>NW_028259144.1:5000000-7500000 GCF_977971745.1 Zootermopsis nevadensis | reverse complement strand
CATAACCTATGAAGATTGAAATAGCGTCGTTGAAGCCCAAGAATCAGTCATTCCGTCCGTATGCCCCGTCAAGATTAATACATTTTATTTATGTTGATATTTGACATTGTGAAAATTCGTTTCCCTCACTATTCGCTGTTACAAACGTACACATGTCCATGGATCGTACCGCGCGCGGCTTGTCAGTCATATTTTAATTAAGTTGTTTTATTCATGCCGCTTGTAGCGCTGCAGGCAAACAGACTGTGATCGGTGATGAAGGTAGATTGTGCTGTCATATTCATATTTGAATTTTTAATTTGCTTTACTTTTCATATTTATTCTCTATCAATTATCTTAGCTCTGGTGTTTTATAATTGTAACGCAATTGTCAAATGTACATATTTTTTATTTACATATGGCATACTGTTTTTTATATATTTCACAAAGGTAGCTGAAAGATGAATATAATAATACACGTGCGTCTTAGTTGAATATACGTATTGTGTAGTTAATGTATTTGTTATTTTAGTGAACTGCTTCATATTAAAATATTATTTAAGTTTTAGAAATCCATTACACTGCCATTTGTACTAATGTTCTGTACAGTTGTGAAATATTTAATTTATACTGATGCTTTGAAAGCCTTTACAGGTCCTTAGAATGAATTCAATTTTACCCTATTGTTACAGTTTTATTACTTTGTCAATTTTTACATAATTTATACTGGTTTTGTAACAAAATTTACCATTTTAATAACATACTAACTAGCGTTTAAGTTGACAGATTCAGATGCCATGAGGTGAAGTTTCGGAGCTCAAAATGACACCTATAGATGTTACAAAATATATCGTTTTTACGTAACTTTAAAATTTGTTTTGTGGGTTATAAAGTTTTTAAACCAAATTAATGTACTGCTAAATTTTGGATGTAATTCGGAGTAACATTTATTGTTTACGAAATATACATTGACTTAATAAAAATAACTTCAGATTTATGATTAGAAATTTCTGTTTTATCACGGAAACGTAAAGATATTTTTTCACTAAACTAGACGTTGTAAGCTTTTTAACCACCCCTGGACTTCTGTCATCCCCTAAACTGCATGGCTACATATAAAGCCTTGTCATATGCACTACGCTGCACTTGGACACACAATGGACGGCTGGCTCTTCATGCATCAAGCCCCTATATGCTGCGGTGCACAACAATGGCTGCCTCTTGTACCCGTAACTCAGTAACGACAATCGGATGAACAAGTGAGCATCGCAGCTGTTTCCACCATATCAAACCGTGGAGTCACTCTTTTCGTATTGTTTTGTCCCGGAGATAAAATCCTATTATTAATGCGATGTTTCTGTCATATAAAAAGAAACTTTTCAAAAAAAATTTGTTTATTAAAGAATTTCGCTATGTTGGTATAGACAGTAAACATATAACATTTTAATTTTTAAAAAAATTGAAGCGTTTTGTTTTATATTGTCTTGCCTTAGGAAATACGGAATTAAAATAGACATATCAAATAAATGAAAAGGATTAAATTGTTTCGAAAAGATAAATTTTAAAATTAGCCATCATGTACAAATATGGAGTAAAGAAAACATTTCAAATTAATGAAATGGATTAAGAAATTGTTTTTAAAACAGACCAGAATATTTTTCTAATTATCTGTCGTGTGTGTAAGATAAAGCGAATCTTAATTTTGGGTCTCTCTCCATGGTTTTTAAGGATTTCCGTTCGTGTTTCTGGATCTCTTTGAAAAAAACAAGCCCATCTGGTCAGGATGTATATGTTATTTGAAGAGATTAGCAAAATAAGTCTCTCTCGGCATTTCTCAACATTTAAAGCTATCTGTTCTCTTTTAAATGTTGTTCTCGTGTGTTTTATTGCCCAAAAAGTCGTTATTTTTTTTGTTTTTATCGTCTAAAATTAAGACTGCAGTCTCTTGCTGTTTTATTGTTTTGCGTGAGTAATGTATTATATCACCGAAAGACCTTGATTACCTGCGATGTCATTTCGACTTAATACTATCGATAGAATGTTTATTAATTTTCCCTTGACCATCTGCTGGATAAATGGACAGAACTCACTCAGAATTCCTGACGGACGTCGGAGACCTAGGTGTAGATACTAGAATATTAGAACGGATCTAATAGGGTGGAATGGCGCGTAGTGGATTCATATGTCTCATTATAGGGGTCAATGGCGAAGTCTTATGAACATGGTAAAGGGTTTATAAAGAAATATCTAATGTAGCTGAGCGACCATTAGCTTATGAAGAAGGAATTTAGCTCCGTCAGGATGGCCTATTCTTAAAGGCGTCTTTAGTTCGATACTGGAAAATCGATTCATATAAATTACCTTCGCATTACGCCATTTTTATTAGTAGTAATATTAGTTTATCTCCATCTATGAGGTGTTTTGAAAATCTCATCAGTAGTTAGGCTTTAAACCACGTAATATTAAAAAAAATGTAATCTGTGTATTAATACATAGTATAATGCACAGTGCTTTAGCAGAGACAGCTGTACACTATTCAGTAACACCCAACACATATTTCAAAAGATTAAATGTTTATAAAATTCCGTGATTATATAGGCGATTTTCTGTTAGCTCCATTTTCACAAGTTCGGAACGTTGATAATAGGGAATTTCTAGATAAAATGAACAGTGTAATATGTGGATGGAAATAATCTGGTATTGCTACATCGCTTATCTCCAAAATGGAAACTGGGGATATTAATGATTCGTGGTGAATGAACAGCGTTTCATCAATTACTGTCCTATCATAAATCAAGCATGTACCATGGTTGTGATACCCTGATATTTGCAGGTCGTTACATCCAGAATATTAAATCAAACATAAAGTAAAATGAAACTAAATTAGTACTAAGTACACAGAGCTCATCTTATGTTCAAGGAAATAGTTTAACATTTTTATTTAATGTTCTGCGTGATGACACCATTTAGTCTTATAGTGGTTACTAAAATATCGGAGGAACCTATCACCTTCATATTTAGAGTATAAGGTAAAGTCCATATTTTCATCCCAGATATTGGTAATCACATCTGATAATACGCCGCGTCCTGTTCCAGAAGATTACAATCCAAAGTATCATCGCTGAGGAATAGTCGAGTCTCATAAGTCAGATTGATTAAAGCATAGTAGATTCCATGCTGATTATTTATTTAGTGTTCTGTCTGACGACAGGTCCATATGAACAGGATCCTTCCATCCTTTTCTCAGACTGGGACCTGTTCATATACGTTCTTGGCAGATGATCCAGAAGTGGTTTGCCATTGCCTTCTTCTGTGTGTGAATGGAGTAATTGTTGGGATGCCACGGAGAAACCGGGAAAGCCCCAGGAGGAAAACTCCGTGTTGCCTAGACCACGGCCTTGCCCAACACAAGTTATAAATTCGGGCACCGCCAGGAATCGAACCCGAGACCCCCAGGATTACAAGACCAGCGTTCTAACCGCTAGACCACCGTGGATTTCCATGCTAATTACAATATTGAAAAGATGTGCTCCATTACTTTGAGGGTTTGCTTGCGTATCTTATTTGTTTCGATGTTCATCTGTTAGGGATGTAGATGTATTGCTGTAAACCTGTTCGTACTTTAGACACGCTGCTTGAAAACTAGGAATTGATTGTACTTGCTTGTTCTTAGATGTCCTCTTAGATATAGAAAAAAAAATTCTAAAGGAACAAATTATTTAGATCTTAACGGAATCAGTGTTTCACATGTGGCGGTATTTTATATGGTCTATTTTCAGTGAAAAATTATAAATTTTAATCTGTAAAACCATTACTTTTGTTTGACAAATAAGGAACAAATGTTAATTTTTATCAAAATCCGTTCAGTATTATATGATATTATATACGCGGGCGGACATATCACCTTATATGCCTTTATTTAATGAATTTTGTGCAGTGAAGGAATAAATACTAGTACAGATTGTTTCTTGAATTTTATATCACTGGCCATAATATTCAACTTCAGTTCATGCCCCGAAAGTGATCATATGTTTCCTAACGAGGAACCATCATGTGTTTACTTTGATTAATTACGGATATGGAAAATAGTGTACGATAATGTTCTGTAAATCTTTCTTTACGGTACCATTAGCACCAGGTACTGTAGACAGATATAAACACTTCCTATAATGTTTCATGTTATTGAAATGAACCTTTTTTTTATTTCTGTGACGTGTTTGGTTTTAATGTACGTCTACATAAAAATAAATATATTCTGATGGTATATTGTTAGGATACATTGTGTTTACATATCCTTTGTTACAATACAGCACATACACTTTTAAGGCTTAACCTTTTTTTACGAAAGCGGCTTGTATCTCCTACGCTTATGTTTGTTTAATAAACCTCTGATTGTTTTAATTCTAATTTAAAAACCATTATGCTTCCACCTGCTACGGGATGAAAGAGTACCATGGTGCTGACAATGGTTAAATTAATTCATTATGTCTGGTACAGCATTCCGGTGGGGAAGATATTGCCGATAACCATCAATACCGGACAAAAAATGTTCCTCGAATGTTGTCGCATATTTTCTAACTATACAAACATGGCTAGCTCATAGTAAATGCTATTTTCAATGTTATCATCGTCAATATGTGTGTCTTTTTTCGTGTTTTTTTTATCTTTTCGCATGTTTGAATTGTTTTGCTATTATCGGAAATAACGAGGGTGTTTCATGTCCAAAATTCTATTGTCTAACTGGGGTATAACCATTATCAGCACTTGAACAACATGCATTGCGGTTTGCTGTAATAGATTATAACATTCGTTTTTGAGGACATGACTGAGTTATGTCGCATCTGCTGTAATTTTTGTGTTATTACAAGTAAGCGTATTAAAATTCGTGTATTAGATATCCATATGATATTCTTTGTTTGCATTGACGGAAACTCAGATATAAATGTTATTTATGTGATTAAGTTTAGCGCCAGACCTCAGAACAATCATAATATAAAAACAGCTAATAGGTAATTAAGAAGAAAGCGAAGAAATTAGGGTAAAACGTAGTTTTATCTCGTTCTGAGCTAAGCATCATTCCACGCAGATGAATGCGACCGATGGGGAGGGGGGGAAATTTGGTAAATAATGATCACTTAAGAAAAATGCAAGAGAAAAAATTAGTGCAAAGATTAAAAATTATTTGGAACAGGCATTTAATCTGAAGTTCATACTCGTTATGAAATGTTTTCAACATAAATATATTAAAAGAATTGTTAACTGAATGAGATATGTATCTTTGACCGGTATTGTTCACCTTTAGGGATAATAAGGGAAACTGCTTTATGTTCAGTTTGTCACTTAAGTAAACAGGACAATGAATATAACGTGGTTTGTGTTCAAGTAAAAAGCGTATAGCTTATCTTACAAATTTTTACACATCTAAAATTATCTTAAAACACAGATTCTTAGTTCATTCACCTCAGATATTCGAGACAAAAGAATTACGTCATGAAAGCACATAAAAAGTCAAATGTTACGGTAAATGAACCAGAAACAGATGGCGAAATTCACTTTTGTATTTGATTGAATCAAACGGTAGGTGGCAACACCGGTTGAAAGCATCTGTTGTCGTTTGTCAGGAAAGTTCCTTACGTGGCCCATTGACCGCCATTGACCGTCAAACCTGTCGACTTTACTGCGCCAAAAAATCCCTGTTATAGACCTGTGTTATATTTGCTCGTGATAGTTTATTATAGTTATTTGTGTTATGACGCTGTAAGCCGTTTATGCACACAGGTACCACCATAACCGCATGGGGAGGGTCTGATGGTCATCATGCGGTTTATCGTGTACACATTGCATCCTGGCGAATATGAATACCAAGTGACCCCCATGGACAATAAGGGCCATCTGCCCCCCCACCCACCGACACATTTTATCGGCATCCCGCGCGTTATGAAACATAGGCGTTCTGTGGTAATTCTGAGTAGAGTGACCTATCTTGCTACTGTCTTATATTGGTATTAGTGTGTGATATTGAAGAAGCAGTTACTCTGTAAGATATTTATTTGTACTCAACAGAGACTCTGTATGTTAATTTTAGTAGTGTTACGCACTGAAAGCGAAATACAGAAATTGATTAATCTTGGTGGGTTACGTTTGGATCTGCATGTTTTATTTTAGAAACTGTTGAACATGTTTGTCAAGATGGCTGTCTTCTGGGTTGTTAAATTTCTTGAAACATTTTTGTGGTTTTAAAAGTAAGACCATGATTAAACTGAGGACGACGGAAGATGTGTTTTCCATAACAGTTTCCAGTGGATTTTTCTTGAACTTTTTACCTATCTGGTCGAAAAGCTTCTAGTGACTGGCGCTGATAGCATTAACATTCACATCTAGTTTGATAACTCATTCTGATACTTCAAGTACAAAATTTATAGTGCATTCTTTAGTTTATTTCAACTGTCTAGAATATTCCCGTATTTTTTACAGCCTGTCCGTTCCGTCAATGCCCTTTCAGTATCTGTGAAATAGGTCTATATATCTTTAAAATATAACCTAAACTTTCAGTGTCGTATATGAATCTCGTTGGTTATACATGTAGTAAATCTATAAATTATCCAGTAATATGGAATTCTGCTGCCAGTAGATTAATTTATTGAAGAGTTTAAACTTTAAACGACTTTTCCTTCAGACTTTTTAGATTTCTGTGCAGTCAACCGACTTCGTGCCAAATTACGTGGATGGACAAAATGGTGGATTCATATCTTTACTCCTGTCGAAATGCCGTTAGAGTGCAGGTTATGATTGAAACCATCCTCGGGTTTGTGTAAGAAAAGACGTCACAAACTTTGAGCATAAAATTGGTGGCTTCGTAGTGAACGCAGCGTAAAGAAAATTGTGAGATTAAGTATACGGCTAAAAATGAATCAAAGCTTTAAGAATGGAGGTGAGATTTATAGACGGACGTACATGTGAAGAAGATAATGTCGAGCTTTTGTTATAGAACAATTGGACTGAAGACTTTTCAAGTATTCTGACGTTACACCACACATTTCTTGACAATTTAATATCCGTAATACAGGCTTTATTTAAATTTCTGAAGATGTAATTTAATTTATTTTAATTTAAAATTAAATTCGGATGTTGGACTAGAATTTGAGCATCCAAGGTTTAGACTGAATCCGAGTCATCTTTGAAGTGCATTTAATTTAAATTAATATAAAACCATCAGGACCAAATTAAAGCATTTCTACCCTCTTGTGTCTTTTTATTACGTCCTATATTTTTTATTTCCCACAAAGTTTTTTTTAAGTTTACTTTATTTGTTATAATTTTAAAATTATCGGACTCCGTTCTGCTTTTGACCCAGCGTGATTCCCAAATGTTGGTTGGGTACTATAGAGAATCTGAAAGGTTGAAATATCAGAATGTTTCGTGGATAGAAATGTGTTGTCGTGACAAAGTGAATGTATCGAAGCATAGCATAGAATATGTTTGAAAGCCATTGACAGTAATAGTCAATAATTCACAATTCACAGTTGTCTCGCTGCTATACAACTGGCGAGGTCTCCACACAAAAATCTTCGGAGTTCTGGTGACGTCATTTAGAATCTAGTCGAAGCTCTCTGAAGCCTGCGCACGCAGCCCACTGACGTCACAGCGGCCGGAGACATATCGCGGACGATGCGTGTCTTGTGTGATGCAAACCCTAGCAACATCCTTGGCAAATACTCTTAACAATACTTTTGTCAAATTACTTTTAAATGTAATAAATGTTTGAATCTCACAAAATTTGAAGCTGTTGAATGTTTTTGGTCGTTCGGAAACATATATTGGAGAAACATAGTAATATAATTAGTATAAAGTCCCAGCTGACGGTTAGAAATCGATATTGGCAGTGAATGTGTGAAAATAATTAGTTAGAAAGTTGAACGAATATTTATTTTCTTGATAGAGGAAGATGTTAAACTGTGATAATATAAATTCATTATTTAACACTATTTAGAATAGTCAAATATTTGCAGTGTGAAAAATCTTTTTTTTTTAAATCAGGCTAATCAAATTTTTGTCAGCTTCGAGTGTGCGGGTCTTTCAAATGTTTTCCCCTGCTAAACTTTTCTAATTTAACTATCATTCCCCTCATTGAAGTCCAAGCAAACATTAGTAGCTACCCTTCGTTTTCCACTCGCATTATAGCTGTTCTCTGTTGTCCACATCTGGTATGGACGCGAAGCGCCGTGAAATTAGGCAACCCAACGTGCTCCTGTGTATGTTGGGGAGCTCAGCGTCACGTCATACGTGGGAGGGGTGTATAAAGGCTATAAAGTGCAGCTGTGGACCAGCCCGATAGGCGACTGGTATTTAGCGAGACATCGATTAGTTTCAGGGAGGAGAGGGTTGTTACAACACTAGCGGTGACTGTATGCCCAGAAGAATGAACAAACAGTAGACATCCGATCCCCTGAAACCGTTCAACCACCACCCATCCTCCAAGGTTTTATGAGGTAATTTTAACTTTAGGGAAGGTTTACAGTTCATTTAAAAATCCGTCAGCTTTGCTGTAACAGTAAAGCTTTATAGCTCTAATGGCGGAATGAAACAAGGGGACCTTAAAATATAGGGGATATTGAATACAAGTTAGCGTACAGAATTTCATTTGCTTGCGACATGTGCTGCGTTCTACAAGTACCATGCACGATGTTGATAACTTCCTGTGGGCTCAACACTGGTAGCGCGAGATGTAGGCTAATGTTATACCATTTATGACAATGTTTCTTTTCCTGATTGCCTTTGTTTCCGGTGGATCTACTGCTGTATATGTTCTTTTCCGTTGTTTGTTGCAGTTTCATTAGCATTCGACTGTACGATTATGGTATTAAAGAGAAAAAAAGGAATATTAAAAACGTGGTATAAAATTTGTTCATTAAATGAACTGGTTGGAACTGATTTTTCATGAATTCATTCGTATCAGGTACTATATGTAACGTCTGGCTCAGAGAGTCCGGTTGGGACTGTAATGAAAATAACGTAAGTGTTAGAATCTGTAAGTCCAAAAGTTTTCGTTCACTAACTAACTGTTAGTGTCTGAAGAGGGTCTCCATTCCACGTAGTTGTTGGTAAAACGTTTAAAATCAGGTTTGTAGTTTTTAAATTTCAGATTTGTGAAATACGAGCCAATTTAAAATAAAATTTGATTTCAAAACATCACTCGTATAGTTTCAGAGGAGGGTCTGAATTATAATAAAGAGATAAGAGGAATGTATGAAAGTTGCTATATACCCTGCCTATCTTACCACTGATATTTGTTGAAGTAGGTCTACGGATTTTAACGTTCTACATTAGGAAATTTTTTCAGTGTATTGTTGTTTATCCGGTCCAGATATTCTCATCATTGTCCTACTTTCGGATATCCTCAACATGTTTCCTGCCTTAGTTTAAGATGACAAGTTTCACACGTATACAAAAGAGCAGGTAGTATTATAATTTTATGCATTTAATGTAAAATAATCAATCATTTACTTCTAACTAAAACAGTTATTTTCGTCTGTAATGGATAAAATTCCTCTACGTTTCTAGTCAAGTATGTGACTGCATTAAATCTGATAGGGTTAATTTAAATTAGACTGTTGGATTGTGTCCTTTGTTATAATGTGTATTTTGTTATACAGGGTTATTCATAATTCCCTGACACTTTACAAAAATCCCTAGACTTGAATGGTGCAATGGATGGTAACGTAGGACATGCCGATAGAAAGAGAAACTCTTCGAGTTTGTTTATATATAGATCAATTCAGTAGTTCTGAGATGTGTACCAGCGGATGGACACAGACAGATATAATTTACGAACTTTATTAATTATTAAGACATCGTGATAATTTTCACTGTGAGAACCAGAAATCTGACGTCATCCCGTCCGTTGACCCTTATTAACAACGTATGAGAGATCCTTGCTGTGAAATAATGGTATCCGGACCTCACCCTACACATTTTTATCGCAAAAAACATTTTAACATTAGGATTTAACTGATGTAAAAGCCTGGAATTATCATCTATGCTGTATATTCATTGCAGTTGTGAATTTCAGTTAATTAGGCACATCAAGTGTAATTACAGTTATGTACATGACAACGTTTAGTGTGGACAGTCGTCAGTTATTTTAATCGTGATTTTCATTCTCATACTATGCAGTAAACTTAACTCGTGAAAAGATGTCGTAATAGCTTCGTATGAATTTCAAACAGTGGCATGCATTGTTAATTCAGACGAGAAGAAAATAGGCCTTATTGTTGTAACATTGTTTAATATAATTAATTGAGTTTTAAAAGTATATATATATCCTATAAATAGTGTTTGATAATTCTTATTCTGTTTTATACGACATTCTAATAATTTAACTACGAATGGTGCAGTCTGAAAGATAACGATGCGATAAAATTTTAGCAGCTGAAAGCATAATTGCTTTTATATATGTTTCCGTTACATTAATGAGTGTAGCCGGGAAATATGGCGTAGATAATCCTATGGAGTATTTTGTTCGATTCAGGACAATCTGTGATATTTCTGCTTCCTTTTCCTGTGATGTCGGGGGAGTAAGAATATCTATGGCTGCTTTTAAAATCATCTGTAGTTCCATACGTCCATACATTAACAATGGAATGAAAACTTTTTAAATCATTTGAGAAATTGAATTACGTTATAATCTGTATAAATGCGTGCCATGTTAATAAACGCCATTGGTGTTATCCGTATTGCTAAAATGAAAGATAGAACAATAATTCTGTTTAATCCCTAAAATGAGAGGTAGTGTCAAAAAACAAAATTAATTACTTTCTTCATTCTTACGTTGAGCGTTGTTCATTATGGCAGATAGGAATATATTTGATGTACCCGACGTTTCGGTAGTTTAACTAGTCTCGAATTCAGTTGCTTGGTTTTTATTATGCTGACACGTTATTTATTTTAAGATCAGTAAAAGTTTTACCAAAATTTCAAATCAAAAATTGAAGTAATAATTTACAAAATTCTGTTTTGGATAACACGAAAACCAAATGAATAATATGGTACAAATACGGCCAAAGATTGGCAGATAGGTGACTGGAGTTTATTTCACGAAGAAGGCCTCGTACGCCGAATTCACCGTGTATAATTGTTCCCCGGCTGTTTCTGCTCTACAGCTTGCGTTCGACTGCTGATGCGTCACGTGGTCATCTTTGATTGGTCGTATTAGCTACCGGCGCCACTAACGGGTTTTATTTAAACTTTCCTATTTTTTAAACATGCTATAGAAATTGGACGATGCCAAATACAATATTCGAATACGAATCAATTTAACAGACTTTGAGAAATGGTCTCGGTCATTGTAAGATATTTTTGAAAATGGTTATGTGAGTAAGTGATGTAATTATTTATGTATATAATGCTTTGGTAACTGCATTAAAATGTAAGCATTTGAAGGATAGTAGGGGTTGAAGGTTTCCCAACTATTGTTAAGTATTTATTTTCTCTTTTGCTTCGGTATTCTCTTTGACGCTCAGCGTTATTTGCATAATACGTGGACAATGAATTTGTCTCATCTTTTATCTCAGTTGAAAAACTAATTTTGTCACTTATATAGTTATTGAATTGGAGCACCTCGCCAAAACTCCGAGGAAGTAAAGGAAAGTAGAATTTTCGTTTTATACGGAGAATAAAACGTTTTCAGCAATGTATTGAATCCGTTATACAAGAAAATATAGACGAAGAGAATAAATAAGTTTGTGGAGTCATTTCAGTTTGAGGACTGAAGGAGTCATAAGAAACTGTTTCATTTCTGTCGTGGAAAGTTGCATTTTGAGAGTTTTCTTCCGTTCTCCTTGTCTCTTACGTCCTTGTCGAAATTTAAATAATCATATTTTACGAGACTGTTTATTTTTAATAACATTGAAAGCGAATCGGAGTACATAAGGCAATAAATTGTCTGTTATTTTCTTCCGATATTGAAACATTATTTTCGTCTTTTACAATTTCGTTTCAGAGCCTTTGGGGATTGTGTACATTTGTGTGTGAGTAAAGAAAATTATCTTGGGAGTAGTAAGGTAACTGGAAGACGTATAAGCGTCTTATGCTGAATTACAGTTTATAATTTTCGAACGATATTTTTGTTCCGGATTGTGTTTATGTTCGGTCGTGATCGAGCAACAAAATTTTATGCGTGCGGGAAACATAATTACAAAACAAACAGAAAATGTTGTCTGTACTTCCTATTATCGTTGACTTTACGACATTTTTTTTTAGCTTTTTCAGAGGTAGTAAAATTAGATTTTATGGATCGGAGTTCGATCCCTTGCAGTGGTTTTGAAGCGTTTCTGTTACGTATTTTACTAAAATGATTATAAAGCCGGCACAATTTTCCATGGAATATGTAGGCCTGATTATAGTTGTCGTCTTGAACTTAGTGTCGCATAAGCTAAGCATGAACAGATGCGATGAATGGGCAAAGGCTCGTTTACATGTGACATTTCAATTCATGACAGTGTGGCTTTTTTGACGTAAATACGTCTATGAGGAAGGGTCATTCGGCAAAAATGTGTTACGAAAAAGTGTAACTTTATTGTTATGTTACCTAGGAAACGTCAAACTTCATTGTTATGTTACCTGGGAAACTAAAAAGTGTAACTTCATTGTTATGTTACCAAGGAAACGTCATCTGTTTACTCGGCATTGTTGTTACCTATTAAATATTTCATTACATTACCTTACCTTACATTACATTACCTTACATTACTTTACATTACATTCAGCTACCACAGACCCATCTTAAGCGTAACTTATTCAAGTTAAATAAGCAAAGTCTTAATCAAACTTTAATCAATTGTAAAGCATGTATAAAGGAAATAATTAGAATAATGCCAATATATAAACTTCCTTTCCGTATAGACGTATTTACGTCAAATTCTCCGGAACCGTGGTTCCACTATCACTTTTTGCTAGCGTTTTCACTTGTAATTATGTCGTGACATTTGTCAGTAGAAATATGTCCTCAAGCGAGGTGGTGTTCCCTGCAGTTCTTATATTAATCAGTCTGCCTTTGAAGTCCGGATGAACTTTGTCCCTTAAGCACGGATATTTCTGATATTCCTCTAAAAATAATGATGTAGAAGCAAGGAAAGTCTACCATTATTCCCGCGCACGAAACACCCTGAGAATGTTAAACACAGATGTTCCTTTCGCCGACTTACACTGCAACGGTGTCATGACAATGCGACATTTTGTTTTCATTCTGGAAATGTGACGACACTAAGACATAAATGTCACCAGAATAAAACTCGGTTTGATTCCGTGATATTGAAGTGGCGACAGTGGTCTCAGTGTCAAGGCTTTGAATTTTCGCTGTGGCAAATATCTTGTAATTTAATGTCATGATATGGAATGTCGTGAATCTGTCACATTTAAATGAGACTTAATTGCACTATCCTTCACTAAATGGTGCTTGGACACAGGAGTAGCTTTAAAATTGTCGTCATCCAAGAGAAACTCCGAGCAATAAATGTTATTGTCCCCTTTACATTCGGTTAACGTTTAATGTATTGATGTTTTTATCAGAACTGTCAAAATTAACCTTTTCTTACAATTTGAAATACCAGCCTTCTCTCAAAATGGCACAGAACTCGCTTTATGTGGTTCGTCCCAAACTCCCTGCCGTTCATTTTAAATCGTTTTATATTTTTGTTAATCACAACGACAAAATTAACAGACACAGGTACACAATCTACTTTTACCCTTATTTTAATTTAACGTTAGTCTTTTTAGTGCTATTTCTCCGAGTATGAATTCATAAATACTATTTAGACTCTAAACGGGGATTATTTTCTTAAAAAGCGAGAGAGAGAGAGAGATAAGAAGGATAGCAGAAGAGTAGAATTTGCAAAGATGAAATTGGTAGGGCGAGAAGTGAGAGACACTTAGATTTTAGGGGGGGAGAAAGAGCATCTTATAGTTAGAAGGTCCCCAGGCAATGTCCGCTCGTCCTTCTAGTATGAATAGGTTTAGTAGGGGCAAGGGATTTAGAAGGAGACAGGATGGGGTAAGAAATGGAGAGGGGGAGGTTAATCAGGTCTTTGCGTTAATTTTTTATTTTGATATTGACCTTGGAAGGGCTGCATAAGAGGTATGCAGAGCAACGTGGAATTTGAGTACCAACTCAGCATTTGCTCTAGGACCGAGGAAAACCACGGAATACTTTGGTCGAGTTGGCCGGTCGCAGGACCTTCCGGATGCGTGCTGACTTCTAGCCACCAGTCCGGCATTTAAAATCGCGAACCCTGACGGTAACCCTGTCCGCGTTCTTCCTTTATTAAAAATCGATACATTTTTTACATAGATATGTTTTGGATAGGAAACGACCAACTTGGTTCGTTGCTTATCCAATTACAAAAAAGTTTACAGTCATATTCCAGAAATCACTTTTTCCTTTTCTTGCCGTGGTCGTCCTGTGTCCTTTGGTTCACGGTCGTTCCAGCGTAGGGGATTGGTCGATGTGACAGCCTGTGGACTGGACCCTCCGGGGTACCTGAAACAGACTGATGGTGCTCTGTAGTCTGAATTACTTTTAAGAATTTAGTCCGTACAGCGAAGGAAACACCACGCTTCACCATTCAAAAGATCAACTGGTTAACGCTGTTTAAGGAAGTAATCGCTCTTTATTCTGATAATTAATTAACCTTTTGAAGCAGAAGAGAAACACTGTGAAGATAAAGTTGGGGGGAGGGGGTGTAAAGTTGGATTGGGGCTACGGAGGTTCCCAGGAAGTCAGTTGATCTTTATAACGGTGAATTTTTGTGTTCTCTTTGAGGTAAGGATTGAATTCGTAAATATTTTTTAGACTCTAAACAGGAATTATTTTATTAAACAACATTAACCAGTTGATCTTCATAACTGTGAAGTTTTGTTGTCTGAGGTGAGGACTTAATTCGTAAATATTATTCAGACAATCTTGGTTATTGGCCGGTCAGGGTTTTGTGACCTGACATGGTAACAGTCAAATAGCTTACATATGTCACTGTCAGGTTTACACGCAAAGCTACGATTGGATGCTGAGAGCAGTGACGTAGTTGAAAGAGACTCCAGAAAGAAATTCAATTGAATTATTAAACACATTTTATTATTCGGATTACTGATGTAGAGGGCTTATTATTAAATTTTAGAATTTCATTATATTATGACAATATTTCATAATACCGATAGAATTTCATTAAGTGGCTTAAATGTTTTTGTGGCTAGTGCATAAATCGGTCTTCAAACATTCCTGTAATCTAGGTGATGGATTCGTATTAAAGGTTGTGCCGATTTCCATGTCTCTAATCCTACAGGCAATTCACTCTGCAATTATTCGCTGTCGGAAAATATCCCATTACCACCTATTTACAGATTTCCTGTGAGTGTTCACGTAAGAATTTAAACTTGTTGTATTATTAGAATTAATTCTGAATTGAAATTGGATAGAGGGACTAATTTGTGAAAAATTATTAAAAAGAAAATAACAAACATGGCGATGAGGCGTATTTATATCTTTTTTCCGAGATGAAATGGAGAAATTTCCTTCTTTAGGCTGTGTTACCCGAAACACTAATGTTGTACAACGGCTGTGTTCTTAACTAATCGTAAGAATATTGAGACGGTGTTTAATTTTCAGTGTATTATTTTCATAACTGACTGTACCTACTTAAATTAGAGGTGACTTATGCTTTCAGAGTGGATGACGTCTGTCCATTACACAGTCACGACTGTTGTAACCCGCCATACTGTAAACTCATTAGGCCTATGGACTACACGTTACTGCTACTCAACTGTATATTCCTACCACGTACAGCCATGTACATCGAATTTTACTTATCAGTATCTTATGTTGATTTTTCCTCCCTCTCGCTAGAGTTCAGTACATGACTTTGCCTTCTTCTCTCTCCAAGAAGCCGATCAGTTCAAACTTCATGTGCATTTTACCGATTTCGCACTTCTATATAGCATTCAGGAGACCCTGGATTTGAATCGCCGCGAATATTGGCTAAATTTACTGAAAGTTTGTGGGATTGTATTTATTTACTCTGCGTAAATGCACGTATAATTATTCTACCATTCGACGCTACATACATTAACCGCATGAAGTAGAGTTATTCTTGATAAACTGGTGGTTTGAGCTGCTCAAGAAATCCCAGGACAGTGTTGACAAAAGCCCTCATGTTTCTCTATCTTGTTACATGGATCCAGTTAACATGCTCATATCTTATATATTTTTGGCTATTACCCCTGATTTACATTAAACTGTAATAAAACTTGTGCGTGTGACGTAATATAAATATAGTAAAGACGACCGAAGCGTGACTTACCTTTCAACACCGTCTAATGGCGATGCATAAACTTTCATGCTACTGAGCATTGTTTACATTTCACTTTGTTCTTAAGGAAAATATAAATTTATATTCTGTTATGGACCAGATAAGGGAATGTTATACTTTTTAACGTGAGCAATGTTACATAATCCAGATATTTTTGGTAAAAATATTGTCTCCTTTGAGGGCACTTTTTCGATACGAGAAAACCTTTTACATTGATTATGTATTTAATTTTGTTTTCATTTGTTTTTGCTGTTTTATGTTCTTTTTAATTGCTTTATTTTCTTGTTCTGGTTCTGTAGTTGACCCCTGTAGCTGTTAATTTAACACGCTAAGATAAAACATTAAAATTTAAACTTAAATTGGCATCTTCGTTTGTCATGAATGGTGGTGGCGTAATAAATACTATTTTCTGTCTGTTCCTATACCGGGTTCACAGTGAACAACGCTGTCCCTCGTTTTATGCATACCCGTTTCACACTACGTACAACATTTACGTTTGATCTACAGACCAGATGTCCTAGTAACTTGCCTTGTATCTGCACTGAACCGGATATACTGTGCACGTTGTTGAATTGTGTAGGCAGTAGCTTATGATGCTAGTTTATCGCACGCTCTTAGGAGCAGACATGCTTACACATACATGATTTGCTGTCTTTTTCTATTACTTCCAATTAATAATACAATTTATTCCAATTAAAATTATGTTTACGCTTTGTTAAAGGTGCCTGTCAACAGTAGAGAGTGAAAGACTAAGAATTATATACTAAAAAATAATCGAATTAGAACAAAATTAAATTAAGACAATGTAGATACTTTCTCGTGTAGAGAAAGTTTCTTCAAAGGAGGCAATGTTTTTGTTGAACGTGTTGGAAAATCTGTATACGTCATTTGAAGTAATGATACACATAGTTGTGGCGCAGTCCACACGCTGACAGTTTAAATTTGGTATTTGCTCCCTTCGCATACCGACAGTGTCCGTGATGGAATGACTGTTTTGTCATTCGGTTTAGTTCATTTTTTTGTATACGTCACGTTTTGGCGTAACAACCCAGAGGCCAACAGCCAAAGTATGCAGGAATTGAAAATAAAAAGCAGAGAAGAAACGGATAAAGCAGGCACACGGAAACAAATAAAGGACTTAAAACAGGAAGACTATTATAATTTAAATAATAGCATAAATATGACTGGGGTAAACCATGAATTGCTGAATAAAGTCTGAGAAATATTGTTAAGGATATAAAAACTAACAATGTATATACACCATGCCATTATACAGGTAAAGCAGGTTGCATTTGTCTATAATGGATGTAATTCGGTGTGGGCTGAGAGACGGGTATCAGATTAGAGGCTGAGAAATTAGGTCCACGTGTCCTGGCCTACCACTAAAATACAGATAAGCAATACAGGTTTCGCTGTGGTTTGTTGCAGATAACATTATACCATACCTGTTCCCTGTTCCTAGGAATTGTTTTAATTTGTGTAGTTCCCCAGGCGAATATGGTCCGTAAGCCATTGAAATAATAAATTTCTAAACAGTGAATTATTAAAATTTCAAAATACAACCAAACAAATAACTAATTAATTACCGTTTCCATGAAATATAAATATGAATGGTTTCAATTAAACATTGGAATGAGGTGAAATAAAAGTAATTTTTTTGTTAGTTAATATGTTGTTACTTTAAAAATACATGTATTATTCATGGCTTACAAAACAGTGGATGTTCTTTTTTGTATTTTTGATGATACTTCGGACTGCAGAGATGTGTAGTGGAGGGGAGATCTGGAAGGATGCTGAAGGAAGCATTGTCCTTTTATTTTACGCTTTGAAGCCCAAATGAATGAGAGTTACGAGAAATTGGCGAGGTATTGAATTTCAGGCTCGTCTAAAAAATGTTTAAGAATTCAGTCCGTACCACAAAGAAAACCACTTCGCTATTAAAAAGATTAACTGGTTAATGTTTAACGGAATGATCGATGTTTACAGTAAAAGTTATTAAAATATAAGAACCATGGCATCCTTACTAATAAGAAACATAAATTAAACATGCACAGTTATTGATAGAGCATGTGGTATGTGGCTCTTATTCGGTTTCAAAGGGTCAAAGTATTGTGTCCTCATTTAACACGAAGGACTGAGGAAAATAACGAATATATGAATCGGGATATTTGATGCCCTGAGAGACGGAGAACCGGAGATGCTAACCAATTAACAGCGTCGATTAACTCAAAGGTATTTGTAAAGTTTACAGAGTGGAAATACTGTTATACTCTTCTTTGAAGATTTTATTATCATACTCGAACAAAATTATCATGGTTTTAAACTCTATAGATTTGATAGGAACTCGAATGTGAGTTGAAAACTTTTTGAAACTAAATTAGCTTTATCATAATCGTGTTTCTTCAGGAAGCAGTCATTAAAACCGGTCCTCGTAGTTACGAAGACATGACATATGACTGCAGTCTAAAGGTCATGGTTTGACCTCTTGCAGACTCGCTTTCCTGATTTTCGTCTGTCAACGCCCAAGCACCTTCAAAATACAGCACAGCTTAAAGAACATGAAAGTATGAATCTTTAACCTAGAAACTTGAAAATATCGATATATAAGCTTATACATCAAACAAAACTCATTAAAGAACGTAAAACTCTTAATCCAATTGGCATATTCTTTAGAAGATGGCTGTCTTGTTTCGGCACACAGCTCTTCATTTGTTTCTTCACAATGGCGTTTTCTTCGTCAGAGTTTAAGAGTTGTCGATTTGTGGTCAATTTGTGTGCAATCTTAAACACGGCTTTCGGCCATTCACTCCGTTGAAGGAACGTGATAGTAGAAGTGGATACGTGGAGGAGTTGTTGGGGCGGAATGGGTTAGTGAACCGCCAACAGCTAATTTCGGTCCATGTGCTCACTTTGCAGCCAGCCAACTAGATAGTAAGTAAGCAAGCAACTGAAATTAAATTTTCCACAAGAAAACTAAGAAACTTAATTTGGTTAAAGTTCAGCCTTATATTCTCACTTAAGTTACTCTGTTATATTTAACTTACAGCTTGAATCTGCCTTTCGCTCTGCGCATGTAATAAGCAATTCCTTGTTCCATGTACATAAGAGAAGAGAAATTCAACCGCCCTTAAAAGTGCTATATTTAGGGCTGTTTGAGGACCAAGTCCCCCCCCCCCCCCCAATCCAATCAGTTGTCTCGTAGAAATGATTTTCTTTCAACATTTAGCTACTAAGAAATAAAATTTAGTCTCAGTAAAATGATAAGATACGAAATTTTATCAGCTGTCTGTGGGAAAGTATACGTATTAATTTTAAATATAGGATTAAATTAAATTATAACAATCACAGTAATTTAAAAATAAGAATAAAACCATCTACGTGGCCCTTTTAACATTCTGTTCAAGTTTAAGTTTACTCTGATTTTAAGTTTGTTTGTGTTTAATTTAACAACGCTTTCAATAGCATAGATTATCATAGAATAATGTGGTGATTAATTAATGATGAATTGGAATTAATTTGGTTTGAAACGATTGTATCCTAACATAAGTTATCATCTAGGCATTTACGTGCAAGGACAGTAAAATTTCTATTTTGATATTTGAACCCAGAAGTTCTAGGCCTACTAATCGACTGTCTTAAGTATTCCGTGTTCTTCCTCAGTCCCTCAACTAAATACTGGGATAGTGTCTCAACATTTTGGGTCATGTATTCATTATTTAGTCAGCTAAAAAATATTTATCGTGCTAGCTAGTTCGTTAGTGACAGTGAGTTTCCTAAAAGAATGAGAGTGAAATTTCTAATAACTAATTTGTTAATATAGTTTTTTCTTTGTAAATAATTGTTGGTATATCGGCTTGATAATATGCCTGTTGTTTCAGCCCCCAAGCTTAATAGTTATCGTTATACATGCTTATAATCTATTTGTAAGGTACGTATTTTAATATTATCCTAAGTAATATAAGCCTGTTTTATGCCTTCCGAAAGATATCCCCGTAAAATTTTTGTCATCTCGTATAAATATGCCGATATAACCCATCGTAATCCATTAGTTGTAATTTATCTGACATTACAAAAAGACTTGTGTAATTTACTAAGTTTTGCTTTACCTGTTGTCATAAATTTCTCCCCTAATTCTTCCGTCTCAAGTCTAGAGATTCTCTTAGGTTCTTCCTTTAGTAATAGCACATTTTTCATTTTCATTAAACAAAGGATAAAGTTAATGTTTTTATGTAGTGTCACGTGAACAGGTGGGCAACCAGTAGAAGAAACCGATGTCAAAGAAATGTTTGAAAGTTTATTCGTCACTTAAATACACACGCATATAGTAATTGTTGGAGACTGTACACTACTCTTGTATTAATGACGTTAAACAAAATGGAAAAGTTTCTTAAATGAGTTTGTGTCTTTTTATACGCTCGTGTGCTTAAACAATTTGATTACAGTCGTATGATTTATGTAAGGCGATACATTTCACTGGGATAACTAAACGAAATACCATTCTAATTTGACAACCTATCAGCATATTATACTCTTAGTCCTAAGTTAAGGAATTGATCTCTGACTGGACACTTGGTTGGTCTTGAAGTTTTGGTAGATCGGTAAGTAATGTATTAAATCTCGACTTCTCCTGTAAATCTGTAAATCTGAAATAACGACCCATCAGTTACGGTAGTGGAATCTCTAATAAATAAACACACGACACGCGTAAGACACTAACTAGAAAAAATTACCATTAACGTTCCTGACTGCCTCTAAGAGTATTACCTTAATTAAACAATAATTCAGTTGTTTCTTGTTTACGGCTTCCTGTTGCTCAATTTTGTAAATTACGTAGCTCTGAGTTGAGCATACGTTGTTACAGCCTTCAGCAAACACACGCGTAAAGCTGATTAACTAAAATACGTCCAGCGGCTGTATTGAGATACATATATTAATTCAGGTGTCCATGTTCACTGTGTAATACGCGCTATTGCACATATGAATGTTATAACTGAAATCCGTTATAAATACAATAAAATTTTTAAAAAAATTGCTTCTACGTAAATTGAATATTTTTATATTTTACATTGCATGTACCTAGATACAAGTATATGTAAATATTTCAAAGAAATGTCCAGTACACAGTTAATACAATATGTCGAATTTATAACTGAAAGCGAATAATGGAATTTTTAATGCTGTAAGAACTGAACTTCTAAATATTATTTATACGAGCTTTGCTTTAATTAATTACTGAGACGATTCCCAAGTTTCAAATTGCCATTGCATTTTTCTTATGTAGCCCTCCCGTTTTAAGTTCATAAAAATTTAATCTCTTACTGTAGAGGCCAGTAAATTACTTACTTAACGTTCCAAATTATAGCTTCAGCATTCACGAACAAGTAAATCAAAATTCCACCGTTCCTATTATCATCTTAATGTTTTCAGTTTCACTTTATTCTTACCAGAAGGACGACCGAGCATCGCCTGGGAACCTTTTAACTATAAAATGTTCTTTCTACCTCCCCAGAAATAAAATTAGATCACACACTTCTCTCCCCTTCCCCCCCCCCCCAATTTTCTCTTTGTGTCTATTCTCGTGCTGTCTTTCGTAACCCTTGTCTCTCTCTCTCTGGATTTAAAGGGTTCATTTGAATCAGGTACTTGATAATGTCACTATTTGAGATTGAACAGAAATATTTTTAAAATGTATGATTACAATTAAATCTTTCCTCTTTTTACCACTTGCATCCGTTTTTTTGTTCTGTTGTATATCCAAAGTAAAGGCCTGAACATGTATAGAAGGGGGATGCTTATAATTTATTAATATTTTTGTAAAAATAAAAAATTCTGTTTCTGAGAGTCAGATACTTCGCGGATCGGATTTGGTGCACGGACCATGGGTTTTCGTTTGCCTGTCCACTGTGTTTCCATTCTTATGTGACTTCTTCCTTCGTAAATCCAATGATAGAACAATAAAATATTGAGAAGGACAATTTCTCTTTAAGACGGTTTCTTTTTAGAGAAAGAAACGTCTTTTTTCGCTTCTTAAGTTAAGTGAAATTTGTTTCGTCAGGGGCCAAGAGGGCGGTAGCAAACAGTATCTTGCTGAAGTAAAGAGGGGTTGGGGGTGAAGACGTCCAATAAGCAAGCCACGAGCACACACACACACGTTCGGGAGGGACGAAACTACGTAAAATATTCATTGTACGATCCTTGACGTTACATTAGTAAGCGGATGTAATTAGCTAGCAAGTAGGAAGAAGCGGGGAGCTATGTTGGGCCCCCGTGTTCATTTTGTGTGCCCCCCTCCATTAGTGATTTATATCACGGTGAAGAGGAAGGGGGGAAAGAGAGGGAAAGAAAGGTGCGTTCATTATAACAGCCCCATTTTTCATTTTCTGGTTCCTGTATGCTCAATCTGCAAATTCCTCTGAGGCCTCGTGCGACGAACCAGCTAACCCACCGTTGATGACGTCACTATTAATGACGAGCTTTTTGCCATCACTCGTTCCTGATTTCGTTGAAATATTTAGGGGCTGCAAGGTACAATCTTAGTCATGCCCACTTTTCGTAGGTCGATTTGTAAGAAAGTATAGAAATATTTTGTCTTCAGTACGTTATTTGGTTTGTCAATAAATTTAGTTTCTTTTATGGGACCCGTAACCCCATAGTGTTTATAAATGTTCACCATTGGACACACTTTTGACCCATTACAATTGAGGACCCACTTTAATATTACCCTACCATCTACACCTTTACCTCTCAAGAGGTCGCTTCTTCCTTTGAGACTTTGATGATTCCTGGGATATGGAAAGCTTGACGAAACTTATGTTTGTATGTCGAACAGATATTGTAAATAAAAATAAATGAGTTCCCAATCACCTGCTAATTTCTTCTCTTTAGGGCCAAATCTGTCCTCGGTACTTTCTTCTCAAAACACCTTCCATATGTGTTTGCCTCTTCAGGCGTGGAACCAAATTCTGCACACCGATATAAAAGAACAACCTTTCCATCTTTAGCTTTGATATTAGCGCATCGCATTTCTCTTTGTGATATCACATTTTCAGCGCCAATGGGC
The DNA here is from genome assembly GCF_977971745.1 of Zootermopsis nevadensis. Lineage (NCBI taxonomy): Eukaryota > Metazoa > Arthropoda > Insecta > Blattodea > Termopsidae > Zootermopsis > Zootermopsis nevadensis. Next base: position 7,476,606 of record NW_028259144.1, on the reverse strand, counting down.
TCTTAAATCGAAAATTATAAGATTCACGCATTTCAATAGAGTAAACTAAAATTAAAGTAAGCTGTCCTACTATACGCCATGTAGGCGCTTTAGGGGGAGTGGAGATATAGCTCCTACTAATTCTTAAACTCAGCACTAGATGGGGTGAGTGGTCAGCGTCACGCCCTGGAAAAGAACCACGGTACCCACTGGTTAGGAGGCTATGTGGGCCCCAGAGCCGGTCTGGACGCAGTGGCTGATAGAAAAATTCTCTGCCCCCGTCAGGGGTCGAACTCCTGTCGTCACGTCCGTACAGTGGATTTAAAATTAATTAAGTTTTAAGTTTATTTTAGACTGAAGCGTTTTATTGCTGTTTTAATATGTATTTCGACACCTTCCCTACAGCCTGACACAAATCATTAGACCTAAAAGTCATAGGTTTTGTCTTTTTGTCTGCAAATAGAACACGGTTTTGTGGGTGTTTTATTGCCACTCTCGCCAAAAGCGACATTTACCTTTCAATGTTTAATTACAGTATTGCATAAGACCATTTGATACTAAAGCTTCCGTATATTGGATTCTGTTATTCGGGCCTTAATTACAACTAACACAGGGTTATGTAGGTTAATCATACCCATTACGCAGGTATTTCAGAGGCTTAATCATTAGCAACCATTACATATGCTCTAAAGCCATCTAAAAGCCTATTATAATCTGCCATGACTTTACATCAACACAGTGTCTGTATTAGTAATCTATGTACGAGGGCCCCTTCTGCCTATTTATAACTGCTATTTGCATGATTAGCGTACAGTACACTTCTATCAGACCAATTAACTAACCGGTCAATCACGAAATTAATGTTTTATTGTTACGCAAACATGTACATATTAGTCAAGTGGACGTAAGAGTGTATCGGAAAACAGCAGATGCAATAAAACTGGTTATGGCATCAGAAATCTATAAGCTATCGAATTGTACTAAAATTTAATGATACAAAAGCATTCTCCCAAATTAATGGTTGCTATTTGTATGCATCGTATTTACAGTTGGTGGATGGTAATCCAGTATGAACAAAATTGGGGTTTCGTAGTACCGTATTCCATTCCATTAATGATAATATTGTGCATTATATGATAGCAATGTATCTAATCATTTAAGGACATTCTTACATATTGCAGATGTGTCAGGGATTTTCAGAACTCCAGTGACATAATTTTTAGGGGTTATGTAACTGAAGAACTTATGTGAAATTGTTGCCGTCAATATTTTATTTTATTTGTAAATAATTCCAGTGCCATTGTCAAATATTTGTTTAAGAGCACAAATTATGAATCCTAATAATGATCTTTGTAATTCGGTGTTTTGAATAAACATTATGGTGATTAAATCGAGAAGGGTTAGATTGGTGGGGAATGTAGCACGAATGAGGAAGGTTAGAAACCCATACAAAACCTGATAATCCTCAAAGGAAGTGACAACTTGAGGATTAAGGAACGTTGCATAAACGTGAGGATAATATTAAAGTGGATCTTGAAGAAACGGTGTGTGAATTGTACTCAACCGCCTCAGGATGTAGACCACGGTCGGACTCTTGTGAATTTCGGTTTAAAATTTGGTGCTCTGTGGACTTCAGTAGCGTGAAATGTATCTTAACTTTAGGGGAATTTTCTGAAGAATAAATAAGGAACTAAAAGTGTATGTCAGAAAAAAAATACTTGAGAAAATTACACGAATGGAATTTTCTTAATTTGACGCCCATATCCAATATTTTTAAGTAGATTAAGTCTACGTGTGTTAGATGTACTGGACATATCGATTTTTACGTATAGGGGATTTAAAAGTTTCAAAAAATTTACAGCTGATAACTTAATGGTAGACACCCAGTTAAGGAGCTAAGGTTGAGATTTGAGGATAATATTAAAATAGATCTCTCAGATGTAAAGTATGCCATTGTGGACTGAATTTGTGAACATACCGTACATCACGATTCATGGTATGTTATTGTGTTCTTACTTTTACAAATATACAACAATATTCCAAACTTATTTACATATAAATAAATAACTCATATGTTAATTAATTTATTCACAGAATAATGGAAAACAAACATAAGATACATAAAATAAGAATATCAACAGAACACATACTATAATAATTTACAAAACGGATGAATAAATTGAAAAACTTGCATTGTAATATAAAGTAGTTTTAAAGGAAAAACCTGAAGATGATGCTACGCATCGAAACATGTAGTAAATAAAGGCGCAGTATTGTAACATCGTAGTAACGATGAATAGCTCAAATTTTAAATTTTAACATCTGTAAATAAAGTTTGTGTATAGACCTGAATTATATTATATATTTTAATAGTTATGAAACTTTAGGCTTTATAAAAATTATCACTTTTCAGTCAGATGAATATCTATAAACGTTCCAAGCGACAGTCTGTGTAAACAGCGTATTACATGTAAGTCCCATAGTTATTTTGTTAGTAAATTAGTGTTTACTGTGATGTTTCCTAGTAAATTGTCCATCAAGAATGATAGAAAAATCTGAAAGTAATATACACATATAATAATAATCTCGGAAGACCCAAAATCCTTCAACAATATTACCATGGCAACGGTTATAACTACAAGTTTTATTCTATAAGGCCCATAATCTGAATGTGATCTTTGTAATGTTTGACAACGTGACAACCATTGAATTGATCATTTTGTTATGTTTATATTCTTGTTAATAAATCTGAATCAGTACCTTGGAATTGTATATTAAGATAAATCTTTTCGTAGCTTTGCTGTAGTCATTAATGAATCCATTGTCCGTCAGTGTATTGATTTAAAATCAGACTTTTCTGAAATTTAAATTTGGAAATTGCAATAACATCGTAATAAAACATATATATCTTTTTATCCTGCATGACACAAAAACTAATGCGTTTTAAATACATCCTTTAATTGGCATTTTCAGAGTCGAGCAAATGCAAAGCTGAGTGACATATACATTAATATCACTGATAGACTTGACGTAACGGGTTTTAGGGGTAGCGGGGAAAGGGTGAGTAGGGTAGAACTAATCAGTTAACCAGCCGTGGTGGACCAAATCAGGAGTATGGACAGAAATATTATAATGAGACAGATTAAGCTACATTTCTGTGAGAGACGTGGGTTCATTTGCTCTCTGTGGGGGAGAGGGGAGAGTAGGCTAGTTGGTCTAATGCCACGGGGCGGATGTAACTACTCAACTGTCACGCCATGGTCCCAACCATCAAACCTCTGCCTCGTTTCATGGTCGCTTCATTAGTCTCGTACACTCGGTTACAATTAAAAACTGAGACTGGGGCGTGGCACAGCTTACAGGGGCAGAATTCCGGTGATGTAGGATTGAGATATGGAAAGAAATTTTGCGGAAATCTTACGTACAAGATGGGTTTGGGCTACTATTCTCATAATTTTTTAAATGTTTTTTTTTATTGTTAATATTTGTCATCAGTCTTTCGACTGGATTGATGTGGTTCTCATTTTCACCTATCTTGCGCCATTCTCTTCATTTCCACATATTTTTTACAGCTCACATCCTCAAAAATCTGCGTCACATATTTCAATCTTTGTCTCCTCCTACAATTCTTCCCTTCAACTGTTCCTTCCATTGCCAAATTAACCAATCCTGGGTGCCTCGGAATGTGTCCCACCGTCCTATCTCTTCTTCTCGTAAGATTTTTCCATAGACTTCTTCCTTCGCCTATCCTGTCTAAGACCAGCTCATTTCGTACTTAATCAGTCATAATTCTTAGTTCGATGTTATTAAGTTGAATAGTTGTTCATGTCGATAGTAACTGTCATATACTGAGATATTTAAAAAACGTGTTTACTAATATAAATAAATATTTTCGTCGTTCAGTGTGATAACAGTATTATAAAAGTGTTCGCGAACCGAAAAAAACACGTAGCCGGGCTCTGTGTTGGGACCTCATGGTTTGTATTAAATATCTTGTGTGGGGGGTGGGGGTGGTTATAAGATAAGATGGCGAGAATTTGTTTTTTTTTCTCAATCTTCAGTAGCCCGTACGATGTACCTGTTACTAAATGTGAAACATAAAATTACATTTATGTTAAAAAGTGAGTCATCTGATGCAAGAAATAAGCAGAACATTTTTGTAAAATATAATGCATAGTTATGTTGTCACAGTAAATCACTAAATTGGCAACACTGCTCGAGAATTGGAACACATGTTGTTTAAAACAAAATAAATTGTGTTCAGTCATATATTGATCTCACCAATTCCTCAATAGTTTAAACATTATGTCGTTTATTGTAGCAGACTTTCGGAAAAGTTCTGCCGCCACACCCCCCCCCCCCCACAAAAAAACCAGTCCAAAATACACTATTGATTAGTTAATTGGGTCTTTTCTCCTATTGGTTTTATTGGAAAACTAAAGTTCTATTTGAGTGTAACCAACCATAAAGATTTAACGAACATTGGTACCAATTATTTAGGTATAATTGTCTGACTCATTAGTCATTACTCATTACGTACCCTTCTGCCCCCCTGGGTTCGTCTGCCCCTTGTTTCACATTGTTGTTCTGCTCGGTCCACTGGATCTCTGATTCCTAAACAAAGGCGTATAACGGCACGAGAATGACAGTGCAACAACGAAACATGTCCCCAATTAAAGATGACTGCTTCTCGGATGTTGCGCCATATTTCGTGACAATAATTTATCCACATTTATCAGACATGTTTACTGCCAGCATTGTCGCTTTAAACATGATGATGGAGGCAGTAGGTACCTCTGAAACGTAGGTCAATTTCCAGCAGATTACACGGCGCGATATAACAGAAATACAGCCATGTTCTTAATCGTCGCCGTGAGAACCTTAAATCGGCGCTATAGACCTACTAACAGCGTCATTAAATAAGTCAGAAATAAATGTGTGTGTGGCGCCTTATCATCAGTGTTTTTGCGATAAAAAGCCAAGATCCTCATGTTTCATCGATTGATAACGTGAGTAGTTGATTTAGAGTTGTAAAACAATAATAACCAGTTCACTAACAACAGAATTTTTGTCCTTTTAGAGAAAAGAAAATTAAATTAGGAGAAGCAGGAACTTTAGAATATGAGAGTAAATATTTATGGCTTAGTATGCCGCCGTTCGCCGGGAAATACGAGGAAAACCACGAAAAATCTCGGTCAGCGCAGCCAACCACAGACTCCGAGATAATTCCCTTGTCAATACAGGACGAGCGATCGGTACTTTCCATTTACGCTACCTAGAAGTCTGTCTGCATTAATAATTAAGAATATGTATGAGATGGTGTTGCGTTTTGGCCTGAATACATAAGCTCAAGTTATTTAATTATCGAAGAATTTCAATTAACTTTCAATGGAAGGGGGGAGCTGAAGGTGAAAGTCTATGCAAAAAGTTGCTTTACTGCTACAGGCTTCATGTTCTACTGATTTCCAGTTCATTTTGCAGATGTCGGACAGAATTTTGTCTGTAATTATAAATTGTGTAGTCTGGAGCAAATTAAATTTCATATAAATTATAATCGGGCAAAGATCTATAAAATCTCTATGAAAGATTTCTCTTGTTTCTCATTTTTTTATGTAATGTATTCGCTGTATTTGGAAATTGGTTAAACAAGTGCAGTTTCGTTGTTTGGAAATCATTTGCTGACTTGAGTATTCTCTCTGGCTTTCGTCATATCCGTTTCAGCTGTAAAAGAACTTGATCCTAAACCATTATAACAAGTTGTTTGCAGGATGTGCATAATTTGTATATTTAATGGGGGGACATTTCTGTCTGTCCATATCCCTCATATCAAACACTGCAGAACCGGTTTTATTTAAATTTGTAATTCGAAACACACGCGAAAATTTGAGGGGCAATTTTAATTTTGATAAGGTTTAATATAAATTGTGGTTACAGAATATATCAATGCCGCATTGATTAAATATTTGCACAACATAAAATATACAGAATAAAAGACTGTATGTTAATAAAATATACAACATTGTTTTTTATATAATTTTTAATATATAACGAACTGAAACATTCTCAATAGTATATGAGAGACGGCAAAAAAAAAATTACAACATGAATCTCCGCACCAAATAAGCTGAAGTGATGGTGATTGTATAAGGGAAATTCGTTAATCATAGTTGGTAACACATCATTGATTCGGGCGCCATGTGACTAATTGTGTTTATATGTTTATCCCAGAAATCATTTAGAACTTGTTTTGGACGCGAGAGAGCAGCACAAGTGAAGACGGCAGGCGGAAACCATAAAGGCGTATGGAGGAGTGGAGATAAAGCTCCACACATTATTTACTTTGGACCCGGATAGATGTCGAATATATTGTTGAATGTTATGTTTAATATGCTGCTTGTGTTTAATGGCACAGCTGTGATGAATTTTTTCAATTGTGTTTTTTAACGACTACTTAAATAGCTCAGCTTATATAGCGCCTTATGATTGTGTGATTGTGAATAATGCGTAGAAAATCATGTAGAACGATGCTAGAGTGACCTTATTTAAGGTACTGTAACCTTTTTCGTGGAGGGACTAAGAAATTTTACAATAATCCTTGGTATAACTTGTCTCTGGGCCATATACGAAGTGGATTCTTAGCCAGCCGAGAAAAGACCACATCTTCAGATAACATTTTTATCAGATCGATTTGTCTTAACGCTGCAGTTGATGTCAAGATCCGAACACAAATTTGCAGTTTTTCTGCTTTCATACTGATAATTCCACTACAAAACCTTGATTCTTCTCCGTCTCTTAAGCCAGTGTTGCACTTTATCTTATTAATAAACATCACTCAGCATTTTTTTCAATAGCTTCGCTTTCACTGTAAAAATGACTCTGTTTAATTATGTGTTTTTGTATGGCTGTGTTTATGAAAAAACGTATTTGGGCATTGTATGTTTCACGTTTCTACTAGAACAGAATTGTCGTCTTTAAAATAGCTTGTTGTTCCTGCCTGATTGCTGTCACGCCATATAAAATGACGTGGTTAGAGCAGGTTAAGGATGGTAACTTGCTATTGGGGATCTGATTCATGGGATAATAAATATGTCTGTTCATGAAACCCGATTCAATTTCCATTTTGACCAGAACTAAGTGATGTTCTCAGAGGTCGCTACATTTCTGTTGCCATGACTGACTCCATGGATTAATTATTTGGTGGGTATCATGTATTGTTCTCTTTCTGGCTGAAGTTTGTCGTGTTTTTCTCAGTCACTTAATATATAATATATAATATGGTCTAGCGGTTAGAACGCTGGCCTTGTAATCCTGGGGTCTCGGGTTCGATTCCCGGCGGTGCCCGAATTTAGAACTTGTGTTGGGCAAGGCCGTGGTCTAGGCAACACGGAGTTTTCCTCCGGGGGCTTCCCCGGTTTCTCCGTGGCATCCCAACAATTACTCCATTCACACACAGAAGAAGGCAATGGCAAACCACTTCTGGATCATCTGCCAAGAACGTATATGAACAGGTCCCAGTCCGAGAAAAGGATGGAAGGATCCTGTTCATATGGACCTGTCCTCAGATAGAACACTAATAATAATAATAATAATAATGGGATAGTATCCGTAAAATAGGCCACTATCGCTTTGATTCACAGCTCCTCACAGTTTATTACGTGGACTCTCTCTTAGGCGGTGTAATGTATGCAGTTGAAAATGTGTTAACTAAGAATCAGGAAACAATGTAATACCGGGCAGCTACTAAAAACCAAGTTAAGGTAGAATACATATAAAAACGTGGAAAATTAACGAATATATGGTTAATATGGATTAAATTAGGCTTATCGAGAAGTTAATATCGAGAAGTCGTGTTTAAAAACTCAAGTATTTGACAGGTTAGAGGATAATCGACATTTGTAATTTGCATGATGCAATGAACTTATGAAATAATGACATAAATAACTAAAAATAAAAAAAAATATTTTTAGTTTTTTATGATTTTAATATTATGTGTGCTTTCGGGACAGATGTCAGCCTTTTGTGTATGGAGAACATGTTTTACCCTGATGTTGAATTTTCATTGTTATTCTTGGTATAAAGAAACAATGTATATTCGCCATAGGTTGATCGTTGTCATGGTTTTTGTTGACGCCAACTGTGTGTATAGTGTCGCTTGATTTTGAATGGCGTTTAAAATTCCAACTACCCTCTCACTCTTTCGTGCGCTGCGGTGGTGTGCTGCTCTAATCTGCAGTAATTGAGAGGAATAGTGAACTGAAATTGCTTGTATCTGTTAAACGGGAGACCTCCATTACGAGCCATTAATGGATTGAGCGATAGACGCTGAAGCATCAGCTGTGGGCTTATATATCCAACCAGGGACGGATTTTGAGTGAGTGGTTAGATGGATGCTAGTGCATTGTGGGCGAGACACACAGACGCGCTATATAGGGGTCCAAGGCAATTTCGTACACAACTTTTAAGGGTAATTATAAATTCTGCAGGCGGTGGGATATTTTGTTTGTTGGTATGACTGGTGTTTTAAGAGTAGGTTTAACGGCGCCGGATTAAAGCTTAAATATGGATGTGTATTATTGACTATTTAACCTTTTTGAAGTCTGAGCTGTTAAAATAAAATTGTAACGATGTATTTAATGCCTCTGAGAAAACGCGTATACATTAAAATGGTTAGTTGATAAATGCTGTTTAAAGAAACAGATGTTTATTCTGAGAATTATACAAACTAATAAATACTATCTGTGCGTAAATTATAAAGTTGTTGGTTGTTAAATCGGTTAGTACATACAGTTACCACTGAGATTTAAAGAGTTATACCGTTGTGATCTGTTAAAAAGGAAAATTTTCGTTTACAAAATTCGAGAAATAAATTTTGTAGGTTTACTGTAGTTAATGTCTTATAATGAACTGAATAACTTATTCCATAGACCACATTTATTGAGAAACTGATGGTCTGTTAGCTAGTCAAATACTTCCTACCGCTTGTTGAACACGTAGATTCGTTCGTCCATTCTTTCATTCATAATGAACCTAGACATATCTAGTAGTCTAGTCTATTCTCTTGGATCCGGTAGAACGAATTATTCCTTATCTTAGAACTGGAAATTCAGCTGTAGACGAGGGGATAATATTAAAACGGATCCTAAGAACATAGCTTCTTAAGGTTTGGACTGGATGTTTTTGGCATGGTATAAGGGCCGAAGGTTGACTCTTAAGAACACGGTAATGGACTTTCACTTTTGTTACAAGCTGAGCTGGTCGAAGCGTCGCGCTACGTCACTTGCTTGCGGCTAGAAGGAAAACAAACGCATATATAGTCCGCGACTGTAATCTTGAGACTTGAGGGATGAGGAGAAAGAGGGAAAGGTGGCGTCTGCCTTTAACGCTTCGGATTTCCTGCATTCCTTGCAAGTCTCAAGATTACAGGCGCGTACTGTACTACGTAAACTAAAAACATTATCGGCTTAGGAACTTGGACGGCGAGATGCAAAGTTCTGCCTCTGGCAAGTAATGTTTGTAGGATGGACAGTATATACTTTATCTCCCCCCCCGGGGGGGGGGGGGGGGTTCTTCTGCTACCCTTGCCTCTCGTAATATCTGCATTTCCATCATATAGTGACGTTATTCACTAACAATCGTTCCCTCTTTGTAGAATATTTATGAGCGACATGGATTAAGCTAGGGCTGGGATATGTTGACTTGTTTGTAAATACAGGACTCCTTGAATACCTCTGGGAAGGAAGTAATCTGTTATACCACTGAGTGAGTTGGCTGTCGGTCCATAAGGAATTATTAAGTGTTAAAGGCGTTAGTCCCATGATTGGCACCTCCAATGTTAGGAAAGTATATTGTAATGTGAGGTTATGAGATTAAAAAAGGAAGAAATTTAGATGTGTTTGAAGCGACTAGATTTCTACTTGTTCTTTAAATGTTTATAACAGCGGTTGATTCGTTACAGAAACACTGTTTGACATTTTGTGAGGTATATTTGTTATAAACGACGTTTCGGGAGTTTATTTTTCTCCCATCTTCAGGTAATCAACTGAGGCAAATAAATCTTTGTTTTTGTGCATAAAACACACCTGAAGTGACGTTCTGTATTTATTTCACGTTCCTCGATTGTGGGAGCCATCTTTCTTGTATTTCCATAGATGGTTCGATGCCACAGGTACAAGAGGATGTCCCAGTCTGTGGAAATAACGAAGTTCTGTCAGTCGAGTAATTGCTGGCTGAGGAGTGACATCGGGAAACGACTCGACGGTGACGTGCTGCCAAAGTTATAATGAACCGAACGAAGGCTCAGCGCTACTGCCGAACCGCACTCTCACCAAAGGAAGGGGCGAGGTGGATAGTGATATTCAATAAAGACCAATCAATGCTGGAATATAATCAAGTTTACTTCCTCTCGCAAAATGAAAACTGGCACGAAATCCTCAGAGGGGAGGTAGTATTAAACCCCTCAAATCCTAAATCCATTTAAACCCCCTTTTTTCTTATTATAAAAATGTAATTTATTTTTTTAAATATAGTTGGTATTAAACGGAATGCATTATATACATGTCAAATGGAAATGAAAGGGAAATAGCGAATGAAAAGCAGAGTTGGGTGATGAAGTGGACTTGGCTGGGGGGGGGGGGGGGTGTTACCCACTGCGCTGCCATTTGCAATTAATGCTTTGCTGTCAAACAGAAGCGGACATCAGATAGTTGGAAAGACAGGTGATGGGATTCCAAGCTCTGACGTAATAACTGAATGACTAGCAACGTGAATTATTAAACTATTATTTGTTTTGCATAAGGTTCATACTTAACTCTGTTCATTTGATTTGAACAGGGTCAACACTACTGCAATTTTAAATTATAATTTCCCTTTATCGATTTCAGAGTTTTATGATATTTCGTAATACAAATTGAAGATGAAATAGTTATCGTCAGAATATCATCAATATGCACAGGTGTTATAAATTCTGTTAGTAAATTGAGGGATTTCTGCGAAAAACTACGTAAGTCTAATTTTTTTTAAAATCAAAAATAAATCTTACAGCCGTCTGAACCAATGAAAATGTCTTGTCATATTTATTTTGTATCAATATATTTTACGTGTTACATCGCAGAAATGATGTTACAGTTAACGTAGATAAAAATAGTATTAAAATATATTAAAATTGTCCGTCAATCACAATAAAGTAATATAAGATAATTAAATGGTTAAAATATTATCCTTTGTTTTGTATCGAGTACTCGATTTACATATGGAACATTCTCGACATGTTTCGGCTTTCATAGAGCCGTCATCAGGTTTATGTTATAAACTCTTAACTCAATTACTAATTTTTAATTTTTAATTTTCTTATCATTTCTTCGTTTTTCATATTGTATCAACATTGTTGTTGTGTTATATATCATTGATACAATCGTATTGTCGGAGTGATATAAATGCTGCGTATATTGGTCTGTGAATTAAAAAATTCAAAACCATTAATGAAATTGAATATAGAAAACAAAATAAATAAATGAAAATAAACGTATAAACTTACCAGAGAAGTAATATCGAAGTTGTAAGAGGAGAGATCAGAAGTACATCGTATCGGAGCGAGGTTGGTTATTGACTGCGGTGTTAGTGGGTGAAAGGCGGTTTGTCAGGGTTGGGGTCAAGGTACTTGAGTGCATTAAAAATGGGGTTGTTAAGCAAAATGTTATTATCAGTAAGGCATATGTTTTGTTTATAAGTTTGATATTTTTAATGCACTCAAGTACCTTGACCCCAACCCTGACAAACCGCCTTTCACCCACTAACACCGCAGTCAGTAACCAACATAGCTCCGATACGGTGTACTTCTGATCTCTCCTCTTACAACTTCGATATTACTTCTCTGGTAAGTTTATACGTTTATTTTCATTTTTATTTTCATTTATTTATTTTGTTTTCTATATTCAATTTCATTAATGGTTTTGAATCTTTTAATTCACAGACCAATATACGCAGCATTAACATCACTCCGACAATACGATTGTATCAATGATATATAACACAACAACAATGTTGATACAATATGAAAAACGAAGAAATGATAAGAAAATTAAAAATTAAAAATTAGTAATAGAGTTAAGAGTTTATAACATAAACCTGATGACGGCTCTATGAAAGCCGAAACATGTCGAGAATGTTCCATATGTAAATCGAGTACTCGATACGGAACAAAGGATAATAATTTAACCATTTAATTATCTTATATTACTTTATTGTGATTGACGGACAATTTTAATATATTTTAATACTATTTTTAAATAAAATCACAATATGACGCACCTACAATATCTTATTAACGTAGATAGTTTACGTTTACAGAAATAAAATGTGTGCACATAAGATCACCCATTTTCTTCTAGCCTTATGATAATTAGAAATGAGAGAACCACGTTAACCTATAAATGGTCTATCGAGAAATTTAGTCAGAGGATAACAATTGGATTATATTTTCCGATAATATTCTTAGGATCAGGCTATTTTTAACGTAATTAAATCTGCCCTATATGACAGTAATTTGGAAATAAGTTTCTTAATTATGCAACAAATAAAATCGATTGATGGCAAAGGTGTGTTATTGGTAGGTTCGTTGAATAACTGTTGGTTAGCTGGATGTCTGATTGGCCGACTAAACAAATGATAGTTTGATTAAATGTTCCAGAGGTTTATTTACTTAATTGTTCATTAAGGATTGAGAGGATGGATTGTTGAGTGAATTGATCACTTCAGAATTTAATCGGGAATGACTGAGGATTACCTGCAATTTCAAAATATATAATTGTCCTACATTATCATAAGGAAAGACATTATTGTATCAAGGCTTCACTGCTTTCATATCATGTTACTGCAAGAAAAATGCATGTAACACATTCCTTGTATTAAGTTTTATAACTTTTGAGATTGTCTGTATATCATACCGTTACACGTACAAACTGGTTTATATAAAGAATATTAAATGTGGGAAATAAATAAAATATTTATATGTATCAAAATGTAACGAAATCTTCAGCGAGGCCTATTGTTTCCGAGTTCGACGTTAGTGTCGCTGCCATCAGGTGGAGGGCCATGTGACGTAACGTCCCGTTCGGCTACGTCGCTATACGACCCAATTAGGGTCCCTTTCCGCACATGTTCGGAAAGGTCGCGTATTTCACATAAAATATGGATGCTGAGTTACCCTGTTGGGCAGGACAGACAATTCTGTGCGTTGTATTCAAAAACTTCGTGCCTGGGAACTCTTCTGCGCATGAGTGTCCTAACTCTATGGAATTATTTCTTAAGAACCTGAAGTCGCTCAGATGGTCAAATTCCCTGTATTTGATGTTCATTGTCCTAGCCACTCGAATCTAGTTTAAACACCAATTTTTCACATTAATTTTAACATTGTTCTTCTGCCTGTGCCTAGGTCTTGTTAGTGGTCTATTTATTCATCATTTTCTATCCGAAATGCCTTTACCGTCAATAGCATACGTGTGCTATTATCTTGTTGAACATCTCTAGACATTTTGAAGTATTTCTTGTACGAAGAGTCGTCTTTCGCAGGGCAATTTAACATTGGAAAACGCAGAGACACACATCCATGCCTCGGGTGGCATTAGAACCCATGGTCCCAGTAGTGGAACGACAAGGTCCAGACTTGTCTTGATCTTCCCCCGTCTCGTGTCTTCGTAAATGTGGGCGGTTCCACGAGCCACGTGTCCGAGCGAGTATCTGCGGTGTCGGTAGTGCAGCTGTCTGCACACGCCGACAACATTCATGTCGAGTCTCTGGGGTGCTCGCCCACTACACGCCATATAGGCGTTTAATGGGAGAGGTTGTGCTCATACTTATTCCTAACCTCGGCACTAGAAAGGGATAAGTGGTCAGCGTCATGCCCGGCCGATTTTTACCCCCCGGGAAAGGACCCCGGTACCCATTGGATAGAAGACTGGGCGGGCCCCAGAGCCGGTTCGGACGCAGATGCTAAAAAATAAATCCTCTTCCCTTGTCGGGGATCGAACCCCGGTTGTCCAATCCTTAGTTAGTCACTATAATGACTTACTACAGTTCTTATTATCGTCTCGTATCAGAGGACGATGAATAAACTTTTAATTGATGCAGCGTCGTTAAATAATTAACGATTCATCTGCAGGTCTACCTAAAATCATTCTATCTCTGCAGATTGAAAAACCAAATCGATCCATGAACTGTCGGGATTGTTGAGATTTGAATAAAAGTCTTAATATTTTTGAACTGTTTCTTTTGTTGTGTGCCATTTATGCTCCAACACGTATGGTTATTGGCTCAAATAGAGACTGCATTTTGGAGCGCATGAACAAGAACTCCGCACCATAGAGTGGCAATAAGAAGAAGGCAAAGAAGCAAGGAGGCGAAGGGACTGGATAACTGTGCTCGCAGTACCATGGTGATGCAAGTTTGAAAGATACGTGTCCAGCCAAAAATAAAAGTATTTGTCAAGTGGGGGCAAGGGTTAGAGAACAGCAGTCTTCCTTTGGTGCTTTTGAAGCCCAGATCTACACTGTCAAAATAACAAGTCGGAAATAAATAAATTGCTAGTGGTGAAACGAGAAACAGAAAAGAATCGATTGGGAATTGTAAAATTTCTTTTTTTTTTAAACACATTTTTCAAACGTAATCCTGTGAAATTCAGACTCAGTTCTACAGAATAATTTCTATGTGTGTATGGAGTATTATTATGAAAACAAAATTTACAATTTAAAATCATGATATTCATGTAATTTTAAAGTGTAAATATTATAATGAAACACTTCTGCTCGTATATTTATTTAATGTTTGTATTACACGTAGGTCATTGGTGTTATTTTGAGCGTGTCCGGCGTAAGGCAAGAGTTTTAGCGTGGCGTAAAACTCCCGACCGTTCGTCTGTACGTATGTCTGTCTGTCCGAAGATGTCTTTTAAGTCTGTATAGCTTTATTATGTACGGGATAGTGGTAGCCTTCAGCTGCTCTCACATGAAATATTTAAGGGTGCCAAAGCAATCTCTCGAAAGAGTCTCTGCCACTTAGCCTGCATTAGTTACTGTTGGAGTTCTGCTGCCGTCAGAAATACAGCGTGTGCAAATGTTCATGACCACAAGTCTGTTGCGGTTATCAGCCTGTGATCTCACTAGCAAATAGTGAAATCACAATTAAATATAAGATAATACACATTAAACGTAACAAAATAATTTCGCATTTATGTATTTTCTCTTAAATACCACCGTCCTTTTTTCATTCTGTAATTTTTAAAATAACATTTTTAATAAACTGATATTTGCTAATATACTTAAAACTCTCCCCGTTTTAGGTAAATCAAACGTTCATTACCGTGTTTACAAAAGCCCGTCACGGAGTTCTATCCAGATTCTAAGACAGGTTACAGTCCGTAACATTACAACCCACTTCTTTAAGATCAATTGTAATATAACCCCCCCCCCCCAGGCCATTTATGCTTCCAGTTACGGTAATCTTAATCCTGTAAAGTCCAGTGGTAAATATATTCCCCACTTATAACAATTAGTAATTCTGCGTTAAGTATTTGTGTTTCGTATGACTCTCACAAAAGCTGATATTATTTTCTTAAACAGCATTGAACAGTTGGCCTTTGTAATCGTGAAGATTTGTGTTTTCTTTGCGGTACGGACTAAGTTATTAAATATTATTTCGACGGCTTCGAAGGGTCGATATTTGGATGTTTGAAGCTCAGAAATTTTCCCTGTGCAATAATGTTATGTTATGAAATCTTATGTAGTTTAAATATATTTTGATGTTCGTTTTATTCACGTGTAACATACGAACGTTTTATGGTATATTTATTCTCTCTTTATGAGTGTTATTATCGAGTTCGGCCTGCTGATCGTAAAAATACAAGTTGACTTCTCGGATAGAAGTTTAGAAGACCGCTATTTGCATACTGTCTACAACTTTGTGCCTTATTCTTCGATTTAATAGGCGCATCGATTATCGCAGCATCCCATCCGTCACTACTTTCGTTTCATTCGTCCTCAACACGATTTAATTAATTAATCTGTGATCGGTTCTTCGTATGTTATGCGTAGAAGACACATTCAAGACAAGTTTAGAAAACATTTACATTTTGGATTAACCGAAAAATTAAATTAAATCTTTGTTTATAATACGGGTTCGATAATCACAAACACATTTTGAACCTGAGCAGGGGGCCTAGAAACAAGCGTGACCTTGACTCTAGTGTCATGAAGGATGTTGGGAAATTCTATTAACATGGGGGTGGAGTCGATTTTGACTTCATATTTGTGCCGTCTTACGTGGGTTAATTTTAAAGAGTACAGAACTCACTTAGTTGCTATTTAAATGTGTTTGACCAGTAATGGTTCATTAAGATTAACTTTATAAATTTGTCACGTATGACTTGTCAGAATTTGTTACAAACATATAAATAAAACTGTACAAGAAGTGTAATATTGATTATAAAGTCGTAAATTATTATGTTAGAATTCTATCTTAAGTTCTGGAAACTTCTATGAAATCCTGCCGTTTAAAGGATTTAATCAAAAGACGAGGTTTGCAACTTTCTTACAAGGGCGAATGGCTGAATAGCACTAATACAAGTTAGCTCTGTGTGGAATAATATCAAGGTAAGTTATACGCATGCGCACACAAGGTCGTGATACTTTGCGTATTTCCTTACAAGGAAAAGTAGGCTAATAGACTACAATTTTAAAAGTTGCTCATGTTATTAATTATACATATACATTAACTAATGAAGTGTGATATGTCTGTAATTTACGTTTAGTTGTGTTAGACAAATATACGAAATTGAACGTTGGTACCAATGTTATGAGTCTGATTATCATCCTTATCGCTAGAGGCGCTACAGTTCTGCTATGACCGTGTGTGACGTTTCTAGAGAATTTTTCTGCTATGTTTCTCTGTCTTCAGACGGTTGGTAGGACTCGCTGAATTAGATATCTGGTTAAAAGACTTGGATTCTTGCTGCAAGAGAAGAACGCTTTGTTTACAATAAAATAATATTCTTAAAATTCTAATAATCGTGGTTTATAAAGATATGAGGTTAATTAGAGCATGGAAAAGATTTTGTAAGTGGATATTATGAAATTAGGCTTTACTATTTTTTGTAACAGCTAAATATATATATATATATATATATATATATATATATATATATATATATATATATAGGATACTCTGCAATGTCCTTTGAGGACACGAAACTCAACTAAATATTACCTTCAAAATATATCTTCCTAAAGCAAAGGAAACACAACACTTTACCATCACAAAAATTAACTACTTGCTATTTAAGAAAATAAAAACTGTTAATTATCACTCGGTAGAAAAACTTCAGAGTTATAGATTGTTAACAACTTGTCTTTAAGTGGTTAAGAGATTTAGTTTCCAGAGGTAAATTAGGCACTCGATATTAAATGTAGGTTTTCCAAATAAGAGGTGCATTGTTGTTGAACTGCTGCTTTGTTTTCTAAAATATGGGATATCTTTCGAAATATTGATAACAATACGAAGTATGAGCACGTTCACTTCGATCACCCGAAGAACTGACCCAACTATAGTTGGAGTGCCTCGTGCTATTGACTACAGGATAAAACTCATTCGCTCTAAAAGCATTTGAGTGCTTTTCTATCCGTTCACTCTCTTACACAGATTCAAAATGAATACATCCATCTCACTCCTACTAAAAGCGCCCCCTCCTTCGCCGCCACAGCCCCTCCCTCCCCTTCGCGTACTCTACCCCCCCCCCTCCCTCACACATCAACTTGTTGGGAGTGGTTGCTTTTTCTATTTTGAAGGAGGAAAAACGGAGACTAACACCGACCCACTGGTAAATTTCACCAAGTATTGTTCGCAAAATGCACGTTAATTTTAACGTCAACTTATAGTGTTCTTTTAAAAACAAAAAAATTCTCTCTTTACGTGTTTCAGAAATGATCTTCCGCATAGACTCCCAGGCGTTTTACACTTTGTGTTTAGTCGTGTTTAGATATGTTTCTAAGGTACATGAACATTTTGTGAGGGCGTGATAGCCAGTCGACAAAGCGTGAACAGGTATCATTTGCATGAATTTATTTTACGTTTTTGAATAAAAATTTGTATACGTAACTGGTTGTAACACACAATAAATATTGTGACTGGCGAAAAATTTGTCTCATAAATTATGGGTAAAAGATATATTTCAAAATCTTTAAAACACATTAGAAAAAGTTTGATTCACAAAAGTACATTCATGTTCACTGTAAAATTAATACGAATAATAATTTAAAAATGGAATATTAAGTACAGTGTGAAATTAATATTTTTCGCCAGTTCTAGGGTTAAAGAGTGTACTAGTCCTAGAAGTTTGGGAAACCATAAATGGTTTTCAAAAATTTCTCACAAATGTTTATTTTTCCCCAAACATTTGTAGAAATATGATTAGGCTTTACAATTTATAATCCTACATTAACTCAGGGCTGAAATGATAGTCTCTCATAATTTTAGATAATATTAAAGCTTCTAAACTATGAATTCATTCTTCAGTTTTAATATTCGAACTTACCTCCCTTACACTGGCATTGGCGATATTACGAACTACTCTGTTGTTCTTATAATTGTTTTCATTATTAGCTAGATGTATCCAGTAAAGATATTACTTATTAACAAATTATTTTTCTTGCCTTTAAGGAAGTTGTCGTGGTTTCTGAGAGACCCCTTCTGGTTGAGGCCCCTCTTGGGGCGACGTATCCGGTGGTAAACCCTGGATCCTAAGAAGATACTCCTTGTAACAAGAACGTTCTTCAGTAAAGGTGAGTGAGCAAATCATTTAGAACTGTAATGAATTTTTAATCACGTAATGTTAAATACAATATTAAGAAAAAAAGAATTTTCTGGAAAGTGTTATAATGTCGACTTTTATTTAACTGCTACTACCATAAAGATATTAGTTAAATTAAAAATTAATAATTAAATGGTCAGTATTTATGAGTAGTTTTATTTAATTTAGGTTTTTATGATTAAAAAAATATTTATTTTTAAAATGCAAAAAGCATTCGACACAGAACATGTAGATATGTTTATGAAACACACGTCATATTGCACCGTGCAATGGATTATTAATTTTTACCAAAAAGCTAAAAAGTAAAGACAGATCTCTCACGATGGCCACGATATTTTGTGCTAGTATAAAAACTCTGTCACATAGAATCGTTTGAGGACACGCGTTTCTGTTTTACGGATTGTCGTCACAGCATAGTGAAATGCGTCCTAACAGATGGAAAATTACGCAGCTAGTTGTCATAAATCTAGTTGCATATGACGCAAACAATACACCACCTGGCGCCACGTTTACATACCATTGATAAACTGCAGGTGGCAGGGGTGGGAATTCTTCCTTATTTAAATCGTGTAAATCGAAATGATTGTTGTTTTATTTCCGCTGTGAAAATTTTGCACCAAATAGTTTGTATTTGAGAGGTACTGGGTTTAAATATTGGCCTCGACACCGGTTATCCTTAGGTATTTGTGGCTTTCCTCGGCCCCTTCAGGCAAATACAGGGATAATACCTTCAATTAGGCAAGACCGTATCCATTCAAATCCTTTCCAATTCATTCATTAATGGTCTTATCATCTGACGCCATGGCGTCGTTAAATAAGTGTAGTATCAAAATGTCACATGGTATAAAAGGTGAATTTTTAAGGCCTTTGGACTTTTTACGCTGAAGCTGTCCGCGGAACCCATTTAAGTATCTTATTCTTGTCATCTTTCAAGTGGTTCGTATTTAAATAGATATCTACCGTAGTGCGTGTAGTGCATTAACGGACTAAGAGCCAGTTCATGATTTGAATGTGTACAGATTTTGTAAAAAACAACAGTAATCAAATAATGCATAAAATAAAGGTAGGATTGCGATGTTATTTGATGATATGTTACAATGGGGTCGCCAGTTCGAACCCATGTTGTAGGGCGAAATGTAGACTGATGTTTTTTAAGTAAGTGTGTATAACGTCTTTTGTGCGAGACAACAAAAACTAGAAAGCGTTAAACATTCTCTCTTTATGCTAAAGAGTATAAAGGTGTATGCGGTCTAGAGCACTCTTATTACCGAAAGGAATTATTTGTTTGAGTTTTGAGTAGAATATTTGACACCAGTATATCGGAAAGTTTTATAATTTATACCTTCACCAAACATAATTAGGGTGATAACAACAAGAAGTTGACACATACTAACAAAAATGCAGAATTTTGATACTTATATTGATGTATGGTTTGAAAGGTTTAAAACCGAATAATCCAGAAACCAGACTTCGTTGACCTTTACAAATACGCACGCGTGGGTCAGTCAGCAAGGCTCCTTGCTGACTTGTCATTTATCTATTCCGTTGCATTCTTACTGTGACATAGTTCAAGCCTGCAAATATTTTGCATTTATAGAATGCAATTATCAACTCTATGGAACATTGACTTTTATGAGAAGTTGGTAGTTCTTAAACTGGTCAACAAATTACCCAATTTTTTGTAGAAAAAGATGTCTTGTCATGTGTAAAAGAGTCAACCATTACTCTGTTCTGACGAATACAAAATCAGTTTGTTTTTCGTATTGAGAACCGACTTATGTTGAGGTGGTCTCTTCCGTGAAGACTTTCACTCAAAAATTCTATAAGCACTTTCTTTCGGATTAGCTCTACGTTATCCTACTAATATTTTGTGAGTAATACGAATTGTGAAGTTAAAACTTGGGCAGGTTTTTGTATATTGTTACTACGCCCCTCTTGGATACTAATATTCTGCACGACGCCATGTTTTCAGAAGATTCTCAGTCTATTTTTCGAAACTTTATATGAGATACCAAGTTTCATACCCTCATAAAATAAAAGCTACCTACAAAACTGGAGGCTCAGGTTCTGTGCCATTTACACCGTCCATAATTACAGGCAGCTGAAGTTGCTAATAAATATGTAATATTCCGACTTACAATTACGAAACATCCTTTCTCCTCTAGCATAATTAATTTAGTGCACAGTAATTATACATCAGTAAAGTTTTATAATGTTAGTAAAGTAATGAAAAGACGTATATGCGCATGTGTAACACGACATTTAAAGGATAACGCAGGAGTGTGAATTCTACAGTCTACAAGCCAAATGCGTCTCATGAGTACATTGTCTGACGTTGAGTGGTAACGGAAATTTGAATTTTATAAAGTAAGGATAATTTCTTTACTAGCTGAGCGACTATCAGTTTCTCAATATTAAATTGCTGTATGCGGTTTTAAGACAGAATCTTAGTTTCTACACATATTTTAGATCGTCCCAATATTTATAGCCTTATATAACTGGGTTCTCGGGTTCGATTCCCGGCGGTGCCCGAATTTATAACTTGTGTTGGGCAAGGCCGTTGTCTAGGAAACAGGGAGTTTTCCTCCGGGGGCTTCCCCGGTTTCTCCGTGGCATCCCAACAATTACTCCATTCACACACAGAAGAAGGCAATGGCAAACCACTTCTGGATCATCTGCCAAGAACGTATATGAACAGGTCCCAGTCCGAGAAAAGGATGGAAGGATCCTGTTCATATGGACCTGTCGTCAGACAGAACACTAAATAAATAATAAATAAAATAACTATCTTAAAACATGATTTACTTAGAAGATTTATTTCTCTATGAATAACTGTTTTAATATCTTGGTGGATTTTTGTCTTCGTTAATTCTAAGTATATTCTTAAATCTCTTTTATTTTGCGTGTATATCTTTTGGTAAATATACTACACCAGCTCCCGGAAGTTCGGTTCATGTGAGAACTCAGTTATTTGGCAAAACACTAAACAGCTTCCAGTCTCCGAAACGTCGTGTTCGTTTTCCAAAAAGATCAAAACGATGGATAATGTCGAGGAAGCTAATTGTTTTGTCATTACACCATCGTTAGAGACCTTAAGATTTGGTTTATTAATAACTTTTGTTAACTTAAGTGAGATTAGCTTCTTCAGTGGACAGTTTCTGAAACGTCGTGGACTTTTAATCTTGAAAAAGATGGAATCTTCCTGTGTGTTCTAGTCAGAAATTCATTTAACAAGTACAAATGCCCATTACGAACTGTCGACTGTGGGTAGTTAAGATTGGCTCTGGGGACGCGAAAATATTATTTATAACCATGAAATCTGTTGAAAATAAATTACGTGTTGCAGATGAAGATTGTGAAAATGTTGGTACTCTTAGGTTCTATAGAAGTCTGTAGATTACATCACTGCTACCTTCTCAAGAAGACCTTTGCTCCATGTAGTTAGCAGAAGTATATTTACGAAACACTAAACCAGTCACGAGGGGACTACATTGTTACTGGTCACCCCTGTTGGGTAATTGGAACATGTGAGTAGGGGAGGGGTGTTGTTGTCTGTGAGGCCTCGTGAATTCTGCAGTTCGCGAATATAATGTTTCCTTCTTGTATAACATGTCAGGGGTGAATATGTTCAAACACCGAGCATGGTAATTTTACATGAGATTCCAGAAATATGCAATACTTCGTAAGATTTTCTTATGGAATATACGTTTCTATCTGCCTGCGAGGTTATAAGTGTTACATATTAAAATATATATATATAAAAAGTAAAAGTTTACGTGGATATGTCTCTCAGCCGAGATAGCTGTCAGTAAGGTGATTGATTATGAACGAAGTGGGTTTGATTCCCGACAAGGGCAGGGATATATTTATTCGTTTCGGGAACAAAGAATACGGGTTGAAATTGGACCGTTCCCATCTAGTACCGAAGCTAGTAAGTTTCTATACGCCGTCGTACCGCGGTGTTTAGATAAGAATAAATTCATCATCTTTTGGCCTGTCATTGTAAAGAAAGAAAGGTGACTGGCGTGTTTGAGAAAAGGGTGCAGAGGAAGATACGCGGAGATTATACAGACCAGATGACAGGAGGATGGAGAAATTTTCATAATTAGGAACTTCATAATCTGTGCCTTTCAACCAGAAGTGTTTACGATGACCGGATCATGGAGAATAATATGCACAGTAAATGTAGTTTGCGTAAGAGAGACAATAAATGTATATAAGATTTTGTTTGGAAAACCTAAAAGGGAGCAATAGGAATACCTAGGATTAGTTTTTACGATAATATTAAATTTCGTGTTCTGATAAATGATTTGAAGATAAGGAATTTATAATTTGTTTGATGATAGGGATAGGTGGTGGTCTCTTGTGGACACGGCATTGAACTATTTTATTTCATAAAAGACGGTGAATTTCGTTGAGTTGAGAGATTGATGGTATCATAAGTACTTCGATCTATGGAATTAAACGTTTGAGCATGAAGTTTTTGTCAAATATAAGACGAAAGCGTAGTGAAGGGTTAAAATGAAAAATTGTGATACGAAATTGGACCAAAGGATGTTGACGTTCTTACCATACTTACGGGTTTGTCAGTTACTGTAGATCTTTCTCTGTGCTTGACACTGACGGAAAAGTATCACGTAACAGAGGTGGCTAAGTATAGATTTAATGATGGTTTTACGTCTCGTATGTTATGTAGGCCCCAATGGGAGTATGATTTAGAACAACGAACTGGCGAAGCGATTATAGTCTGTTACATTTCTTTTTCACAGCATTTTCCTCGAGAGACTGAAGAAATATACGAACACCTAAAGATATCGAATTTCCGGGCCTGGAGTCGAACTCTTTAACTCTCGAATACGAAGCAGCTTTATTCAGCTCTCGACCAATGTAAACTAAGTATTCAGTCTTTATCTTGTGGCTGAAAATTGAAACCCATTGGTGCTTTGTGGTTTGTAACAATGCTATCGTTAGCTCAGATTGTAAGACTGTAGTGTTAAATGATAAGAGTTAATAATGAGTTGGAAAGGACATACAAGAAAGCGGTCATAACCTAATTTAAGGTACTATTCCGGTATATGACTAAATCGCCTGAGGAATAACAATGCTAGAAATGCTGTAAGGGATTTTGGACCTTATGGGATTATATTTATGACTGTTTTTTACTTTAGATTTTCCCTTCATTCTTAGCGGGTAATTAGAGCAGTTCCATTATTGTGGCAAATCTTGTGTTTAGAAACCCCTCACGAAGAACCGACTCTTTCGAAAATAAAATATAGTCGTATATTTACGTGTTTTTATATGCATGGGGAACAAGAAGGTTAGTTCTTGAAGGTTTTGTTACATCAGTAAATGTGGCGTAATCCGTAGGAGATAAATGCAACACATTTTGATAACG
This sequence comes from Zootermopsis nevadensis, assembly GCF_977971745.1. Taxonomy (NCBI): domain Eukaryota; kingdom Metazoa; phylum Arthropoda; class Insecta; order Blattodea; family Termopsidae; genus Zootermopsis; species Zootermopsis nevadensis. The sequence continues at coordinate 7,452,379 of NW_028259144.1, read as the reverse complement.
CTTTCATATGAAGGCAAATTAAGAAAATGGAAAATTTCGATTTCTTACCTCACTTAAATTACAGTATGACCAAGCACATTCAACGCGCCAAGGTTAAACAGCTGTTTGCAACATTGGAATTGGTTTGTGGGTCTGGCATTGACATCGTAGTCTGCACGCTGACGCGAGACGAGCCTTCGTGCAGACAAATTGGCATTACTGTGGCAATGTCGTTATTGTGTCAACCTTGTTGTTGTTGTTATTATCCCATCTATTCACCACTTTATAGGGTATTTACTTCTATGTACCCGAGACAAACCTTACCCCCAAGGTACATAGTGCAGCAGCTATTTGCGAAATACATTTTGTTTTTAATATGTGTTACATGTATTATATTTATTACATGTATTATTATTATTACTATAGCCATTTAAAGTTTAGAACACTTTATTCCAAGTGATGACTTCTTGATGCTGTGTTTGATATTAATGTTTTTGGGGGTAAAATAAATTGTAATTCCATCATGGTCACTGTTGGTATTCGTGTTTCTAAAAGACAGATAAGAGAATTTTTACTTTTTGTGAGCTGTGCATTGAGACATATTCCTTCAGCTAAATGAGTCATTACTACTAGTGACGTATGCAGATTTCTGGATTTTTTCCCAAAAAATTTGTCAACTGAGACACTTTTTCGAGGCGAGAAATAAGAAAAACTTAATTGAATTATCATTACTACAGTAGCGTATGATCCGTCAAAAGGAATGAACATTTTTATGCTGAATAGTAATATATTTTATTGCAATATTATCTTTGCAAATCGCGTCGAAAGTACAGAATACGAAAACATTTTCATGACTACTGATACCAAATTTCTATCAGATGCACCAACAAAAATATCAGTTCGCCTGACTCCTGCAAAAACGCAGACTCCGCCAGACCCCACCGTAGCCTCGTTCGGATTTCTTGCTACCATAGTCGTCACCGTCAGAACTTAATTTTGATATGTCTCGCTTGTCGGTGTTATTGTCACTGTTGAAATAGTTTGCTACGTGTGAAATTATTCTATTGTTGCTTGGTTTCTCTGTAAGTCCATGACCACTGTTTGGACAAAGCTATGAAAAGAGCCTGTTTAGTGAAGGAAGTAGCTTCTAGACATTTGTGGCTTTATGGTTTTGGACAACCCTGGTACTGTTGTAATTCGCAGAAATAACTAATGCTCCCACAGTGAAGAGGCAGCCGGCAAGTATCTACAATACTTGCCTTCTTGTTTGTGTGTTTGCATGTTTAAAGTTATGATAACTAATTACACTAATTAGCTAATTAAATTCCACAAGGCAAGGATGTAGGCAGTAAGCCAGAGACGCTCACAAACAGGTGTATGCGCACTGCTATTACATACGTTACTATAATACTTTGTGGTATAATTTAGGAGAAGCTGCAGCCATATATACAAGTGTTGGTATGTACAGTCGAGTGTAATGAAAATATAAGATTTTCACGTATTTGTTTGTTTCCATGTCCCCCGCTTTGATTATACTTAGGCAAGTAATATATCAGCAAATTCTCAGGTAATTAATAATTGTTTTACTAGTAATGTTATATTATTTATGTAGTTTATATATTTGAACTGTTAATATACTCCTACATCGTTCGTGCGATGCGGGAAAATTTGATTTAGGTTCTGACTGTGGCGACTCAGGTGGTAAGAAATGAAAACGAGGATATGGTGGCGCCTACAATGGGATTTGGCGGAGTGTGCAGTCAGGTGGTCGAAGTTGTGTTGTTGCGTTTCGAAGGGGAAACGTGGTTATCAGTCGCCGTTAAAGATGTTTTCAGAGGCAGTACACCAAGCATGTCAAACTCAAAGGCTTACACGGGCCAAATAAACAAGGTTTAAGTTTGTGTGGACCCCCCCAAAAAAACTTAAATTTTCATAGAAACGTAGGTTTATTTCGAAAAGTATAGTATAAAAAAAAGAACAAGAAAAACGATAAAATTAATGTTTTCTTCCTGACACTTGGCATCTCTTCTCTGCTACTATCTTTCCTACTTCGAGGGAAATCTTGTTCGCAGTGATTACTTTCAAAGCTAACCTAAGGTGAATGTCAGTAATTCTGGATCTGACAGGAGACTTATTTCCTTTCATAATTGTAAATAACTGCTCACACCGATAAGTACTCCCAAACATGGAAATAATTTCATATGCGAATTTTCGAGTATTTTCAAACCTGGCAGGTAAATATTTGTAAAATCCAGGCACGCCAACTTCACTGAATTTTGCCTTCAAATCTGAATCGCACTGGATCTCAATTACCTCCATTTGCATTTGATTAGGTACTGATTCTATATTTATTGAAAAAATCGAAGAAAACAAAGAAAACTTGTCTTCCAAAAATTTAAAATCTTCAAACCTTGTTTCAAATTCAGTTCTAAGGCTTAAAACTTTTTCTGCGTATTTTTGATACGATGCAGTTTCACCTAAACTTGATTTGTTCATGTTGCATGTCGGAAAGTGCGTTAAATCTTCATTTTTCAACTGCTTTTCCCAAAGAACTAGCTTACATTTGAATTCTTTAACTCGGTCACTCATGTTCGTTAGGCATATGGGAAATGGATGCAACACAATTATAGTAACCAGTCATTGGCGAACGTTGTAGTTCGTTACTAATAATTATGTATAACAGGATATTGTAAAAATTAAGTTACGAAATTTTTAGTAAAAACACCGTTATATTGGCTGGGCCGCAAAAATATTCGTTGTGAACCGCATGCGGCCCGCGGGCCGCGAGTTTGACATGCTTGCAGTACACACTTGTCCTTTCGTCCTTCTGGTAAAAGTGGGTTTAAGAAGAGAAGGCGAGGAATATTTGTCCTTTCCCTGAAACATAACGTTTGACATCTTAACGAAAACAGTGGTGAAATGTATTTTTGTACCATTTTGAGAAGTACGCGCTAAGCAATTTTTGAACTAAAAAATATCAGTCATTTATAGAATTTATTCGTCTCCTGCTTTCAGGAGTTAGATCTGAAATATAAACTTGGGTCATCTTTCTCAGTATACGTAGTGGCACATTGTCTATTTGCCCCCCCCCCCCCCTCCTAGTCTATAGACTCACGGATACTTTTACCTGTGTGTCCCAGTTCTTGTGGTTGCCCGTTAATGTCAGACACACATTTGCTGGATCGAAGCTCTAGACGTATAAGTAATTAGTTAAATGCGCTATTATGAATCGAAAACCGTACAACACTTGAGTGACGTCATTCGGCAAATTATTCTCGTTCTAATGCAGACTAGAGCATTCTCAAGTGCAGATGCACAAAGTTGAGTTTTCTGTGTAGTTACACGCTGTTCAAGAAGAAATCTTAATGGTTTTATGAATGCTCACAGTGGTAGGTTAATGGGGATCTTATTCGAGCATGCGTACTTCTGTTTATGACGGGATATTTAATCGTCATATTTGAAAGGAATGTGGAAATTATTATGAAGGATTTAATTTCAAAAACTATTTTAAAAACTAGGATTTCCGTGAAGTAATTAAAGTCTAGTATACTCTTCAGTAGTACGATTCGTGTATTCAACTAAAGAGGTAGAGGTAATCGTTGCTTTTAAAATAATTGCACAGATAACATGAGGTTAAAATAGTATATACTTTCTTATGCTAGAAATTCTTTACTGGCTTTGAGAAATATCGTAGCCTATTTCAGATGGAAAATCTCCCTTCCTAATTACACATTTGTGGTACTTAATGGGTTTTTTCCTTCAAATAGATTGCTGAGGAGATGTTGGGTGTTGGTCTTGTGGGTTGTAACTCCATGTGGATTTGCAGGTAGATACTAACGTTGATGAGGAATGTACTGCCTCCATCTTCAGGAATTAAGCCATGAGAATCTAAATTTTATATTAACTAGATGTTCAAAAATGCTAATAGAGTTGTGATTAACTATAAAACGAATGATTTTGTGTATTAAATTGTTCAATGTTAATGAATAGAATTCTTGAGAAGCTGAGAAAAGATTTATTACCGTGTTCACAGAAACCTCCGTCGATAAATATTCTCAGAAATTAATACAGCTTCATTAAGTATCATACATGTTAATATGCGAACGTAAAACAAATGTATAATCTCTTAAATCAATGTGCTCTTTGGTTTATGAAAGTTGACATAGTGTACCGTGTAAAGCGTTTGTAACAAATTTAATTTGTAAATGATATTGACATTAATACGACATATTTGAGACTGCTTTCATATTTTTTCTGTTGGTTTAAAATATTATTTTCTCTAATTAGAAACATAGTATACTATGTGTAACGGAATTTAAGTATAAATTACTTAAATATTTACATATTTACCTTTATACATAATATTAAATGCAATGAAATTTAACAGACACTAACGTTATGTCCGTACGGCCTCTAGTTTTTTTCGTCAGCTAATTAATTTCAGTACCAATTAAGGGCTGTGTCGCATATTTTTTGACGCCATTTTTATGAATGAAACTGCTAAGGTAACCTCTCTCTAAACTGCTACAGCAGATAACGCAAACATGCAAATTGGGCACTAAAATGGGACAAACTAATTAGATTCCTCGGCCTGTAATTATTCTTTGTATTCTTTAGTTTTATTATCATCATCATAGTTGGTATTAACACTGTAAATGCGAGGCATTTAACGAACGAAAGACATTTAGCAAATTAATAACTCGTATTATTTAACGAATGTATTCTGTCGCCATCTTACTGTTCTCGTCTGCTGTTTATACATCTTCAGTACAAATAAATTCTCATTTTTTTCTAATAATAGCTTAAAAATGGTATAATTATCTCATTCTGTAGTATATCAGTAAAATATAGACGTCGGATAAATTTAGTCCATCCCCTAACGTCGTTTATATTTAACATTAATTTTAATATTTATCTCCAAACAATGCCTAGATATTGCAAACGGACATTTCCCTTCAAGTACCAGATTAAAATGTTTTGTGCACTTTTCATTTCATGCGTGCTACATGACCTGTTTTTCACATCCGTCATGACTTTGATAATATTTTTAAGGATATCCTACAGTTATGAAGCCTTTTTGTTATTAAGGTTTCTTCATCATCATGTCATAAGGTAGTATATTTGCGTCATATTGTGAATTAGGTTAATATTTTAATATTAACGGAAAATATTAAAATATTAACCATCATATCAACTTACCTACCTCTTCGTTAGAAATACTTTTACAACAGTATCTTCCCAAACACCCTTCATAAATGCGAGAACACATTAGGAAAACAAGTTAAATTCCTATTTGGAGTGGACTTAACACGTTTATATTTTTATTGTGTGAAAAATATTTTGGTCTCAAGCCTGACACTGTTCTTGTTAGTATGACACTCTGTAAACCTACGTGTTATTTTCCTATGTTTAATATTTGGCCCTACGGGAATTTATTGCTTTTAATTTCATTGCTTTTTGACGTCGTCTGTGCTGTTTCTGTCGAGAAATTAAACTACTTATATAATTATTTATCCCCCAGATTCGAAATATGCATAATTCAACCCCCATGTCAATTTCCCCCCTCCCATCGCCCTTTATATTAAAACAGCCATGCATAGAAAGTAATTCGAAGTTGTAATTAATACTGTAAAAGTGTAGCAATTGTCAAATGCATTGAAAATGCCTGACTTTCTATTGTATAACTCTGGGGGCTTCCCCGTATAACAGTCACTCCATATACACGCACACACTTAAAGGGATTTTAATTTAGAAAATTTAATTGACTTTTATTGTAACTAAACTATGCATACGTCTAAGCCAGGGAAGAGACGGACTTCAGAGGGGGAGAGAGAGAGGGGGAGATAGAGGATTTAATTAATAATTACATTTCATCATAACATAGCAGCTGTAATTGATCTTTATTCCATTGTGAACTTTATAAAACCAAACTGCAGGTTTTGACGTAATTAAGTTTGGGTCTGCCATAGTCGAATATCAGAACCCTCTGTCGGCATCAAAATTTAAATGATGGTGCTTTCGATTTTGGCGTATCGTTATTAATCGGTTTCTATAGAGCTAAACTATGTGGTTTTAAAATATACGTGTGGTATTAAAATTGAATAGAGCTCCAATTTGTTATGAAGTATACCTAGGGACAGTTATGGTAAATATGAGAAAAATTTTTGTAAAAAGTACACGTGTTTTACTCTTGTGCTGTGAAGAATTAATTACATTTTACCACAGTAATTGGTTTCTCTATTATTAAATGTAAAACAGCCTACAAAACTTGCCTAACAAATCGAGACCTCTTCTGGATATTTGGGGAACAATTCGCATCTCTAATTTATTCACATTTTTTCATTATATGCGTCACTCATTTGTCAGTGCTTTGTGATTGGTCTACTTTCCGTATGTATTAAGGAAGGTGAGGTTTGTGGAATCATGGTATGTTTCTTATATCAGAAGAACTTTCTTTGATATTACGCGGTTAATGATTTGTACTTCGAGCGTGAAGCAGACTTCGTTTGTGTATATATGTGTGTTTTGTTTTTCTGCGTAACCCGCCTTTGTTTGTTTGTTTGTTCGTTATTTTAGTAGTGTTTAAACGTGGCCACGAAGCTCTGAGTTTTGATACGTACTAAGTAATATGTAAAATTATAATTAAAGTCAATTTTGTACCGAACATAAAATAACGACTTTACAGCTATTTAAAATATGTTTTAATTGATTGAAACATTTAAATTTGGTATAATAATAATTATACAGCCACCTTTTATTTTTGTGTAAATGTTTCTTGCGTTAATAACTTGGTAAAATATTACGTGAAATCTGACAAATTCCAGGTAATTTAAATAGGTTGTGTTACTTAAAAATTTGTACTCCTTCCCTAGTATTGTCCGGGTGATCAAGCCAAAAGAATTAGATGGGCTGGGAATGTGGCGCGCAAGGATGGGACAAGAGATGTGCACCGGGTATTGGTTGGGAAGCCTGAGGGGAAGAGGCCGTTGGGGAGACCTAGACGTAGATGGGAGGATAATGTCAGGCGGGATCTGTGGGAGATAGGAGTTGAAGGAGACTGGATTTTGTTGGTCCAGGACAGGGTCCGGTGGATGGCTTTGGTTAATTCGGTGATGAACCTTCCGGTTCGGTAAGCCATCTAGTTAGTTAGGTAGTTAGTTAGTTGTATCCTATTCAAATAGGATTATTTATAAACATGTTAAATTGACTGTATGGTTATTATATGACGCGTTGTTTTCTGAACAGTGCTTCTTTTTCACCAGAACAAGTTTTAATTCGTATAATTTAATTTACATGTATTTCATGGCTATTTTATCTGTTAATCTTAACTGGAAACATCTATTTAAAAAAACTGAATGCCGTACCTCAGTTCCCAAGTCTGAAATCGATTCAACGAAACGGGATGTGTTATTTTCCTGATTAAGTACTAACATGCGTATCCTATTCAATTCCATCAAAACACGAATTTCCATTAAATCTCTCCACCTCTGTCACGTTTTCTGTAAAAATAATTGTCAATCAGAAACGAATTACTGGCATGGAGGAGAAGGAAGACGGCGGATTTGGTTAATGAAACTGAAAGGTTTTGTAGCATATAGATGCTAAATCAGAGAATCACTCAGCCAAACCGATTCGGACATCATATAATAAAACGTAAAACTGAGTGCGTAAGTGATCTATGTTAATCTTCGAAGATGATTGTCTTCTGGATTCTTGGAACGTAGTCTGACGGAAAAATCACCTCTGAAACGTCGGTAAAATTATGTAAGGCTACACAAAGCAACAGCCGAGAAGACAAGTCATTTTATACTCGAAGCCTTGAGAACCTGAAATTTTAAACGACGTTTTCTTTAAATAAACATTTAATTTACCTTGTACAAAAAATAAATATTATATATACAATTGTTACCAAGTGGTCATGCGTTTTATTGTTAGAAAGTATTCAAGAAATGTGGTTTTCGTGGTTGTGACACTGTAGTTTTGTAGGTGATAACGTTTCGGAGGTACATACGAGGTGCGATCGAAAGGTTTCCAGACTGCGCCTATAAAAACCCGTACACTTATCTCAGGTATTAAATTCATCCATCACCCTCGAAGTAGTTCCCCTGGGAGTGAACACAACGATCCCAGCGCCGCTGCCAAGCCTGGAAGCATCCCTGGAAATCTTTCTTTGTCAGCCTGTCAAGCACCATCTGCGATTCTGCCTGAATCTCTTCTATCGTCTCAAATCTCCTTTCCTTTAGCTGAATTTTCATCTTTGGGAAGAGGAAGAAGTCACACGGCGAATAAGGAGGGTGCGGGATGACGGCCATGGTGTTTGAGGCCAAAAACTGCCGAACTTTGAGGGCGGTGTGCGCTGGCGCGTTGTCATGATGCGTCGCATGTAGATTTCTTCCTTTAGAATCAGCTGACAGGTCCCATAGCCTATCCCAACAATGTCGCACAAGTCGTTGATGGTACGACGTCGATCTTCGTGAATGGCCTGCCGAATCTTCGTAACATTTTCGGGCGTTGTGCTCGAAGATGGTCGTCCAGAACGCTCGTCATCATCGACAGAGGTTCGGCCATTTTTAAAACGTGAATGCCACACAAAAGTTTGTGCACGACCCATTGCGGACTCCCCAAATGCTTGTTTTAGCATTTCATAGGTTTCCGTAGCCGTTTTGGCGAGTCTTTGGCAAAATTTGATTTGTTCATGAAAATCCGCCATTCCGAAATCGTAGGAGGGTCGGTGTAATGCACTAGCAAAACGCCCGTAACTAAGAAACAAATGCTAATTCGATGATGCCGGCTGGTACACTGATTCACTATGAATGTAGGCCGCACCCCCTAGCGGCAGAAGCTCGTACTACATCCGGTTCGCCCTCTATTGACACAGTCTTGAAACTTTCCGATCGCACCTCGTATTGCCTCTGTCTTTAGGGTAGAATTGACCTTGTTTCTCGTGAATGTTTATAAATACCTGCAAGGCTGCGCTGTTTCCAATCCAGACGACGACATTACAAAAATTCAGCCCCGTTAAACCTTCGATTCTTACATGGGACGTGTTTTAATCTAACGTTTACCCGAAAGCTACAAGTCTTAACTTCATATTAATATGCTGCTGTTCTGAATTTTGGAGCCGTGTAGATTTTAACGTTTCTGAGAAATATATTATCTCCATCTTCAGAGTTGAAGATTCACCGACGTTTATACACGGCGCCAAAACCCAGATCATCAACATCTGCGTCGATCACGTAGGAAGCTGTATGAGCTACATTAATCCGCATCGGTATTTATTTTATGCGGCGTACTGTACTGTAAATTCTAGAATTCAGAAAGGAACATGAGGTAGGGGTCAGATGAGAAGAGAGTAGTCTGGTACTTGACGTCTCTTATGTAGACGTTGAAACAATGCTTTGTGAGGAATTTAACTCTAGCGAGAGTTGCAGTTTATAAGTTAGAAGCATCTCAAGACCTCAGGTTTCGCTCTGCTACAGAGCTCAGCACACAGTCTGTGTTTTCAGAACACCTCGACTGCATGAATAAATTAGTTGGGTACTGGGACAGAACCACATGTTTGGCGCGGGAAATAAGGTACATCTATTATTCAAATTCTTCTGTTACTGACATTGGCCTTAGCAACATTTCGGATTGTAAAATCTGAGGTTCTCACGGCATTGAAGATGTTGATTTTGACCTCCTGCCTAGTAACATCACATGGACTTGCAGGTAGATACCGACGTTTGGGAGGAATATGCTGCCTCCATCTTCTCCGAAACGTCGATATCTACGTCAGTCCATACGGTGATACAACTTAGAAGACGAATAGCAACATTAAAAATTACCCTGTTTATAACAACGTAGTTCTTAACAGACTTAACCTTTAATCTGTCGATACGTTTGTAGCAGAGCTTTGAAGTAATGTCGTAACATACACTGAAATTTATATCAGTGAATGTAATTTTGATCCATTACTGTCGCTCTACAATTTTTATCCTTGCCAAATTTCGTGACATTTGTTAGCTAATTTAATGCAATTACAGTCTTAATATTCTTCATGCGTTATAGTAGTGCAGTACAAAAGTTGAATAAACCAACCAGTAATTGTTGTTACATGCTGAGATGACTGTTCATAAAATGGAGCGTCGGATAAAATGGACTGTCGGATTATCAGGACTCTACTGTGTAGTATTTAATTACTTCTTTCTCATTCTCCTACCTGTTATTTTATTTCCCACTTCTTAATTTAATAGCAGTATTCTATATTCAGCAGATTTATCGAAAGTTCGGTTAGCTTACGTGTGTAAGTCTATCAGTACTTAGATTACTCTTGCAGTGAATACTCTGATGTTTCTTCCATCTCATTCAATGTTACGCATGTGACATCTCGCTTACAAACAGACCCTTCTAGTCGGAACGAATTTGATGTCTGATCAGATCGATTGTAAAATCTCTTCGGCTAGAGAAAATGTTTGTGGCGTTTTTACACAAAAGCTGTGTGTTACCGTAGAAACATGGTAACAGGAGAAGATTATTAAGTAAAGAACCAGCATCACAGGGTTTAATCAGAAATTAGGTTAATAATCTCAGCCATTTTTTTTTTTTGTTCTTATTTTTTTCTCGTGTCTCTTTCATTTATTTACCTACTCGCCTTATCATTCATGTGTTGCGCAAAAATAAGATAGAATTAAATATTAATTTAATCTGTTATCTGCACTGAATGTAAAGTAGTGTAACACTACGTTCAGAGAGAATAATAACACATAATATAGTAATCTAAGAAGTAGAACAACAAATTTCGTAGAACAGAATTGTTATTGAAACCAAGTCTACGTATACTTGATTTATCTAAGATACTTTTTACTGTTATCTTCCCATCTACTTCTAGGTTTTCAAATGGTTTATTTTTGGTTTTCCGTCTAAATTTCTGTGGATATTTATCATTTATCCCATGCGTGCTACGTGCCCACCTCTATGTTTATCTTACGTTTGTCACCTCAGTTAACATCTAGTTAAAACTCTAAGTCACGGAACTGCTCGTTATTTTAGTCAACCTCTCCTTACTTCCTCTCAGATCAACTGTTTTCCTCCGCGTCCTTTTTCAAACATTCTTTGTTCTTCCCTTAGGGCGAAAGATCAAGTAATTAAAAGTAAAGCTAAAGAACTTAGGAAGTTCAAGTACTTTTCAAACGCCTCACAGTACACTTCATATTAAGATTATAATTACATTTATTTTATACTATATTTCGTCATAAAATGGCGTATCGTGCATTTGAAGTACTTTAATTAAGGACTAATTAAACCTATGTGGGATAAAATCAATGCATAATTTACATCTGTATTTATATTAATGTTGGTTCAGTTAGTGTTAGTATCAACTTGTTTCCTGAATTTTACTTGCAAATAAAATTAAAGTTTTAAGTTAAATAGTTTAATGTTTATTATTGACAATTGACTTTAGGGTTTCATAAAAGGCTCTGCGGATTTACTTTAGAATATATATTTGTACCTTTTACTTAGGAGGTGACTAATTCGAATCTAAGTTAGGTAATTTCCTTCTATCCCTTCACGAGTATTAACTCATAAATCTGTTCTCAATTATTATTTATATTTTAATTATATTGTTTCGAATTTTGCAGCCCATCAGTTTTAGAGGTTTCGTAACAACTAATTCGAGATTGAGAGTTCGGAACTTGTAAGCGTGGGGTAGGAAGCGGTCGTGGACTGCTTTAAAAGTATTATAGATTACATGTATTTAAGTAAGTTTCATCCCTGAATTTTAGTTTTGTAAAATATACACTTAACTCCTTTATAGTAAACTTAAAAGAAGGTGTATTTAACTTAAAATCATAGAAATAAATTAACAAACAAAAGGAAATTTCTTCAATATTAATAACAGTCATGTAGCTATTCATGTCTACAAACTACATGTCATCCCCTTTAAATATATGTATTTCAGCAAAGAGGTGTTTTGAAGCCCTTTGCAAAGAATTGCACTTCAGAACTGAATGTTTTTGCTTGCGACCTGATTCAATTTCGTATTACACTGGTATTGTTTTCTGTATCAACTTTCTTTTTGTCTCATTCGTAATATGTAAGAAACAATTGGACTCGAATGACTATGATACTTCAGTGTCTGAAATAGGAAAAGGTAATATGACAACATACAATACACTTCCACACTGAAATGCCGATATCGAATATTGTATTTATCCGATCAGTTCGAATAAAATGGCAGGAGGTTTGAGTGGGAAGGAGAGAAAGATGGATGCAGTACGGTTCTCTCGAAAGTTACAGTCTTATTGTATATGGATAGTGACGTAGGGAGGGCTTGGCCGCGGGGAGGGGGGAATCCCACTCCCCGCCATTCAGACCGTGTACTGTCACAGGACGGAAGCAGAATTGACAATTTTCCGCGTGGTTTACCCTCTAAACTTTCTCGTGAGCAGAGAAAATAAAGGGTCTTGCTTGTCAGAAAATAGCTTTGCTTTCTTCTCAATCTTTCTTGTGTGTTTGTTTCTCATTCTGGATTTTACCTCCACGCCATGTTGTATGTGTCTTGAGCTATAGGCATCTGTAGTCGAATTTTATTCCTGACTGCAGCGCAACTAGAAGCTGAAGTGATAGACTGATTGCTCACCAGTTGAACGTTCCGTTACCCTAGTACAAAAACCGGCTAACAGGTGGCATCATGGATGCGCTCTAAAGGAACGATGTTCTTTTTTTTCAGACACCATTACTGAACTGCGTGTCTTCACGGAATAATTTCAATGCTGTCCGAAAAATTATTTTACATTTGAGAGTTACGTGGTTGTAAATGTTGGACTATGGGCACAGACTATGGGATTTTATGCAACAAATTTCTCCGGAATGTTGATAAATGCCCATAAGATTACATGACGTCATGCCACAGAAGAATTTAATCCAAAGTAAGGTTTAATAAAATAAAAATTGTCTGAGACATTTATTTTTACTTTTATAACATTTGCTTTTCGGCTTTTATTCCAAACATCAGTGTTCAGTATGTAAACAACTGTCATTCGTAATGTGTGCGTGTCTGTCTTATATAACTAAAATAAATAATACATGCACTAACTGTTAAAATTTCGTAAACCTCTGTATGGTTTTCGTTACTGGATTGTCATAGTCATTAGTACTATCTATCTTAATACTTCTCAAAGAAATAAGAGATATTTTAAAAATCACAACCTCTAATATTTCTGGATCCTAAAACTCATAATTCTTACTGTAAGCACTCCAAAAACGTGTCCATTGGAACCGTACTGTTCTGTGTTTCTATGTTTACGTCTGTTTGTCCCTCTGGTTCATGTATACGTACTGATATTTTATAAAATTATTTGCGATATTTTTATGAACAACGCCCATTCTTCATCACCCTTATTTTTATTTTGTAACTTCTTTTCAATGACAAACCAGCATGGCGACGATGCGAATATATAAGTTGTGGAAACCACAAGGGAATCTTAAATAATCTTGAAAGTTTATTAATATATGTAACTTGTATTAAGATTTTTGTTTAATAAAATGAAACACGAGATGATAATATTTGTAGGTAATGGTCTGTCACCCCTTGTCGACTATTTGGAGGGAAATTTTTCTCTCTATCAGTTTAATCCTTCGGAAGTACTGATACTCGTTTTTTCTCTCTTCTTCTGTGACACACTTCTAATCATGTTTTCTCTGCTTGATCTTGCTAAAGCCGATTTCACAAAGTCATAAAGTTGGTATTTGATACCGTTTCCGTGACAAAAGCCAGCTGTGAGACTTTCACATGGTGTGACGATGTCTAAAGCTCCAAGTGTTGTGTTGTGCTGGTGCTGCACGCACGCCCCTGGTGCCCGTTCTGTGTACTAACACCAGTAGTCGCAGGCTCTTGTATAACATTAATAAGCACGTTTCGTTTGGACCATAAAAACGAAACGGAAATCTTTTCACGAAACTCTTGTACTTTGCACTGAAGGGCGCAAGTCGTTTAATTGTATACTACGCTGAGATTCCTCTTCTTCAAGTTGTTTCTGATTGCATTTCTTTTTCTTTCTTCCTGCTTGAGAGTCAGTCGATATTCTATGGTTCTTACTGTTACAAGAATCAAAAGCCGTCAGCTTGTGAAATGGATTAAGCCTCTCCCTCCGAAACCAAATGATACTGCTAAGAGAGAACTCGTTGCTTATTTCTCGCCTCATTTGTAGAGTAATCTGCTGCTACAATCGCAATAAAGGATAAAGGTCGTGTTCATCGACAAGAAATTTGCTTCATGTCTTCCTGGACCCGGTGTTAGAATACTCCATAGTGACATATAAAGAAAGAAATCCATATGTTTGTTACTAAATTTTTAATTAATCGCATGAAACTTGAAGGTACTTTAATGGTGTTTACAAGAACCCATTACTGGTTCTTACTTAGACCCAGATGAACATACTCCACGTGTTTATATCTTATTCTTTGCGTGCCATTTTAATATCATTATTCCAACTAGCATTTTCCTTTCAGTTTTACCGACTAAAACTTTTGTATGCTTTTCTATTTTCCCAAATGCGTGTTACATGTCCCACCCATCTCATTCTGATATTTGTGGAACAGTGCAAATAATGTTCCCGGTTTGAAGGAATGAAATTTGGTAAAATTTAGAATTTGAAGTCTACTAAAATGCGTATACGTGACCTATCCACCTAGTTAATTCATTAATTGCGTTGTAAAGGATCTTCCTGAATATTTGCAAAGTATGAATTCATTACACTACTCTTTACAAACTTTATTTACCAACGTTGTCAGTAGTTCAGTGTATGCAGCTTGGAATGACAAGAATTTAAAATTATACGGAAGGAATTGGTTGTGGTCTAATTTAAGGTAGTGTCCCGGAATTTACATGGAGGGCCTGGGGAAAATCAGGAAAACCTTTAGTCAGGATTTCCCTTGTTGGACCGAAATAACTATCCTGAGAATCCCAGGATGCTTGTATGAACATTGTGGCTTTACCTGAAGTAATAGGCTTAATATAAATTCCAAAATTAGGTTTTAGTCCTCGTAGGCTCATTTCATTGGATGAGTGTGGGTTGAATTATTCTGCTATCAGAACCCGAAATTAGTGACAAGTCGAAATCATGATAGTCAGTCGACCTAAGATAAAATGAGATGTCACATCTCTGTCCGGAAATATTTGGGAAAAATGGTCAAACGCAAAGCAGTCGCTCCAGAAATCCTGGAATTAAAGCGCATTTGAAAATCTAGCTTTTATACAATCAATGAAATACGTCTGGTAACATTGCCTTGGAGTTCGTAGCCTGCTGTATACACGGTCGCTCGACCAGCAAATGAGGTTTTCTGTCTTTCAAATTCATTTTGCAAGTTTGTTGAGGAAACTTGCTTTGCTTTACCTTACACATCCACTTCTTCTGTTTCTTTCAGTCTACTGAATGCAGCGAATTGGTTCGAAAAAGGAGAGGAATAGTTAGAAGGAGAAAGAGTTAAAGAGAATTTCATAGACCAGTAACCAAACTAATGTAGCATACACCGAAGCTTCTCGAGAGCCTGTAGGTAAAATTAGTCTATAATTCCGATAGTAATACTTCTGCTTCCTGGCCGTCAGATGGGGTGAACAGTCGTGTATTTCGGCTCCGTAATTCCCCACGGGAAATTATTAAAGTTTTTTTTCATTAAGTAGTTTTTAATTCTGAATGTTAAAAAATTAACAAGTTTGAGTTCAAAGAAGCAGAAATTAATTTCCACCACTCCCAGAATTATTTTAGTTTCTGTATGACTGCTCTGAACTTTAAAATAAAATAGTATTAATTGCCTATGGAAACAATTTTATGTTATGTTTTGTTCTAATATTTGTGTTGTTTATAGTTTTATATTTTATATTTCTGTGTATTGTTTACTGTTTCTGCATCTGTTTTTATTGAGATTAAATCAGTAAAGATTACGTGAATTGGGCATATAGCACACGTATCAGGAAATGTCTACGCAAATTTTGTCGAAAAATGTCAAGGTAGGGGATATCTTAGTAAATGTATGCAGAAATCTGACACTAGTCATCATTAGAGGCAACTGTACCGAATCTTATTTGTAGTGACCCTGTCTTGACGTATTTTTATAAAGTTCACTAGTTAACCAAACAGCGCTGTAGAACATTTGTTCTTTTGCATAAATCGAGAACATTATACGCAACTGTGGGATATTTATTTAAATTCTAACATGTTACAAAGCTGGGACAGTGGGATTCTTTGAGGTTATTTCTGACATTTGCCTGTCACTGATATTTACAACGTAAATTATGCAGAGAAATATACAAGTAACTTTTAAGCTGTAGTTGTTAATTTTGTATTTTTTGGAAACGTCTGTATGCACGTGAAAGACCTCAGAGTAGAATTTCAAATACATTCCCATAAGATTTTTTTATATACGGTTTACGTGTAATAAAATGCTAAAGAATTAAAGTCATTTTGGGTTTCGTCAGTTTGTACCATAAATTTTGTAATATGTACTTCCATTCCTAATTTTCGCCCGTATCTATTAATTATTTTGAAGTTTAAAATTTACTGTTGCGCATTGCGTAGAAAATTAAATTACTATGTTTTCGGTCTACGGCCAGTAAAATGCTTACTGATATTAACACTAACATAATGGCTTTACTTTGTGTCTCAAACAAAACTACATGCGGTGAACGTGATGTCTTGGATTCCATCACGGTTTATTGGCCAATAATTTATCCCTTTAATGGTGTAATTTTGTCCCATGTTACAACAGCCATGTTACTCTCTACAGGTGGGCAATGTATCCATTCATTTTACTCGTAGTATAAAATAACACTGACTGTTGTTACATACTGTGTTTTGCCTGGGGTCGATTGCGTTTGAGACTTCGATATAAAACGATCTGAGTAACCCAGATTTAAAATGTTTGCTGTAATTACACTGAGTGGCTGTACGCCTCTATTACAAAATCAAACGAGTGCATTTTTCGTAACCATTCTTACTACAAATTTATCCAAAAATGAACTATTTTAAAATAATGAAATTACTTACGTGTTATATCACATTTTGTTACGTAATGAATCTATATAGAACTACATAATTTCTGAAATAGTATGCGTTTTATGAAGTTGTGTGTTAATGCAGTCTTAAATGGTTCAAAGTTCTCAGTGGCAACACGTATTTTAAAATATACTGACCCTTTGATAAACTTCGTAAAAAGTGTAGAAAATGGGGCACTTCAATGTTAAATTGAGATTATGAAAATAAAATAATGAGAGATCATACATCTTTTATGACATTTACCACAGTAGCTGCTCGTAGTGATTGTCTTGTAAATACGAAATAAATTTTCTTTATACAATATATTCTGGATAAAGATTGCTTTGTGCATTACATATTATATTTTACCTAAAATATGACATAGTATAGCAGCAACATCGGCGGTAAAAGAAATTATTATTATAATAGAAGTTGAGGTATTTTACTAAGTTAAATTGCAGGTTTTCAAACAGAAATCTATCTTTATCGCATTGACGAACAATTAAATTTCCGTGATCTTGCAGATCACCGACGTTTCAGAGGTGCTTGCTTCCTTTATCCACCAGACCATACGGGCAATATTCCAGAAGAAAGCCATCTTTATCCTCACCGCCGTGTTAATCTGAAATCTTGCCTGGGGCAGATTTCTTCTGGTCAGACCTACATGCGTTAACGTGTCTGATCAGGGCGAGGAATATAAATTGACTTTGATGCTACATCTCATTTACTTCACCAAATCGTGTGTTGGTTTGTAAAATGAGGTATTTTGAATGCCATTCGTGTATGAATTTCATTATTGGAGCATGAATCTGTATTATTGAAACTACCACTCAAAAATCAGCAGGTCATACGTACACAATTGACCTCGCTTTAAAATTAGGTCTTATTCAGACGCGCTATTAACTTCAAGAGTCTTATTAGAGGGAACATGGGCATTGTTTCGTTTGTCGAGTGGATATATTTTTATTGCAGTTTTAACTAAAATTAGGGTGTACAAAACGAGTAACTGAAGTGGTAAAATCCACCTAGTTTGCTTTACAACTCCTTTTATATAATCTTCCCTGTGAATTATACATATTGCTCGTTAGCTGTTCAAAATAATCGCTGTTATTATCACCACAGAATCTTATAATTTGACCCTATAATGAGATACTTTAATCTAGTTTACACCATCACAACTTACTCGTGAGATATCCCAAACATAACTTTGTTTTAATTTCTGATTCTTCGACAACAGTGGAGTGCATGATCTGTCCGTTTTAAGTTTATTAGTCACTAGTTAAAGACTTTAAACTATGAAGTTGTGTAATTGTCTCCGTTTCTTCTTAGTTCATCTATCGTAGATGATAAACCACATGTATGGGTTCTAGTTTTAGCAGATAAAAGACATGATAACTAATTTCAAAGTACCATCTCGGAATTTTCGTGGATGGACTGAGGAAAATCGCAAAATATCTTTAATATCTACTCTTCCAGTATGAGATTTGAATTCGGACCTCCCGATTGCGACGCGGGAATGCTAACCACTAGGCCGCGTCACTCTTTAACGCAGTGTTCAAGAAATGTTCTGTATTGTAGTCCATCATTTGTTTAGTGTTGCATTAAAAAAGGAATTTCTTGACCAACTGAGTACCTATAAAAACACGTATGTCAAATCGGTGAGTTATAAAACGTTTCGTGATTATTCTGACAACATAAACTTTCAAGGTTACATTCTCGGTCTTCGTATTGTAGGTCCAGTAGGATCTACTTTCCTGTGGAGTATAAATACCACTGCTCCGTGAAGCTCTTAATCCTGCATTCGTTTCACGGTACCCGCCACTGTTTGAGAAACAGAACAATTGAATCAGTGATTTGTGTGCTTCTGCCGTGAAGGAGATTAGCTGTGTCGAAGTTCCAAGATACATGAACCGTCACTTTACTCGCTTGTATAGAAACAGTGCTGCCATCGTGCAACAGTGGAACCCTAGTCTGTAGCCGGTTTGGGATCGTACAAATGATATCCTACTCCTAAGCGACATTATACATTATACTCCTTTCTTCCTCTGAATATATGTATATACACACAGACACACAACAGTAGTTTACATTTGCAGATCTAAAGTTTCCTTCGAAGTTACCATGAGCTGCAAAATCAAAACCGTGGCAAACAATTTACACCTCTACAACCTCATACATAACCTCAAAGCGTAAATGTATGTGTCCGATCCATCGACTCTTTTCGAGACCGGGTTACACTTGCGAATATCGATTCTCGTGATATGAAACAATGTAAGATGATTTAACACGCTCAGTTCGGGATGAGAGGGCTTGGAATGGATTGAATGGCATAAGATAGGACAGCGAACACTGTGATAAATGCCTTTGTTCGGTATAATATGACAGTGTTGTGAATTTGGTTCGTGATCATTTGCTGTTAACGAATTTTGGGCTTTATGGGGTATTTATTAAGGTGTGTGTTGTTATAATCGTTGCCATGGTAGTGAAGTTAAGGGATTTTACGCTTTATGGGATAATACTTGACTATATGTGTTTAATATTTTACATTTTTCCAACTGTTCATGATGGGTAATTTAGTAATATAATTAAAACATTTATGCACTAACCGTGCATGTAATTATTTTAAAGTTACACCGCCATAACTCGGTCGTTAGAGCATCGTCTAAGAGAACAGGACTTTCCACTTGTGAGGTTACCAGTTGAATGTTAGTGTCTATAAGAAACGTAACCTAACGTCTGACTGTAACTAGCTATTATTTTCGTAAACATCATTGACCATTTGATCTTAATAACGGAGAAATGTTGTGTTTTCTTTGCGGCACGGACTGATTTCTTAAATATTATTTAGGCAAGTTTCGACTTCAAATGATTAAGCTCTTTATTATGTAATTTTCTAAAGCAGTTTTTCGCCCCTTTCTTTGTACTTTTTGCAACTTTTCTTTTAGGTTTATTATTATTTAGTACGTTTTCTTAAATCTACGAACATAATATGTATTATCAATTTCAATATTGCCTACGGAACTGAGGATAACCACGAAGAACGTCAGTCAGAATAATCGATCTCCGAACCAAGATTTTAACCCGGGACCTCTCGAATAAAAATGAATGGTAATAATTTGCTTTACTTTTATATGGTTGTGAAGCTTATGTTAAGAATAATGAAAGGATTGGCAACATTCAATTGAAATTAATAATGAAGAAGATTCAAGGGATTAAACATAATTAAAACTTTAGTCGTACGCAATTAAATAAATGTCGATTCAGTAAATGTAAGAATAGGTGACAACAAAAAATGGTAACTACTTCAATATAATAGGCGATAACAGACCCAAGAACCTTGGAGTACAAATGCGTGTTACAGAGACGTAGACCAATCAGATAGGATTTTAAAGTCTCGAAGGCTTAGGCCCAAGTCATGGAGGATATAATTAAATTCAGTTCAATTATTTACGTGTGTGACAAGAGCTGGAAAACCAATTAGAGTCAATCACTGAAATAAAATGTAATTAGCAAAAACAAAAACAATTATAAGAAATTATTTTAAAAAAATCACTTCTATTAAAAATTTAACTAGCATTAGAAAGAAAAGTACAGTCTTTATTAAATTTGTCAGAGCTTCTAAAAAATTGCACTGACAGCAGGAAAACATCTGTCTGAAGGAAATGACCTTGAAATTACGATGATTCGGTAAAAGCGTAATGTTCTCTGCTTGACCTGGTGGGCATGTGCAGACTAACGACGTACAAGATCAACGAGAAACTATTTTTCTCTTTAAAACATAATAATGAACATGCCAAAAATGTCTTCATATTTATGGCCACATGCGTCATTAATATATCTGGTGTGACTTGAAACTGAAAATTAGAAATAATATTAGTAATTTTTAGTCTTTTTTGGTTGCATAAATATCCCAGTGACTTTAAACATTGAAGCTGACGAGATATTAACAGTGATATTTATTTGTGAGTCTAACATTTCTTTAAAGACATTGGGTGTTTCGTGTGTATTTTAAATTTGGTGCTCCAGAACATGGGAGACCATAGTGTACATTGCCCCGAAGAGAAGTCGTCTCTGCAGATAATTAGCTGGGTTGTGCTTTCTCTTCGCCTTCTCCTTTATCGTATTCTCCATCCTCCTACACTTCATTCACAGAGCGTTTTGGGTTGACGGCTCGTTGAATCTGCGGTCACCCGCGTTCTGATCTCAGCCAGGTTACTGTCTCATCCATCCAGTCTTCCCCGACTACAGAACTGCATCTCCTGATCACGAGAGACCCAACAACAGCTCATTAATAACAGAGAAATTTCTTACTTTGAATCGCGCTATACTACTTTGCTGGCCTTTGACAACAACCCATCATATCAGATGTTGAGCTGTTCTTTGTCGGATCAAAATTTTTGTCCGAGGCAAGTTTGTTTCTAAAATAAACTGAATTATTTTTTCCGTTGAAATTTTAATGATATCGTAACACTGTAAACATAAAATATCAAGAAATATCATTGCTTCATGATGCAGATAAGTTTTCAGTTCGACGTTGCAGCAGCTTTAACTCAGCAAAAATAATGCCCTAATTTCAATTTTACGAGAATGCGTAGGTCCCATAGCCTGTCTGTCTTTTATTGGGATTCAAACCCCGGTCATCCAGAACGCAATAAGCATTTCTATTGATAGTTATCTCAGTTCAGTTGATACAACGTTGTTAAACAAAGATAAAACGTAAACATGTCTATGTTATGTTCTAACTTGACGTAAATGGTGTGGTCTTGTAAAAGGTTTACTTGAATACATAAACAGCTTGGTTTTATTCATACATTTATTAGCTCATAGAGTTGTCAGATTTGTGTCCCAGAAAAGTGGGCAGACCACAAGCCTACCAAAATACCTAATTAGATCTCTCGAAATCCACAAAGCATACACTGCAAATTGTTTTACCACATCTGGTACACCATACCCCATGCGTTAGTCTACTGGGTTTTGATACAGCAAGAACTATAAATTGCCCATGGTGATTCAGCCCACAAAACTGGTACGTTTTATACGGGGCTAAAACATGCATATTTAACTTCATTCATATTTGAAAATGTATCACTTGAACCGCGGTGTTTTCAGCAACATACCTGGAAGGAGTAACACTTGTATTTATTATTTATTATGAATATAATTAGCAAAAAAATTTACTCTCGTTTTCATCGTAAACTTAATATCGATTTCTACTCTCTGTTCCAAATATTTTAATCTTGTCACATTCTGTGCTTAAAGGAGAAACGTTAGATAATTCCCAGTATTTGACTAATCGAAATTTCATAGACATACACATTATCCATTAATAGTCTATTAGGTTTCTAGACAAATTAATTAGGACATTAAATAGAAATATAAATTCACCGAGTGAGTCCTTTGTTATATAACGATGTCCTTTGACACAGAAAGAAATGTGATAATAATACGTGTGAATGGTGTAAGGGAACTTGTTAAATAAGAATATTTATTTTTTATCTTGATCTTTCGCATTAAGGGGGAAAAAATCTTACTTCCTATGCGCGCAAGTTATCTTGAGAGTTACCTTACTTGTTGCCACTTGATGTGCTCAGCCAAATCAAGGTCGCGCGAGCAGGCGTTCTACTGACTGTTCAGAAAACATCTGTAGATTATACATTTTTTTAATGATCTCACTACTGTGAATTACTTTGTTCAACAAAAAAACTTGTGCTGGTGTCAGCCATTTCTGGTGTGTGTCACCTCACGCGGCGCTGTGAACAAGTGGTCGTAGAAGCGGAGCGGAGCAAATGTTTTCTATAAGACTCGTACAGACACCTTCCATTCCGAACCTGCTCCCCGTTCGTCACTCAAATGGCCAGCAAAATAACCTTCCTGTAGAGTATGTTGTTAATATTGGAGAACGGAGGCCTGTGGAGAATTACATATCTAACAGGAAATACGTAACATTACATTGGAGAAAACCTAAATATTATTAATTCCAAAATTTGTAAACTTTAGCATATAATATTTTTAGGGAAATCACATAAATGTGAATGCGAGGGGTGAGACATATATTATGGAGATGACATGATAAAAGAATTGCACACACAGTTTTTGTCAGGAAACCCGAAGAGAGGAGATCACTTAAAATACAAGGCTTAGATGGGAGTATAATATTAAAAAGGACTTTAAAATAAATGCTAGGGTGTAGTCTGGATTTGTGTGGCTTTGACTAGGAATCAAGGCGGGTGGAAATTTCTTGACAAATTGGGCGACTGTTAAAATCTCAATAAGTCCTCTGTTCCATGGAGTTAGTTTTTTCTGAGAGTGATACAAAAATAAAGACTCTGTCTCAAGATACTGAGTTACTGAAAGGGAATATTTTATTTTCTTGATTGTTACCTCTTTAGTTATGGTTGAAAGGGTCTTCGTTTCAAAAGCGTTGTCAAATTACGGAATGTAAACACGTGAGTCATGGTTACATAACCTGTCTCTTGTCAAGGCTTGAAGCAGATACCCATTATTTGAAAGCTAACCTCTTTGGACTAACAGTTTGACATGTCGATAAATCGACTGTCATTCAAGAGTCAGTAGTCTAATCGAATGTTGCGCCGTATAATCTACAAGAAGTTTGTCGACGTTTCAGAGATGGTTGCTGCTTCATCAATGCCTTGATTATTCAGGCAGTAAGCACCTCTGAAACGTCGTTAAACTTTTATAACACTTCTCGTCGCAACATTTCAGAAGACGGTGATCATACTTGCCTTTGTAAGAACCTAAAATCTTACGAGGTTAAATAATATTACAATAAAAAAATCAGATCTTATTTTATTTCCCTATAATTTCAGATTCATCACTGTTAAAAATATCCGTTATGTTTTGAGTTTGATTCTAACTGAAAGACTAAATTTATATTCAATAGATTCATTGTCTATTCTGCTCTCCGTCTCTTCATGTAAATCCAGAATAGTATCTCGAAATAGGCTGTGTTAGCCTGTTTCACAAATCCATAACCACTTGTCGGGAATTATCTTTTACCATTTTATTCGATGTTATTTTAACGGGCTTGTTTACACAGCGTCGTTAAATAATTTAACATAAAAGCCCAATCCACTGTCAAACAGTATAAAATAACAAAGATTGATCAGTTTTCACTTCACCTCAAAACTGCTGTACGCAGTAAAGACAGCTTTGAATAGGTCTGTTATGCAAACGATTCAACACTCAAGTTAGCTGAACACTTGGTATATGTGTGCCTACGTATTCAGGAGACGAAATACAGTATCCGGAGGCTGTGATGTGTACTAGGGGCTGACCGGATTAGGAGCCAACGCTGTATGCTCGGCTTGATTGAGTGCTATTGTCGCTGATTATTCCTTCTCTCTCCTACATCCTGTGCTTCATTTGATCTCCTTAACTGCTGCATCACAATTATTCGATCTCCTTAACTGCCGCATCACAATTATTCGATATCCTCAACTGCTGCATCACAATTATTCGATATCCTCAACTGCTGCATCACAATAATTCTCAGTCTTAAATGGTGAAACTTTAGTGTAGAAAGTACTTCAGCTTCTAGAAAACCTCACGCAACGAAAAATCTATGTATTTCCCACACAGTCATTGTTAGTGTTCGTTATATTCTGAAAATATTTACACTGGTAAACTTGGACAAGTAATTTATTTTGGTACTGAAATTAAAATTGTGTAATAACAAGGCGAAGTACTTTAAATGTATTTGTCATTAAACGACGCTTTTGCGTTAAATGTTACTTATTGACTGATCAAAATTCTTCTTAAGGTCGAATAACGGGTTTAAATTAATATTGGTTGTTAGTGGAAGATAAATGGATAAGTATAATGAGTTGTGGTTATCATCCGTTTCCCTGATTTTTCATTATTAGCTGGTAGGGATGAGACTGAGGACATATGACTTGTTAGTTACGATGTTTGTAGTATGAAATCCAAAAGTATAAAAAGATTTAGAAATCGTCGTGTGTGTTCAAACTAAGCTTTGTTTACAAATGCTGGTGCACGCAAGACTCCGCTTTTGAAATGAAAATCCACGACTTCCGAAGTGTAATGAGGAACGGAGCGCGTTTTTGCTTGTGCAAATAAATTGGTTGCCTTTTTATGAGCACTTGAGTGAACAGATCTATTATTCAGCTTCGTTTAGGCATTAAGATAGCAGATAATTAACTCAAATTTTGTTTGAGAAATGCCTTAAATCTATTATTACCCAGCTCATTCTAGAATCAAATGTCTCAAACTTTTCAGTTTCTATATTACCAGATGGCACAGATGCATTATCCTTGTTCTGTTTATAAATGCAGGATTATCCTGGAATTATCTGCGAGCGTCACATTTTTTGCCATGAAATTTAAACTTAAAATAGATCAGTCGATTTTAACATCAGAAATAAAAACTGCTAAATAGAAACACCTTTGTAGAGACACCTTATAATTATACTTTCAACTGTTCTATACCATATCAGCGTCTGAAGTATTTCATGTTTATAATTAACCTTAATTAATTGTCTTCATTAATTTAACTTTCAGCTATTTTAAAAGTTTTAATTGCTTAATTAAACTTCAAGTGATGTTGTGTGTCAGACCATTATTACTTTCTTTACATCTGATGAAGTTTCCAGAATATTAGAGTCAAAATTAAAAAAACTAAGAATGTGGAGAGCCATAAAGTAGTGTTCTGCTTCGCTTTCGAGAAGTACCTAGTTCTGTGTTAATGTACCAACTATCCTCGTAGATGTTTGGTGACTTTTAATTGCTTCTTCTGGAAAAGTTAAATCATTAAAATACGTTACAATTGATATGTTCCACGTTTTTACCCAGTTATCATATTGTTTCTCATTTGACAGTGTATGTATGACAAATGAAGTTGATAAGTCTCTAATTATAAACAAATGTAGATTTGAATTAAATGAGATTTCAGGTTCTTCCTGCAACGATGTTGTATATGGCTGTCTTCTGGGTTGTGCCATGAAGTCAGGTAGAACTAATTCATTTTCAAACAGAATGTGCTAGGTAGAGACAGACAGATACTGATGGTTATATTTGTAGTATGTATTTGTAATCACTGATGATTGAGGTAATAAGCACCTCTGAAACGTCGGTAAATTTCAACAGAGTACACAATGCAACATCACAGAAAACAGCCACCTTCAGTCATTATCCTTCCCAATTTTCTCTAGACAGACATATACATACATGAATTCCACTTATATTTTTGTCCCACACAGCATTCTGTCCAATGGACACAAGCTATTCTCTGCCCAAGGATAAAGGGACTTGGTTGATAGGCTGACAATTTACGTATCTAGTACTCACGTTGAATATGTGAAACTGTCGATACACTACCTCATACGTCTTCAAAGCGTGGTACCTACACGTAAACATCGGGGCAACGTTACCTTGTTTTACATGCAGAATACATATGAAATAATACCACTCACTCCCTCGCCACACCGTAATTTTTGGAAACAAGTTCGTGGCATCTGAAGATAGAATAATGGTTGCGGCGTCAGTACTTTGCAGTGCGCCGTGCGACCGCGGCAACTTCTCCTACACATCTGTATGACGGGTCAATCGAGACAATGATCTGCAGGCGCGTAGTATGCAGGAATTGTGGTACAATTAGTTGGTTACGTGATGAGCACATTTACTCTATCTGTAAATGACTTGTTTATATACTGTGACCTGCAAAAGGGAAAACGTATATTAGAATGGTGAACAGAACTGATCGATCAGACCATAATGAGATGTCGTTATGCACTTGTTGTAAAGAATGCATAATGATATTTACAAAAATATTATTAATTGGACATCGCCCTATGCCTTTTTTTCTATCTGAAAAGAAACTTACAAATTAAAGAATAGAGACACGAACTTGATACTTCTAGCAGAAAGGATTTCTGTGCCGCATTGCCAGAGATCTTTTCAGAGCATCCTTCTGGGCTGCATAGGAAGACGTAACGAGCTTGCGGGATTGGTCGGGTGAGAGGGGTAGGGCTTTGACGAGCTTGTTACGGGCATCAGTACGATTCGTTAACCTCGCTGAAAACGAAGCCATTCACTGACACTTTTGCATCCAATTTAGAAGAGGCGGCAGGAGCTGTCCCCCATAATTTTCAGTTTCCTAACTTGTAAACTTGCAGACCAACTAGCTGTCCGTCCTTCACATGTGGTTGACCCCCATGGCTTTCGCAATTCTTAACTTTATTCAATAGAGACAAAGAAATATCTGCCGAGATAAATCATGACTTCGACTGTTTCTTCTGTCAGAATTTCTTAAATTCTAGTAGTCCCGCGTCTTTTGTAAGAAGTAGACAATATTTGGACCTAAGACGGATTAACTAACAATAAAATATTGAAAATTACACAACCTGGAGATTCGTCAACATTCTTCACCTAGAAAGGTTAATAATTCGAATAGGCAGATAAGGAGTGGCTTTTGATATGATGAAATAAATGCTTACAAAATTATGATAGCAAAACTCGTTGAGAGCCATCACCTTTCAGGCCAATTGTTACTGAAGAAGATCTACCTTTTGATACTAAGTTTTGAGAATTTGAAATAGGATTAAAATTTAACATCATATATTCTCACGGTACAGCCACGGTGGTCTAGCGGTTAGAACGCTGGCCGTGTAATCCTGGGGTCTCGGGTTCGATTCCCGGCGGTGCCCGAATTTATAACTTGTGTTTGGCAAGGCCGTGGTCTAGGCAACACGTAGTTTTCCTCCGGGGGCTTCCCCGGTTTCTCCGTGGCATCCCAACAATTACTCCATTAACACACAGAAGAAGGCAATGGCAAACCACTTCTGGATCATCTGCCAAGAACGTATATGAACAGGTCCCAGTCCGAGAAAAGGATGGAAGGATCCTGTTCATATGGACCTGTCGTCAGACAGAACACTAAATAAATAATTCTCACGGTGGCGATTATGAAGATGGATATGTTCTAGGTGTTGGAGCCGTGTAGTCTGGTAGATGTTTACCGACGTTTTAGAGATACTTGCTGCTTACATATCACCCTGATTAATGAAGCAGCAACTAACCTCTTAGACTTCGATAAAGTTCTGTCAAACTTCACGCCGCTACATACCAGAGTACAGCCATATTTAAGATTGCAACCGCTTGTCAGTATCGGGTTTATTCACTCGATTCTGTGGCATCTCTGACAGGGTTCTGGGCTGCTAATTGGCTATCTAATGTCGGGTTAAGAATCTGCAGTAACTGAGGTTAGTTAATAATTTTGTTAGTTGCGAGATTTGAGGTTTTAACTGTAATTACGATGATTTGGGATTTGGTACTGTTTATGAAATAAATCTTGAGGTTCATGGAGTCTTTTCCGCTGGTAAATATTAATTTTGTGTTATTTAAAAGTCAGCGACAAATACGAATTTTCGAATAATAAAAAAATCAGAATCGGTTTTTGTGCAGTGTTTGTTAATCAGTATAATTAAAACAATTAATTCATCTGTGTTTTAATCAGCGGATAAAAAGAATGTGTTTCAAACTGGGCTGTATGCAATGCATTGTGCAGACTCTGGAAATTCCCGCGGGTCGATTAGACAATGTAACGGTCCAGTTGATTTCAGTGCATTGTACATATTGAGGGAAATGTAATAATATGTCTACTGGGAACATACATGCGCAACCTATGGAGAAATAAACAGCTTGCGCGCGAGTGTATGTAATGCCACTGGGGTGAGTGAGTGGGGGATAAATACCCTTCCAACGTTTGGGGGCCAGCGTTAGGCACACGTCACGTATAGTTGGATATTTATCCCCCCCTCCCCCCCACATCCCGCATTCTCTATATCGTCATATCACCCTACCCCTCACCTCACCCCTCTTTACTCAAATCAGCGCAATTATAAAGCGTATAGTTCCAGCTTGTGTCATAGATGGCATAATGAATTGAACCAACGCTTTCGTACACAGTCATGGTTATAGTTTAGAACAAAAATGGATCAAGTGACGGACGATTTTGCTAAACTCTTTTCGGGGCCTCGTATACAAATTCTTTACATGAAGATAAAGCAGCCGGAACGTGAAACTAACCTCTTATATCCATCTAGTGTCCAAGTGTACTTACACATTTAGTAACATACACGTCTTACACTTAAAATTATTCATTGTCAGGACTTTTTCCATCGTCTGACGGAGGCAGAACCAGCCTCCGAAACGTCGTGGTTGTAAAGAACAGACGATGGAAAAAGTCCTGATAATGAATAATTTTAAGTGTAAACTACCGTCGTCAAAATCATTTAGAATTGAAATACACGTCTTAATTGCGTGGTGATTAGATGTTTATTTCTTACTGATGGGCCTATGTGTGGTATTTGGTATCTGCTCTACTTCATAAGAAGCTAGAAGTCTCTTAGCTGGCCAAGAAATTTTCCGGATTTATGTAGCCAGAAGGTTCATAGTCGTGTCCACAAGATCCCGTCACTGAATATAGATTATGAAGCCCCTCCTCATGTAATTTTCTCCACCCTCGTTGAATATTATTCATCGCGTAAAAGAACACAACGTTTTAACATCAAGACACAAAACCTCGGTGTGGGTACTTAAATCTACAATTTTCTTCTGTGCTGTGAACATAGAGATTTTAATTTTTGCTACAGATTCTGTTTATGTACTCTTTGATTACGTATGTGTACTTTTCGTAGGCCTAATTCGACTGTCATCTGTTTCAAATGAGACAATTATTTCGTTCCTGTTGAGTTCAGTAAAACAAAATAATAAAATAAATAATATAATTTAAATGTATTTTTAAATAATGTACTCACGTGTCTATAAATATCTAGTTCTTAATTTGAGCCAGATAATTTTTGTGTAATTAGGCTAATTTGAAATTAATACATCCATTTATGTTAAGAAATTGAACGTAAGTAGTATTTCTCAAATAGGTAATTTTTTCATCAGCTACATTTATCCATAATTGTAATGTTATCCTACCGTGTTCCATTTTGTATCGTGATATTTGCCTCAAGATTTTTTGGCTATATAAATCTGTATTTTTCCTTTCATAAAACACTTTAATATTATCTTTAATTGAGTTAAGTGAAGCGGTACAGGGT
Source organism: Zootermopsis nevadensis (assembly GCF_977971745.1). Classification (NCBI taxonomy): domain Eukaryota; kingdom Metazoa; phylum Arthropoda; class Insecta; order Blattodea; family Termopsidae; genus Zootermopsis; species Zootermopsis nevadensis. The sequence continues at coordinate 7,422,301 of NW_028259144.1, read as the reverse complement.
TCACGAAATTTTATCTCAGTGAAATAACTTATGCTACAGCTTAGAACTCACGGCATTTGGCACACATGGGAGATATATGAAATACATACAAAGTTTTAATCGGGGAAACCTGATGGGAAGTGACCACTTGAGAGACTTGAGTTGAGTTTGGGATAATATTAAAATATGCGTAATAAATAAGATCAGAAGATGTGAACTGAACCCATTCGACTGGTGATAGGACCCGTGTAAGACTCCTGTGGAAACTGTAATTTCATTCTGTGTACTAAAAAAGACGAGAAATTTAATTATGAAGGATTATCCTCCCTGGAGTTATTTCGTGACTTGCTAACTGGATCGCGGGCCCTGTGACGTTCGCATGTCAGTTAAACGTCACTTGTGTCCGTTCTGCACGCACATGCTGGTGCACGGTGGTGATGCTGATAGCAGATTGGGCAGTAGCGAATATAAAGAGGGGGGAGGTAGGGTAAATAGCAGTTGAGCTGAAACACTCGACATTACGACACAACGGCTAATTAGGGAGTCCTGCTGTACCAGCATAGTGATTAATGGAACGGTACACACAGGATGCCAATGGCAACAATACGCATGTATGTCGCACAATTATTAATACTCGAAAAGTTTGTTACCCTGCAACCAAGATATAGTCACATGACAAGGCGAATGAAATACATAAATGGTTAACATTTTTTATCGAGAAGATAAATTATATTTCGGGAAGAACGGACAACTTTATTAAAATTACATTTTTATACCTTTGTATAACTCATTTGTAAACTATCAAAGAAGTGGAAGATTTAGAAATAAAATAAAATATATAATTGTTTCATTACGTTCTTGTATGTGATCTTTCATTTGGTTATGATTGAATTTCATAGTATTTTTAGGATCTACTAAATGATTTCTTAAACACTATAAACAAATAATTAAATATTACTGTAACTAGAATATTAAATATTCGGGTGACTGATTTTTAAGAGGTTTCGTCACCAAAATTCATTGTCCTTGTCTTGTCTTCTGCAAACGTTTTACGTGTTAAGGCCATTGCAAGGCAGAAGTGAAGGTATTCACTAAAAGTAATGCTGAATAAAATTACATAACCTATGTCCGACTAACCTAACCTGATGTATTCAAATGCACTAAGCAGGTAACTCTATATAATTTTATTCGTGAAGCAGCTGATTAAGAGATGTTTATGGTTTTATTCAGTCTCTCAGGACATAAACGTAAATCTGAGCCATTACAAACTTTGCTCGATCCTTACTTCTTTACCAAAAAGCGTCTCTCCATTTCGACGTTTTATGGTTTATAACTTTACAGATGAAATATAAGAATCAGTCTAACGTAATCTATCGGTATCAAACCAGACCAAGACTTGCCATACGTAAGTCAACCGGGGAAGATCATTGTAGGTCAAACGTCTCTGGAAAGTGTCTAGAATTAGGGTCCAGGAATTAGGGCCGCAGACCGAATCCTGACCGTTATGTTCGGACAGAAGGTAAATGAATCATCATGGCATTTGAAGAACTGCATAACTACGGAATTTGTGATTTGTTATCGTCTGATATCGTTCGTGATTCAGTCCAAGCAACTTCAATGACAGGGACATGTACGAGGCTCGTCCACAAAGTAAGTTTCCCTGGGGCCGTTTACAGAAACAAAACACAATTTCATGGAAATATTTATTGCAACAGATACAGCAAGTGTCCAGCTATTTTTCAACATATTCGCCACCGGAATTGAGACATTTGTCATACCGTGGGACCAACTTTTGAATACCTGTGTCGTAGAAGTCTGCCGCCTGGGATTGGAACCACTGTGTGACAACCATCTCCGCCTCTCTGTCATTCTCAAAACGCTGACGCTGACCGGACAGGAATTTCTTGAGGTGTAGGAAAAGATGGAAATCACTGGGAGCGAGGTCCGGGCTGTAGGGTGGATGATTAAACACCTCCCAGCTGAACTCCTGCAGGAGACTTGCTGTCCGTCGAGCCGTGTGCGGCCTAGCGTTATCGTGCAGGAAGACAATACCGGCACTAAGCATCCCGCGCCGCTTGTTCTGAATGGCCTGCTGAAAACTGTCTGCACCAGCGACGCACCATCTGCTTGCTCATGACGTTAGGCCCATAGACCCGGCACAGCTGACAATGAATTTCGATCGGCGCTATGCTCTGTGCATTCAAAAACTTTATCACTGACCGCACTTCACAGTCGGCGGGAGCTGGAATAAGAACCTCCATCTTCAACAGCTGCAACGATGCTACTATGAGAACGCGGGAAGTACCGTTAGTGCATGCGCCATGCTACGTCATTGCTCTATCACGTACGCACAGTCGCTTCGCGCAATATAAGGTTTGCTAGCTGTGGGACGAGTGGGAAACGTACTTTGTGGACGCGCCTCGTATATCTCTTGCCGGAAACATAAAATATATTCATAAATTTGTTATACATATTTGTAATAGGACGCCAAGGGAGATTAACAGATTGATGGGATTATAATAGTTTGTTAAAAGTGATTATAGTACAGTCGATATTAAAGATGTACGCTGGGTTGGATAGGTTTGCGTAAGAGTCGGTAACAGGGAATTTTTTCATTTTGTGTGTGAAAAATTTTGGGCGTGTTAAGAGCTGATGAATGTTTTAAACATTACGCCTAACAAACTAACTAACTATCTGGTAGCATAACTCACAAGGTCCAACACCATATCATCAAAACCTGTCTCCGGACACGATACTGAGCTAACTCCATCTATTTTCCATCCTCACAGCCCTGAGCTGAGAGTTACAGTTGTGAAACAGTATCGTCTACAAATGAGACTATTGCTCGTGAATGTAACGTTCATTTAAAGAAATTTTTCGAAAATATTTCTATTCTATTCAGTGAAGTATCAATCTTCAGAGTAATGAAGACGGTATGTTCCTCTGAAACATTGATAACTACCTACAAGTCCACATTCGATAGTACCTCGTCCTTGTTTATTTTATTAGAATAAAGATATTACTGGAAGTCTAAACAACGCGAAATTTCTGATTTTTCCCGCCATCTATTCACGCAGAAATGAAACATTATGGAGAGTTCTAATGAATAATTTGGTCAGATATTTGGCCCTAGCGGAATAACAGACGTCGAATTTAGTTACCCTATAAATTTTCACGAATTTATCGGTAAGACACATACAGGTACGACCCTTGTTATACCCCGGACGCAAACAGCAAACCAACATGGCTTCTCTGGAGGCAGTGATTTTAATGAGTAGTCGTTATAGCAGGCAGTACCCCGCATACACATCCATTAAAACAAATTGACACCTGGTGAGGGAATAGGTCTCGCTGTTTACTCCACATCTCGCAGCAAACGAGACGCTCTTCCTACATTCGTCGGCCAGCCCCAGATAACGAGCCTGCGACCGACCCGTCGACCAGTTACACTTGTTAACATAACGAACTGGTTCGGGCTATAAGCTGATTTCTTCTTGCAAGCTTGCTTCTTGCCTCCTCGGGGTTTTTTTTGCAACATTTTGGTTGTTATCCTAGCAGCTGATACCATTTGCAGCATTCAGTGAAGTTTGCTGCCTAGATTATAGATGTACGTCGTGGGAGTAGAGCAATGTTTATGAAACTGTGGTCCGTCCACTGCTGACAGTCCGAAAATTTCGTTTATCGTTATAATGAGTCAATTTAGTACAGTAATTGATAATTATTTCACAGATTGTGACAATAATTAATTAATTATATCAATATAATTTCGGGCACTGCCAGTATACAATGTGAAATAATACTGATATTTTGATCTAACCTCGAAACGCTTCGATTTCAAGCTAAACACTAGGCCACCGCACTGCATTTTCAGTAGTCACAACTTATCTTAAAATAAAAGCACTCCTCCGTAGTCGGGAGAATCAGGGTTCTAATCTTTGCCCGAAGACCCGTTAACCGAGCTGAGTATTTCCGTGGTTTTCCTTCAGCACCAGGCAATTGTCAGGGTATTATTATATTATTTAGTGTTCTGTCTGACGGCAGGTCCATATGAACAGGATCCTTCCATCCTTTTCTCGGACTGGGACCTGTTCATATACGTTCTTGGCAGATGATCCAAAAATGATTTGCCATTGCCTTCTTCTGTGTGTGAATGGAGTAATTGTTGGGATGCCACGGAGAAACCGGATAAGCCCCCGGAGGAAAACTCCGTGTTGCCTAGACCACGGCCTTGCCCGACACAAGTTATAAATTCGGCCACCGCCGGGAATCGAACCCGGGACCCCAGGATTACAAGGCCAGTGTGGCTGTTATGTCAGGGTATTACCTTAAATTAGGCTACGAACGCTTCCTTCCATAACCTTTCAATTTTATTTTTATATGTCATAATTTTTCGACGCGATACAGGATGATTTAATATTTTCTTTAATAACTTTGTATATGTGTATGACCACGAACAAGTAAGAAATTAAAATAAACCTTCGTCCGGATATTTCTCTATCTTTGGATACATCCACTTAAATATCTTCGTATTACGTACTAAGAGGTTAACGGTTTAAAATTTCTTGATTAGTGTGGTACTTGTCATTGATGACAGTATCCTAATCATCAGTGATCGCTTATGATTCTGAAAGCCGGGAGGTTCTCATCTGAACGAAGCAGAAACTTATAATCCGAGATGATTTGTACGTCATTTCGTATACAGAAGTGATGTAATGGTCTGCAAATTCTGAAGTTCAGTGTAGTTACCAGGCGAATTACGTTTTACTAACAAATACTCTTTAACTTATGCGCAACAAATATGATTACTCGAAAGATATTTTACGTGATGTTAACTACGCTACAACATGAGAAATTAGCGTACCTACCGTAAATTTTAAATAATTGGTTTAAATTATAACCATTTTGTAGATATTTTAAAAATATACCTCGCGTAAATATACTGTTAGGAAGAGACAAGTTTATGCACATGTAACATTATTTGGGGTTAATTCTTTTAGGATTCTTATGTGACGTCAACTGTTTCAGTCTATAGCAACAAGTGACCGTTAACGAAAGTGTACAGTACTTGTAAATGTTGAAGACACAGTTTCGTGTTCCCTTCCGTGTCACTTACATCAAACTGTTACAACCTGACAGCTGGCCACGGTTTCAATTTTCAAGGTGACACCTAGAATTCTGTTGTTTCTTTCAACACTTGGTCATCATAGGGCGTCTTCCATATTCCGGACAGGGATAAAAACAGGAAAAAAGCTTAATATTATTTTGAAAGAGGTGGAAGAACACTTTGCACCTTCTCCTCTCCTACTTTTATCCCCCCTCCGGGTTTTTCTTTCTTCTTTCTCTGTAGCTTTTTACTCCAATACACAGGAGAGATTTCTACCTTCGGTAGCAAAGTGCGAATCGTCTGTCTTTTTCCTGCGCATAACGTGGCAAAGAGGAAACTCTGAAGAGATGATGGCATAGTGGAGTAGGGCTAAAGTGAAGTGTAAGTGTGTTTTAAAAGCCTTCTCTGACATCTTGACCGAATCGGACACTTCCAGTCACAGACACGAAATAGCTTTCATTCCTCCATTTTCTCCTTCCCCTCCTTATTTCCGCCCCTCCCCTCCCATCCCATCCCCTCCCAAACACCTTCTTTATCCTTCTTGTGCGCTGTCCTTGTCTGTGAGTAACATTACGGTCTCTCTGCTGTCTTACGGCAGAAGACGTTGAGTTTTAGTCCATTTCAGGACAACTCTGTTACAGTTGCGCCTTCGCAAATAGTTTAATGAAAGTCAACTTTTATTTATCACTATCAAAATTATATTTCTGGTATCAGATCCCTAAGATTTAGCGCTGCCAACACCAAAACTAGTCACTAAATTAGTTAAATAGTCGGGGTCGGTTGGTTGAAAATCGTGTTTAGAATGTTGAAGGTCGCGGCTTCGAATCTTGGCTCCAGTACCAGATATTCTGACTGGTGGATTTCATTGTCTCTGTTAAATTAATATACTGAGAATTATTTTAAGACGACACTTTATGACCGAGTGGTTAGCATTTCTGCTTCATATTGGGGAAGTCTTGGGTTCATACTTGGGTCCGGAGACAGGGTAATGCGGCTGAGAGATATGTTGTTTTCCTCAGTTCCTGTAGGCAAATTCACATTAAATTATTAAGTAACTATCGATTCCTTCCGTATCCCTTCTGAATAAGTGTTCTTTAATAATCATGTCATCCGATGCTATATAGTCTGAGACAGTAACCTCGTTATTAAATGAAGTTAAAATAAGTAATATTCCTTTCTTTTCGTGTAAATTTACCATTCCTGACATTCAGCTTCAGAAATCTGTGGAGTTGAGAAACCACAATAGCTTGAGAACAAGAAGCAATTGAGTCTAATCCAAAGTAACAAATTACATTTCCTTGATATTTGATTTAATATTTTTCTTTCCATTTCTTCTTGGTCCTCCAATTTGCTGTTTTCCGATGGGTCTCGGTCCTAAAATTGTGATGTTAGTGGCAACAGTTCTGATAAAAATCGGCGCTTTTAATACGCTAGACAGTATGCGTTGTTCTATTCCACCTAAACTTAGGGAAGAATTTTATTTTTTTATTTCTTCATGATTTTATAGTCTCATCGGTGTGAATCTGCAGCTGTAAATGAAAGTAAAAAAACAGATGGTTCTACTGTCACGCTTACCTAAAAGTGTTCGGCTTTTGAATTGAGTAAAAAATATATTATCGTCTGGAATAGGCTTACAGGTGACAGCAAATTTTCCTTGAACCTTTAAGTTAACATCAGTGATTAATTGCTACTTGAGTAATTGTTGTTATAATCGATCCGTTCGGTATAATAACGGCAGATTTGAATTATGATACCCTCATCCTCAGGTTCTGACCTGAGACGAAGCACGGATACGTGGTAATTACAAGCATCTTTTGTTATTCACTGAACTGATGGGAAGATAATGAAGTTTATCAATCTTAAAGTGAATATAAGACTGAAAATTTGTGCTACAATAGTGTATACATATTTTTAAAAATGTTATGTCCCATTTCTCATATCTCAGTGGCCTATATGTGAAAAAATTTTAAAGTATAATTAATTTCATAGATAATTTTTCTGAAGATGTAACTCCGTAAACATTTAAACATCGTTGTTAATTATTCATGATGTCTCTTCTTTCAGAGTATTATAGATGTACGATTCAAACATATATTGTGTGAGTCATGTGAGATTGACGCGAACCAAAATTATATTCCCTCTGTAATATTAATTGTGGATCCGTATAATAAATTTAATAAATATCCGTTCAGTAATGAAATTATAACATTCAGACTCACAGACTGACATTCTTTACCTGTTTGTGTGACAGTTATTTTATTGTGTTTAGTTTAACTAGCTATTATTTATTTTGAAATGCTTAGTTTGCGTGTACAAAATCTAGATAATCGTTTACTCTAGAACTGAATTTGAAAAAAATTCATCCCCTATATTGATCCAGACTCATTCAAAAACTTTTAGCAAGACCTTTTAATACTTGCATTTTGCTCGCACAGTGTATTTGTAAGGTTTTTACGGTTTAAATAAAAGTTATTGTTTTCTTGGCCATTAAAATACAACTTGTTTTATCACCAAGGTTAAATTACGTGTGAGGTTGAAGTGCCGTATTCCCATGTTGCTTGCACTTTGTGACGTCTTTTCAAGGTCGTCCTACCGTGATGAGCGGTGTCTCCCTCTGTACGTCTTCCCTTCTTTTAAGGGGTCTAGCGGTCTTTCTAAACGAAGTCAATAGAGCACGAAAATAAGGACAAAGCTCAACTTTGTCTTCTGCTTACTATAGACCATAGTCAGTGCTATACATTCAAATAAATAAAAAATTGTATATCGGTTTTTTACACTGGTGGAAAAACTTAACTTTAGTGTCAGCAAAATTGTATATTCCTTGTACATGGAAGTGATCTCAAAGTGCAATTGTGACCTTAAAACAGCCCAAATATTATGTGTTTGTAGGAAGTAGCAAGGATCGTAGTTTAATTATTTTGTTAGAAAATTTAATGGCGTGCAATCGGTACTGGGATTGATAATTTTAAAAATATATTATCGTTAATTGGAAAAATTATAAATTTACGATTATACGTGACGATAAGAAACATCCCAAACAACACCTAAACGTATTTGAAGTCGTGTGAGTGAAATTTCCGCTTATAAGTACACAAGTTTTATTTCCGAAACTACTGAACCGATTTAGATTATGTTTGATACGTATCGATATATCGATATACTGCAACACCACTGTCTATAAAGACTGAAATCAAAACGCTGTTTTTTGCAACAGGACTTGTCATTTAGCCTAAATACTTGTACATAACAAAAAATTATATTTGCTGTACAGTGTGTTCTAAAAGAAACGCAATCCATTGCAGAATGAATTTCTGTTATTTCTCCCTGGTGGCTTTGTAACATATTCCTAAAGCAACTTACAACAACGAATTTTCTATTTTGAATAGTGAAAAGCATTCTTGTAATTCGGGAGACCTACTGTTTCTTTTTCAGCCCTGAAGATGGAAATCAGTATGTTTATCCGAAACACTAATATTTACCTACGAGCCAATATGGCGTCATAACCCAGAAAAAACATTATCTTCACTTCCGTGGAAACCTAAAATCTCAGATTTGTTTGTTCTCTTTGAGTAAAAGATTTTAACACATCTCTTTAAAATATACAGATATTTAAGTGTAATAAAAATATATTTAGAAGGTCTTGTGATGATTTCAAGACCAGTTACGTGTGAAAAATTACAAAAAAAAATCATTTGGTAATTACACGTAATTCAGTTATAAAATCTGCGATTTCCACAGAGCTTAAAATATAGATTGTTGCATTATGTGCAATGAATTCCAACCTGTACGTCTATTTTACATATCCACTGTGATATGTACCTGGTTTATCAGTGACAGCTGAATGTTTAGCCAACGCTTACGGAAGTGGCTGTATCTACATGTGACAGTAGTGACTTCTGTGTGCAGGTTTGGATGTCCCGGTAGGCAATGTTGATGGTGACTTCTTGAGCTCCGCGGGCCCTTGAGGATATAGGGTCATGCACAACACGGACAATGGAACAGGTCAGTGCACAGTTAAATTGTACATTGCCTTCGCATATCACACGAAATTCGAGTATGTTTCCAATTTGATTACCCATCGGAATCAGCTTGAAACACAATTGTTTCAGAATTTTTTTTACAGATTTTACACAGTATTACTCTACGTTTGCTGTAAAGCTAAAAACATTATACTTTTCCCTTACGTACGTAGATCTGAAAGGATAGCTAAGTACATCTTTATCTCTGGAGATGCTTTAATTATCCGATTGAGTAAAGCTCCATTAGCTAATTGAGTTGTGTAATGCACTTTATGGAAGCGAAGTTTCTACCTAAAAAATTAATCACCATTGAAGGATTAGTTCTGAGTGGGAGTAGTTGTATATTCGCCATATTGTCAGACCCACATCCTAAAGAAAACTTCGTTTTATCCCTCGGGATATAATTCAGGAACTTTATTTGTTTTTATTGCAATAGGACGTGAAGCAGGCAACTAAACTCCTGGTATATTTTCTTATTAGAGAATTTGATAGCTACTCAGTAAAGAAATTTCCTGTTTTAAAGAACTCTTAGGATAATTACCTTATTAAAAGTTTGCTGTTTAAAGCTATCTTAAGCCAATTAAGTCTACCAATTTCACGCACGTTATTTCTCAAAATTAGTTTCCCACCCGAAATTTTATTATAAATTTTCTTTCGCGTCTTGTGGTTTACATCTTATGACAAATCCCATAACGTATTACTGTCTGGAGTAAGTGGTTGTTCGTTAATTTTATTTTTTTAATTTTTAGGTTGTTTTTAAATATTTTTCTTGTCCTTTTAGCATATATTAATTCATAAAAAATAAAAATGTTCCTGGTATCAGATTGTAAAGTACCAGAGGGACAGGTTCAAAATTATAATTTGCCTATGGCCCACAGTTGGCGCAGTTTTATTATTTACACAATTAATCTTGAGACAACTCGGGTGAGTTATTCTGAAGATATAAGCTACAGGGTAAATGTGTTATTATTTAATCATAGTTTCTGTCGGTAAATGGTTTATGTATGAACACCCCAGCGCAATTTGTCATTTTAAAAATTTTCTGAGGAGAGTAAACGTCTTACGTTGCAGATGGTAAAAGACACACACACACACACACGCACGCACACACATGCAATCACATGAAGCATCATCCGCTGCGGCAACATAACCTAAATTTCTATACACGTCAACATTTTCAATATTCAATTACATACGACTGTAAATCTTATGGCAGCAGCAAGACAGGCCAAATCGAAGAAACTGCTCTTCCAGACATCGTAAAACCTTTCTGATATTTATTATTTGTTTCTGCAGCTGTTAAATCCATCTCTGCGGATCGAAGTTTCTCAATGTTTTCGGGCTACTATCGCTACCAGAAACATTTGTCTCGCTACAGACATTTTAGTACTCCTGTAAGGAGTATCGTATTATTTATACAAAATTGACTTTGTAATTTGTTTTCTGTGGTTGTAAAGTGTAGTGTGGGAACATAAATTACAAGCGTTTTGAAAAGAGAATGCTCCGGTTAATATTTGGAATGAGTAATTTACGTTCTGCAATCCTTCGCCAACGGCGGATTATTAAGAATACGCTGTTACAAATTTGTGTACTTTCAGAATAATTTTGTTGCCTTTCGCAACAAGCAATTTACTTTTTTCTGGTGTCAGGAGTGTAATTTGTAGTTGAATCTACTCCAGATGCACATATCATATTTTTATAACTTACGATTTAATATAATTTCTCGTACTATATAAATTAATTATTTCTGGTCATAACTAGAAATTTTCCCGTTAAGAATGACTAAAATATCTAAAGCAGTGCTTAAAAATACATTTTTATTGCGTAAATAGTCTTTATTTCAGTGCGTTGTTTTCACAAAGCAGCATATTAAAATTAAAATTGAGTAATGTTGCACAACAAAGAACTTAGTGTCATTATTTATCTTTGCTTAATTAAAATGGTTTCACAGCAGTCTCAAATATATTATACCGAAATTATAACAACTGTGCTGCGTTGTAGTTCACGCAAATACTAAGCCTCCCTTAACAGAGTTAGCAATGGCATCGGTTATTATATTATCCCAGAAAGCCGAAAATCCCCTAACAGCCAATGATCACCAACTAAATATCAATGCTTGTTACACAGATGAATTCCTGTAGTGGGACTCTCAGAGATAACCTACGTAAAAAAAAAATTATATACAACCTCAAAATGAATAACCGTCGTAACATTTATAATTATTAAAACTAATGTTTCTTACCGTATTTATATTTGTGATTATGATGTATCCTCGTACGGAATTCTACACGTTTAGATCGAGTGCTTCATTTGTTACCGATTTTTAAAGTCGATACGACATGAGGCACCTCGATAGTTCGAGACTGAAGTATCGACTCTTCCGCAAAATGGCGATCCTCACTGTCTTTCCGACCTGAGTTAGACTTTAGAAATTTGCTCCGTAAATATATGGTCGGTAACTAATTGATACAAACGAATGTCACATAGAGATTTTTTGGTGGAAATCCTGAAAGGAATAGTCCACTTGCAAGTTCTGCGCTTTAAAGTGTAATATTAAAACTGGTGTTAAAATGGGTATGAGGATTTGTGCTGGATTTGTCTGGCTTAGGTTATGGTGCAGTGGTGGGTTTTTGTAAATACAGGTATGAACGTTTTGTTCCACGGAGGCCGAGGAATTTCTGGACTAGCTGAGCTTCTCGGACTCTGCTAACTGGAGTTAGAGAAGCCATTTCACTGCCAATAAGTGAAGTGTTCCGTAGCATAAAACTAGTTCGTAAAGTACTTCACTCTGTCACATGTGTTTTCCGCTCCAGTTGTAACTTCCCAGGCCGGGATCGAATATCATTTCACTTTAGTGTAAGAAGGAATAAAGAAATGGGGAAGTTGGCCGGAAGGTTGGGACTGAGGGTGGGGAGAGGAGAATAACATGGCAGTACATCTCCGATGTGCCGCGTGGCCAATACACGGTAAGCGACATCGTGCAGAACCAGAAAGCAGAATCCGATAAAAGTTGTATAAATTCCTGTGAGAGAACAAGAAATAAAAAAATAAAGGGGTGGAGAGAGAGAGAGAGAGAGAGAGATAAAACGCTTGAAGGGACGGGCGATAAATCTTACCTTAAAGGATATTGTTTGAAGCACGTAACATAGGCAGAAGACGCATTTGGTGCCCCGTTCATACCGCTTGCCTTGCTAGCTTTTGCTTCGAAGTATGATTCGCTACAGCAGTCCCTTTGCCTTGCGCGAGTATGGACCGGCGAGTGTAACAAATTGTCATTTGTGACTGATCTAGACCATCATTTATCTAACGACACCGCGGTGAGTACAGTCTGAGCCGAAAGTTGGTTCACACTCTTAAGTACTCTTCTATCACACATTATTTTGCTGGTTCTGTTTTCTTTTCTTCTCAATTATTTTCAGTTTTTAATGATCTCATGACTCTGAACTTTCACTAACCCGCTGATTCCATAGCCTAGAATCGTTTTTGATAAGCTGATAGTCTACCAGCTAGTCAAGAAATTTGTCGCCTTATGCATAGAACCTTCAAGTTATTTAGCATGTTAACAAGAACCAAATGGTTAAATATACAACCCTAAATTATATTTTACTTTGATCCAGTTTAATATTATCCTCACATCTACGCCTAGGTATTTAGAGTGGTTTCTTCCCTTCGGACTTCGTAACCAAAATTATGTACTCACGTTACATGCCCTGTCTGTTATATTCTCCTTGATTTAATCGTCCTAATGACATTTGGTGAAACATATTAATTATGAATTGTCTCATGATTTAATTTTCTCTGCAGGTAATAATGTCGTTTAAGAACCCACTAAGTAACATATCTCAAAATAAATACGTTGTATGCATTCGTTTACCGCCTGTGAATGTAATCGCAGTTCGCCGTCATAGTAAGGTTGTTAGTCAGACAGTAAACAGGCGATTATGAAATTTGTGGCACGTCACACGTGCGCATGAATCCTGCGCATTGGAACTCTGCGGAATATTGACGCTGAATCAGCCCACCTCTCAAATTAAATTTATCACACTGTTAATTTTCATTAAACCTACATTGAAATATTCACTGCCTGGCGTAAGTTTTCACAAAAATTAATTTAAAAGTCGTGTAGTCGTAAAGTCATATTTTCATAAAAACCCAAACACTATGACAATAACAAGGATTTACCATTAAATCTATTACGACAGATAAATCCAGAAATAACTCGTAAGTTCACAGATCAGACCGTAATACTTCATAAAGATATTTGTGATGCTTGAGGAACTATGGAATTTTAATCTATAAACATTTTTAATATTGTAAATATGTAGCGATCAATTAAATTAATGTATCTTTATTTTCATTGTTGTTTGTAATATAATTTGCCTTACTATGCTGTTCTTCTACATCAGTAATATATTTGTTTCGGAAATAACCCAATATAAAAGTTAATAAAAAATTAAAATTAAAGCTAGAATTTTTCGATACTCTTCTTGGCATTTCAGAGTCCCCGCCCACTGACTAAAGTTTGCTTAAATAAATAGGCATATACGTACAATAAATCGAAATATATTTTACATTAAATAGAAAATTGTAAGCTTTATTGAAAGTATATTTTTTATTAAGCATATTTTAGATACAGTGATATATCTGATCATATTCAGATTGGGAAGCTAAAACAGCTTTGGATGACACTAACATATCTTTCCTTCTCTGTTGTCAGTATATTTTAGGATCGAAATGTAGTTCTAAAACAAACGTAAGTGGATTTAGATGGTCACTGTGATTTCTGCAGGGGGTACAGAATTATGTTTTAGCATAACGTCAGAATCATCTCCTACTGTGACATGAAATTTGTAAACTTGCCCCATTGGACGGAGACCTTTATGAGAAACGAATGTTATTTCAGATAATCAAGAAATTCTGTCGGTCTTATTGAATCCTAAATGTTCATTACTGAATTAACAAGAGCCTATCATTGGAATGTATCCGTTTTTTATTTTAGTTTGAGTTGACTTACACATACCAGTTAGTGTTAGATATAACGCTTTGTTTTACGATACACTGTCTCTTCCATATAAAAACTATTATTATGTTGTTATCTATTGAATTTTTCACACCTTACGTTAAAATTTATTATTATTTTTATTAAAATAGTTCCCCAAATATATATTCCCGCTTTTATCCAAACTAAACAATTTCTTTCATTTCTGAAGCATAATTCATTATACTCCCCCCACCATTCATACTTTATCTCTTGGTAAAATACTAATTAAATCATTTCGGACATCATTTAAAATAAATTTTACATTTCACTATCATTACACTCCTCCCTAACAAATTTTTAGTCTACTCATAACCACTTTCCTGCTGACTTTACGAAATTTATGCAAGCCCACTGTTTTCTGTCTCCTCGTTAATCTCCTTCGCCTATCTTTCGAATCTCGTATTACCTTTCTGCCATTCATAACATTCTCTGACAGGATCTCGAATGCCCACATGCTTTATCCGTTAGCAGTATTTAAGTTGCAACTTGCTTCTGTCTCTTTCTAGCTCTGCCACGCCGTTTGCTACGTATGTTGGTAATCCTAGTATTACTTTCTAGAATCTGGGCTCTGTCTTGAGCCAGCTTAATCCAGTCCACGTTATTATTTTATTTATTTAAATTCCACTTTAATATTATCCTTCCATGCATACCTAAATCTCCCAAGTCGTATCTTACTTTCAGTTTTTCGATGTCTCTCATCTGTGGTATCAGCCCTTTACATCTCATCTTTTTTATTTCATTATCCTAATGGTATTTACTGAAGAGTACAAATTACATACCTCCTCATCATGTAGTCTTCTTCCATCTCCTGTTATCTACTTTCCCTCAGCGCTCAGTTTTCAGATATACTTAGCTATAGGTTTTCCTCAGGCCAACAGATCAATGTTAACACTCACACAAATCGACTGGTAGAATTATAATTTTGTCGGTATTCCGTACCCTTTTTTTCACCCACGGCAAACCATAATTTTCCAAAGACGCACGACGGTACAACACAAAATGTCGCCTAACGAAATTGGGGTAGGAGTTTACGAACTATAATGGTCATTCATATGTATCTATTTATAAATTCTTCCCCTATTAAAATGCAGGCATATGAAAACAAATAACACGTTATAAATAAAACTATCGATTATGAACCAATGTGGGTATATTACGAATTTTAATTACGAAAGAAAATATATTTCTTTTTTTAACTATAGCGTGATAAAATATGGTGGCATACATGTTATCGAACGCTTTCATGTAACTTATTTTAATCTTTGCGTTTCTATTTAGAAGACTAGAATCCGATGGATTCTGAGCTAAAAGATATAAAACACTCTTTTGTTTAATTATATTCTAATATTTCACAGGTTTCAAGCAAATGGTACTGTGTACACTGACTGCAACGAGTTAGTTGTCTTCGAATTGTGTTTTTGAATGTTGGATAGTAAATTTGTATTAGAACAATTTCTTTCTGTTACATTAGAAAGAGTCTGAAATATTTTTATAACGTTTCTAAAATTATTCTCTTAAAACTGAAGAACAGGTAACTTAATTTCAGTATTTTAATCGTTCGATCATTTATAACCCAGCTGTCGTTGTGACTGACAACTTGTGAGTATAAATGTTTTTAAATTTATCAAGCATAACGCTATAATCTTAAATTATGAGTCACTTTTATAGTGGAGTTTCATGTTAGAGTTACTTCTTACATACTTATAAATGTAGTAAAATATTGAGGTTGGGATAAACGTATTTATGAACATCACATTTCGCTTCAGTGAGTTTCACAATATGTAAGCAGTGTTTTAGCAGTTTCTTGATGTCTGTCCATTGTATGATTTTTATGAAATTTAATGTGTGTAATTTCCATAAAGTTAAAACACATAAGCGCCCACATATACACACAGGATGTTTTAATATTTCCGAATTTCTTTATACGTTAATATCATTCCTCCTTTGCTGACACACTCGTAACACTAACAGAAGTGATTTCCATTTTTCTGTCACGAGAGTCGGCACTTATTTCCACTTTTTTATAAGTGCTAAGAAACTTAAATGAAGCATTCCGTATATATATTTAATAGTAGTGAGGGAATATCTTCATTGATTTAAAATTGTTATGAAATCGAATTTTATTAATATATTTTAATATAAACTTATATTTTCTTCCGTAGCTGTTAGAAGTTTACAATCAGGACTTACACTGAAGATGAAATCACTCAGATGTATATGTCGTTTCATAGCGAGTCGTTAACCGCAGTGTGTTGCATGTTCCATGTTTTGGCTGTACTCGCTTCAGAAACGCGCGGTCTGCCCTCTGCCGTACCTCTCCAGTTCATTCGCCACTGTTTGCAATGATATAAGCTGGAAGCACTTGAAATTTCCTCTTCCAAGCTTCTATAATATTTTGAGAAGCAATTTCCGCAACGATCTAAGAAGAAGAAGAAGAACGAGACAGCGACAAGATGTACTATCCTTTAAAATAACATCAGCTGTCATTCCCACGCCCCAGTAGTATTCAGATCAAGTCGTTGTAATTTGAACTTGTCAGTATTCACGGTTGCGTTAATGAGAATGTTGTTTCGCCCTAGTGATTCTATTGCGTCTTGTTTATTATTTAGGAACTTCTTGATGCAACAGTAAACCTAGAATGAAAAGAGAAAAGAAGGAAAGACTCAAATTAAAGAAGTTGTTGGAATAGGTAACCTTGCGGGTAAGGGGCCCCTGTTTATAACCTGATATACGACAGGGAAAGGAATATTGTTATCACGTTGTCTATTGAAACCGTAAACAATACGAAGATGGCTGCATGCTACATGCATTAAACAGATTTCGCGTGAGGAATTATATATTTTACATTATTATTCCTACTGCTTTCTACGTAATTTCTGCTTTCTAAGTACCAGATATGACCGCCACGGTGGTCTAGCGGTTAGAACGCTGGCCTTGTAATCCTGGGGTCTCGGGTTCGATTCCCGGCGGTGCCCAAATTTATAACTTGTGTTGGGCAAGGCCGTGGTCTAGGCAACACGGAGTTTTCCTCCGGGGGCTTCCCCGGTTTCTCCGTGGCATCCCAACAATTATTCCATTCACACACAGAAGAAGGCAATGGCAAACCACTTCTGGATCATCTGCCAAGAACGTATATGAACAGGTCCCAGTCCGAGAAAAGGATGGAAGGAACCTGTTCATATGAACCTGTCGTCAGACAGAACACTAAATAATAATAAAAGTACCAGATATTCCTCAACAGTTTCTTCATAAACGCCCTAAAACGTAAAGTTTGATAATGTTACTTTGCTACTTAGCAAACGAAATTAAATATTTTCGTGCAGATTGAATAGGCCATTTATACAATGCACGAAATCAGTTTTCAGTACAAGAAAAATTTACTCTGAAGTTTTATAAAATAAAGCTGTATTCCTTTTGTACGACGCTCTAAAACTTATGTTAAGATTCGATAATAATTTACTAACTCTACACAGAATTAGTCTGCTGTCGTGTGCTGAAAATACCTAAAAATGAAGCTACTTTAGTATTATCCTGTAATCCCATAATGTTAAATCTTACGTCATAAAACTTTAGTTCATGTTATAGAAACTAGGGTGCCGAAGACACTTGTTTGTAATTGACCTAATGTAAGTTTACTACACTTTTGAAGCCATTTCTTCACCCCATTTTTATACTTCTCGTTCACCCCGTCGTATGTAAGCTCCTGGCATTTTACCCCTCGAAACACACACAACGAAACATATGTTGCACTATACGCGAGTCAGGAGTGTAAAATGTCGACAAGTGTTTTACCCATATAGGTCTAGCGTTATGATAATGTACTACATCGCTGGGGTTACTACAGCTGAACATTGGATTTAAGTTTCCACTGCAGAAACGACATGCAGAAAAACATTTCTTGTTATTTATTAGTAATAGCTGATTTTATTAAAAATGTATACTTTTGTATAAAATCACGTATAAATTGTTTATAAAATTAGGAGGCGAAGTGTTGAACAAGCTGACTTCTGGGTTGTAGCGCTGTGTAGTCTGGTAGAAGTTTACTAACCTCTGAAACGTCGGTACAGCCATCTTCAAACTCACAGCCAACACACAAGTTAATAATGTCATTTATTAAATAATTATAGTTAAGAGTTTAATCGGGTTAAATACTCTTACTTGTGCGTTTATAATCCAGGGAAATACTCTGCAGAGACGTCACAGTCTCTTAGCTTTCGCTGAGAGAATTGTTATAGTCGGTGTGTTTTGTTTTCTTGAGCCAATACCATGATCTAAGTGGATCTGACAGACAACTCGCATTTGGTCATCCCTGCTGACTGTCTCGAATCGCTAATCAACTTTGCATCTCCTTGCTGTGACCACCCTGTGACTACTCCGTCATCCTGAGGCGGGCAGCTGAGTCCCCAAGTCCCTGAGCTGTCGACTCCAATCTGTGATCTCCCATTATATTACAAGGAAAACCATAGCCTAGAATAGACCCGGCTCTATTGCTACAATGTTTGTGGGTTCTGAAATGGTATATGTCTATTTTAATATAATATGACTTACGATCGTTTACTGTGTTTTTAGTAATTCATTAATGGCTGGATTCCGAAATGCCATGTGCCGGAAGTTGACTGTGCAATGGCTGTAATAAACAAATTGAAATTTGGAGCAGATAAAACTAGCTGAATGCATCTCACTCGTTATATATACAATATGAAATATTTTTATCGAAAACATTCCAGTTGCTGGTACCATTCAGAAGAACAGAATTCTGGCAAATGCGTTAAAATTCTGTTTTGAGTAATTTTCCTAACTTTTTACGTTTTGTGGCCTTTCGTTTTTCGTATATTCCTTCCCACAATGCATTATTTTTGTATTGAATTATAATAGTTTGGCATTGAAACGTTGCCTAAATATGCATCATAAGATCGTTTAACTTCGTGTCTCGATTTGTATAGTCACAAATGTCTAGGCATGTAGCTCGGACGTAGAGATAAAAGTGTTTTCAAAATTTTTAGAACAACTATCGATATAGTCGATATATCGAGTTTTATATGGACATATCGAACGTATCTCTAACTACGGGTAGTTCGTTATAAAAAAAACACTTTTTATCCCCAAGTAGAAATGTTAACCTTTATATATTTATGAATATACTGTAAAATTTCCTGTTTTTCTGCTATAACTCGGTTAAGTTATAGAACTGACATTCGCGCATGCGTCGTACTGTAGCGAGCGAGTGAGACGAAGATACAGCTGGGCCGAGATCCTGTTATAATGGGATTGTCTTGTATGGATGATTACAATAGGGCACTCAACCCAATCACTTTAAGGGATGGAGAGTACCACAGTGCTAGTGGAGAGGAGTGGGAGGGGGGCTTTCAGAACGAGTGAGAGATCTCCTCAACCTCACACACACACACATCTATTCGATACAGGACGTGTGCCAAGTCCACTCAACTTCTACAAGAGAGTCGCCATAACTTATGAGCCGCTTTCGTCACTTGTACAGCCCTTGAGTAAAAGACATTTTGCCTCGTGACGTCACTTCCGGTAACAGAATCGTGATAATGATTACGGTTATTTAACGACAATGTATTTACATTCAGTGCGTCAGAGTCCTGTGTAAAATCTGATAGTAGCTCAGGTATTCAAGATATTTTATGAAATCCGAAAGTTTATTTTGTTTATAAGAACCAGTTAATGTACCCAATCCTGAGCTAGATGGATCTACTTCCCACCCACACACCCAATTTCTTTAATATTAAGTTTCTTCCTGTGGTGATGTAAGTTCGATGACGTGTAATCACCTGAAGATGTTTATCAACGTTTCGGAGGAACTTATTGCTTCCGTCTTCAGGGTTTGTCTTGAGCCTCGTCATTGGAAGCGATTCTGAGCGAGCATAATAGACAAAATTTAGTTTTATATTATCATCTGCTCGGTATTTCAAGTAATTCCGCCGCCAAGATTATTTTTGCATATTCTGTTTTCTCTGCTCTGTTCGACTGTTATTAGATAAATTATGATTCGTAAACGGAATGTATAACAAGGAAATGTGATGTTACTTCCTTGAATAGTGTTAATGAAGATAAAACTTACTTGCACTCCGGTTCTTAGTTACCCAACTGATTTAGCTGTCATTATATTACCAAGTCGATTTCATGTAGCACCGTTCAGATGTTTCATAGAAAGTTTCGGCCATCTTCCCAACGGCATATAAAGAAGTTCGGTACGCGAAACTTGTCATTCACCTCAAAGTCCAAATATTCTTTTTAACACCTTTTTTTTCAGAAGCCATTAATCTGTGTTCTTCCCTAAATTTAAGACACAAAGTTTCATACCCATGCAGGACAACATATAAAACGACAGGTTTTTTTTTTAAATAAAAATTGCTTGAAATGGCGGAGTGCTTGGGGCGACTCTGTGTGTGTTTGGAGTACTATAGTAGTCGCAGTGCAACAGGACCTGACCGCGAGACCCATTACGAAGGCTCACAACAAGAGCGAGACGGAGAATAACGGAGCTGAGCAGAAGATACTTGATTTTTTGAGCCCCTGTGAGCCCGCTGGCCCGCCACTCACCAAACACCACCACTAGCAGCTACATTCTCTCTCTCTTTCGCTTTCTCTTCTTCTCCCACCAAAATGAAAATAAATCCTTTTGCTAATAGACTGGTACATGAATTTGCTATTATTTTCAAGGAAGAATGATATATATGGTAAACAGAATCTGAGAATGCACTCACCATGTTGCTTGTCTACGTAGTGAGTAAAGTAGATGGGTGCAGGGAGGAGTGGGGGAAAGAGAAGGGTGTTGGGACCGAGCAACGAGAAATGGAAGAGAGAAA
This sequence comes from Zootermopsis nevadensis, assembly GCF_977971745.1. Classification (NCBI taxonomy): domain Eukaryota; kingdom Metazoa; phylum Arthropoda; class Insecta; order Blattodea; family Termopsidae; genus Zootermopsis; species Zootermopsis nevadensis. The sequence goes on along the minus strand of NW_028259144.1, from coordinate 7,401,325 downwards.
GCAGTGGTTGGGGTAGGAAAAGTCAGGCTAGGAGGAAGGTAGGAGAGAGAAAAAAAGAACCGAACACAAAAAGCCGCCTTCTAAATTTGATATAGCCCGCATTATAGCTGATGAGGTGCCTTAACTAGGATAAAGTGACATTGAGACAAAGTGTGGAGCTCGGGGAAGGCTGCGGGGAAGGAGGGGGCGGCTGTATGGAGTGGGGGTAAGAGACAGAACGTGTTACACATTAATACGCTGACATCATGGGAATTGATAAAAAATATATATATTAATTTTCGAAACTTCTCACTGAATGAAATTGAATGAATGAGGGAATCGCGTAATGCTTTTAGCCTGGCGGATGTACAGTTGTGGGTACATGTAAAATAATTAATGTTACCAACCGCAGTGCAGTACAGTCTAGGCAAAGTACAACCAATAACAGACATTCCTTACGGGTTTTAGTTAGTCCTTTAGTATCAAATGAGTCTTCCTTAATGCTTAAGAGAAATTTCTACATACAAATTATATATTAGAGGAGTACTTAATCGTAAATGATGTTTAGGCTTTGTTTTGAATGCAGTTTCATACAGAAGTATTAATCTCTTCTTTTGTTGTTGTTGTTGTTGTTGTTAAGACACAGGCCTAGTTCTTCAGCTAGGCGTATCGTTTCTGCAAATTACTTTTGCAAAAAAAATTTAACATTTTAGTAAAAACAATTTCCTCTTTTGAGGACACTTTCTCGAAAGTGTTAGATTATATGTGTTTATTTTAGTTTTGTTTCCACATGATTTTGTTTTAATGTATATATTTCTTCAGAGTTTGCCTGTCATAGGATTAACATAAAAAAATAATTGAGCTGACTTATAATTTTGACTAATATTATAAGACTACTGCGTGTGTGTGTGTGTGTGTTTTTTTTTTTTCTGTCTGTCTGTCTAGACATAGAAACAATAAAATCCAGGTTCGTAAAATGAAAGTGTTCAACTTCGTTCTTTTGCACGCCTAGTAGACATGCGATGAAATTTAAATTGGCTGTGTTTGTGTGGAGATTAGTGAAGTTATTCTTTTAAACTGTTTTTTTCATAAAGTAGGTCATGACATTAGCAAAGCATTTGGCGTGTTACAATAAAAGCGTTTTATAAGCTTCAGGGTTTGGTTGTCATTATTTCTGAAACATAAGATACACGAGCTTATATAACTTATAAAGTAGTCATACTTGTCTTGTTAAAGCCTGCAAAATGTGACCATAATTTTAAGGGAAGAGACGGCTTGGGAGTTAGTTTGAGGATAATATTAAAACTGATCTTAACGAAACGGGATGTAAGGGTGTGAACATGGATTCATGTGACACAGGATTTGAACCAGTGGCGGGATGTTATGAAAACGGAAATTAAACTTTATGTTTCATAAAATGTAGGGTATTTTCTGACCAGCTGAGTGACTTCGCTTCGCAAGGTGGATTTTGCTCTATCGAGTTTTATTTAGTTAAGGATTAAAACGTTTTATACCTACATAAAATTTTAAATACGTATAGTTTATTTGGGACCAAATTTAGTTTTGAACTATAAATTTTAGTAACTACTCGTAATAGGTATCGAAATCCACTGTAAGGTGGTAATTTTTGATGATTTTAAGTCGTGGTAGCTGTATAAGGACATCGCCACGGTGGTCTAGCGGTTACAACGCTGGCCTTGTAATTCTGGGGTCTCGGGTTCGATTCCCGGCGGTGCCCGAATTTATAACTTGGGCAAGGCCGTGGTCTAGGCAACACGGAGTTTCTCCGGTTTCTCCGTGGCATCCCAACAATTACTCCATTCACACACAGAAGAAGGCAATGGCAAACCACTTCTGGATCATCTGCCAAGAACGTACATGAACAGGTCCCAGTCCCAGTCCGAGAAAAGGATGGAAGGATCCTGTTCATATGGACCTGTCTTCAGACAGAACACTAAATAATAATAATAATAATAATAATAATAATAATAATAATAGCTGTATAAGAAGCTTGCATTAACAACTTGTTACATCGAAACCATCTCAGCATTTCATTAAAGACGGAGGAAAACCAAGAAATCCTGTGTCGATTTGGCCGGTCGCAGGACCTTTTCGGATACATATTGATTTGCCAGTAAGCAATTTGTGATACAAAAATATAATAACCCCCCCAAATTTCCTTAACTTCCGTACCGCAAAGAAAACGCAACACCGCTTTACAAAGATTAAGTGGTTTATTTTGATAAGGAAATAATCCCTGTTTACACAGAGAATCGTAAGAAACACATACGTGGGCACTCCGTTGGCAAAAGTAGTTACTGATTGTTAAACCAGGTGGTACATATAGTTACCTCCATGTGGATCTTTTGAACGTTATAATACACTGCATTAAGTAAGGAAACCGAAGTAGCCAGTGCATTTCCACTCTCAATTTAACAACGTTCCGAGTATAGATAAGGATAAAAAGAAAATAATTTCCTCGTCCAACACGTAATTAAGTTTCACGCGGACGTCAAAGAAAAATTGGACAGGATTTTGAACGTCGAAAAACTAAACGCGAGACGGAGCGGGGTGTAGGGGTGCGAAAGAGGGAGAGAGAGACATGGGGTGATGAGTTTCAGTGGTGTAGCTGGAAAACAAAAATTAGTTCCCCTGTAGTTTGTAAGTTGGCGCTTGAATCAGCTCGTCTGTCACACAGCTGCTTATCCACAAGTCTGTTGCCATATTAACGGAGGTCGTAACTGACCTTTACGTTATTGTAAAAATATTTTTTAAACTGGAAAAGATATAAAATTCTGAATCAAAGTAAATCTGTTATTTTTTTAGATTTCTTGTGGCGTCTTCTGAATATTCCATCAACTTTTGTAGGTAAATATACTTTATTGGTTAGCCTGAACTGACTGTAATTTGTGGCATGAGTGAACTTTAGGATAAGCCAGACATCTGCATGAACAATGAACTTAAATTCAGAATGATACAAATTTCGTGCATACCCGAAAGGTAATATTTTGTTATATCATTGAGATTAATTATACGAGATTGAAATTCTCGTGGGAACATTTTTGTCTGATGGGATTTTTCACCGAGTAGTCTAGTTAAATATATTTTATATATATTATACATATTATATATTGTATATTGACAAACATATCAGAGGAGCTTACTGTCATCAGCAGCTTTATGGCGGATAGATCGATCAATCGATCAATCTATGTGTGCGTTAGCGTAGGACAGTCATAATCTGTTACAGATCGAAACGCTTCTGTCGTAATGCAAGATATGTATCGTTAATAAAATTGAAATGAAATTGTAATAAACACAGGACGAAAGAAAATAGGAAGAACGTAGAAAACAATAGTGAGGTTATGATAAACGAATTATGATAATGTAAGTCAGTCTTGTATTTGTCCCTCGACTTGTGTTTACAGTCTGCATGCACGTGTTGAAAAGTTTTATAGTATAAAGCGTTGTCCGCCCACTCGCTGTGGTGTAAGAGAGATAAATACACACTAATCTAGCGTGGCTACCAATTTACCGTGTGCTTCATCAATCAGATAGCTCGGAGATGTCTTACCGGGATTACTGACACACGTACGCAATAAAACAAGCTCACGTTCGGCTACAACTGCGGTTAACTTGTGATCATTGTTATCGTAAATGATAGCCAGTCATCACATCTAACTTGCTGTTAAATGTTATCGTTCAGACTAATGATAAACAAAATATTCAAATTAAAATCTTGTAGTAACTCGTAATAAACAATAGTCGTCGGATTTAAAACATAAGTGATCCAAGTGACTTCTAAGTTGAATCCCTGTGTTATCAACCGTGATCTGACGTACTTCTAAAAGCTGCCTAATGGTAACAGAAGTTGTAAGTTGAATCCCTGTGTTATCAACCGTGATCTGACGTACTTCTAAAAGCTGCCTAATGGTAACAGAAGTTGTAGTGTAAATGAACATCGAACTGTGTTCTATATTATACGGAGTTAGGCACCATATTTATGATTTGAAAACTGTTATAGCGTTGGATATAGGTTGCTAATTCAGTGAATCGAAACGTTGGTTTTGTTACTATCGAAAAGAGTTTGCGATATTAAGAATATTTTTGCTGTAATGCAAATGATAGTGGAATAGGTAGCAACAGGATTTTATTTTTATAAAGCCGGAAGTCTCTGGCATGAAATGTTGGAAGTCAGGAGATGACAGGTCTCATGATACCTACCTGTTTTCTTAATTTCCATTATTACATGTCTTGGGGAAGTTGCAGTCATCAGCAAGGCTTAGCGGACCTCCCTCAACCCATTTGTAATTATTCTTCGCAGCGGGATGCCGCCATTTTCTAAATGAAACACCAATCCCAATTCAGGCCTCGGAGATGTGTAATCTCCTTCTCCCCCACCCCCCTGCCACACCTCCACCTCGTTACTACCCAGTGCAATTAGCTCAGTTTCCTTATTAATGCATTGCAGCAAGCTTCTTACAATTTATACTTTAGATTTTCCACCACCGGATATGAGTCGGGCTTCCTTCGCGTCTTGTATGGCTGTTAGCGATAGTGACCACGTGACAGCAAAAGTGGGATAAGTGCCCAGAATGGAAGAATTACGCGATCAATAGAGCGAAAGTTGTAGAGGTGAATGTATGATGATGAAGGATAAATGTGTGAGGAGAATAGGAGATAAAGAAAGCGCGTGATATTTAAATATAACAGAAAACGAAAGGATAGATGTGTTAAGGAGGAAAATATATAATGAAATAGAAACGTAAACACACAAAAATAAATTAAAATTGACAAACGAATAAATAAGACGTAAGGGAAATAATATATGAAGAAATAAATGCATAGAAAAATGTGAGATAAGAGTGAAATAAATGTAGCAAAGAGGAAACAACGTAGAAGCGAAGGCATGGATTAAAACAGATAATATCTGGTCTTGGGAGAATTTTATCTCAGAAGCAAATCGGCAGAAACATTGTGGTAGCCACTTGCCTTCATCAAATTTCGAGGTCAAAAAAGTGTGGAGATTTACAATCACGACCCCCATACGCCTTTATAATTCTTAAGCATAACGTTATAAATATATGTATATTAAAACAAATTAATATTAGTTATTGTATATGATAGTATGTTGTGTTTACATTAAAAATATTAATGAATGCATAAAAAATTAATTTATAAAAATGGAGCTTATAAAAATAAATTAATATAAGAAAGGGTAGAAGATAAAGGATAAGACCAAAATAAAGTATATAGAAAGTAGAAATGTAAAGAATCGAGTAATGACTTCCATACGCGAATAATAACGATAAGATTAATTAATCAGTATAAATGCGGTAAAAATGTCTGGAATACTTAAATAAATACTTAAAGTTACGTGTAATAGCCAGTTGCTATTTAATACGTCAAACCTAATATAAGAAGATTTAGTTTCGACGAATTATTCTGATTATAACATGAAAACGCGAGAGGCAGACAAAACGAAAACATTCCGCTTTAAATTTTAAGTTTCTTGTGTCATTATTCCTCTTAATATGTAACTATTGCTGGTGCGGGAAGCGCCGTGAAGTCAGGCAATTCATCGGACTCAGGAGTCGTGCGGGTTAGTCTACATGCTGGCTGGCATTGCTCTTCGTATTAAAAGCAATACGTGGTTCTGTGTAATGACTGACCACTAGCAGTTCCTGAGGGGGGGGGGGGGGGTTACTGATTCGATTTAATCACACGAATAACCTTTCTGACTCTTTCTTAAACCTCAAGAACGTGGGTGTTCCGGTATACAAGTTTCTTCATATCTCAGACGAGGTATAGGCCGACTCGCAAGTGTGTTACATCTGACAGCGCAATTAAAAACAAAAACTCGTCAGTATAATTTGTTAGGAGGCTATATGGACCGAAAAGCAATCAAGTTTCACAAAACTGGAGAAAACTACATAATGAGGAGCTTTATTATTTGTACTCGAAACCAAATCTTATTACGATTAGCGAGGCATGTAGTACAGAATTTGGAAGTTTGGGTTGGAAAGTCTGGTTGCAGGAGACAAATGGGAAGAAGAATATATAGATGGAGGATAATATTAAAATGGATATTAGGAAAATAGTGTGAGAGGTTGTGAACTGGATTAATCTGGCTCGGAATAGGAGCCGGTGGTGGGCTGTTATGAACATGGTAATGAACATTTAGGTTTTATAAGAAGCGAAAATGTCTTGACTAACCGGGCGATTGTAATCTTGTAATAAAGGAGTTAGTTTAGGTAATTAAGGACTGATCGCCCTGATGATGGATGCACCTAGCATCTCTGAAACGTCCGTAAATATCTACCGTACTACACGATGCAACATTCTGGATGAATCATCGTACCCGACGATGTGAAAAAATGATATCCGAATTTAATAATCAGTTTATAACTAATAAAATAAACATGCTTTATGCCTCAGTTTTATCTCTGTTTTGTAGGTTATAGAGTATTAAAAGCTAACTAACTATGAATATTCAATTAAAATGTTTATGTTGTAAGAAATAGGTTGAATATGTAGATATTACGAACTGTATAAATCTAATTCAGTATGTAGTGTAGTCTAATAGGGTCACATTGAATTTATTTTAGAGGAGTTCATGTTTAATACTTTTCGGTTACTCAATAAGAAAGCTATCATATCCTTAGTTTTGAAGTTTTATTTTCTGAACGAGTAGTCACATTCACGTAGTTGGTTGAATAAAGAAATAACTAGCAGACTCACTGTGTAGAAATCTGTGTGCAAGGAATTTCTTGGTTTAAAAGAAGCCACCCTCAGTCGACTGAGTTTCTCCTGAACACTGTATAACACAGTAAATTATAGTTTAGACCTTACGGAGTGCTGTTTTATAAACCGCCTCCTTTAGAACTTCAAGATGTTTTTAAAGTAAGTTAAATTTCCCTTTCCATTCCTGCTTTTTTTATTGGGGTAGAAGTACACTTCAGTTGGTGAAAGACTACCTTAAGCACCGTTGAATATCCTACCAAAACCGAAAGCTTTTTTGATGTCGACAACTAAGAGGTCCATGTTTCAAGTTCAAACACGTTTGTAACATAAAGTTTGTTTGTGATATCTTAACAGAGCTCTGTCATAATATGATTCATAATATGCTCCATCAATTATAGTAGGACCTTACTGTTATTGAAATCAGATATTTGAAATGTTAATATACCGTTCATTTTTTTAATCTTCTTTCCATATACTCAAGGTATAAACTTAAGTTCAAGTCCTCTGAAGTTTGTACATAACCATTGTACAGGCTGTCCGGTGACTTCAAATCACTACTTCAGGATCAGTCAGAAGTATCGTGAACGCAGGTCCGATTCTAAACATTTACGGACATACTGAATTTGGAATTCATGATCATCTAAAGTCATAAAATTTTATTTCAGCGTGGCGGGGCACCCCCACACTTTAATAACCATTAATTTTCTAGCTTCATAGCACAGAATTTATCTTCAAAAATTGACAATTAACAGCACAACAAAAATTGTCCTTTTATAGATTTAGGAATCAAGCTATTATGTTCATAAAAATCCGCAATTAGGTATCGTCCAGAGTCAGTTGAATATACTCTACATTTTTTCATATTATTGTTCTAGTATAAATTTTAATATTATCTTGTAACCTGCGCATTATGAACCAGAACGATGTTATCTTGATCTCAGTAAAAATCTGAAATCTTATATGTGAGAGGTCATAGTTACTCCCGCCGTTTACCCGTGGCAGTGATCAAAAATCTTTAGGCCACCTACGGGTACCAGCATACTGGGGGGGGGGGGAACCCTGAGGTTTTCCCAAAATGTTTCATCAGATTGTGGCCAATCACCCTTAACCGTTGCTTGTTTCATCTCACTGCTAGAGCATGGTCTTTGTCACAACAATGACTTTGCATCATATTCTTGCTGGATCACGTTCACGCAATGACCATGGTTAGCATTGTTACCTTGATAATATTGTTTATTTTTTATTCTCTTGGCTACCCTGCTGATGTGACGTAATACTTAAATTTATTGTACTCCAGTGTACACCTTTCCGCACTTGTTGTATTAATATATAGACCCACAGAACCAATGAATTTTGATATACTTACTCTTGAGTCTCGTTTGCCATATTTACGAAGTCCAACTGAACGTGAGTTGGTCCTTGTGCCGTAATGTAGCGAGATATTTTTTCTTTTCTTTAACTCGGATTAGTACAAAAGAAGGGAATGTGGATTTAACGTAAGTGCAGCCTTTTAAGAAACGTTGCAGTTAAAATGATAATCGGCTCTTAAATTTCGTTGAAATTTTTTTTTAAGGCACCAGAAAAGTAAGAGATGGGAAAAGAATAAGAAAATATTAAAAAGAAAGAACTGGCAGAGAAGTGCCATCTTTTCGTTAGCTAGCAACAGTGGTAAAAGTGGGGAGAAATCCGATATTGTTAATGGAGGGTTGATGGCTTCATGATGGGTACCCATATTCTTCTCTATATATCTATATATAAATTCGTATATTTGGTAGGTTAGGTTTCTAAGGGAACTGTTATGGCAGGTTCCAACGTTATTTAAACAACGGCTGAAAAATTTCAATCTGTAGGAAAATGATTGACCATACTCATGTCAGTTTCAGGTCGCGGACAGATCAGCGTCATGTCATAATCACAACAATATTTGTCCGCGGGTTTGCCGCCTAGAGGATTTTAAAATTTTCAAGGTCATTTGATAGTAATTTTTCAAACTCATATTTCTGCCCATCTGTAGGAACCTGAGTGACCATACCCATGTCAGTTTGAGGTCACGGACAGGCCAGCGTCATGTCATAATCAGGACAATATTTTGTCCTTGGGTTTACCGACTAGAGGATTTTAAAAAAATTTCAATTTACTCCTGACGGGAACTGAACCCAATTCAACCACCCCGCAAACATACTGAGCTAGCTGCTCCGTCTTCAAAACGCAATAGTACTGTTTTTGTGACTTTTAACACGTTACTTGTTCTGCTCGAAGAAAATTATGTTTAACATTTTCTGATTCAGGAACAGGTAGTTGTGGACAGTAGGCAGTGTGAAGGAACAAGAAGCTTGAACTACGGAGGTGACTCGGGGGCGCCTAATATGTGGGAAAGCTTTCTCGTGCACTTTGTAAAGTGATATATTAGAAGGGCAAGCAGGCAGGCAACTATAGCGCACGTATTACGCCGTTATAACTAGATGTCAACGGATGTCCATGGCATGTGGTAGGTTTAAGACGACTTTGAAGCAGTTATGGAGCCAGAATATTGCTGGACCAGGTGTTTAAAACAGGAATATAATGAAAGTATGGCATGTTGGGTAACTTGCTTTCAGTTTAAGTTTAGTCTCTCAGTTATTTTGTAAAGGATTTCCAAATGCGTCAGTCACAGTGGCCATGAGAATTTTGTATTAGACTGATCCACCGTCCAAGAAGTCATACAAATTGACGAGGATTGTTTGACAATTTGGCAAAAACATTATCCGGTTAGGCCAAACCTCATGGTGGTTCATAACGCTTTTGTAGTAGCAGTAATTTTGAAATTCCTGCTTTGCAGGGGCGATGATTATACAAAATACAGCTACTCATATGCTTGGTATACATTCAACTCTGATTTTTATTTAAAAGGTTTTAAAACCGTACTTGACAATGTTGTAAGTTGAAGGTCAAACAAGCTTTATCAAATTTTTAGACATTACGTCAGTCCTTGTGTAATTTTTGAAACAATAGGTGGCATTGCGCAAGATTTCGTTCAAAGTACGTTGATTTCGCTTCGTCAATTGTCAATCCATCAATGCTCCATATTCATTTAACATCGCTAATGAGATACATGACAAGTTTGACCAGCTTGGCCGTCATGTCTTTTGTAAATATCGCACTGGTGCCATGTTCGAACCGTTGGGCTTGGAAATTTAAAAGTTCAACGCTTGTAGGTGTCCTCTTACGACCGTTTCCTACAGAGTTTATTTCAAACCTGCCAGGTCGTACGTAAATTATGGGGGGGGGGGGGGGGGGGGGGGGGTACACGGATCTGACTCGTGGTTTTACAAGACTGACTTTGTTCCGGAACTAAAAATGTAGCTTTAAGCTTTGAAAACAGACTGTGAAACTGAATTTCAATTTATAAATTGAACAAATATGTCACAAGAAGAAATCTCACATAATGAATAAAATAATTTATTACCAATATCTCCCTTCGTAATGAGGGATTATCAAGAAATTCTTTAAATGGGCGGCATTTCTTTATGTATGCCATTTACGTGCCATACGACATTCTAGCTTTCACATGATCGGGCTATACCAGGTTCACTTTCATACACACCAAGGCAAAATAATGAAAAGCTTCAAAAGACACTTTATTAATTACCCAGTATGTAATTATGTTGGTGAAATTTAATTAAAATTGTTTTATTTCAGTTATAATTTAGTTTGTTTTACAATAACTTCCCTAAAGCGGTCTTACGTGAAATATGGAAATTATATTTCAATTAAATTACAAATTAAAATTTGTAAAGTTTTACATGTAATAATTTCTTTACAACTGAAATAAAAAAATTATAAAATTTTGAAACTTTTTTGCAGACGTAGCTGTAATATTAAAATATTTGTTTTATATTAAAACGTAAAGCTATCCCGGTATGCTCCAAGTAGGCACTCCGGGGGAGAGATGGTATAGCTCCTAGTCATTCTCAGCTCTGGCGCTAGATGGGAGTGAGTGGTTAGCTTCACATCCCCGCCGCTATTACTCGTATTCTCCTAGGAATTTCCCATTTTAATGGAACACGAAGATACGTTATTGTGTTTGCAAGACATTACTACCCGGACACCTGCTTCGTATTTGGAGATCCCGGCTTAAATTCTCGACCCGGAGACCGACTGACTGATGTTTTGTGGTTTTCCTCAGTCCCTCCTGGCAGATGCCGGGATAGTGCGATTCGTTAGGCCATGATGCTTCATTCCACGTCCTTTTCAATTTTTTACCCACTGTCACACAAACTACAGTTTTACGAGCATTGTTTCGATACCTCGATGCATCAGTCTCAGTGTTGCCAACTTCAAAAAACTTCTTGCTCCTGCCGCAATAGGAACATAATGGATACTTTTTGAATCACCTGTGTACATTATTCCGGTGCATCGGTTAATTCAGTCGGTGTTGTACATTATTTATAATTCATTAAATTAAATTTTAAAAGTAATTACAAATTTTCTCTGAATTTTGTCTTTTATTTATATTATTTATCATATATAGTTATTTTGTTATATATATTTGGACGTGATGCATTATATTTATAAAATCCGTTGTTGTTTGTTTGTTGGTCGTTTTATTTTATAGTGTTTCTTTATGATATAAACTAATAGGTTTCAGATGTGTCTTACGTGTGTTGTCTGGTATGGTCTTGAATTGTCTTCACGCCTACAGGAAACCTACCTAATTCATAATGTAAAGATATATCGTTAAGTAAAATAACCTTAATAAAAAACATAGATCAACAATTTCAAATAACTCTATAATTTTTAAGAAAAAGCACTCGATGTACAGAAAAATATAGACGTCATTAAGATGTATCAACCTTATCGAGAAATGTTCTGTTTGACTTTCATGCAGATAAGGTTATTCCGTATAGATGAAGATCAAAATCAAAATGGTAATAAAATTTTTAATGTGAAATCTATACCAACCATATTTCATCAAATCCGTTTAGTAATTTCGTAAATGCTGCGTATGGACAAACGGATACAAGCTACCTGCCAATCTTGAGGTCACTTTATTTGCATCATACAAACGACACGTAAGAAGAAGACATCTTGATTACATCTAATGGCATGATGTTTGTACCGAGTTTAATATATAATTTTTTTAAATTTATTTGTGGTTTATTAAACGTCGCTGCTGGAACTGATTTATATATATATATATATATATATATATATATATATATATATCATCGAGTAATAGGGTAATTGATGAATGTAAATTTGAAAGGATATGGAAGAAATCGGTAGTGGCCTAATTTATGAAACTATCCCATTTGCTTGAAGGGACCGTATAAAACCACGAGAAAATTAGTTGGGATGACCGATGTCGCAGTTGGGATTTGAACCGATGGGCTACAGAATAGGAAACAGGTGTGATTTCCGATGCAGTTCATTCGGAATTAAGTATCAAGTTGAACAGTTTGCACAGAAGGCTGGTTGCAGCTGGAGATGATACAGCACAAGTTACCAGCAAGGTTTAATATCTCAGAAAGCTTCCTCTACGCCTGCATCTACTTCTTGTTGGTCCGTCCGTCCGTCCGTCCGTCCCGTACACTTAGCAAGTTGATATATTATACAGAGTGCGGTGGGTGAATGCCAGGGACCCGAGGGGAGGGGGTAATGACCATCATGGAAAACTCTCTTACTTGCCCCATAAATCGCCTTTTAGAAACAGAAGCGACTTATGTCAGGGAAGAAACATCTTGGATAGATCTAACTCCGTGAGATTTGAGGTTCTCACGGAAACGAATATGAAGATGATTGTCTGCTTAGATGTTGCGTTAGTCTGGTATAAATTTTCCGACGTTTCAGAGGTGCTTGCTTGCCTCCATCACAAAGGACATTACCGCCTTGATGATGGAAACAACAAACACTTCTGAAACATCGGTAAACTTCTATCAGACTACACTACGCACGTCAGTCAGCGAGAGAATAACAATAAAATGAGGAATTTTGTCTTATGCTCCGCTGTGGTGTGTACGGAATTGCTTATTTCTAACAATATTATGTTTTATTCTTTTCTTTATGTGTTTCGTTTTAGGCAACAACATTGTTCATTTCTAATTCTTTTCAGTCATTGAGAACGAAATTGCCAATTATAACATTGCTCTTGTGGGAAATAGCTACTATTTTTACTCTCTCCAAAAGCGTAACTGTTCGTAAGAGTGTGGACCCCTTGTTTGGGCACATTAACCAATTTGTTCTATAGTCCGGGCGGGGAAAAATGAAGGTCACAAACTACACTCCTCCATGGCACATTTATTGAACAGATATCTTAATAAGTTAATACTCGCTTAGCTAGTCAAGAAATGTCCCACTTTAGACAGTCTGAAGCTTAATAAATATGAACATGTGACGTATAAGAAAAGGCAGTTCTAACCGACCCAGTACCTTGTTAATCACGTTTAGTCCCACTTCAAAAGCTAAGTGACGCATTCATAAGTAAATAGCTACATAACACGGACTTCGCTTGTCACTGTTCTCAGACCCACTAGTATGATAAATTTAACTAAGTACGTCAGTAGTAAAGCCACAGGCTTTCGCTTGGCTGTATATTTTAACAATATTTCAGCGACCTGTGCCGAGCGACAAAACGAGAATCAACTTGTACAGTATTTTAAGGGATTAGTTTTGCGAGATGTATATTCCCATGTTACGTTGATGCTCTGCAAATATTTTGACCGGAGCAAGTTGGCCGGACTGTATCCCTCTCTCTGTCTTCAAGAGGTTTATCCTGGTGGGTCTCGGTCCCCATGCTAATTTGTCTTGTGGTATGGTCCTGAATCCTAGCCTGCGAGATCCCTCTCATTGGTAAGATGGAGAGAGATGCTGTGTGTCTCTTTTGGACGGTGAGGTCTCGAGGGAGTCATGGAGAGAACATTAAACTGGTAGTGGATGTTGGCTGGCTGGGGCGAGGAGGACTTTAGTGTCCCGGATGTGGTCACTTTACGTGAAAGTATGGACTTTGCTGGGAAATACGGGTATTTTGATTTACATAGATACCTGTGACTAGACACTCAGGTTGAAATCATGAAACTGCATAAATACTTGTTTATTTTCACAGGAATAAACTTTATAGCTCACAGTCACTACGGACTGGAGGTCAGGATTCGATTTCTGATAGGGACAGTAATTTGTTACATCTTGGTTCTTTCTCTACCATTGTAACTTGAAATTCTCCTTTTGAAACGGAGAAAGTTGTGAAAATTATATTTTTAAAATTGAAATACACGTAATATTTTTATTATTTTATACGATATAGCATAGCACGGTATATTAAGTCAAGGACTGTAGGATTGGTGGAGCACGTAGCACGCATGGGAACTTTGATAAATGTATAGAAATTGTAGCCGATATATCTAAAGGGAACAGACCACATTGCAGACCGAAGTACATATTGAAAGATAACATTAAGATGAATTAGTAAATAGGTTGTAATTATCTGGTTTATGGAGGTCTCTGACGAACATAGTAATAATCTTCGGGCTCAATAGAACAGCTCAGCAACTGGCAGCTTCTAAATAATAACTGTGCTCATGTAGTTAGGTAGCAGTATAGAAAACTACCTATACCACATGTATATATTTAGATACGTTATGTAAGTCTGTGTGATATATAATTATTACATTGTACGTCATTCTACATGGCATGGTATCATGTATATGAGATGCTCCTCATATTACGATTAAACAGTGCGTTCACTGATAAAGTTATACGTAACTGTACTTCCCGGCTACAGGTACGAACTGCTATAATGTAGGTAATTTTGTTTTTATTGTTTTTGTGTAGTGATAATTGACTCGTATCGGTGAAACCTTGTAGCGCTTGGTAGTGAGACATGCAGTTCCAACTGGGAAAGGGGAAGTGACAGTTACGTTCAACTTTATCAGTGAACGCACTGTTTTACTTTTATTATATCTATACGTTGTGTTATGGAACCTTTTTTTTTCAAGAAATATGGAAAGGAGGATAAAACATCTTTTATAATAGATAAAATAATGTATAACCTTACTGAAATTCCGCTTTTATTTCAATTTTATTGAATTCATAAAGCTTATACTCTTACTATAGCGCATGGCCTTTCAATTGTAAATTATCATCGTTCGATAGTTGGATGAACTACTATAGTCTAATGGCTAATTAAGTGCATCTCCATACAGTACTAAGTACATGTGGGTATAATACCGTCATTGAACAGCGAATCAATAATAACACAAGTACTCTCTAAGGCCACAAATGGAGCATGTACTGACGGCAAAAATTAACATCTGCTAATTAACTCTATTGAAGTACGTTGATTCATGATGAACTGCAGGTATATAACCCGTATGTAAAACTGATTCCCATTACATACAATTTGTGAATTAAGACTTTCAATTATCACGTGGTACAATGTATCGATTTGGATACAGGAGCAGATCGAAGCCCAGTAACTCGATTAAAATGTGCATTCATTAAGATGGCTGTCTCGTGGGTTATAGCGCCGTGTAGTCTGGTAGAAGTTCACCGACGTTTCAGAGGTCCTTGCTGCGGCATTGAGTGAGCGGAGCGAGGAATCCGAAATGAGATGCAAGAATCAGTCAGTAATGACAGAACCTTGACCTGAACAGTGAGAAATAAGACGAGAATTTGGCGAGGACAAGGGAGACAAATTATTTCATTGCCTTTGCAACTAATGAATTAATACGTCGTGATGTTAATACAAGTGAGTGCTTTTTATGGGTGTGTAACTTAGTCAGCCAAAAGTCCGGAGACTGAGGTTTTTGATGGTTTTCCTCAGTCTGTACAGGAAATTCCCAGGTAACATTGAAATTATAAGACGATCGCTTTTTTCAACATTTTGGTCACTAAACGCCTATTTTTAATCCTATAGTGAGACGATGTGCGATGAAAAGCGTAGTTAAATAAACTAAGAATTTTAGGTAATATTGCCTCTCAACTTAGAGGTCACAGATTAAGGGTTTTTTGAGAAAAGGAACAAAACAACGTAGGATGTAATAAATTACAGGTTAAGAAAGAAGGAAGATAAAATAGGCGAGGGAATGTAGGAAGAATGGGAAAGAGGAGAAGACAAAATGTTAATAAGAACCTGAAGCGAAGGCCACTTGGTAGAACTGGTCATAGACGGGAGGATGATTTTAAAATGGGTCTTAAAGAAGTAGATTGGATTTATCTCGCTCATGATAGAACCCAGTTGCGGTCTGTTGCAAACACAACTTTTAGCTGCCGTGAAAGGTAATTTCTTTACTGCCTGAGCAATTATTTTTTAAATAAACACTTGTCTCCACGAGTTAGTAAGTTATTAATTTAAACATTTAACTTTGGTTTTTTTCCATCATAAAATAAATATAGCCGATTAGAATAAAACATGTCCTCTCCTGTGTAGTGCTGATAACTTCATAATCATCAGAAATAAAAGTAATTATCCACTGCATGCAATATTTGTTTTATTTTATTAACAAGAGTAGACGATCGTACTAAGTCAGTCATTTTAGGTGTTACTTGGTGTGGTAGAACAGAGCTCTGTCCTTTTTCCGATCCGTCAGAGCCTAGAACCTTGTTGTAAGGGCGAATTGTCTGCCACGACTGGTACTGAGTGTGAACGAGCATATCCTATAGATTTCCCACTGGTTTATACAAGGTGGCAGCTTTGATCCCTTAAACCTTCTCTATAACTATTGGCCCGTAACGCCGTGTTATATATTTCAATGAGCCGAGCGTACTAAGGCCTGTCGCTACACCGCAGGGACTTTGGTGTCTGTGTATCCCTCCGCGTATTTTGTAGAAACTTCTAAATGACTGTCATTTTTTGGAAGAATAGTCGAAGTGGAGAGAGAGAGAAGAAAGATTTCGCTAGGGGAGCATGATTCTACACACATTGTACTACTAGCGCATGAAAGACGTTTGGCTTAGTGCTGCCTCCTTTTGGGGTGATTCGGAAACACGAGGATATCTTGGTAATGTGACGGATTTGCTCCGAAATGTGAATTTATAGTAAGTTCAGGTGGTTGGGGGGAAATTGGGCGATAAGAAGGTTCAACATTTGTGTTCTTTACCAAATGTTAAGGTGAATAAATCAAGGCGTTTGAGACGGGCAGGGAATGTAGCTCGCATGGGAGAGATAAGAAATTCATATAGTTTTTAGATACCTGAGTGTCGCATTGAAGATCTAAGCGTGGCTGGGATTGTAATATTAAAATCTGTTTTAAAAATAGGGCTTGAAATCATAAGATATTAAATTCTGTATGTACGTCTTATCTTGGAACGTCCTGTCTTGAAACTTAAATATTCAGGTATATAAAACGATAATTTTGTCTGTTGTTTTTAATAAGGTTATGGAGCTGTGAGGTCCTTGATGGTTCTTAGACTTTTATATCTGCTCTTCTGACATTAGAATTTCTAACAACCCTTAGCCGGATAGTTAGAAGTTCTTAATTAAAGAGTAGATCCCGTTAACACTGGTGATAATGAGTGAAGGAAGAGTAGGTCTGAAAGCTTACACCAGTATTTTCCGTCACTGCTCCCGAATTGGTAGCAAGAACACCCCGAACCTGCCTTTTGATCAGCAGTACTTTGAGGTTAGGTTCCCCAACATTTGGTGTACATTTTCCAAATACGTTCTTTTTGTCCGCATAATTTGATGACGGTTATATTTATTAATGGACATGCAAATGTACTATTACAAATTTAATTAACACTGTACATTTTTGGCCCAGAGGCCTATTACTAGCCATATTTCCCACCCTTCCCCTGATTATTCTTGAAATAAACTGTACCGATCTCAGTTGACACTGAGTTTCACATCCCTGCTTTAAATAAAATTAAATAGTACTGAGCTCATTTATTTAGACAAAATTATGTTAGATTGACAACCGTTCAACACCTTATTGTTACAGTGTAGTTCTTTATATTATGTATGCTTTTATTTTAAATTTTTGAACTATAATTTCATTTCTGTCGGAAGAAACAGGTACTATAATCGAGTTTTTATGTAGCTGTGGGTAAAATCGATATCAGAGTCTCTGTTGACATTCTTTTATTTTACATTTAAGCCACTCACTTATATGTGGCTTTATATTATTCTAGACTTTCATATCCTTTTAATCTTATTAAACTTGACACACCTTAACCCTTTTCATGCTGAGCTTTTCATTAGGAAGATATTCTTTCATTTTATATTTTCACCGTATGAATCAAAATTGCAGTAAACTGCAAAATGGCTAGATTGAAGTATGAAGAGATGTCAGAGCAGGTTTATTTTCAAACATAACGCGTAGATGCAGTGACATAATGCCAAATTTTAAAGCGAGATGTCTCGTTCAGATTATTGTATTTCAGGTGACTGTACTACATAATGTTATGGTTGCATAACGTTTCGGAGGAACATGCTGCTGCCATCTTCAGGTCGATGTTTGATGTAGAATAGACGTTCGGAAAAAAATCTGTGATGTAACAGTCGTAAAATCTAGGCAGTAGAGGACACACAAATCATATACAAGATTCTGATAGCAATATTTCATTGAAATAAATCTTAATGGAATATCCTGTGCGGATGGAAAGTGAACTACTTTAACCGATTATGGTTGCAATTAAATGGTGAGCTTTTGTGTTAATCTGGATAAGTTCCCAGGGTTTTTTTAAATAAAATAGAAGGTTTCGCTGGCAGTCTGAATCTCCGCTGGCCGCGTGGCGGGAGGATTCCCCAACATTTAAGCTTGATAGGCTTAACAATAAGCCGGACGCTGAAGGTTAATCATATGAAGAATATGTATTATTATTATTATTATATATTTAAAGGGCCGCAAACCTTTGTTCTGTGCAGACCAGTTTGGAGCAACGTAAAATCTCGGAACAGAATACAAGCAGTGTGTCTGCCACTTACACACCAGAACCTAATTTAAGTGCTTAACGGTAGTACATTGTTCCTTTCCCAGAATCGTTTGTTTAATGGCGACCGGGACCAGAGCTTCATTCGCCAAGTGTAGAGGACAGAAGTTTCTTTGACCTTACACAATACTGAAAGGTCGGGGTACCAGAGTGGTGGACACAAGTGTTAATAAAGTTTACGTTAAGTTAGATTGGACTAAAACAACTATAAAGTTAAACCCCTTCCTGGGGTGTTTCATTACTTGCGCCTCTTGTAAGGAGGGGGGGTTAAGGGTTTTGGAGTGGGTGCTAGAAGCGTTTGAGGGGTCATACCTCTTCACTCCTACCAAGCTTTTCTTGCTAAGATTTACTCCTTTAATTTTCTTTTCGCTTCCACGTTATTGAAAAAGTCCTTTTGTTTTCCCCACCCATTTCCTCAGTTTTGGGGGTTTTTTTCCGCGCAGTCGGGGGACGGG
Source organism: Zootermopsis nevadensis (assembly GCF_977971745.1). NCBI lineage: Eukaryota > Metazoa > Arthropoda > Insecta > Blattodea > Termopsidae > Zootermopsis > Zootermopsis nevadensis. Next base: position 7,382,243 of record NW_028259144.1, on the reverse strand, counting down.
GTGGTAGGGGGGCCGTTGAACTTGTTTACTTAGTTTCGCTGCCCAACACTACAAGAGTCCGCCAACATCTAATTTCTAGGCTGATCGCACACAAAACCAATTGTGTTAGGGCTTGTTTTCTGCTCTTAAACTCGCAGTCCGCGTTTCTCTTCCTTGTGTCCCCTTTCGAGAAATATAACTTTTTAGTTGTGATATATACTCCATAGAAATACACCCTTCCATAGTTACAAAGGGCGAAAATAAAATTTGAACTTGACACAAATGATTTCACAAAGTAAAAATTAAATTAAATTCATTTTATTCTCTTGTATTAACTCATACGTCCACTCAATATGCAGTAAAACTGGACATCACTGCACTTAAAAATTCTCCTACACTTTAAAATTGTTCCAATGCTTCAATTAAGTACACGTCATGAAGACGTATGGAATGTGGAGTTATAGCTCCACGTATTCGTAACCCTTTATCAATTTATTGAGGTGAGTGGTCAGTTACAGGCTCCTGGAAAAGGATGTTTACCATCTGTTGGATAAGAAGTTTCTTGAGTCCTAGAACAAATATGAACGCCGTGGCCAGTAAATAATTCATACCTCTGTCGGGAATCGAACCCAAATGCCCAGCCCGTAGCTATTTACGCTGATAATATTGTTCTGGCTATAAAATTATGGTTTCGTAGGAATTACAAGTGAAACTGTTCGTGGATTTTCTTACTTTTTTCTTAAACGAATGACGTGAACTTGTCCCTTGTGTAAGGATCGTAGATCTTAACATATTCTTAATCCAGTTGGTAGTAGGACATGCATTAATAAAGTTCGTAGTTTTCATAATGCTTACTGATGGAAAATTTTGTGAAAGTAAGTGAGTAAACATACCTTTAGAGGTTTGTACGTTTGTCATGTTGGTACACATATATTTAATAAACAAATATATGCATGACTCATCTTCATCATATGAATAGTCTCATATACCATACATAACTCACAATGAAGAATGCTTCATCAGCCATCGTCACAAAATCGAAAATATCTCACTATTTATCGATCCATGCAACAGTAGTTATATTGTACAGATCTTCAACTGGAATATTATTACCAAATAAGGACTTCGTCCTTCATATCCTTACCTTCTTACCACTTAAGATCGTCTTTAAATATTGTCTGACGCCATACAAGCTCTGAGGTCGATACAGCGTCGTTACATACACCATGAATTAATCGTACAAATGTTCATGATGCTTCAGAATTTTTAAACTCTGCCATCTTGAAATTGTTAAAGACACTTTTTAAAATTATGTTGTAGAATCCCGTTACCGAGTTTTATGGATGTCATTAGTTGGATACAAGGTTACTGAAGGTCAATTCAGATGGAGCGTGATTTGCCCTCTAAATCAACTGTTTTTACTTTCGGAAACCGGCTTAAAAGCTGTCTTTGTTTATGTCACGTAGCAAAGAGTCCATATTCATAAATTATCCTCTCGTTTAATTGATTTGGTAATTGGTCACTCATGTACGAATCACAAAAACATATCACTGAATTCGTGTGGTCTAATCCCACACTTCTTTCAAGAAAATGAATACCTTTGGAACTGCAAAACCACCAAATTCTCTTCTCCTTAACTGATGGTAGCAACGTGGGCAGTTAGACCTATCGTAACCTAGACGGTAAACTCTGAGTTGTAAGTGCATGGAGATGTCAGTGACTGACAAACAGAACGTGCCTCTAGACACCTTACGAAGGTTAAAATTTAAAAAAAAAACTTTCGTAATAAACATGGCGTTTCTGGAGACCATTTGTCATATATATACCACATGCCAGTGTTGGGAATATGCTTTTTTTCTGGAAGTATTCATGTACATTTTCATGTTACAAATAAAACATAAATATTAACAAAGATATTGTCTTATGATAATCAGGTACTTTAATTTTTCAATTAAATCTAGGGGTACATGTATGCACAGCCAGGCTAAGTAGGTCTGGTATAAAATTAAAAAAAATGAAAGCGAAATTTCTATTCGCACCGCTGATGAGATTTCAAGGGCTTTGGGGGGGGGGGGGTGTTTAATTATCAGTCTCTTGTGGAAGACAATACGGGCTGATCCACTTAATTTTTTGGCCGAAAATTTTGATTATATTAAAGTGCTATATCATTGGACGAATTTGAGTTATTTTTCCCCAACTACGTTGTGTGTTCCACAGTTTTATGACCGCTGTTAAACGCGTTCCAAAGTGGCCTAAGTAACATGAAAACTTCCTTCCGTCTCCTTCTGCCACTTTCTCATTCTGACTGTCTTCTGTCTCACTCTGTTTATCTAATCCTCTAGCTGTCTTTGTTCTTCGTTTCTTCATCGCACGCGCCTTGCGCTCCCCACGGGCTCTCTTTCGCGTCTCCCTTCTCTCTCCAAAAGACAATTACATCTTCGGTCTCTCTCATTTCCTCTCAGTGCCTGTTCTGCGAATTCTCGCAATTAATCACACTCTCCCAAGCCCTTTCCTGACATTTCATTAGCTTTTTCTTTTCTGTAGGCTCAATTTAATTAACATGGCAGTATTCAAGAGTTTAAATTTTTAATAATCAAATTATATTTTATAGGGAACTATGATTAAGGAAATTATTTTTTGTATGCGTGTGTTTGTTCGTATATACATATATATGTTAGAACTTGGACAGAAATTTATTATAATAGTGGGGGGGTGATGGGGGTGTTTAGGGGGGATAAGCTGGGGGGGTTTTAAGAGTCAGTTGGCTTAGGGAGGATGAGGAAGGTTGGAAACTGGGGGGGGGATCAATGTTGTACTTGCCAGGATCCAATTAAAGGTATTGAAACTCACGGACGGGCTGGCGGGCCCGGGGGGAGGGGGGTAAGCTAATTAGCTCCCAGTACACAGACGCCCCCCTGTCCTCTCCACACTTTGTGCTGACGTTAGCTATTCTGGAATGTTGGTACAGTCTAAACAAGAAATATTCTAAATTGTGTCCGTTGATATTTCATTTGAGACAGTAATATAAAATTTTACTGTTTGAGAATTCATATTCTGCTTTATAATGTCACTCTAATTTCTGGAGTAAAGTTTGTGTTATCTCCCGCAGTTAAATGTCGTCTTGACTGATATATAAAAGCCAGAGGACCCTCTCCCCTAACCCCGCAGCAAGGCCTCCCCAGTCATGGAGACCTTTAGCCAAAGTGCCCTCAGCTCAGTTTAGTAGGGGCAGTCAGCCAAGGCGATACCAGCATTTCTGGGTTCAAATCCCAGAAAGGCATCCAACCAAAATCCTCTTCACAAAGGATACGCTGCCTGATGGTATAATCTCTCAGCAGTAACTCCTAGTTTGAAAAGTCAAGGCATTCCGCCACGACATAATTCCCTTTAGCGTAAGTACACCCCTGTTATGGTTTTAAGGCACTGTTTATCGTACGCAGAAATGGTTTAACCTAGCAAGGGACGATGTCTTCGTTAGCTTTCTGATTAGGTTAGGTTAGGTGTACTCAAGAACCCTCAAGTCTGGTTTGCCAAATTCAGGAGCGTATTAAGTTATTTTAAGATTTTGTTTCAAAGAGCAGACGGTGAATGAAGTTTTAAAAAAGAGAAAGTATTTATAGAACACTGGTGGAACTGAGGAAAACCACGAAAACTTTAGTCAGAATAGACTGCATCCGGGCCGTGATTGGAATCAGAGACTCCCCGAATACGAAGCAGGAGTGTGGTTAGGTTCGTTAACCAAAATATTAACACGTTTAATGAGCAGAGACTTTAATCTATATTCGGCATTTCCTCAGACTGAGACAGAGATATAAGTATTAATAAAACGTACTGATGAATAACATTACTAATACTATTGTTGTGTGTTCAAATTGGCATTTAATTAGAGCTGTCATCTGGATGAAATGTATTGTTAATGAAAAGGCTTTCTGCAGGCCTCTGCATCACAAGACAATGAAGCCATTGTGGTCTGACAGTGTTTACATTAAACACACGTACGAAAAATACTTTTTCTTGTCGGTTTGTCCGAACACAGATGAATGGTATTTTTTTTAGCATAGCTAAACATTCTGCAAGACAGCAGAAGTAGGTTAAGTTAGAACCAGTTTCCAAGCTAAAGAATTCTCCGTTTGAAACGTAATGCTCATTCTAATAAGTAAATGACTGGATAGATTAAGTCTGTACTATTTTTTGTTTATTTACGGATTACTTAACTACGTTGTCAGTAGCTGAAACTATACAGCATCGAATAATGATTTGAAAAGAATAAGAAAGGTCGCATTCATTGGTCTAATTTACCTGGAGAAGCTCAGTAAGACAGACATTCATGATAGCCGGTCTCCGAGTTATAAAAACTGCGAAAAGTATAGTCGTAGTGCATTTGGTGTGGCACTATGTCTACGTAGTTAGTGAGACGCGCGAGCAGATACGGATTGTTGTGTATTACTCCGCGCGCCTGCGCAGAAAAGCGACAGCGAAAGAGTTAGAGATCTACGCTTCGATACACACATTTACCACAATAACTTTTCCTCAATTAAGCAAAACTACGAACGAGAAATGCTGCTATTCTAGTATATTCTCTCTCATTTGACGCTATTTCATCGCATTTGATACAAAGTCGCCAAATCAGTAATCAGTAAGCTAATACAGAGAGAAAATATTTTCCAATAGGTCACAGCTAAATATACCAGAGTATTAATTGAATTCATAGAGCAGAATCTTTGTTCATAAACCATTAATTGCTCTATTATGGCTGCCTTCTGGCTTGTTTAGCCGTTTATGTGTTTGCTGCACTAAGAACCTCTGAAACGTCGATAAACGTCTACCAGACTACTCGACGCAACAACCCAGAAGGCAGCCATCTTCATACTTACCGCCGTGATAGCCTGAAATCTCACTTAATAATCCCACAGCTAGACAATAATTTATTCTCCTTTTATTAAAAACAAAGTGTAATTGCTTTTTTTTCACAATGGATCGTAAGATGTTCATATCCTCAGATAGATTAATCCAGTCCAACCACACTGCCACTTTATTTACGTAAGATTCATTTTAATATTATTATCACATCTGCGCTTAATCCAAGTGGTTTCTTCTCTTCTGATTGAGATAATGTAACTCTGTACGCATTTCTTAGCTCTTCCATGCATGCTACATACCCCAGCCATCCTATACTACACAGTTTGTTCTCTCTGGTAATGTTTTATATACATGTCTGTGGATCCTTGTTGATGTAAAACCCAATTTATAAAAATTCTTTTGTATGCCTCAGCGTGTTTTGTCCATTAATTTGGCTAATTTACCTTACTAGAGCAGAGCGCTCCTTTCGGAGCTCCTAGGGGGTTTGGTCAAGTTTTTAAAACGCTTTGGGGGGGTTGGTAGAGTTTGAAAATCTTGAGTAGGAAACTAAACAAACCCCCTTTCGGGGGAGGGTTGGTAAAGTTTTTAAAACGCGTTGCGTTTTAAAATCTTGTGTAAGAGACTAAACCAACCCCCCCCCCCCGAATGGGGGGTTAAAACACCCCCTTCCGTGGGGTTGGTTGCGTTTTAAAATCATGAGTTAGACACTAAACTAACCCCCCAAGTCATTTGTTTACTCGGCATTGTTGTGTTGGTACAACAATGCCGAGTAAGCAAATATAACGTGACATTGTTTGATGACGTCATTTTTTTGACGACAACGACAAATCACAAATTTTTATAGTAGGTAGTTTCAAAGATATTTTACTAACTCTGAGCATTGTTAACTGAAACAATTGTTGTGAGGACCTTCGTGTAAGAACCAAGCTTTGAATTCGACATAGCTTTTTTGTTGTTCCTGGGTTTATGTTGCTAGAAAAAACGAATTAAGATTGTGAAACCTTACAGCAGAACATGGAGTACTCACAACGTGCTTCGGGCAAGAAGGATTGGGTTGAGTGTGTAAGGGATGAAGTCTAATTATTGAGGAGTAGGCTGGAAAGAGAAATGAAGCCGTAGAGAAGTAGTTTCAAGGATTACAAGATAGAAAGGGGTGGAGGTTCGGAGTGAACTGTGGGAAGGATTTAGATGAAAACAGCCAGAAGTTTGATCCGCTGCTACAATAGACGCATTAAACTACATGACAGCTCTGATATCGATTTGATTTAAAGGACCCTGTCTTCTGGGCTGGTTAATTGACAGGCGTCTCCCGCATTGACGTATATAAAACCTGGGGTAGATCAATTGTATGTTTATTTAATTAGATGTTGCCCTCCTGTATCATTTCATCCATAATTATTCAGCATTTAGTATTCTGGTTACGCTAACAGAATGCGTTGCTGTAATTGGTAGATGTTGCTACTGATAATAATGGAGACATAGGTATTGTTGTTTTATTGTTGTTATTCGCATGAAAGGTATACATTAGATAAGTCAAAAATTTTATATTAATAATAATAATTACTATTATTAATATAGCATTACTTATGCATATTTTTAACATTAAAAATTTAACATTTTCTATGTAACCAATTAACCGATTTGAACAAATCTTCGTGAGATTTTTAGGTTCTTATGACGGTGAGGACATGAACGTTTATCTTCTGTGACGTAACGTCACGTGGACTTGTAGGTAGATGCGATTGTTTAGAAGAAATATACTGTCTCGATCTTCGGAGTTTACGCACATTCATTGTATCTTTTCGTTACTTTCACTCAAATCCTTATAGTCATTAGGTTTTGTATTTTATAAAACGCATTTTTGGTCCCACCCAATATAAATATTTTATGATAAATGAGAAATTTATTCAAATAGTTATCTTGTATCATGTAATTTGTTGCTTGGCTGTTGGATGGATGGATAGACATGCAGATAGTTGATTAGGTAGATAAATTACGATTGTTTAGAGCCAAATGACTCGATTATGGAGTGACTGGCTTGAGGAATGAACTTGTAATGACTGCTCAGATTGCCGAGTGACTGTATCTGTCTGAAGGACAGACGAAAGAAGATTTCACGTTTATTTCCTTGGGCAAAACAAGTTTGGTAATTATGTAGACTCCAAGTCTGTACTATAAAATGTAATAACATATAAAGAGAACCATAACTAGTTACAAGATAGACCTACATAATAAAATAAGAAAATGTATTTAACGAAGCCATTGTGTAATTGTTTTTCCCTTTTGGCAAAGAGGAAAGTGTATGTTGTATAGAAAATAAATTAATGAGTCGCTTTCTATGTAAGACATGCTGTTCCAGAAGGAAATTTATATCTGTATTCTACTTAATTTCAAAAGATCTCAACATTTATATTCAATTTAAATTATCGTTGACTTGATACGTTTTCTACTTCAACAGACCAAAACCTGTCTTAAACAAACATTCACTGAGAATGTCGCATCATCGAGTAGCTTATTTGTAATTTGACTGTTCCTGTTAACTTCAGTCCTTAGACCACAGCCCTTCTTGATAACCTAACAGTCGCTAACCTTGTCGAGAAAATCCACTCCTTTATGGAAAGTTTATTTCCGCGTTCATAATTCGTCACTGGGCTCTTGTCACGAGTCACATGAATCCATTATATATTGTCACGTGCCGTTTATTTAATATTAATTTTAATATTATCCTGTCTATTCATGTATCTTTCAAGTATGGTTTAACTCAGTGATGCTCGAACTTACCTTTACCATTTATCACTTTCTTAAAGACAAGATTATAATTTGCCACCGAGACAAGTGTATCGATATAGGTACATTCTTAAACTTCACATAATGAAATTTGAAAGGTTACATATTAGGACCAATAAATTCTAAATGAAAGGTTATTATTACCAGCATTATTGTGGATTTCGTCTTTACATCACTCCAGGCAATATGTCAGTGTCAGATTATACTTTTGTTGTTATGAGAATCGCCAGGTATTTGAGGTTATAATCCGTAAGCCAAGATCGCTCTCTGTCCTTCATTTGTTTCATTCATAAAAAGGCTTTTCATAGAGATGAATAATTGCAAAACAACAGATACAACGCGCATGCGCTGTAATGCATAGATTAAACATTCTGGCTCCATATGATAGCATAATTTATAGTTTTGAAGTTCAGATGCCTTCTTTAAATAACGTTACTACATGTTGTTTATATGTGCTAAAAGTTTGTCATAATATTACTTCTGCCAAATAAAGTAAAAATTACGCGTAAAATATTTAAATGAAAAATATATTATTTTGTATTGAAAAGTAATTACGTGCTAATTTTAGATTCACGATGCTCCATTCATGGCACATGTGCCACGAGTTGATGACCATTATGTAAACTGCGACTTTGTGGTAGCAGTTCACTACCAGAGACTTTGCAGGGAGACCTCTGTATTTTTGGGACGATCACCAATAAATTAATAGACTTTGATAGACATGAAATGCTATTTTAAATTAATTACATATTAAAATTTCATGTGTAGAAAGCTGCCGTTTAGCTCATTTTATTATTGATTTGTGTGGTTTATATAATTCAACAACGTAAAGCATTTACGTTACAACAATCAAGTAAAATACATGACGAATTTGCCTTTCCCCATCTACGACACAGAAATTGAAATTGTAGTTCATATAATGTATATTTTATTTCCTTTTCAATATAAGTAAGGGGAGGTATGGGTGGGTGGGGGGGGGGGGGAATCCTGTCTTGGGTAGGTTAAAAACGAGACGTGGGCGGACGTATTCAATAAAACGCAATTAAGAACTGGAAAGTTTGAACAGAATAACGAAGTCGCAAATGACGCATATAGTAGGCTCATTAAACTTACTCACAAAGGTTCCCTACACAATTACTGAACACTGTTTTACTTTATTTGTGCACCAAAGAAAAAAAAGAGACTGAAAAGAAAAAGATTCGCTGGAACATTTTTGTTTGAGGCTATATCTTGAAACCCAAATGAGGTCTGCAACGTTGTACGCCTCTAAAACTAGTTTCCTCGCTAATGAAGGGTCTCTCTTCGACAAAAGTGGTTCAATTGTAACTTTTTTAATATATACGTATATATAATCAAAGTCAAGACCTTGATAAAAAAAACTTGTCACAGTCAATTGATGATGAAAAATGTATATTCTGCTTATGATTTCCTTGCTAACGCGTAAAAATTTTACGAACTTTATAGAATAATGTCGATATGAATTTTGTTATACTCAGGATTTTGTCTGGTGAATAAAGAATTACTTCATCCAAGAGAGGAGAAAATGTTCTTTACTTGTGTATTTATTATGAGTTTAAAGTCGATTCAAAATTGCTTTATAGTTACATCTAGATAGCGTTTCCTGTGCGTATAATGTTTGTTTCGCGTCCGGAGGATATTTTTTCGCGTAATTAAAATATCTTGAGTCCATTAAAAATGTATATGGATGTGTGTGAACAAGATTCTAAGGAGAATATTTAGACCTAAGGGGAAATAGCAGACGGGTAGAGGAAAATGTATCACGAAGAACTTCATAATTTCTTTTCATCGACTACTATGAGATGTACTTCATATAACACACATGAAATATGTAAGAAGTGTGTATGGAATTTTAGTTAAAATACCTGGAGGTAAGAGACCATTTGCAAGACTTATACATATATGGTTGGATATTATTAAAGTGGATTTTAAGAAGGTAATGAGTGAGGGTGTGGACTGATTTTATCTGGACCAAGATAGAACCCCCAGCGCTGAGTTGGTAATAGAGCAGTAAAACTCTGAAGTGTATAAAATTTGAAGAATTTGGCTCCCTGAGCTATTATCAGCTTCACAAAAAGAACTCTCTTCCATGGAGTTAGTTAATTAGTCTATGAGACAATCTATTTTCCCATGCCAATATCATGTAGTTCTCTACCAGAAATGAGAAATATGTACTTGATACGAAAGTTTCAGCATCTTTTACAAAGTCACTTACTCTGGTGTATTTTTTGCAAGATAAATTTAAAAATATCCTCTTCGCAGGTGTCGCTTATAATTGCCAAAAATAAGTAATTTTTTTTTAGATTTTTTACATTTTCATGATTCTTCTCAGTTCCTCCACGAATATTTTACGATAGTTCCTTAAACTAGGCCCCTTCCGGCAGCTTCAACATCCTTTCCAATTAATTAATATTGTCATTCAATGATGTATAATTTGAATCACTAATAGTATCGTAAACCACAAAATATAAACAAGATATCCCGAATAGACCTAACGAATTATATGTTTGTTTCAAACCGAAACGTTTTACGCATTTTTTATCTTCATCATGCGCTCTGCATGCCCTGCCAATTTCATCTTCCTTTTTTTTATCATCCTAATAATAATTTTTGAAGAGTATCTACAAAGCTTTTAGCTCATATTAAATTTTCTCTGCCCTCCTGTGAATTCATCAGTCCTAAGTCTAAAAAGTCTTTTTAGCGCCCTGAATGTCATCTTCCCTTGACGCGAGAGAGAACGTTTACACCCGTCAACGTAAAATTAACAATTAACGTAATTGTAACGTGTGTGATATTTTAGTCTTTACGTTTTAACATAGATGGAATTACAGTCTGTTTCAGAACGGAAAGAAGAAACATTAGCAATTCTTGAGATTGTTGGTCTGATGTAGGATCAAGCTTAAACTTTAAACAGATTAAATATTTTATATTAAGAAATTTCGAGCATAATTTTGAACCCGAATAATTTCAGTGAAATCCTGGTTGCAACATGTCTGTACTGCCGTGGAAGGACATACAGACAGACAGACAGACACAACTAAGTTAATACGTGGCTTTCGCTTCGTTATAAAACATAAAAAATCGACGGTTAACCTAAGAAAGAAACTATTCTTTCTCTTGAGGTTGGCAGAACTGTATAGTTCGGACGTCGGACGCTAGAGGGTGTCGTGTACGCTTTGTGTATCATAACTGGACTTCAGTTCGAGGACACTTTTTATGGGAATACTGGAAAAATATTTTGCAACACCTTTGTGAAATCTGGTGTTGTGATGTTTTGACACTCCCTGTACGGGAAGAATAATTGAGAAGGGGATGAATCTAAAAGGATGTGAAAGGAGGACATGGAATAGGAGAGGATTGTTGGTTTCAGTTTTAATTTACATAATGGAAGAACAACAATGCATTTTGTATTAAGCTTTAGTCCGGAGATTTAATGGGTGAAAGAGGGTAGGGTAGGGGATGGATGGGGGTAAATTAAAGGCAGAATAGAAGGGGAAATATGGGAGGGGCAGGGTGGAGAAGGGGTGCTCATTACCCAGTCATGACATCTGCAGGCAAGCAATTTCACCGAAGTGGTTTTCACGAGCCTAACCCCCCGCCCAAGTCCCTCTCCATCTCTGTCTTTCTGTATGTGTGTGTGTACGTCTAGTTGCTTTATATGAGCCTTGGGGATGATATCCTAATTTGGGAAAGCCACACTGCAAAATGACATTAGTATGAGCTGGTGGGATTATGTCAGACACACACACACACACACACACACACACACACACACACACACAGACGTTCGCGCGCTGTATGTCTGCTGTTTTATCATAATCATTACTCCAACTTCCAAACCATTGTTATGTATTGTATGACTTAAATATGGCGTTACATTTAGGACAACCGCGTAAAAATATAACCGTGCTTATGTCTAAGATGGTCAGATACTGTTGACATAATTTGGGGTTTGTGTTTGCTATTTTATATGTTTACATAAATTGAACCTGATTTGATGTTTTATTTAATAGTCTAAGTATATTTAATTTTCAAAAATATTTCCGGGAGACACGCCCCCAAACCGTTCTGTGCCTGCAGTTTTAAAGCCGTATCAATTTTTAAACATTGTTGCAGGTCTACTACTTGAAACTAAGATTATAATAGTGAACTAAAATTTGATAAATTGTTATTGTTTAGTGAATTGTTTAGAATTGTGACGGCTTTCAGTAAAAGTAAAGTAAAGTTTGTCCCACTATACGCCATGTAGGCGTTTGGGGGGAGAGGAGGTATAGCTCCTCTCTTCCTTGACCTCGGCACTAGATGGGGGTGAGTGGTCAGCATCACGCCCCGGCCGGCTTTACCCCCGGGAAAGGACCCCGGTACCCATTGTAGAGGAGGCTGGGTGGGCCCCAGAGCCGGTCTGGACGCAGAGGCTAGAGGAAAAATCCTCTGCCCCCGTCGGGGATCGAACCCCGGTCGTCCAGCCCGTAGCTAGTCACTATACTGACTGAGCTACATTAATTTATATTCTATACGTTAGGAAAGTTTAATTTTGAGCTCTGCACTGTAGTTATTAGTACGAAGAAGAGAGACTTGTACAATATCATAACATCGTACGTGTTTCGCACTTAATTACATAATTATTCATTATATCCAGGCACCTTCGTCTTCAGGCCGGTAAGCAATGCCAATAAAACGAGGGCTGCTGTCTGCAACAGACAAATGGAGTGGGAGGGGGAGGTTCCTGTCCTCTGCGCTTCTGAAGCACTTTGCGTTAATCCTAGCTTCTGAGATGGAAGCAGATTCATTCCTATAGCCTGTCTCTTAAGTTAGTAGACAGCTAAGAGCTTTGTGCATTGTACAGAAAGACCTTATGACCTGCCAATCCCAAAATTCACGCGAAATTAATTCCTTACTCTGGCCCTCAACTTAGAAGACAGCTAAGAACCCTGTCTTATGCAGGGCTGCAGGAGTACCTAACATTGTGCTAAGTCCAGAGTTTAAATGTCTGTGTATTGTAATTAATGTAATAAACTTTTAGTTTAAATAACGATTATTAAAAATTAAAACATTTTACCCCTCCACACATAACATAACATGCAATATAGTAAAATTAGTCTTTATACTCCTGTTTTATGAGAAATTTAATCACTGCACTACATACATAAATGCCAACGTCATTCTTTTAACTACATTATATTTTATCTTTACTGAAAATTTTAAAAATTTTAGATGTATATAAGATTTTTTACGATGTAAAGCCAATATCTTGGAGTCTTGGTGTGAGTTGAAAACAAAAGCATGTGATGCATTCAGTACACGTAGGCGAAAGTAGATGTCTGTGCTAAAATAATTGAAGCCGTTGTTCTGATCAAATTTAGCGGAAAGTAAGACATTTGGATATTTTGTAGTGGTTATTTGTTTTAGTAAAAAGGTATAATTGAATGTAGAGATTCCCCTATGGCCTGCCAAACGTTTACAAAACAGTGTCACTATTATGACAACAGCTTTTCAATGTGTGGCGGGATAATACAGACCAACACGGCGCGGCCTGTGTCGCAAATTAGTGTACTGTCAGGGATAAAACAAACCTCTGTAATCCTCATTGTCATCCTGATGTATATGTAAATACGTTTCTTGTTTGTAAATCGTGTTGCAGAGATATCCATTCTACACTAATTCAAGCCCTTCCAATGTCCGTCTTCAGCAGATTCGCTCGAGTTCAACAATCGAATAGAGAATTTTACAGTTAATTTATTTCAATTAAAAACTATATAATTATTTGGTATGGTATTCAATTTTTTGTCACTAATGATACCCTGTAGCACCCTTATAATATTGCTCATTATTGTGATATTCTCAAGAAAATATTTGATAGCTGAGAACTGATTTTGTTACGTCATATTAGTTAAATTAATAATATGAAGGGATCCGAGTAAATTAAGTACATATTTTAATAGCAAAAAATATGATTTTTAAATTTCTGCGGTGGCCTTGTAAAATGACTTTTGCACCCGTTTGGTACCACACGGGTAATAAGCGACTTCGACTGCTAACAATTGTTTACAATAGTTCTCCATTAGCTTTTTCATGACAGATAGATTTTATTGCAGTAATTCAATGGCTAAATATTATAATTATCTGTAATGTTTTCCTACTTAACCGTACATTGCCATAAGATACGAGTTTAAAGACATTTACAGTAATCAACATTTACAATTACGTGTAAAATGTTTGCTCTGAGCTGTATTCCATCTCAACCCGAAACTTCTGAAAGGCAGAATTGCAACAATCGCCGAACGTTTATAATTCTTTGTACAAAGTGTTTTCTCTTCTGTATGTATACCGTACATTTGCATGTTTAATGCATCGCGCTTGGCTCTTCTTGTAGCATGTTTACTATGGCGGTGGTAGAGATGTCATGATATTCTACTGCTACGTAAGCTCTTTTATGTTTTACTGTGCCACATTCGCTATATTGATATCTTTCTTCCCTCCCATTCGCTCGCTGCTGCCATGCTAGTTTCTTCTCCGTGGTCATAAAACGCAAATTGCATGCTGGGAGGCAACTTTCCCATCATTCCTATTTATACACACAAAATCTCTGAAGTCATTATAACCTAGAACGATACCGTCTACTGTCTGGATAACGGATTATCTTCATGAACTTCAGTTTTGTATCCGCTGACCTCATATATTCTTTACAACACATGTATTCAGAACGTACTCCACTTTCTTCAGTAATGGCTCTATGGCTGTATAAGGAGGGGATCTAGCTCAAATCTCGGTCGGTATATGTACCTATTATCCTGATTGAGGTTATGATTTTCCTCAATGTCTCCGCATGAATACCGAGATTGTACCTTGAAGTAACATGCGTCTGTCTCCTTCCAGATATTTTCCTATCACCATTCATGATCTTGTTTCCGTCACTTTTTTCTGTGTAGTTGATAATCTGATGATCAATGAGTAGAACCGAGTGGTTTCTTAAAACGGACCACGAAATTTCTCTACCTTTGAATTTCGACAAACGTATTTTGTTTCTCAGTCAGTAACCTCTATATTTGATAGAACGTCGAACAAAACCAAACTCAAAAACTTATTAACTGTTCATTCATCCATGGGGTATCACGTAAAATACATTTTTCTGCACAACGGGGCAAAGAGTATATTTTACATGTTTTGTAGCTTTCGTAATTACCAAATATAAATAATGATTTTACATTTTTATATTCTGCTTTGTTACACTTTTTCAGTAAAAATCTTTTTTGTAAGTACTACTTTAAATTCGTACATCATTCATGACTGGTAATTTTTTTTGGTTCTTAAAGGATATCTGTAGAAATAATGTGTGTGAGTAGGCGATGTCATAAAAAGTCCTGGTACAAGAATCTAGAACGAATTACAAAATCACGACATATAAACTGTACAGGAATTTGGTGGCATTCTGTAACATTCTCCTCTGTACCATAACAGCCCTGCTCCCCCCCCCCCCCTTCCATTCCAAAAGCTTGACGAGGGATATAGGAAACTAAAAGCTATATATTCACTATTCAAGTTGTCTAATGGCACTTTGGAGTGCTGTGTAGCCAACTAGATTGGTGATGGTGGTAACAGAGGCTTGCTGAAGGAAGAGAGATGAAGTGTGTGTGTGTGCGTGCGTGTAGTTTAGTGGTGTAAGAGAAAGTGAGAGGAGAAGACTGGAATTGGATGTCATAGAGAGAGAGAGTGAGTGTGCCATTTCCACCATCCACCGCTCTCCCCCGCGCACCACTTCCTGGTGGGAATCTTGGCTGTCGTCTGGCCCTCATAATAAAACCTCTCAGCAATACCCCACCAAATGAAACCACTTTAATACCCCTTGTTAAAACTGCCAGTACGATAAAATATAATTTCTATAGTGAAGAGTTCCGTATCCAGTACGTAATTGAAACTTGTACAGTGAAAGCTTTCTGTAGCAGGGAACTGCCAGGGACAGTGGAGATTAACGTAAAACATAGGGAGTGAGCAAGCCTTGTGTTATTATTGCTATTGTAATTTTCAAAGTATTTATATCATGTATCATGTGTCATCCTTATGCGTTCTTTGCATGATGTGTACGAAACGAACGCGGTTTGTGGAACTCGCTATATCTTTATGTCATTCCGTATGATTTAACTCAAGAACCGGTGGATGAATTTGAATTAATTTTGTGATGGACGTTATGCCATTGTGGTATAACCTAAAATCATACTTATTAATTTCCTACAATTCGTAACAGCAACATGGCTAGTGAAGTAACTTGTTAGGTGCGTTTGACAATAGCGCCATTTAAAGTAGGGTTATAGAATGATGTACGGTAATAGATGTTTGAATAACACACAAATTTGGTGTAGTATTTTTTTTAAATACGAACACGGTGGGTTTATGAATGGGATAAAAATTGTCGACCAGATATCGATACCATGAACATATGGGATAAAAATTGTCGACCAGATATCGATACCATGAACTTATGGTATAAAAATTGTCGACCAGATATCGATACCATGAACATATGGGATAAACATTATCGACCAGATATCGATACCATGAACATATGGGATAAAAATTATCGACCAGATATCGATACCATGAACATATGGGATAAAAATTATCGACCAGATATCGATACCATGAACATGTGGGATAAAAATTGTCGACCAGATATCGATACCATGAACATATGGGATAAAAATTATCGACCAGATATCGATACCATGAACATGTGGGATAAAAATTGTCGACCAGATATCGATACCATGAACATATGGGATAAAAATTATCGACCAGATATCGATACAATGAACATATGCGTGCTAATCCAGTGAGCAACTACAGAACTAATGAGTATTGTGTTTATGCTGTTATTCATAGCAATTAAAGAAGTCTATAAGAGCATATTTTTATGGTTAGGAACTAAAGTTGTCTAAGTAAGATATCTGACATCGTCTTTTTTAAAACACTGTTCCTGTAAACTGTACAGATTGAGAGACTTTCAACACACATCGTAGGCTTTGTATTGTATTTAACTGATCAGTTCGTAACAAAAAATCAAGGTCTGAATATATGCTGCTTTCTGAACACTCAGTTTAAGAAAAACTATTGAATAGGAAGAGAAGAAAAATCAAAGTTTAAAACGTAAGTTTAGGTAAAGTATAAAAATTAGATTGCAATTCACTCGTTTCTTTTAATAATAAATCATAAATAGGTACGAATAAATTAATAAATCTTTTGTTGATGAGATATGAGTGTGCCTGTACGCTGCCTGAAACCAGTTGTGCTAATATGAGTTACACAATCCCCTATCTATAATCATATGTCAGTATTGCCACAAACATTTACACAATTCTACACGCTATAAAACTTGTGTTAAATTTGTTTGTAGTCCTTTGTCATCATACAAACAGCCCAGTATGCAATGTTTAACGTTAGTTCTGTTTGGTGGTTAGCGTTATCGGTGTGGAAATTAAATAAATTTTGCTCGTTACTCACGTTTTTTTAAACTCCTACTTTAGCGTAGCGATATTAGTTTTAATACTTTAAGGAAGAAAAATGAAATTTACTTCTGCGTGACTCTGTGTATTCATAACCTAGGTTTCTATGACATCTCTGAGGATATTAAAACTGTAGAAGAAAAATGGTTTGTAACAGTAACCCTTGATAATCATTGCATGTTCACTGAGCAGGTAATAGTATAATCAGTTATTTTATTATTTAATAATGGAAAATAAGGCTAATTGATCATGATGTCCGTTTGTGTATGTCATTCATCCCGTAGTAATTTCTGAACAAACAGATTTTCATAATTCCTCACGTGATCGCCATTCCATTACAGTAAACGCCATCTTTCTCGTTTTTAATTCCCTGTGATGAATAACAGCTAAATGTCAGCGGTGCGAACCTTCAGTTAGGAGCGACAGTAGCGCTTTTTAATTCAGGTTCCACATATCTGTGGCGCCATATTCCAAGAAAGTTTAGATTTTAATGTTATTCTTATGTGACGGACAACAAATATTGCAGTAGTTAGGAGGAAATTTTTGAACCTAAAAGAAAGGAAGTAGCATACTACTGTAAATAAATGGGCAGTGAAGAGATTCAGAGGAAAACTTGAAGGAAATAAACATCTTGCGAGACAATGATATGGAAGGGATGATATTATTAAAATGTATCTTAAAGAAATTGTGTAAGAGGGTGTGGGCTGGATTCATCTGGCTCATGATATGGATCTGTAGCACGGCGAGCTCTAGTGGACACTGTAGTAAACCTTAAAGTTGAATAAAAAGCGGAGAATTTATTTACCAGATGAGCAACTATTAGGTTTTCAAGAACATGTATTTTTGTATGAAGTTAGTAAAATACAGACATGAAAAAACTGAAAATTTATTAATGATTTTCTTCTTGATATAGATGACATAATGCATTAAGATTAGGTGAATTAAATAAGTGTGGCTATAATTTATGATCATGTCTGTACATTCTAAATGAAACATTTATAATACAAACATGCCGAAGTTGTTGTCTGTCTAACAAACTTCTAATTGTGGAAATGTATCCGTTTCGAATTCTGAACAATCAGTTTTGTGGATGGAAACATTAATTTGTTTCTCTCACCTCATAAAACCTAAGTTCTTTTTAATGTCTTAGAAGTTGTATTATATCTGCATTATAAATGTCGTTGTTCACGTCTGTCATAAAAATTAAGAATAAATGTGATATTCTATATCTTAATTTAAATAATAGTAACCCTACCTCTGTCTGAAAGTGATAAAATAACGGACATAATGCACAGAAATATCACTTAGTTGCGCAACTATTATTTTATAATTAAATCCAGTCTTATATGAGTAATCTTCTTGAGAACCTAATACTCACTTAGCTGAAGAACTACTTCTGTGCGTTTTATGTAAACCAAAAGTTCTTTACGTGTTCACTAGAACGCGCCACTCATCTCTATCCTGAGCCAGATTATTCAAATCGACCCTTTTCTACCCTGTATATTTAAGGTGCATTTTAATATTATTCTCCCATGTACGTCTAGGTCTCCTAAGTAATATCATCCCTTCAAGATTTCAGACAAAAATTGTGTATGCATGCTACGTGTCCTTATTATTTAAGTATATCTCTGGTAAATGCAGTAATTAGCGCATTTCTGTTGTCATTTCTTTTTATTGGAGTTTTCCTATTAATTTATTAGATGCGCATGATAAGACAGTAACTACCATCATTGTTCTTAAAATATAAAATAACATAGTTAAAAAATGTAACTTCGTTAGTGGGAGATGTGATGTATCGATTCTTAGCAGGGTCATATCGAGATAATTAACTTACTAGCAGCTACTTGTGTATGTATAAGGGTTCTAATCTACGTGTGCTCCCTTTGATATGAAGGTTTGGAGGTTAGAATACTGTCAGCTGCAGATGTTCCAAGTGGTAAAGGGCTCATCCCAGCCACAAATCAGAATGGTAGAGTTGTGTAGCAGACAATGGACCAGCATGTATGCTCACTCTTGTTACAATCGTGAATTAGAACCGTATCGCGTTGACCTCAGTGTCAATTCATAAGTGGAATTAGTCTCAGTGTAAATAATTGACAAGCTCCGTGGCTGTCACCGTCAATCCTTTGTTTCATTGGACCTTCTAAGGATATGATTGCCTTAGAATTGAAGCCCGAAGGAGAAATTTCATGATAACAAAATGTAACAAATCAGTCTACAAGAGATATCAGTTTATCTCCACAGTATGTCGACTTTTAATAAATAAGATAAAACTGTATCTGCCAGCAGGTATAAGTCTCCGAAACGTCTGTATTTTTCCAACTTGACGCCATAGGCCTATATAAGCGAGTAGAAATGTAATATGTTTCGCCTCCGTTAAAGATGTTGAAATTTACGTATTTTTAGCCTGGTTTTCGAAGAGAAAATTACGTTTTAGGACAATTCATGTTAGTGTTTCGGAGTTCCCTTTTAATATCTTTGTAATAATTGGGCATTTTTCCCCACCTGTACAAGAACTTTTGTTTTAAATTCCAGACATAGTCGATTTTAACATGGCCATTCACATTAGTTTTGTTAGTAAGCTATAAAACATTGGTCTTAAATTAGTAAAATTAAGATAGAATCCATGTATCAGAAGGAAGAATGTGCATAATCTTTGCTATTATGCTACTACATTTTTACGATTTAAATCAAGAAATAAAATATTACGCAGAAGGGGATAGGAAGATGACATTAAGACTGATCTTACAAAGATAAGCTAAATAAATATGATTGACTCAGTATCTTGTCCATTGGCGGTCTTTTATATCAGTGTTGGACCTTATAAGATGGAGCGAATATTAAGCTACAGAAAGAAATAAACTATGAATTATAACCTGAAAAATAGAGGTTCGAATATCAGTTCATATATGGCAATAACCCCCTTTTTCACCCAAATGATATTACAGCCATCTTACAGACAAGTTGGTGACAATTATGATACAAGAACTCCTTCAGCATTTATATTTTGAAGTACACATGTAACATCTTCTTTCTTTGACTAGATTAGGCACTGCTGTTTACCGCGATGCACTTGATTTATGGAGAAACCTTCAGATAAGGTTCTCTTGTTGTCATGCAATTTCCAGATTGAAACCCCCCACATGCAGGCATTCATGTATTTCGCCCTTTGTGGGGAGAATTGGCTTCGGTTGTGGGCTACGTCAGCCTCATTATGGCTTGCCTGCACATCGGCTGTTCTGGCGTTGTATGTAGAGCGGTAGGGTCTTCAACTAATTCGAATTTAGCACGCGCATGAAATTTGATCACTAGTTTCAAAGGCGTTTCACATAAACCCGTCTTTTGTCAGCTTCAGAAGCCATTGCTTTTAACCTGTAACGTTGAGTATATGAAGTTTCAATTATGTTATCAAAATACACAACTTAAACATTTCAGAGGGCCTCTACTGTGTTGTATACATTTACGTCAGTTATAAAAACATATGTTTTTATTGTATTCCTACGCCGTGCGGGAAGTGAAATGTAATGGAAATGTTATTTTTGTTTAAACGTTATTATATTTTATTTTCAAAATCAACGAATGGATTGCGGGTTATATAATAGACTGTGAATCTTTTGACCAGCAGCTATTAGCGTCTGAAGAAGGCCCCTTGTCTGTGGAGTTGGTGCTGTTATATGGATGAAGTACTTGAGCCGTGTTTGTATTGCGGCTTGGTGTTCGTTTAACAATCTGCCACACACACACAGCTGTAACTGGCGCTGCTGCTGTTCGCGGTGCTATTATCCCCTCCTCCCGCCAGAGTGCGTCTTCCGGGCAAGAGCTACACAAGTCGTTATTACTGAATAGAATAATGCGTAACCCTTGATATTACTTGAAATAATTTCAGTATTTGAGATCGTCTGTACAGAATTTATTATATTTCTGTGTTCTTAATTGCCTCAGTTAGAATGCTGGGCAAAAGTTAAATATCTTAAATTCCTGAAATGGTTTAAATCGGTTACTTTTTATATATAGTTTTAATAGGTTTGAAAAGTTTAAATTTTAATGTTAATAAAGAATTAAATTGGTTAAAGACGTTGTTGAAAACGTAATGTAAACCATTTTATATTTTGCGGGGTTTAGATAATTTTAGACGTCGTTTTAAAAAAATTAAGCATTTTATTTTTTGTAGAGGAACGTTTCTATTTTCCTGTCTGTATCATATAGGATTCTTTGAATATTTCAGTTTATTTAATTACACTCCAAACAAAGTTTCATCTCCTCCTCTCTTTGTGTTAAAACGTCCTGGAGAAAAAAGAACAACTCGTAAATAATTACCTGAGGTAAAATTGAATTTTGTATAAGTTTAACTTAAAAGAGGTATAGCAAAGCGTTAGAACTGAGTCGTATCACGAAACGATTTCCCTTGCGTTAAGAGTTAATGGTACTGACAGCCCAATGCCTTGAGGACACGTGCATCTTCCTTGAAGTTGAAAGGAAATCGGTGGTTGGCTTCATGACCCGGCTGTCTTTACCACCAGCGGGTACCGACGGTGAAGTCCATTTCATGGATAAAGGAAAACAATTCCTGAAAGAATCTTCCGGTAATTAAATCCTTGGAGATTTTCGCAAGTTTTTTTGTGTTTATGTTATGCTTTAGTGTTTGTCTCAAATAAGATTTTCTGCAGTTTAATAAGTAAGTGTAAACGTAAAAGTAAAGCTGTCCCACTATACGCCATGTAGGCGTTTGGGGTGAGTGGAGGTATAGCTCCTCTCTTCCTTGACCTCGGCACTAGATTGGGGTGAGTGGTCAGCATCACGCCCCGGCCGGCTTTACCCCCGGGAAAGGACCTCGGTACCCATTGTAGAGGAGGCTGGGTGGACCCCAGAGCCGGTCTGGACGCAGAGGCTAGAGGAAAAATCCTCTGCCCCCGTCGGGGATCGAACCCCGGTCGTCCAGCCCGTAGCTAGTCACTATACCGACTGAGCTATCCCGGCTCATAAAATGTAAGTGTACGTAATTGAAATGAATTATGATTAATAAATATGAGCAAGGGAGGACTCTGTCGTATATTACTAGGACCACGGTCGGCTGTACATTAAATTAGGGAACTGGTTGAATGTCCTTGAGTTTCGACTTTTTTACCTCTAAAACAACTGATGAACTTCAACGTCTGACAGTATCTTAGGATCGTAACATTGTCATTGAAAAATTAGGATCCCTTAACAGGGTTACCATGGCATCGATTATAATAATTTACAAGACACTCGGTCATAATTACTCTCCTATTAGTATAATAATTATGACCTGTGAAAGTTGACGGGCATAATACAATTTATCCAAGAATCATTTTTGGATATCGCATGGAAAGTACAATTTTTTTTAAAAAAAATTAAATGTGGAAACATCTTGTCGGCTACTGAAGCCAAACGCAGGCACCGCCAGACTCCACCGTACGCGCCACCATTTAATTTTATTTACGGGCATCGCAGGAAGGCTCGTAGTAGTCAAGCGTGACGGACATTGGCTATTATATTAAGAGTATTTCCACATTTTCCCAGACGCTTGGTGATTTTTCGTGTAAACAATTAACCTAAAGTTTTGACGTACAAATATAATACTTTTTGTTTTGCCTTCCGATGTTAAATCTGTGTTGAAAACACGTGTTTCTATATTTATCGAATATGTTCTCATGAGAATGAGCAATGTTACATACACGATGTTGCAACTGATGGATACAATTTTTTCCACTGGTTTTAACGACGTTGAAGTTGCATTGTACAGGATAGGAAAAAGAACAAAAACAACAACATTGAAATGCCAACACCAAACACATTAATTAGTTACGGAATCTGATGTTCATTTATTTTGGCGTAATAAATGAAATGTGTAAGTTATGAATAGCTGTCAGATACAGAAATGGTTTTTATCTCTTCTCTCTCTTCCTCTCTCCCTCACTCATTTTTACATTTAAATGCTAGCACTCATGATCAGGCTACCCTGTAATTAAACAGAGCGAAATATGTACAGAACAAAAGCAGGATTACACTAATGTCGGTTTCACATTGTGGATAGGGGCCGATAAAAAAATGTAAGGGAGAAAGTCCGATACAGACAAAGTTTTGTTATTGTTATGCAGGATAAAATTTCAGCATGGCATCATTATTACATCTAGTTTATGAGATTTGGCCGGGGAAAAAAATTCTACATTGTCCTGAAAATTTAAAATTGCGGAAAGGTTTCATTTTGAAAGGACTTTTTTTTTTCAAAAACGGCTTTGTATTTCCCCACGACCGTCTCTAGCTGACACAGATAACTGGAACATCAACTGATATGTTCATAATTTTAAACCCTAATTTTTTTTACTCTTTTTTTTTTGGTTAAATTCCTATCTTTATTTATTCTTCTTGTTATCTGAGGTCAGGCATTTCAAAAATAACACTCAGCATCTAACAATAGCATTTCGTATGACTGGCTAACATAAAAGATAATAAATATGAGTTATCTGCCTCGCTTTTCTGTTCAAATGACACGTGACATTTGATCAACAATGAAACTTGGCTTCAGAGCTTCGTTGCTTGTGCCTCTAAGCTGTGATACCAGATCACGTGGCGTCAGTGTTCCTTTTCAACATAGCACACCCACGTCGTTTGTGGGGGGGGGGGGGATTATATTCTTCAAAACCGTCGCTAAAGGCAAAACTGTCTCCCGTGAATTTAATGTCTCAGGAGGTTAAGGAACCATACACACACATTACATTATATTAATATGTATAATTATTAATAAACGTGAAGATATTAGTATTGGTGTTTATTGACACGGCTAAAAGATGTCAGGGTGATCGGACACAAAGGCAATATTCCTTTATAAAAATTGCGAAAAATACAATCAGGGAATTTCTTGACCAGCTGAGATATTATTACGTTCTCAACAATGACTCTGTTTCATGGCGTTAGTTAAAAACTGCAATTAATAGCCGTTATACCAAGTAGATACTCAGTATGCAAAATATTCCCTCTCAAATCTAGAGTAATAGTCTCACAGCATTATATCGTTGTTTAAACCCTTTGTGATTAGTTTTAAACGTGTTTACTCGTCGTAGAACTTTTGTAGCCTTCGCATCGAGGCATAAAAACTATCAAATATGATGAGCGTGTACGTTTATTGCTACAGAACCTCTTTGCTGTCGTAACAATTAATCATCTGCACACTGATGGACCTTTGTTTGTCTTCTCGTAACAATTGTTGAGTGCTCTGGGTTGGGCCGGCCATTTTCTGAAGTATACACAGTGAGAAGTGGGTTGCAGTCTTACCCCTGTCAGTTTTCTTTTCAAGTAGAAGGAGAGAATAAGAGAGTAGGTAAGTGAGAAGGATAATGTAAGAGGGAGCAAGACAGAGCGAGACAGAGAGATTTGTGTAGTTAAATTACCAAGCTCTTTAATTAAAATAGTTTTAGCTTGAATGAGGCAAACTGGCAAAGACAAGGAAAATAGCCTGGTGTTCCACATAAACAGGATTCTGTAGCTTCAACAGTTTTGTTTTTGGTGGAAAGTCTTGCCTATGTGCCTAAGTTAATGGCTGTATAGTAATTAGCATATAAATAATGATTGGGTTGGAGGAAGACAGGAAGATAAGTTGATATCACAGTTAAGGAATTCTGTTGTCTGGATTTTATAATTGGGAAAGTGTGTAGGAGCTGTCGAGGGGTGAGGAGGAGTACAGAAACCTGATACAGTGTCCTCCGTTCCTGTTAACAATGACTTGGATACAGGAAACTTCCTCCCTCTCCCCTCCCAACTCACTTGAAGTGTCGGATACGAAACTCAATTTTAGTAGTGAGCTTTGTTCGCCCACGAAAATAATCAGGAAACGTCCGTGTTAGACTTGAAGCTTCAACAAAATTCCGAGCTTACAGTGAGACGAGGCATCTGCTGAAGTCTATATGTAGTTACCAGATTTCGATCAAAATATTCCGAAGTCCTCCCTCACAGTGTGGAATTTATTTTGTGTCTTTGGTTATTTAACGATGGTCATAGATGTGATATTTTGTCTCGTCGTATAATAATAACATAGATTTAATGTGTTTGTTTATGGGATAATTGGTTATGTAGCATACATGGGAGAGAAGAAAAATACACAGAATTTTTGTGGGAAAAGCTAAAGAGACCATTTGACAGATCTAGGCGTATAATGCAGGATAATATCAAAAATTATATTTAAGAAATAGTATATAAAGATGTGGGCTGGATTAATATTGTTGAAGACGGAAATGAGTGGGGGACACGTTATGAACAGAGCAATAAATATTCGGATTTTATAAGTCTGTAAATTTTCTGACCAGCTGTGACTTAATTTTTCTGTCTGTTCCTTGTAGGTTGTCTTTCAGTTACTGATGATAGGCCTATGTTATGTGGAGTACGAATACAGGAATTAATGTAGCAGCCTATTTTCAGTTATGTCCCCATAAATTATAATCCTAAAATGAATAAAATTTCGGATATGATACGAAGGGAATTATATTGGTGAAAACTTCAAATTTGTTTTTATAATCTACATTTTATAAATACTCAACATCCGCATCTTCGTTCATTTTGAGTTTTTTTTTAAAATCGGGAACTAATTGTGGCTCACTATATACATAAGATATGTATTGTTTTGAAGGAAAATTCCATATAATACTCATATGAAAAATACTCTGCCCTGGCTGGAATTTGACTCCAGTCTTTCGAAGAAAACGTACTAGTAATAATATTATCATAAACGTGAAAGACTTTTGTTCCATCTGAATACACATATTTTCCAGATATTTTCTTTGTGAATTTTTCTTTATCTACATCTTTCGTGGTCATTGTTCTTCTTCATTCTAGATGGCGTACTCTTGTCACAAATTTGCGTTAATATTTGGAAATCGATTCACGTAAGTCTTTGTTACCGAAGAAGAATTATGAATAAAAATTTCTTTTGAATAAAAATTTTCTTGGATATTATCCATCGTCTAGTAAATAAAATATAAAACGTAAAACGACGTTTCGGAGATGGGGCTCTATCTCCGTCTTCAGGTTCCTACTCAGTTGGGCCCACTAGATAGAGCTAATCCCTATCTTGGTCCGGAGATAGGGATTGGCTCTATCTAGTGGGCCCAACTGAGTAGGAACCTGAAGACGGAGATAGAGCCCCATCTCCGAAACGTCGTTTTACGTTTTATATTTTATTTACTAGACGATGGATAATATCCAAGAAAATTTTTATTCAAATGACTCATCACCATCGTCAAGAACTTTTAGATTTAAAAATTACTTTGTTTGAGACTCTTTAAATGTCGCCCTACACTGTATCGAAAAAATGTTTTAAATTATATCTATGAGATCTAATATATTTTATGTGATGAATAATTACTTTCTACGATGATACTTTCATGACAAAATGGATGTATTTGGATTTGAGCTTCATCAGAAGTAGAAATTATATCGAATAGATACGTCCATAAACTAAATTCTTCTGACAGATTTCGGTGTTATGAAATCCGTTACATAATCCAGGAGATGAGACAAACGAGGGGATTGTAATCTTTGTTGTGCGTTAATTTGTGCCCTGAATGAAGATAGTATATGGAAATAGGGAGAATAATATACAGGGTGATTCTTTGCCTTCTGTTACTTTACAGCCGGGTAGCTCATTACAGCGTGGACAAACAGACAGTAAGAGGAGATTTCTGTATTCTGGGTTGTTGCGCTGTGTAGTATGGTCGATGTTAACCAACGTTTCAGAGGTCATACTGCCTCCGTCATCAGAGAGATGAGTATGAAGATTTCTGTCTTCTGGGTTGTTGCGCCGTGTAGTATGGTCGATGTTAACCAACGTTTCAGAGGTCATACTGCCTCCGTCATCAGGGCGTTGACGGAGGCAGTATGACCTCTGAAACGTTGGTAAACATCGACCAGACTACACAGCGCAACAACCCAGAAGACAGAAATCTTCATACTCACCGCTGTGAAAACCTCAAATCTTACATAGACAGTAAGAGATTGTGCATACCGGCTGTGAGACCCCTTGGCGACCTATCCAGTGGGTAGTGTGATCACTTTGAGTGTGTCTAGTAGAAACAGGGCCTGTAACTTCCTACTCACTTCACTAAGTTAAGAATCCGTGGAGCTATATTACCACTTCCCCTTACCCCATATGTCTTCATGGCGTGTCGCGTAATATAGCACCCACAACAATTTTATCTTTTACAGTTTTCTATTAATAAATGCTTTGTAGTCCACTTGGTCTTTAACTTTATGGATAACTTTTCTTCTCTGTTACATTTTCGAAACTTTGTCGATATTTGCCAGGAATCCTTGGACGCAAGGTCTCTACCTAACCAAGAGGACGTAACAACACAGAAAGATACAAACATCCTTGCCTCCAATGGAATTCGAACCCACGACTACACACCTCGACCAATCCGAGACCTGTACAAGCCCTAGACCGCGCTTTTAATTACTCGATAAATAAAATGTCTGAGAATAAATCCTTGGAAAATTTGTCATGATTCTAGTAATTCTCTCTTTTATTATTGAATCGGTTTTATTACTAGGTTTTTATTAGTTTGTATTAGTTTATATACTATATTTATAATTTCCTTACCCTTTTAAGATGAAGCTTATGTATATGACATTAAAAAATTAAGTTCATGACAGGAAAAAAAATTACCCGTTCCAAAGCCAAATTTGTAAATGCTGTTTAAGAAAATAATTGATGTTTACTTCAGAATCGAACAAAACCCATAAATAATCTGTGACAAAATAAAGACTTATTGAATGCTATAGTAGGTGGTACATACAGATATTGTAAAAGGTTAAGAAAATCGATATTTAGTGTGGTCGATAAATGTTCTTGCTATGGCAAATGATCTTTCCGGTCTCTACCCGTCTGGAAGATTCCTCAACAGGGCAACACCCATTGTATATTATCTCTGCTTCCGTTTTATTGTCGTGGCTAATACTAGGACCTTCAGTCTAATACGTAGTCTTTGAAGCGGATTGGGGCGTGGTATTTTTTATCTCAAACTCTAAGCGTAATCAATGATTAGGGCTTTTTATCTGTGGAGATAAATATAAAAAATTCTTACCTAAATCCGCTTTTGAACTGAAACCCGGGGATTTTTTAATGAAAATAAAACTTGTGTCTATTTGGGTGTGCCCAATTTTTAGAGCTTGTTACAGAATGAGGGTACTGACTGGCTATTTATATTTTTCGATTGTTTAAAATAGGCTAACAACTTCATAAATATACTAAGTTTATAAAAACTTAAAACCTGACGAACCATTTCTGAAACTTAAATATTCAAGGCGGTTAAACGCAAACCTATGCATTTATTTCTCTTAAAAATAGCTTTGAACTAAAATACTGTATAATAGATATTCATAGTAATTAAACTAGCCAACTAATTAAATAAAGTAGAGTAGTTTAGAAGTTAAAAGTTACTCGATATAATAAATTACCTTTAAAATTCTTCGCCATTTTGGAACCAAACTAAATAAATCTATTCTACACTTTCACTCCCTATTTCTTAAATATCCGTTTGATATTACCGCGTCGGTTATCATCTGGTCTGTTCCGTCAGGTTTTCACACCGAAATCTTCTGGTCGTTTTTATTATTAACGGAAAACGTGTCATTATTATCTTAAACAGAGCTGGAAAAAAATCCTGTCATATTTCAGTGTCATTTGTGGACTAATATGCTTCCGAATTTAAAAACACGTGATGGTTTTGGCCCCTTTTTACACATGGTGTCGTAGCAGGCGAGCAGGTCTGTCTTTAACACAATATTGCAGACTCTTGTTCAAGCATCTAATGAGCACCATTCATTTGTCTTTCAAAACTTAACTCCATAGAAAAAGGAGTACGCTCTCCTAACAGTAGGAGCTGAACACATTATGGTGTCTATATATACATACAACAGGCGAAGACTTTTTAATTAATAAAACACAGCAGCACAATTTGCTCGTTAAAAAGTAACGCCCGGATCCCATTTTGCTCATTTTCACTCTGTAGGCAAGAGCCCCCTTGCGTTCAGCCCACTGAAACACCGCCTCTAATACCAACTTCCGGTTTATCTATTGACGTCACAAACGATTAATCTTCGTTATGCGTTTTGCGTTTCCAAAATGTAATAAGCGTGAACTTAAAATTAGAAATACCCCTCCCCGTTTCTTCTCTGTCTTTTTTCTGTGCCTCTTTTTTGGTACAAAAAAGACCAAAAAATGTAATAATCGCATTATTATAGCGCCACTATGGCTAAAACTGGCACGTAATTATATCCGAGACTGGGGAGAAAATGTTTGTAACACATGGAAATAAGAGAGAGGCTGTTTTTGCTTACTGTTAATGCACCTTCTTCCTGATAGGGTTACTTTGACCGTCTATAGTAAAGCCGCAAGTCAATCAATGCAGATGCTTGCACTGGATTTTGGTTTTTGGATAACGCGTGTGCTGATAATGATTTAGATGTAGCCGTCTGCACCATAGAATTTAGATCAAAGTTTCTGTGCCATGGAATTTAGATCTAAGTTTCTGTACCATGGAATTTAGATTAAAGTTTATGCGTCATAGAATTTAGATCTAAGTTTATGCGCCTTGGAATTTAAAGTTTCTGCGTCGTGGAATTTAAAGTTTCTGCACCATAGAATTTTGATTAAAGTTTCCATAGAATTTAGATCAGTTTCTGTGCCATGGAATTTAAAGTTTCTGCACCATAAAATTTTGATTATAGTTTCTGCACCATAGAATTTAGATCTAAGTTTATGCGCCATGGAATTTAAAGTTTCTGCACCATAGAATTTAGATCAAACTTTCTGTGCCATGGAATTTAGATTAAAGTTTCTGCGCCATGGAATTTAAAGTTTCTGCACCATAGAATTTTGATGGTCTCTGCGCCATAGAATCTACTTGAAAGACATGATTTTTAACCTAAACGTGTCCATTCTCTGAGACATGTTCAGTTTACACATGACGTTTTCCGAATTTACTGCCCTTTCGTCTTCATTTGTTTAATTATCATCATATTTACGTATTTTGTTGATTTACAAGTTTTATTATACAAGTCTAGCAGTCAGAAGGAATTAAATCACTTACCATACGAATGCTTTTCGACCTAAATTTCTGGCAACTCCCTTAATGCGCGCTACATACACTGTTCATCTCATCTTCCTTAATTTGACCATTCTAATAATATTTGGTGATTAGTATCCGACATAAAAAAGGTCATTTACCAATATATTTTAGTGGTGCATACGGGTTATAGCACCATGTTGCCTAGAAGTAGTTTACCGACGTTTTAGAGGTAGGCTACTTTCTGCTTCCATCACTATAATCCTCGCCCTGATGATGGAGGCAGCAAGTACCTTTGAAACGTCGGGAAACTCGTATCAGACTACACGGCGCTACACCCCAGGAAACAGGAATTTTTATACTCGCTATCGTGAGAACGTTAAATCGCACGTGATATTTCAATGTTATGTCTAAAATTTCGTAACATAAAAACCTATGCATTTTGACTGCGGTTACAGGTTGAGGGTTCTGTAACTAGCTGATGTAATATTTTCTACTCTGTCTGCTACTTTTCTTCTGCTGTATCCCCTCACCTGGGGTTGGTGGCCATTTATCAAGCCGTATATTTGTTTTCTGCCGGGGGCTCGGCTGTTAGCAGCGTCACACGTGGCAGAAGCGTCAACCGCTAAATGCAATGAAAGGCCCTCATGGTCTCTCTTTTCCTCACAACTCATCCGAGCAGCTCCAGAGTGTGACCCTAGGTGACCTGAAATCTGACCCTCTCAACATCACATAATGGGAAAGTAACTCTTGTAACAAGTACGAAGTTGTTTTATCAAGTAAACGGGCCTACAGTAACTTTAATTTAAACACTGGCTTGTGTTAGAAAAAGTAAAAGCTCTTGAGAATAAAAAGGAAATTAGTGACAGACACAAGCGGAGATAGAAACGTAATTTATAGTCCCCTTATTTATTTCGGAATGTATTGCTTTTATATTTTCGTTAGTTTGAGATCATTCGTTTCCATTGTATTCTCATATCATACCAGTAGTGTATGCACAGTTAAGAAAGTTCTGGATACCATGATTTGTTCCTTATAATAAGACTATCCGTATGAAGCCATATTTATCATTGTAAAAATAAGGTTTCGCTTCATGTTAACAGGAGAAACTATAATATTAAAATTACCTTCGATAAAGTAAGTTTTGTAAACGTAAGGTACATTAAACTATACAGCTCGAGATAGATTAAATGATAGGTTTTTTATGGTTGCGGTAATGAATATTGTCGTTTCATAACAATAAAATATTTCTTCAACGGTTGAACTGTATTAATTTGGGAGCAGTTCTCCGAATATCTTTGACGATGGACTTGTATTATTGCATAATTTATTTTGGATTTTATGTATCGTGGTTCGACGTTCAATGGCGCTAATTTTGTTCCTAAATAAAAATGTCGCACGACCGCCAAGATTTTATCAAGAAGGGGACTTATAAATAAAGGTATTGTCTTGACCCGTCATAATATCGTGTTCGTATCTGATTTCGTAAGAATCGGCCAAATTTGTTTAGGTTTATAACATAGATGTTATGTTTCCATCACCACACGAGCTTAAAACCCATTTGTTTTCGCAAACTGTACAAAAATTTCAGTTGATTTTTTTTACGATGTTCAGGAATTTGTCATGAGAAGTCCAGGCTAGTTATTTTTATGTTTGTAACGTACAGGACTGTTACTTTTAAATTCAAAAAGTATGAATCTTCCTATAACATATTTTGATGTTTTTCCTATGTCTTCTAAATAAATTTGACAGTTTTAACGGTGTAATCGTATTCCTGAGTCAAATATCTCTCGTTTTTGGTGACAAATTTTGTGATGTCCTCATGAACTCATGTAAATTGATGAAACCTTGTCTATTTACTCAAATGTCCATAAATGTAATTATGTATCGATTCTTTGTCGACACTGCCTTATAACGTAAATGCAACACATAGTAGATAATTTATTTTTATATGTCTACACGTTGATTTCCCCTATTTTAAAGTGAACGGCCATTATTCTACTCCTTGCAAACGTCCCAGAAATTCCGTGAAATGCATTTGTGTTCCAGTAACAGATTAAAAACTGTTTTATTTCCTGCTATCAAATACAGACTTTCCTAATCTGATAGAACAGCACTTATCTTTACATGCTGATGTATATACAAAGCGTCTACGCTAAACTTTTATTACATTTCTGTCTTAGACTTTTATTTTCTCCATATTTACTCTATTAATTTTCTTTTATTTCTTTCCACTTTGCGATTGAATCAATCTAAACTGTTTTATATTGACCTTACGTGCTTTCTCATCAAATCTGAGTTTTTACATCAATTTGAACTGATTTCTCTCAGCTGTCTTTTGTCTTCCTTTTGGAACTATGTGTATGCACTTTCCATTCATCATCTTTAGAATTCACTCCGCAGTGCCATTAACACTTTAATAATATCACACCTCTTTGTATTTATTTATATTATTTTAGGTATTATCTACTATTTTAACATTCCTACATTTCATATACTATTCTTCGTTTCCTCTTATTCTCTTCCGTTATGTTGTTCTTTCCTTAAATTTAGCCTCCTGTGTTAACAAATGTTTTATCTGTCGTCCGTGTATATCATTTTAATTACTTCTAGGTCTTATCTGTGCTGTTTCATACAATTTTAAACTATAAAATATTTATATTATAAATTACAAAACTCCTGTAGGATATTGCAATTACAATTCTCTCACTGTTATTTTATAATCTTAGCTCTTAACGCCTGCTGTTCAGTGTGAACATTAAGCTTTAATTAATTCATACTTCATTTCTATCCCAGTTGCCTGATTTCAGAGGGAAATCAAGATGGGGTATATGCCTATATATACGTGCGTTTCTTATAAATAAATTTTAAGGCATTTAACATTTTCATATATTCAATTCAATTCAATTCATTTATTTGAGTGCTTGGCAACAGCCAAAAAGGCCAATAACAGCCGAGCACTAACAATACAAAAAAATAATAAAAGTAAACATAGCAATACAAAACAAATAATGAACTAAATATATAAATGTAGAATATAATAATGATAATAAATCAATTCATTAATTTATTGCAAAATAATGAACAGTAAATGAGCTAAATAATATGCCTAAAAGTGAAACATTAAAATAAAAAACAAACAAACAAATGAACTAATTATATAAATGTACAATATTCAATTCAATTCATTTATTTACGTGTTTGCCAAATTAAATACTTCAATTCTATAATTAAATTCTTTATTTATGGGTGTAAACATAATGCAATTGATCTTAATTTCTTAGTATCGATAACAATTACATTCGAGCTATGAAAATGTTTAGAGTGAAAGCAAGATCGTAGGATTTAGTGTATGTTTGTGATATGGCGTTTTCCTTCGGTTTTGAATTAAAGAAATGGTCTTTATATATCGTCAAGTTGTGATTAAAATGTATTAAATAAGCAATCGTGGAGAACCTACAAGGTAATAGCACTACAGTTTGGGGGTTGTGCTGGCGGATAATAAATCCTCACCGTAAAAAGGTAACGTGTTACAAAGGACCTCTATAGGACGTCACTTACATTGGGATTTAAAACTAAACAATATTCAAATAATTTTGATGTGTAAAATGGAAACAAAATCTCGTCACCCATGCGAAATCTGTATTTACTTTCGGTTTAATAACACACAAACATGGAATATGAAATTTGGTGTGTTCAGAGGTTATAAATTCTGTGTTATTATTCTTGTGTTAGTGGATTAAATCCAGTTTAACTGCTTTGGTCACTCGTGACTCTGAACGCATTAATCGTGTGAAATTAAACTTTGTTATTGGCATTTCCTCTTGTGAGATTTTACCACTAACACCAAAAGCATCTTGAGGTCAGATATTTGGTTATGCCCGCTATATAACTCCTTAACGCGAGCCCAAAATCTATCACGCAAGCCAAAGTGAAGTCAGACTCTGTCAAAATGCTCATTACATTAGTAGCTGAGGGAGCAATGCATCATCCACACAGCAGTAAATCGGTGGGGTGGGGTGGGGTGGGGTGTTGGAACTAACTCTAACTATAAGACTAGTAGCCAGCCTGTGCCCGGGATCTAGCATGTGTTTAATTTGCGGGATGCTTTGTGCAAATAAGCCGCTTTCTGCCTGCTCTTAGTGTGTATACGACAGTTATAATTATAAATCGTTTGCCCCCACACTTTCTGTCCTCATGGTAGTGGCTGGTACTTCTCACATCTCAAATAAACCGGTGTGTGTGTTTTGTCGACATCTATTATCATTGTTGGCAAACTAACATCTTGCAGGGAAACAAATGACTATCTCTAACCGCTTCTGTTACATAAAACATTGTACTTCTACTACGGTGTGGAAGTGATTAAGGACCATGTAAATATGAAACTAGTGATTCAAGGCAGATAATCTGCCTTCCAAATATTGAGAAATTAATATAAATTAGACTTTTATGTGTTTTTTGCAAAATGTGTATAAAACTTGTACAAAATGGGAGGAGGTCCACGTGTTTAATTGAATTTTACGATTATGTATGATATTTGGGATTCTACATTTAAAAAAGTTGTCTTGCTAATTAAATGTTGCTTCATATCAGTCTAACATAAAACATGAACCACTTATATAAGAAATTCAAATATGAACTTACAGACTTTATTATTATTTCATAATTCAAATAATCTCTATGGTGTGCATTATATAGCATATAGAATTACAATCAATAACTTTTATTTGAAGATTTTCAGCGTGTCTTCTGGATTATGATACCGAATAGTCTTGCAGGTGATAACCAGCGTTTCAGAGGAACTAATCTCTATTTTCAGGGTAGAAATTAATTTTACATTCCTTTTGGTATGATAAAAATGCCTTCAGATACTAGATAAAAAATGGGAGTTCGGTGGGACCGTACATCAATTATTTATAGATTTCAAAAAAGCCTATGATGCTGTGAAGAGAGAAGTGCTATATAATATTCTTATTGAAATTGGTTTACCAAAGAAGCTAGTGAGTCTAATAAAAATGTGCAATGAAACCTGTAGCAAAATTCGAGTAGGTAAATATGTATCTGAGACATTCTTCATCAAGAACGGTCTAAAACAAGGAGATGCTTTGTCTCCCTTGCTCTTTAACTTTGCGCTAGAATATGCTATCAGGAAAGTCCAAGATAGGCAGGAGGGTTTGCAATTGAATGGGACACAACAGCTATTGGCATATGCTGATGATGTTAATTTATTGGGGTACGATATGAATACAATAAAGAGGAACGCACAAGTTTTACTAGAGGCTAGTAGACAAGTGGGGCTAGAAGTAAATTCAGAAAAAACTAAGTACATGTTAGTATCTCGTCATCAGAAGACAGGCAGGCAAAATTATCTTAGGGTAGCTAACAAGTCCTTTGAAAGGGTTACAAAGTTCAAATATCTGGGAACAACAATAACAAATCAAAATGACACTCATGAGGAAGTTAGGAGGAGATTAAATTCTGGAAATGCTTGCTACTTCTCAGTTCAAAATATTTTGTCTTCCCGTCTGATCTCTAAGAACCTGAAATTTAAAGTATACAAAACAATAATCTTGCCTGTTGTTTTGTATGGGTGCGAAACATGGTCTCTCACTCAGAGGGAGGAACACAGATTGCAGGTGTTTGAGAATCGGGTGTTGAGGAGGATATTTGGGCCTAGGAGAGAAGACGATGGGGCGTGGAGAAAACTGCATAATGATGAGCTTAAAAATCTGTACTCCTCCCCCAGTATTGTCAGGGTGATTAAGTCGAGAAGAATGAGATGGGCGGGACATGTAGCGCGCATGGATGGGACAAGAGGTGTGCACCGGGTATTGATCGGGAAGCCTGAAGGGAAGAGACCGCTGGGGAGACCTAGACGTAGATGGGAGGATAATGTCAGAAGAGATCTGTGCGAGATAGGAGTTGAAGGAGACTGGATTTTGTTGGTCCAGGACAGGGACTGGTGGAGGGCTTTGGTTAATTCGGTGATGAACCTTCGGGTTCGGTAAGCCATCTAGTTAGTTAGTTATGATAAAAATGCCTAGCAAAAAGCAAACAAAAATAATTTGTCTTTTAGGTTATGAGAATAGCTTTGCATCAGTGCAGTTGCTGCCTTTATCATCAGGGCGATTCTCCTTTAGAAATTAACAGTAGTCTCAGACAGTCAAAACATTCCCCGGCTTTTATAGGACCCAAAGATCCATTACCATGTTTACAAAAGCCTGCCATCGGTCCCTGTCACGAGCCAGATGAATCCAATTTACACCATCAAACTTTATTTAACTAAGATCAATTTTAATATTATCCTTTCATAAGTCAAATAAGAAAGAAATTATTTTTTTTACATTTATAACAAGTTAAGTCAGTGACAAAGTTACAATTTTTTACTTTTTTGAATACAGGAACGTTTAAACAATTGATATATAGTGAAATGACTACAGCAAATGGGGTGACGAAGCACGGCCTGTCTCTTTTAAACTGTAGCCCCGTAGATTCTACACACGTCCTATATTTTAGAAGGGAGGAAGATATAAAAAGAAGTAGAATGTTCCGCTTTATATGAATCTTTCTTTTCCCTGACCCCTTTCTCCTTCGAATGGAAGAACAAGTGGTCCTCGCTATTAGACGTCGAGTCAAGACGGTACTATTCCGATATCTGCCCCTGCGGACAATAGTGGCGCATGTAGCTTCAGGCCACTTCATAGGTTCGCTTCCAAAAACCACTAGTTTAGTCGAGATCATACGAAAAGATATCGATGTTATTTTTCTGGGAAATTCGCCGTGTGGACGTTCAGGTAGATACCAGCGTTTCGGAGGAACATATTGCTTGTATCAGCCCTGAAGATGGCAGCGGTATGTGCCTTCGAAACATTTGTACCTTTCTACAAGTCCACGTGGCGTTAATCCCCAGAGTAACATAATCGACGGTGGTTTGTTTTTTACCGACGCATTTTAACTAAAAATGTTATAGTTTATGTCGAAAGGCGGATAATTTGCGAACGCTGGTTTTGGAAAGATGTGGAAGGAGGCGATTGTGATATATTTTAGTGTGTTTTTGTGCCATTTTCTTGTAAAAGTTTAGGTATATTACCGTCAGGATATATTCCCCTAGAGTTGAACACGTAAATGCTAAAATACTATCTTTAAAATTCGTTTAAATTATATGAACCATAAAATGTCATCGTTACTTCGTCTTTTCGCCACTGCAGTTTGTGGACTCCATATTGATGGTCATGTGAAGTCACAGCCTCCAGCCTTCATACCACTTAAAATCGTTGTTCTTTACAGATGATGAAACTCTAATTATGCATATTTCTCCATCTTCTGGGTGTTACTTCATTTCCCTTAGTAATTCCAATGTGCTTCTCAGAGACTTGTCCTTAGACATCCTCAGTCTAGATCTTACCTTAATTAAATAATCAAATGTAATCGGATACATTGTCCAATATTTAATTACATATATAATAGATCGAAAAATATTATAAACAAAATTTGTAGAACGACACTGTGTCAACTGTAGTGGTTATTTAACTTCGAATTATGTGAAAGGTAGAATTGATGAATTTGGATGTTACATAATAAGCAGTTGATACAGTTTTTTAAAATAACCGAGTAACCAACGAAAAAGGTTTGGATCAAGAACTAAATAAATTAGCCCACTTTTTGACACGTTCTGGCATCAGTCATCCAAAAAAAAAAAGTCAAAGACATATAACCGCAGAAACATACACAACGTAGAGATAGGAGCTTTCGTTATAACGTCAGTTAAAATTAAACTGTACTTGTGCCACTGTTGCAGGGAAGGTTTCCTCTTACCATTCGTCCCGCGGGCAAGTAAGGAGACGCACTAGCTGACTGTCCGATGTTATTACTTTTCTAGGCAACTTGACCAGTGATATAAGTCACATACATACCCAAGCGCATCATATAAAATGTCTGTGTCTTATATTGAGAGCAATGCTATGTTACAGGGTGGGGGGGGGGAGAGATGGAGGGGGAAAGTTCCATCCCTGCATGACTGACGTTATTTTCCATTACGTAAAGTAGTCCGAGACTCCTATATTACTCAAAAGAATGTATGTAGTAAGCGTTTTATTTAATATTGCTTGGTGCTGCTGGTATATGAGTATACACGCTCCTATAAAGTGGTATCATTTCTCTTCTTACGTGAAAATATAAAAATAATTAGGTAAATATTTATAAATTTAGCATTGTTATAGCTCCTGGAATCGTGATATAACAGTAAGGTAGTGAGAAGAGGTGTGTCTTCTGGGTTTTTGCGCTATATCGTTTTGTAGAAGTTCGCCGACGTTTCAGAGGCCCTCCTGATGATGGAGGCAGCAAGGACATCTGAAACGCCGGTAAACTTATACCAGACGACACGGCGCTACAACCTGGAAGATAGCTCTCATATTCGTTGCAGTGAGAACCTGAAATTTCACTTTTATTAAATTTTAAAGTTGCAAGGTGTAGAGCAGATATTATTATGCCTGTTACTTACAGACCAGGGTGCGGGGGACCATCAGACTCCGAGTGGCCGTACCGCGGTGTCGGTGCAAGGAGCGGGAACCACTGCCGCGTCGTCAGCTGTTGCCTCTGCAGCCAACACCGCATCGAGTGTCGGAGGTCCGCGAGAATGCGCTGGTTGCGGGAAGCGTATCACAGAACGCTATCTGCTCAAGGTGAGTGTCTGCGCTGGTTACAGGAAGTGTATCACAGAACACTGTCTGGTTAAAAAGTAGAAAAAATATCAAAAATATTGTACTGAACCTGAGTCTCTGGGACATCTTTTTGTATTATGATGCGATTCACATGTCTGTTGTAAATCCTGCATTCTTGTCAAGAAATAAATACACATGTTTTCAGATAACTAAATACCGTACAAACGCTTTTTTTTAGCTTCACAGAGTAATTAAATGCTTGCAACCATTCAGTGCCATCTGTCTAAAAATCAAAGACAAACATGTACAGAACTGTGGTTTTGTATGGGTATGAAGCACTCACTCGCCCTAAAGAAAGAACGATTGGGGAGGGGGAGAATATTTGGATCCAAGAGAGTAATTATTTCTGAGAGGGAGCAGCTACGAAAATCTCCGATTAAATCAAGTCGGTGGAATTTGTTAATAGATCCCGACTGCATCGCTATCATGAAATGACCGCAACTACTAATAACTTATTAGCGAAAAGTTATGGCCCAAGAAAGTTTGAAATTTTCTATAAAACGTTTGTTATCGTGTAAACCAGGTTTTATCCCGGTCCGGACCTGAACATTACGTGTGCCATCTGGTCCTTGCAGACCTCTGTGATGTCTCGTCTGTTGTTTTGATTGTCTGCGGTGAAGGCAAGTTGAAACATGCAGAGTGATGGTTGCGTCATACTTGTAGTTTGATATCAAAAAGCCATTGCCTCGTTAAGTTATCCCAAAGAAGTCCACACCATCTTAAAATGACGTTATGTGAATGTATGAATGGACGATCATTGGAACAGTTTTACGGAACAAACTTAAATGTGAAGATGCACTCAAGCATCTCAGTACACTTCCGCAATGTGTCACTAGTGGACAGACGCCCCACAAAATTCCCTTTCTACTAATGCTTACGGTATCCAACCAAATGTACCGGTAACAAATAAAATCGAGCTGTAAAACATCGAAGTAATTCAACGCAACATAACCTCTCACCAAGTTTGGATTCTTTTGAGAAATATCAAAATACTATAAGTTTAAATACAAGGTGAAAATATTTATTTTACTTTACTTTATAGACCTGTGTTTATAACTGAACTAACCAACATACGTGTTTGTGGGGTGGAACCCTTTTCCTACACCCTCAGTGTCATTTGCCCAAGATTGCCCTGTCATTTTTAGAACAATATAATGTATGAATTTTCATATTTTATTCTCTCCGCATTTGTACTATTCAAACAGAAAATAAATTAAGTTAAATCCCAAAACTGAAGCATGATATGTTGCAGGCATTGGATATGTACTGGCATGAGGACTGCCTTAAGTGTGGTTGTTGCGATTGTCGTCTTGGGGAAGTCGGCTCAACGCTGTATACCAAGGCAAACCTTATTCTCTGCAAGCGGGACTACCTCAGGTCAGTATACCCTTTCTTCACAAAATAAATAATAGAAAAACTCCACAAAGAAACATTTTGTCAAGCCATAAGACTATGCAGCGTCATAACACAGAATATTACAATCCACTTGAAGAAGACTGCCATCTTCATATTCACAACCATGAGAACCTGAAATCTCACTTAATTTAACTTTTTCACCGCTGTTAAAACCTCAGACATATGCTAATTACATTATTGGTACTTGTGGGTTATCAGGACATATCGCTTTAAAAATGGGTTAGGTTAGGTTAGGTTGGTTAGGTTAATGTGTGTGGATAAATGACATATACTTGAAAGCTATTATATTTTATTTGGATATGCAGGTCCAGATATTCGACTCTCCTGTTTTGTGTCCCAATAACCAACAAGTACCACATTATTTTACATATACAAGTAAGATTTCATTAGTTATGTGGCTTCGTGTGTTATTTACTGTATGTCGATATGATCGGCAGGTTGTTCGGAGCAACGGGTTATTGCGCAGCTTGCAGCAAAGTGATTCCAGCATTTGAAATGGTTATGAGAGCTAAAAGTAATGTCTACCATCTTGAGTGTTTTGCATGCCAGCAGTGTAACCACAGGTGAGTATTGTGTTATAATGGACATTCATATTTTCTGAGCTATTTTCAATATAAATATAATTTCTGACAGAAGAAAGTTATCAATTATTTAATAATTTTACAGTGTGTACTCCAAGGACTAGGGTCCTTTATAAGAAGCTAATAGTCGCTCAGATAATCATTAAATTTTCTGCCTTATATTTGTTTACAAGAACCTGCAATCCACACCTTTCAAACTCTATTTCTTTAATATTCATTTTAATATTATTTTCCCATGCATATGTTTGTCTTCTGAGTGGTCTGTTCCTTTCAGATTTTAATTTTTAAATATTTTATGTATTTTTTCTTCACTCCCATGCATGTTACATGCCATTCCAGTCTTATTCTCCTCATTATAATTATTTTAATAACATTTGATGAAGATCACAAATTATGAAGCTCCCCGTTATATAATTTTCTCCATCCTTCCATCACAGCGTCCCTTTTAAGCATAAAAATCTCCTTAGTGCTCTGTTCTCAGTCACTCTTGGAATGTGTTCAAATTTTGTATCCATAAAAACAATAAGTAAAATTAAATTTTTATATATCTTAATCTAATATATTAAAATATTCTGAACTGAACATTAATAAGCATTCCCGGAATTTAATCATCTCTTAATTTATCAGATACATTTTACTGTAAAATTATCATTTATTTGTATACATGTGTAATATATGTACAAGTAAAATATAAATTGGGTCAGACTGATTGATACTGAGGGATTCGGATTAATCTGACCTCTGGACCATTTGATTGCCCTTACATAAAATTGCACTAAAACAAAATTTTAAACCCTTTCATCGCTAACACGATGTGTTGTCACTGCTCGTCACGTGATCAAATAAACTTCAGGGTTTTGATAAAGACTCAGTGATGATTGTCAATTAATTTTTTACAGGTTCTGTGTGGGTGACCGGTTCTACCTTTGTGACAACAAGATCCTCTGTGAGTACGATTATGAGGAGCGACTAGTCTTTGCTAGCATGGCATACAATGCCAGCAGCCTCGCTCACATACGAAGGCAAGTCAGTAATTTGCAGGTATGCCCTAGACCTAAAACAGCATGAGCATTTACGCATACACACATGCAGGAAGCCACATTATTTTCGCTTGAAATGTTTAGATGACACAAACTCACGCAGTCAAAAGTTACCTAGACCACACACTTTATAATTTTTCAAGATCATAGCTATATTTACAGTTTCTGGGATTATTCATCTAGAGAATGTTCCACATTATGCCATATCATTACACCACACTAAAACCTGCGGTTAACTGATGATGTCGTAATTTATTTAATTACGCTCGTAACTGGTTACTGACATGTTGCAGAATCTAATAAGATACAGTGTTGCCCTTCGGTGGAAAGTAGGGAATAATTGGAAAGAAGCAATAATTTCATCTTTAAATTTACCGCTCCGATATTTTTAATTGTGGGAACTTAAAACTGTTGAAAAGTCTGGTGAGATAAGTGCATTCGGTGTGTTATAAATTCTTTCGAAAAAATACCGCTTGGTAGAAAACATTAAAATTTAGTTTAGAAAAAGAGGATTTGAAGGGGTGAGCTGAATCAAAGTGACCAAAGTTAGTTGGCTTTTTGAATACTGTACTTAACCATTGGATTTACTAAAATAAGAAATTTCTTAACAAGTTTAATTTGGAAAATATCAGTCAGGAAGACCCAAAATTTCACCCAGGTACTTATTAAATATAAATCATATCATTATGCCAACATATTAATTACTATTCAGCAAATGTGTCACGTCCAAGAATTAATTCCCTCTAACATCGTATTAATTGGCTGAATCTCCACTGTGTTGCCAGCTAATCACTGATAAATTTCTGAACCTTTATAACTTAAAATTTGATTTGATGCAAGAAGAACTGACGTGTCATTCTTGTTGCGAGTTGAACGTCCTAAGCTGGTTTGGCGTGATTCAGTGTGTTTTGTAAAACTCCACATTCATTTGAATTATTTCCCTAATGTCGTAACTATTACGTGTCGGGATGGGGAGAATTTAGCATCGTCATTTTATGCTGTCAAATTTTAATTTGAAACTTATTCTATATACATATATGTTCATGTCTCTGTCATAATACACTTTCACACGTAACTTAAGACACGGAGAAATATCATGTGAGTTTAACGAACAGTTTGCTGGTGCTATCGAAAAGGGTATAAGGCAAAAAATTAGAATCAAAATATGATTACTGCTTTCAGTCTTAAGTGTGTATCTAAAATATATACTCAAAATGAATATTTTTTGGAAAAAGAATCAACAAGTCTGGCTTTCAATAACTATCTGACTTTTTAAATTATCCTCCTCC
This sequence comes from Zootermopsis nevadensis, assembly GCF_977971745.1. NCBI lineage: Eukaryota > Metazoa > Arthropoda > Insecta > Blattodea > Termopsidae > Zootermopsis > Zootermopsis nevadensis. The sequence goes on along the minus strand of NW_028259144.1, from coordinate 7,338,980 downwards.
TCCTCCTCCTCCTCTTTCCCCCCCCCCCCCCCCCCAATCATTCAGGAGGTAGTTTCTACTTCTTTGGTAACCTTTCCTCCTCCATCCTTTGCACGTGTCCATACCAAATCAGTAGACTTTTCTCTATCTCCTCAATTATATCTCGGTCCATCCTCATGATTTCTCTAATCCTTTCGTTTCTCACTCTCTCTCTTCTGGAAATTCTAGCCGCTCTTCTTAGGAAATCCATTTCCATTATTAATTTTTAGGATTTATACACCTGTATCCTGGCACCCGCAAATTCCGTAGGAATGAAATTCTCTTGAATATCTTCACTGAAATTACTGAGGAGATCCGTAGTTCTGTAGAGTGAGATACAAGAGAACTTTATGCCTATAAAATGAACTACATTCAAGTTCATTTACTGCAAACAGTCTAAAATATATGTGGCCAACTGTTCAACACTAATTTTCAGTTTGAGGAATCCACATTTGACCAATTACATTAAATAATTTTAAGAATGTAGTACTGGAACATGCTTACAGTAGTGTATTATGAATATAAAACTGACATAATGTCTTTCAAATGCTGGAATTATGAGAATTGTTTTGCTGCATTTTATATAAAAAAAATAGCCTAACTACATCAAACTAAATTAAATTGCTTGTTAATTATTATTGCACGATGAAGAATCCAGTAGATGAAAGATTCTCAGGCTACAAGCCGAGTCTAAAGTTTTGCCCGTCACTAAGTAGAATACCTTGAAGCCATATTAGGGGAAACAAAGATGAAGCTCTACACATTTTAAAGTATTTAAAAGTGAGTGGTCAGCTGCATTCTTCAGCCCCTTTATCCAATGGAAGGAGGACTTGATCTGTTTTGAATAAGAGGCTTCTACTTAGAAATAAAGAGAAAAATCCCTTGTGACATATAAAAGATGCATATATTTTGATGTAACCCCTGTTATTTTTCTGTTATGTGGTTTATGATAAACCTGAAAGATATATTGACCATCTTGGATCAAAATTAAATATTTCTGACAACCTTTAGTATAGGCCTTACACCAGTTTTAATTTAAATTTTGTTAGTGGTTTAGGAGATTAAATATATATATATATATATATATATATATATATATATATATATGAATGGATATAAATGACTTTATTATGTCAATATTAGTCCTCTGTGTTGTTATGTAATGCCATGTAGACTTTCAGTTAGATAACCAATGTTTCAGAGAAACATACTGTCTCCATCTTCAGTCTGACGTCAATTTTGTCCTTTTGATGCACAAGGGTTCCAGTAGATAGAATGTCCATAGTATTAGAGGTTCACTAAGTAAGATTTGAGGTTCATGCAGTGGAGATGGTTATAATGCCATATGGACATCATCGCTAACGAGACAGTATGTTTCTCTAAAATGTTGGTATCTACCTGCAAGTCCATGCAGCGCTACAAACTAGATCATTGTCGTCTTCATCATCTTCACCACTGTGAGAACCTTGATCTCACGTGACTTCCTCATCGAATCACTTAATGTACAAACCATAGTCAACCGTTTCTCTCATCATATGTATTTGCGCTTGTGTTTATTTCTTCTGTATAACTAATAGCTTCACTTTCTTCCAGCCAGCAGGAGACAATTTAAACATCGCCTATGAGAATCCACGCCTCCTTCATCAACAGTATCACCACCATCACCACCACCACCATCACCATCACCAACAGCTGACACCAACCTCATTCTTTCCCAATGACAAGACGCCAATGCTTGTTACGCCAGCGAGTGGTGGTGGAGGCGCTGGTCAACAGCTAAGAGACGATGGATCCAGTGGTTATGGCAGTCCTGATTCAGAAACTTTTGATGCGCAGTGTAACTAAACATATTTGATCCCGTTACATGCCCGAATACCATCAAAATATTAAGATGAAGGAGTCGTGTTAAAGTATCTGTGCTCGGCAAACATCCTGCAGTTAGTGGCTGCTTGCATCTTCTGAGAAAATAATAAATTGTACCAAGGAAATATCTGAGCAATGTGACTTCATTTAGTACCTCAGTACAGGAGTACTTAAACTTCAAAATACTGATATACATATGGATTACATAAAGAAGGAGATGTTTATGTATCAGTTCATATAACTGATTTTGTAATAGTTTCAAAAATGTATGCACGAAGGTATAACATAATATTTAAACATTCTTACAATACTCAGCGCTCTGCATTAAAGAACACGGTATCAGAGATATGTAATTTCCAGGATACTATGGTGAGTGTTAATCGTTAATGATTAACATAACCTCAATCCAAATAACAGTTTGTATGGGTTTCTGACATTTTGCCATGTTAATAGTCATAGTTCATTATGGTATTTTGCAAGCTTTAGTGTACAGTAACAGGATTCTTGACAGCTGAGGAAACATTACACATGAGACATTATTCCTGCTTTCATATCAGTGAACATATGACCTATACATTTCTTTAATGATGCTATCATTTACATGGAAGTGAATGTTTAAGGTCTTGCTATTTCAATAAAAATTTAAATATCCGCTGGAATAAAGGAATGCATTTTCAGCCAAATAGATTATGGTAGAGTGTACAAGATTGGTAACTTACATTAAATGACTACCATTCATATAAGCAGCCACTTTCTGTGCAGAGGGTGATTTATATAAAACTAATGTTGCAAACATTAGAAAAGGGAAAAAAAACATTACAGTGAATTCTGTTTCAAGACTGTTCTGAAATGCTGTCTTTGAATTCTTATGCCTTTATGTCAAAATATATTTAAAAGAAACATATTTACTGAAATTATAAACAAAATTAGTTTTAAAATACCAATTAAATAGGAAAAATGAAAGAATAAGACAGACAACAAGTATTTTTTACACATAGAATGTGATCCTATACTAGTCGGTTCGCCAAATATGAAATAAAACAAATATTTCCAATTTTATCATCTAAAGATTTTCTGATGTATACGAAATGAACGCGATTTAGATCTATATAATGATCATGATGATAGGATGATAATAAAGAAGATGAGGAAAATGAACACTCCATCATCTTTTGTATACCATTTAGTGGCCTGTGATGACTAAACTAGCTGGTACTCAGGTGAACTGATTCCACACACTATCTGCTTCTGAGAAGAAGGGAATTGATGCTGATTGTGATGTGCTACAGCAGATTTCTCTTGACAGAGCCAGGAAATAAGAAGTTTAGCATTGTCCTAATATACATTTCATTCAATTAATACTTGTTTCTGTTAATTGTTGCTCTTCATTGAAATTGGTTTAATAATGAATACTAAACAAAACCAAAAAATTGGTAAAACTGTAAACACAAAATTATGAACTGCTTTCTCAAGTCTTGCAGAACTGGTCTGTAAAAGAATTAGGCTCATCAATGTACACCTATAATTATTTATCATAACAAAGATTTTCAGCTGTTTGTAGTGTACAGATAATCTTCCTGTAACATTTCTCTTTTTGAGATTTTAAATTTTTACAGAAATGAAAATGTGGATTGTGATCTTGTGGGTTGTGGTACTGTGTAGTCTTGTACATAGTTAACATTTTTGAAGAAACATCTCCCCTTAATTTTCAAGGTGGAAGTGGTAGAAATGTTAGTAACCGCAGATCACAATAAAAAAATATCTTAAATTTCATCGTGCTTAATTTATATATAAGTATAATGTATATAATCCAAGTTTCAGTGCAGTAGAGTCCTTGGACCTTAAATACAGTTACTTAATTTTTTAATTGTATATACTATTTAAATTTATTAAATGTGAAAACTATTTTTATTCATTTAGCTACAAGCTCCATGAAAAAAGTATATTTTTACATTAATACTACACGTCTTAACATGTCAACTTTAGGAATGAGTTACCATAATCAAGCAAAGATTGCTTACAAAATCATTTGGATTTCTTTTATTGGATCTTTCTGTAAATTTTTCTTTAATTCAAACAAGTCATAACTGTAAAAGTCTATTGAAATTATTCACAGACTACAGGAAGAAATAATTATTTAAAGGTAACATAAATCCTTGGAAAGTATGGTGACGTTCATATTTGGCAATGGTGGTGAAAATAAAAACCTTCAGGTTTCATAGAATATATGGAATTTCTTGACCGGCTGAGCAACTAGCTTGTGAGGAACAACTCTATTCCATGGAGTGAGTTTTTTAATTGAAAATATTCACCAAGGCACAAGAAATATCAGTACTTATTCCATTTAACAGACATTATGTAACAACCCTGGTGCATCTTCTAGAGTTTGCATTTTGTAAATGGCTGGCATTCCTTGACCTTTGTGAATGGCCCAAATATTCTTCAAACATTTCCATGTAAATGTAAAGTACTCATTATTGTCATCCAGTTTCAATCAAAATTGGAGTGCAAAATGTTGTTATTCCATATTAAATTTTCATATTAATCTGTTGAGCCACTCGATTTGCTACACGCATAACTTGCATACAAATGGGCAGATAAAGAAATTTTAATACCCACCCTGCAGGGCTGTAAACATGCCTGAATAGTGACCATTATATTTTGTTCTGGGTTAGTTAAACCCAACCTCTTCAGTTCCATTGCAATATTACCCATCTGTCTTTTTCCTAATTGGTCACTTTTCAGGAGAATCCCTTACCAAAATTCTTACTGTATTTATGTGAGATAAACATTTAAAGTCTTCTCAGACAGTGAATTATTTATGCACAGTATGAAAGAAAGCTTAAGACAGTCCTGAATCTCTTACAAGGACTTTGGTTATGAATATGATCATACTACGAAAATTAGTGACACTAAATCTTATTTCCTGGCCTTTATACTTAAAAGGAGCAAGTTGTAATATCAACTCCTGTTATAAACATGAAGTGGTGAGTTTCAGATAGTAAAAGCACAATTACTGTGTATTAATGTCACTAACTGTACTTCTACATATTTGTTTTATAACGTGCTGAATATGTAAACATTTTAAACTTTGCATCATTCAAGCCATTGGGACTATTGAATCACATCCATATTGACAAATTTATTATATGCTATATTTGCTTCTAATCTATCTTCTACTCACCTGTTCATATTTCTGTTCAAGTTACATTGCACATATTTCTATGTTATTGTGAACATTACGATGTGAGATGGAACTTCAGAGATTACTTGCCCTGTAACTAAACAATCTGATGAATCAATGGACTTCCTATTTCTCATTTTGTTGTTTTTATGTATAGTCACATAGATAATAATAATAATAGTAGGTGATAGTAATGATTTGGAACACAATTCTGAACTCTGTTCTTTTAAAAAGAATATGCAACTCCTATATCATAACATTTTTGATAAATCATAAATTGTGAGGATAATGTGGCTGAATGTGATCATAAACGGTACTCTGGAATGGGTGGTACATAAGTATTAAGATATTTGAAGTAACCTCCAATGAAATGGTGTGGATTTAAGCTACTTCCATATAAATCAGAAGTAACAGTATCATTTTGAGCATCACGAGTGTTAGTAGGTAAACCAGTTGGCAAAAACAGTGATGAAAGATGGCTGAGCTTTTCTTATGTAACAGATTAAATTTTTAAGTACAGACAGTGTATATATTAAAACAAAAACTTCTGATTTAAAACTAAATCTGTATGAAAAATAAGATATGTTAACAACTTATTATTTTGTGTATGCAAGAAATTATATATTAAATACTCAGCTACCAGTGTTTATGCCATGTATTTTCTGAAGGATTAATCAGGTAAATGAATTTTTTTTTTATCTGTTACATATTTGATTACATTTATTTGTTAAATGCTGGATTATGTTTTATTGTTAATGCCATTGGTTATAATAGAAATACATTTATTTCATAGCTTGACAATGTAAGTGGTGTTTAAAAATACAACATGTTGGATTATAATATGAATTACAACAGTTTAAGACAAGGTACTTTTCTCATGTCACACACAACAACTCATTAACCTATTTTATGTTCTAAGAAAGAAATTTCTAAATCCTGCAAAGAGTAGCTGACAATTTTCATATAAAGATTTTGCTGAAAGTAGATCTGTCACTTTGTCATCATCTAGTATTTTGATTTGTATTTTCAGATAAAGAAGTTCCTCATCGATCACTCGTAGGGTTAAGAATCTGAAATTAAATCAGTAAGTGTGACATCAATTTAAATGATAAATTAAGTATATGCTTTGATGGTCTTGTTCTAAATCCATTTCTCTACAACATAAACATATTAAAGTAGTTTGTTTTTTTACTGATGTGAGTTCTGTGTTTCATGAACAAATTCTGACTGACATAATCCCATGTACATTGGAAGTTACTGCCAAGTCACTAATAATCTGTTGGTCAGATCTAGAATTATTATGAAAGAAAACAATCTGTTACTGATTCTGTTATATCAACATCCATAAATTTGTGCAGTGTAAGACACCCACTTCAGTATTTTCCTGTAGTATGGCATCTTGAAAATAAAAAGAGTTGATACCAAAGTATAAATATCAAGGAAGATTGTTAATATAACTGAACTGTAAATAAATGTTGTATTAAATGAATACAGGGCAGAAAGTTGAAGTCAAACACTTTCTGGCCTCTGATCATTAGATTAAAATTTCATGAAATGTAAATATGATATTCTATGAAATAACTGTTTGGCTATGACTCCCATTTAGTGTAATACAGACATATCTTGAGTCAAACTGTAGAATGCATTATTCATTTGCTATTGTTCCATGTACAATAATTCTGTTGGTATTTGTTTTCTGTTTAATGATGCAATCAGTTATTATGTATAAAATATCGTAGGGATAAATGTGATTCATTTTTCAACTAAACAAAGTTATCTCTATAGAATTCTTTTGGAAACAAATGTACATATGACTTGTGTTAATGAAAGCAAAAATAAATGTTGTCTTTTTGTTACATTGTGTTCAAAGAACACAAGATTGTTTGTTTTAGATAAGTAGCAAAGTAAAAGCTGGGAAATGGACTGAGCACATGAAGTTGAAGCAACCATCCAGATCTTGCACATGAGGGACTTCATGCTTTGGAACATGGTAATGAAAGGTAAAGATTGAGTTACCTCAGGGGCTAAGCTTATCTCCATGAAGGCATCTAAGGATAAGAGGCAACAGATCAGTATCTCATCATTTTGCTTACAGAATGTTTTGCTTTATTTTGAATGATTATCAGAATAAATACTGACTGTTGCCCTAATTAACAATAAGTAACAATTAGTAACAAAGACTTTTTCTTGGGCATAAAATTTTTTAGATTATTGGGATGAGCTTTGGCTTATGTGAATTAACCTCAATGCTAGATGGAAATTGGTAGTCAACTTCTTGCTCTGGTCACTTTAACTGCAGGGAAAGAGACCCTTTTGTCCATTGGATAAAAGTATCATAGAGCCTAGCCAATTTGAAAATGGTGACTAGGAGAAAAATCCCTGCTGAACCTGAGAATTAAACTCCTGTAAATAGTCACATTACTGAAGAAAAGTCTTCATTTAACTAGGTAGAGTAAAAGTAAGTTTATTCCAACACCTAAACTTATGGGCTGGTAGTTTCAAAAAGAATTTCTAATCTGAAGACGGCTGTCCTCTGGGTTGTAGCACTCTGTAGTGTGATACGCTACAACCCAGAGAGAATGAACGAGCATGTGTACACACAATGAAACTTAAAAATTGTAATAATCTGTGAGACACTACTACCATTGTTTTAAGCGTATTAACATTACGTTCGTTTAGAAACTAGACACGTTATTATGGAAAGGCTCCAGTGGCATAATTCCGATACAAAATTTCACGAAAATCCGTTGAATCTGCTGAAAGATCATATATGAATGGGGACGTACGGCGTTTTCGCCCACACTAACGTCCAACGAAATACTACATTGTACCATGTGCCAAGGCTAAGAATTATTGTTTTACAACGATTTGCACAGAAACACAATGCATTCTGTAGAGAGCAATTTTCTTAGTTTGATGTTATAACGTATAAATATGTGCCATTACTTTATTTTGTTCTTTCTCTGATAAGCTACGCTGTATTAAGAATTGAATCCAGTTTGTTCTTTCTCTGATAAGCTACGCTGTATTAAGAACTGAATCCAGTTTTACTTCCCTATAAAAATAATGGTCAAACAGAAAGTCAACGTATCAGCTTGCATTCTGGTGGCAGAAGCTGGATCTTTCTTACGAAATTGGTCGTGTTAACCATATATTCACATACCATGTGCTTATACGTGCCACCAAGATTTTCATTCCAATGTTCAACATAGCAGGCTGTGTAATGCGCTGATCGCCATGATAAAAGTTAATATGATGGTAATCATGGCGTGTTGTGTCGGAATTTCATTCTGCTTTCGAATATGTATGTGATCAGATAGGTTTGAATATATTAGTTCATTATGTATTATAATATCATGGATTTTCAATATGCTGCTTCTTTCAAACGGTTCTAAGGTGCCCAGTAGACATAACTCAGGGATTCGTGAACCAAGTTAGGCAGAAACGGAAACAGGTAAGATTCAGTACAGTTATTATTAACCGAATAGTTGTACTAAATTGTAAAGCTGAAAAGCATACAGTGATTCAGACACATGTGTTTGCAGCTAATAATAAATGTACAGAAGGTAGGAAATGTCTTCCATTCAGGATACTTAAAAAATTATATAAAGTAGTGAACGTAACTAAGTAGAGATTTTATATTACCATTGTATTGAAATATTGTCCGGTGTCCCTCAAGGATCTGTATTAGGGCCTTTGTTGTTCAATGTGTTCATTAATAATTTGTGTAATGTCATTAAATTTTTGAATTACCTCCTTTTTGCGGATGACAAAAAATTTCGGGCCATAAAGTCTCCTCATGATTGCTCTTTACTTCAAAAGGACATTGACTCCTAATGTGGCTGGTGCGCATCCAACCACATGAAGCTTAATGTTAGTAAAACTAATGTTATTTCATTTACTAGGAAAACCAACACGTTTTGTTTTGAGTACCAGCTTTGTGGATCCCGAATTAATCGTACGGATACTATAAAGATATGGGTATCATCCTTGATTCTAAACTGCATTTTCACCACCATGTTGACTTTGTATCTTCTCAAGCCTTGAAATTATTGTGTCTTATTCGTGCCATAACTTTCTCATTTTCAACTTTGGACAGCCTTTATATGTTATATTTTAGTCTAGTAAGATCTAAGCTTGAATATGCTTCAGTTGCATGTAATTCTTTAACTGCTGCTGACTCTTGTAAGCTTGAACGCATACAGAGCAAGTTCTTATACTTGTGTTACAATCGTTTCTTTCCTCATGTAAGTTATCATTATGCCAATGCCTTAGAAAACCTACATTTTCATACTCTTGGCACTAGGAGGAGTCACCTTGACGCCCTCTTTCTTATTAACGTATATGGGGGATATAAATTCTGTCCCTCCTTACTCGAGACTGTTGGTGTGCGTGTTCCATTTCCTAATTTTAGAGATTTCTCACTTGTTACTGTTGGCCCTGCATACAAAAGATGTCCATCTGCTAGATGCGCATCCGCTGCAAATACTCTTTGTAATGATTTTGACATCTTTAGTAACCATTTGCTTACTCTTAGGCATATCCTAAAGTAGATGGTATTGTTTCATTTATAAATAATCATGTAATTTTTTGCTTGTTTTAATTATTAATCTATCTGTTTCCTAGGAACTATATTATTATTATTATCATTATTATAATTATATGATTATTGTATTTACTTTGTTGTGCTGCATCTGTAATTGGCCGACTGGCTGTTGATGCAGTTCTCTAATAAAAATAATTGAATTGAATTAATAATAAATTATTACTGTAAGAACTACATTTTTGTCCAATACAAAATATAGCTGGTCAGTGATTTAAATCGTACCTTCATAACAGAAGACAAGTAGAAATAAAATCACCAGATCCAAATAATAGCACCTATTCAAATTGGGGCATTAAAAACGTGGAGTTCATCAAGGTTCAGTACTTGGTGGTCTGCTTTTCATAATTTACATGAGTGACTTGTCGCCAACCATTAACTCTCGGTCTAAACCCATACTTTTTACACATAACACTAATATTATTTCACATCCAGAAACTGACTGTTTCTAAATTTGCTTGAATGATGTCATTGCTAGCTTGAACAAATGGATTAAAGCCAACACATTTACATTAAACTTTTACAAAACAAATTTTATGAAATTTTGTATTACTAACAAAAATTGTGTTTATAAAAGTATAGGGTATGAGGATAAAACAATTAAAGAAGTAGAAACAAACAAATTTTTTGGCCTAAAAATTGGGAGTAACTTAATTGGAAAATATGTGTTCAATACATTATCCTGAAAGTAGCTCAGCATGCATTGCTATGAGGACTGTCACGTCACTCATGAAAGCAGGAACTTTAAAATTAATAGTGGGTATACTTTCTTGTGTTTGCAATAATAATGTAGTCAACTGTAAATTACTGTTGTAACTATGTAATTTATATTTGTATTAGAAACAAGAATTGTATTTGTGCTATTACATTCTAAATCCTTGGCTTAGGCCTATGAATGATCTGTGGAATGTAATATTTTCTATTCTGTTTTATTGTGTCATAAATTGGTAGGGGAAAAGTAATTTGTAAGGTGACTTTTTAGAAAAACTTCAACGGAAGTTGCATGCAAGAAAGTCATTGAATATATGGTGGATACAAGAAGTGGATAAAACAAAGGGACAGTTTGAGAACATTGTGGAAAATTTTATTTGCTTCTGCTCTTCTTTGCTGTCAATAGTGTTTTTGTTATAAAGTGAAACTGATGAGGACCATGTTGAAATGTAATACCGATGTTGCATTGCAGTGAGACAACAGAGTATTAGCAAAACAATGGAGAAACAGTGACAGATAAACAGAATAGTTTGCTATAGAATATTGTTATATGTTGATGAAGTCAAGTGATATAATCTAATCATATCTGAGACAATTTGAAGTTCTGTAGTTTCATAGGATTTTAAAATTACGTAAATGGAAAAGTAATTAAAGTTAAAATGAACCATTGTTTAAAAGCAAGGTTAATATTTTGTAAGATTTAAGGTTTTCATGGGGGTGAGTCTGAAGATGGCTGTCTTCTGGGTTGTTGCGCTGTGTAGTCTGGTAGAAGTTTACTGACATTTCAGAGGTCCTTGCTGCCTCCATGCATTTCATATGTGAAGCACTGCACTGATTTTTATAACTTTTACTTGAAACAGTTTGGTGAACATTTATAAAAATAATTTCTGACTGATTTGTGTATATTTAAATTTCTGGAAATAGATGTTTATCTGTAGACAATGAACATTGATTACAGTGAGTAATGCACAGCAGACTAGAATACACTTGAAAAATATATGTAAACTGTTATAATGTACCATTCCACTCATGTTTGGTGTGTGCAAGTGGCTACATGAAAATGGAGCAAACCTTTGAGGATTTCTTTGTAATATAAATTGATAGAAGACTTTACTGTATTATATCTTGACTGATCTCATTGATAATTTGAATATGAATTATTTGCAGTATCTGAAGAGCATAACAATTAAGGCATAATGAATTTAAGATATTGCATGGCCTCCCATGTCTCTAATAAAATGGCTCTTTCACTTGGTAATAGTTCTGCCGTAATTAATCAGTAATCCGAAATTATTGTCAGAAGGATTGTGTAATCTTGTTTATCTTTGTGAAGTCTTAGAAGAAGTTAAATACATCATTCATAATAATATCATTTTCTTTGAACTTTGGAAGACGTCCTGATGTTACGTGATAATGCGTAGCAACAAAGTGCTATTGTCAAGTAAATACCTGTGACGTATGCCTAGAAAGTAACGTCCTTGATTACTAGATGACCGAAGAACTTCGTGCTTGTTCGGATTTGACGCAAACTTTATGGGTGATACGTTATTACACCAGTACTGTTATAAAATACAAAATAAATTAATAACGGTGCATCGAAATTGGAGTAGCGGAAACCGTTGACATTACATTATACTAATGGAAAAGACACGTTGAAATTCAACGTGATTTTGTTTTCGTATTCTCATCCATTAACCCCTTTCCGAGTTTCCTTTGCGTTTTCACGCCATTATCACTCATTTTCTATCTTTCCTTTGTACATTTATGTCCTTTTGAAATAACTGCAGCTGCCAAATTGTGGTATCACTTGCATGACTTTAAACATTTTGCCATCTAGCGTCGTTAATGAGAACTTGGTGAGTCACGTATAACACAGAGAGGCCTAGTCAAACACGTTTTAAATAATTTAAATAAAAGCTATGTTCTAAGATGTATATTAACTAGCTGCATGAATTGTTTTTGAGAAAATGGGTAACGTTTTGTTTGGGCTTCGTATAAGATATAGTTTCTTTTGCATCATTACGGATTAAGCTGTAGTGTTTTAGAAGACGTAATAGTGTAGACCCCAATATTAAATTTAGCCGAATTCCGTTAGAAATTTCGGAGATGCGAAGAACATATAAAATTCGTCTTTTCAGGGTATAATTGTCGTCACTGTGTAAAATCAGAACTCTTTCTGCTGTCAGGACTAATCATCTTACTGCCGGAGAATTTAATTGTCTATGCATGGCTGTGTCGTGGACATACTGGGTTTTCCTATTATAGATAGCAGGCAGATATGTTCAAGTTTATGTACATAGCTGAAAAGTGTCGGGATAAAATGATGTTCACATCTCTTTGTCATAAAACTATGACTTATTACTTCCTTCTGAGTTTGGGCTGGAGTACAGACTTGATACAGATCGCTGTGGGTTAATACACATCTAAAACGCAAATAGGCGAAACCTCCAAATCCAAAAATAGCTGAACACTCACTAACAGGATGAAGATCACAGAATATAGGGAAACAAAGTATAAGCTACTCACAAAGCTCAGATCATCGACCGTAGCAGACTGAAAGCAGATAAAACCACCTCCTGAATTTAGATCGACGTGGCTACTAGTTCCCTGGAAAGAAGCTGAAAGTATTAGTAACAGCAAGAATAATATCGTAATGAAATTTGAATTATGTAATGGTTCGTGTACAAGCCCCGAAATTAAAAGTTTTCTAATTCAATTACAAATTCTGTCAGTCTTCTAAAATTCTAATTAACTAGCTGAAAGCTAAATGGTAAGATAAAGTATTACTCTGTCGTACTAAATGATGTACCGTAAGATTAGTATTTGGGATTTTCACGGTTGTGAGTCCTAAGATGGCTGTCTTCTGGCTTGTAGCGCCGTGTAGTCTGGTAGAAGTTTACCATCTTTTCCGAGGTCCTTGTTGCCTCCATCATCTGCACTCATCGCCCTTTTGATTTAGGCAGGAAGGACCTCAGAAACATTGGTAAGCTTCTACCAGACAACACGGCGCTACAACCCAGAAGATAGCCAGTCAAGGTACCACATACTTAATGAAGTTGTTGCAGTAATGTAATTTTGTGGATTGGTCTTTCTTGAGAACTGAACATTCACTTAACTAAATTTCCCGTGTTTTATTGTGTTCACAAGACCCCGTAGCGTATTTATTTTGAGTCGGATTAATCCATTCCTCTTATGGAGTTTTGTTTAGAAATATTTATGTCATTGTCTTCGCATTGGTCTCATCCCTTCAGGGTTTCAGATGATTTTTTTTTACATTTATTAAATTTCCCATACCTGTTACACGTTCCTAGCCATTTAATATTTCTTTGACTTTCCCAAATAATATTTAGTTCATAGAATGACTGCAGTAGGGCACTGGTGTATTCATTGTAATGCGAGACAGAACGTTCTTTGCGTCACCAGTAAAAATCGTAACTTAGTTTCTGTGTTATACAGAATAAATGTTCATTGCCTTAGAATATTTTGTTACGCAGCTCCGCCCAACGACCATTATACACTCTTACCTGAAAACATCTGAGCCTGCGTAGCTCAGTCGGTATAGTGACTGGCTACGGACTGGGCGACCGGGGTTCGATCCCCGACGGAAGCAGAGGATTTTTCCTCTAGCCTCTGCGTCCTGACCGGCTCTGGGGTCCACCCAGCCTCCTCTACAATGGGTACCGGGGTCCTTTCCCGGGGGTAAAGCCGGCCGGGGCGTGATGCTAACCACTCACCCCCATCTAGTGCCGGGGTCAAGGAAGAGAGGAGCTATACCTCCACTCCCCCCAAGCGCCTACATGGCGTATAGTGGGACAAACTTTACTTTTACCTGAAAACATCACTCTTTTTTTCGTAACAAAAGGTGTTCGAACCGGTGACCTCTTTCATTCTTACAAGGACTGTATATAAACAAACCAGCAAGTGGCACTTAGTCCGTTAATGCACAGCGTACGTTGCTGTTACACCATATTTCCATACGAAGCGCTTGGAAGAAGACTAGCACAAGAGACAAGTTGTTGAGGACTGCATAAGAAAAAATCGAAGGCGTAGAACATTCGCGCTGTATATTTTATTGTCTGACGACTCACGGAAGTGGAAACGTGTTAGGAAGAAGCATAAGTTTTTTTCGTACTAGAAACATATTTCTGTGTAGGATCACTTATGGAACCGTTTAGGCACTTCATGAACACCCTGTAGATAATCGTGCAGGTGATTTGAAAAGTTACTAGTTTAGGAACAGGTATCTTGCTGGCATTGACCTCGTTTTGGTAACTTCTAGAAGCTGTTCGCGGTCAGTGTCGTCACGCAGATATTTCAGACATTTGTAAGACAGCAAGTCACTGCTACGAGCATTAATAAAATTGAAGAGTAGGTTGTTTGTTTTCAACATCCATACGCGGTGTACTGGTTGTAGATGAAAGATTATATTAAGGTTACATTTGTTAGCCTTCATAATGTTACAGAAGGAAATAGTGAACACATCGTTAGTTATTTTATTGTCTTATAACAGTCGTGCTCCATATTAAAATGGCCTTCGTACTAAAGCTCCTACGTTCGTTTGATTTAATTTGAATCATTGTATGCTGAGCCAAATTCTCAAATTATGGAACACGAGTATGTATGTATTAATACTTACATCATTTATACAAGTGTGCGTATATATTAAAAAAAGTTGTAATAGAGAGTCCGGAGAAAGATAGTTATTTTATGCACATATTTTGACGTAAATACGTCTATAAGGAAGGGTCATTCCTCAAAAAAGTGTTACGAAAAAGTGTAAGATCCGTATCAACAAATCGACAACAATGTGTAAATATGGACCGACAACAATGGTCAGCTTGCGTGCATTGTAATGTTACATTACTGCCGTCAACAATCCGCTTTCGTAACAAGATGGATGACATTGAAGATAACATTACATTACATTACAGAGACGTAAATATAATTTAAATACAGAGACGTATTTACGTAAAATTCTCCGGAACCGTGGTTCCACTGTAACGTTTTTATTTTACACAGACTTTTTAAAATTAAATCTGAAAGAGGCTTTACTGTTTGAGTGTGCTTGTTGTAACTTTTGAACACGTTGGCCGATATCTATGAAGTTGGATCATGCGATGAGATGTCTCCCAGACGTCATATTTTTAAATATAACCCACAGCCTTCATCGGCATAATGAGTCCCCCAATGTGAATTGAAAAATTACGTCTTACACTGAGTCAGTACAGTGACCGGGGTTCGATTCCTAGCAGATTTTTTCCCTTCATCTTGTTGACACCGGCTCTGGGTCCTGGAGGTAAAACGGCCTAGACGTGAAACTGACCACTGTTCCCTATATAGACCTATTCCAAGGTTAATGCGTTTAACGTTACATCCATTCACCCATATTTTATGTCGAAGTGCTTAATTAAGCACAAGGATTTTACCTTTTAGGCCACCTATTGATTATAACTCTGACAAGATCCCTGAATTGAGTTACATTCTCATCCAAAACTTAAATTTCATATTTAAGAATTCTAAGGTTACTCATCTTGAACTCTTTAAAGTTTAGTGGTAACCATGAATACCACCTGCTTTTGTAATAAACAGGGACTGTATTTTACGCACAGAATGTAGTTACGTGTTTCTTGTGATTTTCAGAGAAGGCGGGGGTTATGCCCTTAAACAGCATTATCAACTCCATATTTGTAACGATTAAATGTTTTCTTTGAGGTAGGGACTGGTGTATTCAGCCGAGTTGCAAATAAAGTCTTGTTTAGCGTAATTTTTTTTAAAGGTAATTACAAGTTGTACCATACAATCACGTTTATATTGCTTTAAAAAGTATAACGGTGGTTTGAAATATAGAACAGTTATTTTCCTTCACGTTATTCAATCTCTAATAACCAGATTCTGTTACGTCATGTCCTTTCCTCAGACGTAGATTTTCGTATGTACAAGTTTCTTAAAGCAAAGTTGTTCGAATCTTTGATCCCTTTCATGTATTATTTCTTGACTACAGAAGGTAAAAAGGTCATACAAAGTTTTCATATCGGTTATGTCTTCCTCTCTCCCCACCCCCCGTCAGTAATGTATAAGCTATTAACCAATTGCAGCGAAATTGCGACGACATGGTATACAAAAGTAATGCTATTGGAAACGTCTGTAAACTTCTACCAGACTGCACTGCGCAACACTCCATCTTACGTTTGAGTACAGTAACCAACACATTTTACCTTTTTAGCAGCTGATAGTGATGAAGTGACTTAATGTATTCATTCTCTCACGTGGATTACAACTCTGGTTTCGTAATACGGAAATTCTTTGTTATCCGGGTCACGTCCATCAGTACTTCGAGGGGGGAGGGGGTGGCGATGGAGCCAGGAGAAAGGTAAAACTAATTCGTGAAGCAGAGAGAAGGAGATTATGTTGGAAATTGGTTTCGCACCAGCATGTAACATCTTCGGTCATCTGCTATTTCTGTTTCCAGATTACCTGTCTTCTTATAATCGAAAAGGCGTGATTGTTAGGTTAGGTTTCCGACTAGAAAAAGGCGTTTTTTACCCTCAGAGTTACCAGCAATACTGTTTGTGTGTGTTGAATAGTATAATTATGGTGATGGTACTAATGTTTGTGTTTATGTTTCCGAAAGAAGTTGAAAGCATCATTTTTAGGTTAGACTAGAGCAGAGCGCTCCTTTCGGAGCTCCTCTGGGAGTTGGTCAAGTTTTAAAATCTTGTGCAAGAAACTAAACCAACCCCCCGAACGGGGGGTTAAAACACTAGACCAACCCCCCTTCGGGGGAGGTTGGTTGCGTTTTAAAATCTTGAGTAAGAAACTAAACCAACCAACCCCCCCCGAATGGGGGTTTTAAACACTTGACCAACCCCCCCCGGGGGGGGGGTTGATTGCGTTTTATAAATCTTGTGTAAGACACTGAACTAACCCCCCGAATGGAGGGTTAAAACACTTGACCAATTCCCCTTCAGGGGGGGGGGGGTTGGTCAAGTGTTTAAAAAGCAACCAACCCCCTTCTTCAGGGGGTTTGGTTGCGTTTTAAAATCTTAAGTAAGACACTAAACTATTGGGTACATGTCCTACTTCCTTGGATTTCAGATCGTGCACGCACAGTTAGTTTAGTGTCTCATTCAAGTGTTTTAACCCTTGAGTAAGAAACTAAACCAACTCCTCCTCCGGGGGGTTTCAAATCCTAGACGTGAAACGTTCCTCGTTAACGTTAGTCACCACGTGCATGACGTCAGAATGCAGATCACTCTCGTCAGATTTACTGCCGTGATAATTTCAAACCTAAGAACGTTTTAATATGCTCTGTTGTATTGTAAAACTGAGTTCACATAACTGGTATCATTATCCTGTCGTTTTGTTAGAACGCACGTGTACTTAGTATAAATTATTTCCGAATGTGTTACGTCATCTTCATAGCAAAATCAAAATTAGTCAAGACATGCATTGTGTCTTCTGCGATGCTACACCGTGTAATGTGGTAGATGCTGATGATGAGGGTGGTAATGATGTAGGAATCACTCTTCTCAAAGATCGGTCAGTATCTGCAACATTACGTTAGCCGTACCAAACCTTCATACCGCTGTCATTAAGTTAAAGAGTTTACTCCTGACACCCGGGATTTGATTCTTAATACGAGCTCTGTGAATTTATCTATTTGTCAAGTTTTGAATGACTCTAGGATTTTCCCGGGGCGATTTTTTAAAGATAAAAACGATCGAAGCATATTTCTAATATAAAATATAAATTAAATGAGTGTTGATATCATAGTGGGTAAGAATTTGCTAAATTGTTTTATAAAACGAAAGAAATATGTATATAATAATGTGCTATAAATATTTGTGTTCAAGGCAAATTGCCATTGTGCTGAAATAGCAAATGGTCGTTCATCAACGTAAGGTTAGCAAGCCGTTCGTTCAAATGGCCATGGAACCACGTGGCAAGTATGAAAGCAAATGTTTTCACTCTCATTTCGTCCTCTAACTTACTAGCGGCAGCGTCTCGCAATTCACTTCCAGGAGAGTTCTGGAAGTAAGCCATGGTAGTGGTCGCGTCATAGTTCTTAGTACTGTGATTGTTCATATTATCCCTACTTCAATATTGATTCTGTTTCCTCATTGGTTTAACCAAGTCAGTATTCATCGGATTTCTTGAAATTTTTGAGATATGAACAATGAAGAGAAGCCTTGGTTTTAGATGATGTGATCTGTCGTGTCGTTTCCTACTCGTTTATATGCATTCGGTATGTGGTTAGTGTGGATGTGCCGTGTGCAACCAAAGGAGGTCGTTCAGTAACATCCAGTTGTCTTGTAGAGTTCCCGTGTGGCTGTGATCTCACTCTTAATGTATTTCTAACGTGGTTTACTGAACAGATTATCCGTTACAAGATATAATCGTTTTGAAATGAAATTAATCCAGTGACCAGTGACTACAGTTTCATATTTGTGTCCTCAAAACGTTTGATAGTGTGTTTCTGTGTTCTGACGTACTTTTTTTTTCTTATCAGCGTTGACACGTAAGTAACTCTATTATTCTTGTCATTGTTTTATTTATTAATTATCTACACGTGTGTCCCATAAACAGTTTAGTTCTGTTTGAAGGAAATAGTGTTTTTTCGAAAAACGAAGCTTTAATTCAACAAATATGAATTCTGTAAATTAAATCGGATATACACGTTTAAACAAGAGTTTAAAAACCCGTGTTATCTTGGTTTATAAAACTAAAATCCTTTGTATATGTATTTTTGTGTAAAATCTACAGTATAATTTTTTTGCGTAAATACGTCTATATGGAAGAGTCAGTGTCATTCCGCAAAAAGTGTAACGAAAAAGTGTAAGAAAAATGTGTAAGATGGTTTACCTAGGAAACGTCGAGTTTACTCGGCATTGTTGTTACCTAGGAAATGTTACATTACATTACATTACTTTACATTCAGCTATCCACGGTGGTCTAGCGGTTAGAACGCTGGCCTTGTAATCCTGGGGTCTCGGGTTCGATTCCCGGCGGTGCCCGAATTTATAACTTGTGTTGGGCAAGGCCGTGGTCTAGGCAGCATGGAGTTTTCCTCCGGGGGTTCCCCGGTTTCTCCGTGGCATCCCAACAATTACTCCATTCACACACAGAAGAAGGCAATGGCAAACCACTTCTGGATCATCTGCCAAGAACGTATATGAACAGGTCCCAGTCCGAGAAAAGGATGGAAGGATCCTGTTCATATGGGCCTGTCGTCAGACAGAACACTAAATAAAATAACATTCATCTACCACAGACCCATCTTAAGCGTAACTAATTCAAGTTAAATAAGCAATGTCTTAATCAAACTTATCTCAATTGTAAAGCGGGTATAAAGGAAATATTTAGAATAAAGCCAATATATAAACTTCCTTTCCGTATAGACGTATTTACGTCAAATTCTCCGGAACCGTGGTTCAACTGACAATTTTTTCCTTAGGAGTTTGTACCAACGATTGTTAATAGATAATTTGACTGTGAATTTGAAATCGGCGCTTCGTAGTCTGAAAGGGGTGTCTGTGTACTAAACCAATAGTAACGCAGTGGGCGTTTTTTGATCTGCACGACGAAGTTCAGGCCGAGCCATCGTTCAGTTCTGTTCATACGTTCGTAATATTTGTGACTTCAGCAAACATAACTTAATTTTCTTCGGCATTTTATCTCTATATTTAATTGATATTATTGAATTTATTATCTGTGTCCAGAGGTATGAATTGTGTGAAATGTCAGGAATTTGACCTTGTTTCGAATTTTATTTTCCTCCTGAAGAATGTAGGCTTATTGGAGAAATCGAACCTGTGTTCTGTGTAAGATATGGGAACTTAGATACTTAAGAATTTAAGTTCTACATTGCTTTATTGCATAACTGCTTTTATGTGTTGTATTTCTGATCTTCCATTGAAGATTCTGTGACATGTACGCCTACAATGTTTCGTCTGTGTATGGAGTCACTACTCGTGAATCATACTTATAATGACACGGCCGTCTATATTCACATTGACTATTCTTAAAGCTGATAACTTTATCATACGTCCGGCCTGTTTGGTATATTGGAGCCTAAAATTGCAAGACCCTTGTAAATTACCCAGTTGTTAGAACCTTGTCATTTGGGTCATGGTAGTTCGTTTTTTCGACAGTTGTGATTGGACTGATAGTTTCCAGCCATTGTGCCAAGTTTAGTATTAATCGTCCAGTTAAAAATATGTTTTATGGCAACACACGTCCAGAAATTGAAAGAGCTACAAGGTAGGCGTATTTCTTTATACTTTTATTGAGTAGTTTAAAAGGCATTTACCGAAATATAATCGTGTCACTGTTTTAATTGGTTCCTGAATATTTATTTTTAAACAGTTGCCTACACCTTAAAGCCTCTTTCCATCATATTTCCAGTGACAGATCACGCCGCCAGAAATCGCCCCCAAGAAATGAATTCCATCCCAATAACCCGAAATTGGCAAACACATTTTTAATTCTGTCTCTTGAAAAATTCTCTGAGTAATTTTTTTATTCCCTTCATCTGATATATAGCATTTCGTAATCACAAGTATTTGTATGCATGAACGCGTATGTGTTGACAGGCTTCGTTTAACAATATTCATATAATAAACCCTAATAGAAGTACAGATTTATTTGACGGGCGTCAAATCGTAAACATACAAAATAAATTAACATTAAGTCCAACATGCTCGTCTTATTTTATCCGTTATTTTCGGTCTTTTTTTTTTCGTTTGTTAGAAATACATATGAAATGTACGTGTTTTTATTTACCATAAATTTTAACAATAACACCCAGTACCAAATTTAACGGAAATCCGTTCATGCACAGTCGTTATTACGCACTCGTACATGAGACCCGGAGAAGCGGATGTACGTTTGCCTGCATGTTGTTGAGAAATACCTAAAAATACATTACTGCTACTGCCGAAGAATCAGTAGCAGTATGATCCATGAGCCCTGACTTTTCATAACTTTGTAGAATATTTAAGTCTGCGTTAGAAATTCACCTGGCAGATATTCTTAAAGTGTTCAGAACCCTGACGACAAAAAGTCGACACCAAAACAAAGAATGTACGTGTTATGGCAGGTGTAGTTTTGGAATTTGTGTACCTTATTATTCCAATTTTTAGACCACAGTCTTATGCAGAGGACTTATGTGGATTTGTAAATCGACAAGGGTTTGAGGTAGGAATCGTGTCTGGAAAGTGAGGCGAATTTTTTATTGGTACTTACTGAGAGCGCAATGACTTAATGGGTTCTGAGATATACTGTACTCATTATTGGCCTCTGCACTAATTGGATTTATTTTAGCTTAACTCTCCGTCTGATTTATTCCCAGGGAGAGCCAGGTACCCCCAAGAGACTGGGTGGTCTGCTCGTCTGTACGTAGCGAGGAGAAAAAGCTCTGGTCCCTGCCGGGAATCGATTGTCGAGTCCATAGTCTAGTCTGTACTGACTTGAGTTACCCAACTCATTATCTGCAATAAGTATGGAAAATCACGAAACATCCCATTGGAGCCCCTTAACATGATTGGAAGTCCGCTTATGACAGTTAACAATAGAGCTTAATTAACTTGTTGATCTGAAATTTATTCTTTTGCTTTTATAGGGATTTTATGATGAAATAATTATATTAAAAATTTTCTAAGAACTAGACCCAGTCAGTCATTTTACTGTTATTGAATCATTGAAGTACTATCGACTCAATTGTTTTATACGTGTGATAGTTGGCTATAAAATGCATCTTCACTCAGAAAATGCGTAAATATCAAATGACAGTTGTACATTTGAACAAGAGCTATCTTAACGTTGCGCGTTATTGTAAGAACAGCTTTTACCAAATGTGATTTAAGTTTTATTTGAGCTTCGTGTAGAGCAGCGATAGGATTCAAAATCATATTCACCGGACAACTTAATTCGAAATAGCGCGTACATATTAAATTACTTTTGGTAAAGAAAACTTTGGAATTGTAAGTGTAGTACGCCTTTCCGATATTGTTATAATACACGATTATTCGTACTAACTACCAACTTCATGAAAGAGTCCTTGAGAACCGAATAGTGTGTTCCGCTAGTCAAGAAATTCCATGCCTTTTATGGAAGCTGACATTTATTTCCGCGTTCGCAAGAGCTTGCCACCAATCCCTATCCTGAGCCAGATGAATCCAGTCAACACCCCCAAACCCAATTTCCCTAAGATCTATTTTAAGACAAAGTTACGTCATCGAAGTATCACCAAGAGACCAAGATTTACTTGCGCCGAAAAAAGTTTTATAAATAGTGATCTAGACCAGTGGTATTCAACCATTTTTTGTTCGCGTACCCCCAGATATAATTTCTCTTCAACTTTGTACCCCCAAAGTTGTTGGTGTATAATGCAAGTTGTACATCGTATATAAAATCTACATCTAAAATAAATTAAATAAATTACATTACTGATTATTCAGTGTTTATCATAAAATAATATTTTTTTTTTTTAAATTTCACGTACCCCCTAAGATGTCTTCGCGTACCTCCGGGGGTACGCGTACCCCAGGTTGAATACCACTGATCTAGACTTTGGAACATTCGATCTTGAAGTCTTTAATTTAGAAACTTCTTATCTTTAATTCGAGCTGGGGAAGTTTAGTGTTTGATTAGCTACGGACTGGATGTCAGGGTTTCGATTCTCTGCAAGGACAGGGTCTTGTCATTATCACGGCGTCCAGAACCTACCAGATCTATCTAACTAGTACTTTGGGCTCTTCATCCGGTATTGAAGCTGTTGGAGCATGCTGTTGATCGTTTCCATATAGTGCCGGTGTTGAGAACGCTTTCTGGTGCACCCCACCCCCATACGTAGTAATAACGTGTTACTTATAGTTGTCAGTATTTATGCCAGCCTTAAATGCGTCGTGCTTTTAGGAGCTTGGTAATATACAATGTATAGTTATGATGTACGTATATATAAGCTATGCTATGCTGTTTGACATTTGATGCATGATATTTTGCGATAATACTAATTCTTATTGGTGATGCAAGAAAGGAAGTAGGTGCTTTTTGTATTTTTTGTAGTTAATTGTACTAATAATATTAAAATATGCCAAGTAACCTATTTGCATATCAGCAATTTTTTTGTTTTTGTGTAGATGTGAAACGTGTTTTTCTCACGAAGGCAAAAAGAAACATGTATTTATGATTAAACTGACTTCAGCGACGTTTTGGAAAGTCTGTTATGTTATGTTCATTGGATTAAGATTAGTTTGTTCCAGAACAATTCTGAGTTTACCTCCGTTGAACTAGGCCCAACAGAGTAGATTTCACTCTCCTTCCTGATAACAGCTTAGCAGCTTCCGAAACTATGGAAAATTCCAAAATATGTTACTTTGATAATATACTTTTGTCACTTTAGTTTAGATTTGTATAGACTGAATATATGTGCTGCGCAGAATATTGGGACCTCAGGAAGACGTAACAGGATAATAGATAAAATTATTTAATGAGAGGATACATTATTTGTACTTTTCGCCGATTATTATTAAGGTGATCAAATTTTGGTTGTAAATTCTGAAGGCAAGATGCCGCTTACAGAGATTGTATTCTGGTGAATCTAAAAAATATATATAAGCGTGTGAGGTTATGTACACAATTTATTTCATACAGAATAGTATGGAGTGGCGGGCTGTTTTGAATACGGTAATTAACCTTCAGGTTCAGTATACAGAGGGAAATTTCTTGACTGTTTTAAGAGTCGAAAATGGCTCTCTCGATTCGTTGATATCGATACCGATGTACGTGTTCATGAGCGCCAGTAATTTAAAGCATTATCGGTATGTAAGATTTTGCTTTGTTTTGCTTGTAACGTGCTCATATTCTTACTTTCAACAAGAGTTCTTGTTTCGTATGCTTGATGACACGTTTATTATCCTTTGAATCCATGGTTCATACGTAGTAAGATTAGGTTTCACAATCGAATTCTTTCGACTTCTGAACACGATACTGAAACACGAAAGATAAACATTACTGACTCACGTAGAATTGGTGTGTTTTATATTTTCTTTTCAACGAAGTGCATAAAATTAACTTATACTCGCTACTGTCACACGTTCTTTATACACATTTTACTTTATTTTTAACAACTAGCATGCTACGTGTTTTGACCTGTTTTCGGTTATCTTTAATCTCTATTTTTTCAGGAACTTCATACATGCACTGTGAACTTCATTTCCCAGCCGTTTTATGGGAATTTAGGGGCAGTACCTCCATATCTCTTGTGCCTACCATAATTATACATTCACATTTGCGTCTCACTGCCACTGCAATTTTTTTGTTGCAGGGTGAACAGAGTGATGGGGCGATTCACTGGGAAGAAATGCCGCCTCGTGTCGATGTTTTGGCTTACTCTCTTCTTCTTCCTGGTAGAGATTGTGGTAGGGTATGTGACCAACTCCATGGCACTTGTTGCAGACAGTTTTCACATGCTGAGTGATGTTGCTGCGCTGGTTGTGGCCTTCCTTTCTGTTAAGGTAAGAGAAAATAAATATTTAGTTCTGTGTATGAAAATATATTTCTAAATAACCTGACACTTTCATTCTTATCGCCACTTTTATTATTGAATCTCCTTGGTAAACTGATTACGGAACACCCTCACCATTTTATGTGGGTTATATTAATGAAAAATCTTTCAGATATCAGAACTACGACGCACAAAATTTTGACATTATGACCTCTCCTGTGTGCTAGTTGTGTTTTATATTTGTACATCGAAGGTTTGTCTTTGTAGATGTCTCCAAAGAAATGGTCAAAGAATACATTTGGCTGGGCCCGAGCTGAAGTGTTGGGAGCATTGGTAAATGCCGTATTCCTCGTTGCATTGTGCTTCTCTATAACAGTAGAAGCTTGCAAAAGGTTAGCAGAGTTTTAAATCATTTATATACATTGGTACATTCCAGTGGCATTTTATTGTATGCATGAGATAACTAAAACCATTCCGTTTGCTCATTGAGTTTGTCTTGTTTTTTAGATTCATCGAGGTTGAAGAGATTCATGAGCCGAGACTTATAGTTGTAGTAGGAGTATTGGGATTGTTAGTGAATATTGTTGGTCTTTTCTTGTTCCATGGTAAGTAGGAAGCTTTTAAGATGACTGTCTTCAGATACACTGCCATAAAACCTAAAATCATGTTTTGTGCCTTATTTAAGAGCTTTTTGGTGTTTATCGTTGGTAGATTGTAACATTTTTATTTTGCACGTATTATTTTCACGTTTTCCATCAAACCGGTGATTTAATTGTGGTTAAATTTTATATTTAAATGGTCTTTAACCTTTATTACACTGGAATAAGTGATTTTAGTCCCCCATACTATGCTGCCGATAGCTGGTCTTCCCTTATTTGTTAAATGTCTCATTTTGTCTTACAGAACATGGTAACACACATGGACATTCTCACGGAGGTTTCTCACGGAGCCACACGCGACTAACACACTTAGTAGCGACAGATGATAATGAAAATGACGAAACCTTCCAGCCACCAGTGCCACCTGCCCCTTCCTCAGTACTGGGTTCTGACAGGATGAAAGAAGGACGATGCCAACAATCACATGATTCAAATCCTGCTTCGCAGATGAACATGCGTGGTGTATTTCTTCACGTTATGGCTGATGCATTGGGCTCCGTCATAGTAATCGCTTCTGCCTCAGTGGGTATAAGTTGCATTTTCCCCCCTAACTTATTCAAGTCATGTACGATAAGCAACGAACTGAAATCTCATTTAATACTGTCGTGAGTTTATGTCCCAATGAAGATGTTTTCTATAGCTCGGAAACTAAGCATGACAGAAAAATCATGCAAAGAACAAAATTGTTTGTTTCGGTGAGGAGATTAAGGTCGCGAAAACAAAAATTGTCCTAGGTTTGTGTCTCAGTGAAGATGTTGGGTTTAGGGATGATGATAATTATTTTCTATGATATTTAGTGATAAGTATCGAATTATCAGGCCTATTGTAAGCTTTAGGCAATAATGATTGTTAAGAAATGTAAGCATTCATCAAATTTCCATGCAGTAGCTACTGGTAGGGCCTCCGTAGCCAGATTGGTCGAGGGGGAGAGGTCAGACTAAGACAGGTACCCTGGTCCTCCAGGTTGGGGGTTGGTCGCAAGGCTAACAACCTTGCACCGTAAAAAGGAAGATGTTTCGAAACCTCAATCAAAGCCTCGGACAGACAGACCTAACAGAGGACTGAATGGAAGAGGATAATTGAGGAAGCCATGGACCGAACACGGACCGGAGAACCATAGAAGAAGAAGAAGAAGAAGAAGAAGAAGAAGA
This sequence comes from Zootermopsis nevadensis, assembly GCF_977971745.1. NCBI lineage: Eukaryota > Metazoa > Arthropoda > Insecta > Blattodea > Termopsidae > Zootermopsis > Zootermopsis nevadensis. The sequence continues at coordinate 7,312,285 of NW_028259144.1, read as the reverse complement.
AGAAGCACTGCGGGCACTGCTAGTTTATTATAAAGAGTCGCGTGGTTTGCATGTCTACATTGTATTTGGGATATTGTAGGGAATTATCGCCATGAATACATGTTATGTTGCAGATAGTATACCTCACAGACTGGGAGTACAAATACTACATTGATCCAGCATTAAGCCTGCTGCTTGTGTTGCTGATTCTGCGATCAGTGTGGCCACTACTACAGGAATCTGCTTTGATCCTACTGCAGACCGTTCCAACTCATATACAAGTGGATGCCATACAACGTCGCCTACTAGATAAGGTGGATGGTGTTCTAGCTGTGCATGAGTTCCACGTGTGGCAGCTGGCAGGAGATCGTATTATTGCTTCAGCACATATAAGGTAACTTAACAGGTATAATCCTGTGAAGCCAGTTGGTAACTGTATGATCATCCGCGTTAAGAGTCGGTAATGCTGCATTTTATTGGTTTTGTATGATTCTCAGTGTAAACGGCATTAACCAGTTGATAATTGTAATGGCGAAGGGTTGTGTTCTTGGTTATTTAAAACAGTGATCATAAAATATTGAGACAGACTAGCTCTGAGGACCCCATACACTAGATGCTACAGGTGCATTGTTTCTGAATTACCAGTGTGATTCTTCAAAATTTGTGGTTACAGGAATAACTGAATTCGTTGTTAAGCAATTAAATCTAGCAACAAGTCCATTCTATGTATGCATCATATACAAATTAGAGGAAGGAACTTAATAAAATCTATTTTAATTGATAAAAACTACTCACAATAAACAGAAATGCAAGAATGTGATAATAAATCTGTACATGATTATTAAAATAAATATATACCATTCATAGTGATTCGTTGAAGATTGTACTAATGTTGGAAAAAAGCAAGTCTGTATGCTTATATTTACATTTTATCTTGACAGTAATTTCATTGTCATATGTATGTGGAGGTCTTGGTTGTATAAAAGTTTCTAAAGTACAGAATTTACAGTATGTCACCTTCTACATATATTATTTTAATTTGTTTATCCATTCTGTTGCATTATATTATTTCAGATGCAGAAATTTATCAGAGTATATGAAAATTGCTGAAAAAGTTAAAGAATTCTTTCATAATGAGGGCATCCATTCAACTACCATACAACCAGAATTTGTTGAAGTGAACGAGGTAAGTGTTCCGTACAGGGCCACACATTTTTCTCCATGTGATCATACATTTCTTTACTTCCATAATCATTAACAAATCTTCATCAGATTAAATGGCAAATTAAAACTACAAATTAGACTTTTGCATAACACGAAATAGACTGAAACCAAATGATTTTTTGGTACAAAACTGTTGTGTATTCACGTAATCTAACACACTGACTCACCAGTGTTCTTATTTTCTGCACAAAAGTATCAGTTCTCAGACCTCGTTGCATTTCTTTCCTGAACAATTAAATTTTAACAAATTTAATTAGTGGTCCACTGACAGAGACTATCTCTATTTAACGGACCCAACTGATTAGGTACTCGTCACCTGAAGACAGAGACAGAGCCAGTCTCTGAAAACTTTGTTTTTTTGTCTCTTAAAATAGGATGACAGAAATAGTCAAAAAAAAATGAACAATTTTAAGTGTAATCTACTGTCGTCAGAGCCCTTTAGAATTGTATTAAATTAATATAGTAGTGAATCAATCATCAGATTTGATTCTAAATGGTCTTGACATCACAACTGGAATAACTGTTAATATAATGGTACATTTTTTCCAGTTTCCTGCAGACACAATCCAGCCAGCCCCAACAGAAGACTGCGTGTTGGATTGCCCTAAGACAGACAAACCGTGTGCCCTATCTACTTGTTGTGGACCTTCCAAACATGTATGTGTGTTAACATTATATTTTTTGTGTATAATGTAAAATTTAAGGCAAATGTTTAAGAGGTAACATATGCAGACTCTTCGAGGTCATGTTAGTTATCAGCTGTTCAGAAAATTCTCTTTAGTTATAGAACCCAAAAATTGTCACTACTGTCACAGTAGCCTGCTTCTTGACCCTTCTAGCCATCTTAATATCCCTTTCCTCAAAAATCCAATTATATTATTCTTCCAGCACTAAGTATTCACATTTCAGGGTATTTTCCCCATCAAAATTTTGTACACATTTATTGTTTATTGATTTTGGTAAAAAACATGTATGTCAATTGTGATCTGGATTGTAATGCTGTATGGTCTTGTGGATGGTTACGAATGCTTTGGAGGAACTATTACCTCTGTCTTCAGGATGAATGCTGTCACAGCGTAGATCACCACAATCGACGTTTTCACCGCTACGAGAACCTCAGATATCAAATTCTTTTTATTGTGATTATTGTTCTTAACTTGCCTTGTTAAGAATCCAGGATTGTGAATTCAGTATGTCTGACAGACTTGTGCATATGCGGTTAGAAAATCATAAAATATTTTTTGTGGCATGGTTATCATCGAAGTTTTACTGAATTTTGTCTTGCCATATATAGGGTCGTGATACCCCATCACCAGGCGACACTCCGTACCTATGTCGGCAGCGCAACAGTGCAGCCAGCTTCAACAATCGAGTACAGGAACTGAGTGAAATGGAGAGCGGGCACTTACTAGCATCTTCTGCGCCTTGCGCAGTGCAGGTAATTTAATAAACAACAACTTTTTGTTGTGTGCAGCGCATTAGAATGCAATAAAATTACATGTCCCTTGCAGCAGTGGGAGAGTTGGACAGAATTGTGTCTGAAATCATTCTTAGTGTTGGCAGCATTGAACCTTCAGGTTCTACTACCATATAGTTTGTTGGCCGCTGTGGTAAATGTGTTAAAATGTGGTATATAAAGGTCTTTAAATTAACTGGTCATATTTTAACAGAGAATGTGAACTTAAATAGCGTTGCAAAGGGTTAGAAGCACTTCAGTATTTTTTTACAAAAAAAGAACTTATTTGTGTATGAAAAAAGTCGGTAGTTCTGAAACTTGTTCCCATTTCAGTTTATTGTCGTGATTACTTGTAACAGCATAGCCGTTGGACAGGAGAGTTTAAAGTGTGGATCGTGTCTTAAAACTGAATAGTAGTCAGGTTGTGAATTGTGAAACACTTTTTTGTTTCAGGGTAATGGTAGCTGTCCTTGTCCTGTGCCATGCCCTTCAACTCCTGTTAATAAAGAGTCGTGTGTTTGACGCTGGTCTCCGAGCTCGTCCTCCTTGCTGCCAGCTGTCAAGTGAGTAGCATACCAATGAGCCAGCGAGCATTCATCATCTGTCTAGTCCACTTTATTTCACCCAAGCATAACCTTAGTGTGCATCCACTCTCCTGATTTGGGAGTGGAACAACCAGCATAAACCGAGCGTCTTCTGTGTTGCCAAATTACTATAACAGTGAAGTTAACAATGGTAATGCAAAGTAACTACAATGGCTGTAGAAACACTGTTGGACATGTGTATTGTCTGAGGTATATCTGATATACAGTCCCGCGCGCCGTAGCGATACAAATGCGTGCTGGTTTGGGTCTCGGGGGAGAAGAAATTTTCTCATGAGCTTTTGACCAGTGTATGGGACCAGTGCCAACCCAGCATCGTGAGGAAATTGGGGAGCTACAATGAGTAGCGTAATCCGGTCAGGAAAGCTAGCAATGGCTGGGGGTTTGTCGTGCTGACCACACGTCACCCTATATCTGGTTGGATGATCGTTCACCTCTGCTTAGGCATGTGAATGTGAGGCTACCAGCCAGCTAGTCGGCTTTGGCTCTCAGAGGGATGTTACGACACGGATTTAATTTAATATCTGATATACATGGCATTGTGTAAGTTGGCTACACTCACAACTTTATGTTACTGGTTACCGACGCTTTATTGGCAGCAGACAGCATTGAACCTAGGACCGTTCAGAAACAAGGCTAGTACACTAACCATTAGACTGCCTCAGGTTCGTTCCTGACCATTGTCACTAACAATACAGGAAATAGGTGTTTGTATAATGACAACCAATTAGCTGAAGACAGAAGTAGAGTCATCTCTCAAAACATCTCGGATTTTAAATATACCTCAGACAGTGGACATTCTCTAATGTAGGGTTTCTATAAAGAATCATCTACTGTCATGAACAATTAGAGAATAACTACACTGGCATGAGTAAGATTTATTGACAGAGGGTGTGATCTGACAGAAAGTGATAAAATTGGTAGGGGTGTTGTATGAAATGTGGAAGAAGCTTTTGTAAACCGTGTGTCATGGAATAAATTTAGCAGAATTGTGAATTAAAGTTCAGCTGTGATTGTTCTGTGTAGCATACGAGTCATGAATAGATCTAACTTCCCCAGGCTTGTGATATAAAAGTGAACTAACCGTTCCCTTCGGCTCAGAGAATCAAAACCAGTAATATACGTACTGAACATTGAAATGTAATCTTTTATACAACAAGTGGTTATGTTGAGCAAAACTTTGGATACCTATACCAGAATACATGAGGTGTGAAATATTAGTTGATGCATTCTCAGACGTACTTGCTGGAAAGCACACAATTTTGAAACTATACTTTTTACGAGTAGGGTTGAGCAAATGAGCTATTATTTATTTAGTTGCTGTGAAGAGAACTTGAGAAAGAGTAAATAAAAATGTGAGTTTGTCCATTAACAATTTAAAGACAGCATTGGCAATCATGTGAAAATAATTTTTATGTAATTTGTTTCTCTGTTGTATTGTAATGTACATAATAATATGTACTTTGTCAGGCCTTTACGCTGGGAGAATAATATTTAATGTTACAATCAGCATTTGATGTGCTTGTGAGAGGAATAAGAATCAGATTAAGTGGTCTTCTAGAGCAGTGGTATCAACCTTTTTTGTTCGCGTACCCCCAGATATAATTTCTCTTCAACTTTGTACCCCCAAAGTTGTTGGTGTATAATTCAAGTTATACATAGTATATAATCTACATCTAAAATAAAGTAAATAAATTTCATTACTGATTATTCAGTGTTTATCATAAAATAATATATATTTTTTAAATTTCATGTACCCCCGGGGGTAGGCGTACCCCAGGTTGAATACCACTGTTCTAGAGTGTTTGGTTCAGCCCATAAATTGTGTTCAACTGTACCTTAAATAATTAGACAGAAGTTTTAAGGGTATTTTAAATAGCAGTAAACCAATTTTAAAATGTTATGACCACTTTCCAGAAATATTTTACTTTTGGTGCACAACTTGTGAGCTGGTGGTGTTATATTAAATTAATAGTGACTGATGTTATTTATTGCTTTCACTTGTGCAGCAAATTGCTTACAAAAAAAAAGGATGTAATGTTCCAAGTTAAGCAATTATCATAAACATGAGTTTGATTGTAATGTACTGGCAAAGCAGTAAAAATATGAAGATTTCTGTCTTCTGGGTTATTGCGCTGTGTAGTCTGGTCGATGTTAACCAACGTTTCAGAGGTCATACTGCCTCCATCATCAGGGCGATGAGTATGATGATTTCTGTCTTCTGGGTTGTTGCGCTGTGTAATCTGGTCGATGTTAACTAACGTTTCAGAGGTCATACTGCCCTGATGACGGAGGCAGTATGACCTCTGAAACGTTGGTTAACATCGACCAGACTACACAGCGCAACAACCCAGAAGACAGAAATCTTCGTACTCACCGCTGTGAAAACGTCAAATCTTACACAGTAAAAATATTTTGAAATTATCTTAAAATGTTTATGGACGGATGATTCTTTTTGTTTAACATATTAGGTAAATGTAAACAGTCAGTATGAGATGAAGCCTAGTATAATCAAGCTGGTCTTGGTGTTGATCTTTGATTAGAAATAATTTGCTTGTAAATGCAAAGGCCAGGTGTGAATAAAACTATACACTGAGTAAATTCATCTTCCCCATTCCCGCTTCAAAATCATATAAATACAAACAGTATGTGAAGATTTTTTGAAGTTATATTTGTTTGCCTGTTACGTTTTAAATTCTTGATTATGTCTTAAATGTTATATTGTGGAATACGCAATTCATATGAAATAGTTATATGATCAGTCTTGCAGAAACATTTCAGTTCTAACATTTTGTGTATATGATGAGCATGTTCCAGAGCATTTTCATGCATTTGGCAGCTTTAGATTTGAGTGGTTCGGTATTTCATGTTACAGATGTTAGCATGGTGTTCAGCAGTGGAAAGAATTAATATAATTTTTTTTTCTGTTTAAATTGATAATTGTGACAAGCAAGTAAATGGAAAGGCTTTATATAAGACATTTCCTTGGGCAATTTCATAGCTTGAGGAATCCTATATTGTAATACTTAAAAGGGAAAATGAAAGAATGAAAAGTACAGTATAATAAAATATTTGACTAGGAAACATTACTAAGGAATACAGCTATGTGATAACGTATTTGTGAGTAGGGGACGCAAGTGAGTTTTCACTGAGTGTCTTCTGAATATAAACTTTGTAAATATTTTAGTTAGATCATACTATGCATAAAGTACTATTGTTTATGAAACATATGCACTATTGTAACACCAATACATGTATTTGTGCCACTTACATACTCACCAACTTATATTTCTTCCTCACTTTGTGAGATTTGTTCTTACTTCTTTTACCTTCCAGAAACTTTACATGTGTAAATAATATGCCGTCTGGTGGTATGAGTTCTAACCAACAAACTGCCATTAAGAGAGGTAAATAATAAACTCTAACAGTGAAGATGAAATTTATAGTTCACCTTAGTAGTTACATTTGACTAAGTTCCCAGAACATGCATGAGGCTTGTTCAAGTGAAACCTGTTTGGTGATTTCTTCTGGTTGAAGTAGAAGCTATTAAATGAATCCCATTGATGTACCAGCTGATGCAAAGAACTTCCTAGGCTGCTTCTGGAACCACTATACCACTGCAGCCTTGGCATCTTTGTCCACCCAAAATGTATGACCCCTTTGCACGTTTTGAGTGGATGAACGCGTGGAAGTCGCACAGTGACGGAACTGGACCATGTGGAGATGAGCATTGCCGTACAATATATTGCCGCCTCTTATTAACGTACCAGGATGCTATCTCATGATGGTAGTATGAAGATCTCAGAAGGTTTCTAAACATCACTCTACAGGGATTGTGGTGACAGCGTCGTTTGAACAGGATTAGCTATTTATCATTATCGAAGAAAACTGTTCTGTTTGGATGGGTTCTGCACCTGGAGTGCAGAAATTTAATCATGTCGTACTGTTCCCATTTGCTCTAACATTATCATTCTGTTGCATGATTCTTGGTTGACTGCTAGTGTGTCATGTATACAATTGTGTGATCACCTGCAACTGGCTGTATTTGCTAGCAGTACCACAAATGGGTTTCATTTTAACAACCCTCATGCTATTATATGTTGGAAATTTTTGGTGCTGTAGTCATATTTTCGTTTACCAGTGCAGACTCGTGAGCAGACTTAATTGATGTGATGGTGGATTCCCTTTCATATGTTTCAGTTCCGTAGATATTATTTGATTCCTGATACAAACTTTCTGTGTATTATTGCATTGTATGTGTTTTGTAATGGATTCATTACTCGTCTTTATTTTTGTTATAGATTTGTTAAAATCTTAATTCATTATGTCTCTTCTTTGGGGCATAATCATTTATGTATTTTGCATTTAAGTTTCCAACTATAGAAATGCTAAAACTTTTAATTATTGTTTTCCTTGAGTTATGTCAGTCTTATTACACTGGTTTTTAAACCTTTATTTGATCCCTTCATATTCAACATTCCCAAAACTATATTTTTTTTTCAGTTTTGTGGTACAGCCCCTTTTATCCTCCCACACACGTATTAAGGCATCCTAATTAAAAATATTGTAGTTATGCTTGGCATTGTCCATTTTCCATTATATGTAATATATACAGCATTTTTGGAGTTGCCTCTGCTTGAGTCTTCATATGATTGTTGGTTATTATACTACCAGATATTTTACTTACTTGGATACTTGTATGATCCGTTCTTTAAGTGCCTGAGCACTGCGGGTCCCAACTTTTCGTTGGTTTTGATCTATGGACATTTTGGTAGGACTCCTTGGACGAGGGATCGGCCCGTCACAAGGCCTCTACCTGTACACAGGACGGCACAACACAGAAATGTGGACAAACATCCATGGCTTGAGTGGGATTCGAACCCACAGTCCCAGCGACCAAGTGGCACAAGGCCCATGCCTCAGACCGCTGTGACCTCCACCAGATATTTTACCTTTTATATTTTTCCTTCTGCTATAAAAATAGTCATCTTTACAGACCTTTTGAGAACCAATTTAAAATGTTAGGCGAAACTGCATCTGGTGGTGCCAGTGGAAATTCCATAATCTCATATGTAAGGATTTCTGTCCCATATGTCTCTGCCATGGTCCTTCCATTCTGACATGTCCTGTTGTGGTGACAATCAAACTTTGTAGTATGAAAACATTAATTGTTTGTAATACTGAGGAGAGGCCACTATATTTCTTCAGGACCAGATACTAAGCAGGCCTCTGATATGTAATAAGTTATTGGTTAGATTATTTAAAAAGCAGGTAGTATCTTTTTTAAAAAAATGTTAGCACTATCAGTTTACAGTGCATTGTTAAAGTATTATGTGAGGAAGAGAATTTTGTACCCATGAGTCATATAAAATTAAAAACAAAAGAATGAAATATTTTTTTATCGTGACAGGTCTTTATATTTTCACTGACCATGTTTTATTACATTCTGGGGACATTTTACCATGTAATTAAAATTCCAGGACCCATTCAATGGGCAGCCATTTGAATCCCTGACCAGATATGGGTTCATTTTTTTTGCACAGAGCCCTTTAGAAATATCACAGTTTTATTAGTTGCCTGACAAACTCCGCTTGCTCGTAGTCTGTCAGTATGATTCATACAAATAATTGTATGAGATATTTAGATACTCAGCTTTAAATGTTGAATATTAAGAGCAATTCTCTAATTTGTTTTCTGCATCTTGTGTGTGATGATAAATTTGTTCATTAAATGTTTTACATTTAATCCAAGACTGAAAATATACTCTCCACCAGTAATTCACTTATGGTCAGTGTGAAGGTGTATTTCTGGAATCCTGTTTACACTTGAGAAACTTTCGTCCTTGTCTTCAGGAATGTAGATTATGCCTGATCCTGGTTCTTAGCTCCCAATATGACATTATGATGTACGTATCTTGTCACAACTGTCATTGCACCGTCTCTTACGTATCACAGAAAAACAAAATCTGCCTCATGGTTGCAGAAGTGGATTCCTTGGTCTTATTTGGCAGACACTAGCCTGGAAGATCAGACATACCATTACTTCACACATTTGTCACTATCATTTTATTATGGGGAAAAATGTCGATACAGTTTTAAATCACCTCAAAAGTGATATTGGCAGCACTGAAAGTGACTCATGTAAACAATATGAACCTTATTAGTGTTAGTCTTTTGGGTTTAATACTTGTAGGCAGATACCATCATTTCAGTGAAAGACAATGTAGAAGTCCACACGGAATTAGAACCCAGATGACCAACATTGACATCTGTATCGCCATGAGAACATCAAATCTTGTGTGAACTTTCACACTTTGCACTTAGATGGTTTGCGTCATCTTATGAGTAGTGATGGTCATGAAATGTTTAAAATGGCTGCTCCATTAATGGAATTTACAACAACAAAGATTGATAGAGTTTAATCCCAGTATGGACTGGTACTTTTGAACACCATGTCCAGACTGACTCTGGGGATAAACCAAACTCTCATCCATAGGTTAATGAAGTCTATTCAGAATGTGTATCAAACACTGGTGAAGGATCATGTGATTGTGGACTGAGTATTTCGCTTGCCTGTGTTTATATCCACTCCACACACATCTCGAATAGTGTATATGGGGGGCTCTTTCATGGGGGGGGGGGGGGATAAATCTGATTACTTATCGTAATCCTACTAAGAACTAGAAACCCTGGGACTTCACCTTACAATTCTAAATGTTCAATGATATTTAATTTTTGTTTCAATTTTCAGTATTTTCTGACTTGCTTCTGTGTGGTACAAAATTGTCTTACCTTGCTCTGAGAACATGCTCTAAAAGTCTAAGTGTAAGATGTGGAAACTACGGCTGTGGAAGTTGTGAGAGATGTTAACATTTTGACTGTTACATATGGACTTCTAAAGGTCACAAGTTTTTAATCATATTAAGTTAGGAAGCTTAAAGAGTGATGTCATAATGTATTGCATTGTAATTGAAATAAAAGAGTAGGAAAGATTAGAGAAGTATCAGAATAAGTAGGAAGATCATAATTAAGGCATAAACACATTTTCATTATGTACAAGTTTGATAATGGGTATTAAGCCCCAGAAGACCAAAGCAGAGAATTGCATTCTCTTTAACATAGATATACAATATGTATGAGATCTCGTAGACATTTGTTTCCATTGTTCTGTATTGTGGATCAAAATCAGGGTCCCTTAGCTCTGAACTAACTAGTGGGCCATGACTTTTAAAATATATTAATCTTTTATTTTAAACAAATCTCATATAAGAATTTTTGCTTAAAATAATTTTGTATATTATTAATTTATCATTATGTATTTTACAGCAATGTTTATCTGCAAGTCATGGCTCAGTTTTCACACTTTCCTTTGAATTATCATATTTCATCACATAATTCACACACTTTAATTTCTCAGCATGATTATATCAGTCCAAAAGGGGTAGCGGTTTTTATAAAATGCAAAAGTGACTGTGCAGGAACACTTATGTGGCCCATTTGGCAAGTGTCATAGTGTATCTTTGTTGCTTGTTGCATGATGTACAGTCACCCTGCAGTCTTATGGAGTTGTAGATAAAATTTAAATATGATTGATGGGTATGGCATAAAGAAGAGTTTAACTGAAATGAATATTTTCATTTGTTACTAATTAACCTCATACACTGCCTACCATTTTTTGTAGAAAATGCTTAACTGTTGCAGATATATCTTGCAGACAGTGATGCTATCATGATTGACCATTTTTAATGAATTCTTGTATAAATCATGAAACTTGTTAGGTTAATTAAGGTGTGTATGGATGGGGCGTCCAGTAGAGTTCGTATAGGTAACCTCATGGATCCATTCCCATTGCACAGTGGTCTAAAACGGGGAATGCTTTATTCCCAATGCTTCTTGCACATCACTTGAAAATGTTTCAAAATTTAAGTATAAGGGAACAACAATAACAAATAGAATTGAGGTCCACGATGAAATGAAGAGTAGAATACGCCAGGAAACGTTTGTTTTATTCAATTCAAAAACTTATCATCTCATTTGTTATCCAAAACATTAAAGATCAAGATATGTAAAACAATAATATTGCCTGTTTTGTATGGTTATGAAACATGGTCTCTTACCTTGAAGGAAATGCATAGATTACAAGTGTTCGAAAACAAGGTGCTCAGGAATATATTTGGACCTAGGAACGATGAAATAAATGGGGAATTTAGAGTATTACATAATGAGGAGCTGCATGAATTGTACAGGTCACATAGCATAATGAGAATAGTGAAATCTAGGAGGCTCTGATGGGCTAGACATGTAGCACGCATGGAGGGGAGGCAAGGAGTGCATACAGAATTTTTGTTGGAAATCGTTCTGAAAAAATGACCACTGGGCAGACCAAGAAGGAGATAGGAGGATAATATCAAGATGGATCTTAGGGAGGTGGACTGTGAGGATGGCAAATGGATGAAGTTGGTTCAGGATCATGGCTGGTGGTCTGCCTTTGGTGTTGTCAGTGTTGGACCTGCAGGTTCTGCTACCAGGGAGTTTGTTATAAATCATGCACCCAAATATTTTTCAGCAAAGTTTTGAAAAAGAAAGTGTGTGATATGTAATCTAATATGGTACATTTAAATTTTGTTAAATGATTTGTTTTACTTGAACTTTGTAGAACACTAAGATTTGGCCATGTATCTTTCTGTTAAATAGAATTATTGGTTTGGCATTTGTGAAAATATATGTAAGCATTGATGAAAGATTCTCATGCTACAAACCGCATCAGGTGGCTGAACGGTGAACAAACTGTGTCTTCTGCTGGCATCATCACTACCTGCCGTCCACCGCCAGCCAGTTCCCATCAGCTAGCGCGCAACAAAGTAACATGCTGGTTACCCAGCAGCCCTGAGGATGAGAACAAAGTTTGTTCTTGAAACATTGGCAGAAGATATCGTTTGTTCACCGTTCAGCCACCTGACACGGCTTGTAGCCCGAGAATCTTTCATCACCTTCAGTCGCTGCAAAAGCATCACCTCATACATATGTAAGCATTGTTCATATAGCTCTATAGTGTCACCAGTAATTAAGCTTTCTGCACTTTTAAAGTGTTATTTGCTTCTTGTTGTTAATAACAAATTTTTAAGGCTACTCATAAGAATTAGGACAATATTTCAAGAAGTTACAGCTATGGTCCTTCCATTCTTATCCCTTTAAAGCAGTGGTAAAGTTCATGTACCACTTTCTTTAATATTTAGTAACTGCATTTTACCCACAGAATGTATTTACATGTTTCTTACGATTCTCAAAATAAACATCAATTATTTCTTTAAACATCATTAACTGAATGAGATTTGTAATGTAGATGAACTTCATGCTTCAGAAGTTTAATTGTTGAAATAAAGTTACCTGTTACATGCTATACAACCAGGATTCAGGTGCGATTTCAGGTTCTCATGGTAATGAGTATGATGATACCTAGGATGTTATGCCATGTAGTCTGGTAGGAGTTTACTGATGTTTCAGAAGTGATTACTGCCTCTGCCATCAGAGCAGTATCACCCTGAGGCAGTAAACATCTATCTGACGACTTGGTTCAACATCCCAGAGGACAGCGATCTTCAACCAGGATTCAATTTGCTGGAGGGACAAAGTGTTCTCTTTGCCAGTACATCCAGATCAGCTCTGGGGCCCACTCATCTTCCTGTCGAATGGATGTCAGGGGCCCTTTATCTTTTGGTAAAGTTATTAGATCACGAAGCCTGTCACTTCTCCTCGTGTAGTGGCAAAGTAACAGGTATGTGGAACGTCACCTCTTTTTGCCTTAGCTGCATAATTATGTAGGGCAGAATGACTGTAAATCATAGGAAGACCTTATTAGATTATTTGATAGTATTTAATTAGTGATAAATTTACATAATTAATGCATGTAAAAATTGTGTGATATTTGATGAGGATGATGTTTATGCTCTGGGTTTTTGCACCATGTAGGCTTGTCTGTAGATGCTAGCATTTCAGAGGGCTACGTGGAGGTGTCGCGCCGGTTCGTACCCATATCCGCAGCAGGTCTCCAAGGTGAGGAGCCTCTAGTCGATAGACTAATGTAGGTAAGGGAAGGCAGCTTCAGCTTTAGGGCTGAAATGTGCAGGGATTGTAACAGATTGAAAGGTGTCTGACAGTATTAGGATAGTTGTTAATTTTGAGTCAGTTACGATTAAAAATTTAGAGTTTCATGGATTATAAAATTACACTTGGATTGAATTTAAATTTAAACTTGCATTGGTTGGATCAAATCTGTCAATGTTGCTTTGCTTTGTGCTTTTTCATATGTAACAGTTTTACAGATTTTTTTCTTTATTTTTCATTTTTCCCTCCTCTTACTTTCTCATCATTACCAGATGACAATTTTCATGATTTTTATCTCTAGAACTGAAGCAAGCAGGAGTATGACATTTAACACAATTTAGGAGGGACTGTCCCCTGGTATGTTTGCAACCTTGCAGATCACCTTTTAAAATCACTTGCCCACATTCAATATGCACAAAAATAGCTGTAGAACTGCTGAACAAATTTTATTATAATTTATTAATGTGGTCCACTTTTAGTTATGATCATAAACTAGTAATGGATACTTCACACAGAGACTTAAATGCTTTTCTGCAGATGGAAATGACTGGGTGGGGAACTCGGTTTGTATGGTTACTTGGGTTAATGTCATTATTAAACATTTTAAAGTTGGGGCCATATAACGCTGTGTCCAAGTCGTCATATTCTTGTCAAATGTTATATTGTGAGATTTTTTTGACGTAAATACGTCTATACGGAAGGGTCATTCGGCAAAAAAGTGTAACGAAAAAGTGACAGGAAAATGTATAAGATCGTATCAACAAATCGACAACAATGGTTAACTTGCGTGCATTGTTATGTTACCTAGGAAACGTCCTGTGTTTACTCGGCATTGTTGTGTTATATTACTGCCGTCAACAATCCGCTTTCGTAACAAGATGTATGACATTGAAGATAACATTACATTACATTTCACTACTTTACTTTACATTACATTACAGAGACTTAAATATAAATTAAATAGAGAGACGTATTTAAGTAAAAATTCTCCGGAACCGTGGTTCCACTGTCAATTTTTTTCATATCCGCAACCCTGTTGGTATTATCTGTGCTCTAACCAATACCTTTCAAGTAGATGTTATAGACCATTTAAAGTTTAGTTATTGACCTTGACTCAAGCTACCCCGATTGAGACTTAACAGCCATTTCTTGTCAAAGGAGGACAGTTGGGTATGTTGCCAACTTTATGATTGATTATATGATCTCTCTCCTTTAAATTCTAAGCGTTAGTGAAATTTCTTTGTCGTCGTTTGACATTGACCAATGAAGACAAATGAAATAAGTGCTGTTGGCTGTGGTACTGCTTGGCACTGACAGCGTACAAAAGATAACGGAGTGAGTCAGAGGGAAGTATAAACGGTTCATACCCTTAGGAAATTAGAGTGGGTGACGCCAAGTGGATGTAACGGATATTGGTTCGCGTACGACCTTGTGTTTGAAATAGGTAAATTAGTGAGAACGTTGCCAGTGTACGTTCGTGTGTTGTATGATTTTAAATTAATAGTGTTTGTAATAAGGTCAATTTGAAGAAAGGGTAAGATTATTTTGTTTTTGTGCTGTGTCTGGATAGACGGAAATTGTGTTACAAAAGAAGGAAGGATATGCTATTATTAAGTAAGATTTGAGGTTTTCACGGCGATGAGCTCGAAGATGGCTGCTTTTTGGGTTGTTGGGCCTTGCAGTCCGGTAGAAGTTTACCGACGTTTCAGAGGTCCTTGCTGCCTCCATCATCAGGGCGATAAGACAGCAAGGACCTCTGAAATGTCGGTACAATTGTACCAGAGTGCACAGTGTTTTTTATGACTCTTGAAATTACGGTAGGTGAGACTTCTATTTTTTGTTTCAGTGAAACACCATGCCTCAGAAATACAAGTTATCATACTTCTGTGTCAAGGCACTGGGAGAACCTATCCGCTTCCTGTTGTCTTATGGTGGAGTGGAGTTTGAAGATTATCGTTTTGAGAAAGAGCAATGGTCCCAGATCAAACCAAGTATGTCCATCGAAGGACCTGTTTCATTTGAGCTGCAGGGCCTATTCTAAGCATTCTATACAGCCAGTCTAGGAATTATCTGTTATAGAATCCCTGGGTTCATGTTTCTCATAACAAAAGCTCACCATATCATTGGACTATAATTTCATCAGTTTCAAGAGTGATTTTAATATTATCCTCTCATGTATAAATCCAATCTACATCATCAATTTGAATTATTTTATCACCACAGTATTGTGTGAAGATTACAATTTGTGAACCTCATTATGAAGTTTGTAATTTTTTCTAGACTTTGTCTCTTGAGTCACATGTACTTGGTATTTATGTTATCAGACACCTTCAGTATTTTTCTTTTGAGCAAAGCAATCAAATTTCATACCAATAAAAGTAACAGGTTGTTGTTTATGCTGTGGGGTGTACTCCACCCAGTTAAGTTTTACTAAGATGTGTAACCTTATCTGTTAACTTCCCAGCTCATTATTTCCAGTATCTGCAATTTTTCTTGTTTCTGTTGTCATATTAAATGTTTGAGAAGCAGAGAAAATATTTTGGTGAGAATGGTAAGGTTATTGATTTGATTTTCTCATCAGCAAGCAATGTTCATTCCTTTTTGATAAAGCATAAAGATAAGAGGATTTTTTTTTTGTCTCCAGGAAATATAAAGATTTTTGGAAAGGAATTCAATCTTGTTATGAATGTTGTTTCAGTTTGTTACTGTCATCCCTAGGTACTTGAACATTGTCACAGTTCTGAACAGTTCATTACCAATTCTTATTTTTATTTTGGTGATGCAGAACAATTTAAAGGAAAACAATTTTAAAAAATGTCAACAAAAAATTCTTGAACATGGCACAGAGAAGAAGCATGTATCCTAGAATATAAAAACCTTGAACATTTTTTTACTAATCTGTTTGCAACAACCATACCCACAGTCACGTTACGTGTATGAATGATTCTGGCCTTTACAGCTACGCCTTTTGGGAAGGCTCCAGTTCTCGAGATTGACGGAAAGCAGACCCATCAGTCGGCTGCTATTTGTCGTTACCTTGCCAAGCAGTTTGGTCTGAACGGCAGCAACGACTGGGAGGCTCTTGAGATTGATGCTATTGTGGACACTCTTACTGACTTCAGACAGCGTAAGGATTTCAAGTATTCGTGTAGTGACCCACAGTAAAGTTTGTGGCTGTGGGCTAGGTGACTGAGGTTTGATTCCCAGTAGGAGCAGATATTCTTCTAAAATCTGTAAATAGCTTATTGTTATTAATTTATCGTGTTAATTGTTGCTAATTGTTATTAATTACTGCCTCCATCATCAAAGTGATGATGGAGGCAGCAAGGACCTCTGAAACATTGGTAAAACGTCTGCCATTCTGCATGGAATAACAACCCAGACCTCAAATCTTACACTTATACATATTTTTCATATCACCAGCATGTTTTTTTTTGGGGGGGGGGGGGTGTTGCTTCCTTGGTGGTCATTTTGGGGAGCGGAGAGAGGGATGGGTTGGGTTGAGGGTAAAATAGCCTAAGTGAATCTGACTGTCTCCATCTGCAGCTAATTTTTAAAATGTACGATGCTTTTTCTCCAGTTTCTTATGTGCCTTAATGGCTATAAAATAAATGCATTATTTTATATGAACTTTAAATATTAGTCACATGTCAGACATTTACTAAGGAGCTGCTCTAATCACAATAAATATTATTGTGTCTACACTACATTTTATTTACCAACAGTGTCATATTTTCTAGCACTACGTGTTTTGGTCAGCTGGTGGTCATCTTCATATTGCAAACGAAAAAGGTTAAATTGAACTGTATAGATTGGTTTTCTGTGTATGAGTTTGATGTTTCGTGGGATTAAAGTACAAGTAAAATAGCGACTGTCATTCAGACATGTCTTACGTGCCAAGTATTGTGTCTACAATAATTATGATAAAAGCATTAAAACAATGAATTGTTTCATGAAATCATACTTTATATACAAGATATTGCACCTGTAAGGGTCCTCATTATCTGGTATGCAAGGTGTGATTTTGTCAAAAAAAAGAAATCCCTGTGTAATGATATATGCCACACAAATTGAATTACTGAGGTATAATAAATCGTTCATAAAATAAAATTTCGTAATTATTATACCTTACAGAAATTGCCAATTACTACTATGATCAAGATGAAGCTACAAAGGAGAAGAAATGGGGGCCACTTAAAAATGAGACTGTGCCTTATTACATGTCAAAGTTTGATGAAGTTGTAAAAAAAAATGAAGGATACTTTGTTGGTGGGAAGGTAGGTTTCAGGAGTAAGTCTTAACTACATGATATGGCTGGAAAAGAATTTCATTTTGTTTGTTTGTTTGTGCATGCATGTGGCTGGTTCCATGCGTTCATTGTTGATGTATTGTAATATAAAATTTAAAATATATTTAGGTTTTCTTTATCCTAACACTTTGTTATATTTGGAATGAATATTGTTTTCAAATACTGCATTCTGATGTTTCATGTAGCTGACATGGGCAGATATTTACTTTGTTGGCATCCTTGACTACTTAAATGGCATGGTGAAGGAAGATCTAGTGGAAAAATATCCCAATCTGAAGGCCCTGAAGGAGAAAATTTTGGCACTGCCACCCATAAAAGCTTGGGTTGAAAAGCGCCCCGATTCTGAGATGTAAGAAACGAAATGTCGGCAGTACCACGAAGATAAGTCAAAATTGTACTCTTTCAAGTACTATAATATGTGGTGTGAAGATTTGATTTCAATATTCTGGAATAGTATTTTTTAATCAGAATTGCATCTGTTGTGTTGATGGGTTTCATGAAAAGAAAGTATTTTCATGCTTCATTTGATGCATGTCAGTTTTTGCTTTACATGCTAGATTATTATATTAAAAATATTTTTAAGTGTCATAATTCCTTTGTATCATAACTTGTATACATTAATTTTTTTCACATGAAGCAGTAGATAACATTGGGCCAGGTCAAACCTTTGCAACGTCCTGTGTGCGAGTATGTACGCTTGATACGTTGCATCGGATAAGTGTTACGTCTGAAACTGACAGCCTCGTTGCTGGTGTTTTTACATGTTGACACACACGAGAGTCTGTTTCATAATGACGACTACAGCCTTCCCTAGGGACCACGCTCTGAACATCCGTGTTAGATAAAGCTTCAAGCTTTTATTCATATGTATTGAAGGTACTGCTTGATTTTCATTGTTATGCATAGAAATATGAATCTCTTTAATTTCTTTATTTTTAAATCACAATTCACTACTTTATGCCATTGTTTATTTGTATACTGTAATATACAAATGCTATTACACAGTATGAGGAGCTTTATGCGTTTTGAATTTGTCATCAGGGAGCTGAGAATTCAGATATACATGATATTCTCCTCGTTACGTTGGTTTACGTTACGCACTCGCATTTCTCATATGAAAACTCAGTATTAATACTCAGTCATGACGAGTTTGTGTTTATGCATCAACACATTTTGACTTTTTTTTACTAGTTCTTGATGATTTTCAATAAAATATAAAGAGCTTAAGAAAGTAATTACAAAGAAATGCAGTAATGTTGTACCTCAAGGTTATTGTTCTTGTGTTTACATTCTTTTTTGCAAAGTTCACAAACATACCTAATTTTTATGTTATAAAAAATATGTAGTCTACGTAACTTGTGGATTTAAGTTATGTATTTTCTTGAGTGTCATGTAGGCACATACATTATAGAAATTTTTGAGTGATTACAGAATTTAAAATATATTTTCGAATAAATGTTGTAAGCAAAGGAGTGGTGACTATACTTTATTTGGATATTATTTCCAGTGGATTATGTGTAAGGATATTTCCTATTACTTTTCCCTGATCATCTAACGCTAAATCGGTTAATAGAAATGTAATTTACCCAATACCGAATGCAAGAGTTAAGTAAGTCCCTGTGGTGTATGCAGCCTTAGAAGTTGTGTGCTGCATTACAAGCAAAAAAAAGAGATGTGCTTGAGCTATTTTGACGTAAACTTTACTGGTAATACTTTATAACATTGGTAGTTATAAAATAGTCGGTAATGACAAAACAGATAAATGAATAATGATACTACTGAGAGCGAAAAGCAACAAAGACGTCTGTAGATTTCCCTAACTGAACATCGTTATTACCATGATTGTCATTGATAGCAGCTAAACGTGCTTCGTAGTATTCTCACCTCAGAAATAGTTTCAGCTTGCTCAAAAGTTCACTGACACTGGAACTGAAAGTGTTCACCACAGCAACAACAACAGTTTATCTGAACAATAAGCAGTGATATCAGGTAAGGACTTTTTCATCATGTATATATTTTTTGTAATAATATAATATAATAGCATAATCAGTAATATATTTGAGGACTGTAGTCTCTGAGATGGTGATTGACAAGTTTCAGCAGAATATTGGTATCACCGACAAGACTCAAGACTAAATAGCATCACAACCCTGCAGACCACAATCTACATTTTCACAGCTGTGAAAGCCTCAAATGCTGTACAAGAAGTAATATTATTTTTCTTAATTTCTCAATGTCAAATGATCACTTGCCTCAGAATTTAATTTGAGAAAACGTCTTTGCAGAATGGCCACACCGTGTTTCACTCCACAAAGGTGACTTTTCCAGTAATACCTCGCTGAACCAAGAAGTATTAGCTGACATCTTGGACATTGCTAAACACTTTGTTGTTTGGTACGTCTTTGCGTGTAAGTAACTTAGTTTCAGATTTTTCTTTTTAGTATTTTCTTGAAAATGGCTAAACTGCAGGAATAATGCAAGCTTCATAAGTCTTTGAGTCTCTTCGTGTTAATGCTGTGTCACTATTTAATACACAGATAATTGTTTTCACAAAGAAATGCTTCAGGCAGGATACGTTCATCATCGAATATTACCGTAATCGGATAGTAGAGAGCGTTGGGAATAACTTCTTGTAAGATTTGAGGTTTTCACAGCGGTGAGTATGAAGATTCATCGCCCTGATGACGGAGGCAGTATGACCTCTGAAACGTTGGTTAACATCGACCAGACTAGACAGCGCAACAACCCAGAAGACAGAAATCTTTGAATAACTTCTTGTTCACACAATATGATGCAAATTTTGAAATATCTCATTTAATTCTGCAACTTATTTCTAAACTTTTTTGTTTTTTGTGTGAGGGTGAAATGACAAGGGTACATCTGACCCAAACCTCCATCTGCTTCCATGACCTAGATTGTATGGAGCTTTTCCTCCATGTCCCCTGTATACCGTAATGACATGGTACATTGGCCCAGAGGGAACTTTACCTGTATTTTTAAATGTCTTCAATGTTTAACAAATGAATACTTAAGTTTAAGTAAAATAGCTGCCTTGATTGGGTACAGTAATCTTATAATTTAATTAGAGTTTTGATATAAAATATAATTAAGAATCTGTTAATGGTAAGTGCTGTTGATTCTAGGTTACAAACAAATTTATTTTGCTATGTGTAAAGATTGCCAAAAATGTGTGAAATTTTTGTTGCAAATGCATAATGTTTAGCAAGATGCTGATAGGACTGAATGTTGCACCCAAGTGGTTAGTACTCCAGCTTCATATTTGAAAGATCCTGTGTTAATATCTTTAGCTGGAGACCAAATATCCTGTCTAATATTTTTCATGGTTATCCTCAGTCCATCCAGGCAAATGACAGAATAGTACGTTAAATTAGGTCATAACTGTATTGATTCGATATATAAGGAACCAGATCTGTAACTCTGATTATTCTCAAAATGACACTGTCCCATAGACTACACAGGTATCTTATCAGTACTGATAAGGCACTCCTTCAGTCAATATAAAATAATCAATACCAGCATTTGGGTTAACTTCTGCAGTCCGAAGCGGATGTGTGGTATCTGTAAGTATTGGTTTTCAAGGTTGTTTATTTGATTGTCAATTAGATATTTATATTTCACACATTACAAATTTTTACTGTATAAATTTAATATTCAGTTGTTAATATGTTTTGAATCTGTGTTATTCATAGCAATAGCTAGATATTAATGTGGATAAATGAAAATGTATGTGAATGTCTCCACACAGCTTCTTCTTCTCCTCCTCCTCCTCCTCCACACAGCTTATTACAGTGAAATATCAGATTCTATGAATGGAAGAAAAAATTTTCTTTTATGTTTTCAAATCTTACATGGATTCTATGTTTGTTTTTAGGTGTTTTGAAGTTTTTACCTAGAGTTTCCATCATATACTTCTGTTCTAATTTGGCAGTATGTAGTCTTGCAAAAGGAGATTATTTGTAAGTTTTCTCGTCATATCCATAAGGAGAAACCAGCAGAGGAATTAAGAACATATTAAGTTTGTGGAATACTTGCTACCATTTAGTTCTGAATTTTTTTTATCTTTCTGTGTCTTGTCTAAAAAATAAAAATATTAAAATGTACAAAAACTATAGTTTACTTCTTTGTTTTGCATGGGTATGGAACTTGATCTCTCATGTTAAGGGAAGAACGTGGAATAAATATGAGAATATTTGGACCTAAGAGGGAGGAATAAGAAGGAGACTGGAGAAAATTATATGAGGAGCTTGTTAATTTGATTTTTTTTACCAAATTTTATATCTTTTAAATTAAAAAAGATGAGATGGGAACGGGTAAAAACTGCGTACAAAGTATTAGTCAGAAAATCTGATGGGTAGAGACCACTTACAAGACCTGGGTTCAGACAGGCAAATAAGTGTTACATGAGGCTTTAGATAGTTTTGGGGGATTAGGATGAAGGTACATAATATGAATAAGAAGTTGAAGGTTTCTGACAGTGGTGTGACATGTAATTTTTTTTTTTTTGCACTTTATCCATCTTGGAGGTGTATTTAAAAAAAACAACATTTCGGAATTTGGTTATACTTTTGTCTTCAGGTGACAGGACAAAAGCCAAATCTGTTGGGCTCAGTGAATTAAGTGTAAAAAATACTGTGGCATTTGTGTAACTCATGTTTGGTAAAAATTCGCTTCAAAAGTGACGTCTTAGATGTGGTGTTAGATGAAGCCATTGTTTCATAACAGATGAAATTTTACAAATACATTCAATCTTTTAAGTGTGTATATCCCAGCTAAAGGTGAGTGGTTGTGTAGTGAGATATAAAAGTATTTATATACCAAAGTGACCTCGTTCTGTTTATCAGCCAGAGGTTTTAGCAATCTCACCAACTAGATAACTACTGGCATTCGTTGGGATTTATAACGGTGTTTTATGTTCACAGTGGTGCTACGTAATATTTGGGGATGGCATCAACAAGTCCAGCTGCAGGGGAGAGCCTTCCTGATTATGTAACAGTTTCAGAATGTGTAAAGCAAGGCAAAGGAGATGAAGGGGATAGCAGTAAGGTGTAAGTAATGCAAATAATAGTATACAGAACAAACTACATATTTGAACATCAATGAAGTAACGTGCTATGCAGAGTGATTCAAAAATGTATGTCATTATTTTGCTTTCATAGAAGAAAAAAAGTTGTGTAGAATAAATAATGGTGCTGAACATATGTGAAATTTGGTTTGAGGAGACCAGAAATTGCACAATTTATTAGTTCATGTTTCATGACAAATTCCTTTTTTATAGATGTAAAGTCATACAGCCAAGACATTAACCTTAAATTTAAAATTTATTGCAATTTTTCTATTTATAGAGATTTTTTTGTTACATGTTTGCAACGTTGGTTATGATTCTGAAACGTGATTCACCATATTCACTATCTTGATCATACAATTCATAAAAATTGATAAAAATTTTAGTTGCTACATCCCTGTTTTATTTTGACTGCCATGAAAATGTAGGTATATGTATAAAATAAATTAAATGAAGTTGAGTATGTGTGTTTGCCTTTCTGACCAACCCTCTTATGTATTTTTAACTTACATGTTTGTTTTGTATACCTGTCATGTAAAACAGATTATGATCACAAAGGAATAATTGCTCAAAAGTAATTATTTTTGGCTGTTGAAATTGTTATATTTTATCTTTCTACAACATTGTTTAATTTATATAATGCCCAGTAGAGAGAAACTGTACAGTTAATAGCATAGAGGAACGTTAAGAGATGACGTTTTTATGTAAATAATAATTTTGAAACTAAATCTAGTTTTCCGATTCTCTTGAAGCGGTGTTGTTGTCACTTGAGACATTAATTATTTGTGTATTTTCAGGATGCACACTCCACCAATAGGACCAAAGGCAGAGGAATACAAAATGAATCATGAGAGGAGAGGAAGGGCAATCATACTGAACCACGAGAAATATAGCGAAAGTCTGAAGCTTAAGGAGAGAACTGGGACAATTACAGACAAAATAACTCTGAAGCAACGTTTTGAAAAGTTGAATTTTGATGTATCTGTACACGATGATCTAACTGTTGCTGATATAAAGAAGTTACTAAGTCATAGTAGGTATTGAATTATGAATGGGAGAATCATAATACTTTAAACCTTTGAAACCTAAGCTCGTCTTAATAATATTTAAACATTCTGTCTGTACTACGTAGGAAACATCACCCATAACCATTACAAGGATCAGTTTGTTATTATTGTTTAAGGAAGTAATCGCTGTTTACATTGATAAACACCCTGTACGGGTCCCCAACTTCTTAGTTGGCTTGATCTATGGACATTCAGTAGGACTCCTTGGACGAGGGATCAGCCTGTCGCAAGGCCTCTACCTATTTACAAGACAGCACAACACAGTAAACATCCATGGCTTGAGTGGGATTCAAACCCACGGTCCCTGCGAGCAAGTGGCACAAGACCCACACCTCAGACCGCGCGGCCACTACGGATCCCTACAAGCTAGTTTAATACAATTAAAATCTTCACAGTCTGTTTGATCTTAAGATTATTTTATTACTATTTTAACGTGGGTCTCCCATGTATTTTTTTCTCTCAAGGTTTTCAGACAATAATTTTATATGCATTTTTTATTTTCCCATTGCTCACCCAATTATTTAAATTGCTATTAATGACAGCTCATATTTTTACTGTGTATATTTTCAGTTTCACAACTTGATCACAGAAATGAAGACTGCATTGTGGTTGCTGTCCTTACTCATGGGAGAGGAAAAGGCAAATTATATGCATATGATGAGCTGTACAAAGTGGATTTACTTTGGTCCAGTTTCACAGCAGATGTGTGCCCGTCTTTGGGTGGAAGACCAAAAATATTTATTGTCCAAGTAAGTGAAGAGTACAAGATTTTTTTAGGAAGGTGTCTTCTGTTAACTCGCTTATTGTTACTTTGTGATGGCCCTGCTTGTCATAAAAGCGGTAGGACGTGGGGGGATACGAATAGTTGTGGGGAAGTGTAACAAGAAGCTCTGATGTCAGTACTGGCAGAGTAGCAACACATTTGATGGAAAATGTCATGGCTGTATAATGAATTCTTCTTGGGCTACCAGCCACGTCGAGTGGTTTAATGGAGAAAACACCAGCGTCTCAAGAACCATCTTCGTCCTTGTTCTCAGGGTACTGAACTTTAAATGTTGGTGTTTTCTCCATTAAATGACCTGACACAGCTGGTGGCCCGAGAAGAATAAGTCAGTGAGCATATGAAACTGTTTGCTGTAGTATTTAAATTCCATAATTTTATTAGTTGTTTGTTTCTGTGCTGGTTGTTTATCATTTAAAAGTGTAATGCTGTCATTAAGTAACAATATGATCAGCCTTATATTATGATTTATGCTCCTTTCTTAATTAATTCTAATATAAAGTCTTTTTGAGTTTGGGTCCATAAAGGTAAGAATTTCTTTGTTGTTTCCCATGAAAAGTTTGCCCACACCTGATTGAAATTCTCTATTATTACATTAGTATAATGAATATACTGTATTCTTCATTATCTTTGTTTGGATTATTCAGTTTGATTTTTGTATTTTATTTTGAGTTTTGAAAATATCAAAATATCTGTATGAAGCATAATGTAAGACTATGGGAAAATGGGTTTTTGAAGTAACTTGTGGATTTAATTTGTATTTCTGGAGTATAAATTAAGAGTGTAGTAATTGAACAAATAATTTTCAAAATTCAGGCATGCAGAGGAGATGAAGCATCAGAGGGCATGAGTTTTAAAAGCAGCATTCAGTTAGACAGCAGTAAAATGAACATGGAAGCAACTTCGCATCGCTATTCAATTCCTGCGGAAGCAGACCTGTTGATCGCATTCAGTACGTATGAAGGTCAGTCGCTGTTTATTCGCATGCTTAATTTCTTACTTGTAGAAGAAATAATTTGATTTGCATTCACATTTCCTTAGTATTTATAAAATGATTCAACACTTTGTGATGCCTAATGCAGTAGACTATAGGAAAATTAAATATAAATACATTAAATATAAATAGATACATATTTTATATACCTATGTATAGAATTAAATTTTAAGAAAGTATTTAATATTTTAATAATTATATCGAAGAAACTTAAAGTACAGAAGTTGATGGCCATGAATTATCTTTCTTTGTAAAAAAGAATTTAAAGTCGGTTTGGATTCCGACCTCCTTCATTTCGTGTCTGATATGGGCTGCTCATTTTTCAGCTTCAGAATCGGCAGTCATTTTGAGTTTAATTTCCAAAGTCCAGACTACTCTTGGAATCTTAGCTTTCTTAATTGACTGCTTAGACATGTCCCCTGATTTTATCATAAGGTAAAAGCTGCCAGTGTAGTACCGGCTTTGAAAACAGTGGGAATGTTGTCAGTAGATTGAAGTATGTGGTGTATGAGTCATATTTGTGAATTCCAAGTGATTAAAAATCTAAAAATCTACAGATAAAGGAAACCAATAACAGACAGGAAACAGTGGTATTAAAGAGTAATTGACAGATATGAAAAATGATGAATTTGTATACACAGATAATGAGGACTGTCTGTGTTTTTTTTGTTTTTGTTTTTTTTTTTGTTATAGGGCGTGTTGCTCTACGGGATACTGAAGATGGCACATGGTTCATTCAGGAGTTTTGCAAAGAGTTGGAAGATAATGGAGACAAGATGGACTTGCTTTCATTGTTCACAAATGTAAATCGCCGCGTTGCTGTCAACAAGGAATATAAGAAATTGAAACAAATGCCAGTCGTTCAGTCAACCCTCACTCGCAAAATCTTCTTAGGTTCGGCCGTTAGACGCAGCAACATAACACTCACGAGTGATGTTAGCTGTCTTCTAGGAAAGACAAATGAAAAACTGGACCACATAACAAATATGCTTCAATACAGAAAACAGTCAGTCCCTATACCAAGATTAAGGCCAGATAGGAAGCAGAGTTCTTCTTTGAATTGGGACAGCTTACAGTCTTGTAAGCAAACTGTGGCTAGTCCCATGCCACAAGCAGAAAGTGTATATAAAATTTCTGAAGGCCTTAAAATGTTCTTAGAGGATGAAGCTGACAGATTAAAACCAACAGTTAAGGAAGATGGCGAGTTTTTGCTCAATTTCCTATCATGCTGGGAAACTTTGAATGAAGAATTGAGGTATTATGGTTACAAAGAACTGGTGTTATTTCTGAATGAAAATGCTAAAAATTGGAAGGTATATAAATTCTTGGATGTTCCTGACTCTGGCTCTTTCAGTCAAAGTCACCACCGACGCTGGTCACAGTCGGATGTAACGGATGCAGGTAGCTCTCCTAATAAAACATCCACAATTCCACGTCGCATTGTTTCTAAGAAATACAAGTAATATTCTTATTATTATTCAGTGTATAAATTGTAAAATAATTTGTAGAAATTTTAAAAGAGAACTTATATTTATAGCATGAACCATGGAACTGTGGAAAAATATTTATGTTCTTATCAATGATCTGAAAGTATATATTTATATAACAACAGGTCAGGTTTGAGTTATATTACCCTGCTTTTAGTTTCTTATGGCTTCTGAGTGTGCATTCAAATATGTGGCCAGCATGGATAGATTTCATAAAATGCAGTTTCAAATCTGATATTTCCAAAAGAATGGACTTTTTTCCCTGTATTAATATAAAATGATGATGTGAAAGTAGCTAACATATTTTAATGTGAAATGCATAGATATGTTTAAGCCACGTTCTGTATTAATGTGAATTTTGTTTTGTGGATTAATCGAAGTATTTCACTGGCATCAGTTAATACTTTAATGTTACAGCTGTTGATGAATTTTTTCATGTATCCTTCATTTGTCAATCACATCTGTTTGATCCTTTTAGGTCCGTAACATATTTACTCAGTTTTACTATGAAATGGTAAAGATAGTCCAAGAATTTAGTGATCCTGATAGTAATGATTGTGTATTGAATGTGGAAGCATACCCCTAGAAAAACAACTGACCAGTCATACCACATACTATTCCAGCTGCATCCTCCTTTGACCAGTATGCTGTAAACTGAGGGATTATTATTCTCCGAAGTTCAGATTTTAAATGTTGTGTAAATAAATGAAGTTAAAATATAAGTTAGAGTTGAAGTGGTATCTCCTTGGATGGGGATTGAATCTGGGCCTTTGTTTTCCTGTTGATTACCTTGCCTTTTAATCCCCACTCTGATAATGAGAAGACAGTGCTGCAGACAGATTTATGTAACTGCAGGGACTGGCGAAGTTGCTGTGGTCCATGCACCTTAGTAGGGAGGATAGGGAACACAGTAGCTTCGCACTCAGGGATCCTGACAGACGTACTCTGTGCAGTGTTTCTTTCACGTAGATGTCCACTGCGTGAGATTTGAGGTTTTCGTGGTGGCGGCAGTGAAAACCTCATATATCACATCATATGGACGTGTCCATATCTGTCTTGTCTGTTTGCTATATTTTTTCCTTGGAGGTAGGCAACCTACATGACAACAGTTGGAACATACTGTTATTATTCTGATTCTCAATGTTCCTGTCATTGTAACTTGCTTGCTTTACTATGTTGGTCACTCCTTTGCCAATACCATCTTGGGTTAAATCATCCATTCCTGAAGAGGACAGACTCCTTTGGAGGGGCTTTACCACCCATGGGTATAGGCCCTTTACAGAGACTACATCCCCAGGTAATGCCCCCACACCATGGATTTTTATGTAAACCCCTGGAACTTTAATATGTGGCCCCTTCCCCAGGATGCTTGGTTTGTTAGGGCTTGGCCCCCAGTTATTGTTGCTCCAGGAACAGGCTGCCTCCTCCCTGCCTTGGCCACCAGTTCTAGACCATTGTTGCTCTACAGTGGATCACATTAGTGCAAGTCACCTACATGTGGGTCCTAGAACAGCAACTTTGATGTCTGCTGTGAGAATCTCAGATTTCACATAATACATATTACCTACAAATTCTATTGCATACCAGCCAACAGCACAGTTACAACCCTAACAATCCTGAATTTTGTAATAATGAACCTAAGAGGAGGCCACTTATGTAAAAGTATTTAATATCAATGCACTGGCTACTCCTTGAAATGCATGTTTACATATGTCAGTTTTAGGAAAATACATTTAAACCTATTGTGACACGTCAAATATTGATATATGTACTAGTACTCCAAACTAGTAACAGTCTTAAGAGTAATGATTTGTGGTTTAATATCTAATTTTTTTTTTAAATTTCCATGCACTCCCTTTATTTCAGAAATTGCCTTACATTTACATTATTATTTAATTTTAAATTTGACAGTACTTTGTGGTTCCTTCTACAGTATGATACACGTCATAAACTTGTAACGTCAGCACAGACTGTTAAAAGTACTAAATTAAAAGTTAGATTTTGTTTAGCCATTTTCAGGGGATTCAAATATCCCGTACAGGTGCGCCACTCGCAGGGCATTTGCGGTAGTCGAGGACTAGTGGGAATTATTTCCGTGCGCAGAAAGATGCGCAAGATACAGTGCAGTGGAAGTTTCAGTTAGCGACATCTTGTGGGACAGTAGTATTTAGCTTGTGGAATCTGTGGTTGTCTAGAACATCCGATGTTTATGGTGTAGTATAATTGTCAGAAAACTATAAAATGTCATCAAACAATACGAAGCTTTCCACCACGGAGCGGGTTATCAAAAGTGAGTGTTATGGTATTCATATAAAAGTGGGATGGTACATTTCTCCTGGACGGGATTGATTTTCTCAGTCGCCATTTCTATCGATTACTTGACGAATATTATTGTGATTATTATGTTAAATTGTTACCAGTTACTCAAAGGAAGTTTTAATTTATGTTATATTACTTTGTATGATGCGTTTGAATAACGTTCTTTACCTTATACAGCTAAAATATGCTTGTTCCTCGCTCATGTCGTCTGCTGGAAGTTGGGTTATTTGAGATGACGTTTTTTGACAGTATTAAATGTTATTGAATGTTAATGAGTATTTTGCGGCATCGAGCTTGCAAGGCCATTTCTTAATATTTCCAAACATTATATGCACATAAGTTCCCATATTAATGTGGAGTTTTACCTGCAAGTATCAATGAAGTGTTCATACCAATGTTTACAATCTGTGATCATGTTGACATGCAGTCAGGACTCCAGACCAAACGACCCCCAAAGAGTTAACAGAAATTGAAAGTTTTCAAAATTCATTCGCTTAAAGAAAATTTAAACCTGCCGAATCACAGATATTGCCTTTCGTCAATAGTATGGCGATTTATTGTGACAATCATCTTAATATATACTTGGTTCACCCCAGAATGCCTCAGTTTTGGTGATCATATATAATTTTCTTTGGAATAGTTTGTGGTTTGTGGATTGAAGATTAAAGCTGGAATTGTATCATTACAGTGATGAAAGTAGAAATTAAAGTGTATTCATCCTGTCCTATAGTTGAGGTGTTAGGTTTGGGAGATGATGCAGGTTCCTGAGGTTGTAGGTTATGTCCTGCAACATTTTCATGTTGCCTCATTTATCTTATCACTGTTTCCGTCAGCGTAGTAGCAAAGTGTTGTACTTAAATGCACACAAAACATACCAACTGGTTGTGAATATCCCTGTTGCATTGATATTAATAATCAAGTATGGGAGTTGAATATACATTTATAGTATAAGTTTAGTTGCTATCATAATTTTGCAAAGAGCAGATGAATACCCATTCCTTAAATTTGTGTTGGATATGAATCATACATTATAAAAATCACTTGGTTTTGAGATGTATCATACGTAGTTGGTGAATTTGCAGCATTCATATGTGGATTAAACAGCAACACCTGATGAAGTTTTTGTCTTATATTTATTTGTGGTTTATTTAAGATTGCTTTTAGTAGCTCTTTCGTAGGATGATCAATTAATAATTATGGGAAAGGATATAAAAAGAAATAGTAATGGCTTAATTTGAGATACTGGCATTTGCCTGGAGGGCATGAGAAAAACATGATAAACCTCAAGGATTGCCAATCTGTGGTCAAAGATTTGAACCTGGACATACTGAATACGAAACATGAGTGCTAAGGACTCGACTGTATTTCAGTGAAAGTGTGATAAATAATGAAAAGTATTTACATAGGTCTTTCATGTAAACAAACATATGAGGAATATAAAGGTTTTAGGATGTAAGAATATACATGTGATTTGTAAGGTTTAAGTTCCTTGCTGTTTACCATGAATTTGAGTTGCAAAAATGAATGGGTCAGTGATACGTGCTTTTCAATAGGGTGTCTTACAGAGCTGTAGGTGGCAAGGTACATGGAAGAGGGGGAGGAAAAGAAATAGTGGCACCCTGTGTTCTCAAATAATATGAAACCACCAACAGTTTCTTTATTATTAATAATGAGACTAATTTTGTTTAGTTAGGTCATCATCCGGGATTGGTCATAACTATTTTTAAGCCATCTTAAATAATATATTTCATTATTACATGTTTTATGAGGCGAGGTGGTATGGGTGGGGCATGTAGCATGAATGGAGGAGATGAGAAATGTGTACAGAATTTTAGTTTTGAGACCCAAAAGGAAGATGAGTGTGATATAGTGTATGAGGATTTATCTGATTCTTGCCAAGTCAAAAAAGCTTTAAATAAAAGTTTAAAATCTCAGTGGGGTTTGTATTTTGTGTTTATCGTCGTTATTACCAGAGAGATTTTTTTTCGGTTTATTTGATATTTCTTGTAAAGTACTAGAATTATATCGGGCTAATACAAATCAATATTATTCACTTGTCAATTTTTGGTGCAGATCTGCGATACCAAATATGATCACCTGTTTCTTTGTTTTGTACATGGAGGATGCAGATGGATAAATGGACAGACACATTATCTTCATTGTTTATATTTTGCGTATCACGCAAATAACACACAATATGAGATATTGAGCTGGTGTTGTAAGTAAATTATTCTGTACAGTAAATAGTTGTGTAGATGATAGTATGACACAATTGTACGTAAATAGTTTGTCACTGAAATTGTTACCATGTTTATAGACCAGTTGATGAAAGCGTGGTTATACGACTTAGGTACATTTTGTGGCAGAGTAACAAATTCTCGAAAACATTGAATTTATTTTTTGTGATTTCTTATCAGTTATTTATTTTTGAAGTCTTCCATTATTCAGTTATCTGTTAAGGTTTTTCATAATTAAGTAATATATTCAGACCCAGTCAATAGTTCAGAAAAAAACATGAATTTTATCTAAACTATTATTCAGGAAATTGAAGAAAATCTTTATTTAGCGTTGTTTTTTTACATAGGAGTAAATTGCTTTTCAGTATCTGATCTTAAGGAAAAGTATTGTCAGTGATTTTACTTCATTAGTTTCGTTTTACGTGCTTCTATGTTTACTTGATTTTACGTAGTATTTCTTGCACATAAAACCACGTAGCAAGTGAGACTTTACTGGTTTAATGATAATATCATAGCCTATTATGTTCCTTTGTTAGTTTATTTTATGTTGTGTCATACGTAAATAATATTTAAATTAATTCCGAGAAAGAAGTGAAATCTACTAATACCCCAATCTGGTGGTTAAATTTAACTCTGCTGAACATTGATGGTTATCAGTGTCCTTTGAAAGTTAAAGGTTAATTTTCCGGAGCTATAGTAATGCAGATGTGGAAGGATTCAGAAGTATTTGGCAGTGAATAGACACACACAGAGACTGGTAGAGTCTGAATACTAGTCTGATCGCTCATAAAAAAATAAAAAGGACAAAAAAAGACTAAGATATCACGAAGTGTTTTGTCTGTGCTTTTGCCTCGAGGACATGGTACCATTAATGAATTACGTATGTAATTCTACTTGGTGAATCTGTGTCATGATGGTGATGTTCTTCTGGGTTTTGGCCCCATGTGGATTGATCGGTAGATGACAACGTTTCGGAGAAACGTAGTCTCTGTGTTCAGCCCAGAAGGCCATAATTATCTTCACCCAAATACCACAATGTTTGTCACGTTTCTTCAGAGTCGAAGATGTAGGATTATTATTCTACCATTTCCAGGTCAGTGATCTGCGCGGGGATAGGGCAAGAAATTGTTTCTTTTTTTGTGTGTAATGTTTATTGAAGTGTTTCCTAAACTTCTCTGACGGCAGAACTTTTTTCACCTGGAACAATTCTGTCGGAATACGTCATCAAAGCAAGGCCGAAATAAAAGAAGCAGATAACGAAAGTGGTGTTTGCACAGTACTTAGGTTAATGGTACGAAAATATTGTTGAATTATTTAAAGTGTTTCTGTTGGCACACTTACTGCTGTTAAATCAGAAATTTCAACGTGGGTAACATATTTTGAGTTAATCTCTTTTTGCATCCTCCAAGGCGTGCTATCTGGTTCATGGATTTTTAGCATTTTTGCGCTATGACCTGTTTATCCACAAGAATAACCAGCGACCTGTTGCCAGAAACAATGGTGGGGTGAGGCTGTGCTGTTACGTAGTGTTTTTTAAAATTGTCAGCTTCATTCTACCACGTGACAGGAAAAATTACGCTGAAGAACTTTATTTTCTGTTCTATAAGGAAGTGTCTTTGAAGATACTTGGGCTAATTACATCGCATTGTATTTATTTAAACCTTGCGATCCACTGTTTGAAAACCACTACTATAGACCACCTTTAGGAAGCAATAAGCCTAATTATTAATGACTCCGTAACTGATGTTCTTTAACGTGTTAATATCACGTACTTATCAGTAGGAACTACGAGGGTATTATTCAGGATTTAAACAGCTTTTGTATTTATAGTTTTAATAGAACATTATATTTAGGCAGACGACCGTGATAAAATTCTCGGAGCTATGAATCACAGATGTGTTGTTTGCATGTTTCTGTCGTATTAAGGACCGTGTTCATTTTCTTTTCAGTGATAGCAGCCAGTTTCTGTTGTGATAACTTTCATTCTGTTGTTTTTGGGACGAAGACATAACTTACGAAGCAGAAGAAGATTTTAACGCAAAAATTGTAATGTCAGAATACTAGAGATTATTAATGTTATTTTTAGACTATTCATTATCCCCCCAGGCATTCAGCAGAATAGATCTGTAAGGCTCGTACTAGATTAACGTTGTCTTATGGTAGTGAATCATCGACAGTAGGAAGAGATGAAAATATCTTACGGATTGATTTTATGCACTTGTGGAAGTGGTAGGGGCAGATTATGTGGAAGTAACACAAATGTCTGTGTATACTTAAAATTTCTTTATTTTTTCATGTATTTCTGTCTAATAACCCCCATAATTCTGTACATTTTATCATATAATTTTAATATTTAAGACACGCGAATTTTATTAACTGTAATTTCGATACAGATGATGATATTTCATTAGCATTTTATGGCGTAAATAACAAACTCATAATAGACACCGGCTTGCAACGAGCAAGTCACCTCTTTGAATTTAAAACATGCTAACAGCATTCAGGAACATTCACTGCATTATTGACGCGTTGTTTTATTATGAACTTTACTTACGTGTGTCCGTACTTGCATTATGCCTGTTGACACGAATAGCTGGTCTAATTTATGCTTCGTGCTTAGTATGTCATTAGAGTGTAAGTTTGGTTCTTTAGTGTCGCGGTATCAAGTGGTAAGTTTTATGGTAAATGGAGATGGTATGTGAGGACCATAATTTATGATGAATTGGAAATGTTGGGGAATAAAACTGCTGTAGCTTGTCTCGTGTCTGTTTTTTTACAGTTTATCCTGAAAATACGGGTGAATGAAAGTTCTGTGCTCGTATTCAGAAGTTGGAAGTAACACTACTGTAGGCGATGTGTTTCAGGCTGAAAGTGGGAGAGACGAAGCTAATTAAGTAGGGGACTTTGTACGAACTTTAATTATATCTACTGAGAATGTGACATTTGAACCCGGAGGTTTTTGTGAAGATAACGAATGTAGGCTTAATTCTATTTTTAACTGCAGTGAATGAAGACCCTTAAATACAACGTTTGTATTACAGCTTAATAATAGCATGATGATAATTTGAAAACCCATAAATTGTATTTAATGTTTTTCGGTCTTTCATAAGATGAGCCTATTACTTGTCTTGACATTATGCCATGTGACGTAGGCCTTTAATTTTGTATGGCTTTGATTGATAGTCTGGTTTACTGAGTTTTTGGACTTTGTCCATCGTGTGGTATTGTAAAAAAAAAATGACGTTTTGAAAACCGGATCTTTGTCCTCAGGCATAAGGAAGGCGAGTCTGGCAGTTGGGTCACTGAACCTTGTACCTGAAACGAAGACAGGTCCGGTTTTCGAAACTGGCCATGTAAAAAGTCCAAAAATTCAGTAAACCAGATTGCAATACATCATCTCCAAAACACTTTAGAATCACAAGGTGGCAGTCTTCTGGGTTGTAGCACCTGTAGGACCTCTGAAACGTCGGTAAACTTCTACCAGACTGCACTGAGCTACAACTCAGAAGACAGCCATCTTTAGACTCACCGCCGACAGAACCTCAGATCCTACTTTAAAATCGATTTTATTGGCAAGCCTCAGATTCTCACGGTGCTGAGTATGAAGATGGCTGTCTTATGGGTTGTTACGCCATGTAATCTGCCAGATGTTTACCGAAGTATCAGAGGTGGTTGCTGCCTCCATCATCGGGATTATGAATCATCGTTTTGTTAGGTGTAGACTTGTTTTGTTACCACGAAACGAGACGTTGTGGTGACTGCAGAATTATATATATGCCATTCCATTTTGAGATTAGTAGCATTACTTCCTTATTGAACAATTAATTCCCCATCATAATGGCGGTCATACTAATGCCGCTTGGTGTAGGCCTTTTCAGATGTAATTAAAATTCGAATGTACGTTATTTTTATGTGTGATGTGAAATGTCTGCTTAGGATTTGACTTTTTCGCGGTCGTGAATTGTGGTATTCCGTCTTGTGGCGTCGTGTAGTCTCGTATGTGATTACGTTTCGGACTAACGTGCCATATTCATCTTCAAGGTATAACAGCGTC
Organism: Zootermopsis nevadensis; assembly: GCF_977971745.1. Taxonomy (NCBI): domain Eukaryota; kingdom Metazoa; phylum Arthropoda; class Insecta; order Blattodea; family Termopsidae; genus Zootermopsis; species Zootermopsis nevadensis. The sequence continues at coordinate 7,276,590 of NW_028259144.1, read as the reverse complement.
AAAGAACAGAAGAACTTAGAACATGTCAGGGTGGTTTTTTTTGGTCAAAATCTGTACTTCCTTCGTCGCTTGATAATGGTTGCGAGCTACAAACGTAATCTGCAATGTGTGTTATAAGAATTGCAAATAAGGTTACTCCGGAAAACTTTGAAGTTACTACTCTCAACGTTCACATCCTAGAAACTCTTGTGTTGGAGCAGTAGTGTACACAATTAGCCATTCTGTTTCTTCGCCTATAAATTTTGTTGGCCTCGATTTTACTTGTAAGCATTTGGAGGAATGTATTTGACGTAATTTCTTCCAGAAACTTATTCATGTGTGGTTTATTTACCGACGCTGTCAGTAACTCAGAGTATGTGGAGTCAAACTTTATGATCATTGGATTGGAAAGGGTATGGCAGGAAGCATTCGTATTGTATTTAAAGATTTTTTTTTTTGCATTTAGCTGGCGGGACTGAGGAAAACCACGATAACTTCAGAATACCCTGTCTCCGGGCGTGGATTTGAACCTGGGCCTTCAGAATAAGCGTTTTGTGATTCGGTAATTCCTGCTTGGACTGGGCTGTGCATATTTCTGTCGGCCTTCGTTGCGTTGGATATGCTGTGTGCTACACCAATGGCGCGATACACTATGATGATGCCATACCTCAATAATCCACAAAGTGTAGAGGAGCGCCTCGCTGATTATATGTACGGATGACTGCTTATTGAAGCATAAAGAAAAAAAATATTCAAGGTTTAGGTTTGCATAGGCTTCACCTCCTTCGTATGTGCTGGATGAATAATAGTGTTGCTTGTCGCCAACACATATTACTACTAGAGCTGCATTTGGCTTTTGTTGGTTTGTAATTTTGTTACGTTACAGAGAGCAGTTGTATGGATCGATGGATGGATTAGTTGGTGTGGCAATGGTTTTATTATCATCGAAAAGAGATAACTAATAAACGTTAGCTTGTATAAATGCCTTTGGAAGTCGAGTAGAAGAGACTCCTTCCCTCAGTTGGTGACATTGTTCTGGGTTGTGACACCATTTAGACTTGTATGTAGATACGAACGTTTTGGAGAAACATACTGTCTTCATCTTCAGGGCTGAAGCAGTAGTATTGGTACTAGGTCATTTAACTCATGCTTTAAAGGAATCTAAAATTCAACGTAGCGTTCTTTTTGCACAAATTGATACACTTCGTGTTGATTCAATTAAGATACATATTTAATTTGTAACCGTTTTCGATATAGCTAACATGTGACGAAATACAAGGAATGTATTTTCAGTCAGTGCAGATTGGTTTTGCAACAGTAGGTTTATATAGACCTGTGTGTTGTTATATGTTTCCTGCTTTATGCGTTTTCGTTATACGCGTTGACTCATAGGAACACAGCCCCCGTGTATAAGAATAGTCACTAGTACTTTAAATTAGAGCGAATCTTTACCACACTTTTTAAAACCTCGATTTGTGTGAAATGTGGACGTCTGAATGTTTGAGACAGGCTGAAGGAACTTGCATCTCAACTAGAAAACGGACCAACGTGGGTTACAGTGACTTGAATACTTAAAAGGAACACGAATAATCTGCTATCCCACTCAAAAAAATAATTTGCATCTAGAGAATGAAACATGAATAATTTGAATTAAATTCCGCGCATATTCTGCGTATAGGCTATATACTTGCATATTCATAACAGGAGCAAGGTCTGTCTTGCTCGCTTTTTTAGATGTTCTTAATTCTGTAACTTTGGCGAAGAACACGTTATGGGCTCGTCCGTGTGTGTCTGTCGCAACAGTGGCCTTAGATCACATTAGTACAAGTGTGACCTCAGAAGCAGCAGTGACCTCTGATCTGTGAAGTAACACGAAGGGCACATTTCGAATGTTAGTTTACATGTTTTTAGTCTTGTTGAACATTATTTTTTGTACCGAAATGAAGCCAGGGCGGCAAGAAGATGGGCGAAAAGCGATTATAAACATCGGAAATTAAATTTTGGACAAGAACTGTAGGTTACACACGTTTAGATTATAAAGGTAATGAAGGTTTTTTTTGGAATAATTAGTCATCACAACTGTGCAAGGTTACCAAAGTAATTGGACATAACGCGTGGACGAATGGAAGTCAAATGCACTGTAGAGCCCAGATTATACGACCTAAACGGGACGAAAATGTCAGTTGATACGGAATATTAATGAAAAATACGAGGGTAAAAAGCAACACAGTTTACAGCATTACGAAGAATGAAATTTAAATTACGAAGAATGTTAAGTTCGGTATAAAATTAAAAAAAATCATATAAACAAAAATGACATTTAACATAAATGAAAGAATATATATTTTTAAGACATTAATAACTCCCGTCAACAAACTAAAGCACCAACGTTTCAGAGGTCATCGTTGCCTCCATCATCAGGGCGGTGAGTACCGATTGCATGCGTGCGACTTACTCATCACCCTGATGACAGAGGCAGCAAGGACCTCTGAAACGTCAGTAAACTTCTACAAACCAGAAGACAGCCATTTTCGGAATCACGGCCGTGAAAACTAAATCCTACAAAGTAAAGCACAATTTTGGCTCATGTTATCGAAGTCAATAACAGGAGCACCTTAAAGTAACTGTACGTATAAATAATGTAGAATGTGCGTGGTGGGAGAGTGTGATTCATTCCATTACATGCTGAGTTGAGTGTTGATAAAATGGAGCGTTCCGACACCGCACGTCTGTTTAAACGGAATGTCATTTAATAGAAGGTCGATTAATCGGGTCTCTGCTCTACTGAAATAGATTCGGCCTGTAGAGTATCATAAGACATGCGTTTAGATACGGTGAAAGTGTAGGTATACCAGAGAACAAATTAGATGATACACATAGAGTACATGGTCAAATTTGTCTAAAACTTTAAATTTTAAACCGAATTGGGCCATATATATTTCGTTACATATTTAGCAGGTCGAAGAATGTTCCAAGAAAAATATGTGACTATTGAGACTGTGGATATGAAAGACGTATTTTATGTTATGTACGTGCGTTCACTTTTCATAACATGTTGGCTGCTTTTAAGAGATACATGTAAAGTTGTCCCTCTGAGCTGTGTGTTAATTTTATGAAGTCTGAAGGTAAAGCTTTGCGTTATCTAGATGGAAATAAGTAAAAAAAAAAAGAAAAGAAGGCGAACTGTCAGTTTCACTGCTACGGCCGCTGATACTCGGAGAAGGCAAAAGGGTAGCGGTCCTCATTGGCTAAGAGGCGAGATAGACCCTGAATTATTATGAACAATCCGAACGCCTCTGTAAATTGATTTCTGTTCCTCTCGTCTCTTAGCCAGTAATTTTACTGAGACGGTAATCACAGGTAGATTAAGAAGCGATGCTCATGAATATACGTTGCTATTTATGTGCGATAAAGTGTGCCATTTCTAACATAATTGCTTCGGAGAAACTAGCTTTCAAAGGAAGGTGGCTGTCTTTTGGGTTGTTGCAACGTGTAGTCTGGTTGAAGTTTACCGACGTTTCAGATATGTCTGCTGCCTCTATCAGGGCGATGAGGCTAGTGTCGGTAGTAAGAGTCTCTGAAACGTCGGATATCTACCAGACTACACGGCGCATCAGCTCAAAAGACTTATATTTTGCCGAAAACGCAGTGGCGTGTTTGCTTTGTTTTCTTGTTAAGTATTTATATATAACGCTGTGTAGAATGGTAGATGTTTCGCCTTGGCAGTTTGCTTCTTCAGCCTTGAAACGGTATCAGATACCTGCTTATCTACATGTCGTTACAACCCGAAGTCCACCATCGATGGTTTGCTTATTGTTTGATAAACATGTTTCAGACGAAATCGCCCGTACGTACTGAAGTTTTCTTTGATGTTGTTCGATATATTGAGAAATTATACAATAAAAGACGATATTAATTACAGGTGCCTTTACATACGTCTTTCTCTTTTGAAAGTACTGCGTGTCTGTATGTGTCAGAAGGCAGTACTTATTGACAGGAATATCCACCTGAGGGCAGCGGTTGGCATATAGAAAGTGGATCACTTGACATGTCTACTTTATAGAGAAGTTTTAATTTATATGATCCGAGGGTATGGCACCATTCATAAACAAATGAAATATAATTTAACTCTAGTTATTTGAATACAGCTTCTCGTGGTAGTGATGATAATTTATGCGCTTGTGATCTAGCGGGTTAGCCCAGCGGTAAGGCATGTCGTTCGAAGTGTGATAATTTCCGTTTCGTAAAGCGATAACGTAGCCTGAGAATAATTTGTCTTTACGAATTATTACAGTGATTGAAGTGTATATGACAGCACATATTATTTTGTCACGTGCTGTACTTCAGCGTCCTCAGTCGATTCAGAAACGCTTAATTTGTGCACAAACGTCTCAGTCGTTTCAAAGAGTGACGAGATCTTAAGTAAATTAAAATAAAGGGGAAAGGGTTTGGAAGTTTGTGAAACCGTCTTCAGCATCTGGCGCAAATAAAACCACGCAGCTAACATTTAGCATGTGGAAATGTTTGCTCTAGCACGAAAAATGTTAGGATGATTTAACATTTAGCAAGTTGGAGTTGATTGATTCGTTGGTTTTTTAACAAATGAGGTTAAATGTAATGTGCTGATCGTGAAGAATTGCTTACAAAGTATTCGTCGGCTGGCATTAAAACTAATACCCTCGCGTTCGTCTAAAAAACCCTCCCTGAACACCTCAGCTCGTCATATTTAACGTCCTCAATTGTAGGACTGTCTGCTGTGTGTAAACACTGTAAGAAACAACGTTACTGGGGCCAATTTAGCGTGGGGGTTTGTTTACTGTCGAGAGCTACTTCCGGTCGCATTGGCACTTGTACTGGAAATTTCTAGTCTGCTATAGCTTGTCATAAAGGGCTCTGCTCCATAAACTTAGTTTTATGGATAGCTTGTACAGGGTGTTCAATTTTAAACGCAACGCAACAGGTGCTGTGGAACAGGTCTACCCCGTTTAAAAGACTGCCCAAAGCTCCCCCATGACACTCGGGACACTGTTAGGTCGCTCTCACATCAGTTGCGCGAAAGCTGTGTGATACGAACATGTGTTTTTTCGAGCAGAACGTGTGTTCATCGTTCAAAAATTACTTTTGCGTCGAAATCATTTTGCAGTGAGTATCCTGACATTGAATACAACGAATGGTAACAAAAATTCGGCACGTAAGAAGTGTTTCTCTTACAAGTGCTCATCTAGCGACAAGACAGCTGAAATTAGGCCGTATCGATTTTAACCAGTGCATGGGCTAATTCGTTTTGTTGTTTTGTGCGTGAAGGGCTTCATATGTAGTATTGTTGGAAGGGCGAATCTGTGCGTTCAACGTCGTTAGAAGTAAAAGACAAGTGGGTGTGACGGGTAGCAGGTAAGGAAGCTTATATTACCCATACTGTAAACATTTCCCAGCGACAGTACTTAGTACAGTCCACAGATCAGGAGAAAATCCCTGCTAGGAATTCGTTAAACGCGCATGCGCAAGATTTCGCGGTGAGTGACGACCGATCCTAAAAGCATTCGTTCCACAACCACTGAACGAACAACAGACGACAGGCTTTCATGTGTTTTAATGGGTACAGCTTTAAGATAACCTCACAGTGACACAGTGATTTAATATAGAATATTATCGCAACACCCGCAGAACACATTAGAGGTGCGTTCACTACACGCTACTCTTAACTGCTTGATGTTTTCAATCTGTGTGTAGTAGTGTAAAACTCTGACGTATCACACTTCCCACCAATAGCAGCCCTGTAGTCCACTTGATAGTAAACATTCCCCCTGCACCGCCCCAGAAACGACTTCCCCCGAAGGGCTTTTATTCTGGTCTGTGGACAGTACGTGGTGTCTCTTTTCCATTGTAGGGGATATATTTGGTTTGCATAGTACATGTGTTTGTTTTCCTTCTACTCTCAAGCTAGTGACGTAAGCAGGGGGTGATTTTTAAATGGAACAACATGTAAAATAACGTATAGATGAAGGTTGCCAATGGGGTAACATCCTTTCCACAGATTGGGAGTTGTGGTGGGGGAACGAATGTCTGGCCTTGAACAATCTACCACCATTTCAGTGTAACATCAGCTTTCGCTTGAGTTGTACAGGACAGACGTTCGCCCGTCATACCAACATTTGTGACGGTTTTGGCATTTGTAATCGTTGCGGGCAGTTGAGTAAAACTGCCTCGCTGTATTTCAATCTGTGAACATTACATGCGCACTGAAATGGATTCAGAGGGCCAAAAAATCTCGGTCAATCACGGAAGAGACGAGTTTATTATTAAAAACGGAACAGGTTATTATTTGTCTGATTATTACGCTCAGAGTAAGAAGTGTGTTGTGTTTGTTGTTAGAATTTAGTTCAATATTAGGGACTTCTAAATGTGGTCGTTAGTATGTTATTGTTTATGGAATGCTTATCATACGTCAAAGGATGTGACAGTCGATATTGATTTAAGTGAATTCATGACATATCTGAGCGATTAATCCAGATAAGATTATTATGTCATGTAACAGAAATGGATAGGTTCTGTATGTATGAACACAAACGTTTAGGAATTCAGATAAGATTTTTATATCATAAAAGAAAAATATATGCATCGTGCGCAATAGTTATTTTTGTTGTCTCTTATCGATTGAAATCGCATACACGTTTTCATACTAGTTCTTGCTCAACGAATGAGACTGGTTTGGTTCTACTTCGGCGTAGATTTCTGGAAGATAAAATTGTATACGGATAGATGGTTTCCTTATTGAGAACCTGGTAGTCGCCCAGATATTCAAGACATTGCACACTTTTGTGGGGCCGAAACTTCATCATCGTGTTCAAGATCCACTTTAATATCCCTCCTTCTATTTCTAGGTCTCACAGGTGATATTTTAAATCCAGGTGTTGGTACTAAAAAAATTTACGCCATATACTCTTTCCCCCCCATGCATTCTACATGCATCGCCCACCTTATAGAATTTTACGTATCAAATTGTGTTTTTAATACAAATCTGCCCATGATTATTACACAAATTATTGGTTTCTGAGTAGTGATGAATTATTCCAGTCTTTGGTAGAATACGAATTGAACCACATTTTGACATTGACCTATACTCGTAAGTTTCACAGAGCCCATAAAATATTTGTTCTACTGTTGTGCTTTGAAGAGTGGCATTGTCTGGTAATCACTTTATAGACGCAAGGTCAGCCTACCAACATTGAAGGTGCAGGTGTAAGGGAGACTATCCATTTGTATCAGTAATGAAAATACGGCATAGAGACGGACGTACTAGACATTTGTAAACTTGGTGCACAAGTGATTAATATGTTGTCTTAGGTGTTTGTTAGAATCAGGATTCTAAATGGATCCTACCCAGTTACCATGCTGCTAGAATGATAAATACGAGGCATTTAGAATTGGTATGATTATGTGAGTGCTTTACTTTAAGAAACTACTTTTTGTCATGTCACTTTCCTTAAAAATGATAGTTTCTTTTGAAATTAGTCTATTCTACACGACTGGACATTTGTAACTATTTAGGTAATTTCTGAACTAAGAGCTATAAAAATATGAATTTGTTCGATGTTCTAGTCTCTAAACGATAAAATTCATCGTATGAGGTTTAAAGTGTAAAGAATATAACTTACATAATCTCTTCCGCATTGTAAGTTTACTTTAGGAACGAACGATGAATGAATCTTGCATATTTTTGGTTTTGATAGTCGGCATTCAGTCACACAAATTAAAATCCGTAGAGCTAATGCTTTATAAAATGTTGGCATGACATCTTTTACGTACTTTTGAATGAAGTGCTCTGTGTATTGTTCAACGTACGGACTGGAATTTAATTTAATTTAAATACCTGCGTTGGTGTCAGGATATATCGCTGTCGAGGTATTTAAAACTTGAGACTCGTTAAAGTAGTTTGTTGTTAGTTATGATTTTTGTTGTAATGGGATATTTTCTTCTGAAGGCCATTACGTTAGTTTTTGTACAAGATATTTTGGAATTTTGTGTTTGACAGGTGTTATTTAATAAGTACATGGAACGTTGTAGATCGTTTTATGTAGATGTTATTACTTGGTCATCTGCGAAGAGAATATTATTAAGAAATGTGCTCGGTTTAAGTTCTATTACTTTGGGAAGTTTTTTATTTCAAGTTTCTAATCGTGTTTCTCCAGACGTATAAAGTACTTTTGTTTAGACTGAAATTAATTCGATGTTAAATATGGCGTGACGGCGATAAAGCGTGGATGTTGGTCTTGTGCGATGTTGTGCTGTGTGGACTGGTAGGCAGATACATTACCAACGTGTTGGAGGAACATGCTTCTAAATTGTGGGCTGAAGATGGTGTATGATGCCAGAAGTCCACCAGGTGTTACCACCGTAAAGACCAGCGTCTTCTGGGTATAATCTGGTTACCAACGTTTCAGAGATCCTTGCTGCCTCCATAATCAGAGCGACGACTTGATATTGGAGGCAGCAAGGACTTTCGAAGCGTTGGTAAACGTCTACCAGACTATGCGGCCCTGCAACCCAAAAGACAGCCATCACCAAGAGTGTTAACTCTGTTGTCTTTCAGGTTGATTCTACGTTTCGTGTATTTTAGTCGTGTAGGTACAGCGTGGATATTCATAATACCAGACTGCTGTTGCAAAGTGAACAAACTAATGTTGTTAACAGGCTGTCTTAACGATAGGAATGTCAGGTGGAACGCGTGGTGACAAACGGTAGCTTGGTTGTTAGTTTTACTTGTACAACAAACTTAGATAAAGCGATAAATACATGCCGAGTACAGCGATAACGTGTTGCAGTATGGTTGTCCATTACAATACTGGCCGGGTATCGGCTATCCTGTTTCAAGGTTTCTCTCAGTCGCTCCAAGAAAAATCCCAGGGTAAGATGCAAGACTGGTTCACGAACTGTGTATCCCATGTTCCTTGCTGTACGCAATTGACACTAATTTCTCATACGTCAATCTTCTGTACTTAATGCATCATCGTAAAATAACCGTATGACTTGCCTTAAGGTAAAGCGAGGAGATATAACGTTTCGAGTTTCCAAGGTCACAACAACGGTCCACAATGCGGTGTGAACAGGGAAGGAGAAGGTACACGCTGATCATTTCATTCGCTGATTTGTATAGTTTAGTGTGATTTACAAACTCTTTTATGTTGTGCGTCGTGTTTCCTCGCATTGCCTTACAAACCGAAGATTACATCCTATTCTAAAATAAAACATGCATTGGAAGGAGTTACACTTCCACGCGATTTGCTATCGGAACTTACTTTACAAGTCTTGGAAGGCTATGCTTCTTTGTTGTTGTCTTATAATGGCGTCTGCTTCAGTAAAGCGGATTTGGATTTACAGTTTCCACTTACTATTTACATTTTCTGTTAATTTGTGAGGGATGCTAGAAGATTTTAATCTACATTTTATGTTTATAGCACAAATATTCACAAGGTTTTGAACTATACTTACTCAAGTATCTTTCATCATGGTCGTGATAATATTTTTAGAATCTGATTGGCTGTCTTGTCGATGTTCAGGTATTCGGTTTGTCTCCATGGATTGATATTAATTCATACCACATACTCGTACGTTTTTCTTCTACCTTTCTTGGCAGACTCCATTCCACTCTGAGAGTAAAAACATTGACAAGCCACAAAGCTTTTGACAACGCCGCATGAATAGCGTGCCCCTCCTCGATATCTTTGACCCCAAGGGCTGTAAAATCGAAAACGTGATTAGGTCACAGAAGTACATGAAGAGATTACATGTCCTACCACTTTCTTTAATAATCATTAATTCTGTGTTTTATTACGGCGTATTTAAGGGTGTCATGTGAATTTGTTTAGAAGAGGTTCGTTCGGGCTTTAAATGGTTAAGTATGAACAGTGAATAAGGAATAAAATTTGATTCAGAAGTAGGTTGTAAAGTTATTGAAAAATTTTACTGTAAAAACACAAATAGGAGTAAATAACTAAGAAACAAGGCGTGTTTTGTACGTAGTTCAGCTTGGTTTTGCATTATGAACTTGAAAAGGGGCAATACAATTTTTTAACCAACTGGTAAGAGAATTTAATACGCAACGTATCAGTTGATGTATCAAGATTTTGAAAGCCAGGGTAATGCTTGTCAATAAATCAAGTGAATTTCTTATTCGTCCTTGTATTATTTAATAACCTATTTTATATCCCTACATAAAATGTCATTTGCCGGTTAGTAACGTTACTTCTGCACTCATTGCCCGATTTTAATGTAGAGACGATAAATGTTCTCAGAATTTCTCGGCTAGTGTTATCGAACTATCGCTTGGCTTAAGGGCTTTTCATTTACGATACAAGGGTTTGAGGATAATAAATTAACATAAGCAATTAATTCTTGAAAATGAATGGTAATATTTATCATTCCCACCTTTAATTAGATCTGTTATATTATGAAAATCTCAGAATCTGTGTAACAAAAATGTATACCCTTCATTTCCCTCTAAAAGACATGTAAACCTTTTTAAAGGAACCATTTATCTAATGCTTGTTGGGTCGATTAAGCGAGTCTGTTCGATTGAAGATAACGATTTTAATTTTTATAGTGATTAGGGAACCCACTTTTAATGTCAGAGTGTTTGACCGCCAGTATTGTCTTCGTTCTCAGAACGAGTTTTTATTCAGCCTAAATTGGCTCGATCGAGTCCTCAGTAACATGTAACTTATCTTTCGGAAGATATCGATAAGGTCGAATATGTTTTTTTACAGATGTTAAGATCGTTAATAAGACTGAAGTGCTATGTTTTATGTTTTCTTGTCACATGTCAAATTGTGAATGAAGAGCACGTGTTTGTGATATGTTTTACACTTTGTAACCTTGGATATTGTTATTTGCAGTCTTTTATTAGCTTTATACTTTACATCTCAGATACGCCGATTACAGAGTGGTACGTCGTTATACTGTTTCAGTATTTTAGGTATTTTCGTCATTAAAAGTTTCCATTGGTTTGTCAGTAATAGTTTTGTATTTGCATTGGCGGTCGGATGCAATATGTGCCCGCAGAAAGTTTTCGGACGATTGGGTAATTTTTGTGTAACTTATTAGGAAGACGGTGTCTTTTTTGGGGTTAAAACTGAAATTAATTTTTATTTACTAGACTACGTTTCTCCCAATATTTTTCTCGTTTTAGTTTTAACTTCTTCTTAAGTCCTTTACCACCATTAAGTCTAGAGGTTAGTGAGTTTGCGTAGTATTGTATTTGTATAGAGCCGAAATCTGTGAACTTGATTCTTCTGTAATTTCCGGTACGTTTAACAGTTGAATTAATTCTTTTCTGACTCTCTTACTGCTTTCCTCAAATTTGCGTCGGCGTTGGCATGGAAATGATGTTCTTTTTATTCCCATTCAGATAAAAACTGATGCAAGGACGTAACCTATTTGAACACACTAAAATGCTAAAAATAAAGAAATGAAGAATAGAAGCCCACGGGCAGTGCCGGCATAATCAGGACTCGTTGTTAATAAGTTCTTTGAAAACGTGGAGAAATTTCAACAGGGTCCTTATGAGACAGAATATACTGATATTAATTTAATTTAAAAGAAAAATACGCTCTGAAAATGCATGCAGTGTCTTCATTTTACGAGAGAGATTCAGAAGTAAGGGAAATATTTTAATATTTTCTTTATATAATTGGCAACACTGCTGATGGCTGTCATACTGTAGTTCAAGGTCAGACAGTGACGTGGATAGAAGTTGGGCACGGTCTTCTTCAAGTCAATTGGAATTCTGAATGTTGATACCAGCCTTCAAAAGGCGATATATTTGATTATATTTTGAGGTTAAACTGGGAGGAGCGGCTTTAGAGCTGAATTTTAATGTTATCGGGAGGGCTGCAGAATTTCAAGAGAATGAAATCTATTTTTGTTTCGTAACCCCTTGAGTTGGACCGATAATCGGTTAGGATGTCCAGTATTTTCTGAACTCCAGATTTCAAGCTTTTTAAACAATATTTCCGTTCATAGAAAGTAGAATGTTACTGAATCAGTTGATCTGTTTTCTAACACATCCGATATGTAAATTCTGTGATAGCCTTTTGCCTTAAGAGGTAATGTATTTGGGTATAGATTCAACAAGTCCTCTCATCGCAAGGGAGAATACAGATTATGCGTGTCAGAAAACGTAGCGCCGATGGTAATACATGAACCTAAGAGGGAGAAGCTAGAGAAATTGTATAATGGGCTTTGTAATTTGTGCCCTCCAACAAAAATATTGTTGGGATGATCAAATATATGAGGATGAAATGGGTAGAGAGATAAGATAAATGCGTACGAAATTTTTGGTCTGAAAATCTGAAGACAAAAGCCCACTTAGGAGACTAAAATTTAAATTCTTGGATACTGAAATTAATCTAGATAAAACAGGACTTGGTGATGTGGACTGGTTTTTATTCGGAATAGTGGCTTGTGGTGGGCTTGTTGTAAACAGTGTAACGAACGTTTTAGGTCTATGAAATATGGATATTTGTTTGACTGGCTGAGCTACTGTTAGCTTTTCGAGATGGACCCTACTCCATCGCCATACAGATTCGGGAACTTCGTCATAAGTAGGAATTGCGTTTCTCACGGCGATGAGCACGAAGACTTGTCTTCTGGATTGGGCAAGCTTTTACCAGACCACACGGCGCTACAACCCAGAAGACAGCCTCCTTCGACGTACTTGCCGTGCGCGTAGTCCAGATGTTGGCGAAGATATGTGCTTTCATATTGCTTGATGGACTGTACACGTCTCTCTCTCTACCAAGCCAGGTCAAGGGCAGAACGTAATGTACGAGGTCTGTACTTCCTGGAAAAATATTCGTCTTGATGGCAGGACATTTCCATGGAGAACGCATGTTCACTTTCTTACATTGCCAATATAACTGCTCGTCTTGGACATATTTGTGTGTAGTCTCATAATTTTGACTGTCCAAGTGAAGTTTATTGTTCCCTTGAAAATGCAAGTTGATTTGATGGTAAAGATATTTCGATATTCTTAATTTCTGCCAAATGCAGAAGGTTCGAGAAGGTTGAACATAGGTTGTAGTTAGATTCGGATGTTTACTGTAGACCTAATGATACATTCCGCTTCGCCAATAAGACCTTGTGCAGACATTACGTAATGTATGCACACCTTTGTGTATTGATATTGGCCTGTTGACGTGGTTGTATGCGACAAAGTTACTTGTTCTCTGTACGAACAAACACGAATTATCTGCACAAGTGGCACACAGAATTATTTGGGTAGTGTTGCATGATCTTTCCAGCTCACAGAATTTATTGCAGAAGATGGTTGTCTTCTGGGTTGTTGCGTCGTGTAATCTGGTAGAGGTTTACCGACGTTTCAGAGGTTATTATGCCTCAATCATCAGAGCGATTATCGCCTTCATTATGGAGTTAGCGAAGACTTCTGAAATGTTGGTAAATTTCTACCAAACTACACAGCACAACAACCCTGATCGATTTTATTCTTAATTTAATTTTGAATACATATTTTATTAAGAGGGATTGAAGTAATGTTGACAATCCTGACGGAGTACGTTAATAATTCGGACTATATAAATAACAAATGAAGGCCGCATTGCATATTATATTGAAAAAAGTGAAATCTAGAAGCGTATTATTTCGCAAGGTTGTTGAATGGACCCATAGTCTCGTATGCTGAGTGGGAACCTTAGTCAAAATTATTTGCAAACGAGGTGTTCAGGTATTTATACATGGGAATTGTACCACTCAGAGAAAGTTATATAATTAGGAAGTTTATGTTGATAGAGTAGTTAAATCGAAGGATTAAAATGTATTGGACGTGTAGTACGGATGGGGAAACTGACAGTTTTTATTGGGAGAACGTTTTGAAAAAACCGTTACTTTAATAGGTCACAAATGAGCGGATATTAAGTCATTTCAAGAGAAGGTAGTTTTTTTGGCCATGTTATTTTGATGAGACTCAACGATAGAATTTTAGAGCTAATTGTGTTCTCTTTAGTTTTGTGTCTTTATTCTGTTATACGACGCTGTATCAGTGGCTGGTGTTGCATAGCATCGAATGACAAACACATGTTCTTGAACGAATTGGAAGGGGTTTGAGAAGAAGTGGTCATGACCTAGTTACGGAAAATTAGGAATCTTAGGATAACCAATGCATTGCCTGGACTCGAGCCGAGTATCTGCCGAATGCATGCCAGCTGTCTCGATTGTGGACACCCGGGTTGTGACGTCATGTAGTCTACAAGACCACAATCGGCATTTCCACCTCATGTCTTAAACCAGCTGTGTTTAACATAAGAAATTGGAATTATTAGGTGTTTTTGTCACCGATGTACTGATACACGATACGCTGTTACACGTTTAAACACATGTTGCGGGTTTTTTGTTGTGTGATTCAGCTATAAATCTCGGGAGTTGTAGGTTACGTACAGTTCCGCATTCAGTTTTGCAACAGGTGTATAGAACTCTGAAGCCCCTTCGCATTTTATACGGTGTAGACCCGTGACCCTGCATCACAAGCTCAGACTGTTGCCCTGGCCTCCCTTTACCTGGCTGCTATCGATTTCTGCCACGGTCGATAGTAGTTCTCGTCGAGGCAGTCGAGTCTGGTCTCGGATTGCTGGAGACCGAGAAATGAGAGTATAAGTTTTCGCACACTCGCAGTGTAAATAGGCGATTGTTATTTAACATAATAAACATTAGCCTATATATGCCATGGGGCGAAATAGGGCAAAGGGGAACTATGACTTCACCACATTCGTAGGTCTATTGTAAGTGCAACACGATTCTCGTATTTGTATGAATGTTAATATATACATTTTATTAATTCCTTAGATTTTGTAGGTTATGTGTACTCGCAGATCTTTATGCCAGGTGGTGTTAGAGTATCGATATGGGTATAATGTCGATACTTTCTGAAATTATGCCGAAATGAGAGATCGTATATAATACGTGACTGGAAAATGGCGTATTTTTATGAAACTATTAAGAATGTAAATAAATATATTTCTGAACTTTTATTTACTGTCATAATGCAAATATGTTGTTTTCACCACAAAAATTGTAGTCACTAGTTTTGCCATGGGATTTAAGTGCATTAATTGATGTTTAACTGTTCTAGTACTTATAAGAGACCAATTAGAAATTATTTGCAGGTTTTAAAGACGGTTTAAATTTGTGTCACAAATTTAAACATATGTTTAACCTGTTCCTTCATGCCGTGGATATCTGGAACATAGCAATTTATTTTGATTTTGAGGAAAAAAATGTTTTTCCGTAATAATGTGAATTATACAGATATTTTGATATTTTGCTCTGAATGCAGGCTACGTGCAGTTAGAAGTCTGTATTTGTTACACTGTTTTATCTCTCACTACATCAAATTTTACATTGTTTCCCCAGAGTACCCTATCAGATACATTATCAAACTATAAATAGCTTTGCATATAGATTTATCGCACAATCGCCATGTTATCTTACATCTCACCAAATTTATTGCACCGACATACATTTCGTGACCAAATACTGAATTACTCTCCCACTTGCAGATATTTTGCCGCCATATTGGTATTGTTAATGGTAGGTAATAAACAGGTTAGAACGATGTGATAGTGCATAATGGCAAAATCTAGTTTTCGCGGCGATAAATTCAATGAAGTCTTCAGGGGCTCGTCATGAATTTGATATTAAACTGATGAAGACCAAGATGGCAGTCGAAACGCCTGTTTTTTTACAAATTATTGCTCTGTATGGGCCTTTAGGAAGATCACGGTAAACAGAGCTCATATGATCACAAATGAAGGTACATTTTAATAGACTTCAGGTAACAGGATTGTGGCAGACAGTTTTGTTCCTGCGACGTTACAATCCTGTTACGGCAACTGACAAACAGGATCCGTCGATGAAAGTGGGCTACGTGTAGTATGTCACGTGATAGGATTCATATGGGACGCGTGTGACGTCGCCCATGGAAGCCACTTCGAGCATATATGAACAGAAACTTGCGGTCGGACCTATGTTGTGTTAATTTTCCAATATATGTCTTGAATAGAAAGTTATAAGCCTCCTTATATAATTCCTTTACTTGTGCTAAAATAATTTCCCAGAAACAGTCGTATTGGTCACGATAAACGACGCTGAATGGGGTTTCTATTCGGGATAAACGGAGCTGGTAAGAATTCGTAAGTGAATACTTTCATATATTAAATTCTAAAGAGAAGCATTTTCTATTTTAGGTTGGCATTGTTTATAATTTTGTCATTTGATTCAGATCCTTAAATTTTATGTCTGAACTTATATAGAGATTAAGTGTACTGTCAATTCAGTCTTGAAGATGGCGGTTTGTTTTCTGGAATGTTCGCCGTGTAGTCTGGTACACATTGAATGTAGTTTAACTATTTGAAGTCCAGTGGTAACTATATGTTGCACCCGCTTTAACAATAAGTAGGTATTTATTTTATATGATTTTCGCTGTTCACAGTGATTATAACCTTAAACACCGTTAACCAGTTGGTGAAGTGTTTTCTACGCGGTACGGATTGAATTCGTAAATATTTAGACGAGCTTCAAAGGATTAAAGTTAGAACATAAGAGGAACTTAGGATATTAAGATGCACTTCGCTGCTAGGATTATATATAGACAGTGCAGTTGAAATATGTAAATTATACAGGCTTAAATATAGTAAGCATACAATTTGCAGTTCGGAAGCAAGACAAAAAAAAAGACGGCGTTAAAACTTCAGTTCACTGCCAAAGATCCATCATCTCTCTCAGGCCTTTGTGATTATAATATAATTACATCGGCAAAAACAGCGTGTGAGCATATTTCAAATTTATTTGACAGACGCTCGTGTTTATTATTTACTGCAAGACTCGATTGTTTGAGAGAGTCCGTTGTTCAATTTCCGCCTGGAGAGGGGTTTTGGTGTATTCTGAAATTCCGTTGAATAAATTCAATTTTTATTTAAGTCGGACAATAACAAACATTTTATGAAGAGCTGCATGCCTTTTTAAACAGCGCTCACTTCCTCGTGATTATATCTTTAAATAATGGTCTGAGTGAGAAATCTTTGGAACATAGTAAGCATTAATTAATTAATTTTATTTCAAATATGTCTCCATTTAAACAAGGGTTAACAAACGTTTCCAGACCTTTTCCCATCGACTCGCTATTATCAGGGTTGTGAATGAAGGCAATTTGTTGGAATGCCATAGAAATTTATTAAAAATGCTACTGGCTTGATTTGACATTTTTCATTAAACTGACAGTGTCGTAGAAAAGGGGGTATTCTGTGTGGGCCTTGGATTGTGAGAGCCCCTGTCTTTGAACGAAAGGCCTTTAGGTAAAGGTAGGTCGGTTACATTCTGAGGTGAGTGACCAGCTTCTCGCTGCAGCCGCTTTATGCCCGTGGAAACAGTTCAAGTACCCACTGAATAGGAGACTGAGAGAACATTTTAGCTTTTACCGGGAATCGAATTTCGATTGTCCAAAATTAAGCTATTTATTAGGTGTGAATTGTTATAATTTCGTGTGTTGCAGTAAGTGAATTTTTTTACGCGATCAGCTCATGTAACGAAAGGTCGTGTCATTCGCTCCGCGTATCTTATCTGCAAAAGTAGGCCTACTGTAGAGTTTCCTGTGAAATTGGATACTGCGAGATTGCACTAAGTTTTCGAACGAATTTAATTTTAACATCACACTGTCCAGTATAGCCTACCACGTACTTTACGCTTACACAAATTGAACTCCTTTTCCTATAAAAAATTTATCATAGAAAAGATAAGTTCTCAGATTGTATTTAATGTTTTTTCGACCTCGTGAATGCCTTCTAAACACAAGATAAATACATTTATATTTGGTGCAGCATTAGTTTTGTATTTGCAGTAAATGAACATAGGCGGAGGATGTATGCAAACTTACAAGGAACGTATTTGGAAAACTTTTTCTTAATTTGTTGTTTCCTAGGTTCTGTAAAACAACCTTACCAAAGGTTTTGAATCTTTCCGCCATTTTATGTCGTATTACCACCTTATATCCGGCGGCCTTGTTATTTTGCAAATGATTTTTTTTTTGCGCGACGTTGTGAAAAATATCTTCGGCCAAGCAGGGATTTGTTATTTGTCCTGCAAATGAGCTTGGGATGAATTGTTAGTTTTCCAACATTTTCTGTCGTTGGAGCCCGTAGGCCTACAGTGTTGTAGTCGAAACGGGAGATGTTGGTAGAATTGGGATTTTTCCAAACGTCCGTATCTGATGCCAAGTTGTGCTTTGTTTTATTTTCATAAGTAGTTCGGCACTGTGTTTTCTTGAATTCTGCTTCCTTCGTTTCACTCGCTTTTATTTTTAATGTTTTAATACGACTTTGGTACTTTTATATGTGGCTTCCTGGTCTCTTGGGCAGATTCGTCTCTGAAAACATATGACGCACAAATTTGGAGAATGTTTAAACCTTGCCAGTCCCTATAATTCAAAATATTAATAGTTTCCGTATTGTTTTACCTTACCTTTCGATAGTCCTAGAACAATATAAGTACCAGCAGTGTTATTTATTTAGTACAAACCCTGAATTCAAACCAAAGTTTTTCTAAACTTGTGTTTTCGGTTTGTATGTACTGATCTAGAACGGAATGTTCGATTCCCTATGATTGTGTAGTTTATACTAGCAAAAGAAACTAATAGGAAATTAAATTTATGGACTAAAATCTTTTACTCGGGATGTTACTTAGAGGAACTTTGTGATGTGTACATGATTTGTCAGACAGGAGGCTGCGATTTAACGATGTTACATGTGGATATGATGGAGGATACAAGGGTTGCATACGTAATTTTGGTGGGGAATCGCCTTTGAAAATGCTAACTTTGAAAACTGAGCAGGAGTTTGAAGGATAACATTAAGATGAATTGTAGCAGAACAGAACGTGAAGATTAGAGGTGGGTGGGATATGATTAGGATTGCGTGTGATGGCGGATTTTGATATTGGCGATGTTGAACCTTCGGGTTCTCCCACCAAAGTGATTAGTTTTAAAAGTATGCCTTGTTTCAAAAGAAATTCCATATCAGTTCTTATCACAGGTTAAAATAAATAAGCAACTCATAGCTTATTCTCTGTTCCTGTTATTGTACGGGCTTGTTTTACACATATCTCGTCCTCACTGTTTGTAATGCTGAACACGTAATTCTTTTGGGATGAAATTTGTTGGCATTATCAGAACTTATTGAAAGTGGGACTGATTTTTTTTTTCAATCGGTTTATCATACCACATTTCTTGAATTTTACGATCCTAAAGTTTGTCCATCCCTGGTCAACATATATCTAGCACGCCAACGCATTAAAACGTTTGCTCGCTCTTGTGCGAACATTTTATGTTGTGTGAGACATTTGCTTATGTTTATGAATAAGGATACTTAACACTGGTTCTTGAAGGCTGTGAGTTGGCATTAAGCATTGGCTGTAATCTGGATTAGTGCACTCCTTAAATGCTCGTCAAACGTTACGTAATATAACACCTGATTTTCATGGTGGTCAGTTTGTCGGAAGACATGTATTTTCAACGTCGATTTTCATAAAAATGTTCTGCATGAATGAGTCAAGAATACGTATATTGTAATACTGTAAAGTTACAAGGATGTCTTATGACAATTGCAAGAATACATAAACTTTTTCTGATGTAACCCAAAACTCGCTGCCCGCAGGACCTCGATGGATTGCGATAAGTTTATCCGAAACGCCTGTAATCACCAACATGATAACTTAGAAGACAAACAGCTTAGTTTTTACAGCCATGGAAATCCCATATATATATCACATATTTGATATCTCTTAAAGACGTGATTATTATCGGCTTACATTCCTTGAATTTGTAAGTCCGTTCCGGTCAAGATAGCTTAAGCGCTAACGTCAGTCTGCTATTCGGGGTGTACCTAGTCATTGCCGAATCGAGAGTTCTCGAGAATCTAAAATATCGATATGATCGATCGATATGAGAAACACAAACGTTAGATACGTATAGAAAGAATTAGAATGATTTAAGTGAAGTTTCCATACGTGGTTATCTAAGCAGTACGTCGTGCAGACGTATATCTTTTAAGTAGAGGTATTTTTCACAGTACCTTGTTCTGGAACACTCTGAACATGTTTTTCCTTAGGGCAAGAACTTTCATACACATAAAACAACAGGCAAAATTATAGTTTTTATACATGTGAATTTTTGCATTTTAAGATGGGAGATTGGGAAAAACTAGTCATTTAGAAGAGCCATGTTTTATCTATCATTGTATTAAGTTTGTTTACCTTTATTTCGTGTTGGTACTTAATAACACTGTAATCTGTGAGACTATGTCAAGTCCAGTTTTCCGCGTCTGGCATTACAATACTGCGAGCGGAGGTTAAAATTCCTGTCTATAAAAAAGTCCTTGGCGTAGTGGTTTCTGCCCCCATATTGTGACCCAGATCAATTTTGCAAGTGTCGCAGAAGGGTCACTATGAATTGTCGGGTTATTTTTGTCGGAAGCCAGAAAGTCAGCGACCTGCTTGTATCTTTAGTCCGCCTCCTGTAGATAACTTACATCGATATTATAGAACAACTTGGTCGAACTTGGGGCCCGCGGGCAATTTCCGGCTCGAGACTGCTTGTAACCAGGCGGGCGCAATGATTTAATTTGGTATTAGTTACTGCACTCGTTTCTTTACCCCCAAGGTTTAAAAAATCGTGATTGTTCGTCTGCTGTTTTGCGTACAAGTGCCCTACAATTTACCGGATTTAAAACCACGCCGTAAAATGCCAGTTTGTAGGTAAAATCTGTGTCAGATACAAATGTTCGCGTGAGAAATTTTAAAATAGTATGTAACTTTATCGTAAAGTGTGAAGATTTCAATAAAATGTTAGTATTTAGGCATTTTGGATGGCAGTTTGTCATTTCTGAATATTTACTTTTAAATGTAAAAAAATGCTATTAGTTAATGCCAGGAGGAAAAATATTTGGTCGACCATGGGGTATGATATGTGATGAATTGAGAGGGTTTTTGGATGAAGTAGTTTTGTCGCATTTGTAAGTATTTACCTGGAAATCGAAAGATTGGATAAAAACGTTGTTTGACAGTATTAACTGTTTATATGAACAATTATAAATATTTATTTAAATAGGCTACATGTTTTCGAAATAACCAGTTAACCTTCTTTATTCATATCCGATTAGACGTAGTTTAAAACAATTATGTGCAATTAAATTGATCTATTTTTACGTTTGATACTGCTATACGTAAGCCTGATTGTATCTTTCTGTGTCATGGGGATATTCGTATCGTAATAATATTGTAAATGTAATTATTATCAGAATAATAAAAATAGTAATATATTTCTTTATGTTTGCAGGAATGTTCGTTTAGATTTTAGCGTTTGAAACATAGTGTAGTCAAGATGCACTGAAAAATACGTTATATTTATGCCGAAATGCCGTCATTTCTAAGACATATTTTCTTTCATCAAAATTAACTCCATTACGTTTGTAATTACTGCTAGCAAAAATATTCTATTCGTAAAGTGTAATTTTTTTTGCGGGGCCTGTTGTGATGTACACTAAGAATTAACGTTTTGAACGCCACTTTCCAGTGATTAGAGGCTGAGAATTCGAGTCTTGGCTTCATTTAAGCTATCGTGACAGATTTTAATAAGGCATTAGAGCTTTTTGCCATTTCCTATCTAAATTACCATTTCCGCTGTAAACGTACGAGCAGTTGAAATAGCATAGTTAACTAACGAAAGAATTTCGAGCATATCGAGAAATGTGGCTGTGAAATTCGGCGGTAGAGAATAGTCGACTTTGTTGTTCCTTTTTGGGAGTGTGTAGACGAGGACTCCATGGGTTAGGATATAAAAAAATATTTATTCAGGAGCAGTGTTTCACATTCCTAACAAAGTACACATGTGAATAAACTACCATCTCTCCAGTCGATTTGTGCGTCGTAAAGGAATATTTTAAGAATTCTACACCAGGAAAAAGAACCCGGAGAAATTGACCCATTTTATAAGACAACAGAACTTAAGAGTGAATATTAAAATAGTTGGGACTTAGTTGAGGAAACAAAAAACAACTATTCTTGTTGCGAAGCAAAACATAGGAGATCAAATTATGTTTAAACGAAGATCTTAAGGGAAAACGAAGTGTAACAGTTAATGTGAGATTTGAGATTCTCACAACGGTGAAGTTGAAGACTTTGGCCTTCCGGCCAGGGTTGTGGAGACTGAGTCGGTAAAAATGTACCGACTCCGATTCCGACCTCGATATAAAATCTTAACAATTTCTATACCGTGTGAGCCGTCAGCGATCTCACGCTTAGGGAGATTCAACGACGCGTTGAGCCAAATGATGTGGGAATAATGCTTTGTAACTTTGGCTCCGGTACCTTAAGAATACAAACTGTCTATAAATCAACCGATTTCTGCAATAACCGTTAGACGTATATTTAAATATATGTTATAATTCTAAAAAGTACGTTGATGATTCACGTGGTGGTGATGAAATCTCTTATGATGCCATTTACCAGTAGTTTTACCCTTATTAATACATATTGAGCTTTTATGAAGGAGTCGGAGTTGGAGATTTTAGTACTGACTCCTCATCCCTGCTTCCGGCTAAAAACTCCTCGTATATTTGCATGAAGATACCAACATTTCGGAAAAGCGTGCAGGTCCATAGGTAGTTACAACCCAGAAGACCAACCTTGCGGTATAATTGTTTTTGCTTGTGACGGCGGGATTATTTTATGAGGCCTTTAATTATTCGTCGCATCTTTTTCCATTTCAGATGTCACGTGGCATTTGACGCATAACGAAGCACAAGAACTGTGTTTCTTTTCATGAAGTTTTTTCCTTCTTTTAAGTGGTCATTGTTAGGTAGAAACACTCCTATACCTCTTTCTAAGATACGGTATCAGCTCACGTGGTATCGTTATATGTAATTTTCGTATGGTGATTAGGTTATTGTTCGTGCTGTAATATCAAAAGTGTTGTCCATGTGGAAACGTGGAACAAGGAATGACAATAATTACAATCGTTTGAACTCTGGATTCTTTTATGTGGGTTCGAAAACTAATTCCTAATCTGCCACCCGACTCGGTTGTGATGAATCATTCCTCTTGTCACAGCGCGTAAGAAATACGACTCTCACATCTGCGTCACGCGAAGACGCGATGATGAAACGCCTTTTAGAAGAGGAAAATTCGCTTTGAAAACAGCGTGTTGATGTAGGAAGTACAGAGTGGTCGAAAAGTCACGCAAACCCATTCCAGACACATGTTCCCTTTGTCAAAAAATACATTATATTGAAATCATACAACAAAAATAAAAAAAGTTGATTTTAAATGGTACTGGCGATGGTGGGTTACAGTCGGGACCACTAAATTCTTGGACCGTGCCCGTCGTCTGTTTTTGTACTACATTTAAATTTTGAATTTTTTCCTTATCGGTGTTTCTGGATTGGGCCGTTCGGTTTGGTTTTATGCATTTATTTTTCACTCCCCATTCTGTGTTAATTTTGAATCTTTCTTTGCATTTATACAATTTCCGTTGTAATTTTTCGTACCATCTCCTGTTAACGAAGCCTGAACTTAAGTGGTTTATAGACGTAGTTCTACTGACTTCGGTTGTAAAGTAATTAGCTCTGTCTATTGTACCCCACTGAGTACGTGCCCCTCACCTGAGGACGGAAGCAGATCCAGCTTCCGAAACGTAGTTCTTTTTTTTTACTTTTAAAGCGCAGATGATGGACGTCAAAGAATGAAGGTATTACAAAAAAAAGTTATATCTAGTGTTGGAAATGCCCACCGCGTTCAGCAATGCGTGCGTTTACTCCTTTACTCATGTTTGATGTAACCCGGATAAGAGTCCCTATGTGAAAAAGACAACCTTTCACTTCGATTGGTTGAAACCAACTGACGCGTGCAGGTTACAACATGTCGTGACCTGCGTCTGCTGTTTTGCCACAAATATTTCGTGTTTATTAATCCATTCGAATTTATATTAAATTGCAGCTACCAATAAATATTTTAATATTGGTAAAAGCTGACCCTCTATACGCCATGTAGGCGCTTGGGGGGAGAGGCGGTAGACAATTTAATCACACCGCTGTTTGACGGCAGCCATGCCATTGTCAAAGGGTATGTCTTCTAGAAGAATGTAACTTTCAAAATGGGCGTTGCGAATTTAATTTTATTAAACTGTGTAAAGGCACTGATTATGAAAGTTGATTCAATTCTGATACCGAAGAATCCGAAGCAAACGAAGGAGTTACACTAATGGACAAGTAGAGTTTAAAATTATAATAAAACGTGTATAAAAAAGATATGAACATTTTACTTTTAGGCCTGTTTGCTGTTTATTAAAACTTCAACGTATTTGAATGTTAGAATTTTCATAGGTAACAAGCCATATCAGCAGTGGTAAAAATCCCACGCCTTGTTGCACTTGATTCTGTCGAATTAAGTCGCAGTAGAAGTTTCAGTTGTTATTAAGTTTCATTGTACTTGCATGTAAAAAGAATTAAGGAAAAAATAATATACAAATTTCGCATGACGTCAATGAAACTTCATAGTAACAACATTGCTTGTTTTTAGTCGATGTTTTCAGTGAGATTAGTAGTCAACTGTAACCTTTCTGCCTGTAAGGTTTCGCTGCTCGGTGTTTTCAGATGAACAACTCTGCAAGTCCCCTACTTACTGATTTGCGGATTAGGCTTTTAGAACCTCTGTTATAGGAACTGCTTCTTAACGCAAAATAGTGCAAGATGCTAACAGCGTAGTTAAACAAACCATAAAGTTTTGCTACGGCAGCAGCAAGTGGTAATAGATTTTAAGAGGCGAGTTTAGTTTATTTCAGGCCTAATAAGTTTTCATTTACGAAAAGTCATGAGAGAAAGTAAAATTTCTTTCCCGTCATATTTACGGAACGCAATGAAATAAGTTTTAATAACTGTAAGAATGATTATTATATCATTTAACGGCGCATTCTGTATAAAGTAAACTCGCGTTTATATTCTAAAAGGATAAATAAAAGACGTTGAATTTATCGAAAGTAAACATTAGTTTCATTTCTTTAGAAATCGAAACGAACGTGGCTTCGGCGACTTTTTTTTATCTTGTAGTAAGAAGCCATAGTATAGGAAAAAGTTGCGCGAAGTTCTATAATTTGCATTGCAGTGAATTCAGTGCTAACCACAAGGTTTTCGGAAGGATTTCGTCGTAGTAAAGCTTGCTTTTTGTTTATGTTGAAAAACATAACTATAAATAGTCTTATGTTATCGTTTCTTTTTAGTTTTTATTTCGTCCACTTAGAGAAATTTACATTTAAAATTTATATACATACACCTGTTTACAAAGTCTCGCTGTACCGTTGTTGACGGCTTGAAATTAATACACGTTTCTCATTGGTCCTATATTAGATATCACTTAGAAACATTTACCAATCATTAATGATGTATTGTTAATTGAACAATGTTTGTATGTTCGTGGCTTTGAATGGAAGCTGTATTTTACTTCCTATAAAAGTCAGTACTGCCAACGTTTTAGATTCATTAATTTTAATTCAAATTTACACTTTGTTTTGCATTAATTTGTGGGAGGCTGAAAAAAATCATTGACCTATGAAGTCGTTTTTCCGTTCGGAAGATTTGAATAGTCATGTCTATTAAATGACTAATCTTATCTATTGGACCTGTTACACAAATGTTCCAGAGGATTTCAGTGATATTTTATTAAGGAATTTAGTCAGATTCTGCGCGTGTAAAGTTAAGCTAATTAACTTGGAATAGTCATTACTGAGAATTGCTCATCCTGAAAGGAAATAATGTATAGGGTTGACGATAATTCTAGGCAGTTAAAAATAAAGAATAAAGAACCTCAAGTCTTACAAAAATAAATTAACTGTAGGCGTATAAATTGTTTATTATGTCTGTAATTAGAACTGGCAATGAATGTAAACTGTCAGTATATAGAATTAAAGTGGCAATTTAAGTGATACGTAAGCATTTTTTAGACTATGGAATCCTTACACGAGTCCTCTGCAGTCCACCTGGATATGACAGGCAGTCTGTCTCATAATCCATTGTCTCGTTACATTTAACAAACTGAGCACAAGTATTTGTTTGTGGGATGGAAGTTATCTGTTTTCTCAGCATTACAGCTGCGTTACTACCACTGTTAGGCTTTGTATTTCTACATTGCCGATATTGGCAATAAGTCTACATTTTGACGATATTTGAGATTTGGTTAGACAATTTTTTTAATTAATTATGACAAGGGTTAACTTTCCTAATTTGTATATAAAGCTTTAAGCTCCGTTATATTCCCGATTGTAGTTCATGCACTAACAATGCCAAGTTTTGTTGACTCTGGTAACACGATAGTTCGAAATGATCACCACCATTGTCTTCCATAAACTCAACACACGGAGATTGATAACGAGATTAATATTCCGTATTAAGTGTATACGTCTTTTTGGGGTAACCTGTGTTGTAATCGTCAAAACTTGTGTAAATGATATCACAATTCCAGGAATTTATAGCCATTCTACTAGTAACAACAACAACACATTTGACTTTGGACTTATGTGCTTTACAGAACTGAAACTTGAGATAAATGTTTTTAGCAAGGCGTGACCAAGAGGTGGACTGCGCCAAATACTTTGCCCATGGTTATAACTGGCTAACAACGTCTAGCTGGCTAACGATGCATTTTTTATGATCGGTTCTGCTGTTTTCTAGTGTGTGGAGTAGCACTGAACCACGAAAGTATAACAGAACTATTTGTTCTTATTTTTTTCGAGTTGTTGGTTATGCTAAAACGGTTAACATGAACACCAGCTTTGACGTAACGAATCACAGCCTGAAGATTGTAAATAGGTTTTTTATAAAAATTATGGAGATGTAGTAAGTAATGTGATAATATCTCCAAAACTTAAGACTTCCAATTTGTTGAGGAAATACAAAGATACTTTATCGGTAACCCAACCCTTTGAAGCCGAAAATGGTCCAAATAATATTTAATAATTCAGTCCGTACCGCAAATAAAACATATTTCACAATTACAGAGATCAACTGCTTAATACTGTTCAGGGAAATAATCGGTGTTTACAGTCAGAATCATACTTAACCCAAAAATACGCTATAGGTAAAATAAAGTTGTCAAACTCGTATTGAATGTTTTAAGTTTATAAATGTTTATAAAAGGATGCATTAGTATTTTATTTAGTTTTCCAAAATTTCTGCAGTCAGTTTTGGTATTTTAGGGTTTGAAATGGGTTTCTAGGAACGTCACCGCATACGAAATTGGTTTCTAGGAACGTCACCGCATATGAAATTGGTTTCTAGGAACGTCACCGCATATGAAATGGGTTTCTAGGAACGTCACCGCATATGAAATGGGTTTCTAGGAACGTCACCGCATATGAAATGGGTTTCTAGGAGCCTAACCGCGGCCAGCTCAAAGTTTTTCTTTTCTGGTGGCATGAGAAAGCTTGTAGACTCCTGGACAAGGTGCGCTGAGAAGGAAGGATAATATAAATAAATTGTGAAAACAAAACATAAGTGCTGATACTTTTTTTGAATTACCCTCGTAACACTGTGCCTGTGAGAAAAACAGGTTTCGCTTATGTATGCTCTCCGGGAACCAATTAGGTCAAATTCAGGGGTGTCCTGTAATGTATTAATCTGTACATGACGTTTATAGAAGTTTTTATAATCACTTAATTCCTTTTGGTTTTATGTGACCTTTTAAATTCAGATTTGGAATTCGTTTTTTGGCCTCAAATTGACCCTGTACAGTAACATTAACTTCTTCCCAGATCGGCTTCAGATATCACATAGTTGTGAACTAAACATCCCTCCTAGTTACAAAGCTATCTATAATATATGAATGTACACAAACACACTAGAGTCTACTGAAATTTGAATACAGGGATGGAATATGGCACACTCCATGAGTTTGGAGATGGAACATTGATTAAAGTTGCATGTCTATGAGACAAGTGATGCGTCTCTACCAAAGGATACTGAAGAGTCTGATGAATATAAACAGATTGGACGTCTCCATGCTGGAATTTCTCCCTTGACGTGCTTTTGTGAAACTGGACCTATTAACGACGTGCGTTTGCAATATAAATCAAGCGTTGTTGGTATCAATAAATTCAGAAATTGTGTAAGAATATCTGTCTTAGAATTTTGTTATTTTATCGAAATTAAACCCTACTGTACGTATATAGAGATGTCGAAACCTCCCCGTGTACCCAGCGAAGTACTTATTTACATTACAAATTCTTTTAAAATTGGGATAATGTTGGGACAAGCAAATACTTTCACGTAATGTAAATTGGAACATCTCGTGTCGGGGAGAGAAGTACGTATGTCCTAAGTTGGTATATTTTATAAATTCTAAGACTTTTACAACATTCTTGAATCGGATTGTTTAAAGAATATCATTTCTGAAATTATATAGTACGATGGTTCATTAGACAATTCATTGTGGCATTAGATTCTCTGTTGTGTGGAGTCTGGTACCATCAACACTGATGATAGAAACAGAGAGTCTCTGAAACTTTGGACTCGAACACAGTTCTCACACGGTTGATCACCCTAAGACGTCTTTCGTGTCAGCATATTTATCTCGCTAAGTTTCATAATTTAGATCCTGATCGCATCTGGATTGCAAGAATAAAAGTTCGCTTTTAAGTATCATTAAGCCGAATATAAGGCGCTAGAAGGGTCTTCAATTTTGACCTTCATTTGAACATTGCGTGTGCAGTGGTACATGACCTTGTTGAACGTGTCGTAATCATGTGCTGTAGTGCATAGTTTGTTCGTCCTGTCCTATATTTATCTTATTTTTATACGTCCTTTGCATTCGATCTATTTATTTGTGTTTTATTTAACGCCGCTATCATGGTTCTACGGTTGTTGAATATTGAATTGGAATGGACGTATAAGGACGAAATTGCGTCCTAATTTAAGATACTATCACATCATTAAAATCGTACAAGTCTGCAATAATATGCTTCTATTTCCTTCCCATCAATTTACGAAGTATTTTGGCTGATTTTGACAAAACTATGCAGATGGCCAACTTGTCTTTTGTCTAGCATCAGCATTGTAAACAGTGATAGATCGAAATTTTGGTTAATATTGTTGACGCTGAGTATATGATACTGATTTATTATACATACATATTTATTACATTCCATGTATCTATAAGTTAGATGATAATAGGATGTGGAATGAGTCTTTATAAAATTTCACATATTATAAACAAGTTTTACATAATTAGTCATATATTACAAATAATACACCCATTACGTACAGTGGATAAATTATACTATCCATGTATATTACATGAAGACAAGAAAATAATGAACATTATGACATATTTGTGAACTTAAGAAATTTGTAATCAGAGTAAAAGGAGTATGTAATTGAGTATCTTTTTAATGATACTTTGATGTGTGTCATTTTATTTAGAAGACTCGCGAGAGATGACATATTGTTGAAAGTTTTGTTGCTTGTTACAAATCTGAGGAAGATGGCATGCTTCTGTTTTATTTGTTGAAGTGTAATATTACAACATGGCGGCTGAGTGAATTGTCTGTTTACTGTCCTATTTACGATTAATGAAACGATGTAGTTAAGCGGCTAGAATTTATTGCCCAGACATGTTTTTTTGGACATTTCTATAAATTATGAATTGCTATTTTTGTGTACTTATTTGAAGTGACAAGTAAGGTCACGGTTCTAATGGTTGAGAGGTTTTGTTTGACGCTTGTTCGTTGCTGGAAGTAAGTCTCTACCCCATATCAAATTTTGTATCCCCATATTTTAACTTTGACGGGGTGTCGTATGACAAAAATAAGTTTTATAACGAGGTATTATGTTTGCGCTATTCTTGAGACTGTAATACGCGATTATCGTATTCATTCGTCTTGTATTTCGTGTTTCGTAGTAGGTGATACACTGACCAGTTTAGCTGAGTGGTAGGACTTCTTGAGTTGAAGTAATTAAAATATGATTGGAATTATGTCTGCTGTGAGAATTGTTTTGGTGTTAGTAGTTTCTTCCGGTCGAATTATCTTTTGTAAATTTCTCCATTTATAAACATATCCACCTGACAGTTGGAGTATGTGCCATATGTTTCTGATATTTCCTCTTTAGTTGCTAAGAGACGTTCAGTGTGATTAATTCATATACTTAAGCCCCTTAGGGAAAGTTCTCTCGATGCTAAGTGAATATACTAATTGATATGGAAAATTTAAATGACCCTAACACTAGGAAGCAAGCATACTCGTACGTGGCTCACAGTAGTTAATTTACTTATTCCATTTTGGCTTTACCATGGACTAATTAGTACACAAGTCTTAACTGCTTGGTGTTCGCTTTGTCATCTCTCCAGAGATGCTGGAGACAGGATAAAACTGCTGTACGTGGCTCCTGTAAGTAACATTTCGTGATTAATGGAATTTGCAAAGTACAATGGACAGTTTCTCGTGTCGTACGATTGAGGAAGATGTACAAGGGATTGGTCGTAGTAATGTTTTGGGACATGTGACGCATGTATGAATTACTGGCAGTCGATGGTAACCGCTTTTTTTATCGCCCACAGCGGTTTTTCTATTCGAATTTCAAGATTTCGCCTAATCCAGAGAATTGCCCAGAATTATTTAAGGCGTGAATTGGATAACGCGTTTTCAGTTTTAAAATTAGGTAACTCGTATAGCTAGAATGGTAATGAGTGAAAGATTTAAAAATGTCTTACCTTTATTATAAGCTGAATCGCAGATTTTTGAAAACTGGTTACATTCTTAGTGAAAACTGAGAAGTTTGCAGCTACCTGTTTGGCGATCATTCGCGAAGCTACGAGGTGTGAAAAATGGACGTTAATCACTCGTCTTTTTAAAATATATCGTAATAAACTTAATCTGTGATTTTCCGGGTAGATCGTAGGTGTTGAGATTTATCACAATAGAGAGGCAGCAATGGATTTAATGAGGTTTGCAGACAGATAATATTTTTAACGCTCGGAATCTAAACACTTCGGTTGAGAAATGAGGTAGATGTTTTTGTTATGGTATTCATATTTAAAGTTTTGTTTTGATGCTGTTGGACTTGTGAGATTTAAGTTTCTTATGCCGGCGGGGGGTGGGTTGTCGTCCTGTGGCCTGATAGGAATTTACTGACGTTTTAGAGGAAAAATACAGATGACAGCTCTCTTCGCTGTTGAATTTATTATTTTGTGTCAATTGTTTATTTTCTGTTATTTTCAGGTAAGTTGTCTTTGAAGCAGAAGTCTTATGATCAGCGCCATGCTGAGAAAATTGTTGTAAGTTGACACTTTTACGCATTAACAGTTGATGTCCTTGCAAACTTCTGAAATGGGAGCAACATTAGGATAATTGAAGTGGAGTATTGAAATTTATAATGCTAAAATCTAGAATAGTGTCCAGTTGCGGGTTTCTGTGGCAACGGTGATTAATGTTTTGATTTATTAACACGGAGTTAACTCGTTCAGATCAGTAACCACAATCTGCCCAAATAATGTAGTAACCATAGAGCACAACATGGCGACCGCGCGACGTATTTCTGTGTAGTAAGGAAGTGTTGGTAGCTGGATTGGTTGGTGATCATTTGCTCTTAAAAGGATTTTGGGCTTGACTGGGTAACATTTCCGACGTGTGTTAACCGTCGCCTTGGTAACGCTGCTGAGAGATTTTTGGCCTTAATAGTATGATTATTTATGACCATTCATTCATTGCCTACTACATATGCTGTTATACAGTACATCAGTTACTATATTGTCAATAAAATATCGTATTTGAGACTGTGTTGCATTAAATCACATTATATCCTTTAATTAAATTAAAGATAGTTGATATTTTTTGTTAAGCAGTATTACTTAAATTGACATGCTACTTTGTGAAAATTGCATTGGAACAAAAGATATAAGTCGTCCATGACGTTGCATATACACGTGCTTCTATACAACGCAGCAGAACACGTTTACGTGTTAACGCTTCTCAGCTTTCGTTATTAAGGAAAGATCAATAATTATTTTAATTTTTGTTGTTTTCTTGCATGTTTCATTAACATTTTTCTTGACGGGCACATTTATAGAATAGCTATATATCAGACAAGGGTTGTTTGATGATTTTTTAAAATTGCAGATGGTACTGTGTTTTTTTTATAACCGTCGATGTAATACTGTTATGGGGTTTTGGGCCGTATGTGTATTAATTTATCTCGTCATTCTTGGCAGATGGCTTACTAGTCTACTAACTGATGTTTCGTTTTGTGGCTGATTTGTATTTAAAACTAATGGGTTAAGATAAATATTGACGTATATGTCTTGTGTCTGAAATCTTATCGTGTACATTTTAATTTTGTGTATTGAATTTATTGATTAGCAATTACTAATATTTGGATGAAGTCAAGATTTTTTTTTTGTTCCAAGCAGTCTGTTCCCGACAAATGATTTAGCCGAGAAGAAAGAAAACATTTAAAATGCATAATACGTGTTTCTAGCGATGATAATAGATAAAAAATAGGCTTTTATTGTACTACAGGTTCTTTTAGTGAATAAGATGTAGGTAAGAGTTCATGAATAAATTTATTTTGCGTTTAAAAATGCGCTCATGTTTTCTGCAGTGTGCCCTTTCCCTACGATACATGGACGCCGCTTTGGTAATGCGTGCTCGCTGACGTAATTTATTTTACGAGATTTTAGATCCTGATGACGGTGGAAGTATGTTGATCGTCTAGGTATAACGCCGTGAAAGCTTTGGCGTCTTTATCTGCTAGTCTGTACGGCGTTTCTGTCCGGAAGATCAACATGGACGTAATTCATCGCCCTGATGACGGAGACTGTATGGCCTCCGAAACGTTGGTAAACATCTACCATACTACACGGCGCAATAACCCAGAAGACAGAAATCTTCTTATCTAAGATAGTTGATTCAGAATTGAAAGGTACAATGAAATCCTTTGTATATAATGTATTCTGGCACGGATTAGAACTTTCGAGTCGTGTTTCGATTTGATATCCGTCGAAATTATATGTTTCTTGGCGATTATGAAACATGTATTCATGTAGATTGTTTAATATGCATGCTCTATTCGTAGGCGACGAACATTTGTTAGTCAGCTTTCTGTTTTCTGGAGGTCACGGGTTTAAATGTCTGCCCTGAGGCCGGGTATCTTGATACTTTCCGTGGTTGCCCTCATTAACAAGGAAAAACTGGGCGGAATGGTATCTTAATTTACCCCAGGGTCACTTCTTTCAGTATTCTTTTCAGTTTATTATTTATCGTGTCTTAGCTACTAACAGCATCGTTAAGTACACAACATACAAACAGATAGACGAGTTGGTTAAATCGTGTCATCTTTTGTTGAATTTATGAAATACTGTTCCTTTAAGGTTTAAAATAGAACTTTGTAATGATTTATGTATGGAAAAATAAATTATAAGAAGGGTGTTGGTAGATGCTGTAATCCTCGCTTAAATATGCCAGTCTTATTTCCCTGAGGGATTCAGTGTCGAGTTCTTGTTTAATAATTCAACTACATCACGTCCTTCTTATAGAGAAGTGTCAAAAGAGTACGATGTTATATATTATTAAAGTGTACTAGGAATGTATCTTTGAAGGTACGTCAAAAGTTGATTAAATATATAATAACGTTGAGCCAGGAATTTCGTTTGTGGTACAGTGCGTGCGTTGCATTTATTTTCTGTAGCCTGTCCAATGCTGGCCACTCAGGTACAGTACGCCAATAGGTTTTGCAAGAACCCTGTCTGATCAAAAGTAAATATATTTGTTCTTAGATAGGGCGATACCGTCCGGAACTTCAGCTGCTAACGAGCTTATTTGTCCAACCCCCCCCCCCCCCCCCCTCGAATCTGGGGCCCGGATGATAATGCGAATGAATATGGAGTATGGGTGGAATGGTATTGACGGGGGAAAACCATGGATTTGTAGAAGGATCCGTCCCATTGACACTTTGTTCACAAGTCCCACATTTACTGCTCTCGGAGCGAACCGACGTCCTCGGGTAGTAACCGCCTTTGCAGTTTCACAGCCGTATATTTGTTCTCGCTTGCTCAATAAGCATAGATTATTATAGATTCAGTATCGCTCGTACAGTAAATCAAGTTTCTCAAATTTCTGCAGTTTAGCTCATAGACGATCTTACATTTGAAGATTTCTGTCTTCTGGTTTGTTGTCTGGTAGATGTCCACCAACGTTTCAGAGGTCATACTGCCTCCGTCATCAGGGCGATGACGGAGGCAGTATGACCTCTGAAACGTCGATAAACATCTACCAGACTACACGGCGCGACATAAGGGGAACTTTACGTTTACTTAATTATTGTAGCTAAATCTGAAACTTTTTTTCGAAAGTAGTAAATATGAATTGTTTTCGCTATCAATTTATAGCAGAAACTTTAGAAGAGTGTAAAAAGGTTTGGTGGCGCCATTAGGCGTTAAAGTCCATGATACGTATTTTTCTTACGCTTCGACTGTGCCATTTCAAGGTTAAGGTAACAATACTACGTTACTACTTTGGATCCCTTCCAATTTTATCGTAGTCTAATGGGCTAGTGGGCGTAAAGACTTGAATTGTGTGATAGCCAAAACCAAAATTGATCATATATGTTCGTCCGAATACCGCAGTCTTAGTCTATTGTTAGTTTGTTCTGTTGTTTTGCTACTGTGTTTCAAGTAATGAATAGCGTCGAACATGAGATGTGGTAGGACTGTTTGGTCCAACTGTCATCCCCCGAGCCACGTGCGGCTAGCGAAATTATTTTGTTACTAGTTACTACAAGCCCATTTTATTTTCTTTATTCCGAGAGATATGAAAAATATGTTTATCTCGTCTGCTGCTTTATGTAAAAGTGCTGTTGGCTTTAAAACCCAACGTAAAATGTTAGTTTTCCACTTAAAGATTGTCAGATACAAGCTGTTCCAAGGGTAAATTTAAAATAATATGCAACTCTGTAGTAATTTGTATATATTTCACTAGCATATATGTATTTGGTCATATACTACGGCAGTTTTTAATTTTTGTATTAGATTGTCAGCGATATGGAAAATTGGCTACTGATTTTCGTGATTAGTGCCACGAGATGTTTCTTGGAATTTGAATCCAACCGGGGGGGGGGGGGGGGGGGAATTATTTTGGCCCGAGGGAATAAATCATGTCAGACCACCCTGTGATAACGCTTTTCTGCTATGAAATGTGGGTATGAGAAAATGCATTAATGTCGAATTTGAGGGTATTTACATAGGAATCGATAGATTGAATAAAACGATAACTGACAGTAATTAACCTTTTACATGAACAGTTATAAATGTTTAAGTGGGCTACGTATTTCGAAATTACCAGCCTACCTTCCTCACTTTATACACTTGTTATTAGATGTGGTTTAAAACAATTATGTGTTATTAAATTTATCCATGTTTGATACTATGTTTTAACAATAACCATTATTGGTCTGTAATTACAGTCGTCTCCGTTACAAATGCCAATATAATTTATGGATCTATACTTACACACCCCCATACGTCTCCATGGCTTGGTGCATAATCAAACACCAGGTTTAATTTAATCTTTTACATGTTCAGCACCGATCATAGGACCTTGTTTACATAATTTTGCT
The DNA here is from genome assembly GCF_977971745.1 of Zootermopsis nevadensis. NCBI lineage: Eukaryota > Metazoa > Arthropoda > Insecta > Blattodea > Termopsidae > Zootermopsis > Zootermopsis nevadensis. Next base: position 7,240,906 of record NW_028259144.1, on the reverse strand, counting down.
TCAGTTTTGAGATGCAATTTATAATAATTTCGGTTCGATTTTTGAATGTTAACTGCACAGTGACTTTTAGTACACTTTATAATTAACACGAGTAATGAGTCTATATAAAGAAGAAAAATAATGCCAGTATAACTGGTTCATGGCCGGGATTTTAATAAAGCGCATGCCAAGTGCGTGATTGTAATATCGCTGTTCTAACCTGCTAATACGCATACCCTGAAGTGTTTAGTCCAACCCTCCAATTAGTATGTTTAGACTACACCCACCACACGTGTGGCGGAGAAGTTGCCGAGATTTTAAGGCGTTGGAAATGCAAGGTAGTACTGGACAATCTTGGTATTTTTCTACCGAGACCCCCTGTCCTAGACTGTTGTGAGTTTATACAGAAGTACTGTGATGGTTACTGAGTTGCATAGGCTGTTAACATAAACATTATTAAAATAATCACACAGTGTTAAGAGAAATTCATTACTGACGGAAAATGGGGAGGATTGTGTAGATCAGTACTTTTCAGACAGGTGGATTGGTCGTAATGATACCATTCATTGGCCTCCATGGTCACCTGACTTGACTGCGGTAAATTTTTGTGTGGTTTTTTTTGAAGACAAGTCTGTCAGCTACCATTACCAAGGAACGTGGATGAACAGAGGACAAGGTTCGGTGCTTCTGTAATACAAGTTACTCGTGAAACATTGTAGGCGGTGTGGGAAAGTTTGGTGCCGAGATCGAACATTTGTAAGTGTTTCTCCTCAGTTTGGTGTATTGTGTTTCTTCGTTTTTACAAATGCACGGAAGTTAATATTTTTGAAGTTGTAAAGCTGTTATGTAATATATATTTCCGGGGTTTCTACTTGTATTGGCCTTCCAGACTTAACAGCTGCAGATTTTATATGCTTTAGGAGGATAACAAGTCTGAAAAAATATATAAAATTGTATTTAGCCTATATTCTCAGAAAATCACAAGAAAGTTTAGTCAGTATTGACATAATTATTTCTGTATGTTTACACTGAATGCAGAAAAGATTTTGTATAGCCCATAATATTGCCGCCTCTCTGTTTCATTACATTTAAAGCCTTTATTCCGAAAAAGAAATTAATATGGTTATTCCCTGAAGATACATGCTATTCCTCTTAAATGTTTGTGACCACCTACAAAACAGAGCGCCATAACTCGTAAGACCACAATTTATATTTTCACTTCGCTAAAACTTCCGAGCACCATTAAAGTGTTCGTTCTAGCCGTCTCTTTTTGCTTCTTTTTAGAGCCTGTCAGTTATAAAACGCGTAATATAATATTACACTTTTACAACGGATCATAACCTAGACAGGTTTCTTACGTAGCTGAGAGTGGCAATTTTAAATTAAAGGTAATTTACATGCATGATGAGACAAAAAGTTTTTCTCGGAAACACCTTTAATGATTGAGATTTCAGTTCCTCACTGTAGCGTGTATGAAGATGACTGTCTTCTTGATGGTTGTGCATTGTATTATGGTAGAAGTTCATTTACGTTTTAGAGATGGTCTGGTGTTTCCTTCATCAGGACGGTTAGTAAGCCGGAAACCCATAATATATCCCCCTTTATTTTTATTGTTATCGGTGATAATTCGGCTGTCTTCTGAGTTGTTGCGTCTTGTACTCATCACCCTGATGATGAAGGCAGTAAGGAACTATGAACCGCCGGTAAACTTCTACCAGGCTACACCGCGCAACAACCCAGAGGACAGCCATCTTCAGGTACGATACGAATTTCTTGGGTCGTATATCACAAAAAATTAACGAAATGTTTTGAATATGAAAAGTTAGTATTTCTTAACAGCCTTTGAGGGTATGGATGAACGTGTTATCGTCGTTGTACTGTGTTCTTGACTATTAACCTTTCACAGACATTTCGCCACCGCTTAATCGATTTTGGAATGATTATGGCTCGTTTCGTTACGTGTGTAATGGAGTTGGCTCACTCCATCTTTATCGGACCGGTTATTAAAGTCGTAACAGTTCCAACTGGTTTTTAATATCCATGTGCAGGGTATTTCATCGCGGAAATCAACGTTGGGCTTGTGCATAAATTGTAACACGAAAATTGAAACACGTAAAGGCTGTCGCAGAAATCATTTGACGTAGTGAATAATTAGTAGAAGGTAAAATTTTTTACTGGTGCTTAACTGAGAACATTACATTTTTGTCAACAGCAAAGATCCTACGACAAGTAAACACTGATAAATATATACATTAAACAATAAACAAAACGTCAAAATATCATGTGTTCTAAAACTAAATAAAGAAATCAAAATTAAAACATGAAGATGGCTGTCTTCTGGGTTGTAACTCCGTGTAGTCTGGCAGAAGTTTACCGACGTTTCAGAGGTCCTTGATGCCTCCTCATCACCCTGATAATGCAGGCAGCAAGAGTCTCTGAAACGTTGGTAAAATTCTACCAGCCTACACGGAGTTACAACCCACAAGACAACCATCTTCGGATTCACTGCCGTGAGAATCTCAAATTCTACTAAAATTAAAGCGTGGTTACGTAAAATATCAAACTAACAAAAACGGTAACCCAAACTGGAATTTTTTTTTCGCATTTTGTGTTTTATTCGACTCAATTAAGATTATTCCACGCGACAGAGGCGTTCTGTAGCCTTGACCTAATTAAAGCATTGTGTAAGTAGACTATATGTAACATAACGAATAAACCCGAGATGAAAATACAGTTTACTATCTAATGTATAATAACACAGATATCTTTCAGTCAAAACGCAAAACAAATTAATGATGATGTTAAAATGGGGCCTGTGTATGAGTGAGAGTACGGGATTAATGTGCCTCAGGATGGGGCCCAGTTGTGGGCTGTGTCTAGCTCTGCCGTGAACATTCGATTTCCATAAAAGACGGCAAATATCTAGAATGACTGAGCAAGAAAGACTGTTCCATGGTGACTGTTAGTGGAATATGAGGTAGTTGTCTGCAGTCTGCCCAGATTTTAAGGCAGCTGTTAATTTTACTGCTTAATTATTAATTAAAATCACGCCATAGAGTGTGTGTACAGTAGTTTTACTCAGGTGTGTCTCAAATCAAGTAACATGATTACTGGTCTAGAGTTTAAATTAAATACGTCTTAACGCTGGTAATATTTTTATATTTAACTTCTATTGCTGTGTCAAATGCCCAAGGATTGTTAACAGTGATAAACACGTGTAACTCTCCCCTTCTGCAGTACATCCAAACCTGTTCTTATCGATTTGGTATCACACCCCTACTGCAAACTGAGCATCTGACATGCGCGTCTAACCTCACATTCGGTGTAAACAAGACAGACCAATATCTGCACAGTTGCTATTTCTAACATCCTTTGGCTTTTGAGCTACAATAGTTCCAAGTTATTATTCCCTGCCCCATTTAACTGTGTCGTAAAAGATCAGGGGAACCCCCCCCCCCCAAATAAAAAGCCCGGATGGGATTGGCTTGTTGAGGGATTTTGGGCACAGCTTCAACTTTTTTATTCTGCAGTGCAATAAGACCCTATATCGGCCTGCAGTGTAAGTGTGATTGTTGAGAGGCAATCCTAACACTGTGGATCTCCATTATATTTTATCAAATTTAGTTTCATGAAATTTGAAGAGAGAATTGTTTTAAGCGTGGTACAGGAATTATAATATGTTTTCAGTTGAATTGAACGATATTTCCTGTGTAAAAATAAAATTAGTGGTGGATCAACCTGAACCTAAAATTAGTTTTCTGAAAACCTGAAATCCTGTACAGCATTGTTTTCGATTTCTCTTAGTTCTTACGTTTCATGTAGTCACGTTAGTTTGTAATTAGAAAATATTGGAGGAATCTTTCCGGATTGATTTCACCGTCCTAACTCTTTCTCACAAACACATTCTCTGCTACATGGCTTCATATAAAAATATAACAATGCCTTCCGGAATGTTTGTTGACCACAAAGCGTGCTATATTAGGATGTGGAAATTAAATAAGCGAGTAATTGTTTCACTAGGAAATATGATACTTTGAGAAAACTTTCTCATATGTGGTAGTACCGTATCATACTGGAATGTCGATATAATCAATATATCGACTCATTACATAAATATCGATATATCGGATGTAGATATCGATATTGTGTAAGTATTGATATGATTACAGTTTACCGGCCATGTTTGTTACGTACTTTTATCTAGCAGTTTTAGAGAGCGAGATTAAATACCCTCGGACTGAGTTTGAGTAAGGAGAGTAACAGGTAACTTCATTATATCGTGGTTTTGTACGGTTTGATAGATGTGAAGTTTAGGCGTGTTGATTTCATAGCAGTGTCAAAAACTTCTTGGCGTGTCCACTCCATTGTAACCTCCTTGTTCATGCCCGAAGTCGGAGAGGTAGCTGGGAAGTTATTTCCAGCGTTCATTGCAGATGAGCATAACGCAGCCTGCCTGCCCGTAGAAGCGAAAATAGGTCTGGCTATTCAATTGTATTTCGTTGGTGATTGGGGAAGTTCCGCGTTAATAAAAACGCACTATACCCACAATTTAACATAAAAGAATTCACTTGAAACGTTTCTCATTATAGGTCGATTTAACCGTATAAAGCACGAACTTTTCCTAAATAATATTTAAGTTAAAATCTAGTTTTGTCAAAGAACTTGTTAAAGAGCAAAACCTTTATGTCAGATGTAAATATTTTATCCCAAAATCTCAATCAAAATCTAATAACGAAAGCAGTTGGTACTGGATTATAGGCTGAAGGTCCCATTTGACCATAAGACGTTCTGCGTGTTGCGACACATAAGTGGTAACCAAAAATATTGCAATGAAGGATTTTATCCCTTTGATGTAGACGTTAGTCTGATATTTAATAATTCAGCTCGTGTCACAAAGAAACCCAACGTTTCGTTACAAAGATTGGGTTAATGCTGTTTGGGGATATTATCGCTGTGTACGCTAGAAACCTTGATTTTCATTGGTTAATTATAGCCCCCTTCCAACAGGAAGCTGAAATTTAACTTTGGATATTTGCAAAAAGCAGCTAATCGTACAAATTGATGTGTAACATAAATATAGACACGAAAAATGTACATTTGAAATTGGTTATTTTTATACTCCATACAATTAAAAGCAGTTGTGCGTCTGTTACGTAATATATTTACCGCCTTTGTTAACAAGAGCATTTATGACTATTCAGTGTGTTATTTATGTTGTTGATTGGTTCTGTTAAGAATAGAATTGTGTCATCAATAAATGAACGGAGATTACGCGAGGGATGTCAAATTAAAAAAAAACATTGTAAGCAGGAAAATTGGTCATTCAGTCTCTAGATATGAAGGCATTTGACGATTTGGAAATATTGTGTTTCTGTTTTGTTGACAAGACTAAGAAAAAGGGCAAACGTCATTAAAAATAGGAAAAATAATTTCTCATCACCATCACGTCCAAAGCGGCCCTGAGGCCCAGGTTGTAGTGTAAGTTGGCCTCTCACCTCCCATCTAGTTCCGCTACCTCTTACGTCTTCATGACGTGGTGATTAATTAAGCACAGGGACAATTTTTCCTTTACTTGTAGGTATTTTATAATCCCTTTTATGCCTAATGGTAACTATGTCCCACCCCCGTCAATAATCGGTTACGCATCATTTTGTATTTAGTATGGTTCTCAGTGTAAACAGCGATTATTTCGTGCAATAACGTTAACCAGTTGATATTTGTAACGGTGAAGTGTTGTTTTCTTTGCGGTACGGACTGGATTATTATTCAGCTCTAAACGGTTCTGAAGATGGTGAATTATACACTTAAAATTATTCATTGTCTGGACTTTTTCCATTGTCCTTGTTTAAAAAAATAACAGAGCCACTTTCCGAAACGTCGTGGTTTTGTACGAGAATATACGAGTTAAAGAGAGGGTAAACTGGATGTAGTTGTTGGATTGAGTTCTTATGACATTCGCCGGCATTATATTTTGAACGTTTTCTCGTGAGGATCATGTATGATAATAGATTGAATATGTGGCAAATAGACTTCGCTTTAGAAGAGACGCTGTTCTGGGGATAAAGGCTAAGGTGATTTGACGTGGATGTCTCATTTACGTTATGATCGCTTGTAGGTACGTTCAAAGCGTCGCTTTAGAATTGTTAGAGGTGAGGATATGAGCCTAACATCACATAACGAAATAAACTCTGTGGAATAGAGTTCTTCTTGAGAAACATTCTCTCGACTAGTCTTGACCTCTTGATGTTCGTGTGCTGGGTTTTAAGCGCCGTGTAGTCTGGTAGAAGTTGGCTAGTGTTTTAGAGGTCTTTGCTGCCTCCATCGTCAAGCGTTTGTAAACTTCTACCGATCTACACGGCGCAACAACCCAGGACGGCCGTGAGAATCTAAAATCCTACTGATTTGTGTGTGGTTAGAAGGGAATCAGAGACGATGAATGTGGGAGGTGGAGGGCGGAGTCCTAATTGAGAAACTGATATATTTTAATCCGTACTACGCCCTTTAGACAGCAGATCTGAAAGACAGGATGTTCTGAACTGAATGGTAGAAAGTATTCCAAGATTTTTATCTGCGTTTAATATTATCTTGAATGTAACTTTGATGCTAGTCGCATTAATGAGTGGTTAATTTGCAAAACCACACGAGGCCATAAAACTTTCGAGAAAACTATAAAATACATGCTAGCAAACTATTTATTTTAAGATTGATTTATTTCTCCCCCCCCCCCCAAGAATAATTGGATACTATCTGATTTTTTTACAGTTCGCCAACATTATTTGCATCTAGAATAATAAGCTGGAGTTATTTTTGGACTCGTGTTGTTTTAAGGATTACCCACATTTTATTGAAGGAACATGGCATGATTGGGTTTATGGGTATTTTGCTTACTTCTGAGGTGTGATGTCTTTAAGTCGCTGTGGGTTTCAGTAGTTTCTTTATGGACAAAACCAAAACCTGTTAGTAAAACGAGTCCAGCTGGTAATTGTCATGATAACGGTAACTTGGTTGTCGGTAGACTTGTATTGTTTTGCGAATGACCGATTTTGTACCAGACGTGATCAGAAACGAAACGCAACTTTGCAGACGATAAGAATATGCACATGAGTTGCATACACACAATAGTACTATAATAATAGGGTGGGCTTCTACCGTCTATGACTGTTGAACTTTTGTTCCCAAAACAAGCACTTAAAAAATTTCTCCGGTCGAGTTCAGTGGCCTCTGTATTATTTTTTTTTTCAAACGTGTGACGTAATGTAAGACCGTAGGCGTATATTGTTCAATGTTTTTTTTTTCATTATATAAAATCCCACTTTATTTACCCATTCGGCTATTTATTAAAAATGAGAATTGTCTGTTCTCAAGACCATATTACCCATAAAATAGGACTGTATGTGATTTGGATGAAATGTAGTTTAATATTAAGGCAATTTTTACGTTTGCATATAGTTACTACTGGACTTTAAAGTTTAATGACGTTCGTTAAAATGCGGTTTATACATATTCCAAAGTGGAATATATCGTGTATGTTTCTTGAATGCGTTTTTGTTAGGATTTTGCTTAAGTTATTGGATTTGAAGATGCTTCTGAATATCTGTTTAGTGTGATCACGGCCGTACCTGACATTTGCACCTGGGTTTAATTAGGTACCAATTTAGAACCATGTCATGAAGACTCGGGGGGGGGGGGGGGGGAAGACCGATATATATAAAATGTGGGACTTTCTCGTTTTGTGCACTTTTGTGGAGTATATTAAAATTTAATTGCAGAATTTATTATTACATACGGGTGTGACGCTCATGAGTTTAGGACCCCAAAATGTGGGCTGTAACTTAGCTTCGAAAGATATATATAACTTGTTAGCTTAATATTGTTTTCAGTACAAAATAATAACACGGCCACAGGGCGAAATTTATATTTATATTGTTTGATGGCTGATTAATTACGCTTTGTATGTGTAGTGTGCTTTTTATGCGTGAAGTTTTATCAGTATGGCTACGGCGCGAAACGATGGTTATGTTTGAAAGTTTGCACTGATATAAATTATGCAGAAAGCTTTATCCCAAAGTTGTATAACTTAACGTATCTATAGGCCTGTAATAGGCGATGGTGGCTGGCTTGTTGGTTCATTATTTGCTGTTAAGGGGTTTTGGGCCAAATGGGTGTGTGTTATGAACGTTGACTTGGTAATGCTGTTAAGGGGTTCAGGCGTTATGGGGTAATATTTATGACTATGTATGTTTATTACTTTAGATTTTCTCGTTCTTGACGGGCAATTTAATAGTTAATTTATAATTTTCACTAACGTTTCTGCGTAGGTAGTATTTAAAATAATGGAGTCTTTCGCATTGTTTCGTGAATTTGTTTGCATCTCAAGATATTGCTTATAACGCCCTTTTAACAGCATGTCGCTTTAGAATTATTTCGATTTATTTTTTTCAATTTGATCTGTGTTTCAAGTTAAATTACAGTGGTTGGTACAAAACCAAAGGTCGATGTTCCTACCTCCTTCGATGCCATTGGACCGTTTCCAGTTTATTTTATTTTTATTTTTGTTCTGGCGTTTGCTCGCTTGATTGGGTTTAATATAAATAAAGTGGTGCGGTGTTCGTGGGAAATTATCTTTCGTGTAGAAATGACTTTACGAAAACATGCTTTGGTACTAATCTAATCAGTCTTTACTCCAAGACCAGCTAAGTTCCGTATCACAGATTAGGCCCTTAACGTAAGATCCAGGTTACTGTCATTGTATTTTAGTGAAGCTGTTCCTTGTATGGAGACGTTTAGTGCAGTTGCTGCTAGTATTATGTGAAAATACCATTTTGTGAAAGTAGGTTTATGACAAGGATGTTCGTCAGTAGCAATTTTGTTGTTAATATTTTAACGCAGGTTTTACGACTGGTTTTGTAGTACTGGATGTCCCCAAGTTACTAACAGGGCGCGTACGGAAAGTTAGTAAGTCCTACGTTCTAATTCTTATATCCAAAATGGTGAAAATGTTCCCACAGTTGTCTATAATCCATAATTATTTACAAATATAATACACCACTGTTAACTAACGAAAGCAGACACACAGGCAAATTGAACAATGTTTTCTGTTTGGAACTTTGGTTTTGATTTATATTAGATTTATTTATTGTACGTAGGTTGGCTGCTGAACAGGTTAGTTTTTATCTTCGACAGTTTGGCGCACTGCTGGGGACAAAAGCTAGGGTTTGGATTTTGTCACCACTTTTATAGCGATTAACATGTAAACCACAGGAGAATGTACTCGCATTGTTGTTGTGGAATTTGTTTGTTTTATAAATAATTAAAATATACTTACGTATATCTTTCTAAATGAAATATGTTTTTTTCTCACAGCTGAAATCTGAGCTAAAATTGTTCTTAATTAATTTTGTTTTACACAGGTAAAATTAAAGTTTTTGTCAGATGAAAACTTGAGATAATGAAGCTTAAGTAGAATAATGCAAAAAAGATAAATAGCTTAACAGAGACTAGAGGTTAATATCTCGCCATTTCACAAGATTAATATTTCAGAAATTGAGAGAACTCATCATATGTTAATCTATGGCTGTTGGCGACAGTACGTCTGTTAAAGTCAAATAAGTTCTGGGAAGAACTTTCTGACACACGGTTTTGTCCACATGCTTTAGAGCAGTGGTATTCAACCTTTTTTGTTCGCGTATCCCCTGACATAATTTCTCTTCAACTTTGTACCCCCAAAGTTGTTTGTGTATAATTCAAGTTGTGCGCAGTATATAATCTACTTCTAAAATAAATTAAATTAAATAAATTACATACTGATTATTCAGTGTTTATCATAAAATAATATTTTTTTTTTAAATTTCACGTATACCCTAATATGTCTTCGCGTACCCCCGGGGGTACGCGTACCCCAGGTTGAATACCACTGCTTTAGAGTATACTTTGAAACAAACAGTAGTTGTAAATTAATAATATCGCAGTTTTGTGATCAATTTCTGTATGTAATTTCTACTTTGAACAGATTTCGACAAATTTTGACGCCTGTAATGTCTGCGGCTGTTAAAATATAAAAATGTTTTATACAGTATTTGTAGATGTATTTCTGAACTAGTTCGGTTTAATAGTTAACGCTATTAAATTCATTGTAGTTGATACGCTGATGAAACGGATTTGATATAAATCTCTGCCCGTGTGCCATTTTGTTTAAAGTATGCTACGTCATGTAGATAGATTGAGTGTGATGATATTCTCTTATTGAAATGAGAAGGCGCTGTACACACGCGCTCCGATGTTTGGATACAATGCAATAGACATTGGCATGCATACGTAATGCACAGAAGAACGTGGATGTATGAACGTGCATATACAATCAAGGCTAACCTCTTTATTCGCTTCGTTTCGACTGTGGGTTGAACCAGCCTTGATATTAAATACTCCCACGATAACACTGAGGAAAACTGTGATGATCAAACCAGTCGATTTCATTATTTACTCTGTCAACTGTCTGCTTTATAAATGGGAATAAAAATATGATAGTAAATCTTTGAAACCAAAGCTTGTCTAAATAATATTTAAGAAGTTAGTCCGTACCGCAAAGAAAATTCGTCACCATTACAGAGATTAACGTGTTAATGCTGTTAAATGAAATAATCGTTGGTTAAAGTGAGAATCGTATGAAAGCCAACAATACAGAATGAGGGGTTATTGATTACGTAGGTGGAACCGTTAACATTAGATTTAGTAGAACATAGCTTTTATGAAGAATTGGAATCAGTATTTGATACATTTGGCAAGTATCACATGAAAATTCTGCTAGGAGATTTCAATGCAAAAATTGGGAGGGAGGATGTCTTCAAACCCACAATAGGCAGCGAGAGTCTCCATGCACTTAGTAATGATAATGGCGTCAGAGCAGTGACCTTCGCTACGTCAAAAGATTTAATTGTAAAAAGTACAAAATTTCCACACCGTGATGTTCATAAATACACTTGGACTTCCCCAGATGGCAGAACACACAATCAAATAGATCATGTTTTAGTAGATAAGAGAAGGCAGACAAATGTAATTGATGTGAGATCATTCAGAGGAGCAGATTGCGACACTGATCATTATCTGGTGGTAGCAAAAGTGAGGGAGCGGCTTTCAGTAAGCAGACGAACTAAACAAAATTTTGACACAGAAAGATTTGATTTGAAAAAATTAAGTGAGGGAGAGGCAAAGGAACAATATCAAGTTGAAATTTCGAATAGGTTTCAAATTTTAGAGACAAATGAGGATAATGAAAGTGTGGACATCAACAGGGAGTGGGAAAATGTCAGAAACTGCATCAAAATTTCAGCAAAAGAGAAACTAGGATACTACAGGAGAAAGCAAAATAAACCGTGGTTTGATGAAGAATGTTCAAAATTAATAGATCGAAGGAAGCAAACAAAATTTCAATGGTTGCAGAACCCAAACAAAACAAATGCGGATAATCTATGTAACGTGAGACGTGAGGCTAGTAGAACCTTTAGGACTAAGAAAAGGGAATACCTGAAGGGCAAAATTGCTGAACTTGAGACAAATAATAAGGAAAAAAACATCAGAGACCTGTACACAGGCATTAATAACTTTAAGAAAGGATATCAACCCCAGACTAATTTGGTAAAGGATGATAGTGGCAATTTGCTTGCAGATCCAATAAAAATTGTGAATAGGTGGAAAAATTTCTTTAGCGAGCTCTTAAATGTTCATAATACTGGTGATATTAGACAGATTAAAATGCATACAGCTGAACTGTTGGTGCCAGAACCTAGCTTAGATGAAGTGGAACTAGCCATTGGGAAGTTGAAAAGTTATAAATCTCCAGGAATTGATCAGATTCCGGCCGAATTAATTAAAGCAGGTGGCAAAGGGTTGCATATGAGGATCCATAAGCTTATTCAGTTAATTTGGGATAAGGAAGAGATGCCACATCAATGGAAGGAATCCATAATTATTCCTATTTATAAGAAGGGGGACAAGACTGAGTGTGGTAATTACCGAGGAATATCGCTGCTATCAACCTCATACAAAATTCTATCCAACATTCTTTTGGCAAGATTAACCCCATATGCGAATGAAACTATTGGGGATCATCAGTGTGGGTTCAGACGAAACAGATCAACGATTGATCAGATCTTTTGCATTCGTCAGATACTAGAGAAAAAATGGGAGTTCGGTGGGACTGTACATCAGTTATTTATAGATTTCAAAAAAGCCTATGACTCTGTGAAGAGAGAAGTGCTATATAATATTCTTATTGAATTTGGTATACCAAAGAAGCTAGTGGGTCTAATAAAAATGTGCTTAAATGAAACCTGCAGCAAAATTCGAGTAGGTAAATATGTATCTGAGACATTCCTCATCAAGAACGGTCTAAAACAAGGAGATGCTTTGTCTCCCTTGCTCTTTAACTTTGCGCTAGAATACGCCATCAGGAAGGTCCAAGGTAGGCAGGAGGGTTTGCAATTGAACGGGACACATCAGCTATTGGCATATGCTGATGATGTTAATTTATTGGGGGACGATATAAATACAATAAAGAGGAACGCAGAAGTTTTACTAGAGGCTGGTAGACAAGTGGGGCTGGAAGTAAATTCAGAAAAAACTAAGTACATGTTAGTATCTCGTCATCAGAAGACAGGCGGGCAAAATTATCTTAGGGTAGCTAATAAATCCTTTGAAAGGGTTACAAAGTTCAAATATTTGGGAACAACAATAACAAATCAAAATGATACTTGTGAGGAAGTTAGGAGGAGACTAAATTCCGGAAATGCTTGCTACTTCTCAGTCCAAAATATTTTGTCTTCCCGTCTGATTTCTAAGAACCTGAAAATTAAAGTATACAAAACAATAATCTTGCCTGTTGTTTTGTATGGGTGCGAAACATGGTCTCTCACTCAGAGGGAGGAACACAGATTGCAGGTGTTTGAGAATCGGGTGTTGAGGAGGATATTTGGGCCTAAGAGGGAAGACGATGGGGCGTGGAGAAAACTGCACAATGACGAGCTTAAAAATCTGTACTGCTCCCCCAGTATTGTGAGGGTGATTAAGTCGAGAAGAGTGAGATGGGCGGGACATGTAGCGCGCATGGATGGGACAAGAGGTGTGCACCGGGTACTGGTTGGGAAACCTGAAGGGAAGAGACCGCTGGGGAGACCTAGACGTAGATGGGAGGATAATCTCAGGCGGGATCTATGGGAGATAGGAGTTGAAGGAAACTGGATGTTGTTGGCCCAGGACAGGGTCCGGTGGAGGGCTTTGGTTAATTCGGTGATGAACCTTCGGGTTCGGTAAGCCATCTAGTTAGTTAGTTAGTTAGTTAGAACATGCACTTATAAGATGATAGAGTTGCGTCATATTGTGAATATATATATTTAATTAATTAATCTTGTCCGTCTAATCACATTTTAAAATTTAAAATTAGGATAGTTAAAATACCATGTGATGCTCCTTATCGAAACATTCGATTTACATTTGGAAATCGAATGTAAATCGAATGTTTCGATAAGGAGCATCACATGGTATTTTAACTATCTTAATTTTAAATTTTAAATTGTGATTAGACGGACAAGATTAATTAATTAAATATGCACTTATAATTACATAAGATCTAAGAAACAAAACTGTACAATTTTAAATATAGAGTAATAACATAATTATGTTCAATTGCGTAGAAGGAGGATTTTCAAAGATTTTAATATATTATGTAAAAGAAGAAAGATGACATTTTAATTAACTGAAATGAAGCAAAGTGATTCTGGCACGAAGAAGCAGGAATATATCGAAATATGTAGCAGATTAAACATAGTAATATGTAAAATGAATTAGTTCTGGTGCGGAAATTAGCGCTTTTAAGTTAATAGATCGGGGTTTGGGATTTGCGTAGTTTTGCTCGAATTTTTTGTCTACGTCGCTCGCCTGTGCGGTCAACAAGAAGTCTCAGCAGGTAGCCAGCCATGCCGGAATGGCGCGGCCTGGTATCTGATCTAACCCGTACGAAATCTGCTCTTTCTTCGATAACATTTTCAAATATGTAGAAGATTACGCAGAGCGGACGGAGTAATTGATTAGTGTTTAGTTATGGTCGTAACGTTCTGCTATTAATCACTTAACCCTGGACACTTCCGTTTATTTAATGTCAGATATCGCTTTCGGATGTAGATTCAATCTCAAGTGCATCAGGTAGGTCACATTTTAATCTCGATATTGTCTCTTTGGCACATTTCGACTTAGGTACTCGACTTATATAACTCCTTTGTAGTCGTTTACGGAGGTCCGGGATTCAAATCTCGGTCCAGAGGTAACATATTTTAACAAAAAAGAAATGTACATTTTTGACTTGATTTTACAGTAGTACACGAACGATATATTTCATGTGGTTTAGAATCAACCTGTATAAGCGTGTGTAGTGTAATGAAAAGACTGTGATGCACATTTGTGAGATACAATTTATTTATTTATTTAGTGTTCTGTCTGACGACAAGTCCATATGAACAGGATCCTTCCATCCTTTTCTCTTCTCGGACTGGGACCTGTTCATATACGTTCTTGGCAGATGATCCAGAAGCGGTTTGCCATTGCCTTCTTCTGTGTGTGAATGGAGTAATTGTTGGGATGCCACGGAGAAACCGGAGGAAAACTCCGTGTTGCCTAGACCACGGCCTTGCCCAACACAAGTTATAAATTCGGGCACCGCCGGGAATCGAACCCGAGACCCCCAGGATTACAAGGCCAGCGTTCTGACCGCTAGACCACCGTGGCTTGTGAGATACAATTAGAAACGATTTAAAATAATGTTTAATGTACGTTATAAAACGATGCCTTGTGGCGGGGGTAGGAACATCTGAGTGCCGCCAGAGATGTTCAGAAAAAAATATTTTAGCGTCGTAATGCTTCGCCATTATTATTTAAACCTTCGTAAGTGGTATTAATGCTGTTCTAAAATAAAATATTACTTTGATTATTCTAACAAGGAAGGAAAACCGCGTAGCCTCACAGACTACCCGTAAATGCTATATTACTGTGACCACAGATTAGCAGAGGTCTGTCATTTAGACGATTTATCAGTTACATAATTCAACAGATTTCTGCCGCCTTGCTAAATCTTTTGACATTGTTAGACATTAACATCAGCCACGTAATTTTTCTTTCACGAACTAACACGTCATCCGACTGAGAGTTACGAAGTCACCTATTGATAGTTATGTCGAGAAAGGTAATTAAATAAACTGCATTAGCGCCGTGTAGTCTGATAGGAGTTTACCGACGTTTCGGAGGAACTTGATGCTTCCATCATCAGGGCACTTATTTCAGTGAGTCGCGCAGGCCCTACCGGGAGCCGGGAAGTGTCATTTACATTCTGGTTTATGAGTTAACTAACTGTTCAAAAGAAATTGTCCAAGTGGGTATGTTTGCCACAACGTCGATACCATGACAGGTTCAAATATAAGTTTGGAGTCCAGGTACCCCTACTGAGGCTTTTCGTTGTTTCTATCAGCCCCGCCTGGTAAAATTCCTGCCTGTATGTGTCTTAAATTAGGCCACGAACGCATCCTAACTTATTTTTCCAATTCATTTATCGTTGGTCTTACCGTGCGGCTGTAAGTCTGCATATCAGCAGTACAGCGTTATTAGCTTCGCTACGATGCGAATTCTGAGCCGTCTTCGCGCGCCTGAGCTTCGGTATTCGTGCTGAAACGTTGTACGATTTTGGTGTGACCTTGAAACATGCAATTTGGTGTATTTTCGATCTGTTACTGACATGCAAACTATTCTGCATTATTTCTTCTTGTAGCTTTTACAGCATCTTTTTTTTTTAACTTTATCGCGTCAGGCGTTTTCTTCCGTACTTATAAAAGTCTGCGTGTATATAGCGTCCATGGGCAATCTATACATCCGAATACAAAGCTGCGTGCAAAACTCATAAAACCTACTTTCCTATTATAGTTGAACAAATCTTGTGTTATTAATGTTATATTTACGTAATGTAAGTTTATAATCCAAAAGATAAAATGAGACTTTTAATTTATGGGTTATCGTGCTGAGCCCGTGCGTAGCGTAGATGGTCATTAAGATTGAACCCTGCTAGAATCAAAATGTTTTTATTTCTTAAGGTTTCTGATATGTCACAGATTGTTGGTGGGTTTTTGTTGTTGTTATTGTTGAATAATTGAAGTTCTTAACGCGCATGGAATATTTACGTAAATTATTTATTTGACACAATCTTAAATTTTTGTAGTTTTACCCTGTTTATGATGTATTAGCCCATAGGCCATGTTCATAAAAAGTTAATAAAATGCCAGATTTGAGGTTCTAACGATGGCGAGTCTGGTAGAAGTTTACCGACATTTCAGACATTGCCAGACTACACAGCGCAACATCCCAGATGACAGTCATCTTAATAATTTATCTTCGTCCAAATTGTATATAGATCCAGTGGTCATATGGTTGTCGATGTCAGGCTGAGAACTAAATAAAAATGTTTGTAGAACAGCCATGTTTTACATTCTACAAAACAATTATTTCAATAAACGGCGCATATTTTATTAACGTATATTACTTTACACTGTTGTAAGAGCCTATAATAAATTGGGGTTATTTATGCTCGTTAGTTAATGTCTTCTATGTTGTTATTTGGTGCAGGGAATTAAAAAGTGTGTATGACATTGAGGTGGTCATTTGCATAATGTTCGTGCCATAAAAAGTGAAAAAATCCCCCCCCCCACACACACACACACACAAACATAGAAGTTGAAAGGACACGCACACAGGACGTGGTAATCTGTCGTAAACTTACGGGTTTTTTTCGTAAAGACTGTGCGAAACACTTATTTGTTTCGTAAGAAACAGTTTTTTGAAGAAACATTTTTTTTGTGTCAAGTAAACATTATAATGTTGTCTATGTAGATCACGCATTTTGTGGTTTATTTAACTTATACGCCATTTTTATTTGAAATGTTTCGATTTTGGACTCAATCTTAGTTTTTTAAATTAAATATATTAATGGCTGTATATGTAACTAGCACAAATACTCATTTCTTTACCCCGAATTATTAAAATAAATTGTACTGAAATAATAACATTGCTTATTTTTTATATAACATATCAAAAGAAACTTAATATTTGCGTGTAAAACGCTTGTAGACCTGTATTACATTAATCTCCAACGTATATTTAATAAAGTTCGTAAATAATGTAAACTGTAACAACCTACTTAAGCCTCTCGACTGTACTACAAGAAACAAACACTTGATTATTCGTGTTTTATCTTTAAATTCGTGTTCTGTGTACGAGATAATGTCTTATCAAATTTTCAGTTACGTCTGTCTGCTTGTTGATAAGGCTTGTAAATACCAAATCATTGTTTTATACATTAATTATATGCGTTTGCTTATTGACGAAATATGTTGTAATGTATGGTCACCTAGCAACCACTAAGAAGAGGGCGGAAGGAACCGAGGGTGGCAGGGATTTATTCTTGTTGAATTTGTGTCAGTTATTTTTCGTGATATGAACCATGTATAAAGAATTGGTAAATTTGATGAGAGGAACTGAAGTAATGATTATATGGGGACCAATGTAGACGGACTAATGAAATTCGCCCGGAAACTTTAATGCAGACCTCCGATTCCAGGGTTAATTGTTTCTGGTACAGGAGATGAAACATTTGTACAGACTCTCTGCCTTCCACAGACTGTTACACGCAGAATTTATAGAAACTGAGGACTCATGCGATTTCAAAATGTAGGTCAGTTATGAAGGCAGGAAATCGTGTTGCTCAGTAAGTGGAATTGTCAAATTAAGGGATACGCCTGCAGATCTCGTACAAATTCCGTTGTACAGTGGACGCAAAATAATTCCGAGCTTCTTTGACCATAATAAATACACATGGGGAGAGCGGAAGACCTCGAAGTCATAGCACATAAGGGAGATATAACCCAGTCCTTCCTTGTACTATCATATATTAAATTATTGCTTTTAGACTGTAGAAGTAGCGTATCCGGAATAAAGCTTTTACCTGCATCGTTAATGTTTTACAGTTTTTAGTTCACAAAGTGCAGCGCGGCGTAAAAGTCATTGTCTCACAATGCCAAAGATTGTGCTTAAATTTTTAAATTAAGGCGAGTAAATATTTTCATTTGCGCTATAAGTGCGATGAATCGCCCTGATGACGGAGGCAGTATGACCTCTGAAACGTTGGTAAACATCGACCAGACAACAACCCAGAAGACAGAAATCATCATTTATCTCCGTCTAGTGTTGATGTTGAGAATGCGTGGAATGCTTGTAAGGGCATGCAAAATGAAAGATGATGGCGATTGTAGGTTGTTCTTTTGTTTTTAGGTGTGCCATTCCCGCCTAGTCACAAGTTGACCACGGCCGAAGTTTTCGACACACGGACGGCTAAACCGCGGCCAGACGTTCTAAAGCAGCACTTCATACTCGAAGGTCGGATAGACGAAGCTGCTGCCCTTCGTATTATCAATGATGGCGCTACGTTACTCCGGTCAGAGAAAACTATGATCGACATTGAGGCCCCCGTCACAGGTAAGTTGTGATTTGTCTTCTCCACTGTGAGAAATTGATAATAGAGGGTATAGGATTTGAAACTTTCGCGGCGAGTACAATCCACAAAATCTTCTCGGGCAATCAGCCGCATCAACTGGTTACCGTAGTAAACCGACGTTTCGGAAACCAACTCTGTCCCCATCATCAAGGTTCTGATGTGACTGGATACCGCGGAAGTCGCCTGGCGAAGGCGACTTCCGAGGTATCCAGTCACATCAGAATCCTGATGATGAGGACAGAGTTGGTTCCCGAAACGTCGGTTTACTACGGTAACAAGTTGACGCGGCTCCCGAGAAGATTTTATTGATGATGCAGGGTGTTTTCGGACACCATGTCTAAACCAACTCAAATGACGGACGTGTTTAATGAATTATTCCAAACTTCTCTAGAAGAACGCGGAATCTTGAATCGCATTCTGTTTCGACCTTTATGGGCTCAAAGATATTCACGATCTTACATTGCAAACTTGGCTTGACGGCAGGATTCTCTGTGACGTAAGCCATGCTATTAATGTGCCCTTAATTAGAACCTTATCACAAACGATCTGTTGTTACTGTTTGCGTGGCTTGTAAACTGATGTGATGTTTTATGAATTTGAAGAAACGTAGGTTAATTAATTGAGGCTTGTCTGTGTAATAGGTTATAGTGCACAGCATTTTAGCTCGCTAGTGCTCTTTTGTTTTATCCTATATAACGTGTTCGAGAAAGGAAATTCGTTGTTGCGATTTTGAGGGCTAAGTACATTTAGATTTGTATTAAGTGGGTTTCCAGTCGCTGTGGCATGGGGATGTTGCCGATGGTGAAGGCCTCAAGATGTGGAGGGTAGTTGCGAACGTGTTTAATAAACAGTTTCGGACAGCCGACTACGGGTGGTCCTTGAGCTGGGCACATTTTGTTTGGAGATTTAAATGCAGTGGGGTGGGGTGGGGGAGATATTTTCAAGCCGACAATGAGGAATGAGAATTTATTCGAAGTCAGTGATAGTAGGGTTAGATTTTGTCGCATCAAAAAATCCAGTTGCCAAGAGTATGTTTACACATTTTAAAATGCATAAATACTGTACTTGTCTTGATGGAATAACATTAATTCGAGTTGATCACGTGTGAACGGAAGATGATCGTCGAATGTACTTGATAATGTTCGGTGTTTTAAAGGAGTAGACTGTGATTCGATATGTAAATGAAATTATTGGAGCTCTCCAGTGCTGAAGCCATCATTGACCGATCATGAATTAGGTAATTAGTTTGTTCCATTTCGGTCACATTATTCACGTCTTTAACAGGGCATCTGAATCACAGTGTTATTGTGTGGTGGTGATACTTTTGTTTTCTGTTTCACGAATTAAGTTGTCAGTTTAACTGATAATTAAAGCAATGTGGCCAGTTGTTGTTTTCCATTTCAGAATCTCAGATATAGAAAATTGGTAGCATGAATAACCGGACTGTCTAAACGTAAAATATCCGTGATTTGGTGGAAATCATTGTGAAATAATGACGTGTTTCTTGAACGCCCTTTGGTCGTCAAATGTGTGTAGGCTTGCTTTTATTTTCTAGTGTTCTAGAGAGCTGAAGCTAGAGCTGAACTAGTTTTTATCACTTTACAAGGCTTTTAAGCCATGAACATTAAGATGTGTTAAATTTTGTTTTTCCAGCACATTTAATTTGATTTATATGGGAAGTAAGTAGGCAATAAATAATCGCTGCATTGGAAACAGAGTTAATAACCATTTCTCAGTGCCTACTTACTTCCCACCCATCCTGTACAATGACGTATAGAAAAAATAGGTCAATTTTTTATGTGTACCTTTCCGTATTTCTTTAATTTCGCTTGAAACAATTTTCACAGTTTCTCGAAACCGGCTTGCTGTTGGTTTTTACTATGTACCTCGTGTTTGCGAGAATAATTACGTTTCTAGAAGCTAGAATACGTAGTGTTAGTCTTCGTTTATGGTGTCCCTCGTTTTTGTTTCTGCATGAAGTTGGCGTTGTGTTATTTTAAAGTTTGTATCTAACTCATTGTGTTATTTCCCCGGGATTCCTCGTGAATTTATGTATGAATGGAAGATGCCAAATGATAGATACATCAGCAGCATTTGAATATTTAGCTTATAGTATGTTTGTTTTTACACAGTCTGTGTTCTTTCGATTTGGTATCTGTAATAATACGCTAAGTTAAGCTTTATGCCTGCCTGATATTAAGATCTGAAACAGTGGCGAAGCAGAGTGCAGATGTTTTGGTGCGTGCGTGCAGTATGGGGTTTGGGTGTGGATAATTCACACACAAACTTACGTTTTACCGCAGGTGTCAGATAGTTCCTGAGATACTATGAAAAATGTTTTGTTCCATCGGTTAATTTTGTAATTTCTCAGTCTTCCGTGGTGTTAATAGGAGTCAAAGACAGGAATATCGGCGTTAATATGTTTTTATCTTTTTTATAATTTGTCAGACCTCGATCTCCAGTGTTTTGGCCCCAAACCTTGTTGTGAGGTTTGAGGTTTTACGGCGAAGATGTCCTGGGCTGTGACGTATTGTAGGCTAGTAGGTGGATGCCAAAGTTTCGGAGATGCACGTCTCGATCTCAGGCCTGAAGATGGTAACAGTCATTTTTTCCGAAACGCTGGTATCCACCTACGCGGCATCAGAACTCTGAAAAGCATAAAGTTCTGCAAATTACACCGCGTACGCCACGGGATTGGGCAAATTCTTTGGCAGCATCCGGGCTTCGTTTCTAGAATTTAATGAGTTATATTTAGCGTGCACTTTCTCTGTTGTTGTAAGGTTAGTTAAATCGAGGTGGTGACTGTGGGCTGAAGACGTTTAACATGGCTGTCTTTTGAGATTTAACACCGTGTAGTCTCGTAGACATCACCCGACGTTTCATAGGAGCTTGCTGCTTACGTCATCTGGCAGGCAGTGAGCTCGTCTGAAATGTCAGTATATACCAGACTACAGGACGCTATATCACAGAAGAAGGTCGTCTGTATTTTTACACCTTGAGAACCTTAAATCTCGGTTAAAGATCGGTGAATATGTAAAGTTAAGTGGGGAAACCTGTTGGAAGGTACTTGGAAGGTGGAGACTGAGATAAGACAATGATAAAGTGTATTTGAGGGGAATGTTGTATTTATGTAAATTTCGTTAGACTTGTAGAATGGGACTGATGGACTTTGTTGTTAGTGGAATTCCATCTGTGGGTTCTCATACCAAAGTTTGTTAATCATTCGTTGGTCTGCCGTTCTGTTTCATTTGTGCGTTTTAGGAACACGATGTCCAGGTAGAACGGATTAACACGCAAGTACAGTTCTTGTCTAAAATTTCAAACCGAGACTTCGTAATTTTTCTCGCTTTACCATCTTCCTTTGTATTCTTTGTTAGGACCATCGACATTTCTCTTTCATAGCGAAGAATTCTGTCATTAAGTTTCTTTTTAAAATTCAAATACGTGTTTCGAACGTTAAAACTGTTTGGTGAGATTGTAGGTTATCATAGCGGCGTGTATGAAGATGGCTATCTTCTTGGTTGCCCTCATGATGGTATCAATCACCTCTGAAACGTCTGTGAACTACCAGCATATACGGTGCAACGACCCAGAAGACAGCCATCTTCAATTAATTTATTGCTTGGGCGTTCCAGATTTAGAGCCTTTTTGTTTTAAAACACTGAGCTAGACAGACAGATCTGGTGAATTCGAATGACAATAGTCATGTGGTGTTTCTCCTTTCAACTCCATAAATAACTCTGAAACTCGTGTTCCATTATCGGTTTCAGAACTTCAAAACTGCTTATCCGTCGTGTAGATAACATTCCCGTATTCTGCTCCATGTAATTGTGGTGGCTGGTATTTCATGTGGCCAAGGAACGAAGAGCTAATGTAAACAGCGTTGAATCTTGTAAACAAATCCCTTGGCACTAAAACTTTGGCTTTGTTCTTGTGATATACTCGTCTTTTCTAACGATGGTTACCTTTGTCTACACAGCAAGATCTGTTGTGATGGCAATGCACAGACAGAACTGGGTCGTTAATGTAGGACGCTACACTTCGCACACGTTATTATAAAAAAATATAATGGCTCGAATAATTCTGCCTTTAATACTTTTAAATCCCTATTGCATCTGCTTCAATAATCGGTAAATCTTAAGGGTTTCGTGTGATTGTCATTGAAAACATGGATTAGTTCCTTAACATTAACAAGTTTTTCCTTGTAATGGTTAAGAGGTGGAGGACCGCCCTTCGTCGGCTGTCCGCGACTGCTTATTAAATGTATTTACAGCTGCCCTCAACACATGGAGATATCCTTTGTCTTGCAGCCTAAGGACTTTCCGTGTAGTGGCGAGAGTTTTAAGATGTTGGTATGGGCGGGACACGCAGCACGCATGGAGAAGATAAATGCGTACAAAATTTTTGTTGTTAAGGCTGAAGAGAAGATATCTCACGGAATACAGGCAAAGATGGGAGGATGATGTTAAAATGGACGTTAAGGATATGGAGTTGGAGTGTGGTGATTGGATTAATGTGCCTTAGGATAAAACCGCTGACGGGCTCTTGTGATCACTGTAATTAACCTTGGGGTTGTATAAAAAAATCCGAATATTTTGTGTACTTGAGGGACTTTCTCAAGAAAGACTCTGACCCATTTTGTTGTTCATTGACTGTACTGTGTTAGTATACTACTTAAATGTAATGTGCGTGCAATTTTACTTGTTGTGTTGGCTCGATGTAGCCAAGTCATACCCCATCCCACTCTTCTGGCCAAGTTTCCATAAAGATTTACACGGTAATGACATAAATCTTTATAGTACATAACTTCTAAGCTAAACAGCGAAGTTGTGGACACGATTCGTGTTCCTAGAATATTTTCAGGAAGACGCACAGACTGAATGATGTAATGTTGATTGACAAGGAGAGTTTTGCCGGGAAACGAAATCTTCGATTACGTAGCGGCATTCGGAATAAGAGTGAAGCAATGTTCTGCGATGAAGACTCCTTTTCCTGCATAGCGTTTAAAAAAAAAAGAGGGGTTCAGAGTTTAACTGGTCACACCCAGATTACGGCAGTCTAGCTGGAATGAAGCAAGCGATGTATCGGTAGTTTCTAGTCGTTACTTGGCGAAGCGTAACTTTGTATGAAAATTGTTTCCTTATTTGGATCATCTTGTACTGGCATATATTTAAGCACGACGGCCCATCAAGCAAAGGAATTGTATACTCTCGGCATGTGTTGTTTGAAGATCTGTACTTTTATTTTAAGCGTGTTGTGCGTTTTCCCCACCTACACACGTTAATACATTATGTGAAATTTACGTTTGACTGCCTACATGACATCTCCGAAACTGTGCCAATGTTTTTCGATGCAGTTTCGTGTAGGCGTTAAATAACACTGCATGTCAAGTGAGTTTTATTGTACCCCAGATGTTACTTCAGTGGCTAATTCAGGGATTGGTTGAGCGAGGAATGCAGCGCATACGTAATTTTGGCTAGAATGTTTTAAAGAACTGGATGCCCGGGGTTTGATCCCCGAGGAGGGTAGAGGATTTTTTCCTCAAACCCCAGCGTTTACGACTCTGGGGTCCATCCAGCCTCTTGTCAAATGGGTACCGGGGTCCTTTTCCGGGACGTGACGCTGACCACTCACCCCTATCTAGTGCCGAGGTTAATGATGAGTAGGGGTTAACCCCCCCCCCCCCCCCCCAAGGGCCTACATGTCGTATAGTGCGACAGCGTCATTTTTTTTTTAGTTTTTTCTGAAGGGAAGAGACACTCGGAAGACGTATGCGAAGATGGGAGAATATTAAGTTTGTATTAAGAAAATGGGGCTCTTGTGAACTAGGTAATTGACCGTGGGCTACTGTAATAGTCGGGGAATTTCTTGTCTGGTTGAGCTTCTCAAGGACTTCGATCCATAGAATTAGTTGGCCTCTTATATTATAAATAATAGTACTTATGCATCGATGTGTATTTTTATAGTATTTAAATTAGGGTTGATGTTTGTTTGCTTGCTTCGATACATGTTTTGTTGTATTTGTACCCATAGAGACCTAAAGTCGTCAGTAATGGAGCTAGATTGGTGACGAAACGTTCAAATAACGTAGTACGAACCACGACTTATTTTTAATTTGCATTGTTTTGTGTTAAAAGGAATGGGTTATGGAGAAAAGGTGGGAGAAAATAAGGTGTGTAAGTGGTAAAGGAATGTGAGAAATGGCGTAGAGAATAAAGCATTTCCTGTTGATTTCAACAGAACTTTTCTACCAATTGCAGGACGCCTGTCTCTGTGTACGCCAACTTGTCGCAGTCACTGAATGTCACCTGTTTGTTGGCGAACGTCCAAATAGCCTGTGTTTCAGTATACAGAATGACGAAAAAACAGCAACGAGTTTGATTTATAAATGAGATGCTACTGTGACAGTTTTTCTTAAGTATAGTTGAGACGTGCAGTCTGCGTGTAGGTCTTAACTGTGGGCAGTATTTTCCTGACTTGGGCGTATTGTTTTGACGGCCGAAAACGTTTCTGGGTAAGCAGAGACTGGATAGTCTTAAAAAAACATTCCGAGCGAGAACAGTTGTAGTATTCTGGGATTCAAACAAAACATTGCAGCGGTTGGATGTTGTTTGTACTCCAGCTAAGATTTTCACGTGGTGAGAATTGATCCAGTTACCGTCAGTCGGTGTTTGATACTCGCTTGATAGGGGTTCGACTCCCATTTGAGGCGTGGGTGGAAGTTCGCCCTGCCTGATTTTTGTCCTGTGTAGGTAAAGGTTTTCCAACCCACCAAATGTCTTGATAGATTAATGTTTTCGGAAGTATTTCTGAATTATGCGAGGCCTTAAAGATTAATCCGTAAAAGATAGTGTTTCAGGTGCTTTGTTTTAGTGGATTTTTACTGTATTTCAAAAGATTTTAGTCTAAATAGTACACCTAGTGTCAGATTTTGTGAAGATGTACACTAGATTCAAGTGTTCAGCGACAGGCAGGCAGGAAATTGATGTCAAGAAATCAGCTGTCCAAGATAGCGCGTGTTTTGTGGAGTTATTTAGTTAGTAATCACTATATCCAGACTTTTTTGTTAGTCATAATTTGGTATTAATTAAAATTATATACGTTTATTTTTATAGATAACTGGTCATGGGATAAATATTCCAGTTCTCGTTTATAAGAACTGGAGAAAACCGCTCGCTACAGAGCTCAAGATAGCTTATCTGAGTTTCCAAGTACAAGGGACTGTAATGTTATGGCAGAGGCCATGCGCACTGTAAAGATCGCATTTGCAGCTGTGTTGTTGATGAGTCGTAGTAAGGCTTAAGCACTGTTTTGCTCCAACGTGTTTATTTCCTTTGTCCGCCTCCGGCTCATGATTCCACTTTAGTTAGATTTCGATTAAAATTCGTATTTGGAGATTCTGTATTGAAATAGATACAATATACTTTTTGCCACAATTTGACATCAATTACGACTTTCCATGAAGGCTTATAAGTATTTGTAGATGGTGTTTCTGAGTGGTTACATTCGAGGTTCTGACGTCAGTGATGTTGATTGTGAGCTCCTGGGTGATACATCCCTCTGAAATGTTGGTACCACTTACACGGCTCTACATCCCAGAAGACTGCATTCAGCATAAAATTTATCAGACAGACGTCGTGACATTGTAATGTGTTTAAAAACGTACGTTGGTTTATTTTGATCACACGACGAAATATTTCAACGTAATGAGCATCAGATGTTCGATTTTGTCATGTTTACGAAACCGACTACTTGAATTATCATCTACACATGGGCATTGTTATCATTGCTGTTTTTTTACTTGCAGTTTTGTCAAACGTTTTTTTTTAAAAAGGTGTAACGTTTATCATGTTCGTATGAATGATTCCCACTACTTATGTCCAAAAAAGATGTAGACACATGTTCAGTGAATGAAATAAAGGATTTCTAATAAACTAACCACTACATATATAGCATGGCACTCAGTGAATTAGCAAATATGTTGTAGTTCAAAATGACCAGCATTAATTTCATGGCACAATTGACAGCTGTGAGGAAGTGACTGACAGGTAGCCAACATATTATAATGCTTATACAACTTTTTTTGGGACACTGTGTGTTTATGTATTGTATAAATGTATTATGACACATCCTGTTATCAGTTGACCAGCTTGTGGATGTAAATGTCAGAGGTTATTTTATTCGTAGTAAGTGCAGTCATAATTGTGACTGGTTTTCTTGTGTAAAGAATGTTGTCTAATGAGAACCATTTATTTCTTGACTGATTTTGTAAATATTAAGTAAAGAACACATTTTGAAGACACGTGCAGATTGGGCCCGGGGGGGGGGGGTAATAGTGAACTGTATTGAATTGCCTCTCGATCCGGTCTTACTTTTTGGTGATGCCTACATCTTTCTCTGTGTCTGTATTGTCTTATACCTCTGAAATTGTCGGCATATTCAGGTCAATGTTTCTTTTACATGGTGTTTGTCTTTATAGTTCTGTGCTTTCAGGTACATAAGACATTGAGGACAACATTTGTGATATCATGAATTTGTTATTTGTCTTTTGTTGCAAGCTTACTTTGGTCATCATTTTCTTTATGAGCTGAATAACAGTTCTTTCCAAATAGTAAGTCTTAAATATGGATATAATTTATTGATCCATTGGCTGAATCAACAGTCTTTGTGTTCTATGGAGAAACTTAGACTTTGACATGGTTTGAAATGCCATTCGTATTAGCTGTATATACTCTTCAAATTTTTCTGCGATGAAGTGTTTTTGTGTACATTAATTTTGTCTTAATTAGAGGCATCCTGTTGTGTGATGGTTCAACTAATAACCCAAGTTCTGTCCACACAACTATCCTTATTTATTTACCAATATGTATTCTTTTACTTATCCATTGCATGTTTTGTCTACAAAGAATGATCTTCAGGTTTTATCATCTTATGTTAAGGATGCTATTGACTGTGTCTGTGAAACCACTCTTGCAAAACATTCATTGTTACCATTTTGCATTCCAAGTGTTATGTATAATAAAACTGGCTCCTTTATATATAATACTCAAAATGGAATTTTCAGATCTCCTGATTGATGCCATCACATGCAAGAGAGATGGCGTTGATGTCTTCTGTCATATAGTCTACTCTCAGACTTGACAAATACAAGTTATCGTTCATACTTGCGCTATCATTCTTCCTTCGCTAGTATTATAGCTTGTGTGCCGTATTTATAACTCGTGAAGTAAGGATTACCCGACTGGTAGAGGTCTCTTAACCCCATAAGCATGTGCTCATGCATGCAAGTTTCTTCTACAAGTCATTCTTCATGCAGATGGCTTTTTCGTCTCACACCATAATTACTCTGTAACATCCTGACTTATGTTGCACCCTCCACAGCTATTGTAATTAAGAAATATAAAGAAGTATTTACTCTGGCATGTAAATAAGTATAGTATAATCCTCCTTTGTGCAACCAGTCACTTTGTATGCAGAAGAAGAAATACAAAGGCTCAGTCTGTTGATAATAGTACATTATTTATTATCAAACTTAAGCACTGTACCAAAGAACAAAGGATTTAAAAGTTAGTATTTCATAACATGGTAATTTGAATGCCCTGATAACAAAAACTTAACTTTTATAGAGTAAGGTATAATTGTGTGCAATGTGAAGTGATAATTTATGTGCCAGAGTAAGAGCATATTGTATGTATGAGATTTTTTTAGGAAGGTAATAGTAGCATTTGCTTATTTAGACAGCAACTTTCTACCCAGTCTCTCCTGTTTCACGAATGCCGGTTATTTTAACATTATTTGCCAGAAACTTTCCTTTGATAGTTTTTGGTAAATTTTTATTAGTTGTCCATAAAATAAATTTTCTGGTTTTGGTTAATGTGCATTGCAAATAGTCTTTTAGAAGTTTTTAAGTAAACATACTGATGTGAATTATCTGTCTGTCTGTCTGTTCCAGTATGTGGAGATATCCATGGTCAGTTCTACGACTTGATGAAGTTATTTGAAGTCGGAGGCCCTCCGGCCAACACAAAATACCTCTTCCTAGGTGACTACGTAGATCGAGGGTATTTTAGTATAGAGGTAAGCCATACATTGCACGGGCATGTTCGAAGTGAATTGCTTCTTTGTTAAAGTACAGATCTTTGTTGATCTGTGATGTGTTGATAGCAGCAAAACTGTATCATTACGCTGTGGAGACGTGGGGGGTTGTAACTCCTACTCTCTCTTGACCTTGGCAATAGATGGGGGTTAGTGGTCAGTATCATACTGTGGTACCCATTGGATAAGAGGCTGGGTATTTACCAGAGACAGTCTGGATTTAGAGGATAAAGGAAAAATCCTTTGCCCCCACTGGGGATCAAACCTCAATTGTCCATTCTGTAGCCAGACAGTGACTGTGTTTATAGCAGTAGTGAAAATTAATTTGTCAAACACAGCCCTTGGCATTAGTGTTGAACTATGATGGGCATGTAATGTGATGCTCTAGATCAGTGGTATTTAACCTTTTTTGTTCGCTTACCCCCAGATATAATTTCTCTTCAACTTTGTACCCCCAAAGTTGTTGGTGTATAATTCAAGTTATGCATAGTATATAATCTACATCTAAAATAAATTAAATAAATTACATTACTGATTATTAAGTGTGATCATAAAATAATATACATATATTTTAAATTTCATGTACCCCCTAAGATGTCTTCGCGTACCCCCCGGGGTACATGTACCCCAGGTTGAAAACCACTGCTCTAGATAAAAGATATTTGAAAAGTAGATGTCTTTGCAAGTTTATGACATAAAGAGATTGGCAATATGGTTATTTTTTTGTCAGGGTCAGTAGCACAGATTTATGTCAGTTTACTTTTTTAAATGAATGTGAATGTAAGTAATTTTTTTTCTGCTTTTTAAGTTCTCCAGCAGTTAAAGAATTATAGGTAAAAGGAGGTTAATATTGTTTAAAAGTGGCAGTACTTAAAGTTGAGGGTTGGTCCTTTGTGATTACACGAACTTTGTCAGATATAACCTCACTTTTTCACTGTCACTGACACTTGTAATTTATAACATTGAAAAATGTTTCATACGTATTTTGTAGTAATGTTCTTGGTATATTTTTTTTGTTTATACGTGTACAAAGATTCACATGCCTAGCTTTAGTTATGTGTTTATCACCATCAGACTTGTAAATATAGATTTTATGCAGCTGCCATTTTGTTTTACATTCTACATAAAGATGTCCTCAACAAAACTTGCATTTGTTTCAAATGTATATTATCACACTAAACTTCAGGACTGTACATCCAAGTGACACTATTATTGTTTGCACCTCAGAAGTATACATCCATATTTTAATGTGATATATATAGAGTTGTGATACTCTGTATTTATAAACAGTTTGTCTATAGTTTTTCTCGTGTAGAAGTTCAGTGGTCATAACTTACGTTTCTCTTTGTTTCTAGTGTGTGTTGTACCTATGGGCTCTGAAATTGTGTTATCCTACCACATTATTCCTATTACGAGGAAACCATGAATGTAGACATCTAACAGAATACTTCACATTTAAACAAGAGTGTAAGTATACTTATGTTGGAGTAGTTTCTTTTTTCAGGTGACATTTTCATGTACTTGATTCATGGTACTTCAGTTACTTGTATTTACTAGATGGTTTAATGTTGATAATGCAGTATCAGTACTGAAGATATTGATTTATGTCTGAGTCCTCAGGTTTTATAACAGATGTACTCTGCATTATCATGCTTTTTCGCTAAAAGACTTATGTTGTCTCAAAGGCAGTGGTAGCTGCTACAAGTGGCAGATAATTATGTTGGTAGTAGCTAATGCAGTTGAAGGCATTATTTGACACAATCTAAATCCTGGCTGCTCATTTGGCATTTTAAATGGTGTTTTGTGTCTGTGTAAAGTGTTCTTACACATTTTTGTGAGTAATATATATTGTATTTCAGTAATTGATGACTTAGTCATGAGAAAACAGTGTCAGAAAATAATTTTCAGACTACTGACTGGTTGGTGATTCTTATATTCTTTACACAATTCATTGCCCCCCACCCTATATATATATAAAACTTCAGCATAACTCTGATCCTGGAAATGCACATCAGTTATATTATGAATAGATTTAAAATTATACCTGATTTACGCCAAGAATGGTATTGCAACATTGTACAATATTACATTATTTTAATGAAGATGGGAAATACATTTCTGTTTCAGGTAAAATAAAATATTCAGAACGTGTGTATGAGGCATGCATGGAAGCGTTTGACTGCTTGCCTCTTGCTGCCCTCATGAACCAGCAGTTCCTCTGTGTCCACGGAGGTCTCTCACCTGAAATTCACAACTTGGACGACATTAGAAAGGTAAGATCATCTTCCGTCATTTGCTTCAGACTTCTTCGTGTCGGTTTTATAAACAAGGCTGTATGTATGTATGTTCAATTATTCCGCAGCTTTTGATAACACTTGTACAATTTATTCCTATACCATGGACTTGTGCCGCCATACTGTAGCATGTAATGTTATGGAATAATCACTTTTAGGTATTTTCACAACAGTTTGTGAGCATTTAATAGTTTGCTGTATCCATCTGTATATTCAGTGTCTCTAAAAATATATCTCATAAGACTTGAGGTTCTCACAGCGGTGAGTATGAAGATTTCCGTCTTCAAAATATATCTCCTTTAAGAATGTATTTCATTAGCGTTAAAGCAAGCAGACATTAGGCCATTGTTATGAATCATATTTTTATTTATTTGTGGTTTATTTAAATCAGACTATACAGCATTGTTGTGAAATTTACCATAAAGTCAGCTGAGTGCCCAGCGTCGTTTCACTGTTGACAGCACACAGCAGAATGTCGCTTGTTGGCATCTCTTAAAATAGTCATACACGGAAATTCAGTTTCATCCTTGTTTCTTACATTATACATTCACAGCGTTCTTTAAAATACACTACAAGTAACAAAGTCTAGTGATGTTAGGTCAGGGTATCTGAGTGAATATTTCATACTTTTTCTACTCCTACTCACCATCCATGTAAATTAGTATTTATAAAATCTCTCCCACTGCTGCAGCACAGTGGTGCTTGAGTTTGTTGAAAAGACTTCCATTATTATATGTCTTATCTCATACATAATATAATTTTGCCTTGCATCATTTTTAGGTAATGAGCCATGGTATGGCTTCTTGGCCATGAACTTGATGGCTAGGTTTCGATCCCAGACGGGTTAAGGATGTTTCTTCTAACTTGTATGTTCAGACAGGTCCACCCAGCCCCTTATATGATGGGTACTAAGGGTCCTGTCCTCAGGGTTAGAGCATTAAAACGGGGCCAAGGCATGATACTGACCTCTCACCCCCATCTAGTGTTGAGGTCAAGCACCGATAGGAGTTATGTCTCCTCTTCCCCCAGTTTCCATTGGAACAGTTTTACTTTATGGATTTTTGGTGTCTTTCGAAGAAAGTCGGCCGAATGATTCTTCTGGAAGGCACTTCACAGCTCATTGTTATTCCTGTTAGATTACCTGCTTTTATTTGTTTTTTTTTATGTGGATGTTCTTTTTCCTACAGAATTGTGGCGATTGATAATAAGCGTACCATCAAGTTTGAGAACAACTTCATCAGATGAATCATTTAAACCTGCAAAGGATTAGTTTTTGTCAAGTGTGTAAAATTACTCTCAGAATTCAGGCCAGTTATTCACAAACACTTCAGATCTGGATATAGAAGTTTGACTGAAATTCACTAATGAATCTTAAATAATCTGCGATGTACTTTCTCTCTTGAATTTTATGTCTATAATTTTTTAAGATTTCTGTCTTCGGGGTTGTTGCGCTGTGTAGTCTGGTCAATGTTAACCAACGTTTCAGATGTCATACCTGTGAAACGTTGGTTAACATCAACCGGACTACACAGCGTAACAACCCAGAAGACAGAAATCTTCATACTCACCGCTGTGAAAACCTCAAATCTATAATTTTTGTTTGGCCTCCTCTTTTATTAATTTATATTATATGTATTATAATTAGGCCGGCCGCAGTAGCCACGCAATCTGAGGCATGACTGCTGCAACCTTGCGTTTGAGTCCCACTCAAGGCATGGATGTTTGTCTGCTACCAACCCGCACTGGCCAGCGTGGTAGCATATGGCTGAAATCCCCAAATGGGAGACCTATGTCCAGTAGTGGACATTAAGAGGTTGTAGGAAAACAAAATATAATTAGACCATTAGTCCCCCCCCAAGAAAGGTCTCAAAGTCCCCTGGAGATCCTGCAGCTCCCGCTTTGTCTTGCAATGAATGGCGTCTTTAGAAACAAGGAAATGAGCAGATTGCAAAATGTCCCAGAGAAATATGTGATAACTAGTGAGGTGAATGTTGTATTTAGTTATTTCTTGCAGAATTTTATTTTTGACTCAGTGACAAGCAATTTACTAATGAGCATAAATGTAGTAAATGTTAATTTCATACTTTGTGTAATATTAGCCTTGTTATGCTGATAATAATTGATTTATGTAGTAGAACTTCTTAAACGTTTTTGCTATGAATGTGAAATAATATTTTCAGAACACTTCACATGAAGATTGCAGCCATCTTACTTGAAGACTCAAAGAAATTCTTTTGTTTCATGAACTACAGAACTGCAAAATGTTTTGTGTGAAAGTTGCAGAATTCAACACAAAACATTTTGTTTTGTTTTTTATTCAGCAAGCGTTTTATAAAGAAATTTTATTGCATTTTATATAATTAAATTAAATTAAATTTGCAGTAGTTACAAATAAACAATAACAAAAGAATAGTGTTACATTCATTTGCACTTCTGTTATTGTTTGGATGTGCACGTTATTTAATAATCTATATTTATAGAAACTAAAAATTGAATATGGTAACAAAAGGTAAGTGAATTAATTGTAATCTTTGTTTTAAATAAGCTAATCCTATGTATATGAGATGCAAACCTTGGAATTTTATTTTAGAGAAACGTGTGCCCAGCTGTTCAGATTTCACGTACATACATATTTTCTTTCATCTTTTATGTTATTCTTGTTACTGGAATAAAAATGGGCTCTTTCCAATCCTATCTTTTGCAAGGCATACAAGTTTTTATGTAGGAAGTTGGTTCAGAAGTAAGGGCATTATTGGATAATTTTTATTGTATAATTAACAACACTGCTGGGGTCTGGTCATGCTGTAGCTAAGGGTCAGACATTGAAATGCTGTGAGTGTGGTTCACTAGATATTTGCACCAAGGACAAGCAATAATGCATTTCTTGGTGTCTGAAAAAAATGAAAGTGGCAGAGATCTGTCAACAATTGGCTGCCAAGTATAGACATAACTGTTTGCCGCATTGAAGTGTGTAAGAATGGATCAAAAGGTTTGAACGCATCCAAACCATTGTTGTTGGTACAGCAGGTAAAGATGTCCATCCATATCCACAAACAATAAAAAAGAAAATGGGGCATGCTGAAGCAGTGATTGTTGTAAAATGAACAGTATTGTGGAAATTGCTGCACGAGTTATTAATGTTGCTTGCCTTCGGTGAAGACATCTAGTACAGTAGCCATCTTTACGCCACTCACTCTTCATAAATGTGCTACAACGGAACCAGGCTTGCAGCAGGTCTGTGTTTGGCCTTGAACGATAGTGTGACGGCCTGAACAATGTTCCATTCATGCGACGAAAATATTAAAATATTTCCCTTACTTTCTGAATTCCCTACATAACAGCCCTGTTTGCATTACCTTTGGGTTTGTAAATTCAGTAACGTAAATGAAGTAATTATGTAGATGAAACCTTTGAAAGCAATTCCTCTGTAGTTACTTATACTAATTACTTACATAATGATATGAAGAGTATTGCTGAAATTCTTATGTAGGCTAGTAAATAAACCGGGTTAAAATACATGTAAATGAAATGAAACATGTGAACTTCTCATATCCGTGATGAAGTTGTTTTATAACAATAGCAAATAAATAATTTTAAAAATTTGAATACCTAGGGACAATAGTAACAGAAACTAGTTTCATAAAGAATGATATCAGGTAATGTTTGTTCAGGTGAAAACTCTAAATGTGAATCTATAACACACAGTAGGCCCACATAATTTTTGTGTGTGGAAAAACATAATACCAAACAAAAGTAAATGTTTAAGATAAATAAATCTGTAACTTTATTCTTTTTGTGGCAATGAGCAGGTGACTTTGTGAAATATGGTATCTTATTCTGGTGAAAGGACTTTTTTCAATTTTTTAAAAATGTTGTATATCAGAAAATTTTGGTAGAATTTGATAGGTATTCACGGCGGTGAGTCCGAAGATTTGGGTTGTGAGGGGAGAATGGAAAATATTACGTAGTTAGCTGAGTGATTGTCCTGATCTCCAGGAACTGAGTAGCTTAATAAAGGAGGTTATAATGACCTGACCGCATACTCAGATGGGAGAAGCAAGAAACCATTATTAAATGTTGTTGGAGGACTTGCATGACCAAAAAATATAAGGTGATGAGAGGATAATATTAAACTGGATCTTAGATAAATACATTGTGAAAATGTGCAATTCATAAATTTTGTTAGTGGGTTTTTGTGGTAATAGTAACAAATAGTTTGTTTTTAGACAACAGTGTTTTTTTTATATAGCTGTTACGTGTCAAACGAAGATCACGTTTCAGAGTGAGTGTGAAAGTGAACTAATTAGCTGTCCTAATAGAAGACTGCAGCAGAATGAATCTTCGGAATCCATAAAAGCAGTGAATTTTGTGACTAGCTGAGTAACTATTGAGTTCTGAATAAGGACTTGGTTACGTTACTAAATACAACTTTTTTGGCATCAGATGCCTCAGACTGCATAGTAATTGGTTTTCTTAAAATTACTCCTGGGAATATTAAGTGGCATTGTTGGCAAAACAATAATTACACAGGGTGGATAGGCTGCAGTGCTGCCGGAAACGTTAGAAGTGCTTTCGTTATGTAGGCCATAACATGTGCTTAATGTCTTATCTTCAAGCCATTAACATGGAGATTCTACTTTTTTAAAATTAAATTGAGTTTGGTGAGTTTCTTCTGGTTTGTGTGTTATAATTAGGTATTTAAACACATTAGTATTTCTCCCAAAAGTAGTTGCAACTTTTTAGAACAATGCACATGTAGACTTTTGGTTGTGCATTTAAATCATATCTGTTCATCAGATTTGCTTCCACACATCACACAAATTCGCTCTTAAAGTGAAATGTGTCAGTTCAGCATTGTATTTTTAATCCGTGGGGCATCACGTAAAGTCTTTTAGAAGAATCTGTTGCTATTATGTATATAGCAACTTTCCTGATGTTTACATCATGTTAATTTTTGTGGTAAAAGTTTCGAAGCGGCTTAATTTATCCGTTTTTGTTTCTCGTTGACATGGTGTCACTTAGCCTTCATTTTCATTAATTACCCATTGTATTCTTTGTTGGTGATATTGGCAATTGTATTTCAGCCTCCTTTGTAAGGTACAGTAGGCTTGTGATATCACAGGTTCATATGTGTACACACGCATGTGTGTGTGTGTGCGCTGCTGTAGTACACTCCTTTCAGCAATGTCTGAATCACTGGACCATTTTCAAGAAACGTGATGTGAACATTAACAGCTTACGTCTAGAAGCCATACTGTCTTCATACTTTTAATTTCTTATCGTCACTAATATCATCTTGACATCTGTGAGAATTGTCTTTAGCGGAATCAGCACTAATGCACTGTTGAAATATTAATTTGGTGTGGTGGTAAGAATTTTTATTTTTTTGTTATAGAATGATGAATCTTCATTTTTCAATGCTGTCTATCCAAATTTTAAACTTTTATTATAATTCTAAGCGTATTGACACTCAGAAAAAATAACCAAGGTAAAATTACGAAGTTATCTTACTTTGGACTGCGGTATGAATGAATTATATCCAGACTTGATCAAGTAAAACATTTCCGCACATTTTTTTGAACTTGAGTTAAAACATTTCACACTAGAGTTTTGTGAAAATCATTGATTCCCAACTTAAGAACAGAGAGACGTGTTTTATTGCACATGCTTTTATAAAAGTAGAATTTTGGTGATTACAGTGTTATCAGGAATAATCCAGGTAGTTTCGTAGTGGTTGTTTACCACGAATACCTGTATGACCTGACCAGGTTTTGAACCTGCTTCCACTTGGTCACCATAGGAAATAACTGCACAACCCTGTTGCAAACACAAAGTTATTGCTGATTATATTTATTGTTAGTGCTTGGCTGTTGCCAAGCTCTCTAATAAATGAAGTGAATTGTGTTATAGGATGAAACTAAATTATCCTAATTTCCAACCACTGATAAAGCTCCGAGGATTGTGTAATTCTTGTCTTTGGGGATTGCTGAAAGATTACAAATGTTATTGAGAGCGTTTGCTAGGTTCGATTCGGTGATGTACTGGAAAGTGATCGAGAGATAACAGTGTTTAACAGTATGACAGATAAATTGTAAAGGAAGTAATGTAACCTAATATTAATTTAAACTAACATTTTTTAAAATAAACATTAAATATTTAAATTCTATTTTTTTAAAAAAACTGAACTAAACATATTTTGTAATAAGTTATTAAAGTCCTGGAGGATTTTTGCATCAGTGAGAAAAGAAAACCCCAGAATATGCATTTCATAAAGAATTCTTATTGTTTATTTCTAAACTTATTTTTTCTAAAATTAGATGAGATGATTAAATCAAATGTATATCTTTAACATCCGTGAATACAAGTGGCCAGGTACTTAAATTTTACAGTGGAGCATTTATGCACTGTGTTGATTTCAGTGAACATACAATTCATTCTTGATGAAGAAATAAGATAAGAAAGATATTAAAAATTACTAAATTACATTTAAAAGTTTCGTAGAGTAGTGGGTGACACCACTAA
This sequence comes from Zootermopsis nevadensis, assembly GCF_977971745.1. Classification (NCBI taxonomy): domain Eukaryota; kingdom Metazoa; phylum Arthropoda; class Insecta; order Blattodea; family Termopsidae; genus Zootermopsis; species Zootermopsis nevadensis. The sequence goes on along the minus strand of NW_028259144.1, from coordinate 7,203,439 downwards.
AGTACTCCTTTTGGTTCTTTTGTAAAATTTCCAGCCTTAAAAGACTTCGGACACATTTTCTGATCTTTGTTACTAGTAGATATTTTTTGCCAACACAATATTTAAGTTTTTCTTTACATCTTTGTAAGACAATGCATTAACCAAAGGGTTTCTTTTGAGGAATTTCGTTTCTTTTGCTACAGACGGAGCTTCTAACATGTTGGGGCGAAAATCAGGGGTAGCTGCTCTGCTGTTAGACATTTTCCCAGACGTCTTAATTTGACACTTCAGCAGCCATGGCCACGCACTAGCGGTAGGTGATGTTGTGGAAAAGATCAGTGAAGTGTGTAGTCTGAAACTTTTCTTACGAGCTTCTATAGTTTGTAATCCGCTTTTCATCAAAACCGTAGAAAACTCAGAAAATGTGATGTGCTCATTTTAAGATAGAGCGCCATTAGAAACGAAGTTAGATTTCTTCAAAAATATTGTTTATTGTTAGTTCAAGAGGTAACTAACTACTTAGTGGCTGTGTCAAAGCAGTGTTTATGACACTAACAAAAGCTTGGTGACTGACAGACTGACCTGATGTTATATTTAAGTTTAATTAATTGAATTTAAGTTACCTTAGTGACATGTTCTTTGAAAATATGATCTTGAAATTCAGGCATTTATGAAACGAATGAACGTTTTGTATGTTCTTTGAACTGATGATTCTGTTGCTCTTATCACTTACCACTATTTCTGTCATTAAGTTATTAATATGTAAGGAACGTTGCATACTTTTCCCTTGCTGCTGTTTCTATCCGAAATGTGTAGTGGAATAGAAAATTGTGGTTAAATTGACATGGGCTGTGGTTGACAAATTAGGAGGCCAAAAGAAACAGTTTTAAATACTTGTGTCTCGTTTGTGTAGTTTCCGACATGTGGCTTTATTGCAGAATTTGATTGACTGGGAAGTTGTTACGTAACAGTGTGATGTGGCTGTTTAGCGCAGTAACCTGTAGATTGCTTAGGAATTTTCCACAGATTAAGGATACTGTTTTTGTAATTAGATTGTCTGTGAGTTGTGCTTAGTCTTGCTCTTGTTAGATAGTTTGTATGTATTTTTTATGATTACCAGCAAAGGGTTTATCGTAATGTTATTTAATCTTAATTTAGTTGATGTCGGCTCTTCTGTTTGACCCGTAGTTGTGGGTAAGTTACAGATGATGTTTCGGTTAATATATTCCAATTGGAAGTAAGTTCATAACTACAGTACATTGTATATTAAAATTGTGTTCCTTATTTTTCACACAACTTTATTAAGGAAATTTAATAAACTTCAGTATATTTTCAGTAATAGTCAATTAAATATTGCAGAAATTGCTGCAAGACTGGCGATTAATGTTGCTCATCCTTGGTACAAACATCTAGTGCATCGGCCATGTTTATGCGACTAACTCTGCACAAATGAACTGAACCACACTCGCAGAATGTCATTGTCTGACCTTGAACTACAGTATGACCTGGCCATAGTGGTTTGCCAGTTATACATAAAAAAAATCAAATATTGCCCTTACAGTTTTAATTCCACTTGTATATCTCCTCCAAGTGCAGATTCCTTTGTGTGCCATTTTTTGTATATTTCAGCTAAAACATTTTTGGTGGTATTTATCATAGACAAAGTAACTATGAGAAATAAGTTAACAGATATTAAAAATAGAGCTTAGCTTTCGTGACATCTGTGTCCTTTTGGTCTTGGGCTTGTTTCTTCAGTGGGCTTGGTAGAACATAGTTTATCGTTTGAGGTGTTTGGAAGCTGAGTTTGTGCCGTATGTAATGAGGATCATTATATTGTAAACAATGAAGTATTAAGGCTTATTTATGGAATAACAAAGTTTGAAAGTGCTCGTAACAAAATGTATGAAACTCGTTACTGTTTATGAATACATTCACGTTAGATTCTCAAAAGTCAAAACCAACTCGCTGAGTCGAGTCTTTAAAAACTAATTGTTGCTCAGTTATGGAGCACAAAGATTTATTACATTGTTAATAAGAGTCTACTGCTGGTCCCTACCCTGAGCCAGATGAGTCCAGTCCGCACTGCTATGCCCTGTTTAAGATCCATTTTAATATTATTCTCCCATGATGGACAAAGGTGTGACGGTCTTGGATCTCATTAGTTTGACATTGACCTCTATGATGTGGCGTGGAGAAGGCCTTTGAAGTGTTAGTGTACTCCAAAGGGTACTCCTTTCCAATCTTATTAAAATTTGTGAAAGGATTTGTGAAGCTATACAGACAGTTTGTGTTTGGCTTTAGAGGAAAGTGGAACTTGAAGTGAACTAATGTCCGTGAAGTTTAAAACAATGTCGTTGTCCTGTGTACAGGCCTTGCGACGGGCCGATTCCTCGTCCAAGGAGTCCTACCGAATGTCTATAGATCAAGCCAACGAAAAGTTGGGACCCGCAGTGCTCAGGCACTTGAAGAACAGGTCGTTCCCAGTATCCATGGCCAGATAAATTTAATAGGTGGTTTTTGTTTTGGGACACACGCACAGAAACTTATTTGGGATATTAAATTTGTCTCTCATTATTTCTTCAGGTCTGTGATGATAATATGTTATAGAACAAAACTGTGAAACATCATAGATAATTCTTCTCATTTAGGTCTTTTAACATCCCTAATACTGTTTCTCATTCCTTTTTCATTATCTAGTGACATAATAAAGATGTAATGAAATTTTGCAGATAATTCCATAAGTAACAATATACGACAGTGTATGTCTGGTATGTTATATTGTCCTGCTCTATAAAGGTTTATTAAAGTTAGTCTTAAGGTCAGGAACTATAAGTAAATGTTAGAGGCGATGTTGCGGCCTTATTGTCAAAGCTGTAGGAGGGGTCCATGGGTTATGAAATGAACGAGAATTAGACGAGTCGGCACATGTAAGAGAAGAATTGCGTGCAGAAGTTTAGTTGGAAATCGTGAGGGGCGTGGTCACTTAGTTTTTGGTGCACATCAAAGGGTAATATTAAAATGGATCAAACAAAATAGTGTGTGGGGGTGTGGGCTGGATTAATGTGACTCAAGATAGGGCTCGGTGACTGGGCTGTTGTGAATATGGTAATGATACTTTGGGTTATTTTAAAGGTAGGTAATTCCTTGACCAACTGAGGTACTGTTTACTTGTTAAAAAAGATCCTGCCTCATGAAGTTCATATATTGCTGTTAATCTATAAGGGGCAGAGTAGTCACAAGCTTGTCGAACACTGCTGAGTTTAATTTTACATTTTATTGTGTGCACAGTTTTCTGGTCTGAAGGGGAGGGGTCTTTTTTTTCTTCTTTTATTGATATGACTGGAAATTTAATTCTACTCTCATATTTTCATCTTGTGAGTAGGTTTTTTTCCCCCTCATTTCATTTGTCCCACTTCAAATATGAATATTTCTGTGTCGTCACTTTTGCATATTGGTGAAATGGAGACAAAACTCCTTCACTGCAGAATATGCAGTTCCATTGTAATCTCTACCCTTCCACACTCTCATTCACTCGTACTATCTTCATTCGTGCCTTCATCAAGTTATCTGCCATTGTGGACAAAGTCTTTTGCAAGTTGGTGGGATCCATGCAGTTGTAAGTGGTCATTTCTTTTTGACCTAATGAAAATGAAATACTTAAAAATAATTAATATCTAGGGTAATTATGATGAATATATTAAATTTGTCTTCAATAGTTCACCACCAAGTTATTTTCTGTTGTACTCGTGGTTTTGGTAGTGTACGGGCTGGACGACTGGGTTCGATTCTTGATACGGCTTCTGGCACACGGTCAGACACATGTTCAAACTAGTTGGAACATTCTTGCAACTTTTAGTTATGAACGCACCTTGAAACAGTACTAAATATTTTAATTGTATCTAATTACTTTAACTTGAAACCTGAATCTTAATAACGACAAATTTGTCCATGTATTAACCATTAGTTGATTGTCTGAAGTTTAGAAAAGTGTGTTTAAGTTTTTTAGGAAATCCGTTTTGTATTGTACAAAACAGTGTGAGGGGAGTATGGCTCGTATTGAAATGCTAACAGTGTCTCAGATACTAATTAAATTTCCCGTCTTATCAATCGTCCCATGCGTGTTACATGCCCCACCCGTTTCATCATCCGTGGTCTCATCACCGTAATAATAATCGGTGATGAATGCAAATTGTACAGTTCATCTTGTAACGTTCTGTTTCTGCCACCTTCTTAGGTCGGGTGTGAGTTATAAGACATTTTACACAACTTTTAATGAGAATGTAGTATTCATAGCGCGCCACGAGAAGTCCGTTGTTTGTGGGCTGGACGTGCACAGCGCCACTATGCGTTTACTCCACGCATTGTACTACTGTAGTACTGCTTGGTGTATGAATAGGCAGAGTGCGCATGTGCAGTAAGATAACCCTTCTCTCTCTCTCTCTCTCTCTCCTACTTTCCATCAGACTTTACGTGGCTCTCATGTCTTAAGGGGGTTGAATTGTACTAGAAATTAATGACTATACCCAACGAGGAATTTTGTGATGTGGACGTGCACTTTTGACAGTGTAGTAATGGTTGTTTTTTAAAAAAACTGACGTGAAATAAGAAAGACGTAGAGCATTTTGCTAAGTAGCCACTTGGAAGATATGTGGGTTATGTGGTAATGGCTCGGATTATAATGGAATGGCGGGCATTTGAGTTAGTGGCATGGGAACTGTAGGATTATAAGTTGGGATTTAATATGAATTTAAGTTATAGATGTAATACCCCTTTTTTGCCCGTTGAACTGATAACAGGCGAAGACCACTGCACGAGTAGCAGCAAATTTTTAGCCGCACCCAGTTTTAGTAAAGTGTCGCACGCAACCTGGTCACATGATGTGATTTTTTATACTGGTTACTACTGTTTATAATCAGATAATGTCGGTCTATTAACACGCAAACTCGTATATTTTCGTTATCACAGAAAGAGGTTTTTTTTTTCCTTGTAAGGGCCTGTTTGTACAAGTTGAACTTATTCTTTGCATCAGAACGAACAGAAATCTTGAGTAACACGTTAAACTCATTAACTGCATGCTAGCATTCGGTCTAGGATTTATATCTTCTCACCTCTTTTTGAATCTACATACGTGGGGATGAATTGAGACCTGAAGATGGAGGTTGTGCGTTTCTCCGAAACATTCGTATGTACATACGGCATTAGGACTTGGAACACCAACATCTCAGATCTTCGCGGCTCTGAGAATTTATAATTTCGTATGAATCAAACCTACGTTGTTATTTTGCTGTTATACGTGAAAGTTAATTTAGGTCGTTAAGTGAAGAGGCTTCGAAATAAACCAGAACTAAAGTGTTTCAAGAGAAAAGTATGTGTCGTCCGTAGTTTCACTTAGATCGGTTTCTTAGTTGCTTGCAGACTTTGGTAAAGGTAATGCGTCCACCTGTTGAGCCCGAGTGTGTCCTTTGCTGTTACAAAAAACAAACTTTGTCGACTATTTCGGAGGCTGTTAATTGTTTCATTTATTGTGTTTGTATATTATACTGATAAGATCAACAGGATTAGATGACGGGGGTATTCAGAACTAATGAAATCCAGCCAGGCGTTGTTAGCCAGCTGGTTGAGGCTTACGCTCGCTGTAGCTGACTAACGATGAATTTTTATCGGGTCGGTTATGCTATGTTGTATAGAGTACCACTGAACCACGAGAATAGGATAGAGGACCTTTTATTTTTCGTTTTTCAGAGTGTTCGCCACTCCGTCTCTGATCCAGATTAAATTTAACATCGCCTATCTGCAATAGTTAAACTGCTATACTGTGCTTTGCTTTTTAAGTTTATAATCGCTACGTACTGCCACACGAAACGTTACGGAACTACACAGTGTGTTTCTAATGTCGGTTCTTCCTCGAAAGTTCGCGTGACCGCCATTTTGGTATGTTCTAAGGCGTGTAGCAGACACTTTAAAGTCTGTAAATTTGGCGGCAGGCGTTCATGTATTTTTTTTTTTTAAAATCCATCACCTTGTTAGTTTTTTATAGGGCTTGTGCATGCACTTAAGTGTAGTGACACTATAAACTCTCTTATTAGATACGAAAAATATAATTAAAATTATAAGATGGCGTAGCAGTATTGTGTTACGTCTCACCCAATTCAGAAAGACGCATTAACATTTCGGTGAAGTAAGGTTAGTACAAACTTAGATGTAGTTTTGTTTTTACCAGCAACGCTTTTAATCTTTAAAGGTTACCCTAAATACCGAATATGTCGTGTCGGTAAGGACGAAGCGCTTGTCTGTGGATCATCGCATGGCTTTGCTCGATCACGTGTGTTGCATCGGAAAAAGGAGAAGAAGAGATAAAATGAACAGGAGCGAGGTATCTGAAGTCATCAGGGAGAGGCGGTGTAATTAGCCTTTAGTTAAAGATGGTAATTACGAACAGGCGTTGGGAACGTCGGTAAACTTCTACCAGACTACACGGCGTTACAGCCTAGAAGACAGCTGTCTTCGTAATAACTTAGGACCATTATTGTAAAAGTAAATTACATAAAAGCCAGTAACTATGTTCCTAAGTTGCAACACGTGTAAATGCATTGATACGAAGTACACATGTTAAGAAATTTCCACTGATACAGATGTTGAAAAGGTTTTTTTTTTCGTGATTTCCCAACAAGTTTAATTTTATACTTGCGTGTCTTTTCTACTCATAAACCCTCAATTTTCAGCGGGATGATTAACCCAGTAAGAAATCGAGACACAATTCGATATGTTTTCCACTTGGTTGCAACATAGTATTTTAGATGTTTCTCTATAAATGTGCTCTTCCTGTTTTTAAAGAAGCCAACTCTTTTATAATATTCGACAATAAAACGGTTTATTCAACAGAGTAGGCTGCTTCATCTGTATTAACATCAAATTGCCAGCCTGTTTAGTAGATATTAGTTTAACTTCGTACTTTGCAACATCTTTCATTATGTGCGTGTTACTTTTAGATATTTTTACCAGTGTTAACACAGAGCAATGTTATGGTTTCATTTACAACATAAATAAAGTTCCACAGGATGGGTTCTATCGTGTTCATATTTCGGTCGTATTTATTTCATAAAATTAATCTCTTGGGCAAACGTTTTTCAGTTAGGTATGTGTTTTAGACAAATATCAAATTAAAATTAATTCATATTACGTAATTTTTGTTAAATATTGCATCCTGGTGTAATATAAATAAAATATATAGGACGTATATAACCTCTGAATACCTTTACATTGTATTTATTTATTTTAACAGTTGTGATAAATTTAATCTAATTTTAAAGTTTCATGCATTTAAATATAACATTGATTTGTATAAATTAATACGTTGCTTTCAACTGTTTAAAGAATACGTGGGATATAATAAACAGCTTCGTTATCTCAGTGGGTTGTAGTTTAAGAGGAAACCTGGTGACATTGCATTCGTGTGGTTGATAGTTCTGCTTTGTATTCGGGAGGTCCCTGATTCAAATCTCGGCCTGGACACCGGGCGATTCTGAGTGTTTGTGGTTTTGTTCAGTCCCTCTTGGTAAATTTTGGTTAATATCTTCGGACGCTGCCGCCTCGAACGCCCTTTCAAATTCATTATTGTGATCCTTATAACTCGACGCTGTACGCGGTGCCGTCTAATTTTCGGTTATGCAGTCCCGCACAATAACCTTTAACGCTCTTGCTAGAAAACATCATACTTTATTTCGTATAAGTTTTTTTCTTCTCTCCCTTCACCATATCATGTCTCATACCTTCAATTCTCAACGTGACTGTACTATATTACATGTTTTTACAAATACCATCTCCAGTCAAACCAGCAATTGGCTCATAGTCGGTTAATGCTCAACATACATACTTCCGTACCAAGAGCATGAAAGGCCAGCACAGATGACTTTTATTGGTTGTGTGGGATTTATAACTTGAACATTGACCATTCATAACCATCTTGTATAATTTGAGTTATTGACAGCGTCGTTAAATAAACCAGTAAATTAGCTAGTAAATCATTTTACGTGTTAAGTGGGTGACTGGTTTCAGACATGGAGCGTGGCTGCAAATATATTGAATAATCAGAGGTTTATAGCCTAATGGGTGGTTCTCCACCGTGGGGGTTGGACGAAGGGCTAATAGTTTCTCGACATAAAAGTACCAGCATGTTACGAAATGTTACACAGGGTTTCAGTGACCAGTGAACACGTTAATGGTTCCATAAGAGGTTGGGAATTTTTTTACTGGCTGAAAACTATTATTAACAGTGACAGTTGGTAGCAGTGGATTGTGGTTTTAATTACGTACTGCGTAGGCCCAATTCAACGACTTTCAGACTCTTTTTATTCCCAATTAATATGTGTATGTGAAGTTTTCCTTCGTTCATTGACCTTTTCAGTAAATGAAGTAGGTGTATGATAGCGGGATTTCTGAGGGGAAATTTGGCCTACATTGCAGCCTCCAGCGGAGAGGTTGTGCGTATGTCAGGATCAATATAGCAGGTGCATCTAACCGGGCGACGTGACCCCGAAACGCGAGGTCATATCGGCCCATCTCTTCAGATGAACACAATATTATGTGATATATTTTTATTACAATGTGTGAAACTATATGCGGATTGGTCTCGCTTGTATGAAAATTCATGAATCTGAATTATATCGTAATATGGGGTGGCTGAACGCGTAGCATATAAAAATGAAACTAGGTTTTAATACAAATTTTACCCATATATACAGTGTGTTTTAGTACACACATACTTCTGAGAATCGGATTGTGGCATGAAGTTATGAACATCGTTTGAAGGAAGGTAATTTGTAATTTGGACTATATCAGAAATATAAATGTTCATTTCTATATTGTTCTGGTGTTGCTGTTCTAGGCCGTAACGCTCTGTGGACTTTCATAACATATGTTAGGACTTTGTGAAGTTGTGTGTTTGCGGAATACATTCTTTTCTAACAGACCGTGTTTTTAGATCATTTTCAATGTCAGGATGTGATGGTCTGAAGCAGACTGCTGTTTTTGCTAACAAGTTTTATGTCACTGGACGTTACGCAATTTCAGTAGCGTTGGAAACCGGCTTCTGTATTTTTTGCTTGTTTTCTCATACAGCCAGATGCTGGTATAGTACCTCAAAGCCACGCATCCACTATCGTGGCAAACGATCCATCATGATTATTCTTCCTTCAGTATCCTTGTTCACGTTACGTAAACTTCGCTTTCGAGTTGCTGGTTAGCTTTCCTCCAGGAGGTCCCTGCTTCAAGTCTCAACCCGGAGATAGGATATTCCGACTGATTTGTCATGGTTTTCCACAGTCCATCCAGGCAATTTCCGGGATGGTACCTCAAATCAGGCAGTAATCATTTACCGAAATGCCGTTTCCAATTATTCACTGATTACCCTATATTATCTGATTTATTGATAACGTCGTTTCTTTCATTAAGTACGTTTTAATTGCATAGCTTGAACAGTGTTTGTAGGAAGACAGTAGTAAATAATAAACTGGAAGAATGTTTAATGAAACAGTCGTGAAACTATTTAAAGCATCTTCAAACAGGCCACGTCATTCCAAAATGTTTAACACTTACAATCATTATCCCAGCCCATTTCAACGGAATACCATCTTTGCAGTTCAAGCAGATTCTTGAAGTAACCCAGTAATCGATCATCAGTCAGAAAATATCGTATCGACTTTTATTGCTGAGGTTGCTGATTGAACATGGAAGAACATGTTCAGTTGTTTTGGTGTAGAGGTCACGGAACCATAAATATTGATGTAATTACTCGACAGATTATGCGTGAGCATCCAGGAAATAGACCGCCTTGAAGGTTATTGTGCAACTAACCCTGATGGCGTGTGCATAAACATCGAGCTAATTTCCTTACAAATCGCAACGAAATTGCGTGCTTGGAAGACATCTTCCTTTTCCTCTTCTTGATCACTTAAACGACGAATAACCTAAAAATAAGCAAATTGTTTTAAGTTAGGATTAGTTTCATAGTTTTATTTTTCTATTTACAGTGACATACTCTACATTAGTTTTAAGTGGGGGTCTTACATCTAACCCTTTCTGTAGACTGTCACCTATATTTAATATCTGTCATGACAGCGCCCTGTCTAGTTGAACATTTACGAATTATTTGTAACTTACATTGCTCCTTGATCTTGTTTATTTATTTCAAATGCAAATGCTGATTACAGATAACAAAATGTGCACGTGTTGTTCTGCAGACACACACAACATGGTTGTCTATCATTATCTGAATGTTATGCTGCAGACAAAAGTGATGGAAAACAATTTTGTTAATTTTAACAGAAATATGTCTTGGGGAAATAATGTGTAATTTTTATATATTTCTGAGATTTGAGGTCTTAATGATGGCACTCTGTAGACATGTTGGTAGAGCCAGCATTTAGGAGAAACTTACTTCAGAACTTCGGCAACTCAGCAACCACTGACAAGTCCACATGGGTCCAGAACCCAGAAGAACATACAGTTTACCATCTGCAAAATTGTGGACCCATATCTAATTATGACACCTTTTTGTTTTGTTGCAAAACCTCCACGTGATTTTTTTATTAACCATATTACATGCTTGTGATAACATGAAATATCAACTACTCTCTCTGTTCATGATGAGTCTTTCACAGGTTATAATTTTTATATTGTTTATTGTGTATGTGAATGGTTATGTTGAAATTAAATTCAGAATGATTTACTCGGTATCTTTATGACTTTTCCCTTTTTTTTAAATTATCCTCTTCATATATCAGTCTCCTTTCTGTCATTATTTTCCCATCCATTTAAACCTTCAGTGCTACAGTATGGTTACAAGTGGTAAAAATTATGCATTTAGAAATGGCATGCAAAACAAAAGATAGTTTTATGTAATTAAGCTCGATGTTTTAGGCTGTGGTCGCGTATAGGTGCGCATAGGTGGTTCAGCATTAATACTTTCACACTAACAACTAATTATGCACTGGGGTTTGGATCGTCTGTAACTTTACACTGAGTCACACAGTTTAGCTATTGATATGTTATTTTGTACTAGTTACAGAATGCCTGGCTTGTTGATGCATCTCCAAATGCTGTTTGTATCAATGTGAATTTTAGTTTCTTTGTGATGTTCTCATGACATTTAATACACAGGTATTGTTCTGTAAATTGACACATGACAAATTCGTTATGATGTAAGTACTAACCGCGAACAATCAAAGCAGTGGAACGAGCTGTGAACGTACAATAACATCTCAGAACATTTTTATTATGTTCCTGTGCAGTGCGATTCACCCGAGATGTAAGTTTACCTTTTATTCGGATCTCAAACAGTGGAGGATAACTTTTAAGGATACACAAAATTAAAATTGGCTTCTTTTTTGTTCTAGTTGGACAGATTCAAAGAACCTCCTGCCTTTGGCCCAATGTGTGATCTTCTGTGGTCAGATCCCCTAGAAGACTTCGGAAATGAAAAGAATGCCGAACACTTCAGCCATAACAGTGTGAGAGGTTGCTCATATTTCTACAGGTAAGATTATGCTATGCTGACTGTTCTTTGAGGGAACGTGGTCAACCAACCAAAATATAGCTTTCGCATGTCTGTTTCGTCATCAGATGACTCAGAAAAGTAATTAATATTAATTAATGTTTTTATTCAAATTAGGCAGACATATTAGTGTCTTTGTTTAACAGACAACTGGCATTGTAGTTAACGGAAGATATAGAGAAGCCAAATATGCACAAATGTCGCCCTCGGCATACTAGTGGTTAGCGTGCTCGCCACTGGACCCAAGGTTTGTGGGTTCAATCCCGGCCGAGGTCGATGGATTTTTAAGGGTGATAAAAATCCGTAGCACAACTTCCTTCCGAGGGGAAGTAAAGCCAGCGGTCCCATGTCGTAGGTTTATGGCACATAAAATAACCTTACAAGCATGATATGAGATGAAGATTTCTGTCTTCTGGGTTGTTGCGCTGTGTGGTGTGGTAGATGTTTACCAACTGCCTCCATCATCAGGGCGATGAATATGCCAGCTATACACTTACATCACTTACAGTTTGGCACTTAAAAAATTTCAAGCACTCGATCTCTGTTGTACAGAGTATACCGCTGTTGATGTAAGCTTGAAATAGGAGAGGAATATTGTTATGGTCTTTCTTGTTGGGGGGGGGGGGATGTCAGAGTGTTTTAATTCATATGTGTGTGTCATTTGTTCCAGTTATGCTGCATGCTGTGATTTCCTTCAAAATAACAACCTACTTTCCATAATTAGAGCGCATGAAGCCCAAGATGCAGGGTAAGTTATTCTTGTAAATTTTGTCAACTGATATTTGTGAATACAATTTAGGCCACTTAAATCAAATAGTGTGTGATTTCTCATGCCGTGTAGAGATTTGTAAGATTTGAGAGCAGTGTACGGTTTTCTGCTTTTTAGTTTGCCGTCATCCACTGATATTGTGATGTCCTTTTCACATCAGTGCTAAGAAAAATTTGAATCAAACAGTCCTTGGTTTTTAGCGGGTTAATTAATACGTATGTCCGTATTGTTAATCGGAAATAAAGCTTAACTATCTGTTACTAGCAGGGAATGTTTTGTTTGTAACGCAGAGTGATAATTACATTAATAATATAAGAAAACTGAGAAACATTGCATATTTATATACAGTGATATGTTGTCAAATGATTTAAGATTTTCATGGTGATGGAAGCACAAAGATTGGTGGTCTTCAGGGTTTTTGTGCCATGTAGCATTTTGGCCATGTACCAGCATCTCAAAAGAACATAGTTGGTGCAGTGCCAAAATGGTGCGTGGCGCAACAACCGAGAAGCTTGCGTCTGTCTTTCTTGTCATTACCTACTTTATATTTTGTTGTCTCTTACATACAGAACATTTCATCAGTTCTTATCGTGCTGTTGAACATATTGAATCACTGTTTCAATTTCAAGGCCAACTATAATGTTCTCTTATGATCCCATAATCTATAGCCATTCATTTGTCATGTTAATTTTATTTCGGAAACTGTTATGGTTAATACAGTATTGTTAAATGTTTAGACGGCCATTAAACAATAAATTTATTAAATGTAGTGTAAATAAATTGGATGGGGCATAAAAGTGAGTTTTTCATTACATCTTTATTCATTTGATTACCAGTTCATCTTATATAAAAATAACTTAATAAGAAACTGACATTGTCTTGTTGTAGATGATTTGGTTTTTATTGTACTGCGATGGAGTTATTTACTGCGCGAGTTAAATTATCAAAGCTTACCCTCTTGTTTGAGAGCGCTCTGCAGAATTAAGTTAATTACTGATGTTCACAGTGTGAGATGCTAACATTTACAATGCTGTCCACGTGTGTATTTTTTTTTGTACTTAAATAGGAACACGAGTACCAAATTGGAAGCGCAGTTAGGTTTTCGATCAGTGTAGTAATGAAATTTTAGTTTCCCACTTCTCATAACGGTATCTCTGTTACCTGACTGGAAATAGGTTGTTTCTTTCATTGCAGTTATCGAATGTACAGGAAAAGTCAAACGACAGGTTTTCCATCACTCATCACTATCTTCTCAGCACCTAACTATCTGGATGTGTACAATAACAAGGTATATATCTTCCTCATTTTGCATTGTTAAAATTGAGATATGTAAATTGTCCTGGAAACTGTATTTCAAAGTAACTAACTTATACAATTAAGTGTGCAAAGCTGACAGTCTTCTGCATTGTAGCAACATGTAGTCTGGTAGAAGTTTACCAACGTTTCAGACGTCCTTCCTACCTCCATCACCAGGGCGATGAGTCTCATCACCCTGATAAAGAAAGCAGCAAAGACCATCATGAAAACCTCAAATCCTACTAAATTGAGCGTGGTTTCATATCAGTATGTTTCTGATGTCTATTCTGTACTTGGGCGATTGTCATATGATGTGAAACGTGGGTGAGATTGTTAATTTATTTATGTTGTTTTGTTATTTTGTGGTTGCCAGGCAGCAGTGCTGAAGTACGAGAATAATGTGATGAACATTCGACAATTCAACTGTTCACCACACCCATATTGGTTGCCCAACTTCATGGATGTGTTCACATGGTCGTTGCCGTTTGTTGGTGAAAAAGGTAAGGTTTGGTGTGCATTACCATCAGTAATAATGACTGAAGATGTGTTTTCGCTTATTCATACTAACCTTTCTGTGTGTGTGTGGGGGGGGGGGGTGTTAAATTCCAGACCCTAATCTGCCACAAGAAGACTTTCCATTGTCTCGCCATTTATAAAATAGACAGATTTCCGCAATTTTTATTCAACATAAATTAGTATATGTGGTTAACGCATGCCAAATGATAGCCTAGACTTTCATTTCACAGACTGTGCAAGTAGAATTTGTATAGTTCAGGAACGGTTTGCGAGATGGAAGCACAGAGCAGGAGTTGTGTGATTTGTTATTCTGTTGCAGTGACAGAGATGCTGGTAAATGTGTTAAACATCTGTTCAGATGACGAACTCATGTCTGATGGAGACGATGCTCTGGAGGAAGGTATGTTTCATTATATGTATCTCTGTATATCCAGCCATTTTGTTTTAAAGATACTATTTGCTTTGCTTGTTACTACAGGAGAATAAAAATGTTTTCATAGATTTTATATTTCATTCAAGTAACAGTGTGCAAGTTATCTCAGAGAGATGATGTTCACTGTTCCACATTTTCTTAAGTGTTGGATCATCTTCTTTTAAGTTGCTGAATAGGGACAGAAAATAAAAGTGCACATGTTATTTAAGTAATATTAAAATATAGCCATTGAAATTTCATTGGTTGATCAACAAATTCTGGAGACTGCATACTGTCGTAACTGTCCAAATTTTTACTGACAATGAAACCCCGAGTTTCAGTTAGGTAGTTTCTCCATAAATAGCTTAGTTTTACAGATCAGTCTTTTGTAGTGTTAAAAATAGATGATTGTGTCTTACCCTTTCATAAGTATGTCACAAAAGCATCTCGGAACGGTGTTTCTCACTGGTTATAGTAAAAATGTGTGTTGGTTTAAATTCAAATTTTCGGTGCCTCCTATGCATCATGTGACAGATTACAACAATTCTAGTGACACATTATGATGGATTTTGGGGGGGGGATGTGTTGAAAAAGATTTCAAGCCAGTATTTTAATATGTAGCTAAAGGACTGATTGTTAAAAGGTTCTGACAGTGTGTTGCAATCTGGTCTGCTGAGTTTTTAGACTTTGTCCATTGCCAGGTATTCTAAAACAAAATGTTCTGAAGAGTGATCTGTCTTCCTTACACCTGAGGATGAAGATAGATCCGCTATTTGAGAAGTTGTGTTTTAGAATATCAGATGATGTACAAAGCCCAAAATCTAAGTAGTCCAGAAAGCCAAAATGTGTTTGAATATGCTGCCCTAATTCCTCTGGTATGGGTCAAAAGAGAGATTCAGAATTTTTTATTTTTGCCAACAGCCACATGTATAGAGACACCAATTTCAGGCACTGAGATCTGTTTCATGCTGTGAAAGAGTTTATTGTTGAATAATTCAGTCCATGTTGTGACATCTTGTTTTAATGGAAATATATTTCACTATATTACTAGCGTAATGAAATGATTTTAATAAGTTTAGTATGTGTTAAAATCAGATTATTCTATGGTTACACCTCTCAGTTGAGTTGCAGAGGGAGATTTATAGTTGTTTAAAAGAAATTGCACGTTACAATAATACGAATATGTGTAGAAGTGGTTTATTATGAATATTGTACTAATGAATTTGAATTCATTGCCATTTCTTTCATTTTGGATTACACAGATGGTAAGAATCAATCTTTTATATGTTTCATACCGTCACATAGGTGTGTGTTTAGTAGCTGGTCTGCACAGGTTACAAATTACTTATCATTATTATTATTATTATTATATTTATTAGTATTATTATTGGACCCCTTTTTATTTGTAAATATTTTCTTGTATGTTTTGTTGGGTTTTAAGAGCACAAACCAATGTTTTCAAATATTGGTTGAACAAGTTTACTTCATCTGACACGTTATTATCCAACATAATTTCATTCACGTTTCCAACAGCCATTTTCATTGAAGATTAATTGGATGTACTGCTGTGTGTTTTGATCCAAATAAAACTGTATGTCTGAAAAGCTGATGCTGAATTAGTGATCAGCAAGTTGGAGCATGTAAAGTTCCTGTTGAAAATTGTTCCGTTGTTAAGTTTTAAATAATGTCAGTGACTGGGCATGTGCTTGGCATGCACTAATGCTCCAAGGTTTCATGCGTATTAGTAAGAGGAGAAATGAAATGACTAAGAATAGGGAAATTAGTTACACATGTTACATGTACTTATCTCAGTTTCCATGCTTAAGTTAAATCTTGTGTAATTTGTTTATTAGTCTTTTAAAAAATGTAACAGATTTTATCCTGGAAGTTAATGAGTTTTATATATGGGGAGAGCTTCAGAAAAGTTCAAATATATTTATCCTGCAGTTATAAATAAAATGGTTCCAAATTGCTGCAGAAGTCACTACATTCCAATGAATGGTTACATGTCCCAGAATTAATACTCGTAAACTATCCGAAATTTTGACGCTCAAACGAAGTATGATGTGACATTTTTGTGCTTTAGACTAATATGTAGCTTTTGTGCAAAGATTTTGTCTGTATATATCTGGATACTCCAAAGAATATGAATTTCATCTTCGTTTCAATAATTGTTTTTTTACCGATGACTACAAATGAGGATTTGCAGTCATGAAAAATATTAAGAGACAGGATATTTAAGGAGCATTCATAGCTGAGATTTAAAAATGTCTGTTAGCTTTGCTTTGTCTGTCTGTCTCTCTCATTGTCTCTGTACTAATTACATCATAAAATTTATACTTGACTAAGCACAGGGTCAACATTACATGAGGATATACCGTATGTGACGTATTATTCAATTCAATTCATTTATTTAAGTGTTTGCCAATAACAGGCAAACACAGATAATACATACAATAATAATGAAATAAAAATTAAAAATATTACACAAACAGATTAACTACTTATACATGTATAGTATTAAATATAACAGCCAAATACAGGAAAGCCCAAAATAGAAACAATATTATACACAAAGAAAAATAAATGAATTACTATAAATAAAAACACATATCCACCTAAGGAACACTCATATAAATGTAAAACATTAAAGAAATACAGAAAACAGATAACCAAGGTAGATCATCTATCAAGACAACCTATCTAGATCATTTCCCTTTTTGAGAACGTGCCCTCAAGGGAGACAATTTTTATGCTAAATACGTCCAAAGATTTACATACGTCATTTGCAGCGATGACGCACCTGGCTGAAGGACTGTCTTAGCACACTGATCACACTAAAAATTGAAAATTCTCTTATTTGCCTCGCCAGCACACGTAAACCAGCAGTGTCCATAATAAAATGGCAATTTATTTTGCCAACACATCGAGATGTTGTCATCTGGAATAAAGTGTTCTAAAATTTAAAGTAGATAAAATCAATTCATATTTGTGTGGGATATTTAACTAAAAAAATCGGTAAACTGGCAAATTTTCTTTGAATATTTTCTAATTTATTAGAATCTGTCTGTGTAAGATTATTCCATACATTATCATGGTTTAACATTATGCAGTCTTACTTACAAAATATATTCATATAACATTTGAAAATGGCTGTTTCTCAAGTTTTTTGTTAGTATTTATTGTTTTTTTAATTTTCAGTAAACTATTGTAATTTTGTGTCTTTTGGTAGTTTATGGACAGAATGATCTGTCCTCTATCACCAGAACCTGTAGCAAATGTCACATTTATGAAATCTTATATATCATTGCATTTTTTATATTATGTTAATTTTTGCCCTTAAGTATCATGAAACTTAATTTTTGTTTTTTGGCTAAAAAATTTGACTGCTTCTGTATGTAATTTGGTTGATATTTTTATAAGCTTGCTACCTTATTTTAAATAAGAGTATGGTATCGTGCTTCATATCCCTTGGTAGATAATTTGAATGAGAATCATGTTACAAATAAAGGAAAGATCACTGATTACTGATACTTCCTTTTGATTGAACTCTTTATTAATTGTTTGACTAAATTTCAATCTGACTTGTTGTTGGGCCTTTTCTGTGTTATTTTTCTTGGATCATTCAGATGTATGAGTTCTCCTGTAAGAGTCTTGATCTTTACACATTCCCTCTTTTTTATTATTACTTTTTTCTAAACAATTGCACCTTCTGACTGCACTTTCCATTCTCTATATGCATTTGGACTCTCAATTGCTGGGTGCACAGGGAAACTTTTTATACAAAAGAAGGGTAAGTTTCTTGTGCAACGTATGGGTTTCTTTTTTATTATGATTTCTTTACATGATTATTAAATAATAGAATTTCACCAGATACGCCTAATATATTCACCTGGTTGTGTGCTTTACCGTTTCTCTCCAGTGGCTGATAAGAGTTTGTGATTACTCTAATTGAGATATGAATTCCTGGAGAGAATTGTTTTTCCTCTGTTTACGTTGTGAACAAGATTACTACTGACAGCATGCCGATGTGCTTTGTTTTTGTTTTAAACACAAATGCTATGCACTGAGCTAAAGATTTTATTCTCCTAATGTTTTCTAAACAGAAACACAAAGATTTTAATTGGTATCTATGTTTCCACCAAAAGTTTTAATGCACAACCCACCCACTCTAACATTTGGAAATATACAATAATTTTAAAAATTATTTTAATTATGTTATTTTTGTTTTGTACATTATTATTATTTAAACAAAGAGTGCTTTAATATAAAATTTTAGTTGATTCTTTTTTAAAATGTCCACTGGAGTGTGTTAACCGGTATTACTTTTTGCGGCATACACTAGCATAAATGTAAGTTAAATTTGAAGTCACTATATCTTATTGATTCACTCTTTGAATAATTAAAGAAACTGATTTTTCCATGACCCGTGTAAACGTCATCTAGACTCATCCTGGGTGTTCCAGATCATATATATCTTTTCAAAATAGAGACACACAAGACATTTATTTATTTTATAGATTTAGTTCTTCTTCCTGCATATAGGTGTTGGTCTTTATATTAGCTGTTAGCTAGATCACAAGTGTTTTATTTGTGTTTGTGGAAATCCTAATTATTTTTATTTTCAAGTGTTGATATTGTTGTTGTGTATATATGGCTAACCCTTTCTTCGGATTTATATAGTAGATGCATGCTCTCATTGCATCCTTTGATAATTATGTTGTAATAGTTTATCCCAGAGATTACATTAATTTTATTGAATATGATCATTGTTGATTTCTAAATAACAGCTGATTAGGAAAATAATGTTAGTTTGGGCTAGAATTGTATTTGTTTCGTTACATTAATTTTAACTTGGGAATCCCTTGTTATACCATGCTTCTATGGCATTGTTTTTTCTTACCTTACAAAGCAGCATTTGCAAAACTGTTTTGTAATGTTTCAACTTGTACCCTTTGCGATCAGTGAAGGATGTTGAATGATATGAAATAAATTTGGAAAATTTTGATGCCATAAAATGCATAAGAACATTTTGAGAGGATAATTTTTTTAACATTATATATTTTAAATTTAAAAATAGCAATGGTATAGCAAGGCATTATGCAGGAATTGTACATTTTGGTCATATGTCATAAGACTTGGCTTTTGTTTAGCATTGATACTTGATGTGATTACTTATTTTTAGGATTTAATCTGCTAACTCCAAACACAGTTACAGAACCATTTATATTATTTTGTTAATATTGCTTATAGTGGTCACATTGGATTTATACATCACTTTGCTCTGTATAATGTTCATTTATTGAACAAATTTTGTAGCAGTATTCAAACAAAGTGGTTTTCACAGTTTTAGTGCCAGCAAAATCAAGAACAAAAAGTTATGGCTTAAGTTTTGACAAACGGTTCTGCACAGTACAGCATTTTATTATTAACTACATTAAAATTTAAATACAGAGAACATTAAGATAATAAATACTTAATTGTAGATTGTGTTTTAGATCCTATTTTAGGTTTTTATATGTTTATACTGGGGGGAAAAGGAATAAATAAGGACGGTTACATTCCCTCTTTTTATTTATGAAAATTGAGTATCAGAATTCGACCAGTAATACGTATAATGACTCTGGTGGTGTTGTGGTAACACATATTTAAGTTTGAAATTTGGTATATGTTAGATTTTCACAGATTTCTTATTTAGGAGTACCAGAACAAGTAAAAGGTCAAATGAGGTTTGCACAGATATAATACTATACTTTCAAACTTTGTTTGACATGAAGATGGCTGTCTTCTGTGATGTTACATCATGTTGTCTGGTAGATATTGACTGATATGTGAACTGAGAATCCAGAACAGTTACGTCATATATGAATGAAGACGGTAGTATTTGAAACTAGTTGAATGTATTAAGTTTAAAATCTGAGCCAACAAAGAACATATAAGTTTTCCTAAACAGAGAAGAATGTTTATTATTCTTGATTTGATATATTATTCCCACAGCAGATTGAAAAATGAAATTTAGGTTGTGGTAGTACCGTGTTACCAGAGTCATTAATTTTATGTTCTTCATACTGGCACTAAATCACGTTGAAATCAGTGGAAAGCAAATTAAAAGTTTAAATGTCTATGTTTGTATTTGTCTGTTATTTTTACATATGATGAATTCATTTTGGTTGACTAATGATAAATTAGTCATTAAAACAATGTTTATGGATATAATCAGAAGTCGGTATTGTAATCATATTAAATATTAGAATTGGTGAAAATGGAAGTAAGTAATGTGCAGACCTATTAATATACTTTGTGAAGTTTGTGTTGTGCCTCAGACTTATTTACACTAGGAAAATAAATATCCGTATCAAACTTCCACTACTCAACCATGTAGTTAGTGTGTCTGGATTGTTTGTATTCAAAATTTTAGTATTAAGTTTTGGATTATTTAAGTTCTTTGTCACTTGAAAATGCTTACAGTGAAATGCTGTGCATCGTCACAGATTAAACCTTTTCATAAATATTTTACTTGTCATCATTACTTTTACTGTAGTGTTATGATTATTATGGCACTCTTTTAACGTTGAAATTATGATTTACCATCATCATCATAATTAATTATCATACTATTTTAATTTTATGGAAACTTGTGAGTTAGTATACATTGCCTTGTCTTCATACGAAGTACAGTATTGCTATGAATATTTTGAAATGTTCTTGCCTTCTGGACCAGAGCTAGAGATATTAGGTTTGTCTTCTATAAAATGTTTAATTTTTTTGTCTTTATGCTTTACATTTGCACACAAAGCAGATGCATAGTATGGATTGATGCAATGGTATTTTCAAGAACTTAACTTTTTTGTGTGTGTGTTCATATGAAGGCTTTATTCGGTAAAGCTGTGATGGTGACAGAATGTGTCAAGAAAGACATGAATGGGTTAAATTAATTTCAAATCAACATTTCCTTACATAACCAATTAGAATGGATGAAAAGATCAGACACTTCTTTGCTTGTCTCGTTTTTGATCTTTTTTTTAAGTTATATATAATCTTAACATTTCTGTCTTCCATACATCAACTGTTTTTTTTTTATATATATATTATGAATACCAAAAATAATTTTGCCTCCATCCTCTATATATATGCTACTGCTTCAAAGCATTGCTTCTTCAATAACTTTATGCTCTTGCAATAAATAGCAGATGTAGTAATTATGCTTTTGATTGGTACTATATCCAGTGCATACCTAGAGCTATGCAGTTTTCTTAAATTAGTTCCTGAATCTCGATAAGAAAAGAAACTGTGCTGCTTATGAAGAATGCATTGTATACATAATTTATTGCTGTGTTGAGTTTGTTCAATATTTTATCTGGATGCACTGTTTTTTTTTATCTCCATTACTTCGTATGTGTATCAACCAATCAACTGTGGATGTGGTCATTCATTCACTCACTCGCTCAATTGGACATGGGGTTATGCGGTAAGTTTCATTAATAGAACTGATGTCTGTGCATTTTGTAATAGATTGTTGGTTGTTATCTAAATGTACTAATATACAGGGTAAGCCAGAAGTATGTCTACAGACTTTGTGTGCGTGTTTCAGGATCAAAAATAAGGAAAAATGTTACTATGAATATGGGGTCGCAAATATTTCATTTTCGAAATAATAGCCAAAAATAAGTTTCAGTGAATGACTTTATGTCAAAGTGAATCCAGCTTCCAGGAAAGATATTTAATTAAAATTTGTGCAGGAGATGGCAACATGCATATTGCTCCATACCAGCTTCCAATGCGTCTAAGAAGACCTTCATTACCGTGATTCTTAGGAAGATGTTTGCCACGTCTCCTTGAAGATGTACCACTGAATACAAGAAGACAAATGTGGTTTATGCACGACAGAGCCCCAGCACACTTCTCCCATCTAGTCAGATATCCCAATGAACAGTACCCTCAGCGATGGATTGGGCAAGGTGACCCAGTAGCATGGCCACCGAGGTCACCAGACCTGACTCCATTGGACTTTTATCTGTGGGGTCACATGAAGTCCATTGTTTATGCGACACTCATAAACAATGATGACGACCTATGGGAACATGTGCAGAATGCATGCCAGATGATCCGAGGAAACCCTGGTGTGTACGAACGAATTTGTCAGTCTTGTGTACGTCGTGCTCATGCATGTGTGGAGAATGGAGGAACAACCTTTGAGCATCTGTTATAAAGAAACATCCCTGTCCTTATACTTGGCAATAAAGGCATACATTGAAAATTATTTTTGGCTATTATTTCGAAAATGAAACATTTGCGACCCCATGTTCACAGGAACATTTTTTCTTATTTTTGATACTGGAACATGCACACAAAGTTTTTAAACATACTTCTGACTCACCCTGTATGACCAGTGTAGTTATTGCTTGATGTTGTGTGGAAAATCTGTACAAGTAGAATGCATTTAGATGATGCAGACTTTTATTTCACAGGGAAACTCTGGTTTTAGTTGTGTGTGGGATCTGGTAGCCTCTTATGTTGGGTTTCAAGCCTAGAAGCGGACTATATAGGGACATTCTTCACACTTAATGGCTTATTAGTATGTGTGTGCATTATATTAATATATACCTTTTACATATCACGCGGCTTCTCTTAAATTAGGGAAGATGGAGGCAGCTCTGTATCTTCATTAAAAATATTAGTAGCCATGTACAAGGATAAATGGAGTCATAACCCAAAAGATCACAACCCAAATTTTTTATACTGTGGAAACCTCAAATTTCATTTTAGATGCACATCTGGTAGCATGTCTGGAATGTATGTTAAATGAACAGAAAATAATTCCAGTCACAAAACCTGCAGTTAGGAGACCACTTGGAAGACCTACACATAGATGGGAGGATACTATTAAAATGGATTTTAAAGAAATTGAGTTTTTGAGGGTGTGGGCTGGCTTCGTGTGTGGTTCTTTTCATTGTCGACAATTTGATGTTCAAAAATAAATCCAGACTAGAGTAAACTTCATGATAGCTGAATGTTTGATGAATGTTTTCACACAGTTCCCACTCGTGCTTCATAAGTGTACATTCTTGGCTCTAACTAACCATATGCAAACAACAGAAGTATTGCTAGTACTGATTGGTGTAGTTGTGATATTAATTTATCCAAGTTATTAGATAGATGTGTAAATTATAGTGTATATACTATTAGAAATGTACTTATAATACATTTGGTGTGATTTGATGTATAGTGATTTTATTTGAAATGAAGTTATGTAATAGCTTACCATTTTAACACACAAGAGAAGTTGTTAAATTCAGTAATCTTGTATATGCTTAGCCCTTCTATAATATAAATTTCTTCAGCTTGTTTTGCTTTACTGTGAAAACTTCAGATAGTTTGGGTTGTGGTTCTTTTAATGCTTTTGGGCTTATGAATTGACAGTTTTATTCCATAATTTTTATTATGATGTAAAACTTGATTCAGTTACGGAGGTGGTTGTCTTCTGGGTTGTAGTTCCATGTAATCTAGTAGAAGTGTATCACCGTTTCAGAGGTACTTGCTGCATTGTCCTGATGATTGAGGCAGAATGTACCTCTGTAACACCATTAAACTTATACCAGACTACATGGCACTACTACCCAGAAGACAACCATCTTTATGCTTGCTGCCGTGAGGACCTCAAATCCTGTTTTGCTTTAGGTAATGGTAATTAACATAGCACATCACTTTTTCGAATACACGTTATAGGAAGGCCAAGTGTTTCCATTGAAATTATCACATTATGGGTCGTGGGTTCTGTTCTAGTTATGGAAATGTTCTGCTTCATGAACCATATGTTGATGTTTTATGTGCGTAAGTGGTACCTGTTGTAGCAGCATTTTGTTACAGTGATTGTGTTTAGTTTCTATTGGGCATGTTAGTATTTTGTATTCATAACATTTATTAGTTGATTAGTTTTGAAATGCAATTTGAATAACATGAACACCAGAATATATGTTGATATGGTAAAGATATAGTTGGAAGATCTGTGTATGTAAAATGTTACAGCTGAGTGGTTAACGCTCACGCTCCTGTTTCGTATTTGGGAGGTCCCGGGCTCAAATCTTAGCTCTATAATCAGCTATACTGACAGATTTTTCATGGTTTTCCCTCAATCTCTCAGAAAAGTACCTTTAATTAGGCTATGGCTTCTTCGTTCCACATTCTTTCAAAGTCATTGATTCTCATAGTGAAGTATTTTCTCTATGGTTTAGACTGAATTCTTAGATATTATTTAAGCAAACTTTGCATTTAAAGGGTTAAATAATGTTTCTGCATGGTGATTAGTGAATATGCTACTAATTTATTATCTTTAGTGCATGGTTGTTTCCTTGAATAGGTACAATTTTCAGCGAAAGAATAGTAGAGTCTGTAGTCACAATTATGTAACATATTTTATGTGCATGTTTGTTTTACTGTTTGCAATTTAGTATTGATATTGTTACATTGTAAAGATAATTTGTCTAACATTTATTCTGGTGAGAAAACTGGAACAATCTGGTGTAATTAATATATGCACACATGCATTTTCATGTCATGTTCATGCATGAAGTAAATTCTAATCAACTAGAGCATGCCCTTTTATGAATTTGTCTGCTGTGATAACTGCAAAATGCTGTGTATACTATGCTACTTTGAATAACTTTGCTAATTTGATGGTTGATACAAGATGTTCTTTGAAAGAACATGATGAATCATTAATCCTGCAATTTTTACAGTCACTTTATTGAAACCTGGTTTCAGATATTTACAATAATTATTGCTGGGCCCGGCAGACATTTGTGCCTTGTATTTCATACTAATTTTTATAACCATTCCAGTACTCCAGTTTGAATTCTGAAGTTTTGTAGCAGTTATGATGTTGCCAGATCTATGAATGTCTGATGTGTTTGCTCAGTGGATTCTTACAAATTTGTTCTTAACAATTAGTGTTATTTTAATTTGTGTAGCGGGTGTTATCACTGATTTTCATGAACACTTTATGACGATAGACAATAAATGTTTCAGATTTGCAATTGCACTTTGTCTTCTTCTGATGAATACAAAGCAGAATGTTAATGTCTTATGGTTATTTAACAGGTACAGCCGCCAACCTGCGGAAAGAAGTCATTCGAAACAAGATTCGTGCTATTGGCAAGATGGCCCGTGTCTTCTCTGTGCTGAGGTAAGACTTTGAAACTCATTTTATCTGTAGTATATTCTG
This sequence comes from Zootermopsis nevadensis, assembly GCF_977971745.1. Lineage (NCBI taxonomy): Eukaryota > Metazoa > Arthropoda > Insecta > Blattodea > Termopsidae > Zootermopsis > Zootermopsis nevadensis. The sequence continues at coordinate 7,177,695 of NW_028259144.1, read as the reverse complement.
TATGAGGTGTCTATTCATGTAAGCTAGCTACATAAGTGCATTGTAACCAAATAGTTCAGTATTTTGCAGGATGGTTGTAACAAGGTTAGAAAGATGTTCTCCAGTGGAATACATAAAATAATTCCCTGTTGTTTTTCATACTACATGGACATTGATTTTCATTTATTACACACGTATGTATTCTGTGAAAATAGTTGCATTGCATAGGAAATAATTTTTCCATTTATTTTGTTGTATTGAAAAATGCTTAAAATAGGCTGAAACTTTTGGATCGCAGTGACATCCATATATTTTATGTTACAACGGTATATTTGTAATGAGCACTTTTAAATTATTGGTAATTTTTATTTAAGCTTGAAATAAAGTATGGGTTATATTTGACCAGTATGAACCAAAATTAAATTTGTGACAACTTTTAATGTAGACCCCTTGAATGTATACAAGCGATGTGGATCCAAAGTTCTACACATTTTTATGCATGTTCAGGATCCTACAGAGCGTCTATTAAAATCACTGTATCCATCTTTCTGTCTGTCCATATACATGACATAACTTGAACATTTGAATCAATCTTGATTAAAATTGGTGTATGAGAATTTTTCCCACTCCACCCGTCTTAGTTTTAGTTGGTTATTGTTGTAATTATTTTGTTAGAGTCATCTTATTGCTGTAATTTGAGGTGTACAAAGTTTTGTGTTTTTTTTCTTTTATCAGAGAGGAAAGTGAGAGTGTACTTCAGCTGAAGGGATTGACTCCAACAGGGTCCCTGCCTCTTGGAGCGTTGTCTGGTGGCAAGACATCACTCAAAAATGGTAAGTTACCATTCATAATGGGAGACATAGGTCGAGATCAGAGCCAGTGTAGCTCAGTCGATATAGTGACTGGCTACGGACTGGGCGACCGGGGTTTGATCCCCTACGGGGCAGAGGATTTTTCCTCTAGCCTCTGCATCCAGACCGGCTCTGGGTGCGTCCAGACCGGCTCTGGGTCCCACCCAGCCTCCTATCCAATGGATACCGGGGGTAAAGCCGGCCGGGGCGTGATGCTGACCACTTACCCCCATCTAGTGCCGAGGTCAAGAATGAGTAGGAGCTATACCTCCACTCCCCCCAAGCGCCTACATGGCGTATAGTGGGACAGCTTTACTTTACTTTATAGGTAGAGATCACAGGATAATATTACGTTAAAACAACATAATAAAGTGCTGTTCATCTGATCACCTCAGAGGATTTTAATAAAAGTGTTTTGTAACTGACTGAATAAATTTTATTGCTTAAAGAATTAATTGGATATTTCATTTCTTATTTTGTGACTTGTGAAGACAGTTGATAAAAATCATTTATATTTTCAGCACTGCAAGGTTTCTCACCAAATCACAAAATTACATCATTTGCTGAGGCAAAGGGACTGGACGCCATCAACGAGAGAATGCCTCCAAGAAAAGATGCTCCACCAACCCCAGGCGGAGATGACAAGAAGCCACTGGCATCCCCAACACAACAGGGCAATCAAACCAGTAATTCCCACACCAACACCAACACCAACGCTCACTCATGAGCAGTCCTCAAGTATCATGTCACACAATGCACCATGAGGTAAGCCTCATTCATTGACCATACTGATTGATATTTTATTGTCGTAATATTTCGTCTCCTTTTCTAGTAGCTCGCTTCTGTTTGAGAAGTAATCGTATGAATAAAACATTATATACTGTTTGTTGTCAGTATCCTTACATTTGTTAATTAGATAATGTAATGTGTAAAACAAACCAAAAAGCTAATACCATTTTTGGGTACTGTCCATCCACATGCATTAATTCCAGATATACTTGATGAATTTGGATTAAGTTTGCTTTGGGAGATTATTTGTCAGGTGAATTTAGTTTTCTCTTCTGTTTTGTTCTGAAAGGAACTTAAAATACCCATTTTGCATCATATACTGTATGTTGTTGCTAGCAGGAACTACATAGTAATAATTGCACAATTTAGTGATTCATTTTGTACTTAATTTTCACTCATACGGATTTGCACTAGGTTAAATATGTGTGATATAACATTAAAATTTTACACCATTGTCATAGTCGTAATACTGAACACATAAAAATACATGTGGAGTGGAGTAGAGGAACTACCTCATTGAATTTTAAGTGCTGGTAGACACATGGATGACCCTGATCTACTTAAGGTACAGATAATGCTGAATTTTAATATTGGTTTAAAGTTACCAGGCATTCTGTATGATGTCTGTGCGTCCACTGTATTTAATTTCATAGTTTTCAAGTGAATCGGAATGGAATGCAGCAATCAAGCAAGTAAGTCATGTGTTTATATAGAGGAAACGCATGTTTTTTGAATGGCTAGTACTCGGCTAGGATGATGCAGTTTCATTAGCCATGGCACCGTGGGCCCACGAGCATCGGGTGTTTGTCGTTGAAAATTATTTCAAAAGTGGTGAATCCATAATTGCCATTCAGCGCCTTTTCCGTAAACAGTTCAATGTGGAGCGCCGTGGAAACATCCCTGATCGTAACACGATACTCAGATGGGTTGATGCGTTTAGGACAACAGGGTCTGTGATGAAGAGGAAACCACCTGGCCTTCCCGCGTCTGTGCGTAACCCTGAGAATGTTGAGAGAGTGAGATCGGCAGTTCTCAGAAGCCCGAGGCGTTCTGCTCGGTGCCAAGCTTTAGCTTTGCAATGTAGAATTTTGAGGAGAGGCTGAAAGAGTGCGTGCAGAAGGAAGGGCGTCACTTGACGGACGTTATTTTTCGGAAGTAATTCAAAAGTGTTCGACAAAAACTGCATATTAAAACCTTTCTTTTTGTGTAATTAAAATTTTTTTAACTTGAAAATCAACTGAGTTATTGTTATTTGAAAAACATGCGTTTCCTCTGCCGCACCCTACATGTCTGGCTTGTATTTAGGAAGTGCCTCATTTGAATCTTGGACAGGGAACTGAGTTTCCTCACTGAGGTGTTCATGGTTTTCCTCTGGAATGTTCAGGTGAATACTTAGATAGTTTCTTGGAATAGGATATGACCTAACTCTCTCCTACCCTCTTGAGTTCATTGTGCACATTTACCCCTTTATGTCAGAGTCCTTGTGACAGGCGGGCCACGCATCGAAGGAGTCCTGTCGGATGTCTAAACTGATTTGTAATTTTGGAAGTAATTCTGAATTGGAGCCAGCCACAGGGCCTAATCTTCGAGAGTTGTTGATGTCTGGAGGTTAGAGAACTCTACAGTTGAGGTAGTGTTACAAAATAACTTGTGAGTCGGTAGACTGATTTTGGTGACCTTTTTTTTTTCTGCATTTTAAGAATACTGCTGTGTAGTATAAATTTCTCAACATGACAAATACAAAAGATCCTGTTTTCATGCTCTGTTGTAATATACAGGGTGGGTGGGAAGTAAGTAGGCATTGAGAAATGGTTATAACCTCTATATTTCCAATGCAAAGATAATTAAAATAATTTTTACATGTACCTTTTTAAATGGGAATATGGATGCATAGCTTAAAATTCAGTGTAGGCACCGGCGGCATCCACCAGCATTAATATTACAAAACCTATAGCGATTATTTAATGCCTACTTTCTTCCTACCCACTCTGTATATTGTGTAATGGGAGTTACAGATTGCGAGGTAATCATTGCAGTTAAGAAAATTGATACTGCTGTTACTAAGTGCTGTGAACTGTCAGATTTTTTTTTTAAAGATTGGGTTGTAGGTTCTTGTTTCATGCAGGATAATTGTGACTTCACATATTTACAGGTCTGAAGCAGAGGCTCATTGCTTCATGTCTTGCTGTAATGGTGGCTACAATGAATGGGTGCATTGTATATTACCACCACCATCCGTTTCACTTCTTTCCCGTGTCTACATTACTTGTGTTGGTAGGTTACCCCCCATCGTCATCACCATCATCATACAAGCAACATTGCTAGTGTACTACCACAAGATAGTTTTGATGACCATTGCCTACATCACGATGGCAAAGCTGCAGCAGGCTGCAGTTCAGACTTGGCAATGGGAACATTCTTGGTATCGTTACTCGGTATTACAGTGCTGGCAACCCCTCCCCTTCCCAAAGTGTTTTCTCCGCAAGGCACAGTAAAAGGTTGTTTCAAGTTGAATGAAAGAGTGTATGAAAGGAGGACAGGTGACAAGGGGGCTTCCAGAAGAATATGTATTTTACCATTTTCAGTTCAGATGTTATGGGTGTTTAACAAATTTTGATATTACAAAACCCATAGCAGTAGTAATATTTTCAAGGAAATTATTATGTTGTGATTCTGTTTTGTTGCTGTTCTTGAATTTTGTTTGATGTAAACAGAGCACTGATATATGTATATGTGTTGTAATTTTTGAATTAGTGTTTTATATTCAGAGGTATGCCTAATATTTTAGTGGTATTTTTATGGGGGGGTAGAAAATTAATTTACATTTTCTTTATGAATGATAAAAATAATTCAGAATATACAAACCTGCGTGCTCATGATAAAAAAAATAAAAACTTTTTTGTAATCATTTTAATGTTAAATATATGGATTGAAATTTATGGCATGCTTTAGAGGTATTTCTAAGAAGCTTGTTTTTATAGAAAACATTTGCTTGTGGTAATTTTTAATACTCATAGTTTTATATCAAATTGTTTAATTGTTCTTCCATTTTGTTTATTTTAATTTCAAAAGGAGTATTAGAATTGGTAGAACATATTCTTCTGAAAAATCCCTTTCATTGTTTGTGTATGCTTTTGGATAGGGAGGACACAAGGATGTAAGCGAAGTTGCGTCTCATGACAGTCTTATAAATAAGCCACTAGTCTTCTTTCAATCAGTGTGTCTTGCCCTATTGAGATTTTTAGTTTTCACAGGGGCTAGTATGAAGACGATTGTTTTCTAGGATATTGTGTTTTGTATTTGGTTGAAGTTTGCTGACATTTCAGAGGTAGCAAACACCTGAAATGTAAGTAAATGTCTACCAGAATATCACTGAGCAACATATCAGAAGACAGTCATTTTTATGTCTTGTCCTTTTTGTTGAAGTTTTATTTAAATTAATAACTGGTAATTGAGACTTGGGACTTCCACGTGCCTGACACTTTTTACTCAGTACATCTAAAATGTGAATTTTATGTATTTGTTCGTAGCGGAAATGTGTTGCGTTATTTAAAAGCAATATCGTTGCCTAAATGGACATTCTCTCTATCCGAAGTATACATATGTTGTTTATGCATAGTCAATTAGATCCAGAGGTAAGGGACAAAGGTGGAAATGGTGACAATCCATATTTACTGTATTTACGTCATAAGTAAGATTGCATAAAATCAGGAAGATGTTATTTAGAAACAGAAATTAAATTGTGTGAGGCTGGAGAAAATGTTTCATGGAATATTAGGAAGTGCAGGGAATAAGTTCAAGATATTGTTGATACGATTGTGTAAGATGAATATAGGAATTTCATCTGAACCTTACGGTTTGTCAGTTTCGATTACCATGTTTCCATTGCCTTAAACATAAAAAAACCAGATATTCAAAGAGAAAGGAAATGACATAAGTAATAAAAATATAAATTTAAAATGTTAAAAAAAAGATTGTACTATTAAATACATTATAATTTTTGTGTGTTTTTTCTTGCTAAAGAAAAGTGAAATGAAAATGATATCTCTCTTTGCTACCAGGTTGTACTTATTCATTTTCTTGTACAAACATGTTACATACATAATTAATACTACAGCGGTTAGAGTGTGTAAAACTCATTCTACGGGATTCCTTGTCTGTAAAGTTTAAGAGAAGAGAATAATTATACTATATAAATGCTATGTTACGTCCCTCGGAAAAGATTTCGGTGTGGAAAACAGAGCGGTATTTAGAAAGAATAAGGCATAATCAATGTTATTCCCTTCCAGCTTTGCTAAGAGTTTTATATCTTTGTTTAATTTAGTTCCATTAACTGACACCATGTTTTCTTACCATCTTCATCGAGTACTGGTATTTGTTAATAGCTGTTGAAACAAGAAAAAACCTTTTTGTATCTGTGTATGTTATTGTGTATATATATTTTTTATTTACTTAGTCAAATGTTTTGGCTCTTTGTAGGGATCTGTTAGAAAAGTTAAGTTTTTTAAAAAAATATGTCTAATCAATTATAAAGATTGTGTCATGGTTTTCCAGTGTAAACTAGGAGGAAAATGAGACCGACTGAATGTGTGAGTGTCAGTCAGTGAGAATGGTGTTAGAGGGTTATGGAAATTATGTAAAGACCTAATGCAGCCATAGAACTGAGCAATGCAGATCATCCCGAGGGACTTGTTCTTTGTACAGTAAACAAATCATGAACGTCAGTATAATGTTTTTTCATTCAACTGTAGTTTTTAGAAACTTGCTTCCTGTCCAGTCATATGCCAATGTCTGTTTTTCTTGATGAAAAGAAACTTTGAGAAAGAAATTCTATTTCCCATCAAAGCAAAGAAAGTCACATCCTTTTCAGAAATGATATATATCTGCCATATGTATCGGGGAGAGAGAATAAGAATTTTCCTCGAAGCCTTTTTGAAATGCATATTTGCTATAATGATCAGATTGTAAATGTCTCCTGTTTCAGTCATTGCTTGGGGCGTAAATTAACGCCCCGCCACTTCAGATCTTTTCCCGAAAGTTCCGTCACTCTGATAGGACTCTTGCCTTTTCTACTACATAGTCTGTAAGGAAGTAACCTATATACTTTTCATGGTGTCTTGGAAAGTTTTGCAGTGAATATCTTGTGTTGATGTGTTGTTCCATTATTTTCCGTGAATTTGCCTTTTCCTCGGGCGTGAGCACAAAGGATTACAGTTGAAAGAACTTGAAAAAGGCTGATAAAACAGACTGGTAAATGTGAATGTTACTGATAAAGTGGTGGAGAGAAGGATGCTGTAGTATCCTTGAAGGCTCCATCTAATTGGACGTGGCAGTAGAAGTGTGCGTCACTTCTGTTGTTCCTGGATTTATTGTTACTGCAAGTTTTCTCTTCTCAGTCGTCTCATTGTGCATAAACCCTCCCTTCTTGTGTGTAATATTACGTAATTGTACAGTATTCACAAGTGGGACTGTTTTTTTTTATATTTCTTTTTTTGCGAAGTGTGATCATCTTGCCAATGTTGTTGATTAAATAAATGTTATTGCTATATCTCGTAAAAACAAAAGAAGACAAAAGAGAATTATTATTATTATTATTTCTATTACTACTACTATTATATACTGTTATTAACGGATTTTGATGACCTCCTTCCTCACTATTCTTTACTCAAGTGTAACGTCACACTTTAAGGAAATGGTAATACACTAGTGTCATCTTGGGAAAAATACTGATCTGAATAAAACATGTTCAGACCTAACCCTATACCTGTTATTAATGCTGTTTCTCAGGACTGTATAAACTGATTTGATATCATATTTATGAATTGAATTATAATTGTGGAATGGTGTAGAGTAATTAGTAGAGCATGTTGAACTAGTTTTCCACAGACAGAGATGCTACCTCGGCAATTTAGAGATGATATATGCACTCATTAGTAAATTCTGATCTGGTATAACTTGTAGGATTTGCGGTTTTCACAGTGGTGAGTCTGAAGATTGCTGTCTTCTGGGTTATTGTGCCGCGTGGTCTGGTAGATTTCCACCGTTTCAGCCTCTGTCATCAGGGCCGGCTGTCGGTAAATACTTCTGGTCTTAGTATTGATTTACTTTAATTTGCATGTCCATTGTATTCATGAGTTCGTCTGATTCTCAATGTAAGTAAACAGAAATTATTTTCTGAAACAGTTTTAACCAGCTGACCTTAGTAATGGAGAAATGTTTTCTTTGGGGCAGAGACTGAAGTCTTAAGTATGTGTACTTCCAAGGTTTAATGTGTGCATTTGTGTGTGTATGTGAACCATGACAATTACCACCACCTGGAAACATACAAAATTTTGCATTGTCATTTTCCTTGGCCAGTCTTTTATTGTTCTGGTTATATTCTTGGAGTTTTTTCTTATTGTTCTTCCAGTGTATGTTAAAATTTATGTGACCATCTGCCTAATTGGTTTTGCTGATTAATATAAGATTTTGTTTGGCATTGTTTGAATTTTTGTATTTGGTGTTCCTGTCAACTATTTCAGTTCTGTTAATACCACGGCAAGTTGAAAATCGCTAGAATTTACAAATTCAAATTTATCCTACAGTATTATAAATTTTATTTCTGCTTGTATGCCAGAAAGGATACATTGTCATCATACCACTTGTCTCAGTTACTCACAGGTAAATCATTGTACATGCACAGCAAAAAGCCCTAGGATTGATGAAAAATATTTTGTGTAATAAAAGATAATGGATTGATGTACTATAATTATTTCTCTTTCCATGACAGTATAACTGTTTAAGAATTATATATTTTGTTGATCATGTATTTGATTGGGTTGACCATTGTATGATGTGTTCTTGTACGATATGTTAGATTGACCCAGAGGTTCCACCTAGTTTTTTTGGTACATACAAGTTCTTTCATGAGCTTTCGACCAGTGTATGCCAACCCAGCATCGTGAGGAAATTGGGGAGCTACAATAAGTAGCGTAATCTGGTCAGGAAAGCTAGCAATGGCTGGGGGTTCGTCATGCTGACCACATCCTATGTATATCTGGTTAGGATGATCATTCACCTCTGTTTAGGCATGTGAACATGAAGCCAGCAGTCAAGCTAGTCGGCTTTGGCTCTCTGGAGCTGTTACGCCACGGATTTAATTTTTACAAGTTCTATCAGAATAAATGGTAAGTTTGCGGAATTGTTAAGCTTGGGAGTGTCTCAAGAGTAAATCATATTCTCGTAGTCTGTGACAAAGCTGTAGCGTAACATGTTCTGTTTTGCTCTAAACATTCTTATTTTGTGATTCATGATATTTAATACTATGTTTTTGGTTAAGTGTTATTGTTGCGTATCTCTTAATTACATACTCAGACATGAATATTTTAAATTATGTATATATCTGCTTCCTTTTACATCTGTCATGAAGTTGTCCATTCATACAACCACATTATTATTTATTATAATTAATTTTGTCAGTTGTATATGGTTATTGGATTCTTAAATCACATTTCTTTACGTGACAGTTGTGTGTGTTGCTTGATCTTATTGATGCCAAGTTACCACTTCCATTTTTACCGTGAATTTCAGTTCCAGGGCAGCTTAATTTATTCTGTTTTGTAACTTGTGGTAGCAACAACCATTCATTCTCATTGTGATTAATTTATTGAAAATATTTTTATGTTTGGAAGAGTAGAATGTATGTAGTAGTATTTGCAGTATGTATATGTATAAGACGGTGCTGCCCAGATAGTTGTAATTTCTCTGATCATCCTGGTGGCTCTCATGTGAGTGATATGTTGGTAACGCATATTTAAGATGGTGGAGGTGAAGAAACAGTCGTTTCTACATGCCCTGAGAAATAAGCAAGTATATATTCTGTCCTGAACCCCCTGAGTTCATGTAATTGTTACTGTGACACTCTTACAACAGAATTGTAACAAACGTGCCAGATTTCCTTACCCCAAAACCTTACACTTGTTAACTTTGCTATGTTTTACCCACACTCCCTTCCATTAATTTATATGCTTCACACTGAGACAAGGTTTCCATGTATTATGTAATTTGAAGGTGGGATTTTTTTTTAAAGGAAGGAAACTGAGAACGTTTCCCTTGGTGTCCACTCGATTCTCCACCCTGTATTATTTGCTGATGTTCTTTTCAGTTTATGATACTGGATGTGTGGTTTGCCCATGTTAACAAATTCATTACAGTACAATACAGTAATGCATATTATTCTTGTATATCATATGTCTTAATTAATCCTGTCTCAGTGAGTGGGAAAGAAAACTAGTCTTATTATTATACATATGAAATATATATATGTTGAAACATTTTGTACTATACACACTACAATATAAATTACATGCATAATATATTAAATATCTAACTTTTTACATACATGCAATCTCATATATTTCATGAGTACATGTATGTAAAAACAACTGAGTAATTAATAATAATATTAATGAGAATATTGAAATATATACTGTACATATAAAATTTCAGTGCCATTACTCCCTCCATATTTTCTCCCCACTCCAGAACATGTGAATATTTGTTCATACCATTTATATCTTACTCCATAACCCTCCCTTTGTTTCTTGTGAATGTTTGCATTGTTTCAACAGAAATTTCAGAAATTCTAAAATAAAGCCTATTATTTCCATGTGTAAAGGTTTTATAAATATTTCTTTCCTTCATTCTGTCCTTAAATATTTGCCAGTAAACGCAGTCCATTCCGGTCCTTTCTATAGCATTATGAGATTGGGGAATTTATGCCCTATACTGTGGTACTACTTAATAGACATCAACTTTGAGGTTAATGGTTTAGTATTACACTACTGTGATGTACAACCAGTTGTAATGCAGAAGACTTACACAGCTAGAAAATTATTGTCAACTTCAAAATGGATTTGATACAAATATTTATTTTGGTTTAATTTCTGATTGTAGGTACTTGTGTAATAGCTCAGGTGGTTAGATGGTTCTGACTGAAGATTCGAATTCAGTCACCAGTAAATCCAGGCAGACAGAATGGCATTTCTTTCTTGTGGACTTTGGTATCCCGATCATCATTCTGCTAATGCTCCGTAATTATCTAACACCTGAGTTGTATAGTAATTCCAGCATTCAAGCACATTATCAAAGCCTCAGTCTTCAGTTGCAGATTCTCATCTGACCCAGCACTTGCCACTCAAGAGTAAGAATGTTACATTTCTTTTATAGTGTTTTTCATATTTATTATAGCAAAATCAATCTTATGCCAGATTTTCATGAATTTTTCATAGAGAGAAAATTATTTTGTCTAAATTGTATGCAAAGCATTTGGAATATTGTGCTCACTGTCCTTACTTTTCATTACATTATGTACAGTTGCATACACACATTTTCAAAAAACTTATTTTTGTTTATACTGTGCTATTTTTCATTTAATTTATTTATCGTACAATAAACTTGGATAAGTTAATCAATGGTTGCTGACTACAGACTAGAGTTTCCATCAGGGGCAACATTTTTTTCCTCCATCCTCTACATTCAGACCAGCTCTGGGTCCCACTAGTTCTATCCAGTGGGTACCAGGGGACTTTTCCCTAGGAGTAAAGTGCGGCAGAAGTGTAATAGCCAGTCACCCCCACTGAGGTCAACAATGAATAGGAGCTATACCTACTTTCCCTTCAAGCATCTTCATGTGGGAAGACCACAAAATCTTGTTCTAGGTATTTTGATTGATCTTCCTGCTTCAGCAGATAAAAAAGAAGAAATAGATAAATAAAATACAAATGTACTTCAGAGCAGAAGTTTTATTTCATGTAATAAGGGTGATTTTGCTAAATCTGAACCAAGGCACATACTTAACAAGATTTCATATAACTTCCATTACAATAGGTACCTAATATATCTTAATTTTTTCTGAACAATACAGAAATTTGAACAACCAATGGAAATTGTGCAAGTTACTGAAAATCAATATCATATTGGCATTTCTCTTGTTCAGATGTAAATGTCTTACCCTGTAGATCTATATTAAATATGGTATAAAAGTAATACACATTAAACTTTTAGATATAAATACCCTTAATAACAGCTAGAGCACAAATTTATATCACAAACATATATACAATATATCACAATCTGCATATAGGAACTCATCCTGAATCCTTGATGTGTGCGGGACCTGCAATGTAATACTATCACAGCTTGTTTACATGTCATTATTAAGTATAATAATGAAACATATACATGTTAATCAGAACTCCATTAATAAAGGCACTGATGTCTCCAACTTTTGTATGCCGTTGAAATTTTGTGAAGATTGTAGGGTTTTGAATTAATCTCGGTTAAAATCGTATACTGTATGGGTTTATAGATGAATGAATAACGTGAAGATGTGTTTTGGGATATTGCACCTTGTAGTCCCATAACATACACATATTTGTCCTTATGGTATTTATGGTCATTATCTTGAAAATATTACATACAAATAAAATACATGTCATGTATAATATTTTGTCCCATTAGTCCATTTTGTTTAGGAGGTTTTAGGCAGTCGTCTATATTAATTACAGGTTAAGTGTAACAGACTTTGTGAAAAGTGGTAATCTGTTTTGTAAATATGTTACAGCTTTATTTGATGAATAAGGATTCTCTAAATGCCAAATTTAATCAGAATCAGTTTATCCAAAGTAGAATATGATTCCCAAAACAACTGCTGATTTCTTGTCAACAAATATTTGTATTACAACATAATTTGGTTAGGAAAACATATCCCCTATTAATTTCAGACATGGGAGATGTGTTTGACCACCCTCAAAACTCAGCCCTCATTTGAACAAATGTTTATAAAACCAGAGATAAGGAAGCAAGTAACATTTCTTTATCCACAGTTAATCACTAAGAAAGACGTGGAAGCTTTTTACTTTGGAATAAAATATTAATTCATCTGGGCTAATAAAATCTTAACCTCACCTCTCTTCATAATGTCTTTGTAGCTTACTTCAAAAAAGGAAAATCTTTGTTTAAACAATAAATACGAATATAGCTGTTAGGTATGTACAGGATGAAGGTATAGAGTCATGGTAACTTGATGCAGATGAGAGTGACTTTGAATGTAAATGAATCTTGTGACTAGTTCACTGCATCTGGACTTTGTTCAGTTATGCAAGCAGCTCATTTTGAATTCCACATATGATTATATTTGTTCATTCCCCACTGTTCGTAAATTGTTTATAGAATCTATTGAAGTTTTCCAGGTGCTTTAAGAAGGAAGGCAAGCTAAATTACATGAATTTCCCTACTTGATACATTATTGATTTCTTGTACATATTATAGTAAATAAGTTACAGTATGTAACAAGTCAATATATTACATAGTTCAAGTTATAGCAGGCCTTTTCTAGGTTATGTTAAAAAATATAATTAATTATTTGAATTTTGATAACTTCATAGTGTATGATATTGAAATATGTTGGAGTTATGTCATTAAATTAGTGAGTAGGAAACTAGCAAATTATTTTCCATCACTGGAATGATCCCTGCATATGAGCTGTAGTGAAACATATAATTTAAGAACTGCTGCATAAGTTATGAGTATTTTTGGATGTAGAATTGCTTTCGTAGTCAGCAACTGTCAGTCTTTAAATTCAAATAAACTATTACTGATATAACGATTTTAACAGCAGAATACAGTTCTAGTCTGTTTACAATACGAGCACCCTTATGAGATGCAATTTATTTGGTATGAATTCTGTTCAGACAACGTTGGCAGCTTGCATTTCATCAGACTGTTTCATTGATCTTCTGGACCTAACTGATCTCTGGAGCATGCTGGATCGATACATTTCTCCTCGGACAGAAGCTCTGAAGGATGCCCTACCCATCTGCACGTTGCTTCTTTGGAAGTTACTGCTCATCTCTGCTGAGTCCTCTTTATCCAGAGTCCTGCATGAAAACAGATTTGGTTTGTACACATATGATGTAAAAGTCAAAAGTTAAATGTCATTTATTCAGTAGACCCGCCTCATTCATGGGTTTTTCATCATTGTTTTGCTTATTCATGGAAACGTTATTGTAATATGTGTGCGTTGTAGCTTAAGTCCCTCACTCTTTCTTGGTTTCTTTTGCACAGGAACATCTCACATGTATTCTCGTGTCTCAGCACCTTCGTAGATATTAATGATGTACTGAGTGTACTTTACGTAGTAGTACTTATTGTTGCCCCGGTGTTCAATCACCCTGATGATTTTCAGCCAGGAATGTCAACATTCCAGTATACACCAGCAGTAATGTTTTTGTGAAACTTAATCAGTTATATATATTGTGTTTCATGTGTCTTGTTCCCCTAACCTAATTTTTTCCATAAGGTATAAACTTCACACATCAACAGTTTTGCTGTTTGTGGGGGTTTTCAAGAACATAACCCCTGCAAAAAGCGAAGGTGAGCTGTATTTCAAACTGGAATAACACTCGGAGCAAAACAAAAATATACAAACAAAATTGAGGAATCTGGTAACATTATTAACATTGTCATTAACTGAAGGTAAATATGAAGTTCCTGCCCCTGCCAAATTGAACCTTGGTCATCCCACATATCTAGTCACTTCTGACTGTTCTGTCCTGAATATAGTCATTAACTTGTGTGACTGACTACCAAGTATCTCTTGTTGGTATTCTGGGTAGCAACTTTGTATGTTACTACCCAGAAGCTCAGCATTGATACGTTCAGTGCTGTAAGAAAATCAAATCCCACACCGAGTCTGTTTTCAGCGCACCTTTGTAAAACAATTTGATAAGCATCTTGTACTTACATGAAGTAATAAACCAGTATCCTCTTGAGCAAGATAAAACAACAAGAAACTTTATAGCCTTTTGTACTGCATAAGATGTCACAATTAGCAATAAATTCTTATAATACTGATGGAAAAGGAAATTTGTTTTATCAAGATGGTTTATGTAAGGTTAAGTATAAGAGAAATGCAACTAACTTGCTACAGCATGGGAAGTCTAGGAATCTTTGGCCTTTTCCAAAGTTCTCTCCATCCTGCAGGGTTTGTGGTAGTTCTTTGTCCAGAGTCTCAGGTAGGAAGAGAGCCAAGATCCCCCCAGTAATACCGATAGTTCCCAGGACTAACAGTGGAAGTGCTGGGCTGATGTTGGCCTGCACACAATCAACCATTACAATGGCACAATTAATATATCTGCAAAACTGGTATATACTGAGTTAGAAACTTTCTGGATACAAGAAAATGGACATTTATTTCTGCTGTCAAGTCTGGACTTTTCTGTAGATTAGCCAATGTAAGACAGAACTTTCTGGAATACGCCTGATAACCAAACAGTTATATTTATTTGATGGATATTGGATTATAACAGCTTTGAATTTTGGAGGCTCTTATATTCACGTTCTAAATGCAGAGTGTCCCGCAACAGAATGTCCATAGCTTAACTACGTCCTCTTGGGATCATTTTGAGTCAAAAAGTTCAAATAAACGTGGGTCCTGTCTGCAACATAGTGTTACTTGTCCTATCACTTGCATCCTCCTTAATTTGATTACCATAATAATATTTGGTGAAGAGTACCTACAGATTATGAAGCTCTATAAGCAGTTAATTTGAGGTTAGGTATTTGCACAACTTACCAGGTAGACAACAAATGGAGCCAGTATGCTTGCGACATAGCCCATTATGTGAATAAGAGCAACACCTTGTGCCCTCACAACAGTTGGCAGCACTTCAGCTGCATACTGAAGCCCGATGTTGTAAGAGATGTTAACACTGAAACGACCCATAATTGCAAGGACTGCTGATGGACCACCTGCAATTTTGGTAACACATGTTTGATTTTAGATAAATTGTTTTCTTTGCTTCTAAATGATAAACTTACAGAGACCTGCTTGCTGTAATATCTTTGCATGAAATTTCAGAAAATTTTGTAAAATAATAATTCGCAATTTCAGAGGAATTTTAATAGTGATATTAAATTATAATTGATATTTCTGAGACTAAAAAGTTGTAGTAATACAATGGAAAAAATGAAGTGATATGACATTAAAAAGTGACATAAAATAGACTATGAGATGAAAAGTGTTTAGGAGTTGTCCTATCAAATAATATACAATCCAATTTGGCAAGGTGATGGAGAAGAAGAGATTGGATAGTATCAGTGTGGAAATAATTTTAAATATAATATTAAAACCATGTATTGAAGAATGAAGGAAAAAATATGTAACTAAGATTCAGTAATATATAAATGCTCACCAGTTGGGACAGCTGTTGCCAAAAGGCTGAAAACTCCACCCATTACCATAGATCCACAGGCTAGCCATCGACGGCCCCACTTGTCTAGTACCATTGTCAGCACAGTGTCAGCTGGAAGTTCTGTGGCACTCGCTACTGTGAATGTCACGAACAAGTCCAGGCCCAGGCTACCAACATTCCTCACATGGCCATCAAAGCAAAGTGAAATTGCCATCCTGTATAAATTTGTGCATGTCAGATAAATACAGTTATCTCCTGTTTATAAAATTAAAATGATACTTGGCAATATTTCTACCTTTTTTTTTGTTTCACTTTTCTTAAATATGTTTCACAAAAAGATATATAATGCATACTTTAATGTAAAGAAAATGTTTCATAAGAATTGAAGTCGTACAAGAATTGATTTTTAGTCATAGTCACTGCTGTCTTATGGTAAATTGCATCCTCTAATAGGAACTTTGCAGTAACAAGGAATTTGTATTATTTAATCCAATTTATTTATGTTCAAGTCAAGACAGAGTAAAATGTATCTAGTAGTAAAAAAGTTCTTGAGTCTCAGCATGTGGCTAGAAACATACCAGATAGCAATGAGGAGCAGTGTTGTGCTTCGAAGACGAGGACTCTTGAATAGGTCCAGGACGGAATACACTCTGACTGCTTCCTCTTCTTTTTGAAGCTTTTCGCAGCTGTCCTGTAATGTTACAGATATTTTATAGTGACGTGTAATTTGATGGATACTCAAACTATAAAATTTAATGTAGTCTGAAGATGGAAAACATTTTTGAACACCAAACTAATCAATATTAATTTGACATTTAACAATGGATGGACAAGAAGGAAATGTCTTTGTACATACTACGAATTTTTAGGTCCTTGTGTAAGCGTCAAACATTATTGATTAGCAGTCCAGTTCATGAGCCCAGATAGCTCCTTTTGAAATCAGTAAGAAAATTACTAACTGCTTTTATTAAAAGTGTAGGATCGCTTGTCAGTTACTAGGCTAAGGAAGTATAATATATTATAACTGGTTATGATGTAAATATCACTTGTGTCCAGCTGTGCTTAACGTAATCTAATTTAACACCACTGTTATGTTTGCACGTCAATTTTATGTATTTTATTTATCAACCACTTACACTAAATTTTGTATAGATGTGGGGTTCGACTTTCATGCCATTAATTTTTTCAAACTTTTTCAGTATGCAGACAGCCTTGTTTAGTTTCCCTTGAGATACAAGCCATCTGAAACAGATCACATTAACATTATT
Source organism: Zootermopsis nevadensis (assembly GCF_977971745.1). NCBI lineage: Eukaryota > Metazoa > Arthropoda > Insecta > Blattodea > Termopsidae > Zootermopsis > Zootermopsis nevadensis. The sequence goes on along the minus strand of NW_028259144.1, from coordinate 7,160,574 downwards.
AAAAGTTATATTTAAAATTAACTATATTAAAAGCTATATTCAGACACATCTTTCCACTTACATGTTAAACCTCAGTATGTGGGCAAAAGCCTACATGACTCTAAATTTGGGAATAATTAAAACATTCACATTACAGGTTAATTAATAATCCTGTCATCATTTGTCTGTCTTAACCTGAGTCTTTTCTCATTTAGTTTAATTGGTATTAAAATTTGTATCTATGTTAGAAGCTGTCACAGTGGCCGCGCCGCCTGAGGTGTAGGCCTTGTGTTGCTTGGACACTGTGACCATGGGTTCAATCCCACTCAAGCCATGGATGTTTGTCCGCGTTTTTCTGTGTTCTGCTGTCCTGTGTACAGGTAGAGGCCTTGCGACAGGGTGATCCCTCGTCCAAGGAGTCCTACCAACTGTCTAATTGATCAAAGCCAACGAAAGTTGGGACTCGCAGATGCTCAGGCACTGAAGAACAGGTCACCTAAGTATCTTAAGAAAGTATATATGTTAGAAAATGTGTAACCTACCTGGCACTCTCTGGAACAATCCATGGTGTGATGGCAGCAAGAAGTAGAGGAACAGAAGTAGCAATGCAAAGCATCTTCCAGTTTGCAATGTAGTACGCCATCCAAGGCAGCATACATGAGGCCATTGTGAAGTAAATTGCAATTGACATGTTTGCCACAAAGGTTCGCCATTTTGGCCCCACATATTCTAGAACTGTACAAATTTAAGTTTTACTCGTCTATAAAGTGTATATGGAACAGTCTTTTAAAGTGAAAGAAATGTTTGAATTCTGAAATATTTAAGAATGTAGGTGGGCATGGTATATGGTTCAGATTTAACCCAAGATTTTTGTCATAGGATGTAAATAAAGTATTTTATAGCGTTACAACCCAGAAAACAGTCGTCTTGAAACTGACAGCCATGAAAACCTCAAATCCTACTAAGTATAATATTTGTTTGTAAAGAATATATTTGAATATATGCTAAAGGTAATGTTTAAAAGAAACCAAAATTTGAAATTACTGTATTTAGTTATTGTCAAGAAAGAGTAAAATAAGTTGGATATATTTAAAGTGAAGCTGCCCTGCTATATGCCATGTAGGCATTTTTGGGGAGTGTTTAAAGTCTGTGATAATCATGTTATTTTGAAGATAATGGGCATGAAATATTTCAGTTGCTAGTGTTTCATATGAAACTAAGAACCCTCTTATATTTGTATAATTTTATTTTAGGAACTAATTTTTTATGGATGCTCTATCAGTAAAATAATTTTAATTTTGTCACATAGATGATCTGAATTAGTGTTTGTTAGTAGGTATTTATATAGTATTAATGATTTACAAAAGATATTAGATAAGTAAATGGCCTTCTTTCATTTCCTTGAAATTTTGTGTAAATTGGGCGTGGCACACGTGTCAGACAGTAACCTTGCACTGAAATTCTTCTGCTATCAGAATGCTCAATTATTCAGCTAATGCAGATATTGTGGTCTGCTGGGTTCTGGCACTGTAGTCTTGTACATAGTTACCAACATTTCTACCTTGAAGTTGGAGACAGTACACTCCTCCAAAACAATGGTAACCATCTTCAGTCGTACATGGTGACTGAACACGGACGAGAAAGTCAAATCTCAACTAATGCATATAGATCTGTCTAAGCGGTTGTTAGATCAATTTCTGTTATTTTACTAATATTAACATTTTATTTATGATTGTCTTTTAAGTGGTGTCTTAGTGAGTCTTTTTACAGCTAAAGTTTTGTGTGAATGTTTTGTTTCTTCGTAACAATTTACAGATTTATGTAACGAGCCCAAATTATTCCCAAATTTGTGAAAGATCAAACTATTAAAATAGATCTTAAATAACTGAAAACATAACAAGCCTTATAGCTCCGGTATCACGAACTCGCTGGTTCAACATAGTTAAAGACAAATCCTGTCAATTGATTCGAGCTGAACTAGTTCACTTCTCATTTTTAAAATGGGTGTTTTGGATACGAAATGGACAGTTGCTAATGGTTTTTTTGTGTTGATTGTCTTGTAGCAATGCTGATTTCTTTTAAATAGCTGCGTGTTTATTGGCGTCTTTGAATTGGTTCTCTACAAGATACAGTGTAGAAATTTAAATGTTCCGTGATTATCCATGAAATAAATTGAGCATTGTGTACAGAATTGGGAGAGAAAAAAAAGAACTAGATTTTGTGTTGGGGGGGGGGGGGGTGTTTTTCGTCATAAATTTTATAGCTGAACATTTTCATAGAAAATAGGTTATACTATCTTCCGAACCGGTTTGACTCGTGGGTGCACTATAAGTCTGTACAGTTAACATAATCGAGGGAAGTGTTAATTTTCAAGGCCTGAGCCTCTCGTATTTTGAGCCTTCATTTGTATTATTTAATATATCTGAAGGCAAACCTGTTAGAAACACTCTTTTTTTTAAGTTTTTAATTTGTTATTAATATATTACAGGATACAGTTTAATTTACTCCAAGGTCAACAAAGCAAACAGGAGTTTACGTAATTACGTAACGAGGTAGCTTGAATTGCCATTACAATTAAACAAGTGAAAGGAGGAAGTTCTAGCATCTGTAAGAACTTCTTTCATGTCCACACACATGTGACTGGGAGAGAGAGGAATTTAGTTCAATTCATGGCTGTCCTTCATCTTTATGACATATTTAAAGCAGCTACTTAGAAAACACCCTCAGAAACCCAGAGTAGAAGGAGTTGTATGTAGTTTTCATGTTATTGAAAATTGTCTTCCTCGTTAATGTTTGTATAGTGAGAATTTTGTAAGCTCAAGGATTTATTTGCAGTAATTAATCTGTTTTTTGTCAGTGTGAGTAAACTCAGATCCCTGAAATTAGTAACTTACAGTGACAAGATGTTTTGTTTTTAACAAAATATCGGAAAATATATTTTATCTTAACGAAGCAATTTTATGTGTTATTTACATGAAGATTGTCAAATAGTGTTTTGTGTGGAAGATGAATGTGTTTAACCATGTTTTCCATCTCTGTAACTACTTTTTCTTAAACTTGGTATTACGGATCTATACTAAAAGTTGTTGGGCGAATTTAATTTTTTATCGTTTACAAAGTCAACAGTGACACAAAATTTAAATTTTAAAATTCACAATGCGTTTCTGGTTTCAGTCCGAAGCAAACTTAACAGGTAATACTGTCATGAAAAACATATATTCATTCATATATTTGGAACGTAACATTTTATTCAAAGAGGAAAAGACCATAAGAAGATGACTGTCTCCTAGGACATTGCAGTGCGTAATCTGGTACATGTTGACCGACATTTTAGACGACCTTTCTACATGAATATCAGTGTGCTAAGTGATCTTTAACTTGTGAAGTAGGTAGTTATGCTTTGTACAGGACACATTAATGTTCATTATAATTTATAAACATTTTAAACAACGGAAATAAAATATGCGCTTACCGAGAATATACATCATGGTGAAACAGTTGTCGAAAGCAAGACCAACTAGAAACCGACACACGCAGAATGCCCAGAAAGTAGTGACAAAAGAAGTTGCAATCCCCGCAATGAAACCTATAAGATTGGTCCAAACTAATGCTGGAATCCTTCCGTAGCGGTCAGCCACCCATCCAAAAATCAGTCCGCCCAAAATGGCTCCACAAAAAAATACCGCCTGCGCTATTGTAGGATAGGCTGCCTTGTCACAAACCCAGTCAAGCTGAAAATACAAAATGTTACAGCTACACTGAATATCCTCTGTTTTGGGGTAGCGGTTGTTTGTGATATGAGATGATGTAGTCTACAGACGTTACCCTAAATTCAAAATCATATTTTGTGTGTTCCTGTCTAGGTCTGAGGCCAAACAGGATTTATGCCCTCCTTTACTCATTTTACCTGAAGGCAAAAGCAGAATTCAGGTTTTTTTATAGTTTAGATGATAGACGAAATCTAAAAGAACAATTCTGCATGTCATCACAAACCTTCTCTATAAGTAATTATGTATATAAATAATGTGGCTGTAGTAATTTAAGGAATATGAAGTCACTGTACTCTCCTGTTGCGTTTAAATCTTTTAGTTTTATAAAAATCAGATATTCATCAAGCTTAATGTCTCACCTCTGAAGCTATTGTTGAGTAGGGGATGTCTGTGTAATTGAATTCCCACCCATGTCTGCAGTCTGTGGTAGGCCATGATGGATTACCTTTTGTAATTCCTTTATCCCACATTTCAGTGAAATTCACTGCATACATTCTGCATTTATCATATCCTGTCTTGCCCTCATTTGGTGGGATAGCCAAAGATATCCTGTAACCAAAACAACATGACTTTTACGTAAAAAAAACTAAAGCGTAAATATATCTATTCTTGGATGATGTGATGTACAATACATGTAGCACATATGAAAGGGATGATAAATGCTTATAAAAAATTAGTTGGTAAACCTGAAGGAAAGAGACCACTTGGAAGACCTAAGTCTTGATGGAGGATAATGTTGACGTGAATCTTAAAGAAATACTTGGAGGATTCGTGTGGCTCAAGAAAGAGGTCAGTGGTGGACTGTTCTGAGTACTTCAAATGGATTATAAACTAAATTTAAAAATTTATATAAATTAACCGAATTTTTGGAATGACTTTTCCTATACAACGTCATGACCTTGTCGTCAGAAATTCGTTTGTAATATCTGGGGTATGGATCCATATTTCGCGGCACGATGTTTTATTTTTGTGATTTTTATTGCAGCCGATATAATATGTAGGCGTACTTGGTTAATTAAAATTGACTCCGTGTTTTAATGGGGTTTAAGGACAATATTATTTACACACCTAAAGACGATAATAGAAGGAATTCCCGAAACGTCGCATATATCGAATCTCATACATTGGGCAGTGTCTCGTACATTGTTGGTCCTGTCCTAATTTCGCGATTCTGCAAAAGTTAATTCCTCGCAGTAACAAAATGATGTTTATTTCGACATTATGGATTTATTCACCTGTCTGACAGAATTTAGTTTCTTTTAGCCAAAGGCGCCTTGCGAAAGAAAGCTGTATTCTTCCATCCACAGTTCCCGCCTCCGTCCCATTTTTCTTTTGTCTGCCATGATTAAGTTGATTCTAATTTTTGCCGGAAGTCACGTGTGTGTAACCACAGTAAAAACAGGAAGTTATTTTTTTTCATTAAAGCCATAACCATAGGTTGGTTCCTTTTTCAAGGTCCAAAAACCTGAAGGGGACAAAACATTTGGAAGACCTAGTTGGATCATATTAAGATATTTACTAGAGAAATAGTTTTAAAGTTTAGACCGGATTAATCTGGCTCAGGATAGGAACCAGTAGCGGCGTCTTGTGGACACAATAATGATCCATCAGGTAAAAAAGGCGGGAAATTCCTTGACTAAATGATTATTAGTTACACAGGAAGAACTCTATTTTATTACACATTGTGATTGAAACTTGCATTTCTTTTGTGAATTTGCTAAGATTTGAAAACTGACGAGCAAACTACATGGAGTCCTTTTTTGAGAAGGTAATAATCACTCATCTGGTCAAGAAACTTCCCACCTTTTAAGGACCACGAAGGCTTATTATCGTATTAACAAAAACCTAACCTAACTTTGGGGAGAGCATAGAAATCACTCTCTTATCGGCATTGTTATTATTTTACAAGATTCGAATCACACCCACGTACGTTTTGTCATAATAATTCTTATAATTATCGCATTCGCTCGAGCGTTATATAGGTTAGTGATGTAACGAACTAAACGCACAGAGACGTCTGATAGCAAATGTGTTTATATGTTAGTCGATTCGTGTTCTCGATTTAGCACGTTTCAAAACCATGCTGTGAAGGTGGATTTCATGGGGACACGAATGTCCTTGAGCTAGTAGGATAACAATGTGACATTTCTCATATTCCGAAATCCTGATTCAGTGATAACGTTATGAAAGGCGACCCCTTTGAAAGTACCAGTAAATATAAAACTATGACGAAACTTAATTAAATCAAGGATAATTAAGTGGGAATCATCCGTCATGACGTAGCGACCTAGCCACACTACTCACGCAAAGGTCATTAACAACAGACAATTATGACGTCACTGAATCCATTTTCACTGGTCAAAGGTCAAACTATGACAAACGCGCTACCGTTATTGGGTTTTTATGCGTACGTTTCCTAACGTGTATGTTTAAAATTAGGTTGCCCTAGGACGAAGGACAAAACTAAGTTTTTTGTGGTAAAGACTTAAGAAATATCTTCGAATGTACGTGTCTCTTATGACTTCTACAAGCGTCTGTATCGAAATACCTAATAACAGCAGATGCTCCACTCTGTAACCTGTCTTGCTAATTTACTAGAAACTTCGTATACGATTCCATTACGTCTTGTAGCTACGCTAAGGAATGCGAATTTTATTTCCTGATTTTAATGCGGTCGAGTAAAGAATCCTGATCTAGAAGTCAAGAAATACGGTATTATTGAATCCCCCTAACAGTCGCAGCAAAATTTTAAGGTATTTTGTTTATTGTTGTTATTATTATTTTTTTATTGTTGTATTTTGGTATTTATTTAATCTCATTTATATGAACTTCTACTGCCGTTTTCAGAAATTAAATGTTATTTATTTGTACATTAACAGTAATGATGATTGTCAGTTGGAATAACAAATGTAAACAAAAGTTATAAACTTGTTTCGTAAAACAAATCTCAGCGTGGAAAGTGTCAAAGGGCCGAATTTAAAAATATGACAACCTTTTTATAAAGTTGTATTAAAAATTGTTGTCCTTTCCGAATCAAATCGGATAAAATCGTCCATTTACTTTATAATTCTCCAGATGTGTGCGATTGATCACAGTAGTATGCATGGCATGAAACAAGGTTGCTGAAATTGATAAAAAAACGTATATATGGAGTCGAGCGCCACCTTTGACTGTGAAACCACAGCAGTTAGATTCGCTCTATTAAATTTTCGATACGGTCGAGATATCTGTGATATTTGTTGATATCTGTCTAAACTCGATATTATCACTACAATCAGGTTATGTACGTGTACAATTCCCGGCCCTCATGTCACATGTGGTAGTTTTACTGTTACTGCTAAAACATGAATTTGTTTTTCAAGCTGATTTTATAGTACATGAAATTCTGTGAAAAGTCAATAATTTACTCGTCTTGTATAAAGAAGTTCGTGACTATTCTTGGAATGTGTATAGACTGGATACATATCACAGAATTGTGGTCTGAGGAAAGTTAGTCGTCAGTTGTAGTATCTTATGTACATTGATAGAGGGAACCACTGTCTGCACCACCCACCATGCAATTCATCCCCAGACGCGTGGCCTCAAGGTTATAGCTAGCTTCACAGTACCTCTGCTATGACTGCAAGTGTGTTATATGTGACTGGTTTATATAATTTTACCCATCGGTTTGAATGTGTGTGTCATTGTTATGTTGAGAGGATAACGTGTGTGTAAACGAAGCCCAGAGAATGTGAGAAGTTAACCAACAAGAAAATTATGGACATAACTAATGTAAGTGACAGTTCTCTGCTTCTACTTTTAGGTTATTCATGGGGATTTAAATGACCATTAGATAGTTAAACAGCTGTTGAATTAGCTTTCTGTTGTCTTTTAACCTATAAGTCGCCAGTGCCATTTGACTGTCATGCATCAACTGAATGCAGTTATTCATATTCTCATAACCTATTTCTCCAGGAATATTTTACTGTTTTCTTCCTGTCTGTGCCGTGATCTTCATACGTCTCATTACCGAGAGATGTTACAAAAAGCAGTTATTATGCATTTATTTTCCATTGCTTTCTCAAATGCCTCCAGTATCGTGGTAAATGTCTTTATGGTCTGTTTTGTGTTGTGTGATCTTGAACAGGTCGTCAAGAAAACGTTCTTCTGAAAATAAAACCGCAGTTCACACTACCAAATACTTCTCTCAGTAGATTTAGAGTTTAATATTCATCATGAAAATAGAATTTACGGTTTTAATCTGTACAAAACTAAGACGTAAACAAACAAATCATGGCATTTAGTTTATAAATAAAATTCGGTGAAGAAAGTGGTTATAAACAATGCGAAACGATAAAATAAAACCAGTATTTTGTCTTCCAGTCGTGGTGAACAACTAGTCCATACTAGCCACGATATGTAGGCTAAGTAACTGCAGAGTAACACAATCACTGTTTTAAAACCTGAATAGCTAATGTCGGATGATTTCTACACGCTGTAATTGCCTTAAGTAAATGAAACGCGATATTGCATATAAAATTTCTACTGTTTATGGCTCTGTATGTAGGGTAAGAGTTGCGGTCCTGAGGGCAATGGCTGCTAACGGAGTGGGTGTGTGTTGGACTGAAGTGGAAAGAAGTCTTTCTTTGCCAAATTGGCAAACTACAACGTGCGTTTTGGCACGCAAATATTTCTTATTGTCTGTAGAAGCAAAATTTAAAATAAATTGCTTAAAGGATACTCTGTAGTACGTACTAAATATGTACACATAAAACCAACACATGGTTGGGGAGGACATAGATTGCTTTATGTACTATTTCCAAAGACCTCGCGTCCGTAGCAGATCGAAGAAGGAAGACTTTGTGTTATGTTATCGATTTGTATAGTATCGTAACTTCATCTATAATAGCTTCCGGGTGTTTTGTCATCGTCTCCTTGGAAATGAAGGTGCTAGTAGAGTGTATACAAACATAATTGTAGGACCAAAGCAGGCCATTACCTGCGTGTCCGTATGGCCACTGATAACGTCTTTTCACGTGTCGCGCGGACACGGCTTCAGTTCACTTCCGACCAGTTCGTGTACTGTCGCTGTGTCAGCTATAAACGTTACTTGACACGGATTACGTAGCGATGTTACGTAATGAATGACTATTAAGGAACCTGAAGGTAAATTCATTATGATAGAGATTATAAAAATAATTTTAATGTGTTTTTAATGCCGTTTCAGGTATCTTAATTGGAATATAGGCCGTTTAAACTTGGACAGGTTGGTGTAATTGTACTGATCCAATTTTGCATGTCGAAGTAGCGGGTTCGAATCTCGACCCATTTACCGGGTACCCTGACTTAAGAGATTTTCGTGGTTTTCTTCACTGTCTTCGGACGACTAACACTGCTTTCGAAATCATCACCTACTCAGACTTCATATGATTATCTCGTTTAAGATTCTGATGTCTCTTCCAATTTAAACAGCTTAAATGAGTAATTTCATAATAAACTGCATTAATTTTTAGGACGGTCATGGATTGTATGCTACTTTTAGGTAAATTATACTAAGCTAAAAAAGCTCTCGTATTCAAACAGAAAGAAATCACAAAATAATTGTAAAGCATAACTTTGCTTTGGTTAGGAAATACAGAACATCTTGCACAACGTGTTGATTTATGCTATCATTTTACAATCTGATTGTGTTTCTTACTAATTAATATATAAATAAAAGTGATTTCACTTCAGATTTTCGGACGAAAAGTCTATATTATTTCATTATGTCCATCCAAGTGCCGGTATAATATTTCATAACAGCTTTTCATTTACGTTGAGGTGCTGTTAGTCCTCCCCCAAGGTGCAGAACGTCCCTTTGTGGCTCTCCGTGAATGCTTATTTAGTAATTATATTCACTTCGCAGTTACCCTCAATATTTGGAGGCCATCTGCACTATGCCTGCATGACATGGATTTATCTGATCCACTGGCGTGCTCTTGTGAAAGTGATAATGAAAGTTCTGGTCCCATAAAAGAGGGAAATTTCTTAACTGAACAACTGTCAGCTTCTCGAAACAACTCTGCACCATGGAGTTAACAAAGTGTTTGACCTTCTAAAAGTTGAAAATATAAATTTTAGACACTTCGTCAGAGTTAAATATTTTTTTTATTTTTAACAATTTTATCTATATTACTCTAAGGTAATTTATTAAATGTTAATGTTGGTACAGATTATTCGACATAAATAAATTAGAAAGTTTATTTCGTCTGGAAGGACTTCTTTGTTAATACATGACAAGGCAGATCACTTTTCGTGCGCCTTAAGTGTAGTAGACTTACATTTTATTGACAACTAAGTCTACGGTAGCTCTCATTTTTAGGTACAAAATTTTAATTATGTAAATTAATTTATTTATTCTGTCGTTATTTTCTGCCCACACGTTTCATTTGCTAATCATATTTCTATTTAATTTCTTATTAATCGACTACATGAGAATTTCTGTGTTGTTCCTATCGGCTCGATATAGGTCGATACATGTCGATACATGTTATTTCCTTCTTTATGCGAAGTTCAAATTGAACCTTTATCGATTTCATACAGAATGTCTTTAGAAATGGTTTTATATTGCTACTTAATTTGTTTTGAATTTATCTATTGTCTGTTTAAGTCTTTCACAAATGAATAGTTTCGAAGGATGGATATTTACTTTTACCTGAAGACTAAGGAAAATGAGCCCTTCGAAACGTAGTAATTTTTTTTATAGTTTTAAGATTCTCAAGACTTTATAAAAAAAATATACGGTAGATAAAATCAAAAACTAAGAAAGTAGTGATTAAGCAGACTTGTTTCACGATGGACCAAGAAGCCTTGGCAGATTAATAAAACTTTGTTGTGTAAATTCTGAGCAAGTGACACACGCCGGGCAGTTTCGAAAGGATTGGAGATGTCTGGCGTAGCCGAAGGTAATTGTAAAAGTCCGAGGCTCCAGTGACGTAACCATATTACACGCGGTTTCTCGCTTGGTATACACGGTTTCCGATTTATGCAATGTACCAGCCTCGTTTTGAACAAGGAATAGCTGATGTAGCCCTTACTGTTCATATCCAACTTTAGTGTGATTCATTTACTAAACGTGGCGTTTCCTAAAAACTTTAATTTTTCGCTGTATTATTGTTATTGCTTTATTATTATCATTACAAAAAAATAAGAGACTTTTTCAGCGTGAGCAGTTCATAAAGACGCCCTAATTCAACTAGGTGTTGCAAATTATATATGTAGATTTTTGGCAAAAATATTGACAAATTTGAGGACCACCTTCTCGAAACGAGAAAGTGTTTAGGTTGATTGCATGTCAAAGTTTAGATTTATTTTTACTTCCTTATTTTAATTTTTTCTGTGTACCTGTAATTATTTTATTTTCTTGTGCTGAAAACAGGGTTAATAAATTTGAATCTTTGTTAGAGAGGTGTCTACATTATGTAAAGCAGAACAGAGGATTTTTACATCTCTGCTGCCGTGGAATCACCCCCCCCCCCCCCAAATATCTTGTACATTTTGATTTAACAGAACATTGGCTAACTAAAATTGAGGATGTCCTAAAAAGATATATACACACATTCATTGGATTGATTGGAATAAAGACATTTTAATAAACTAAACCATTACATACGTCAGCATTGGCACTTAATGAATTAGCGAATCTAGATAAATTAGGTCTGGGTTTTAAAGCCGTGTGTTCTTGCAGTAGAGTACCAATGTTTCGGAAGAAGATATTCCCTCCATTTTAATCCCTGAATATGGAAGCAATATGTTCTTCCGAAACGTTGGTAACCATCTGCAAGTATACCGATTTCAGCATGCAGAACAGCATGGATGCTACTTCTGATATTCTGTGTGTCTTAAGTAGGTTAAATCTTAAAATAATCCCACTCATAGGCCATCAGCGATCAATACCACGTGGTCTGTATTACGATCTGGTCGCCATGATTTTATTCCCAAGGTCACGACCTGATATTTTTAAAAGTATTGATTGTCGGTCTTGAGCGCTGAGGGGATGTTTCAATGCTACAATTCGAATTCTTGGAACATTTGAAAGGCGTTTAATGAGAAATGAGAGAGGAAGAACGTGAACATTCTCTGGACGTTTTTTCCAAACGCATTCCTTTCCGATTTGTTATACCTTCGTGACTTTCCTATTAATTTCTTGCAGACATTGTCCGAGAAACTAACCTAAGCAACGCTATTCAGAATAAAAGTATCAAACTTCATAACAACCACAAAATATGACTTTTTTCTGGGATGTTGCGTTGTATAGTCTGGTAGAACTAACCGACGTTTCAGAGGTGCTTGCTGTCGCCATCATCAGGACGATTACGTTAGTAAACTCTACCAGAATAAGCGACGCAACATCCCAGCCGTGAGAACCGTAATTTCACCATGAATCCTTTATTTACAAATAAACTGGCTGGATGGTTAATGGACCAGTCATAAACTGACAGGAGAATGTACGTATAATGTAATAAGTGGGTTTTTTCGGGGGTTTTAAAATTCGATATCTTGCTTTTTGCAAATGGCGCGAGTGACATCAGAGTTGTCTGGGATTATCAACCTTCGCGCTAAAAGGTGTCTGGTATCTGTCTGGCTGGGTTATGTAATCACGTGAATGGATGAACAACTTCAGGGATTTCCAAAACAACAAATCAACAAATTAGTAAACTGGGAATTTCCCACCCATTCACCTCCCGCATGCAGAAACGTGTGGTCATCTCAATGTAAGATGTCCATTAATTCATGATTTCAACCTAAACTGAAATGTGGCGAGAAATTTTAGTAAAAATTTAATGAAAATCAGTTCAGTCATTTTAGAGCTGTTACATGCGGACAGAAGGACAGACAGGGCGAAGCTAATAGATGCATTTGTGCAAATTTTAGTTTCGAACGCGCATAAAATTAGGATTTAAACCCGCAATCTCAGTTCAAGGCCGTTTAAGCGGTAGAACACGTGGCTTTTGTTGTTTGCGGTTTGTGTAAAAACTCAAACTAGGCTATATGGCTTCGAATATAGGATGATTAATGAACTGGAAAGGATGTGGAAGGAAGCAGCCGTGGCCAAAACGCTGTCCCACAGTTTCCTTGAAATTAGTAATGAAACCCACGAAAATTCTCCGGACACTCTTTTTCTGGGACGAGAATTTAAACTGGAATCTCCGGAAGACGAAGAAATTCTAACAATACGACTGCGACGTCCCGTTATTTTTGTTGTTGTTCTTCTTCTTCTTCTTTTTCTTCTTATTATTATTATCATTTAAAGATTTTTGTGCTGTTTTTGTTCTTGGCCTTCGGTTTTTGCTGCTGGAATTCAATGTATAACCACGGTTTTTGGCAGTGAGCCACGTTGAATGTTGAGAATTAACCAACGCTTCGGCAAACATTGTATTTACCATATTCAGGACGAACATATTCAATTGCGGTGTTTGCCAAAACGGAAATTCTAAACATTCAACTCGGCTCACCCCCAAAAGCCGAAGTTGTACATTTGTTGTTGTTGTTGTTGTTGCTGGTGGCGGATTTTACTGATGCGCAAGTTTACAGGAAAGGCGAACCTTGGTACGCAGTGCGCTGGTCACGAAAGATGGTTAAGTCCACGGTAAATTGGTTAACCAGGTTAAGGAAACGCGACTTGCGCACGCTTCACGAGGTCACTCGTCTCTTTGTTAACTTTCCTCTGGCAATACAAATTATGCATCTGAGTAGATTTTGTTATTCAGTTTCTTTTTTACCCACTTGCAGCTTCGTTGTGCCATTTTCAGTTCAAACAGAACCAATTTTGTTACTATCTGAGTAATAAGATGACTGTCTTCTAGGTTGTAACGCCGTGTAGTCTGGTAGACGTTTACCGACGTTTCAGAAGTACTTGCTGTCTCCATTATCAGAGCCATGATGGCGGCAGCAAGGACCTCTGAAACGTCGGTGCACTTCTACCAGACTACAAAGCGCAACACCCCAGAAAACAGTAATTTTATTTTAGATTAATGAATCATATTAGGGCCCAAAGGCATTTATGGGTTTCTGGACACTGTCCAAATTATTATTACATTCCAAATAGAACACAACGTTTCGGAAACTGTATTTGTTTCTGTCTTCAAGGTGAAAAGGTGGGAAGTTCGGTCGGTCAGAAAAAACTTTATTTTGTTTTAGTATATATAAAAGAATGAAGATGGTTGTCTTATGAAAAGACAGCCATAATGAATTGTTCCTTGATTGTTGCAATTGCAAGATACAAAACATATAATCCCGCATATCGTATGGGTATGTGCGTTTATATTAAGAAAAACGTGAGAAGATAGACCTGACATCTGTTCGTATGTGTCGATAAACATTCCATTTCTTATGGAAAATTCAAGGATTTGTTTGTAAAGAGTGAACATCTGTGCTGTGTATTTTTTATTTTGTGGCATTGCTCAAGGACTGGAGATATCACGAAGCAATGTGTTTAAATTGTATCACATATGTAGAGAATGACACGTAAAACAGTTCCGTATGTTCGATCCTCGTTTCTCCATCCAATTTGTACCCTGAAAAGCTATCAGCATTCGGTGAATAATGATTGACTTCTTTTGGAAACTGTGAGATATTATATATATATAATAATGGGCCTATATTTATTTATATTTTGTGTTGGAAAATACCTATAACTTATTAAGCAGTCCATTTTACAATGAATTGATTGCAAATTAAAATTATTAATTTTGATGTGACCTGATACGAAATGTGTGTACCGACCTGGTATAAATCTAAACGTGTTCAATAGCTGTAGGTTTTATGATGTATCTTAACTCTGTCTCTCCATATATCCTTTTCTTCAGATCATTTTTAAGAAACCCGAAATTTCATCAGCTTTTAAAGTTAACTATTCGCCCTCATCAGAGTTAAATTGTGATCATCTACGTTGCAACATCGCCTAGTCTCGTAAATGGTTACCGAAGTATTGGACGAACCTGTTGCGTTCATCTTAAGGGTACTTATGCACTGAAAACGGTGGCATAAGAGCGGTACCTCCGAAACGTCAGGAACTATCTACGAGACTAGACACTGTCACAATCGAGATTACAATTTAAAATTTTGTTGTTGTTCCTTGGTTCTACAACTCCGTTTGTGGGTTTTCGCCGCCTTCTGAACTTAAAATAGGGTCCAATACATCTGCCTTGTTCTGTTAAGTACGATGGAGTCCAAAGTTGGAGTCGTACAGCTTGAAACGCTCGATGTGTCCACTACATAGTATTTCTTCTACTCACCTCTGCTCCGTGGTGAGGTTCCTCAAATCAGGTACATCGCACCAATACTCCTCTGGGATCACTGTGATGAAGATCTGGGTGAAGTAAACGAAGGCTACGAAGAATGCAAATGGAGCCAACAACGCGAACAGAATCTTCTGATACAGACCAAACTCTCCAATATGGGGCAACATGTCATCGAAGTCCATAATTGTCTTGTCATCCTGAACCGGGTTGGAAGGAGGCTTCTCGCCGGCCTGCGTATTCGTCTTCTGTTTCAAGGCAATGTCGTTGATCGAAGATTGTCGTGCCATCTTCATTTTCACTGCAGCCCACGCGCTAACCTCTCCAGCACTGGCTTCTGTTCGTGTTTCCATCGGGTCCCTATCCGTTGAATCGGGTATCCTGTCTAGTGACGTAGGCACTCCATTAACCCGTGACGTTGTGTCTTCATCTGTCTTGGAATACCCTTGTATGCTTCCCGTGTGCGAGTGACAGATATCCTGTTCTTGAGACAATCTGTTCTCTTCGCGTGGCGGAATCTTCTCTTGTGGTGGCATTGCTCTGCAGATATTATCCCAGTAACACTCATAAACCACTAAAACCACAATAAATCACCTTTGGCTGTCGTAACTTGCTTGCGTTTAAAAGGGGATTTCTGTAGTAGTTGGATTCGGATGATGGATTCCCTATATGGTAGCCCTCACAGTGTCTAGGTGATGCCTGCCTATCAAAATACTGCAGGCAAATCCTAGAACACGCAACCACGGCCCCATACACACGACTAAAGGTAAGACTGCCACAATATCGTTGCTTTATATACAGATTCGCTTCGGCTACCGACCGCTCAGAAGAAAGTGTCGATCATTGGCAGGGAGGGGAATTACAATCTTTCTGTTGGAGGGGTGAGGGGAAGGTCAAGATTATGTAGGAAGGAAATCCCTTGGGTTTGTTTGCGTATGAGAATGTTCTAATTTACTCCTTTCGAAGTAGGAAGTAATAGGTTTGTGTGGTTATTTGTCTTAGATTAATGGTCCAGAAATAAAGTTCTAAGACTCAGCAATCGTTTTGTTTTGTTCGCTTAACGTGGCGGTATTCTGTATCAAATCTGACTGTCGTGTTGATTGATGGCAAAAGGTTTTCATTCAGTGTTGCGCGCGTTTCAAAAGATGGCTACCGGAATGTGGGTGTATATACCTTTGCTCCTGCAACCTTTCTACCCTGACGTCAGAGTCGCAACTTAAACAGTGAAGAGTGGGCTAGTGAGAACACTAATAACGCGTAGGGATACATTCCATAAATACAGCGCTGTCGGTGAATCTCTGTTGGACTTATTCTTGTCTGGGGTTCATGGGGATACGGAAATTCGGCCGTGTAAAGTCAAAATAAGCAAACAAAAATCATGTTATGATATTTATGAACCGTAGAAAAAGTACTTATCACAGCTTTAAAGTGAAATGTCAACGAAATGCTTGCCCAAACTGATATTACGCTCGTACCAGAGCGCAACTTATAAAACATTTTAATTTGTATCCGGTTTTATAATCTAACCTAACTTTGTTTTATTATGACTTTTCCGTTTACTTTCTGAATATTTATTCTTTCACATATGTTGAATGCAAAAAGCCAAGTTGCAAGTTGATAAAACAAACATATATACAAGACCTAAACGTTTTGACCTTTATAATAGCAGTCGTATTTTTCGCATGTTCCTACAGCGTGTCTGGCAGATCGCGTATAATCAAATTTTGCGAGGTTAGGAAATAATTATTTGCAAGTGACTAGTGTCGATCCCATCTCAAACACTTTTCCGCCATATTGATGTTACAAATTGTAGAAAATTAAAAATAAATATGATTTTAGGGCAGACCCCAGTGGCTTAATGTCTATACCAAATTTCTTCCAAATCCATCCAGTTGTCGTTTTTAATCATGTGGTTGGACATGTAGACATGGTGAACATCGCGTTCATTTCGTTCACGTCACGAAAATAACGAATATTATTTGAACATTCAGTTTATACCGCAAAGAAAACATAACTTTTCCATTACAAAGTCCAGTTGGTTAATACCGTTTAGGGAAATATGTCTGGTCTTTGTTTCTTCAGAGAAATTCGAGAATCGTAAATACACTATGGACAAATTCCAGAATTTCTTGTTAATAAAGCAGGCGGTACGTGTAATTAAAACGGAATTTTAAAGGATTTAACAATTTTCGTGAAATGGTTTTAATACAGACTAGTGACAGGTCAGTATGTGTCACTTAACAAGAAACTGCTCTACGAACAGATGATGTAAAATATGTGGAAGTTGCATTTAGTGACGTAGGTAACAGGACATTTTGGTGCGTATGTAAGAACCGCTACTAGTTCTGGGGAATACCCCCTTGCGCCATACTCCCAGCTCCGAGGTACTGTTCCAGCTGTCTGCAAACCGGTTAGGTCAATACACTTGGGATCCCAATGTGTTATCCTACTTCCACCGAACTCTTTGAAACATCGGTGAGACGTTTAACCTGTATTCGCGAGCTACTCGGTTCGAATTTCTTCCGATAACCTATCTGATGCTCCAGCCGAGGTTCGTACTGCTTTCCCCCAGTCTCCACACCCAAATGTTGACCAAGTACTAATAAGGCTACCATCTTACGAAGTGCGATCGGAAAGTTTCAAGACTGCGCCTATAAAAACCCGTACACTTATCTCAGGTATTAAATTCATCCATCACCCTCGAAGTAGTTCCCCTGGGAGTGAACACAACGATCCCAGCGCCGCTGCCAAGCCTGGAAGCATCCCTGGAAATCTTTCTTTGTCAGCCTGTCAAGCACCATCTGCGATTCTGCCTGAATCTCTTCTATTGTCTCAAATCTCCTTCCCTTTAGCTGAATTTTCATCTTTGGGAAGAGGAAGAAGTCACACGGCGAATAAGGAGGGTGCGGGATGACGGCCATGGTGTTTGAGGCCAAAAACTGCCGAACTTTGAGGGCGGTGTGCGCTGGCGCGTTGTCATGATGCGTCGCATGTGGAGTTCTTCCTTTAGAATCAGCTGACAGGTCCCATAGCCTATCCCAACAACGTCGCACAAGTCGTTGATGGTACGACGTCGATCTTCGTGAATGGCCTGCCGAATCTTCGTAACATTTTCGGGCGTTGTGCTCGAAGATGGTCGTCCAGAACGCTCGTCATCATCGACAGAGGTTCGGCCATTTTTAAAACGTGAATGCCACACAAAAGTTTGTGCACGACCCATTGCGGACTCCCCAAATGCTTGCTTTAGCATTTCATAGGTTTCCGTAGCCGTTTTCGCGAGTCTTTGGCAAAATTTGATGCACACGCCATTCCGAAATCGCAGGAGGGTCGGTGTAATGCACTACCAAAACGCCCGTAACTAAGAAACAAATGCTAATTCGATGATGCCGGCTGGCACACTGATTCACTATGAATGTAGGCCGCACCCCCTAGCGGCAGAAGCTCGTACTACATCCGGTTCGCCCTCTATTTACACAGTCTTGAAACTTTCCGATCGCACCTCGTATATACACATTTTTTACCCTATCCTGTTTACCTTCGCCTTCGTAATGATTTTCTTCCTCATTTACCGACTTCCGAAATAACTCCTCTGCGGAAGTTCAGTGTCGATATGTCGATAGCTACTTTTGGGGAGAATTTTAATTGCATATTATCAACTGGATTGGTTCCCATTATAGGCCTGTTTACTTCTTATTAAATTCGACCTTACACCAGACACTCCTAGAGAACGGGATGGGCTTCGCTGTTTTCTTCATTCGTGGAAAAGTTGTGATAATGTTTGCGTATCGATCCATCGCACTTTCGCTGTCGCCTTTTTTACGCAGGCGCGCGGAGTAATACACGCCAGCCCGTATCTGCTCGCCTCTCTCAGTAGCTATGTAGATATCGTTCCACACCAAGTGTACTGCGACTGTACTTTTCGCAATTCTTGGAAACGATTGTTGCCCTTGTGTTCTGTCACCCTGACAACTTTCAGCCAGGAATTTCGGCATTAGCCCAAATGTTCTCATGCTTATTAATAATTAATTGTACATATTGTAAGTGTTATGTTTTGCGAGTTTTTGGTTTCCCTAACCAGATTTTGCCTCAAAGTTCTTAACTTTGAACCTCGAGGTTTTGCCGTCCGTGGGGTTTTCAAGAACCACAAACGGCGAGGGTTTGGTGTCGCTTCATTTAAATAAATGTAAAAAGTATGAGGAAGAAATTATAGCGTGAAGCATACACCGTTATCATGAGTTTGTATAATTTATGATGCAGAAATGCTGTAATACGTCTTCAATGAAAGGAAATGAGGTTTAAATAATAAAACCAGATATTCAAGGATATATTTGGACAGTAATACTTAAGGACACAGTTTTAATTTCCTTGTAAGGATATTGTGGTTACATGCAAATGACAGGAGTTAGAATTTTCTCATTTAAAAAAAAAAATAGGCCAGATTGGCATTCTTCATCCTCATATTTGGTTTCATGTGGAAAATTTGGCAACTTTGTTTTGACATCGGAAGTCAATACGATGACACTGAACGATTTGTTTCAGTAGTTGGCATTCCTGCTTGACATTCGGAGGATTTCGGGTTCGAAACTCATCTCGGATACAGCAATCTTGACAAACTTCTTTATAGTCTCCATTCATCCACGATACCTTCAAATAGGCCACGACCTCTTTCTCTCAAATCTATCTCATTACTTCAGTACAGTCATCTTCCGTTCAACGAAATCTGGCCCACGTAGTTGACAAAGCGTTCTTAAGCCAATAAGCCAACGAAACTTTAAGGATTATGTTCTGTATTATAGCTGTGAAGCGGTTATCACCCTTTCGGAGGAACCAGTCGCTTCAATATTCGGGATAGAAGACTGTACGGCATCAGAACCTAGAAGCCCGCAGTCCTCATTTTTACCGCCGTGAAAACTTTTAATCTCAAACGATGCTAGTTTCATTTGTCTTCACGAAAATGTGGTGCTCTTTAATGCTAAAATGGAGTACAATAGTAAATTTCCAGTCATCTTATTCTCCTTGATTTGTTGCACCCTAATGATATCTGGCGAAAAATAAAAATAATAAAACTCTCCAGTGTGTAATTTTCTCCAGTTTGCTCTTATTTCCTCCCTTCTCAGGCCTAAATATTCTCCTCACAACTCCGTCATGAGAAACACTTGATCTGTGTTGTCTCAGGGCAAGAGATGAAATTTTACCCCTCACCCATACCCAGGAACAGGTATAATTGTGTTTCAGATCATTGTAATATTCCGGTCAGGTCAGAGACCCTGCGTGAATTTCAGTATGGAACGAAATTTTTATCTCCCCCTCAGCCCCCCCCCCCAACACCCAAGATTATGTGAGACCCCTTTATCGGTTAGGAAGTTTGCCGGGTGACGAGGGAGTCAGTTAAACACTTAAGTTGATACGGTGTCATTAAATAACTAATCGTCCCTGTCCATCCGGTCCTTGACCGTCACCTGACTCATTCAATATGTCTTTATTTGTACATATTAAGTTGCGTCCCAACGTTTCGTAATATTACATTTCTTTTACGATGTCTTCAGCTTGGATTTTCCGAGTTGCTGTAAATGGTGAGTTCAGGCTCTCAGGGATTCACCTTCGCCCGTCCTCATATTTTTAACACCTCGCGTCTTTTATAGAACGGAATTTTCCTGATCTGTCATTGTTTCTGGACTATAGAAGAAAACGAATCTAAAGCCTTAAGCCGGGGTCAGAGTAAACACGTGCCAGTAGTTCAAGTGTAAACTGAGCTACCAGACTGTACTGCCTTTGAATTGTTTTAAACCTTATTCTGTTTCAGTCATCCAATCACGTTTATCGATAATCCAGTCCACAACATATTTCCTCAGGATCTAGTTCAGTATTATCCTCCCATCTATGCCTAGTTCTTCTAAATTCTCTCTTCCCTTCAGGTTTTCCAACCAAAGTTCTCCCCCATACGCTTATATTACCAAGTTATCAGGTTTTGAGTTGTTGTTTCAAGTAGGCGAAAAGCTCCTGAACACGTGTAGTTGATGCAAAAACATTTGCAATAATTCGAATCATTGCAAGCCTTCGTAATTTTAGTATGACCTTTGACCGGTGTCATTATTTCCATTTTATAACGTTGTGATATAGATGTATAATGTGACTAGAACGGACTTAAAGGTTTTCATTTTTATGGCTTTCGGAAAGAATTATTGGACGCTCTAGGACGAAGTTTACTGACAGCCATGGTGATTAGTCCCCATGTGAGATACAGCAACGTTCATGTTTGTGCGATGTACCTTTATCAAGTTACCATACCCCTGGTAAATGTTGTTTAAATACAACTCCCATTAAACGAAGGTCATATTCATAGTAATTAAGTTTATGGCATTTTTCACATGTTGCGACGCAAAGAATTAATAATTGACGTCAAATAGGCAATATTTTCCAGTAATTATAAAATTTCCTTTTATTTACCGTCCTATCCTTGTCGTTTGTGGTTGATGGTAGTGTAAGAAACCCAACAATAATTATATTCTTATTATAAGTGGGAGAGACATGTCGGTTGTAAATATTATTGCCTAACGAAACAGATGACTAACAAGTAACTATTCGCTCAAGGATTCTTGAGATGAAAAAGTGTCCGTGAAAAATGTCTGTAGGGTTACGTACCACGATACAGCCTTACAAATCGGATGTTAAATACATTATACCGCGTCATTATATCTGGCCTTTCCATTCAGACATTTAATTATGACTCTTTAGAAAATCAAATTTAATTATAAAACCCAACTCACAAAATAAAACTGTCAGTTTCTTATATTCCTTGCATTTTGTGGAACGAACACTTGTTTAACGGGAAGGACAAATGTTATATAACTATCATTTTTGATTATCTGTTTAACGTCACTTTATCAACTACACTGGTTATTCAGCATCGGTAACAGGTGATTTATGAATGATTGTTGAAATAATATGTGAAAGGAAGCGGTCGTGGTCGAATTTTCCTATAAGTACTAAGGAAAATCCCGAAAACCTCAATATAGCTGGTGTTCGGGGCCAAGGTTCGAAGCCCGATAAAATATTATTGGTTAAATAAATGGGATTGTCACTTAATGTACTTAACCAAGCCTGTGCAGCAGAGTAAATTTTAAGAAGCTGATAGTCGCTAAGCTGGCTAATAAATTTAAGGCCTTTTATATAATCCGAAACTTTCTTACCTGCCATTGGCGCCGATACGAAGCCAGATTAATCCAGTGCACATTGTCATACCCTACTTCTATAAAATCTATTTTAATATTATCCTCTGCATATGATGGGCGTAATAACAGGACCTTTTATTTTTCCCGTTGAAAATTCCCCTAGACTATTCAGAAATGGTTCTATACTAGGAATTTAGCTACTTTGGACTTCGCAACATTTCGTAGAATACAAGGAGACGTGACAAATAAATCAACGCCGAAGTCAACGGAAGATTTATTGAGGAATTGTCTTAAATGATTCGCTGCCGAAATAGTATCGACTAGAATGTTTATTTTGCATGTTCTTGTACACTGTATTCTCCTCACGAGTCGACAGTGGTTTTAACTGAAGAGAGAGTTCAAATTCAGACGTTGTTTCTTTTGAAATCACATAAATATTTCATAATAACTGTTGAAAGTGACAAGTGTTACTTCCTGTGAAACTCAACTATTATTTGTTCATCATGCCTTGAAACACCCGGATGGACACAGACGGCCTCAGAGCGAGGCAGACCCATGGCTACGTCTCCAAACATCCGCATATTGACACTCGGAATCAGCATTTGATTCAAGGATAATTTGTTATCACTACGATTCATATTTAATGACATTTTATATCAAATTAGCATGTTTGTAGATTTCTTTACGAAGAGTATTGTGTTGTAATTAAGACTTTTGTCATTGGTTCCACATAATCTACAAAATTATTTTCGTATATGCGTTTTAATAGACCACAACGTTTTGGTATTTGATTGTATTTCCGTTTCAAAGAATAATCTGTTGGGGCCGTTTGGTCGAGCTAATCCTAAATCCAGACCACCTGAAGACTAAAAATAAAACAAACTTCCGAAACGTCGCTTTTTTGAAAACACATAGGTAATGGATAAGTCGAAGAAACAATTTTGCATAAAATTATATATTATTGTAAGCATGTCAACGTTGATGATTTAGTATTATTGAGAGGGAATAATTAGCTGTACTGATATTTATAATGACAAGAATTTAGAATATGTTCTGAAGATTTGTTGTTTGGATTGTCTGGGGTTGGAGTGAATTTTTGTTACTAGCTGTAAATCTATGGGTTTTGGAAACAACAAATTTTTTAAAAAATAATTTATTAGGTGCCCTGACAGAAGTGACCATGTCGTTACTCGGACAGTCTTTTGCTTCTCACCGCGGAAACCCTAGTTCGAACCCAGGGCAATCCATGTGGGATTTGTGACGGATATAATAGCACTGGGATAGTTTATTCTCCGAGTTGTTTGGTTCTCCACTGTCAGTATAATTCCACCGCTGTTCCATATTTACTCATATTATCTGGAGGTTCCAGAGAAAGTCCCATACGATGAATATAATTAGACGGGTGAACCACGGTTGGATAATCCCAAACACCCTGGTCTTGATAAGTCACTTCTGGCTTCGCGCGAAAGAACCGGATGCAGAACCAAGACCTTGA
The DNA here is from genome assembly GCF_977971745.1 of Zootermopsis nevadensis. Taxonomy (NCBI): domain Eukaryota; kingdom Metazoa; phylum Arthropoda; class Insecta; order Blattodea; family Termopsidae; genus Zootermopsis; species Zootermopsis nevadensis. The sequence goes on along the minus strand of NW_028259144.1, from coordinate 7,136,900 downwards.
AGCCAGAATATCGTGCCATTAATTTTTCTTGCAGATCATCTTGCCGAAATAATTTATGTAAGCCTTGAACAGATTTCTGTGAGTGCAGAAAAGGTCAAGTCTATGAACTGTGTCTGCTGTTTACATGCGATCTTCTTATTCTTTTTCTTCTTCTAAGATTACGTATTGTTTTCCGCTACGTCATCACTTAAACGTATAAGTGTTCAAATAAAAGACAAACAAAACAATATGAACTTTTGAGCTATTAAATGACGCTGGTTCATTTACACATGTAACATTACATGGAAAGACAATTATACTAATGAGTTGTTAAGGACACGAGTGAACGTCACGAGAATAGATATTGAATAGGCTATATTTTTACTTAAATAAGAAACTCGGTATTGTTACGTGTTCTATGACACAAAATTTATTAATGTCAATACAGTTAGGCCATAAATGTCGACATTTAAAACTATTGCATTGTTCTTTCTTGATTACTCTGTATATGTAAAACGTATGTGAATTAGAATAAGGTCTTGCTGTTAAACTGTTATTTGTTTGTAACTGTGTACAGGTGTTAAACACGTTCACAGAATTTTGTAATTGGTGATTATCGTCACAGTCGTCATTATTAGAAATTTAAAATTAACTATTATCTACACTACCGTCTATTTAAAAGTTCAAGTAATTAGTCGGTTGAGGACCATAATATTCTCCATAAAAAAATATAGCGTTCTAGAGGTCTCGTGACGCTAATTACGACTGCACACCAACCTTATAATATTTGTTGACTTAGGTTTTATTTAATTCACGCTAATAGAAGTAAATTAACACTTCAGTAAGATTCTTAGTTACGTAAATCCTACATCATGAAATGGCTGACTGGAAACTTACCCTTGGTATATGAAGAGAAGACATGAGAATCTCGTTTCTCGCAAACACCTAATGAGTTAGTGGTACAAGGTTTATAGCTAAATGTCAAATGACAAAGAAAGATGTTTAATGAGTATAGCGATAGATGTCTGTCACATTTTAGAGTACTTCCGCTAATAAATTTGAACGTAAGTGTAATTTCTCGGCTGGAACTGCATGGCTCATCGCGTGACGGACATTGGCTATTATATTAGTAGTACAACTCGTCTGTATTGTAGTTTATCATCACCAATTTTCATGGAAATTGTTTGAAGAATATTTTGTCAACGTATATTTTCTAAAATCGCTTAAATAGACGACGTAATCCAGAAGAATAGAAACAGATAATGATGTATCCGATAATTCCAGTTTCAGAAAATAATTGGATCTGGCACGCTTATTATTCAAATGCTTTGTCTGAAAAATTTGCATTTTGATTCTAGTCTTGTATCAACTCCATCTTGTAACGCTTTTCCAGCGGTTTGTCGGATTATCGACTGGAGGTTATTTCGACGTGGATGGGTGATCAGTATCCCCCACAAATGTGTTTCCTTCAACGCCCTCCTCTCCCAAGATACACTCTGCTGAAAGGTTATAAATGGTTTCATTTTCATTTGGTTCACTGCAATTCTCAGTACTTCGGTGCAGTTCTGTGGCAAACATTTATAATACACCCCTTTCATAGAACGTAGGTCTAGATTTATCAGAATAAATATAAGTCGAGAAGAATGAGATGGGCTGGGCATGTAGCGCGCATGGATGGGACAGGAGGTGTGCACCGGGTACTGGTTGGGAAGCCTGAGGGGAAGAGACCGCTGGGGAGACCTAGACGTAGATGGGAGGATAATGTCAGGCGGGATCTATTGGAGATAGGAGTTGAAGGAGAATGGATTTTGTTGGCCCAGGACAGGGTCCGGTGGAGGGCTTTGGTTAATTCGGTGATGAACCTTCGGGTTCGGTAAGCCATCTAGTTAGTTAGTTAGTTAGCCATTTGAAACCAAAGCCCGTCTGAATATTTAAGAATTCAGTCCTTACCTCAAAGAAAACAACACTTTGCAATTAACATAGACGAGTCGGTTAATGCTGTTTAAGGAATTAATCGCTGTTTACACCGAGAATCGTACAAAACATGCACATTTTTCAATTCATATTTACTGAATGTTAAAGCATGTGGTACGTACATTTACCACTGGGCTTTAAGTGGAAAACCCATCAAGACGTACGTGTGTTAAATGAAAATAATCTGTGCTGTAAAACAAAGAACTTATTTGTAGTTTTTAAACGTTCTTGTTCTACCCACAGTTGAATGAATAGCACGTATGTTTAGTATTCAAAAGTCTGGGGTTCACTTCTCGGCATGTAGACCATCTGTCCTGACTGAGGTACGTGCTAGAGTTCTCGCTGACCGGAAGAAATTAGCTGCATTACATTTACGGGATCTGAACATGCAGAATTGGAAATCAAGATCGTCTTGCACCAGCGAGGTCGTGACGCCCGGATCATTAGTCACCGGAAGGAAATTTCCAAGGAGGGTGGAGGGGAGGGGGGAAACCGAAACTGTTGATCGGTTAAGACCCTCGGCCGTAATGTCATTTGTGGTATTTTAATGATGCTGTTGATTTCTTTATTTGTGAAACCCATCGTCCGTAGAAATGTCCGTCAGTTTTTGTTTTCTAAAGTCTTAACATAAGAAGTAAAAAGATGGAGACAGCGCGAAATGCTTTTCAATGTTATTACGATAACTGATTAGGTAGTCTGTGTGTCTATAGGTAGATATATACACCTGATGTCTGGTTTGATAGGGATCATAAATATACTTCAAAATTTATGGTCGTTATTTTATTTTGTTCTGTTTTGCAGCCTTAGAATGAGGCAGGTTCGATTTTTTTATTTCGGTTGTGTTGTTTGATCACATGAAAAATGAAGGTGTAAGACAATGAAATGCTTAGAATATTTGTGTCTAAAATGGAATATGGGAGTCGGAGAGAATTGCTCAGTGCGCTTCTCACCCAATTAAGCTCAGGTAACAGACCATATAATGTCTGCAATTCCAGAATGCCGAACTAAAAGTAATTTAAAACGAAGAGGTTGTTTCCAATAAGATTTGAGGTTCTCGCGGCGTTAAAGATGTCGGTATTTGTGTTCTGGATTTTACGCAGTACGTTCCTCCGAAACACCGTTATGTATCTTCATATGCAAGGCTTAAGTCTTTCAACCCTGAATATGGAGATAGCATGTTCCAGCGAAACGTTGGTAGAACTGGGTCCACCGATTGTGGCCGCTGACCTTGTAGGGAGTGCCCAGTATGCAGACCACTCAATGAAGGAAGGAGTTTCCGTCGGTCAGTACAGTCTGTGTCAGTGCACCAGTGTAGAAGCCTGATAATTGTTGTCTTGTGACTGTGCTGTGTTAACAACATGCCACCTGTTCGTTGCAATCTCCTTTCTGGTCATTGATAACGCCTCGTATCACAAAACTCAGACAGACAAACCACCGACGTCTTAATCAAAGAAGGACGAAATGAAAGCCTGGCTATTGGAAACAAACATCTCATTTGTGACAACGTGTTGAAAGCTCAACTGTACGATTTAATCAAATTAAGTAAGTCAAAACACAAATAATATGTGATTGATCAGATTTTAGCAGAAAAAGAATTTACTGTGCTGAGACTTCCGCCGTACTATCCCGATTTAAACCCCATTAAACTTATTTGGGCAGATGTAAAACAATGGGTTGCAAGCAAGAACACAGCATTTAAAATTAAAAACGTCAAGCATCTGTGTCGGCAGAGATTCGAAGAAATTGTCAAGGAGAATGGGATAATGTATGTCAGCATGTGGAAAAATTAGAACAAATTTATTATGAGCAAGAAGGCAAAATCGAAGACGCTATTGAACGTATTATAATTGAAGATAATGGAGTGGACAGCAGAAACGGTGGTGATGAATGGAGTGATATGTCAGAAAGCGATGATCTGTGAGGACCGAAGAGTTATGAAGAAGATAAAATTATCTAATACTATCTGCAGCGTTAATTTTCTAGTGTAGTGAAATCGACTTTCCTGTGTTACATAACATGGTGGTATTTTATTTGGAGTGTACTGTACGCGGCCTGCTGCCAATCCTTCCAGCAAACTTCTGGTAAGTGACTCGCTCCGAGGTTCCAATTCACAATGTTCAGCGGCCTAAAACGCTGGAACGCAGTATACGTGTCCGTTTTTCCTTATCCTACTTGATTTGATCATGCTAATAGTATTTATTGACAAGTAAAATTTACGCATGAAGCTCCTCAATATGTATTTTTCTCCATTCTGCTGTCAGATATTCTCTTGTAGGATATCATAAAGATAGTATAAATTAGCGTGTGTCTTCTACGTGTCAGTTAATGAATGACAGTTACACAATAAAAGTGTTCCAAAACCCTGAACTATGGCCACAACAGTAACCGAACATCAAGGAAAGGTTAATTATTTTAATTGTAAGAATTTCATGGGCATTTATATAAGCAGTCGTTAATTAATGGGAAACAATGTGTTATATGCAAATACGATAATAAACGCGTACAAATTTAGATATTAGTTTATCTTGCTAATTACGTCAACTTCGTGGTGCTTATTAAAATTATTTTAACACTTTTAACCGAAGTTTATATAATAATATTTAACATTATATGTATATTATTTAATCATGACATTGTGGCATTGTGAAATATTAATATTAGCCCCATCTGAGCACAGAATAATGATAAAGTGGGTTTTTTTAAAAAACAAAAGCAATATGAAGACAGTGATGTATATTATAACTGACGATCTGGCGTGTGGTTGCAATGACGTCACAAACGATTCAGTTCTTAACCACGCTTCACATAGTCTTTGTTTCTCATTCGCTTTGTGAAATTCTAAAGAGAGAGCGGAAAAGAGAGATGAAGAGTAGACACAGAGAAGGTGAAATAGACATAAAGGGACACAAAGAGATAAATAGATAATGGTATCGTTTAAGATAGTGAGACCGTATGGAATAAATGAATAAAATACGCAAAACATAATTGCAGTTGATTGAGAAAGTGTTGAATGCAGAGAAAGATAAATATAAAGGCACAATTAAAAAAGTAGGATTTGAAGTTTTCACGTCTGTGAATCCTAAGATGGCTGTCCTCTGGGTTGTAGCGCCATGTAGTATGGTAGAAGTTAACCGACGTTTTAGAGGTCCTTGCTACCTCTGTCATCAGGGCGATGAGTCAATTTAAGAGAATTAAATATAAAGAATGTGTAGTAAATAATGAAAGAAAAAAGGCCTCTATACAGTAAAATAATGAGGGGATGGGGGGGGGAAGAGGTGAAGACACCCCGTACCTTTTTTTCGAAATAGAAAAAATCTGTAATTTTTTTTCTTTCAATATTGTTTCTCCAAGATGAACATTCTTTTCTCTTCACCTCTTTTTCTTACAACGCGCACTATCGGACAACTACGATGGAACGAATGTATTTTTGCTGTTGTAAATATTGATAATATACTACAGAATTTACACCTATTGTACTGTTATTATTATTTAGTGTTCTGTCTGACGACAGGTCCATATGAACAGGATCCTTCCATCCTTTTCTCGGACTGGGACCTGTTCATATACGTTCTTGGCAGATGATCCAGAAGTGGTTTGCCATTGCCTTCTTCTGTGTGTGAATGGAGTAATTGTTGGGATGCCACGGAGAAACCGGAGAAGCCCCCGGAGGAAAACTGCGTGTTGCCTAGACCACGGGCACCGCCGTTAATCGAACCCGGGACCCCAGGATTACAAGGCCAGCGTTCTAACCGCTAGACCACCGTGCTGTACTGTACAGCCTTGAAATGTGTTTTGTTGGATTAAGTTTTGTTCTGTTTATTGTGAGGAAATTGGAAAATAATAAAGAAAAATGATAGATGTACAAAAGGAAGAACAAAGAATCGTCCTTGGTTTATTTTCACGTGTGTCACATATCCATGTTAACTAGGCAAAATTGTACAGGTGTGCCAACTTCTAATTGTACAATAAAATGCAACTCGTTGCCATGTAACCTTAAGTGGGTTATTCATTACGCGTGTTCATGGTCTCTTACATTCAATTCTAATTGAGAATGTGTGTAGTTTCTTCAACAATTAAGTATGAGAAGTGGTTTAAGGTTATGTGTGGTCTACAACGTGTTCATGGAAACCTCGTGTAATTCTGTTTTTAACAAGTCGACGTTAAGAGCAACACGTGCGTTATCTTGCGTATAAAATGAGTACCACGTCCCTGCAATTTCCATTACTATATTTATTTTTCCCTCTTTGTTCGCCTGTTAAGTCATTAAGACGTCTCGCCGTCAGCGAGTTCTGATCCAGGGGCTTTGCCCCGCTGGTCACCTTTCTCCTCCCTAGATCACCAGATCTGGACACCATCTTTGCTTCAACTAGCCTGGTTGTAACGGTGTAAAAATGACCGAAGGTCACTGTTGGAACACATTGTTGTATGGCATTAGTGTAACAATTACCTACGTAATATTCAGGCGACTGTTGTGTTCTCTGTGCCAGTAAGTTGTTGTATCGGCCTGTGGTCTTAATTCCGCGCCGTCTCCATGTTTGTAATTGTTAATATATGAGACAGGATATGTAGGTATCTTAACGGCCTAGCTTTCCTGCTTCCAGTGGTTTGTTAGTTGTTGCCTTCAAATGGAAAGCTAAACAAACTTTTCGCTCTGTCGCCATGTTATTTCTTACACATAGAGCCACAACCTTCCATTTTTTAATATATAATCTGTTAGGCACACAGATACCTACAAGAATTGACGATAGAGTGTGCCACCTGAGAAATTATGAAGGCAGCCATATTGGTAATATGGTGATACAAAATTAAAACTCTCGTATTTGCTTTTGTTTCTAGTAGCATAATCCCTATTCGTAGTTTGACGATGTAATTCAAATTAGTCTGTTAGTTTAAAAGTTATCATGTGAATAAACACGAATTGATGGACTTGAGATGCTACGTATAAGCAAATGGTCTAAAATCCCTTTACCACGTACAACAGGATTCTTTAAAATTTACTTCTGTAAGCGAGTAAAGAGAATTATGATGAAGCAAGTCGCCCGTGGTCTTGAAAGGAGCGGATATTATTTCAATGTCATTTCTCGAGGACGTTTCATGTGTGAATGACGTATATTCTAAGGTAAATTCCCCGAAGTGGAGCATGATGGAGGTAAACTAGACATTGACACACAGGAAATATCCGTATTTGGTTTTTAATAATCTACAAATGTGTGATTATAGCCTGTGGTTACGTTCGAAAATCAGGACCAACGGAAGAATAAAGAAGCGATGGACTTTCGGTATAAAATGTACTACTAAAAAAAGTAATTGGAAGAAACTACCCATGAAACTTTTTAATTAAGTGATATTGTATTATAATTAAGATATTAGGAACTTATAGGACTCATTCATCTTAACCATTTGAAATTCATTGGTCCCACCTGCTTCACAATCAAAACTCTTATTTTTTGTATTTTATGGGTTTATTATGATTCTCGGTGTCCTTTTCTCTGCTGGATTAACAGTTTTTCTCATACAATTCATTGTTTCGGAAGGAAACTTTGAAAAGCATAGTAATTTCTGGCCTTTTTCATTGTTTTAATTCGGGTGGGGCCGCTGCAAATCAGAGATGCATTCTTTCTCTGTCACCGTGGCTAACATCTGTAGGAAAGGCAGGCGACCTTCGCTGTAACCGGTTCCTCAGGACAATGACACTGCGGAGTTTCGGAAGAAAGGTAATGAATGTTTGCAGTCACCCACAACTTATTTTGACCTAAAACGTCAAGATGATTATTGATCGTGCTTTGTAGAGAATATATTTATTTTGTTTTATAATAGTATAGAATCGAACCCCGGTCGTCCAGCTTATAGTCTAAGAAAACAAAAATTCTGTTGATGGCTATCTTCTGGTTTGTTGCGCCGTGTAGTCTGGTAGACGTTTACAGACGTTTCAGAGGCCCTTCCTGCCTCCATAATCAGGGCAAAAATTCTGTTAGTCACCTAACGTCACCTGTGCCGAAGTCAATGGTAAAGTATCAGTTTTCAGCCAATAGACCAGAATTTTTACGCCGTGCATACATTTTCTAAGTTGTCATAACTTGCATTCGTTACACTCACTAAAAGTTTAAGAGACTGTGCGTCTTTGTTTTGTCATTTGACTTCGAGGGGAGCAGAAAATGTCTCGCTTCATGGTCATTGCATTTACAGTTATCATAGTAATAACAATACTAACTATTTGATGGTCAGTATGACAAGTTCAGGATCCCTTTCCTACTTTGCGCTTTCGTTAAAGTTACTTAAACCGTGAAATGATAATTCAAGGTCTATTAGTTTGCAATGACAACCGGAAGATTCTGATATGTGCGCGACCTTCTTCCTGCTCCGTAGTGCGTGTCGGTGCCAATGTTTTATCACTTATGTTCCATCAGCAGAGTAAGCCGAAATTAGAATGTAATAGTTGCAGACCCATTACGTAAGTAGAATGATCTGCAATCATCGATAGGTGTATTAACGATTTTCTGAAGACTAGCGTTTTATGCCCCGTAAAATTTTCACGGGAATTAACTTTTTGTGTTGAACGGCAATACAATATTTTTGTAGGATTATCTTTGTAAATCGTATTTAAAGTACAAAATTTATTAAATTAATTTACAAACTAAATTAAATGCGAAAGCGTCTTTACGGCGACTGAATACCGCGATTTCTGTCAAAAGCATTAACACGGAACCGAACCCCTGACCAAAGACTTCCGCCAAAAGCAGTCTCCACCAGAACCCACCACTTTTCCACATCTCGAAATTTCATTGCTGCTAGCACAAGGGCCCGCCACTGATCCTACACCTGAACTACTACTTTAATTTAGGCAACAAATTTTATATCCATTTTCTCTATGTACATTTTAATAATATCCATCTGCGCCTAGGTGTCAAAAACCCTCTCTTCCTTTCAAGTTTCACATCTAAGTCATTGCATGAATTTCTCAATTGTTACGCATTCCACATGTCCAGCCAATTACATATACTGGGGATAATGGGAACGACCCCTTCAAATGCCTGAGCACTGCGGGTCCCAACTTTTTTAATTGGCTTGATCTATGGACATTCTGTAGGACTCCTTGGACGAGGGATCAACCCGTCGCAAGGCCTCTACCTGTACACAGGACAGCAGAACACAGAAACACGCGGACAAACATCCATGGCTTGAGTGGGATTCGAACCCACGGTCCCAGCGACCAAACGCCACAAGGCCCACGCCTCAGACCGCGCGGCCACTGCGGACCCCGCCAATTACATATTCCTTTATTTAATCACAATAATTATATTTGGTGAACACAAGCCTATCTCAGTGTAACGTTGTCGAGCTGTTTGGTTCTTCCTCCGTCTTAGCTCCAAATGTTCTTTGCATCTCAGGAAATTTCCCGTAATGTGAGAGACCAAGTTTTAGACCCATATAAACCAACAGGTAAACTTATAGGTGAGATTACAGGTTCTCACAACGTCGAATATTTGGATATCTTGCTCTGTGTTGTTACGCCGTATAGCCTGGTAGAAGTTTACCGCAACGCCCTGATGATGGTGGCAGCAAGTACTTCTGAAACGGTGGTAGACTTATAGCAGACTACACGAGGCTACAACCCAGAAGACATCGATATTAAAGGTAAAGTAAGAGATTTGTATATTTCACTCTTTACACTTACAGATTTGTAAAAGATGACAGAAGATTTTGAATCGTATGGGTTCATAATTAATCCTAATTTGGGTAGTTTAATTTAGAAGTTCACATGAACTTATCTGCAAAAGATGCTTAAACGGAGTAAAAGCAATATTTATGCTCGGAAAATGTACTAAGTTACAAATGAAAAGCGACTATATTTTTAAAGTGTAAAACTGAATACTTTGTTCTGTCTTTGTTCCGGCAGGAAGGTCATTTCTTTCATAATTAACTGTTAGGCGATAAATCTAACATTCTCTTACCGCAAAGTGAAGGGATAATGTAAAAATTATGAATACGTTAGTCTAGTTTGCGTTTATTTGAAGCGAAATCATGTTGTGGCCTTTGCGTCTTATCACGCTTAGTCTGTCTTGTAATGTTTCTTTCCTGGTTCTGGTGTGTGAGGTGTGATAAGAGATTTATGTTCCGGTTGACTGCAGGAATTACAAGATCACAAACCTACACGACCACCGAACAACTTTTTATAGGGTCTTCTTAAATAGTTATTCGATTGTTTTTAAAAAAAAATCCCGTTAATTTATTCCTCATTTAGAGACATTTTCAGTCGCTCATATCATACAGCGTCAAATTATAAGATGGTTAGTATACAATGAAGAAAAGAACACGATTGGAACCATCTTTTAGACATTAAGTTCTGAGACGCTTGAACGTACATCTTAAATCTACTTTTGAGAACGTGGCATTGGAGACTGGTTCGCCGTGCGTATCTGCAACTTATCCGGAGCACGAGTTGGGCGGGTCAGCATAATTAAAATTTCCCAGGCGTTAAGTTTACGATGAAAAATGTTTCACTTCGGCGAACATTGTAATTGTAATTTTCAGTGTCTACCTACATTATTAGCTTGCGGATATACTGGGGGAAAAACGCATGTGATGTGTAAATTAAAGACGTTATCAACACAGGAAATGAGACAGCAAATTACAAATATTGCCGTTGAGAAATATTAGACTGTATGTGATTCCGACTGAGACATAGCAATCGGTTATAGTTCTGTTTTATTCCTGCAGAGGGAAATTGTGCTGGTTCTATAATTCCGTCGCTGCAAATTCGATTGAGACGTCGTAATCGTCCGAGTTTCGAGAGTTCGATTAAAATCTGTAGGGGGCAGTATAATATAGGTGTTGTCTGTCGGACAAGAAAAATGTGTTTATGTAGCTCCCCACTTTATCGAGTTTTCATTTCAAACAACTAAAACGGGGTATCGTTGAAAAACTATTTTTTTATTTCCGTTGAATTTTAACGGGAATTGTCTGTAATATGGTTCTTTAATGAGAAACATTTATCACAGATTCCTTTAAAAATATGTTGACAGTATACTTTTAAACTTTGAGACAAAACATATAAAGAAGAATAAACATTTTTATATACTTAAGCATTCCAAATTGAATTTTTGGCAACCTCAAATTATGTTCATAAGAATGTTTCCTCTAAAGCGTAAATGACAAAAATCAAGAGAAACTTTGTTATATCTTATTATTAAATAAAAAGTAAGGTACTTATTAAATTTCTAACATAATATGTGTCGAATATCTAACCACCTATTCCGTAGAGAAAAAATCGAATAGATCAAATATCTTGAAACATAAACACCTTTCCCATGTTACCAGCATTATTTTTAGGCTATTAAAATTACTCTCAATATTTACATTCCATCGTATTTCTGTGAGTTTCTCATGATTCGTTACGTTGTCATGTGTAAGTAGGGCCTACCTACCTGCTAATCAATGGCTTATCGGTGCAGTACCAATTATCTAAGCATGTAATTATTTATATATTCTGAACTGAAGCCGGCCAGAGTTTCAAATCCGTATCAGATTAAGAAATGTAGGATTTTAGACTATTTAGACTATATAAATTATTGTCTTGTTACTGTGGATCACATCCAAAAAAGAAACCTAGATCTATGCTACGTGTCTTGAAAGCCAACATTATTGTGCAAACGGCTTACTATATTAGCATTATATTTTGTATTTTGCGTAATATTTTTAGAGAATTAGTTACGGAGTGAGCCACAAAACAAGCAAAGAATATTACGTAACTTTTATGTCAAATCCTTGTCAGGCCGAGTCTTACAGCCAAGGTCCACGACCTAAATGGCCTGATACGTATGTAAGCAGTGTTGTTACCGTATGTACAAAAACCTTGGATATTTAAAAATACAAAGGCTTCTAATGAATTTTGACAGGTCTGTAGTGCATGTAAAGTGAATAGAATTTATTAGACTTACAGGGATGATAAAGTTTACGTTTATGGGTCCTTGGATCAGAAGGGAATAGAAGCCTATATAAACTCTAAATTTAAAATATTACAATAATTGATGTTATTGGTATTAATTTCCACAAATTGAAAGCTTTACAACGTTTACAATGCGTCTGATTTTCATTCTTAAAGTTTTAGGATTGTAAACCCCGTTGAGAATCGATTAAGACTCTTGGTTTCCCTCAGGTCCTTCAAGAAGTTCTGAAATAGCACATTAGTATGTATTATGACAGTTATTTCTCTATGTACCGATTCAAAGTTACTAATATTTCTATTGCATATTAGTAAATATTAACATAAGCAGTGATTCAAAGTAATAAAATGTTCAAGTAAACATTAAAAGCAAAGCTTGGGGTGTAGATCAATATCGTAATGATTTTAGTAAATATAGAATTTCAAAAGATAGTATAATTGCGTCATATTGTGAATCAAATATTAAATTAATTTAAAAAATATAATTGTGATTAGACGGACAAAACCGAATAATTAATAGAATTTCAAACTAAGTATAAATGTTAGTGTGTCTTATCCTTTGTGTAAGGGAGGGGGATTTACTCAAACGTAATTTGTACTGACTTAACGCCCCTCTCACCAAACATCAAAGGTACAGAGTGTACCATTTAAAATACCACAATTCCACACTACGATACAAAAAAATCAGGAATGGATCCCCACACGTGTAATAAACTGTCTCAACATCCCCTATAACACTCGATTCAAGGTCATGCTTGTTGCTAGGCCTCTGTTCACGCAAACATGGCGTATTTACTAGTAAAACGTGTGTTCATTCTCGAACATTATTTCGCATCGAAATCACTCGCTACTGTTAATTAAGCATTTAACAATCCTCTCCTGACACAATAGTTCCGAATAAGACAGCGACATTTCTGGACACAGGAAGTGTGTGACAAATGTGCATCGAGCGACGAAGCAGATGAGTTTATGGCCGTACCAATTTTAAACAATGCAGCGTTGCATTTGAGACGTAAATACAATTGTAGGATTCAAATATGAAACTGGGGGCTGTTATTTGTCCAATATATTGTCACGTGATAATCACTTTTAATTTCTGCCACTGCAATGTCTCTTGTTTTTGCTGAGAATACGAGATGCGATCGGAAAGTTTCAAGACTGTGTCAATAGAGGGCGAACCGGATGTAGTACGAGCTTCTGCCGCTAGGGGGTGCGGCCTTCATTCATAGTGAATCAGTGTGCCAGCCGGCATCATCGAATTAGCATTTGTTTCTTAGTTACGGGCGTTTTGGTAGTGCATTACACCGACCCTCCTGCGATTTCGGAATGGCGTGTGCATCAAATTTTGCCAAAGACTCGCGAAAACGGCTACGGAAACCTATGAAATGCTAAAGCAAGCATTTGGGGAGTCCGCAATGGGTCGTGCACAAACTTTTGTGTGGCATTCACGTTTTAAAAATGGCCGAACCTCTGTCGATGATGACGAGCGTTCTGGACGACCATCTTCGAGCACAACGCCCGAAAATGTTACGAAGATTCGGCAGGCCATTCACGAAGATCGACGTCGTACCATCAACGACTTGTGCGACATTGTTGGGATAGGCTATGGGACCTGTCAGCTGATTCTAAAGGAAGAACTCCACATGCGACGCATCCTGTCTGAGGACCAGAAGCAGAATCGACTTCTCGTTTGTCAGGAGCTCAAAGATCTTGCAAGAACCGACCCCAACTTCCTTTCTAAGCTCCGTGTGACTTCTCCCTCTTCCCAAAGATGAAAATTCAGCTAAAGGGAAGGAGATTTGAGACGATAGAAGAAATTCAGGCAGAATCGCAGATGGTGCTTGACAGGCTGACAAAGAAAGATTTCCAGGGAAGCTTCCAGGCTTGGCAGCGGCGCTGGGATCGTTGTGTTCACTCCCAGGGGAACTACTTCGAGGGTGATGGATGAATTTAATACCTGAGATAAGTGTACGGGTTTTTATACGCGCAGTCTGGAAACTTTCCGATCGCACCTCGTAGTTAGTGTTGTTAGTGTTTCCAATGAATGATTACAAGTGCCTGTACTTTAGATTTTGAGTAGATAATGTAAGTTTTAAAGTGTTTTAATTGTTTCAAGCGAACGACTGGTAATGGTTAACAGTGTTGCAACATCAGTGGTTTGCTGTCAGTACAATTCAGTTCAAACATCGCAATTGTATAGTTCTGTCTCCTGTGGAACACATTTCACTCATACGCCCTCTGGTCACGGTTATAACGATAGTTGTGATTGGGGTTTACTGTTGTTACACACACGCGTGACATCAGCCCGTGTATACGCCGGTATTTTACCTGCCGACTAGTGTCCTCGGGAACCAGTGGATGTGAATGTGGGTCCTAGGACAAGGTTATAGTGGTTTAAGCCTAGCAGCAGTAGAAGTACCATCACAATCCACAGACGCTCACAGCCGAAACTACATGGACCAAAAGTGTTAGTGTTATCTTTCTTCAGGAAGGTTTGTAAGTTATTTTTTTAATAGCTTTATCATTCAAATTAACGCTTTCGAGCACGGAGCTTATTTAAATAATTAAAAGTTCGGTTGAATTTAAAAGTTAAGCTTCTACCTCAAAGAAGACAAAGTTCTACCATTGAAGAGAAAAATTGGTTAATGGTGTTTAAGTAAATAATCGCTGTTTGTTGCGAGACTTGTGTTAAATGCATCAATACACACAGTTTAAGAAATTCAGAGTTGTTAAATGTTAAAACAGTTGGTATGTATAATCACTACAGTGCTTTGAAGAACGAAGTGTATGTGATTTTCAATATATTCGTTCATGAAATGTCGAGTTTGGTTCGATTTTGGTATTACATTTATTGTTATGTCCCCAAACGTTTGCATATGGTTTCTTAAACTTTTTTTGTAGGGAATTTAGTCTTTGGAGTTTATTAGTATGAATATTTCCAGTAAAGTTTTCGTTAGTTGTTTTCCATGTATTTATTATTTTTTCGTTGGTAACAGTACAGGTAAATCCGTTACATTCCACCGCCACTCAATATGAACGTATCCGTGTACTAGCTATTAATGTGACGCCTTTGTACGACGGAGGTCAGATGTTTGCTGCTTTGACCTGAATTCAAGTACAGTATTTTTAAAGCTTGCAGTAGTTTTATGATATGAAGAAGCTGTCAATGTGTCCTCATTCCAACTTTGAACTAACTACGGATTTTACGGAACACTGAATGAACTTCAGCTTTGCCAATGGAGCACGACCTGGCCTCAAACCTTTTAATTTCCTACATTTAATCTAATGGTAACACTGACGACTAACTCACGAATTTGTGAGGTGGGAGCTTTACGGGAGCCAATTCTGATTGTGTCGTTGTCCTAAGATTGCTTACGAGTGATCTATTAGTATAAATACCTTAAAACAATTTGTTCAGACATAAGATTATAGATACGTAACGGATAATTTGTTGGCTTATTCGTTACTCGTACATTATGCTGAAAATCTGAACCACTTCTTGTCATTTACCAAACGCTTTCATCAAAAGATACTCATCCTATATGGCGAACAAAAGTAGACAGTGATGCTTTAGTTTTAATTTTTAGTTTATCGTGAAGTGTTTGATGAAATGTAAAGCTGTTCCTGTGTACTAAGCAAAGAAATGGTGTATTACAGTTTACATAAGCACCACATAGGGGAGTTGAGGTGTACCTCCATATGATTTAATCTCGACAGTAAACACGGAGTTGAATACTCAACTTGAACACCCGGATTTTTGTACTCTAGTGAAAAGCCCCTGTACCCGTTAAGTGAGGTTCGATGGGCAATCTCGACACGGTGGCGAAAATAAAAATTACTCTCTCCGTCGAAAACCGAACCCTGGTCTTCCAGGCTCTGTACTGACTCAGCTACCTCGCCTCCGTGAAGTATATTCGTGGAAATTATAAATAAGCATTAACAGCAAGTGGTCTCTTTTATAATATATTTTACCAAACTTAGGGGAAAAAGCTTCAATACATCGTGATAAAAATACTGGATGACAGAAACATTTTAATTTGATGACAAGTGCCCAAGGCAACTGACGTTGTTTAACAGTATAATCTTCGATACTTATTCCAAAGCCTGACATTATGGATACGAACAGAACTTCATTTTGGTAGTAGATTACAAACATATCTAATATCAGAATGAAGCATCCATAATGTCAGGCATTAAATTATTATGTACTACGGACTGGGCAAACGGGGTTCGATCCCCGACAGGGTCTAAGGATTTTTCCTCTAGCCCCTGCATCCAGACCGGTTCTGGGGCCCACCTAGCCTCCTATCCAATGGGTACCGGGGTCCTTTCCCGGGGGTAAAGCACGGTCGGAGCATGATGCTGACCACTCACCCCCCTCCAGTGCCAGCTCTCCCCCCAAGCGCCTACATGGCGTGTAGCGGGACAGCTTCACATATTTGTGTTATCCCAGTACTGAATATTGTGAGCGAGTAGTAAGCAGTTTACTTAAGAAAAAAATAAACGTTTCCGAAATACGTATTTTCTGCAAATAAAATGTTCTCACTCAGATTAGAACGCGGAACCTTCGTATTAGAATGCCAGTGAACAAATAAATACATTATTCCTTAATCTTGTAGCTTTGCCAGTGCTGTAGGACTGACTGTTAATGTGAATGATAACATTGACTACAGCTGTTTGCTGGTTAACTGAAGTTAGAGAACTGTTTGTTTTGCAGACAATAGAAATTCTGTTTTCAATATTAAATTCAGGATATTTCGATACCAATCTCCAATTATCCCTTGCAAGAGAACCACACAGAAATCTTAAAACACGTAGTTGATTAATATACATCTGAGCAGTTTAAATTAATATTCTGTGCGATATAGCGAATGCATCAAAAATAGATCGATATTAAAACTCGAAATTGAATCTGACCTTATCAACTCCTGCGATAACCACTTGTCTTCCAGCAGATATGGATGTATTTACATTTGCTTTGCCGTCAAACCTAGTCACACGTGTCAGATAATTTATTAATATTATTTTATGTTTTTCGTCTAATCAGGCAAAAATAAATCTAAATAAAGAAAAGTAAACTAGCTGTACGCTGTAAGGTTAGGTTAGGTTTTGGACTTTTGTTGCACAACGTGTGAATCTTTGTAATCGGCTGCGTATTTACTTCGTGAAGAATGTGCTTCAGACGTTGCGATCAACAACAGGATATTACATCGTCGATTATGAGATTCTTGTAGTACACGTGGCAATGCATAAATAGTCACAAGGAATCCAAACTGCATATTTTCCACGTTACATAACTAAGCGTTTTAATGCAACACTGAACCACAGACAATTTTCTTCTGTTCTGTCTATTTTTATTTTGTGTAATAAGGGAAGATGGTATTTCCCCGATGGATAATAAACTCTTAATGAACGTTATAAAAAAAATGTGACGTAACAAGACTGCGAAGAAAATTACACAATCAGCTTCTTCATAATATGTGCTCTTTACAAAATGATGTTAGGGTGATAAAATCAAGGGAAATTATGGCATGTAGCACGGATGGGGAAGAAATTAAATGAATACAATATTTTAATGGGAAAAATCTTTTGAGAATATATCACTTTCGAGACTATGGTGCAGATTTTGAGAATAATATAACTGAAAACATTTTTGTGCACGCAGACAGTGGAATTTTATACACAGATTTTTACACAAAACTGTACTTTGTGAACCAAAATAATACGAATAACAAAGCAGACATGTTTTTAACCCATACGCGCACTGTAGGACAGAAATATATCTCAGTCATGTGCTATCGCTTCGCGGACTTTCAATACCTTTCGTGAACCGTGACGGTTATCTAACCTTGGAATTACTTTGCGTCCACTGTAGTCTGGCGTTTACCAAGTTGAGCAAGATTAGTGTTATCCATTATTAAAATGTATCGTACAGAAATGTGGTGTTGGGAATAGGGTAAAATCATATTTAAATGGCTAGTTATTTAGAGTTTTTGACCTCTGGAAGGTCTAATTTAAAATCCAGTTTCTTATTTTCAGTAACCCAAACGTAATTTTTTGAACATCACTGTAGAGTCCGGCATACATAACAATGAAAGTCGCCAAGTGACAAATTGCTTGTTTGTTATACAATATGATAGGGAAAAACAGTGTGGTCTTTGTTTAAATTTTGTTTACAAAGTAACTGTGGGAGTTACGTAACTGGTTTGCTATGTATGACCCGTATGTACTAAATTCACATTGCAGTTCTCTGTAATGACAATATTTTTGGATTTTGATGCAGGTAAATGTATTATTGATGCAGTAAACTGAAGTAATGGTTTCTTGTTCTTTCATTCGGAACTCCACATATAAACACCGTATTTACAGATGCTGAATCTCTCACTTACGTGACATAAAATGTGAAGTTTGTTGACCTTGTGGAGTACAGCAGTTTTATTAATAGATAAGCTAATCTATCAAATGAGAAATTTAAGGGTTACATGATTAGTGTTGTCATTATTATCTAATGACGGTCTCTCGTATTTATTATTAAGCAAATGTTGCATTTTTATAACTGAATTATATGACTTACAGGTTAAAAACGGTGGTTATCAAGAATTGTTTAAAACATTACTAAAAAAATTCTTTTCTGAAGTTCCTTCTTTTGAAACCAGTTCTTGGTATGTTTTGACATCTTCCGTATATCAGGTGTCTTAACGAGATATTTTGGTATTAGAACTGTAATTAATTTATTCCTGTTAGTTTATAATTCTATTACAGAATATACTATCTATTCATGAGTCGAGGTAAAGATTTGCCCCTGTAGCTTCTGAAAAATACGTTTGACATTCTTAAATGCTGCAGTGAAACTTTCCTCAAGATATGTTCTGTTCCCAGAATGGTTGTCTTTTGTAGCTCACGCTGGAGTGTCTACTATGAATGTGATTTGAATGCACGTCCAGTCGCCCCAGTGATTTTATTTATTTTCTTTGCCTTCAGATTCCAAATGCGCTGTGTCTCAATCAGTACGTCTCTGTATTTTAATACTTTTCCACTTTATTTACTATTATCTATGTGTTTGCGCAATATGTGAATCCCTGACTAAATTCTAATGTTAGTTGCTCTTATCGTCCTGATGACCTCTGAAATGTTGGTAAACTTCTACCAGACTACAAGTCGCTACAACCCAGAAGACAGCCATCTTCAAATTCTAATGTCACCTGTCGCTTTTTCGAAGGAATGCTGCTTACCGTTCCACGGTTGACTAAGATAATAACATGGCGTGTGAAAACTGGTCTCGTGAAGGATGTTTCTTGTTACTATCCATTCGAGTGATGTCTCAAACCACCCGCTGAAAATTACGACTATATAACGTGTGTTAGCCTTGTTTTGCTATTGCTAGTTAGAAGCAGAGGTATTGGGCTTGACACGTGTAAGAATTTACCACGAGTTACTTACCGAAAAACTTGTTTTATTGCGGCGTAAGAGGGCCAACATGTCATTAAGATAGGCCCGTTTTCTAAAAAAAAGATACGTTTGTTACGTGATATATTTATCTGGGACATATTATGATAAGGAATGGATTGCTGAGCGATAGCATCGAAGGCCAGGTTGAAGGAAAGCGAGGACTGGGAAGAAGGCGGATACAGCTAACCGACGATCTGAAACAAGGAAAGATGAAGTTTCAGGATTTAAAACGAGAAGCTGAGAATAGGGAAAACTGGTGAGCTCTTTTTGGGCAGAAGAATGGACCTCTCGTCAGACAGAACACTCAATAATATATATATATATATATATTAAACCAGTTTTCGGCAAACTTTTCGTTACTGCTAATTGGCACTGGCTGTTCGTATCTTTGTCGCCTCCCGCAGAAAGAAAAAATAATGGTTTGGGCAGGAAGCGAAACTGTTTTTTATTTAACTTAAAGTGTACAACTGACATTTACTTTAAAGATGTTTACTAGCTTTTAAATAGTTTTAGTTTAATTTCATTGTTAAGTTTATAAAACGCCAGTTATTAATATTACAATAATTTTAATATTGTTTTGTTAAATTTAAATTTAAGAATGGAGCAGTGCATTTTTGTGCAATAACGCGATTGTAAACTTTGCATCTCCAGATATGTCTTATTACAATATTTTTGCGGGGATTTTCCCTTACGCTTATATTATATCAGTGTTCTCCAAAATAACAAAAAAATTGTGCTCTTCTCTCTTCGCATTGGCTAATTCCGAAGTCGTGTGAGCTTCTAGCTTCATTCTCCGTCTGCTACTGCCCTGGAGATAAAGCTTTTTGTATCCATATAATTGTAGACTGGATCGAACACATAACCGGTCTGGACTTATGGATTAAAAAAGGCTTCTACCGGAATTCGAGTGCAGAGTTTCAGATAAACATAAATCTTCAGATTTGGACGATGTGTTTGGAACAAGTACCAACGGTTTCCCTCGATTGCCATAACCTAATGACCTGGAACTCCCAAAGTTTCTCTTAGTTAATACGAACCTTTTTTCCGTACGGTTGCTAATTCACGTCACATCTGATTATAAGTAACCCTGACCTCCTCTAGAAACTAGTTCATATAACATAAACAAAACATGTTTCATTGACCTTTAAGTTACCGTGCAGAAGAAACGAATTTAGATGTTTGGACGAGTTACATATGCCCGTTGTTTCTCCGTGTTGTCTGACAGATGTTTACCGACGTTTTAGTAGTGCTTGCTGCTTCCATCATTAGGAATCACGTTGATGGTCGAGGCAGTAAGCACCTCTGAAACGTCGGTAAACTTTAGTCATACTACACAGCGCAACGACCCAGCAGGCAGCCATTTTTATATTCACCTTTGAATTTCAACTGACCGTATTATAGTGAACGGTTATTACTTTAATATTAACAGTGCTAATTAAAACACAGGCCTACAGTGCAAAGTTAAAGAGGACAAGAAGTGATTAAAGAAATAGGATGTAATTAGACGTCGTGGAAGGCAAGATATTTTGAGGTAAAACACGTTTATGCTTCGAGTACAATGCGCGTTAAAGAACATTGGAAAAATGCGAATATTGGTTGTGAGTGAAGATTGTGGAAATGTGTGATGTTTTATCGATGTCTTACGTTAATTTAGTTTCCACGTTTGTGATTCCTGCTTTTAAAAAAATAAAATAATGCTTCTTATCGTTAGTTTACTGTACTTGATCATGAGTCAGTCGACGCTGAACAGCCATATATACCGAGTTCAATTAACTAGAAGTATGGGTGACGTAACACAGGAAGCAGTACGTAACCAGATCGACCCCCCCCCCCCCCCATCTGGAAATCATTGAGATAAGATTCATCAGCAATTTTCAAGCATTAAAAATTATTGTTGTGATTTGAAATAAAATCCATCAATTTTCTTTACACTGGATAATAATTTAGTAAACATTTCAATATCAAACGATAGTAATTTTAGTCCATGTTTGGTAGCGTTGTGTAATATGTGCATATTACAGTGGCCAGCAATGAGATTAAACAAACCGAAAGAATTCATTTAACTTAAAAAGTGTTGACTAATTATTCCGGTAATTAACTGAGTAAATATTTCCCGACATGCCTACATTTCATACAGAAACCAGATAATCCGACCTAAAAACCTGCCAGTTAGTTATCAACCGTAACTGTAAACACCAATTCTTATAATGTCACCTTCTCTTTCGAAAAACATTGATTCCTGTATTCTTTCCTGCAGAATCTCCCACACAATGAAAAAGGTAAATTAGATTCAAGGTCCTGAAACAATGAAATTGGACAATGAGAGGTAACAAAACAATTCTACTACTTAAAGTGACTTTTGTGATCCGCACGTCGGCATGTCATTCGTGTTTCCAGGTCTGGGGCTCATAAAATAACACTAGGCCCATTGTTAACTATATTCCTTTCAACCTGAGAGTCCATTCATTCATTTGTCAAGTAAATCAATATATTCTGATATTGGATATGTCATAGATAAAGGCAAAATACATTAAATATTGAATACAAAATATGATTTTTATTATTATTATTATTATTATTATTATTATTATTATTTAGTGTTCTGTCTGACGACAGGTCCATATGAACAGGATCCTTCCATCCTTTTCTCGGACTGGGACCTGTTCATATACGTTCTTGGCAGATGATTTAGAAGTGGTTTGCCATTGCCTTCTTCTGTGTGTGAATGGAGTAATTGTTGGGATGCCACGGAGAAACCGGGGAAGCCCCCGGAGGTAAACTCTGTAAAAATATGCACACATCTCAACTGTGAATTGATTACAAATGTATATCTCCTCATTTTATATTTATGGATTTCATATAATTCCCAGTGTAAACAGCATCAACTAGGCGATCTTTCTAATGGTGAAGAGTCTTGTTTTCTTTTCGGTCTGGACTGAATTTTTAAATATTATTTAGACAAACTTCGGATGAAAAGGGTTAGATAAAAACAGGCGACGTATCAAGTACAACAGAATAATTACGCGTACTGGAGTTAGCTAATCGATTCGATATGATAGTCGGTGTTTCCTTGTGTCGAAACTTCGGGTTGTATAAATTATCGATGAAGTGAATAAGGAAGTTACTGCTACATGTATCTGGTCTGCAACAGTGTTTCTACGAAGTTCAGTTACGAAAACCCCGAGAAGAGGAAAACGAACTTGGATATTTGCTTCAGGCTTTATATCAAGGATATCGAGTGTAGTGGTTATGCTGTCTCCAAGACTCAAGGAGAAATTCATAATAAAACCATTGCCGTGCACGCTGCTTGTGAAATCCTCCCCCCCCCCAAAAAAAAAAACAATTGACAGTGGAACCACGGTTCTCTAGTTAACGTTGAATAACGTTTAACTGTAGAAGTATATTTGTACTGAAATAAAATTTTATTTACATATAAATGTATACCTTTACATCTTATCTATACGTGACGTCATCCGCCGACAGCTTATCTATGCATTGTGTCATGTACTCAACACACTCACTCTAGAACCGTTCTTTGTTAACAAATAAATGGCCAAAACTCCTAAACCGTAAGAGTTAGCTGAAATCTGTTTGCAAATTTGAAAAGCTCGTGTTTATTTACGTATTTCACTCGCAATATGTCCAGATCTAACTCTTACGCTTTAGACGTGGCAAGCGGTTGAAGTTAAGGAACGAGGGTATAGTTATTACATGTTTCGGGTAATTATTTCAACAATGTGTAAAATATGCATTATAGAATAAAGTAAACATAATGTAGAAAAAGCCGTTTATTTACTCTTTAATTTACATGAAATTATATATTCTCTATCTTACATAGGTCTCGAGGTATTGGCGTTTGAAGAAGTTACACACCAGCGTGTCCGTCGAGTGTACCGTGATTTTATAAACGTTATCGATAGTTACAAGTATCGCTGCTAGGAATCAAAGTTTATATTTTGGGCAGTAGATTTGAATGTGGATTACACATATTCTTTCACATTTAAAGTTGAAGATAACGGTTAGCATAAACACTTTGCACAAATTGTATAAAACATTATGTGCAATCTAAGAGACAGTTTAAAATGAAATGTATACATTAATTTCTTGTATCCTTTAGCGACATAGTTAGCCTGTTTGAATCTCGCTTGATTTCATTAATAAGTAACTTACATGAATTACAAAATTCTTCGTCATGTAATTTCTTCCTCTCCTGACAGTTCAGATGAAAAACTGCATGTTTCAGGACAAGACTAATTAGCAAAATGGCTATTTATGTCTGGGGACTTGTTGGCATTGTGGTTTTCTACATTGCGATGCTAGGGGTTGGAATCTGGGCAGGCACCAAGCAGAAAAACCATGGTGAAGAAGAAGTCATGTTGGCTGGCAGGAGCATCGGCACCGTTGTAGGATTCCTCACGTTAATAGGTGCATGACAACATTTCTTATTCTTCTAAATTTCTTTTATCTTCACACCTGTTATTATTATTGATTAGGATTTGAGGTTTTCATGATGGCTAGCTGTCTTCTGGGTTGTAGCGCAGAGTAGTCTGGTAGACGTTTACCAACGTTTCAGAGTTACTTTCTGTCTCCATCATCAGGGCAATTGCCGAACCCAGAAGACAGCTATCTTCATTGTTGTTATTGTTCGTATTTGAATATTTTGTGGTCTCATTCCAAATTAAGGATAGACTGATCAAGAAGTTTTATTTACAGCCTTTATTACATAAATATTGGACCAGATGGATCTTTAGAACTTTTGGATGTCATGATGTAATTTGGTATCTGGATCTATGTTATCCAGTTCTTGTGATGCCAGTGGCTAAAATATGTGAGTGGTTATTTGTTAATTTTGACACTACATATCCTTAATCTGTTGGATGAGCTGTATATATTTTGTCTTTTAACAAAATGTTTTTTGTAGGTTATTGTTTATGGTACAATTATGTCATTTTGTTAGGTTATGTTCACTTTATTATCAGTGTATCATTATCATTCCATCCCTCCTCTTCTTCCTTCTTCTTATCCTGTTGTTTCTTATTTTTGATCCTCCTTTTTCCTAACTTTCCTCTTCTGATAATTCTGCTCCTTTTCCTCGTGATTCATTTTCTCTTTTTTCTTTTATTTCTTCTTCTACCATCATTTGTATTTTCAGTTAAATATCTGTTTAAACTAAACATAACAGTGTCTTTCTTTGCCTTTTTTTTCAATGAATGGCTTGACTTCTGACCCCAGGTGTAATTTAATTGACATGAAAAATGTAAGGTCTCAGGATCTTGTAAAGGCAGTAAATGACAGACAGTGAAACGAAGTATATGCTACCTAATTCAAGAGAATTACATTTAATACCTATAACAAATGTATAAGTGATTGTTTTAGTTGCGTGTGTAATAGTTCTATAAATTTGTGCATTCCTCTGAATATAATTCATCTTTCAGCAACATGGGTAGGAGGAGCCTACATCAATGGCACAGCTGAGGTTATGTTCACTACAGGATTAGCATGGTGCCAAGTGCCAATAGGGTATAGCCTCAGTATTATTTTAGGTAAGTCTTTTTGTGTCCAGATAGACTCTGGAGCTCAATGGATCTTTATCCAAGATATTTACATTGTCTCTCAAATTGTCTTTCCCTTCCGGTTTTCTGACCAGAATGACAAGGAAAGACTTTATGCACATGTACCACAAAACTCGAAGTCCGATTAATTTGAAAAAAGGACACGTTAATATAAGGTTCGTCGGAACATATCAGTACTGTCAAGTTTTAAATTTAGACCTATACAATATAAAGTTAATTGTGATACGGTAAAAGACCTGTTTCAGATTATGTCAACATAACTATGTATCTACTGCTTACAACATATTATCATCTTTAACACAAGTATACCAATGATACTAATTAATTCGGTTAAATTCTTCATTGCGTAACTGAGTCTGACACCGAACAGAATAGTTAGATATTTGTGGTAATCACCCACAAGGTTACTGCATAGCGGAGGACACCCAGGTGGTACGGAAAGAGAGTGTTGCATTATAATATACAGATTTTTGAGATGATAATGTTGCGTCATATTGTGATAAATATATATTTGTTTAAATCTTGTCAGTCTGATCACAATAAAATTCCTATTAAATATTAAAATATTACTATAATTAACATTTAAATATTTAAAATATATTAAAATGATGTTCTCTATCGAAATTTTCGATTTACATTAGAACATCACTTTTTACACGACATGTTTCAGTTCTAAATGAACCATCTTCAGGTGTATAAAATTATATAAACTTAAATATAATTTCTTAAATGCAACTTTTAGCCAGATGTTTATCGGATATCAAATGATGACCTCTTCCAGATTTTATTGTATTTTAATATCGTATTCGAAGTTGTTCATATATATGAAGTTGTGGAGGAGTCAAACACGGCAATACTTCCAGACGGTCGTGACTCCTCCACAACTTCTGGCCGATACAAAACAACAACAAACCATCCACCCACACAAAATCATGTTAAACACGACGTACATATACGAGGTGCGATCGGAAAGTTTCTAGACTGCGCCTATAAAAACCCGTACACTTATCTCAGGTATTAAATTCATCCATCACCCTCGAAGTAGTTCCCCTGGGAGTGAACACAACGATCCCAGCGCCGCTGCCAAGCCTGGAAGCATCCCTGGAAATCTTTTTTGTCAGCCTGTCAAGCACCATCTGCGATTCTGCCTGAATCTCTTCTATCGTCTCAAATCTCCTTCCCTTTAGCTGAATTTTCATCTTTGGGAAGAGGAAGAAGTCACACGGCGAATAAGGAGGGTGCGGGATGACGGCCATGGTGTTTGAGGCCAAAAACTGCCGAACTTTGAGGGCGGTGTGCGCTGGCGCGTTGTCATGATGTGTCGCATGTGGAGTTCTTCCTTTAGAATCAGCTGACAGGTCCCATAGCCTATCCCAACAATGTCGCACAAGTCGTTGATGGTACGACGTCGATCTTCGTGAATGGCCTGCCGAATCTTCGTAACATTTTCGGGCGTTGTGCTCGAAGATGGTCGTCCAGAACGCTCGTCATCATCGACAGAGGTTCGGCCATTTTTAAAGCGTGAATGCCACACAAAAGTTTGTGCACGACCCATTGCGGACTCCCCAAATGCTTGCTTTAGCATTTCATAGGTTTCCGTAGCCGTTTTGGCGAGTCTTTGGCAAAATTTGATGCACACGCCATTCCGAAATCGCAGGAGGGTCGGTGTAATGCACTTCCAAAACGCCCGTAACTAAGAAACAAATGCTAATTCGATGATGCCGGCTGGCACACTGATTCACTATGAATGTAGGCCGCACCCCCTAGCGGCAGAAGCTCGTACTACATCCGGTTCGCCCGCTATTGACACAGTCTTGAAACTTTCCGATCGCACCTCGTATACGAACAACTTCGAATACGATATTAAAATACAATAAAATCTGGAAGAGACCATCATTTGATATCCGATAAACATCTGGCTAAAAGTTGCATTTAAGAAATTATATTTAAGTTTATATAATTTTATACACCTGAAGATGGTTCATTTAGAACTGAAACATGTCGTGTAAAAAGTGATGTTCTAATGTAAATCGAACATTTCGATAGAGAACATCATTTTAATATATTTTAAATATTTAAATGTTAATTATAGTAATATTTTAATATTTAATAGGAATTTTATTGTGATCAGACTGCCAAGATTTAAACAAATATATACAGATTTTTCTTAAAATAAACTTTACTGAAATGAGTAAATTGCTAGTTGCTAAATTAAATTTATCAAACTCCAGAAACATTAAATCCAGGGCTTGATGTTGCAGCCATGCTTCTGTTCGTCCGCCAGATGCGTGAAGCCCGGTACGTCACCATGCTGGATCCCATGCAGCAGAAGTATGGAAGCCAAGTAGGTGGCCTGTTATATATACCAGCATTGTGTGGTGATGTTTTCTGGACTGGCTCTATCCTGAACGCCCTAGGTGAGTTACCAATGAAGTCTCTAGAAAGTGTGTGTGTGTGGACATTTTAAAGCAAGTTTTAATGCATCAGTATACCCTGTAGGGACAATTTACTAAATTAGTTTTTTAATGGTTGTGAGTAAAGTTTGTTGATGAATGGAAAAACTTGTTTGTGCTAGACATTAAACTGTAGAACAACTTCTTCTTATAATAAATTCTTCTCAGGCTACCAGCCGTTTAAGGTGGCTTAATGAAGAAAACACTGACGTTTCGAGAACCATCTTTGTCCTCTGGGTACTGTTTTCTTCATTAAGCCACCTTACCCGACTGGTAGACCAGGAAGAATTTATTATACTTAGTCGCTGTGAGAGCTTCAGATCATACATATCTTCTTCTTCTTCTTCATTGTAAGACATTTTGTTTATGTATTAAAATATGTAGAAAGTGAAATAAAATCACATGGTCAGTTTTAAAAATTAAAAGGCAAACATTTATACAGATAAGTTTAATCAATTGCACTTTGATTAACTATTACTCTGATTGAAAGAAAATATTAATAACATTGTTATTAAAATATGTTGTTGAGAAATCCATCCATCTTTATTACATTCCATGGATCCATAAGTTAGTCAGATGACAATAGGATGTAGAATAAGTCATAATAATACAATACATGTTATACAAATACAAGTCATATAAATGTCACAAAAATACAAACAAAGGGTTCACATGAAGTAGAGATAAGTTACAAATAAACCCACCCATTATATACAATAGATAAATTACGACTTACTTGTAAACATTAGAAATTCATCGACAGAGTAAAAGGAGTGTGTAATTAAGTATCTTTTCAATGCTACTTTAAATTGTGCCTTTTTATTTACAAGACTTGTGAGATTTGATGGTAGACTGTTGAAAATTTTGATCCCTGCATAATATGCACTCTTCTGAAAACATGAGAGGTTGGCAATTGGTCTATGAAGCTTATTTTTGTTCCTTGTCTTGACACTGTATAGCAGATTTAGTTTGAAAATGTTCTTGGTTATTTACAATAAAGTTCATTAACGAGAATATGTATTCACATGCAAGAGCTAAGATTTCTAATCTCTTAAACAGACTTCTACATGAATTCCTAGGTTTGACACCAGCCATTAATCTAACAATTTTCTTTTGTAAAGTGAATATCTTTTTGATGTTTGATGAATTTCCCCCAAAAATTATTCCATACTTCATTAAAGAGTGAAAATATGCAAAATATACTGATCTGAGTGTGTCAGTGTTGCTGACATGCAACAGAGATCTAACTGCGTAACATGCGCCACTTAACTTAGGTATCAGTTTATCAATATGATTTTTCCAATTTAGGTGATTATCAATTTGCAAACCCAAGAATTTTGTGTTTATTGACTCTTGTATATACTTCCCATTATAACCAATACTTAAAGCACATTGTGGAGAGTTATTTGTTATAAATTTTATTATATTCATTTTATCTAGATTTAGGGCCAGCTTGTTAGCAGTAAACCATTTACTCATATGAGACAGAACTATGTTTGATGTTGAACAGAAATCATCAAAATCTTTATTAGAAATTATGACACTTGTGTCATCAGCAAATATTATGGGTTCTGTTAAAGTATTTATTGTTTTATTGTTTTTATTGTTGGAGGAAGGTCATTTATGTATATTATAAAAAGCAAGGGCCCTAAAATTGACCCTTGGGGAACTCCATGTTTTATTGTTCCCCAGTTTGAGAAAAAATTTCGTTTGCTTTTAGGTGCTTTTACTTCGACCTTTTGTTTTCTATCTGTTAAATAGGATCTGAACCATTGCGCTGCTATTCCCTGAATGCCATAAAAATGCAATTTATCCAACAAAATTTCATGATTTACACAGTCAAAAGCTTTTGATAAATCACAGAAAATTCCTCCAACATGCATTTTTTGGTTAACAGATTTTAGCACATTGTCTGTTCGTTTGAAAGCTGCATCTTCAGTGGATACACCTTTCCTGAAGCCAAATTGTTCTGGGACTAATATGTTATTAGCATTAGTATGATGACTTAATCTATTGTACATAATCTTTTCAAACAATTTAGAAAAAGTAGTTAAAAGTGAAATTAGCCTGTAATTTGTCATACTGGTTTTGTCCCCTTTCTTGTACAGCGGTCGTACTACTGGTATTTTAAGGCAGTCCAGGAAAATGCCTGTGTATAACGAGTGATTACAAATGTGGGTTAATGGACGACTAATTAAAATAGACATGGAGTGTCCAAGAAAAAAGAATGGTAGAAGGAGAACAAATGATAAAATAAAATAAATCAATTATCCTAATAATAAATACTAATATATGTTACAAATGTATGTTAATACTATTGTCAAACAGATTATTACATGCAGAAAGATATAGCAAGATTGTGCTTACAGACAGGGCAAAGACAAGTGGTCAACGATAACATAAAATTATTAGTCTGTGTGGTGAAGAATAGGAGAAGACATTGAAAAGAGGATTCTTAGATCCGTGCAGGCATTAAGATGCCTGAGGAGGATGTTTGATGTTGTACAAGCTTTTAGTATTTTCATTATGCCCATCTGTCTGGCCATCTGAATGTACAATTATTATTAAATAAGTTATCTAATTAGTATAAACTAAACTTTGAGAGAGAAACTTTACATTTTATTTTTTAATATAGTCACTTTCCAGAATGCGGTAGCCATATTCATGCCAACAATCTGTTTTTCACCTATTGGTATTAGTGTAGTAAGTGTAGTATATGTTGATATTAAACTAATTTCCTTGCAAAAAGAAAAACTTCAAATGTTTGTATCGCATTTTACTTTATATATATGTTACAGGCTCTTCGCTGGTGGTGATTCTTGATATCGACAGCAGAATATCTGTGATAGCCAGTGCAGTTTTTGCAGCTGCTTATACAATAGTTGGAGGCTTCTATAGTGTATCTTATACAGACGTCCTTCAGCTAATTCTGATTGTCATTGGGCTTGTGAGTCTTATTACACATTTCACTGTTGAACTTCAGTAAAGTATTCTTGAAGTGAAATTTATTAATATGTTGTTATATATCATTGTATATTTAAATAGGCTATGGATATTGCTTACCATCAGCTGCCATAGATATTCCTAAGGGTTAACTTATACACTGAAAGATGTTTTCAGACCTCTACAGTTTTGAAAGTGGTATTGAAAGAGAGTAATGGACAAAAATAAAAAAAGTTATTTAGAAACAGTGTTCGTAAGGTGTCGGTGTTGATCTTTTGGGTTGTGATGCCTTATGGACCTGTAGGTAAATACCAAAGTTTCAGAGAATAATGTCTCCATTTTCAGTGCTGAAGATGGAGATAGTATGTTGTTCTGAAATATTGGTATTTAACTACAAGTTCTTATGGCGTTGCTACCAGATTAACATCGACATGTTTACCACTGTGAGAATCTCAAGTCACTTCCAGTGTTTTTAAGAATTGTATAAATAATTTAATATCACTGAATTTATTTTCTTCATGGTCAATGTTTCAGCTGCTATCAGTTCCATTTGCTTATCAGAATGAAGCTGTGTCGAAAAATGTGTTGTCTTCTACTAACTGGGTTGGAAAAGTGGAAAGAGCAGATTTAGGAGAATGGTTTGACTCTCTACTGTTGCTTATATTTGGAGGAATTCCTTGGCAGGTATTAACTTTTTAAGTAATTACATGAAGTGTATTGTAACTGAAGTACAGTGTAAGAATACACTTAGTCTCTGACAAAAGAACAATTGACAATAGTTCTGAATTCAGTTAGTGTCTTGTTCATAAGAACAGCAAATGTAGAAAGATGTAATTTGATTTGGAGAACACATATTTTCCAGATATGTTGCTCAAAGCTTTCCTTGTGTTCATTTATTGAATATACGTATATATTGTTACAAAACTAATTACACTACAGATGGGCTTTATAGTGGAACAATATGGACTGACATGAAATTCAACCGTCAGCTTACAGTGAAGAACATATTTCATAAAACTTTGTGGATTTTGTGGAAACTTGAATTCGTGTGTAGGTCTCTGCCTGTTACCATTCTTTGGTCTTCATTTCTGCTACAATATTGCACCAAAAACTGGATAAAATAAAAAAATAAAAATATTTTCTAATGATTTTACTGAATTAATTCTATAGTTTTACTTCTGAAGAAATTGCAATCTCAGAATAAAAACTAATGGCTCATGAAGTCTTGGGTGTGAAAGTTACATACAACTTGAAATATCTATGTCATTATAAGTAAACATGTTGCGTGTTATGATGCAGTTGATAGCTTGCATGTGAATAATCATATTCTGATGCATTATATTCTTGCAGGGATATTTTCAAAGAATATTTTCAATGAAAACAACGAAGAGTGCACAAATTTTGTCTGTTGTCTCATTCTTTGGTTGCGTAATTATGGCTTTTCCTCCGGCATTCATCGGAATTGTCGCCAAGAGCACAGGTAAGACGACATTTAAATAGGGCCTTCATGTGAAATACAAACTTTTTAGTTATAACATTGTCAGAATTTTCTTTCTGTTATTAAAGCTAAGGGATTTTATTACCTGTGAACTGTTAAACCCCATAATTTATAACTGTGTTCTGCTTTTCAAGGATTAGTAATTATTTGTGCCATGTGGCACTAAATGCTAGACAAAGCATTCAGCATTCAGTAATTTGTTGTCACAGTTTGCAGCTGCGAAAAGTGAAATGATTGACAATTACCAGAGGAACATGAAAAAAAAATTGTTGATCATTGGACGTAAGTATGAGATAGGAAAGGTTTAATACAATTGGGCGTATCTTCCTGATGAAAATAATGGTTTCAAAAATGATACATGCAGATGAATATGCAGAATTACCCCATTACAGTATGATTTCACTTTATGCAGTTTATGCAAATAATGCATAGTGGTGACTGTTTTCAAGATTGAAACTAATTTGGTTATATTTTTAACATTACAGATTGGGCAAATGTTGAAGGTTTTCGGAGGAATGTTTCCGATTCAGAAGGCGAAATAATTCTTCCTCTTGTTCTCCGCTACCTTACACCAAATGCAAGTATATAGTTGTTTTATTGGTTTATCATTCATATCAGCTTAATTTCAGAAGGTACTAGTGATATCTGCAAAAGTAAATCTGTCATCGTACATGCCATGAAGCCCTTACTCATTCTTGACCCCGGTACTAGATGAGGTTGTGTGGTCAGAATCACGCCTCAGCGATGCTTTGCCCCCGGGGAAAAGACCACTGGTACCCATTGGGTAGGGTCCTGGGTGGAACGCAGAGCCAGTATGGACACAAATGCTATAATAAAAATCCTTTGCCCGTTAATATAATTTCACTCGTGCTGTACAATGGATCTGTTAGCAGCTGCAGTTCTAGAGAAACACAATCCCTCCTCACAATAAGTAACTTCATATGAAATTAATATTGCAGGAATGCAAGGACTGAATGTTATTGGACCATACCATATTCTATCCTGAATTCTAACCATAGATCACTAATATGAAGCAGTGGAACTGTCTCCTTCGGTTCATTGTGCTTAATGGCATAATCCTTTCTCTCGTTGCAGTGGGTGTCGTTTTTTGGTTTGGGAGCTATCTCTGCTGCTGTCATGTCATCAGCTGATGCAAGCATCTTGTCCTCCAGTTCCATGTTCTCCAGAAACATATACAAAGCTGCCTTCAGGCCTAAGGTATGTATTGCAATGTCATTGTATCACGTTCTGTTGATCTGGACATTAAAATCGACAGTAAAGTATTGTTTCGTTGCAGCAGAATTCAGATTGTGATATCTGAAAACATACATTAATTAATACTATTAAAAAACACTTTTAATACAAAGAAATTTGTCAGTTTTGGGCTTCTGGGATGTAATGCCATGTATTTTATAGATGGTTACTGATGTTTCAGAGGAACATATTGCCTTCATCTTAAGGGTTAAACTTCACCTCTACTTCAACACAGAAGATGGACTTTTATGTTTCTCCAAAACTTTAGTAACCACCTACAAAACAGATGGTGTCGCAGAAGACCAAAATCGATATCTTCACTGATCTGAGAACCAGAAATCTTGATAAAAATGTTTTTACAGTACATTCCACGTGTTTACAATCTTGACCATTATTTTTAAATGAGACATTCATAAACAAATGGAACTAACACTCATTCTAAAATTACTTGTATCATGCAGCATCATTTATCCATTCGTGCTTTTACTGACGCTCTTCCTCCAGGCTGGTGACCGTGAGATGTTGTGGGTCCTGAGAATCTCAGTTATGGTGATTGCTACATTGGGAGCCATCACTGCACTGACAGTTGGTAGTGTGTACTATTTGTCGTAAGTATCGTCTCAGATTTTATAAAGTGTGAGTGTAGCGCTACATTTGGCATAACTGTCACAAAGGTTTACTGAATCTCAATTGTGAACATTTTGCACAAAACACAAAATGTGGGCAATGGGACATTAATTTTTAATGCAGTGACTTTTGCTTTTCTCTTCTCAAAACAATATTATTTTAACATTTTCAAGTTTGTTTTTGCATAGAAAACTTAAAAATAATTTTCTCCCCCCCCCCCCCCCCCCCAACTTTGGTAAAACCTTATTTTGTCACCTTTAAAAAGAACAAACAAGTATTTATCATAAAGTGAAGCTTTTGCAGTGACTGAAGTTGATGAAAGACTCTCGGGTTACAAGCTGAGGATGAGAGTAGAGATTGTTCTCGAAACGTTGGCAGAAGATATTGTTTATTTTCTGTTGAGCTACCTGACATGGCTTCTGACCCCGGAGTCTTTCATCAAGTATTCATCATTTTATTTATAGCATACAGAATCCCTAACAGTCCAGTTCTGTATTCCTACTCTACTGTAGCAATAGCTTCCTTGTTTCAGTTACTTGTGTGCAGACCTGATCTACGTAATTCTCTTCCCTCAACTTTTGCTTATCATCCACTGGGCACAAGGTGTGAACACATACGGCTGCCTCGCGTCCTACTTCATCGGACTCTTCCTGAGAGTTTTAGGTGAATAAATTAAATCTTTATTTTCTGTAATACTATAAAATTAAATGAATGAGGAATATGTTCAGCGAATGTACTATTTCTTCGTATCTCGATATGCATAAGACCAAATGTGCATGATGGAAAACCACATATTATTTATCCAGTTATTGTATTGATTTATAATGAAATGTTAACTTAATTTTGTAATGTAGTACTGTATGTGATAATGTAGGGTGGTTGTAGTTAATTATTTTGTAAGTCTTTAAACCCCAGTGTTTACACACTGTGCAGTGTTGTTTAAATGGCCTGTATGAATATTTATTCGTAGAATTTTCAAGTGGCTACTTAGAATATCTTCAACGGAAGTGTTTATATTCTGTGAGAATGTACATGGGCTCACAGATTGAAGGTTTAATAACATTTTTATCTTTATAGGTTAAATAATGTTTTATGAGATGGAATGATGATTAAAAGTATTGAGTAGTTAAGGATCTGAAAAAGTGGTCATGACTCATCTGGATATACTGAGGGAAACTTTAGTCAGAATAGCAGGCTGAGATTTGAACTGGCTGCTTCATGAAGAAAATATAGATCATTGCCATTACACTAACCTCCTTTGTAACAATGTAAAAACAAAGGATACAAAATACTAAGGACTGTGTATAATTAATGTTCTTTATTTTTGTTCTGTTTTAGGAGGGGAGAAGCGCCTAGGAATTCCAGCAGTCATAAAATTTCCATATTATGATGAAGTTACAGAAACTCAGAAATTTCCCTTCAAAACTTTGTGTATGTTTTGTGCTTTAAGTGCCCACTTATTGGTAAGCACAGCGGCTAGACTGTTATTTGAACACAGGTACATTGAAGCAGACAAATGGGATGTTCTGAAGGCCTTCCCACACCTTAAAAGTAGGAACACTGACACAGAATTTAGGAAGGGTTTTGATGAAATATCTATGTCTGGCACATACAAAGGGACAGAGAAAGTGGGAATCGTAAACACAGCAGCAGTGACCGAAAAAATAGGAATTGTGAACACAGCAGTTGTGACTGATTCTACTGATGATATCAAAA
Source organism: Zootermopsis nevadensis (assembly GCF_977971745.1). NCBI lineage: Eukaryota > Metazoa > Arthropoda > Insecta > Blattodea > Termopsidae > Zootermopsis > Zootermopsis nevadensis. The sequence goes on along the minus strand of NW_028259144.1, from coordinate 7,101,491 downwards.
ACAGTATTGAGACAAAAAAAGATTATTCAACTTCATGAGATTTTTTTTATTTAGATGCAATTTGCAAAAGGATCAGTCCATTAAGATCTTCAGATAGGAGTCAACAAAAACAACTTTTATGATTGTGTGATTTGTAAAAGCTGCTAATGTTGGAGGATTTAGTGTGTTGGCACTACTGTGACATGCCTGACTTTTATTCAGGAAATTACCAATTTGAATCTCTGCTGTAGACACTAGCTATCCTTGTTCAGGAAATGTACAGCTTGTAGGCCACTACCATTTTCTTTAGTAACCCTCGCTATTTATAATTTATATTCCCCAGTGGTAAAACAACTGAGATGCGAATCTGACCACTTTCGTCCATCTAGTGTTGAGGTCAAGAAAGAGTGGAGCCATATCTCCACTACCTCTTACATTATCATGATGTGGTGCTTATGAAGTTATCAGGGTCAATTTTATCTTTACCTTACTTTGTAATTCATTGTCATTCTGTGACGTCTTTTTTAATGTTTTATACACACACACACACACACACACACACACACAGCATGTTTAATCAATGAACATTCAAGAACATAATTATTAAATAGTTAGGACAGATATCTGATAAACTTTGTTTTATTTTAACTTATCTATAAAGTAATTTCTACATCTCCAAGCAAACGTGAATACTGCTTTCTGAATACCGCCCAATCCATCATTTGTTACTACCCTCATGTCGATTAGTACTGGAAGACTTCAGTAATTTAGGCTTGAACATTGAATAAATTACATACATATCTGCATCTATTGCCATATATTTGCATTACATTTTACAGTAACTATGAATCTACATTTCTCATGGGGAATAGGCAAGAAGAATGTTATTGCAGCTCATATTTTCATTGAGGGGGGAATCAGGAATCATTTTTTAAGCAAAGACACACTTTTTTTTGTATGAGCCTTTTTTTTAAAATTGAATTATTTCAGTTTGAGCTTCATGTAAAATAGAGATTCTGTGATACTGATACAAAATTAATTTTGTTGTTGTGATATTTGACTGAAGTGAAGCGTCCATTACCGTATAATGCAACATCAAACCTTAGTCCTCATCAAGAAATAATCTCCTTCTCCTTTGATATTTGACTTTATTCACTGATCTATGAAGATGCTTTTTAATTGGTCTACATGATGCTGTCACTTGTTTGAAGCATTTTAAAAGGTACGTAAATGTTACATTACACATATTTGAAAAAAGTATTGAAAATTTTTGCCTTAAAATTTTATTATTTTAGGAAGGTGCAGTGAAAGGGTTGTTTTCTGATAAATGTTGGTGTAGACTCGTAATACTTTGGGTATGTATAATGTGGACAGCAGATATGACCTTACTGCGTTCATTTTGACTTTATGCCCTTCAAAGAACACAGTCAGTCAATCATGCTGATTGATCCTGACTGCAATGTGGGACACGTGTGTGATATAGTGGTGTTCAAGAAAGAAAATGTATGGGAAAATGGAATTATTCCAAAGAGAACATTCTGAAAATTACTCCAAATTAAGAAGTTCTGCAGCCAGTCTTTCATAAACAGAATTTGTAATTGCTTTATTAATATTTTAAAGGTTCATTTTCTGATGGAAACTTGAAATATTTTGGCTCTCCCTTTAGTCATAATCAAGATTAGTGTGCATCTATATTCTATGAGTTGCAGTACTTTGTTATACATTTTGACATATATATTGAGCACAAGGCTATTATCATTAATATCATTTATATATAGGGTGCAAGATTGCTTCTAATGCACATTTCTGGCTTGCATTCTAAATAACCCCACCGCATTAGTATTTACAGCCCTCATATGACTGATTCAGATAACACAATAGCAAGTGGTTGAATTGGTTATTCTTTGCTACAATGAATTGAAATAATTCTCTCAGTTGGGCTGTTTTTAACTGGTTAAAAACAGCATACTAATGAAACAATTTAATTTTGGAAGAACATTCAGACTCTCAGGGATAATTATTGCATACAATAATAGAATTAGTAGTGTTCCTTCTTGCTGTAAGAACTATCGATGCCGAACCTGAGAATGAAATTCTTCAAGAAACGAAATAAAGGTGGCAGTAGAATCTTATTCAATAGTGTTGAGTCAGATTGGAAAGTTATGTGTGTTGGTTGACGGATGAGTGAAGTGTTGTGAGGTGATGGAGAAGTTGAAGTGGTGTAATGGTTTATTGTGACTGAAGAATTGTTCGAAGATGGATCAAGGGAAATATTTGTATGATAAGCAGTCATCTCCTGATATGGGAATTACTGATCCAAATGGACGACTTAAAATGCTGTCGGACTTCGGAAATTCGATAGATATAGACAGTAACATTCCGCCTAGAAGGTAGGATTTACCCGTGGATTTTTAATGCCTTGTAAATGCACCCTAAGTGAATAAAATAGTGTGGTTCCCCCCTCGTGGTCTCAGCTTTTTTAATTTGTATAAAAGACACTCAGAATTGTGTTTGGTAACTGTCATCCTTGTGGATTCGTGTAACCCTTAACCTGTTTTGGATCATATTTAATCGGCTAACGGGTCTATTCACATAAAAAGTTAGCCGTAATCTGGTTCATTCGGTAAAACATAGTGATCATGCACATGAGGCTCGTTCATTTAAAATGGTTATCTATACAAGATTTTGATCTAGTAGTAACTAGATCAAAATGTTGTATAGATATGGTGTTTGCACGAAATGTTGATAGTCTAAAGTGTACAAATTTTATAACATATTTCAGCTACCACAGACCCATCTTAAGCGTAACTAATTCAAGGTAAAAAGCAATGTCTTACTCAAACTTTACTCAATTGTAAAGCATGTCTAAAGGGAATATTCCACTGTCAATTTTTTAATTGGTACAGTGAAGGCTTCTTTAACACTTGGGTTATAGGTTTGAATTCTGGAAGGGGCATTGACACGTGTGTGTATTTCTGTAGTTGATTTAGTCAGTTTCTCTCAATGTATGGAATTTGACAAAGTGTTCATCTTTATTATTCTTATTTATCAGGTATTACAGGTCTGGCATGGAAATGGTTCGGATGGCTAATGTGTATCTGGAAGAAGGCAGTTTGGAGAATGCTTATATTTTATATATGAAGTTTATGACGTAAGTATATAATTCATTATATAATAAAATCAGATTCATTACATTCATTGTTACAATATTGCTAAATCTGTTAGTTTTGATGCGTGGAGGCCTAATTGAAATTCTCATATGAATGGGTATGAATATGGTTATATGCTGGAATGTTGTGCTGTGCAGTCTGGTGGATATTATCTGATGTTTCAGAAGAGTGTGCTGCCTCCACCATCAGGGTGATAATGATGGCTGCATATGCACCTCTGAAACATTGGTCATTATCCACCAGACTACATGGCACAACATCTCAGAAGATGGTCATCTTTGTATATTATTATCATATATATATATATATACATATATTATTAAAATTAGCTTGTACAGTGTTAACCATACAGAAAAATTGCAAGTAACACACATAATGGACTTAATGATAAGGAATTTACTTCCTTCCCATGAGTCTACATCTTCCTAGGCTTAGCAGATAGAAGTAAGAGAATTGGTTGAAGATTTTATTGTAAGCACATCATTAAAATGAAATTTAAAGTAATTTTTAGTTGGAATAAGTTTAAAGATTTCAATTTTTGCTCGAGGCTTTCATGGCAGCGAAGATGTTGATTTTGATCTTATGGATTGTAACACTGTGGATTTCAGCCTTGAAGATGGAGACAGTATGTCTCTCCAAAATGTTGGTATCTAGTTATTATACTCAGAGTAAACAAAAGTTACTTCTGTTAACAGCAGTGATCAGTTGAAATTCATAATGGATACATATTATGTTTTCTATGACTTATGAACTGAATATTTTTGTATGCCCACTATAATTGTACTCTACTGAAATAACCATTGTCACAAGCCTTTATAGAATTACGGTGTTCGTACATCCATAGGTTATTTATTGAAAAAATTCGTCACCATCCTGATTTTGCAACTGTATCAGTAACGGACAGAGCCATTAATGCTCAAAAATTACGGGAAGTTTTACCAAAAGCAGAAAAGCTGAAGACCCGACTTTTGGAGCAGTATGAACAAGAATATAATAGATACCTTGAAGAACAGGTAAGATCATATTTATTTTATTCCTGATATTTTATTTATTAATTGATAAAAGCATTTAACTGTCTTCAAAGAGTGAAAACACATCTTTTGTAGAATTTCATTCTGGGCATTTTACTAATTTCATTTTGATAAGATCAGTCAGTGTCTTTCAGCTTTTCAGAATGTTTTCCAGGTTTGTAATTGTATTCTTATGATACTTTGTTTAAGTCTTATTAAAACATGCCCGAAATGTTGATCCTTGCACATAGATACTAGTTGAAAATTTGAAGAATGAATTTGTTTTGTTTTCACTTTAGTGTGTGATTTGCTAATTTATTTGCAGTAATACAGTGATTCCCAAGAAAATATGTCATTTCTCTAATTTTCTGGTTCATGAGAAAACCTTTTTATATTTTGTTCTCATAGAACAAAACTGAAATAAATTAAACCATTAAACACAGGAAAAGTTATATTTCTTAAAAATTTTGTATAGCCATAATTTTTTAACCTCTTTTTTGATTCTGTAAAACCAATATGGTTTAATCATCATAAAATAAACAGCCTTCATTATGAATGTCATAATCATTTTGTCTTGTAGAAACAGAGGGAACTTGAACGCCGAAAAAGAGAGGCAGAAGAAATTAAACAGCATGAGGGCCGTGAATTTCCCCATCGTGTGAAGTTACCAGCACAAAAGGGACATACCATACCTGGAACTTCAGTTGTTGTAATGCCCCCTGTATCTACTGATGATGTAATTTATCCTGATACACTAGAACTGGAAAAACCTGGTTACACTCCTAAGCCAGACAGTCTTTCAATTTCTGTTCCAAGGTATGATTTATTTGAAAATGCTGAAATAATGTGATTAATGTGGTTGATGGTTGTTGTAGCATTAGTGATAGTTATGGGGACTGAAGGTGATGTAACAGAAGCAAAAATTGCCAGTGTTTGAAGCATCTGTATCTCTGTATTTGAATGTACATGTATGTTCTTATCATTTTAGGACTGTGCCATTGCCAAATGTTGATAGAAGTACAAAGCCAGCATCTCTTCTTAGTCCATCAATCCATTCTAAAGTTGGGTTGCGAGATGTTATAGTTCCTTCAAGACTCATGGGAAAATTTATGAACCTGGCCCAGCGGAACACAAGCCAGAATATTGAGACCTGTGGAATATTAGCTGGAACACTTGTGAGTCTTTATATAACCTGTAGCAAATGGGAATAGGTGATTTATGGCCTCATACTATGGGGCTGCCAGACGGAGTTTAAGCTCATGTTTAACAATTCATCAGTAGTCGTGGCTGACAGTGCCAGACTTACACATATAGTAAGCTACAGCTTCGAGCCTCAGGATAAGAAGGTCCTCAAAATGCGTTGTACATTTTTATGTGTGTCTTTATGCAGTCATCTTTATATACCAGTGCTAGTATAATGTCTCACCACTTTAAGTGCAGTCACACCATTTAGAGAAAATAAAATAAAATACACATACTTAGAGCATCAGAAAGGACACTGAGAAATTTAGTGAGTCAGCAGATGGACCAACATGTATTTATGACTATCATATAAATAAGATTGTTCCATTTGTTTTTCTTTTTTTAGAATCGTGGGCGACTAATCGTTACACATCTTCTTGTTCCGAAACAGAATGGAACAGCAGATTCATGTACAACACAGAATGAAGAAGAAATATTTGACTATCAAGACCAGCATGATCTCATAACACTTGGCTGGATTCATGTAAGTTTTGTACATATTTTATTATATTACATTATGTTTTTATTATGATTATGGGGATAGCTTTTAAAAGACACATGATGGATAAAGTCTAAAACAAAGAAAATAGTTAGCATCTTTGAGTTTTTCCAAAAACAGTCTTGCATATTTTTCTTTTTGTTTTTCAGACCCATCCAAGTCAGACTGCATTCCTTTCAAGTGTAGATTTGCATACTCACTGCTCATACCAGCTTATGATGCCTGAGGCTCTGGCAATTGTGTGCGCTCCACGGTATGAAGAGTAAGTATAACAGTGTTATTAGCAATTGAGAATAGGTGAATCAGTTGAAAATTCAAGATATGACAGACTTAGGGGTTTTGTGGGATATCTGAAATCTGTGGATTTCTGCGGATTTATTTGAAAGATTATAATTCTATGAGGCCATCCCATACGATTGTGGCCAAGTTCTAAAGGACTTGTATGTACAATAAAATTTACGTTAAACTTTGTTTTGACAAATAAATTTAGCGATGCTTTGAAAGCTGGGTATTATAAGTTTTAAGGTCATGCATTCTAGTAGCTTTCTTCATGGATACAAACTGCATTGATCTTGATAGGCAATGGATCAATACTGAAATCTCCTCATTCTTGAGTAATTACATTCAGTGATCAACGGAGTTTCATTTATTTGTACATGGAAAGAAAAATGAGACCATATGGAACAAATGTTTTTTTTATTCTTTGTGTGTGTGTATGGGAGGTGGGAAAGAGATTGTTTTGTAAGTTGGTTTATTACTGATAAATATGTCTCCATATGTCTGCTTGTGTACCTCTTATTAAGTACTATACTAGCTAAATTGCCAGTTGTTGAACATTATACAACGTATTCTGTTATTTGAAATTTTTAATTTCCTTTCAGAACTGGTTTCTTCATTTTAACTCCTCACTATGGTTTGGATTTTATCGCGAAATGCAGACAAACTGGTTTTCATCCTCACCCTACTGAGCCACCATTATACATGGTATGTATTACACTAAACAGTTTGAACGTGCTGGAAACCTTCAGCAGTAATTTTAGAAAATAAATTAGTAGCTTGTGAGATATTGAACAATTAATTTCTTCCATGACATAAGTGACATATATTGCTTTGAAATTGATTATACATACTCTGAATTTATTTTATATATGACACTGTCGTAGAAAACGAAGCTTTTCATCCATCTGTTGAAAGTTTAGCCATATAATTATAATTTTTAAAATTTGAAGTTGTGGCTTTTTTTCAAAATATACAAACTTTTTCACACAAATTACTTTGTGTAAGAGGAATTAACATATTCACTGCCTGGTGGTTTTACCTGTATCATGCCAACTTCAAATACAGTCCGTAAGTGTTCTGCACTGAATTTAAATCCGTAGCATTTAATAAAACAGTATCACCTTTTATAAAATTTATATGTCTCTGAAACTATCAGTGACAACAGTACGAAATAGAAATTACTGGAAAGTAAGACATACATTATGGTGTTACAGAAATTTCAAATTTATAATTTATTCCAAACTTCTGTGGTAGGAACTTGAAAGATAAAATAATCTGTTTTATTCATCTGGTTGTAAATTTAAATGCTATCATAACGCCATTTTGCATTAATCACATCTGTTTAAATTTGGATCCTACTGCCAAGGTTTCTATACAACTTTGACTACAGTTGTTCTTGTTAAGAACTTTTATTTTTAGTACGGTTCCTTGCATTGTGCACATTTACATTCAGGTAAACCGTACCAGTTTCTTTGACTCTATCAGGTTTTATTTGCCTTCAAGCATATATAGGCACAAATATCCCTGGAAGCTGATGTGCCTACAAGCCCACAAACAAACAAATATATAAAACATGCATATGTAAGGTTGTTGTGTTCTCAAAAGTTAGATTAGTATGAAATGCTTAAAGCATAAATAAATAAACGTTTGGATGTCAGTAAGGTGTACTTTGCGGAAGTACAAACAAGATTTCACGCGTCATACTTCATCGGTGTTAGATTTTACAACCAGTCGTGTGGCGTGCCTTTCTGGTTAGATCGCTTTTGCATGTGACTGCCGTGGCAGTGCAGTCCTTTGCAGAACATCAGGCGACAAGGTCCAGATATGAGTAAACGTAAAGCTGTCTCACCACATGGGAAGCTGTTAGTTGCTCACAGAAGAGTGTATTGTAAGACAGAAGATGATGGATATGCTACTATAGTTTTCAGAGTTGTACATTATGGAATACGGGACTAGATAGTGGAAATTTGTCGATAGAATGAATCAAGTGGCTACTGAACTCAAGTATGTGAGGTGAGATCACTGTATTATATACCCTGGACAAAAGACGTCGCTTACAAAATGTTACTTGACAGTTACGTTATCATTGGCAAGATAGTGTCATGATAGGAAGGAGGATTATATGCTGAGAACTGGCAATGTCGGTGAGGAAGTGTATTGTAGTGTATGCGGCACCTAGAAGGACCAAAGAAAGATGGAAGCCTCAGAAATGGAATATCTAATGCCTTGGACAATAAGGAGAAAGTAAGTCTGGTGTTGTTTTTTGTTGTTGTTGTTTACAGAAAGCGGAACATTCCAAGTTGGACAACGCTGCCTACGTTGAAGTTGTGGATTTAAGGAGATGAGTTTTGCAGTGTTGACACCATAGCAAATATGAAGAATTGACTTTATGAAAACCAGTTTGTTGGCCATTAACTTAGCTAATTACAATGTTTTTGGTGCGAGGACGCTCTGGTTACTTACCAGTTTATGACTCGCCATACTAAGATACTGTTTCATACTGCAGTTTGTTTACAGCTATAATATGGTACACTTATGTTTGAGGCTACCTCAGAGTTAGTTGCCTTTTCAAAGTACAGTTAAATGAAATTTGTGCTTATTTGAATTCTATACACATACTAGCAGTATTACGGTGTGTCTGTCGGTTAATTTAATTTTTTATACCGTTGTGGAGTTTCACTGTTCGTTCCATGTCGTCTTTCATTGTACAGTTTGAAGCAAGTTTGAGTGGAATTAATTTGTTTGGGTGGTATTTTCACACAACTAGTCATGTAAATACAGGGCTTTATTGCTTTTATGCCTAATTTTAGTGCCTATTAATGTTGATAAATGAAGTATTTAGAATTGTTACAAATCTGCAGTTAGGCTTGCTGTGTTATAAAGAGACTGTGCTAGATTGAAATGTGTCGCTGTTCAGTTCTGTCCTAAGAGCTGTACGTAGTCATCTGATAACAAACAAATCATTAGAATGTGCGTGGTATTATGTAACACTTGAATGTGATCAGTTCAGTCAGCATCGCACTGTTTAAAATTAAAACGTTGGTTTCTTTTCTTAATTTAAAATATTGGTTTTTCAATCGATGAACAAGCATACTTGACATTGGAAGGAATTTGTAATTTTGTATGTTTTAAATTTGAAAGTGTTAAATAAACCATTTGCAGACAGCTAAATCCACCACAAGTGATTTAATGGTAGTGGGAAATGCATTATTATATTCTTTTACTTTACATTCGCTTGATTGAAATGAGTTGATTTTCTTAATCCTGTTTAATTCACATTTTCCTGGGATTTTTAGTTGTGTTAAATGAGAATCACCTGAATTTTAAAATATGTGACGTTTACTTCATTCTTATGATTTCTTTAAGTTGTTAAGTTGAGTGAAGTTAATCTTTTTCATTGTTGTGTTTGAATGTTTCTTCACTTTCGTTTTGCAATTAAAACCTGAAGTGAAGAATACGGTTGACTTACTCTTAGGGAAATGCTGGGGCTGGGACTTTACCGGTTCTTAGATGGCGCAACTGAAGGTTGGGCAGGAAGACAGACATGGATGGGCCCGTGAGGTGCCAAAGATTAATTGATACTGCATTAAAGTTCCATTCACGCATTTCAGGCAAAACAGCTGAGGTGTATTGAAGTTATAGGGTATGTTCCCTGCAATAATATAACCAACAACATGTCTGCTTATGCAACATACTTTAATAACTTAAAAGCTTCTGTTATACAATTTTAAAATAATTCTTATTCGACTGTCAATCACGTTTCCTGTCAGTATGTTGAACATTGACAGGTTACTTGTTTCTACTCTGGTGTCCCAACATCTTCCAGGTCTGGGATGACGATTTTGGTCTTCATCCTGTAAATAATGAAACTTGTTAGGTTCTGCGTATCAAGCTTTTAGAATATGGCGTGTGTCTTGTAGGCAAAGTGTGGAAAGCGTGTCAATAAATCACAAGTTTGAAGCAAGTCTATAATATCATTGATGCTACTTACTCTGAGCTACTGAGAGTGTCATTAAATTAACCACAAAAGAGATTAATGGAAAGTACAACATACGTTATTTCATGAGCCAGTTCATGTACCTCATTTCTTAAATGCGAGCGACACTGAATGATACAAGTTGGGTCACATACCTGGCAGGGGCGTCAGTTCTGTCTATTCGTATTTCGGTAGACTATCTTTATTGACAGCAGATACGGTTGAACTTCATGGATGATACAAATTTCCAAAACCCTTTTGATGGACATTCCAAGTTGTGGGCCATAATTCTTTCTGTGAAATATTTAGAAACCTAGCAACACACTGTGTGTGTAAATGAACAAGAATCATTTAAAATTCTTGGAGATATCTAGTAGTTAATTTCATTGCACATAATCAGTTACCCCTCTCGAAATCCTACCAGTACCTCACTGTGGTGAGAGGGTGTAACAGGTGATGAACGTGAAGTACGGCAGGGGTTCTTCCCCTGGCAGGTTTAAACAAGTCGCGAAGGGTTCATCATGCTTCGGCAACCCGGCTAACACAGGAGGTACAGCCTGGAGCGTCAAACCTCCACCCCTGTGATGGCCCAGCCAACCTCACAGGGCATAGCACCTCGCTGACTACGAACAGCATCAATATCTGCCTCAGTCGCTGCAGAAGAAGCGAACAGGAGCATCAAACGACCTGCCCGCAGTCTCGCCGAATACCGATCGGTCATCCCCTGCCTTAAGACAGCCAAAGGGGAAAGGATCACATCGAGGAAAAAATGCAAGCTTCTTACTCGACCCTTTTTCGTTCTTCGTGCTCGCCCTCCCTCACCCCATTGCACTGTCCCACCCTTCATCACCTCAGAGGTTCTGGCCGTAGTGGAAGGAATTCCACCTCGGAAGGCACCAGGCGCGGACGATATCACGGCGGAACTTCTGAGAGCTTGCGGTCACCCTCTGTACGCCACGCCACGCTCGCGAAGAGATTTACCCGATACGTGGAGGCAGGAGAAGCCCCACAGGCTTGGCAAACATCGCTCACAATCCTGCTCTTGAAGAAAGGAGACCGAGAGGACCACGCCGATCACGCTTCTTCCCGTCATCTACAAGTGTTCACTAGATGTGTACTCGCACGCATGCGCTGAAACCTTGAACAAGCCGGATTTCGTCCGTCCTTCTCCACGATGGATCACGTTACGACGCTGCACCACATATTAGAAGTCAGTCGGGAGTACCATCAGCCACTCATCCTCACCTTCATAGCCACTCATCCTCACCTTCATAGACTACGAGAAGGCGTTCGATAGTGTGGAGTCGGAGAGCACATCTCGAAGGCGAAACACCGTTGGGCTGGACACGTAGTCAGGCGGAAACACAACAGATGGAGTACGACGCGTGGCAAGAAGAAACCGCTTGGTCGACCGTTCACTCGCTGGGCCAATTCGCTCTCTCATTATACAGCATAAAGGACGCACGAGGTCCCACCAAAGCACAAGACAGAGATGAATGGAGAAGATGTTGCGAACCGCGCCTAAGTGCCAAATAATCAGTTACAAAAATGCAAAAAGCGAAACAAAGTAAACCATGACACATATTTTGAAAATTTCTTGAGAGGTCACAAGCTGTGAACATAAGAAAATGGATTAAGCATACAGAGTTCAAATGATGGTAGCAAATTAATATAAATAATACTCTGCTTCATTGAATGAGTACATACATTGCAATTTTGCAAATTGTGAACACAAAATCATTTTGCATTAACATTTTCAGACCAATAAATACATGCGCAGGGCTGTGAAGCTAAATTTAAATTGATCAGCCAAATATCAAATTTCTCACTAAACCATAATTTCTTTCATTATGCAAGCTATGGAATCAGAACAAACAGTAGACAACTGTAAAAAAAAAGGAATTTTACCCAAATATTACAGATATTTCACAGCTTTAATATTTTTAAATGAAAGTTGAACGTTTCAAAATAAGCTGCTCAGTTCTTAAAAGAGTTGCACCAAGAACAAAAATATGCCCAGCACTGCCGTGCTCTTTATGTGCATGTAAAACCTTATATAACGCTTCTTTAAACACGTTTCAGCAAAAACAAAAAAATGGTCGCACCAGAATTTTGTTTTAATTTATTAAATAAACACAAATCAAAGATGGACAGATTATGGAGACTGTAGGACAATATGCAGATAGAGTAATTACCTCATGTTTTTTGTGTGTAACGGGACGGCTGGTGGAGACCTTCCCCTTTTGGATTCAATAATCCTGTCTTTATGTCTGGTGCTGTCATCTCTAGAATCTGTTTCGCAATTTTGTGTTGTACTACACATCTGCCGGTTGACGCCTTTAGGTTCATTTTCTTGGTTCTCATTAAGGTCACGCAGCGCAGTGTTCTGTAGTTTCCTACCTACCGGCAAGATGTTGTGAACAGTTATCTCTTTGTAGACAAGTTACTAATTTAATTTTTAACTCTATCTCGTCCTTCATTTCATATTCAGTTTTACTTCTTTCACTCTTAATGACCATGAGTTCCAGCTCCTGTGTGCCTTCGTAGAGGTCCGCCTTCGATACTGGTATGGTTCTTAAATCTTCCTTATTATGTGTAACCTTTACCTTTAAGGACTCAATCTGTAATCCCATTGCTTCGACTTCCTCTACAATATCTTCGCGCTCAGCGGCCATGAGTTTGATTTTCTGTTCGACTCTTTGAAGGTCTGCCTTCAGTACTGGTATGGATCTTAAATCTTCTTCCTGTTACCTGATAATAAATTTCTTCTGTGACAGTTCTGCTTTATTGTCTGTAATCTTTGCCTTTAATGTCTCAATTTTTAGTTGCATTTTCTTTACAGTGACGTCATATTCGTCTTTCTTTTTTTTTCGTTCTCAATGATCGTCTGTTTTAGATTCTGTATAGCTTTATCGATATATGCCTTCAGCAATGGTATCGATTTTAATCGCTCTTCATAACACCTCAACACTCTCTTTGTAACAATTCCTGACGTTTTTCTCGAACTTCCTTTAGTAGTTTTGTCTACAAACCATAAGCAATCACAGTAAATTGTCATGTTACCAGAAATTATTAATTACAAAATAAACTTTTAGTATGATACAAAGTTACACAACTTGGCGTATAACAGTGAAGATAATAAAATCTATACTGTGTGCAAAACCTTTTAGATTGTTAATTTTTATGCTTCAATACGATTCTCATGTGACAATGCTTGTGATTTGATGAACTTGAGTACTTTCAATACGTGTAAGCTTTCTAGGCGTGAAGTACCGAGTAAATGAGCAGTCCGTCCTTACACGTTTATAGGTTTTCACGGAATTTGATGCTCAGATGTTCTACTAAATTTCACCCACTGATCGAAAAGCAATGGCGGTTACTTTACATTTTACGAAGACATGCATTCGTTTTTTAGCTTCGTAGGGGCTTGTGGGGAATTTCAAGTCGAGAATTTATATCTAATATCAATGGCGGAAAGTTTCCCGGCTGTTCACAAATGTTAACATGTCACATCCTAGCGAAGTTGCCGTTTTTTAAAACGGCAAGCTTGCATTTCCGAACTTTTTTTTCGTTAGTAGTACGATAACCTTTACAAATTGCCATCAGCTGTGATCTGGAAGGACTTGGTGTGGTTGGGAAGATTTTCGAAGCGACTACATTCCCCTGGTATGTATACTAGACTGATGTACGGAGACAACGTGTCTGAAAGGAATTTCGTGGCCAAATTTAATTCGAGAAGTGTTTAATGGAATTTTATATTCTTTGATGTGTTGAATCTAAGTAAAATATCTCGGCATAATTGTATTTTTGGTTAAATTCTGTGAACATTAATGGAGACTTTACTATGAATATAAATCGTAACTCTACAGAGCAAAATTTTATTCCGAGCAAAAGGCGTATAGAAGTACCTAAGCCTTATAGAGGAATTAAGCAAAACATTTTCTTCTCAAGAATCGTTGTGTTAATTTCGATCAATTTTTATGTTGGAATAATTTGCTTTTCCGTTCCTAAATCTTTCAAGTCATCTCTTCCCATGAGGTTTTCAAATTAAATTTCTATATCCATGTCTCATCTCCTTCCATGCGTGCTACAGGCCCTGCTTATCTCATCCTCCTTGATTTGATTGAATGTAGCATGCATTGGTGAGATGAAACATGCATACACAATTTTGGTTTTCTGAAGAAAAGAAATCACTTGGAAGACTTAGACATAGATGGGATGATAATATTAAAGTGGTTCTTGTGGAAATTATTTTGTTACGATTTTAAAGCTTGTTCGAACACTTTGCTTAGATCCGTGTTGTGAATGATGATTTTATTCGACACATTAAAGCGTACGCTCGAACGGAAGTGACTGTGGAATCCCGGGGTTACCATGGTTACCTTCGTTTCTGTTGCCTGGGAAATCCGCAGCAATTCGTACGTCACTGGTATATATTAGTGAAAGTCAAAGGTCAAATTCTGTTCAGCGCGTCAGAATTATTACGCTATGCTATACACACGTAACATTACTAAAACTCTGAATTCCGCAAATGTCGTATACTTACGATGCATTAAACTAACATGTCACGCAGCTTTTTCATAAAATTTGCTCTGTCCAGTACTACCGTCTTGATTTGTAGAATGTTAACAACTTCATCTCGCTCTATAATAGTTTCTAACCATTCACAAAAATATTTAAAAAATCTTTTTCTTTGGAAGCCATCTGATTTTGTACATTTTAATAATATACCATAAATAGTCATAGTCAGAATAGCTTATTAGTTTAAGAAGGGAATTGTTGGTTAAAAAATGAGTGAAGAGATGAGCGAGGCATGTAGCACGCATGGGGACATAAGAAATGCTCACACACGTTAGGATTGAAAGCCTGAAGTGAACAGATGATTCGGAACAGAAGGATTTTTTTAAAATGAATCTTACTGACGTAAGGTATGGGGTGTGTGTTGGATTCATCTGGCTCAAGATAGGGGCTTTTGTAAAGGCGGTTATGAATCATCGGATTCCATACAAGACGGAATTTCTTTGGCCAGCTGTCTGTGATGTTCGTTTCGTACGTCTGGTCCGTGTCGTTGGTGGGGAGATGTGGTTATGCTCAGGAATATTTTCTTCCGGTTCTGTCAAGAAAAACACGATAAAGAATGTTTCCGTCTGTGTTCACTACTGCGTTCACTCCCGTATAATTTTATTGTAGTGAGATTTGACCTATTTTCCCTTTCTCTTACGTAATGACCTTGAGATTTGTTTCGCTTTGCACCGTCATTGTACGAACAGCAGAGTATTCTGGTAATGGAAGAAGGTAATTTAACAAATGATACTTATCTATGACTACCCATTTTATTTCGCATCGTCTTGGTGTGTCAGACATGACAGTAGGAGGGAGTGGGGGAGGGGGACTACGTTCTGTGGCTTACGTCAGTGCTCGCTAGGCTTTGACGGGGATAGGAGCGTTTAAAGTGCTTTCGCTCACTTCTTTTGTTAAAACGACACCAAACGTGGAGAATTAATGTGAATTTTATAATCCACACTACAGATTATTAAAGTTTACAAGTGTGATATTTTAAGTTTAATCTTATTTGTGAATGTGAAGACAAATACTGACATGAAGATGTTGAAAGAAATCTTCAAACCTTTTCTTGGAGCGATGGTTTTAATATTTGTGATGATTTTTGTGTCTGGTAAGTTGATTATGTTGTATTTATATATATGTATATATATATATATATATATATATATATATATATATTTAAGCTCATTTTATGTGTGTTTGATGTAATGAGTCAATGCACGCGTATTTTTTTAGTGTATTCACTATCCTGTATGACTAACCATTTCGATATTTACTGTTCAAAGAATTTTGATTAATAGCTTCTCGACTTTCGTGTAACCTGCCTTGAGATTTTCAACTTAATACACTAGCGACTTCCTAAGAAAATGAAGATTAGTCACACTTGGAATTTTATATTAGTCTCATTGTTTATGTATGCTTACTGGCTAAGAGAGGTCATTTTAACTTTTCGCCCAATATTATTAGGATGATCAAATCATGGAGGCGATGGGTGAGGCATGCATGACACAAATGGAGATGAGAAATACTATCAAAATTTTTGTTGGGAAGCCTGAAGGCGAGACACCATCCGTAATATGTAAACCTAGATGAAAATATAATATTAAAATTGATCTCAAAGAAATAGGTTAGGGAGGTTGTGGTTTGGATCCATGTGTCGGGCTTTTGTAAACAGGGAAATGGAACTTCTATTAAAGGTGGGGACATTATCACATTCTGAAGAATGACTGTATTCCTTGGAGTCAGTTAGTTACCTGATAATCTTCGTAGCTGATCCAAGTTTCATGAGCCTCATTATCATGGCTTTATCTCTCATCAAACTTATCACTAGGATCATATTTCTTTCATGCACGCAAGAGACGTAGGTCGCCTTCGGTTTTAACATTAATCCCCCATATCTGTTTCTAAGCTGTATTAGGTATAAGAGTAAATACATTTACATCCGGTAGAAATCCTTTGGTAGGGATTCGAAAGGCACCTACCTACTCGAGAGAACATAACAAAGAATTACTCGAATGTACAGACAAACATCGAGTGGGGTTTGAACCTGTGATCTCAGAGTTGAAGATTTGTAAATCATACGATGTAACGCAGGTACTGGGATCAGTTCTTAACATAAATTAAATTAAAGTAAACCAACATAAACTGTTATAAAAATTCACATTTGTCTCAGAACTATAAAAATTCCAAATGCGATAAGAAGTATTGAGCTTATAATCTGTGGGGAAAATAAAGTTATTGAATGTTAAGGTGGTACATATAGTAACCACTGTATTTCAATTAGTTAAACAGAATGTTGAGGATACGCGGTTAGTATCCTTCGTACTTGGTTCGGTTTCGGTAGTGAGATCAAAGGTTTTCCTCAGTTCATCCAAATAAACGAATAGTAGGCCTAGCTTAAAATATGACGCAGGCAATGAATTTCAAGTCTCTATAATTCGCATTGATACACGTGACTTACGCAGATAGGAAAGCCTTATTAAACCAGATATTTTTTAAGATGGCGATACGTAAATAACTGTAGGGTTTCAGTATATGGAGTTGTTGCTAAGACGTATTAACGTAATAGTTTAAAATTAAAGTGTTTCTGACCCTGTCGCCATCTTCCGGGTGTCATTTGTCTTCAGAGTGTTTCCTTGGCATCGCTACCGTCTGTGACATTGCGTGCGATGACGCTTGGCGCCTGCGATGTCTGGGGTCTGTGACGCCTGGCATAGCCTAATCGATATTGACGACCGCTCGTGTGGATGGAAACTTTTTAAAGAAATAAATGTGACAGATGACAGAAGTGTTTGTCTGCTCTTTCAGTGTCAACAATGATTAAATCTGTTGGCATATAGCACGCATGGGAGAGACAAGAAATGCATACGTATGTTTTGTCTGAAAATCCTGTGGGAGACTTCATAGATTTTTACACATTGGTAGGATAATATTAAAATGGATATTGAAGCAGGGTATAAGACTAGACTGGATTCATATTGTTCAGAATAGGGCCCAGTGGCAGGTTCTTGTAAACACGGTAATGAATATTCGGGTTTCTCAGATGTCTGGGAATTTCTTGTCTTGATGATAGTTGTAGCTCAAGAACGATTATACTCCATGGTGGTAGCTAAATGAACGCACATGTTTCAACGAAAGCAGAAGCTGACAGTTGTAACTCTACATTTGTTTCCGGAAATACGTTTACTGTAAACATATAATCTCATACTTTAGCTTCTAGTTTTTAAAATATCTTTCTTCATTAACCTTCAAATGTACTATCCTATATTAGTTCCCAAAAAATTCTCCCAGACTAATTGAATATTGCAGGGGGTCCACGAACCACACTTTATGAACTTGTGGCCTGTATTGTTAAGGCTTCTCGATTTTGTTCGTACCGTTTGAAACATGAGATTTTCATGGCTGTGGTAATTTGAATTCTGGTCTTTTGGGTTGTGAGCATGGGTGATTATGTTGCTGTAAAATGTTATACCATGAATATGGAGGTGGTGCTCTTTCTAAACTCTGGTTACCATAAGGTTACATGGTGTCATGACTCAGAAGACCACAGTTCAAATCACTGGCACCGCTCCATAGATTACTTAGTAAAACCACCAGTATTCGACATTTTTGTGTAAAGTACTTATGAAATATTGCTTCAGACAGTGAAACTAATGATCTGAAATATATTTCGACTATTCCCTTTCCAGAGGACTTTTACTTCGTTTTGTCGCCTTCACCAGAATTTAAACTCTGGCATTAATTCCCCGTTTTTCTGTTTCTCAACCCGGTTTATCAATTTTCTATTTATGTAAAAGTTTTAATGCTGATCCAGGATACAACATAATTAGCCAGCTAAATTATTTCATGATAAGCTATTTGTCGCCCCGTTATTCAACAAATTATCTTGCCACGTTTTCAATGAACGGTCAAAGATCCTTAAAACCTTTGCGCGTGTCAGTGTAACGTCTGGCATGCGCTTTGAATTGAACTTGTTTGGCTAGTCCCTTTAAGGTGTTTCGACATGTAACACATTTATAAAAGAAAGGTAATTTCCTTACAAGGTTACTGAATCACGTATATACACGTGAAACGCAATATAAATCCTTTATTTTTAATAAGTGTGGAATTCATTTGACTTCAGTCGTGCTACATAACGGACCTCGTTTGACTTTGCAACCATTTGCAGTGAAATCAGAAATAACTTTGGTGCTGAGACGTTTTGTTGTCGTACCTTAAATAACTGTATAAATCAGAGCCCTTGTTAATAAGGTGATAGTTGTTAAGCTAGTCAAGAAATACCTCGCCTTTTATGGAACACGAAAGTTTGTTACTGTGATCGTCGGAGGCCGCCATGGGCCCCTGTACTGTACCATATGAATTCAGCCCACATCCTCGCTTCATATTTATTTATTATCCCCCCCCCCTGCCCTTAGGGCCAGACTAAATTACGTATGTATTATTCATCTCCGCAGAAGTTCTTACTGCTTTCGTCATCAGGGCGATGAATAAGCCTCGCGTGATATAGCAGGTTGAGAAAATGGAAGCCAGCCTGCTCTGTTCCTCGCCAATCATGAAGTTTCAGTCTTATTGGACTTTATATAGATGACCTCTGTAGTTGGGTCAGAGCAATTAACCTAGGAAACAACCTCAGACATTCACTCACTCTTGTACCACAGATAACGCACTAGAAATGGAGCCTTTTAAGTTTAGACTACGGGTTAATGGGTGTAATGTGTTTGTAATTTTCCTCGGTTTATCAGAACAAATTCTGAGACAGTAGGGAACTGCGTCTCAAATCAGATTAATAACTATTCAAAATTCATTATAACCTATGTCTCATTCTGAGTTATAGTTTATAGGCCAATCCTCGATAGTTGAAACTATCGATTTATGACCTAGGAAGCAAACACACACCCGTATATATACTGTTTCGAAAAATGGAACATTCCTTAGCATGTTAGTAATATGAAATAAAATGTCAGTTTCTGTCGAAAATCTGCAGAATATATTAAAGCTGTCATTGGGTTTCGAAACTGCCTGAAACGCGGATGTTCTCTTGGTATTTTGTAAGCTTTTTATTCCAAATTCGGCACACTCTGCAGTTTATTATCGATTGGCCTTGTGTCGTCATGACCCATTACATTGTATCCTTTCACGCTACCAGCAGAGGGCAGGTAGAATTTCAGGGGGGGTTACGAACTTTCTGCTTTTAGAATTACCTTCGGAACGAAGGCAAAGGTTCATCCCCTTTAAAAATATTGATCGATTACATTCAGATCGAGCGAACTTCAGTCGACCCTCCAGAATCAACATAATTCTCAGTTTAAGTGAAGATGGACTCGTATTATGACTAAGACTATTAGCTCTATAGGCTATTTGAGTTTTTACAGATCTAAAGCAGAATCAAGTGGTCGCAGTGTTTAAGACGTGTTCAAAATCTTGCTGCTTATGTGATTTCATTTGCTGTCGTATATTTTATAATGGCTTTGAAGCAAACCGATTTACACATCTGGCTCTTATATCTTTTTTACAGAAAATTCGTAATCAGATATTCGTGCCAGGGATTTCTAGGGCAGCGTCCCGTTGCGTTTTTAAATTAAATTACTTTTATTTTACAGTCAAACACAACTTGTTGTATCAGGGCAGAAAATGAAAACATGTTTCTCGAGAATGTTCGTATCGATCTACTAGTCATGGTGTAACAACCCGGAAGTATAACATCGACAATGGACATAAATATTGTAAATATTTTTGTTCATTAGAAGCGCTTACAGAATGAAAACATGTCGTTGAGAAAACTCGTCTATGTAATCTTAATGTGTGTCTGGTTCTTAGCCCAGGATTTCTTGCTGTGTGATAGTCTACCGACTCAATTCACCATTGTCCATGCTTTTTTGTTTGTTTGTTTTGTTTTCAATGTTATTTTAATCGCGCACATTCAGTTTTTATTTTATATAAGTATATATTAAATCTTGTCCGTCTAATCACAATAATTCTTATTAAATATTAAAATATTACAATAATTAACATTTAAAATATTAAATGATGTTCTTTATCGAAATATTCGATTTACATTAGACCATCATTTTTCATGTTTCACGACATGTTTCAGTTCCTAAAAGAACCATCCTCAGGTGTATATAATTATATAAAGCTTCAAAACGATAAATAATTCAAATACAATTTTCATACATTATGCTAGCGTACATTTTTATCAGATTTTTACCAGATATCAAACGATGTTCTTTTTCAGATTTTTATTCCATTTTTAATAACACACTCGATGTTGTTCTGTATATATACATCATGCTCAATGTGACTTTAGTGTGGGTGAACGTTTTGTTGTTTTGTATCAGTCAGAAATATTGTAGAGGAGTTACATCTGTCTGGAAGTATTGCCGTGTTTTGACTGAACTTTTATATAATTGTTTTCGTATATTTCCTGCAAAGTAATAGCATTCATCCTATCTAATGGAAAGGAGAACTTAAGTTCTATCATCAGTTCCAACCGTTGAATCCACTCGGCTCGTTCCATCTCTTGCCAGAACTGTTCGCACACTTTCTTGGATTATTTTCGTAAGAACCTGTTTCACAGTCTATTCGCTTGCGTCTGAATTACAATGTCGATGTTTTAGGTGTGGGTTGGATCCATTTGTCTCAGGATAGAGACCGGTAGAGGGCTGTTGTGAACACGATAATGAACCTTCGTGTGCTACAAAGGCATAAATTTGACTAGCTTAGCGTGTTGTTAGCTTCTCGAGAATGACTGTGTTCTGTGGAGTTAGCTGGTTAGTGAGTTAAGTGTTTATGTTCATCTCAGTTCTGTAATGTATCAGTAATTGTTGACTGAATGATTTGTTGCACTCAGAAATCCTGGCTTATGATTTTACTACGAAATGTTGCATTAGTCTTATACGTAACGTAAACATTTGATTTTTCAGCAAAAAGAGAGAAAACAGAAAAGAGTACTTTCACCGAGTCGTAACATTTATATTTTTTTAATAACAGTCTAAAAACCGAAGATTTTTTAACAATCATTGTTGCCATTTTTATAAAATATGTAGACTAGACTATTACGTCATGGACAATTTTTTGATGTAGGGTATACATTTAGAATTTGGTTAAACAGTTTAGTTCTGTACGAAAAATTGCATGTCGTACTTGTTTTCTTTTAAGACGTCTCATATATTTAAGGAAGGACGTAAACCCATTCCTTTAAAAAAAAGCCATAACAAATCCACATGAAAACGATCTTTAATATTCGTGACCTGTTTAAAAATCATTATAACTATAATTTCCAATGTAAGTTTTGCTTGGGCCTAAAAACAACGCTGTGAAGGTCTCTAAGGAGAAAAGAGTTAAACCTTCACTCAGTCTTCATCTTGCTACTAAGTAGAGTTGAGTCATCATCTTTACGATCCGACAGCTTATTTATCCCTGGGGACAGTGACACTGATATCCATTGGATAAGAAGCTGAATTGGCTCCGGGGCTGATGTGGATGTCCCTAGCTTTCCTGGGAATTGATCCCCTGTCATCCTGCCAGTAGCCAATCAGTTTACTGATAGCTTTCCTGGTTAGAGCGGCTGAGAATTTAAGTTTGAGGTCATACTTGCGTTTCTGCTTAGAAAATTCTGGCTAGCTACCAAGGGATAGTCTGATTTTTAGAATGAAACAGCTGAGGAAATATGAAAGTTCCTTTTCCGTTACAGAATGTTCCAGTTTAATACTGCTTTACATTGTGCAGATCATGCCTCTACACCTACCGAGTTTAGTAACTTAAGCAGAACGAGAGGACAGCTTGCGAGTGTACATTGAACCTTAGATAACAGGCCTGATCAACAGCTGTGATATCATTTCATGTTTCTTGATAACAAACTGTGGAAAAATTGTTAGAAGTTTTATACTGCTATTTCCATATTTAGCTACATTTCTGTTTCTTTTTCTTTCCAAGTGGCTCTTGTTTTTGAACATGTTCGCAAGAGCTATGAACATTTCTCGTCTTGAGCCAGGTAAATTCATTCAACATCTCTGTCTTTAAGATCCATGTTAATAGCACACTCTATCTACACCTAGATCTTCCAAATGGTCTCTTTCTTATAATTACCATAATTTTCAGCAGAAGCATATTATAAGTACTTTCAAGGTAGAATTCATAATTAATTCCGTCATTAGACACATTGGTGTGCCAAGAGGTTCCTCAAAACAGTTTGGGAATCGTCTCAGTGAATCTTGCCTGTCACTCGTAAAGATAAATGGATACTATAAACTTCAAACAACTCTAAGAGCTTGTGAAACAATTAAGTTTTAAACAAACATAAAGTCATCTGTGACGTCAGTATAGTGGTGAAAGAGGCCTTGCAAGTGTCAAGGTAAGTGCCTTGAAGGTAGACTATGCTCTGAACAACCTGTTCTTTTTTATTTTCAAACGAGTCGCTACTTTGCTTTGTTCGATATTTAGTTACCATGTAACTACAGGTTACAAATGGGGAAAAAAACTTCAGTGACTCATTTATAGCTACAAGGCGAACAAACGTAGTTATCGCTTTGCTATCGATTTCCTGATTTTTCGATATTTCGCAATCGTTTTAATGTATCAACACCTGTCATTGTTTTGATGTCATCTCTATCTTGGAAAACTATGTATCTACCGACAGTGTCATGAAATAGCTGCCTAGCAAGTACTTCTTCTCTGCAAGATATTTTTTTTAAAACCGCTGGTGAAATACATTTTAGTTGATTTTGTTTTATTAGTCAATGTTCATTGGTATCTGTTCTCTTGATGAATCTCAAATCTACATTTTATAACTTAATTTTTCAAACAGTCCGTCCGTGCAAATGAAATAGATTTATTACGTAAAACAGACCTCGATAAAATATATAACCTGTATTGAAAGATTTTCGGCGTGATATATACCTAAAATATATAATAACCGACTGGCTGGCTAACTAAATAAATAACCTATTCACTTACTCCGTGTTGCAGAATCATCCTTGAGAATATTATATTCACTCAGTTAGTCAAGAAATATTCTGAATTTTATTAAACCCATAAACTTTGACTAGCTAGGCGACATCAGCTTCTTAAAGACTATGCATCATAATATACAAACTTCTGTGTAATTTAAATGTGTGAATTTTGTAAATTAAATTATGTTCTTTAATTTTGATTCATAACTGCTTATTTACCTAACAAAGTGTAATTTATTAAGATTAATCAGAAACATGTTAATGAGATTTTGAGCAGTGGGGACATAAGGTGAGGAAACGACCCTGAAAAGTAAAACCAGAATTTTTTGTTTATTTAACTACGTGATATAAACTGTACAGATGATGCGGTGTAGAATGGCAGGATGATTAGGAATTGGATACAACCACGTAAAACTCCCAATATTATCGATATTCTGGAATCGATTGGAACGTGGGACTTAACGAATACGAAACATGGTCGCAAACCTGAACACTATATAGTTGGGGTGAACGACAGTGTCAGTGAGAGTAGCTGGTCTAGTTAGTTCATTGCTGGTGACCTTCTGAACACGACGTTGAAAGAGAAGCCTTGCGAAACGTGCCTAATTATGATGATAAAATCACCATCTTGGTCGTCCCCTCTCACATTGGTGCAAGAAGACAAATTGTTGGGATCTTGACCTTATGAACTTATGTTAATACGTCAACGAATCTCAGTTGCTAAGGAAAGTGTGAGTAATTCAATTGAATTTTACAATATTTTCTCTCTTTTTTTAATGGAAACATAAGTTTGTAGACATTTTTATTTAACCAGCTTTTAAAGTACCTGAGAGGGATTAAGTGATAGGGCACAGAAAAAAAATGCAAAATCATGTTTTCATAAGCCCACTGTTGGACCCACCAAGTGCCAGTAGAATTAGGTCCATATCCTCAGATCATATTTCTCTCAGATGAATTTATTTTCCTCTTATCTTTAGTATTCCAATTGATCTGTTTGCTTTGAGGCATCTGACAAATGTTTCATAGCCTACAAATAAATAATTATGAAACTTTGTACGTTATTAAAGATATATACAGTTGATTAATCAGTATACTTTGATCCATCTAGCCAATTATACTGAAACTCCCTCACCAGAAACAATTAATATAAATAAGTTCAAAGTGGCATAAGTTTTCTTTACTAAAGAGGAGAGTAAATCCATGGGGCAGGATCTTTGTTGATAATTACTCATCTGGTCAGTAAATTCCCTGCTTCTATAGAACCAAAAGGTTCATACACATATTAACAAAAACCCACCATTTTTTCTGCACAGAGGCATTAAATCCAGTCTTTCCATAATAGGATTGTTGATATTATACTGACTTCTGTTGACAGGTCACAAAAGTGGTCCCTACCCTTGATATTTTCAGATCAAAATTGTGTATGTATTTCTTATTTCCCCCATTCATGTCACACGCCCCACCAATGCCATCCTGTTACATATAATCCCATAACACTATTTTGTCAAGTGCAAAAATTATGAAGCTATTCATTATGCACTTAAGAATAGGAAACAAGGTAGTTTTGTACATTTTTAATATATTTTGGTCTCCTGGGTTGTGACAATATGTAGCCTTGTAAGTGGTTTTAACATTTGAGAGAAATGTATCACCCCCATCTTCAGGGTTAAATAGTAAGAATTTGCAGAAGATGCCAGTGGCATAATGTCTATACTAAATTTAATAAAAATCCATGGATGATGTCACTATGGGTAATTACATCATCAGGAGAATCGTGCATGTGTGGATGATCGTGGATAATGCTGATGTGTCCTGCGTCTTGAACTTGAGTACTGGTATCACATCTGTTGTGCTGGTATTACCAATGGTCGGAAATTTTAAAAGCAGTGTGAATTTGGGTTAGCGTCCAGTGGCATAATGCCCATACCAAATATTATAGAATCCTGACCAGACAGACATGACCAGCTTTATATGCATTCATTTAGTGCACATGCAAAGAATAATGAATACATTAAAATTCTGTAACCTCTACTTAGTTTTATATCAGGCATCATAACTCACTACATAATTACCATAGAAAACAAACTCATGACGGTCTTTAATTTGCTGTTCTCTTTATCCTATAGGTATTGGGCCAGCTTCGTCCATTGATGCACAACCTTTTCTTCGTAACACCAAACTTAACTCATCTGATGAACTAGCTGCTCAGTTACCGCCACTTCTTTTTCCACAGTATTCTCTTGAAGATGATGCGCCACAAAGGCAGGGTGAAGAGTTACCTCCTTCAACCTTCCCAAAAGAATTTGATGATAAAAGTCTTGCAGGGCATAATGGTACCAGTTTTGGTGATAAAGGTGCAATTACTAATGCAAGCAAAATAACAGTTTCAGTCACTAAACAAACACCTGCAAAAAAAGTTGCTTCAGAAGTGCCTGATTTGCTGAGTGGTGATGCATACAACAGGACTGTTTATGAAGATGGCACTGAAGGTCCTATACAGAATGATACTGTTATGGTAACAGGACCAAATGTCATAAGTAATGACAAAACTCATGAAGAGGATGTCACAGCCTCCAGTATGACAAGGACACAAAGTAAAATTAATGATGAAACTGTTTCAGTTACTGGTATAACCATCCTTTCTCCATTAACAGAAGTAGTTCCAAGGAATGAGAAAAATGGTACAAGTGTTGGTGACACATTTACTACCATTCCAGTAACTGAAGAAAATTTTGCTGTGGAAGATCCCAAAGAAAATAATCCCATTTCAGATAATAACAAAGAAAAAGTGAAAATCAAGTCTGATAATAGGAAAAACCAAAATGAACCAATAAACAGAACTGATTCAAACACAACAGTTAAGGATGAACCAACAATCAGAACTGAATCAAACACAGCAGTCAACAATGAAACAGCCAAACCTGAATTGGTGTCGTCAACTGTGAAAGAATTGTCTGTTACAGAACCAACGTCTTCACAACCTGTTCAACAGTCGGCGATCACAACCTTGCAACCAACTCTAAAAACTCAATCCATAACTTCATTAAATATTTCAGAGAGCAATAGTCACCAAAAAGTTGATGATAAACCACTTTCTCTGGCAGCATCACAGCAACACGCTGATCATTCACATGCATCAACAGGGAAGTCATCGGCATTTCTGCAGCCCACAGAATCAGCAGCCATACTTGCTAGTGTGTTTGTTGGAATAGCTCTCATTGGATACATTGGTCTTCTTATCTGGAGGAGAATTTTGGAGTAAGTAAACAGAAATTTTAGGAATTATATTATAAATGTTTGATTTAGACCCTTTTATTTACACTACTCCTGGTATTATTATGATAGGGGTTCAATTCCTGGCCTGAACAGAAATTTCTCTCATTTTCATGGTGTCCAGACTAGCTCTGGAAACCATCCAGCATCTTATTCAGTTGGTACCAGTGGTAAAGTGGCCGAGGCATGAAACTGGCCACTCTAATGCCGAGGTTGAGATATGTGGATTTACACCTTCACTCCCCCATATGTCTTCATGGTGTGTTGCCTAATTAAACACCAGGGTGACATTAGGGTATTTTAATGAAGCAGGTTACTTTGAAATTATGATATACTTTGTATATAAAACAGTAGTTGGTTTGTAAATTGAACAGACTTAATTGAGAAATAAATCGGTTAAGTAGATAATCAGATGTAAGATTTGAGGTTTTCACAGTGGTGACTATGAAGATTTCCGTCTTCTGGGTTGTTGCGCTGTGTAGTCTATACTACACAGCGCAACAACGCAGAAGACGGAAATCTAGATAATCAGATATTGAGAACTTGGAATATGAGTTGGGATTAATCTGCATGATCGCCTTGATGCATCATCTTAGGTGTAGGGAATAGAATAAAGTACATTATGATTTCTCATGGGTTTTAATCTCGTTCCTTTTGTTTCAGGAAACGATATGGCAATCGTGAGATGCTCGTGAATGAGGATGATTTCTATGACACAAATGATATGAGGAATTTTGAGGTTTGTAAATATACATCATTCTGATTTTATAGATGAACAGCACTTTGATTAGTTTCCGTTGCAGATGTAGTTCATCTGTTCACCCATTTGTAAGATCTGAAGCTTTCATTGCAGCTGAATGCAATGAAGTTTCCTCGAGCAGTCAGCCACATGAGAATGGCGTTTTAATCCACAGTGCCATTCTTACATGGCTGATTGGTCAATAGGACTTCTTTGAATTCATTTCATATTGCAGAACTCTCTTATGGTGGTTATGAAAAACAAATAAGTTTTTTATATCGTAGAACTATTATAGTTCTTACATAAGGAAGTTGCAAGGGCCTGGGATTGTGTCCAAGAACGTTGGTGTAGACAGCATACATTCAGTGAATTAAGAACACGAAATATATCTGAAAAGGGGAAGCAAGATTGCCATTGTGAGAACCTCAGATCCAATATTTTGACTGGAAGGACTGTGGAAAACCACAGAAACCTGTCAAGATGATCTGCTTCTGGACCAAGAATCAGACCTGGGATAAAATATGATTGCCGACTCGTGGACTCTGACTTTCACATTGAGAAATTTACATAATATGGACTGGATTTAACTGTTTCAGGAAGGGATCTTATGGTAAGAATTATATTATAAGTACTGTATTAATGAAGACTAAGTTAGTTGCATCAGTTTAAATCTCTTATTAAAGACAGTTATATCAAGTTAAGTCTTAATAAACAGTAAATTGTAGCAACTTAAATCTGTTAGTAAAGAGTAGGTTTGTTATTTAAATTTAAATCTGTTTGATTACATTTGTTGTATCGACTTAAGCGGCATGAAACTTTAAAAAGTTATGCATTTTTTCCTTCAGCTCTGACCCAGCAACATTGGGTTCCAGAAATTGTACTACTGACAGTCAACTTTGGCAGAGGAATTCTAAATTGAACAGTGTGATGGAATACCCAGAAACGACGCTTGTGTTCCATATCAAGCACTAGTAGAATAGTATCAAGTCCTTGTATTTTATTTTTATCTGTGATACAAAAAAAGTGGAAGTGAACATGATATTGATATATAGTTCAATAGATTTGCTCATAGAAATACAGTGTTTAAAAATACTTCTTAAATTTTTGTGGGAGAAATCTGCTAACCTCTTTTAATACTCCATTTATCAGGTAGCAGGTAAAAATAATGGCTTAGTATCATGTTCCTTTATCTGTTAGGGAGAAAATTAATCCCTCCATAGGATTCTATTGAGCATTACAAAGTTGAAGAACAATGTTATATATAATTATGTATATATGTGGATGTAGTACATAGTTTAATGTGTATAAATTAGACAAGGTGCAGTGGAAAATCTTGGCCTAAAGTGAGGTTATGCAGAAATGCAACCATACAAATTGGTTATACTGACATTACCATATTCTCTCTCTCTCTCTTTTTAACAGTGATGTATGTATTAAAGCACAGTTTTGGGACCTTAAGTCAAGCATTGAATCTACCTGCTTCCCTAGCCTGGCTCATACAAAGCTAAAACATATTGTGTTTGATAAGCTATATTATTTGTGCTCCTCATTACAAGAAGAACATTTTGCTTTTGTTGAATGGAGAAGAGGAAATTTTATTATATTCCTCCACTTCAAGCTGTCTGATAGCATACTGCTAGCCTGACTGGAGCATTTGCCACTGACAAGGGTGAGCATAATATTGTTAATGTGTGAAATGCTACTTTTGACGATTAATAAAATTTGAAGAATTTATATATCAGGGTTCTATTAAGATGTTTGAAACAGCTTCATGGAATTTCAAGGCAGTATCATGTCCAGTAATTATTATGATTCATGGGATGTCTTTTTATGTGTCATGCCTATGGGAAGCATGCAATTTTTTGAGTGGCCCACCTGTTATTTTTACTCATCTCTTCACTAGGACACTGTTTAATTTTAGAACAGATATTATATGTAATACATTTTAATGAAAGGAAGATGCAATGGTGGTAGTGAACAATTTTCTATACAGCACCAAAACCCAAAAGGACATCTCACAATTTTCATTTTTGTACAGAAAGAAATCTCAATTGTGCCACCTATTAATGTTTGTATCTTGCAAAGAAATAAGGCATGCATACAGTTACTGACTCCATGCCTGTGCAAACTGAAAAATATTTCATGAGGTCAACAGTAGGTTCCTACATACGTCTCAATCATAAAGGAAATGAATAAATAATGAGAGAATTGCAAATTTACTATAATATATTAGATATGGTATTATAGAAGAAACTGAAAAAATGTGTTAAAAGAATGACAAATATTATGATTGCACTGGTAAATTGCCTGTCATAATTTACAGGACAATCTAAAATAGTAAACACATATAGTCATAAATATTATCCAATAAAACCCAAAATTCCTTCACAGCATTACCATGACTGGTTGTATCAACACACATTATATTATCCTAAGGTGCAAAATCCCCTAACTGCTGAAAACCAACCAAGCAAGCTACCAACCAACACCTGATTTCCCTAAATAGTATACCAAATACCAACCTAGAGGAGGATATTATGTAAGTATTGTGTTTTGTAATATCTGTGAGTGGGAAAGATGATGTAATGTGTTTAAAGTGCTTACAAATTTCTTTTTCTCACCTTGGTGCTCTGTGCAAATTCTTTAGCAAACTTGTAATAGTCAATTTGCTAGTCAGACTCCTCTTATGTGTAAAAGCTGCCCCTGATTTAAGTGTTGCATGCATTCTGAAATGGTGTCATGAATGGGACATGAATCCTTGGCACTGTTTGTTAATCAAAATAAATATTTTACTTGTTGTTTGGTATGGATGTGAAGCTGTCCTCTCAACTTGAGGGGAAAATATAAATTGAGGTTAATTTTTGTACCTAAGAGAGAAGTAAAAGGACGGTGGAGAAAACTTCATTCTGAGGAGCATCATGATTTGTTCTCTATATCAAATGCCAAATCAGTGATGAAATCGAGGATTATGATTTCGACGGGAATTATAGTGTGTATAGGAGAGATGAGAATACATACAGAACTTTGGTTGGAAAACTGTATAGAAAGATACCATTTCAGACAGACATGCAAAGGCAGGATGATAACATTAAAATGTATCTTAAAGAACCAGGATGTGATAACTGCTTTTCATCTGGGTAAGATCTAGTGGTATTTTCTTGTAAACAGTTATATAGACCTTCATATTCTACAAAAAGAGGAAAATTAGTTGAGTGACTATTAACTTCTCAAGGACTTTGCTTCAGTTAATTATGTTTACTTTTGTTTGAACGGTGTAAACAGCTTGGCTAGGCAACAACTGTTTCAGTAGCATGCACTTTTTAAAATTAAAAATGTTATGATTCCAGCTGATGACATATTTTGTTAATATTCACAGTATTTGTTTATTTAAAACAAAATGGAACAAACTCAGATTCAAATTAAAAGACAGGGTAATTAATATTCTATGACAGTGAAACCTTTAATGTTAAAGGGAACCTTCTATAAAAAAGGTACATCTGATCACTGTTGTGTAATATCTTGATTAAGATAAAGTAACTTTAATCACATTAAACAAAATATCCTTAGTATTTTAGAATGTTTACCAGATTATATTTCATATTTTTAGCAGAAGATATTAAAATAATTTGACTGCATGGAGAACAAAATTTGTATATGTATGTAATATTAAAACACAAAATTTATTGTATCATTTTAGTTGGTAACCTGTTTCATTTACTATTGAAAATAATTAGAAGTTATCTGCACCAATGTAAATTGCATATATGCTATAAATTGTTATAAAATATACAGGATGAACACAAGTGATCTAAGTGGTTTAAAGTATTTACTAAAACAAAATCTAAATAGCATACAGCAATTAAACTTATATCATTCGAAGAGGTACTTTAAATATCTTACGTAGGATGCATGAAAAGTGATGCAATTCTGATGGTTACTAGGAGCACAATTATTGATATGGCAGGAACATGGTGAATCAACCTGAGAACGCAAATTTAATCTGCACATGGAAGAGTCTCTGAAAACCCTTTTAAAAAGTTCTACATCCAGTGGTGTAAGTTTCATTTTTGTAAGCAGTTTATTTTTTTAAAATAAATGTTACAAAATGCTCAGACAACGTGTTCACACTGTACATTCCTGATATGAATATAAGCATTACTTGTATTTTACATTCATATTAAATACATAAAGCAGTGTTCTTTTTTTCTGGCAGAATAAGCAGAAACTGTGTTCTGTTAACTTCTTTGATAGGTTGTGTGAAAAAGACCATTTGCCTTCTCTTTAACACTGATTTAAGTTCCTTTCTGATGCACTGATTTAATGAACAAAATATCACTTTGAGTAATCTGATGACTGAACTTCTTAAACATTAATGACAATTCAAGAGCCTGTTTCACCCAGAAATAATGCACTGATATGTAATGTATTTGCATATATATTCTTTATTAAGAAATAAATTTATAACTTATACAGATGGTATTAAATACTACCTGTGCATCAGATTTTGCCAAAGTATTCAATAAATAACTTCCAGAATAAATTTTCCTATGTGTCAAGATTTTCAAACTGGCAGCGTTTAATTTATGAAAGATAATTTATCAAAAAGAAGAAAGAAATGGACTCAACATGAATGGAAACAATTTAAAATGCCACAAGCGTACAGGACACACAAAACTGGCAGCTATGAGGTGGGTTGGTTCTTTTATTTATGAATTATAGATATTAAGAGCATACAGATTGTGTGAATTTGAATCTTGTTCCTGAGACTTTGTGGATCATCTAACAACTAAGCCTTTTTGTCTATCTCTGTCTTCCCACTACCCTTCAACTCCTCTCCCCCCTCCCCATCTTATTACTTTGTTCTGTGCGATATTTTTCCTAATTTGTTCTTCCTATCTTGATCTTGCATCTCCATATTGGTAATTTTCCTTTTACTTCCATGTTCAAAACTTCTTTTGGGGTTGTCTTTGAAAAGGAAAACTTATCTAGTAACTTAATGTTTCTTTATGGACTATAAATTAAGTGCACACAATGAACACACAATACAGAGACTGTGTTCATCTTCTCATCTTGTGTTCCGTTTCCCATGGCAAAAATTTTAAACTGAATTTTCATTTCTTTATCTATTTGAATTCATTTAATTTTTAACAAACTGCTCTTGTAAGTTATAATTCCTCAGGTAGGGATACTAGTGTGACCTACTAACAGGAATGTGAAACTAGATTAGGGAAAAATATCTCTTGGCAGGGAAATTGTTTATTGCATTTTGTGCCTGAGGACAGGAATGTCATCCCTTATGCTTGGTAAGAAACACTGCTCAGATCATTTTCTGATAACACTGTCACTTTTATTACTATTTATAGAAGCTGTGTATTTTCACCAGATTATTTACAGCCAATTTTGATCAACACTATATTTTTCCTTTCTTTCTTTTAGAGAATTACTGGTGTAGAAATGACTGATGAATTTTGAAGCCTTTTGTAAGAATATAATGCTGTCAGTCTTTGACAGAACTATAATTTTGCAGAATCTTCATATAGTGATTTTGGGGCTTTGCTAAACTATCGCTCAAAGTGGAAAGGAACACAAAAGTTGTGGATTGGTGCCTTGTTTCAAGGAGGTATCCCAGGTAGCATCTGCATAGGAATTAAGGAAAACCACAAACTGGACAAGCAACAATGTCCCATATTTCACCAGGAACTTGTCAAATATAAGGTAAACACTTTTTATCCAAACTGCAGTAATTTGTTTGGTCAGTACCTTACAGCATTACATCAACTTCATAATTGCATTTGGCTTGGGGAAATGAAAAAGCTAGGACAGTCTTAGGACTGTGCCAGCAACCTTTGTGCTTTATTTTGTAATAACTATGGAGTGAGGTTAGAATTATAGCACTGAGTCAAATGTGAAGATATAAGTGTTAAGCCTGAGAATTTGGAAGAAGCAAATTATAGCCATCACCTGAAGAGATAGTAAAAAGTTGATATTCAAATCAAGTAATTCCTTAATGCATTACTGCACAAACCTGCTCAATATAAATTAAAGGATAGTGATTATGGAAATAAGTTAAGTAAAATAAAATCATGTATATTCATTATCACTAGTTTTTATTTATTATTTAAAGTAACAGCAGATAGTTATACATTCTGGACATTTTTTAAATATCTTTCCCCATTTAAATTACCATAGGTAAACCAAATTACATGTCTGTATGTCTAAGCACCAGTGCCATAAAGACAGGTCTTTGACATGAACAGTGAGTGGTCAGCTTGATACTATACCACATGGTAAATGACCATAGAAGACTAAGCATACACGTGCCGCAATGATAATTTGTATGTTTACAGTATAACATAAGTTTTAGTGAAGATGATTCAATTTTCCAAGACTGTCAACTGGTGCAATTACAGTTACACGATGATCCTCACTACAGGAACAAACTCTTGGCAATAAAATAATCATTAACAAATGAAAAAACTATTAAATTATAGAGGTGCATTCCTCAGTCGTGAAACTGCATCCCGTAACACATGGTGGAAAGTTGTTCTCAATGTCCCATACACAATCAGATACAGACATCAAAATTTCTGGAGACTGGGTTATATCAAAAGACATCTGGCCCACAAGGATTTATTTCTGTGGTACCTTCTAAAGGGAAATTTCTATATGAATAAGCCTTGTACCACTGTCAACCTCAAAACATCATTTGCCAATTTTGGGCACTGAGTTTCAGAAGGACAGGCATGTACCTAAAATGCCTGAAACCATCAGCACATAATGGTTTTAATGTTGTAAGCCTGTTGCCTCTAGTGTGAGGATTATTCTGTAGAATTATTACTGTTCATGTATAAACGTTTCTTCAACAACCCATACACCACATAAAAGGTAGATTCACCCATCCCTTCATAAACACAAATACAAATTCTATTCTAAATGAAAATACTGAAATGGGAGGGAAGCAATGGAGATCCAATTTGTAACTTCTCAATTACGCAACGCCTCTACATCAGCAACCACTATAAAAGCTGAAAATAACTTCTGATACACATTTGGGAAATGAGTTCTATAACTTTATTATAACTTCCATGCACCTGGTTTAAGAAATTTTCTTTTCAAAGCAAAAGTAATAGGTTTTACAATCATATGTTTATCTATAACAAATGGAGATAACAACTGTAAACCGCAACCGGAGCATATTGGTAAGATACGGTAGTATGCTTGCTATTTCCGCTACTTATTTTTGCGCAGGATACAGATTGGTCCTACATTATCACCAGTCTCTTTATTGTGTGCGCCATGAGCACCATCACAGTATGGAAACTGAAACACAAATATTGCTACCATAATGTCACTTACTTTAAGTACGCAAGAAGGCATAATGACATCAAGAATACAGGAAATGCTTGCTGACATTTAGTTTAGAATGTTTACTTTCTCATTTTCATTTGAAAACACTGAAATGTTTATGCTATTTATTTATTCTTTGGTATGAGCACAGAACTTCATCTATAATTTTGAAAGGAGTTCTGCATTGGAGGAAATATGGGAACAAATACACAGAAAGACAAATTGGGAGACAACTATTAATATCGATTTTAAGCAACTGCTTTGTGGGAAAATGAACTGAACTAGTTCATGAAAGAACCAATTGAGGGCTTCTGTTGTGACCACCTTTTAGGTGTCAAAGCCACTGGGAACTTTCTGAATAGGCAAGACTGGAAACTGGTCCTCATTTCATCTCAGTGTGTAACATCAACTGTTTATACCATTTTCACAGTAGAATATTTTCATATAAACAGAGAACTGTCATGCTAAATACATAGATCACCTTGGACTAAATTTCACATGCCTTACTATAATGGTTAATTAGATATCAAACTGAAAACATGCTAACATGTACATGTACATGTAATCATGCTAATACTTTCCGCTGTAAACAGAATTTACCATATCAAATTTTGCATATTTAAAATAATACACACAACACATTAGCACTAAACGTGATAGTTATGTTCACAGAAGTTCCTATAGCAACCAGAAGGGCAAATTCTCTTAAATCAGAGACTTCAAGAACAATGTGTCACCGAAATATCTTTGCATGATCTGCCTATAAGAATTAAAAAATTGGTCCTTGGCCACAAGTGAACAGGAAACACAGAAAACCACAATTAAACTTTACCTTTTTGCTCCTCCAACATCGGCAAAAAACAGCCTTTTCTCCTATGTCTTCTACATCAAAACTGTCAACTACCTTTGCATTTTCCTTCTGAATATCTGGGTTTACAACTGGCTTAGAAAATTTCTGAAAAGAAAATTGAGCATTTTTTTAAGTCTGTCCTCTGCATTTAAAAGTCTCTTGATACTTAGGACCTGGATCCATTGCAATCCTGGCAATGAATCATTAGAAGTGAACATTCAAATAAGTTCTTTATAATCAAGTATAATTTGTTTAACTTTAGTAGAAAAGTCGCTTACACCTAATGATTATAAATTAAAGCATGCAACATGGAAGTCAAAGCTGACAATAATACAATCAGTGTTGTCAAAGCAAATAGTGTTACTGGAAATAAAGTGATGATCCTTTATCAATCTGTTGTAGGAATACAGTGTATGCAGTTCTTAACACGAGGTTACATAAGGAGATTATTTCTTTCATCGACTGTGTCTTGTAAGAAAGAGTGGTCAATCAATTGGTCATATCTAGGACAAAAAGAGTTTTTCAATAAAGTAAAAGTAATCCAATCAGGCAAAAGAAAGCTAACGGCTTCCGACAGGGCATAAATGTAGCAAAATGGCCCTAAATACGGCACACCGTTCCACAGAAAATGTATAAATACCTTTCCTTTTTACCTTTGAACAGTGTCCTTTTGCTAGAGGACAAAACGCTCTATAGGACATGTATGTTATTCCTGCTATCGCAGCTCCAAAAGGGACAAGAGATACCCAATCTCGAACTGAAAATGAGACGTAAATATGACTATACACAGTTATACTTTCGAGTACTGAATTACTCACCATCAGTTATTGTATATTGTACAATATACATTTTTGCACATGCCGCGCGCATGGCTTAATACGGTAACAGTATTTAAAATGTACCAGATCATATTAATTCATGTATACAATGAAGCTTTAAATACCTCCGAGTTTAAACCAACCACATAATGAACTAGGAATAGGTAAACCAGACAAATAATTAGGAAGAGTAACTTTAACAATGTT
Source organism: Zootermopsis nevadensis (assembly GCF_977971745.1). Taxonomy (NCBI): domain Eukaryota; kingdom Metazoa; phylum Arthropoda; class Insecta; order Blattodea; family Termopsidae; genus Zootermopsis; species Zootermopsis nevadensis. The sequence goes on along the minus strand of NW_028259144.1, from coordinate 7,064,588 downwards.
AGATATAGGCTCCATCTTCTTGTGTCACTACAGTACTCAATACATATCCAATATGTTATTTCACTATTTGTAACGGTATCTAAGAATGCAGCGGATGGAAATAAAAGCAAGGATATTTCGATTTGGAATTTAATATATGACTTTCCTGTGTTTAGATACGAATAAATATAAATGTTACAATCAATTTTTCCGGTGTGTATACAGCATCACCAACAGTTGTATTATGCAGTGAATAGGCGAAAAGAATAGGAATTTTGTACTGGCTCTATTGGCTATGCCGATGATTTCCATTGATTAGGAAGTGTTGATCCATTTTGATCAGTTTCTAGTTCTTCCACCGGCTTAGAACGCTGCCTAACGGCCAACTTGTAAATACATGTTGCCGACATCCATTGAAAATCAGTGAAGGGTTATGCCATCAAAACAGTTGACCGTTGAATCTATGTATCATCAAAACAATGCGCCAGTGAGTTCAACATGGTGGAAGAAGTTAAGGTTGTTTTACGGCGAAGTGAGTCGTGTGGTTTAGGATTTTCACTTCTTGGCACTGCTGGATTACCACCTATTATTTATGACATCGTAGAGAATTCTCCGGCAGCCGAAAGTGGAGAGGTAATGTTTTGAATTTGTTGTTAATGTTTGAGAAACCGCCAGACATAAGCTAGCTTTTTGCATATCCGCCGTCCAGAATGACGTTTAGTCGTAGCTTTTTGCAGACAGAGTTACCGGTTTTACCAGTGGTGTGTGACACGTTTAGGATTTTGAGATATTTGTCGAAATATGTTTTGTTTCACTCTGATTACAGTGGCATAGTCTTATGTGAATGCTGCAGTGAAGCATAAAAGTCACCGTCAGATTTTGTGAATAGAGATAATGAATTAATTGTAGAGATAAAGTTTCAGTATTAAGGTTTTAATGGTTTGTAATTTATTGACATAATTTATAAAGAGCTATGTTTCGTGAGTATAGATTTGATGAATGGTACCAGACAGAAATTTTGGTGAAACATTATTATTCTGTCTTCTGTCCATCAAGTTAACTCAAATGATGCCTGTAAGTAAATGTCATATCATACGAGTTTTATATAGAGTGCGTTCAGCGCATGTTTATGCTAATATTAGATAGTATTGTATAACAAAATATGTATTTCCAGAGTCGAGGTAATTTACCTGAGCAGAACTGTCACCAGAGATGTTTGTCAAACTAAACGTGTTATTAATCCAAATCATTCCTGTCGCAGTTTAGTGTATGGAAATATTAGTGGATTTTCTTATACATGTTTCTTAGTATCATGTTCAATAAAACAATACCATGTTACAGATATTAAGTAATATTAAGTCATGAGTAACCATACATTAGTAAAACTCACTAAAGTTTGTGTGGTAATGTTATTTTTTAGTATGTATAGACAGCAATTGATTGTGGTTTGTTTTTAAATATTGACTTAACAATTCTTTAGCTCTCTGTTGGCTGCTGTAAAACATTTTCAATATGTTATGAACAAGATGTTTAAGAGCTTATAACAGGAATTATAAATTAGTAGTTGTATTAGTGGTCTGTTTCTGCATTTAAGCTTATATATTTGGTATGAAATTAAGCTGAATTTGAATCTTTATTTTTTTAGATAGGTGTTGGGAAGAATTTAATATGCTCTTAATTTCTTCTCGAATATAATTTTTATTTGTTACTACTGATTTCATATATTATAACATTGCCATATTTTTTTTAAGGATTAGTACAACCCTTCAAAAGTGGAGTTATCTTTATGCCACACTTGACACAAATTGACTACAACTGAACCACACTCACAACATGTCACCATCTGACCTTGTTCATGCCTAAGCAATGCTGCCAATGATACAACAAAAAGATTCCATTATTGCTGTTACGTTTTGAATCTCCATTGTAGAATACTTGGGAGTGAAATGCAAATAATTTTAGTTACAAGACATGAAGGAAATAGACCACAGATTGTGCAAGTTAATGAAGAGATCATATTAAAGCATATTTGAGAGAAATATAGAATGTGAGATTGTGGATTGGGTTCAACTGACCAGGGATAGGACACAGTGGACATGCTGGAACATGTACCTTGTTAACTGTTCATCTCTTAAACACAGAAAATTTGTAATCCATTCCTACCAGAATATACATGTGCATTTTTAAGTTCTTAATTAGTAATAAAAGATTACCAGTTACCAGACTTGGACAGTTTTAGTTTCCAAATGCAGAAATCATGTAGGCTCGTGTCCTTTAAGTACTGAAAATCAATACCGGCGAAGTCCAAACATCTTTATTTTTCAAGCAGCTACCATGTTGTTTTTTGCATTTCCAAAGCTTTATTTTCTGAAATCTGTAATCGTGTATTATTGTATGTCCCTGCTGCAAGTGGTGTTAATGTTGATCCCATCTCACAAGTTTGGTTATCCTCCATGTTGGTGTTTTCGATTGTAGGAAATTGAAAAGTATGGTTTTAGGTTAGTCCCCAATGGCGTATCATCCATACCAGATATTATCCATATCAGACCAACAGTTCTCAAGTTGAGTCATGATTCTGTTTATTAATTCTTTGTACCATGAACTTTTTTTATATAAAACTTATGGTTTGATGTATTATGCATGTAAAATACGAGTTTGTTAGAGTGATACGAACCAAAATTGCATATTTACCGCAAGTTTTAGTTCAGGTCCCAAACACGAAATGTCATCAAAATTCATTTACGTATGAAATTTGTGTATGTACACCATCTTCCTTTTATGAGTTCACTTTTTGCAAATACCACATATTAGCTGGAATTAATTTAAAAGGAATCAGTTCTGATGCACTGGACTTTTACAGTGTAACAGCTATATGAATTTGATGAATTGATTTCCTGTGGTTTATCTCCAAGAGTGTGAGTTGATAGTTCAGTGGTATATTTCAAGCAACAAGCATCACGAGTATGATGTTTTGTTTCTAAATATAGCATCCGGTCTGTCAGCAAATCGTACTTCGAGCCTAATAAATATGTACTATACAGAAGTGGTTCTCATTCGATGACCATGTTTTTGTGAGGCCTGTGTAGATTTATTTGTAACACTGTGTCATTCTGTATGATGAAAAATAGTCACCTGGTATCAAAAAAACCGCTTTGCTAATGTTGTCAGTATTTGGTACTAACAGTTGCAACTATTCAGCTTAATAAAGAGCTCGCGTTTAGGAGTCAGGACTCGTCTTACTGATGAACAATTAGAGGGATGGGTGTGAATCGAACAGCAGAGATCATATTTGATTTTGGAAACTAAATTAATTGATTAATATGTGAGATCTGAGGTTCTCACGGCAACGAATATGAAGCTGGCTTACTTCTGGATTGTAACACTGTGTAGTCTGGCAGAAGTTTACCAGTGTTTCAGAGGTCCTTGCTGCCTACGTCATCACGGCTCTGATGGCTCTGATCACCCTGATGATGGAGACAGCAAGCAGTTCTGAAACGTCGGTAAACTTACATCAGTGTACACGGCGCAACACCCCAGAAGACAGCTATGTTACATATGTGCAACAGTAAGTTTGTAATATTTTTAATAACTTGTCCACAATTATAACCCGCTGGTCCTGAAGTCAACAAGAAAGAGTGAATGTAATTGTAGAGGGACATTGCTTAGTACTCGATCACTTGTAAGAATGACTTTGTAAATAAAGACTGGGACCTACGATGTTGGTAAATCACTTTTTGTTTTTTATTTAGAGCCGGACGGCCAAAGTCTCATTTGGTTTTATCTTTAAATTTGTGTTTTTCAGATCATGCCAAGTGAAACTGGCACGTTATGTTCAACGCCATCTCTTAATTTCTAAGTTTTAATACAATGTGGGTTAAACCATCATCACCCTTTCTTTGGTCTTGAAATTATTAATAGTTTTCTTACATGTGGTGTCCTTGTTTGTTTGTATCGATTCTAATTGAGGAGGTTAGGGTAGCTTTATCTCTCTAGTCTTGTAATATGGAGGTATCTGGTTCGATTCGCACCTCTCACCAAGGGTACCATGATTGAGAGTTTCCGTGGTTTTCTTCATTCCCCTCAAATCTCGGACGGCTGTTACCACATCATTCAGGAAACATTTCCCTCTTTGACGAAAATTAAGAACGATTCTTCTGAACTTCGTGCTTCGTATTTTGGAGGTCCATGGTTCAGATCTTGGCACGGAGACTGGCTATCCTGATAGGGTTTTACGGTTTTATTCAGTTCAGAGGTATTTCCATAAATTAGACTCCTGAAAATTTATTTCGTATTCTTTCTAATTTATTATTTATTAGTCATCACATATTATAGTTTGAGTTACTGACAGTGTTTTTAAATAAACCACAGATGATACTTGTCCGTGGTTAAAGTCGTGGACTTTTAGTTTGATGTTTTAGGTATTTTAAATGAGTGGTTATTGCACAAATTTAGCAGCATGAACCATTCGAATGTCATCCTAGCTGGTTGGATACGCGGAACACAATCATCATCGGAAATGAACTTTCAGGTTTTCGTCGTTAAATATTCAGTCGACCACGTTGAAAATGTGTTAGACGGCGTGTGTAGTTTATGGTGAGATAAAATGTTTAATATAAGATGAAATGTAGATGTAAAACTAAGAACTGTAGCTTTTATACCCTCTGTCTGGGTTGAAGTGCCATGTGGACTTGCAAGTAGATACCAGCGTTTACAAGTCCATGCAGCGTCACAGTACGGAAGACATCGAAATTCTTTGCCGCCGTGATAACCTAAGATATTTTATTTATATTCTGTTTTTATTCCTGTGTTTCCAAAATGGTGAAAACGTGTCAGCAATCCAAATTGGATTGGATCCAGTGACTTGTTCCAGCTTCTGTCTTAGTATAAACATCAACTCTGTTTGGCAAAAATATAAACAGTTCGTTCAAGAGACACCAAAAGAACTTTATTCGCATCAGACTGCAGATATTAATTTAGATGTGATGGTTAACAAGAATTACCTCACTGGAGATCGAAATAATCATTGGGAGAGTCGACATCTAATATTCTGGCTATGAAGTCAGCGGTGGGTCCGCTGCTACATTGTATAACCGTGGTCGAATCAACCAGCAGGTTTCAGTACCTTCAGTACCAGTCTTTGGTTCTCCCACACACCACTCACGCATTTTTTAATCCCTGCTTTCTATAAATAATGTATGTCGGATTACATATACTGTTAAATAAACAGTCATAAATGTTTAGAGGCGTCGTAATATAATTAATTTTATTTTAGTAAAGTTTTTTTAGAAGTCGGAATGATTACTTGCTTTGAAAATGCATGAAACGTTAGTGTTAAATGCAGCGTTTGATTTATGTAACGCAATGTAGTTCTTGGATTTTATTTTTTCCTGAAATTTCCGTTTGAAATTCGTCCGAAATTTCATCTCTATTAATGCTTCGGATCAAATAGGCCCTCTTACTACGTGTGATCGTTCGATGTCTTCTTAACTAAGATAATCGGTGTTTCGAAGTGATTAATTAATATCGTATGTAATTTTTATATCGATTTGCGTTTGTTATTTAGATCGATTATTGTGGAATTATTCTGTGCATATACAGTTTCATCTTTCTGTCTTTTGAAAATATGCAACTGAAGTTTTTGCATCTGCAGTAGACATTGACTTAGCTCTGAGCTGATATTTTTTTATTTCGGTTGTGTTACAAGACATTCCATTTACCCTACAGTGGTTCAGTACGCCCTGTTTGGTGTGAGGGTCATATTCGTTTGCCCCTAATGGGTGAATCTTGCAACCCCATAATTGCGGTCGCTGCTTGTCCGTGGGCGAATCGTTTCTCTCGTAATGTAGAGCGGGCAGTATTCTGGCGCCTGCTTCTCTGTCGTCTGCGAGAAAATCGAAGTTTTCAAGTTGACAGATCCGTTCCATTACCTTGTAACTGACCAACAACAACAGAAATGGTCTAGGTGGATCAGTTGCTTTCTTATTATTAGACTTTCTTTTACACGAGCTCAAATTGGGACGCAGTACACAGTTTTCGTCTGTCCGTCCCGTGTCGCTTTAGGAACGCAATATATAAATGGGTTTTGGAGGAAGTTTGTGTTAATGTATACCTTTAAAATGTGAGCTAAGTTGTTAGAACAGTTTAGTGTATGCATTTTTCACCAGATGTAAGTAGGGTAAGATGAGATAGCCACGTAGCATGTACCTGGATAGTTGATAAACACGTATATCTTAAAAAAACCTGAAAGAAACAGACATAGGTTAGATGGTAAGATAATATTAAAGCGGATCTTAAAGAAATAAGGTATACGGGTGTGGACTGGATTCATCTGGTTGAAGGTAGGGACCGGTGGCGGACTCTTGTGAACACATTAATGAAACTTTGTGTTATATAAAGTGAATTTATTGACTAGTTGAGCAACTGTAGACCTACGATGTATGGCAACATTTATTTTTGCTACCTCGTATTGTGGTGCGTAATTTAAGAGACCATAAATTGGCTCGGGAGTGTTTTTACTATCATTTTATATATTCTACGATACCAAATATGAGAGTAAAATGTCCGAGGATGTCCTCTTGGGAATAATAATCAGAACATGTGATTTAATAAACGGAGAGTAATGAAACTTTATCCGAAGAACAAAATCATAAATCTCTTTTAATCCTTCCTTCCTTCCTATGTACGTGAGATACGATTCTGTGTTGTATTTACTAGGGAGCTTTGTTGATCCAAAATATGTTCTATTATGAGTAGAGTCGTCGTTGAGAAGCTAATAATGGTATGCTCAGTTTGTCAAATCCCCTGCCGTTATGGATCCTGAGTGTTTATTACCGCTTCTACAAGATCCCACTGAATCGAGACTTCATTCTCACATTCTGTGCCCTTAATACTAATTTTAATATTGTCTTCCGTATGTGCACGAGTTTCCAAATTGGCCTCCTCGCTTCGCGTCTTCCGACCGACAAGGACGCAGCTGACGTCGGTTACTGTCTTAAAAATCACATTTTCATTCTTTTTTAAACGTCATTGGCCGGGATTACACTGTACGTTTCGCTTGCGTCACTAGCTTGAGAATAGAAGGCAAACAAACGCGGAGAGCTGAGAAACAGTGTTTATTGTTTGGTTAGTATGTACCTCATTACTTGCTGGCCCTCCCACCTCATTCATCATCTTGCATCTTATTCTAACTGGCGTGGAACACACGGTATTGCCCCGACTACTGTAATTTTTTTTCTGAAATGTTTTATTTTTAATACTTTAGATCACAGTTGGTATTACTGTGAAAATATGTTGACGTAAGATCGTACATTTCAGAGTTATGAACGATCACATACACGCCGAACTGTTTTTTCTTTTATTTTTTGGTATATTTTGGCTAGTTGTTTGTATCACCTGTTGTAACATTCACTAATCCTCCGTTTTACCCACAGACCGTATTCATGTACTTCGTGTGATTCTCAGCATAAACAGTGACTATTTCCATAAACATGGTTAACCAACTGATCTTTGTAACGGAGAAGATCTGTGTTTTCTTTGCGGTAGGAACTGAATACAGTAAAACCCCTCAAGTTGGACACCCCTATATCCTGGACACTCCTTTATATTGGACACTTTTAATTGGAACCGGCGAATATCCTGTAATTTTACATGTCCACAATACCCTATATCTTGGACACCCCTTTTGTTGTAAGTTGGACAGGTTCATGCACTTAACTTCGACGCTTTTCAGGGAAACTTTTTCAGTTACATATTTTGTTATTTTGAATTTCTGACTGATGAATGCCTCATCTCTGGAGGATTGTCTTATGGACATTGAACCCATCTTTGGAATGCATTGCAAGTGTTTAACTATTCTTTTGCTGAATCCTTAACTGGACTACAGTATTGCAGAAGACACAGCTTTAACTCCGTCAGTACTGTGCTTGCATTTGAGTTCAGACTGTGTTAACAGAAATTGGATTTTTCTTTTTGCGATGGGGAAGCGAAAATTGGTGGAATTAACTTTAGAAAATGTTATTGAGGCTGGAGTGTAATGTGCAATGCATGGGAGTGTGCTTCAAAAGATTGTTATTAATATTATTGTCATTAATTATTAATTCAAGTAAGCCTACAGTAGTTAGTGTATGTAAGTAAATAGATTATATTGTCGTTAGACCCCAATCTGATTTTTCTCTTTCCCTCTATCTTGGACACCTCTGTAAGTTGGACACATTTTCTTGGAACCCCAAGTGTCCAACTTAGAGATGTTTTACTGTACTTAAATATTCCTATATGCTTCGTGCTTAAAAGTGTCAAAAGATGATTTGTAGAGGCGTAATAGTAGGCTGATATCTACGTTAATTGTAGCAGAGGTAGGCATACTTATTCCGATAACAAGACATCCTCGTACATTAGTCATCACGTCATTAGCATGTAACACCACATACCCTTTGTTTTATCTAACGGCGATAGTCGTATTAGTACACCTGTGTTCTCCCATTGTTCTCAACACCCTCAGGTTAATTCCCAGACTCGATATTCGATATTCTTAGTTTCCGCCGATTCTACCGTTTTATGTCTTTGGTCTTTGCACGATGTTTATAAAATGAACGCATAATAGGTTCGTCGTTGGGAAGGTCTATCCGTCTCCGTATTTCTTCTTAAAGAAGTACCCAAAATATTTAGATCAAATTTGGTATTGATCGTCTATAACTGCATATTGTCTGTTGAACGTTTAGCCCACATCCTTGCAATTTGAAACCTAATTCTACACGAGATCTCATTGAGGTCTATGACTTTTCTTTCATACATTATCGAATGTAATGTAAAATTACAAAATGCATTAAAATAATTTGTGCAACATGACACTTTTCAATATCTGCACAGTAATACACACATTTGTGCAATAGATGAACGTCGAAACATGGGGTATGAAAATTTAAAGTCACGTATTTGAAAAAAAATGTGTGTATTTATACGTTCTTGTTTTTATTGTAATTCTGTTGAGTGGAGTGTAATTACCACTTTAAAACAGCACACCTGAAAATTATATAGATTTACAACGCTGTGGAAGAATGGATTTTGTTGGAATTATGATAGGTAATATAATCGTTGACAAAAAATTAGCATCCGTCCATAATTTTATTCAGAATTTAACTGCTGCAATCTCTCTGACGAAACACACGTTTGCTCTTCCCATTATCCTAATTAATCGTGTTCTTTTGCCAGCGTACAGCATTAAGACAAAATGATAAGTTCATATTGGTCTGTAATTTTGTTTAGTATAGGTACAGAGGAAGTTCGCTGAAGTTATAGCGCTTCTGATCCATGGACACCTGACCTGAGAGACTTTTGTGGTTTTCTTCAGTCTCTCTAGATAAATGCCGGGGTAATAACTGAAATAGGCCACACCCACGTCCTCTTCAGTCCTTTGAAATTTACCGAACGCTATTTTTTCGCATTACTTGACTCTAAATAGCCGCTGAAGTGCATACAGCATCATTAAATAACTGATTAATCACGCAGTTTAATGTTGTGTTTTCTTCCGTACCGCGAAGAAAACACAACACCTCTCCACTAGGGAAATAATCGGTGTTTACAGTGAAAATCGTACGAAAACTAATGTTTCACACTGGGTATAATACAGATTTGCTTATTTTTAAAACGCGGCGACAGGGACTTAAAGTTTTAAGTACCTGGGAACTCTTTATTCGTTTAATACACGCGTTGAAATGTTTGTTTTATTAAAGTATTGCCAGATATTTGAGGGTCTGATGGCTGTGATGTCGATTTTGGTCTACGGATGAATTAAGATTGAGACGGTATGTTTCTGCGAAAGTTCGATGATGTCTGGCCGTAAGTCCAGACGGCGTTAACGACCCAGAAGACGAGCTCCGACGGATATACTAATATATATTCAACGTTCAAGTGCTGTACTGCACGTAATCGTGGGGAGAGAACGTGGCTTTCCCGTCCCTTGTGGGGGAAGTGATCTCTTTTGGTGCTTGATGACACAGTCTATTTTATGGCCGTGGTTTTGTAACACACGTTCTATGGAGGGAGAGGTTGTCGGTTTATGTCCTGTTACGAACATAGTTATGTTTGTATTTAATTCGATGTTTTACTATGGCGGTGGATTTAAGGCAGGAAGTTTCATATGGTACAGCTGAGATTTGATTCGTTTCATGGACATATCATCACGATGGCCCGTCTAATTTTCTGTCCAATAGGTTACCTGCTATTATTACGCTGTCTGTCGATGTTGGCCACATAGGTAGTAACGCCGTATTGACTTATAGGAATTTATGTAAACTCTTCTCCGTCTTCAGCCGTGAAGATTTAGACAAGGAAGGAGTTGAGGCAGTATCGCTGCTTTAGCCTGGAAGATAGAGACAGTATGTTCCACTGAAATGTTAGCATCTACTGACGAGTATACGCGGCACTAAAACCAGATTACTAACATTATCCTCACCACTGTAAACCTCAAACCTCTCTATTATCTTATTCCGTTTTATCTTTTCTGTTTATTTTATTAATTAATTTGGTCCGGATAATACAGAGTCTTGACTTTCACTCTTTTGTACGCCTTAACAACACTTCATCAACTACAGAGATTGTACAACGCTGTTGCGAGTTAATTGGAAAGGATGTTTAATCACGTCGGTAAGTCTGTCTCAAGGCCGGACACGAACCCGAAACCTCCCTGTTGCGAAGGATATGTCGGTTGCTTCTGTTTGTTGTTCCGGAATATGTTCAACGTACAATTTGTTCATAACGAAAATAGGGGAATCCCCGCTCCTCTGGCCGCATCAACGTTGAAAACAGGTTAATTGAAATTGTCACGATGAGGGAAATTTAATTTTTGATTTTAATTACGTGGAGCGAAAAAGGTGATAATGGAGTTTGTATCATGTGGCCACTGATATTCTAGTGAACGGATTTAAATTTTTTATTTTTTTAGTTCTCTCATTAAAACTGAAACGAAAACTTGTACTTTTGAACGACTAAAGCAAATGAGGGCTCTGACGTTACTTGAATGCTTAAACATCACCATTTATCTCGCTAAATACCAAACGAAAACAATTTAAGGCAACTTTTAAAGAATTTAAACAAAATTGTAGTCTGAAAACCCAAAAGGAATAGGCCATTTGGCAGATGTTTTGATTGGTGAGAGGATAATATTAAAATGTTAAAGAAATCTGCAGTCTCATGAAAGGCACGGAATTTCTTTGACTACCTCAGTGATTACCATTTTCTCAAGAAGACGTTTACTCCATGGAGTTATAACTTTAAATTATTTGATGATCGAGACGTCACAGGTTATTACTGCTGTCAAGATGTTGATGTTGGCCTTCTTGGTTGCAACGCCATGTGGATATTGACGTATCTGAAGAACATACTGCCTCAGTCTTCAGGGCTGGGTTTGTAACGTGCTTTGGAGTTGTACCAGCGTTTGAGAGGAACATAATGGTTTGGCCCCCGGACAGAGCCATGGTATTCAGGGTTATAAAGTAGGCGACACTTTTGTCTGGAGCGTTCATTACTCTACATATATTACAGGCCTTTGGCTGCGTAACCCTTTTAAGCAAGAAGGTGATAGAATATAAGAATTCATTTTCTATCGTACGGAATACGTAACACGACAGGAAATTTCATGAACATATGAATGGCTCTCGTCTGCTTCCAAAATACCCTTCATCACATAGTTAATTAATTAGCTGTCTGGTTATCAGTAATGTTGATTTGCATGTCATTGTCTGTTAAAGACGTCATTTGTTCTTCACTACGTGAGCTGTTATTCAGTACGAGGAATCGAGATCCTCTACTTGTGCTTCCACTCCTTGAATTCTCTTTGTATCTATCGGTTGATGTAGGCGTTTGGTTGCCATGGACACATATCATACACATCATTCTCATACGCCTACTGTACACATTTCCAGCGATTTCGTATCAGTTCCTTGTTCGAGGAAAATCTAAATTAACTATTTCATCTCATGAAACTGACTGTATAGGTTATTTCTGTTTGTGCTGTCTGCCTATTCTTATATTCATAGACTTTTCCCTTGATGTATACTTTACACTATAACTAGGCGCATGGATGACGTCAGTCAGGCTGCAATGCGCCTGCGCGGTACTATTCCGCCTTTGCTCGTGCCAGGTGCTTCTAAACAATAAAAATTATCGTAGCGTCCTTCTGCTTTCTGTACTCTGGATTAATGTTTTGTCAAGCATGTAAATATGCACGTTCAAAATGGTTTTTGTTAATTTACGTAATTTATACTGGGAAAACTTTTACTTATCGTTAATACTTATTGTGATTACAAGTTTTGGGTCGAAGTCGTTGCTTTTAATATCGATTGGAGCGCTGTTTCGTTAATCTAGTGATAATTTTATCGCTTATTTTTAGGCGTGGGACATAAATTACAATTGTTTGAAGACAGATATTTTAACACATGAAGGATATAGTGAACAAGCATCAATCTTGAATATTAGGGTCACATAACAAGGAACTTAATTATTTGTGCATTTAGCTAAATGTTATGTTATTGAAATTAAGAAGGCTGTAAGTGTTGGGGAAAATAACTGTAATGCGGGGTATAAGTAATGCATACAAAATTTTGATGGGAAAATCTCTTGAGATAGGTTTAATTTGAAATACCGAGAAGAATGTTGGAGGATAGGATTAAGATGTGGGTTAAGGAGATGCTGAAGATCGGATGTGGGTATAACTTGCTCATATTTGTAGCCTACCGAATGGTGGACTCTTGTATTAGCGATGTTGAATCTTCTGGTTCTCTTACCATTGAGTTAGTATAAAGCAGCTGGTGCCGAAGACGCTATGCCAGGATTTTCCACGCGACGAGAATCTAGTTCTAATATTAACACAGTTGAGAGTTGTGTCGCGGGCAACTGGTTTAAGGAGTAGAGTTACAGCCTATAAGTTACATGTTTGTTTGGGCGGGTGTGGCGAGAAGTAATTGAATAAGGGTGGAAGATCAATTAACGAGTTAGTATGTCTCAGCAGCAGTAAGAGTTAATTGAGCGTATCAGCGTAGGCGACTGTGTTTAATAACATCGCAAATACAAACACTCCGAAGGCATTGTATTAAGACCATCGAACTGAGCTTTTTAGATCGCATTTGCTGCATTTTTTAAGCGTATTAACTAACTCTTTAGAACCGAGTTCTTGAGAGTTTAATAGCCGCTCAGTTGGTCAAATAATTCCACTGCTTTTGTGGAAAAAATGCCGTACAGTGTTAACAAGATCTTGCCATTGGACTGTAGGTGGCTTGAGGTAACTCGGTCCAGTTCTCACAGTAACGTCATACTTCTAAAGACGCACTTAAGTTCTGCGTAGGTTTTCTAAGTGGTTTATTCATGTCAAGTTTTAATGGTTTTAGTAAGGTTGTAGTTCACATAAAGTGGACCTAATTGTGCGTGGCCTCAATATTGCGATGTAATAGTAATTTTAGCTCTAGAGATGTGAACTTTATTTAGTGCTGGTGTTCAAAAAATCTGAGCAGTAGATACGTAGTTGCAAGTCTAAAACGTACAGGGGTTGGAAACTTGGTTATTTTTAGTCTGAGTTGGTAGCACGGATTTATGATAATTTTTGCAAGCGTCTGTGCAGGTTATAAGGATATTAGAAAATGAATTTCAAGTGCGAAGATGGTTGTTTTCTGGATTGGTAAACCTCTACCAGACTAAATGGCTCTACAAATCAGAAGACGGCCATCTTCGTATTCACCTCTGCGAGAATCTTAAATCGTACTTACATTTCAAGTGTTCTTTGTTGTACCTAATTTTGTGTGTTCGTTGTTCCAATGCTTGAAACTCCTGCGTGATAGTCATGTTCATGATTATCGAAGTGTGAAGTCTCGATCGAATTGTTCCCGGCGAGTGAGACGTAACGCTCTGTTTAATATGTTCAAATGTTTCGTCCCCCCCCCCCCCAAGGAAAAAACTTTCTAAAGTTCGTTAATTCGATATGAGCACATTTTATGATGCAGTGATGATAAATTACGAAATTAAACAGGTGGCCCTTTTTGTGTTTCAATTCTCAACACGTAATTTAATTTGATTTCTGATTATTTTCGTAAGTTTATATTTCCGAGTTTTTTTAACCTGTCATTCGCTCATCCACTTTAGTGACATAGGCGTATAGCATGAATTTTAACCACCGCCACAGAAAGATTCACCCCAACATGGATTCTGAGCCAGTTCTGTGCAGTTTATATTACAAAATCCCATTTTTTAAAATAAGTTTTAATATTATCATGTTGTAATGAGTTGCGTGCTGAAAAAAATTTTCACTTGTACACAAGTTTCGTGATAACATTAGATATTATTTTGAAATCCTGAAATTAATTTTGTATAAATAGTAGGTATACGTTATTCCAGATTAATAAATGTTGAAAGTGTGGTACTATTGGGTTTTAACATACTTAACTAGGTCATTAAGGCGGGACATTTTGACCACAAAAGCACCTGATTACTGAAATGTTATTAGCATTGATCAAGCACGTGATATTTTAATCTCCAGTCACGTGTTGATTAAATGTGTACTACCGTGTATTGATTTGCTGTGTGACTTTACCTTACATTCTTAGGTAGGGTTAGATTAGGTTAGAAATTGTATATGAAACTAGCATACATGCACACAATAGTGTTCATGAACGGGGGGTGGGGGGGGGGGGGTTAGAGTAGCCCTTACATTATGGAGTTGCATTCGGGAGTTTAAATTTTGTAGTCTGCCGTTCCTGGGGTCTCGGGTTCGATTCCCGGCGGTGCCCGAATTTATAGCTTGTGTTGGGCAAGGCCGTGGTCTAGGCAACACGGAGTTTTCCTCCGGGGGCTTCCCCGGTTTCTCCGTGGCATCCCAACAATTACTCCATTCACACACAGAAGAAGGCAATGGCAAACCACTTCTGGATCATCTGCCAAGAACGTATATGAACAGGTCCCAGTCCGAGAAAAGGATGGAAGGATCCTGTTCATATGGACCTGTCGTCAGACAGAACACTAAATAAATAAATATAATATAATAATAGTGTGCCGTTGACAAATTGGAATGCGTCTGGGATTGAAAAAGTTTACGGAACACTGGTCTAGGAGGACCTCCACGAGAATCTGTGTGTTTCTATGTTTCAAGATGAAGTTTCAAAATCTCTGGACTGAGGCGTTGTTTTCTTGACGTCACGGATCAATATCATTAATAACAGCTGTTTTCTAAGCTGACTTCTGTATCTGTATTACAATGATATTTTAATGTTTATCCGATCTGTTCTTGTTTTCTTTTCACTCCATTGATTGTTATTGGATATCACGAACTAATACTTGTGCCCTTATGCTGCCATTGCATTTAATCGACATCTGGTTTGGTGGTATCAGTAGCGATTGAGAGAAGATAATCTTCTGCGTTTGTTTTCTTGATTTGTCTGCAAAATGTGGTCAGGAATTTTTAAATATTGTACTTTGACAAATTCCGGCATAGTATTTCGAATTAGGTCACGACCACTTCGTTATTAATCCCGTCTGTCGATGATACATGTGTAGTCTTACCTACTTACAGTGTCGTTAAACTACAAGTAATTATTGAACAAGTATGGCCTTAGAATATTTATATGAGTGGAATACAGTTACGTAAAATCTTCAAATGTATGAAGCAAAAGTCACCGCTGTCAGTTAAGCACTTCTCAGTAAATAGGTTACGTTAGGTAAGGTTAGGTTAGGTAAGGGAAGGTTCAACTTTGTTCATAGCAAATCTTAATCATACATGATTTTGTTTAAACTATGCAGAAAGGTTATTAAAGATGTATGTACAAGGCGAATTTAATCTAAAGTGCATGTAGTTTCTGGCATTAAGTAAAACTACGCTTTTGAAGCAGAAGGTGGTCTATATCAGTAGTATTCATCCTGGGGTACGCTAAGACATCTTGAAGGGTACGTAAAATTTAAAAAATATATTATTTTATGATAAACACTGAATAATCAGTAATTTAATGTGTTTAATTTATTTTAGATGTAGATTATATACTATGTATAACTTGAATTATACACCAGCAACTTTGAGGGTACAAAGGTGAAGAGAAATTATATGTGGGGGTACGCGAACAAAAAAAGTTGAATACCACTGATCTATATAATATTTAAGAATCCAGTCCGTACCTCAGAGAAAATCCAACTTCTGACTATTATATGCATCAGTTGGTTAATTCTGTTTATAGAAATAATCCTTGTTTACACTGAGAAGAATACCAAAGTAATAAATACAAAATTAAGAGTCACTGGTTGTTGAAGAAGGTAGTATTTGAAAGGTTAGAGATACGTAAAATAAGAAATATACTTTTATTTTGAAGGAAAAGAACAGAAGAAGAACAGGTAATTCACTTCGTGTTCAGATAAATGGACATTACGGCCAGTGTGATGTGCAAAATATGTAAGCTGACGTTTGGGAAATTTGTTTACATCATTCTACTGCTGTTTATCTTGTTACCTCTTTTCTCTCTTCAAGTAACTGTCAGTGGTTCAAACCCGATGGGGAGCGTACCGTTATCAAGAAAACCATTCTGGTGGCTCACGCATGCCTTCTGGGTCTAAATTTGGAAGCTGTAAGATCTTTGTGTAAGCAGCCACATGCACGCTTAGAAAGCCACGTCGGTTTCTTCCACGCTATTGGTTCCACTAACAAGACTTGCAATTCGTACACTTGTGGTTATTTTGGACTTTATTGATTCTCGTACAAGCCCCTAAATCTGGAACAGGATGAAACGACACGGCTTATCATTTAGTTTAGGATCTTTTATCTTCCTATGGCCAATTTAAAAGTTCAAAGTTGAAAATATAAAAGTTAGGAAATATTGATTATGGTCGTGCGAGTTGTGACGCCGTGTGGACGATTGGTGGCTGGTAGTGTATCAGAGGAACGTACTGCCTCCATATTCGGTGCTGAAGTTAGGAAATATAGGCATAGCGTAGCAATACTGGTGCGTTCGCCAATGTTTTACCCTTCCAGATTGGTGTCAGTGACGTCAGAGTTGTCTGGCGTCAGGGATTTTTGCGTGGGAGGAATAATGGCTAGGTGAAGACGTCATCTTGGGTGACTGGGCATTTCCCGTGCGGAATTCGCCAGGTAGTCATGATAACCAAGGTATTCGTAGTAACCATGGTAACCGAGGAAGCCCTGGGATTTTCCACGCAGACACTTCCGCGAGCAGAAGCGCATTTAAGTCTTCGTGTAAAGTTTAATTGTAATGAAATTTGGAAAATGTCGACTTGGGGTATAAAATTGGATATGAATATCCTTTTAGCCGTTCTCAAGTTAAAAACAGACGGACGGAGCATTTTTGCAAGTGCGAGCCCGCTTAAACTTTATTTTTTATTACGAAAATTGGCTGCTCTTAGATTAAGGGTCCTTTGGGAAAATATTTGGACCAAATAAAGAGGTAGTAGCAGGAGACTCATAAAACTACGTAATGAATAGCTCCATAATTTATTCTTCTTGCCAGAT
This sequence comes from Zootermopsis nevadensis, assembly GCF_977971745.1. Taxonomy (NCBI): domain Eukaryota; kingdom Metazoa; phylum Arthropoda; class Insecta; order Blattodea; family Termopsidae; genus Zootermopsis; species Zootermopsis nevadensis. The sequence continues at coordinate 7,047,121 of NW_028259144.1, read as the reverse complement.
ATTATGAATATAAGTAAATCAAGGATAATCACATTGGCCGGGCAAGCAATACGCATGGCGGAAAGGTGATATGTATATAGGATCTTGGTCGTAAAAGATTAAGGGAATTACCATTCGTGAGACCTAGTCTTTGCTCACAGGATAATATTAAAATGAATCTTTGATAAATGGGTTGATGGTGGAATGTTATAAGATAGGCTCTTAGACTCACCCTTGTCAACGCGATCTATTTTCAGTTTTCTTAATAGCAGGAAATTTCTTGAGCAACGGTATTTAGCAAATGGAGTTGAGAAAGCGTCACTAAATAAGCTATCTACTCGTTGTTAACTCTACCAAAGGTTTATTCCATGTACCTTTTATTCTAATCTCAGCCAAAACAAATGCCCAACCCCTTTTACATTTCCTGATTTAATTGCCCTATAAATCACGAACTTTTGTATCATGTGAAACTTTTCTTTGTCGCAAGGGAAGAGTACTTGATTGATGGATGAAGTCTGGAGAAGGAGCTAAGGCTAATACTTCGACTCAGGCGAGAAGCGAGAGGAAGATGGAGATAATTACTTAACGACGTGTTTCATAATCTGTAAAGCACACATTCGCCGTCCGTTGGGGTTACGTTTTTAAAAATCACCCTTGAACGGTTAACACCGCGAAGTTAAGGGATTACAGGAAAAATGGGTTTAAGGGAGCATCGCTCACGAGACATGACGCTTAATATATTTATAATTAAATATTAATAAACATTAGTTTTTGTGTTTGTTGGGATGACGTCGCGTTCCTGGCTTAAAGTTATCAGGGTGATTGAACACAATTGGAAAAGTCAGTTCTAAAAAACGGTAAGTTATAGTCGAAGTACACTACACGTCTACTGAGACTTCACGGACTGAGGACAACCATGAAAAATTTCAGTCAGTATAGCCGGTTCCCAGTCCGAACCTGGGATCTCCCGAATACATAATAAGAAAGCTAACCAATTGGCCCCAACGTTTGATAGGTAGTTGTATTACTTTATGAGCATCTGATATATGACCATTGTGATATGTCTAAACCCCTTCGAATGTGTCAAAGTCGTAGTTAACCTGTCAGGACTATGTATTATCTGAAGCTTTTACGGCGACTGAGTATAATAAATTCTTCTCGGGCTACCAGTAGTGTAATGAAGAAAACAATACCCTGAGGATGAAGATGGCTCTCGAAACGTTGGATTTTTCTTCATTAAGCCACCTTAAACGGCTGGTAGCCCGAGAAGAATTTATTGTACTGTCAGGACTCGTTTATACGATGCCAAAGCTATGTAAAAGGGCAGGGATCTGTCATAATGCGTCGTGAACTTAAATAATCTGTCGTCACATACTCTAACGTGCCCCAAAAAGGGAGATTCCGACCTCTTCCTATCCTACACGAGGACACGGAAGAAATGAAACATAACGTAACACCATAGAACATTTTCAAAATGTCAAAAGTTTCTCGGTTCTTAATTTTCGTGAAATTACGTATTGACGTTGTGCCATGAGTGATTGTTGTGGAAGCATGTTTTCTAAATTTCTGCGCGATTTTATACCAACGAGACGTTAAATTTATGTGAATACAAGAAAATGTTTAAATTTCTTTTCGTAGTCAGACGTTGCATGGAATTTTCATCTATTGTTCTTTGCATGCTACACGATGTGGAAAAGTTTGTAGTTAACCGTCGTTATAAATGAAAGGACTTCATCAGGAAACAATATTCTTGACTTATTACTTGCGACTTTTCAGTGTTAATTAAGATACCTCTGAATATTGCGTGTGAAGTCCCCATTTTTCCTCACGATAATTTCTACAAAATTATAAAGGGTTTGGTACAAAGTTCAAGACGAAGAAGACAGTTCCACGTTTTATACTCAAAGCAAAGACTTTCAAGACGAAGCACGGGATGGTTCACAGTTAGTGTTAAAAGAGGAATGGATGTGATATCTCTGAAGTCTTGTGCGGCACATCCGAGAGCTTCCGGTTACGAATAGACCCAAGTACCAAGCGAGTTTTCGAAAGTCAGTAAAGAAGACGTTGGCGTTGGCTCTAGGTTTCTGACAGTGATTCATTACACTGTAATCATGTTAAGACATTCTATACTCTTTGGTGTGTATTCAATATACACGAAGTTTTGTGACTTTAATCTACTCTCATCTTTGAAGTTATTGGTTGTCTGCATAAACGTAAATTTGTACTGGCATTTAACCACCAAGTAATGAACACGTATTCAAATCTCGACATAACAGAGTAGTGAGACTTCGTAGTCACTCTTCGGTGTCTTTACGACCCCCCCCCCCCCCTCCAATCGGGAGTAGCCCGCATATCCTAATAATAATATTAATAATAATAATTTGTTTATTGTTTTTTGGTATTACCGGTAGCCTGTCGATATTACTGGCAGAAGTATGAATCGATTTTGAGAACGGAAACAACAAATGTATGCTATAAAAAGAAGTGCAATGCGATATTTTGTGTTAACTGTATTGTTCAGAATCTGTCTTGAAATGTCTGTAAGTATTCATGATAACGAAGAAGAAGGAAGTGGGGAAAAGACCTGGCCTGTTATTGGTACGATCCCATTATTTTCTTGGACAGATAGGAAATTGACCGACTAAAGCTTCGAACTCGAGACTAACCATACACGTCGCAGGATTGTTCGCCGAGTAACAGCTAATTCTGTTAGGATCTTGAGGAAATTACGATTCTGTTGTGTTTCGAAGGGTGACGTATTCTGGCTTGCCTGTTAAGTTGTGTTCTTACGTGAAGCGATAAATGGCATATCCGAGAGTAATTAATAGTGAGCCTATATAGGCTTTTACAGCCCAAACCGATGGTAACCCGGGGACCAATTTTCATTTCTGTATCGATCGGTAGCGCGTTTTATAGCATTGTTAGGTATCGCATTCGCACAAAAGGTCGACAGATGGGCAAGAGAAACATTTACGGTTATTTTCATGGTAGTACACTGCAAAAATGAGAACATCTAGCTAGCCCACAAAGACTTCATGCATATTTCATGTCGAGAGCCTCACAAAAGTTTTTTCTTTTCTGTATTTTCTTTCGTTTTATACCAGCAGAACGTCGTACTAACCGAGGCAAAATGCTTTCCTGACAAACCTTAAATATAGTCATCCATTGTAGGTTAGCTCAGCTGTGGCCTCGTTCTTCTGATTTTCTTATTGAGAGTAGCTCAGTTGGAATGCATCTTCATTTTATTCTGGAGGTGTTCTGCTCGAATTCTGGTCGGTTACCAGTGGACATGTTGCTTGTTTCAGTCTTTTTCTAACAATTTAATGCTGACAGTGTAGGGTCTACATCTGTTTAAGTGTTATGCTGGAAATGACATTAATTTATTAAAAACACTCATCTTACAATAATGAAATACGTAACATGTTCTTAATATCTGTAGGCCTAATTTTAAGTATTTTTATATTAGGTGATATTTCAGGGTCTCACGACAGCGATGAAAAGATTGCTGTTTTATTTTTTTAAACTGGGCGTACTGAAATGTGAGTTTAATTTGGGACTGCAAGTTGGCATCAGCAACTGGCATATATAATTTAAATTTATAGTCTTTGAGATATTTTTATTGTAAGTTCTTATCCAAATTTATCCCTTTGAAGCCAAAAAGTGGCGTAATAATATTTAACAATTTAGTTCCCATCTAAAAGAAATCTTGTCTTTATTACGAAGATAATTTGGTTAATGCTGTTAGGGAAATGCTCGGTGTTTATTCTGAGGATTTTACGAAGGCCACAAATGCACTGTACAGGTAAAAGGCAAAGTTGTTGAACGTTAAAGAAGGTGGTACATATAGTTTCACTGATATTGAATGTGTTAATCAAAATCACACGTATTTACCGAGAAGGTGTGTATAATTTGCATTCAGCTCTCCGGTTTAGAGTCTTGGAGACAATAACTCTCTATGTTGATGTTGTTCATGGCTTTTTTAAAGCAGATGTAAGGAAAAGAGCCGACTAAAGCCACTCCTTCAGCTTGTGATTCGTCATCGCGACAGTTTAATATCTTACGTAACACACATACACTCTAATCACGTGGAAGTGACAGATGAAGTACATTTTCATTAAGAGTTTGTCTCTGGTTCTCTTGCTTGGTTCCACAGCCCCTACTTCTTGACTTACGGATATAGTGACCATTATGTGGAGCGCTACATGGATTAGCTACGTCAGTTCGTTATTTTCAAGGAATAATTTGGAATTTTGTGAAATATAAAATAACCCTAGCGGTTGCGCCAGATTTAAAAGAAATGTTTTAATTACAAGTAAATATTATTTAAGGTAGTTATGCGCTTTACACCTACATGTAAGTTGATATAATTGCGTCATATTGTGAATTAAAATTTAATTATTCCTGTTTTTTTCGTCTAATCACAAATTAATAATATTTTTTAATTTTTAACTTTACACCTGAAGATGGTTCAATGTAACCGAAACATGTAGTAAAAAGTTGTACCAAATATGTAAATGATATTTTAATATCTTATGTATAATTTTATTTATATACAATTGTGATTAGACGAGAAAAAAAACACGAATAATTAAACCTACATGTAAATCAAATTAGGATAATAAATTCTTTAATGCCTTATTGTTATATCTGTTCGTACAATTATTTTGGGGAGGGGCGCTGATGTGAAATTTTTTACTTTTTTTCCAAAAGCGTCATGTTAAGAAAGAGTTGGATTTATAAGATGGTAAGTTTTGAGGACGATCCTCATACAAGTTCTGGATTTAATCTTCTGGGCTGTAACGCCGTGTAGTTATGGAGCCTTTCAGAGGAACATACTGCCTTTGTTTTCTGGATGGAAGTGTTGAGGGAATAGGAGAGATAGATGGCTTCTCGCCACTTTTATCCACAAGAGGAAACACCGACCTCGAATTTGTTACGTCAGTACCATCTGCTATAAATGAAGTTGTAGGTTAAAGGTTATTAATCAGTTTTCTTCAACTGTAGTCGCTAATGTATGCCGTAGGTAAATATACCAAGTAACTTCGATTTTATACAAAATTTGGGCCTTAGACTTCATCATCTATAAAATGTAAAATTGACCTGTAACACGTGAAGTCATATTTTTAATTTGTGTGTGTAATTTCTGTATTTGGATGAAGATGACTGTCTTTTGGAATGTTCCGCAGTTATAAGTCTGTTTTAAATTAGCAGTAGAGTTAAAACTAAATACAGTATGAAATAAAATTATACTTATTACTTGAGCAGTAAAATGTATCACTCTGGGCGAACGTTTTAAAGTTTGGTGTATCTGCATGTGATGTTACGATACCAGACGTGTGCATATTTGTGTAAATTTTTAATGAAAGCTTCTCGTTACATCCAGCATTCAATTAGGGCTTCGTGGAATGTTTTAATTGGATACTAATGTGAAATAAACATGTATTAAAAGCATTCGCCATTTGCAGTGTTTTGAAGAATTAAGCAGTGTGGATTTTTTAAAATCACTCGAACTGTTTTCTTCGTAATATGTCACCATGCAAAGTTTATATGTCATTACCACCCTGTCATCAAATTAGTCCGCATTGTACATTTCCGAACCCTATGGAGTGTGAAACAAACTTGGATATGAACGCATAGCGTAATAATTCTGCCACAGTTGCTATGATGCTACCTGTAGATTTTCATTTCGTTACTGCTAATTCTTGATGCTCTTATAAATGGCATAGAAGAGGTTAGGCGGGCGAGAAACGTAAAATTTTCCTTTATAAAGTTTCATGAGTATCTGTTCTTGCTGGCATAAAAATCTATTTTTGTTTAATTTTTCATATGCTGGGGGAATAAAATGTGTAATTTTTGTCCACACCCTATGTCCGAAACATTTTTCGCCCCAATAAATATTTAGTGAGTTAAGCTCGATGTTAACACTGGAACATGTAAAATATCCTTTATCGTGATAAGATTTTTAATAATATTTTAGTAAACTCCTTAATATTAAATGTAATGGTTCTAGAGAGCTGATATACATATTACAGCGTCTGGAAATTATTTCTGTAACTCCGTATTGCTTCAAATCGTTATCACAGTGTGTTCCCTTCCAATTGATCGTCATGATTCCCCGTAGGCTTCCGTGTAGGCTACACGCAATACACATGCTGGATACGTGAGGCGCTTCCTGGCACCCTAATTTCCATAGCACCACCCAACATCATCCTTTTGCTGGATTTAGTAGGCGATAACTCATCCAGCTGTTTTATCAACCGATCAGATAACGGAGGAACAGTATTGACAACTCCGGCCTCGCTGGTTTGAAATCGCGGCTGCATGCTGAAAGCCTCGCACTCTGCGAAGTTATTTTGGTAGGAAGAGGGTGTTACTAAGAAGAAACAAGTAGAATATATGAGAAAGAAACGAGAAAAATTAAAAGAAAGTAGGAACAAGTCAAAATAAAGGAAGTCGAAGGAAGGCAAAGAAACGAAGAAAAATTATACTTAAAATAAAGAAGCTGTCTTGCGGGTTGTATCGCCGCCGTGTGGTCTGGTAGAAGTTTACTGACGTTTCAGAGGTCCTTGCTGTCTCCATCATCAGGAAGATGAGCATTATCTCTGCCATAATACACAACGCAGCATCCCAGAAGACAGCATTCTTCAAATGGAAAATTTATCAAACGTGAAAATCCTCGTGTATCTTTGCATTCGTTTATAGGAGCTTTGACTGCGTTTGTTCACGTTTAATATTAATAGGCTGTTGAAAACTGGAGTGGCTTATAACGTCCCTTCGCTGACATAAAACATTTTTATCGCCCGACGTAGGAACTTCGGTAGCTGGAATAGTTCAATCAGAAAAGCGATTGTCTTAAGAAATGGACGACTGTGCTGCATCGAGTGTCGAAGTTAATGTCATGGCGTCTGACCTTCACTCTTTCATATTCTTTCGTAGTGTGGCATGTAGATTTAGGTATACCTTGGACTTTTGTGTCGTTGATCAAGATTTACATTTATTTAGTCCTGTCTGGAAACGTGAGTCATGTTTTAAATTTAGCCTCGACCCATTAAAATTCCTTCATATAGACGTAACATAATTTGATATATTGCATAAAATGTATAACCGAACGTTGCGATAGTATTCGGGTTGGGTTAAAATCTCAGCCCTGAGGAAGTCTATTCTGATTGACGTATTGTGTTGTTTCATTGGTCCATCCAGACGTAGTACCTTAAATTAGGTCGTAACTGGTTCCGTGGTTCATGGTTACTGCCGTGTTCGTAAGATCCCACGCCTATCCGTGTCTTGACCGTGTTATTCTAAGGGGCACGTCCTCAAATTGAGGATGTGAGAGATTCCTCCAGATATGTACTGAATAGCCAATCTCGTACAACCGACAAAAGGTGTCTCTCTCCGGCTTGAGGAAGGCCAACGACTCCCGACAGCAAAAAGCCGAAATGTTACACATGGCCTCGGGGCTTGGACTGATTCCTTGGAACGATTTAAGCCGTTCAAGCGTCGTTAAATAAGCCAGTAACATAAAATAGGTCTATCGTTTGGTACAATATAGCGTTTGTAAGGTGTACATCAAACATATTTTCAGTCGGTGAAAACGCTTTACAGGCAAAGTATCTTGTGCCATTCTTGCTGTTAAAAAGTTTTATTTCACTAATGGCGTGGTGTGATAAAAAAACCCACATTGGGCCCTATTTATATGGCGGCCAAGTTGTCCTTTGCTAGGACGTTTTTTGTTAAGAAATGTCCTCAGTATTATCTTAAAACAAAAATGTCAGTAGTCTTTTAGGCTAATGACTGATTCATGCATTACACGCAGTGGGGGGGGGGGGCCTCCACACCCTGAAGGGATAATAGTAAGTGACGTAAGAACTACTATGCTTTGATACATATCACATTGAAATTCCGTGTCTGCAGGTGGAACCATGCAAAGAATCGTCTATAAATACGCTGGATGTCTAAAAGCGGTACCTCACATGGAAATAGCTTACACGCTTCTGGAGTGTTCGCACGAATACATTCACATTTTAATAGTTACGGTACTTTGCTTTTTTCTGAGTCACGATTGGTGGGTTTTTATTGACTTTAAAACACTCGTGGTTTGTCTGTGAACCATGTTGAGAGAGGTTAGCACTTTTGTAAAGCGGATGAAGGCTACGTTTCGGGGAGCGGTACATGAGACAACGTGGAATTTTCACAAATGAACATTTCAAAACTTATACAAGCCGGAAATCTTCAAATTTGAATTTTCTTTTTGAGTTATCTTCTTAAGCGGTCGAAATAACATGTAACATCATCGCTTAGCACTGTCAAATGTACAAGATTTTGTGAGATCTGAGGTTTTCACGGCGGTAAATATGAAGATGGTTGTAGTCTCGTAGAAGTTCGCCTACGTTTCATTTGCAGCGCTACAACCTAGAACAGTGGTATTCAACCTTTTTTGTTCGCGTACCCCCAGATATAATTTTTCTTCCAACTTTGTACCCCCAAAGTTGTTGGTGTATAATTCAAGTTATACATAGTATATAATCTACATCTAAAATAAATTAAATAAATTACATTACTGATTATTTAGTGTTTATCATAAAATAATATATTTTTTAAATTTCAAGTACCCCCTAAGATGTCTTCGCGTACCCCCGGGGGTACGCGTACCCCAGGTTGAATACCACTGACCTAGAAGACAGACATCTTCGTACTCATCGCCATGATAACCCCAAATCCTATAAGCTGTGCCGTGCTGAAAACAATTTAATCATCGGCGTATGCACCATTTGTAATTTGTAGGTCCGTATATCTGACGATATGAAACAACTGTTGTGTATGAACGGACTTGATGAAAATTAATACCTAAAAGTTATTTATAAAGTCTAGTAACGGGATTGAATATCAGTCCAAATTGGAGAACATGACTACACTTTTACGTGATAACACTGCAAACCAAACCTCAGACCTCAACTTCCTAGAAGTTAAACATCTCCGATGAAGGCTGCTTTGTTTTAATTTTTTTTCCTTCTACGCCCCAACTACACCCCCTTTGCATCGTATATTTTAATTAATACGCCTACTGTTCTGTTCGTTATACCCCCCCATACACACACAGCTCTGCAGAAATATTCTTGCCCGCTCTCCGTGAGTTCGTTGAAGGAGACTCGTGGCGAATAGGACAGAATGTGCGAGTGGTTCTTTTGCCACACACTTCCGTTCTTCAACTCTCTTCATTAATGATATTTTGCTGTGTGTTTGTCATTGAAACTGTCACGTTGTGATACCATTATTTCATCTCTGCTTCTTTGATGAAAATTATAAAGAAACTGTGGAGAGAGAAACTCCTTGTGGTGGTCAAAGATGCTTCCGGTTGAAGGCTTTTAGTGTTAACTGTGAGTGATGAAAGTTGATGGCGGTGTCTTTGTGCGTCCTAATTTTACGTCAAGCAAGCGACAGAATTTGAAACAGCTGTACAAGGACTTATAGGTTATAGGCCGACAGCTGTTCGGTATGTCGGCCATTGTGAAACTGATGTGATCACACGCTGTCGTCTGGATTTTGAGCCTGTTTCTGTAGGGATCACCACTAGAAATTGAGATTAACATTTTTGAAACTTTTTTTCATAGCACATTGAGCTCAGTGAGGCTGGGTAAAATTACGTAATGAAGAGTTTAATAAATTGTATTGTTTACGAGATTCTAGGAATCGAACTAAGTCCATGGTACACAGTTCTTCTTGAGAAGATAGTAATACACTCGGCTAGTCAGTAAATTTTTAGCCTCTAATGGAAGAATGTATGATAAATTGTAGTTTAAAACCTAAAGGAAAGAATACTTGGTGCACATAAGCGTACACGAGAGAATAATATTAAAGTGAATCTTAGAAAGGAGTTGTGGGATATGAAATGGATTCATCTGTCTCAGGGTATGGACCAGAGACTGGGTCCTGTGAATGCCGTAGTGAACTGTCTGGTTTGGTAAGAGGCGGGAATTACTTCATTAGCTTGTCAACTGCCACGGACTTCGCTTCATGTACCGTTCATTAGCCTTGATATTCATTTGTTGCTGAACAAATTTATGCCGCTAAAGATATATCGTATTGTATTGTCACATATCGAATAAAAGTTATAAATCTTACCTGCTGTATCGATGCTTTGTGTTATGCAGTATTTTTACGTCGAGTCATATTTGAAGGACGAAATGAAGTTTTCACGTGTTTTTCTCGATCTAGGTGCGAAAAACACCTTTTGGGCCCGTCTATGTCGTGTCCTACGTAGGAGTTAGGCAACCTGCATAACTGGGGTCATTGATACTCATCAGTGGGAACATATTATTATTAATTGTATTCTTGTTGTGATTGTTAATCCTTGGTCCAGCAGTCCTTTGCCTCTACCATCTCAAGGTAGATCATCGAGACCTCGGGAAAATTGGCACAGCCCCCCCGAAGGACGAAACTTCTTAGGACTTCCCCAGCTAAAATCCCCATGGCTGGTTCCACCCAGGATTTTTTTGTTTAGCCCTTGGGATTTTACCATGGTCTGAAGGATGCATTCTTTCTTTGGGGCCTTGCTCCCTGCGCTTTATATTCCTGGGGCTCTGCCCCCTGGGCTTTGGTAATAAATTTGATGCCCTTATTCATGTTGTTACTTTTTGATATGTATTGATATATATATATAGAGCTTAGCATGTAGGCCAACGTAAATTTATTTTTGTAAGAATAAAGCTTTAAAATGGAAAGCTGCTGTTATATTTTGTTGCTCGCTGTGGATTATACGAACCAGTCCCGTTATCCCTTTTAATGCACGCCCACTTCTGCTTCACAGTTGTATTAATAGGTTAATTAATCAAGTGGTAGGCCAGGATGTCGCATTTAGCTAAGTGGTGGATTGTTGTTACAGATCTATTACTTTATGGTGGCCTTCGACCTTCGCAAGAGGGGAAGGGTTGTAGGAATATTGGATGGGGGATATAGCAGTTTCTGTAGCAAGAGGAGAGGCAGTGGCAGATTGACTTCGTATCTGATGGATAATATTAATTTTTCATTGTGGTAGAACGCGGTACTATTACGCAGTATCTGTCTCTGTTCAATTTAACTTTTTAGTGTAATTACCATATGTTCTTGTTTTGAAGACTTAATCATTTTTAAAACGTGCCGTTGAATTAGGAACGGGTTTTCAGGGAAACGGTAACAGTACAGTAGGAATTGTCAATATTGAAAATAAAATTTCTTTGTTGTAATACCTTCTCTGTTTATGTTTTCATGACCAGTGTAATGGACATGGTATTCCTCGCGTTTTAGTTGTACGATATAATTCTTCGGCGTTGATTATTAGACGTCATCAAATGTAAGACGCATCACGATTTCAAAAATTTAAATAATGAAGTGAGAGATAAATGTTGAAAGACGATTAAATCAGCATACTTTTTGTAATTTAATCCCAACCTGTAACCAGATTCACCTGTACCCCCCCCCCCCTCCACTTTTCAGCGTAAATTGACAGTGGATGAGATGTTATAATTTCGAATACATTTTTAACCATTTGAAGCCTAGTTGTACCACCTGCTTTAACAGTCATTAACTTTGCTTGGGTTTTATGATTCTCAATGTAAACAGTGATTATTTCCTTAAACAGCATTAATTAGCTGATCTTTGTAATGGTGAGTAGTTGTGTTTTATTTGCGGTACGGACTAAATTCTTGAATATTATTCAGTTTAACCTCGGTTTCAAACCGTTAATGATGGATTAGACGAGTTTATAGATTCTGTTGTTACGTCTGACGGATAATTTGTCGGCAGGATTCATTTTGGAGACGACATCGTGTTTTACGTAATGTCGGAGTGAAATGTCTTTATTTTCGTAAAATCTTTGGAAATTGTGCGCATACTCGCTCGCCTGGCGGGTTGCCGAAGGTAGCAAAATCTAGGGGCAAGCGGGGGCCGTCCAGCTACTAGGACGGCGTTCGAAGGCATTGGTAGATTATTTCACCGTGCCTGGCGTTAGTATATATAGGTCGATGAGACCGGTTGGGTGTGACCTAGTTTTGGGAGGGAGTCGTCATTTTCCGTAATAACCCAGGACACTCCCACCCCCTTTCAATCTGAGACCTTTCATCTTCTCATCCACCAACAGCGATTTCATTGAAAGTCGGAAGTGCTTGAGTGAGACGTTTGGTTATTTCTCTTATGGCTGGCGTGGAGTGTAAGTGCTCTGTCTCTCTGTGGATCTTACATCTTGTGTTTGTGGAATTTGAAACGTCGTAGAGTTAAAATGGGGATTAGTGAATTTATTTCCAGATTGTAGTGTAATACGTCGGATAAGAAATGGTGTTAACATATAAACCTACATTCTGTTTGACATTCTTATAGTGAGTGTCCTACACGGATGATTTCTTAGTATAATAGGACTGTTTAATATCTCGCTGCTTATATGAGGTAAGTAATTTCAGAAATGTTTTTCTACACGTTTCTGCTGATATGTATTTAATATGGCAGTTTATGTTAATTATGTGATCCATATGGGTATGTCAGAAACGGCATTATATCGTATATGTTGACAGTGAAGTTACATCTGACGATTTAGTTTCGTTTCTAGTGCCCTCTGCCCCTTACAGTACAAAGTGAAATGGTTGATATTTTTGAACATCAGATTTGACAGTCTTAGAATGGTTAAATTAAGGGATATTGAGCTGTGATGTGTCAAACGTTGTACGCACAGGAGAAAGTAAAAAAATATTTAAGTGTCGTTTAATAACTAATTGGACAATGACGAAAATATTCACGAAAACTTTGGTTTAATTAAAATGACTGCATTGACTCTTTGAAGCCGAAGTTCATCCAATTGATATTTAATAATTTATTCCGTACCGCAAAGTAAACACTACATTTTACCATTACAAAGGTCAACTGGTTAACGCTGTAAAAGTAAATAATTCCTGTTTACATTGAGAATCATACAAAACTTATAAATACAAAGTATTTTGGTGGAGGAGGTGTATATAGTGGTCTCGGATTAAAAGCAGTTTATTTTTTATTTATTTATGTATTTAAGCTTTCATGTAACAAGCTGGTGTACCGTTCTTATTGAAGTCTAAGTTCTGCTCTCTGAAACAAAGATTGTCCAATTACTTATTAGGCTTAAAGTGGAACCAACTACGATAGCTTGCCGCAACATCAACGAACGAATTACCGGGACATGAGTTAGTCACAACGCAGGCCATGCTAGTAGGTAGGATCATTGCTCACTCTGTAGATACTATAAAGACACAGAACTTGCTTATTGGAAATATGAAAATCAGTCTTTGTGGTGTGGGATATTAACAGAAGTGAACTGGCACATTGGCAGGCTTTTGATGTGACTGTGATGAACTTTTGCTTTTCATAACAAAGGCCAGTAGGTTATAGGCCTTTGTTGAATGCTCGTGGAATTGACCTATGCAGTATCTAGGAGTTACGTAGATGATGCCGATTACCCATAAATTGTAATAATTTATCTAAAAGAAATTTTTATTTCGTGTGAGTTGCGAATTCCGGTCTAGAAGTTAGGTCGTACTGAAATGCAATGTTATCGAATCTGTCCTTGTATACACCCCTGTAACGATAAGGTGTTTTAATAATAATATTCCGTGTTGTGTTATATACTAAAATATTTCTCGTTTGCAAGATGGACAACTCCTTTCAGCTTTTGGTTATTACGTAAAGATGATTCTCATGTTTGCTGTGAAGTTATGATGGCGATACAAGAAAGTAAATGCAAAGCAATTCTAATTTTGTACGTTAACCTTCCCGGTTGTTATAACAACATGGTCGTTTATCTCCTTTTGCGCTGTGAGGGTTCCCTTGAACTTTGCTGATGACTGTCGTCTGTTAATAATTAAAATCTGCTTATACCCTCCGGCTGCTTTTACCTGTGTCAGAGCTGTACCCTGTTCTCATTCATTTTGTGTCGTGTACAGGGTCTGCGGATACTGGATTAAGTGTTAATGCAATATTGGGAAAAGTTTGTGCAAGAGTCACTGATACTTGGGAGTGATGTACTAGGAAAAGTTATAACAGATCTTAAGCTTTCGGAATGATTCATTGTAATTGTCGTCTCTGATTGTGATTGCTGAAATCGTATTGAAGCTGGATGTGTTTCCGACGTTTTAGAGGACCATACTGTCTCTATCTTCACTTGGAATTTTGATATATCATGTTCTGTTAAATTTGATGATGGTGATTGAGATTATAATCTTCGTGTTTACTTCTAGACAAGACTTTCTTATTTGCATCTAATGCAATTCGTGTTTTTCTTTGTGGTATTTACATTTTAGCTCAGTAATTACATACCATCAGCTCATACCGGTAGCTGATGTGTCCTATTTATAAAATATTGTGTTAGAATAAGCAGATTGGTTTGTTGGATGGCGGGGGTTGGCTCGGATCGTATAACCCACTGCTAGCTAAATGATGTCGATCGATCGTTCTCCCAGTATGTGGGTCTGTATTCCTTGTTCTCCACAGTAAGCTACGGGTCTTGGGAAAGCAAGACACCGGAGGTTGTCACCCTGTTGCCACTACCCCCATTGCAAGGTAAAAGACGATAGGGTCTTCATTTCCTCCGTTCGTGAAAGACAAATGTCTTCAATGCACCGGTTATGTTGATAATTGATGCAGTCACGAAATATTTATCTCTTCGTGATCATATACGCAGTCTTTTCCCTTGCGATTTATAGCGAAGGCCCTTTTCTGGAATTCGTGTGTTTTGCAACTACAATGAAGTCTGGTCCGATTAGGGGATGGAGTAACACTCAGAAATATAAAAATCCTTTTAAGTAGGATTTCAGTTTCTCACGGCGGTGAGTACGAAGATGGCTGTCTTCTGGGTTGTAGCGCCGTGTAGTCTGGTATAAGTTTACAAACGTTTCAGACGTCTCGCTCTGGGAGGCATCAAGGACCTCTGAAACGTTGATGAACTTCTACCAGACTACACGGCGCTACAACCCAGAAGACAGACATCTTCAAGAATCTTGTTTAAGTTGGGCTGGCAACCCTTGTGTAATCACCAGCTTCGGAGTGGATTTGCACCAGAAATATTAAAATATACAGCAATAATTTTATATTTTCGACTTGGTTTCCTGCACCAGTGTTTATAAAAAAAATTATTACCACGGTACCCGTCACTAGAATTCTCATAGATTTTGATTAAATAAAATATAGAGGAAACAAAATGTAAAAGAAGGCACAGTTTTTGTGTCTTTTTTGACTCTAGGATGGAAGTAAATGAAGTTGGATAAAACGTAATACAGCATAAAGAAGAAGAGTAGAATCTACTATAATCGCGGACCCCCGGTTGTAGAACACCATCTTAACACCAACACCGAAGGAAGAACGTAGGTTGGAAAGCGTATGAGAACAAAGTCCTGAGGATACTGGATTTGAGGTTCTCATGACGATGAAGACGTTTATGTTGGTTTTTCGGGTTGTAACGCCCTAGGAGGATTCCAGGGACGATTTATTCTCCGCTCATAGATTCTGTAAGCAGCATTTTCTTTCGGAAATGAACCGAATGTTACATTTTATTAAGAATGTTTCTGGAATGACGCAAAGCGTACATTTGAAGCTGCATTGTGTATCTTGCGTTTGTTCTTCGTAGCTAGAAAGGCAGTTTTGTTGAAGGCAGTATTTTGGTTTCCGAGTAAATGAAGTTATCGCTTACGTAATACAGTTACTCAAACCTAATTAATCATTTATCGCCGTTATTACGTTATCGTTTTCCAATTAAGTTTGCGGTTGAATGGTTTGCGCTGTATGTTGGTTGGTCGTTGATCGTTTGCTGTTTAGGGATATTGGGCCTTATGGGATAATATTTATGACTTTATATGTTTACTGATTTCGACTTTTCCGTTATTCCCGACGGGCAGTTTACTCTTTAAATACTAAAATGCTTTAATTGACAGATTATTTGCATTCCGTTACAGACTGTGTCTGTTGTTTATTTTCAGTGGAATCTGTTGGTGCGTTCTGCTACAACCGCAAAGCGAATATGCTATGGTCATTCACCTGGGCATGATAAGGCTTGCACATTTCGCTTTGTTGCCTTTTTCTGACCCATTTGTGTTACATAAATGACTTTGACATGCTTTATCTTGTAATTAAACGATGTATTAACGAACGCTGATACACTTTTTGTTTGTTTCGTTGTAATCTTTTGGATGGAGTGATATTTATCGCGTTAACGATCTGTTTAACTGGTGCGGTTTGGTGATTATTTGGCAGCAAAACACGTCCCATGTGTCGTCAGCTCTGAAACGCTTCGCCCGGAAGTTTGTCTTTTGGGAAGTTTAACTAACTAGCAAACTTTAATAACGTAACCAGAAGATCAAAATAGTTGATACCAAACCCCTACATTGACCATTAGGCTATCCTGGACCATTTTTAGTTTATTATATGGTAATACACCTTATTTCTTATATGATTATTATAATAATACTAAAATGCTGAGTCCTTTTGAACAAACCCCGGTCGCCCAGTCCGTAGCCAGTCACTATACCGACTGAGCTACGCCGGCTCTAACATTTTTAAAAATGAATTTAGGGTTAACATGTTACTATAGAAATGTAAAATATTTTCTGCCTTCTGAAAATGTTCATGGGAGAGATTGATAAGGTGATATTTTGAATTTATTTTACCTTAATTCTGTGACAATGTTTTGTATTGTACAACGCACCAATGTATTTAATGACACCCCCCCCCCTTACATAGCTTCCTGTTGCCACCTTTGCATCCACAGCACATACTTATGCTATGGACTTATTTATATTTAATACGAGTAAATTATGTATATATAATGACCTTTGACCTATTATACTCTCGGCTGACCTTTCCCGGCATGTTGTTCTTCCGATCATGCTGCCGAACCTGGGATGATCGTAGAATCACAGACTCCCGTCCGCTAGGCAGCTCCAAAATCGATAATATCTCTCGTATCGTATCACGACTTCGATCGTTCAGTTTTGTGACTCCTTCATTGGGTTTAATTCTTCATAAACGAAAGTGCGAGATCAGTTGAACGATTTGTACTCCCGGGTTTAGTGTACTCTCAAATACAATTGTAGTATTTTTTCAGGATGAGTAATGAATAATGAATTGGAAAGGATATGAAAGGACGCGGTCGTGGTCTAGTTTGAAGTATTGTCCCATCATTTGTTTAAGGTCTGAAGAAAAATACGAAAAATTTCAGTCGTAGTAGCCGGTCTGCAGGCCGAGATTTGAAGGTTTTAAAGCCGGTGGTATATATTTTTAATTGGCATAAAGAGAAAGGACTTATATTTATCTTATTTTTTCACAGGTGGAGGCTGGTGATGTAATTTTGAAAATTAACGAAACTGACGTCAATCGATTCAGCACAAAAGAAGGTAAACAGTTCGATCTATTTTTTAATAAAGTATCCGTACGAGTAATATGTACGAGGTCCTTTTGTCACATGGCAGTTCCTTGTCGGTATTTGTGGACGAAAATGTGCAGTTATAATTTTCTGATTTCGAATTTTGACAAGGTTTTTTTTATGTCGAATTTAATTTACTTGTTTATGCTTGTATGATGATTAGTAACCTCTAAGAATGGTTATTATTATTATTGAGTGTTCTTTCTGACGACATGTCCATTGCTCTGCCCAAAGAGAGCTCTCCAGTTTTCCCTATTCTCAGCTTCTCGTTTTAATTCCTGGAACTTCATCTTCTTTCCTTGTTTCAGATCGTCGGTTAGCTGTATCAGTCTTCTTCCCAGTAAAAAACCTTAAATGAACAATAAAGTTGTCGATCGCAATTACCAACGATATTTACGAAAAAAAGACGAAACAATAAAATAATACTGCTACTTGGAATGTTTCAGATAATATCAAAAGAGCAGGCCACAGAAATTGGCTCTCAAGCAAAGAGATAAACATGAAAAGCATAAACAGTTAAAATAAATGCGCGTGACTTATGTTTCAAAGTAGTTGTACTTATTTATGAGATTGTGTCTCAGCAATTTTTCAGGTTGTGTTTTCCGTTATATGAATCGCTGTTGCACGTGAGTTTAATACAGATGTTGGCTGGGAAACATTTGTAATGTTGTGACTGTTGGCTGCAGTGTAGTATATTAAAATTGAACCTCATATTAACCAGCAGGTAATTATTTTTACACCGCGGCAGGAAGATTCTTCCTAGAAGCCACTGTTAAAAAATGTTATTTTCACTGACCGAACGCGTCTTATTGACAAGACATTAAGAAAGTAAAGTTATACGCCATGTAGGCGCTTGGAGGAGAGAGGTATTATAGTTCCTACTCAGTCTTAACCTCGGCACCAGATGGGGGATGAGTGGTCACGCTCCGGCCGCGCTTTTTTGCACTTGATTCGAGGTTCCAGATGGCAGTATTAAAATGCAGAACATGACGTAGGTTGGTACAGTTCGGTATTTCAGGTTGGTAGGATGTGTTATTTTCTGTGGAGAGAGCAGATTGAGACTTCTCGACAGATCGAAACATGTCACCGTATTTATTGTTATAACTTTGTTACGATAAGAATAAATAAGGTTTATTCTGTATGAGGAAAATATCGACAATGTTCTTTTATGACACTGTAAAGAAAGGTATTCATTCTTGTACGAGACCTACTCTTTTGTCCCGCGTAATTAACCATCTGTTACTTTATTGCAGTGCACGCGTCTGCTATTATCGATTAATTGGTCGTGTTATAAACATTTGTATGTTCAGTAGATCGAGTTTTCAGACCGCTGTGTTTATGTTTAATGTCCCTTTCCGCTTGAGTGCGTGTGTTTGTGTGTATGTATATTGGAGAGTAAGAAAGTAAGAGATAAAAAAGTGACAGAGAAACATCTTAAATTGTATTGCCTCTTAACAATTCTATTATACTCAAGACTACTATAATTTCTAAAGGATACTACATAATGTAGAATCTTACAGGTTCTCTTCATGTTTACTTACAGTCTTGAAATGTTTGCGGTTATCTGCTGACCCTGTCACATTGAGATTGAAAAGAGGTAAGGTAATATTATAGAAATACAGAATGTCCCAAAAAGATGTATACACATTATAACACGGAATGTTAACCTGTGCTTGATGGAGATGACATGTATCAACAAGAAGAGTCGCCCCCACATTACGGTCGTGATGTCACGACCTGTATTGACAACACTTGTCCCGACCCATGGATAGGACATGGAGGATATGTCGAGGACCCTCAATGATCACCAGGTTTAACCCCACCTGACTTCCTCTTGAAGGGGTTGCTTGAAGGTCGCAGCATACTGCACAAAGCCATCAACACTTCCAAGAGGTCCTGTTGAGTCAGTTGTGCCACGAAGCCAGCAGTGGTCATGCCCAACATCTACACTAGATTCACTAAGTGCCAATGTTGACGTATGTAATGATTTAGTTTATTAAAATATTTTTCATTTATTGAGTGTGTGTATACATATTTTTGGGACATGTTATACATTATTTGTATAATCTAACATCTCTAACTTGAATAAAAAGACCAACTTAACTATTTTATGCATTATTATTTCCTTCTGGCAGGGTGGTTTTGCTTTTTTCTTGCTTCGGACTGAGAATAGTCTTCCCATTGGACCCAAGGGCAAAGGAAAACCTGGTGGTACTAGTTTTGAAAGCTCCTTGTAATTTTTGTTATATTTAAGAATATTTATTCAGAAATGACTTTGTGAGGGGTGTGGATATGATCCATTAATTATGGATGTCAGCGCCACAATAGATCCGGGATTTGAGAGCCTTCAAGTATCTCAACCCTCAGTTACAGCATTCGAAAATGGTGGTGGGAGAAGTTTGTGTTTGAATTACATCCAGCCGTAATATTAGAATGATATTTGATGGTATTAAGGACATTGGTCTTTTGTGCATTGCAAGTAGAACGAGGGTCTGTTCGTATGAAACATTTGCTTTCTTCCAATTTACATATAAGGCTCTTTGCGGGATAATACTGTATGAAAGAACTGGTCTGTTATATTAGTTTTGCGGGTAGAGTGTTTTAGAAGAAAATGAAAAAAAATTTGGATCCTGGAGAGATGAGGTAAAGCACTGAGGAAAGTGACATAATGAGGGGCTTTGTGATTTATACTTATTACAGGTATAAATATACACATATTCAGTTTTGTACATATTTATCATTCTCACTGAGTGACGTTTATATTTGTGATCAGTGCCATTGTTTATTTTTCAAAAATTCATCTTGTGTTCAGTAGGTTTTATGTGACTTCTTGTTGAACATGATTTTTGTGGGAAAAGCTCATGTGGAATGCATCAACTAGAAATTGTCGGGTGTGAAGACCTTGAGGTTTACATGCTTAATTTGTTGTACCGCAAAATCATAATTTATTCATCGCCCTGATGACGGAGGCAGAATGACCTCTGACACGTTGGTTAACATCGACCGGACTACACGGCACAACAACCCAGAAGACAGAAATCTTCATATTCACCGCTGTGAAAACCTCAAATCTTACATTCATAATTTTAGGTTTTTGAAAAGTTCTTTTATTTTTTGCAAATATTTTGTTAAATATATTTCAATTTTAGAATAGATTGTTGATTGACATTTTTGACTGTTTCATTTTATGGTGGAATGTCTGTTCGTTACTACATTCTTTGCCACTAGATCACATAAAACATAAATGGAAACCACAGAATGCATCCTAAGCAGTTACCAAGAAAAGTGGTTTACATGCCATTTTTGGTTGGCCTTTTTGTAGAATGTGTATATATTCTTATCAGAACTTTCATAATAGAATTTTTTGAGTTTCTAATTAGTGACATGATATGTTGCAGATCCTGTGATAAAGGCACGTGTACGTCACTATTTGTCATCACCCGAACACCCAGATGAAGACTTAACAGAATTAATTTTAAGCGAGCAACAGAACTTATGTAACAACAGTGTTGCCTTAGCGGCACCGACAGGTTCTAGTAATCAGCACCCTCAACAAGAACAGTGTCAGCCTTTACTGTCTAGTTCCTCACCTTTGTCAGATACCAGCAATGGTCAGACAGGAGACTTCCATTTTCAATCACCGTCTTCTCCTCCACAGCAGACAACGAGTAATGGAACTTGTAGTTATGCAACATGTTCAGAACTGGAAGCACTTCTTCCTACAGGAACACAAGATGGTAACAGTTCTGTTGACAATTTTGAAGAAGGTGAAAGATTTCAGTGGGAACCACTCTTGGGTAGTGACAAATTTTCGAGGCCGCGTCCTCCTCGGTTTGAAGCATTCATGATGACAGGGGACTTAATTCTCAACCTGTCCCGAACTCAACAGAGTTCTGGGTTGTTCCCCAAGCACCAAAAGAAAGTGGATAGTTTAAGGTATCATCACCATTATCATCATCATTACAATCACCATCATCATCATAATTCAGTACCAACAAGTCCCAACGAGATGGAGATGGGGCACAGGAATCATCACTATAAATCAGCATCTGCACCACCAGGAGGTACAACTTCAGCAGGGACATCTCCTGTTGGCCTCAACAAACGAGACAATAGCGTCTGTAACCAGCCAAGTTGTACTGGATCTTCTTCAAATCCAGACACTAAAAGTTCATCATCTGTGTCTACATCTGCATTTCCTTATCACCACGCAGTTGGTGGCTTTGTAAGAACGTCTCGATCAGAAGACCATCTCCAGTTCCAGAAAGATTCTTCCATGAGTGCAGTTGATATAGACATTGATGAGGACGTGACATCTTCTCTTAATACGCTCCTGGACACTCGACAGGATAGTGGTGGAAGCAGCAATAATGTGGCGCATCCTTTGGGGGCTGGTGCAACAGAAACTACTACTAATAATGACCGGATAGTTTGGACATACAATGCTCCTATAGTATCTTCACCTTCTAACTCTGGTTCGGATAACTCGTGCTGTGGAGGAATTTCCTCAGTGGCATCCAGATCAGGGTCTTCTGCTGCTTCCAGATCTGCTTCTTGCACATCCTCAGAGGGTATCAGTCCGCAGAGGTCATTGTCTCCAGCCTCTCCAACTTCAGTTTCTTCATCGGTGATGTCAAGCAATTCCAGCTCGCGGAAGATCCCGGTGCTCATTACGGGGGCGGCAACTGGACCTGTAGTAGACTCCGCGTCATATCTTCACCAACCTAACGGAGATCTGAGCCAGTCAGAAGCAATTTCTAACATTTCGAGTCCAGATTTCCAGGAAGAGGAGACCCTTGATATTCTTAGTTCAAGAGATCTGATGGAAGTTAGTGACCCTAGTGACAGTGATTCTACATTACTAGTTAGTGATCGGACTCCAGCGGCAACTGTGATGAACAATAATAACTCCCAGCAATTACATCATCTTAATAACAATAAGAACCAGAATCCATCATCTGTTTCAACAGATGGTGTACATCTTCATAGTAATGTGGTTGGGCAAGGTTCTGCTGAACATAGGATTGTTATTCAGGTAAAGGGACCTGATAAGGACGGTAATGTGCTGAGGGCACCTGGTAGTCCTAGAGGGACTAGGAAAACACATCGAGGAGGGGGTTTACCTCCGCTAGCAGGTAGAGAATTGGATTTGCTCTACAGTGGGCTCTCTGCTCAACAACCTTCAAGATCACCTTCAAGTTTGAGCTCAGGAAATGTCACGCCGGAGCTTGTCGGATATCAGGTAATACAATATGTATTTTATGTATTTCAGAATCTCTTATCTTCCTTGGTGCTTAATTACACACCACAGCATGAAGGCATGAGTTGTGAATGGAGGGAGATGTATAGCTCCATGCATTCTTAGTATAATGACTAGGCAACAGGCCGGATGACGGATTAGATTCCCAAGTGGGGCAAAGCATTGCTCAGGGGTCTACTCAGTCTCTTATCTAATGACTATTCAGGGTTCGTTTAATGGGAGTGAAGTAACCAGTGTGTGTGTGTGTGTGAAGGAGACCCTTCATCTCTTTCTAGTCCCAAGGTTAAGTTGTTTTGGTTGTGTTGTAGATGGGGAGGATAATAATGAAATGGTTCATAAAGATAAAAAAGTGTACATGTGGATTGGATTGATCTGACTCGTAGTAGATACCGTTGTCAACCTCCTGTGAACACAGTAATGTAAACTTTAGGTTCCATACAAGACGTGGAGTTTGTTGTCTAGATAATTTGATTTATTTTCTGAGCTTTACCAGAATTCTTCTAGAAATTTAGGTATAGGATTATCCATAAGTCTCTTTCTCAAACCTTGGTAGGGTGTACACATGTATGTTGGATAGTTAGATGTACAAATATACTCACATGTTTGATTTCCTTATCTCTGAATTGTTTGTATTCCTCAAATGATAAAAACACCTGGAAAACGGTATTGCAATAACATTACAGATTAAATTGCACTCAGTTATTCTTAATGTCAGTAGAGAAGTGGTAATAACAGGACATATTTCACAGCACAATCCATTTATTTGTATGAGGAACTGTACTTTCTTGACACCCTTTAATACATTTTATTTTGTTAAGGCTTTAGGTTGGACATTTAACCAGTAGAATGATCTGCATGTAAAGTAAGTGTACACATGAAGGTATTGTATGGAAACATGGTAGACAGTATGAAGATGGCTGTTTTCTGGGTCATAGCACTGTGTACTCTGCTGTCTTCTGGCTTGTTACCCCTTGTAGTCCGGTAGAAATTTACTGACATCTCAGAGGTCCTTGCTGCCTTCATTGACCGGATGGTGGAGGCAGCAGTAAACGTCAGTAAACTTCTACCAGACTACACGGTGCAACAACCGAGAAGACAGCCCTCATCTGACTCACCACCATGAAAACCTCAGATCCTAATAAGTTACTGATATTTGAGAGGTACTTTCTGTCTCTATCATCAGGGTGAGTAGGGGCCCTAGTGATGAAGGCAGCACGTATCTCTGAAATGTCAGTAAATTTCTGCCAGACCACTCGGCTCAACAAACCAGAAGACAGCCACCTTTATACTAGCCATTGTGATATCGTACTTAATAGACAGTACTTGCATTCCTTACAAGAGCCAAAAGTAACAGTCTGGAATGTAGTTGCCTTATAAACACCAGGAGCTTCGAGAGTCGGAGGATGAGTTGCCAACACTGAGTGAGGATGCAGCTCTGCTCACAACTATGCCAGGAGCAGGAAAGGCTACATCACCTCCCTTGTCATCAGAAGATGAGAGTGACATTGAAAGTCTTCACAGCTTCCACTATAGTCCCAAGGCAGTGGACATCCCTTCAGCTGTCCGCCTTGCCAAGAGACTGTATATGCTCGACGGCTTCAAAAAGTCTGATGTATCTAGACATCTCAGCAAAAAGTAAGTCTTTAAGCTCTTCATTAACAAACTCCTCGTTTTTTGAAAGGGAACGAAGTTCATTATTAAAAAAGTCATTATTTGAAAACTTACATCATATTAATGGCATCGTGCCAGAAGGGTGTATCAGAATATTTGGAGATCAAAGATTTGGCCTACAGCTTCTATCACAAGTAGTACAGTGTGTTGTAAAAACTGCAGTAATTAACTCTTTAAATCCCAGTTGTAAATATATGTACCCACAACTCTGCAACTCTTCATTTGCCTACAGAGTGTATTTATGGGTGTGAACAGCAACTATTTTCTTAAATAGCATTTACCGACTTATATTTGTAATGGTGAAGTGTTGTGTTTTCTTTGCAATATGGACTGAATATTTGTGCATCTGTTAGATAAGCTTTAGCATCAAGGAGTTAATATTGTCTATGCAAAACATGCTGTTAAATTAGTGTTGAATTTTTTAATATGAATTTTTCATAAATTAAATAATTTTCCTTCTGTCACTAAGAGGTGATAAGATGTAGCAGATTTATCACAAATGGAGAATAGATTTAGTTAATGCCATTCCACCAGTTTATTTAATTGTGGCATTCTAAATATGATTAAACATTTCTGTGTTCATCACAGATTGTATAAAATGTAAGATGATATAATTAAGTGTTGATATATTACAGAAATCTTTTGTCAACTTTTCTTCCAGCAACGACTTCAGCCGCGTGGTGGCAGAAGAATACCTCAAGTACTTTAGCTTTGAAGGTGACACCCTAGATATAGCATTACGTAAATTCCTCAAACAGTTCAGCCTCACGGGTGAAACCCAGGAAAGAGAACGAGTTCTAGTTCACTTCTCGAAACGTTTCCTAGACTGCAATCCGGGAACTTTCAATTCGCAAGGTACTGTTTATTGAAAGCGTCATTTATCATCAAGTATTTGGTGCTCCCCTCCTGCTTTGTGTTAAACAGATTCTGGGTTGAATTTTCAGCCTAGAGATTCTCCGTCCAGTTTGAGGCTTTTGTCACTTTTCCTCTCTTGTTCCAAGCAAATTCCATTGTATGACTAACAGTCATTATATGCAAGGTTTGTGTTTCTGTGAATCATCATATATATTTAAAATGCATAAAACAGGAAATATATAGCTTGTGTACGGATTTTCTGAGTGATACATGATGAGCTGCCTTAGCTTCTAGTTCTGAGATTGTAAGTGGTGAGGCACATCAGTAAAACTGCCTGCAACTAAGTGGGCCTCTGTAGCAGCTTCTAATTGGCTACAGATAGGATGGATATTGATACTTCTCATGATACTGAAAGATAACCATGAATAACAAAAGTGTGTATAATGAGAGTAATCTGTGTTAACCGTAAATTAAAATCTATGATCATTTTTTTCCGCACTAAGTATGCTGAACAATGATGTCAACAGATGCTGTTCACACACTTACATGCGCCATCATGCTGCTCAACACCGATCTGCACGGACAGAATATAGGACGCAAGATGACGTGCTCTGAATTCATAGAAAACTTGTCAGAGTTGAATGATGGGGAGAACTTTCCTCGTGAGGTGCTCAAACATCTCTATCAGGCCATCAAATCTTGTCCTCTAGAATGGGCACTGTAAGTTGCGTTTCATGTTTTTATATCAAGGACACAGTGTGAGCTCACTGTTTTGTGTCTCACACAAGAGGACGTGCAATTCAACACCAGTAGTAATCTTCGGGTTACCTTTCTTCTTTTAGAAGGACTTACCCTTACAATTATTTCTGAATGACCCTTATATTTTAAAGAAAACTTTATGTGTTCTGGGCCACCTAAGAGGATGACTGTTTCTAGGGTATGATGCAGTTTTACGAGTCTTTCTAAGAAAAAATGCATCACATACTGTAATGTTAAGACTTGCAAGGAATGCAGGAAGTCCGACGCTATCCTTCCTTCTTCACCCCACTTCCTCACCCCGCAAGTCTCAAGATTACATTCGCCAACTATAGTTGTACTGTTATATTTTAATTTTCTTTTAAAGAATTATAAAATTTACTCATGGTGCACATGTGGCAGTGAGAAGTGCATTTATTTGACACGTGTGCATCTGTAATTAAATTAAGGTTTAGAATATTACATAATTACATGAAAATACTTTTTCTCCCCTGGCACCTTAAATTAAGCCGTAACCAATTCGTTTCCATATACTTCACAATTAATTATTTATTACTAATCCTGTCATCCAGTTTGCGCTATTGGCAACATTGTTAAACAAACCACAAATAAATAAAGACAAAAATATTAATAAATGTCAGTGAAATTGGATATATTTTATAGGGATGATGAAGGTGATGAATGTAATTCAGTTCTGCAGCAGCAATCAAAACAGTCGACGGAAAACCAGCAAAACTTGGCTGCCAGTAGTAATCCATTCCTTGATGTTCCCAACGCTGCAACTGCAATAGAATACAAGAAGGGCTATGTGATGCGGAAAAGTTGTATTGACCCCAATGGAAAGAAAAGTAAGTTTTTCTATGATTAATGTGACATATGATCTGCATATGGAACATGAATAGTGAAAGGAGTGAAGACAGCTCAGATCTTGGAGCATAGCAGAACTACTAACATTGTATTGGTGACTGCATGGTAAGATGTGGCACAGTCCTCTCCACAACCTTGAGGCATGTTTACAAGTATCAGCCAAATCTAAGACCCTGTGTAACATTTCTTAACGTAGTGCTGTTTTATGGCCAGATTGGTCGAGGGGGAGAGGCAGACTAAGACAGGTACCCTGGTCCTCCAGGCTGGAGGTTGGTCGCAAGGCTAACAACCTTGCACAGTAAAAAGGAAAATGTTTTGAAACCTCAATCAAAGCCTCGGACAGAAGGACCGAATGGAAGAGGAAAATTGAGGAGGCCATAGACCGAATACGGATCGGAGAGCCATAGAATAAGAAGAAGAAGCTTGGAAGTAACCCCATGTCGGCTGTCCATGACTGCTTGTCTGTTATATTCACGGCCACAATCTGAGGACATGCAATACTGTGTTGACAACGAACCTGCTTAATGTAGAAATTCATTTTAACTTAATGACTAAATATTATTTAGGCAATTTTCAGTTTCAAAGGGTTAAACGTTTATGTCAGAGTTGAGTGGTTAGCATTATTGCTTTCTATTTCGGAGGTACCAGGTTCAAGACTCGACCTACAGATCAGTTTGCATGAGGTTTTTAGTTTTTCCTCATTCCCTCCAGGTAAATGCCATGATTGTACTTCAAAATAGGTGTGACCACTTCCTTCAACACCATTTCATTTTCATTATTCATTAATCATCTTGTCATTCAGTGCAGTATAGTCTGAGTTAGTGACTATTGTTCAACATACCAAACACTCAAATAGTGGTTAAATAATTGACACAGATACTTTGTGAAATGAATGACTTGTGCGTGGGTAACTATAAATATATTTTGTTGTACTTGTAAATAGGAAACTGTGTGATATTCTTCTCCTTTTGTTCAGCTCCATTTGGTAAACGAGGGTGGAAAATGTTTTATTGCACGTTACGTGACATGGTGCTCTATTTACATAAAGATGAACATGGTTTTCGAAAAAGTGCGTTAAGCGACAACTTGCACAATGCTATTCGGATCCATCATGCTCTAGCTACAAAGGCATCGGACTATAATAAGAAACAACACGTCTTTCGGCTGGAGACGGCAGATCAAGCAGAATATCTGTTCCAGACAAGGTAATTGTCAATTTTATGTTGTCACTCACTCCCACAATAAAAGAAAACTATGTTTATCATGGTCCTTCATTAATTTCACAGTGATAATTTAATAGAATAAAGTGGAATAGTGAATATACACAAATACTGGTACTTATTCTGGTTTTTATATTGTTCAGACTGTGCTAAATACATTTTACTCTGGTTCGACTTTACTGATTGTGAAACTGTACTTGCTTCACAGTGACTCGAAAGAACTTCAGTCATGGATTGATACCATCAACTTTGTGTGTGCAAGCTTCTCGGCTCAACCTCTTGCTGGAGCCGTCGGTTCACAGCGAAAGTTTCAGAGACCTTTGTTGCCTTGTAGTCATAGCAAGTTAAACTTAGTAAGTAACTTTATGCTATGAATAATTTGAATTTTCTCATTTTTCTCCTGGTTATAGTTGTCTGGATTTTGATGTGTTAAATAAAGTAATTAAAAATACATTTCTTGAAAGCCTTTGCATTTGTTGTAGGGGAAAACCAGACTTGATAGCTTCTGGCAGGGTGTTGGTACTATGGAACAAGGTCAAAAGTTGTTGACCTCTGGCAACTGTGATTACAGTCATGAAGGTCACAGGTTAAATTCTGATGTACATTTAAAAATTGTTACATTTGTACTTATTTCTTGCCATGTTCTTTGTCAGGAGCTGTTTTGTCACATTCATTTTGTTGTATGGTTTAATGTTCAATTGATTAGATAATATCAATATATAATTGATGAAGAGTAAATTATTTGTCATAATTTTTTCAAAAGCGAGAACAGTTGCGTGACCACGAAGAACGCGTACAGAGGTTAGAGGCAGAACTGGAAGACCACCGACGACACCCGCCTGAACGTAGCGCCAAGTCGCTCAATATTCAGAACTACAAGGAGAAGGATGTCTACCTGCACTATGAGGTAAGGGCATGCATGTTGTATTTGCTGGGTTATGCAGGACTATATTGAGAAGTTACAGACTTGGTTTGTGATATTGACATTTCTTAATGTGAAATGTACAAGCAACTGTTTGCTCGTTTGTGTGTGATATCCAGTTCGAGTCAGATTTTATATTACAGTCTCACCAGAATTTGATGGTACACGTGTTCTTGGAACAGAACTCTGAAATAAAACATGCAATTGGTAATGGCAATTGGTCAAAGCTGTTTTGAGTTAGCTGAATTGAGCACTAGTGTGTAGGATAATCAAATCCTGACTTCAATGTAGTGCCATATAACACAATAGTTTACAGCCATTTAGTTACTTAAGTACTTAAAATTACAAAATTATTCATAATTTATATGCAAGTTGAAACTGAGCATAAATTTATTTCAGTCAGTTGCATCGAAACATGTGGTTATTTGTGTTCCTCGTAAGCATTGGTGTCTACGCTCAGAAGAACAACATTGTTTTATGTAATGTAAGTAAAGTAAAGCCATCCTGTTACATGCCAGTGTTGGCACTTAGGGGAGAGGAGCTATAGCTCCCACTTATTCTCAACCTTGGCACTAAAAGGGGTTGCGTTGTCAGTAGCAAGCCTTGGCCATGCTTTACCCCTGGGAAAGAACCCCAGTACCCATTGTGCAGGAGGCTAGGTTAGCCGCAGAGCAGATCTGAATGTAGAGGCTAGAAGAAAATCCTCTATATAGATCAGATTGTACACAAAATCCATTTTCATTGTCATGTTGATAATACATTGAAGGTTTATATTTGATATCTTTACAGTTAAGAGGATATGAAATCTAACAATACATTGCAGACGTTCACAAGTTTGTCATGATTTTTGTTTAATATTTTCAGAATTAAAACGGTATAAAACCTATGCATATCTTCTTTTCTATTTGGAAGATATTGGTGATTGTAGATTTATCTCTCCACACTTAAAAAGAGTATAAGATCTTTACGTGTTGTCTTATTGGTAAGACGTGTATAATTTATGATTTCTCTACAGTTAAGGCGGTACAAAACCTACGCGTATCTGCTACGTTCTCGTATCTCTCAGTACCCAGAGCTGGTAACGCCACTTGCGGAGACTTGCATTGGTGAGGTGGATGAGAGTGGTGCTGTGACATTTATGGATGCGGCAGTAGCAGTGGTAGGGGGTGAAGTGGGTGGAATTATTCCTCCTTCAGTCCCTGACCGACGAGCCAGTCCCACCACCAATAGGTACAGTTACAGAGCTGCAATTTACAGTGGTACAGCAGGTGGTGCTGGAATAAACCATGACAATGGAGGGGATATAGGCTGACGAATGATGGGAGTGTTCTCAGCATGTGTACTGTGATGCCTAATGATAATGTGGATTATTTGGTTATTTCTTTAACTACCAGACTTGTTCTGTGTCCTTAAATGATGTCACACTTTAGCAAGGTGAAGTTGAGGCTGTGTTGTTACAAAGAGTATTTTTAATATGAAATGTGAGCTGGAAATTTGATTTTATATATATCTCATTTTCTTATTTTCTTTTAATACTGACGTTACAGTAATGAGGCATGTACATTATTTTTGATCAGGGCAGTTTTGTATACAATAATTGACTTTTTAAAAAAGTGTTAAATCAATTATCTTTACATATTTATAATTTATCCTCTTTATAAACACATTCTCAGTCTTGCAGTGAAATTCACCGCGAAATATTACTATGATTTCCACATGCTCTTGCGTGACAATAGGAATATTTTTTGAACAGTAAGTATTAGTTTCAAATTACAGTCAAACCTCGGTTCACGAACGCCTCGGATCATGAACAATTCAGTTTATGAACAAATTTTCTGAACACAAAGCGTCTCGGATGACGTACTGTGTCTCGAGTTACAAACATGCAAGCCGTCAACATCGTGGAGCGATAAGCTGGGAGTATCAGCGTCGGCAGTATTCGTAGAAGAATGATCCAGCGTGGGGCCAAAGAAATACAATGATAGCAGCAAAGTGAGAAGAGAAAATACCAATATCATGATAGATGTTAAGAAAGAAATCATAGCCAAACATGAAAATGGTTGTTCGTGTCTCTGATCTTGCTACTTTGATCCGTGAAATTTGTGCAAAATGGGGTGAGGTACAAAGTTTCGTGGAACGATATCACCCCGATAAAGCAGTAGCAAGCCGCAGCATAAACATTTTCAGTGATAATGCCGTGTCACTTTAGAAACATCTTAAAACGTAGACCAAAAAAAATCACACTGGGCAACTTTTTAGTGAGGCAGAGGCCCAGTGAGTCTGATGCAGAGTCGAGTGGTGCCAAGAGACAGAAAAAAG
Source organism: Zootermopsis nevadensis (assembly GCF_977971745.1). NCBI lineage: Eukaryota > Metazoa > Arthropoda > Insecta > Blattodea > Termopsidae > Zootermopsis > Zootermopsis nevadensis. Next base: position 7,015,868 of record NW_028259144.1, on the reverse strand, counting down.
AAAAAGAATCCCCTTCCAAACAACATTTCACTTCCTCACCACCTTCCACTTACGCCGTCAACTCTCCTCCATACAGGTACGGTAAAACTAAATTAAATTTTCGTCTATATTTGATCTGCTTAGTGTTGTGTTTATCTTTTTTGTGATGGATTTAATGGTTTCCATTGATTTTGTGTTAAGAACTTGTGCACAAAGTACTGTTGTAAAATTTTAAATAAGCAATCATCTGCGGTCCAGGAACGGATTAATCCATTTTACATTAATTCCTATGGGGAAAATAGTTTCGGTTTACGAAGGACCTTCAGGAACGAATTAAGTTCGTGAACCGAGGTTTGACTGTATTGGTAATATTAATTGTAAGTTGCTATATTTTTCTGTTATAGACATATAAAGGCATCTGGTAACTCAATGTCAACACTTCACGATTTTATTCTTTAGGTTATTTATGAATGTAAGTCTGATTCTTGACAGTTTTGGAGCTATGGATAGAGATTCAAGATGATTTGGACACACATAAAACATAATTATAGTTGTACTTCAACATAATGAGGCACCCCAACATTTTAGCAGACACCAAAAACAAGCAATTGATTGATGGTTTGGCTGTGTTGATCTGCATAGTTGGCCGCCATGGTCGCTGGACCTCACACTGCTAGATTTCCATGTACAGCGTTTCATGAAAAACATGGTATATGAATGCAAAATACATAGAAGAGAGAAACTATTTCATTGGATTTTCAGTGCTGAAAGAGACACGTATGACCCTGATGCTCTTAAGGTTGAAGTCTTGACTTTCTGAATGTGAAATATCCACTGTTTTGCAACTTTGATGGATAAGTCCTATTCTCATGTGATGTTTCTAACTGGGAATGATATCTGAAATAAGATCATGAAGTAATGACATAAGTCACCAGATAACTTGTATTTCATCTCTATTAATTAAATATTTTTCCATATCTTGCTACCATGGCATGAAATTGACCACTTACCTCCAAATATTGGAACTGAATGGTTAAAAGTGGGAAATCTTTGATACAGTTTCTAGCCCAGAAGGCAGCTTTCCACACTGAGGGCACTGTGACTGTTGGAGATTATATTAAATAAGGTAGAGGTTGGCCTGAAGATGATAAATTGTGTTGAAACATGTTGCCAGTGAGTTAGAACATTTTATGCTTTTAACAGGTTTTCTATTGGTGGTCTGTAATAGAGAAATATAATTTAAAAATGCAACTGTAATGTTTTGTTATAAGATTGTGTTAGTTCTGGAATTTCTTTTATTAATAATAGTTGTTATAAAATCGTCTCAGGTGATCAACCACATCGGTGCTGATTGATACAGCTGATCACCCGAGTGTTACAAGCATCATACAAGCGCAGTGACTGTCATGTTTATTTAATAACATTTAACATATGTGACTGAATGGATAGTGATACAGTATACATTGAAGATGATAAGAAACCAGTCTTAACCTATTTTAAGATACTATCACACGATTTACCTATTGGGAATGAGGAAGGTCATAAAACCCTCTGGGCAGACATTTGAACCAAGGATTTTTCAAATACAAAGTATTAGATCAAACCATTCAATATTGGAGGTGAGTGTTGAGTTTTACGCCATGTGAGCAAGATGTGGTATTGCATTTAATTAATAAAGAGGAAATATACTTCACAGTGTGATATCATCTATACTTGCAGAATGTGTCTCACGTATCTTGGGCATCAACAAATTGAAGAAAAGCAGATGGTATTGAAAAATTGCAGTGTGGGGTTGTTTTTATTTTAACATCTGATTGATATTTACGAATTTATTCTATCATATAAATTTAAATATCTTTGCATCATCATTAAATTTATTGCACAGTACACCAGCATTAAAGAATGGCTTCTTTGATGTGCTCTTGCTAAAAAACTGAATTTATGTCTATAAATGTAGTGGTTACCTTAATTAAATGAGAAGTTTTGTTTATATTTCATTGTATATCAGCATATCTTAAAGTCTGCAGGATGTTGTGTTGTAATGATGGTGCAAATTGAGAATGAATTCTGTAAGGTGAGATTTATAACTGTGCTTTTCTTCTCTTCTAAGTGGGAAATAACTTTTCATGGAGCTTTATTCAGAGGTAAGACTTTGATGAATATGTTTATACAAAGTATAATGTTTGTCTTGTAATATGAAACATTTTGAAAGGAAGATAAGGTTTTGCTCTGGATAATGCTCCTTTTTATGGTCTGCAGTCACTTGCTGATAATCCTCCCTACTCTCATACATTATCTTTTGATGTGTGTACTAATAATGCACAATCAAATTACTTCTTAAGGTCTCAGATTGGGCGGATGTGGGATGAGGGTGAGAAAGATAAGCGATGCCTTGAAACGATGAGAATAGATTTAAAAAAAGTAAACAGTATCGTCTGCTTTGAAATTTATCCATGTATGAGTGAGGCATACAAACTGAAATGTAAAAGGGAAACTTCGGTTGATGACATGCTGCACTGTCGTGTGACAAGTTGTCATTGTCAATTTGTGTGTGTGCGTGAATGTGTTTCTTATGCTTCCTGCAACTAACATTGAGATGAAAGGCATGTGGTTGTACATAGGAAATTATTGTATGTATCAGAATTTTAAGAATAAATTGGATATAATTAGAGGAACAGATTATATACCATATAAATATTTGTACAGTATTAAGATTTACTTCCAAATCTTGTTGAAAGATTGATCAGGGAAAAAGTGTAATTGAAGACCTTCATTCTTCAAGAAACATAATCTGTATTAAAATATATATGCTTCGCTTTTTGTGGTGGAAGGAGGTGGTTTGAAACAGCCTGCTTGTTGGAGTGAGTCAGAAAGAACTGCCTATGATTAATTATATTGTAAATAATCCTCAGAAACATCTTTCTGTCTTGGGGAACTTTGACTCAGCAGAGAAGATCACTACAACTCGTCAGTAGATGCTGTTGTGTTGAAAACATGAAGACAAAGTAATAGTACCCTGTATGAGATTTTAGGTTCTCAGTGGTGAATACACTGATATTGGTCTTCTAAATTGCAATACCACGTAGACTTCTAGGTAGGTACAATCTTGAGGGCTGAAGGCAGAGGCAGTATGTTCCTACAAAATGTTTGTATCTACCTACAGGTCTACGTGGTATTACAACCCAGAAGATGAACATCATAATAAAAGTGATACCCTGTGATCTTCAGTTCTCATATGGGTTTATTTAACCGTAAAAGGCTGAGATGGTCATGCCTTTTCTGATTGAAAAAGTAATGTGATAACTTTTTCTGATGCAGCTATACTCAATGAATTAAAAAGAATGTTGAAAACCGATGAAGATTCGGTGTTCGTTAAACAGTTTTATTAATAGTAAGAATTATATAATATGTATTCAAAAAAATAATATCAACAGTTAATGCTGTGGAATGAAACAACTTTTGTAAAGTATTTCCAAATAGTTACATTTAATTATTGTCGTATTGGCTGAACTGTCATATGCAGTTGAAAGAGAGTTGCCCAAATCTCCAATACTAGAGCTGAGAAGAAAAGAATTTAGTTGTTGTATTCCAGCATTTATTGCCGTTTCTGTTTGTCTTTACTGATGATTCAGGTGACTTATGTGATTATTAAGTATGAATTATTAATACTTGTACATAGTGTAAACATAGGATTGTGGTAGTGACTAACTGCATGTAAATCATAAAGTAGAACAATTTAATATTGTTTATTTATTACAGGTATTGTTGCTGTAACGCTTATCAGTTTTTAGTGTACGATAAGATCTCTGTAAATCAAAATATATTCCAAGGTATGGAGTAACACCTTTGGCATGTGTACTATGCATTAAATAGGACTACAGATGTATAAATATTATCACAATAGAATGTTTCTTGATTGATGAAATTTAATAGGAAGTGTTAAATATAATTTGGGTTCCAAGTATAGCAGAACAAATTCTCTGAATAGTTCTGACAGTGATTGATTCTCTACGTTGTGATATTTGATATACAATCTGACCTCCCTTTACAGCAATTCATGTTTGAAAATTTTGCTCAAGCGGACTTTTATAATGATGGATTATTAGGATACTGTGGAACATTGGTAGAATGATGATGAGATAAAATCAGAGTATTTAGACAAAATGATTCCATAGTGCCACTTGAGATTTTATCCAGGTTTATGAAATATTGTAGATCATTTCCAGTTTTAGTTAATGTGATTATCAAAATTTCTCGAAATACTTAAGGTGGTAAGGATGTGCGAAAGTCAGAATTTAATTTCAAAGACGATATTCTCTGATTATAAGAAATGGCACCACATATTTTTTTAATTTCTTTACAATCAAGATGCATTATATTGTGCTTCTTCATTTAAAGTGTTCACACTGATTTTAATTCTTTGTTTTTTCTTATCAGTCTGTTTTACATCTCTGTATATTTATAATGTGTGCTGTTCATAATTTTTATGTAATTTATGATCTTTCAAGGTATTTTCTGGTGGTGGTTTCATTTTCTGAGGAGAACAATGATTTGATGTTTTGCATGTTATTTTCGGCATGCCAGCATTCCTTCTTATAACGTAATACACAAGTTCATCTCTCCTGTAACAGAGCTTTCAACTGTGTGTTTAAAATTAATGTTATCATTTACATCATCACTGTATGATAAGCACTCCTGATTCGTAATCCCAAGTCCGGATCTCAGCCCAGAGACTGGCTGTTCTGCTTGAGGTTTTTAACTCCCTTTCCTCTGTCTCTCCAAGAAAATGAGTGATAGCACCTCAGATTAGGCCACGACTGCTTCCATATCCTTCCCAACTCGATAATTAATTAATTAATCATCCCATAATTTGATGCTGTATTTTGAGTACTGCCGACAACATTAAAGAAACCACAAGTAAATAAAAATGTAATAATTATTATTATTAATGCCTGTGTATTTAGTCACATGATAGCAACCAGATCCTGTTTATTTTAATTTTAAAAAATTGTATTCATTTAAATGTTTTACCAGAGTATGGTTTTCTGAATGTTGGACTGGTTTTAACAATCCTGTTTCAGATTAGTTTATTTGAACACTTGACAGGCCAACAGGGCAGAAAGTTATGTCTGTGAATTTGGACTGTGTCAAGGGCTAAGTTTTGTTTGCTGAACTATTTTGCGAAGGTGGAAAGCTGTAGTAAACTCTCTGAACACAGAATAGGCATGGCTCAACAGTTGAAGATGTCTTTATTCTGGGGTGTTGTGCCCCATAGTCTGGTGGAAGTTTACCAACGTTTCAGATATACTTGCTGCCTCCATCAGTGATTCTGGAGGAGGCAAGAACCTCTGAAATGTCGGTAAATTTCTACCAGACTGCATGGCACAACACCCCAGAAGACGATTATCTCTCCATGAGAACTTGAAATTTCACAGTGCTGGATAGTTAATTGAATTATATCTCAAATTTATTGGCTGTTAGTTCACTTACTAACGACAAGTTCTTAATGTGGCACCTCTTTTTTTAGCAAATATAAGGAGCATGGCTGGCTGCTATCCTTATGTGTATGTTTCTGGGCTTTTGTTCTTGTGATGGAGGCAGCGTGTTTTTCGTTGAATGTGGTCTTCTGGGTCGTGATGCTATGATAACTTCAAATCTTAGACATGTCATATTATGCAATGTCATCCCTGGGATTTGAAACAAGTACATGAACAATTGTGCACATCTTATTACAATTTTATAAAGAAAGTAGTCCAAAAACATAATTTAACAATGTTTAACCTAAGACACTGTATACTCTGCTGTGATCACTTTTTCTGTTGAATTCTGAAAAAGTTAATTTCATCTCCATTTTAGTAAAGATCATAAAACATTTCGGCAGTCGCAATTACAACACCACACCTTCATGGAAAGAATACTTTCATTCTAAAACAGTCAGATTTACGTTTACTCCCCACCCCTGAAAAGTAAGTCGTCACTGCCTATGAGCACTTAAATTTGGTGAAATTAGGAAATTAAATGAAGATTTTCATTGCCACGATATTCAAGTGTGGGTCAAAAAGCAGTAGGTATGAGTCATGGACCTGAGAAATGACTGTTTTTGTACGTAAAGTAATAAGCATGTTTATATGTCAACTTGGGATATCTTGGCTGCTTCGTGTGATTCATTTGTCATTGGTCATTTATTTCAGTGTATTAGCCTGTAGTAAAATGTTGTAATGCTACCACTTATATATTTATTATATATTTTTGTTACATTCAGGAAGAAGAGTGAAAAATGAAATATGGACATCACACCAATAATGGATTCAACTTGGATTCAAGAAGAAGTTAAATTGAAGGAATATTTTGTGTACAACTTATTTCACCAAAATTGAAAGGCGAACAAATTATTATTAGCTGATTTTAATTAATCTTTTTAGCTCTTAACTTTGTTTGCTTGACAGTTTTTGACATGCAAAATTTGAATTATTTTCAGGAAGTGTTTATGTATATATATAGATATGTATTTACTATGTTGAATGCCAAAGATTGTTCTGCATTTGTAATTGTTAATATTTGAATTTTTCTTCTTGTGTTACATTTATTCTTTTTTAAAATCATGTGTTTCGAAGTTTTGCATAATTACACTGCAATAAACAGCATGTATATCTTATTTAGATGTATTAGTTTGATACATGTTTAGTTTTATTAGCTTACTTCATGTTGCCAAGATTGAATACTCATAATTTTATATTTTTTATACATTTTTGCTATACACATTCATTAAATTTCCTTCTTTTTGTTAGATGATATTTAATTTAATTACTTGAATTGTTTGAAAGTGTGTACTTGAGTGTTAATCTTTGTTTGGTCAACAAGAGAAACACAACTACAGGAATTCAGCCTTTAAGACAGAAAATATTAACTTCCACCTGTTCACTGCTTGTCTTGTGTCTGCTCCAGTATACAAGGAGTATGAAAGAGATTGATTTGTCCATTGACCACCAGAGGTATCAAGTCAACGTAATGTTTTCTTGATAAACGTAAAATCTGCAGAGTCACAAAAGTTAACAGAAATGGTAACTGAAAGTTATTTTATTATTATTAAATTGTATTGGTCATATAAAATGTCATAACAAGTAAGCAGTTACTAGAAAAGGATTATATTGTTGCATTAATTTATTTTTAACACTTTCCAGCACTCCAAATAATTGCATAAACCATAAATACTGTCTAAGATTATGATTGCATTTACAATGTTCAGACAAAGTTATTGTGTAATTAGTCACTTTATTGCATGTCATGATGTCCATCTACCAGCATTACAATTAATTTAAATTCTTTTGCAGTATTTATTTTACTTTAGGTGTGACAACAGTTTTTTGTATTTAGTACATTCTACAGTGTTAGGTACAGGAAAAGATTAAAGCACAAGGGTTCTCAGTTTTAGTGAGAACAGGTTCATTTTTTTATATATTTGTGTGTGCACTGTCCCGCTAAAATGCTGATTCTCATCAAGAGACAGGCATTATCCAATATTGTAACTCTCATATCTGTTTAGTTTAATGCGTGACACATCACACCATATTCCCTTTATCCGTGTGGAGAAACAAAGAAAAATCATGCAGAAATAATTCATACGATTTTGTAGATCAGAATCTGCGTCAGTGTTTGTGACGTCACTGTGGCAGGTGCTCAGATGTTTGAAGGCGCTGCTTTCGACATCTATCATAACATTAGATAAGTAAAATTATTTTACTTGAATCATTTGCTTAGTGTGGATGAACTCGCTGTATGAACAGGCAGTAAGAAGGTCACAAATATAACAGTGAACCTCTGTGCAGTACTTTACAAAATGAACACAACAGAACAAATTCAGTATTTATGACATTCCACCTATGAAAATAGACCAAGCATTGACCAAATTAAATGTTTTATCCAAAATGCCCAAACAGATGTTTTGACTCCTGGTAATAAATTTGTGCAGTAGGAAAATGGTATTTTACGACAGAGTGAGCAGCTTGCATGCTATTTAGGTTCCTCTGTTAAACTGTTAAAATACATTGTACATGTTAATAGGAAGAATGTTTTCTTGTGCATTGTACTTGTTAATGGAAACACTTTGCTGGATGCATAAAATTGCTTTATAAGAATATTTGGCACATACACTTAATACTGTCATCATCACACAAAATATGTGATAAGCTTTTTTTTCTTTTATCCCCTGTACTATCAGGTCTTCCATTTACTAGTGTTTCTTAGATCTGATGCATTTATCATTTGTTTACTTTTCAAAACTTTTCTTTTTTGATAGATCATATTGTGTTATAATGTTTTATGTCTACTAATACTCTTCCCCTTTAGTCAGACTTCTCGAATAGGTTGCCTGCAGTTTGTGGTACAGTCTCTGAAAGTATTTGATCTTACTGAATCCAAGAACTAGTGAACATAACCTAAATCTTAAACAGTACAACTGTGCTCTTAACAAATTTTGATCTTTAGATCATCAAGTCTTTCTTTCATAACTCATTTCAGTTAAAAACAAAAAGAGAAAACTACTTCTATGACATTTTATGATACGGAGTGTTTATCTGTATCTTACAGTTGTGACTTATACAGAACCTTTGTAATTCAAATACTGTGAAAATGACTAAATTTAATAAAAATTAGATAAATGGTTTATGAATTGCCGTTCAGTGTATCCGTCAAGTGAATAATCATAAAAGTAAATTTTTGAAAGTTGACAGAACTAACATTAGCTCAGAGTAAATTTACTTGTTTCTTCACTAAGGTCAAAATAATATTCTTTGTATTTTTTAATTAATAAAATGTGTTTGTTCTTCCTTGATTTATTTCACATTTATTGTTATAGGTTCTTGCAGTACTGTTGTATGTACATCTACTGCTTGTGTTATGTGACTAAAGAGGTAAGGAATGCTGTTCACATGTCATCTGTAGTTGGTAACAATCTGCATCTTCGTTGACTTCATGAGTGACCATTACAGTTTTAAGTTTATTTCTTCATGCCAGTGGCTTTGATTCTGGTTAATGGTTGTAGTCTGTATATTTTACTGAATTATAGTTACAGAAAGTTGTATGAACTGGTAATATAAAGGCATACATTCTGTATATTGATTATTGTCAATTGTTGCAATGCCAAAAGCGTGTTAGTTGCTACCACAATTGTAACATGTAGATATTTATAAAAAACGTTTGATTGTGCCAACTTGAAATCAAGATACAAAAATGACAATGTCATATTTGAAATTAAATTAATTAAATCAGTATAATAACTTTTGGAATCCTGTATTACAAATTTGTAGATAAGTGCATTATGGTATAGTTATGTGTTTATTGTATTTCCTTTATATTCATAACATTTCTTGTGGCTACTTTAAGGGCATAAAATGGAAAAATATTCCTGTAGCCATAAATTATAAAACTTACAAAGTGATAATTTTATGATAAAATCAGCTATTTGTTGTATGTATATACATATATATAAATATATATATATAAAATCTGTTGAAACTTCATAGCTGTTTGATCATGAAGTGTTCTGTTGGTTCATTATGATGGTTACATAGTTATTCCCCATTCTTTATTTATTAATATTTTCTCAATTATTTATTTTGCCTTGTGTGTAATTGCATTATAAAAACTTTTAAGTAACATTCTGCATCTCAAATTCTTCAGTACAATATTGATTGTGGTTTTGTTGGTTGTGACACTGTGGTCTTGTAGTGACATACTGCCTCCATACCTTCAATATGGAAGGAGTATAATTGTCTTAAATATTAGTAACCGCCCACAAGGCTACACAGTGTGACAAATCTGAAGATCATAGTTGTCATCATTACTACTGTGAGAACTTTGAATCCTTTCAATGCCTTGGTTTTTAACAAATTCAAGCCAGACTACATTTTGATTCATAAATAACCATGTAAATATTAATTTATCAGTATGTTTCTTTGTTACTGTAAAAAACAGTAAGTCAACTTCAGAGTTGGATTATTTAAGAATTTTCAAAATTACTGTTACAATTTTTCTTATATCAGCCTATTATGTAGGTGCTACAATGTGCTACAATTATTTATTCTTAATAAACAGTGTTGATAAGACTGAAGTACTGTACTTCTTTTACATTTTACTGTAATATGATTTCTAATAAGATCAGAGCATTTGCTACTTTTAGAAAATATATGCATACATGAATTTGGTTTGGCATCACAAAGTAATCTATGAAGGAAAATATTTTCTTTCAGCATACAGTGCAAGATAGAATACTGCTATTCTCTTAAATATTAGGGATGTACATGCAAATTAAGTCCATTTGTAGGTACGTATTTTTGTCTTTAATGTACAAAGGTAAATAAAAGTATAAGTTAGTGGGAGGGGACCATTTTCATTGTTGTCAGTACTGTACTTTTTGTACTGAAATAATAATACTATAATTTATTTTGGCTTATCTCCTCATTAAGAGAAACTAGTGGATTATAACTAATGAGCGATGGGCGGTGTTCAATATTTCATTGTCACAATATATAACTTGAATTCACATTCATACCAATAAATTTAGTTCATTGGTAATATCTTTTAAGGCAAATTGGCTTACTTTAGTAACTCCCTGCACTGTTCAATATTAAACTGCTACATATGTTCCTCTAATGCTTTGACTTTATCATGTATCATGCACACCATTTTACAAACAACTTAGTTACATTTCACTTAACTAGAAAATGGGAGTGGCATGTTAAATTGTGGGAGGTAATGGTGAATATTGGTAAGAAGGGATGGTTTCATGGTACCAGAATTATTTCTTGAGATTGACTTTACATGACCTCGCCAGTATAAGCCGCGGCAGTTTATTTATCTTAACACTAGTTCATGTCTCTGCCAATAGCGGGCGAACCAGGTAACATAGCGTTGAGTTTTCTGTGTTTCTATCCGGGTTACAGGGTACCCAAGGAGGTAAACGGGTCAGAAAATTTTCGCGGGCCCATTAGTTTATCCCTTCCCAGCAGATGGCATGGAAATTCCCTTATCTATACATTATTTCATGTCTTGCCCAAAAGAGGGCAGAGCAGGTCGCTTAGCTTTGAGTTTTCGATGTTCCTATCCGGGTTACAGGATATCTAAGGAGGTGAAAGGGTCAGAAAATTTTCGCGGACACATTAGTTTATCCCTTCCCAGCAGATGGCATGGAAATTCCCTTATCTATACATTATTTCATGTCTTGCCCAAAAGAGGGCAGAGCAGGTCTCCTAGCTTTGAGTTTTCGATGTTTCTATCCGGGTTACAGGGTAGCCAAGGAGGTAAACGGGTCAGAAAATTTTCGCGGGCCCATCCCTTCCCAGCAGATGGCATGGCAATTCACTTATCTTTACATTAGTTCATGTCTTTACCAAAAGAGGGCAGAGCAGGTCTCCTAGCTTTGAGTTTTCGATGTTTCTATCCGGGTTACAGGATACCCAAGGAGGTAAACGGGTCAGAAAATTTTCGCGGGCCCATTAGTTTATCCCTTCCCAGCAGATGGCGCGGCAATTCACTTATCTCTACATTAGTTTAGGCCCTTTCCACTGCATGGCGCGGCAATTCACTTATTTTACAGTTCATGCCCTCGCCAATACATGCAACTATCGGTTTACGGACGCTCAATTTAGGAATATTTGCTATAATGAACGTCACAATTCATTCAAAGTTTCTTAAATTCGCCAATAGATAGAGTTCCTTATAAAACGAAATGCCAAATGTATAGTGAACATAATTGTAGGATTTAAAGAAACAAAAAAAATTAAAATGTATTTATTGCAATAATTATCAGAAAATTATTATATGATAATTATACTGAACTGTTCTTGGATATTAAAACTAATCTAGCCAGTAAAAAATGTTGGTTTTCATGCCACGCCGCGTAGAATGTTTTCTCGTAGTAAAGAAACCATAACGCATACATACATTACAATAAAACGTATTGTACAGACCATTCGATGTTTAGTACATGATTTTAATGTTTTAAAATGGCTGCTAACGTATACGATACGCTTCGTAAAGGCTCAGGAATGTAAGATACACATAACAAAAACGTATAACGAACATCTTTGAACGGAACTCGATCGTAAACCGAGAGTTTACTGTATTGGATTTTCATAACCTAGTTTAATCTAATAGTACGTTTGGTATAATACTTGGTTAATTTTGGAGGTTCTTCACAGAAACCAGGCAAGTATACAAGGACTTTTATTGAAACCAGTTAAATTCTCTATCCGAAGAATTATAAAAATAGATGTGCCTGCATCTATACGTTGCCCATACAGAGTGTCAAACCTACTAGATGGCTTTCGTGTTTACGTTTCAGACCGTAATATTACAATGGCTGGAATCACAGATTGAAATAAACATATTGCCAACCATATTCATCTCGCCCGCTTAGATTGGCGTCACTTGTTTTTTCATTTACTGCGCATGTAGAGAGCGTTCGTGTCGATAATCTCCGCCGAGCTTGCTAATGGCGGTTGTCGTTGTTTTCTACATGAATATTTGGCTACAATATATAAATTCCATTGGTGCATTTTCTACATCGTGCAATAGGTTCGTATAAGCGTTTTATTGTTTTATAATGCTATTATTATTCATTTTAAGAACTTTTTAGGAATACTTAATAAATGCTTATTGATATATGTGCTTCGAGACCGAGGTGCATACGTTTTGGTTTGAACCGAAAGTCATGGACGTGTATTAATATCATACTAATGGTTTTTTTCGGAGATTTACATAAGATAATCGCAATGTGTTAAACCATAAATGGACAGCCTAAACAGTAATCTTGGGGTTACGTGTGGCTGCATGGGTGTATGTCTCTCCATCTTGGAATGGAGTAGACAGTCATGATGTACTTTCAGTGATTGGCTAGTAAAACACATTTTCGCATTCAGTAGGTGGTGAGGTGTACCAAAAGATGGGAGGCACAAGGTTTATGGTGCAGTGGGAAGAACACCCTTCGCACCTTGCCACTCGTCTGGGCCAGCTGCTGGAGCATCAGACATTGGTTGATGTTACATTAATGTGCAACACACACACATTACGAGTTCATCGTGCAGTTCTTGCAGCATGTAGTCCCTATTTTGAGGTATGTATTATGTTGTGAGAATTGTCACTATTGACCCAAGTAAGTTGAGCAAATATGGATGTTGTAAACATAATTTAGTGAATAGGATCATCTGCAGACTTTATATTTGTAAACAAATGCCAGACACAGAAGATTCAAGCGTTGAAATGACTGATTATGCCTGACAAAGCTGGTTTTTTATTCATATAATTACACTCTCCAATAGCTCAGTCTATGTAGCATCAAATGGCAGGATCGGCAAAAAACTCTAAGGGATATGGTAAGAAGTGATCATTACCTAATTTAAGATGTTTTCCCAGCATTTAACTGGTGGGACTGAGTGAAATAATGAAAAACTTTGTTCAGAACAGCTGGTCTGTGGGCCAGGATTTGAATCTGAGACCTCCCATGTATGAAAGAGTGCTAATAACTCTGCTGCACAGTGCACAGTGACAAAGCATAACACAGGATGATGTTAGGCTAACTGAATTTATCTAAACATTAATATAATTTTTAGCTCCACTGTTTTAAGTGCAACTTATTTGAAACAGTACATTTTGTATGTGCTTCCAGAAATGGTTTGTATGGATACAAATGATAGTGAACATATTTTGATTAGCTGTACAGTGAGCTTGGACATTCAAAGAAAATTTAAAATTAATTTAAGTACCTTCCCTGGTTTTAGAAATAAACTTTTGATAAATCTGTGACATAATTGGACCGTTTATTTTTTTATTTTAAAATTAGTTTGTTATTATGGAAATATTTGTATGGATTTCTGTTTGGAAGTTACAGACTCCAGATATGCATATTTTATCAAAATTATCACAATCCAATGAAAAGTGAACTAAAATATTTATGTAAGTAGTGTGCCACTTAACATTTGTTTTCACAATTGGTGAAACGGCTTTTTGAAAACCACAGAGTACATTAGAAACTGACATCCTTTTCCTATTTAATACTAATAGTAGACGGATCCCTATTTACAGTTTGTAGTGCAACACCAATTTAGTATATTGCTGAAAAAGTTATGACATCAGCCATAAAAGTCTTTCTTTTTTTAACTCTGCTTATAAAACTTTAGTGTAAATATGTGGTATCTTAAGGTATACATGTGATATGCTTTGAGTGCATAGTGAATCTTGTATTCACAGATGTTTGTCACATATTTCATTATGAATTTTCAGTCAGCAGTCAGAAGCGACATCAGATTTCCTTGTTTATGCTTTGTACTTTTGTTGTAGATTTACTCCTGGGGGGACAACAGGTTTAAGGGTGAAAATGGCTTTTTGGAACTAGGTAGATGCTCAGACATCGGTTTGGAATGGCTGAGGAATGTTGAGTTCATGTAAAGGGAACTTTTATGATGCAGGTTCGCAAAAAGTGTGTTATCGCTCAGGTCTGTGAGCTCATTAAACATTGATTTGTAAGTTACTTGGCACTGTATAACAAATGTTGCTGGTTTCACTGCACTATGAAGCTTAATATTAAAAAATGATGGGAAATACTATTTTCTCTTTCCTACATTTGATATACAAAACTTCATGTTTTATGCTACAGAGAGCTGCCGAGCCAAGTCTTTATAAAACATTCTATCAATGTGACAACTGTGAGGCAAACTTGATAATATGTAAAATGTTCCACAGTGAACCGTATTTATTATTTTCTTCTGCCACTTCCTCCTTTTACCTACACGTGGTTGCTTTAGCACACTTTCTAAAACTCGGACGCTAAGTCTTCACATATTCATCAGAATTTAATTTAAAAAGACAAAGAAATAATAGAATGAAAGAATGAAGTTGATAAATGACAAATTTGAAGTAAAACATGTTGAGGTGACATACATAAATTCATTCCACTTAAGCTTCATTTGCATTCTGCTGTTGACACTGGAATCATTTTCACAACAGTTACGAGTATTTGAAGATTTACAGAAACGTGCTTCCCTCTTCTTTAAATTTTCTGTAAACCCTCGTGCACTGTCTACCACCTCAACCACAGTTTGGCCATTTCAATGGTTTCGCTATCTCCGTAAATAAAATTTGCCTCCTGGCCAATTGTCAGTTTCTAAATGTTGGACAGCTTAATTAAAATATCGTATTTTCCTTTTGAAAGTGGAGTCACTGCAAGTAACCTCGGCTTCATATGTGTTACCAGACTGCTCAAAATTGTTTTCTGTTTATGACAAATATTTTTCTAACATCCAAGAAATGTCTTATCAGTGCTTGTGTTCTGAGCTTCAGAATAGCATTTTTCAGGCTTTTCTGAAACTCTTTGTTCTGTTTCTGTTTGCCAATTTTCTGTTCTGCAACTCAAGTGAGAGTTCTGACAAACTGATGACGTTATCTCCTTTAAAGTAGTTATATACACTCCCAGCAGTTACAGCAGTGTACGTGCTCACAAGTTACTTCATCATCGACAGCAAGTAATAGTATAAATAAGAACTGGGTTGTAGGTCCATCTTCCTAGAAGGTGATTTTTAAAGATATTGCTGTATATATATATATATAGTGCATGTCTGTAGGGGGAGAGAACCTCAAGAAGACTGTGTGATGCAAAACAGGTAAAACACTTTCAATTTTGAACCACCGACGTACTTACATTTTTGTGTATTTGTATGTTAAGTCATGAAGAGCAGATGGTAATATAATTTTTGTTTGATTTTTCCATTGTATATTGAGGAAGACTGCTAGAAATACAATATGCCATGGTATATCAGTCAGTATAGTGACTGAGTACAGCCTGGTTACAGGGGTTTCATCCTCAGCTGTTTATTATTCACTTAATCATACAGTCGCTGTAAAGGTTTTGACATTGGTACAGTAACACTATTACGAGACTTTTCGAGGTCATTATCGATTGTCTGTTTCTTAAAACATAAAAAAAAAATTAGAATTCTAAAATTGTTCTTTTTCACAGACTGGTTCTGTCTTGGTCATCACGCAAATTGTACCTAACTCACTGGTCCAGTGATGAAGGCTGTTTGACATTCCCCACACGGTGGTACATTGTTGCCTGAAGACGGAGACAAAGTCAATCTCTGAAGTGTAGTAAATTTTAGAATTTTAATTTCTTAAGTGACAGATAATGGCTGATGTCCTACTAAAGAATTGTAGTAGGGCTATAATTTGATGCTATATAATTAGATCTGTTAAAAGTATTGTTAAATAAATAAATAAGATACCATTCTTGTAGATTTTTGGTGATAAATTTAATCAGATTGTGTAGTTTTACACACACACACACATTATATATTGTGAAAATATGCAGAGCTTTACCCTCATGTTCCATAAACATCTGCAGGGTGTACTATTTAAAATGCAACCAAAAAATAATTATATACTACAGTATATTATAGTATAGTCAAGGCCACCCTTGTTTCTCATGCCATTTGCACAGAATTTGTGATGGTGCAAACATGGCGTATTCACAGGCAGAATGTGTGTTCATTCTTGAACGTTAATTTGCATCGAAATCATTTGCTGCTGTTTGTGAAGCATTTAGTTTTTTGTATCCTAACATTGAAACACCGAATAAGGCGAACAGTACAGTAACAACATTTTGCGACGTAGGAAGTGTTTGTGTGTTATAAATGCTCATCAAACAATATAATAGATGAAATTATGACCCTGCCAGTTTCAAGCATTGCAGCAGCTACAACATTAGGATCCTGCTTCATGAATTTTATATTTTTTTGTGTGAAGGGGTATGTGTGTAGTAGTTAGGGTTGTGTTTTAAAAGGACCTGTACCCTATACATAGCATGGTACCTAGGTTAGGGGTTAATTACATAATTTATAAGTTCTTTTGAAGCTGCTGTTAAAATGTTTGCTGCACGCTGTGGTTAGAAACTGTTGTGTTGACACTTCAGAATTTCATGTTACAGACGATATTGCAGCGTCAACTCGGTATGTACCCATTGATAGTATTGAAGGATATGCAATTCTCGGTGCTGAAATCACTGATAGAATTTATGTACTGTGGCGAGACAAGTGTAACCGAAGATAACTTATCGGCGTTACTGCAAGCTGCAAAGTTTTTCCAGGTGAGTGTTTGACTTAAGTACAGTAATATTACAAACACAGAAATGTTTTACCTTCATAAAAGTAATCACATAACTAGCAAGTGAAAGGGACAAAGTATTTGGAGCTGTGATTACACAAACTTCTTTGTAACGCCATTTGAGGCAACTATAACATCTCGCCCATTGTATGCAGTAATTATTTTTTTTCAAGATCTCAAAAGAGATTACCAAAATTTGTGTGTGGACGAAAAGTTTCATTGTTTGTACTTTACGATGAAATATTGTTAGAATGATCAAATCAAGAATGAAGAGGTGGGAAATGTAATGCATATCTGAGAGATGAGATTGTAAACAATATTTTGGTTGAAATTAAAATGAATCTTAGAGAAATGGTGTGCAAGGGTTTTATTCACATGGTTTAGGATAGATACTGTTGTCAACTGATGAAAATTCTGCTCTAATGTGAGGTGCGATGATACAGTTCTATCCAGGAACTGAAGTCGTGAACTGATCACTGTAGATTTGTTTTTGCTTGTTAAATTTTGCTACACTTCATTTGTTGTGATCACCATCATCTGATAAATGATGTGCAGAGTCCAGATCAGTCATCTTATTTAATTGTACATCAGAATTTAAAATCAGCTGTTTGCACTGATATTACATGAATGTTTTGTCATTATGCTCGCAACCACATTAACTGTTTTGTAATGAATCTAACTTCATAACCTCTAGAACGTCAATATTGTTATGAGCTCATTGCTGTAGGTCTGTAAAGGAACATATGATTCACATTAATTGGATTCAGTTTGTGTGCACCAAAATTGACAGCTCGTTTGGAAATACCATGCGGCTAAAAAGTTATCTGCTTGTGCACTCTGATGAAAAGTCTCTACAGCTGGAGTTTATCCTCTCATCCTGATTAAAATTTTATAATCACTGTTTTAGGTGAAGGGATTGTCTGCTATGACAAAGGAGGCCCTGGGATTAACATCCACAACTCCAAAGACAACTACAATCAATGGTAATGTGTCTTATTAGCATGTTACAATTTTAGGAGTGAGTTAAAAATTCAGACTTTTTATTCAACACAGTTTTGGGGAAGTATACCTTTATGAGGCAGAATTTAGTAATTCATCAAGAAGTCCACGCATAAAATATGGAAAAGAGACTGAGTGAGTTTTGGAACTAAATTCTTCACGTTGCACGTGGCTGTAACTTTATTGTACCTTCTGGATTGATTGGTTTTTGGACCTTCTGTGTCATCTAATGTTATCAAATACACACTGTTTTACAACTGGATCTGTCTTTGTCTTCAGGTGTAGTGAAGGGGGCACCTACTCTGTTGGGTTCATTAGAATGAGTGACTCGAGTCATGTTTGTGGCTCATGATGTCTGAATGGTAATGAATAGCTTAACTATATGTTTTTCTCCAGTGAAGACATCTAATCAACACTAGCAATTTCCAGGATGAAGAAGAATTATATCAGAAATTGATGCTACTTCTTATTAATAACATTATAGATGATAAAGTGAACTTAAAGAAGCAAAGCAGCTGAAAATGTTCACACAGAATATTTTGGTCACAGGTGTTCTTCTCCTATGCTGCAGTGTGCCGTCATGTAGAGGCTTATGATTTATTTTTCTTTAAAACTTATTATTTTTGTTGTAGGCGATTCAGCAAGGAAAGCTTTCGTTGGCAGATCAAAACGTGTTGGTATGCAGCAGACATTTGTGGCAAGTGGATTGAAAACTTTGTCCTCCGCAACACATGCGGCTGGTTCTCATGCGCATGGTCATGGAGGTGACATACACACCGCAACAACTGCTAAAACTATTTTCCATACTACGCCAAAATCAGTGCCACTTCGCCAAGACATCCATCACCAGCAGCAGCAAACTGACACAGCACAGCTTTTGCTGTCACTGTCAGGCAGCGAGTTTCCCAAACATACGTTCCACACTGTCAGTAAGAATGTTAGGTTCCATCATGGTATTTCTGCTGGTGGTGCTGTCACCGTGGAGCCTTCACGGTCATGTCCTTTAGATTCTTCAGTTGTGAAGAACAAGGAAACTGCTGCTAAATCAGAAGTTATTGATCGTGTGCCTGTTCTTACTCCAAATGGGGGAGTGAAGTCTGCATCAGTTGCATTACCCACACAACTGTCAGATAAAGGAATGGAGCAACCAGCTATCCCTGAGAAAGTTGTAGAAGCAGCAAAGGATGACTTAACATCACAGATGTTTTACGTAGAAGAAGGTCCTTGCAAGAGGGGACGTCCAATGAAGAGACAAGTGAATTTTGTGTTCCAAGAGAAAGTGTTGACAGACGCAGAAATCGCTCTACAGAAGGAAGCCGAAGCAAGCCGCAAGGCACTGGAAATGTTGCAGCAAGAGATGTCAACAGGAGATGAAACTGGTTCTGGTGTAACTCAATCATCCGAATGCGTGCAGCAGAAAATAGTGTCAGTGGAACAACCTTTATCGAAGGGGCAGACACCACAACCCCTCAACAACATTGTTACAACAGCTCCAAGAATATTGCCTAAAGAACCAACAGGTTCCACAAAATTGGTTGCAGCAAAGACAAATATTGTGACACAGGTAACTTCCATAAACACGCCTGAAACAGGTAGTCAGAATGTTATATATCAGGTTGCTGGAAATGCAGTTCCTGCCATTGACTCTGGTAGTAATGAGACAAATATTGTTTATCAATTGCAGGAAGGTGTTATTACAGGTCAGGACCCCAGTAATGCCACAAGTATTGTTTACCAAGTAGCTGATAATACCGTGGTCTCAGGACATGACTCTGGCGGCCAGAATATCATCTATCAGGTGGCTGATAATGCCAGCACTTCCGCAGAAGGGAGTAACAATACGAACATAATATATCAGGTTGCTGATAACGATAATGCGGGATCTGGTTCAGCCATGACTCAATACATGGAAGTGCTCAAAGAGGCAGGCCTTCCGTCAGATGTTCCAATTCTCTTGGAAAGCAGTGATGGTTCATATGTGACTGTGAATGAAGAAGTTCTCATGAATATCATGAATGGCGGAATGATACAGGTAGGAGATGGAAGCATTGTCGGCGGAGAAGGCGTTCAGTTCATTGTCCAGGAAGTTCAGGAAGTAACTGAAGGCCAAGTCGAAACCCCTGTGGCATCAGATGAACAGTTGGTGGATGCAGAAATGAATGTTACTGATCATGTTCCAGTTGATGATCAGATGCAGGTAAAAGAAGCAAATGACAACATGGTGGAAACAAAACCAGCTGTTGCTGAAACGGGAATAGACCTGGTCCAGCCTTCTACCCACAAATCTTTAAAAGAACGTGTAACTGAGCCCAGTGGTAAAGAGAAGGCAAAAGGTTTACCTTCACTTGAAGAAAGAGAATCAATGGACATTGAGGTTGGAGCTCCTCAAAATGAAATCGTCGCTGCTGTTGCTTGCAGTGATAATCCAGTCCAGTTTGAAGTGAATCAGTTGGTAATGGAAGGAAGTGGAGTAGTAACAAATAATACTCCGATGGAGACTGATGATAATGGATCTATTCCCCAGCCTACTGCTGAACCTCCTTTACATTCTGATGAGGTAATAACTGGGGATAATTACGGAGAAGAAGCGATGGAAGGGTTTGCAGTAAAGGAATCGAAAGAGAACACACAGAAGCCCAGAATGCTTTACCCTTTGTCACATACAGCTGACTTTACCTTTCATGAGCAAGCTTGTAGTAATGAAGCAGAGAACAAGCAATTTCCTGCCTCTGAATCTGGGATGGTTGATGGACAGAAGGTGGCAGACTTGCCCACCGAAGGTGGCTTGTCTGTCGAGCAGGCACTACAAGCAATGATGGGTGAAGGGAGTGATACAGAAATGGAGGTTTGTGCTAACACTGATGCAGATGGGACAACGAAGGTCAGACCCATAATCTCACATCGTTTTGCCAAAGGCCATGGCACCCCAAATGAGGGCTCTGTCGATGAGGAAACGGAAGAGTTGCGTCTTGTTCTCAGTCCGGAAGATGAGTCTATAAAGGTTGAAGACGAGAGTCAGTCTACAGCAGAGGGATCCTTAAATGAATCTTTTACTCTAGCTCTCAGCAGCCCCGATAGCGCTGGAAATGATAAAGCTCCGTTTGGAGCTGAAAATTTGTCTGAATCAGCTGAAGGAAATCAGGTTGAAACAAAATCAGTTGAATCTGAGAATGATGCTCAGACACAAATAAATCAGGGTGGAATAGCAGAAATTAAAGGTCCCTGTGAATCAGCGTTAACTTCAGTACTCAAGTCCAGTGAACCAGTTGGTGCTGATACTTTGCACATTGAAGCTGCTGGTGTGGAAACTTCTGAAAGTTCTAAACGTGTAGAAATTGATGTATCTGAAACAGGTGAACATGTAACTGTAACCAATGAGACAGAAAAAGTACCTATGGAAATAAATAATTTAGTTTCCTCACAGCCTGATTCTGATGTAGTTTCAGAAACCGAATCCCCTACAGCAACATTAAATGCTGTTATTCATGATAAAGCAGAAGAACTTTCAGAATCAGACATTGTATCGGCAGATACGTCTTATGGTGCCACTGAAGCTACCGGTGTACTGACGCCAGAAATAGATTTAACATGCCCTGTTGTTGAGAATGACAAGGTTTCAAGTAATGGCTGTCCCGATGAAGTTCCTTCAGAATCAGATGTTCAGAAGGATGATGTAGAAACAGAAATATCTGCTGCT
Source organism: Zootermopsis nevadensis (assembly GCF_977971745.1). NCBI lineage: Eukaryota > Metazoa > Arthropoda > Insecta > Blattodea > Termopsidae > Zootermopsis > Zootermopsis nevadensis. The sequence goes on along the minus strand of NW_028259144.1, from coordinate 6,994,042 downwards.
GCAGTATTAGAATCGCTCATTCCAGACACTGTTCAGCAAGGCGTAACAGGAAATGTTTTAGCAGACGAACACAGTAAAGAAGCACAGGATATTGAATTAAGCAAGGAAACATCAGAATTAGACTTGAATTCAGTCAAAGAAATTGAAGGTAAAGAAACTACTGAAGTCTCTCATCGTGAATCTGATCAGGAAAAGAAATCAGATGAAGAAGATAAAACAGAATGTGAATCGAATGACACAAAGGATGTGATACTTGTAGAGAATCAAGAAAAAACAGAATTGACATTGCCAAGTGTAAACGCAGATGAAAATGTTCTTCAGACTGGTGTTGACAGTGGCGAAGGTGCTCTTTCTTCCCCGAGTAAGGATATACCATATGCTGTTGGTCTTTTGCCATTGAAAACTGCCCTTGAGAAACTTCAAGCCATGCCAGAATACCACCCTCGGAAAACTAGGTCAGCATTGTCAGGAAAGGAATCTGGTAGTGAAGTACCTGCTAGTCGTCTGAAGAGGAAAGCATCCTCGGCAACAGACGGTTTGGAGAAGAAGATGAAGCCATGCGACACAGATGACGGTGATGGGAGTTATGACAGTGAAGGTACCATGGCAGTGGCTGCCGAAGACTTTGATGAAAGTGAGGATGGGAATACGATGTTAGACACATGCATAACAGAAGATAGTGGCAATACTGTATTAAAATGTTCGTCTCCAGAGGAGTCTGTGGACACAGTTACAACTGATAATAAAATGGAGCCACTACCGTCAATGATGGAACTGGTGTCTGACGCAAGTGACGCAGTATGAAATTTTGTTTGATTCTGATAGAACCCATCAGCAAGTGCTTTCATAAATGTTCTTTCATGTACATTGTTGTCTGATGTGGGCATTTTTCACAGCATACGTTTTTCTCCTTCATATTTTACAGGTCATGCTTTGAAAGTTATCTACGTTACCATTTTTATGAGGATGGGCTTGTGGTTAAACATTAAGGTGATTGTAATGTAAAGGGCTTTCTTTCCTTAAATTTCTTTTTACATACAACATGTGTATATAGCTGCCGAGACCACTGCTTTGTGTATAAATTAGACCTGGATTATGTATTGTAACAGGATTTGGTAATACATAAATTTCTTCTGAGTTCAACTTTGTCCATGCCATTTTGTGTGGTATGTTTATTGCCCCTTGTCATCGTACGTAGCAGAACGATTGAATTGACTGCCAGTTTCTTGCACTGTCATACCTAATATGTTTATTCTGTAAAATGATTTTATAATGCTGATAAATGTCTGGGTAACGTGAGTTAGTGACACATTTTTTCATTTATATTTATTTGAAAATTTAATGCTATTCCATGAGACAATGTATTTGTATTTTTCCACTTTTTCAGGTTTTAAAACTGTTTATGAAATGTCGGGCATCTCTATGCAGCGTAGCAAATTGCACAGAAACTATTAATTAAATTCTGCTTTCATATTTGTAGATGTTGGAATATGCCGAGTGGTAATGGTATCTTCCAAAAGATAAAATTAAATTGTCTTAAATATTAGTTGCTGGGGCGGTTTGGGCATAAGAATTCTACCTGCAATTCCCGTTATGTATACACATGAATCATGTTTTAACAAGTAGCTGTAATAACAAATTAAATGTGTTAAAGTAGTGTGTTTTTAGGAGTTATAAAGCTGTTTCATTTTATTTAAGCTCTGTGTAAGTTCAATACTAAAAGCTCTACTTTTTACTAACAGATATACACATGTATTTCTTATTTGACTTAGGTTCTTAGAATTAATTTCACTGGTGTGGCATTGCACAAATACATGGGGTTGTTGCACATACGATACATTCATTATCTGGGAAATTCGATTTTCATTTATATTAACACGGCACTGGATGTGTAAAGATTTCAATGCAGTTGGACAACCCACATAAAGTGGAAATGTCTTGGGAATAAGAAGAAGATGGAGTAGGTTACAAAATATATTTGTACATGGATATTTATCAAGATAGAGAAACATGTTTATTTGAATTTGTTTGTGGTCGGGGAAAATGTTCTTTTGTCTGATAACACCGAGAAAGAACTTGGTCTGTTCACATTATATTTTTCTTTATGTATGGTACATAGAAAGATGATAATTCTGTAAATGTGAATTGTTAATACTGGCAGTTTTTCTAAAAGATGTTGTAAAATTTATATGTTTACTAGCCATAGAAAAGAATACAAGTGGTTGTAGAATATTAATTAGAATCATATCACATTTTGTATTTAAGAAAATAGACGGTTGTGGTTACTAGTTTTGGCAAAACTAAATACCCGAATGAGATGCAGGACTCGTGAAAAGGTTTGCATATGCTGTGCTGTTTGATTTTATAACATTCTTCTGTGTGAAGTTGTTCACTATTTCAGTTTATTTTATGCTATGTTATGCCATATGTAGTCGCAGCATTTGCTTTTCCACTGTAAAAAGTAAATGTTGTGACATTCTTGTGTATATACATATTTTATATTTCATTATTTGTGTACAGAGATTACTGTAACAGGTATTGATGAACACTACTTGTAAAGATAACTTCATTAATTCATTTCTAGTTGTTCTTGTATAACGTAGTAGTGTTTGGCGTTTATGTGATGAACATAGCATCATTTAATTTTGTGGTTTGTATTTGGATCCAGCTGTGTATGTAAAGTTGCTATTAAAGTTGGTAATAAATTTTTCCAAGTTTTTTGTTATGTTCAACATAAAGATGTATCTTTGCAAGCAGTACCTCGGTAGAGGATAAACTAAAAGATTTTAATGTTGTGTTTGTATTCACATTACAGTAAACATGTTTAGCTCATTGTGTTTAAAGAAACTGATTTTCAGATTACAGTTGACTCGAAATACATCAAAGCTTTGAGGGAGGGACCAGCAATGAAGCGATAGCACATGCGGAGAGGTACGTGCATTGCTAATGTTTTGTAGTTCATCTGGTTCTCAAAATAAGTGTAGTGCAAAGGTCAGTGTATCAAAATGCTTCTGATTGTGTCAAAATTAAAAGGGAAAAACATGTTTTCATGCTATACGTGCACAGAGTCCTTGCTATCTTGCTCTGTCTTATCCTTTCCATTTTCCCTTAACCTCTTTCTGGTGTTATTTTGCATCCAATATAATTGTTACATGTTAATGAAATTTGATCTTCAGATCTCTATTTTTGGCATGTTTCCAATGAGTAGAGAGATGAACTCTCATTTTGAGTCTTTATTAAAGGCATCCTGTTGTATGATTTAATCAAATACTACAAAAGATCCATCCACAACTATTTTATTTGGTTTTACCCATTCATTGGTTTATTCCATAACATTTTCTTCATTCAAGATGGAGCATCTTTTGGTATTACATTTAGGATTCACGCCCCAGCCGGCTTTACCCCTGGTACCCATTGTAGAGGCTGAGTGGACCCCAGAGCTGGTCTGGATGCAGAGGCTAGAGGAAAAATCCTCTGCCCCCGTCGGGGATCGAACCCTGGTTGTCCAGCCCGTAGCTAGTCACTATACAGACTGAGCTATCCCGGCTCATACATTTAGGATTATGCTCACTGAAAACTGCGTGAATATTAAAATGGTTGAATTCATTAAATTTCATTTCCAACTAACTACATATTTTGAAAGTTGACAAGCTTCCAATTACAATGACCCATGTTTACATTGGTAATTGTAGGAACTTGTCTGGCTTTTATTCTGGATATATTCTGTTTGAATCTTAATAATAAGAGTTGCTTTGAACATGCTTATTTCACCATACAAATCTGAACACTTGCAATGGTTGCAGATTTGTTACTGTACAATGCTGTATCCAATGGTTGCTGAGCTGAGTCGATGGTTATGTACAGCGAACTGTAAAGAATGGAGGGAAACCATAATCCAGTGCCTTGACTAATTTGCTTTTGTTTCATAGTGGATTCTATGTTGAGTGGAAAGAGACTGCACTTTTATTACCTGAATCTCACTGCAGTTATCCAGTAACGTTTTTGTATAAAATTTGCATGATTTGGGGTATTTTTATTTGGTAACGGATGAATCATCATAGCTTCATGTGTTGAATATGATGTAAAAATGCTCGTATCTGCAATGTCTGTGAATTTGTTTTTTTATGGCAAGAAAAGTAATCTTTGAGATTGTTTTTTTCACATGGATAGAAATTAACCTTTTATGTTGATCTGTAATTTCATAACACCATTTTGAGTTGCCTCATGAAGTAATTTACCATTTAATTGAACAAAGAACACAATACAACAAAGAATTGATTTGTACAATGTAATTCAGCTTGGTCTACCAAAGAATATGAAAAATAATTTCACAGTATTGTCATTTTTCATATTTTCAGGTGGATGATTCTGGTTCCAATGGTAACTATCATAAAGTTTAATTTCTTTCCAGTAAGCATATAGGCTACATTTCTAGAAGTGCGAATCTCATTTTCATAACTGAAAAGTTTTCACTGAAACTGGATGTGCTCAGAAAGACATTCTTAACCACAAATATATGAATTGTGGTCCCAGGTAGGAACCAAAATTCTAACAACCCCCCCCCCCCCCCCTCCCTGAATTTTACTTCTTCCCGGGTAGTTTATCACTTATAGCCATTTAAATGTTTCAAAGGGCATGCATCTTGGAACTGAAAGAAGGGCCTAAGGAGGCAATTTAGTATGTTCTGAATGAATACCAAAGTGGAAGGTATTAAATCAGCCTCCATTAAAAATTTAAACTTCGGTGCCCCACAAATCAATTTACTATGGTAACCATTACATTAAGTCCTTACTATTTTAATAAGATTAGCCAATCTTCATACACACTACCATCTTTATCTCCAGTAAAAAAAGTGATACTGTAAAAGTACATTAGTGCAAACATGCTACCACATGCATAAAGGCGATTGAAATGGTGAAACAACATAAATAACACTACCTAGCAGAACTGGATACTCAGTTTTTGCTGTTGATGGAATGCAATTCATTGTTATACCTCATTACATTTTTGCTAATTTGGAGCAGTTGCAGTGTACATGATATATTTTCTAGAGGTTAACTGAAATGAGTTGAGAAGTGACGAATGTATTTTTTATGTCTGACAAGCTTGAATTAAATTCTTCAGTAATTTGGGTATGGAAAACTACTTTATTTTAATTTGATACATGAATATGTGAAGGTCTTTTACCGTTCATAGTTTATTGTTCTTGTAAAGAAAGAAGAAACAGCTGATTTCAAAGTACTGATGAGGCTGCATTTCTTTCCTATTTACATCTTTGCATCACAGACCTTCCTAGGAGCGTGCAATGGGAGGTTTAGTATCGAGGAAATTACTCCGTGACATTTCTTGAAGTCGATTCCAACCCTTTCAGAATGTAGGCCACGGATCAACATCTTTTGCCCATTATCTCAATGACTATTATGGCTACCTACGGAATGTTTTAAAAGTGCTGAAAAATTGTTAAAGTAGGTATAGTGTAAAGAGCAAAGTTGAGTTGCGTACTGTGTTATTTCGTGGGTAGAAGTGGCAGATCAGTGTGAATTTCTGTTGAAGCTAGTGCAGAATGCATCAAATAGTTTCTTTTATTCGCCGTTTACAGACACTTGTGTGGGCTGAGCAAATAGTTCACGCATCATCGTGGCGGCGTTGTTGGAAACTGCTGCACTCTGGGGCTTTGTTTCAGATGAAAGGTAATTTAAGCTTGTAGTTTAGCACTAACTTGCATCTTACGTAATTTATATTTGATTAAGATGTGACGACAAGGTGAAGTAAAAAGATGAATCTGGAATTTGTGAGAGAAAAAAATGATAATAACTCATGGTACGCAGCGTTTTACTTTCAAACCATCACAATCTTTTTGAATTGAGCCCATCTTCATGAGATTCTTTTTACTCGAAATTACTTGATTATCGCATCCGTGAAGTTTGTCGGGCTTCTCCTGAATCATGCTTGATAATACGCCTTCTTTATTTTACTGCGTCGATTAGACTTGTGATTCGTTTTTTATATTATCTGTTCACTTAACTTTCGATTCTTATGCCTGTTCTTGCTTGACATTATTTGTATTTATTTTATCTTTGTTCTGTGGTGCCTTATGTTGTTAAATTTTCATACAGTTAATTTTAACATTAATAAAAGGGTATACTTATTAATAACGGCAAGATAGGCTGCATTATAAAATAAATATATATTTTCATTGATTTGTAGGATATTTACTAATGCTACATCGATTTCATATGATAGCATGGCAGAGGAAGTGGTCAGGGCCTATTTCAAAGTACTTTTCTTTACTCAACTGTTGGACAGGAAACATCCCAAGAAGTTTTAGTGAGTGCAGCAAGATTGGTTGAGACTGAGGCATGTCCTTCTGAAAATTTGACATGATATTAAACTGGATTTTACAGAAATGTTTTAGATAATGTAAACTGGATTTTTGTTTTAGTTTTTCTTTCGCAAATAGTACTGAATGACACAAGGTGGGTCACATACATGGCAGGGGCTACATTTATACAGACCAGTAATATAAAAATGGCAAAAGAAAAACTTTTTAAGATGAGTAGACAGAGCTTCAGTATAGAATTTTGGTATTTAGTGTAATATATCGTTAAATTCTGGGCTCAGTTTAGTTAATCGATGTTTTACCAAACTGAGCAAATACTGAAAAGTTTTTACGTCCATGTTTTGTAATTTTTACAGCCATCAGGGTTATGATCTTAATTTCCTAAATAAATTTGCAACATTAAATTTTAACCTTCTTACATAACCAGTTCTTAACCCACTTTGAACGGCGCTTGTATGTATTCATAAGTGACATTATTAATGCACAATACGGGAAAGCAAATTGCATGTGTTCTTTTACGCGAATACGCAACTCCATTGTTGACAGGAAAAGTTTGAGTGAAGGCGACAGACTTACAGATATTTTTACACCCGCTAACACAAGGCTGTAACCGTAGCGGATTAAACCAGCGTGTTTAACTTCTGGGTTTGTTTTGTTCATAACTAAATAGTGGCCGAGAAATGTTTAGGAGACATTTCAACATATGTAGTCGACAGTACACTGCATTTACTTATTATTTTGTAATTCGTACAGAGACAACGTCAAAGCCCTCTGGAACAACGCTGTTCTCTAAAAAGGCAGTCTCCGATACACAAAAGAATTAACAGGGGAAAAGAGAAAACTACGTTTAAAAGGAATTTGCAGGCTTTTAACAATTTCCTATAAATTTAGGGGCCACCTCGAAAAATTATAAGCCAGCATATGTAATGTATGCATTTATATAAATGTAATTAATATAAATTTATTTTGAACGCTAAAATTGAAGAAAAATCAGGCTTGTAGAATATCGATCTTATGGAACAGGAGTGTGAGGGTAGGTTTTAAAGGGTGAATTAAGCAGATAAATAATTATACTTATTATTAATTGCATTGCATCGAAAAAGAATATTACAGACTTTCGCCTGTCGAAATCTGTACAGTGTAAAAATGGTAGAGGATCAAGGTTTAGTGATTTTATCTCGACAGCGTAATGAGTGGATTGTTTCGATTGTAGAGACGAGAGGTGTATTCATTCGATAATCGATTTGGGGAAGTATGGCTGATAGATGGTGTTGTGTTCCGTTGTATCTTTGGGTCATGATATTCTTAGATTATCTATATATCTATCAAATTGCCAGTTACTTTGACTGATGTTTGAAATTCAGTGAAACTGTAGCTTTGCTACTGAGTGGACGTTGGTGCTGGAGTTTGTATGTTTGAAGCGCTAATTTATAATTATTTCAGTGATAAGTGACAATACAATTTGTGTTTAGCTTGAATTAAACTCCACAAACTGTAGTCCTGTACACAATTTGTTGTGTAGGTTAGTACGTTTTCATTAGTAGCTTATGCAGTTCAACGAAATGTCTCTCTTACACTGGAAAATGTACCTAAATCTAATTTTTTAACCCATTTTGTGAGTCATCATGTTGAATAAGTCTTTGAACAACTGTGCTAATGTTAGTTAGCGATAATGAATGTTGTCTTCTGGTGCTGAAGACATTCTGATAACCTGACGTTCATTAAAGGATTAAGCGATTAGCCATGTTGTAATGCATGAGGTCTTGACATGTCTGTTGGCACATCACTCAGGTAAGTCTTGTTTGCTATGGCGATTTGTTGGAAGGTAGATTATTTACTGTCGAATTGTATGAAACAATCGTGTTTGTTTGTTTATGTAACGGCGCTGACTCAAACATTTAGATAATTATCATCGACTACGAAAAAAAGTGTCAGTGGAACCACGGTTCCGGAGAATTTGACGTAAATACATCTATACGGAAAGGAAGTTTATGTATTGGCTTTATTCTAAATATTTCCTTTATACATGCTTTACAATTGAGTAAAGTTTGATTAAGACTTTGCTTATTTAACTTGAATTAGTTACGCTTAAGATGGGTCTGTGGTAGCTGAATGTAATGTAAAGTAATGTAATGTAACGTTTCCTAGGTAACAACAATGCTGAGTAAACAAATGATGTTTCCTAGGTAACATAACAATGCATGCAAGCTGACCATTGTTGTCAGTCCATATTTACAAATTGTTGATATTTCCTAGGTAACCATCTTACACATTTTCGTTTCCCTTTTTCGTTACACTTTTTTGCCGAATGATCCTTCCTTATAGACGTATTTACGTCAAAACAGTGATAATAACTATTAATTTTGTTAGATAGATTGGAGAAGCGATGTTAGCTAATACAAAGAGGAAAACTGGCAGAAAAATCATTACGTGATCCGCCGAGACAGTAATCAGTTTTCATCTTATGAGGAAAATAAGGTTCTGGAACCAGTTTCAAACTAATTTTTAATAATAGTTTCAGATAGATGAAAACACTCTACAAAACCTACATTAAATGCCTAACAGTTGGTTAAATTTAAATGCGCTAAGTGAGAGTTTTGTGCTGTTTTTGCCTCTGTTTTTACAAAGCCTCGCAGCTAATCCGCTGTTGCCGCCTGATGTAACTCCGAATTACGAGCATCCGGGTTGTTTGCATTCCGTCGTACGTAATTACTCTCCTGAAAGAGGCCAAAATGTTTGCCTGCAACCTTTGTGCGCTCTACTTTCAAATCTTTAATACCATTCACACTCTTTCGTCCACTGATTTATATACTCATTATAACTATTTTTGTTCCAAGTATACGTGAAGTTGATTGTCTACGTTTAATCGAACATCGGTTACGCAAAGAATAAATGACATCACGAGAGAAATACTCAAAGAGTCAGTGAACCAGTAAAGATTTTTATGTCGATGTAGTAACCGCCCCTAAAATTATAAAATTATAGCCGAGAACGTAGTTTGTACCTCCAGATCCGGTATAGAAAAACGTTCCTTTTAACACCTGTAAGAAAATTCTTAATTACGCAATACTGAACGGACATTTTAGATGCTTTGACCTGGATATTCGAAGAGTTGCATTTCAGCTATCTTGTGTCACCCTTGAAACATACACGCACGTAATTACTTCACGAAACACTCGAGTAGGACGATAATCTCCCTGATGATGGTAGCAGCAAGTACCTCTGAAACAGTGGTGAACTTCTACCAGATAACACGGTGCTACAGCCCAGAAGACAGCCATCTTCGTTCTAGCCGCCGTGAGAACCTCATATCCTACCGTATATTCTTCCTTCAGCAAAATACGCAACTCCAAAAGAGACGTTTCTTTTCAGAGTCGTGATTTCTTCACGCGAATGTCAGTTGTCACACGAAATGAATTGCCTGCCAGACCAAGGGCGGCAGGTGGCAACATTTCGTCACAGCAGCAGCAGCAAGCCTATCAGAGGCACACGTTGCTTTATCTTGCGTAACGTCTTACACACGTGTCCTAGAAACGATATGTTCCCCGGTGTATGACCGCTTGTATTAAAGCCAACAGCTGGTCTTAAAGTTTGGCTTTTTTTGATAGAAGAATCAGCATTAGTAATAGCCTAAATTTGTCTGTCCCAATTTTTAAATACAAAACATGCCTCTAATGCTTCGAAAATTAGGCATACACAGTATAACCGATCATATAAAATGCATCATTAGCCAGCTGTAGCCAGCCACGTGTTAACCATCTAGTTGATGCTTACACTCGTGTCGAGCGCCTAGCTCGCTGAAATTGGCTAACGATGTATTTTATGTGATCGATTCTACTCTGTGTATTGTATGGGGTATATGTAGTACCACTTAACCATGGAAATAAGACAATTTTTTTTTTATTTTTCAAATGTTAGCCGGGCTGACACTGTTAACATAAACTTTAGAAGCCTTATAGTTCCAGTCAATAATTCTGTGAAAGGCAGGCCAGTGTATCGTGTTACATCGTTTCATTGGGTTTAAAAAAGCGAATGTTGTCTGACACCTAAAATGTTCCTACGCAAAGTAGATTCAAATCAAGGTTAATAATGACAAATGACAAATATCGCTGCCTTAATATGTAAGAGATTAAATAGAGGACCGGCTCTCAAACTTTTGAAATTACAGATCGGAACAAGGATTTCATCATATGATGTGATGTAAGCGTTTTAAGAAGGAGGGGATTTTCAGTGCCACAGCTTGAGAGTATATGGTCGAATTTCAACCAAACGTTGACATTTTGATTTAACGAAGCTCAAAGCCTCTCATTTGGGACCCGAAGTCTTGCTACGCTGTTCGTAAAAGAACGCCACAGTACCCATCCTTCGTCAAATTAATCTAGTCAACAACCTTATATTAGGTTTCTTGAATTTTCCTTTGTGTCTTCTTTTATCTATGCAAGGTCTTGCAACTATTTATTTATTCAGGTTTTCTCATTTTCTGTGCAAACAAAATGAAACGAAGAATAAAACATGTAAAGTAATAACTAATAATATTCGTATTTTAAATTCTAGCTGCAGTGCAGTGGTTTTCAACCTGAGTACCGCGAGCTTTTGCGAAGTGCGATGCTTTGAACAGAATAATGATTATATACTATAAATATACAAATTTAAAAATCAAATAATTATTATCATATTATTTTATATTTTTATACAGTAAATTACATTATTTAAAAATGGATGGTCTCTTATTAATTTTAGTTCTGTGTTCCAATTATTTTGCCTTCTGGACTGTTTGGTATTAGTTTACAAAGCATATCTCACCCGATATCAGTAGATTCTTCATATTCTGCGTGTTAAGGAAATTTCATTGTAATTCGTGTCGAGGTCATCGTTTGTAAACATGTCTTCACTATCAACAGAAGCACAGTTTTCTCATATTATCTGTTTATTCTGACGAATATGTACGTTGTCTCATTTGACCATCTAATATTAAACGTTACCAGGTGTACTGCGACGTAACGGTAATATACATTACCACATCATAGCCATTTGATTTAGTTAAATGCGTTCAGACCGCGTTTAGAAAGGCGAGATAAAGATATCTTGAGACTTTTGACATCTGATATAAAATGTTCTCAGTGCCAAAATGTTGCACCCCCCTCCCCCAAAGGGTAATTTACAGTGAGATTCTGCTGTCCAGATACTTCGATACGACATGAAGTAGATCTGTGTTTATCCACGGAATGTCCGCGGAACCCTAGGGGCCCGAAAGTTTTACCTAAGAGGTCTGTGAATTGAGTAGATTCTACACTTTTATTTTTGGATGCTGTATCGCTGTAAGTTTTTAATTTCTGTCGTAACATTTTTCTACTTATACATTTAAAAAAACATAACGCAAAAGAACAATGAACCTTCTGTCTATATTTTGGTCTACCAAATTCGTTCTTTGTGAGGGATTTTATTTTTAACATTACGAAGTATTGATATAATCCTGTTTATTCGTTTGTGAAGTTAATTAAGAAAGAAATGTGGTATATTCAGGGAACTGGTTTAATAATAATGTGATATGTGAACTAATCAATGAAATGATAAAGGTAGCAATGAAAGATAAGAAGGGCAGAGGAAGCTGAAATAGGGAAGAGATACACGATAAGAGACGTGGGTAAAGGAAATTAGTAAAGGAGAGGGTTAAGACACAATAGAAATTATTCCTAGTTGAATTTCAACGGGCTTTAGACTAGTTTGTAATAAATATGAGTCAGGTATACCACACCCATCGCCCTACCTTCCCCCCCCCCCCCAAAGTATATTAATGTATAAGCCGTGCCCTTGGTCCTTTAGTAATGTTTTGACCATTGACTAACCTACACGTTTATTGCGATTGTGCGATTTCTTTTGTTTCTCGCCTTTCATGTGCTTAAGTACGTCGTCGAGCCAGGTTATGATCGTCGCAAAAGTAAGTTTTTCCTTTCAGCGAGATTTGCGCTCCCTGACGGAACTGTCGCGGTGGCTTCATGAGTTCGATTATGCTAAAGTAACATTTAGCATCTGATAGTGACTTTAATGTTTTTATACACGTTCGTAGCTCTAGGTCATTTATAGATTACCGGCTTTATGAACTGATTTTATAACGGTTATTGATTGAAAGTTGTCCCATTCGAATGTCTGGATATTTTTTTTTGTATTTAGAAAGTGAAAGCAAGGGAAAAGTATTGTACCTATTGTTACCAAATTGTGATTTGTAATCTCTTTATTTCTTGGTCTTCTCCTGTGCAGGTAATGGATGAAGGTCGCGTCTTACAGTGCCAGTCATCATATGCACGCTAAAAAACATATTTTATTATTCAAAACCAAAATTTTCACAAGTATATCAGACTCTTCTGTATTAATCCGCCGTGAATTATCAGTAAGTGCTTAGTTTCGAACCCTTGAGGCCTTAACTTATTTCGTTCGTCAATTATATTTATATTTCTAATTTTGTGGCCATGAGGTCTATCGTTAATTTTTAGTTTTCACTTTCGGAATGTGTAATATAAGAGCACAGTTTCAGCTCAATTGGTTGCTTTGCCCCGAGATGTTTCTCATTACTGCGTTTCTGCTACAATACGATTAACAAATTTCTACAAGAACATTCCATCTCGTCATTTTGTCGTAACATGATTTACGTTAGAATGCGTTTTGATCCGTATGAGGGGAAGGTACAACAAAACTTCTTGAACGAACTAGAACTTACTGGATACACTGTATAAGAAACTTGTAAATGTAGAATGATTGGAGATTAATTAAATGTACCGTTATTATACTTGTGTGTGTGTGTACGTGCGTGCGTACGTGCTCGCGCACGCAAACTTAGGTCCACGGTCGCCTAAGGCAGTCTTGGTAGACCGTTGTCTAATTTTTTTACACATGTGTGTAACATTTTAGCATAAATGGCCTTAGACCTCCTTACAGCATTGAATTAAATCAAAATAACCCTAGTATGTCCCGGAATAACTAGTTTTATTTACCGAAACATTTAAATGTGATGAATTTTTGTTTTTATCGTAAATCTTTTTTTTTCGGTATGGACAATTCAGAAGATTAAAAATCCAATCAGTGTAGTCCTATAACATTGATTTTATGTCGGTTTTGCGGAATATGACGTGTTCGATATCACTAAATCCAATTTGTAAGTATTATTTAGATGAAGATAAAATTTGACGTTCTCATGGCTTTGAAGATGTCTATGTTGGCCTTTGGGTTGTAATGCCTTGTGATCTTAAACGTAGATACCAACATTTTGTAGGAACATGCTGCCTCTATCTTTAGCCCTGAAGCACGTTCCTCCAAAACATTTGATATCTATCTACAAGTTTATAGGACATTTACAACCAAAAGACCAACAACGACTCTGTATAATCAACTAACAGACTGCTCGTCTTTTCTTAGCATAAACCTGATGATTTTTAAAAACTGGCAGTCTTTTGACATCGATGTGGCTGTGTGAGTTTGTAAACCTACAGAAATTCATGCATATGTGTATTTGGTGTTCCCATAATATTAATACCAAGATTAAAGAGAAAACTAATAGTGTGTGTTGTTTCTAGCTTGATGTTTTATATAGGTTACACTATCAACATGGTCATGAGTATGTGTTTTTTTCCTTCTTGCATAATGTCGATGTTTCATAAGGTGCACAGGCATGTAGTATCAACGTGGCAGTGTCTATAGATTGCGGGTAACCTTTGTGTCTGTTCTACGTCTAATAATTTATAAGCAGTAAATTGGAATCGAACGAAGAGCACTCCTGTGTCAGGACTGGATTAAACTTCTTGGAGTTTATGTGTTTAGCGAGGATCTGAGGTAAACGTGAACAATATGTTAGAAAGTGCTGGAAATAAATTTGAAGAGTTTTTTTTATCACAGTGTAAACTGAAACTGCTCGCGATAGCAATGAAAATCGGATTTGGTCGCTTACTTATTCAGTTAAAGTTATTAAGTAAATAACAATATTCTTTATGACAGCCGAACATAGATTTTAATATCGACGTTATATTGCTGCCGAGTAAGGGCTCCTGTGAATTTCAGAAGCACTTCCTCAAGACCAAAGATTTAAATATCAGTAGTATTGATGTTTAGTAGTTTTTGGTTTGGAGGTGCGAAAAGCTTTGTAGAGGCAGTCTGCGTTCGTGAATGGTTTCAGAAGTTGAGCTTGAATTCTGTGAAGATTTCTGTCTTCTGGGTTGTTGCGCTGTGTAATCTGGTAGATGTTTACCAACGTTTCTGAGGTCATACTGCCTCCATCATCAGGGCGATGAGTATGAAGATTTCTGTCTTATGGGTCGTTGCGCTGTGTAGTCTGGTCGATGTTTACCAACGTTTCTGAGGTCATACTGCCTCCGTCATCAGGGCGATGAGTATGAAGATTTCTGTCGTATGGGTCGTTGCGCTGTGTAATCTGGTAGATGTTTACCAACGTTTCTGAGGTCATACTGCCTCCATCATCAGGGCGATGAGTATGAAGATTTCTGTCTTATGGGTCGTTGCGCTGTGTAATCTGGTAGATGTTTACCAACGTTTCTGAGGTCATACTGCCTCCATCATCAGGGCGATGAGTATGAAAATTTCTGTCTTATGGGTCGTTGCGCTGTGTAATCTGGTAGATGTTTACCAACGTTTCAGAGGTCATACTGCCTCCGTCATCAGGGCGATGAAGTCTATGTTAGGTATTAATTACCCCAGAAATTTATTGGAAAATTGGCTAAGAAAGAAAAGTGTGTGTGCCATTAAGCGTATTTTAGATGTATTTAAATTCTTGTTTCACTATGCGATCTCAACTGTTTCTGTTTAATGTCTTACATGCAAGTGTTGATTGGATGATCATTTGATGTTAAGGGATTTTGGGTCTTATGGGATAATATAACCGCTGCCATGGTAATGCTGTTAAATTAGCAAGTCTGTTATTACACCGCGTCATTATAATGACAATCAATAGCCTGGTGATAATAATAACTCCCGAAACGTCGTGAATATCAAACACGTCTCAAGACAATATACAATATCCAGCATAGGTATAAATGTCATGTTGGAAACTGAGAGAAAGTCAGCTTGTCAAGATGGTTTAAATTTTCTTTGGTATTTCAATTCGATATTAATTCTAGTTTGCAGATTATTAAGTAGCCCAACTTGTTAGCTTTTGCAAATCTCTCCAGGCGAAATGAAGGAACACAATCTAAGGAGGCCACGGTCTATAAAAACCACTGTCTGATGATCTTCATTTCTATCCATTATGTCGTCGTCATCATCGCTACAAGGGGTACCATTCCACAAGAAGTTCACAACTGAAATCACACAGATCAATGTGGCACGATGGAATAACCTGTTGGCAAGACCAGCCAATGGTCCGCCGTGCTGATAAGGGCTTCTGAACCGGTGTACAAGCTGAATTACGTCACAGCTTTGTACAGGTTTCAACTCTCGCAAGGTAGCTTTGTTGGACTGAAAGTGGGCGGATTAAGGAATGCCAACAACCCGGCCTAGTCTTTCGGTGAAGTCGGTGAACTTAATTATAAAGTAACCGTGTGTTTATTTGTTGTGAATTATACAGACAGTGTGTAACGCGGACTAAAACGTCAACTGGCAGCGTTTCTCGGACCGCCCCGAAGACTGAAGTGCGTTGTTCGAGGGTTGGGCGATTTTGATGTGACTGCCTTTGCAAGAACTGTGCACCGAGCGTGTGTGGCCTAGGTGCAACGAGCAAATAAGTACATACGGAAACGAGTAAAGAAGAAATTGAATTAGTAAATAAATCAGTTCGGTAAATTAATGAAAAATTCTGTATTGTACACAGATGTAAAGAGTTGGTCCACAAGGAAGTGGAGATAAACTAAGTGTATGTTCACGTCTTGTATCCACACTGCAAGACAAAATCACGAAGATATTAAGAGTAGCATAAATTCTAAATTGAAAGAATTTGAAGAAGAGATTGAGGTGGAAACATAATAATAACAATAATTCAATTCTTTATTGTAGTGTGCTGTGTAGCAACGGCCAAATGTCAATTTATAGATACATAAACAAAGCAAGAAATAAATAAAATACATAAACCACATACAAATCGTAATAAAAAGCGAAGCACGTAATTATCGTAAACAAAGAATAATAAAAAACTAATACGCAATTAGCTACTAACGTCAAAAACATAGTTACTTTAAAACATTATGAAATGTAATCAGATAATTGCTAAACTGAAATATGTCAGTACCTTTGCAAACCATATTTACGACTTACGCGCAACGGAGGTTCAAGTTTTACTTGAGAAACCAACAGTAAACAAAGGAAAATATTTTAAATGTCGAGTAAGAACACTTTCAAGTTCAAGTAAGGAAGGAAAACATTTAATAATAGACTTGTAATATTTGAACATTGGGTCCCTACATCAAAGGAAACACAACGCGACTTCATTATAATGATTGATTAATATCGTTAAAGGACTTAATCACTGCATAGACTGAAATTCTTATGACGTGTAAATATACCCCGCTGGCAGAGTTAGAAAATATCAGAACACGTCCTACATAAGATAACACCATGCCTTAAAGTGTTGAAATTTGAATTATTAGAAGTAAAATTCTGTCATATATTTTAATTTATGGGCTATAAATGTAATTGTGAATTATGTATTGTTTTTGGTGCGTTTTGACACTTGGACCATGTCTGCCCCCTCGAAACAGTCTACAGTACTCATCAGGTAAAGAGAATTCGATTCCAGGGCCAGTTCATACTTAGCAGTAAAACAAATTCCTGTCGTTGTTGGTAAACAAACATGCGGCTTTCAGCCATTTTGAGCTACACTTTTTTATTAACACGCCCACCACTCAATTTACGAACGCAATTCCTTAGATGAAAACTGTTTATGAGGTGAAAATTCACAAATCAAAATTAAATTCCCATTAATTTCAGTGTAAAATATTTTGACTGGTTTCCGATTCCCAGAAAAATCACTCAGTATTTTTCCAACAGAATATTATACAATTATCAGACGAGAGTAGTATTAATTTTACAATAGTTATTGTATCTTTAATCCTATAAAGTACTACTGAACTATTAAATCAGAGGTGTACATTGTACACAA
Source organism: Zootermopsis nevadensis (assembly GCF_977971745.1). Lineage (NCBI taxonomy): Eukaryota > Metazoa > Arthropoda > Insecta > Blattodea > Termopsidae > Zootermopsis > Zootermopsis nevadensis. The sequence goes on along the minus strand of NW_028259144.1, from coordinate 6,976,607 downwards.
GTCACTGCAGTCAGAGTATAAAAAAGAACTTTGGCAGATAAAGAATACAAAATTACCTTAATCACTGTGTCTGTAATAAAAATTAAAACTAGTTCTTCGTTGTAGTGAAAAAAAAATGTTTGTAAATTTAGAAGTACATATAAATTTACGCGATCTGATGTAACGAAAATTCTTAACCGAGATATATAACTTTATTTTTTTTAATTTCGAAGAATTACCAACATAGCATTTGTAGATTTCTTTGTTGTATGGAAGTAATGGTTGCTAGATTACGGAAATTATCTCGCTCTACATAATGGGCGAACAGCTTGCACTGCATGTATGGGGACGTGTCTAGGAATTGCTTGTCGCGTGATAAAATGAGAAGGTGGTAGGGAACTTGCGTCAATGTTTGTGACTTATCACAAACAGCTCATGATTATATTTTGCTTGAGTAGCAAATCTTACAATGCTGAGTAGAACATTTTGTCTTAAGTACTACCTGTATGTCTAACGTGTCTTTGCGAGCATTATTCAATCGAGTAAAACATTTCCTGTTATGGTTCTCAAACGTCTATCAGAAACCTCTGCATTCTTACCTTTTCCTGAGGCGGTTTAACCCAACTCACATCTGCTCTACCTATATCAGGGAGATCCATTTTAATATTTAATATGTGGTTTCTCTGTAGGATCCTCATTAATTTCTTCCATTTTACTAGAAGGCTTTCGATCGAGTAAAATGGAAGAAATTAATGAGGATCCTAAAGAGAATTGGAATTGATTGGAGAGATAGAAGACTAATCGAAAACCTGTACATGCAGCAAAAAGTCAAAGTGAGACTGGACTCAGGAGACACCAACAGCGTTGAGATAGGTAGAGGTGTAAGACCGGGATGCTGCTTATCACCAATTCTTTTTAACCTGTACGGGGAATGGCTTGCCAAGGAAGCTCTGGAGGGAACAGGAGACTTCAAAATTGGAGGAAGAGTGATAACGACTGTAAAGTATACAGACGACTTAGTAGTATTGGCGAAGGAAGAGAACATGATGGACAAGTTAGTGGAAACAGGTAGAGAGTATGGAATGGAAATCAACATTGAAAAATCAAAGGTAATGAGGATAGCACCGAGAGCAGAACCATTGAACGTTGTAATTGGAAACCAACAGCTGGAGAATGTGGAGCATTTCAAGAACTTGGGAAGCATAACCACGACGGACGCTCTATGCACCAAGGAAGTAAAAGCAAGGATAGCCATGGCCAAGGTAGCTTTCGTCAAGAAGAGGATACTTCTCACTAGCAAGTTGGGCTTGGAGATGAAGAAGAAACTAGTGAAGTGTTACGTATGGACACTCGGGAAGAAGGAACAGAAATACCTGGAGAGTTTTGAAATGTGGTGTTGGAGAAGAATAGAGAAGATCAGGTGGACGGATCGAGTGACCAACGAAGAAGTATTGAGGAGAGTCAACGAGCAAAGAAACATTCTGCAGGCGATTACACGAAGGAAAGCTAACTGGCTGGGACATATTATGAGAAGGAATGGGTTACTGAGTGATATCACCGAAGGCCAGGTTGAAGGAAAGCGAGGACTGGGAAGAAGGCGGATACAGCTAACCGACGATCTGAAACAAGGAAAGAAGATGAAGTTCCAGGAATTAAAACGAGAAGCTGAGAATAGGGAAAACTGGAGAGCTCTCTTTGGGCAGAGCAATAGACCTGTCGTAAGACAGAACACTGAATAATATAATAAAAGAAGCTTGTAGGTGGGGGAGGGGCCCATTAGCTTCTGGGGCTGAGACTTTAGTGGTTCTCAGATGACAGCTGAATTTGGGACTGGAAGACGGACATGGATGAGCCCATGAGGTGTTGAAGATGTATTAATACTGTATTACAGGCCCATTTACGCATTTCATGCAAAACATTGTAACATTACAACTTGGCTGCTTAATTATTAAGCAGCCGAGTTGTATTGAAATTATAAGGTTGTGCAGTGCAATGAATGTGCCGTTCAAGTTGTAACTAAAATAATTGGGACTGTGTTCCGTTCAAGTATTCTATTTAAATAAATATACAGAATGCAGTTAAATATATAATCCTGCATATTGTTAGCGCTTTAACGATATTTTTCCCTTTGACGATTTTTAAAACGTGTTTTAAACAGTATTTTAATGTTTTATTTCGCATCAGTGAGGTCCGGATGTGACTAGGCTTATGTTGCTTGTTGTACACTAGCTTCTATCGATGCCATCAACCTTGAACGCGTTCAGCGGAATTGTTTGGCCCTGTTATGCCATCCTGTCGTCAAATTCTTTATAATTAAATTGGTAGACGCTTAGCCTCTGTCTGTGATTGAGGGTGGAGTCCGTCAAGAATTTAATGCGACTTTTTTTGTTTGGAAACGAACAAGAATGTTAGTGTGATAATATTAAAATTAATCATCCGGAAATAATTTGAGATTTTGTAATTTGGTTTGAACTGTTTCTGTACACTGCCTGATGGGTTGTTTTTGTTTTAAAGGTTGTGTGTGTGTTTAGAAGGCCGTCGGGAATTTTCCCCTGTCTACACCTAAATGTTATCAGCGAGTTTAAATTAATTATTCTTGCAGTAGATAACAACAGACAGTTTTGTTCATTTATTTCAATAATTCTGCATAATCAGTGACCTTTGAGATAAATTTAACATTCTTTTCGTTGATTTTGAAATGAAACAGGAGTACAAAGTCCGCTCATAATGTTCGATGTCAGTATTTATGAGCAAATAGTAAGGTCATTCTTCAAACAAGCCTTTCTGATACTGTAAATTTTCCCAACATAACATACAAATGAGTTGCTGGGGTTGAAAACCAGCTTCAGTGTTTGCCTTAGCATTGTATTGTTGTTATTCTTTCCGCCATTTGTTTTGATATCATGATATCCAAGCTGGCTGTTTTCTGGGTTGTAGTGCCTTGTAGTCTGGTGGAGGGTTTCATGATTTAGAGTTCCTTGCTTCCTTAATCATCAGGTTGACTCAGAAGACAGCCATGATCTTACTCACCACAGTGAGAATCTAAAATCCTACTTAGTATGGTAAATATTTAGCCTAGAATAACGATACGTGCATTTCTCTTTTCATTTGACACTTAAATAACGTACACTAATTCACACGCAGTATTATCAGACTTTTACAACGTGACAAGAATATATCCACATTTCAGTACAATTACCCCACCTCGATCCAAAGAAAAATGAAACGGAAGTGTGGGACGTTCCACTCGCTGAGTCTGGCGGACCCATAACGTCCAAGTTCATTTTACGTTCTAGGAAACTCGCTATATAATTATAGATAACGAGAAATGTCTGTGCTAGAAGGTTGTTTAAGGCACTAAGCCTCGTGTTGACAAAACAACTGATAACTTGGCAGACAATTTACTGACTAATTTAAAGATTTGTTCAAAGAAAAGAGAGAGAGAGAGATAGAATTCGCTACATCCGAGAAACTTCGTCTTTGATGCTACTACATATCTGGTTAATTATTTGAGTTCGAAGTTCGTTTACGTAATATTTAACACTTTAAATCACGGTTGTGTCTGTATGTTCTACCTGCTTTAATGCTCGCGTGATCCTCAGATTAAAGAAGAATTATTTCTGTAAATAGCATTAGATAATTGGTGTTTGCAGTGGAGATTCGTTTCCTTTGCGAGTGGAAGTAAATTTTTAAGGAGATTCATATGAACTTACGGCTTCGTTCGGGCTCCTACTCAGGCTACAAGTCGATATGCATCCTAAAAGTCCTCGATACATATTTTCTTGGTTTTCCTCTGTCTTCAAATGTTGAGTTGCAAGTTTCCATTGAATGCTTCTCGTGCAGCCCTTTCTATTTAGACTGATCAAAATGACCCCCTTGTTATGCATACCGCGCAATTCTTCTTCTTCTTCTATGGCTCTCCGGTCCGCGTTCGGTCCATGGCCTCTTCAATTCTCCTCTTCCATTCGGTCCTATTGTTAGGTCCATTCTATCCAAGGCTTTGATTGAGGTTTCGAAACATCTTCCTTTTTACGGTGCAAGGTCGTTAGCCTTGCGACCAACCCCCAACCTGGAGGACCAGGGTACCTGTCTTAGTCTGACCTCTCCCCCTCGACCAATCTGTCTAGGGAGGCCCTACCAGTAGCTAAGCTACCGCCAGCATAGCTCTTGGGATCACTGAGGTACTCAAGCCCCACCACCACGTCAAGGTGCAGGTACCATTTAGTGGGGATACCGCGCAATTATCTCTTCAAATTATCTATATAAAAATGTCGCAAATGCCTATCTGCATGTACGCAGAGCTTAATATCGTAGAAACTGATAAACATAAGTCGATCACATTTTGTATTGGGAGTCTGCACTAAATTTTACCATTACCTATTCGTATTAGTTAAGATCAAAACGTAATTTACATGAAGCTCAAATTAAAATTCTTATCGGTTATATAAAAAAACGACTCATCGTCAAGAATAATGGGTATATGACAAATATAAACCTCATAAAGTTACAATTTTTTATTTGAAATATTTTTCGAATGTTTAATAAATACAAATTAGCTTCGCAACATCAGATTTCTACTTGTAACCCATAAAGGCCAGAGAAATATTCAGATTTATTTGAAAAACTTCCATTAAATAATACTAGTCATTATAAACAATTTATCACCACTGAGTGGGTAAAATTCTTAGTACTTAGATGTTAAAGATAGTGGATACATGCTTTCCATTATGCGGCAGATAGTTTTATTATACACCAAGTGTTATGATGTTCGAAACACTTTGTAGTACATGAGTCTTTTTCCTCAATATATTTGAGTGTTTATAGCGAGGCCTTCGACAACACTTAAAATACATACTTAGTTTACATAATATTTACTTGACCTTAAATATTAACAACTTGCTTCTTCGCCTTTTCTATTTCATTTCGTCTGGCAACATTACTAATTATCTTGTGGATTCGGCAATTAACATTTTGTTACCATAAAATGCGACGTATTTATTTGACTATCTGAGCGAATATTAGCTTCATAATGAGGACACTGCCCTATGGAAATTGTTATTCGTAAGCGTAGACACATAAATAGCTTGACAAAGAAGGGAATGTAATCTGTAGGCCTATGCTGAATAATTACAAAATTCAAATCCATTCTTCGTGGAAACAAACATCTTTTAAGTTTCAGTATGTATGTAGTTAGTACTTCATGTCTTGTAAGATACAATGGATAATTCTTGTAACTGAAGTTCTTTGGTTCGTAAGACAACGTACGAAGTTACGATGTTTAGAGTTCAATGACATTTCGAAGTTCACTGATGTAAGCATTTATAAATGTTTGTATTTTCCTTCAACAGAGGGAAGCACTGCAGTTACGGTAGGAAAACGCAGTGTATTGCTTAACACGCATGCTGTAAGAACAATAAAAAGCTGAAGTAGAATTAAGTTCATCCAAATACGTATAAAACAATGTGAAAATGTAAAATTACAAAACTACAAAAATAAATAACAAAAGAACCATAAGAATTACGTAATTCTGAATATTTTTCATGTTAAATAATGTGAGAACTCAAAATTACAACTGAGAAATAATCTAATATTCCCTTAAACAGCATGTACCCAGCACTTACTAGATTCATGACAGACAGACCTCTTCAACTTCAAATATTGAAAAACTGGCGGGCTGAAATAAGGTTTTTGATATTTCGTTGCAACGCTGACATACGCTTTACACATTCTAACCAGTTACGAGTACTTGAACATCAATATTTTTGGGATGCTACAAGAGAAAACTTGTCGATTACTTACGTTACTCTTCCTGATATTAAAACTTAACTGTCCAAGGAATGTACTATTAATTAATGCTATTAGGTTGGCACCACTAATTAGGAATATGTCGCTTTGCAGTTGAGTTTCTGAATAGCAAAGATCATTGACACCACATGAACAGTTATGCAACGATAATTACAAAATTAAACGCAAATAAAAGTACAAATTATGCATGCACGAGCGTATGACTGTGTCGTGCTTGTCAACTTAGCCGAGGCTGCAAGATCTGTCTACAGACGCCCTTATGATTAGGGAGGAGAATTACAATGACTTGTTTGATATCAGATCAGGAGTTACGTGCCGCAAATAAAATGATACTAGGCGGAGTGGTGAAATTTGTCATGTGCTGCTGGAACGCAGGGTGGAGTAGAGCCGTTCATGAACCGTGGGCTTGGCTGTGCGTCTGTCCTATTTCCGCGAGTCGTGTTTTGTCTCCTATAATATTTCTAAGGGCGGGAACTCGTTATCTTGAAATTGCTAAAGCTATGCTAATCGCTGTGACAGATATTGTTGGTATGTTTTTTACCAGTAGCCGCTCCACAGGTTAGAACATTGTGTTGTAATACCAGTTCGAACCTCCTCTAGACAAGAGAATAGTTACGACATGAATCGTTTTGATATTTGCCATAAACATTCAAGGTACAATAAATAGGGTCAAATGACCAACTGTTCAGCGAAGGCGAAAATCCATGAATCATACAAAAGAAACGGTTAATTTTCTTTTAAATGTTAATAGTGTATTTTGCTTGGTTTTTTAAAAATAAATATTTGTCGTAGGATTTCATGTATTCACGGCGGTGAGTTTGAAGATGGCTGTCTTCTGGGTTGTTCGCCGTGTAGTCTGGTGGAAGTTTACAAACGTTTCAGAGATCCTTGCAATATCGCCCTGATAATGGAGGCTGCAAGGACCTCTGAAACGTCTGTGAACTTCTACCAGACTACACGGCGCAACAACCCAGAAGACATCCACCTGAAATATTTGTCGATGCTTGTAGTTAATTTGTATGCGTTCAAATTTATTTACGTATTTTATACATTACTATTTAATGCTTGTAACAACATGTGTTTTAGATTATATTCGATGTGCATGTTCAGTGAACTTTAACAGGATGTTTAACCTCTTAACTGACGTAGACAAGTTCTTGTACTGCAAGAAACAAACACTGAATTATTATTACGTATCACTGGAAGTTAGTGGCGCCGCACAGTGATAAGACGTAAAAGAAAAAAAAATCACTTGATGCATTGAACCTTAGTTCAGAAGAATAACAAGCTTGCCAGTCACCTAGGATGAGCAGAAATACAATTTGGTTTGCACGCCCAGTGGTCGCTGTGAGGAGGGATGTCAGTAGGTACCAATCTATTGTCGCCTCGAGCTGGACATTGCCAAGTCTGTACGTTCTGGACAGATGTCAGATGAAACGGAAGTATTTTATCCTGTATCTCGTTGAAACCGCCACGGTGGTCTAGCGGTTAGAACGCTGGCCTTGTAATCCTGGGATCCCGGGTTCGATTCCCGGCGGTGCCCGAATTTATAACCGGTTTCTCCGTGGCATCCCAACAATTACTCCATTCACACACAGAAGAAGGCAATGGCAAACCACTTCTGGATCATCTGCCAAGAACGTATATGAACAGGTCCCAGTCCGAGAAAAGGATGGAAGGATCCTGTTCATATGGACCTGTCGTCAGACAGAACACTAATAATAAAATAATCTCGTTGAAACGGGGGTGAAATTCATTGAGGTGGTTCAGGATAAAGGCCAATTGTGAGCTGTTGCAAACACGGTTATAATGAAATTTCTGGTTCCATAAGAGGCTGGCAGTTTCTTGGCTGACGAATGGACTTAAATTGCTTAGAAGAGATGGTAAAAGCTATGTAAGAGGTCTAGGGCGGCTGGAATCTAACCAAAGAAGTTCCGAATACGAAGCAGGGGCTCCACTAACTGAACCACGACGTTCAAACAGGAAGTTAAGGGGACTGGTTCGCTATTATTCTGTTACAGTAACTTCATTGGCGTTGTTATCTGAACTAGTAAGCGGTGAATAGCCATTGACGCATGTCATTTGTATGGATCTGGAACAAGGACTTTGGAAGCACTAAGAAGGCCAGAAAAATGTAATAGCCAAGCTTGTTCCCCATTAGACTACATAGATCGGTGTAGGTGAGCTAAATATTGCTGTTTGAATGAGCGAGTAATGTGGACTCTGTTGTGTGAGCGGAAAATAAAATTGCACTTTATGAGTTTTGTGGTTCTTATGATGGTGAAGATGGTGATATTCAAATGACTTTAAGAAATACTTACCAAAATAGAGATGCTATTTAAAATATGGTAGATATATGATATCGTCGAGGTCATTTATCAATAACCCAGAAACAGAAGGGAAATCGGAAAACCAAGACAAGATGGTCTTACCAATCTTGAGTCTCGGAATAGGTTCAAGTGGCCTCATCCCTGTCAAAGCAGACAGAATAATAATAAATCGAATATCGATAATTATAAGATGTGAAAAGGGGAAAGACGATGTTTAATAGAATAAAGACTGGTACCATAATACAGCATGGGATTATACATATACAGGAAGTTCAAGGAGACGGTGGAAAGATGACAAGGGGGTTGAAGCCCTTCCCTGGCCTTGAAGCGTGTAATTTGTTGACGTCTACCATAACTTTAGCAGAGATTAAGCTCTTTAAGGAGAAATGAAGAAAGGACCAAAATGGAGAGAATAATATACTGAAAAGATGGATAATTTAAGGGTAAATATGTTTGATGGGGATTAACAAATAAGAGTGAGATTGTAAGATTTGAGGTTTTCACAGCTTTGAGTATGAAGATTTCTGTCTTCTGGGTTGTTGCGCTGTGTAGTCCGGTAGATGTTTACCGACGTTTCTGAGGTCATACTGCCTCCGTCATCAGAGCGATGAATCTTCAACAGTGAGATTGTATGGAGACGTTTTATGAGTTAATGAACAGAGAAGCCAAAAGAAGGTTTTGAACGTGAAAATAAAATTAAGAGTTAAGAGGGGCCGAGATAAGGAAGGGGATAGGAAGGAGGCAAGGAATGAAGGAAGAACTTGGAAAGACAGAGTAAGGTAAAATCGGTTGTCATACCACCGACCGAATGCAATGGAGACGTAGGAAAAATAACAAGAGATGGTTTTTATCAGATGCCAAAATAAGCTATGTAAAAAATAAATCATCGTTACAAAGACTTTTTAACTATTAAAGAATTGCGGAAGAGGTTCGTAAATCTTACAGACAATTTCGACGGCCATCAAGCACATCAACCAAGAATGGCGAAGGCAAAGACTGTCTCCGAAACGTTAGAAATTCACTTTATACTAACACAGCTGATCTCCCGAGAAAACTTCATCGCGTCTTAAGACGTATTACGGTTCTAGTAGCTGGTTGCTTGAACTCCTACAAAAATGTTATTGGCTGATTAGTCACAGCGTTGCTGTCTTGTGAGTGTAACTGCGTTTGTCCTTGATATAGGCGTATCTCCTATAGAAATAAAACGTGTGACCTTCGGTCCCCGTCAATTGCTTTAAACGCCAGTTATTTGCCCTGTTTCAGTTGACTAGTTGATTCTGATTCTTTCTTATATAGACTGTCGGAGGTTTAGTATATATGCGGGCCGCACGTTGAAGGTTATTAAATTCATCGCCAATTAGAGCTCATAAATTCTTAGACCTCAGCAAGAGGAAGTAAATTGCGTTGTTATAACCGAAATAATTTTGATATAAATTATAAAAATGGGGGAAGTTCTATTAGATACCTGTAAAATCATTGCTGTAGAAGCAAACGAAGACAAATTTAAGTGTATGTTCATGTCTTGTCACCAGAAAGCGAATGATATTATAATAGTTCATCTTTGGAAACATTTATAAAATGTCATTGTGAAGTAGATCAAATGTGAAAATATCTTCACGGCGTCTCTTTGTTCAAAATTTGAAGGAATCATCGACATATCAAGCGACAAGACTATTTGACTGCTTAATTTACTTGGTTATTTTGCGTAGTAGTACAAAATGCTAAAATGTATAGAGCCAAATAAGTTAGCACATCGATTATGATTCACGAAATAAGAATGATTAAAATGAAGAGGGGGATGCTTTCGTGAGATTTTTCAAAATATTAAGATGTCACGTGCTTGGTATAATTGGGGAAGACCACGAAAAATGTGTGGCTGTCCGGGACAGTAGGTGACCTTTTAGTGAACTGTGTAGAACGCGTAGTTAAATTGAATGACTTAATTAGGATTTTTCTTTTATTCCACTTTGACGTGCAACGGAAACAAAGGCTGGCAAGTGAAATCTGAAGTAACTTTCATTGTACGTCTCATCTAAGACTTGTCAAGATCTGTGACTTTGACCCATTTTGTTTTATAATGTTCTTTTCCTGTACTTACAACGAAAATATCTCAAGAAACGTGACCCTTCCGTTCAGAATGTAATGCGTTTCTTTTGTAGCAAATGCTGTAAATGAAAATATAATGGGAAATTTGTGTAGGCCTAAATAGTCTACCGGAATTTGTTATTTCCGAAACCATTTAATGGTACCTGTATATTCCACTTATCACGACATTCAGTAACACTGTGTTTTTCTCAGAGTGTAGGCCTGTTTATTAATTAGTCTTATTTGTTATCAGCATAAATAGCGATTATTTCTTAAACAGCATTAACACTTTGCGGTCCTTTGTCTGTATGTTTAATTACAAGCTCTAAAATACTTACGTTATTATATAAAATAATACAGTCGTTAATTTTGTAAACACAAATTAAACCGTCTTTTATTACCAAATTTAAAAAAAAAAATATTTGGACCTGTGGTATCTAAACTGAAACAATTTGAATACCCAAAAGGATTGATCTCTATAATGAAGATTACAATTCATATTTTATCTAATTATATCGGTCTGGTGCGTACTTTATATGAAGCTGAAATCGAAATTTGTCAATTTCCTCAACAACAGTTCGTCAAAGTAAGTTATTTTTGAAACAGAATATTATATCTAATTTCAGTATTGCTGGACACTTGGTGAGTTTTCAGGTTTTCGCGGCTGTGAGTATGAATACGACTGACTTGTTATGTTTCGCCGTGTAGTTCTGTAGAAATTGACCGATGCATCGAAGGTGCTTACTACCTACATTATTAGGGCGCCCTGATGATAGAGGCGGAAAGCGCATCTGTAACAGAGTTGGTTAATTTGTACGAAATTACGCTGCGAAACATCATATAAGACAGTGTGGTCACGAAGCGTTCATATTTGCTGTAAGCCCTACAAATTCTTCTATTTACACACAATTTTAGTTAACTTGTTTTACAGAATTGTATATGTAAATTTTGTTCTGCGTGAAATTCTCGCTAGGGATAGATCCATTTCGATTATGAAGAGAGTTACTTCTATATAGCAGTAAGATTAATAATGTTTGAATCGGTACTTTCTTATCTAATTATATTTTTTATATCTTGGTGCTTGGACATAGGGTAACATGTAATAGATGTTACATTCTCTTTTACAGATGTCTACGTAATTCCATTGGTCTCCATGATGTGTCAGTAGTCCCCCTAAAGTGATATTCGGTAAAAGAACAGAAGGGCAAGGTGGTTGTGACGTCGGTGGGGAGTCAAAGAATAATGAAGCATCTTCTTCGAACCTTGGCGGTGGCTGATGTCTTACCTCCAAGACGACAAGCAGGTCGCGTCACGTGTTTACGTTTTCGGTACTTCACCTCTCTCAACTCATCTCATCCTTGGTGAGTACTTTGTCCTTGATCTGTAGCGTTGAATGTGTCACTAAAGTGACTTTATTACGACAAACACATTTTTTAAAATCTTGTTGTAAATAAGAAGATATTTCAGTGGTTTGTTCTGAGGACGATTCGAAGTTATTCTTGTCGTCTGCTGACCGGTGCCGTCTTTGTACAACGTTATTCACATTTCTGGTCGAATATTAATAAGGTTAATGAGATATTTTGGGGGTACCCCCAATTTTAGTTTAATTTTTAGATTATTTCTGAATGCATTAAATAATCGAAGTGCCTAAATTATTTAACACGTGCAGTAATTGAATCTACTCGTATATTTTGTAATAGCCACATTAAAATATTTAAACTTATTGGAACTTAGCGCGGTCACTTAAATTTGCTCTTTTGGAATTCATAGATTAAAATAAACGATAAACGGAGCAAATAATCTTGATTAAATATTTGTTGTATGTTCATGAAAATTTTATTATGTAATATTTAAAAATATAAGTAAGTTACATTGATGATTAAACTTCATATACAGATTATTGCTTATATTAAGAAGTTTTAAAGTACTTCGAGTCCAGATTCTATACACATTTAGTGATTTCTTCGTTTTGCACAGTACTTTTCAACCTAATATGAAATTACTTTTCCTAACTTGTTACACAGTCGGTTTTATCGATGTTTATCAGAGACGATAACTGATTTATCGATCAGTTTTACGACAATTAAGGAATTCAAGGTTATAACTGTGTATTGGGTTTTAATTTTATTTTGTAACTCACCAATCTATAAGGTTTTGCCTATTTAGAATTTTGGCGGGCAATCACACGAAGTTTAAGCACTTGGGTGGTTTATCTCGGAATTAATTTCTTAGTAATCATTCTGAACACGCTTTAAATATATCTTCATTCCCTTGACAACCTTAGTTAAAACCCAGATCGAATAGGCTCACTTAGAAATTGGTCACGTTTAGTCATAATCACCAAATTGAAAGGAACCCATGTAAATAAGTTTACGAGGTGTTAAACTTATAGTTTGCAGATAATTTATCAGCTAGACCACTCTTGTGTATAAGAAGTCCTTGAAATGTTATTTTTAATACTTTATAATATTCTGAGTTCGTAACATGTTCTAGTGATGTGCAAATACACATTCATATTTAAAAGAAACTTCTTTACTCTGTGTTGATTAATATGCTTGTAGTCGCTTAAGATTGTCAGTACAGAATTTGTGAGTAGCTGTTTATGAATCAAGAGTTCATTTTTCTCTATTCATACCCTGAAAATCTAAAGAATGGTGCTAATTTGTTCATCTTTAAGAGTAAACAGGATGGTCTGAAAAGAAAAAATGTTAGACATAATTCTAAACAGCCTTCCGAAGAACTAAAGCAAATGCACTCTCCTTATTAGAAAGGCGAGCAAATACGTGACAAATAGCTGTTATTGCTTCTTACTTTCTTCACTTTTCGTGTCATGAAACGTTTATTATAAATATGCGTAATTTAAGAACTCATACATATATTTATTCTTCAAGTCTATACACAAACCATTTTAATATTGATGTTTAAAATTAAAATTGATATAAATAATTCGCGCTATTCATCGTTTTTCTCGATGTTACAATTTGCGCTATATATTACAACATGTTTCGATGTCTCAGCATCATCTTCAGGTTTATTTTTTTTAAAACTATTCAATATTTTTTAATGCACGCTTTTCGGTAATTGTAGATTGTAGGTTGTAGTTGTGGATGTTCCTTTTATCTTCTGATTCTTTGCATATTATGTGGCGTGTTTATATTATTTTTTTCATCACGACCACTATAAACTTAAGAACTCATGTTTTGTGTTTATAACTTAGTTAATTAATCAAGGCAAAAATTGTAAGACTTTGACGTGTTTTGCCTCCGACTTTTAACACCAAAAGAGTTTTTACAACCCTTCCCGGTCTGTTTATTTTTATGAGGATTGTTCTACATGACTCATAGCCCATTATGTGGGTATTTGTGTTAAAAAAGAAAATTAATTAAAAAATAAAGATAACAGTGGCACTTCAGAAACCCAGAAAGGTTCCATCGTGAAATTAATTTGAGGAACTCTGTCTTAAACTTTTGAAGCCGAAGCTCGGCTGAATAATATTTAAGAAATCAGTCCGTACCTTAGAGAAAACACTACACTTCACCATTACGAATGTAATAAATTAATGCTGTTTAAGGAAATAATTACTGTTTACTCAAAGACTCGTATAAAATCGACAAATACAAAATGCAGAGTTACTGGTTGTTAAAGAAGTGTTACGTATAATTACCACTGGAATTTGAAGAGTTTAAGTTGAATTTATTTTGTAGCATATTCAAAGATCTTAATATTCCATTAATTTAAATGTGTTATGTTTAATTAAACGTGTATAAGAGTATCAGTATGGGTCTGTTAGGCTTTGTTATGAGCCAGACAAGAATGTCGAAGTGAAATTTCATTCAAATCCATCTGTCGAGAGCAATTCCATCAAAAGTGGTGTCCTGCAGCTCATAAACCTGATTTTTCTTCAGACGTTCTTTCGAATGGAGGGGACTGAGTCATTGCCCTAATACTGTAACCCGTTGTGCTGGATCCGCAGCGATTATGCAATGGTTTTACTACGTCACCATGCTGTGTTACTTGTATAATGCAGCACATTAAGCCTATTCGGCGGCCCCCGTGACCGAATGTTGACTAGGGTAAGGTGGGGTGAAATGGGAAAAAAAATTAAAATGTCAAATCATACATTGCTCTTAAACATGTCTTGCAATTACAATTAGACAGCTGAAAATCTTGATTATTTAGCTTACATGTCCATGCAACTGAAATTGTTCTAATCGTCTACAGTTTCTGTGTTCTGCATCACCAAATCCACTCTAATTCGGTTGGGTAAACGGAGTGATTACAAAGGATGAATCTGGTCAAAACATTCGTCACATATTTAAATCCCATGCCAGAATATAAGCTTGCAAAAATAACACATTTTATTTATTACGACTCTGCTTGATTTCGTGTTGTCACGTGTTTTGTGGAGACATTTTTTTCCTTGTCCTTATTATCGCCACAATTATCGTGTTACCAGTTTTTGCTTTCCCTTGTCATTCATTTTTTTAAAACCAGGTCGCAATATTTAAAATGGTATTTTCCACAGAACACGTAATTTTCTTGACTTTCATGGTTATATGATTCTCTTTCTTGTAAGGAAGAAAATTATATATCTTTATAAATTATAGTCTTTTCATACCTGTTTTCAGTGAAATGGTCCCGCTTTGCGACTGTGCTTTCTTTTGTTCCAACCTTATCTATACTTTGTTTGTACATATTTTATATATTAAATCTTGTCCGTCTAATCACAATAAATTCTTATTAAATATTAAAATATTACAATAATTAACATTTAAAATATTTAAAATATTAAATGATGTTCTTTATCGAAATATTCGATTTACATTAGACCATCATTTTTCATGTTTCACGACATGTTTCAGTTCCTAAAAGAACCATCCTCAGGTGTATATAATTATATAAAGCTTCAAAACGATAAATAATTCAAATACAATTTTTCATACATTTGTACGCTTCGCAGAGGTGAGAATATTTATTATTTTGTTCTACTCATAAACGGACTGGTTGGGTTTTTTTCCGGGGATGCCATTAAGTCTTTAAATAGGTACTACCCTTGATGTCAATTCTTCTAATGGTGCCTTTGGTATCTTATTAGAACTGGACTTCAGGTCTGTGTGTTATAATATGTGTATCAGTGGTTGAGTAGAATGTACGGTTTGCTTAAAGATGATACGTGGACACGTTGCATATGAAGTCCGGAGATTCAGGTGGTTGAAATTTCTGCGCAGCGACCTTCGACTCTGTGTGCCTGGAAATCACGTAACTAGGACATTGTCGCATTTTTGTTGATCGACCCAGAAATGTCGTGCTTACAAGTGAACCACTTGAAAAACCATTGCAAATACTGCTTCCTGTTTATTCTATAGCTTTCAAATGATAGGATTGATGAATTTGAAACTATGTGAAAGGAGTGGTCGTGGTTTATTTTTAGATACTTTCTATAAAGATTTCCGTCTTCTGGGTTGTTGCGCTGTGTAGTCTGGTAGATGTTAACCAACGTTTCAGAGGTCATACTGCCTCCATCATCAGAGCGATGAATATGCCAATAGGGTGTGAGGTGCTAACGTTGGTTAACATCGACCAGACTACACAGCGAAAGAACCCAGAAGACAAATCTTCACCGCTGTGAGAACCTCAAATCTTACGTACTTTCTATCGTTTGCCTGGAGAGACTGAGGAAAACACGAAAAGCCTGTAACGATAGCTGGTTTGAACGCCGATATTTAAACCCGGGAATTTTAAAATACGAAGCAGAAATGGCATCCACTCGGCCTTGAAGTGTTGGTTGAAAACTTCCTCTTCCACGGCCTGTGATTCCCAGGTTAGAATACTTCGACTTAGAATTATTCATTTGTTTGTAGTCAACTGTTATCTTTGCCCTTGGAATCAAGCAGAACGATTCATAATTCGATTCAGACCTCTCTCGTTAAATAGTATTTTATTTTTATTCTGTTTCCTATATTTCTCCTTATCTTTAAACTCAGTCTGTTGGTTCTTGTGGGAAATCTCTCTTTATAACTTCGCCTAATTGAATTGTCTGACAATGACCGACTTTTGTGAACCGCCACGAATGTGGCATATCGTTTTGGTACAAGGCTAAATGTTGGAACTTTCTTTAAGATAGCGTTGGCCCCGTTTAGAACTTCGGTTCCTATAATATCACCTACTGCATTTTAATGGCTGAAATGTGATTTGGCCTACTCACGTGCTAGTAGCGGTGACATTTACGTCTGGTTTAGTGACGTGTATAATTTGCATTTATCAAAATGACCTCGTACAGAACATTAACCCGTATTGTTCAAACTAATCCATCCTGATGATTGGTTCTATTGTTAGATAAGGCAGTGGAGATATCTGTCTACGAAATACAAAAGAATAGTCGAAGGTGTGACATTAATCTGATGTATATTTTTTGATATTTTTCTTTGTCCTGATTCAAAAACCACACGCTACACCCAAAAATATGATTCAGTCTAATTACATGATTTCGTCAGGAACGTTTTGGGCAATCGATAATAGCAAGAATTTGTATTCGATTAATTGTCTTCATGTACTACAGTCTTTTCTGAGAATTGAATATTAGCACAATCGCTCAAGAAATTTTACAACATTAATGGAACAAGGGTTTGCCATTGGTCGTCACCCTAAGCCAGATAAATCCACTCCATATACATATGCCCTAGGCCTTAGCCTACTATATTTTTAAGATTTATTTTTGTTATTATCCTCCCATTTTCGACTAGTATTACCAAGTTGTTTCTTTCCTTCAGGTTTTGCAATAATCGAGGCCCTGTGTAAAATTTATGGGGCTGTTTAAACATGTTACACTATTTAAATACTATATTTGTAGTTATCTCAGTAGAAACATTTTCATGAATATTCTGAAGGACGGTGTAGGTGAGTAACGACAAGGAGTTTAGGCCGGCATCTTGTAGTAGCAGTCACCTTCAGCTGTTCTAACATGGTGGCCATGCGAGATTTGATATTGCAATCTCACAGTTCTGTGTGTGGTCGGAAATATTTAGGCTGCGTGGTACTTTATGGCGTTCGTTTGGACATGGCTCGTTTGAAATGGAATATATATCTGTGGTTGTGACTTCACCTGAAGTATTTAGTTAATGAAGTCTGTTTTGGTGTTTAAAAACTTACGTGATATTTAAGACAGTATTGGATCACTTCTCTTTTGTAATTGTGTGATTTTGGTTGGATGCCTCTCTGGAATTTGAACCCAGAAGTGTTGAGATCGCTTTGGCTGATGGACTATGTGACTTGGGGGGGGGGGGGATACTTCGGCTGGAACGCTCTAGGGTCACCGAAGACCCATCTTATATGGACCCATCAATGTTGGAACCAATTGTTGTTTGTTTGTTTGTTTGTCAACAGTCTTTCGACTGGTTTGATGTGGTCCTCCATTTTCGCCTATCTTGCGCCAATCTCTTCATTTCCACATATTTTTCGCAGCCCACATACTCAAAAATCTGCGTCACATATTTCAATCTTTGTCTCCCCCTACAATTCTTCCCTTCAACTGTTCCTTCCATTACCAAATTAACCGATCCTGGGTGCCTCGGAATGTGTCCCACCGTCCTATCACTTCTTCTCGTAAGATTTTTCCATAGACTTCTTCCTTCGCCATTGTTGTACAGCAGTTTAACATAATGGTTCCCATTGTTGTGTAACAGTGATGTGGCTTGTCCACTTTAGGAATGTTAGTGTACTCCAGAGTTCACTTTAACAATTTTGTAAGGGTTTTTTGACGATGGTGTAATGCAGTCTAAATTTTTGGTTCTTTTTACTTTTTTCATCGGTTGATGCGGAAGCGTTGTGTGTATTATATGAGACGATAGGCAAGATTCAAAAATAGAAGAATTTAGAATTTACAGTCTTGTTTTAGGTACGAAATGAAATATAATAAATTTTTGAATGTGAAATTCGAAACATAATAGTGTCTACGTAATTTATATGAACCTCTTTTCTCGGCTAATCTTACTGTAGAAGTGTTACCATTCCAGAGATTTCAAATTTTTGAAGTAACATTTTGCAGACGAGCGGACGCTTTTTATTCCTGTCGTTGACAACTGAATTTCATTTTTTTTAGCAATATTATTGTAAGTTATCGGTCGTATTTATCTCAGTATTTGCCTTCCGCATTGCTTCAATGACAACGTAACTTACTACTTAAGTCGCCTCAAGTTGCGACCTCGTATGAGGAAAAAAACTTTGGCGTTTTAACTTACCGGTCAGCTAAGTGACTTTCTGGCAACAGATCCCGAAGGTTCAGCACTACTGACGCTGGAGGCCGCCGGTACATTTTTATGAATAATTTAAAGTTGTTCGCACTGTCAGAAACTATTTCTTAGAACTTCCTTTAATTCTTATGATGGTTTTGTTTTTAAGCTTAAATAGTGACGTAATAATTCACGTGTGATTTTGAAACATTTTCAAGTAACTCCATGGATCGGTGTCCTTGAGAAGCTAATTTAAGCTTGGTTATTGTGAAGTCCTGAGGTTCATTACCATGTTCACCAAAAATATGGAGCTATTCTTTTGAGCCTGTTACATGGAGCTAGTGTCTACCTATGTAATTGACTCAGCAGATTAGGCTTGGCTTCAATGCCTTATAACTGAGGCAGAGCCGATGGAAAAAGTCTAAAATATGACAGTTTAATAACATAGCCTCGTCAGAACCCGTCAAATATACAGATATCTTGCTGGTTTATAAAATAATGGAAATGCTTTTCTGTTATTTGAACTTAGGTTATGTGTGATTGATAAAGTTATGAAATTCGTCAACTTTCCATCAAGGCAACATTTAATTTAGTAGTGCAGTTTACAAGTTAGACGTTCAATTTTAAATTTGCATTGCAGAAGCAATCTTTGGGAATGTAGTGTGTTTATTTATATAGGATATGAGAGTTTCACGCCGGTGAGTCTGAAGATTGCTGTCTTCTGGGTTGCTTCGCCATGTAGTCTGGTAGAAGTACAGTCACCCTGATGACGGAGGCAGCAAGGACCTCTGAAACGTCGGTAAACAACAACCCAGAAGATAGCAATCTTCTGTTTATTTCTAGTCTCACACAATTTTAATTCTATATCTTGATGAAACTGAACGCACTGTAGCAGCAAGCACTAGACAAAAAGTGACAAAATCCCAGTTTAAAGGTGGAAACGGTTCAAAGATCCGTATAAAAAAATCTGACGGCTATCCACTTTGGCGGTAGTGAATGGAACAGCTGAAGGTTTCGTTAAAACCCACGGAAGTGTTTCGAAAGGTACCGATTTCTGCTAGGACATTTCTGTTTTGCTTCATTCGCTGTGTGAAACATCAGAACAAGAGGCTTCTCGCGAGTTCCGAATGATATCGTGAGTTCTGTGACGTCATCGGAAGCGCCGTAATTAGCCACCTTGCTAGTGAAGTTCACACACGTTTTTAAAAATAATATTTTCTATCAACAGACCTTCACTGTGTTGGTAAGTTACTAAACCAGTCACTTAATTGTTAATTTTTATAACCTAAATCAACACTATGCACAAATAACGACAATACGATTATATATAAAAGACCTATATTGGTTTGTGTCTGATTTTTTTCAACTGCTCAAACTGTTTGTGGGTAAATCGGTTAAGAAACCATATTCTGACACAAAATCTACAGGTAAAATAGTAGCCAATGTCCGTCACGCTTGACCGTAATATGCAGGAATACTGAAGTTTTGATGGCGGCGTCCAGGATTGGGGTCTGTGTCACTCGGAAGGCTGGAATCTGCAGTCGATATTCGTGTTGGTGCGTCTGACAGAAGATGTTTTTAACATTTAATTAATTACGAAAAGAAATTTTATAAATGTAATACTTTCATTACGATATGAAATAAAATAGTGTATTATCTTTTTATTGCTGTTTAATACAAAAAGTTTGTTCAAGTCGACTTTGTCGAACCATACGCTAGGCTAGTAATTTGAATACTTGATATGTCACCAGCTTTCACATCTTCACTGGAGGCGTTACTTATTAAGGTTATGAGTAAATGTTGGACTCAGACTTGGAGTTGGGTTGACGGAGAAAAAGCTCAGAATGTAGAAATACTTAACTTCCTGCCTGGATACACACGATTAACGACTAACATAAATGCGGAAATATGTGGAAGGTACAACGTTGGTAACATAGTTGAAGAAATCGCTTATAAAATATAATAAAGTAGAGGGTGGAAGAACCGTGTGTATGCGATAGATAAAGCCAGGAGAGGTGCCATCAAACTCGAATCATTTTGTGGTAAAACACTGAAAGAGATAATAACAGAACCAAAAAGAAGGAGGAATTAATAATAGATTGGTTGTGGTCTTGTGGATTGGGATAACATGAAGAACGTTTGTGTTCATCTTCAGGGCGAAAAGGAATTTGAATAGGGCATGGATGTTTAGTGCGAATTTCCTTTACATATCATACTACAATTTTAAGCTTATTAGATGTGATGCATTGCCCATATGTCTGGATAATTAGCCATAGGGATGATGTTCTATTAATCACACGAATCGAAAGGCATGGAAGACATGTGGCCCATATTCCAACTTGAAGACACGATTTTATAAAACACAGATCGGAATGTAGAAATTTTGGAAGACGCCAAAGGAGGAAACAATTTGCTCAGCTCTGGAACAGGTCAATATTATAGGAAATTGTGTGTGGAGCGGATTCATACCAGCCTCATTCCTTCTCTTTCGGCAGATTGATGTATACGTCTACCCGGGTTACGGCCTGTCCTGAGAGAGGTTTTTGTTTAGTCTCTCGGCTATCATGAAGTAGGCCACAGACAACTCTGAAGAAATTCTAAAAACTCACCACCGAAGATAGTCTTCCTAGCTCATTTGGCGTCATGTAACTGGTTCAATTAATCATTCTTTCGCGAAGTTCCTTCCTTATTTTAGTGTCAGCTATTAAATAATATTTGACGTCACGGTTCGTGATTTCATTACTCTTTAACACAAAACGAATAATTTAAAAAAATAGGTCGGATATACATAATGGATGACCTGTTCACAAGAACGAGTGTTTACATGGAGGTTAAAGGTCTAAAGGTTGAATTGCTCTCCGCGCTTATGTCATGGCAACTGGAATCAGTTAATTGGACAATTGACCTTTGTTAAGTGATTGGCCTGTTGCTTCTTGACGTCATTGTCTCAGTGGGACGGTCAAACACACCTACACACTTACACAAGTCTGACAATCTGACAATCTGACAGTATATCTGCTGCAGGTATTGTTATACACTTGGCGCTTGCACGAAATTTTGATTCATCGACAAGTAACCTAAGCCGATATAAGATGCACGTGGGAGACATTTCGTTACGTCACTGCTGTTCGCACAGGACCAGCAAATGGAAATGCAGGAGAGAAATAGTCATCGTGAAAAGTAGTAAGTTCTGAGGGAAAGAATTGAAATCGCGGGTGAGAGATGTTCTTGATCTGCTTGGGTTGAACTCTGGATTCCCGGAATGTTGACACCCGCGATAGAAATTATTCGTTTGTACGAACTTGAGTGAGTCAGATGGAAACAGATGTTCAGGTCCGTCCCTGTTTGGAAGCTACTTGTACAGGTTATACGCCCATCGCCCGCTTTCGTTCTTCCCGCTCGTCAAGAGACCATGAGGCCAAACACAAGAGCCCTCAAGGAAAGGGCGTTCCCACCCCCGACAGGTACAACTTCGGGGCTCACGTCTCCGACTTATTAGCATGTGAGGGTTCCTGAGTAAGATCAGGATAGTATTTTGGTAAACTCTCTGTGGCTAATCACTGTGCACTGGACGTGAAGAGAGGACTTTGACGTAAAGCTCCAAGCATCGTTTTACCCTAACAGTGGATGAAGCTGACGTGTTATACCGACACGTCTTCCGTTTCACCCCTGACAGACACTGGACCGAGACCCTGCCAGGGTGTGGAAAGAGAAGAGAATTTTTTTTCATTTACTTAGAATCTAATCTGGTTAATTAAGCCCGTATCCAGTTAATTTATGATCGGATAGTATATAATTAGGTGTGGTGGTATGGACACGTAGAAATGAGTTTGAGAACAGTGTAGGTTGCAAAAAAGGGGAGGCTGGGACTAATTGGATAAACAGTTACAGGAAACCGTGCGAAGAAGTTGATGCATTGCATAGAGAACTCAGCCTTTTCAGACCTTGGACCACATTTGCCCTTTCTTGTAGACTCGCGGGCCTTAAGGAAGGTTATAAAAGGGGGCAGTTTATTGAAACGCCATGGCTGCTTATTTAAGATATGCTTCATTCAAAGTACTTCACTGAGTTTAACAGTTGATCTCGACAATAGGTATTGCATAACACTGACGTCTTAAAGGGTTCTTTTATATGTAACCATTTTCATCAAAGAAACAGTTACTACAAAAAAAAAAGAACGTACGCCGTCCGCACTGAAAACTTCGACGTACCTCTGATTGGTTATCCACAAAAAATGCGTGGTGATTTGAATGATCTAGTCCTGTGACGGGCTTTTGTGAAAACGACAATGAACTGTTTGGATTTTATTACGATTTAAATCAAGGAAGATTCTGTGTTCTGAACGTGGCTCTAATAGGGTTGATCTTACTGGTGATTGGTGATATGTGGTTTGTGGTTTTTCGAAAGAGGGTCCATCGTCAGTAACTGTCAATCGGTCACGCTTGTGTTCTGTGAACTCACGTCGGAGTGCCCACACATGCAGAGGGTTGCCGTTATAAATTTGGTTTACAACATCTCGTTAATTCATGGTCTTCAGTGTACATTGTGAAAGATCATCTTTGTAGAGGCGGTGACGAATCACGATTTTATTAAATCCGATCCATTGGCAAATGTCTGGTGAATTTTTGTCCGTACTTCAAGACCTTATTCCTGAGATTTCTCGCTATCAGAAATTACCTGTGAACATGAGTCTGATTCTCGGCGGTTATGGAGCTACGGATATTTGAAAATCGCCCTGAAGATGGAAACTGCAGTGGTTACCGAAACGTTGGCAGGCCTGCAACATTTGACGCGTCTCGCCCCGAAAGCCGAATTAGTTTACTTTCATTCGACACAAAGAAAAAACAGAAACAAAATATATCTTGTATTCCGTTGCATAGATAATTATAATTACTCAGCTGATAGTGAAATACCTTGGGTTTTTAGAACCGAAAAATATGTCCTAGTATTAATATTTATAAAATCTTTTCTTTGGATCATATACAGAGGCAGTTAAATCCTTTTTAACGTCGATACAAAATATTTATTGAAGATATATTTTCATGCCATCCCATCTACTTCTAGATCTTCTAAGAGGTTTCTTCCCTCGAGGATTCGGTCCAAAATTTTGCATTTCTCAATCGTGTCCCACTGAATGTTGCATTCAGAAATGATTGTACGTTTTAAATTTCTCTTTCCAAACACGAATGGTCGTAAAAACAGTCAACTTATTTGATTTTTAGGTTACTCACGAGAGGTTCAGTGAACCGGTTCTAGAAGTTAAGCTAATGTGGATAGGAGATAAACGTGTTGATTCGCTTCCAGCATCCCACTAAGCTACTTGCATCTGAACTTGCCCGCGAGGTTCAACCATTATTTTGCAAGCATTCAGACCATTAAGGAGGGGAAAGTAGCTCACGAGGAGGGTCCACATGGCTCGCTACGTCTGTCGAAGTAGATGCCATTATTTCTAATAATGAGCTATTGAGTAAGCTAAGATATGTTAACGTAAAACTGTTAGCGCTTGGAAATTGCTTGGAAACAAAAATGGAAGTATGTTTAGCAGTAAAAGGAATTCAATTTAATATTACTCAATGGTCATTTTCATCAGTTTTTCTTCTCATTGGTTTTCTATTTTCTTACATCTTTGTGACATTTGTTCCTATCCTTCTTGTATATTTCCTTACTTATCAATTTTATTTTATTCCTGAATTTATTGTCCTTTCTTCTGTCTTTCGTCTCTTGTAACTCTATGTTCTTCATTCTTTCCTTTTTACTATCCTTTATTTTTTCTTTATACTTTAATTTTTTACTTAATTCCTATTCTTTTTATTGCCTTATTCTTTCATATTTCTTCTTTGTGCTTTCTTCTTCCCTCCTTTCTTTCTTTTTG
This sequence comes from Zootermopsis nevadensis, assembly GCF_977971745.1. NCBI lineage: Eukaryota > Metazoa > Arthropoda > Insecta > Blattodea > Termopsidae > Zootermopsis > Zootermopsis nevadensis. Next base: position 6,952,308 of record NW_028259144.1, on the reverse strand, counting down.
TCCATACAAGCCTATTCTCTTATTTAGTCTTATTCACCTTTCTTTGAACACTTGTAAGAGAAATTTCAGTGGTTTAAGATAAATCGTGCAAGTGGCACTGTATGATGTCGATTTTAATTTTGTGTCCTACGAATCGTAGGTTAGCACATTATTTCCATAAGTGTTTCTTATGCCCAGTTATGCTCTTAGCTTTAGAGATTAAGATTGTTCATCATCTGTTTACGTACTTGGACTTTATTTCAATAACAACTATTAGGGGCCTATCGCGTCTAGTAATTATTAACGATGTGATTCATGGATGATACAGACATAATTAAAGATAATTTCTATGGACTTTACTTAGGGAGACTGAGTAAAACCTTAGAATAGTCAGTAACCGCCCTAGATTCGGTCTTGATATTTGCTGAATACGAATGAGTCAGGTAGATGTAAACTTGCTTCGTGTGATTGAAAAACATTTCTTATAGCGGTTGCTACACGAGAGTATGTTAAGGCCACTTAGGTGATTAACGTGTTAACTGTAATTAAACATATAGTGTAAATAACGGTTCAGTTCTACACGTTTATTACTTTGACACTAGAGTACAGGTCGGTGCTGTTTTAAGTTACTGTAATTGTGTATGAAATGCTGAAGGGGAGATTTAGGTACAGTTTTGCTGTGTTTTTCCGTGAATACACTTTCCCTGCTCATGGCGACTACAGCTTGTACTTGTGATGTCCGAGATATTTGCTCATGCATTTTCGTGTCTCTAGAAAAAATACCTTAAGTCTAGGTACATCACCGATTGGTCTGTTACAGGCGTAAACATTGAATAAAATGTAATTCAATTCAATTAATTTATTTAAGCGCTTGACAACAATCAGATAAAGCCGATAACAGCCAAACACTGAACAACAGTACAGGATAAAATATAATATAACAATTAAATTATTTTCAATAATAATAATAAAAGTAATACATTACAAATACAAAAACAAACAAATTAAACTAAATATATAAATGTACCATATTATTAATAATAATAATAATTCAAATCATTTCTTGAATAATAATTCACAATTAAATGGGCTAAATAATATGCATAAGTAATATAATAATTCAGTTCATTAATACTATATAAATACAATAAACAATAAAAACATAAAAAACCTTACAAAATTAAATACCACAAAATATGGACAAAATGAAATATTTTAAATACTATTTGATACTAGAACATCTCCAAATAAATAAATGGAAAATATTTTTTTTGGGTAGATGATTATCGCTCAGCTAGTCAAAAAATTCTCCCGAACTTTAATGCAACCCGGAAGTTTATTATCGTGTCTACAAGAGTTCGTCACTTGTACCTGCCCTATCTCATTAATGCAGTTCACACCCTCAAGTTATTTATTTAACACCTATTTTAATATGAATTCCTATGATCTGCACACGTCAGTTAAGTTACAAAAAAGGCATCTTAAAGATTACGCATGCTTGCATCCTGTTTAATACAATAAGAGGCATGTCCGGCACAAAAGGTGTGCTGCTGTACGATCAGCTTATCCGTCCTATGACGGCTTATTCATGGCAGATTTGTAAGTCCGATGCGTGCAGCCATGCCACGAAGCTGCAAGCTTCCCTCTGCTATTAACACGTCGTGGTGTTTTGGAAACAGGCAGATTCGGGATGCTTTGGGGTGGAAATTTTCGCGGGCCACATCAGAACACCAACTGTTGAGTTTCGACACGTAAGTTAGCTGAAACAGGGAACTCCTTAGTTCGGCAATTTAGAAGGTGTATGTTCAAAGGTCGAATTGCCTGATGGTATCCTCTTCATACCAGTAACAGCATTCCTTAGAAGGAACACGTCAAGGCCAAAGGCTGAGACAACTAAACCAGTCAACGTAAACAAATCTCGAGTGGTAGTTTGCAAGGCAATGTTTCAATAGTTCAGTACGCAGGGAATTGTTTAATAGATCAAGGGTCGATATCTTGCGCTTTGCACATCGCCCCGTCCTTAGACATTTGGATGGTTGAACCCACAGACATTCAGCCCCATTAAGTGGCAAATGGAATGTTTGGACGAAACATTTGTAACGCATTCAACTCACGAGCCCCTGAACCCCTAATTGGAAGTTGTTTGGTGTATATAATTTTGTGCATTTTAATCTGTACGTTCTTAACTACCAGATGAGAAAAGAACACAAAACATTCTTAACCAAATGTAGCACACTTCTATCGCTAATTGAGAATGATAATAGAAAATCACATTTATCGACTTACCATTGTATACGTTGTTTCTTATCGAATGACTTGCTATTAATGCGTGTGTTCGATAGTGCATGTTCTTCCCTTTGTCAGCGTGTATTAATATCAGAGACCGTGTTCGTGTAGAAAGAATACAATTATTGTTTTAGAGCTGATGCTTCTCTCAATCAGAACTTAACGATGTCTTTTTGTTTTGTCGATGATGATATTCGGGTTGTAACGCCGTGTATTTGCTGGATACGAACATTACACGGAAATATATCGCTCCATCTACAGCCCACCAAACCAAATTTTACGAAATTCAAACATTTAATCGAATATTTAAAGTCCAGTGATATATACATGTCCCAGCTGATTCAACATTCTGCATTTTGGTTTTTAAGAGTTTTGTATTATTTCCAGTATGAACAAAGATTATTTACAGTCGTCTTAACACTATTTTACTAGGCGACATATTTCGGACAGATAATCAATAGTGTGAAGACTGATATTATTTAATTCAGTCACAATATGACGCTCGGGTATTTTCTAAGGGATGATTTCCTTACACAGCTTTATTAACAGTTGATCTTTATAGTGGTGAAGTGTTATATTTTCTTTGCGGTACGGGCTAAATTATTAAATGTTATTGAGGCTAGCGTCGGATCTAAATTCTTGATAGATTAATCTTAAATTGAAGGTGTTTGCGAACTAAATGCAGAAAAGACTATCTGGACCTAAGATTGAGGAATTGAGACGAGGCTGCAAAAGATTGCAGTGATATTTCGCTTTACGTTACACAGGATAGTCGAGATTTCGAAACCTTGAAATCAAATATCATCGTAACTTACAGGTATGCACTTCGGCAGAATCGAGTCATTTCGACCACGCCCTGCATCAAGAAAAAGTAGTTGTTTCGTGGTCACTGAAGCACTCTGCGTGGTTTTCCTGTTTCAGATATGGTTACACGAAGCTTTATACTGACTGTGGTTGATTCAGTTTGGTATTAATATAATCGTTTTAGTCGTGTCTTTCTACAACAGTTCACATTCTTTTATTTTTATTCAGCTTTCGTGTCAATATACTCTTTTAATTTGGTTTTCTGACCTAGATGTTTATATATTTTTATTTTGTAGAGAGTCCCATTTCGGTTTATTTAGTTTAATCGAACTAAAATCTATGTTAGTGACACAAGTTATAATAATGTTATTATGAAATATTCTTCATTATAATTAAAGTATTTATTTCATGCGTAGATATTCGTGTCAGAATTGTCTTATCAGACGTTCCATTTCTTCTTTGTGTAATCTATTTGGGGGTATACTAATTATTTGTCTGTCTACGAATGAGTTTGAGATGTCGATGTTAAGTATTCTCGGTGATAACACCGTTGGACTTTTAGGTAAATACCAGGACCCTAATTATGGAGAGAGTATGTTCCTACAAGCCTCTACAAATTTGCTTATACATAAAAGGCGATGAGATAGACCATGAAATCTGAATTAAAATAAAGGCAAGGTCACAGAGACCTAAGAACAGGTGTGTAATTAAATGCGCATGTGATTTGTGATAAAAAGAAACACTCGCTTGTCACGTGACAACAGTCAAGCGCTAAGACATGTCAAGAATACATTAGATCAATCCCACTATGTCAAGTAGTGATAATAGACGACGGGGATTTGGAATATGAAATGTAGAATGTCCCATTTAAAACGTAGCCGAACATCAGTTACGTATTTTAAGGACGATAAATTAAATTTAATTATTCTTGATAGTACAAATACTATACATTCTTATGGAAATTTAAAAAAAACTGAACTTGTTCATAACAACCTTAATTCGACCCACGGTTTACTATCCTTTTATTTAAAAATAATATTAAATCGCGAACAGGTCGAATGTTACTGTAGGTTGCAATTTCAGTAATGCAGGTCATAAGGTCGAGAATCCCTTAACAGGATTACCATGGCAACGGTGTAACAGACACATATAATCCTAGTCATTATGCCATAAATTGAAAGAACGCTTCACAACGTTACCATAGCAACTATTGTAACAATATGCACAAGTGTGACGGACATGGCTTATAAAATTATGTAGTTAGTTACTTTTACGCTTATTATTACTATTATCTGTGGCTCTGCAATCGTTGACGGACCTTGACCTCACATATGGGAAGTTGCTTGATCTATTTAGACATTTGATAGCACTCCTTGGACGAGCGATCAGCTTGTCGCAAAACCTCTGCCTATTCAGGACAGCACAACACAGAAATACGTAGGCAAACATCCATGTCTTGAGGCGGATTCGAACCCGCAGTCCCAGTGCCCAAGAGAACAAGTCCCACACCTGAGATCGCGCGATCACTGTGACCGGCTTTATTACTGTACCAAATTGTAATTGCCCACCTGTAATGGCTAATTACCTGTATCAAAACAACGACAGCCATTTCTTTTATACTGGACAAAAGAAATGCCTCAACGAAAGTAAAATTTTTAAAACCTTTTGTCCCAAAGAAATTAGTACCTTCCGTTGAGCGGTTCCACTGCCTTTTCTGTTTCAGACATGCTGATTTTGTCATTTTGACATTATTCACGGTTAGGAAATTAAAAACGTTTCGCAATAGCTGTTTTCTTTTATGATGGAGAGTTTTAGCTTCCCGCCCAGCCCCTAAAGCTGGAGGATCACCCATTGTTGGCTGTCCGAGACTGCTTATTCAAACGCAGTTACATTACATGTCTGGATGCCGTCTCCCTATTCGCTACTATTGGTGACAAGGCACGCTAGGATCTTCAGAATTCGTACTATTCTTCTCCAAATATTAATATAATCAAATCAACGATAATGCGATTGGCGAGGTATGTAGCGCGCATGGGAGTACATAATTTTAGTTGGATATCCTGAAAGGAAGATTCCATTCGAAAGATATTGGTGTAGATGAGAGTACAGTGTTACGAGATTATAAATGCGCGCTCTTTCGAGTGCATTAACATTTCAAAAATATTCTTGACGCCCCGTCACGAAGGTCATTGTTGCACTAATGTGATTCAACAAAAACCTTTACCCCCACTTTAATGCAAAATTGAACCCCGGTTTACGCGGGCTCTTTACCTCCTAAAAACCGCGACACACAGACATGGAGGGCTCACGCTAGAGCGTAAAAGATGGCTAGACGATTCATTACCATTTACGTTTTATCCTTTTCATTATGATCTTCCATATATTTTATTAGAGTGATCAAATCAAGGGAAATAAAGTGGACGGGAAGGGAAATGCCTACAAAATTTTATAATGTAAACCTGAAGGAGAAAGAAGCGGTTGATGAGATGGATATAAATGGGAGGATAATATTAAAATGAATCTGGAAGAAGTAGGTTATGAGGGTGTGGACAGTGGCCGACTGTTGTGAGCATGGTAATGAACATTCTTCGTACTTCTTAGCGAATCCTGTACTATATTTAATTAACTGTATCCGTAAAATCCTTCTTTCTTTCTTTCAAAGGCATTTATATATTATTTTATTTGGACGATTGGGGATGCAGTGTTGTAACAGACTACATTCTGTTGCATGAATCTTCAAGAAATGAGAGTCATGGCCATATGTACTTTCACGGGAATGTTTTCTTTTTGTATCGAACAGTAAAACAATCTATTGCAACATTGTCTTCGCAAATCGCTCCGAAATACAGAACTTAAAAACAATTTTTATAAAGAAAATTAAATGTTAAAACATCGTCACTGCGTCATATGTTGAGGCTTGTGGAGTGGGGGCTGTAAACTCAGAACCCCGCCTGTTCACTGTATTCCCTACCCCTATGCCTCTTATTTCATCTTAGTTTTTCTCAGTCTCGTATGTAATGTTTCCCTCCAATTCCCCCCCACTTCTCTGTCACACCCGCAAGTTCAAATAATCCCTCTAAGCTGGTGGAAGCTTTATTACATACGTTCGAAAATACTTTCCGGCCAAAGTTCCAAGACAAGACAGGATTGCTTGCAGCCATGTCCCTTTCTCTCTGCATGCTGCTGTCCTGTTGGTGTCGTAGTACTTGCGTGTTCTCGACAGTTCAGTTCGTGTGCGAGTGAGACAGCGTCTAGAGCTTTGCTGGAGGTAGTGACGAATGCTGAAAGCAACGTGGTCAGGGCCCGAAGGTGGAGTCACTGACTGGTCGAGTGAATGAGGACTTTTGAGTTTTTTTTAATGAAGCCGGCGTTCAGTGTGAAAACTAAGCGACCTCTTTGAAGAAGCTGAAAACGATTTGGAAGCTTCTAAATCTCATGCTGAAGTAACTTATGTCTTGGCTGCCGTGGGTTTTTGTAGTGTAGTTGGCGGAAGAATTGACGCGTTCCACATATCTGTTACTGTGATTAGTCGCTGATTGGCGGACAGATCAGTATAGTACACGCTTTGATGAAGGCCAAACGTTGTGCGTTTTACAGGAAGGTTTGGGCTTAAACTAGACTGTTTTGAGGGCTGACGTTTTCAAGAATTATTTTGTGGTGTGATGAAAGGTCTAAAGATGTGACTGTTCTGTTTTGTATTGTAGATTTTCTCAACTGGCGTGTGACGTTGGATACGATACGCGATAGTGTATTTCGATTAAAGACAGTCGAACGTTACAGGTTATGTGATTGTAATATGTCGGATCGAGCTTGGTGTGTGTGTGTTTAATGTTTAATATATTTGTCGCAAAGGAATGTTAGTGTTGTGCTCATTTATTTTAATCTAGAACGAACACGTAATACGTAAATGTCGCAATTTATATGTAGCTCTGATAGTTTCGTTTTTTAAGCGAATTTAAAAACGTTGATTGTAAAATTTTTTATTGTTGAAAGATGAAAATTCATGCCGTAATTGCAGACAGGACTTTATGTACACACACTGTCAGTTCCAGGGATTTGTATTGTGTATTGTGCTGGTAATTGTCCTCCAACATCCCGCAAGCACGCAACCCCCTATTTGTGGTTTTAATATTTTAAAACTTGGCGGTGTAACCATTTATGAATATCTATGTGGTGTTGAAAGTTGTAAATTTTGTTTACCAAGTTAAATAATGTGCACCTGCATGAAGTAATCAGTAGAGCCTTGCTGCATTCTTATCACAACATACATACAACGCTAGTTTTAGTAACGACCAGTTAAAAGTAAATGGTGATAGCATTCCTTAGCAACCGGATCATTAAGCAGACAGAAGTGACTTTGTGCGACATACGAACTGCTTCAGGAAAAACAGTCAAGTCGACATTTACATTGTCCACGTGGTCTACGACGTACGTAGTTAAGTTCCGCACTGGAAATAAGTTCTCGTAATAACGTCAAATTAACACGTCACAGGAAAATATATTTTATTGAGCTGTGTAGTTGTTGAGTAACGTGGTATTTTTTTTGTGTGTGTGTTTATTGGATATGTTAGCAGGTCTGCTCAGAACTGTGTTTGTGTTTTATTTTCAATAAGTGATTCTAAATTTCTGGGTAAATATGTTGAACTGTACAGACTTAGAATGTATTTTGCATCACAACCATTACTACGAACATCTGCACCAGGTACAGCAGATGCAGCACCATCTACAGGATCATCGCGAACACCACGGTGAGTTACCAGATATCACCATAACCTAGGCACTTTGCCGAAATTCAAATAGAAACCGTGTTCTTTGCATGGCTTTCGTGTTAAATGTGATGATATTTCTAGCTCGGTTACTCAGAATTTTAATTAGTCTAACCCGAAAATCCAAAGAATTCAAGATTAAACTTTTATAAAACGTCCGCACTGTCTTCTGTTTACTGTCAACGATTTAGAATGACTGAAGTTATATTTATTTAAACGCCTCTTACATCTTTACGTTTTGGTGCTAAGCGCAAAAATAATTATCACTCTATGAATAAAATAATAAGTGGATAGTATCATAATCAACACTTTTCACCTGACATTGGTAGGGTGATTTAATCATGAAGGCTGCGATGAACTGGATTAGAAATGCATACAACAAATTTGGTTGTGAAATATTATCGAAAGTGACCGCTTGGTAGACCTAAACGTAAATGGGAAGATAATATTAATCAGTATTTACTTGAACAGATTCAGAGATTGCTGATTGAACTGACCCTTGGAAGGGTTTATGGGTGGACTTTAGTATTTACGGTAATGTAGAATTGTGGATTTAATGATAACAAGAATTCTGAAGAAAATTCTTTTACCAAAGAATGTGCTGCCTTTAGAAGTAAGCATGCTCTATACGAAACTGTATTAAATTGGTTTAATAAAAACACTGATTGCAGTATTAATCTCTGATCGATTTCGTGAGTCGAAAACCATTGATAAATTTTCAATACTAGTTGATTTATTCGTGCATTACATCATTCTTTCTCAACTGTTCACGTTATTTACCGTCGAATAATTAGTGAAAACGGTAGTGAATTTAAATATGGTAGCTAAAGTCGAATAAAGTTCCAGTTTCAAATCTCGCTCCACTTGCCGATTGTCCTAACTGGGGTTTTCCTCCAAGGAAATGTTAGGATGGTCATTTTAAATAGGCGCCTACCGCCACCTTCAATGTCCTTTCAAGCTTATTAGTCAGTTTAACATTAGACGCTACATAGTCTGAGCTGCCGAGTGCGTCGTTAAATAAACCGCAGAAATAGTAAATTGGGTAAAATAGGGGAAGAAATCGTCATCATTTACGGGTTTACTGTACGATATTTTGAGGTAATTAGTGTATTTTATTTAATGATAAGCGTCTGTAATTGAAGTAAAAATAAATATTTTTGTTGTGTTCAGAGGGAGGTCTATTAAACACTTTCGATAAACCCAATTTCTGTAATAGGTTATTGTTATGAAGGGGTGAAACAGTGGCCTCTAACGGTACCATTGCCCACCCTTCAGAATTACCAGAGTGAATATAGAGCCGCGGTGGAACGATGTTTAGTTTACGTAAGGTTTGTGTTGGGCCTGGTGTAGGTGCAAATGAGCTCAAATTTTGCTATACAGATTTAAGTAACGTAATATTAGTTCCGTATAATCAAAAATCAAACACCACGGTGGTCTAGCGGTTAGAACGCTGGCTTTGTAATCCTGGGGTCTCGGGTTCGATTCCCGGCGGTGCCCGAATTTATAACTTGTGTTGGGCAAGGCCGTGGTCTAGGCAACACGGAGTTTTCCTCCGGGGGCTTCCCCGGTTTCTCCGTGGCATCCCAACAATTACTCCATTCACACACAGAAGAAGGCAATGGCAAACCACTTCTGGATCATCTGCCAAGAACGTATATGAACAGGTCCCAGTCCGAGAAAAGGATGGAAGGATCCTGTTCATATGGACCTGTCGTCAGACAGAACACTAAATAAATAAATAAAAATCAAAAATCAGACGGGTCTGTTACCAATGGTTTTACTTTGCGGAACCAAATATCGATTGATGCATGCATTGTTTAACGATTGCTTCATGGGTTTCATATCGTTGCACGGTAGGATTATTTTGAATGACAACTGGAAATGATTTCAAAGAAATAATCGTGATATTATTCAGGTATTACCCTAGTAATCGCTTGCTTGTAGGGGCTGAAAAACGAATCTGCATGGTAGTCGATACCTCATTTCGGATTCAATGCTTGAAACACTCGGATATGAAACAGGTTTTTTTAACGACGCACTGGTTATGTGGGATGGTAAAATAAAGCCATTTGTGCTGCCTTTCGATTTTATTTTCTTGGATTTTGAGCAACAGCATGAGTGACAAGTTTGTTCTGTTCTCTGTTAAACTGAGAATTCTTCAAGTCATGGCTATAACCATCATCGTATATCATGCGTGTTCGAGTTTCTTTCGAAGCTGGTAAACAGTTGTCGGCCTGGATGGCTGATAAACTGTCCAGGCTAACGTCGTATGGGTTTGCTGTTCGCTGGCATTGTTCGTATGAAGTAAATATTTCCTCCATACCAAGTTTCCTTGCCCTTTGGGTACGTGGCACATGACTCAAGACACAAGGAAGTACAGCATTTGATGGGCGGACAGGTTTAAAAAGAGAACAGTGTTACTAATTTTATTGTGATTTACTCCCTTGCCGGTATACCTACAGGGCGCTCTGATGATGGAGGTATGAAGTTTCTCTAAAATGTAGGTAAATTTATACCAGACTACACGGCGCTACGACTCAAAATACAGCCAGCCATCTTCTGGGACTATGTGACATGGAGTTAGTTAAATGGAGACTCCAAGTTTAATTCTCTCTTTGAGGAATGTAAATTTGTGGCTTTGTGATTGGTCACAGAATCCAGCACTGCACATATGATTACCGTATGTTGTCTCACACTTGCTTTTACTGTTCGGTAGCCCTTCCGGTCTAATTCTCTTTGTTGTCATTTTCTATACACTCATTCTCTGCCCTGGTTTCCATCCAAACCAACGAGAAAGGCGACAGAGAATAGTCCCACATAAATTTATACTGAGATCAGATTTCTTGATTTATGTTGTGCCAAAACCATCAGTTCTCCCTCTCATGTCGATATTAAAAAACACGCCAAGAACCGTTATGATATTACTATTGGATGTTAGGTTTTTAAAACGTCCTTGTTACAATTAATGCTCACACCGACAAGATGACGACGTTATTCTGGGTTATGACGCCGTGTACATTCGTAGGTACGAGTAGTAGCAACCTCCTCCATCTTCGAGGCTGAAGTGGTAGTGCTGGGAAGTGTTGGTCCTTGATTAGGGACTCCGTAGTGGAGCGGAGCGTTACCTCATCATTCGTCGACTCTGATTGGTCCAGTTCTCACTGCGTACACTACCTCAGACTGTATAAACTCACCAACTCCTACAAACTCCACTTCAGTCCTGAAGATGGAGACAGTATGTTTCTCCGAAACGTTGGCATCTAACATCGAACGTACGCCTTGCAACCCAGAGGACTGACGTCGACAAACGTCTTCTACAGTTTTCTGTTTGTGTGGAAATATTTTGGGCACTCGTATGTAACACGTGAGTAAAAGTTCACATTTTTTTCTCTTTTACATTTTTCTCTCCGACTCTGAGTTTAAGACGATAAATTGCAGTCGATCGTATATCTAACACCGTTATATAAATCAAGAAGCAATTAAAATCAATTAATGTCTGAATGTATGTAAAAGAACAACTACTTTATTGCGCTATAGACGTTGATTTCAGTCGATTGGGGTCTGTTATATGTCTATACACTTCGCAGATGCTTTGTCTTCCTTTAATTGTGTGATGATTTATTTGTATTCTGTCGGCCTTCATTTTCTGCTGGCAACACCAATTTGCTATGTTGCTTATGCCTTACTTGCATTTCTATTGAGGTACAGGCTGTATAAAAATTCTGTCGCGTATTTTTTCGGTAACATACAAAGTTTTTTAAGCGATCCGTCTGTGAAGCTTTGCTTTACATTATAAAGCGATCTTATATGAATGGTGCATCCACTTTTATTGTACAGGGTGATGAAAAAATTAACAGTGCTAGACTCGTATTCGTGAAGGTACCCTCTTTGAATCCCGGGTACACAATACTGAGATTTGTCACGTTTTTTTTCCCTCCTTTTGATATTGAATGGCGAGATAATATAAGAATGCATGAAAGTCCTAAAATACTCACTCTTTATGTAGGTCTGCATATTCCCATCTTATTTAACGTCTGCAGGCACAGGGCAGCTGAGCAAATCGACAGTTGAAAACAGGAAAAACTTTGTAAATGCATTGTAACTGAAGGAAATTCTGTAGGATCGTATTCGGATGGTACCCAATTCTAATTTCTGCGAGTTAAGAATTAGCTCAATCTGTATTTTCCCCCTGCTATAGTTCCTCTATGGTATTAACTGCCGTGGCATACATAACATTTCTAACATGGTCCCATAAACACAAATTCAACGGGTTTAAATGCGGTGAATTTTCGGCCCATAGTTCGAAAACATATCTTCCAAGCACACGTGTATACATGGCCATTTATTAATGGTTTTGCACGAGACACACCTCTTAGAGGTGTTTTTTTACTTTAGAAACTCTGTAAAAAGCGTGTGTTTTGTGAACGCGCAGTCACCCGCCAAGTACGAAACACGTAAGCTCCCATCATATTTGCGCTGTCTAGGAAACACTCTGTATAATCTCTGCAGTGTAAAAGGCTCCATCAAATAAAGCAGGGCAGATTAAATTCATACGGGATATGTAGATAACAAGGGTTATTCTGAAACCGAACACACGTTTAAAGTATTAGTCCTTGGTCTTACTAAATACGCCATGTAACATGGTGTCAGGTTAAGACAGGGCTGTATTGTGCCATGGCCTTCACTGTGTTTTGTAGTGTTACGAAATACAGCCTCGAATAGTACGATGTAACATGTCCTATTGGTAAATATAAGGATGTGAATCTACTTAAATTTAATATCCCGGGATATAAGCCTTGTTAATTTGTTAAAATCACCGAAACGTCTGTGATTTGGCCCATGGCATGAGAAGTTTTTTTCCGTGTAAACCGCCGCGAACACTTTAGATCATACGATAGTTAAATCTGTAATTACTGAGCCCAGATTTGTATCAGTTTCATTAGTAAAAGCTGGCGTTAAAAATGTGCTTTTGCGTTGTTTTTTCCACTTTCATCTAAACCCTGAAGTCTTTCCCTGCCTCATTGCTGATAAATACATTTTACATCGTGTTATGTACGTTTTGAAATTCCCTTAACATTCTGAAAATTCATGTAAATAAGCAAAGTGGGGTCTGTGTAGGATTTGAGATTTTCACGGCGGTGAGTCTGAAGATGGCTGTCTTCTGGGTTGTTGCTTGCACCGTGTCGTCTGGTAGAAGTATTTGAATACAGAGGTTCCGTGCTAATCACTAGCACTCCCAGATTGTCTTACATCCTAATTTCTTTGTATTGAATTTTCATTGACACGTTTCTGAGAGCGCCAGCAGACTTATCTATTGACAATTCTGTTGTTTTACATGATAGCCTACTTATTATGTAACAGCTAATGCAATTTATAACCTTAATAAAGAAAGATGTTGTTAATTGAGCAGAAATTACGTGTGAACTGTCAGTACGATTGTGAATGATGGGATGTAATTTGGCATTCAATGACTGGCATTGTTACACATCTGTTGGCTGGACTGATATCGACCGTTATGTGACCCTGATTGACCGCATCAAGTCTGCATTACCAGTTCACATCCGGTAGTGATGTGAACAGAAGCGCAATCTGTAACCACACGCAGACTACGTACATCTATGATTACAGTAAAAAAAAGTGTCAAATTCCCTTTGGTGTTTAATTGAACGCCTTGTCATACAGGCGTTTGTGGGTATAGCTCCAGGCACTTCGACGTCGGCACTAGACGATGAGTGATTTGCCTTCACGCCCCGTTCACTTTACGTCCGAGGAAAGAACCCGGTAGCCACTGGATCGAAGGCTGAGTGGGCCTACCAGAGTCGGTCTGGACGCCGTGATGAAGAGAGAGACATTTTTCCCTGCCGGTAATAGAACCCTGGTCGTCCATTCCGTAGCTTAATCAGTATACTGACTGATGTACGGTACCACAGCTCGCGGTTAGTCGCTGGCTTCTTGAATAGAGACCCGTGTTCACCCCAGGTTAGGAATCTGTATTCAAAGTGTCTCTGGGAAAGGTTTAGCTCCAAGGTCTTCGTTTCTGCCGTCAGTTCTCTTATGCGTCATCTGGAGGATGGACAAAGGACTGGTTATGGGTTGCTGTACCTCAGAGACGCAGCCTCATCTCATCGCAACAATAACAATGTTGACTGTACAATCGTGCATCCTGCTTTTGTACGTAGGATCGAACCAGAGAACTTTGAATACAAGGCAAATATTGTACTCAGTAAGGCTATTTGTTGGTTTCTTTAACAGTGTTATCTCAGCTGACAAGTTTTCATGTATTGTTAGATGATTGTGAGCGAAGTGATGATGGTCTCTTTCATTCATCATCTGATATATTCTTAGAAGAGCGGAGGAAGACCACGAAAATGTTCAGATTACGCGTATGGTGGCTGAGCTTTGCGTTCTCCCTAATACGTAGTCGAAGGGCTGGGAATTGAACCTTTACATACATACTTACATAAATGCATACATACACACACACATTCATGCGTTTTTTATTGTCAATAGTTAGCCTACTGAGGCTATTAAAACTCGAATTAAGAGGATCATTGTAAATTATAATTTATTAAAATTTATCATGATAGTCCTTGACAGTTTGAAGTGTAATCCAAATCGTGGTTAAAACAGTAACTTCATACATATAAGTGGCTAAAATTGTTTTAGTCTATTCGTAGTCGTGGACAGACTGACGGTGTAAAATGACCTTCAGTCCTTATCTTGGGAGCAGCAGATACCGAGGGGCGCGTGCTGCTTTGTGACACGCATGAGGACGCTGTCCATTGTGGTCTACAGAACTTGACCAAACAAGGTTACACTTGTAACTACCGGAAAATCCTCAAAGCATTGTGTGCTCAGAGGATGAACAACGTCCTCTTGATGGAACAATATTGGACACTTCTTGAAATTTTAAGCAGTAAATTAATTAAAAATACGTTCGTATACCTCATAGGCCTTAGTGTTTAACTACGGAGTGAGTGACTAGACTTCTTGGAGGGGAGTCTTTAAGAAACTAATAGTCGCTTAGGCGATCACATGGAGATACTGAATAAGACACTTGGACATCGAATGGTAGCAACATTTCGGGATGAGGTAGGTGTTTTTAACAGCTGTAATTACTGCCTTGGTGCAGTGCAGCGTATCCAATATTGCTTTGGTTTTGTTATTTTGTAAAGGGGTTCATGTGTAAGGTTGCGTTTTAAATGTAACACCTTGTGTTGAATTATTATCTACCAATCACGAACATTTCATCCAAGAGGCTAGATATTCAGTTTCCTGACAGATTTTTCATGGGTTTCCTCAGTCCATCCAGGCAAATACCAGATTTGTAACTTACATTAAGCCACGACCGCTTCCTTCCACGTCCTTTCCAATTCATTGCTCGCTAATCGTAACGTTCGACGCAATTTAATCTGATTTATTGGCGGCGCCCATAAATAAACCGCAAATCGACACACAAACGTATCCAGGTACAGTCTAGTAGAGATGTGTAATTATTGTGACGTAACACGATCTCTTGTGACGTCATCGTTGCAGACAGACTTGAGCGGTAGGACAATGGTGATTGTGTCTGATCAATTTATTATGATCTGGGTCATTCAACAGAGATCTTAAACTCATGTGACCGCGTAAACTTTAGACTGTCATATCTTTTTTATCTCGATGTGTGAACAATATTAACCAGGAACGCACTCTTTCATGAGAAACTAAGCTTCCACTCCGATTTTCTGGGATTACCGTTTCGGTTCGTATTTTACAGGTATATTTAGTTGATTTTAGATCCATTTAGACTTCGTTTCTGGTATTTGTTAAAAGTGACCACTGTTCTCCGAACCCCCAACCCCCAGCTTTTCATGATGTCTGGGTCTTCCAAATGGCTATTGTTTAGGTGACTTTCGTTTTACACGGGGAAGCATCGTTTATAACGAAAAAGCGTAAAACGAGAAACGTGTAACAACATCCATTTTGATGTTAAACTGGCTTTAGAATTTTCTGATGGCGAAGTCTGTCGGCTGCAACATATTCTCTGGGGAATGTTCAACGCAGATTCCTCGTTTGACCGCGGATAAAATATTTATACCACTCGTAATACTGAATTATAAGCGCGGATTTCAGAAGCCCTTGTAACGAAAGTCACCTCTGTAATTTTAAAATTGTATGTTCTTCCGCCTTATTGTACTTCATCCTAATCCTCTTTTATGTCTAAGGTTTTAGATCTCGGATAAGTTTGTTGATATTTTTTATGTCAGAATGTGTTTATGTTTACGACTTATTGTGTAATAAAAGGAAATGCATTTATTATGCTTTGTTAATGGACGTCAGTTAGAATTTAATCAGTTGAATGCGAAGGTTGATGATACAGCAGAACTGCTAGTTCACGTTCTTCGTTCTATGCCCTTGAGACAGAAGTGAAGCTTCAAGCATTGTAACATCACTATGTAGTGGTAACGTTCTTGATAAGCAAGGTTTGTAAGGTAATGATGGCCTCAGAATAATTATTTATGTAATAACACATGATAACTACGTCAAACTATGTGATCCCTCGAAAAGTAACCAAAACATGTATGCTAATTATTATAATAAATAATTATATTAGATCAGCGTTTCTCAACCTATGGTACGCGAGCCAATATTGAGTGGTACGCGAACTACGTAAAAAAATCAAAAGATAATATTAACATAAATAAGTTTTCCCTGAACGCATTTGGTTAATGGTACATTTAATGTGTTAAATTAGAATTAGTGGTAAGCCAGCGAAAAAGGGTGAGAACCCCTGTATTAGATGGCATATAATGCAAAACTAGATAATTTGACATCTGCGCGGTACAATTAAAGGAACATTAGGTGACAGGGCACGAACAGATATTTTTAATATTTTATATCGTAATGGCAGTTTATGTATGGATTAGACTGCTGGACTCTAATTAAATAATAAGAAAATCAAGCTAAAATGGTTGATACAAGGTTCTTAAAGACTGTTGCAGGAGAACATTCCATATCAGAATCAGGCAGTTAAGACAAGAACCAACGTCATATAATCGCAGTTAAGTGTCCACCACACTGAAATCATTCATGAAAGATCTGCCGGTGGATTTTATCTGCATTTGTTAAAAGATAGGATAAGAAAGGGTAGACCATGACTCTAAGTTGAACCTTGGAATTGTAAAAGTGTAATAAGAGTAATTTAGGATCAGAGATCTTATCTCACTTCTCTGCTAACTACTTCCATAGCTCTTGGAAAGTTCATGGTTTACACAGCTATTCAGTACATTTCTGTTGTATAAAACCTAAACGTTCACTGTCCAGGAAAGAAAATAATACTATTTGGCCCTGTCTTAAGTTTGTTGAAGCCAGTTCTTAACGTCACAAAAAGACCCTGTTTATTATTGTAAATTTATTCTTCCCTTTAGGTGTTTCGTCAGAAATTTTGCATGATTCTCTTATTTGTCTCATGCGGACTACATGTCTGGACCATGTCATCTTTAGTGCATTTACGACAAGAGTAATGAGTGTGTAAAACATATTATCTCCCTCTGTAATCCTCGAAAAGCCCGCATCACAAATCGAATACCACGGGCTTATGGTTCTGTGTAAGGTTTGATTACGTTGATCGAAGCATTGAGCCAAAAGTTCGTCCGCTCCCCTGCCCTTATTTCATCTAGCGATGTATGCAGTTTGTTTGTTGGCGTTACTGCCTGTAACTTGACATTGAGCTGATTTCAGAGTGCTTCATTGTGAAGGTTTCTGCATAAGAATACAAAACGACATACTTACGCAATACGTAATTGTGGGTTTCCCGCGACGAGGAACAGATAGCATTGTCGTCCTGTCCGTCTATTGTTTCAGGCTCGTTTATATATGAAGTACATAATATTAACACACAACGCACAAGGTAAACGTATGACTTTAAAAAATATATTCAAAATATTGTTTAACCCTTTGGAACTTCTAACTGATATTTGAAAATTCAGTTACTATGCAAATACACACGTATATTTATTAAACTGTAAGTAATTAAGTATGTTTAGAGAAATATTCTTTCTTCTGAAAAGTAAACGAAACCCATAAATACACTTCTTGTACAAAATACGAAGATGGTTTTTAATATAATTGTAGGTACATAGGCCTTATGATTATGCTTTAAAGAATTAACATTACAGAATATGTAAAGTGAGATAAGAGAGATGTTTCGTGGTATATAAATCGACATTATCTACCCACATTTATAATACAAGAGTGTTAATAAACTAATGTGCATGACATAAAATATTTACTTCATTGAGTTGGTCCTTTTACTTGAAATGTTTATTGCTCTGATATCATATATATAATAACCTTTCACAACGAAAAATTAATATTTTCAAGTGTAACCTATAAATTTTAAAAGACCGATCCCGAAAGAAATTAAATTCTTTACTTAACTTTTACAAAATTTAATAAAATCATTTTAAGTGATTCTGGAGTTGAAGCAGACGTACGATAATGACGCCCTGTTAATGAGTTTTATTGTTCTGTACTTAACGTATATAATGTGTGTTAAAAGAAACATTAGTTCGCTATAATTTGACCGTGCTTGGCAACTTAAATTTTGGTGATTGTTGAGATCTGCCAGAGAGTTCAAAGGCTTATACCCAGGAAACGGTGATGACAGATCAAAATAGCTCGAAGAAAGTGCCAGACTTAAATTAACTTACGCAGTAAGTGAGCTTTAACAATTTACAACAAACTCTCGGTTCTTACGTCACTTCACGCCTCCAATGAAGGTGTGTAAACAGTAATAGACACATTTTACTTTCTTCTTGTTTGTGGTTGCAAATAACGAAGCTCTTTAGAAAGTGAAGATATTTTGGAACGTTGCGCCGTGTAATCTGGCAAAACTGGCAAACGTTTCAGAGACCCTGATGATGGACGCAGTAAGTGCTTCTGAAACGTCGGTCAGTATCTACAAAACTACACGGCGCAGCATCCCAGAGGACAGATATCTACATATTTGTCGCTGTGAGAACTTCAAATCTCACCCGCTAAGAAAGTTTAATTGTAAGAAATAAATCAGTCTACAGTGACTAAAATGTAATTATTTTTATGGAGTTGAGTCCTCCTGGATAAGGCAGATTCCTGCACTCCACACATTCGCACGCTGTTCGTTTTGAGATCTATTTCAACATTATACTCCCGTTTACTACCAGGTGTGTTGAAAAGGCTTAAAATCCACTCCTACTGGAACCAAAAGTGTGTGCGTATGCAGTAGTAAAATAGGCCAAGGTCATATCAGCCAAAGGGTTTTCCGAATAGAGGCCTTTAAAATGTTCAATGTCATTTTCAAGGTCATTTCTTCTCGCTTATTTATCCCGAACTATACGTCTCGTAATGACCATACTCGTATCAATTTGAGGTCTAGGTCATGTCAAGGTCACGACAAATTTAACCCAAGGGTTTGCCGATTACAGGCCTTTAATTTTTTCAATGTAATTTAAAATTCGATTTTCTCATGCTTATTTCTGCCGAACTGTGTCTCTGTAAGACAATTCTCATTTCAGGTTTTGCCTTAAATTAGGTCAGGACCGCTTCCTTCCTTATCTTTATATTATGAGGTACTGACAGCTTCTTTAAGTGATTTAAGGATAGATAAATACCATCCATAGAAGAAATTTGCTCTCCATGCATTTCCGCCACGAGAGAAACCATCCCGAACAATTGTCGGCAAATAAACAAGGGACAATAACTGAACTTTCGCAGTCGAGAAATGAGAAACTACCATCTGAACTTTTAGCGTCTCATTCTTGTCGAAACAGTTGAAGTAAAACGTGACTCATCATTTACAGTGAAAAATCTAACTGGATAATTGCATTTCGCTGGGGTCATTTACTTACATTCCGACATTCAAAGGCGCTCATACCCACGCCAGTTAGAAACGCCCTCTTTAAGTTTCTGTGTAGAAGTACAAAAGAGAGAGAGATTATTAACGCACATTTCATTCACCATGGCTGGACGACCACAGAAGTTTCTTTGTTGAGCCGTGCTTACATAGCACAGAAATATACAAAAAATTAAAAAGATCCGTGCGCGGTGGCAGATACAGGGGGGGGGGGGGGATATTCAACGCGATTTTCATGCTGTTTGATATTTGACAACGTATTAAATTTTCTTGTGCTGATCTTTTCCAAAGGGCTTCGTATGGAAATATTATACCACTGTGCTGTACGCTGTGCGTTAACCGACTACAGCCAGTTTATTGTTTGCATACAGTCTTTGTAAAAACATTGTGTTGAGTAGAGTCATGTTCAGAAATGAAGGTATGGAATAAGACAAGACGAAGGATCCAACGAAGAAAGAATAAGTACGAGACGAAGAATAATGTTTTCAAGAAAGAGTTTAGTTGTTCTTGTGCGGGACTGCATAACAAGAAGTTCGTATGCGCTTAATATTTATGATTTATGAAACGGGAAGTAATTTTAGGGGTGTGATTATAAACGGATGCAGTTATAATATCTGGGTTTCACGGTTTCGAATACCTAGCCAAACTTCCTAATGCAATGTTTAGACATTCCTTTCCATGAACTGGTATTTATCAGTATAAATACTAGTACAGAACCCGTTGTTCTGCAACGGGAACTAATTGTAAAATATTTCTCGCAAACAGTCTTTATATCTGTGTACGGACAATGCACTTAGGGAGCTCAAATATTTGATCCCAGATGGCTTCCTAAGTCATGTACTAGAACGACTTAACACATAGCCCTACATACACGTTTGAACGTTATATTAATAATCTGTTTGTAGTTTAACGTCGGTGTCAGATTATAAGCTGTCGAATTAGAGGATGATCAGTGAATAATGAAGTGGAAAGGATGTGGAAGGAAGTGGTCATGGCCTATTTATGTTCCGACATTTGTCTAGAAGGCCTGAGAAAAAACACTCAAAATCTCAATCAGGATAGCCAGTTTCTGAGCGTATATTTAAACCCGGGACCCCCAGAATACGAACCAGTAGTAGTCATGATATTTGGCAGTATCAGTTATTTTTCATATTGTTAAGGATTTATATCACGCACAATTCTGTATTTTGATGTCGAACAAGAAGCCTCGTTGATTTTGCGTGTTTCTTGAGTTGTGTATCATTTAGGTAAATCTTTCTTTAAGCAACAGCGAGACCTGCTTCATTGATACCCAATTTCTCTTATCCTGAAACTGCCCTGGTACTTTGTTTTTAGTACTACACGTCTGCTTAAACCACCGTTGTTTGGATGCTTGACTAATCCATCATGTTAGGTATCAACCCGAATAATTGGTCCGTTTATTCTGCGTTTATTTAACCAGAGCGTTGTTACTTTTTCTTTATTACCTTTAGGGTAAGACCTTCCTTTCTTTTCCAACCTTATTCCGTAAATTATGCATAGTGACTCTGATGCTTAATCCATATCTTACACTCTACGTTAAAATGAATATTGATTTTTGTCGTACTGATAAATTCATTCGATGTTCTTTCTATCGAGAAATAACATTTTAGAATTACCTTGAGCGGTATGAGTTAATCGTCGAGTAGAAAGTTGCATTTTAATTAAGTAATTATATAAAGACAAAGTGTTGCTATCGAAATACTTGCAGGAGCAAAAGTTAAAATAAAATACTTAAGAATTTATAGAATATAACTGTGTTTACGAAAAAAGTGCAAGTGATATTAATTTGTTTACTATAATCAGTTTCTTAATGTTTGTTTTCTTCTTACAGGTAAGTCGCTGTAAAAATATACATAGCGGTTTAGAGCACAATGTAATCGTTACAACTCGTCCGTTTGCTTTCGAAAGGTTAGTGGACATAAATTATTATCTTACTTTGTGAATGACTACTAAACCTATAGACGGTTGGTACTCCGTATGATTCTGTAATGGAGACCGAAGACCTCCGTCTCTTCCATGGATTACGTATTCCGGTTACATTTGGAGCATTTGTAGTGTTGTAATTTTGTTCCGAAATTTTCTCACTAATCCTGCTGGATGGAAGTTTTTCTGCGGTTCTCATTTAAACATGGCCGCACGAGCTAGTTAAGTTACGGGTAATATTTCTGAGATAACATGAATTTTAGAGATGAAACTGCTTTTTCTTCACAATTCTGCCTTCGATCGAATTTCAGACTACGTTTCTGTACTAGGGACACATTTTGTCTCTAGTTTATACGTTTTAAATCAGAAACCTTTCCTGCGCAGAACTTCTGCGCTACTAACAGCGAATCGGTTTCATCTATTCAGGAAGCAACTGGTTTTAAATTAAAAAATGGGAGTATCTGGAGCTGTGTTGCAAAATTTTCTCTCGGACTGTGAGGGCTTCCGTCCCACCTTTGCTGTAAACAGTCTCGTAAAATCCCCTCATGTACGTCTGGATCTTTCAAGTGATCCCTTCCATTAAGGTTTTTCGATCCGAATATTTTTTGTACGAATTTCTCACTTTCTCGTGTGTACTACATGCCCAGCCATCTCAAATTCCCCGATTTTATTATCGTAGTAATAATTCGTTAGAAGGATTTATAATAGAGCTTCTAATTATGTAAAGTTCTCTAACTTCTGTTACTTCTTCCTTCTTGGGTATAAATATTGTCAAGAGCATCTTTTTTCCAGACACACACATTATGTTGATCTTTCGTTAATATGACACTCATAGTTTCACAAATAAATAATGGAAAACGTCTGTCTCAGTTTCTTAACACACTCATCTTTAAGTATCTTAGTTTGTTGGCAAGATAATAGGTTAATTTATTGGTTTGTTATTAGATTGGTTGTACTTAACGGTTTCTGTACGTCATTTTTTACTGATTAATTAACTCTTGAAAACCGATAAATCACAATGCCCATGCAGTCGCTTACGTGAACCGTGATTCCCCTCCGTTCTTACATATCACGTGCATGAATGTGACGGAACAATCGACCAAGCGATCGCTCGCGATGTTGAGATAAGGGGTGCCAACAGCAGATGACGTTACTCGCAAAACAGTATCGTCAGTTAACTGGTCACTTCGAGTTCTGGACCAATACCTGTCGAATTGCACGTGCATTTACAAGAACCGCGTTTGTGTTAAAAAGTGGTACATCAAAATAATGATTGCACGTAAAATATAAATATTGTATTAACCGGTAAATATAATGATTTTACAATTTATAACATATAATTAAATTTCAGTTCATTCGGTGCTTGTTTCTAATATCATAAACGTAATTGTTATACTCAGGCTCTTCGTTGTTAATGAATAAGTTTCAAGATATATGTAAATATTCAATCGCTTTTTGAAAATATTAGCATGTTGAATGATATGTTGATTTGGAATTATGCTCGTTTATACATTATGCGTGTTTCAAAATCTTTAGTTGTGCGTGTTTTTTGCAAAAAAGTCTTTGTAGCATAACTGAACGCTCTGCAGCTAAGTTTGGTAAGTACTGATAATGGTATATGTATAGGCCTATTGTGGGTTATGGTTTTGTGAGTTGTAATGCCGTATGATCGTTTCGGAGGAACCCTAAAGATGGAGGCAGTACGTTTTCCGAATAGTTGGTAACCACCCATAAGATTACACGAATTAAAATCCCATAAGACCAAATTCCATATTTTCACCGCGTTGTAGTTATCAGTTATCACAGATATAGAATGATTCAAAGATTAAGTACTTCACTTGAGAAAGTTGTCAAGAATCAGCATAGGGGAATGGTGACCGCTTATGATTAGGGCACTCTGGGACACTTACAGAAGTCAACTTTAACATGTTTATGTAGGGAGTGGGGAATTTGAAATTTATGTTTCAAGTTTAATGTTTGGGGACATTGAAAATATGTTGGTACTTCTCAGGCCGTTTGAAATGTAGTCTGCTACACGACTGCCTGATCAGTTTGTTACCATTAAAGCGGAGATTTGGGTACGTTGGTATTTAAATTTTTTTATCCTAGTTAAACAGCTGCTTGTAAATATCCTGCCACCTATTTTGAAGGCCCCACATCATTGTATTGCTTGTTAATATTAGGCCATTACACGATCACCCTGAAGGCCTTGAAACATTATGAAGTGAAAGAAATTTTATAAAACACGCGTTTCAGTGGAGATAAAGTTGTATTTGATCAATATTTCCTCTTTGTTTTACAGAACTGTTTAACACTAAAACTGAACGTAGTGACACTACAGGTTGTGCTGTACGATGACCTTGAACACATTTTCCTTTCCTGATATGACGTCAGCAGTCACAAAATTCACAAAAGCAAACGTTATTAAAGTATATATTATTGTCATCAATGTAATGGACCAAAAGACGAGTATATGGTTGCTACGCGACTGTCAGTTTTTAAAGACGACCTCTGGTTCATGGAGTTTTTATTTAATACTTTACGTATTATAGGTTCTTAACTGAAGGGTAACGAAGAACGAAACTTGTTTCCAGTACCAATTACATAATAATTTGCAACCTCACTTAGTTTAGGGTCCATTGGCAGACATTGGTCCTGACAGTGATGAGTCTTAAAAATCCGAGCGCAGAAATTCAGTTCAATTATATTTAATTCCATTTTGAACACACAATAGATTCATTTCATCGTCACTCGCAGAATTTTATGTGCCTGTTTAACATCCAGCTTCATTAACATAGGTCACTGAGCTGTGGAATCTAACGGCAATTTGAGCCTTATTGGAATTCAGACTAGAACTTCAATTGTCATTGTGCGATTCGAATGAGCAAGCACAAATTCATTACACGCAATGGTTATTCACCAAATCATCATGAACATCCGGTCGTAACGTGAGGCCTTGGAAAACATCACAAGATTTGTCATTTTCGATTATTTCCGTTTGTGAATCCGGCCTCGACGAGTTTTAGTTTCGTAACATTTCCCGCACGAAATGACCGTAATTCAAAAGGGATTATAATACCTCCTGGAGTTACACATTGAATCAAAGATGTCAGTCTATCGATGAACTGTTGAGTGTAGTTTGAAAATGACTGGATAATGTGGCGCAATGCTTCAGTGCTATTATTTGGTACTTAATATACAATTACGGGTTTTATAAATGTCAAAACAAGCTTCATCAATAAAGAGTCTACAGACACAATATATAGACAGAAACATTTCAAGAAATCTTCGCAGGGCACACTGTTTTTTTTGTATTATAAGAATCCTTAGAAAAATGTACCTAAATTAAATGACATCACGAACAACTTTGCATTTCATCTCGGAGGAGTAATGTAAGCTGAATGTCATCATTTTTAAAATGTCATCGAGGTCACATGCAATCCCGACTGTAGATTTTCATGATTTAAAAATTTTATCCAGGCAAATCCTGATAAATCATCTTGAAACTGTTGTTTAGGTTACTTTATTTTCATGTTCATGCATTCATATCACTCGACATCTATGGCTGATAGAGCGTCATAAAATAACGAATTAACGTACTGTTTCATGTTATCTCCTCAAGATCATCATGGGCGCTAGAACCCAGGGTGAGTTTGGTCTACTCGAGCTTTCGTAACAAATGATATTTACATCTACCCAAGATACCCATGAAAAATTTAAATAAATTAACATATATACGTAAGAGAAAAACAAATAATATAGGAATGAGGATAACTTTAAAGAAATTAATTGTTTCGACTGTATTCCTTTGACGTTTCAGTCACTGAAATAATCCCAGGATATTTACATACGATTAATCTCTCTCAAACGTGGAAATATGCAAAGGGTTTAATAGTCGTTCAGTATTATCGAGCAGGCTACCATTTCGAATAGTAGTAACACGTGACGATCGATATCTCTCGAACACCTGCAGGCTTTTCAAGTTCGCAGTATGGAGAAAAGTATGCATGTAATCTTAATTTCCGGTCAGACTTAACACAAATGGAAGGAGAGAACTGATTACGTCTGTAGCCCCAAACCGGTATTTTTCGTATAAGTGCTGAGCCGTAGGTAGGGACTTAATTCGGAGAACATGACGTTGTTCGTTTTGGTAACAGCGTCCCGTTAATCAACAGATTTATGTTTATTCGATTTGGAAATACCAAATTGGGTTTATATTCAAGGAATTACTGCAGATTGCATGGAAACTAGTAAATTGCCCGACGAGAATAACGGTAAAAATAAAGTAATAAATATTAAATATGATTAACAGTAATATTATTGCCGTAAAATGTCCAGTATTAGATATGTATTTTTGCTCGTGTCACGTGAAGTGTTAAAAGACAAAATGGCTATTTAAAATGACATCTGTTATAATAAGGCATTTAACCTCAGTGTTACTCAATTTTTAAAACCGTTCCAAATTCTATGCATTGTTTGCTTGTCAACTGATTTCCACTTCGGATTTCATATCACAACTTCCGCCATCTTGCTGAGTGCGTGTGAGGATCGTCCGTCAACCCATTCCTGTTCTACACCCGGCCTTGTCTCCCTCATGTAGTAAAGCGTTCTGCTTCTCCTTGACTCATATCACATTCAGGGTTCTTCTAGGTATAACCTTGTTTCCTGATCTGCGTACCTATCTGTAGTATATATATTTTTTCCTCTCTTGCCCTTGGATGAAGCGGAGAGATTGATTGTTTTGTTGAAGGCGTTTTATCCTTGATTTCTTTGAATGCTTTATTTGTATTCCGGCGGTATCTCCTACTTCCGAATAAGATTGTAACCCTGTCCTATGAAATATTGCTACAGTCAAAATGTCAGAATTTTTTGCTTGCCTTCTTTCATGTTTTAAACTGTTGTTAGTGTATACGTGCCTGTGAATGGATTTCTGTGTCATTAATTCTGATGATGCTTTACACGGAAAAGGAAACCACTAACTTGCAAATTTGTTTCCTTGAAACTGATATGTGGCTCTTAGTTTTGTCGTGACGTCGATAATCACGTACGGTATCTTGGCAGACGGCCGCTTTATCTTTCACTTGGCTAAAATGTCTTAATTTGCTGGGTCTCTTCAAGTATCCAGGGTGTTGTAGTTGCTCGAAGTTACTGATAGCTTTAAAAGTAATTGGCAACTGTGTGTACTACCTACTGTTACGTCCATGACTTTGCATATCGCTCGAAAGGTATATTTGTGCATTTGCTTTCAGGATAAACAAAAACAAAACTCCTTACCATTGGAATACATAGTTTCCGCGTTCATTATTTGAAAATTTCGTATTTTAAATACTTACTCTATCCTACCCCATCCTTGCTCAGCCTCGTCTAGCTTTTATAACCTAACCTGGGGTTACCATGGTTACCTTAGCATCCTTGGCTCCATATGGTTGCCTTCGTTACCAGGGAAATACCCAGCCGTTTCTAGAACCAGAGAGTTAATTGTCGTCTTCATAAGAGTGAGCCACCGGTCTATGTCCTTAGCCAGATGAATCTAATTCTGTTTCTGATCTGTTCTCATATTAACTTCCAATCTGAGCCTGTCTTCTGAAAAGCCTCTTCGCTTCAGTTTTCCCATTCAAAATTTGGTATGTATTTCTGAACTCCCCATGCGTGCTACTTACTCCACCCACATCTTCTTCCTTGATTTCATCATATTGATAATTCATGGTGAAGAGTACAAATTGTGAATATTCTCTTTTGTAATCTTGTCCAACCTCCTGTCTGATTTAAGAAAATGGCTTTATGAATTTATGTACTATGTTTAACACTTTAATATCCCCGTGTTATCTGTGAGGTCGTAAGAATTGTGCTTGTAATTTTAGATGTTACATAACAGTGAGAAATCTCAGTCAAATTCCCTGCTATTTATGGAACATAAGAGGAAAGGCAAAGTCATGCCGGCATACAAAATATGTGTTATTTATACTAGTTATTATTTTTTTATCCATTCTGACACAACACAGAAGCCCTTGACAGGAGCATTAAAAATATATGTTTGTGTTCTCCGTTTTAATATGACAGGGCACGGAATGACGTGCCCTTCCTGCAATAATATCTTCAGAGACAGACGCTGAATCTGTTCAGATTTATAATTGTACGTTTGTTGTAATCCGGTGGTTACGTAACGCGTAGAAACGCCAGGTGTACCAGAAATATCGTACGAAACAGGGTGTTGGGATAAAATAATATTTGGGCTATTCTGATGAAGGTAACGAAAAGCTATCTTCAATCTGTGATGGAAAAGAAATGTGTAATTAAATAAATAACCATGAGAATGTTACTGTCATTATAAACAGACAAAGGGTTTCGGATGAGAGGAACATGACATGTAGCGTACATTATGGAGAACTGCATACGTTTTAGTTAGAAGACTTGCCGAGAAAAGAGAACTCATTAGACCTAGGGGTAGAAGGATAATATTAAAATTGAACGGAGACATACGCCGGCACTGTTGTGTTATACGGAATTTAGGCGACTGTTCATGAAGATAATTTCATGGTACAGGGTCTCTCTTGAGCTCCCTCTTATCATATAGTAAGCTTATTCTTTGTCTTTTTGGAACCTCAATGTTCAGACTATGTTATAAAAGCCATCCTAAGCCAGCTAAGACAATTGCACAGCTTACATGTCAGTAGACGTTATGTTCTCTGCACATTGCTTATTGTCTAGAACAGTAGTATTCAACCTGGGGTACGCGTACCCCCGGGGGTACGCGAAGACATCTTATGGGGTACGTGAAATTTAAAAAATATATATTACTTTATGATAAACACTGAATAATCAGTTATGTAATTTATTTAATTTATTTTAGATGTAGATTATATACTATGTAAAACTTGAGTTATACACCAACAACTTTAGGGGTACAAAGTTGAAGAGAAATTATATCTGGGGGTACGCGAACAAAAAAGGTTGAATACCACTGGTCTAGAGCTTAGATTGTCTACGGCATTACAGAGGCTGACTCTGTATCTGGGTTAATGTAAAATAAGAAAAATAGCGAAAGGTGGAGAGGAAATACCTACTTGCCATTCGTATTTCTTTATTGTTTAATGACGCTGTCAGTAAGATTTTGTAGCTTCGAATGATAGGATGATTAATAAATGACTTGAAATCGGTATGGAATGATGCGGTCGTGTTTTTGAGCCACTGTCTCTGTATTTAACTGTGAGGACTGAGTAAATCCACGGGAAATCTCAGGATAGCCGATATTGGGACTGAGACTTGAACCCGGAACCTCACCAATACGAATCAGGAGTTGTAACCTTACGACGGCGACCTTCAATATGTACCATACCTGTTTACGTTATTCAAATGATAAGTATACAAACACAAAATTGAGGAATTTTAAAAAAATTGTACATTTGCATTTCGAAGTACAGCCTCCTTCAGAATCCTTAAGTTTTATGGCTCTGTGCAGTGGCGTGCTATGAGCTGTGAGAAGGTTCCTCATTGATGTGTCAGAGAGGTTTTGAAAGAAGTAGCACAGAGTCGTCCATGAAGGGATTAAGACATCTTGTCTTCTGAATAGTTGGCTTCAAAGACAAGATTCGAATCGGACACATCCCGAATGCTAGTCGGGGGCGTTAATGCTGTCCTGAGATTTCTTGACTGTGTCTTGCTGTCAGGGTCGTGACTACAAACGTTTCGACCCCGTCTCTGAAATGTCATGGTTAATGCAAATCGAATGTTCAATTTTTTCCCTGGAAGAATATAAGATTCAGAAGGATAATGTTTGTGTTTGTTTTGTAGGTGATAACGTTGTTGTATTGAAATAAAATATTAAAATTTAATCCTTCATCGTAGTATTTGAGTTTCTCACTGAGGCGAGTATGAAAATGGTTTTCTTCTGTGTTATTTCTCGGTGGCTGATACAGGCTTGATCATTTAACTTCCATTAAGAAATTTCTTTCCTGTGCTGTTAATACCGTTTTTATAAATAAACTTTACTCTTATCGTGACCCATTTCAGTGTTTTTATTACATTTTTAATATGTTTCCATTTGCACTTCAGTTTTCGATGTTTTTATTTTTGAAAATTCGCAACAGAATATTGTATGATTTTCGTCTTTTCCGACTGTGTTATTCTTCTACTTTGGAAAAGGAGGTAATGTTAAACTTGATGAAAGATTAGAAAGCAAAATGAAGAGGTTATAAAGAAACAGAGAAGGAAACGCGAAATATTTTTGGACAATGAGTGACATTCTGTTACGGTGGATGGAAGTATAGCATAATTTTTGTTTACTGAGGAGGTTCCCAGTTATTTTCCGTTCGTCCTAGTAAAGGCAAATTTAACAACTAAAAGCACTGGTTTGTAAGAGAGTGTTTAATATTCTTGGCAGGATAACAGATGACGTATGTCAACTGTTGTAATTTCTGTTATTTATAATTTGCATTTGTTACATTAAATTATTCTGACGCCACAACCAGAAGACTAAAGTGTAAAAACGTAAACCTTAGGTTCAGGTCGATCCTTTGAGACTCGATGCTGTGTGTCTCGTTGCTTGGAATTCCTCTGTGATTGTCACGCTAAAAATTGAAATCTATAGATCTGTTGGGTAGTCGTCATACACATTGGTAATGTAATTATGTTGTAATCGAATCGCAAAAGGAAGGAAGCCCTGGAATTGTCATTTTGAATGTAAACAGGAAATCGATAGGACATGAACGGGGCGGAAATAGGAAGATACGGTTGTGGAATGTGGGCCCGGGCAGCTTAGTCAGTACAGTGACTGGTTACGAACTGGACGACCGGGGTTCGATCCCCGATGGGGGCAAAGGATTTTTTGTTTTGTCTAGCCTCTGCGTCCACACCGGCTCTGGGGCCCACACACCCTCCTATCCAGTGGGTACCGGGGTTCTACCCGATTGACGTATAAAAGGAACGTGTGGCTTTTCGTCACCTTTTATCCTCATCCAATGTGGTCGTTAACATTTGGGTCTCTCCTCTGCTCTGATCAAATTTTGTTACTGAATCAACATCGCTAAATAACCTATGATCCGTCGGCCTCGCACTCTGTTTGGCGGTTCAAAGACGGAAGTCGTCCAAGTAACACTGAAGAATTTAGTCTGTACCGCCAAGAAAACACTTCACCATTACCAAGATCAATATGTTGATGCTGTTTATAGAAATAATCGCCGTTTACAGTGAGAATCTTATGACACTCGTAAATACAGAATGCAGAGCTATTAATAATTGTCAAAACTAGTGGTATATATAGTTACCACTGGGCCTTAAAGGCTTAGCTTAGTCGTAAATATTTTGGTATAGTTCAAAATATTTATGTAGGAAATAAATGGCGATTGTTGGCGCAGAAACTGAAAATTTTAACTTTGTTAATTATTTTCAGTTTGGGTGCTCTAAAAATGTTTAGTGTTCAAATGTTCGTACTCTTAGTGCACTGTTCAGTTCGTACAACGCATGAGCAACTGTAGCCGGTTTTGTGAACTCTGTTTCCGATGTTCCGTTTCACATTATTTTATAATACCAAGGTTTTTGGCAATGAAAGTTAACAATCGCGTAACAAATGTTTTGTAATTCAGGATGTGGGTGTATGACTACTGTATGTTTCCTGTTACCTTCACATACATTGCAACGTCATGCCAGTTATGTATTAAATTTCGTTGTTTTCTACCTTAAGTTTCTGAAATGTTTATTACTGATCTGAGCAGCTCTATCGTCGAACTCAGTGTCCTACACAAAAAATAAACATTGACATGTTTACCCCCGCTGTTGTGACTAATTAGTTAAGTGGCTTCTTCCAGTCTTTTCCAGACAAATGCCGAAGTAAAACCTTTTTTAAATTGGCAGTGGCCAACTTCTCAAACTTTTATTTCTCGCGTTTACCTCTAAGGTACCATTTTACGTTAATCATTCTTTCGCTAAGATGGCTTTTCTTGTGGGTTGTAACTCCGTGTCATCTTGTAGAAGTTTACCGACGTTTCAGAGGTGCTTACTGCCTCCATCATGAGAGTAGTGACATTCATATTCATACTCGCCACCATGAGAACCTGGAATTTTACCATTATTTCCCCGTTTCAAATAGAACGATCACTTATACATGTGACCTTTATTCAGTAAATTAAAATAAGCAGGTTTGTAGTATAAATGTCTGAAGTCCCGAACCTGTTATGCTAAGAGGGACTTTCGAACTGTGAAGTAAGGAAGGATATTTAATCTTTTAAAGCCGAAGCTCATCTAAATAATATTTAACAATTCATTCCGTATCTCAAAGGAAACCATTACGAAGGTCAAATGGTTAATAATGTTTACGGAAATAATTTCTGTTTATAATTTGAAACGTATGACAACTACGAAGATGGCAGCTTTGTACTATTTTGTAACGTGTAGTCTCGTAGATGTTGGCCGACGTTTCAGAGGTGTTTACTGCCTCCAACATTACAGTACAGTGCCTTAGAAGGTTTTCATATTTCTAGTTAAAACAAACCCGAGACTTCCTGCTATAAAGTAGAGCCACTTAGAACTGGTTGTTATGGCTAGTTTAATGAATTTATTCGGTGGGGTATTGCTAATTTAAGAACCTCAGTTAATGAAACCGGGTCGCGTCTAAGCAGTGTCTGACATATGAACAGCAGATGGTTGTTCCCAAACTTGAACCACGTTGTCTGCGCTAGGATTCAGCAGATATTTTCTTTACTTTCACTTCTACATTGCAGTTTCAACACAGTTGAACATGTGGGCACTGCTCCAGGCTAACTGTACAGTTAATCCGTTTCTATTTTACAACGTTTACATCGGTTATGATATACAGGCTGATTTAAAGTACTAGTAAGGTAAATAACGAGGTTGTTTGGAAGATTTTGAATTAGAATATGTAAATAACGTTTTGTTCAGATCCGCGACTGTTTCCGAGTGGCTACTGTTTTACGTTGGAGTCTCTTTGTATTGTGATCGTTTGACCAGGGGCTCCGCATTGAAAGTACGTGGACACAGAGGTAAAGTGCAGGAATCGAACTCAGGACAGTAGTACTGGGAGCAAGTTTGATAAGTTTCATCGACATGAGCATAATATTACTAAAAAAATACTCCGAATTGACGATTGGGAAATGCTACAAAGGCAGAATCTGCTTTCTTTAATTGAAAATAAAAAGATTGCTTTGTTAAAACGAATTGTATCTACTTTGTAAAAAAAGACAATCAATGTAAAAACGTTTTAATCAGTATGGTCTCCCTAACAACCGTCTTAAGTATTATATTAGAGCTTTTAATCATCCTGTATAGTCTTCTGTTACAATTATGATCACTGATAGCATGTTATAAAGTATGACAGTGACGTGCGTATGGATTGTAAAATAGTTCCAAGAAATGTTTTACTGCGCGTTTTTTGTATAAGTTGAATAAAATTAAAGCATAATGAATAGTAAAGTTGTTTCAGCCCGCTCGCTTGCTTAATTCACGAAACAGGCTTTGATCTGTTGAGAAAAACGTATTTTGATGTTGTAAACAGAATATTGTGTGGACATTTTGTGATTGGCTTAATATTTAAGAGAATACGATGTGGTCTCAAACATTGTAACAACTGAATTGATTTTGTAGTGTTAATATTAGTGACACTTTTAATTGTGAAGGCTGTTCTAGGACACAGTATGTTTCACATGTTAACCTTGAAAAATCACCACGTTTTCCACGTGCGAAATTAAAGTAATTTCTATTCAGTGTAGTTACCTTTCTCTTGTGTTGCCTAGTACAAGAACAAATTATTTCTAACTCTGTTCGGACTTTTCTTCAGGTTCTCGTCGCTGAAGTTTAATGTGCAGCTTTGTTTGTTTTTTTCTGGGATGAGTCGCAATGTCGAAGGTTATTTTCACCTTGAAGATGGCAACATAAATGTTGGCTCTTACGCCAACATGTTTCTTCCGTTTAGGCTAGCTTTCAAACGAACTAAATTTATTTATTAGAGCGCTTTTTGAGAATCTGATAGTCGCTTAGCTAGTCAAAAATTCCCCACTTTTATGGAACTCGAAGGTTCAGTATCTTGCTTATAAACACCATTCTTTAGAATTTGTGAAAATTAAAATATAACAGCAAATAAATTTTAAAACGCATTTCTGTAAATTCTGTTTTAATATTGTACATTCTTTTACGCATAAGTCTCAAGTGGATTAAAAGTAAATAGAAAAATATCTGTCTCTGTGGAGCTTAGGCCGTTTTAGAAGCTTATAACTGCTCTGCTATAAGAGAAATTAAGCGTCTTTATGGATGACCAAAGACGTATTTCACTGCCCAAATAACCCGCCAGAGGAACCCATCCCGAGCTTGATTAATCCAGTCAACATTTTCAGATCTAACTTATTTAATATTATCTTCCCATCTGTCCCCATGTCTCTGTGTGATCTCTTTCATTCAGGCTTTCCGACTGAAAATACAATTTAAATTAAAAAGGTAGCCTTAATTGCAATTAAAGAGAAAGTTTAATTAATATTTAATTCGTATTTGATGTTTTTACAGACTTACGCGTCGGCTGTTGTCGGAAAAGGTTCATTTCGTCATAATTGTGTAATAACAGCTTACATGCTTATATAAGACTGAAATATCAGCAAAGCAAACACGTTATAAAGATCGCGCATTTGCGTTAGCCAGTCTGGAACGTGTTCACTTTTGATCTGCTGATAGCTGTTTAAGAAATACCTTCTTGTTGTTGGTTTAGAATGATCATCACCGCAATGACAAGAGCCCATCATTTTGTCTTTTTCGCTCTTTGTATGCCTTGCCTGATGCTTACTACTTATGAAAGATAATTTTTTAAAAAATATATATAAACATTTTCGAAACTCCAGTAATGCAGTATTGTAAAAGACAGTTTCTATGTCTTAAGAAATATATCGCATCTTCAACATCAGTCAATAACGTTTGGGGGTAAAGTCGCTTTACTTTTCGAATAGCAAATGAACACATTAATAAACTCTGTGAATGAAATAGTTATTGAATGTTAATTCATGCGGTATGCATAGTTACCGCTGCGTTTTAAATGGTAAAAATGAATTAAATTTAAATCCTAAATTTTCTATAAAATTTTATAAAATAAAATAATAATTTTGCTTACTTTTCCCGTTGAATGTGTTCATATGAATTTTTTGCAGTTCTGTTACGTGCTTAGGAGTTATAAGCGTGAACCAACAAATATCTCCTGCTACATGAATATAAATAATGAATTTATTCTTCAAGAGGTTTAAATCGAAACTGTTGAAACTATTTAGGAAGTTTTGTATTCTCAGCAGTTACCGTTTTATTGCTTATGGCAGTGCGCTATGGTTAGAATTTTAAGTAGTTTTAAGCTCCTTGACTTGGAGATTATTATGACTTTATTCACAACTTGTGAAGCTACTTTGAGTAACAGTAAAATCTCTTCATGACGGCTGGTTTACTCGGATGAGCCTGAAGTTTACACAAGTTATTGGCGACTCTTTTAGCATTACACTTGTCAAATAGAGCATTATTTCTTCAGAAATTGGGTCACTCAGCCCGTCAAAAAAAGTCTCCCTTTTTATGGAAACCGAAAGTTTATTACCGTGTTCACAGGAGCCCCCCTCCCCCCTGGCAAAAGCCTGACGAATACATCCCACATTAACGCTCGCACTGTGTTTATTTAAGATTCATATGGAAATTGTCCTCTCATCTATGGTTAAGTCTTCGGAAAATCATTTTGCATCTTCTCTCCACGACTAAAGTATCACAGAATTTTAACACATTGAAGCAAAGTGGTAACTTAGTAACTCTAAGTACCACCTGCTTGAACAGGCAATTATGCGTTTTTCTAGTAAATTTATTTAACTGTTTCACATGAATCTAAGAGTAAACACTGAACATATTTAACCAATTAATCTTAGTAATAGTCATAAATTATTCTTTTTCTAAGGACTAAATGTTTAAATATTAGGACGATCTTCGGTGTCAAAGGGTTAATTATCGCGTTAAAGGTAAAATTTTGTTATAGTGTAGGTGGGCTATGTTACATTAACATATTATTACACCACAAATAAATTAAAATCAACACTGCCAACAAATGGTAATTCACTTCACCGATAATTTCAACGACTTTTTTTACAATTAACACGCAGTATAATTGGTCGTGATATTAAATTCTCTTCTTTTCGTGCGTACTTGAAAACTTTTGCGACACGTTCCGCAACATGACTGCTCTCCGTTCATACCTTCAGCGGCCTTCTGACAACGTAGTCGACCAATAGGAGTTAACACAGCGCATTGGAACTTCTTTACTCCTCGCCCAATCACAACATACCATTCGGCAACAGCAGGTTCTGGGATTTTTTGTTTTTTGTATCTTCTTATTTGAAAACGTAAAAGCCTTCCGGCACAATAGGATATCAGTTTTGTGTGGACTAAGTCAGCTTGTACTGGTTGTGTATGAGTACGTTGCCTAGGTTACAGTGAGACTGCCTTGGTCTGTCTTTCGATGTGTGGATAGCGTGGTTAGTAGGCAGAAGATTACGCTTGAAGTGGGGGCTGTCGGTGGTAAGGTAGAGGGGCGAAGCATGAAGGGAAGGAATGAAGTAGGCGTTTTATCATCAATTCCTTTTAGCTTCTGTGTTTCGTGTGTGATTTCTCATTCTGTTGCACACATTCTTTAAGGTGGGTTGTCTCTTGAGGATACCCATTTGTGATTTTACCGAAACGTTTTCGGATGACAATAAATTTGTGTGCGCGTGTGTTTTGACTTTAAAATAGAATGGCTAACGTTACGTGTCTGTGACAGAAAATTTGATTTGTTTGTATCTTCTGTGGTTGTTATTCTTCCCTGCTTGTTTTGATCGGGAAACGCGTATAACTTTCACTCTCGTTCGTGTACTATGAAATGAATGACCTCACGTAACATTTTTGAAAGGCCAAGGTAGCTTCTTTTTATACGGCTTTGAGAAGTATGTTCTTGACTGATGTTCTAATAACAATAATGTCAGAATAAGAATATATATTTTAACCTAATTTCTTTCTACTCACACTTCTGGAGGTACAGACTTGTCGTGACATCGTGTTTTCTGATCACTGCAGTTTTGTAGGTGAGATTCAGTCTGTGGGAAAATAAAAGATAAATTCTGAAGTGATGTGCAAAATGTGTAAACGTTTGCTTTTGTTTCGTTTGAAGTTCTTCTGTAGAACGATCCCCCGTGACATGACCTTCATGACGACTGAAATCAAGCGTGTTTCCTCTGTGTGTCTCCTCCCATACAACGTGTCGAGTTGATATCATAAATTCAGTGAAGTTCTGAATCTGTGTATGAGTTTATGTTAAACCGGAAGAATATTGTAACCTGTTCAGTGCAATATCATTTTTAATTTTAAGTAACGTATGCAGTAAGTGTTAACGTGTGGAACTTGTCTCGATAACCTGATCGGTGAGTTGTTATTTTGTTTTTCTTGCAAGTTACGATGTGTGAGGGTTGTTTAATATAGGTTATGTTTCGTTTTTAATCAATTATACGTGTCATACTGGTTTTATCTGATCCATATATAATAATAAGAGACGATGAAGTGATTAATTTAATTAAATACTGTAAATCTACACTGCACTGATTTGCATATTGATAAATTAATTTTATAGAATTTTCTCATAACAGTGCACTAAATAATTGTTTCGATTATAAAATTTTTCGTAATTTATGGAAACCTGATATGTTTGTGGTTTTATACACAAATATGTTTATTCAGTAGGGTGTTCTGGAAAAAAAGAGGCAAGTCCAGTATTCAACTTTCTGGGAAATAAAAAATTAATCGTTCTAGAGTCTGAACCAATGAACGTATCCAACCAACGTTTTAGAGGTCCTAGCTACCTCCATCATAAGGACGACCGAGGCAGCAAGGGCCTCTGAAACGACAGTAAACATTTTGTCATGTTTACCGAACAAAAAATATAATCAGAAATCTATAAAGAGATACTGTTAGGCGTACTATAAGCATGATAAAGCCCATCCAGCTTTAATTCGTTTAAAATTCAGAGGTTTATCATCAGGACGATGAGTAATCGTCCTGATGATGGAGGCAACAAGGACCTCTGAAACGTTGGTAAATTTCTACTAGACTACACGGCGCTATATCTCAAAAGACAGTTATCTTAGCCATCTTCATGTTCGCCTCTGTGATAACATGAAATCTTAACCATGTTGTTATATAGTGGAATAAAACAGTTGAATGAGTTGTCGTCAATAACCCCCCCCCCCCCCCCCCCCCCCGATCAGAACTGGAAGAGGCGTTCATGCGTGTTTCTCTCTGTAGGAGAAGCTAAATTGTGGATTTACGCTTCGCTGGTTATTCAAGTTAAAGGTCACAGACGCTTACGTAATTTGAAGGCGGACGTACAGGTACTTCGAAAGGCATTGTTCCCTTCACAGAAGAGAATGCCGCAATGTAGGGGCATTATGTACCCTGAAACATATGGGATACTCTCGTTATGCGCGCTTTCGATATCGATTCTATATTTCCCATTTCCAAACTCCATTTAAAACATAACCCTAACTGTAACAATAGGGCCCTGTTTGCGAGGTTTGGTGACCTCAATATAACAAAACAGACGAATTGTCTTGGAGCGTTTCTTCAGGTTTGCGTCTCATCTGTTAGCACCGTCCGACGCCGGACGTTTCCTGTCGCAAACACTTCCTGTGTCCCGCAGTTTTGTTACCGGTCTGTGTATTGTTATCTTATTAGGTACTTAGTTGTCAGGGTACGCATTGCTAAATGCTTCACGAAGCAGCAAGTGATTTCGATGCAGAGTGACGTTCGAGAATTAACGCACGTTCTGCTCGTGTATGCGCCGTGTTAGCACCTGGAGAGCTCGAGGTCAAGTGACGACTCCGGAGGACCTAGACGCAGGAGGGAATATGATATTAAGATGGTTCGAAGGGAAATATAGTTGGAGAATGAATTGGTTTTATCTGACTCAGTATAAGGGCCGGTGGCGGTCTCTTGTGAATATGGTAATGAACCTTCAGGTTCCATAAAAGAGGAGAATTGGGTGCCTGAATGTCTGTTATCATCTCCTCTGCTTCACACGTCATGATGTTAAGAGTTTTATGGATTCTGAAAGGCGTGTATACGGTCATCTTCATACACCACGTGTCTTTCGTCTGTACTCATTGAGTGTAGCCACCGTCAGACGTATAATGGAGGAATTATTGTAATACTACTGACAATTATGCAGTACATTTGTGAGTCAATCGCTATTACCTACTGAATAACTCGTTGATATAGAAACAGCAGTTCATAGTGTGCACATGTCAACTTGCAGATGGGGATTTCCTTCTATAATAAAATGACCTTGAAGAAGCAAAATGAGTTGACCGTAGTGTTGTGAAACGTAGGCAGTGATTTAATGCTATGTGTTCTTCAGTGTTTCGACATACTGCGAGTGCTGGGTCCGTTTTTCCTGCAGTGCATTCTGTGTGTGTGTCTAAAACTCCATTGAGAAGTTATCCGTTACCAAAAAGCACGCAGTACGCTCAGCTGGTCAGGAAATGCCTCGTCTTTTATCGAACCCGAAGATTCATTGCCGTGTTCACAAGATCTGGTCAGTGGACCCTATCCGGAGGCAGATGAATCCAGTGCACATCTACACACTTAATTTTATTCACACTCATTTTAATATTATCCCCCAAGTGATCTCTTTGAGATTTTCAAATTATAAGTTTGTACGCATATGCCTTCTGTGTGTTCTATCCATCTCATCCTCCTTAACTTTATCATTCTGATAATCGTCGCCATATTTAAATTTTTTGTGCGTTCAGACGTAAGAATTTGTAAGTTTGTTTCTGATCTAAAGTTTAAATCTTCTGGGTTGTAATGACTTGTAAAATTGTAGGTGATTACCAGCGTTTCGGAGAAAGATGACGCCTCCATCTTCAGGTTGCTAGTTTCACGTGTCAAGCGCCAGTAGTTAATTATCGCCGTAAAATCTACAAGCCTACGCGGGGTCACAACCACAGCTAACATCTTCGCCCTGAGAATATCAAAATCTGATAAATTATTCTTTGTTCCTTACCACATTATGAACCCGTGCACTGGAGCCCACAACTGTACACCATTCTTGCTTCGTCACTTCTTTTTATTTCCTTTTGCATTGTTGTCTTTGCATTTTATCATTTCCTTTATTTGCTGTTCCTTTTTATTTATTTTATTTATTCCTATTTTTTGTCTTGCATCCTAGAGTATATTTCTAGTTCTCGTTCCCTTGTTGTTAAATGATGTATTTTCTTTCCTTGCATTTTATTCACTCCGTTTTCCTTTCTGAGTCTCTTTTTCTCCTTTTTGCTTCTCGTCGTTATTGTGTTCAATGAGGCTTAGTCACTCCTTGATCCTTCCACAACGCTTACCTGACTGATTCACGCGTTATGTAACATCATGAACATTTCTGTTTGTACGTATTAAACAATGTGACTTTTTCAAATATGTGAACATGTTTGCCGATACTTTTTTACGTAATGCTTATAACATTATCGGAGACAAGAAGTAACAGATTTATTTCACTTATGTTTTTCAGTTTGTGGCATATATATGGCTGTTTTATAAATACTTCAAATAAAGGTCTGAAGGCCCGGTGCATATATTTCACACATTCAGCGCTCTGCCTCTTAGGATGTGATACACGATTCGCTCTGTTTGGTAATATTCTGAGCATAATTGGTAGTTATGACATGGTCCTGATGCTCAGTACCTATTAGAACAAGCGTATTTCCAAATTTTATAAATTCTGATTATATCGACTTCGTGCTGTGAGTAGGGATTACAGAATTTAACCTTAAAACAATTACAAATTCTAATTACATCAAAGGGCGACTAGTGTTTATCCTAAACACATTCTGACGAAGTTCAAAATTTGGAAACTTTGTGTCTTTACATCTTAAATTCTTAAGAAAACATTCCTCCATTTTCGATTGCCTGAACATTCAAATTGACTTTAGTCTGCTTTATGTAAGTTTTATAGTCATTGCTGAATATATAAAGAGTTGTTACCATGGCGACATCTGCTTTTGTAACTACTCCCCTTATTATAGAATATGGTACACTGACGAATAAGTAATAATTCACTCTTTTCACGGCGAATTTTTTCATTAAATTATTCATAGCCAGCTGAATCCATTTCATATTCTTATTATAATTCCTCCGAAGTGGTCCATTTGTATGCTTTCCAGTTGTTTTAGAATCAACGCATTTTTTATTTCATTAGAGTTGTTCATAACATCAGCGTTTCCATCTTCAGGTGCTGAAGACGCGATATTCTGAAGTGGAGGTAGTGGTACACTTGAACTGTGACGGTGAACACATTTTCACCGAAATGTTCGCCATCTTTCGACGAGTCTGTACGGCTCCAAAACCCATAAGAACATCTTCATCCTCACCTCAAATTTCAGAATAGGATTTGTCGTGATTCTTATCAAGCTACGCTAGTTAAGTCATTCTTTCCATTTCACTGTAAATTTTTGATCGCTCGGCCCTTTAGACGACAAATAACAGTAGTATTTGGATAAATAGTTAACTAAATAACCCTTGAACGCTTGAAACGTATGGGTGATTGTGTAACTTCATCTCTGAGACACTGGTAAACAGTTCATAGCGTAAACTTGTGTAATTTTCTCTTCGCTAACTAGTCCATTCGTTAGGTTCAGTTATTCTACTTAACACCTTATTTTCAAATAGCTTCAGTTTGCTTGTTTGTTCATCTGTTACAGCAAAGTACAGAATGACGAGTAGTCGGCACTGGTGCTTCGTATTCTGAAAATTCAGTCTTCAAATCTGCCTTGTAATAATGTGTGTGGTTTTTCGTTTTTTTCTTCAGTCCCTTCAGCAAATACCGGTAACGCCAACGCTTTAGACGCATGTGGTAACTGTCTTTAAGGAGACAAGTGGATAGTCGCGAAGGTTTTGAACAAATTTTACACCCGAATGTTCATTATCTTGTTCGAAAAACCCCAACACTGTACCATTTCTTGATCCTGTTGAACGTAGTCCATATCTTCACACCCTGTTCATATATATACATTTTAATATTATCATTTCTTCTACGAATTCATCTACCAAGTGATCTCTCGTATTCAAGTTTTCCATAAAACGTTATATCTGGAAATCTCACCAAACCTGTTGAGTCTTATGTTACTTTTTTACATTTCCTACATAAAAACTTGTAGTTTTCAATGAGATTATCGTGAATTGTGAGTAGCTGATAATTTTGAACTGGATGACCGTGACAAATTTGAAGGTATCATTGCACAATTTGCCTGGAGTGACTGAGGAGGAGTCCAAGATAAACCTCTGTCGAGAAGGCGGTAACCTGCCTCGGATTTTTTTTCCTCAGCTGTTCATACCAACCAACGAATCAACTGTTTTTCAGGTTAAAAAGGAGAGGAAAGAAGTTGTTTTCAAGTTACGTTCAAGGCCAAAAGTACAAGTAATTTATGGTGTCTCATCTCATATCGCTCTAGACACAATTATTTTGCCCACGAACTGCAGTAATTTAGTTATTGCGAACATTCTGTTTGTTTGTGAGAGCGATATTTATTTACCTAGCTTTTTCTTATGACATGCTTACAAATCATGTCGCTGACTACGAAAATACCTCTAGCATACAGTAAAGTCTACCTGAGGGATGTACCAACATAACCGGTTATGTATAATCCTGAATTATAAGTGGTGTGGTGTGTAACCCTGATATCAAACATCCTTATTTTTGTCCTTAATTTTTCAAGGATTTAGTGACCTATCCTCTTCATTTCCGACATTTCGACAAACACTACTATTGACATATTCACCCTGAAGTTTAACCCCAGAAACCTGAAGTTATACATTAATATATCCTTATTTAGGTTTCAACTATAATTCCTTCTTATTTCCTTCATGAATTAGACTCAAACTTTATCATTAAATAGTTGACTGTCGTTTTAACAAAAGGCGTCTTCGTTTGTCTGTGTCATTTTATCTTTACCTTTTAGTCAAGGAAAATTTTTATTTCTTTCAAAATTTCTTATCCTCCACTATTTCAGTTTTAACAACAGCGTTTTTCTGCTTGACCTAAGTTTTAACTCCGCATGAAAATATTTAAATTTTAAACTTTATCTTTGCCCTTAATGTTTTGTTTC
Organism: Zootermopsis nevadensis; assembly: GCF_977971745.1. Classification (NCBI taxonomy): domain Eukaryota; kingdom Metazoa; phylum Arthropoda; class Insecta; order Blattodea; family Termopsidae; genus Zootermopsis; species Zootermopsis nevadensis. The sequence continues at coordinate 6,909,517 of NW_028259144.1, read as the reverse complement.
ATTTCAGTTTTACATTTATCTTCAGACACGTTCTTTTGACAGCGATCACAATATTTTAGCCTCTATATGGTAGCCAGTTTCTTAATAAATGCCACACACCTTATAGTTTAAATGTTGAATTTGTTCTAAAACCAAAACTGGTATTTAAATCGCTTAATCTGGCGAGTTTCATGTTCTGATAAACATAAGTACATACACAGGCTCTAGGTCTGATATTGTTACATAAATGTTGCTGTAAACGTACCAACCTGATTTCTCGTTCACTATTAACCCTGCCAATTCCATGTAGCAGAATTCTCCTTGAAAAGCGAATAGTCGCTTAGCTGGTCAGAAAACGCCCAAACGTTTATCAAACTCTAAGGTTCGTTACCGTGTTAACAAAAGTCTGCCAGCGATCCCTGCCCCGACCAAATAAGTCTAGTCGACACCTATTATTATATTTTTAAATAAATTCATCATAATATCCTCACAGGCAAACGTAAGTTTTCCAGATTCTTTCCGTACAGGTTTTGTGACTACAATTTTATGTAAATTTATAATCTCTCCAATGCGTGCTACATGACCCACCCACCTAATTATTTTTATTTAATCGCCCTAATGATACTTTTTATACTTTTATAAGTGATAAAGCGAGTGGAGAGTGAAGCGGTCCAATACGCTGAGTGTTAAGACTATCAGGAGGCCTACTTATTCTTCGTCCAAACAATTTTGTGTTTTTAATTTTGCATTATTTGTGTTCTGTGACCCACTTCGTCAGAAATAAGAAGGATGCGCAATTCTCCCCTGCAGCTCCTCCTCCACACGTATTTGTGGCCGTCTGTCTGGTTTTCGAGACTTGCCGTTGCCGTCGCCGTCAGCTTCGCCACGAACGAACGAACGAACGAACGAACCTTCTGGCTTTCTTTTTGCGCCAAGTGAGAAACGTGTTCGCTCTGTATGAAGGCCAGCATCTGGAATGCAGAAGGTGCAATTACGATCCTGTAACCACCGGCAGCGATGTCTATGAACACAGATTCCTGTCTTCTATTGACAGCTCCCATTATAAGCTAATTCCTTCAACAGCTGATGGTTATTTGGTTAATCAAGGAATTTTGTTCCTCAGGAAACCGACAGTTCTTCGCGATGGTTACTATTGGCTGTCGCCGGATCCTGTTGTAACAGTTCATAACTTTCCTCTTCTCACCTTCCACACATTAGACTTTGGCCTGTTCCGACTTCTTTGACATCTTTTGAATGGTGTCCCTCCGCCTCTGTATCTCCTTAGTTTAAAACAGAATTCATTGTTTTAGGAGTCTGTTAATATCCATTTTATTCTCAATATTTTGTTACGTTTTCTGGGACTTATTATTATCAGCATCATCATCATTATCATTATTCCATCTAGTCACACCTTTTTAGGGAATTTACTTCTATGTACCCGAGATAAACCTTGCTCCTGAGGTATATAGTGCAGCAGCTATTTCTGAAATACATTTTTATTTTTAATAAGTTTACATGCATTAAACAGATTTCTCGTGAGGAATTATATATTTTACATGAGTGTCTTTCGAATGATGTATGATGATTCTAAAATGGCAGTTTTCTGAAGTTCCCTGATGTATTATTATTATTATTATTATTATTCACGCTTTTCCAATTTTGTTTTAATTTTATGTTTCATTTCTAAGAAATTTAATTTCTAATTGTTGTTTTGTTCCTTTTCCCAAATTAATATTCACGTTACAACAACGCTTTTAGTTGCTCAGATTAAATAAGGCGGAATAACAGTATAATTAATAAATTATGAATTGGAAACGAGAGTCGTATTTTTTCCGGACACATCTTCTGTCTCGAAATGTATGTGTGGGTGTATATTTGACGTGGCAAAATATTTATAATCTTGTTTTGACTATTTGTTACCTCACTCTGTACATTGATACATTTTGTCGCATGGCTTCTACTCACCACCACAAGAGTCATTTGCATAATATTTCTTTATGTCTTCGTTACACATAACATAACACGTTTTTGTCATAATCGTAGACTTTGTTGTTGTTATCATTGGTATGAGGTCAGACTGTCCTTGTGGAACTCCGGTCGTTAAAGGACCCAATATCCATCTCCCAGATGATAACTAAATAACTAACTAACCAACTAGATGGCTTACCGAACCAGAAGGTTCATCACCGAATTAACCAAAGCCCTCCACCGGACCCTGTCCTGGGCCAACAAAATCCAGTCTCCTTCAAATCCTATCTTCTATAGATCCCGCCTGACATTATCCTCCCATCTACGTCTAGGTCTTCCAGCGGTCTCTTCCCGTCAGGCTTCCCAACCAATACCCAGTGATACATGAGTAAATCTAGAGCATCATTGGATTGATATTGACAGGGGAAAATAGGAGGACAGTGAGCTAAACCTGTCCCAGTGACACTTTTTCAACCGAAAATCCCACTGATCTTCGCGGGTTGCCCCATACATTAACCGCCTTGATTACGACACGGCCGTATGAGATATTTACAGCATGGCAACAGTGGTAATTATAAATGTCTGCTACTCAAATATTAGCCCACTAAAGCGACTAAATCAGGAAGGATAATATAGTGTGGCAAACAGGACGCTACAGATAATTAGGAATTATATGCAATATTTTAGTCAAAAAATATCAAGAGGTGAGATTACTTGGTAGAACTAGATGTAGATGGAAGGTAAATATTAAAATGGATAGTAGATCAATATTTTGTGGAGTGGCTTGGATGTTCTGGTTTATGATAGGATGCAGTGACGAGAAACTACAACAACAACAACAACAAAAAGAAGAAGAAGAAGATAATAAATATTCAAAGTCCATGACAGACGAAATTTTTTGACCAGATCGTGTCTCACTGTTGACTTTCTTACCCTTTGGTCTCTATGTGTGTATGACTAGAATAAGTGAAAGATATGAATTCTATCAAGTGTGACGAATACTTTTAAGTATTTTGAGTCGTTGGTATTTCCGTTTGACTTTGACTTTGACTCTGACTTTGACTTCAAGAAGCAACCGCTTTATACCTACCAGGGTTACCATAATTGAGCAATGTTTGTACTGACAGATATGCATAGTAGAAAATTGTAAATTTCTTTTTTGTTGAGCAAATCCACAAAGTAAACACAAGTGTGACGTAGTTGACGCTGATGTCTGATGTTGCTAGAACAGGGTATTAACCGTAAGAGTCTACGAGCTGTGTGTGGCCCCAGACTAGATAAGAGTCTCACAAGTGAACATCCTCTTACCAAAGACAAATGACGGCTGAAGACGAATGATAGAACGCGCCTAATTAACCAACCGCACGGAACTACTTCTTGGGAACCCAGTTACTACTCAGCTAGTCAAGAAATTACTCTCCGTTTATAGAAATAAAAGTTAATTATGGTTCTGACATGGCTGCGGTTTTAAACCCTGTCTTGAGCCAAATAAATCCAGTCCACATCCACACACACTATTTATTTTAGATTAATTTTAATATTATCTTTTCATCTCCAGTTTTGTGTCTCTTGGTCTATTTAGTTCCAAATATATTACAGACTACTTCAGTTTGTGTGATATTTGAGGTTTTCTCGGCGATTAGGATGACGTGTTCTGGGTTTTGACGCCGTGTACACTATTCGGTATATGCAATCATTTCGGAGAAATATACTGTCTCCATCTTCAGGGCTGAAGACGAACATCACCACCATCCCTGTCTTTGTTACATTAATGTAAAATACTATAATTTCCTTCTTTCAGTCTACTAATGTGGCCAAGTTCCAAGTCTTGTCACGAGTACTGCTGAATGGTTTGTCCACCCCTATTATAGATTCAAAGTACGAATATCCAAGTACCTGATACTCATAACCTAAAGTCTTTTCGTCTCATGACAAGTAGTTACACATCTTGAGATGCATTATGTTGAATAATAATGTAGTACAGAATGCTTATAAACATGTTTGTGTGATTCTTGGAATATTCTGTCACTGCGATGTACTTTGTAGTATTGTAGTATGTCTGGATGGTATCACTGCAGGCAACTTATTCATAAATAGGAGAACACTGTGTTCGTTTTAGGAATATTCATAAAATGACACGGTAAAAGTTTGAATTGAAGCTACGATAATGAGGTAGCGATACGAATCGATATAGAATTCAGAACATATCGAATCGAGTATGTACGAGGTGCGATCGGAAAGTTTCAAGACTGTGTCAATAGAGGGCGAACCGGATGTAGTACGAGCTTCTGCCGCTAGGGGGTGCGGCCTACATTCATAGTGAATCAGTGTGCCAGCCGGCATCATCGAATTAGCATTTGTCTCTTAGTTACGGGCGTTTTGGTAGTGCATTACACCGACCCTCCTGCGATTTCGGAATGGCGTGTGCATCAAATTTTGCCAAAGACTCGCCAAAACGGCTACGGAAACCTATGAAATGCTAAAGCAAGCATTTGGGGAGTCCGCAATGGGTCGTGCACAAACTTTTGTGTGGCATTCACGTTTTAAAAATGGCCGAACCTCTGTCGATGATGACGAGCGTTCTGGACGACCATCTTCGAGCACAACGCCCGAAAATGTTACGAAGATTCGGCAGGCCATTCACGAAGATCGACGTCGTACCATCAACGACTTGTGCGACATTGTTGGGATAGGCTATGGGACATGTCAGCTGATTCTAAAGGAAGAACTCCACATGCGACGCATCCTGTCTGAGGACCAGAAGCAGAATCGACTTCTCGTTTGTCAGGAGCTCAAAGATCTTGCAAGAACCGATCCCAACTTCCTTTCTAAGCTCCGTGTGACTTCTCCCTCTTCCCAAAGATGAAAATTCAGCTAAAGGGAAGGAAATTTGAGACGATAGAAGAGATTCAGGCAGAATCGCAGATGGTGCTTGACAGGCTGACAAAGAAAGATTTCCAGGGATGCTTCCAGGCTTGGCAGCGGCGCTGGGATCGTTGTGTTCACTCCCAGGGGAACTACTTCGAGGGTGATGGATGAATTTAATACCTGAGATAAGTGTACGGGTTTTTATACGCGCAGTCTTGAAACCTTTCGATCGCACCTCGTACACAAGGAAAATTCAAACACGAACGACAACATTAGAATATTTTTAACATTTAACACTACAAACTTCATTTTGTATTTATGGTATCGTATAATTCTCACTTTTATTCTTTAAATAATTGACCATTTAATCTTTGGAATGGAGACACTTTTTGTTTTCTTTGAGGTACGGACTTGTTCTGTTTGACTTCATGTAAGCGTCTCTGAGTCTGAACTTTTAGATTGAACTTAGATTTAATTCATACATCATCTTCATTCAGGAAGAACCTTTTACAAAGCCAGCGACATTTATAGTAAAGACACTGACATGTCGTGTGTATTGTCATTCTAATTTGCATAATACATTTGCAGCTGAACAATAAAGACTGTGCTAAACAATTCTGACGTAAGTTTACGTATTCAGACTCCATGTGGTTATTGTGCACAGAAACATCAGCTCCATGACGCTTCAAGGTTATGACCAGCAATTTACGATCTGTAGTCAGAATTTGGTATAATATGAGGAGGAATGGCCTCTTAGCTTTTGGATGTTTGAGGTCAAGACCCACAGCGATCATCTAGGTTTAGTTTGTAAAGTCATCAGTCTAGAATAATAAATATAGTTCGTGGTAAAATGTGGATTCATTATATAATCAATATTTATAATAAATATAAATTAGGTTATTTATATAATTGAGTAGGTGATTTACAAAAACCTGAAAACTAATAAAATACCAAATTGTCGTATTTACCATTACACATTCTTTGTTAATGTCTGCCCCACTTTACTGCGTCTAAACTCCAAGGTAATTATTTTTGGCTTGACTGGTTACTGCTTCGTTTATGCAACGGGAGGGCCTAGAAGGTATTCGCCTTTCAAAAAACGTTTCTGTGTTGCGATTTGTCGCTCCGTTATTACACTGCACACAAATTCTGTTGTGCGTATGACGGATAAATGTCATTTTGGCTTTAGTGCTTAAGTAGAGCGTCACATATTCGTATTAACTTTCCCCCTACCACGTTCTATAAGAAATTAAATATACGTGATGAGACATCACTCCCTGTATCAAGGCACAGAATATTTGGTTTCAGTGCCCTTATGTACCATGAAAATGAAAGTGTAAAAATTAAGAATATTTTCAAAATTTATTAGTTGTCTTTCCTGTAAAATCGTCTGTTTTTAGAGTTTTTAACCTTAAGTCAATAATCTTTTTTCTTATCGATAGCAAACTTTTTATTTTGTAAATACCGCCATATGTGATGACCCAACATTGGGTCCCATTTTGTGGCATCTGGACTTGCTACTTAGGAGGAGGAATAGACTATAACCAGCATTGCCTATTTCTGTGGACAGTCACCATACATTATCACCGGCTTCATATCCTTGCCATATATTAACACCATGAAGTGTGTTTGTCCACTACGTAAATAGAAAATTGACCTTGTTATCCAGTGTCAAGATGATGTGTGGAAATCAAATTTACAAGTTCTAAATTGGCTCACATCACCTCTGCACATACTTGAAATAATATTGAGATGTCTCAACTTGGCATTAGTGTCAGTGCTATAGCACTAGCAGGTTGAATTACTCGTGAACCTCCTGGTGACCTGTAAGTTGTAGTGTGTAATTTTTGTCTTCATTAATGGTTTCGTGTTTCTATACTTGTACTTAGCCCCTTTATGTCATGTAGACTGTCTCTACATTTGATAACTTTCTGAAAGTCTGTGTAATTTTTAGTACTGACTTAGTGTAGACATGTATTTATGATATATGAAAATTATTTATGCAAACGTTATCTATTGGAAACACCAGAGATAATAGCCAGGTGATGAAGAATTTGTGTGCTGGAGTACGACATATTTAGAGAAATAATGTAATCTACTGATCAAATAGCCAATGTTTGTTACTCTTAACTGCATGAGTGCGCCGTTAGTATATGCGAAAAAAAATGAAATTACGCTCTGATGATGGCGACTCGAAGTGCAAGAAAGACAAACGAGGCTATGATGGTGCCTATGGTGGGGTCTGGTGGTGTCTACATTTGGCAGGAGTTTCGTAGAAATGTGAATTTATAATATCGCCCGTGAAGATGTCTTTACGTTAGTTTTGTACTTTGAATCCGATTTGCAAAGATAATGTTTAATTTTATTGTGTTACTATTCAACACAACAGATGTTCATTCCCATAAACTTTGACGGGTCATACGTTGGTTCTTTATAATATTTCTGTTGAAATTTTTGTTGTGTGATCAGTTGCCAAAAATCTCATAATCTCATTTGCCTTCCTTATATTTAAATTGTTTTCTCATCTATAATATATGGATTTAGGCAGTGAATTTTCCTTTACTTTGACTACTAACGTATTAACTGATACGGAAGCCTCAGAGAAATATTCTGCGATACTCGCATGAAAGAAATTAGGCGGGTTTAAGGTGTTCTTTGGCCGTGATGGCAAAAATAAATGCATCTGATCCCCTCAGAAATCCAAGTATTGCGAACTGACACATTTTGGAAATTTTACCTGGTCAAAATAATATGTTTCTAAACCGGATTCTACTTCTATCACCAAGTAATAGTATAATACCCACTCTACCCAGTGGAAGAAAGTCCATTTGTTATTTTTACCTGATGACGGAAGCAGAATGGTTTAATACTTTTAATTTTAATATAAAATTAGAACGTTTCGTATGAAATTAAATATCTGACCATCGGCCACATTGGCACAAAGTAAAATATATATAATCTTTGTAAATCAATAGCACCTAATCCGTCGGTACTCTATTTATTTAAATACGATTTTGAATCTGAGGTTTAGTACTGTAGAGTCGAACTCGTTTGTTACATAACTTCTGTTCACATTTAGTTGAAAATAAAACATACGGAAAGTTACCTGACAAATAAACAGAAACATAAATTAAAACCTGCAAAATTGTGTGGAGGAAGGGGCTTTGAAGGTCAACTGAAAAACTGGTAAGATAGTATTCAAGTCAAGTTTCAGTCTGTCATATAACGAAAAAGTGACTAACCAAGAACTTGCTTTCGGTATGAGCATGTGTAATCTCTGAAGTCATGCCCGAAGTTTTGTCATGGTATTTATCTATCTAGATCTCTTTAGCTGATTTGACAGCTATATAGGAAATCTAAATGTTGTGTCCATGAACACTTGTAAAATGAAGAAGTGTTTACATGTTTCTTAATCTCGTTCAGAGCTTCAACTAGACGGGCGTTCTAAACATTGCGGTGAGTATATTTTATTACACGTACAGTGAATGGATGACGACCCAATTGCGTTTTTGTTTATTTAACAACGTTAGATGGAAAGGGGATTGTGGCTGTTCCTGCAAAAAAGTTACATAAAGCACGCGTCAGTTTTGAAAGGAGACTAAAGGAACCTATTTTCAGAACCTTACATGACGCATTACCATCGGTGCATACACAGCTATGATATTGTTTAACATCTAACGTTTATTGCGAGAGGTTCTTCTTGTATTTGATTATATTAACGTGATACGTTATGAACTATCCGTATTGATATGGACAAGAATAGTTACGGTGTATTATTTGTTAATTTATTTTATTTATATCGGTTAATTTCATGTTTGTAAAATGTTGGATATTGCCTATATTTTGGATTTTAGCATTGGTTTCCTTGTATTGAATTTTAGGCTTGAAAAATATGTCAGTACGTGATACGGAAAATCGTTAAGGTTAAACCTTTTTATTTACTTGTGCAAACACAATTTTTATGTGTTTGTGTTTGTTTCCTTTGCACAAGCGTACAGATGAACTAATAACATGTAGATCGTGTCTGTCTTTGAAGTGGACTTTGGATCAACACTAATGCCCTCACACTAACTTGACATCCACTTTTGTTTACGATCTTAATATACTTGAAGATTTGGTTGTATATTTTCCATATTTTCGTCAATACTCTTTTCATTTCGATATTTATATTTGTTTGGCCTATCTCTTAAGATTTGTTTGAGACCTTGCTACATGAGATTTGTCCAATCGTAAATATGATTCATATTTCAAACACGTTACAGAAGTGAATGTATTAAAATAAAAATGGCATAACATTGTTGTTATATCGAATCGATATTACCTTTCGAATTGAATTACGTGTCTATTAGTACTTTCACTGAAACACGATTTGTTTTTGGATAAATAAAAACTAACTACACTAATTTTCTTCTAGTATGAACCGCATCCAAACTTACGCCTCTATATTTCTTCGTAAGATAGATTTATCTTAAAGTAAAATTCTTACGCTGGTACTCATTTTCCCCCTAGCGAAAGGACCGTCATACATCGTGCCACTTCTCCCATGACCGAGTTACCTTACTATTCACAAATATGTTTCAAGGGAAGTATCGTCATTAAAATACATCAACATGCTTTGCGCACTTATTAAAATTCTGTAAAACATTACTTATGGTTACGTAAGAAATTTTATATGATAAGAATCTTATTTAACTGGGATAGTATTCATTTACATTTGAAAATTGCATGATTATTAACGAAATATGAATCATACTAAGCATTTCTTTCGCCTGACGACACATTACGCCAAGTTAATGCACATGGTCTCTGACCAAAAACAGCTTAAGGATTTTCGGTTACACCTTGAATGCGGTTTACATTGAGGTCGTTATAGAATTGGTTAACATTGGGTTCTTCCTGATTTTTGCTTCCTTGACCTTGATTTTAATGTATTAGTGATACGTGTCTTATAATGAGACAGTTAAAACAACTTTTTAAGTATATTAAATGTGCAGTCTCACTGTCTAAAGTATTTCTTGCTGAGGAATATATAAACGCAGAAGAAACAAAAGGATTAGAAAGCTTAATGATTTGTAATTTTTACAAAAAAAATTATTTGGATGATCAAGTCCAGGAGGATGAGATGGGCAGAACATGTAGCCCGCATGGACGCGATTAGAATTCCTAAAGTAACATTAAAATCGGAAAGCAAGAGATCACTTGGGTCACTCAGGTACAGACAGGATTATAATATTAAAACAGATACTAAAATACTGAAGTTTAGTGATATGAACTGGATTTTGTTTGGCTCAGAATAGGGACCACTAGCAAGTTATTGTAAATACAGCAATGAAAAACTAGCTCCAGTAAACTACGATGAATTTCTTGATATTGTAAAGTCCTTTTTGAGAAATTAATAGTCGCTCATGTATTCTATATTTTACCTATTTGTAAGTAGCCCTAATATTTTACCTTGATCACAAGAACCCGCCTTGGGAGCGTATTCTAAGCCATATGAAACAAATGAGATTCGAGTTAACATTCCTTTTGATCATCCGGGTTTCAACGCCGTGTAAACTTGTGTGTAGATACCATAGATTTGGAGGAACATGCTTTTTTCATCTTCAAGGTACTTCGGTCTTCATTAATCACCAAGGACCAATATTGAGATTAAGTCAACTTGAAGGCCGAACTGGTTTATTTCGGTTTAGTCAAAAAGATACATATATTAAGCTTATAACTACAAAGAATGTTGGTGATTATTATAGGCATTTATTTCTAAATGGGCCTACGTTAATTTTATATGTGTAGTGTAAATATAATAAATTAATATTAACCTATGCTCCGTGAGTTAAATGTGAAAAATCAGCCTATATCGTTAGTGAGAGTCGTGCAAAAGAATTGACCGCGAGCAAGAAAAGTGGTTGTTTCGAGTCGTTTCGATCTCATCTCAGTACAAGATTGGATTCTTTCTCACCATTTCGAACACCGACGTGTAAGGAAGGAAGTCACGAAACGATAAAATTACATCTTGGACTTCAAAATAATTTGTAATCTATTCTTCCTTCTTCTTTCGTGTTTCCACTGTACTCTGTTTAATAACCAACTTCTAAGAACGCTCATGACGTCATAATAATTTAACTTACGCTTTCGACTTTTGTTATGATGTAAAGTAAATGACGACAGTTAAAATTTGATGGGCTTTCGGTTTACTTACGAGCTATTACTGGTAATTATCATAAATATATTCAAGCATTTCTGAAAGTAGACACTGGAATACTGAAATGATGTACGATCTCACACTCATTTTAGTTATTTTCACTGTCATTTCCTAGGATCCAACGACAAGAAAGCCACTGTCCAGATGATCGCGTTTTGACATATTCTGCATTCATTACTTCGAAGAGAAAGCTTGATGAAAATGGTTATGATAGGCCTGTTATTTTATGTATATATGCTACTGACGTAACATGCTTGTTTAGATGAGAAATCCTTACAGACTTCCATTTGAAAATTTTGAAGAGACGAGATTTGTCTGAAGGATATTACTATCCATCTTAAAGCCATAACATATGAAGATATTGACTGAATTTACTTGTTGAGGGTCGTCGTTCAGTAGCTGGCTTTTGTGTACATGGAATGAACTCTCTGGTCCATATAAAAGTCCAAGATTTTTTTTAGTAACTGGGCGACTGTGAGCTTTTCAAAATGACTTTACTTCGTGGAGTTTGTTGTATAGGGTTATTCAAAGCTCTCGTACAAGCTTGTAAATTTATTTATTTCTTCCGGGTAAAAGAATTGACAAATTCTGCCAATTTAGCGTTTTTAAATCGTCAATTCTGAGTACTACTTTTTTACTTCTTATCGGTGCTACTGCTCGAGTCTGATTTCGCGCTTCAACTATTTGTATTTTCACAAGCACTTGGCACTGAGTATACATTAATCGACCACAATAATACAGAGTGACATCAACGACTAAACTTGTCACTTGGAAATTCTGGTAAATCCTGACGAAGAAACGTTGTTTACAATTTCTGCTCCAAATGATCTCCCAAACAGTCTCCTTAAATATTGTACTAGAGCTTTGACTCATCCTACATACTAGTTCCTGCACGGTCCTACTGGAGTTCAAAGACAGTGGGTGTTTACTAATCAGTGGTTCGTAACCGTTGACTTGTTTAATATCAAAACACCCTCCAAATGTTTCTTTTCAGGATTTGGCATGCGACGTCTATTCGATTCTACTACATAGAACTAACTGAAAATATAGAATTTGAAGTTTTCACGGCGGTGAGTCCGAAGATGGCTGTCTTCTGGGTTATTGCGCCGTAGTCTGGTAGAACCGTGCCACGGTGGTCTAGCGGTTAGAAGGCTGGCCTTGTAATCCTGGGGTCTCGGGTTCGATTCCCGGCGGTGCCCGAATTTATAACTTGTGTTGGGCAAGGCCGTGGTCTAGGCAACACGGAGTTTTCCTCCGTGGGCTTCCCCGGTTTCTCCGTGGCATCCCAACAATTACTCCTCTCACACACAGAAGAAGGCAATGGTAAACCACTTCTGGATCATCTGCCAAGAACGTATATGAACAGGTCCCAGTCCGAGAAAAGGATGGAAGGATCCTGTTCATATGGACCTGTCGGCAGACAGAACACTACAAAAAAAAGTCTCGTAGAAGCTTACCGACGTTTTAGAGGTCCCTGCTTATCGCCGTGATGATAAAAGCAGCAAGGACCCTGAAGACAGCCATCTTCGGACTAACAATAACCTGAATACAATCTTTCTTCGGTTTCTCGCATTGGAACGTGTTTATCACACGCGCAGTGAAAAGATATCATCAGGCTTTCAGAACGAAGTAGTTATATCGTATTTCGACACATGGCACAGCAGTTACCTAACTTCACATATTAAAACAAACGTGGGAATCGATCATCACAGGCAGTGTTCCAGTCCCGATGTGCTCATTAGATATACTCACACGACGAGAGCCGGAGAATCGTGTATCTGCAGCCTTATTTACCATTCAAGTTTCTTCGAATTGCACACGCACGAATCACCAACTAACCGCATCTGGCAATCAACACAGTTTGAAGTTTTCCAAAAAGAAGTTGCTATTCTGAAGTAAACTTGAAAACTTGCTACTGAATGACGCACATTAGCAACAAAATTAGCATCTAAATAAATGCGCAAAGCACCCTTAATTTCATATAACTAACTACATATCAGCAAAAATTACAATGGTTCATTAAAGACTTTGATAGTTAGTAATAAATTGTTAAGATTATAGTTCCTCAGAGCAAATTAATTTGCAAAGTGTTATTTTAAAATAACTAAAGACATTATGGGCGTGTTAAGTGTCTCTGAATTTCTGTTTAACTAACTCAGTATTTCAAACAAATGTTTTAAATTGTATTCAGACCGTAAACTAACGATAGATGAAAGCGATAATTATGTAACGACTTGAAGTTAAAGGTCTTTCTAGGAAAAATCTGTTGTGGGCGAGAATCGAACCTGGGATCAATTATCACCGTCACGCTCTGCTTCTCCGCTCGTCTGTTGTTGAATCTTTCTCTACTTCGTCACGAACGATGCAATCCTTTGTGATTAATGTAGTTTTAAATTTTGTTTTTCCCACACATTTGAAATTTAGACATATTATTATTCATTTAAACGTTTGTCTTTCCGTCTACTGAATCTGAAACGGAAATGTTCAGATATGTAAAACTGAAATATATACCCGTGTGTGGAACCTGTTAACTCGTTCTGGCCTAAGTGAGTAGCATAAATTGAGGCTAAGATTTCAGTTTCTTATAACAGGGTATTTTCCCTGTTGGTCACCTTTTGCCCCTGATAAGGGCTGCTTTATTTTATATTTTCTTCTAATATATAATCTTCAACCTTTTATCCCTCACCCGTTTTCAACCTGGAGGTGATTTATCCTTCTCCTATTGGCTCCCTTGCTCACATCTTATCCCTGCCCAATCTGAGAATGTGGACTGGATTCGTCATTCTAAAAGAGGTTGGTGAGAACTTATGAACGTAGTAATGACATTTTGGTTTCCACAAAGGACAGTCGATTTCTTGATCAACTTTTTGGTTCTCAGGAAAGACTGCCGATTGAGATAGTGGTAGTGTTAGGAACTTAACTACTGAGTATGTCCGGATTCTAAACTTTAAGTGTGTGTGTCACGCCATTTATATATATAACTTAAATATTAAATGACATATTCGATTTTTATCAATTTAAATGGCTACAGTACATCGTATTTTCATCGTACTTATTAATATGCACCGTACTGTTTCCTCGAAGGTCGCTGAACGATGTAAAAGTTTACATTAGATTTGAGCAGTGAAACGTTTTCGTCTGCTACAAGAGGAACTAACTCGATCAGGGCACAGCACAAGGAGAAGAATATGTTATGAGCTTGGGTTGCTGGAATGCACTGGTGACACTTTCATCACAATCACACGCTTCACAGTGGCCTCTGTGATCAGCAAATAGCGCGTGGGACATTTCCGTGTTCCGAATGGTGCAGTGCAATATCCATACAAGCTTTTTCTCAGAATTTTCAACAATTTTGCCTGTTTTGATGGGAGAATGTTTTGCCAGTGTTTGAATACATGGTACTGAAGGAATTCTAGGGCCTGAGAGGAAGGGAAAATGGTAAATAATGTGTGTTTGATATTGTGTTGTCGTGTAGGTGGCTACCAACGTTCGAAACAAGCATATCCTGTAGATGTAGGCTTCATGTTCCTCCAAAGTATTGATAATTTCCTACAAGGCGATTTGGAAAGGAGAGGGCCGAAAATCTTATTTTGTCCGCCGTGAATATCTGTAATCTCGTATGTTTACCGGATTGCTGTAGACATTTTGAATATTTTCGTCTGCATAAATGAAACGATATTCATAATTTAAAATGTGTTATTTATATTTGACAGTCATAGTGATATTAGGAGTTTAATTTATTTTAGAATTGCTTGGTATATTTAATTTCAAACTGCCATCACCCGAAAACATTTAGATAATTTTGTCAGTTGTTCTATACGGGTGTTAAAATGCATAATCTTACATTGAGAGAACAAAATATAAGTGTCTGTAAACAGAGTCCTTGTGACAATATTTGAACGAAAGGAGGACAAAGTAACTGATGAATTTATTTAATATGTTACATAACGATGGATTTCCTCATGTATACACGTCATCTGGTTTTGTTAGGATAGTGAAATCCAGGGTGCTAAGATGGGCCGGGTGTTTGAGTACAACGGATGAGACAATGCATAATGACGTTTGGTGTGAAAATATCTTCGGAAAAATGTATTTGAAAGACTGAGAAGGAAATGTTAGGGTAATATTAATATAGACCTTAGCGAGATAAATTTCAATGGGAAGTGGATAGAACTGGCTCATGTTCGTATCGAGTAACGACTTTGGTACTGACAGCGTTAAAACTTCGAGGTCTGTATGAGATATTTAGTTAGTCATGTGGAATAAGTCTATGTTATATTATATTATAAATTATGTATATATGAGAATGGCATGCAGTTAGATTATTATTATTACACGGATATCCTCTAAGAAAGGCTTTCTGTTACTGTTCTGACCTCATTCTATCAGTTTGCATGACGCTTCTTGCTGATACAAATGTCAGGTAGCTTTCTCTGCGCGCATCGAAGTCTCTGAATTTGGTTGTCGCCGCCTTTTTTATCGGCTCTTAAACCGATTTAATTTCTCTCTCTCATGCCCGTAAATTTTCAAGATTTTATAGAAGGCCTGGTTTCATGTAATGTGACTATTGACGGTGGAGTTTAATATCTTCGAAATGCAGAAATAACTTACGTGCTTAGCTTTCCCACCTTTTTTGACACGCTACGGAACTGTGAAATTTACTTATAACTGTTGATCGTTTATGTTTGTTTCTTTAACCGACCATCTGTTAAAGTCTTTCAACCATAATGTGGCTTTAAATCATTTTTACAGTTATGTCCAATTACTCATACAGCGCTGGGATACGCGTAATTATTCAGAAAACAAAATAAATTTTTAAAATAGTTAATGGTATCAGGAATAAAACCACGATTTAGACGCCACAGTTCCTGACAGACGTGAAAACATAATCAGAAAGAGTTATATTCGCCTACACTGAGTGTCAAAAGAAGTGTAGTTCGATAACTGAGCTCAAATAGTTTCCAGCGGTAAACGTGGTCATTATGATTGTTTATGGTAATTTTTGGAGTTAAGTTACATTATAATAATATGAATAACGAATATAAATATGGCATTAAGTAATAAGTATATATTAAAATTTATTATCGGCACTTACTGATCAATTCGTTCTCACGGAAAATGGTTTTTAAAGTTACTTGGAAGTCTTAAATTAAAGCGACTAAAGATTTATGTGGGTTATAACATCGAAACATAGCGTTTTATGTGAAGGTGTTTCCGGTATTGTCACATTGGCGGATCTTTCATTTCACATTTTATTTTCGTTGTTTTACAAAGTAAATAAGAAAGGTGGATAATACGGAATGAATGAACGAAAGGACGTTTTTTTTCGTAAAATGTTTCAAAATCCACGCAATTTTCTCGATAAATATCGAAATTTTACGACTAATACCATGTAAACCAATTCGATTTCGAGTCTTCTGCCACGAATATACCACAACATTAAAAGTATTTTCTGATGGTGTTTTTCTTTCATTAAAATTTTCAACATTTTGTTAGGCTTACGTGTAAGAAATGTTCTTGTGTTACATTTCTGTCCACTGATAGCGAGCTTGCTATAAAATACAATGACAATCAGCAGTCAATTCTGCACGGCTTCACTGGTCTATGGGTGTTATTAGAAAGACCAAAAAGTGACAGGCACTTACAGAAGACGTGACTGGAAATTTATATGAAGCTGATTAACATAGAAAGCCATGTTTGGAGGAGGCATGAGGCATGACGTCAGATGAGAGGACAATGTCCACTTTGCAGGTTGGCAACTTCGATGGCCTTGACCCCATTATTTTGTCGGGTTTCAATGACACGACTTCACCTCCAAATGTTACTTGACCTGGCAGCTTCCTTCACTTTGATATAATTTTTATGGCCTTATCATTGCAAGAGGTGAGCATGACGGTTAACCATCGCTTGTTCCCTTCATTATCAATGCATCATTCTTCGTAAGAGACTTCGTTTTCTACCTGCATTAATGCCTTCTCTATCACAAGTTTACATAAGAATGTATCGAACATATAAATGAAAACGAATGTAAAATTGTATGCAACAAATACAAAAGTCCAATCAAATTATAAGTAATCACAAAAGAATAATGCAATTTTCTTTTACCAATATTGTTGCTGGTAATGTACTTTCATAATATATTTAAGCATTAATTTAATTTCTTTTCGATTTATTTTGTCCTTCATAACAGTTTTCAACAAAATTTTATTTTATAAATTTGTGCAGTTTCTTTTACATTCTGTTTCCATGGCCAGTGCACCATAATTACGCTACAAAATGAGAAGAAAGTTAAATTATGACGTTCTTCTGTATGTAATGTCCTTTATTATTCTTGTAAATAGATGTAAGTAGTACATATGCATTTTTAAGTAATTATTTAAAGACAATAATTGTAATAAATTGTTCTTTACGATAGCATTAGGTATTTTCTGAGCTGTACTACAAGGTATGAATGCCCCGTTTGCAATTGCAGACACAGTTTATAGGTCTACATTTTTGTAACTACTGAATTCTATCATACGGTATCAAGTATCATCAGTTCATTGTTAGTTGTGGTATTCGTACTTCTTAATTGTGTTAATAGGAGTTTCAGTTATCAGTTTAAGAACTATGTTTCATGTTCTGAAACGTCACAGATATGTAATGACTTGCAAAGTTCATTGTCGTAGACGCTCTTCTGGGTTGTTGTGTCATGATGGAGGCAGTAAATACTTTTTAAACGTCGATAAATTTCTACCAAACTTCACGGCGCAACATCCCAAGACATTCGCTTTCGAATTTCCACCACGTATAAATCAGAAGATGGCTGTCTTCTTGGTTGTTATACCGTATAGCCTGGTCGACGTTTTAGAGGTTTCTACTGCCTCTATCATCAGGGCATTGATCGAGGCAATAAGCATCTCAGAAACGTCGATAGACGTCTAGATGTCTAAACTACTGGACGACACTGTGCTACATATCCAGAAACAATCTTCATACTCGCCGCCATGAGAACTTTAAATCTCACCAAGTTTTAGTACGTGATTTTGATGCTCAATTTTGCTAACCGCAAGTGACCTCGGTCTACAAAACTTGAGTACCCTTACCTTAATGGGAGAAAGCAGAGTTCACAACCCATACAGGACAAGATGTGAAAAATGAAAAATGTGTATATAATTGTCTCACCAAAGTACAATAACATGTAACTCTCAAGCTATAGAATTATGTCGCCAACTCCTTCGATATGGTAATGCTGTCCTGAAGGTGAGATCATTATTTATACTTTGTTTCTAAGAAGATTGTTAGTGATGTCATATGCCACTCCTTACACGAATCAGAACACCCTTCATTACCTTAAACACAAAGTTATTATTACAGGAAATAAGGACGTAGGTGTGTGTCATGAATGTACAAAGACCTTCAAAGGTACAAGTGATTAAAATTCGTGGCATTATGACCTTACAGAACTCGTTCAGAATCATGTCGAATAGCGATATTTGGTATTAGCTGTTAAACTTCACATTTGTCTTTTACTGACCCATAAGTCACTAATATGCTGACCAGGTCATTGTCATACCTTGATAATTAGTGGTCAGAAAACTACGCAACCTGTATTAAAATAATTGTTGGTTTAATTTCAATGCAATTAAGTTGGACCGATAAATACATTATCGCTGTGATTTTACAATAACCGACACTGGTCTCGTCATGTTTTTACCTGTTCGCGTCAATCCATCAGTTGTCTTCAAACACTTGAAGTGCAAGGGTGTTTCTTTCGCAAGTGCAACGAGTGTTAACACTGCCTGGCATCTCATTGAGTTTAGAGATATATTTCCCGGTTCTTCTGTCCTAAAGAAGTCGACAATATCTCGTCTGGTGAACCGTTTCTCTGATACAGACCCTTTACCGGGTTGCATAAGACATGACGTAAAGAGCGAATGAACCCATCGCCGAATGCGGTGGACATTTCTCTGACTTCGGTGTAATTATTTTTTCACAACTACTGCGTGTGTCAGGAATGGGTTACGTGACTTTTCGTTCACGCGGTTGGATAAAACGTGATATTGACATTCAGGTTGAAAGTTAATAGTCTTAACTAGTTTATGTTAATTTCTGCTGTGATAAAACATCAGAAGTTTTAAATGCTTAAAAATTAAAGGAGAAAATCAAACATACTTTATTATTGTTTATTGAAAATACAGGTAAAGTAGCGAGAAAAACTGCGTTTATTTGTTTTTCACGTCACTACATTAGTTGAATATGTCGCATATACTGAAATATTCTGACTGGTAGACAGATTTAGACTAAATTGAGTGCTGAGTGTCGAATGTTGTCACGTGTGGGTCCAGTATAATCCTTAAGTAACATCTCAAATTGAAATCAATAATTTTCTCAAAGAAAAAGAAAAATGGACTCTTACAAAAAGAAACACACACACACACACACACACACACACACATATATATATATATATATATATATATATATATATACACGTAGTGATTTGAAAAAATATATACTTTACAGAGATTTTATAACATATAATTTACAAACATTTTCGCAAAAATATTTTATGAAATGCAAAGAACATAATCTATGAAAAGCGATTAAAGTGGGTCCTAAATACACGCTGTTCATATGATGTGGTCTGAAATCATCTTGTTCAGGATAAGGACGAGTGGCAGATGAACGCGACATCGAAACGTTGGGTTTTATAAAAGTCGAGATATTTAGATAACTAATTCAGCAAACAATTATTGTCTTCTCAGAAGTGGACCCTGCTTCACGAAGCTAATTAACTTTGAAATCACGTGCTTCGTATTTGCAATAAGTGATCATATGGTGCTAAGAAATGTTACAGAGAACGTATTTGAAAGGTTCGTGTACATTTTTCTGTTATTGTTAAGTTCTGGCTTTTGGATCTGTCTGCTGTGTTTAACATGCGCTGTTTCGTCTACTCTGAAGCCGTTAACCGTGAACACAAACTGCCCACCATCTGTACTTCAGACGCCATTGAAACTCGAATTCAAGAGCGTCTCGCTCCACGGAACTGAAACGCTCTAAATTCTTTGCTATCATCGCCCCCCCCCCATTTTCTCCTTTCCCTTTTCATGTCATCCGGTGGTCGGAAATTGACGTAGGTCACACGAAACCAAAAACTAATGGCCCTTATAAACTGGAACTGTGTAGATGAGCTTTAAATTCAGCATCTTGTTATTATAGCAATGAGGAATGCGCATAAGTAAAATTAACAGCAATCACATTTCATGTTTCAAGGTCAAAGCAAAGTCTTACAATGTTACAACGCAACAGCGGAGCTCAGGTGAGTGCAGACAGTTCAGAACTCGCAGGGTAGCTAACCTAGCAAAGCTTAACTCATGACTTGGCCGCATGGTAAGGCAGTAAAGCCCTTACATAACCTTTAAGCATGCAGTTTGTGACGGCTGCTATAGTAATACAATATAGAATTCAAGAAATAACTGGGTGTGTTGGTCTGTCATGACCGTGTTCTGGTGGCACGCAAATACAGTATAAAATTAAGTTAAAACAAAGGGGATTTTAAAATATTACATGATAAAATCATTTATGGATTGCGCTTGAAAAGGGTCCAGTCAGGTGGAGTTTACAACGTGGGGCGTCTTTATATTAAAATTCGAGCTAAAATATGTCTTAAATCTTTAAATGGTTAAATTACAGTTATCAGGTGGTGTAGGTCCACGGACCTGCAAAACCAAGGCCTCCTGTAATAAATGGGAAAAGATAAATGGATCTAATAATGGTTGGGGGTAGCGATCAGGTTAACAAAGTATTTCGTTACCAATTTAATGAAAACTGTAAGTTGTGTGGATTATGTTAGTCAATTCTTCGTCGTATAATATCTACTGTAGGCCTTTATATTTATAGCGGCTGTAAAAATATATTATGTTTCATTAAGTACAGTGTATTAAGTAAAATTCGTTGCCTGATTGAGGGTCCATATTAATTTAAATTCTTGAACTAAGAATGATTCAGATTATTACTTACGCAAAAATATAATTTCCTTTGTGGCATTGTAAAATGGGAAGGATGTTTACAACGCCAGAATTTGACTGTCATTTTTTGCAGGCGGGTAGATGAACTGTCTGAAGGTTACTTCTTTTCGGATTTGTTTGCCTCCCCACCCCCTCTCCTCTAGCAAGCCAGGGACCATACTCGGCCGTGGTCTGACGCTTATTGCAATGAGGTAAGGCCTGTCAAAATTCTATACCATTATTCTCAACATACGACCTGCGATCCATAACAGGCTTGCAAATGTAATTTCTTTCCTGTCACTATTATATTATCATTTAAAAAATCCGTTTTTTTTATTTATCATAGGAAAAGGTGAATTTGGTATATGCTGAAATCTTGTACCGAACATGTTAATGTAATGAAATCGCTACATAACTGGACATTTTCCGATCTCCACCACCGGGTGCCGTGCTGACATGTTTTATGGATTGTGCTCAGTCCCTCTGAGCTAATTCTCTGATATTACTACAGAAAATATTATGATTTCCTTCATACACATTTTCATTTAACCACATTTTTGTAATCATCTGACTCATTCAGCACTATATAAACTCTACAGATGAAACAGCGTTGTCAAATAGTGTAAGGATTGATCAAGTTGAAAAAGCATGTATTATTTGTGTAGAATATTCTGTTTTGAAAGTGAACTCTGATGTAGAAGAACCGCTTCACGACAAAACACGACGAAAACAGTGGCTGTGTTGAATTTATCCGGCTATATTACATTGCAACTGATGCATTACTTGGAATCAGTACGGCAGTATGGTTTTGTAAAGTGCATACCTTCTGTGCTCTGTAGAAAAAGCAAAGTAAAGTTTGTCCCACTATACGCCATGTAGGCGTTTGGGGTGAGTGGAAGTATAGCTCCTCTCTTCATTGACCTCGGCACTAGATGGAGGTGAGTGGTCAGCATTACGCCCCGGCCGGCTTTACCCTCGGGAAAGGACCCCGGTACCCATTGTAGAGAAGGCTGGGTGGGCCCCAGAGCCGGTCTGGACGCAGAGGCTAGAGGAAACATTCTCTGCCCCCGTCGGGGATCGAACCCCGGTCGTCCAGCCCGTAGCTAGTCACTATACTGACTGAGCTATCCCGGCTCATCTGTAGAAAAACATAGTCTTTTGAATTGTATTATATGAATTAATTTGTTGTGCCACTGATGATGACCTCTTGAGGTCGAAACGCGTTTGGCATTAGTGTCTTTTTAAGTGTTAACAGTTTTGTTTGTATGCATTATTTTACATTAGTTGGTAACCTAACCGAAATTCGAACCGCGTACCCCCCGAATGCAAGTCCGCGGCGTTGACTGTTTGATACTACGTTAGATTTTATATTATTTTTATTATAAAGGTAATTTCAATTGAAATGAGCTACGTACGAAGCATCGTGATGGTCGAATGATTCTTTATAAAGTTACTAGTGTAACACAGAGCGCACATGGTAATTTTCGTAGCATAGCAGAGTATAAATGTAAGGTCTGCATTAGAAGTATCTTCAGTGTCAGGTAAAGACATTGAACTCCGAGAGCTGTAATTGCGTCCAGTGCATAAGACGTTCTGGCAAAAAAGAGCAATGACACAGGTTGTAATTTATTTTTACGTCAGCCAATTCTCAGTCTTGTTTCATTGCCATAAAACTAATTGTTTATTTCAGATTAATACGTAAATAAATTACATCTTGATTGCAATAAGTACTTAACATATTTTATCCTCTCCCAGACTTAAGATCAATTCTACGAATGAATTACTAAAGAATTCTAGAAAGTTTTTATCGTAAAAATGTTATAACACTTGGTTATATAATATGCGCTTTTGAAATCGTAGTTAAATCGCTCAAGAACGAAAACGACTTTTAAGTAAAGAATTTTCTTGATTATGATGTGGCTCCTTCATTAGTTTTCCTCTAATCCACATGACTCCATTACACAATGTGAACAGGTGATTTTGCACATTGTAACAAAGGTTATAAGACATGTTGATATGTAAGAATAAAAGTAAACTATCCCTTTAGGTAGAAAAGAGGATTCCCTGATGAATTACTGCTATTGGTAATGAAAGAATCCCTTCTTAATTTCGAAACCATTAGTTTTCTAAAAGGAAACTCAGATCAAAATATGATTACGAGGTACGATCGGAAAGTTTCAAGACTGCGCGTATAAAAACCCGTACACTTATCTCAGGTATTAAATTCATCCATCACCCTCGAAGTAGTTCCCCTGGGAGTGAACACAACGATCCCAGCGTCGCTGCCAAGCCTGGAAGCATCCCTGGAAATCTTTCTTTGTCAGCCTGTCAAGCACCATCTGCGATTCTGCCTGAATCTCTTGCCAAAGACTCGCCAAAACGGCTACGGAAACCTATGAAATGCTAAAGCAAGCATTTGGGGAGTCCGCAATGGGTCGTGCACAAACGTTTGTGTGGCATTCACGTTTTAAAAATGGCCGAACCTCTGTCGATGATGACGAGCGTTCTGGACGACCATCTTCGAGCACAACGACCGAAAATGTTACGAAGATCGACGTCGTACCATCAAAGACTTGTGCGACATTGTTGGGATAGGCTATGGGACCTGTCAGCTGATTCTAAAGGACGGAAGCGGCCGTCAAAGTGGCGCAACCACAACTGGCTGCTGCATCATGACAACGCGCCAGCGCACACCGCCCTCAAAGTTCGGCAGTTTTTGGCCTCAAACACCATGGCCGTCATCCCGCACCCTCCTTAGCTCCGCGTGACTTCTTCCTCTTCCCAAAGATGAAAATTCAGGTAAAGGGAAGGAGATTTGAGACGATAGAAGAGATTCAGGCAGAATCGCAGATGGTGCTTGACAGGCTGACAAAGAAAGATTTCCAGGGATGCTTCCAGGCTTGGCAGCGGCGCTGGGATCGTTGTGTTCACTCCCAGGGGAACTATTTCGAGGGTGATGGATGAATTTAATACCTGAGATAAGTGTACGGGTTTTTATACCCGCAGTCTGGAAACCTTCCGATCGCACCTCGTAAGTATATCTCCACATAGGCGAAAAGCTATTTGGCGAGAAGCGGAACTATTCTTCGAACAGGACGCGTTGCTATGTGACCTCACTGTTGAGTTTATTAGCCAGAGACATCAGCGCCCTCACAAGCTAGATAGCCAATGGTCATCCTCGGAATATAATTCCTGTCACGGAGTTTTGTATCCAGTAATCTGCTAAGGTACAGTCGTGTACATAATAAAATATATAGGATCTGTATTAAGATGGAATCCACATGCAGTTGAGTTAGAGGGACAGTGGGCAGTAAACATTGAAATTATTTATGGCGTTACGTGTTCCATAAGAGATTATGTTACATTCGAATCAAAAATTTTGTCTTTGTATCTCGTATCAAGAAACGTAGATATTAAAATATGCGGAAATAGAATTTTAAGTGTTATCTTCTGTGTGTGTGTGTGAAACTTGGTACCTACTACAATGAAAAAACGTAAGTGACAATGTGTGAAAACTCGTTCCTGATGAGAATATTTTGACACAAGACAGAAAGTAAAGGAATATGGAGAAATTTGTGTATTAAGGAGTGCGTTGTAAATTTTGCCATGATGTTTATCAAATGTTGTTCGGTTGATCAAGAATATGGATGAGGCATTTAACAAACATATGAAGAACGACAAACGCGTACAGTTCGTTAATGAAGTAAAGAAATAGAAAAGTTGAGAGGCCAAGGCGTTAATGGAATGATAATATTAAAATGTATCCTAAATTTGTTTTATGTGGAATGGACTTAATTCTCTCAGGATAGGGCCCTGTAGCGGACTCTTATGAGCTCGGTAATGAACATTGGGGTTCCATAAAATGCGTATAATTTTTCACTTTCTGACTGAGTAATTATCAGTTTCTTAAAAAGTACTTTGAACCGTGGGATTAATAGAAGATTAGATGAATTATCAAATACGGTTTATCTGTGCCGTAATTAGGATTGTAACGAAACTAATCCAGTCTGCACAGCTGGTTATAGCGTCGCCATATACCAAATTTTAATAAGATAAACGAAGATTATATTCCTTTTATCTGAATTATAACTACGCTCCGAATTTAACCGTTCTTAACTTTGTCACAGGTGCAACTTTTATTTGATAGTGTCGTTCCAAAATCCATGAACTTGGGTTCATTGCCGCTGTTTGTATGTATTAAACATCTTTAAGTCTATATTATGAGTTTAGTGTGCAATTGATTTGATGTATATGCGTGAACTTACTTTTATCTGCTTCTCTTTCTAGCCCAGTCTCCTTACTGATATCTAGTCTAGTTGTTCTTTGTTATATTTTATATTTGTTTTCGCCTAATGAATTAACATTATAAATATAGAGCAGAAGCTGATATGTTCTTTAAATTGGAATTTGCCATGTAACTTTAATTCTATATGTAATAATAGGACTATTTGTTTTAAATGTGAATGTATTAGTTCCCATAAATTGGCTTAATCATATCTCATTCGACTTTATGTAACAGCTGCGGTTGAAAAGTCATCATTAAATAAGCTAAGTACCAGTCAATCGACATAACGCTGTATGTGACTGAAATATGGGATTATCCTAAGCCTAGTTCTCTTTAACGCCGTGTTGCATCGGCAACTCCTATAACTCTGCTGTGGTGCTTGTTGTCTGAAGGCGATTTTCCAGCGAATGGCATTCAATGCTGCAATCCTTTGTAGAAAATAACTGCAGTTTCGCTCGTTATAAAATAGTTTCTGCCAGTTTTCAAACGTATTATAAAATTAATTGTTTATTTGTAGCTTGGGAGATGAGATGTAGACGAGGAGTCGTGGAAGTATAACGCAAACCTTAGGAATCTTGTTCTGCCATCTGTATGCAAGGCAGCAGTCCTCGTGCTGTCTACATATTCTTTTTTATTATTCGAATGCGAACTACGCCCTTTCAGCCATTTGTGTATGTTGGTGCATCGGGAACTTTATTTAAAAGGGGCTTATGTGTCCAGTCTTACAAAAATATCTGGATGAAAATATTATGGAACATTTACGTTAACAACAGCGCGTAGCTAAAGTACCTCTGAATTATTATTTATAAAAGTAACAGAATTCAATTATAATACAGGTTCTATTGTCGTAATTATTAGAAAACATACAAAAATTTTAAATGTACACTTACAAATGTTAGCCAGAATCCGTTAATCAACAGTTACTACATGTGTGCGGATGGACGGTTGTACCATACGGAATTGGTTATTAACGTATTGTTATTCCTTACTAAAGCTACTTGCAGGGCACTGATTTTAATTACACTATAAAACCACACACTACTAATTTTTTTCAGGTTGTAACATCTGTGAGTACAACGAAGCAAGTTAATTTGCTGTCTGTGTTTAGCAAATCGTCTCATAGTAACGTCCAACGACTCTAAAACTTGATGTAACTTGGAAAAATCCCTCCCCTCACCCTGCTTCAGTAAGGAAGTATCAATAGTGCTAGGATAAACTAAGAATTATTTCTTGTCTCACTATGAACAACTTCGGCGTATTAATACATCGTCTTCTTACAAGTCACTCAGTCGAATTAATTTTGACAACAGTGTGACTGAACAATTAAGACCATCTGTAGAGAGAAAGTGTAGCTTAGCGAAAGGGGAAGAGATTTTTTTTAGTAAACCCAGGGTCAGAAGTGTAAATCTCCTCATAGTTTACATTTTACTGGGGTATTATTTCAATTGCTGCGATGTGAAGGTTGTGCTGTCGTAATTTGTTCGTTTTTCTGTTCGGAGCAAGCCGAGACATACCCCTACTCCGCTTCGTTTTACTCGCTTTGCGCAGGCGTATTCCATTACTGGTGGGACCAGCTCTACTGCTGTTCAGGGTTGTCTGCAGGCTCTTCAGGACATAAAACTTTTGCTGCTTACGTCTTGGTCATCCTGCAAATCTCTGTTAGCAGAGTTGGTACTAACAGTACCAACATCTATTATATCGACAGTAAAATAATCGTGATCGATTCTACGTGAATAACATGCCTGACATTTTCGACCGATGCATGCAAATAGCTGTTGATGGTGAAGTCGAAATGCCAGCGGTAATGGTAAAAGTAATAGGTCGTCATTTAAGCAACTTTGTCTTCTTCCCGTGTCCACGTCGCACTGTTTAAATACCACTTGATAATTTAATCACGATTGTGCGAAAACAATAATACGCCCGTTCATCTGGCAGTAATAATAATTTAATCACTTGATTAACCTTCGACATTTGCTAAAATGGCCGAAGACATTTCATGTTACGTTATGATCTTAATAAGACCAATATAAATTCAAATGATGAACTGAAAGAGAAATATATTTTGGCTGCACTGTATGACGCTAATTAGTAAGAACGAGATGGGACCTGGCGATTGTTAGGTCACCTGGTTTGTGCCTCAGTAACTAATGATGTGTTAACGTCTCATTTTGTTATTATTTTTGTGAAAGAATTATATAGAACGTGTATCTTTCTTTCTGTCTGCAAATCTGCATTTCTCGTGTACGAAATTACTAAGTAGATCTTGTTTAAGTACAGTGTTCTGCGTCTAGGTAATTTAATTTGGTCAGGACACATTTTACAATAGTCTCTTAGGCTGTCTTCCACTACTTTCACTGTTACCATCTTCCAGAATCCTGACAATTAGTCCTGTCGTAATAATAATTTTTAAAACATCCTGCTGCAATTCAGTCTTTGTCTGAAATAAATAAATATAGAGACAAATCGAAATATTTTGTAGTAATGTAACATTAACCTTTCTCTTCGCGATAGTTTTTGTGTTAAATGACGGCACAGACGGCAATGAACCCAACGTTTTTCTTCTTTCTCAGCAGTGAGTTTATCGGGCAGTGTATGTTGCATGTCACTTTGACGTCACAGTCTGTTTTGTTTGTCATACGTAGAAGTCCAACTAACTGTGCGTATTACAGCTCCAAGCCATGGAAACGTGGGGCATTGCCCTGCTCTGCCATTTATTATGGAACCTCAGTCGAAAAATAAAAGACTGTCGTACTCGGGCCATTGTGATGTGCACAGCATTATGAACTTAGAGGCTCCCGCGTACCTGATGTGATTCCGTTGTTCGTTGAATATCGGTATAACTCGGTGCGTGAACAACTTATTCATTTGCAGGCAACTACATGACTGTCAAATAACTTACAACAAAGAAATTGCAGTAAATGTAGCTCTTGACTGAGATTAACGTGGTCCTACAATAATTATTTACGTTATGGGTACTTTCCACAGTTTTGCCAATATATGTATTATAAATTTATGCAACAGGTAACGTGTGTTTTTAATTTAAACGTGTTTGAAATTTTCTGTCATGACCTACTTGAAGATATATTGTTACAGAAACCTACTTAAGATGTAAGGTTATGCAAAAACTGTGGTAATTTCTCGGTAGTT
Organism: Zootermopsis nevadensis; assembly: GCF_977971745.1. Taxonomy (NCBI): domain Eukaryota; kingdom Metazoa; phylum Arthropoda; class Insecta; order Blattodea; family Termopsidae; genus Zootermopsis; species Zootermopsis nevadensis. Next base: position 6,881,082 of record NW_028259144.1, on the reverse strand, counting down.
TAGCGACGTTTCTACACCCTCCAACCATATTTTTCAAGATACGTTTCTATATTATTCTCTACTATGCTTTTGTGTTCCACGTGGCCAAGAGAATTAAAAGCAACGTTTAAAACATAACAGAATAAACGAACAGCGAGAACATATTTTTCTTGATTTAATTGTCCTAATAATATTTGATGAAGAGTTCAAATTATGAAGCTCTTTGTTACGCAGTTTTATTCAGATTCCTCTCACTTCATCTCCGTTAGGTCCCAATATTATTCTTGGCATCACTTATCAAAGCCCCTTAGTGTGTTCCTTACGTAATATGAAACAACAAATTTTCGCACCTTAAATAAAAGGCGATTTGTATGTGCGGTCAGAATCTCGCGAGTTTGGACCGAGAGTCTAAGGCGGTGCACTCACGCATTACATACGCACACGCAACACGAATTTCTAGTGATTTTAACGGGACTCTGCAATTTCAGAAGCTATTGACAAATCAGGAGTCGTCACCGTCGAAGAGACATCTCCAGTTCGCGTCACAAACAATTCTTTCAAACACTTTTATGAAGAAAGTTGACTCACTGATTCACAAAGTAATTAATCAACTAACATTTTCGATTAAAAGTTATAGGAGAAAAAGCAAATGCATGTTTTTGTCTTGTACACTTTCTCGTGCGATCATCCGTGTTAGAATGGCGTGGTAATCCAACGTTTTGGAATATGTCTGTCCCCCCCAACATCAGGGTGATCGCCCGAGCAAGGGTTTGTCCCCGTACCTCGACCTCCCAATGCTGATGGTAGTTCGTATTCCCCGACGAGGTGTGCGATAACCCTAATCAATCAGCGCATTACAATACCCTCGGTCTCGCGTTACGGGATTCATCTCTGGCCAGACACTTAGCTGGTCTTGGAGCAGAGGTAATTTTTGTAGTTTTATATATGCAGTCAATTAACTTAATACCCAATAATTTACTTGCTCAATTTTATCAGTCTAATCACAATAAAATATTATTATTAAATATTAAAATATTATTACAATTAACATTTAAATATTTAAAATATATTAAAATGATGCTCTCTATCGAAATGTTCGATTTACATTAGAGCATCACCTTTTACACTACATGTTTCGGTTCTAAATGAACCATCTTCAGGTTTATAATCCATATAAACTCAAATGTAATATCCTAAGTGCAATCCTTCGTAATAATATTTTATTGTGATTAGACTGATAAAATTGAGCAAGTATATATTCAAGACAATATGACGCAACATTATTATCTCAACCCAATAATTTGTTTAAGGTATTGGCTATGGCGTTATTTAACGCGTTTAGAGGAAAAAAATTGGTTCATGTTCCTTTCGGAGCCGAACCAAAAATATATTTGTTTGCAAGCTAGTACTTGGGTACGTGAACAGATGGAACATTTCCGAACCAGGGAGTAATCACTGACAAGCAAAAGGAGGTCTCATTGGCGAAGCAAAGAGGAAAAACTTATATTATGAATGACTTTTATCACAAGATCGATAAAGTTTTATAACGTTGTTTCTAAATTAAGGTAAAATGAATGTGTTGGTTAAAATAACCGTATCGTTTTAAGATAATAGGAGTAGATAGAAAATGTGATATTGTAACAGGAGTGGGAGGAGCTACAAGTCTAAACCTGTTCAAAAAAGAAAATGCATCACCTCGTTAAACAAAAAGTAATAGAGTATTTGAACTACTGACACAGATAATTATTGTACCAGGGGTAGTTTTATCCGGTGCTCGCTTCTTTTGAACTACGGATGTTATATGTCTCTCTCTGCCCTGTCAGATTATTTCGCGATATATAATTGGGACGAACGGCAGATCCAGATAAACGCAAACAAGAAACTGAAGCGAGTTTTGTTTATTAAGCTACAAAATTGACTAGCATCCCCCTTCTGATGTATTACTTTTCAGTAGTAATTTGTTTATTTATTTGAGTGTAAATTCTCTACTTAAATTTTCGTTTTTAATTCTTTAGGTAAGTCTCAACAATTTTAAAAATAATTATTGAAGTTTATACTTCAGAAATTTTGCTGCATATATAAGGGCAGTTGACGTAAAACAATATATCTTTTTTAAAGGAAGTTGTTGATAAATTTATGGATATAATCGGAATTTTTCAAAATGGTTAATTTCGTGTTGGCATATTTTGAATTAGTTATTGATTATTAGGTACAAATTTCAAGATTCCTTAATTCTCACCCCAACGAACCTCTAATTTATTAGTTAACCAAGTAATTAACTGTCCGTCTAGTCTTTCTTGTGCACTTGTTACTTATTGATAAACTATGGAGCAAAATCCTTCTTGAGAAGCTAATAGTTGCTCAGCTGATTACAAGATTATGCGCCTTTAATGTAAAATTGAAGGTTCATTATCGTGTATACAAGAGATCGCGACTGATCAACATTATAATCTAGATGAATCGAATCCACAGCGTCACACCTTAGTTAAGACTGGTTTTCTGTATGTATTCAATTTTTAGTCGGAATGACTTTTCCACCGACCGCGCCCTCCACACACCACGTTCGTGGGTATCAGCTGTGTACTTGAAAAACCCACAAATAATGAGACATGTTCTGAAGGTTAATCAGCTGTTACTTTCACCGACTCGATCCTTACATCGTAAGAGTCGTTCCAAATACATTGGCTCTTGTATGTTCTTAGAAATGCAACTTATGTTTTTTGTAATATGATTTCAGTCTCACCTACGAAAGGAAATTTCCTAACGTCTTGGTCGAATGTTTAGCGGGCACGGTGACAAAATTTCCTGATTTTTCTCGTGGTTTTCCCCTGCCTTCCAGCTTAAATCCGGGATAATGCCTTAAACTAGACAATGACTATTCCCTTCGATGTCCTTTTTCAGTTAACATTTACACAGAAGGTAGAGGTTCTGTCATATCGAACCCAGTTGGGTCGAAACATGTAGCCTTAGTAAATATCTTTGATGTGAAGTTATGACAGAGATCTTAACAAGAATACTATATTGGGCACTGACTAAGGTTTGAGATATATTGATACGACGTTTCGGTAGTACGCTGTGCTCCCATCATCAGGTAATCGGTTGTTATACTGACAGATTTTATAACTGTTTTTATTTTATATTAATGGCAACAGTTGGGGGGGTCGAACCCGGAAGTTACTAACGAGACCGCAGTTTGGCCCAGAAGTGGTCATTATAGCACTACTTATGTTACACCTGCTGTTCGTACTACAGGAGCCATGTGGACTGCCGTCTGTGATTGGTTGGCTGGTAAGGACCGATGTTACATGTGTCCTTTATCGCCATGGAGTCTGGTTAGCTGATTATTCAGCTAGTCAGTCATTGTGAGGATGTTCGTATACTTCTTCTTCTTCTTCATCTTATTCTTAGCGGCGTCTCTTGGATACAATCTTTGTTAAGATTTCATTTGTCTGAAATGTAGAAAAGATGTTTTGTATGCTGACGACGCCTTTTCTGTATTAAATGCCATGTCATCATTTGCTTCTTAACAATCAGAATACTAAAAAGTGTGCCTGAAGAGAACAAAGGAGTGATGCATTGGCGTTTCAATATGCAAGTTCTCGGTAACCACTTGCCATTCATTACCTTGCACTTTTGTCTTACGTAAGCAAACCGTGAAACAAATAGGATGTGGCAGTGTGAATCGTTACAGGTTACGACACATGCGCAGATGCAGTGGAGTGGGTCAGAACGTCTTCATTTTTAAGGTATATTGCACTTCTACTGAGAATCCGGAAGATCTGGGCTGAAACAATCAGTTAGAAAGGAAGGAAAAGAAACAAAATTAAAGAAGGAAGATTGATAAATAAACGTAAGGCGACAAAGAATCAAGATAAATAGTACATTGTGGGTATGTCACTGAACAACATCTAATAAACGCTAAAATACGGTTGGGACCATAGCACGCATAAGAGAGGCACTTCTTGGTTAGAAAATTTTGGGCGTAGGAAAGGGACCGCGCGGAAAACCTAATCATAGATGGAATGTGATATTAAAATTAAGAAATGGAATGAGAGGGTATGAACTGGATTAATTTTGCTAATGAAAAGGACTGGTTCTGAACTCGGTAGTGAACTTTTGGATTCTACAAGGAGGGAGACTTGTTGTTCTGGTCATCATAAAATATGCAATAACTACCTCACACTGAAACACACTCATAATTCAGGATCATTTTTGCATGTAATCGACACCATCAGTTACAGGCCTACTAACTTCTTAACAGCAAACTTTTGTGTTTAATATTTATAACACGAAGGTCGTTTAAAAAGTAGGGGTAATTTGCTTGTAGCTTACGTAATTAGTTCCATTAACATTTTATTCACATAATTATGCTATTATCACTAGATTGTGGCCCTTAAGCGAGCTCTAAAATTGTTTCAAACATAATTACAACACTTCCTGTACACGAATTTTAAAACGCGTACACTGTGGCAATAGGGCTTATTACAGTATTTGCAAGCAGTCGTCTGTTTGTTTGTTTTTTCGTCTTCGTTACTGCGTGTTCCACTGTGTTCGGAAAAAAATTCGGATGAGCGCCTTTTGATGGCGTGCCTCGCAGAGGTTACGCGCTTCATTATAAAAGTTCGAATGGGCGAAATTTCGAAATGTTACTCTTTGTAAAGCGACGAATAACTGTACAGACCCTTATCACCAAGCCAAGTTCAGGGGTCGGCCATGACATTAGTCTGCAGTGTGACGGCCAGCGAAAGGTCACGAATTCGATCCCTGACCTGCATTCTGTCGATTGACTTGGTCCTGTTTGAAGACACGAAAGTTCCCAGGATCTGCGCCGCGAGACGTGAGACCGATCAAACAATGGTAAGGTCAGCCTTGACCCACGATACGTGACCTAAACCTTGGAGCATGAAGAACATCACCACACTTCAGAGTGTAACGCAATCTTATCTTGCTCCCATCTTATTATCTTGCCGTTCACGTTCGTAATTTGAAAGGAAATTACAGTGGAAGTTGCAAATTTCATGGACTCTAGCTTGGGAGTTTACAAGTCAGGCAAGGACACGTCTCTGTGAGAAGAAGAGTCATCACGGTAATCCTGAGAAGATAAAAATTATATGAATAGTAGCTATAAATGTAATTAATTATAGTGCCGCTTATAATAATAATTCTATGACAAAAATACGTTGGATGTTTCTGCAAGAAGTATTGAGGACATATTTACATCGTTCCATAAACAGTGCCCTGGTTCACATATTTCTTGTGCGTGAACAAAGGGATTGATATAACATCATTTTATTTCGAGATATTTCATATACAACCAAAAGTCTGGCTTTAACAGTGCTCGATTTATTCTTGTTTGGATTCTCTGTATCACATATCTACCACTCAGCAATTACGTAAATAAACTGTGACAGGAAATTTCCACTTGAAACTACACCGAAAGTGGTGAAAAGATGTCGTTTCAGTGCGTCAATGCATAAAATTAAAATGCGTTGTGTACACAAGACCTAGGTCTAGGTCTAATAAATTATTCTCCTGCAGCTACCTTTTTGTGTGGTATGTAAATATTTCTATTAACTAAGGATCTGTTCTTTAGCCAGTGCATTATATACAAATGTGACAGGTACTTAGCACCCATTCTCTACAAAGTATGCATTCGAAACAGCTGTTAAAATGACGTCTAACCACCGTCATGTTTACTGTTAATTTTCTCTGTAACCATTCTTCTCATTTACAGAGTAATTTCTTTTATTCGTCGAAACATCGAGCACTGATATTTTATTCTGTTTGCGATGGACATGTTGCACTCTGTATTACCTCCTCATTTTGAAAGAACACGCAGAATCTGTACAACGAAATTGCAGAATATAGATTGAAGTATTTCTTCGGTGATTACAAATATTTATGCTTGTATGTCTTCTTCCAGATTGTTAATTGCATGAGTATTACTGATTAGTATTTTATCTTTGAAATATCCTTAAAAAACAGCGTCTGTATGAGTTTAAGTCAGGTTTAAAGGTGGCCAAACCAAACCTGCATCTTCTACCTCCCAAAGTGTCAAGGTCTTATTCCAGACTACATTTGACTTTTAACTGAAAATTTCTTTTAAATATAATTTAATATAATTAGGATTAATACTGTTATACCATTGAGATATGAAAGCAATAAAATCTTTGAATAAAGACTTTCTCAGTAGGATTTGAGGTTCTCACGGTGATAAGTATGATGATGGCTGCCTTCTTGGTTGTAGCGCCGTGTAATCTGGTACAAATTTACCAACGTCTCGGAGGTCCTTGCTGCCTCCATCACCAGGGCGTTGAGAGCTACAACCTAGAAGACAGCCATCTTAAAATATCTTTTTTGTACGGTTGCCATATAAATAACAACCTTCTATTTTTACAGTAGGTTCATGTGCAGAAATCTGTAAGAAAACTACGTAAGTTTACTGTTATCATGGAATAAAATTACACGCGATTTTTTTCCGGTCTGTCATTTTATTTATTAATTATTTTTAGGATATAGTGTAAATTAAAAAAATAAATGCAATGTTTGATGGTTTTAAATGTCTGGAGCAGAATTTTAATAAAGCCACATTTATTTTGATTTAATTTAGAATGAAATAGTTGTGACCATAACTCTTACTCTTATACATTATAAACAGTTGATTAGATATAATAATCCGGTTCTTGGTTTCACAACACAGAAATGAGGTCACTGAATTTCTCTAGTTAAAGTATCACAGATCTCAATATGAAATAGAACTTGGGACAAGAACTTATTGAGAAGGTAGACTATATTTATATCATCAAGATAAAAGAGTTATCTAGTGTTATGAATTTCAGGGTCATACCGATATATAATTTAAGTCACAAAAGTTGGCAACACAGTGATGATTCCCTGATTCTCTGTAGATATTGACAGGATATTCAAACTGAATTTGTCTAGGTACAGAGTTTACATTTACTGTTTTTACCGTCAGTATGCTGTGTTCTTTGTCCATCTCATTATCCCTGATTGATCACCCTATTAATATATCCGAAGAGATAAATTATAATAAAGGTTAACTGATGTATAAGCTTAAATGTGGCATTGAGATGGTAGACCATTGAAACCATCTTTGTGTTCGTACGTCTCAGATCATTCACAGCTGCTGTACACTATTTATTTAGTGTTCTGTCTGACTACAGGTCCATATGAACAGGATCCTTCCATCCTTTTCTCGGACTGGGACCTGTTCATATACGTTCTTGGCAGATGATCCAGAAGTGGTTTGCCATTGCCTTCTTCTGTGTGTGAATCGAGTAATTGTTGGGATGCCACGGAGAAACCGGGGAAGCCCCCGGAGGAAAACTCCGTGTTTGCCTAGACCACGGCCTTGTCCAACACAAGTTATAAATTCTGGCACCGCCGGGAATCGAACCCGAAACCCCAGGATTACAAGGCCAGCGTTCTAACCGCTAGACCACCGTGGCGGTCCGCTGTACACTATGAAACTGTTTTTCCTCAGTCGGGCCTAATGTTACAAGAGTTACGTATTTCTGAAGAGTGCATAGGTCTACTGCCATTTAAATTTTCAGGACTCTACAGTGAAAAGAGTGGTTGGTATACCTGAATTCTTTTACGTTTGTCTTCAGGAAATATCGTTTTCGAATCTCGACTGATTTAACGACTATTCTGAAAGATTTTTCTCACTGAAATGTGTGAAAAGCATCATCAAATGCTTGACGTTTATATCCTCACATTATCAAGCAGTCATCTGCAGTCTCAACACTATCTTTGAACGCCTCAAGTATCGATGTCAAGTTCTGAATTACCATTACGTTCTTGTAACCAGCCTGAGATACTTGATCTGTGTCACGTTTGTTTGGATTGTCTGCATCGATGCATAAATTTATCTTTACATATGCTGTACCATATGAATCACGAATAACGAGCCATAAGATAATCCTGAAATGTCCCGTTGACCTAGCTAAAGAAGTGTAATAAATGTCCCGATCAGAATTTATTTATAGTCAGCTTTAAGATCTCATTTGCTGACAGATAATGGAATAACGAAATGCAAATTTGGTCGTAAAATCTGTGTAGGATACGCAGTAGGGTAAAAAAACCCACTGGTCAGGTTGGCTGAGCGTTTTATTACGTTTGTAATACCCCAATAATATATAGATATCTTTATTTAATTCCTTGAAACGTAGTTTAATAATTCAGCTCGTACAAAAAAAAATTACTATTCCAAACTTCAACTGGGTTATGTTGTTTATGGAGATTATCGCTGTGAATTTCTGTCGCTAATTCGAAAAAAATATGCTAATTTAAGGCGAAAATGCAACCGTAGTTTTTAAATCTTGGTCACAACGATAATATTTATGGTACTGTTTGCAATACTAAAAAGTGCATATAGATTAGCTGTAAGTAGGCCTAAACAAGACAGTAATATTGATCCTAACACTAATACTGTGTACAATCCATCAGTTTTGTTATAACCAGACATTTATGTCTCTCTGATATTGCAATGCCGTGCAGTCATTCGCCATTTCTTCTGTTTCTATCCAGCGACACGTTACCTCTTCAGGGAATAGTACGGTGTCGTTTGTATCAACTGTGCGTCGAAGCCGGATTCGACTACTCACGCCAACTATCAGTTCTGTGACAAACTACACTTAGGTCTGAAACAGCTCGAGATGCTAGTGCTATCTGGACATGAACATCGTAGTGTTTGAGGGTAACCTAAATTTAGAAGTATAGAATAATAGTTTTTTACCTCGACATTAACCTCGAAAGACTTAGGACTACATCAACCGAGACTGGAACATACTTTTGGGACACAGGGAAATAATTTCGTCTGTAGCTTTTAACCTTACTTCCTCTCGCCTCCTTTAGTTTGGTTATGTTGGTACACCGAAGTCCAGTGGAAGATGGCGTGTTATTAGAGCGGCGTTTTCAAGCTTTGTGTGCAAAAGTTATCTGGCGTTTATCTTCATGATTATGCAGTTATTGTTTATCAATATTTACAGTCTAAGCATTGTATTCAAACAGATGCATACTGAAGACATTGGAGGTAAGTCAGTAATACTAATTAATTCAGTCAGTTTTTAATAGAGTATGGTTTGCAAACCAACTGTAGCCAACTTTGTGTCATGTGCCAGGTTTGTGTGAACTCTGTACGCAGAAATAATAGCACAGACAAGGTACTCGATTTTGTGCTTTCATACATTATTACAAAGAAATTACATACATGTATTTAGCTCCTCTGTGCCTAATGTGTTGTTAATCGTGATAAAATTGTTTATTCTATAATCTGTATTGATAAACATAGCAGCTGTTCACAAGACGAATGTGTGTCATTTTATCCAGGGCGTTGGCCTAAAATGACAAGTTGTGAGAATTTTTATGTTTTTTTAATTTACCAGTTGAAGAACAGTTGTTTATATAACAAATATTTCTTAATTCTTCAGACATTAGAGTAAGCATGCAGTCATATATTCAATAGGTCGATACATACGTGATTACGTGTTAAACTTTTTTTTGCAGTTTGTCATTTTACGACAGTCTGTCCCATGTATTTCAACTGTTCCAATCCAAAGTACCGCTTTACCATTTTTTTAACTCATGGTTTAGTACAGTTACATGTTGCGGTGATTAGTTTACTCCATTATTTTAACATGAACTTACTTTTCTTATCAGTATCAATCAGACGGTGATACGAGATTTGATTAGTGTTTCATCATCACATACATTTGATCGGAGCAGAATTCAAAGTTATGATTTCGAAAGGCCGACTGTATTTTACTTTTCTTTTTTTTAAACTTACACACATTTTGGACACTTCGTTATCCCATATATTGATCTACGTGAAATGCATAGCTACACACTCTTTTTGTATTTTTACGATGGGATGAGCGTGAGACATGTCTCTTAGGAACCGCGGCCCCCAACGGACCCTTTGTTCATCTCCTAATGATTATAGAGCAGTGGTGGAATGATACTGAGAGACCCAGTGCCATTTTGTCCACCACACATCCTACATGTACTGTCCTGTGTGCGAACTCTGACCTCTGCTATGTGGTATAGCTACACGGACTGTCTGTCCGAATAAAGAAAATTTGCTTGATAATGAAGTTCAAGTTGTGCTAATGACTTTTGCCTTCAGGTCGAGTAAATTCTTTATCTGGATGTAGGGTAGACTTACTTTAAAAAAAAAAACCTCGCGTTTCGTGTGATAATCGAGAATATTGCAGAAAATGCTTTGTTAGCTACGTGGATCGCCATCTGCTTTGTATTTGTTACGACAGGACACAGATATGAGTTACAGATAAGCCGGTCATCAACACTTTTAAATACCAATGCTTTAAGTGAGAGTAGGAGCAGGTACCACTTACGTAAATAGGGTGTTCATGTTTGACAAGCTCTTGTTTCAGAACCTGATTCATCTCTGACGTTTTCCTATACTTTTCCATAACGCATTTCAAGATTACTCAGAAATATCGGTTACTCCCTTTCGCAACCCCACCAAAACACACACGTACGCACTTATCTTACAGGACTGATTGTAATTTTATATATGCATCCATCGCATTAAAATTATCAGCTAAGTTCTCGGTGCAAATAACTTGACGAGAAGTTAATAGTTGTTTAATTTGAGAAGAACTTCATCGTACGGAACTCGAAGGTTAATTGTCGTCTTCACCGACCGCTGGACCTTATCCTGAGCCAAATAGATTCAGTCCACGTCCTTTTATCCATTTTAATATTATCTCCACGACCATACCTAAGTCTCTTCAAAGTAATATATTTCCTTCAGATTTTCCGACTAAAGTTTTGTGTGTGTTTTTCGTCTCTTCTATGCTATTGGCCATTCAGCTTGTTCGTTATTTTTATTTGTTTAACCCGAAGGTTTAATTTCGTGTTCACGAAAGCCCGCTATCGTAATAAGAAATAAAATCGCTTGGCTTTACCCTGTTTAAAATGTGTTTTAAGTATCTCTTAACGGTTGGGAATCCGCCCCACATACAGTCCACAGAAGTATCTGCAGTAGGATTTGAGTTTATCACGGCGTTGAGTCCGAAAATAGCTGTCTTCTGGGTTGTAACATCGTTTTATTTGGTAGACGTTTACCGACGTTTCAGAAGTACTTGCTGTCTGCATCGTCAGGGCGATGCCCAAGTGTCTGCAGGCGTTTACATGTGTTATTTCGTAATTGTTGGTAATCATACCTTTACATTTCGTAAAAAATGTTTAATATCAGAAAGTGGCCATGTCTCTTACATCACACGTTTGTGTACGTTTCCACTCAAGACTGTCATACTGAGTACTGAACTTGTATTTATCATCCGTGATTTCGAAATGCTGTAACCTGTATTTCTCAATAAACTCTGGAGTACTGGATCCTCCTAATTTCTGTTCTCTTCTTGAGTCACTCACAGGTGATTAGAGGGATTTTTTTTTCTCAAGTTCTTGTCCTTTCTCGTCTTTGTTGTCCATGTTTTAGATTCAGGTGTAAATGTCGATTTAGATGTTATTTTTGTGTAATCGTAATTGAACATTTCATAACTAACTAACTAACTAACTAGATGGCTTACCGAACCCGAAGGTTCCTCACCGAATTAACCAAAGCCCTCCACCGGACCCTGTCCTGGGCCAACAAAATCCAGTTTCCTTCAACTCCTATCTCGGATAGATCCCGCCTGAGATTATCCTCCCATCTACGTCTAGGTCTCCCCAGCGGTCTCTTCCCTTCAGGTTTCCCAACCAGTACCCGGTGCACACCTCTTGTCCCATCCATGCGCGCTACATGTCCCGCCCATCTCACTCTTCTCGACTTAATCACCCTCACAATACTGGGGGAGCAGTACAGATTTTTAAGCTCGTCATTGTGCAGTTTTCTCCACGCCCCATCGTCTTCCCTCTTAGGCCCAAATATCCTCCTCAACACCCGATTCTCAAACACCTGCAATCTGTGTTCCTCCCTCTGAGTGAGAGACCATGTTTCGCACCCATACAAAACAACAGGCAAGATTATTGTTTTGTATACTTTAATTTTCAGGTTCTTAGAAATCAGACGGGAAGACAAAATATTTTGGACTGAGAAGTAGCAAGCATTTCCGGAATTTAGTCTCCTCCTAACTTCCTCACAAGTATCATTTTGATTTGTTATTGTTGTTCCCAAATATTTGAACTTTGTAACCCTTTCAAAGGATTTATTAGCTACCCTAAGATAATTTTGCCCGCCTGTCTTCTGATGACGAGATACTAACATGTACTTAGTTTTTTCTGAATTTACTTCCAGCCCCACTTGTCTACCAGCCTCTAGTAAAACTTCTGCGTTCCTCTTTATTGTATTTATATCGTCCCCCAATAAATTAACATCATCAGCATATGCCAATAGCTGATGTGTCCCGTTCAATTGCAAACCCTCCTGCCTACCTTGGACCTTCCTGATGGCGTATTCTAGCGCAAAGTTAAAGAGCAAGGGAGACAAAGCATCTCCTTGTTTTAGACCGTTCTTGATGAGGAATGTCTCAGATACATATTTACCTACTCGAATTTTGCTGCAGGTTTCATTTAAGCACATTTTTATTAGACCCACTAGCTTCTTTGGTATACCAAATTCAATAAGAATATTATATAGCACTTCTCTCTTCACAGAGTCATAGGCTTTTTTGAAATCTATAAATAACTGATGTACAGTCCCACCGAACTCCCATTTTTTCTCTAGTATCTGACGAATGCAAAAGATCTGATCAATCGTTGATCTGTTTCGTCTGAACCCACACTGATGATCCCCAATAGTTTCATTCGCATATGGGGTTAATCTTGCCAAAAGAATGTTGGATAGAATTTTGTATGAGGTTGATAGCAGCGATATTCCTCGGTAATTACCACACTCAGTCTTGTCCCCCTTCTTATAAATAGGAATAATTATGGATTCCTTCCATTGATGTGGCATCTCTTCCTTATCCCAAATTAACTGAATAAGCTTATGGATCCTCATATGCAACCCTTTGCCACCTGCTTTAATTAATTCGGCCGGAATCTGATCAATTCCTGGAGATTTATAACTTTTCAACTTCCCAATGGCTAGTTCCACTTCATCTAAGCTAGGTTCTGGCACCAACAGTTCAGCTGTATGCATTTTAATCTGTCTAATATCACCAGTATTATGAACATTTAAGAGCTCGCTAAAGAAATTTTTCCACCTATTCACAATTTTTATTGGATCTGCAAGCAAATTGCCACTATCATCCTTTACCAAATTAGTCTGGGGTTGATATCCTTTCTTAAAGTTATTAATGCCTCTGTACAGGTCTCTGATGTTTTTTTCCTTATTATTTGTCTCAAGTTCAGCAATTTTGCCCTTCAGGTATTCCCTTTTCTTAGTCCTAAAGGTTCTACTAGCCTCACGTCTCACGTTACATAGATTATCCGCATTTGTTTTGTTTGGGTTCTGCAACCATTGAAATTTTGTTTGCTTCCTTCGATCTATTAATTTTGAACATTCTTCATCAAACCACGGTTTATTTTGCTTTCTCCTGTAGTATCCTAGTTTCTCTTTTGCTGAAATTTTGATGCAGTTTCTGACATTTTCCCACTCCCTGTTGATGTCCACACTTTCATTATCCTCATTTGTCTCTAAAATTTGAAACCTATTCGAAATTTCAACTTGATATTGTTCCTTTGCCTCTCCCTCACTTAATTTTTTCAAATCAAATCTTTCTGTGTCAAAATTTTGTTTAGTTCGTCTACTTACTGAAAGCCGCTCCCTCACTCTTGCTACCACCAGATAATGATCAGTGTCGCAATCTGCTCCTCTGAATGATCTCACATCAATTACATTTGTCTGCCTTCTCTTATCTACTAAAACATGATCTATTTGATTGTGTGTTCTGCCATCTGGGGAAGTCCAAGTGTATTTATGAACATCACGGTGTGGAAATTTTGTACTTTTTACAATTAAATCTTTTGACGTAGCGAAGGTCACTGCTCTGACGCCATTATCATTACTAAGTGCATGGAGACTCTCGCTGCCTATTGTGGGTTTGAAGACATCCTCCCTCCCAATTTTTGCATTGAAATCTCCTAGCAGAATTTTCATGTGATGAATTGAACATTTCATAGCATACTTTTCTTTTTCAAAGATTCGAATAATATTTTAATTTAATTTATTGAAATTTTAAAGCTGATTTATAATTTTATCTTCCACCAATCATCCCTGAAGTAGAAACGTAACATTACCAGATGATTTATCTTATATTTTGAATTACATATCAGTTTGCTTTATTATAGTTAGGCTATATGTTTGACACATTTTAAATATGTTATTATATATAAAAATTGGATTCAACAAGTCAAATACACATTTAATCATTTTAGTCTAAATTTTGGATTGGACAGAACATTGGGCCTGTTCGTTAAATTTGATGACAGATGGAATTCATGTTATCTGTACCTAGTAAAGCGAAAATGTCATTGCACGTATCTGACTAACAGGAAATAAGTCGAGATTCGATTACAGAACAATAGAACACAATGATTTTTTTTTCCTAACAGCAGTTCCTGGATTTTTCAACGCCAACTGCGTCAGTGATAAATGACACTCCTAACAATAATGGAAGAATGAACCAAAGAATTTAAATGCAAACGATGGAGTACGCCACACCCTAATTTGACACGGCACACAACTTTTTTTCGCCTGACGAAAGGAGGGTACGAACTGTGCATGGCCGCAAATATTTATCTCCCCTAAATGTGTGCAGGCATATGGGAACAAAACATAGCATGAGCTTAATTAAATTATTGATGATGAACCCGAGTGTACATATATTACGAATACTAACTACGAAAGACAAGATATTGATTTGTAAGACTTGAGGTTCTCACAGCGGTGAGTATAAAGATTTCTGTCTACTGGGTTGTTGCGCTGTGTAGTTTGGTAGATGTTTACTATGATTCATCGCCCTGATGACGGAGGCAGTATGACCTCTGAAACGATGGTAAACATCGACCAGACTACACAGCGCAACAACCCAGAAGACAGAAATCTTCATACTCATCGCCCTGATGACGGAGGCAGTATGACCTCTGAAACGTTGGTAAACCTCGACCAGACTACACAGCGCAACAACCCAGAAGACAGAAATCTTCATACTTTTCGCCCTGATGACGGAGGCAGTATGACCTCTGAAACGTTGGTTAACATCGACCAGACTACACAGCGCAACAACCCAGAAGACAGAAATCTTCATACTCATCGCCCTGATGATGGAGGCAGTATGACCTCTGAAACGTTGGTAAACATCGACCAGACTACACAGCGCAACAACCCAGAAGACGGAAATCTTCAAGATATTGATTTGTTTTAACTGTGACGTCAGAATACACAATTTGTTATAAAAATTCGCGGCAAAGCAGTTGCTGAATATTTATTTCTTTAAGCACGCGTTGTCTTGTTCTCGGTCGCTATTAGTGACTACTCTACTGGCTGGGCGACTGGATTAGATTCCCGGTAGGGGCACAAAGTTCTCTTGTCACAGAGTCCAAATCGTGTTTGGCTGTAATTGACCGTATTCCCGTGTTGTGAAGTAAATAAATTAATTAAATTGTTGGTTTCATACTTAACTTTGTTTTCATATGTTATTTAAATTCTTTAATTTGTAGTATTTTGTGGTTTGAACATTCAATTTCGGGTAGTTTTATGCATAATAACTATCAATCAGTGCTTTGGAAGAAGCTGTGTGAAGCTTTTACCTGCTATTTGACACCTGACTCGCTAAAGTTGCCTTCAGTGGATGCTGGGTTGTTCCTTTCGCCCACGTGGTGTTAATTAGAGCAACTTAGCGTGGTGGTATCAAATGAACTTCAGACAAAAGTGGTCTGGCTAACGTCCAGTTGCACTACGATCTATTCTTAAACAACAACAAACCATCCAGAAGATAAAAAAAGATGGAACTGCGATGTCCTCGCTGCATTCACCTCGTTCCTAAATTGTACCTGCCTCGTGTTCTTCATTATCTTGCGTGTTACAGCAAGTGGTAATGTTACAAAGATGTATATCGTATCGGTCGTCTGAATATTTCGTGCTTTTCCTCTGTTCCTCCAAGTGAATGTCGGTATATTATCTTAAATGTTACATGTGCATTTCTTATTTATACACGCAGATTATTCGATGCTAAATAACCTTTGTAATTAATACAGTCTCGTTAAATGTCCCACTAACATACCCTAATGTTAGTTTTCTTAACGTAAAAATAATATTTGATGTCTGAGGTTGTTAAGTGCGGTGAGGAGGACGATGTTGTTGTTGTGGTTTTTGGCGCCGTGTAGAAATTAAAACATTTTTTTTGACAATTTCTAATATCTCATCCCTTAGTTGATCAGTCTGGAGGGCCGCAACTGACCCGAGATCCGCAACTTATTTATCCTTATAGGAATTTTCATTGAGTTATATTTGAGACATCTCATACAATGGACAGTCTTCAAGATTGTGTTCCTACAGTGAACAAACTATTGTCAGAGACTTCTTATTATTCGTCCATGCTGAGTGTATAATCAGGTAGTTTGGTGCTGGGGAAGTCTGTGTCTTATAGCAGTGGTTTTCAACCTGGGGTACGCGAAGACATCTTAGGGTGTACGTGAAATTTAAAAAAAATATATATTATTTTATGATAAACACTGAATAATCAGTAATTTAATATATTTAATTTATTTTAGATGTAGATTATATACTATGTATAACTTGAATTATACACCAACAAGTTTGGGGGTACAAAGTTGAAGAGAAATTATATCTGGGGGTACGCGAACAAGAAAGGTTGATACGACTGTCTTATAGCATCTTGATAACTGCGGTATTTTACTGTGTTTTTAGCCGTATCTATAAGAGCACTCATTAACCTTGAAGGAATCAGTTTTGATAACTCTTTAATTATGTCAAAGTACAGCGTGATGCTTACGACGATGATAATGCCACTAACTGGAGACAGGCTTCGGTGAATTTCTGACACGTTGAATATTTTATTTTTACTGCGTGTAAAATAATATTAAGGGCTGGAACAGAGAATCCTGTTTCTTCAAAGAAATTGTAGACCAAATCGATTTGTTATAACCCTGATTTATATGGAAATCAAAATTGACCTTGTTCTGCAGAGTGTAAAAATCTGTAGATGTTTTAGATTTGAGACATTTAGATTGGAGAACTCTGTAAATGAAGGATGCTCCGTCCTTCTTGACTCTGAAGGTTTCTTTACAGTGTTTACAAGAGCCAGATAAATTACAGTGTGTCCCAAAAGATAAAACACTCACAATCAGTGAATGAAATAAAGACATTTTAATGAGCGCCGTCATTAAATGCGTCATTTAGTAAGTGACAGCGGTGAGCAACTGACGACAAGCGGCCACCATATTATAATGTGCATCCATGTTATTGGGACATCCCGTGTATATCTAACACTGTTGTAGCAAAACGCTAAAATTTAACAACAAAGCCCACCACCAATGAACATTGATTCTCATAATAAACCTTGATTATTTCTTTTAACAGCGTTAATAGACTGGTCTTTCTAATGGAAACACGTTGTGTATTTTTTGAAGAACTGAACTTAGAAGTCTCATTGGACGAGCTTGAACTTGAAGGGGAAAAATAACCTCTGAGATTAGATCAAGTGTTAATTTTGAAGTCGGGATGCAGTGAACTGGTTGTAATTTGTGGAGGTGGTTTAGCACTTTAACTGTGCCGATTCTTGTGTTACGGATTAGAAGTTTGCTGTCGGCACATGGCATGGAGGTATATCCATCTGCTCTTACTTGTTTTCGGTGTTATGGTAAATGTCTTGCAGCGGTGTGATGACGCTGTCAGCAGCTTAGATTATGCAGTGTGAATTATAGAATCATGAATTGAAAAGTGAGTTCAAGTACGCGGTCTTGCCCTAATTTCAGATCCTCCATTGGCATTTGGAGGGGCAAGGAAAAGATATGATAAACCTTAGTCAGCAGGCTATGTAAGTGGTCTTCGAGCCGAGATTTAAACTCGGGACCTCCCAAATACGTAGCAGCAGTGTAAACCAATCGACCGCTCTTTCGACCACAAATACTAGCTCTAGCTAAACTGGAATTATTCCTTATCTATATAGTTGTCGGAGCATGTAGCACGCCTGGGAGAGATGAGAAATTCATACAGAATTGTGGTCGGAAAATCTGAGTGATAGATAGGAAGATAATATTAAAATGGATCTCAAATAGAGTGTGAGATTGTGGTCTAGATTTATCTGATTTAGGAACGAGGCGTTAGGACATGACATGTGACCTTGATTTCTCTACTGAAGTGCGCAACGCAGAGCAAAAGGCTACATCTCAACTTCCGCCGAACTGGCTGTAATGAACCTTTGGGTTTCGTAAAAAAACCTGAGATTTCGTGACGAGATGAGCGTTTAGTAGTTTGTTAAGGACTCTGTCCCTTGAGATTTTTATATTTGCACTTGCTTGAAGTATTTCTTATTTCTTGACGTCCACGAAGGAGACTGCTGATAATGCGATATGCAGCAATAATCTCAGATACTAAGGTTATGTAATTCCACTTGAGAGGATTCTTTTATATTGTCAAGTTCAACAAGATTCACATCTGAGACGCTGTAATTGTCACTTACAAGTGTGTATGTAGCTTAAGGCTCTCAGTGCTGTGCTGTGTAGATAGGCACCATGACTATTGACCCACCGCCATTCCATCAAAGGAATAGTACCAAGCGTCTGGCTCGGGTCGGCAATCTGCGGCCAGCGGACCGCTTGTGGCTCTCTCGAATTTTTTCTACTGACCTGTAACATGATTTCGGAATTAGCCAATGCGAGATGTTTAATTTGTGAAGTAAAGTAAGTTTTTTTAAATTTTATTTTCTAAACATTAGAACGTTAGAGGCTTAGTGAAAGATTATTATTAACTCAGTTGAATAGAGAAATGTAGCTTTTATTTTTAAGTGAATACCAGCTATAGTCTTGAAGTTAAAGGAATAAGGTTTTGACATCAAAGATATTAATTGTCGATTCGGTCTACAGGAATTGAAAAGTTGCCAACTGCGGATTTAAATTATTTGTAAACTGGTGTAAATGATATTTAGATGTATAATTAATGTTTAATCGAACATATCTGAGATGATAATCCATGGCAGTTAAAGACTATTGCAAGGAGCAAGACCAGACAGGTGTTTCGGTGGGCAGTCCCATTATCTGCGTCTGATTAACGTCATACAATTATAATAATCTGTTAAAGTTCTTGTTGGCTTATCTCCATGTGCTTCATACGATCGTTGTATTCTGAAGACATCAGATGTCTCTACTGCTGAGTCAGTTGCTTCGGAGTTGATCTTCGAGTACAGTGCTCTTGATCAGCTAGTCCTTGTGGGATCAGAAAGGATCTGTTTTCATAGACGAAATGTATTTGTGTTGGTTAGTGCTAAGAGCTGTCTTATTTTTCTGGTATATCTGAAGATTGAATATTACGTGAGTGTTTGTGACGTTTAAAGTGATAAGGTTGCTTCGTTGGTAAGTTATTCTTAAATGAAATCGTTTAGATTCATTTGTCCTTACCGGATTTTGTGCGTAACTTCAAGGTTTGTCAAAGTGAAGATTTTAATTTTCATATGTGATTCGTAAAAGAAGTGCTCCTGAATTTGTTACTAGAGTTCAATTGATGGATTCACTTTGCGAACGTTGTATTGTGTATTTTTAAGCGAACATCAACTCATCTTCGTCCGTCAACTATGATACAAGTAAAATTAGGTGAGTGGTGAAGGCTCTTCCCTTGTTTATGTTTACATTATGCTGTTTCGTCAGGTTTATATTGAAGTAAAGGCATTTGTAAATTGTGAATCGATATTATCAGTATTGAAAGTAAAATATAAATTGCCACCTTCGAGAAATCAATTCTCGTAATCGATCAGCATTCCTGACTACCTCATATTTCGTATTCTGAAGGGAGACAATCGATTTACGTCACATTTCGATATGTTATTGAGACTTTTCAGCTAATTATAAATATTATAGTTAAAGGATAAAAACCCATGTATTTTTTGTCGCTGTTGAGGGTAGAAATTAACATATTACACGAGGACACGTGCCGTTATCATCATAACCTTCATAATCTTACGCCTAGAAGCTTTAAGGCCTAATACGAAATATTAATTTTTCTTGTTATTTTTATACGGTTTTATGATACTTTACAGGAGCCTAGTCAGATTAAAACTTGAACATGATTCCGTTCTTTGCGATTCTCTTACTGTCACTGACTCAGACAAACTTTAAAGTGTCTCCATCATCGCCCTGATAATGAAGGCAGCAAGGACCTCTGAAACGTTAGTCAACTTTTAAAAAATTGAAATAAACTTCATAAATAATATAATACAGTCATGGTGATAATATAGTTCTGGAAGCAGTAAGATCTTCAGTTAAGCAATAAAACGTATAGTAATCGTTATGTGACGTCAGACTTTAATATGCCTTATTATTGGATTATAAGCTTGACACATTAATTCACTATGACTCATGTGATTTATCTTATTAATGAATGAGGTAGAGCGTCTTATTTGTATTAGAGATGCGTGTTTATAATACAGAAGACAAATATTCGAATGTAATACAATGGAAAATGCCATGGACAGGACATGTAGCAACCATGGGAGAGCTGAGGAAATACTTAAATAATTTTAATCGGAGACTTTGAAGGAGATGTACCACTGAGTAGACCTGAGATGTCTTTTCAGGCCGTGAAGTTGTCGATTGTGGTCTTTTCGCTTGCGACGCCGTGTAATCTTGTAAGTGGTTACCATCGTTTCCAAGGGACACGTCGCCTTCTTTCACTTCTGACATTAAGGATAGGAGGCGTTACTTTCGATCGAAACGTTGCTTACTACAAACAGCATTTTGCCTCCATCCACGCCTACGCAGGCGATGGAGGCTCTACTGTCTTCTGGAAGAAATTTAAATATATTTGTACTAGCACAGTGCCTGCAGCGCTTTTGCGGGAAAATTAGACAAATGATTAGATTTCATATCAATCCTCGTTGCCCGAAGACGTATCATAAGCTTGACCATGCGATACGTATTGTTGAATGCCATAGGAGAAATTATCATCACTGCACCCAAGACACATGTATCTTTACATTATCATCTGCATCATTTATCAATTCGTTCTGTGTAAATATAAATAGCAGTTGAGATCCTTCTTCTTCTTCTGCTGATTAGTTGCATCATAAATTTGTTGATTTATTAAAATAATGTATGCATCAGTTAATCTACATTGGGTTACATTGCGTGAGGCCGGGTTTGGGTTTGTTAGGTTAGGTTAGGTTATGTCAATTTAGATTGCGCTGGATTAAGATGAATCAGGTTGGTTGTGGTGGTTCAGCGTAGGTAGAGTTTGATAAAGTTTGGTTAAGTTAGTTTGGGTCAGGTTAGGTTAGGTTTGTTTAGTTTAGTTTAGGTTTCTGTGTGTTGAGTCAGGTTAGGTTAGGTTAATAGGTTGGGTCATGTTGTATAAGTTTAGATGAAGTTAGGTGTATGTAAGGTTAGTTTGAGAAGGAGTTGTGTTGAAAATTTCCAACCTCGAAACGCTCGGCGTTGAATTTCCAGGGACGTGTCGTGTGGCGCTCCGAGGCATCTATGCGACTTATTCGGAGTTTTATACCAGCATCGCGGCGTTCGACATCAAGATGAAGCATCATGTGTTATCCCATCTCGAGGCTCGCCTTCATGGCGCCTTCATTACCGACACTAGGCGTCGGTCCCCCAGGTTTATATTGTGAGGCATCGTAAGGCTAGTTTTCGCCGTTGGAACCTTGTGTCGGCGTCGGTTTGTCAGTTTTATATACTGTGGCGTATTCATTCTCGTCTTCGCTTTACTCGGAATTGTATTTCGGCGCTTGACATCGAGTTGGTAGTATCTTATCTTGTGAAATAAAGAGCATTTAAGTTGCCTTTGGTTTTGTTGGACTGGTTTATATTGTGTTACGTCAGGCTAAGTTCTGTTTTGGTTACATTTGTTTCTATCGGGTAAGGATAAATTAGGCTGGATTAGGTTAGGTTTGGGTTATTTGTGCTTGCATCCGTATAGAACTACAATAAATGGAAGTAACAAGTTTAAAAATTGTTTCTGTCTCCACCTCCGTCTCCTGCCACAGCTTTGTTGCGTATCATTATACAGTGCAACACATAACATCAAGAAGAGATGTTATGTGCTGCTGATAGCGTGTTACTTTACTCGGGATTTTGGCATGGCTCACGTGCTACGGCTTGAATTATTATATAATTTTAAAGTGCTAAAACCTTGGACGAAAATAGGCCAAATATTGGTAAACAGGAAATTTTAAAGTAATAAATTTAATACGCCAGAACATAATCGTGAGTATCGACTCACAGTGGTCGGAAAAACAATTTTGCTTCGGAAGTTTTGTAATGAAGGTCACGTGTCGTTATGAGAAATGTTTCTTTGGACTTGTCTGGATATATTTATGAGATGCTTTTGTCTCCATCGATGCGTAAATGTGAAGAGTTACGTAAATAATTTTTTCCTGTGATTCAGCATTTTGCCATGAAGCTGAAGTATGGCTTATTTACTCATTGTTATTCTGTAACGGTGCGTCTTGGAAGGAATGAGATGCAATTGTGATAGGGATTTGAGAATGAATAAAAGGGGATAGAGAAAAGGTAAGATGTTGGAAGAGAATTGTGGATAAGAACATAATGGGAAAGAAATTAAGTTACAAAAGATTTTAATGGCCTTTTTACATTAGTAGGATTATTAGTCATCGCCGTTGTGATTACAGAGTACTAGAATACCAGCAGTCACGAAGTCTTAGATTCGCGTTGTTCTCGGAATAGTGGGACAGGTAATATAACTGGCAGTTAGGTGCAAGTGAGTCGGTAATCAGACTTCGACAATGATCTTTTTGAACCATGACCTCATTCAGTCACTGTTTTTACACTTGACGAGACTGGGCTTCAGCCTTGTAAAAATAGTCCGAACGACCATCGATTCTGATTAGTTGTTTATCTGCGTCCTGTGTCGTTTGATTACCAGAGTGTGTATTAACACTGCAGTTCAGCATAAACATGAACAGTTTGTGTCAGGTGCTCTCTAGGACACAATTCAACTATTCCCAGATATGTTCTGCTTTTTTGCCTTGCAAGGACAAGTTGTAACCCTGGAAATAGCTTACGAGATAACAGTAGGTTATAACTGTAACCTCTTACGAGATATTTTCACGGCGGTGGAAAATGAGAGCAATGTTGTTCTGGGATGTGACGCCATGAAGCTTGTTTGTGATTGTAGTGATCTGAGTTGAGTTGACAGGCGCGCACCAATCACATGTCGTGCGGCTTGGAATGGGGTAGGAAGCGAGGGAACATAAAACGCAGTGGTGCCAAACGTATTATAGCATTTTGTAACAATGGTTTCCATTCAATGCGAAATGTTGCTGTTACTTGTTAAGTTTTTATGTGTATTATTCCTAACTTGTCATCCTCTTCCTATGCAAATGCAGATCTTCAAAAAGGATACCTATAAGGCGTGGAGTGAACTTGTGGCATGTCTCTTATACCGAGCTTGGTTGGTTGATGTCTTATCAAGCTGAGGAGAAATATGTCTACTCAGAAACGTCAAAATATGAGTAATGCATTTTAATAAGTGCATCCTGTAGCTCGTAGATGGCTCGACAAATCATCTGCTAGAGAAATTAACTGTTATTTCTGACCTTGCGAAGCTTTCTGTTGATAATGAAGAAATTTAGTAGCCGTGCGGTGTTTAATTATACTTTTTATTAATAATGTGGAATAGTGATAACCCAGTCAGATAAGTGACGAGATACGGATCTTGTCAAAGGCATTAGGGTTTTTTATGACATACACGTTTACTGTTGACAATGCTTATTAAGGAGGAGTGTATTATTTTGCTTGCATTTCGATACATATTCACCACAGTGGAAAATATTTTACGTAAAAGTTGTAGATGTTAATGATATATATATATTCAATTAAATTCATTATACATGATTCCGTAACTTCCGGGCCGTAAGATATATCTGTTATTTCACAAAATATGGGAATTATAAAGAGGGGAAAGTTATTTCGCAAATGTTTTGCATAATTCTAACAGATATATGACACATGAATAAATAATTAACTAGAGTCTTATCCCAAAGAAGTTTAAATTATGCTTTACGTGAAAATACAATATATGAATACATTTTAAACATGCAACAACAAAAATAAAATTTTAATGCGAACGGAACAGACATCTCTTATTACCGGAGGTTTCGTATTTTTTATAAATTGTGTTTGGTTGGAAATATCATAATATAATATGGCTGGAGATAGTGCTGACCTCCAAGTGGCTGTGACCTACAATAAATTTTGTTCGTGTGTAATTAAGTGGAGGGCAAATGCAATCAAACCGTGCTGTGCTGTGCTGTTCATCCTTTAGCAAATATGTTGAAATACGCTTCGTGCAGAACAGATTTATAAGGTGAATGAATAAAGGATTCGTAATGAGACAGACGCCCTTAGATTTCGTGACGTTCCGAGTAGGAATTCACGACTCCTTCGACCTTTCACAAAACTCCAGGATGCGATGCATGATCAAAATTAAATGTACGTGCACGCAGTGTTCTAAGAAACACAAAGCAAAAGCTAATTATGTTTTTTAATTTTCCAAATGATATTGCAAATGAACTGTATTAAGTGATATTTATTGCAAGGGAATCTATAAGTGATAATTATTACAATGAACTGTGTTAAGTAATCCATTGCTCTAACCTACATTAATTCTTTATTCGTAATTATATTCTATGGCTTACGGGACTACATAACTTGGTTTAAAATGGTGAATAAAATTTTGAATGATTCTTTGGTTTCTTAACGTTGATTAGTGAAATATAAATGAAGATAAATCGATTGATGAAACAAAGCGAGGCGGAACTAAAATTATATCTAAGTTGGAAGAAAAGAAACATTTCTAGATGGGAAAAGCCACGAGGAGGAATACCATTTGAGGCATAAAGAGAAGGAGGAGAAATCAGGGTGGAAGAGTGTGAAGGTAACGAAATATATGAGATGAAATTTCAGGTTCTCATGGCGGCGAGTATGAAGATTGTCTTTTGTGATATTGCTTCATGCACTCTGGTAGTTGTTTACCGATGTCTAAAACGTGCTCCACTCCGAGACACTCGTTACTTTTGTGTCTTGAATTGCATTCTAATTTTAGGTGTTTGTATGACCATGCTAGTTCATTGCTCAAGTTTGGGCGTGGAAAGGACACGTGTGAGAGCCAGTAACATGGTTAATAATAAAAGAACCGACTATTATTTGTATCTGCTTTTATTACTAATATCACGATCAGCGATGAGCATAGAATTAGAAGGACTTTGATTAAAATATTTCACACATAAAATAGTTAAATAATAAACTTCGTTGTAACATAACATATAAGCACTTACATTTTGGTGATCATGAAGGACAGATTTATATTTGTAGGCTGAAGATGATGTATGACACATCGAGACACGTAACTTGAATTTTATAATTTACGTAATGATAAAACATCATTGTTTACTCTACTTTTCTAATTAATTGGTAGGAAACGGGGCATATGGATAACAGTGCAATGCACTAGAACACACGTTTCTACCACGATTTGTAATATTACAGACTCCTCATTCATAATAATCGAAGAGGTATTATTAACTGGTCGTCGTGAGAGTAGAATGTTCGTCATTTCACCGTGATTAAATTCACACTTGGACCTGCTGCGAAGTTCTTCCTTACAAGGACACTTATTATGTTGTGTTTATAGTCGTACAAGGTGGACAGGTTTCCTTCTGATGTGTGCTGGAAGAGATAAGTGCTGATTTGCAGTATTGAAGATTGCACGAACGTCACAGGTTTCGAGGTAGTCACGCAAAGACATCTTCATTTACCCACACCCTTGAACTTTGACTCATTCCCAGCTATTATTCTCAGTTTTGTCAGAATCCTACGTTCGAACTGCATAGACTATTTATTCTTTGTGTCATAATTATTTAGACACCGTCGCGGGCTGCTGATGAACGTTTCTCGCGTCGCAGACAGGCGTGCGCCCTGAACTCTCTTGCCTTTGCAGACAACGACGAATCGCTTTGCCAAGCATAATTGGACGTTCAGATCAATGTCTCTTCCAAACCTTTTCTGCACAGCCGTCACTGATTTGGTTTCGTAAAACCACAGCACGCAATTAACACTCTGCACCTACCTCGTCGCCATTTTAACTACTGCGATTGCAGTACACTTAGCGGCTGTAGATTAAAGCAACGAAGCGCGCGATTCTGTTTTGTGTCCTACATATTTCATTATTGTGCAAAACGGTCGTTTTAGAACAATTTGTCAAAAGTGTGAAGATTAGAATATAACAATAAGCATACAAACAAACTGTTTACATTGTAAATTACACTAGTGCCAAAAGTGTTTCGACCTCAAGAGGTTTGGCACTAGTGTCATTTATAGTGTAAACAGTTTGTTTTGTTATATTCTAATACACTACACGGTAAGTGTGAAGTCTATATTATTATATTATTTATATTATAAAAATTTGTGATTCCTCGTTGTCGTCAATAAATTACGTCATCAACAATGCCGAGTATAAACAAACTCGGCATTGTTGTGGAACACGACAATGCCGAGTACAACACAACAATGCCGAGTTTAGTGTCTTACTCAAGATTTTAAAACGCAACCAACCCCCCCGAAAGGGGGTTGGTTGCTTTTTAAACATTTGATCAAGCTCCCCCGAAAAAGGGTTTAGTTTAGTTTCTTACACAATATTTTAAAACGCAACCAACCCCCCCGAAGGGGTTCGTTGCTTTTTAAAAACTTGACCAACCCCTCCGAGGAGCTCCGAAAGGAGCGTTCTGCCCTAGTTTATTTATAATCGCTGTGTTTTATTCTCTGTTTCAGCCATGTCCGGGGAGGCGGACAACATCGGTGACGTATCCAACAGTCTGAATGGAACGGGTGGTGAGTTTTTCCTATTATGCAGTGTTAGATGTAATATAATACTAAAATTGATAAATTGTATTTGGGGGTCTGAAACGGCTTAATCTAAATTATAATTGGGACCAGTAAGAAGTTTATTATAAATACAGTGATAAAACGTCGAGTTTTACGTAAGTAATGAAAACTTGATTTTACTCCGTGTACGGTAAGGCGCTTGATTAGGCAACACACGGAACCTGTCTGACAGCAGCTTCAGTGGATGAACACGGCTGTCTCTCACGACGAGGGAAATAAAGGCGAACCGATCTAAGACAAGAATCTGCGGTTCCTTGCAGCCGCTGTCTTTCACCGCAGAACTCGGATTAAAAAAGACCGAGAATCGTTCTGAATTCACTACGCTAAAGTCTAGTTTCTTATTTAATTGTGATTGTGTGAGATTATGTCGCCAATGTGCCTATTGTTCATCCTCCAGACGATACTTCAGTGAGCGTGAAGTAACGGTGGAGTGATAGTGACGGGGGAAAACCGAAGGTCTCAGAAAAAAAACCTGTCGCAGTGCCAATTTGTCAACCACAAACACAAGGAAAGAATTGTGGCTGTTTTAAAACAGAATTTCTAATGTGCCATTAGAGAAGCGAATTAATTAACAGGATGTGGCGTGTCACGTATCTGCTTTGTGACTGTTTAGCTCGGAACACGAAGTGTTCTTAGTATTGAAAGAGGCCGTGCTGTAAATGTAAAAGTGGCGTACGTCTATCCGCAACTACGTGTGGTCGGAAAATGAAATTCTGAAAGGCCCTATACAAAGATCCGTGGTCTGAAATTTCGTATTTAACGTTTCATGTCAAACGCCCACAGACGGAAATTTTGATGTAGCTCAAGGGTATTTGTTATTAGTTCTACACAATTTATGTTGCATTTTGTAGTTGGCTGTGACAAAACGGTATTGATGGACAGCAGTTTATATAACATGTGAGATTAAAATATTATATATGATAAAGCGTAGAAAACTGGCCTCGTGATGAAACTATGTGGCCTGCAGAAGTATTTTTATGGATTTCGAGTGTGGTCTCTCTGTCTGTTTAAGAAATATCTCGATTAAGCAAAACCAGGTAAATTATTTTTCGGACAAGTTTTATAGATGTAGATGTTTCCAGTTGATTCGTTAAATGTTAACAGAATTAAACGTTTACGTATGCACAGCGTAAATTCATTTACATATGTATGTAAATTAGTTACACAGCTCTTACACTTCGAAGGTCATTTGTGCCTTCGTACGCTTATCCAAACATTTTAAGTGCTGTAAACGGTGAGTTCGAGTGAAAAAATGACCATTTAATCTGCTGTTTCTCTAGTTATATCACGTAATTTGTAAACGTATTCTCCAAGCAACGATAAAGAATGTCATTTTGTGTACTTTTGATGGCTCAGTAATACATTTCTCCATAATTTTATGTTTATTAAAGTTCCTTTTTACGTCATCGACCAGAAAAGTCTGTTTGAGATATGATTTTATTGTGTTCTTCAGACATGTTTATACCACACATCTGTGTTGTCTGAATTGTCATATTATTAATGAGTAATTTCCCCCAGATATATTTTCTCTATCTTTGATCTCCACATATTTTCATTAAGTAACTTAAGTAACTTTTTCTCGTGTTATTTTCAGAGAATACCTATGAATTGATTTTCAACAAACAAACAAACAATTGTCCTTAAAACAACTTAAAGCATAAATATTGACAGTATGCCCTCCACTGACAAGACTTTCTACCCAGTGTCATGTAAAAACGTCCACGAACTGATATTCAGTGACATAACTTGGCAGCCGAGCGTAGTGGAGGAATGCACATGAAATGGTCATCATTGATTACCTTCCCACCGAGTATCATAAAATTATTATCCACGAAATATTTCCGGTGATATACGTCCGATTGGTTATTATTACAAAAAGTCTATTAATTTATATTCCGTGTCTTAAACTAATGCCTTTAGCCTTTCTAATCCTCATAGACGACTTCGTTCACAGTATCGTGAAAAAGTACCGCTAAATGATTTTCATGCCTTTTGTCATGAAAACGTATCGACGATGTTATACTCTGTGCATAAAATGAATAGGCTGAATTCTTTCAAGAGTTACCACCTGACGCGGATCCAGCAACATTCCGTCTGGGACCTTATCCCCTTTTGAAACTGGTATATGCCGCGCTTAGTAAGCTGTGAGGAAAGAGACTGTCCAAAGTGGAGGGGGAGGGGTTTCACAGAAGGATCATGGAGTTTATAAGAAAAACGCAGGCGCAAAACGACTCTCACACAAAGTGGAACAGATCACTGTGACGTAACAGTTGGTTAGTTCTGCTCTCCTCTTCGTCATGTCTTCCTTTTCCGCAAAGGAATTGCAGCGGAAGCTGACATAGCCTAAAGCCCAATAACCTACGAGAATACTTTCTACAGCCCTGACCAAATGAACAACCAGCTGTTTGAAGATGTAGGACGTACGTTCAGATAATTATCCAAGCTCTTTTTATTTTGTGATAGAATAGTAATTACATCATGCGAGACACGACCTATTAAATACTGGTTGACGTATCACGAACATAACCTAAAAGATTCGCGCATCGCCATGTTGGTACATTTCATATCCTATTCCTCTTTTTCTGAGAGGTTACAAAAGTACCGCCAAAGAGCGTAATAAAAACCGGGTAATTTATTGTTTCTTGGGCTTTTTATGGCGCTGCCTCAACTGCAGAGGTTATACAGCGTTGGCTGTGACGTGAGTGTAATGATGAGAGGTGAGTCATAGGTCAAAAATATGAAAGGGGATTGTCGCGTTTTGATTGGAGTGAGGATACTGAGAAAGACCAGGACTCTGTTCAGACAGTGTGGCCGGAAACCCTGCGGGTATTGCTTTGGGGACATCCTGCAAATGTATTGAAAGGTTAGTTATGAAAATTCAGAAGCTATGCATTTATGTTTTAATGTTCAACACCTTCGGATATTTTTCAGTCCCGTTCAACAACCGCTAAACACTCTCCGAAACCATGTCTGTTTTTCTTTTGCGTTCCCCCTCCATGCTCCTATGTCGGCACGTCATGTTACTCGGTTAATTTATATACACAGACAATATCCAGACCAGCGCCAGTTGTTTAACTTTTACGTCACAATATTCCATTGGTTTACATATTGCTTACATTTGTATTAATACAGGTGCCTGTTTGACCGACAGACCCAGTGTTGTACGTTATCATGACAGACCGTCATATAATTCGCTTGAAACACAAATAATCCACCAACGCCACTTGTCTGTTTATCGTTTCCACTGCTAAAGCACCACTCTTTCATTTTATACCATGAAAGTAACACAGGTGGTTTGTTGACCCACGTATTCAGTGTTAAGTGTTGTCGTCAGCCACACAATTCTCCTTCCAGCGCCACCTGTCAAAATAACTTACTTTCCTAAAACGTTTTTTTTGTAACGTGGAATTAATGCAGTGTTGTAAAATGACGTGACAAGTTGCGTATAGTTCTTGTAACCTCCACTTTGAGATAAGCTTCCCCAGCGCCACTTGTCAGTATAGTTATTACGTCAGATATTTCCTTGTTTACCTTGGTAACGTGATAGTTCTGTATAAACTCTACAGATGGCGCGTTGTGGCATCTAGAAACCCGCCTCCTTAAACTTGTTTTCGAGGGGACACGCTTTTACGTGATTTGGATCCCACGTCTTCACGGTCGAACTCCGAACAGTGCTTTTCACTAATGTTGTTTGAAACTTTCGTGTAATGCATCTTGGCACAGTTTTATATTCACTGCATCCCGTGTTATACGTAACGTTCCGCCTGGTTTGCTGTTACATCGTCCACGTCTCGTGATGCTGTCCGTTCAGTTTTATTGTTTTGTATTTTTCTCTCATTCATGCCTCCCAAAAGATTAGTGATGTTAGCAGTGTGAATGAAAGTATATAAACTGTGAAGATACATCATAAAATAATTAATTTTATTTTTATACATTCTTATATTTATCAGTCTGTGTTCTTCCTAGTGCGTGATGTCTAAATTGTTCTGTATTTTCAATTTACCACTTTGTATTCATATTATCCTGGATTCGATTCTCGTTTTTAAAGATTTTTTTCTGGTTAATTGCATAGCAGACCTATAGGTCGCTACTGTTCCCTTTCAGATTCTTCCCAGTTCATGATTCGCACTGATTATTTCAATCGTTCCTCCATGGAGTCTGCGCAGTTGAGAAAGCGCTCTTAAGTACACTGAGAGGATGAATGATTATTTTCTGACTACATCCGTAGGATAAATAGGGTAATCAACGATCTCTGTCCTGGACGGTAATATCTGTAGCCATGTTCACAGACGTTCAGTGCGAAGTTTCTGGAGCGAGTAACTAGATCGGTTTATTGAAGGTCTTTGTTGATGATGGAGGCAGCAAGGACCTCCGAAACGTCGATAAACTTTTACCAGACAACACGGTGCAACAACCCAGAAGACCCAGATAGGTTAATTGTTATTAATTGGCTGCAGTTGATGATGTTCTGTTTCCGTTCAGACGAGTCGTGGTAACTCGTTCTCGTAATTTGCACCAAGTCTCTGTGAACTGGGCCTTTTTGAGGCACGGACTGACGAGTGAGAGAGAAGGAAATGCCTCAAGTTCATTCCTCCGGAAGAAGCAGCAGCGCCGCCAGGGATCGTGGCCAGTCTTGGAGGCCACAGCCATGTCTTCGTTCCCGCTCGTTAAATATCGTGATGTTATTCCTCATTTGATACGAAACAGAAAGGAGCCTGTGTGCGTGCCAGAGGAACAGGGGCGGTAAACATTTCTATTCCCGACAGAATCGTGTTGTCATGACTGAGATTCTGTGATTTTCATTACTCACTGTATCCGTACGTTGCTGTTAATTGGTTGACGCTCATTCCTGTTTTGGAAATACAAAATAGGTCGTGGTTTACCTCAGTCACTTCAGTTAAATTCATCCGGTTCCATTCATTATTCATTACCATCCTCTCATTCAATGCCAGAGGTATGATGTTTTGAATTTGTGAATTAAATAAAATATATTATGAATCAGTCACTTTGGATGCAGACGCAGAGGAAGTAATTTCGTGCTTACGTGCCCCAGTGACTGGAAGACATTGAAATAAAACATTTTAGGTTTCGTTGTTAATTTTTCCAGGCAAATACACATTGCCTTGAAACAGGTCATGACTGACTCCTTCCAAATTCCTACATAACATTCACGGTCATCATTTCTTCTGGGTTGTTGCGCTGTGAAAACCTCAAATCTTACAAGTGCATGACAGTTTCAATAGCTTTCAACTGCCGTGAACATTAGTGTCTACTGGAATATTACGCCGCGCTGTCAAGTAGAAGTTTACTGACTTTTCAGAGGTGCTTGCTGCCTCGATCGTCAGAGCGATTAACATGCGTCATTGGCGTGGTTCTTAACATACACAGCCACCTCTTAAGAAATATTTAACGTTTAACGCAGGTAGGCTGTCGTGCAAAATATGTTTTAGGGCGCATTGGATGTGGCCCTTCTTCACTTCTGTCCAGTTAAATACAATTCGATTGTTTCAATAAACATTATATTTCTATGACATACGCACGTCATTTTTTTTACCTGCTCGCGACTTTCCGTCGGTTGTCTTCAGCCGTAGTGCAAGGATGTCTGTCTTTCACGAGTGCAACCGAAAGTCGTACTCAAATGGTTAACACTCTGCTTCGTATTCGGGAGGTCCCGGGTTCAAATCTAGACCCGGAGACCGACTATCCTGACTGGGGGTTTCGTGATTTTCCTCAGTCATTTCAGGCGAATGCCTTGGTAGTATTTTAAATTAGGCCACGACCGCTTCCTTCCACATCCTTTCCAATTCACTATAATCTTCTCATTCGACGATATACCTATAGTCTGAGCTACTGGAAATACGTCGTTAAATTAACCACGAAGAAACTTACAACGGTTTCCGTGGCAGGGGAAGCGTGCAGGACGGAAACATTTCCGGTCGACATAGATTGCGGTGGACTTTTCCAACATTGAATATAACGTTGTTCTTTGCACTCTGAATTCAGTTTAATTTGTTTCTTGACAACAAATAACACGGTCATGTTCTTTCATTCACAATATGGCGGACTCAATAACTAGCGCGAGAGTCCTGAAAATCGTTCGAATCAATTTTAGGAAAATTACGTGGTTGTGATATGTATGCTCCCTTGTCCTTTGTTCTGAATCGGAACAGAGTTGCACTTTACGAAGGACGTATGTCTGTTTCAGTGTAACTGTTCGTCTGTTATAATATCTCAAACTCGAATGATGTTCTTGGACGTATTAGTGTCGAAGGAAGCAAGCAATGCGTCATTTTTCTATCCAAGAGCTCTTGGTTTTGGAAGAAATACGGTTTCCGAATATAAAGTACGACTTTACTGTTGTGTTAAGACGCAGATTTGAAAATCACTTAACCGGAACTGGAATGTTCTTGTCGGTAATTGTTCTTCATTATGTAACACATTGGTTATTCGGCCTACAAATAAAACGAGACCCAAAACAGAGAAGAAAGCATTTATCGTATTTCTGTAGCTTTATCTTCATATCTGATATTATAAAATAATTTGGCAGTGATATTTCTCCGTCTCATGTCTAAGGGTCTTCAAATGTATTCACAAGTGTACCACTCGGTTAATGAATTTGAGCCCCACAGGCTGGACTGTCAAGGCTTTTTTCTTTCTAAATAAAGGCCCATAGTATACAGTCAGCTCTTTTCGTGTTAAAAGTGTTATGATGAAATTGGTGAATTATTATTTTACGAGAAATTTTACGATTTTCACAGTAAAACGTTTGTTTCTACTGTCAAAGGACATCCTAATCGGACGTAAACGGAAAATTATGCTCTGAAGTTAAAAAAGTCAAAAAATTTATTTCTATAATAATGTGCTGGTAATCAAAATAAACTACGAGTAGAAGTAAAAACGGATAACAACAGCAAAGAAACAGGTCAAATTTTACTACATTTAATTCACTATAATGAATGTCTAATTAAAATAAAAATGGGGCTGAATATTAAATACAGTTAATGAGACTTGCTATACTAATTATCGGTTGTTGTTTGTTTTTGTTTTTTTGACGTAAATACGTCTATAAGGAAGGGTCATTCGACAGAAAAGTGTAACGAAAAAGGGAAACGAAAAAAGGAAAGGAAAAAGGGGAACGAAAAAGGGAAACGAAAAAGTGTAACAATGGTTACCTAGGGAACGTCGTCTGTTTACTCTGCATTGTTGTTACCTATAAAACATTTCATTACATTACATTACATTACCTTACCTTACATTACTTTACATTACATTACATTCAGCTACCACAGAGCCATCTTAAGCGTAACTAATTCAAGTTAAATAAGCAAAGTCTTAATCAAACTTATCTCAATTGTAAAGCATGTATAAAGGAAATAATTAGAATAATGCCAATATATAAACTTCCTTTCCGTATAGACGTATTTACGTCAAATTCTCCGGAACCTTGGTTCCACTGACAACTTTTTTGTATCTGAATTCCATATTTTGTATTGCTGATGGTCAGAATAGGTTGAAAATATTCGCGAAATTCCACAGTGTCTTGGTTGTAATATTTGGCAAATGAAATCTAAATAAAAATGTACAAGACTTACATGAGTCTGAAGCTTGGACTGTTGATAATAAAGAACACAGATTGAAGGAGTTGAGGAAAATATTTGGATCTTTGAGTGCGGAAGTGAATGGTGCAGGTCGTTCTGAGTAGAAACATCCTTCTCTACAACCTGATGACGAAGACAGCCATTTTCCGAAACGTCAGATTTCAGAACTTTACGATGATGAACAGTTTCAAGAAATAATTATGTTATGACAACACGGCGCAGTTAAAAACCTTCTAATTTACCATGCACGGTGTTTCTTTACGTGATTTAAAAGCAACACCGGAAAGTAATACAGACGAAATGCTTCTGAAGAGTAAAAAATCTCTGGTTTCAATTGTACAAGACGTGTTCCACGTTCTGATATGCCCGGTTATGACTGACGTCGATTTTTCTCCTGACTTCCTTTTATTTTCCTTTAGTGCAATTCCAATTCATTGCTGTAATAAGGAAGGAAGCCATGTTCCGTACGAGACATGGTTTATAAATCGATTTAACGTCTCTGATAACGAAATGCTGGAAGAAATAAGAAAATGCATCCACGATTGGAGAAAACTTAAAAATGAATAAAATTTTATAATTGTCAGCTTCTTTGCTGAGAACCGGTAATACTTTGAACACGTCGAGGTGGGCTCTGTTAGATTTCCGCCAACGTTACTGGCTAGAATGTTTCTTTTATCGCAGTGAATGCGCAGATCTGCTCTACAATCTAATTTGACGCTAGATTTGTAGGCCATGTCGTTTACAGTTGAAGGAATATCAATAAATAATAACGTGGTTCCAGTAATCATTTCTGACCTTCATTTCGTATTCATTAAACTTAAAAAATTAGAATGGGCAGTTAACAAGAAACGTGTATTGTGCAAGAATTGAAATAACACAAATAAATTAACAATCCCCATATACGTGAAAGCTATTAAATAATGTAGTATGACGTATCAGTGGGAAGTAAGAATATTGTTTCGTGTGGTTAAGGTGATTAATTTGCAATTCCGTCTAGCAACGCTGCCTGAAGTAAGGTCACTATACAGCACGTGTTCTGCTTCAAGACGAAGCAACGCTCTACGCCATGTTTCCTGCTTCAAACACCTGCTGCCTCGAGCGGATGCCATATTAAACTATTCCGCTTCCGTTCAGACTTTGGAGAGGGACTTAGAAAGAAGTTGAGGTGCACTTTCATGATTCCATTGGTGACCTTAAGGTCTTGTTATATGCTTTGGGAAATGACCTTTTGTTGTCACTGGAAGGTTATGCTGGGGTTATTGAGGGTAAGAGAACAGAGGCTCTTCCTTGTTCAAACTCAAGAAGCATTATCACAACGCTTAACTGAAGGGCAAGACCATTTTCGCCATACGATATTCTTTTATCTTTATAAATTCTCTGAAGCAAAGTCTTTGGGAGTCGATTGTAGGTCAGCTCATCAGATGCCCCGTCTTTTATGGGGCCCTAATGTTCTTATGGAATAGGTGAGGTTCAAGTCAAAAGATGGAGAGTGTGGTTTTTCTGTAGAATAGTTTGTATTTAGAACTGGAAGACGGAGTGTGGCGTTTCCTTATAAAATTTTGTGTTTCGATTTATAACTAACTAACTAGATGACTTACCGAACCCGAAGGTTCATCACCGAATTAACCAAAGCCCTCGTTTCGATTTATATCTGAGGTTAAAAACAAAGAAAGGACTTTGAAAACTTTTTAACATCTGTGGTTCAACACAAAAGACAGAAGGATTGTGATGTTTCTGTAGAACAGTTGACAAACAGAGCGCGAAAGAAGGGTTGGATTCTGATATTTGAATAAAATAGCCACACGACAAAGCATACAAAAAATTGTGACTTTGTTAATATATAACGTTTGTGTTTACATCCGACTTTCAATACAAAGGACTATATGTGTGTACACGCTTTGTATCAAACGATTTATGGATTGTTATGTCGCGGCCATTTGATGTTCTTTTCAATAAAATTAATCTATACTTTATTAACGACTTCAAGTGTCACGTGATGGCATGTGATCACATACAGCCTAAATTATACGTATGCTAAAAGTAAACAACTCCTAAGCGCACAAGTAATTTTCGTGATACGTAAATTATCATCAACATGTGAACTGTATGTGAGACACAGTGCCTTATGGCACCTGCCTTGTACCAGGAATATTAATTCGTCAACTGAAACCAATTGTATCATTTAGCACTATTAAGGGGGTCTGATTAATAATTTTGTTGTAACGCAGATCCAGCTCACACGGTGGAACTAATTTGCCTGGCGACAGCTGGTGATTTTTCTAATTCTCTTTCAGATGTACTGTTCTGTTACTTCGTAGTTTTCTGTGACCGAAACAAAGCGGATTTAAGTTGACACGTAGTGGTGGAAACCACGACATTGAGGTCAGATGGTGTCACCGGAAGTTTTGATGGCAGAGTAGCTTTTGATCGATAGTGAAACATTATGACAATTCCCCAGCAATTTCCTTGGGAAACGCTCTCACGTTATTGTCAAGAGCATCGTAGACGTCCACTTGAAAATTTGTAATACCAGCTTTTCAAAACCAAGACTCGAAATTTAACTACCTTCATGGAACAGATTCCTTCTTAAGAAACTAGACAAGAAATTCTCCGTCGTTTGTTGACACAGAAGTTTCATTAGACTGTTCACAAGATGGCTCCAGTGGTCCCTTTTCAGAGCCAGTTTAATCCGGTCTACACCTCCGATTCTGCTTCTTTACCTCCCTTCAGACAATAAAATCAAAACTATACGCATTTCTCCGATCCCCCATGCGAGCTACATGCCCGCCCATCTCATTCTCCTTGATTTTATTACCAAAATAATATTTTGTGCAGAATAAAAATTGTGGACTTCACCTCTCTACAGTTTTTTAAAACCCTTTGTGAGAATGTGATATCAAATGACAGCTCCAAGAAATGATCTGTAAATCCTGATATGTCTTTTTAAGCTGTGACGACGTTTATTTTAAAGCAGGGCTTGTGATTAACCACAGCCACTCTTCTTTGAACATAATTTTATTTATGACGTAAAATATTGTCGTTCATGTTGCCATGCTAAACTCTGCTAACTCAGCGTTTCCTATACGCAGCTATTATCAAATCAGCCGATTAACATATTTAGCGAGTGATTTCATCGGCCT
Source organism: Zootermopsis nevadensis (assembly GCF_977971745.1). Lineage (NCBI taxonomy): Eukaryota > Metazoa > Arthropoda > Insecta > Blattodea > Termopsidae > Zootermopsis > Zootermopsis nevadensis. Next base: position 6,843,290 of record NW_028259144.1, on the reverse strand, counting down.
CCACAAAATATTATGACTGTACTAGGGAATTTCATACGTTGACAAGATACAGAACAATATAATATTCTACAGATATAAACCACGAGCAGGCCTGCCATGTGTGAGCTAAAAGCCTGTGTTATTTGTGATATCTGCGTCACGCATCAAGCAGTGATTATCCCCATTTTATTGTGAAGGTAATTTCGTTAACGCTAAACGTCTCAGAAGATTAGTTGGCACTTCTCCATGTGTCTTGGTTGTGCCGGGTTTGAATCTCGAACCGGATCTTGGCTATCGAGCTGAGATTTATCGTGGTTTCTTTGAGTAAATTCCGAAGTATTGCCTTATATTCTGCCACGACTTCAGTCCTCTTCTTTTCAATTCATTAGCCATTAATCACCTTATCATTCTACGCTAGATAGTCTGAGCTTTTTAATGCGTCGTTAAACTATAATTAATCGAAATAGTATTAATAATTTATTGAATGTGTCACCGAAGAATTCAATGTATATGTTGTAGAGCGTCGGTGATAGCATGATTAATGAAAAATTAATTGGGAAGAATGTTAAAGGAAGCGGTCGTGGCCTAATTTAAGGTACTATCTCAGTAGTTGCCTGGATGGACCTAAAGAAGCAATGAAATAACTTACGATAGTCGGTCTGTCGGCAGAGATTTGAACCAGAGGCCTCCGAATACGAAGCAGGAGAGATTACCATTGGGTTTCGACGTTCGAACTCAGAGCCCTTCTGTTTTTGTAATTCCCTTAATGTGAGAGACCAAGTTTCTGACTCATACAAAACAGAACCTGTAATTAAATTTATGTAATCTTTTGATTGTCGTGTTCTCAGATAGGAAATTGGAAGATAAACGGTTTTAAATTGAAAAATTTCCTTATTTTATGTTTTCCTCCCTACTCAACTATGCCACGTTTCCAAAGAGTGTATTAATTATCTTTATGTTATTATTATGTTCTGAATTGTGGTGACGTTATATGAACTTACCTATTTTTTTTTGCATTGATTTATATTAATGGAATTTATCTGTACTCTGACATTTTGTTTCGTTGTTTCCAACATGTCACTCTTCATACCCAATCTATAAGAATCCATCAGGATCGCTGTCATACCTGATAGTATCTTGGTAAAAATCAGTTATATACTCCTGAATACTAGATTATGTGTTTCTGTACTCCGTACAAAGTTTCATAAAAAGTATGGAGATTAAACCTACTTAATACTGTCGCATGCTTTTTATGCGTTTTCTTTCTTCAGAGAGTTAATATATTGAGCGCGTAATATGGTGATCATATTTTTGTATTTGTGCGCCATAGACTTTCTCCCAAACATCATAACCATGTTTCGATTTCATTCCTTATGGATGGTAAAAGTAAAGTTTGTCCCACTATACGCCATGTAGGCGCTTGGGGGGTGAGGAGGTATAGCTCCTCCCTTCCTTGACCTCGGCACTAGATGGGGGTGAGTGGTCAGCATCACGCCCCGGCCGGCTTTACCCCCGGGAAAGGACCCCGGTCCCCATTGTAGAGGAGGCTGGGTGGGCCCCAGAGCCGGTCTGGACGCAGAGGCTAGAGGAAAAATCCTCTGCCCCCCGTCGGGGATCGAGCCCCGGTCGTCCAGCCCGTAGCTAGTCACTATACTGACTGAGCTATCCCGGCTCATCCTTATGGATGGTATCATATAAAATTTTTGAGACTTTACGTGAAGCTAAAATTATATTTAAGACTTCTGAGTGAGGGAGGGTCTATGCATGACAAAAAGAAGGGTTTATGAGTGCCTAAAACTTATTCAAAAGTCTTCTTTTCGATATGATGTATAATTAATAAGAAATCGAAATAAAAATAATGTTCACTAGATTATTGTTAAACTGTGAATTACAAGGGTGTCTTTACTGATAATTAGCCACTTGAACAAAAGAAGTGACTAGCAATGAATGAACACAAAATCTACAAAGCGATATAAATTATTAAGTAAATTACTTGGAATGGCTGAATATTCCTATTCATGCGGAGACATTTAGCTAGATTTTACGTCCCCAGAGACGTTAATATGTTTCGCACGAAAGGGTACAATATCCCAGGAAATTGAAACAAATGAAGACTGATAATGAGGGGAAGAAAGTCTAGAAATAATCACATAAAGTTTCTGAATTTTCAGTAAGTGATTATCATTTAAGATTTTAGATCTCTGTGGAGTTAGTTCGATGTTGCTCAGTGTTTTGCTTAGAGAACGCGGTGAATAACGGAAAGAATGAATGAATAGAAATATACAGTTAGAGTCCTGTTGTTGTTCAAAGTTAACAAAAAGAAACATTTTCTTCAAATCTTTTTTCATAAACATTACAATGAACGCATGCACTTAGATGGAACGAACTTCTAACCGAGGTCTAATCTGTTGTATGGGAACAGACGGGCATTGGTAAAAGCTGCAGAGATCTTCAGCTGACAAAGGAAAAGAACATTGCACGTTGTAACCAGTGAGGTCCGAAGGCTGTTTTGCCAGGGATAAAAGGGCCACAACAGTCCCATCTCTTTATCTTCATTACGTGGTGTTAGGGCACAGGAAAACTTTGTCTATCCCCTGTTAGATTTGAGGTTATAATGGCTGGGGTTCTCTGACTTGTAGGTTCCGTGTTGACTTCTTCCATCTCCAGCCTTGAAGATGGAAGCAATGTTATTTTTTCCGAAACGTTTGTGTCCACTCACTTTGCCTGTATGCATTTCAGGTACATATTAAAACATATTTGAGACGACTTACAGACGTTTTCAAGGCATATATTTTACATCTGCCTGTCTTTGTACTATTAAAGGTACAATTTGGCTGCACGCGACAGAGACAAGCGACCGAGGCAGGCGACAGAGTTACGAGACCGAGACTGGTCGCTTCCTGTCTGCTCTCTGTACAATCGTATGAAGTACAATTACGAGCGCGAGACAAAGACAGGCGACCGCTCTCGGACCAGTAGTGTCTCGCGACGGGCTCAGGCAGCACGTGTGTTGTTGAATAAAATAATGGCAGAAATTAAATTTACCGGTGACCAAGATGAGCAATTGGTAGAATTAGTAGCAGAAAACCGACCACTGACCACCGACAGAAAGATCCTTCTTCACGTCTGGTTTTGAATATTGAACTCATAGGTTTTCTTTGTTTCTTTCGCAACAAATAACACAGCAACACATCATCATCTTCGAGTAACCTTTTTAGAAGCATTTTTGTACTCATTTTTCACAGAATATGTGCACGTATTTCTCAACAAAACAAAGAAAACAAACACTTTGCCGCATGTCTCGGTCGTCACCTCAAAAGTGTGTGGCGACAAGCTGCGATGTGTCCGTCTCCCGTCTCTGACGCCTACCTTGGTCGCTTGTCTCTGTCGCGTGCAGCCAAATTGTACCTAACAGTTTTCTTTGGTAGGAGTTGACGTTTATAGCCCTGATGATGGAGACAGAAAGGATATCTGAGACGTTGGTAAACTTTACCATAGTACACGGCTATATAATCCTGGATATATGTAATATTATTTAGATATTATTGATATAGATGCCAGTTTATTTTAAATTGGGGTATGGGGAACCGATAAGGTCAAAAATTAAAGTCGCCAAATATTTAACGTGGTTCGTAGACGCAGAATTTTATCTAGAACCGTTGCACGGTTTGTGATAGAAAAACATGATGACGAACGAACAGGTTAACACACGTGACTTCTTTATCATGCATTCGCTGCATGTAGAGAATGCAAAACTGGTTAAAGGAGCAAGTCGTGTATGGAATACCAGTCGTCCTGTCTTCGTCCTGACACTGAGAAATCTACCGCATGGGTGCCTTCACGTCAACAGTGAATTGCTTCTCCTCGCCGGAAAGCAGATAGTTGGAAGGTCGACCTGTTTGCCAAGACACTTCCACACAACTTGTGGTCGCGTTGGAAGCTGATCCTACCTAACTCCCTGCGACTGGTCTCATGAAATCAAACCTCCATCTCTTAAGACGCGTCTAGACTACCAGTTCCAGGTGCTGCGTAGGTCTGCACAGGCCGATATGTTAGTATTTTACCTGGTCCGAAGACCATTTGTCCCCTCCTAACCCGAGCTCGAAGTTCATATTCAAATTTGTTATCGGTAACCCACCCAAGCCCGATCTATTTATAATCTGCCTTGATTGTCACATTATTAATATATTTTTATTTTAATTTATAAACGGCAGTAATCCTTTAATGAATTGTTTAATGACGCTTTAAGAACATCTTATTTATTTTGGCATTTGAGGATTCCAAGTTTGTAACGTCTCATCTTTGTTCTGTTTCTGAGAGGGGACACCTAAGAAAATACCTGAGAATATTAAGTTGATGGGTTTGTTTCTTGTTTTTTTCTACCCATCACTTTTTGTTTCCGGTCATTTTAGGGGTCCACTGCACCCTCAATGAGTGATTACTCTGCTGTCGTCTCCTACCGAATCCGAGCAAAGTCCTGTTAATAACGTTTGTCTTAAAGCCAATCAGTCGGGCCGTACGTCACTGCGTTTTACGCTTTTACAATTATTTGTCGAGGGTCTTAGTGCTGGCCGCGGATTGTCGTCATGGTTTAGTGATCAGCGTATTAACATTGTACTGTAGAGGTCCCGGATTCGATTCCGATGTTGCCATTGATATCGAAATACCACAGTGGCCCTTACAGTCGCGTCCATCTTGAAGTTGCTGCCTTCTTGATAATTGAAGTAAACTTTTTTCAAAATTGATAAAATATATGTTGTTAATTAGTTTCTTTTTTGTTACAGATTCAGAAGTCTCGGGACTGTCGCATGTCGGTGAGTAAAATGTTCATACCAGTGATGCATTAAATCTGGCCTGATGGGTTCCATAAGCATTAAGGTTGTAACTTGGAGTAGTTCCGTTTGGTCATGTCAGTTCAGATATACATCGTGTGTCAGATATAAAAATATTGCTCTGTTTTATATAATCCATATCTAATTTATTCTTCTTCCCCCTTTTTATTTTGTCTTTCCTTTTTTGCACTTTAAAACCTAACCAAACCTACCCGAACGTAACCAAACCTAACCTAACCTGCACTCTTATTTCATATATTTTCCAGGGTTTTAAATCCATTGGTCTCGCTGTAGATTCAGTGGGAATTTCAGGATCCTGAACAAAACTTAATTATTGGGTTAACCTATTTGCAGATTTTCAATAAATTTAAAATTGACCTTGAGAATAGATGAATCGTGCCCAAGGAGGGTTTGTGACAGATACTTCGGAAATCAGATTAGGCACTGACAATTTCCCGCAAGGATTTCTTGCGTCTAGTCAGTACCGTACTTGGGGCTGTGAGCATTTATTTTTGACGAAAGATAATTCAATAATTGCAATATGAAGGAACGCGTACATAAACATATTTTAAACTTAACTTAGCAACTCAGATAAAGTCAAATACATATTAATATAAAAGTACTGTGAGTATATACTAGACATTTCATTTTTATCTCATGATTTAATTTGAATTTTTAAAAATTATATTATAACGGCATTTTATAAGTCACTAAACCCACATATAGTAATATGAATAAATAGGAAATAGAGAAACTTAACTGCTTCTTTTAACACTGGATAATATATTACATGAATAGTACTATGAAATTCACTTACATTAATTTTAAAGGCTTTAAAACAATAATTATTATAATCAATCTAAAAACATACACTTTTCTCTGTTGCGTTGCATAGGGAGAAGGCATTATGAGCTGTTTGTCCATCTGTCCAGTCGATTCTACTCGAGAACCACTTGACGGATTTGGATGAAATTTGATATGCAGGTTGTGGTATTGTACACGACCTAAAAAAATCGTTTTTTGAATGTCCTACGAGCGGTGATAACAAAAATTAAGGACAAGGACATTCGCGAAGTAGAAACTAAGGTGGTCAAAGTGGGAACTATCGAACAAGGTTGATCTAATATCTCTTAATGCACGTTGCAACAAGCACACTTTCCTAGCTTGTTTTCTTCAGCCCTTTATAACAAGATGCTCTATTACTTAGCATATATACACGATATTGTGTTCAGTTTAGAGGCTATCCATGAGACCTCATACTCATAACGGACTGCGCTAGTTGTTACATCACAGCCCGTAGCCTTACATAAAAATAATTGATAACGAACACACTTCGTAGTACAATGCTACACTTGTCGTGGTTATCAGTGGTTTTAACCTTGCACAGATCGCAAACTTCAGGAGTTAAAACGAAGCTTTTTCCCCCCCAAACTGCAATATACCTGTATCTGAATCAACTGAACTTATCGAAGGACAGAACAGGCATCCATTAGAGAACAAAAAAAGATAAACCTGCTCACTTCATACAACAGAGTCCTTCTTGAGAAGGTGACATTTATATTCTCCGCCATTTATTAGGATAACTGTATCATGGAAGAAAAGATGGGCGGGGCATGTAGCCCGCATGGGTGATAGAAATACTTTACAAAATTTTGGTCTGAAAGACTGAAGTGAAGGGACCACTCGGAGGATGCTATGATAATATTATAACGGATCTTGGATTGGATTCACCTGGCTTAGGCAGAAACGTGTTGAGTTTTTCTTTAAACATTAATTTTTCTACCTTGCTTTTAGAGACGTATTATGTTTATAGGCCAATATGGCCCATATTTTTTATCATCTTGGATCGAGTAGTTTTTCGGTAGGTCCCAAGCAACAAGAAACCCTCCTGGCGCTATTTTTCAAAACTAATATTCAGCGTTTCTTATCTTTGGCAGTGATTATTCTGAAATGACAAATTACCACAGTTTAAGATCAGAAATACATTTTATTGAAAAGTGTACAAATTACTGTAGAGTTACTTGTTATTTTAAAATTTCTCCAGAAACTTCTTGTACTGTATCTGACACAAATTTTCCCTGGAAAACTTCTATTTCACTGTAAGTAAAGTAAAGTAAAGTTTGTCCCACTATACGCCATGTAGGCGCTTGGGGGGTGAGGAGGTATAGCTCCTCTCTTCCCTTGACCTCGGCACTAGATGGGGGTGAGTGGTCAGCATCACGCCCCGGCCGGCTTTACCCCCGGGAAAGGACCCCGGTACCCATTGTAGAGGAGGCTGGGTGGGCCCCAGAGTCGGTCTGGACGCAGAGGCTAGAGGAAAAATTCTCTGCCCCCGTCGGGGTTCGAACCCCGGTCGTCCAGCCCTTAGCTAGTCACTATACTGACTGAGCTATCCCGGCTCATTCTATTTCACTGTATGTTTTTGAAAGTCAGTAGAATGTGTGGTGTTTGTACGTAAAGCAGCAGACGAGATAATCATGATTTGTTTCCCACTCTATTGGAATGAAGAAAATAAATGAACTTCTAATAACTGGTAACGAATTATAACTTCGCTGTCTTAGTTACAAATGGTCCGCGGGCCACCAGTTTTATCATGCTGGTGTAGGCTATATTTAACGACGTGAGACATTACTGTAGTGTCTGTAATGTCGCTGACTTTGTAACAATATATTTGTGTCTGTAACACGTAACAAAAAGAATCTCATGTTAAAAATAGTTCACTGCACTGAATATCACTAAGACACTTTCTCGTTGCTTGTGACTGACGAATACAAACCAGTGTCTATTCACAAGGTACCACCAACTTCTTTTTTTACCAATAAGAGACCGAACGAGGCGTGTTAAAACATTGCTATTGAGTGTGTCAGTACATTGTGTGGGTGAATGAATACTTTTGTTTGGACCATGACAGTAGAAACTGGTACAAAGTGTTTGCATTCCAAGTCACTCATGCACCAGGTCGTAATGTTAATCAGCTTAACAGAACAAATCACGTAGCAAAGTTTTGGCACGACCAGGTACCATGAGCAGAGAATACTGACTCTAATAGTATTCGTAAAACAAAGATAGTCTAATGGGTACACAATATCTGATCATCAGTGTCTGTCCGTAACTCCGTGGCAGAAGCTACTTTCGAAATTCTTCGTCTTGTATGGAACTCGAAGGTTCATTAACATTTTAGTAATATCCTGTCACTGGCCACTAACTAGAGTAAGATTCATCCTATTTAAGATTCGTTTTAATATTATCCTCACATCTATGTCTTTCACTTTCTTCCTCTCGGGTTTCCTTACCAAAAAATTATGTGAGCCTTGCGGTTTTCCTCTCAGACAAGATAAGTATATGGGGCTTCTGACTTGTAATGCCGTATGGATTTGTAGGTAAATATAAAAGTTTCGGAGGAGCTTCCAGTCTTATCTGTCAGTCGAAACTTGTCCTTCAATCGGGTTCACCCAGTTTGATAAGTGAAGTTGGTTTGTCGTTTCATCTGAATTACAATTTGATTCAGCGTTGTAATGTAACAGTCGTGAGAATTACGTGTGGGCAAGAACATTGGTCAGTGCAAATACTTGCTTCTTGCACTGTGGTGTATTTTCTGGCTTGCTCCTGTTACGGTTTTGTCACTCCCAGGTGACAGCAGCTTTGTTTGTTTTCTTGTGGTCTCCGACGCCTTCTTATATAAACTTTCGTTCTGCAGACAGCCACGTCCGTGTTATTGTGAAGGGAGAGAAAGCCGAGCATAAAGCCAATATTTTCAGGGACGACTCAGTGACCAGGTATCTCCAAAGACCGGTGGTACATTGCCCACAATCCTTCGAAATTCTTCCATACGTTGGTTGAAAGGTCAACAAATAATTTTGCGCATAATAATCGATTAATTAATTAATTAATAGCTTAGTTATAAGTTGTAACGCATGGATTTATTCAGATCAAAATATTTTTATCTTCTAGTGTCCTATTTCGAAATTTAACACAAAAGAAGAAATATAAAACTTTGCATAGTGCCATTATTTTGTGTGCTGAAGAGACTGTTTGATTGTATGAAAGTTTAATTAATAGGCGATTCGTTAAAATTGTGTAACAAATATTGTTTAGTCAATATATTGGCAACTATCATCCTTATTTGGAGGCCGTCTCCTCCGCCCAAAACGTCAACAGGGCGCCAAAACATGGCAACTGACCCACTTAAAACGAAGGTATTTTTATTTAGTGAACGTAAACAAGGGACGAGGCTCACATATTCCATTGTCGCTGTGAAAGATTTGCTTTAGCTGTGTGACCTTGAAATATCTGCAAGTACTTGTGGCAGTGCAGCCAACTATGTTAGACCAGTCCAAACCGCTTCTATCCACTGCCCTGCCACACTGCATGGTTTCCTCGCTGTCACATCCTCTCTGAGTTACGTCTTTCTGTAACGAATTTCTCTTAACCACTACATTTCTTAATAGCTGATATTGCAACCCAAGTATCTTTGCTAATTGACTAACTACATTGCAGGGAGATGATGGCTGACAATTTTTTTACTAACATGCAACAACTTAACAGGAATGTGGATATAAAACCTGGCGAAGAACGTATTAAAATGTATTCTCAACTTCATGTGTTAATGCGATTAAATCAGGAAGAATGAGATGGATCGGACATGTACGAGGTGCGATCGGAAAGTTTCAAGACTGTGTCAATAGAGGGCGAACCGGATGTAGTACGAGCTTCTGCCGCTAGGGGGTGCGGCCTACATTCATAGTGAATCAGTGTGCCAGCCGGCATCATCGAATTAGCATTTGTTTCTTAGTTACGGGCGTTTTGGTAGTGCATTACACCGACCCTCCTGCGATTTCGGAATGGCGTGTGCATCAAATTTTGCCAAAGACTCGCTAAAACGGCTACGGAAACCTATGAAATGCTAAAGCAAGCATTTGGGGAGTCTGCAATGGGTCGTGCACAAACTTTTGTGTGGCATTCACGTTTTAAAAATGGCCGAACCTCTGTCGATGATGACGAGCGTTCTGGACGACCATCTTCGAGCACAACGCCCGAAAATGTTACGAAGATTCGGCAGGCCATTCACGAAGATCGACGTCGTACCATCAACGACTTGTGCGACATTGTTGGGATAGGCTATGGGACCTGTCAGCTGATTCTAAAGGAAGAACTCCACATGCGACGCATCCTGTCTGAGGACCAGAAGCAGAATCGACTTCTCGTTTGTCAGGAGCTCAAAGATCTTGCAAGAACCGACCCCAACTTCCTTTCTTAGCTCCGTGTGACTTCTTCCTCTTCCCAAAGATGAAAATTCAGCTAAAGGGAAGGAGATTTGAGACGATAGAAGAGATTCAGGCAGAATCGCAGATGGTGCTTGACAGGCTGACAAAGAAAGATTTCCAGGGATGCTTCCAGGCTTGGCAGCGGCGCTGGGATCGTTGTGTTCACTCCCAGGGGAACTACTTCGAGGGTGATGGATGAATTTAATACCTGAGATAAGTGTACGGGTTTTTATACGCGCAGTCTGGAAACTTTCCGATCGCACTTCGTAGTATGCTTGAGGAAATGAAGAAAGGAAAAATATATTGAAAACTCAAGGGAAGAGATCACTTGAGAGACGTAGGCATAAATATCAGAATAATATTAATAATGATCTTGCCGATTCGGATTTGAAGTGGCTTTTAAACTCGACTCGTGCTATATGAACACAGCACAAATACTTCGTTCAATTTATTTTAGAGTCAACTTAGAAAATCAGGAACAGTGCGGGAGGATTCTATTAATATCATGTCAATTGTGGTCTTTTGGTTCGTGACGTCGTGTAATCTGACAGTTTTGCGTGCATCTAACTAAAAATCTTGTCCTTCGTTTTTCGCGACTGGAGATCAAAGTGCAACTTCGACTTTCGGTTGTGATTTGCGTCGAATGTTGAATATTAACCAACGTTTCGGTAGACATCAGCACCATAAAATCTAAGCCGCCACCTACTGCCCTGTGTAAGGTTTTCGGAAGTTGAAGATTGTAACTACAAAGTTTGCCGAAACCTTGGTTAATACTAAACATTCTAAGCTAAAGTTACACAGTTTAATCAAGTATTATTTCATAATATAATAAGCATGCAAAGAGCGGAGCGTTTTTGTTAACCGTGTTATCTCGGCTAACACGTAAAACGAAAAATATCGTCTTACATTCGTGGTTTAGTGGTACTCCATACACTGGAACACAGATAAAACACATCGTTAGTCCGACATTGTTAGCCAATTGTTTAAGGCTTACGGTCGCCGTATTTTCGCGCAAGCGCAGTTAGAAGAGACACGATGTAGCAGTGGCATGAAGGGGGAGGGACTGTGTAACATTCCAAACTCGCACGTTAGCCAGTCTTGGGATGTTAACACGCTTGCGTGCTGGTGTTTCACGTCGAGCGCTGCGTCACATTTATCGTAATTTTAATTGTGTAACCTTTGTTATACGCGATTACCGCGTTCTGACTTGTTATAGTATAAAATGGAAGATGTTTATACTACTCAGTTTCTGACATTTCCACGCCGTCTCGGGATTTGGCTGACACTTCTGAAAAATTCATGTTCCACCTCTGATGCGTGCAGTAAAACGGGAATAGGTTTTAGAGCGATCTCTTGTGCACTGTATTAGTTTGTATGTAGATGAGTAAAATGTCGGAGGCCCTATTTTCGACTTTCCTACGACTTGCTATTAGCTTCAGTCGTCACACACGACAAATGTTCACGTGAACGCTGTTCACTCGATCTCGGTTAACAATTTCCCCATACGTGATAAGCACTTCCCACCGGACGAGTTAGTAACTATCCGATAATGTACATTCTTGAAATTCCGGTGCATTAAGATTCTAGCGTTACGTAGTGATGTTTCTGGTACAGTCCGTTACAAGTCGGTTGTGACTTCTGGCTTGTGACGCCATGTCGTTTTGTACTGGTTACCAGGGGTTTGGATGACTTTACCGACGCCGAATGTCGCTGTCGAATGATTATCCTTCCTGATTCGTATTTGGGTGATCCCTGGTTCATATCTTTGTCCGGAGACAGGCTATTCCAACTGATTTTATCTTACTTTTCCTCAATTCCTCCAAGTTATTAACGGGATAGTCCTTTGTATACCATATCGTTTTCAATTAATAGTGTCCTTGGTGAGCTTTCTCGACCTCCTACCAATGGTCTGTTGCATATTGTCCAGTGTCTGATATATGCTTACTTTTGATATACATGAAGTGACTGTTTGTCATAAAGATAGGGAGACATTGTTATTCTTTGATATTAATATTTATGTCGATAGTTGGGATCGATTTCGATACCGATTGTACATTTGGATAATATGCTAATAAATGGATTATCTTGTGGTCGCTGCTAAAATTAATTAAGTAAGAAAGAAATCGGTGAGTAGAAAGACGACGAAACACCCGAAGACAGAAATAAACCAAATTTCGAAACGTATGCATTAAATATATTCACACAGTGGCAGTTTACATAATGTTAGGTAATCTGTTGAAAAAAAGAATTAACTTTGTCACAAACGTTTCGCGGATCATAGAGTATTCTTGATGAGATGTAACTCTGGTTGTTTCTGTATCAGATAGTTAGTGCCTGTGTATTTTTCGTGTTTTCATGTTGATTTTCATCCTCAAGATAAAGGAAGCGTGCTCCTCCAAAACGTTCCCAAGAATCTGCAAGGTTACAAGGTTCATCTACGCAGAATACCACCAACGGATTTCCTCCCACTGCTCTGAAAACCTCAAATCTCATCTTTATGAGTCTCTTGCTTTTATATTTTGTTTGTTACTATTGTCATCCATGAGCCGGGATAGCTCAGTCAGTATAGTGACTAGCTATGGGCTGGACGACCGGGGTTCGATCCCCGACGGGGGCAGAGGATTTTTTTCCTCTAGCCTCTGCGTCCAGACCGGCTCTGGGGCCCACCCAGCCTCCTATCCAATGGGTACCGGGGTCCTTTCCCGGGGGTAAAGCCGGCCGGGGCGTGATGCTGACCACTCACCCCCATCTAGTGCCGAGGTCAAGGAAGAGAGGAGCTATACCTCCTCTCACCCCAAGCGCCTACATGGCGTGTAGTGGGACAAACTTTACTTTACTTTTACTATTGTCATCCATTATTACTCGTTCCTGAAATATTAGTATTCTGTTAAATGTTTATATGAACGATAATTTATAATACAGTTCATTAAAATTAAAATACAGAACAACTAAACGAATACTAAAATGAACACGGTTTATCCATAAATACGTGCTCTCTGAAAGTTTACATTAAAATGATTTAATATTCCGTGGAATATTCCGCTGTACCGTATGCTGCCTTGGGGAAAGTCTGGAAGACATTGAATTAATGTGTTCCATAAGCAACACAAGAATAACTTACGAAAACCAGGCAAAGTACCCGTACTACTGTTTAAGCCATGAAGTTACGCTGTCCTAAAAACATTGCCCGTTACTAAAAGTATTGTCACTATTGAGTAATATGCGTATTTGGTATTTTGTGTTACCACTGTCCCGACAGAAATACTGAATTCCATATGATACATGAAATACTAAATGTACAAGAATGAGACAGTATAAAACTAGAAAAATTATGGCGAACTGAGTCAGCCATGTACCAGAACGACTGCCTTCCAGCTTTCCATTACATTTCTAGATTTGTAATGTTTCCTATTGCTCTTATATTTTAGTACGTCAGATTTTATACTAGCAAAACACCAATAGTATGCAGTGTCATTCAAATTTCTCCAACAGCAGCAAAAATTTCAATAAAGGGCAATGTTTTTAGGACAGCATTCGGCATGACGTCACGCTCCGTGATCTAGTCAGTTCTCCGCTCACAGAGACGGTGGATTAATCGCAAAAGAAATTTCCTGTGTGTTGGACAAACACGGGGTTGTATTTTCGAAATAAACGTAAATTAACTTTTACAACAACGCAAAACTCAGCCTTTTCTGTATCTTAACCAAGGCGAGTGATTCTACAATTCTATTTAATAGCCCTACACTGACATCAGCGCCAGCACGTACATAACCGCTGGCCTTCGACGGAGTGTACGTTGGTTTCTCGTGAACAGTGTAATGGCTTTATTCTTGTCGACAAACTGATATCGTAATTCCCTCTCTGTCAAACTGATACATCTTGAGGTAAATACTAGCAGGGCCTTCAACACAGACAACAGCGACTCGCATTTCAATGCACGTATGCCGAGGAGTAAATGTAGTCACAGGAAAGTTTGCGACGAGGTTAATTGGTTTCAATTCTTGTCTAGGCATTGGTCAGTTGTGGACTTCTGTTATTGTTCAGATTAACCTTTGAATTTCAAGCAGACAATTTGTTTGCCTGTGTTTGTAGGAAGTCAGCATTTCTGTTGGCATGTCAGCTATTGGTCTCACGTTTACATTTGTGGGAATTGAACCGATTTATTGTCAACAGTTACAGAAATTTTGTAAAAATGTCAACATCATTTGAAGCTAAGGTATCAGATTCACCAGGCACGAATACAATTGGGATTACTCATTCACTTTTTTTTCCATATTAGTTATCATTGACCTTTCCTCTTGTATTGATTTCCCTTCAACTTTATAATTATAATTATGCGATTTAAGTGCTTTGCTTTAATGATATAACAAACAAGATACGACTGGGCACGTTGCATGGCGTCTCCGTAAGGTCAGCATCCCGTCGTCATCTCTGCCCTGTAGGTTTTTGACGTAAAGAGGCAGTCCGGCGCCACTGACTGAGCGTTCTGTTGAGATAAGTCGAGGCGCCCTGGGACAGTATGACCCATTAACCTTGTGTACAAGGAAATGTGGACAATGGTGATGACTTTTACTACGAGCAAGATATTGACCTCCAGGATGTTACTACAAGCTTGATAAGAAAACGAAAGTTATGGGCAACCGAGACACCTTTTCGTGAATCTTTTTTTTGGGGGGGGATTTTTTAGAATATTTTTTGTCCTAAGTGATCAACTGAACTTCGCGGTTAAAATAGAAATCTGATTTGAATTTGAAGCCGGATTTTGGCACAGAAATTTTAAATATTGTCCGGGTCATAATGCAGTACCATACAGCTCGTTAGTAGCACAACAGTTGTTTAATAACTAATAATTACAGGAGAATATAATCGGGAAACAGCTGATACAAAGTAATTTGAAATTACTTAACAACATTGCAAATGTGTTCTACAATCTAAACGCAGTCTTGACATCGTTCCGTATTCTGCAAGGCCCTACTACAGATAGTCTGCGTTGGGATAGTGACCCTTAGCAGTGTCCTGGACCTATCAGCACTGAGGCGTTACATGAAGGCTTGTAGGCCGAATATGTTGTCAAGGCGAAGAGGCTTCAATCCTCGAACCAGGTAGATCAGATATTGACTTCTTCCATAATCTGTGTTGGTTGTTAGGAACTTTTGTGTTGTAAGAAGATGGCTTTCTTCTGGGTAGTAGCGCCGTGTAGTATGGTAGAAGTTTACCGACATTTCACATTTTGTTCATTCA
This sequence comes from Zootermopsis nevadensis, assembly GCF_977971745.1. NCBI lineage: Eukaryota > Metazoa > Arthropoda > Insecta > Blattodea > Termopsidae > Zootermopsis > Zootermopsis nevadensis. The sequence goes on along the minus strand of NW_028259144.1, from coordinate 6,827,974 downwards.
TTAAACAAATCCCATTTTCTGTTTTAGAATAACCTCGAAATTATTTCTATCAGTTTTGCGGACGAATTGCTTAACTTAATTAAAGCAGTAGTGACCATGTTGCAACGAGAAGCTATTGACCTCGAAACTTTAAAGATAATCATATCATATTAATGTAACTTGTTACCACGCACCAAAGAAAAATTTTCCATCACATTCAATTGATCCGTTCCAAGTCAAAGTTTGTTGAAGACTCCATGAGACGATCAGCTCATTAGCGAAACATGTTTCATTAACAGATACTGGCAACGGAATCGTGCGTTGTACAAGGAGATGAATGTTATCTTCGCGTTGATGCAACATGGTTTAAATTCATTCGACGAAATTAAACTACAGGCTTTATGTTACTACTTTGTGATCAGAAGCAGAAGATTTAAAAGTGTATAACTAGGCCAATACTCTTAAGTGGATGAAATGGGTTAAACATTTTTCTATGTGCTTCATTTACTGCATTTCGTAAATTTTAATTTTGAAAATTAATCTTTTGCGTTTATCGTCATTTACAATTTTCAGTCCACGTGTTCTGTAAGGCCGATTTATATTAAATAGGCTTATATAATCTTCTGCACATTTTCTTAAAGACATTTGTGATTTTCGTAGTAATGGCACACAAGTACGAAAAAATAACTTCGGATTTACAAGTTCTAAATTTCCTCCTCTTTTGTAGGCGGTGATAGATTTAGCAGTAAACCTATTTAGTGCCAGTTCTGTAAATATAATGTCGAAGCCAAAGTGTAGAGTTGATTTCTGTGACATTAAAAAATTGATATTCTTGTAATCCGTTTTACTTTATAAAAGTGGATAAATTACTATTTTTAAGGTTGTGAAAATGGCAGTTGTCTCGTTATGATCAACTAAATAGACGTTATATATCTGTGGGATTATAAAATATATCAGTCTATGTAGACAAATGTATATTATCTTCAAATTAATCAACATTCAACCATGTGTTTTCAGTCGTGGTTGAGTGTTGGTGTAAATGCAATCATTGTTCAAGATTTGTCTCCTTTTTCTAATCAGCGTAGACTTTTTAATCCCATGTGAAATAATCGCCATCTTCAAGATAAGAGACCCAAAATACCTCGGAAAACGTATCACTAAGTTTAAAAATAACATAGTGGGCATAAACTGATGTAGTGATGCCTATTTATCATTCTTGTAACCTAACCACAGACATTCGATTTGTTCCAGCATTTTTCAAAACAAATAAAACTTTCGAAAGAACTTACGAACACTATTGTAATTTTTATTCGTGTACATTTAATTAAGTACGTAGCCACGGTGTTCATAATCGAAAGGAGAATATTCAGTTTGATTGTTTTAGACGAAAATTACGTTAAAATTGTTTTTAGCCTACGTTTCTTTAAAAATTGTATTTCCGTATGAATCTTTGGGAATTCACATCAAGCATTTACGTTTTCAATTAAACATTATAAAAATGTTCCTATTGGCTTTGCCATGTCTGTCCGCGTGTGATAACTCGAGGATGTTGAACGGATTCTGAATAAGAAAACTGGACTCTGGGAATTGTTATTAAAATCCGTTTACTCTTTCCAAATTTGGTTACATTTGGACAACAGTAATGGACTTTTTAAATATTTATGGACGCAAGTAATGTTTCGAACTACAGTTGTAGACAAAATAAAAAAAAATATCCGTACGAGGTACTAATTTAAAAAATATGATTTTTATGTTGTCATCTGATAATTCTAGAACCATTCGGACTAATTTTGAAGAATATTAGTATTTGAGGTCTTTGCCCTTTCAGCATTTCTTCATAATTACATTTGCTTTGCTTGAATTTTACCAATAACTTTTACGTTTTGTATTTTTCATTAACTGATTTTTCTGTTGTTGATAATTACATTTTCAGTTGGTTGCTTGGCAACTCATCTAGTGCACTGAAGATAGCCTTGTTTTGATGTGGAATATGAACGGGTCACTCATAAAATTCTATGGACCCAGAGAGTTATCTTATTGACGTGGGAGAAACAATATTTTGAAATGTTATAAATCGCTTGGACAGAATGTGATAGAAAAGGATCAACGCAAATCGAAGCTCAAGGCGTGCTAATGCGACAGTTGGACGCCCCATTTTCAGTCATTTGTAAAGGGAAGGTCAAATACTACACCAGTTTATACCACTAGAGAACAAACACTTCCCCTTTCCGTGGTATGATCTTCCGAAATTAAGTAGGAACAGTGTCTAGCTTGTCAGTAAATTTCCCTAACCTAACCTTACCTAACCATTTATTCACAGGTACCTCACACTCATTTAACCCTAACCTGATTCGGTTAAATCCATTCCACAATATCATACCCTGTTTATTTAAGATTCTTCCAATAATATTAGCCTGTAAACAATTTACCTTAAATCATTTTGTTGTTCGAATATAATATTGCGTAATCAGTTACTAGAAAACTGTCTTATATGAACACGTTTATTAAAATGTAAGTGTTCAGAAACTTTTTTCACCCCTGACACACATTAATTTGTCAGACACATGATAGTACATCACAAAATTTCGCTTCACGAATAGGAGGTACGAAACAACATATGGATATAAATATGTATTAGCATATAAATTATTGGCGTATGAGTGTATGGGCATATAGCACAACATAAAACATATTGAATTAAATTATTGATGATGAAACAGTGTATGTAAGTATTAAGAATTATAATTACGAAATGTAAGATGTTTCCTTTTTTGTCAATAACGTGCGAATGTACAATTTTCTTATAAAAAATCGTGGCACGAAGGTTGGGATACGGAATATAGTTCTAATAAAATTAGAAGCCATTGAAGAATAAGAATAAGAAAAGCGAAACAAAGTCGTCCATGCATCGGAGTCCTTCCTTAAATCTTAAAAGTGTCTCGGTCGCTCAAGAAAATTATTCGCCTCTTATTTAACCAATAGGTTGACAGAACCTGTCGCTGGTCAGCATCCTGAGCCAGGGGAGTGTACACAAGCCTTGAGGTTCTCAAGGCGATGACAACGCCACGTTTAAGTGCGCCATCGTAATCTCATAATTGAAGTCTCTAAACAAACCAATTAAACCCATTTACGTCTTTCGACTGATGCAATTATTGAAGTCGTTGGCAATAAATACATGCGTGATTAGCTGCAATTGATAGTAGGACATGCACACGTGACTTTATTTTACTCAGAATTTGTATCGAAAGAGGGATTGTCTATTGCTGTGTGTCTGAGACCAAGAAAGATAAATTAATATCACTGTCGATCAATGTTCAAAGTTCTGAAGAAAACTTTCCAGTACAATTATTTCTCAAAACGTTTGCTTTCTTCTACTGCTTTTAATGTAACTTTCTTTGTTTCATTCTTTCATTCCGTCAAGGTCATGTTAGAAGCGTGTTACGCCCTTGCTGGAACTCATGTACGGCGTATAACCTTACCAAACTGTCATTCCTCTTGTGGTTTTGTTTCATAACACATCTTCTTTTCATTTCATCGCCGGTTTATTTCCACGCTTGCAACAGATTATCCAGGTTTTTGAAGGAATAACCTTCTACCACACTACAATACACATTATTCCAGAAGACAATCAACTTATTGGCGAATATTATTTTTGGTTTAACGAAATGGGATCACTTGACTTAACGTTTGGTTTCGACTCTGAAAGCAAGATATAGGGAGAGATAGTAGAATATGAACATTTCCGGCTGAAAAAGTGGCACTAGTGGATGTTGTTAACACGGTAATGAACCCTCTTGTTACTAAAACTATGGTGAATTCATTGACAGACTGAGCGACTGGTAGCTTATCAAAGAATGCGCTCTATGAAGTGGGTTATAATTGCGTTTGTACATGCGACTTATGTTGGTAAAACTTTGTACCTTACTGTCAATTTCATTCAACTGACGGGTTACGAAATGTACAGTATTGATGTGCTGTGTCATTGACAGAAGGCTTTCGACATAAATGCGTTTTATATTACATCAGCATGGTGTTACTTAATGAGGAAAATTTTCTACAAACTACATATTCCAGCGTACCACAATTCTGTGAAAAAAAGATGTCAAGATATTAATAACCTTATGCTACTTTAAACCGAAATTCGTTGTTATACATTTTTTCTGTTATTTCTCGTTCGGAAGGTTCAGAATATTTTGATGGTTGCCCTGGAGACTATTTTGGTTACACGGCTGTTTGGGGAATCACTGACTGGGGATTCTCCACGTAATGAATTACGTTTTCAGACATACTTGTCGGTCGTATAATGTCCGTTATTGTCGGATTTTTAACAAGACTTGGAATATGCCGTTATATCTTAGCAAAACGAACTAGTATCTTGCCTCTGCAGGGAATGGAACCTCGACCCAACTATCCCAGGCCCTAATTTTCTCGCTTGCAGTCTCTGGGAACGTAACACCATTGTGTAGACCGTGCATTTTCGCGCAAAGCGTGCTTAGGATAAAAAGTCATGTGGTTTATTCATGCTGTCTGCTGATTAAAGTTTTAAGTTTCAGAACATCACGTGGATTCACTTTGTAGTTACTTAAAGACTGGTGATGATTCCTTATGAAATGTTATTACCCAATTAGCAGTGATCGAATATGTGATAATCGATAGCGGAATCGTACTCGTGACTTGAATTCTTAATTTCGCAACAAGCTGTTTCGTCACGTTCGAAGTAGAAGTTGCCTGTACTAGTGTTTCTGTAACTATCGAACATGTTAATTTTCCAACTTGAACACATAACACCGTATAGGTCAGTTGAAACTATGTGTATAACCTGTTTGAACGTTCAGTTTCTTGGTATCACGCACATAGTAAATTCAAGGGTTCTATTTGGTTCTCAGAATAAATACTAAAACTATTCTTCGGCATTGTTAAAAGACTCTGTTTTCTTGGAGTTAGGAACGAATTAAAATATCATGTAGACGAGCTTTGTCTAGTAATGGGATAAGTTTCATTGCAGCCAAAATGGTACATTCCTTATTAACTAACGCCTTGGAGCAGTGACCTTGAGAATCTAACAGTCGCTCATCTAGTCAATAAATACACTTCCTTTTATGCAACCGGAAGTTGATCAGCGTGTTCACAAAATTCTCCCACTGGAACCCATCCTGAGCCAGATTAATCTAATCCTTGCCTTCACACATATTTCTTTGAGGTCAATGTTGATTTCTCGTCTACACGACCAGTACTTAAAATTGCCAGGGAACTTTACTAATTATTTTTCCAATATTTGCTTGGTAATTATATAATTGGTTAAGATAATCATCGTTTCACGAAAACAAAATTTTGATGACCGTATTTTCAAAAGCTTGCTGTTGTACCTTCTTTTTAAAAATGTGAATTAATTTCAAAAAAATTTATGCTGCCCCTCTCATATGCATTTGAATATAATATCCTTTTTTTCTTGGTTTTATCCCGTGAAGTTCTCACATCAAAATTTTGTAAACATTTTCTTTGCTCTCTGAATGGTACGTATCTCTTCAACTCGTTTTCTCGATTTCTTGGCCTTGACATTGTAAAGTTAAAAAATTTTGGACTTGTAATGTGAACTTCTAATTCTTAGCCAGACATCGTTAAGAGGACACGTGTGGCAAAGCATTTCATATTTTACAGCCTAGTAGACGAAATCCGCAAGTCATAAGATACTTTGTTCTCTGTCAAGCCTTTGCTTCATTAAAGACACTTGAAGCGGTGCCAGATAACTGTCTGTTTCAATCATACATTAGACTCCACAATTTTTAACCGAGCACGTGGTTTTTCGGCATGGGATGTACCCGGTTCGAATTTCGATATGCCCTACGTGGTATCTTGACTTTTTCGTGACATTCCTCATTGTCTTCAGGCAAATACCAGGATAGTTTTGTATCAGAACTACAACTGTTTCGTTACACATTATGGAGGCGCTTGTGGGAGGAATAAATAGTTCAAAGATGGCTGTCTTCGGGGTTGTTGCGCCGTGTAGTCTGATAGAAGTTTACCAGCGTTTCAGAGGTCCTTACTGTCTCCATCAGACTACATGGCGCAACAACCCAGAAGACAGCCCGATACCCATTGGATAGGAGACTGGATAGATCCGAGAGCCAGTCCCGACCCAGATACTGGAAGAATATATTTTGCCCTTAGCGAGGATCGAAGCCCGGTCTTCCAGTCCTTAGGTAACGGACGAACTGATCTACCCCGAATCACTGTTTGATATCGATTCTCTGTGATCTGAGATAATTGTTGATTTCTTGGACCAAAAATAGTGGAATGGTATTAATGCAATTCAGGGAAATAGTTTTCTTTTCTTTCGTATCTTTTTATGGAGTGCCAAACACAGTTATATGTGAACAGTATTGGGTCCGTACTGTATATGTTGGACACTATCCATTATCCATTAGTTGTACACGACGTTTCAGAAGCCCTTACTATTTAGTGGTTAGTGTACTAGGTCTTTGCTCAAAAGGTCCGCGATTAGACCACAAATGTCACCACTAATGTTGACATAATCATCAAATAGGCGACAACCAAGCTGTACAGGACGTTCAGAAATGTTATATGTAGTAGAAAATACATTTACGTACATTTAATTTTTTCGCAGGTTGTTAAAAATTGTCATCTAACTTGCAAGAACTTGTGAGCTGGAAATCTAGACAGAAATTAGTTAGTTATATATCCAGTCTCGGCATGCTGTTGTACCCTTAAACTATGTATCTACTGTTTTGAGACTTTTTGAACACACATTTTATAGTCTGAACTACTACTAGTTAAATAAACTATAAGTAGATCATTAAATATACCACAGCGTCCCTTTCAGAATCCCTCCGATTTCATGATAGACTTATCCTTATCACAGTAACAGTGTATATAACTCATGCGTCTGAAATAATAGTTTATTTTAATAGCATAAGAATTAATTACGAATTACTTCTTGCAAAGCCTTCATACACGTACCAAAATCTGATAATCCACAAGATATGTTTTATTATATCCGTCTCTGTACACGTGATATAAAACACTGAACAACGTAACTTATCTCTTATCCTAAAAGTAGCTGGTATCTGGGTTTTCTTTGCGCCGTTATCATGTTACTAAGTACATCTAAATTCTGTTACATTTGTACAAATCGATAGGTGGAAAGTTTTACGGTATCAAGGAATCGATAGGAATTTAAATATCGAAACAGATCCTCCAGCAGTAGTTGGTGGTAGATGTAGAATCTGGATTGAAAGCCTTATAATAATATTTACTGATGGGAGTTTTGTGACGTTGATGATAAACCTACAGGTACATTAACAAACTAACTCGATGTTACAGAGTCTTTCTTGAGAAGAAAAAATTGCTAATTAGTTAAGAATTTTATGGAACCCGTATGTTTATTACCGCATTTACAAGAGCCCAACACGTGCTTCTAATCTGCTATAGAATAATCTAGATCACATCCTCATATGTTATTTTTAATATCCGTTTTAATATTATTCTTCCTTGGTAACATAGAAATCATTCATATGCTAAATAACTGTTCAGTGGTCATGAACAAAGAGACTTGATGACGAAAGGTCTTGCTAAATGCCGTATTGCCATAGGAAAGTGTGGCATCTTTGACGTAATGTGCCTTGTTCGATTCCAAAAGCGTAAGGACCGCGTGTTGAAGAAATCAGTTCAAACAGATCACTGATTCCGACAATGTATTGAGTTTGGTTTAATCGTGACACTCCAAAGTGTTGCACTGTAGCTAACCTACTTTTGATGCGGTCCGCTCCATTTCTCCCCATATCCTTGCTCCATCTGATTTCTCCGTCTCCGAAGAACACTGAAGTGAAATCGCAAACAAAGTCTGTCAAAGACATTACAATGAAAACTGAGAAATCGGAATCTGTAAAGAATATTAGACGGATAAACATACCGTTGAAGCCTGTCGAAGACGAAATTTATCAAACCTTTGGAGCCAAAATTGGTCTCAGAAGTATTTAAAAATGGAATCCGTACCTCAAACAAAACACAACCCATCGCCATTAAAAGAGGTAGCTTGATTAATTCTCGTTAGGAAAATAATTCCTGTTTATTCTGAGAACCATTCCATTCTGTTGAATAAATGTAAGTTATTAATTATTAAAACAGGTGGTACATATAGTTACCATTGGGCTTCAAAGGGTTAAGAATATCATACTTCTTCCCCTCCTGAAATATATTTTGTGGACAGACTTCCTTGGAAAATATTTAATTTAATTCGTGTATTTCTGCTAAAACTGTATAAAATGGATTCCATGCGAAGCGGAAGGCGTTGATACATCTGAAGTTTTATTTTTACTGATATAGTCACCAAGAAATACAATATATTCACTACACAGTGGTCATGGTCATTTACTTTACTATATTGATATAGAGTTAACAACAATGATGGATACATGATCATATTGGGGTTCACAGAAACATGCTAGATTCCACATACACTGAGGGTTTTTTTTGGCGGCTGTGCCGCTAGGACTAGGAGAAGCGGCAACATACAGTGGCATGAAGCGAGCCGCCACCATATTTCCCGTACGTGTGTACACAGTGGCTGGGTAAGAAAAAGGAAAACACTGTTGATGTAAATGAGCTGATGGCTTGCTAAGTGAAAGTGGATAATTTTTCTGTTATTTGTTGTTGATTACCGAACTAAATTAATGCTTTGTTTCTGTTGTTCCACTAGACTTTCTCCTTCATCTCGATATGCATCCTCCAGAGAACCGCACGCCACGTTATTGCATTGACACTGTTAGTCGAGCTGAATTTCACATAAATGTGCACGTAATTTGGCAAAACAGTGGTTATAAAACATCACAGTTGTCTGGAAACATTTATAAGGCTCAAAGATCCTCTGTGTAGTCTGATAGAATTCAGGGCGATGTCCTTATGGTAGAGGCAGTGAACACATCTTTAACGCAAGTTTGTATCAGACTAGTAGCCCTTTCTCTTCACGCGAATAAGAATTTCCGGTCCAGGACGAGGCTTTGTTGCTAAATGGTACCTACCACATAACTCATTTGCATATATCGCAAACATTTGAACCAGAGGGTATAAATCAGGAGGTGGGTTTGTTCTTCACCTTACGACTTTGATATCCAATAAATGTCTCTTGCCCGCTGTTAATATATGAGGCCCTCAGACGTATTTGCTCTTGAGTGTTAAACAATAACATTCGATTTCTATTAGGACAAATAATTTAGTTCAACGCCGCATTTAATCTGTTTTTAATTGATTGAACACGAAACCTGTCCTTTACACACACAAATAACTAGAACGCGATTGAAAACCAGTATTTCGGTAGTACGCATTGTAGACTCCATATGCATTGTGAATGACGCAAATTGTGTTTTGTTTAGGCCCAGAATTCTTTATCCATTTCCAAGGGAGATTTAGGTATTTTTGAAGATGGTTGTCTCCTGGGATGAAGAGTTGTAGGTCTTGGCAAACGTTTCAAATGAGCTCACTGTCGTCATCATCTGGCTTGATATCAGGTCACTTAAATTTTTGTATTTTTAAAGGAAACAGACTATTTAGGGGAGATCCATATAATTAGTTTCTTTTCGGATTAAGTTTGCTTAAGAATAGTGAAGTAAGCACTAATTATTTACCGAAAACTCAAAGCATTTATCGCTTTATTTCGATTATGTGTACTGAACTCCATTTATTAGTACTACCCTTTGATTATTAACTCCAATAATTTAATAACTTATAAATTCCTCAAAAAAACATTTACTCTGGAGTATTATACTCTGTCAATAATCTTACATTAAATTTCAGATTTTATACTTAACCTCAGATGAATTTTCTCTTACGTTAATTCAAACGAAACTCCAGGACACAGCTTAAATTTAACACATATCAGTGTCTACTGAGCAGAGTCCTGGAGAAGCTAATAGTTGCTCAACTAGTCAAATTCGTTGCATCTTATGGAACCCGGAGGTTCATTACCGTGCTCACGAGAGCCCGCTACTGATCATTATCCTTAGCCAGATGAATTTAATCCAGAAACGTTGTTTCCCTAAGATTCATTTTGTTTGTTATGTATTTGTAGCTTTGTCAAGAATACAGTAAAACGAATCCTTAATACTGAAGAGTGTATCTAGATGGACAGATACTTATGTGGCATTTTGTCATATTTTAAATTTTTAAGATATTTCACCAAAGCGGGTGACATTATTTCTGTTACTGATATTAAAATATACATATCTCCCAATATTATTATAACAATTATCGATTTTGAGGCACAAGTGAGTGTAGAATAACATTATATGACTGTCCAAGTATATTTCTATGTAGGTCTTTATTTCAATAAATGTTCAGAGATGTCCGTATTTTTAAAAAGTAGCATTCGGCATGGCGAACATTGTGTGCCAACACCAACAACTTCATCCAATGAGCTGTCCTCGGGGTAACAGCAGTCAGGTACCTGCCACATTTAATTTACGTTAACGTCTGTTAAATTCACACTTAATTGTCCTTGATCTGTTTAAAAACGTCCTTTAGACTCCTTTGATTAATCTTCGTTCTTTATGATATATCATAAGAGATTCGTCCATTAATCCTCTCTCGTGGATGTAACATTCTCCTATCAAATCTCAAGGCTTACCGAAATAAATGATCTCGGTGTGTAGAAATTCTGCTTGTTGATTCAGGGTGAAAAGAAGACAGTTGGTAAGAGTCTTTTGTCCAGTATTCTGCCATGTTGTCTGCATATGTACAGCCCGTGTTCTTTCATACGTGGGGCAAAAAAAGCTCGGGTTTATGGCATTAGAGCTTCCAGACAGAGCCACTGCATGGAACACCATGAACTGTGGGGATGGTTCCATTACCAACTCTGGAGAGTTGGATAACAGAAGCTCTTGTTGACCTTGGTAGGTAGCAGGAAAGAATATTCTTTCTCCTGATGTAAAATGTCAAATTCCGGCCATTTATATTCGACATTTAGTTTCATGTTGGACAGTGATAGGGGCTCAAGTGATGAATGAATAATTCTATTCAATTCTGTATTTTAATATGCTAACTCATTAGAGCGCCTCGGTGGTCTAGCGGTTAGAACGCTGGCCTTGTAATCCTGGGGTCTCGGGTTCGATTCCCGGCGGTGCCCGAATTTATAACTTGTGTTGGGCAAGGCCGTGGTCTAGGCAACACGGAGTTTTCCTCCGTGGCATCCCAACAATTACTCCATTCACACACAGAAGAAGGCAATGGCAAACCACTTCTGGATCATCTGCCAAGAACGTATATGAACAGGTCCCAGTCCCAGTCCGAGAAAAGGATCGAAGGATCCTGTTCATATGGACCTGTCGTCAGACAGAACACTAAATAAATAAATAAAAACTCAATAGCTACGTGAGCAAATTACAGTCATCACAAGAGAATTCAAAGAACAAATACGAGACACTACACTGATGAGGCAAAATGGTAAAACATTCAGGTATATAGTAAAAAATAATGCCGAATGTAGCAGAAATTGTTTTCACCGATAATGTATTTATACTAAAGATTTATGTTAAAAGTTTGTTGTGTATCATGTTAATATTGAACCTAAAATTTAATTGGCAGATAATAATAATAACAACAACAACACAGTTTGTAAAATTTTGTAAGGAGATAGATCATAAACCTTGTTTAACAATTACCAGCATTGAGGCGGTGTGAAATGTTGGTAAGCTTTTAAGTACCGTAGTAAGAACAACTGGATCAGTAAATGTAATAATTTCTTTTGCTTCTGTTTTCATGAGTAGTAAAGCAGTTGAAGAAAAGTAGGTGTATTTAAACATTCATTTAGATTAAATTCTCTAAAAGCTAACCTTGTGATCTTTCTGTTGACCCTTTAAAGTCGAGTGGTAACTATATGTACCACTTGATTAAACAATCAGCAGTTCTTCATTTTGTATTTATGGGTTTTGTATGATTTTCGCTGTAAACAGGGAACATTTCCTTTAACAGAAATCGTTAGCCAGTTTATCTTTGTAACGATAAAGTGTTTTCTTTGCGGTACGGTCTGAATTCTACGTATTACCTAGATAATCTTTGACTTCAAAAGCTTCAGTGGTAGCATTCCATCGTCTCGTAGTGGGTTTACAATTTGTAGCGTGGGTGGACAATTATTTTCAGTCCGGGGACAGATGTGTTTATTTCCAAGGGAAATTTGGGATATCAAATTTTGTATTTTGGCACTGAATGCACGTTATTTGGCCAGGTATCAAAGGTATGTAAAGTTGGCATTATTAATAATTAATGATTGTGGCACAGTATAACGAACTATGGTTTTGACGCATTAAACAAAATATGAAATGGGGTCCGTTTCGACTCTTGTCCTGTGTACACAGTTGTAGACATATTGATTGAAATATATGAACCACTATCTCCAAAACTTGCAGTTCCAGTAAGCATCTTATCTTATCATCATAATCTCACATTATTATATTGTCACTATGATCAGGGTATCTGTCCATGACGCAGGATAAAAATTTCCGTAAGGCTCATTGTTACTATTATTATGATTATATTTCCGTGTTGTCTTCGTATTATGTGTGTCTTAGTATTTTATATTTATTTCTGAATGTCATCACGTGTTAGCAGAGTCGATATTGGTTACGGGCTGTAAGACCGCGGTTCGATTCCCGGCAAGGAGCGATTCTTCGCTTCGCCATAACATGCAGACCGCCTCTGGGGCCTCCTCGGTCTCCTGTACTACAGCGTTTGTTTCCTCCGGGGTAAAACCGCTAGAGCGTGAAGTTGATCGCTCGTCTCCTAATGTCGAGTTGAAAAATATTTGTGAGTTCACGTCAGAACAAACGAAGCTGTGGTGCTGAGAATTTGTGCCACATTCTAACCTTGTCTGGAAACTAATTTGTACAAGACGTAATAAACATCTACTTCACAAACCTTCGATTTTTCATGCAGAAGGAATGAACTAGGATAATTAAAGCACGAATCATTATCTCTGAAGATGAAACAATGGACATCACACAACGTATAGAAGGCCGTTACAGGGGAGAAACAGTTATTAACATTCAAGTAACAGATTTTAGACATTTGGCTAGAGGTCAGCCATCCCTAGATCACGCGCCCAACACGTTTCTTCTACGCTTCTTTAGTTATTCTGTTGGCGTCTGTTTCTCCTCTTTCTCCCACACATGTCACTTTTTCTCGTCCGTAGTTCTGTCTGCCTTACACGGCCTGGAGCAAGGTTTGCATTCCATCGGCAAACAAGGTGCTCGGGACTATCTGCGACTCTGGCCTCTCTCTCTCTCTCTCTGTCTCTACTTTTCGATTACAGTCATTTTCTGGCGGGGAATTTTTGGTCGAAGGTTGATCGTGCGTCTTCAAACAGTGGTAAGGCGGTTAAGGCTGATCATTACCCATCGTCATCATTATTAGTACATCGTAAAATTAAATCTGTTCAAGGTATTCTCCGCCTTTAATGGAACCGGAAGGTGTATTGCCGTGTTCGCAACGTCGCACCACTGATACCTATTCTGAATTGAGTCCACAACCTGTAAGATTCCTTTTAATATTATAATCTTGTCTACATATGTCTCCAAAGTAGCTTATTCCCTTGATATTTATTTAATGACGCTTTGGTGTCTCAGACTATATAACGTACGAATAAAAGTATGATAATGAATTAGAAAGGATGTGGAAGGAAATGGTTGTAGCCCATTTCAATGCACTGTACAGGTATTTACCTGGGGAAAAATATCTACCCTTTACAAAGAGTGTTTACATTTCTCATTTCCCCCTGCGTACTGCATGTCCCGCCCATCTCTTCCTCCTTCGTTTAACCAAAATACCAATGTTTGATGAAGAATAGGCATATAACTTATGAACATTCTCAGTTTTTCGTTAGTTTTTGATCCGTCTTGTACTTGGTTGCCAACTTCAGGGTGTAACCCACGAGACGGAGACGACTTGTTCCTCTAAAATGCTGGTAACAACCTACAAGGCTGAAGGCTGTGTCTCGATGCAGAAGACCACAACGGACAACTTCACCATCCGGAGACCCTCGTCTCATCCTTTACCCCCCCTCCCCCCCGGCGTGAAGTGGGTAAAGCTGGGGCTTCACAGCTTCAAATCCTGAAACGAATTGTCTTCTCCTGCCTTGCATGGCCACGTTGTGTGGTTGGAGGGCTGTGAAACCCAGCCGAAGACAATGCAACAGTCTGACTTGTTTCTTTCTTCTCCCTTTCATAATCCTTCTCTTCTTAATAGCCTTCCAATTTTTGTTTATATTTTCCCTACCCTCCACTTTCCTTCGTGTTTCTGCCCTCTTTCTTCTTGAACCCCCAAATTCTCTGTGTCAGCTTCTCCGCTGTAGCAGGATTTGAGCTTTCCACCGCGGCGTGAGCAAAGATTTTAGTATTGTAACCACCAACTAAGGAAATTTCAACTTCTCTCCTAGTCTGAGATTTTGAAAGTCTTAAGCAGCCGAATTCGATACATTTCGTTTTATGTTGAAAAATTGTAATCTCCTTTTCGTAACCCATGTTCCGTTAAAGAGCAATTCTATTATTCTGCCCCGAATCCTAGACTCCTTTAGAAAATGTTATTCCCTACAGAACATCTGGTACGTAGACGGACGGACGGACGGATGGACGGACGGACTGACTGACTGACAGGGACAAAAGAATCAAGGTTGTCGACTCTGAAGGGAGTCCTCACACAATGCATTGCGGTTTAACGACCTTCTGCAGTGCCTCAGAGGCTCTGCCAACTTCACAACAAAACTCGATTGTAGGTCGCATTGAAAGTCACATTAACCCTTGCAGTCAAGTGTTTTCAGTCCCAACAGGAACGTTAACAATGCTTACAATTAACGTCTTGAATGACATGTTCCAATCTTGGTTCGATTGTTGGCTATCATGACTGAAGTGTCTCTTGGTTTTCCTCATTTACTTTCTGAGACAGTGCCTTAAAGCAGACCACAACCACTTTTTTCAACAGTCTTTAGAATTCATTGTCCTATAAATTTCGTTTTTGACGTAAATACGTCTATAAGGAAGGGTCATTCCACAAAAAAGTGTTACGAAAAAGTGACAGAAAAATCTGTAAGATCCGTATCAACAAATCGACAACAATGTGTAAATACTCGGCATTGTTGTGTTACATTACTGCCGTCAACAATCCGCTTTCGTAACAAGATGGATGACGTTGAAGATAACATTACATTACAGAGACGTATTTACGTCAAATTCTCCGGAAGCGTGGTTCCACTGTAACATTTTTTGTAACCTGCGAAATTAAAAAAATGTTAAGTAAACCGATTACAAGGCCAGTGTTGTTTAATGCAGTTTAAGAACATCGAAAAGGCAAACTACGAAGTCCTTCGTTTTGTAATTCGTTTAGTTTACCACTTGTTTGTCTGTGGTTATTATGCACTGACATTGCTCACCTTTGCGCCTGCGCAGATCACGCTACGTGAATCACTTTATTTTAATTATTGTGTTCCGTTGAAGTTCCACGTTAAAGCGTCCCACAGAGACATCCTGAATGAGTCCTTGACGCTGTGCCCCATAATACAGCCTTCCTGCTCCGTGCTTCCATGACGGTGGTCACCTTCCTGGCGAATTTCGCAATGTTGTATGTACCATCCTGTTTATCTGTATGAGATGTGGCGTGTCAGAATACCTGCATAAACACAAATAAGAATCTTAGATGCAATAAATTTAATCTTATTGACAGATCCCACTTCACAGTGTGGAAATGAAATTTTATATTGAACTAGGGGGAAAGCAAAATAAATATAATAAATGAATAATTATTTGACTTGTGGTCTCTTACTGTTACTCTGTTTTTCAAAATTAGTTCTAACATCCATTAAAGTTTTTTATTGTAGAATTCATCTCTTTAGTTAGATTTCTGATACGGACTTTGGTAAATTTTGTATTTCCCTTAATACCACTCCAAATTCCTCTTCACGAAGCAAAAGGACAAGATTTTTGGAATTATCGCAACACTGGCATGGGAGTACAAAGCCAGCAGGACCCAAGTCGTATTAAGTCTAATGAAGATGACGAGAGCGTGATTCAAGCAGTGAGGACATGGCTACGTTCACAGGACAAGAGCTGGTACCGGCAAGGCATGCACGCACTTGTTCCACGATGGCGTAAAGCCGTACAAGTTGATGGGGACTATGTGGAAAAATAGTATGTGTAAGGGAAACATTGATTTATATTGTCACTAAATTTCAGCCATCTTGAATAAATATATTCTGAGGAAAAAAATGTGGGGCATTACTTAATGAGCGACCCTCGTATTTGCGTAAAACGAAGACTCATCGCCCTGTTGATAGACACAGCAAGTCCATATGAAACGTTGGTAAACTTCTACCAGACTACAGGCCGCAAGAATCATCTTCAAAATAAAAGTACCTTATGAAGAAGTGGTTATCACACGTTTGTCTGCACAGTGAGGTCTTTTGGAAAGTATGTAGGCTGGATATTGTTTTAGTATAGACTGGCCTAGACAATTATACTATGTAAATCGAATACATTACCGACATAGGAAATGCGACTTGCAGTCACTACTTTTTCTAAAAATAAGAACACCATGTCAGTCAAATTACCAGTCAAAATAAGACGTGAGTAGAGCCATCTCCCGAAACGTCGTGAAAACAAATATACCTCAGAGAATGTGCAGTATCCAGCATAATATTAGTACATGCGGAGAAGATTTGAAACACCGCCATATAAAATTGAAAATACGTCGTTAAATAACTCAAGGATTAATTGGCGCCAGTCAAAAGGGTCGTGTGATCAGACATGATTCTGAAGAAAATAGCTGAATAAATAAGTAATGAAAGTTTCGTAAATGTGAAAGTGTTGACGTACGGAAAATTAACGCGAAATTTGCTGAATGAGCGTTGATCTTCGCTTACAGTTCAAACAAACTATAGAACCAGCTTACTCACTGTTCGGCACAGCTGTGTGAACTGAACGTTTACACAGGATGAAAAGACCGATGGTCCTTGGCCAAACACTGTCATGTGCTGATTAGTTACAGCTCCTATCCTGACCAACGTTATTTTTCGAAATTATGAGAATAGAGGCACTGGGAAATTTCCAGAAACGCCGTCCGAGAAAACATCACAAGTGCCCTGTTTTAGAATTTAATCTCAACACAGATCCTTTATGGTCGGTTATGTCTGTCTGTCTGTCTGTCTGTCTGTCTGTCTGTCTTTGTTCAGTTACGGAGTTTCACATTACAAAGGTAAGATACAAATCTGTGAGTTCCGATGTTTCCACTGTTGTTAAGACATCGATGCTGGTCGTTTGGTCTACCGTCTCATGACCTTGTAGGTAGATATCAAGGTTTCTGAGGAACATTATGTTCCCCATCTTCAGGACATGCCCAGAAGAATAAAATCTACAGTTTTAAGTTTTACAAAACAATCATATTGATCTGGTCTGCCACTTCACTGAACGACCAAAACCATCAGCGACCAAACGAGGAGACCAGCAGGGCGACCAGCGCAGACAGAGGCCTCAGAATCAGGTTTTTTTTAAAAAAAAAACTTTGGAAGCAGTCACGCAGTATGGACGTCGAGGAGATCACTATAATGATAAAAATTCGTCAAACAATTCCACAACCTCTTCCCACTGACTTTCTTTCAACTCCCTGTTTGCATAATCGGGACTTGCAAGGTCCGAAATGGCTCTTCGTGACTCTACAGCCGAAATTAATCTTTCAGTATCAAAACTCATGATATACTGATCACTTGAGTGACATGAACAAGACGGGAGAAAACAAGAAACAACGGATATGTCACCTCTCTGAGCTCTGGTCGCTGACTGAGTCGCCCGCAATGTGAACACGTGATTGCCATCTATGTATTTCGTGGTCGTTGGTCTCCCGTGCGTCGCTCATTGCTTGTTGGTCGACGGCGGCCATTGGTCGAAGTCGCCCTCGTGTGTAAGCTCGTACTTAGATTTTCTACCTGGTGGTCGTTCAGCGACTGGTCGCCGGCGACCGTTCGACAGTGCGAAACGGCCCTGGAACCGGGGTTGCTCGGTCGGCATCGTGACGGGGACAGAGGATTTTTCTTCTAGCCTCTGCGTCTGTACCGGTTCTGGGGCCCACCCAGCCTCAGTGTGTACCAGGGTCCTTTCTCGGGGGTAAAGTGCGGTCGGAGCGTGACGCTGATAACTCACCCTTATTTTGTACCGAGGTTGTTTGAGCAGTATCTTCTTCCCCCCCCCCCCCCCTCAAGCTCATGTATGGCGTGTAGCGGGACAGTTTTACTTTAAGCTTGACGGCGCTGTCATGGGAAAACGCATGGCCGTTGTTCACTCGTGTATCATGTGTCGACGTTGTATTGTGTTAACTACCGAAAAGGGGCTGTAGTAAAAAATGTGTACGATAAAATGGAACCGCGACAGAACGTATGGATTTTTTTTCGTAATGTTCTTATTCCAATTTGGAAGTGAAATTTTTGACGAAAGATCTTAAAACTTATATCAATACAGCATAAAAAATAAATTAGTGTAATATATTCAACTTTCTGACCCTTAGGCACAAGTTGCGGACCACCAGGGGTCCGCTGACTCCCCGTTGAGAAACACTTGCCAACTTTGTTAAATAAATCATAAATAATTATAATGACCAACAAAAGAATCATAGCTTTTCTTCGCTCCATTGAAAGAAGGTTTCAATACTGGTACACGCTGTTGCATACAGGATATACGTAAGCTAGGCTAAATAATAGACAAGGTGCAACTTAAGGTGATTTTGTATAACCGTCTTACTACAGTTATCTCTGTACTTAAAATCCCTGTTGGTTAAAAAGATAATGAACACAGTCACCTTGAAGTTAAGTCACTTCGCCACAGTAGAGAATGGTTCAGTATAAAGTACCTCAAAAGATAACATAAAACAGATGAAACATGCGTTTTGCTATGTGTCTGGACCAGCTGTTAGTATTAAGGACCATGGCTGATGTTATTAAGTCTCATTGTTAATGTCAGAATCCAGTGCAAGCCTTAGTAATTCTTTCATGTTTGGGTGTGGACCCACATCTGTAATGTCTTTCTGCTGAGCTGGAATTGGCCTTCGAGGTGTCGGCTTATGAGAAATAATGTATGCAGTTTTACCTTTCGCTGTGACCAATGAGGGATACGCTGCTTGTGGTTCCGTTAGGAATATGGTATGGAGACTGATCTAGATCTTGACTCGACTGATACAGAGGGGGACAGAACGGTGTCCTCAGCAAGGAAGGAAGCGAGAGAGGGACAGAAGGCGGAAGAAGGGTATAAGGAGAAAAAGGGAGAAATCAGCATTGTGAGAAGAGAATGAGACAAAGACAGGTGGAAAGAAAGAGGAAAAATAAGAAATTAATAAAGTTATTAGGACGAAGATAAAGATAAAGGGAGGCAATGACAGAGAAGACGAGACGAAGACAGAATGTCAGATAAATGGAAACACAGCAGGAAAGGAAGAGAGACAAAAACGGAAATAAACGTAGACTAAAAACAGATAGTGATAATGAAAGAAGGAAAAGCAAGGAATGAAGAAGACAGTGAATGAAGGAGAGAAAGGAAATAATTAGTTAAGAACGAAATCGAGACTAAAAAATATACAAAGACAGGATGAAGGATGAATACAACAGAACTAGGAGACATACAGAAATAAAATAATTGTTATTGCTTCGTTTTTATAGTTCTTTATTGTCCTTTATTCATGTTATCTCCGTTTCTTTCCTATTTTAATAAACTCCAGAATATTCTGGTAATAATCACCTCTAATTATAACATACGAGCAGATGGTGGTCAGCGGTAAATTCGCAGTGTGCTATGTTTATACGTTATAAAACTACAGCACAATTACTCGTTCTGCCTTCGTGTCTGCAGGCGAGGAAATTAACCTACGCTGCCTAGACCGATAAATCGTATCGGTATACACACATCTTCCTCCTCCAGTCGTAAACAAAAAGTAACTGACATTCCTACGGCTTCTCAGAACCGTCTATCAGTGACGTCATTGTCATTAACTTATCCCACTATGAGTATTCATTTCCAATGCCGTCACCGTTGCTAGTGTCTTCTTCATCTGGAAATGCGTTCATTCGTTTGCGTACGACGGAACTTAACAGAATTTTGCGTAGTTTGGAGCAACGGACGTATCTCTTATGTGTGCGTCATGGAGGCTGTTTTGGAACACGCGCATTTCACTGGATGAGAAGATAAATTAAGAACATCTCGACGATTCACCGACTGAAACAGTGCTAACGTTTTAGAATGTAACACGTTTGAAAATGTACGCACAGTGTAATATGTCTGGCGTCTTTAATCTGTTATTGCCTCTCAGAATTTCAATTCGCGAACTCTGACATTTGCTTAACTCGTTCGAGAACCCTAAGACTCGTAGATAAAATGTAATGGGCATAAATTGTATATCAGGTTTTGATACAACTCTGTTGGAAACATTTTTCTGGCTCCGATAAGAATTTGGCATACTTACTCACAGGCCTAAGTCTGACAATAGAACCAATATTCCTTGCTTTTGTCAAATTTTAACCGAAATTTAAATTTCTCAACAAATTTTAGTTATAGTCTCCAGTTGTCGGGTTGCCGCATGAAGACAGAAGGAAGGATATTCAAACATGGCGAAGCTAATAGTCGCTCAGTTAGTTCAGAAATGCCCCTTCAGATGACTTTCTTCTTGTCCCAATCCTGAGCCAACTGCACCCAATTAACGCTGTCACCCGTGTTTTAAAAAGCCCATTATAATATTATTCTCCAAGTTATGCTTCAATTTTACAAACGGCTTCAGGTTTGAAGATGAGATTTTTATCGGAAAACCTGAAGGGAAACGACTATTTGCAAGACCTAAACGTAGATGGAAAAATGTTGATGTGGATCTCAGAGGAAAGACGTGTGAGGATGTGAACTTGATTTAATCGTCTCAAGAGGATTTTATGAACGCGGTAATGAACCTCCGAATTCCATAAAAGACGGAAAAATTCTTATCCGAAGTGAGGGCTGTTAATGTCTTCTCTGGGTAAAAGAATAAGTTCAAGTTTGTTAAATGTTCGTAGCTCTGAAGTTTAAGGACCAGTTTTGTAGCACTCATGGATTTGAAAGTTCGCGCAGCTGGGTAGCGTCCGCATAGTTTAACAAAAGTTAGTAAAATTTTGCGAAACGCACCCAAAAATAAACTATAAGGTCACCATTGTCGGTTCTAATCGGAAGCAGGTGTTGGTGTCTGGAACTGATAACCACACAGATTACACTGAAAATTCCATCTGACTGCCAAACCGTAATGGAGAGAAGAAATCTTTGTTCATGACCTTAACACTTGGCCTTCTTCTTTCATTCTGGATGTTATTTAATTTCCTGTTCACGTTATGTGAGCATCCGAGTATATTTTTATTTCACAGATCAAAATTTTTGTTTCACTTGTGTGTTCAAACGTATCTCTGTGGGACTGGTTGGTGTTGGTTCGAGTCCAAGTATGTCAAGTTCTCTAAATGCGTGTTCTTTTCATAGAACGTGTTGCTCTGAAATTCAAAACAAAGGGTCATTGTTATCTTTTAGCTCATTATGTTATCATCTTTCAGACAAAACTTGGATCGTTTTAGTGACTTTACATATATTACACGTTAAGATACCGAACAATTAAAATCAGAAAGGAGTTGATGTTAATATAAGGCGCATGAAAATTAATCGTACTTTGACCATTAGACGTGTTTGTCCATAAAGCTGTCATATGCAAGCGTTGTCCGTTGTTCTTTTGTTTATTGGCCATAGTTGAATGCGTTATGCCAGGGGTCTGCACCAAGATCGTCCTGTCCAGTGGGTACCGGGGTCTTTCTCGGGGGTATAGGCGGTCGGGGCGTGACGCTGACCACTCGCCCCCATCTGGTTCCGAGGTTAAGAACGAGTAGGAGCTATAACCTCTCTCCCCCAAACGCCTACATTGCGTTGGATATACGTCATCCTTTTTGATGTCATGTGAACGTGGTGACATCGCCGTAGTTTTTACAGCTGATAACGCGAAAAGTAGCAGCCCAATCCCGTAATGGCTTGTCTCTGGTAACAAAAATACCAAAACTTGAGATCAGAAACGCATGATTTGCAATAACGTTTCTCTACTTATAGTTTTCCGTATTTTGATAAATAAGAGAATTCTCTTATGGCCTTGGATTAATGGTACTCATTTCTAAATCTTAACCTTCTAAAATCTTATGAGTTTGTTAAACCAGAATTATTTGTCTGTATCTTGTCTTTTAAAAATACTAATTATTTTATGATTACAATAGCTTATTGTGTTTTCTCGATATTAGGATTTATTTTCGTATTCCACGAGATACGTTTTATGTTACTAGAAATGTAATAAAGCAAATGGATTATGCAGTAACTGGGAAAATAAATGACCACAAAAGAAAAGGCAAGCAAATTTTTCTTTGGAATAAGAAAATCCCTTTTAATGCAATTCTTCCTTATCTTGTTGGTTCCGTCATCAGGTCGATGTAAATGCCTGAAGGTTGTCAGTTTTATACCCGCCATCGTGAGAATCTGAAATCTCGTTGTTTTCTTCAGGGTTCAGAGGTCGTGTTTTGCAGAATGTATACAATTACAGGTTTATGTCATAGAAAATGTTGCGTAATTTTATTTTAATGCCAGATTTCTCACGTGGTATGTGATACAAGGTATTTGCCGTGCAAAAGTCCGAACAAATACTGAAGATTTTGCGTCGAAATATTCATTTTCACGGCCTTGCCTTGTGGACTTCTGATCTTTATTCTTCTACCGGTGCATACCAGTCTCAACGAGTCCCGCTTCGCTTTACAGTAAAGTTCTTTGCCTCATGACTATGAATTTTGTGACCGTGTGGGAAAATTAATACAGTCAGCTCTTACAAATAATCACGTTCCTGGAGAGATTTCGTAAAGCGAGTTACCATTTCTCAAAAGTGTTATGTCGTATTGTGGGGTTCCATTCCCTAGCGAGAAAAAGAAAATACTTAAAACAATTCAAAATAAACAATTTGATTTTCTTGTACGAAACATACGAGCAACGAATTCATATAAAACATACGCTATATAAATATAAAATATGTAGGGTATAAACCACAAATTGTTTAAAATACAGTAAAATTTTTCGATTTCGTTCGGAAAATTTCGGATGAGTTCGCGTTCGGATGTCGAGCCAAGTGAATGGTATGTGGTTCATTATAAAAGATCGTGTGATCGAAATTTTGAATTGTGAATTTTCGTAAAGCTAAGACTGCCTGTACATTGCATCGTCCATAGTTGATGTGATTTTTCCTCTAGCCTCTGCGTCCAGACCGGCTCTGGGGCCCACCTAGCCTCCTCTACAATGGGGACCGGGGTCCTTTCTCGGGGGTAAAGCCGGCCGGGGCGTGATGCTGACCACTCACCCCCATCTAGTGCCGAGGTCAAGGAAGAGAGGAGCTATACCTCCTCTCACCCCAAGCGCCTACATGGCGTATAGTGGGACAAACTTTACTTTACTTTACTTGACTTCCATATTTTAAGAACAGTTCTTTGGTCCGCACTTACGCGACATCCCGCGAGTATAAGTTCTTATTTTAAACAGTATGTTTGTTAGAAAAGTTATTATCTGCCTACGACTATACAGCGTCACAACCCAGAATAGCATCGCCAAATAAATGCTAGGATAAATATGTTAATGACTGTGTAACGTAGTTTATTTACTGCTGTCTTTTTTCCAAACAAAAATCCCATTTGAAATACATTTGTAACTGCAGCCAGCAGTAGCTGATGTCAGTGAGAAACATAGACAACACAAAATGTACACTTTCTGTTGAGATTTTACGAAATAACAAGAAAACTGAAATCAGGTTATAATGATGTTTGCTTCAACGTGCTATATGCGTAGCCTACGTAATGTGCAGACTGCTAATTGGTTTTCTGCTAATTTTTCATACCTACTTTTCATGCAGTTAGCAACAAGCTTTTCAAACGTACTTATCATATTGCTGACTGATGAATATCTCTCACACTCTTATTTCACGTGAGTTTCGTTGTCATGCTGATGCATTTAAAGCCACGTGTCATGTTGTTCTGGAATTAAAAGAATGACGTGACGTTAAATTTATGCCAGCCTTGTGTGACATGACGGACTTCCAACTTAAAGAGAGTCCGGTTATTTGCTTAGAAATGCATTTTGAGAGGTTAAAAAGTGACACGGACTATTTTCTGTCTTCAGGGAGTTTAAAAATAGTTATTTATAATGTAAATCAAAAGCGATAATTTCGCTTGTGAACAAATTATTGCAAAGTTCATATTGCCCATCTTGTTTACGATTACACGTTTTATAACACTTAAATGCATAGGTTTGTCAACGTAATTCTCTCAAAAATACCTTCAAGCACATAATCAGTTCTTGAAATTACATTTTACAGGACATTGTCTATTTAAGTTCACTTAAAAAATCTGACGAAAATATTTGGAACTAAGTTAGACAAAGTAACAGGGGCCTGATTACTTGCATAATGTGGAGTTTCGTAATTCTTCCCTTCCATAAATATTATGAAAGGGATCGTCTCATTAAATATTGGATAAGTAGATCATATAGCACGCATGGGAACGATTAGAAATGCATGTACAATTTTAGTCGAAAAACCTGCAGAAAAGAGGTCGCTTGGGGGGGGGGGGGGAAAGAGGCTGATTCCAAGTCGCAGGGTAATATTAAAATTAATCTTTAAAAATAAGTTGTGATCTACTCCACCGAAGGGGCATTCTACAAATTAAGGCACCATTAGTCAGTGATGGACAGAACCTGTAGAAATTACGCTGCATTGAAGTGTGAAGAGAGTACACTGAGTTAATAATGCCAATTTGTCAACGTCTACAAGTCATAGTAATAAATAGTCAACTGAAGAAAGCATCGAAATGGGCAACGTTGAACGAGTGAGGCTGCGGCCATATTGGATACGAATTTAAGTTACTGCTGTTCGTACTGTATACGGTTAGTTTTACGCGAACATCGGACTTCTGCCTTCTGGAAAACCGTGCTATTAAATTGATTCTTCAAGACGGTGAAGGTTTATGGGTTCGTGAAGAATTATTCATGGAGATAGTGACAGAATAAATACAAGCAACTTCCTCCGGCGTTCTTGAAGCATTTTCATTTTATTTTAATATTCCCGAATGAACTATGGGACTTGAGTTATAATTTTTTTAAAAAAAACCTTCTGTATGTCTCGATACTAGTCCAAACGGAACGAGTCCCAGCGGCATCTGTAATTCAGGGAATTACAACTCAAAAATGTATATTGAAGTAAAGTTTACATTGCGTTTCCATTGAATCACGCCAGGGTCTACTCCAGCCCGTCGAACGAAGTGCGTTCCAGTGACACAAAATTTATCATTTGCCACACCTGCAAAAGCTTAGATGACAGTAAATTTTCTAAAAAATCATAAATCAGACGTTTCGGCAATATATTTTATGAAATACAATCAGAAATGGACCGGTTTCGTGACGTTATTACATACCCCTGCCTAATTGAAACGACGTACGTCAAGTCATTGAAACCCAGATGACGTAGTGTGGGTAATGACGTCAATGTGAAATACAATAGGGTATTATCGCAGTTAAAGACCGGTGTATTTAACGAGGTCAGTACAGTGTCACTTAGTGACAGTCATGCTGTAGGTCAGTAAGGCGCTAATCCACGAAGGTCTTCCTGAATCTCATGAAAGCTGTAGTTGATAGTTACAACGTACAAATGTACTGTGGTCGGGGCGAATCCCTGAGTCTGAAGGGGACCTTTAGATGTAAAAAGTGATGTGATCAGGAGAGTAGCAGATGAGGAACCATATCTCGCCCATATCATAAACATTAATTCCCTGTGGCGGTACTTTGGAGCTCCCTCTCAATTCTTACGTCGACAACGTCTTCGGTTGACATAGTACGAGGTGCGATCGGAAAGTTTTCAGACTGTGTCAATAGAGGGCGGAACCGGATGTAGTACGAGCTTCTGCCGCTAGGGGGTGCGGCCTACATTCATAGTGAATCAGTGTGCCAGCCGGCATTATCGAATTACCATTTGTTTCTTAGTTACGGGCGTTTTGGTAGTGCATTACACCGACCCTCCTGCGATTTCGGAATGGCGTGTGCATCAAATTTTGCCAAAGACTCGCCAAAACGGCTACGGAAACCTATGAAATGCTAAAGAAAGCATTTGGGGAGTCCGCAATGGGTCGTGCACAAACTTTTGTGTGGCATTCACGTTTTAAAAATGGCCGAACCTCTGTCGATGATGACGAGCGTTCTGGACGACCATCTTCGAGCACAACACCCGAAAATGTTACGAAGATTCGGCAGGCCATTCACGAAGATCGACGTCGTACCATCAACGACTTGTGCGACATTGTTGGGATAGGCTGTCAGCTGATTCTAAACTAAGAACTCCACATGCGACGCATCATGACAACGCGCCAGCGCACACCGCCCTCAAAGTTCGGCAGTTTTTGGCCTCAAACACCATGGCCGTCATCCCGCACCCTCCTTATTCGCCGTGTGACTTCTTCCTCTTCCCAAAGATGAAAATTCAGCTAAAGGGAAGGAGATTTGAGACGATAGAAGAGATTCAGGCAGAATCGCAGATGGTGCTTGACAGGCTGACAAAGAAAGATTTCCAGGGATGCTTCCAGGCTTGGCAGCGGCGCTGGGATCGTTGTGTTCACTCCCAGGGGAACTACTTCGAGGGTGATGGATGAATTTAATACCTGAAATAAGTGTACGGGTTTTTATAGGCGCAGTCTTTAAACTTTCCGATTGCACCTCGTATGTATATCTTTTGTCCTACCCACAAGCAAGTGACATAAGGAAAATGATCTTTTGTCCCAGGTACACAACAAACACAGAATATTCTTACATAGGGTGTCCTAAAAATACGTATACACAGCAGCAACTTTTGTGATTCTATGTGTCAGCTATGCCACGAAGCTACCGGTAGTCGTTTTGAACACCTACACTAAGTTCGCTAATTCACTAAATTCGAATGGTTCATTTTCGTGATTATGTATCGCTTTGTTTTGCCTACTGCCCTATTTTGTGACAAGGGTTGAAGTGTTCTGAAGATGGAGGCAGTATTTTTCTTCGAAACGTTGGTATCTATCTAAATGTCCATATGAAATACATTTGCACTGCAACTAATAAGACATCCTAGCATGCACATCAAATCACCCTATGTTTTTCACTTCGTATTAACGAGAAACCTTTTTTTACATCACTGAAAGAATTTGATTTATTCCATTTTAGCTCTGAGGAGTTGAGTTTCCAGTAATACCATTTTTTTCAAAGCTCATGATAGGAACGTTCTAGATGCATTAAAAGCAGGGGATTTCTTAACTCTATACGATTATCAGCTTGTCTAGAACTTTGCTTTCTGGAATTAATTTTGTTTACACTCTGCAGTATCAGAGCTGGTGTACACAATAATTGCGGTGGTATTTAACAATTCTTTTTAGTTCACAGTTGCATCAACCAAGCCATTGCAGCCTTTGGAATTAATTTAAGGACACGCCATAAGAATATCATATTTATGATAATATTAATGACCGTGTTATACATCAGCGATCTGTTGATTAGATACTGTTGACGTCTGGATAATCTTAAATACTAACAATTGGACAGACTGGGATGAAGTTGAATGGACAGATAGATAGGCAGACACATTTTTTAACCTGTTTCCTCACGCTACATTATGTAGAAATATGGATATTTGACTATCCCTTAATAATTTTAAACGGATTATTATGAAACTTGGCATGATCATCATGCTACTCAACTTTTGAACTTTTCCTGGTATCTAGCGGAACTTGTAGACAAGAAAGTCAGTTTATTCCATCTTCCTGTTGCAAATGTAAACTAGTAACTCAAGCGCCAAGTCCATTAAAAATAAACAGTCTTTCTAAACGCATTTTGAAGCCACTGTACTCACAATAAACCAACATTGGCCAGTAATAAAAAAAACATTCTGTCATAAACATTTGGGTTCAGGAACGAAAAACTACAGGAATATGTATCTGCGAATCGTAAACTGAAAGGTAATAGTGACTGCGTTTGTTGGTACTTTACACACTCTTCTTCTTCTTCAGTCACTGCTTCATGCTTACTGTTTATTCGACACGCCTAGAGTTCGATTCTGTCCTAGGGTACTTTTCTTCAGCTTGTTTGTCTCCTTGTATGCGTAAAGTACGATTTTAGGATAGTTCCCAGTGGCATACCATCCATACCAAATTTAATCTAAAATCGTTGAGGGTTTCTCGAGTTGAATCATGCGGACAGACAGATATGACCAGCCATCTTTGCTTCCCTTTTATGCACATCGTGCAAAGAACGCATAATAACGTTCCTTGTTGCAAAAATCAACTGTCTACTCAGGTTTTACGAGTGAAATGAGAACAAACAGTCGTAGTTTAGTGAAGTTCTACGAAACAGTCTCTGCCTCTGAGGTCATATGCAGATGTGAAACGTTCGGACAAGGAAAGCAGAAAAGTTTCGATGGCAGTGAACACACACACGTAAATGTTTGTTTCCTTTGTCACTAGGTGTCAATGTTGGAGAAAGATCCATTGTTTGACTAGACGAAGCAATTCAGGATCCAGTGTCGTTTCTTGCGTCACACATTTTGTTAAAAGATTTTACTCTGGTGGAAAGAGAAAAAAATGGCACGTAGGTGTAAAATGTTTTCGTTATTTGTTAGCAACTCTTCCTCGTTGCATAGAACGAGGAATGCATTACACATAGTGTCATCTGTCTTTTTCCCCAGTTGACAGATTTTTATTAAACTTGGTATGAACATCATGGCATTAGAGGAAAACCCAAGTTTATACTGTTTTTCTTCTATCATCAGTTAAACCAAAATAGTGGTCGTAAGAACTGTCCAGGTTTTAGAATCAGCGTCATTTAATGTGTGGTTCGGAAATATTGTGTGGTGATACATTCTAAAAATTTAATTGAAACTTGTTAATGTAAAAAAAAAAAAGCATGGTAGGCTCACGAAATATATATTTAACTTTCGATCTTATGACAATTACTAATGAACTAGACGTTGCGAAAAAAAAGCTCTATTCTGTATGTTATATCGGAAGTAGCAGTCCTTATAATTTAATAAGCAATTCAAAACAATTAAATTTAAATTATCTCTTAATTATTCTCGTGAGATTTTCCACTGTCTTTTTTTCTATCAATCTCTATTTTATCTCAGAGAGAGCAGAGTGATAATGTTGATGTTGTTATGGGTTTTGGCGCCTTGTAGTCTCATCAGTTGATGCCAACGTTTCGGATAAACATACTGTCTCCTTCTTCAGCCCCCCAGCTTTAGCTCTGCATCTGTCCACATTAATTTTCATTTCACGTGTGAATTATATTGCAAGTCATTATTTTACTATTTAGATCTGGGCTAAGCACAGGATTGCTTGTAGGGATTACGTAACACGTAGGCATTCGTACTTATGGATGTGGTGCAATGTATACGTATTACAGCTGATGTTCTAAGAAGTGTAGGTTTCATTCATAGTATAAAATATTTATGTAACCTCGTTTCTCATTCTGTACATTGATGATGTTTTAGAACGATATTCTGGAGAGAATATTTAAATGTAAGAGAAACCATGAAGAAAATATCAGTATAAAGAGAAGAAACTTTGGAGACGTAGATCTAGATTGAACTGAATTTTAACCAAACCGGGAATGGTGTTTACTATAAGATTGAACTCGCTCGGAACAGGGTCTTACACTACATTATCAATGTTTTGTATGATTTTATAATCTCCTGAAATTTCTTAATAATTTTATTTTCGCTGCGAATTCTACCAATTTTACTAGACCAAGTTACACTTCCACAGAATTTGTATACAACTGACATTTTCATAAATTAGGCATATAACTTTATTTAGTTTCTACAATTTCCTCCTTACCTGTACACATGCCCTTCCTATAGATACATTTTTATGCGTTCTTTACACTAAATGCATAGCGAGAGCGCATTATGAACTGGCAGTGTCCGTCCGTCTATCCATTCAAATGTAGAACAACTGGATGGATTTGGATTAAATTTGATGTGGAGGTTGTGTCATTGTGCACGACCTCAAAATTGTACTTTTGAATGTCCTACAAGCGATCGGAAGTCGTGAGGTGGACACTGAGATGTTGCGATCTAGTGGTCAAAATGGAGAACTATCGAAAAAGGTGGACTTAATACCTCTAATTAATTGTTAACAAAGAATACATGAGGATATTATGTGTACTCCGGTACGAATTACACTTCCGAACTTGTTCTAAATAATATAAACAATAATAGCGTCTTTAATTTGCATAATTTCAGTACTGCTGATTCTAATTACGTTAATCTTATCATTATTTATTTAACGGAATTTAAAAAGCGGTATATTACTGCTACTAATGAAATAAAATTCCAATTAAAAAACCAGTGAAGGACAAGACTGCTTGGTTATTTGACGCCAGATGTCACTCGAGTCACGGATTTTATTTCCTATTTTAAAGAGATTGTTTCCTCTTTATTTTTGTATGGGCTATTCTCGCATGAAGGATTCTTATTCTGTACCCAAATTATTATTGGTCTGAACTTGATTTTGACTCGGAAGAAACCAGGGTTTTCTAATCTTTGAGGGACATGCGATAAACAAGTAAAGACTCACTTTTCCTGTGTTTCAGATGCTCCGAGCGATGGTGTGTACATTGTGTGTGGGGTGGTCATTGCAATGATCCTTGTGGCGGGAATCATCGTATTGCTGGCATTGTTTATAAGGTCAGTATGTCACTGCTGTTTTTAAAGACTGGTTTGTCTACAAATAAAAGTAGTTTTGTAAATAAGTGTCCAGGTATTCACAAACATAAAACAATTCCTTTTGTTAGACCACCCATAGGCTTGATAACCGGGGTAATAGGAGGCTATTGCTTCAGAAAGATTCTCATCACATGTGCCACCCAAGATTGGTGGTTTATTAGTGTGATTTACTTAATAAATTATATGAAAGATTAAGGAATTGTTGCATCTTGCGATTTTCAAATTCTTACTGCTGTGACCGTTTTCTAGGTTTATCAACGAATCTCGTCACGACCTCACGTCCTAGAAAAACAAACTGGAATATCTCCTTTTTGTCCTAATTTGAATATAAGAAGTTTTAGTAGTGTGTTACGGTTGAATAAGAGATTAACCACATCGTAATATGAGTTTTTAATCTCATTAATAACTGACTTCTTAATTTCTATACGCAGTACAAAAATCCAGCGTCAACGAGGTCTGTGAAAGTATCAGTTGAGTATGATCATAAATAATGTAATTCTGCAGTAAACCGCATTCATCACAACCTTTGAAACGAAAAGGGGAAAAGGATGAGATAGTTGCGCATGTACGCGGACCTCGGTCCGCGTACATGTAGGCAAAGAATGGCATACCATAGTTTACAGAGAGTTCAGTATATGACGCAGCCTTAAGTACAATCCACGAACTCTCTCACGCACAAAATAACGAATCTAACGGTAATACTGAAGTCTTGAACTCGGTAAGGCCGTAATTTCATCGGTTATTGCTTTTTCTCGATGAGCTTCCTCTGCCCCGAAATGTCGCTGTCTTATTCGGAACTACCTTGTCAGGACACGCTTTGCTAAATGGTTCACGAACAGAAGCGAACGATTTCGATGTGAAATTATGTTCGAGAATGAACACGCGTTCTGATAGTGAATTCGCCCCGTTCGCACGTGCACAGATTTTGCACAAGTGAAGTGAGTAGCGACCTAGCAACATGGATGACCTTGACACTGATGTTGAGCGTCACGGGAGAGGTTGGGGGAGTCTATTGCACACCTTGAGAATTGCCATATCTGAGGCGTTCGTGGTTTTCCTCAGGCTGTCAGCAACAGCCCTTCCACTCCCCATACTCAGTACACTTTACTGTTGCTGGGTTTCTGGACTTGTCATTTGTCTGACATTGTGAAAATAATAAAAGACGGGGATTGAAAAAATGTGTCATTTCAGGATGACTAATTATGCTGTGTGCGCACATTGTTAATATGATATTGTTATTGGTTATGATTATTATATTTATATATAGTGGCGCAGTATGAATATACATAATCGAGGTTAGCTTTGTGCTTTGTTGATTTTTGTAGCTTCATTTGTTCGTCACAAAACAAATGCTTTGACACATGACAAACTTTGCATTATTTAAATTTCGCTATCGTTTCTTATCGTCATAACAGAACAAGAGAAATGACAGATATGACTCTAAAATTAGGTGTATAAATTTAGGAAAATCTCGATATTGTCCAGATAAGAACTGCAATTGTCTCATGTAGCCTTTTTTTCCATGATGCAAAAGTGACATGTCAGACAATTAGTTTCTATTCCTTATGTGATATAAGGTTCCTAAGAATGCTGTAAATTTAAAATATTTCAAAACTAATATCAAAGGAAATGGTTAAAATGTAACTCTTGCAGGTTACATTGGCTTTGTTTCATTCGTCATGCATTAATCCTTTGATATAAAGATCATCTAAATAATTTTAAAGAATTCAGCCCCTATCGAAAACGAGATCCAAAAATATATTACTTACCGGTATACACACTTTATTAGTGATTAAGAAAATCCGGTGCCAAGGAGTTAGTTATTTAGAAAAAATTTTGGTTACGTTTTACTTATTTTTTAAAATTCTAAACTTTACATTTCTTTCCTCGGTTAAAATTTACTGCACATTAAAGTTTACGAGTTGTTCTATTATAGTATATGAACATAAAATAGACTCGGATAGCTTTCTAATAAAAGACGCTGTTTTATTTTGTGTATACATTGGATAGTTTTACGGCGCCTTAGCACAGAAAGACCACAGCCAACATCTAAAACTCCGCGAGAATTTCACATCTCAAGAAAGATCCAAGTTATAAGTTACATGCCAGAAATTCTTGTCAATGACAGAGCGTTTGTAGATTTCTCGTTCCATGGGTGTCATTTAACTTAAAATAGCTGCCATATTAAATAAGCAACTAATTGCTTGGCAACTTCATGGTGTATAAATGGTCTTCTTTGGCCAGTTGTCAGTTCTATATGTAGTTGCAGGATCTTTCCCGGCAAGGATAAAGCGGTCGGAGCGTTAAACTGTTATTTTCATCCGCTGCCGAAGTCTAAATGCGTGGGTTTTTACCTCCATTTCCCTATACGTCTTAATGGTATGGGACAAAGGCTGAAAGACAATATAATTTTGTCTTTCGACTCAACACTTTTCATGATATTTTGTATCCGAAATGTTACAACTTTCCCCAAAATAGTGGAAAAGTTTACTATAATAGAGGACAGACATTATATATATTTTCGTGCCTCATTGATGCTTATTTTAATCGGTTATAGATGAAAACGCATTGCTCTACAAATCACATTACATGGCCTAAAATTGTTTTATTTCTATTTTTTGTTCCCTTAAACAGCGCAATAAAAGTGATCCCAGAAAATTTAATTAGATGTACATTTTGTATTTTTTACCTGCCATCTTGTTTATGATGAAACGTATTAGAAGGACCAATAAATTTCGTATAGTGACAATGTTGTATCCACAAGAACTATAATTAAATCAGCCAGACAACTCAATTTTCGGTGTATACCTCCGGTACTAAATTTGATGTAAATCCAGTGCGCAGTTGCTGAGATAAAACACTCAGGACAAAATGAGGAACACGGCTTTACCCTGTGTTCGTCCACTTTGTGTGCTTTGTGCTAAGAAGGTGTACGAATACACAAATGTTATGATTTCAGTGCTAAAATGTTACTTTAAAAATTGTAGCTGACTGTTTCATGTCTGAGGTTTCAGTGTTGGCTATCATTAATGATATTTGTCATGGTTTTTCAAAGTTCTTCCAGGCAATTGCTGGTATAGTTAAGAGACCACCTCTACCGCAATCCATACCCCTTCAATTAACGATGAACCACAATCTGTTGGTTTGGGCAGTTAAAAAAGCGTTGTGAAATAATTTAGGTG
This sequence comes from Zootermopsis nevadensis, assembly GCF_977971745.1. Taxonomy (NCBI): domain Eukaryota; kingdom Metazoa; phylum Arthropoda; class Insecta; order Blattodea; family Termopsidae; genus Zootermopsis; species Zootermopsis nevadensis. The sequence continues at coordinate 6,793,973 of NW_028259144.1, read as the reverse complement.
CCATTCTAATGTCGACCTCGTCTCAAAGATGCTGATCCATAAATCATGATTTTGTGGCCTTGTTAATATACTTATGAATGAATGATATTTTTTGTCAATAAATTTTCGATGATTCTCAATGATCGATTATGATAATAATTTTAGACAATTCAGCAATGATATGACGAAGAAGATAAAGTATATCAGTTTCCTATTGTAAGTCAGACATGGGACTCGGCGGTATTACGTCTCACATTTTTTTAACAGATTCACCTTGGTTCTGTCGGTATAAAAACACTAAACTTTAGTTTTTAGCAACGCGCAGTGAATTTACATTGTATGTGCTAATGAAAGTTAGGCCTAGTTAAGCATCAACTACAGTTAGTCATGTATAATTTCATATGACGTTAAGAATTTGATCCATCACAGTCATATTCGTAATACACGTCAACTAAGGTTGATGGCAGTGTGGAACAAAGGTTTTTTGGTCTTACGTAATGTGCATCGCCAGTTGTAAGCAGTACAATATCCCTGTTTTCTGCTTCTTCTGTGCCCTAATGCCTATTTAAATCAAAACCAAAAAATCACACGTGTCAGCTGAGGGGGATCATTTCAAAAAAATACAGGCTCGTTTTTAGTTGAAGTATGCACAATACTAGCCGTTACGAGTGATAGAATCAAAAATTGTGGATGGAATGGTTAGCATTCTTGCTATTTATTCAGGTCGGGGCTTCAAATATTTACCTGGATATTTTTATAGGGGCTTTTGTGGGTTCGCTCCACGAGCTAGATCACTACATGTCCTTTCAGATCCTTTCCAATTCACAACAATCCTGCAGTTCGACATAAGGTAACTGATTCATTATAATTTTTCCTCAGTTGCCAATTATCTCATTGTCTCAGGCATAATTCACACATTTCTCATAGAGAAACGTTGCGAAATGGATAATTAGAACTGATCGTACTATACTCGCTGAAAACATCGGCCAGAAACAAAGCATAGTTGTTCTCAGGCTTACGTGTAGTTACTAGAAACATTTATTGTAATTGAATTCTAACACCAGATTAGATTATTTGAAGAAAGATATTTTAATGTTAACTTAATTGTGTGTATTCTTTCTTTCCTTTATATCAGCTTTATCTGAGGAACATAACAGTGACGAGAATGATGAGTAGAATTCTTTTTTGTGTACTTGTTAACAGTATTCTTTTCATACTCGTTTCATATGCCAAGATAACTACTGCATTCAAAGTAATGTTTCATTTTGACATCTGTCGTATCCAGTAAACGTTTGACAGGTCTTAAGGTTAAAATTCAAAATATTAACAGATGATAACAGAAATAAAATATTGACGTTGGCTATTGTCAGACGTGACCAAAGTTCAAACCCTTTTATTAATACATTCAACGAGAGTTGAAAAGTGTTCTTCGTTTTGGAATTTACAAATTCAGAATGTATTTTATGTGATTTGACATATATGTAGAGTCTCCACTTCATTTACTGTAAATACAGATGCGTTGTCATGAACTATAGAAATATTAAAATTTACAGGACGTAAGGGGAAGTATTCATACAAAATTTTGATAGGGATCTCGAGGAGACTGAAGGGTAGAATTCAGAGTAAACTGAAATGGATTTTAGATTAATAGGGGTTAAGTGCGTAACTACAACTTCAGATCTAAAGATCTGTATGTTTTATATGGTGCCAGTTATTTATAATGAAAATTGTATATTTATATTTCAGCTCCCTGTAAAAAATATCTTATAATGGACCAATATGACCAAAACTGAATTATGTTTACAGGTGTTAGTTTAGAACTTGCAATGCCAAAATTCGTTGATACGTTTTTGATATTAAACATACTGACGAACATACAAGAAAGACCACATGTCGAGGTAAAGAGTTCATACTTGTTTTTGTAAATCCGGTCTAACTATATTTTGACTATGGATAACATCCCTGAGTACACTTAAATGTTTCATATAAAGCTTGTTACAGTTGTCCTTTTTGTCATAAACAGAAATGATCGTAAGTTGCATGTATTTAAGGAATGTACTCTTATACGAAATTTTGTGTTAACCTTTTCACATTCAGGTCCCAGTACTTCAAATCACTAATTAAAAACGTTGCAGAAAGATATCTAAATATACTGTTATAATTATTTCTATGGTATTTTCATTGGCAAACCTGAGGAATTTGTCTTTCATCTGATCGACAACCAATTTTGCCGTCACGAGATTAAACAACGCTGTATCGACTGTAAATATTTCATTGTAGAATAAGACGTGAGTTTAAGACAATGCTCCTAGGATCAGAACCGACCATATCGCATACACGTAAGACGCATTAGCGCTTTGGTAACCTGCTCAGTACTCGATTCCATTGTTCTAGACGCTGGTTGCTCGCACACTGTAAAGTGGAGCTGTACGTTGGATCTAGTTTCGTCTGGTTGCGGGTAGAAACCAGTTTCGCGTGTCCTTGCTTCGATAAAGGACTCTGTGAACTGTTTACCTGCGAATTGTTTGCTGGAGACTTATCGTTGTATTTTCATGTTTTCTTCCTATCTTCTGTGAATTAACAACTATTCTGCTCTCAGCCCACTGCAAAATATTTCGTCATCTGTACAGCCTGATGTGTTTCATAGGCATCAAAATGGTGAATTGAATTTTGTTTTTATTTAATCTCACTGTTCCTACTTTTACACATTTCTTCGTTCTTTCAGTAAAGAACCTAAACAGCCGACAAAAATTAGGATTCCCCAAAAAAGAAAATTCTGTTCAGGAGTACTATAAATGAGACAGTCCTAACTTACTACTAGCTACTTGCCTTGGAAGCAAGGTTTCAGTACTGGATCAGCTAAAAGAGAAAATTGACAGTTATGGAAAATTTTATTCAGGACTGGAACTCTAAGTTGTATCAAGTTTGGTAAAAGAAAACGTATTTTCAGCATAAATAACAACGTTGACAACACAAGACAGATATGGAATGACAAAATAACTAACTAACTCTTTGTTTATGTTTATCCGCTAAAATTCTGTCAATATTTTTAATTTCTCTCTATGCATATTGTTCTGAACATGCTAGTATTATAATATACGATGAACCGTTTGAATTATGAAGCTCCTCGTGAATTTTTCTCCATTTTCCTGTTACTTCCACTCACTAGATGAAAGCGTTCTCCTCACTATCCTTTGTCTATGTCCGTTTAGGTCCAAAGCTAAAGAACGATATAAATCGATATAAAAACAAAGGTATGGAAATGGAAACAAGTATAAACGTAGAACAGCTACAATATGAGTAAAATGTAGAAACGTTGGATATGGTTACGTTACTAAAGACGAAATTGAATTTTAAATCGACCTGTTTGCTTTAATGTTTACGTTACATAAATATTAGGGAACGAACAAGCACTTCTTTTTAATTATTTGAAAATGTGATTGAAAGTAAATAAACGCCTATGAGGACGGGTTTTCGCTTGAACTATTCTACTTCTTTATTCTTATTTCTTGTGCAAGAATTGTTTGGCTTCATTATCTGGTAGTAACAGATTGACATTTACGCTGACTGAGTGCAGCACGTGTGGCCTATGAGGACGTGGAAGTGTAGGAGTACAGTGAGTAATCTGGTTGCAACGAAAGTGACCTCCATCTTAGTTTCACCTTTGGCCTGCATCTTACGGTTTCTGCATTGACGTAACCATCGTCAGTCTCTTCGTTTGTTTTGCTGGACTTCCCGTAGTTCGATTTGTTCTTCTCTCTCTCTCTCTCTCTCTTTAATACTTTTTACTTCATTAGCATATGGAAAGAACGAGCAGCCTTGTCTTAGTATAACTGTTCTGTTATTTGAAAGGTGAAGGCAGCTAACTGACGTAGAGACAGTTGATTTTATTTTGAATATAGAATAAGAACGGGCAGATATGAAACCCAGTCCATGACAATTTCATCACGTGGGTCATGTAAGAAAATTCTTCTCAGAATAAGACATATGAATAGCTAATGAATGTAATGAGTTTACTGTAATCGAATCTTTTAGTTGAATAAAAATTTTCTTGGATATTATCCATCGTCTAGTAAATATAAAACGTAAAACGACGTTTCGGAGATGGGACTCTATCTCCGTCTTCAGGTTCCTACACAGTTGGGCCCACTAGATAGAGCTAATCCCTATCTCCGGAGATAGAGTCCCATCTCCGAAACGTCGTTTTACGTTTTATATTTACTAGACGATGGATAATATCCAAGAAAATTTTTATTCAATTGACTCTTCACCATCGTCAAGAAGTTTTAGATTCGAATCTTTTAGCTTCTGGAGGTATGTGCCACGAATCAAAGCTTGTGTAACGCGTGTTCGAGAACCAATCCGGTCACTTATCTACTGTTTATAAGCTTACACTTTACTTTGTTGTCATCATTTTCCAAAGCAACTTGCATAGTATTGGCAGTTCTTCGTGTTATGGGGGTCACAGGTTCGATTCTCAGCCAAGAGGCAGACTATTCTGAGACAAAATAATTTATTCAGGAAAATTCTGGGATGGAACCTCAGACTATTACGTAAAGGCTTATAATTTGTTCAAAAATGGTCTTATTATTAACAGATTAAGTTCGCTGTAATTCATAACATAAACTTTAGACGCCGTACAAAGGGTAACAGATTACATTACTACTTTCATAAATGTGCTGGACGTGACTTGACGCTTGTAGGGGACCTGACTTCAATAAAACTTGTGTTTTAACTTTTTAGCCCTTTCATATACGAATTAAAAATCTTCATGTGTGTTCCCTGCCTCGTTTAAAAATTTAGTTCTTTCTTCAAATAAAACGCATTGCGTCTCCATCACTATATCAGCTAATGAATACGAAGTCCGTAGATACGCTCTGTGGGCAAAATACAAGGTTACTAAATGTTAACAAATGTGGCAGGTTTACCTTTAAAAGATTAACATGAAAGTTGGTGAGCTTGTGCGAAACACGGTTTCTCACCCTGAGGGAGGAACACAGATTGCAGGTGTTTGAGGACAGGGTGTTGAGGCGGATATTTGGGCTTAGGAAAGAAGACGATGGGGCGTGGAGAAAACTGCATAATGATGAGCTTAAAAATCTGTACTCCTCCCCCAGTATTGTCAGGGTGATTAAGTCGAGAAGAATGAGATGGGCTGGGCATGTAGCGCGCATGGATGGGACAAGAGCTGTGCACCGGGTACTGGTTGGGAATCCTGAGAGGAAGAGACGGCTGGGAGACCTAGACGTAGATGGGAGGATAATGTCAGGCGGGATCTATGGGAGATGGGAGTTGAAGGAGAATGGATTTTGTTGGCCCAGGACAGGGACTGGTGGAGGGCTTTGGTTAATTCGGTGATGAACCTTCAGGTTCGGTAAGCCATCTAGTTAGTTAGTGAGCTACAAGAAATAAACACGGAAATATCCTTTCTTATTAAATTCAGGTTCCACAAAGTTAAATACCGTGACGTCAAACTCGTGTTTTTTCGTGATATTTCCGCGTAATGATTATTTGATGCATTGGACAATTGGCAAGAAACGAAACAGCTGTTGACACTTTACAATTGTTGAGGTAAACTCCCTACATACATTGGCTATTATTAGAATAGGTGTACATTAATTTCATCCAGTGTTGTATTCATTTCTTGTCAGTAGTTTGTTGTTCTTGGCTGAAATTTAAAATTGTAACTTCCCGAAAATACAAAGAGGTCGAGTTTAACTCATAACTGAATTTGGACAAAATCGGTATAAAATACGTAATAAAATAATTGAAGAATATTTTGCGTACTAATCGAACTGTGTCTTGCCGTAAAGTGGATCTTGAGATTTTCGTAAAACACTGATAGGCTATAAATGTGAACTGTAGTGTCATCAAAGCACGCATTATCAGAGAGAGAATGTTATCCACCAATGTCAAGCAAAAAATTGCCGTATGCCAGTTACATGTTTACAGCGACATCTTTATCCAGAATTACGAAATGTGTATCTTAGATTACGTGACAGATTACGTTCTACGAATTCCCTTTGGTGTTTTTGTTGTTGATAACTTTGCAGCCTTCTTTCACTTTGTGTGTTCCGTAACGTTACACGTGTATATTTTAAGTTCCTGTCAAAGAATTCAAATAAACATTTTAATTTTCTCTTATAACTTTCGTAAAATATTGTTAATATTATGACTGCTGGAGAAATTAAATGTCGACATTTAACTGAAAAACAAAAATATGTTTTGTTATTATTAACCCTAAAAAGGGTTTATTTTGAATGTGGTAATGATATCGATTGTGGTCCTTGGGGTTGAAATTTCTTGGCCAGCAGATGTAAGTTCCTGAAGAACAAAATTTCATGGCGTGGGTTAGTTATGTAACTGCCTACAAAATATTTGAATCCAGTTGTTTGTACACGCGTCATGGTAACTAACACACATTTGTTTACCGTAAGTACCCATGCCAAATGATACGGCATTGTGTACGAAGTTTCGATGTAATCTTTTCTGTTTTTCTAGAGTTTTCCATAGTTCTGTCCATGATCAAAGCCCGTAACAAGGACTGTTAGTTTTCTCTGAGTTTTAGCTTTGATATGTTACGTTCATACAGAATCAAATGGCCGTGAAATCGGACTAAGTTGGCACTTGTTTTAAATCAGCGTGTTCTCACTGACGGTGAAGGAAAGAAAGCTAATTTTGTTACTAAGGTTTAACACTAAGTGCCAAGAGCCAGCAGCACAGTCCACCATTGCTTTATTTACAGGATTATAAACACGAATCATACGTGTGCTTTGTCAATTTCTGAAAAAAAGTAATACCAACTATATTTTGATATGACAGAATTTTCTGACAGACTAGATTATTTTACCTGATGACGCAAATAAATGTTACATAAGCATTTGTTTTATGACTCCAGAAACTATCCGCCTTCCCTGTGGAAAACCCTGAAATAAATTGGCTCTGGGTTCAAGGAATATGCCTTTGTTACGTGAGATTTTTCTCACAGTTGACTAGTTAAAAGTGTGACACCTAATTTCCTGCTCAGTGTTTAGAACCTTCAGGGGATTCGATCCCGAGGATGTTAGGGATATTTAGTAGGTGGCGTTAACTGGTTTCAGTACCTGCCAAATATCTTGATTAAAATCCTACCTATAAAATATAATTAGAATATGATAATTAAGACAACACAAGGATAAGTTTGACTTGTGTCTAAACACGCTATAACGACGTACTGAGGAGTGAAGGAAAACCTCTACATCTCTTTACGTCACAGCTAGATTGAAACGAACCTTTTAAAGCCCAGTGGCAACTATATTTACCACCTGTTTTAGCGATAACAAATTACTATGTATTGTTCCGTATAGTGTATTTATGGATATATTAACATTCTCAGAACAAACAGCAATTATTTTCTTAAATATCATTAGCGAATTGATCTTTATAATGGTGTAGTGTGTTTTCTTTTAGGTAAGAACTGAATCTTTATAGTGTACAGACATATAATTTAGAAGCGATTCGGCTTTAAGTTGTTAACGGCCAAGTTCGTTCCAAGACCCGGGGAAAGAGACACCTGTACCCTTTAGTTATTCTCGACGCGGTGGTGACGATTAAAATTCCAGACCCTGCAGGGAAATCGAACTCCAGACGCCCAGGACGAAGTCCATAAATTTTATTAACAGCTGTCCCACCGTGGATTTTATATAAATTGTTGTTTTTAAATTGTGTGATGAGGAGACTAGTATTTAGAATAGCTACATGGTACATGTACTCATTTATTTAATACAGCGACGTTGATTGTGTGGGAGTCATCTTGGGGGAGAATACGTTTCTGATCAACAGACTGCAGACGATAACAGGGAGTCCAATCAAGGCCTCCAGAATACGAAAACGTGTTACTCGTGTGGTAAAGAGTATTAATTTTTCTGTGATGCGTTAAAGAGGAAATTTCTGAATTGAATTTTCGTCAAGTGAGAAACTATGTTGTATTCTCGTCCTGATAAAAGCTGGTGCTGTTCTTTAGGTTAATTTGCTGCCCACATCAGTGCAACAGCTGTCTCTGTCAGTCTATATAAACCGAGTGACTGTTCACGTGTCAAACGCTGGATGAGCTGGCTTTTTCACTTTTTATTATAAACTTCACCGAGGACTCTAATGATATATGAAATGCCACAGAAGTTTAGTGAAGTTTGTTTCAGTTTTCTTTACATCTCACGAGAAGGCAGCACAGTCTCTTTTATTGTGTACTGGAGCAAACTGGGTGAAGGCGACTTTTCAAACCCCATATAAATAAACAGGAAAGTACTTTACAAAATTTATACCTAAATGTTTAATGTAAATTTGTAACTACGATCTCTTGCAGATCGAACAAAGGAGTCGATAGACGTTTGTTTTTTTGTTGTCCTGTGTAGGTAGAGACCTTGTAGGCTTAATGCTTTCTTTCACGTTCGAAAGATTTATACTTTTCTTCTGAGGTAGGATCTAGAGTACCTTATCTAGGCCAAAAGGGATACCTCCTTAGGTTCATTAAAATAATTATGGGGGAAATGATTTAAAAGTGAAACTGAAGGTTCATGGGGTGTCAACATCGTTGTTCACTGTACACGCTTGTATGACGTCATAACTCGCAAAAGATCATCACGTATGAAAAATGAAATTTATGTTCGTCGATTTCTAGGAGAAGTGTGGAAATTTTATTTTCAAGACCGCGTACTTGATGAAACACAAAATGTTTACGTCATGAATGGACCAGATGAACCCAGCTGTAAGAATCTGCGTTCTAAAATTCAGTGCTTTTTCCCATAAACAAATCGCAGACGTAGGTTTCATGTTGATCGTGTTCATTCTATTGACCGATTGGTTTCCAAGATCGGGCCTCTTTCTGCTTGGGGTTAATGACGTCAGAGATACGACGATAATGAACTGTTGATGAGGGAACAGACAGTCAGCGTCTTGACATTATTTGTTGCAAAGACGCCAGTCTTCAGATAGCGTCCGTTTGTTACATAAACTTTCTTGTTTCTAGGGGCGAAATTAAGGGCTGTGTAAGAAAAACGTTTAATGTAAAGTGATTAAAATATAGTATTTCGCTCTTGGGGGATTTAATACATATCAGTGGCCCAATATTTGATTTCGTATTCTTAAACAGGGAATTCCACTGACAACAGATGTCTGTCGCACTAAATCAGACACTGTGTAAAGTATTCATTTTGTGGGAGGACGACTGATCCTCAGATTTAAATATATTGAATCCTGTGCTTCGAAGTAGACTACTTTATCAAGGAATACGATAATGCCGATGACCTTGCTATCATCTGTGGAAATTGTCTAGAGTTTAACAAACATAAATTACGTTAACGTATCTAGGATGTCCTACTCAATCTTGGGGGTCTCGTGGGACTGGATACCCCAAAAACCAGTATTCGTGTTGAAGGTCTTTGTATGTTTATGTTTAGGAGGTTTGGTAATAATACGACTACACCAGTTTAATAAATTACACAAGAAATCTCCGCAAGATGGCAATTCTGACCGGAAAGTTGACGGTGTATGAAATTATATATGATACAGTATCGATGAATTTTCATACATAGCCAGCATCATAAATTTCTGCTTGTAGTTCAGCTAAGTAACAAGCCAACAACTAACAGGGAGCAAAAACTCTCTTTCAGAAGCTAATAAATAGTCACACAGCTAGTCAACAAATTCCATCTCTTCTGTGGAACCCAGAACTTTAGTACCTAGTTCACAAGAATTCGTCACTGGTGCCACTACGCCACTCTCCAAGCACGCGTTTTCCATCTGGTTTTCCGAATAACATTTTATACGCACTTTCTCTTCGGCGTGGGTGCTGTGTGTCCCGCCGACCACAACCTTCTTGATTGATCTACCAATTTAATATTTTATGAAGATGTGTATTATACACGTTTCTCGAAACTTTTGTTCTCTTTTCGTTCCAAATACTTTCAACCCACTGTTTTGCTGTTGGTTGAGATTCTCAGTGTTAGGAGGTCCTCGTAATAGTAGGTGCATAGCCACAAGGAACCTTTTATACAGACAGTTCTTCGTAACTGTGGACGTGCAGCTATTAGAATTAATTTGAATTACGACTTGTTCTTCCCCGCTTCTGTGTCTACCTCTCTCAGTATCTCCCCCTTCCAAACTTTACTTTGTAGTCCGTGTGTTTCCTTCCCCACCTCATTTCGTAGAAACATGGTTTTTTTTCTTTTGCATGATGTTGCGCGCCGTAATATTCAGTCACGGGAAATTTACTGTTTTCCTACAACGCTATTCGTTCAGATAAATCGTTCCAACCAATGACGATAACGTGTCCCTCTGACGTCACGGCCTTAGTTTAAAACGGCAAGCAGTCAGTAGCGGCGTTTTAGAAGTGCGCTCAGATCGGGTGCGCGTGTGTTCAAGAGGGCAGTGCGTTGCTCCGATAAGGAGTTTTGTGCAGAAAGTTGTGTTGTTGCTGTGTTTAATATGCCCAGTAAAATACGTTAAAAGAATCTCAGAAGGTGCATTGTATACGTAACAACAATCAAACTAGTCGTTTATTAACAAGTAAAGTCATACCAGTGCAATATCACTGAACACAGTGAAAGTTCCTAGAACAGTTAACCAAAGCTTTGAAGTTTTGAACTTCATTACCTAATTTCTACCTCATAAACGCTTTGCCAAAGACTGAAAATGGTGGGTACAAATGGTACAATGATCGCTATTCGAATGTTCCGCAGCAAATTGAGGAAGAGGGACGAGAACAGTGTTCGGCAGGATCACGCGATATTGCATTCTGCTCAACAGCAGAATAACAACCATTGCAATCATAACAACAACAACAGTGGGACTGCAACCCCTCCTGCTGTAGCAAATGGAGGCACAACCATCCCGACAGTGTCAGCGACCGTAATCTACCCTCCTCCTATACCAACATCAACTGACGCTGCAGCTCTTGCCAATGGTTTGACCACGCCGCGTCAATTCATATGGCAAAACCCGGCCACACACCCATACGCATTGTACAGCAATGACAAGGTAAATATTTTGAAATTTCATATCTGGTATAGGTAGTTCTGTAAGTTATAAACAATAAGAAAATTATGTAAGTTCAGTTTTATATTTCCTCCTCTGCCATATCGGGCGGTGACTAAATTTATTTTCAACAGACTGTTACGGAAACATGCTATCAGATAAAGACTGTTGTTTCCAAGAGTTGATGGTACACCAAAATCGTATTTAGTAACACGTCAGGAAATTTGGCAAGTTGGTAACTATAGAACTGGAATCATTATCAGGTTTTTTGGTTTTCCGTATTTCCGTATCTATTTCCGTGTAAGATTCACTTTTTGCACATTTTATGATTTCTGAAATGTGGCTGCGACATACATTTAATGGCGTTTAGAAATCGATATAGCGTATTTTTTCCTGAAAGCCAACGTCAAGAATTCACCTTACAATCGATGGCCTCTTAAAATCAAGGAAGTAACGGTATTTTTGTTATGCTGCTGTCACTAATGTTTTGCTAACACTGTTACCATGTCTCTTATACAATGGACTCTTTTACTATAAAGACTATAAGTAGGTAGGATCTGATGTGATGTACTTACTGGAACATTGTCAGAATCATTAAATTCAACTTACCCGAAAAACTCTTTGTAAATCCACTTTCCCCACTGTGGGTACATTCGTTCTTTGACAGTTTTTTCCCCCTCTTCTTACTGGTGACCTATTTCTGCAACATAATGCAGCGCAACAATTTCGTACTTTGCTTCACAAATCATGTTCAGTTTAGTTGGAAGGAGGAGAACAAGCCATACCAAAGAAATTAAATCATGTGTATGTTGACATGCTCACTGATGTACATTGTGACCTGCATGTATCACTGTCTGTAGAGCAAACCAAATTAATTTTGACAGAAAAGTAGTGTCTAAGGATTATATTAATGCCCCGTAAGCCGTTTAGTTTTTAAAGATTACATTACAGAATAGTACAATTACAACACATGCAAGTGATCATAGGTATTAATTTCCTTGCACTGTGGAAAACAAAAGGAAATTCATAGTAGGACTTGAGGTTCTCACAGCAGTGAGTATGAAGATGGCTGTCATCTTAGATGTTGAGCCATGTTTGATAGACATTTACAATAGTTTCAGAGGTCCTTATCAGGGCAATGATGAAAGGGTGATTAACTGTCAGACTTATTTCTTAGTGTCAGAGAAATACCAGAAGTTTGTTTCCACCCCAAACTTACATATTAAATGAAGCGTGGCCCATGGTTATTGTCCAAAATACATTTTTATCAGGAGTCACTTAAATCTTCTCTTTTTTGAAAAAGTTTGACTGCAGGGTGTTATCTAACACTTCATAATATTTGTATATACTGAATTTAACAGGAAAGTGATATTTTATTAAATTGGATATGACCCACAAGTATGAACTTTTGCTAAACGTGTATGATTTTGTGTTTACAGGAAACACTTGTACATCCCCTCCCTTCAGAACAGCCAGGATTTTGCCGTGGATTCCGGAAGAATCTTCAAGGACGCTGGAAGCGCCTTGTAAAGAGGAAACCCATCAACGAAACATACGCTATCCCACCAGAGCTTCGTGATCAACTGAAAAACATCTATGTTTACTAACAGCTGTTCTCGCAACAGTCGTTGTGAGGGAATAAAAATGTAAATAATTGAACAGTTCCTGTTTCTTAAGTTTACATGTGCAGAGATTGAAGTACCTTGTTAAATTAAGAAAAAATATGCATTTTTAAACACACAAACACTGTAAACCAGAATACCATTGCAAGAAGCACAGCATATTCTTCAACAGACCAGTATTGTCGTTTGCTCATTGTTATGAACTTACATAAAGGCATTATGCCTATTTCAAAGTCAAAATTTTGGACGTCACATGACTAAAATGTCATTTGTATAAATTTTATATAAAATCGCATGCTCGTTTATGATATCAACATCGTCACTTGATTCAGTTACGCAAATGGACGCAGTTTGGAATTATGAGAGTTCGTAGAAATTTGACCTGTAATGATGAGATTAATGACATTTTTTGCAGTTTTTTAGGGAACAGAATTTTATTTCTGTAATTGATGTACTTTGGTTTCTCGCAAAGAGGTTTGCTGTTTGTGTGTCGACAAGCAGTCATTTGTCCCCATTCCCAGTGTCAGCTATGAACATTCGCATTTCTCCCTCAGTGCGTATTGAATTAAAATGTAAATAGCCCAGTGAAGCAGATTGTAAGCTCTTGACTAGTTGGGAATTTGTCTGGCAGGTTGACCAAACTGGAATCGGTTTGTTCTGTCGGAATTTCTCGCGGCTGGAAGCAAGCACGTGGTCAGGATAAGTGCAGATGTCTGTGATGGAATGGATGTGATATTAAATGCTGTAAAAGCGGAGCAGAAAAGTCAGGCCTATGATATTATTGTATAAATATTATAACCTTTAGTATTATTCAAAATGATAAATGCCTTCTACATATATTTTATGCTTGCTGGTAAAGAAGCAGAAAGTAGTAGCTGGTACATTGAGAATATTAAATATTTGTTTAGCTCATATTGAGCTTCTGTTAGTTTGTTATTAGTGTATTGTACAAATGAAAGCGTTGAAATATTATGTACCAGCATTAGTTTACAGATCGAAGGTAAAATCTTTTCTGTATTGCAGTAGATTTGTGCAGTGTTTGTCAGAATATTAAGTAAAAGTAAAAAGTAAATGTTCGCAATGCGGAAGATAAGCGACAGTTGGCTGTAATTTTTATGAGAATTTCTTCTATAAAATTTTAGCCACCCCAGCCAAATTTTAAATGTATTTGAAATTTAGTTTTAAATTTTTTATTTCTGATTGATCTATGAATCCTTTTTGGATAAGTTTGTGGATTTCAAAAATTATTGTTATGGATGACTACTTGTGAAGAGAAACTAAATGTGAATTGTTATTTATTATTAAAAATTTAAAAAAAAAAAAATGACGAAACTGTACTGTTAAGATCTATGTTAATAGTTTGTAAATAATTGTATGTACATATATTTCTTAGTTATTTTGTGTTTATGTTTAAGAACATGTCAGTTTCAATCATTTTAGTTGTGGAAAGTAAGTAAGATTATTGATTCAGGTACTAGTCATGGATTTATGCCAAAATATGCAGAGTTCTGGAGGCAAAGTGAAGTTACAAGAGCATTCAGTGTTGTCTGATCCCAGTTTACATAGTTTTGTCACGTTTGTTTCACCTAAAATTTTGCTGTGAAAAATGTGACAGTCCTACATTAATCTTATGTTTTGTTATTCCATAGATTTTAAAAGAAAAATGTCCATTACATAAAACCTTTGTTTTAAAATTCTCTTAACAATATCAGACATAAAGCATACAGACAATTTGGAAATGCTCTTTCTTAGCTTTTCTTTGCCTATATAGCGGACCATTCGTGACCAATTGGAGCTGCACAATTATTTAAAACACATGTATTGATGTATGATCTGAGGTTGAAGTATTTTTAATATAAAATGTTCATTTTTAAACATCATGCCAGTTTTCATTCATTTCATATCTGATCATTCCATTCTTACGGTTCTGACGTATATTTGTATCAAAATACATGCTTATTTCAGAAACTTGTAAAATAAATAAAAGTTGAATAATATCCATTATTTGTTTGCCTTCATATCCTTGGCATATCCTGATAATAAACTTTGTTATGTGTAAGGGCAAAGAGTAGAAAAGAGAGCTAAGATTATACTACCTCAGCAAATGAATTCCAACTGTCCATATATGAAGCCAGTTTGTAGAAGGTGCATTTTGGTTATAGGTTAGGTTAGGGAAGGAAGAAGATGGATATATACCCTGTTTGTCTACAGAATGTGAAGGAAGCCATGAAGGGAACAGTTTAATTTCAAACAAGGAATTCATCATTCAAAGTAAGTAAGAAATTAATATTGACAACAAGAAAAGCAGCTAATAATTTTCATATGGTTTTGTCAGTCTGCCCAACATTTAAAATTTCTTTGTATGTTTTGGTTATAGATGGTAAATATTAATTTGAAAATATTGTATTGAAACAACTTAACTGGTTATTTTGATTTCTGAATCTGGTTTATTCCCCCTGCAGAGGAAATGTTTGTTTTGAAGAAATAATTGTTAGATTACGTAACTTTGTTTTTGAATTAACATTTGTCACCGTTAACTAAAAATAGTAGAAATATCTGTCTGTATTTATATGTTACAATAATTTTATTTGCGTTAGGATGTTCAGTTAATTTCAATGGCCAAGATGTAGTGGTAGCACTGCTAATAGCCTAGTCTATATATTTTCCATGATATATAATATTGCAGATTTAGTAACTTCTATTGACTACTGCCATGTGTATTTAACTTGTAATGAGAACTTATCACAAGTCTGTTTGGCAATGTAGTTTTCTGCAATTATTCCGAACATGAAAAGTGTGTGGTGGTGTTGCTTTTTTTTATATACAAAAAGTTGAATCACGCTCTACCATTTTCTCCACCGCTCACAGCGCCGTCGTTTGAATTTTACGAAGTACCAACAATCACCGCTAGATGGCGTACTCATGTTAAGCGAATGGTGCTGCCACATGACGCGTGACGTTATTACTAGATGGACCAGTGGTTGTTAGCATGTCGCACGGTTAACAGAAAAGCTGTGTTAGTAGTGAACAGTCATCAAAATGGTCTGCAGTAGGTTAACTTTTTCATTTGTTTAGCGTCATTTTAATGGCAGAATTATGAGGGGGGAATAGGAAAAGCATCTGGTGACAACATTTTTAAATTTAAAACCAAAGTTGCGTTCACAAATGAAATTTCATGTAAATTACTCCAAATATCTGAGTACACATTTCTATTGCCTTGTTTATTATATGGGTATTATTATAAGATTTTAAGATCAAAGAACAAAAGAAACACGTAATTTAATTCGCTCGAAATCTCGGATGTAGTTAGTCAAAGGGACGCCACGTTTCATAGTTCCACCTGACTGTTATTCCTGAGGTTCCGCGTTCGAGTTTCGTTCTAGAGACAGGCCTCGTTACTGAGTTTACTCGTGGTTCGCTTCAGTCCTTACAGGCAAACAACAGCACCTTAAAGCAGGTGGGACTTTCTTCCTTGACCTTCCCACTGCATTTTCAATTCTCCCATTCGACATTCTATATCTTATAGTCTACCAAAATCGCACCAGTTCATAATATTTATCATAGTTCCACGCATTTTTGTTGTTTTAACCCTGTGAAGCATGAAGTTCATCATAATAATATTTACAAAATTTAGTTATACAAAGACAACACAATACGTCTCCATTACAAACATAAATTGATTAACGCTGTTTAGGGAAATAATCGCTGTTTATTCTGAGCATTATATGAAATATATAAATACATTCTGTGATGGATGTGACAGTAGGTGGTACTTCACAATTATTTATACGCAGCTGTGACAGTGGGCAGTGTGCTAGCTTCATTGGTGACCTTGGAAGCAGCAGCGTGGGAGTAGCTTCAACAAACGGTAAGTTATTTTTGTACTTTTGAGAGAACGTATCTAGATTATCGTTATAGTTACATTAGCAGAATTACAATGCGTATATCTGCTGGAAATGATAAATAATAATATAGTGGGAGAGACGTGGAAGGGGGGAAGACCCCGAAACACAAAGCACGAAGGAAGGTAGGCTGGAGTATATGCGTAAAACACTAATTATTTTAATGAAATTTTGTAGCCGTTCTCTGGACTCAAGGACTAAATATGCACGCTTAGAAACGCTGATATTACTATTGTATATATCTAGGGATTTCTTAAAGCATTCTGAATATTTTCGGAATCTTAGAAACTTCTAGCCGACTACTAAGAATTAGAGGTTTGTGCTATCAGTTGATTGATATCTTGTTATGAAGACTGAAAAGGGGTGGTCCGTACCTGAGTTTGAATTCAGTTTCCACGTTTGTCCTTCCTACCTTGACGCTCTGTGTTACACCAGTTGCATCGAGCAGGCGCATTGGTTATTCATTTCTTTGTCGACGGCCACATTTGCTAATTCCCAAATCATGTGACTAGCCGCATTAAATGATTGCGAGGGCCACATGCGTCTCACGAGCCTCAGGTTGTAACCCCATAGCAAGGCTTCTATATTGTGTATGATTAGCAGAATCAGCCCCGTATATAACCCACAGATTCGTTACCTTGTTTACAAGAGCCCATATCTTTATCCAGATGAATCCAGACCGAGTCCAGTCTTCATTTGTTGTAGGCGTTCTTCATCGAAAAGCGGAAGTGAAGAACACCACATGGTTCCACCATGTCCGCCTGCCAGTATTTGATTTAAACAAATGGTTCACATCGACTACAAGGGACTGGCTCTAACACGGCTTTGGTTAAACTAAGGAACGAGTCAAATACGTTCTGAAATGTAACTTTCATTTAAGTTTGTGCCTGCAGTGAAAGTAACGATTAAGATTTATTTTTCAGTTTGAGTACATGACAGTTCTAAATAATTTTCTCTAGAGATTTGAACGTAAGGCAAAACTTCGTCACTTTTCAATAACTGAAAGTACGAAAGACACACAGTCAACAGTGGCCGCTCTTCTGCTAATGACTTTCTTCAAAGTTCGGACGCAATTTCTTCGTTTCATGTCGCACAGAGCGCGGAGGAAGAATTATTGACAGCAAAGAGAGGAGCGTAGTTCCGTTTCTTGGCACCAGTCACCGTAGTTATCATTACCATCATCACCAGCCCGACGTTTCCATTTATCTTAATTTCACATTTATTATTACTCCGTCTCTCGTCTCGGCAGCGGCCATTACCTCTGCAGGAATGTGGAATGTGAGTTTTAATTAGAAATCATCCCATTTTTCGCTTCTTGGATGAAGGGAAGAGAATGTAATGGAAGATTAAAATGAGTTTGTATTGACAATGGACAGCTCCATAGATTGTGCAGCAAGTTCGTTCTTAGATTATATCTAAACCTTCAGCCCTATTTTACTTAGTTTATAGAATGGGGTATTTTTTTGCACCCGGTAAATTTATTTTGTCTAAACGTTATTAATTCCACACAATCAATCAGGAGGTGATTAAGTAATTTAATTTTAGGGTTAGAAAAAATTCGGGTATTATATAGCATTAAATTATAATGAGAGACGTTAGTGAATGGAATGTAGGCAAGAAATTGGAAGGATACGGCCGAGGCCTATTTGCAGGCATTGTCCGTGAAGATGTTGAAGAAACACACGAAAAACTATAATCACGATAGCTCGGTCGAGATTCGAAGGTGGTATTTTTAGAATTCAGATCCAGTGCGATGTGAATGCTGGGTAATAAAGTTTTGAACTCGAATTGAAAGCGTGAAGTTACGATGTGCGTAGATAAGGTAACCAGTTAAATGTGGAGTGAGGTAATTGTTTGAATTCTGTGATGGTGACCATGTATCTGGGTCTAACGCGACGATAAATCTTTATGATCTATTGGTGTAAGGAAGATTTGTTTGAAACGGGAAGGAAGTATATCATGCCCCAACGTGTAAGTGTAAAAAGAGCAGAATAGGAGAAAGAAAGAAAGAAAGAAAGAAATTAAAATGAATAACAGACGATTACGAAACAAAGCTAAGTAGAAGAAGGAAAATAAGAAGTGAAATGAAGAAGAATGGATTGAGGCTTCAGGAAATAAAGTACAGAGAAGGAAGAAAGACATAGAAAGATAATTAAATTATTATTTTACAGGCTTACTTAAATATTAGTTTACTTTACATTCTCCCATGTAAATCGAATTGAGTTTTACAGGTGAGACAATCTTTAGTATGGAATAGTATGGCTGTATGAAAGAGTATCATTATCCGAGTATGTTACAGAGGGGCTGTAGTTTGAGAAAGGATCAGACAGGAGTGGTCAAGAGTGTCGCTCAGAATGTATACGGACATGCCCTCGTGACAGCTTCTCATTGCAATCTGAGGATTCTCCCATTGTCTCTTTGTGCGAATTTTAACAGAAACAAAGGTCGTGGCAAATTCCAACAACATGGCAGACATACACGAGTTTAGGTAACATCTGCAGGGTGTTTGACATTAAGTTAAATGTGGGCCATAAATTTTATCTCTTTTCCTTGTGTGTGGGATGGTTACGATTTATCGGAGAGCGACCTGTTTTATCGATATGCAGAAATATAACATGCTGCTCGCTGTTTTATACGAATGTAAAACTTTGTCACCAGAGTCGAATGGATTTAGGGAAAATTATAACAAGGAATCTGGAACAATTTATTTAGATGTCGAACGGTAAATGACAGGATCGCAAAAAATATATAATGAGGAGCTTCATAATTTGTACTTTATCGGATATTATTAAGTGTTCAAATAAAGGAGGATGAGATGGGCGGGTCTCGTACAAAGTATGTAGGCTATAAGAAAATGTTACTAAATGTTAATCTGAAGGCAGTGAATAAAAGGATATTCTTAAAGTTATTCATTGTCAGGACTTTTTCCATCGTCTGTTCTTTAAAACCACGACGTTTCGGAGGCTGGTTCTGTCTCCGTTTTCAGGTGAGAGGTACCTACTCTGTTGGGTCCCTTAGATAGAGCTAGTCAGAGACTAAGGGACCCAATAGAGTAGGTATCGCTCACCTGAAGACGGCGACAGAACCAGCCTCCGAAACGTCGTGGTTTTAAAGAACAGACGATGGAAAAAGTCCTGACAATGAATAATATTAAGTTTAAACTACCGTCGTCAAAACCCTTTAGAACTGAAAAGGATATTAATCCAGAGCAGAATTGTAAAGAGAGATTAAAAAGAACTACGTGAAGACGAAGGTACCAGGAGTTTACGTTCGGATATGAAGACAAAGCATAAGACAGTGACTGTAGTTGGAGTCATAAAACTTGATGGATTTTAGAGAAAACCGCGAAGTTGTCTTTCTTTTGATACACGACTTATCTTCTTCGTCTTCTGAATTGTTCTTTTTTGCAGAATAATTTCCAGCCTTTTCCCTCACTTTTGTGACCATTGTTCTCATCCCGCAGCTGAAATCGTCAAGCAACACGAGAGGAAAGATAATTTGAATTTATTACAGTTATAATTTTGATCACTCCTATTAGCCCTTAATCTCGAGCTTACGATTTCCATTTTTAATATTCGTCGTAATGGAAGTTAGTAACTTTGTCTTGACGAATTAGACGGTGAAGCTGGTAAGAATAATTTCTTTAGTTCCATTTTTAATTCGTCTTTTCACCGCTAGTTTCTTATGAAGAAGAAAACGTCTTTTCTTTCAGAAAAGAAATTATAAACCCGTCTGGTGCTTTGAGCATATTATTTGTACTTAGGATGTTCACTGGCCTTTTGTATAAAGTGATAGTTGGCGTTATTTTAGTTAATGATTTAAATTAGTAATATGTGCAGTGAGATTAAACAAATATGATAAGAATATTTAAGTATGGTATAAAGTGAGTTACATAACCTAGTAGAGAACCCTTGATGATGGAGGCAGCAGTGACTTGTTAAACGTTGCGAAACTACTATCAGACTACACGGCGCTGCAACCCAGAAGATAGCCATCTTAGTATTCAGCATTTTAAGAACCTCAAGTAACATAGCAACACTAAAAGTCTGAGTTTCTGATACCGTAGTTAGTTAAACCACAAATAAATAAAGAAGTAAACCACACAACATAATGTTTTATGCTTCTATCTTGCTATATTAATAACGCTCTTACAGGAAAGACTTATTCTGATATATCTTATCTTTGTGAAGTAATTGAAATCAGAGAAAAGCGATTCTCTGCACCTTTAGGGATAAAAGTATAAAATATAAACAAAGCTGTGGGATCTGCGAATGCTTAAAGAATTGTAATGATACAAGGAGTTTAAACCAATTTTCACATCATTCCTATCTTTTGCTTTTCTTTCTGTCTTTACGTTGAGGAGAGAATTGGAAAAGGATTTTTCTTGCGTGGTTTAATTTAACAACAAAAAGGAACCAAAATAACTTTTTCCACCGACAGCCATTTCCTAGTCCAAAATTAATTAATTCTAGTAGCTGAGCGCCTCCGTGAAGGACGGTATCTAATCCTTTCCCCTTCCCCTTCCTCTCCCCTCACTTTATTTCATTTTAGTCACTCGGACTTGTTAATACAGTGGAAGATTACTCGAAGTAGAGAAACTTGCCGAGGTACTTGATAAGCATTTCACACACCAGAGGGTGTGTCTCCTCTAATCAGGCGCTAGTTTAAGACAAAAAAAAACGTAACCATAATAGCAATAATAAAAGGAATCTTATTTGAGACCAAACCTTTTAAAACAATGGAATTCACTTTGGCGTGTATAATGAGATTAACTGAGATTTTCTGTTTGTCTGTTCTCCTCACATTTGTTATTTCGCTTTTTATAAAAAACTTCGCTTCACTGATTTTCTTACTCCATCTCGTATTTCTTTTCGAGTTTCTATCCATCTTCATTCTGTATTCTGATTTAACATTTTCCATGTCATTACATAACCTAGAAACACATCCTGTTCATAAGATTTAACAATATTTTGATCGGATTGATTTTTAGGATATTTTCAGACGTAGGTCTGGAACGTAGTTATTGAAATAAATGAGAATGAATAATTACGCTGTTCTCGGTTTTATAAAATGGTAACTTTACTTAAACGATAAACAAGTAAAAAAAAACACGCGATTAAGTAGACTGACTCTTTATGTCATTAACACAGAGGTCGAAAATAAACCAGGGTAAATTTTTTTTATAATTTAATTATATGTAAAACGTTTAATAAAAACTGTTATATACGTGCAATGTATTCACAGTTATCCTCCATCATGGAGGCCGTCTAATGCATGTCATGGTGTCAGGCGTCAAACTAACACTTTATTATTTGAAGATGGCTGTCTTATGGGATATTGCGCCGTGTGGACTGATAGATGTTGACCGATGTTTCACAGGAGCTCCGCTTAAACGTGTCAGTATTAACAGATTACAGGGAGTAACATGACAGAAGACAGCATCTTCATATATCCGTCGCAGTGAGAATCTGAAATCTTATTTTGTTTGCTTGTTAGTCGCCATTAAACACTTTAATGTACAAGTTGATTTTGACCTGATATTTGTGTCTGTAAAACTGAGTACTACATTTTAAAATGCTTTTTACCTCGTAAAATTTGTGAAATAAAAGTTTTAATTGTATCAAAATTGGTCTGAATTTTACACTTTTCTGAGGAGAAATTGTGTGCTTGTTATTTAAAGCGGCTTGAACGATAAATTCAAAATAAAATCCTCTGAAGTTCCATCAGTCATTCACACTTCTCTCTAAGCTGTTAATATCGCATAAAACAATTGCAGTTTGTTAATAACTTGGATCAATAAGACTTATGTTAGTGTGTACGTGTTCTGAATCACTTTGCATTACTTAAATTAAGCCACGGATTGTTGCGGTCAGGGGTGAGGTTGGGAAGGGAGGGGATCAGAGAGGGAAATGGTTCTAACCCTGACTTTCCCTGTATCTTAATCACATATTAGATTTAATACGCATAATGAAAAAGTATTAATCATTTGCTTCCAAAAACAATAACACTGGATAAATGTAATATGTTTATATAAAATTATCAGTATTTAACAGATTAGATTCTGCGTTGTAATATGGCTAAAATGGGAAAAATCTCAAAATATATTCCAGTTTGTAATAATACTATACACACGCTGGAATATATGAATATAAGTGCGTAAAAATGTGTATGTATTAAACTAAAATGAGCCACGATCACTTCCCATTTCATACTTACCAACTCGCTATTTATACGTGTTTTTCCTTTCATTACTGGATGGTATATAAACTATTTGGTGGCCAGGATAGTTAAATATATAGCAGGCCTAATTAATTTTCCATAAAATTTAAAGTTGTATGAACAATATACGTTGAAAAATCATTTCATTGATGTCATGCGATGAATTTTTCCATGTAATTCGGTAATCTTGTGCTTGATTGAGCGTGTTTGATCGTAAAAGTAATAAAGTGATTCATCAGCTCAAAATTTACGTTCCAATATGAGTATTAAATTTTACTCTGCGTATATATGACGTGTTGCATATGGGATTTATTCTATCGAAATAAAATTGTTTATATAGAACACTGACGATTATTGCAATGCATCAAACGTTTTCACAAGTACAGTCTTGTTAACCAAAGTTCTGGGATAACTGTTAGTCATCAGAAACTTTAATGTATTGATCAAACGTTAAAACAGTTACCGTTGCTAAATAATCGGACTGTCATTGACGCTGTTAATTAATCGATCGATTGTTATACAGAAGTACTTGTCTTATCGACTATCCTTTCCGCTCGACCATTATTTGCCTATGAAGATATCCTTCAGTGGCGAGGACTAATGCCCTTGAGGGAATGAACTTGTATATTGTAAATGCTAATTAGCGCAAAACCTCAATTTTCAGAGGGGTTTCGTTCCTTATAAGTTTAATGCATGATTGATGGGGCAAGCTGAGCATCGGGGGACCTTCCCGTCAAAGTTATGCAACGTGTTAAGAGGTTAGATTACCCCCCGTGCCTTCCGCCTAGATGAAAATTTAGTGAGATCCATTTAGTGGGGACTGAACTAAAAAGTGATTATTAATTAATGACGCAGATTGCGAGGAGCATCCAGGCAGTGTTGCGTGCTGCATTCCTTAAGAATCCGTCAGATATTTCTTTTGGAGCAGCTGCCCTCGAAGGCGACCTCCATAATCTTTCCCAGTTGCTTTTACATGTCACTAGCAGTAGTAAAATTGTTGCAAAGTACAACTTACGAAGTTCCTCATAATGCAGTCTTTATAGCCTCCTGTCGCTTCTTATCTGTTTATATTTAAGTAACGCAGAGTATGTCAGTCCAATCTTTTGGCTTCAATACCCTGCTCCCAAACACCTCTATCTGAGTTCTTTCTTCTCCTGGTGTGAAAGGGCAGATTTCATACAAGTATAAAAAAGGCTAAAATTATAGTTACGTATATTCCTTCCGTCACTTCGTATATCTGCAGAAAGCCACTCAGTGACAGATGTGGAACAAACTTTATCGGTGTAATGTAATCAGCGAGTGGATATGCCAGTGTCGTCTGATACGGAGTTGTATCAATAATTTATTATCAGAATACTAGCGGAATGAGTTCTGTTGTCACAATGCGGTAGTGGAATTGTATTCCATCTTTCTACCAAAGGCGTTGTGTGTTCCTCCAGGAATATGCATTTTTCTGTAATTCAGAGATAACAGGAAATTTGCAAACACCTCCTTCATTAATTTATACAAAAATATATAATGATTAGATATCGTAAGATAAAATATTTTGAAGTAATTTATCTTAGGCTACTCTGATTAAGCTGAGTTTCTCTACCTTCTTATGTACAAGGAGCTTAACTTTTTGCATTAAGAGGAGTTCACTTCTTACAGCTCTGAAAATACTGAATGTATTTCAATTAAAAGGTTATTAGGAAGATTTAATTTTGGTCAGTACCGGGCTGAAGCAACGTAGATCTAAAATCGATTTTATCGATGTTCTCAGAAATAGTTATTTGTAGACGTAATGGTACTTACAAAACAAAAAATGTGGGTACTGTTAGTTTGTGCAATGTTTATTTTAAATTATTTTCGATGTGATGGTATTTTTAGTGAAATATAAGGGAAAATCATTTCGTGTTTGTTTCAGCTTTGCAAAAAGATTCATATTTACAATTCTATAAGCGTATAAAAGCCGCGTGGAATGTATTTGAAAAGTACAGGATCTACATTTCTTATTTGAACTACACATCAAGGGAATTTATGTTTAAAAGATTCATCTGTAAATCACACACCTCATCTCCCAGTGGTATACATGGTGGAAAAAGTTTCAGGGGACTTGCCAATGTTTAAAGAATGTGATGTTGAAAAAATTAATGATACTTTACATAATTTCAGGAATCTAAACTGCTTAAAGGAACAAGTTTGAAATTTCATATCACATAACTTTGATAGTTACAGTGCTTAGAGGAAAATAATGTAGTTAACATATCCTCATGTTATTTTGTTCGTAACGCAATCTTAAAATTAAAAAAGCATTAAGTGATATTACAGAATGCCTACTGTTGGTCATTTGCTATTACAAGCTGTCAAATGGATCCCCATTGACATAGAAACACACAATTGCTCGTGACCAAACAGTGTACACTGTACACAAACACCTTGTGTTTTTAGTAATACCAACAGCCATTGCGTCACACGAGGTGGAATGTGTCCTGAACGCTATCTATCGCCTTAATACAGAGTATTCGCCATATCCTTCTGATTAAGAAAGTTCCTATTATTACGATATTACGAAATGTCTACCTTAAATCCTGCAAGTACCCAGAAATGTACAATGTGTCTGAAAACTGGGTCACCAAATCAGTTGACTCTGTGTTGCATTTGTAGTTCCTGTGCATCTGTTTCATCCTGCAGACTCTAAGGCCAGTTTGACTTGTTTCCACATCGGTGATAACGCATATCCTCCTTCAACTTTCTCTTCGTCTACCAGATTCCCCCCCCCCCCTTTTCCAAGAGCAGATGCATTCGCTAGACTAATGTAAACACAGTGTGCGTAATTAGCAAAGCTAAACTAAAATTTATACGAGAGTACACAGGCCAGACCGACTTGATTTATGCTGCAATTCGTGAGCTATGTGAACCAATTTCGTTTTGAGAGAGAGAGAGACAGACAGACAGACAAACCTTCTATAAACTAGCGAGGATAACGCATATACTGGGCGTTTGGGATGGTCTAGATTAATTAAGTTTAAATTATTCGAAATGATTATAATTTTAAATTGCTTGTTGAAGGTGTGTATACTGGAATTTAAAATGGTAGGCCATTTTAGAGATACGATATACAAATACTATGTGAATTTCATTGCATGTGTTTTTGAAAGTTTATTATTATCATGTATCTGTTATCGTTTTGACGTTTCATGGAATTATACTTCATTTTGGAACTAATAAAATGTTAACGTTCTTTTTCGGTAACATCTTATAGAACAGAAATTAAAGACTATGTTTGGATAGAGTTGTAAGCACGAACATAATATAAAACTTCAGATAAATACTCGAAAACAAGAAAAGATCGATATTGATAATACATCGCAATACTTACTAAAGAAACAATTAAAATATATAAATGAAAAGTAGACTAGCGAAGGAAATAAAGTTGCATACTTTTCCATAACATAATTAGCAAAAGGAATAATGTTCAAGCACGCCAGTACAAGAATGAGTAGAATGGTATTTAAATTGATATTCAGAAAACTTTTGTATTCTGCAGCACTGGTATCGTCAGATAGTTCTTTCGAAATCAAATTACTACGCATTACACTTAGACAGCGGCTACTTTGTATCACCAAAACTACTGAAAAAGAGTTATTGGGTGAAATTAAAAATGAATTACTTTTGGATTTGTTGGTCTATAGCTATGCGCTAATGTCGGGAGGGAGGTTAATTCATGTTCAAATCATGAAAATTCCAATGTACAAATCATCCTATTCCAATTTTAAAATGTGAATTTGTTTTGGCTAAGTTTAGGAAGATAAATGATTGATATCGGCGCCGTAATACGTGGCCTATATGCGCGAAGGTACGGTTTCCGCCGCTCAAGTGTTCTGCGCTTCCCTACTTGTGCTGCTATCTTGCGGCGCTCCATACAAGTTCAAAGAGAATGTCAATATGACGGCTGGTGTGTGTATGGTCTTAGTTTCGCTCGCGGTGTGATGCGTTGTTATCGTGCTCAGAAGACAGCGTGGTGTGGTAACAGTGTTGCTGTGTCAATGAAGAAACTTCTTTCATTGCTATGCGGGTGTAAACATGTCAAGCAATATCGTCGTGGAGTGGTTGAGATCCTTACATTTGGGCCAGTACGCAGAATCTTTCATTGACAATGGTTATGATGATTTGGAAATATGTAAGCAGGTAGGCGACCCTGACTTGGATGCTATCGGTGTGTTTAACCCTTCACATCGAAATAGACTACTCCAATCGGTTCGTACGTTGAGGGAAGAAGGCGCAGCTTCTGTGTATTTTACTTTAGAAGAGACTGCAGCTGTCCACGAAGACTGTCAGTGTGATAGTTCAAGTGCTCGCTCGTCTAGAACTTCGTCCGGACACCAAGGTTCTTCAGACAAGGAGCAGCAACAAGGTGGTCAACGTTGTGGAACTGGCAGCAGTCCGGCTCCTTCTTCCGCTGATAGTGCGCAAGAGTTGGGCAAGTACTTTGACGAATATGAGGAAGGCAAGGCAGAACTTGTCAAGATTCCGCGGCTGCAGCTGAAACTGTTGCTGAAAGACAAGCTCACCCAGGACGGTATTCGACTCAGCTGCCAGCCGTATTCAACCTCGGTGAGTCCGTGTAACAATTAACACTTCATAAACAACTTTTGTTTTAACAGTAGACGTATGCCGTTATTTAAAATTGCGTGTAAGAAAAAGAGGCCGAATTACAAGTAATGTCTGCGTACAATTCTACATGTTTTAATCACGTGATTCATACTTTAAACAAGTAAGTAATTTTGGAATTAAAAATTGTTTCTGTGAAGACAGAAGCAAGACAGGATAGTGAATTGTAATAGACCATAGATTACGACTTTCCTCAACCTCTCATGTGTAACATTCATCTGCCTTTATATTTTACTATTCATATTCCCAGTAGTATGAGCTGCGTTACAGTTCTTTTTTTAAAAAGTAATGTTTCGTTTGTTTAGTAAACGAATATAATTTTTACCCACAATGTGGTTCTTCGCCACCCAAAGCTGGACAGAATGATTCTGTACCATAGAATGAATCAGTGATGTTGACCTAATCGAATACACTCTATAATCAACTTTTCATGCTACTTGAGAAGTTGGAAATTTTTAAACTGGTAAACCAATTTCCTCCATTATGAATCTTCAAGGCTAGTTGGTGTCGATATTCATCAGCTGCTACCACAGACTGAATACATTTCACAACATATTTTTGTAATATCTGTTTTAATGTTATCCTTCCTTCCTTCTGCACATAATATAGGTCTCTATGATCTCTTCCCCTCCAGTTTTCAACCAGAGTTTAATATACATTTCTGTAAATTCTTACAAGTTTTGAAAATATTTTAAAAAGTGTTTAAATGCACTGTTTTATATTCATAGATTATATAAGAAATTAATTTGGGTACTTGTGGGTTATCGGGACACATCGCTTTAAAAATAGGTTAGGTTAGGTTAATGTGTGTGGATAAATGACATATACTTGAAAGTTATTATATTTTATTTCAATAAATGACAACTAACCTAACCTAACCTATTTTTAAAGCGATGTGTCCCGATAACCCACAAGTACCCAATAATTTGATGTCCTGTTAACCATTTTAAGCCAAAAAGAACATAAAGAGATAGGAAAGGAAGAAAAGTTTGGTGGGTGGGGGGGGGGAGGAGGAGGAGAGCATGTTAATAGAAGGTTCCCAGGCAATACCTGCTCGTCCTTCTGATAGGAATAGATTGAAAGTGAAGTAAAATTTTACTGTCTTTGAAACCAAAACTCTTGTAAAGAAAGAAACACCACATGTCTCCATTACAAGGAACAACTGGTTAATGCTGTTTAAGAAAATGGCTGATCCCAATTAACACTGGGAATCATACTAAACCCATAAATACAAAATGCTGAGTTACTGACTGATAAAGCTGGTAGAACCTGGGTTTAAAGTGATAATCAGTGCTGAAAATTGTGTAGTTGACAAATGATTGTTAAATTAAACAGTCCAGGTTGCGTGCCAACAGGGGATTGCTTGAATAATTTAACTGTAATCTGTTCAGGAAAGACTTTTGATTGCGAAGTTGTGTGCCTCGTGCTACTATAAATCTCTTGGCTCTCACTGCAGGACGGCAATAATACCAAAGAGTCCTGATGTATTTGATACCAAATTATGTTGTATTTAGTAAATGTTAGACTAAATGCCAGTGCTGAAATAGTAGCCTAAGATTGAAATGTAGCTTCGTGTTGGACTGCAATTGTAAATTATGGCCAGTGACTTCATCTGATGGTGTTAACTGAATTTAATTTCTCTCCAGTGTTTTTACAGACAGATTTTTCTTGCATTAGTAACCAATTCCATGTCTTTCGTAACTAGTATAACCTTACTTTTTACCACAGTACTTAAGTAGGCTAATGAGGTGGGTGGAACTTGTTATGCATATTTAACTTTTTAGTCAGAAATCCTGGGGTCCACGGTGGCCGCCCGGTCTGAGGCGTGGGCCTTGTGCCGTTTGGTCGCAGGGACCGTAGGTTCGAATCCCACCCAAGCCATGGATGTTTTTCTGTGTTGTGCTGCCCTGTGTACAGGTAGAAGCCTTGCGACGGGCCGATCCCTCGTCCATGGAGTCGTACCGAATGCCCATAGATCAAGCCAACTGAAAAGTTGGGGACCTGTAAGGAGTACCGGAAAATGTACAAACATTGTTAAACCGGAAATCTTGAAGATGAGAGACCACTTATGAGACGAAATGGTAGATGGGAGGAAAATATTAAAATGGGTCTTCAAAATTTAGGATTTGATAGTGTAATTGTAGATGAGGATAGTGATCAGTGATGAACCTAGGATTCTGTGAAAGGTGGACAATTTAATGATTTCGTGTACCGACTGTTGGCTCCTCAAAAAGGATTCCGCCCCATGTAGCAAGTTAATATTTGCGTAGATTTACGATTTTTTAAAAGTAAACTGTAGTGAGTTTGTGAATACAGAATATCATTTCCTTCAAAGAAGTAACAAATTCATAAATTTATTACTTATAAGTTTGGAAATCATGTACCCTGTTTGTTTAAGCAACAAAATTGACTTCGTCATCTTAGTTCAGTCACTATAGTGAACGGCCGGACAAGAATTTTCTTTTCGCCACAACCAAGTCTGGAGCCCACTCAATCTTCCGACCTGTCGGTGAAGGGGTTACTTCCTTCGGGTGTAAAACGGCCGGGGCTTAAAACTAGCCACTATCCTCAATTTAGTACCAAGATTACGAATGCATGGAGCTATGCCTCCTCCCCCCTACGTCTGCATGGCGTGATGCTTAGTATCTACGTATCTACGTATCTAAATTTACAAATTTAACATGGTGATGGTAAAAATACAGTTGTATACCCACAAGTCCACACGGCGTTAACAGAAGACCAACAGCGACATCTTTACCTCAGATCTCATAATCGTATTTACTTTGAGAGTTTCGAAATGCATTTCTTAAACTTATTGAAACTTTAATCGCGGTTTAAAAGCAAGAATTGTCGGTTCTTTGTATATTATAATTAGAGTGCAACTGTCCTTAAGAGCCTAATTGAATTTATATGCGTATGTTTGAATATTTTGGCATATTTTATGTAATAACTATGGTTCTGTACCAGTTCTCTCTCACCCAAGAGCGATCCTTGTGTGAACAGTGATGTGGGACAAACACGTATATGCTAACCAAGCAATGTCGTACCGCGTAACAACTAATTTTTCCTACATCGAGTTCTGATACGGAACAGCTGTTCTGGTTTCTCCTGTCCGGGATTGGACTGTGACTAATTTAGGCTCATTCGTCACCAATTCACGGTTTTATAATCACTCAAGCATTAAACTTGCTTTCAGTTTTGTTGCTAGTGCGTTTGTATCATCCATTCGTTTAGAAGTGACACTTGACAAACGCCTGCCTTATCTCTCTCTCTTCTTGTGTTGCTCTTTTGTATTAACGCACTATTTTTACTGTTGAGTAGTCATTCATCTCTGACACTAATATCTAATGTGCTTTCATTCATGTTTGGGAACCAAAGTTGTTGTTTAACGATGGAGTTGTTTACATTGTAATGCACTTTACGCTGCAGAAAAGTTTGTTTTTAAGTCGTGCACTAACCTTAAGCTATATCAGTGAAGATTTTCATAATTGCAAGTGCAGGTAACAAAAGTTATCGACTTTCGAGTGTCATACTAAATCAGTATTTTTGATAAACGCTAAGCAACTCTAGTTAATGTGTCGTAATATGTGTATACCTACACTGCGTCAATTGTGTTGGCTAATATAGTTAGTTAATGTTGTATTTGATATTTAATTTTTGTATAAGAAATTATTTGTTAAATTATAAGTTGTCATGTCCATTAGTTGATAGAAAATTATATTTTGTATATCTGAAACCACATTAATTGTAAGTATGTTAGTTACGAGGTGCGATCGGAAAGTTTGAAGACTGTGTCAATAGCGGGCGAACCGGATGTAGTACGAGCTTCTGCCGCTAGGGGGTGCGGCCTACATTCATAGTGAATCAGTGTGCCAGCCGGCATCATCGAATTAGCATTTGTTTCTTAGTTACGGGCGTTTTGGTAGTGCATTACACCGACCCTCCTGCGATTTCGGAATGGCGTGTGCATCAAATTTTGCCAAAGACTCGCCAAAACGGCTACGGAAACCTATGAAATGCTAAAGAAAGCATTTGGGGAGTCCGCAATGGGTCGTGCACAAACTTTTGTGTGGCATTCACGTTTTAAAAATGGCCGAACCTCTGTCGATGATGACGAGCGTTCTGGACGACCATCTTCGAGCACAACGCCCGAAAATGTTACGAAGATTCGGCAGGCCATTCACGAAGATCGACGTCGTACCATCAACGACTTGTGCAACATTATTGGGATAGGCTATGGGACCTGTCAGCTGATTCTAAAGGAAGAATTCCACATGCGACGCATCATGACAACGCACCAGCGCCCACCGCCCTCAAAGTTCGGCAGTTTTTGGCCTCAAACACCATGGCCGTCATCCCGCACCCTCCTTATTCGCCGTGTGACTTCTTCCTCTTCCCAAAGATGAAAATTCAGCTAAAGGGAAGGAGATTTGAGACGATAGAAGAGATTCAGGCAGAATCGCAGATGGTGCTTGACAGGCTGACAAAGAAAGATTTCCAGGGATGCTTCCAGGCTTGGCAGCGGCGCTGGGATCGTTGTGTTCACTCCCAGGGGAACTACTTCGAGGGTGATGGATGAATTTAATACCTGAGATAAGTGTACGGGTTTTTATACGCGCAGTCTTGAAACTTTCTGATCGCACCTCGTATGCTCGTTAGTTTATGCTCAGTTATTCATTTGACAAATTTTATTTACTTGCCTGGTGGTTTTTCGCTGTAAGCAAGTCGAATTTTACCGGTTTTTTATGAAAGGGTAGAGAAAAAAATGTTATAATATTGAAATGTCATTGACAGGTTTTAATAACAACTTTAATCGAGTAATTTTATTTACTGTATTATTTTAAATGTAATAATAGCAAAAGAAATCAGTGTATGGAATATGACTAATTATACTTTTTATATCAGAGCTTGTCAAGCAAGAGATGTGTGCACAAATCATTGCCCGATAGCAGTAAATATCACCAGCATCACGTAAAAACAATACGATATTAGATACAGACGAATATGAAATATAATTTTAACCAAGTATTGAATGGTATAATTTAAGAATTTGTTGTATTAAAATAAATAACTAATAATATACAGTTTAACTTACACGTATTGTATGACCCGTATTGAATTCTTCTAAACCGGATTGAATTTGGTGCCTATGTACTGCTATTGTGGTGTAGCGCATGAAATTGTGTTTGTGGCTGTACTGGGAATGATGATAATCTTGCCTGATATAGCCTGGTGACACTCTGATGATGGTGTGATTGTGCCGAAACGACGCTGTTAAAGAAACGTCCTTTGTTAAAGTATAGATGGAAAATAAATACGAAACTAAACAATGTCACTGAAATGTATGCAATAAAGCTTTGTTCTCTGGTCAGATGTTCACATGTCTGGTTGAGACAGAGGCTTCCAGTGGATACATTTGCAAGCATGTTTCTTTAATGGTGTTTGTCACTGAAAAAATGGCTAGAGAGGTAGAGAGATGCACAGTTTACTTTGCTCTAGAACCACGTTTGTTTCTGTAAAAGGCGTAAAACATGACTAAATTTGGTACACAGTGCAATTTCAGTCATATCCTGTATATTTATGGCATTGTTTGAGATGGAAGGGCATGTATAAGGAATGCATTTTAGTCGGTAAACGGGGAGAGAAGAGACAATTTTGCAGAACCTAGGCATAGAAGGGAGGCTAATATTAAAAAGTATCTTGTGGAAATAGGATTTGAGGGCATTGATTGGATTAATCAGGCTTGAGGGTAGGGACAGGTGTGATCACGGTAAAGAAGTTAGGGTTCCGTAAAATGCTGGACATTATTTGCCAGCTGAGTGACTATCAGCTTTTGAATGAGGACTCTGATCCATCGGGTTGGCGTAATGAATGGAAGTGTGTTGAGGAACTTGATACTCTAATCCGTGGATATTCCTTCATCGGATGCTGTGCGTCGGCCAACAATTCTCGGTGCGCAGTTGGACAGAAAGGAACATGTCTGCGAGCCTGTTTTGGTGCCCGTGGGTCTGTTGGGGAGGCTTTAGAAATATCCCAGCGATTTACCATTTAATCCAGACGGCTTACTTGTTCTCATTCTTTTCTCTGTGGTCGTTGAAAACGTCGGGCTTTTGCTTAAGGTATTAATAACGTTGGTAGAGTTTGCAGAAATCGTCAGAATGTTCTGAGGGATGGATCATTCTCTATGTGGGAACAGACCAGAGAAGTTGATAAATTGATTAACTGAATGTAAACCTGTAATGAAACGATGATAGAACGGTTTATGATTATTTGCAATATTTTCATGTTAGAACATCGGATATTAATTAGTCTTCAATTAAATGGGAAAAAATACTAAAGGATTCAAATTCATTATTTCGTAACCTGTAATAATTGAAAGTGTCACAGTATAAACTGCAGAAGACAGCCTCCATGACTTTTTTAGCCCTTTTAAGCCCAGTGAATGAGAGGGAGAAGAGAAAGTTGTGAATAATTAAACAGTCTGCATTCATAAGGGGGAATCAGATCGATTTACGTATACGAAGGTTCCCAAGTAGTGCCTGTTCGTCCTTATGGCAAAGGTAGATCAAAGAGAAGGTAAGACGTTCAAGAGACATGATATTAAGTGGACTAAGGAAGGAAGTGGAGTATTTGAAGCTCGTCTAAATAATATTTAAGAATTTAGTCCGTACCTCAAAGAAAACAACACTACACCATTGCAGAGATCAGGTGGTTAATGGTATTTAAGGAAGTGATCGTTGTTTTCATTAAAGTCTTAAGAAACCCACATGTACATTCTGTGGGCAAAAACGCGGATTTGGTGGTTGTTGAAGAAGGTGGTAAGAGCCTACTCTGGTATCTTATTAATTTTATCTCTACTTCGCTGAGGACTTCTGTGTACCCATAATTTTGTTGAAATCTGTATCTGTGTGTTTATGGGCTAAACTTGAACATTTCTTATCATGTTTAAGCCCCTCGTGAGAATTTTGAACAGATATGGAAGCACTTGGGCACATCGACAATTTCTGAAAGCTTGTCACTTCTATAAATTTTCTTCTGATACTCGTTTGTTGCAAGAATGGGAACAAAATTACGATAACTACACTTCGCTGTTAAAACGGATGTCCGATAGGTCTGACACCAAATTCAAAATAGGCCTGGTTTATTCTGTTTTTTCTTTTATTTTACTCAACGTTTTCATATATTTTTCACCTATGTTGCACACGAAACGTGTTCTTTTTAATTGGTCTTAGTATTTCTGCGTTGATAGATTTGCAGACTTTGGTTGGGTCCCAGAGATGAGCTGAATTATTCTTACAATGCAAACCTGCTACTTGCCATATCCCCGGAAATTAAAGTCAAGTGGATTTAAATCAGGTAATCTCGACGCCTCTCTACCCCCGTCATGCCAAACCCATTGCTCCCGAAGTGCTTCATCTATCCATTACGGGAATCCATCTTGCATGAAACATCTGGTTTGCCTAAGTTCATCAGATGGCGGCATTAATGATCTCTTGGCAACTGGAAATGACTTTCCCCATTCACTGTGTCATTAAGACAGAAAGGCCAATGAAATTCATAATCCACGTGAAACTTTTCTTTTTCTGGACTGCTTCCACTTTGTTTTTGGAGAATATTTTAATTTTGTTTTGTAAATAAATAGTGTGCTCGCGTGTTACTTTTGAATATCTTGAAAGTTAGTTTTGTGACCTCATGTAGGTCTGAAAATGACCTATTCATTTATAGTAGCGGGTGTGGAACTTCAGATTTTCATGGATGTTACTTTTCGGTACTTGGAAGTTCCGAATTTACGAGTTTGTACGCTTCAGTGACTTTTTCGGGCCACCGTACGTGACAATTTCGCGAACTTCTTCAGCGATGCTCTAACTAACTGATTACTGTTCGGCCAGCGAGGCAGTTTATTTGAAATTCACACTGAGTGTAGTTACACTAATTCTGGATGATCGTTCTTAAATTAATCTTCTACTTATTTGTTGGTCTAGCCATAACGCCCACATAAAGACAATAATTTCAAGACGTTCTTATCATATACATTATTCAGCGAAGTCCTAAAACGTGATACAAATTTCTTAATTTTAAGATACTCTGTAGATTAAACTGTACTTACGATATTTTTGTTACAGATAATACGGAAGATGTTAAAATAGTTTCGAATATTGATTAAAAGTGACAGTTTTTTTCATTGTAGATAATGGCGAACTTCGTTAAAACTTTTGGTAGTTCATAGAAGAGTTCGCTATTACGTGTTACAACTTGGCGGACTTCACAGAGAACTTCTGTAATGTTTATTATTGAATTATTGTCGGTACACATTGTGCTCATAGCACCAGCCAGTCTTGGCTCGTTTCGTGCTAAAAGAGAAATATTCTTTTCTCTCTCGTAATGAAAATACTGAGTAGAGCAAATGGAATTTAAGAGAGAGACTTGTGTTATTAATGAGTTCTTTTGGGAGTATTTATTTGGCTATTTGAATTTCAATCGAGGTAATTATAATTTGAGACGTATTTTACTATCGTGTTGTATGTCTTTTGAATTTGGACGAGGGAATCTAATACATTTGCGGCATGAACTAAAACGATTTCCAACTTCATTTTGTGGTTACAGATTAATTAAACTCCGAGACTGTTGGACACTGAAATTATATTTCCTGCAAAAATATTAAATTACTTCTATCTGAGCATGACATGTGATGGATTAATTACTATTTTAGTTTGGTACGAGA
This sequence comes from Zootermopsis nevadensis, assembly GCF_977971745.1. Classification (NCBI taxonomy): domain Eukaryota; kingdom Metazoa; phylum Arthropoda; class Insecta; order Blattodea; family Termopsidae; genus Zootermopsis; species Zootermopsis nevadensis. The sequence continues at coordinate 6,757,866 of NW_028259144.1, read as the reverse complement.
AAGGAAACGAAGCATTGTAGAGAGGTTTTGTACTAATTAGTCCTGTTTCTTGAAAACCGATGGAACGATGTTATCACTGGATGTCCTCCGACATACACTCTATTTTAATCCTGCGTCACTTAGCTGCAAGTAGTGGATTTGTATGCGCAATAAATCAGCATCAGACATCAGATAATTATTTGCCAATATTTTGTTGTTTTTCTTGTTTGAGGAAATGACAAATAAAAATGTTTGAAAACGAAGTTTAAAATACTTTACAATGTGTGAACAGAAGTGGTAGAAGGTTTGAAATTGAAGATTATATTACATATCGGGAAGGTCTAATTATTATTAATTGGTCATGTGGGTTTAGTATTCGGATGGGGGTGAAAACTAGGATATAACGATGGGCTGAACGTGTTGCATGGGTGTGAGATACACAAGATTATGTATAATTTTGTTGGCGAATATTTATTTTAGGAGTCCAGCTGGAAAACTAAGGTGGATGTTTGTAATACAGAGAATGATCTTGGTGACGGAGTTTGTGAGGTTGAGGGGTGTAATAAACGCTCAGGGTCACGTCCAATGGTCGGCTTTGATATTTTTGGTGCTGAATCTTCGGCTTTTCTTTCAAAGGAGTTTATCAGTTAACTTATGAAGGTCGGTGAAGGATCCAAAACTTAACTTTCTATTCTTATTAGCTTGTTGAATGAATGGCTGTTCTTAATTTTATCTTATGATTAATACCACAGACGGTTCATTAATTTTAATACTGGAATACTGATAACGACCCGTTCTTCAAGTGCCTGAGCACTGTGGGTCCCAGCTTTTCGTTGGCTTGATCTGTAGACATTTTGTTAGGACTCTTTGGACGAGGGATCGGCCCGTCGCAAGGCCTCTACCTGTACACAGGACAGCACAACACAGAAAAACGCGGACAAACAGCAATGGCTTGAGTGGGATTCGAACCCACGGTCCCAGCGACCAAGCGGCACAAGGCCCACGCCTCAGACCGCGCGGCCACCGCAGACCCATATTAATTTTAATATTCTTCCTTATTCGTCTGTGATTAGTAACGGAAGGAGACTGGTAAATATTACCAAATTTACAGGCATAAATCAGAATAACATTACATTCATTCATGCTTCTTATTATTGATTTATTATGGTACTTACCCTTCCAAATAGCTTCCGAGAGGAGTTGATGAAGTCACTGGGATCTGATGTACTTTACGTATAGTAGCATTGCATGCAACTTGCCAACACGCACTAAAGTCACTAATATTTGTAAAGCTGTGTTCACATGCAAGCGATAATCGTGTTGGGGCGCGAAACAAGAAGTAATGTACATTGGTCTGAATTACACTGAGATTAACTTATTTTGGGTTAAGTTCGGTGGCGTGTGATACCATCTCTCTCGAGTTGTGTACATAAAATTTGGATTTTTATATTAATTTAACACGAAAGAGTTGTGGAAATAACACGTTTCAGGCGTATGTTTTAACAGTGGTGGTAGTATTTGTTGTGGGAGACTTGTGTTTGTTAACTTGTAATTTTGCTTGTACGTTAGTCATCAAAATTTGAAACATGCAGTGTAGATTTACAGTGATTAATACATTTGAGCGCCGTTTTGGTTTAAATGTGATACTAAGTATACTTATTAATAGGGACGACTGTAATAAATATCATTTTATTTATATCAGAGTTTACTTATGAAATTATTTAGTTTACACCGTATTTGTACTAAAAATTGACACTTTGGTTTTTCATCCTCGTAGTTCTTAGCACAGAATTACGGTGGCTAATGTGCTCATAGTGGTCAATGTAGCACGTTCATTTCAGATTTGTACTCCTGGTCGCCAGTACGAATCAGTTGAAGAGCCCCTCAGTGGATCAGAATCGTAGGTCAGAAAGTGAACTTTTAAATACGTCAACTAGAATATTTTATCAGAAGCTTTGGACAAATAAAAGGGAGATTTAAAAATATCCGCAATATTGGATTATTTTTATTGTGATCAGCGGCACTACTGAGGTATGGTCATGTTATAGCTCAAGGTCAAACATTGGCATGCTGCGAGTGTGGTTCAGCTGTCCATTTGTTGCCGAGTGAGTGTGGCGTAAAGATGGTTGCGTTTCTCATGTACCTATCTATACTTCGTGTTGCAGAGAGTTCTGTCCGAACTAGGCAACCATCTACGGCGTGATAAAGCCACTTTTTGCTTCTTCAGACTACAGAGAACGCGCTGCAGCGTGTTACATGTTTTTGTGCATGCTTTCAGTGGAGCGTTCATCGTTACGCCTTGCACACTCGGCACAACAGACAACTGAGCCACACTCGCAGCATGCTACCGTATGACCTTGAACCTACAGTGTGACCAGGCATCGGCGGTATTGACAAACATACAACGAATGTTTTTGTAATGTCTTGGGGTCTCTGTGGAAGATGGTGCCGTATTTCCTGTGGTGAACTAACTTTCGGTTACAGGTGTTGGAAGTCTTAAATGGGTCAAGGCCATACAGCCACGTGATGATCACGTCATGTGTGCCAGCTAGGGAGTGTGGTCACAGGGATTTTTTAATTACTGTGCTATTATGGTGAGATTGAGAGGAGGATATTGAAATGGGCCTTAAAGATTCAAAGTTAGGGAGGGTGTAGAGTGGATTAAACTGCTTCAGACTAGAGGACACTACCGGGCTTTTTCGAGAATTGTAAAGGTCCTTCAGTTTCCATACACGGCGACAATTTTTTCTTTTTTACGAGCTGAGCCGCCATCAATTTTTGAAGAAATACTTTGATCACTGTAGCTAAAATATATATAATGGTTACTGCTTGAACATTTATATTTAAAAAGTAAGTGGAATTCGGGCTTTACTACGCAAAGCTTTATCCTATATGCCGTTGTAGGCTGTATACTGTCAAAGTCACGCTTTTCCTTTGAACTACTTCTGGTCATAAAAGCCTGTATTTCGCGAGGTATTTCCCGACATTTTCAATGTACGTAGTCTGAAGAACAGCGTCACATGTTTGATATTTCCGACGTTTCGGTGTTGTTGATTAACTTTTCGATAATATGTCCAAAGAAAGGTGAATTGTATCGCTTACTTTAGGTACTTTGTACATCTTGAATACTGGTCAGAGGAAGATGTCGAAAGTCGAATGGATGATAAGTAAGTCTAACTCAGTTTAATTGGCTGGGGGATTACAATTATATCATGGAGTGCTTTGATGGTTTTTGTAGATACTAGTCAGCGTTTCCTGTACTTACATCATGCCAGAGAATGATACAGCTCCACATGTAATTTACTTTCTGGTTCTGATACATTTAACATGAATCTACAGGGCAACGTACTTTCCTGCATTTGCTTCATCCGGTTTTAAATCGAAACTGATTACAGTCGATGGTACGGGTTTGTGTATCAACTGAAACATTTTTGCCGGCATTACACGAATTCTCTTAGACCTTGTAATCAAACCGTTTCAGATACGAAATTACTGTGTGTCTGTATAAATTGTCGTACTGAGTAGTGAGTTGTGGCTGAGTAAGATTGAAAGGTGCTGACATGATTGTAGTAGTAACTGATAATAATTTAATGAATCTTAGGTTATTTAACGACATTCTTTCTGCTTCTGAAGTTCCTTTGTACAAGAAAACTATTTGGGAAAGTGAGTATGGGATTTAAATGTGGAAGTATTTTAAGAGACTGTTGTTACCAATAGCCTGGAAGAACTGGGGAAAAAAAAAGGAAAATTGTTGGTATTGATAGTGGATTTGTAACAGACTTGTATCTTCAATAAATGGACACAAATATTGATTACGTACCAAAATGGCGAAGAAAGGTAGGATGTGGAAACTGCGGCCCCTGAAAAGTAATTAGTCCGGCCCGCGACATTAATTTATTATTAATGCCAAGGCCTCGCATTGATTTCTACTTGATCATACGTTTCAAACAGCGTGTATTATAATCGATTAATAATGCAGTTTTGTACGGATAGTTGACAGACGTTTTTGCAGTAATGAATTTCTGAAATCTTGTTGATGTACACATTGTATGATTTTTCTCTGGAACAGTTGTTTTCTTCAAAGAAAAGTTTGCTTTCCCTTTTTAGAAGTCTCGTATAAAAATCTAGAGTAAGACAGTCTTCCTGTCCGCCCGACCGTCCATCCATGTTTGCTTCGTACGATTCTGGCATTGCTTAATTGCGTTTCCATCTACTCAGCAAATTTGTTACTATCTGTTCGTAAGTACTTGATTGGAAATTCATTTACAGTATTCCCAATTCCTGCTGACACTTTTTGTTCTGTCTTATTCGTCTTCCTTTGTCTCTCTATTGATTTAGACTGTTGGAGATTTCTGTACTGTGTTTTCAGGTTAGAAAGTTCCAGCCTCATATTGGAAGTACACATTGTCTTTCCAATAGGTTTATCCCTTTTTCTTTCTTTCTTCCTTCACCTCTGCTTGTGTTTTCAACCTTCTATTTTATTTTTACGTTCTGTTTCTTTCTTTGTTTCCATTAGTCGCATAAGGAATTTGATTCACTGCAACGGAGAAAGCCGCTGAAACATTTCGTGAATATTTACACAGTGACCGGTTGAATGCTTCCTCTAGCGTGCATTGGGTAACACTTTGACGTTTTGTACACAATCACAAAAAAAGGTTTTATTTTGTTTTAGTAGTTTATTCAGGTGTGTTTGCTGCAAGACTTTACTTGATTGATATACTGAGCTCTGACTTTATGTATAAGTTACCTATAAGGTCATATATAGTACATGCAGGTTATGTACATTTTACGACCAGGGCTTTGATCCGTGACAGTTTCTGCGAAGTAACAGATCGCTACTATAAAAGCGACTGTATTGGAGGTAGTGAAGGGTAGCGGACCCATTGTGTTAATATATTTATTATTAAAAACAATAATTTATAATATAGAGACTGCTTGATAATAGTAGAATAATAAAAATAAATACATATAATAAAAATGTTGTCAAGTGCAAGTTTTGGGCTTAGTACACGAACATTGATTTATTTATTATATTTTCAGTTGGCTATGGATGTACGAGCGGAACAAATAATTCAGTTTAATGAATGTCTTATCGCTGTATGTTTTATATATAATCTGTCAATACAAATTTTAATGTATCTAACTATTTCCCTTGTTTTTGTTAATACCATCAATGTGCACTAACGTTGTGTTGATGTTGAAGACATCCATTTTCTTAGTATCGCGTCGATGTGAAATTTTATCGGAGTTTAAGCATTTTTAAGACCTCTTGATGGCTGGTGACACTAAACAGATTCAGACGATGTTTTTATCCGATGCAAGTCTTGCTGTCATGACTGAACTAATAATTTTCGATATTTACCTAACGACGATCTCTTTTTCTGTCCGAACTGAAGCGACCGCTGTCGTACACATTGCCCGCATTTTCCGTACCGTCTTTTGGAGTCTGATACCTAATTTGAGGAACGAACCGGCCTTTTGAATAGACTTAAAAACCTTTACGACAAAGCCACTGTAGGCAGCAGTGAAGGGTAAATAATAATGACGCGACACGTGTGCATCTTTAATTATACGTAATTTCTTGCCACGTGGCACGTATTCTGACGTCGTTGTGAAGAGAGGCCAGTATCGTTCTGGTGATGTACATGCGAGAGAAGAATGCAATCTTTTGAAAAGTATCAGTAATGTGGGGATTGAAGGATATTACGTGATTCAACGCCATTTATCAACCCTCCACGCTGGGAACATTTATGCTCCTCCTGGACCATGCAATGTTTTATTAACATGCTTCATTGTCTCGTAAACCAATGAATATAATGGACGAATTCCATTTTCAGATATAATTCGTGACGTAATGGGTAATCGTAAACTTTCTCGATTACTGTCATTCGTTGAAGAAATTCAAACAGCAAACAGGTCATCTGTGCCAAAATAGTCGCAGAATCTTTGGAAAAGAAATTTATTGTATCGTCTGACCGGATAATTGACATTACCCCTTTTTAAAAATGTATGATATGACCGACTATTGTACTAAATTCTGTGTAAACAAAAATGGGACGGAACACGAGAAATTCCTAAAATTAATGGAGAAGTGAGAGTCGGCCATGTTTGTGGCGTATTAGAATTTTTTCTGTCTGTTAAATAGAATCTGAACCATTTTGTGGACGTTGCTTGAATGCCATAAAAATGGGATTTAGTTAACAAAATTTTATGATTTATACAGTCGAAAGCTTTTGCTGAGCCACAGAATATTCCTACGACATGCATTTTTTTATTAGTAGATTTAACACATTCTCTGTTAGTTTGAATGCTGCAACGCTAGTGGATTTACCTTTCCTGGAATTAACATGTCAGTATGCAGTTGTTGTACTTAAAATTCTCAAGTACTTTCGAGAAAGTAGTTAATAGTGAAATTGGCCTATAGATTATCATACTGGTTTTGTCACAGTGGTTTTAGTACTGAGATTTTAAGGCAGTGTGGGAAAATGATGGCCTGATGTAGTAATATTATTAATCATAGAAACCTGGGAATTATTGTCGTATATACCGTTTATTATGGGAGATGTAGTCGGTGATCTTAGTCCTGAACTGTCCACAAAAATATTATCAATCGCTGTTGCAAAATTTACTGTGTGTGTCAAATTATTTCTCATATCAAGTGGGATATCTATCAGCCACTTGTGGTGCCTTGTTAATTAGCGGGTTTCATAAAATTCGGGGAATTTGTTTATAAGCTGAACGACTGGGACTCCTTTCCTCGTAATTAGTTAACTGTTTTTTTGCATGAAAAAGTGTGTCTTCCTATTTTCGATTCTGCCTCACCAAGAATTCAATTTTTCTTCGACTGCGGAGCTGTGGCAAGTACGTCAGAAGAGAACAGTTACCTTCAACGTCATGAACTAGAACCGAACGTCGCGGTCGACTGGTTACTTCTTCCTCATATTCTTGAGGTTACGGGTTTAATCCTCGGATCAGAGACCGGTTATCCTGTGCGATTTCAGGTTCTCACAGCGGCGAATTTGAAGATGCCAGCCTTCTAGAATATTACGCCGTGAGTCTCGTGGGTGTAGTGCGACGTCTCAGAGGTGTTTGCTGCCTCCGTCGAGGGCTCTGAGGTGTACACACACATTTTGTGCGAAATATTAACTATTTTATGAATACATCTTTTTTGGGGACACGTGCGTGTCTTTGTCCGCGTTTTAGCGGTGCACTAATTATTTCCACGTGGGGCTATGACGTTTAACGCTACTGTCTTACTAGACGTATGTTTTTCATACTAAGTTTTATATTTACAATTATTCATAGGGCGAGTAGCGGTCATATATTTACATTATTCTCCCATTTACACCTGATTTTAAAGTTTATTATTTACTAATCGTCCTATTATTCTACGATTTATAGCCTGAACTGTTGAAATCGTGGATGAATGAACTGAGAATACGAAAGAGAGGAAGTAGAAAGACGAAGCATTCTTGCGTGTCCGAAGAACCGAGTATCATAAAACGTGCTTGGTCTGTGGGCGGTTACGTAATATCCGTCCCTAAATCGACCCAGTCTTTCCAAGAAATTTGTCTTGTGTCACTGTTTCGTGTTTGGTTCTGATACTGTATTTGGGTGGTTGAGGTGGGATTTGGTGTGGACGGACAGAAGGGTGACAAAGAGTTCGCGTGGCGGATTGTCCCTTCTTCAGAGGGACAGAGACCATTGTAAACATAGAGATCGCCGGATAGAATTTCTCCTGCAGGGTGTAAGCCTTTCTCTTGTTTTGTCGTATTGGGAGTAGAATGGCCAATGATAAATAGCTTCTCCGCTTTGCATCCTGCTTCAGGGAACCTAGTTGACTACTGCTGGATTTAGGTTCATAAAATCAAGAATTATGACTATACGGGACATGTAGAATGTACAGGGACGTGAGAAATTCATGCACAATTTAAGTCGGAAGTCCCGAAACAAAGACACGGTTTGTAGAAACATGTGCGTAGATGGGAAATTAATGTTGTAACGAATATTAGATAAATAACGTGTTAAGATGTAGCCAGGATTGGAATGGCTGAGGATAGAGTTAAGTGGTGGGTTTTTTGAACACGGTGACGAACACTTGAGTTACATAACAGCAGAGAATTTGATCATCCGAGTAACTTTGAAGTTGTAATGGGTTTAGTGCATAGTCCTTTGTACTTATGAGTGTGTGTTCAGCTGTGTTGACTGTGCATTGAGCTCGTGCGATCTAAATTATACGTATGCTCGATTTGTGTTAGATTTAGCGTGAGATGAGCTTTCGGTAATGGCTTGGTCGTATCTCTCTCACCGAGCAGAGAAATTCTTGTTACACATCGGCCACTGACGTTTGAATTTGTGCAGCATGTTTTTGAAATTGGGTGTTACCTTTCCCCACACAATCTTTTTGTCGTTTTGCAATTCTCTGCGAAATAATAGGGGTGTGGTAATGTGGGTATTATTCTGTCCACATGTTAGTTTAGTTTAACCAATGTTTGGTTATAGTGTTATTTATAATTCGGTTGTAAACATATTGACCTCACGCAAAATAAGACATGTTTTCCCATTTGGTAATTAAGATACGTTTGGCTGTTTTAAGCATAATATTTAAATCTTACAGTATGTTTTTGTGTAACCGTATGTCGTATTTAATTGTACACTGTACGTTAGAGAGGGTTTCCTAGTTAATTATATAAAAAACATTTGTCTGTTTTAACCATAACATTTAAATACTTACACTGTTATTTTGTGTAGTTGTGTTCGTCTTTAACTACAGTGTTGTGGGCGTTCTTTCAGAAATGACATGAATATGCTAATGTAGATATAACTCTGTCCGCCAGTAGATTTGCTTTAACAAATGTTTTGGGAAGTTTTAAATTTGCACATTGTAGATGTAAAATGGAAACGAACAGCGGATAATCCCTTCAACAGTTAACATACGAACTGCTCGAGAATGTTCGCATTTGGAGTAGAATGAGAGTGGTCAGTCATACGGGCACACACTGTCAGTCTGTTTATCGACCTCTATGCTATGTAAAATACAATGTGAAGTGTTTCGTGTTGTCCGCTTAGCGTTCTTCAGTAATCGTCTGAAGCGGAGTGACGTGATTGGCTCGGAAGTTTCAAATTGCTACTTTATTTTACCTGAGGATCGTCGTAATTTTTCAACAAGTTGTGTCAGAATTGTCTGCATGAGCCTGGAGGACTGGAACAGCTCTCGTGGCAGCCCATAACACATAGCTAATGTCGTTTCTGAGAGGTGTGCTGTAAATATTTGAAGAATGTCCAGTAGCACTGTACAGGGGCTGTTGCGCTGTTCTTGATCCAAAGAAGAAAGCGGTAGGTGAGATAACAGTTGTATCATTTGAGGTTTTCACAGCGGTGAATCCGACGATGAATGTCTTCTGGGTTGTAACGTCGTGTATTCTGGCAGAAGTTTACCGACATTTCGGAGGTCCTTGCTGCCTCGCTCATCACCCTGATTTCACCTGAGGCTTGTGATTGACAAACGGGCACTGGGACAGTCCCCCCCCCCCCCCGATTCCTTCGGTTTTCCCTTGTCACTACTTTTCCACCGCTGTTCCATATTTACTCATCTCACCTGGGGGATGAACGGTGGAACCCATCGAAACAAAGACAAATCCTTTGCTTATAATTAAATTTGCTATATTATTAGTGTTAGCTACGGGCTGGACGACCGGGGTTCGATCCCTGACGAGGGCAGAGGATTTTTCCTCTAGCCTCTGCGTCCAGACCGGCTCTGGGGCCCACCCAGCCTCCTCTACAATGGGGACCGGGGTCCTTTCCCGGGGGTAAAGTCGGCCGGGGCGTGATGCTGACCACTCACCCCCATCTAGTGCCGAGGTCAAGGAAGAGAGGAGCTATACCTCCACTCACCCCAAACGCCTACATGCCGTATAGTGGGACAAACTTTACTTTACTTTTTATATTATTAGTGTTATCAGACCTGTGACCTTTTTTATTTTAAGTTGTTGCTGTGTACACATTTTAATAAATTTAGCGCAGCAGAAGGAAATTTCCTTATGTTTAGTTAAGTCGGTGGTTTAATAGGTTAAACCTTCAGTGGACATATCTTGGTTATTGGAATGGTAGTGACTGCTTTGAAATTGACTACCGGTTATTCTTGCCACATTTTACACCTTCGCACCAACTGTAATTGATATCTGATGTCCAAAATCGGATCAAGTGTGAAGATCTTTTGGGGGTGAGCATGAGACATTACACACATATTTTACTCTTATATTTATCCCCTTTTTTGGACATGTTATGCAGATGATTAAATGGTTGTATAATGGCATGAGATTTCTGTGTTTGGGTAGTGGATGCTGACATGATTTCTTTCGTGTTTAACACCGTGCTTCTGCTCCATTGTGACACTCCCGTTCGTATGATTGATTGGTCAGTCTGTCGTGTAGTGATGGAGCAGTTATCATTGCAGGTCTAGTCGGTACCCCTAATGCAAGATTTTAAATCACTGCTCCTAATGACGGGCGTGACATTGATCCCAGTCTTTGAAATGTTTGTGACTTTTATACCCTAGAAAATTTAAGGTTACAGCTTAAATGATTGCTGTGTGATACATCGGTCGTAAGTTACGATCCATGGCAAGGCAGATTTTAATATATTATGCAGTCAAGAATGTCGTGACTCCTGAAATTCATCAAATTCTCATTTCTCTCTTGGGATACTTGGATCAGGTCTTGTCATCATTAAGATGTTTCAGTCAAAGCATGTTCATTTAATTCACGATTAATTAAAGATTGGAGTTCATTGGATGTGTTTTGTCGGGTAGAAGGAGGAAATGCCATCTTGTAGCCTGACTGCCCGGTTACAGTTTCAAGACTGTGTTTGTATTCAAGAGTATTAATCGGCTGAAACTGCTCCAGCATGGTAGTTTAATTATTTTATTTAGGTCCATTAAATTGGAACACCCAGTGTGCTGTTGGTTTTATGTTATGTTTTGTAAAATCCTAGACTAAAGGGTTGATAGCTTAGTGAAAGGATATAACACGAGTAATAAATGCAAATAGCAAGACTGCATCTCACCATGGCTTTCAGAAACCTAATTTCACAGAATGGGGTCTGTTACAGAGGGTTTAGCGGTTATTAAGGGGTCTTTTGGGGTGGGGGGTGTTCAGTAGTTCTACAACGCTGTTTATTTTTAAACGTCAGAATTGGTGAGTTGAAAAAAAATAATTACAAGTTCTTAAATGGATATCATAGTCCTTAAGAGGCTAAATGGTACTTAGCTAGTCAAGATATTACCGTCTTTTATGGAACACGATGGTTCATTGTAGTGTTCATATGAGCCTGCAACCGGCCCCTGTCCCGAGCCAGATTAATCCAAATTACATCGTCCAAATATATTTCCCAAAGATCCGTTTTAATATTATCCTCCCATCAATGCCTAGGTTTTCTGGGAGGAAAAAAACAAAACTTTTGTACGTGTTTATTATTGCCCTCGTGCGTGTTACATTCCCAGCGTATCTCTTCCCCGGTTTGATAATCCTAATATTTGATGAAATGTGCAAATTATTTAATTTTCTCCATAATTTCGTCACTTCATCCTTATTAAGTTAAAATATTTTTCTCAGTACCCAACTCTCAGACACCTCAATCTGTGTTGTTCTCTTAATTTTGTTAATGTCGTCAGTGTTCGGCATTAACTATCGCTGGACCATATATTACTTAGTGTTTGCATTATTTGAAGGACAGTTGTTTTAGAAAGTACAGTATCCGTTGCTACCTGTGACCCACAGATTACCTGTATTTTTCCTCCCATTGCTCTATTTAAATGGCTTCTGTGAAATGACCATAACTGTAGCTGTAAGGATGGCCTATTACTGCACAATTTCTAGGGCTTGGTGGCGAGGACCGTCGGAGGCAGACTGTGAAATTGTACAGAGTTACGAGTTTACTGGGTGACTGAAACTAACCTGTGGTTGCATGTAAGTCACGAATGGAAGGTCTGATACACACGTTATGTCAGGTTTCTGAAAGAAAAGTGAGACAAAGAGAGAACGAAACACGATTTGTGTGTGGGGGCAATAAAACAGTTTGAAAGGTACTAGACTTATAAATCCAACCATCTATCATTCTGGCATTGATATATTTCTACAATTTTTTCTTATTTCGGTATCACTAGCTTTCGTTGCTCTTTTTATGGCGCAGTGGAGTTGAATGTCGAAACAGTGAGCGCCGTGCTTATTATTTATTTTTATTATATTTGATTTGTATGTAAGCGAATAGATTAATGATACGCCCACACAGTACTTTTAAGAGCCTACAACGTCAATTGCATCGGCGATTATGACCCGTAGAAAGAGCGATATGTAAATATAAGCAGACGAGAGGTTTTTTTAAGTAAGCGATTTCCAAAGATTTTTTGTTCGCGAGCCAGCGACCCAGCATTTCAGAATTATTCTGTCTGACAGCCCATAGTTTGTCAGTATACTGGTATTATATTTTATTAATTGCTGTGTGAATAGAGATACATTTACAAGTACAAAATAAACTTAAAATTCGTCAGCAAAATTTACTTTAGTAAGTTATTAAAAATGTCTGTGTTTTGACTTTTGTAATGCGACCTATCAAATCCTCGTTATCCAAGGTTTGGAAACCCCTGATTTAAATGTTTTTGCTTTTCCAGTAGATAATCAATTCATGGTACAAGTAGTCAACATGAAAAGTAGAATTCGTTAATTATTTTCACAGATATCTCATATAAATTATAATACATCTTCTTCAGTATTGTTCGTGTTTCTGTGCTCGTAGATACTGTGTTGAGAGAGACGTAGCCTGGATGGAAGAAAATAACATGTTGATGGACGGCATTGATTCGTATACCAGGTGGTTGGGTTCTGTTATACCTACTACATTTTTGTATGCGTCGGGAACTGTTCCAACCTCCAAAATTTATTGAGCTATTTCGCTGAGTACATTTCTACCGCTGTCAGGTATTTCATTCAACTTTAGAGTATAAATTAACAACGTTTGTGCATTTGTGAACGTTAATTTTGAATCACGCTGTATACGTCACTGATCTTCATCAGACGAAGGCCTGATCCTTGGATGTTAGACTGCACTTTATGGTTTACCTGCTGGGGAAACTACCAAGAATGGCATAGAAGTTGAAATCCCCTTGTATAAAAAGAAGCATTTTTCCGCCAGGTCAGTAGACAAATAAGCGGACTTATAACACGACATCAATAGACGTATTTGTATGTGTTGGTGTTTTCTTCCTCGTCTTGGGGATGTTAAGAAATGCTACTGTAGGATGGTACTGGATTTGTACCACAATGCACCATGGAATGGGTAAATGATTGTATTGAATAGGAACTGCCTTCAATGTGACACCTAACTTTGGAGCAACAAGGTATTAAAATACATTTGTATTAGGCGGGTGGGAGTTACGCCATAATCAGTTTTCTTTGTAACAAAACAGCTTGATCTTTTTGTCACGCCGTGTTACAGGGTGTCTGTTCGTGAGCCGGGGTAAGACCTTGAACCTGAGGCTTATTATTGTTGATATTTATGACTTTGGATACGTAACTGTAAATGGGAGAACTATGTTAAAATGTACATTACCGAAGTAGTGTGTGAAGTCAGAATTTGATATATTTGAGGAATGGACTCTGTAGCAGAATTTTGCAGAAACGATAATAGGCTTCGACGTTTGAACTCGGAGAATTTCTGAAAGACAGCCGTGTGGGATATGGCGCCGTGTAGCTTCTCTGCCATCGTTGTTATCACACTCATTTAAACCTCCAAATGAATTTGTTTTAAAACCAGGTGGGTCGGTCTAGCGGTAATGCTTTCCTATTCGGGAGGCACCCGGTTGGAATCCCGGTCGTCTTAACATCCAATCCGACAGGATTTTAGTTGTCAGTATTTTCAGACGGCTGTGTCTTGAAACAGGCCGACATTTCATGTTTTTAAATCCTCACACGCAGTTTATTTATGATCATTTTCCCTTTTCATTTGACGCTAACGGGGGGGGGGGGTAGTTTAATGCAAGAATGTGAATATAGTTTAGGTCTGTGTTATTACATGAAAAACCATTTATTCCACGCGTGCGGCTTACTCATTACCCTGATGATGGAGGCAGCAGGGACTTTCGAAACATTGGTAAACTCCTACACGACGCTGTAACCCAGAAGACAACCATGTTCGTACTTACCGCCGTCAAAACCCCAAATCCAACCATTGATTGTCAGCTAGTATACCTTATTGTTTTAAATCCATCTAACTTTATAATCATGCAAGTGGAATATGTGTATTTTCCCCACACCAGTAAATCCAGCCATCTTCTTTACGTCATCATTGTCTCTCTAGAATTTGCTGAAAGAAAGGTTATTGCTATGTTAGTATGCGGACTAAATATCTGTCTTTGCACGAACCTAGTCTGGACATTTCATGTATAAATCCCTCATGAGTATGATGAACTTTCCATCATTCGTATTCAGACTTGCTACTGTGTGCTAAAACCTGCTTATATATGTAAACGGGGGTATATTCTTTCATGTACATGTGCTAGTATTCAAAACCACTATCCCTGGATGAAAGCGACATTAAGGTGTGTCTCATTACCTTAATTATGAAACTGACTCATACAAACCTATGCGCGGAGTCAGCCCAGAGCTTCAGACGCCTTGGATTTCCGCTTAATGTACCTTCCTATGGTAGAGTTTTTCGAACCATGACTGCAAATACGTGATCAGGTTTTAAGAAAGAAACCCATTGAAAATAGTATCGAGTCCCATGTATTCTGCCTTCCCTACCATTCATCCTCCATTTGCTTTACGTTTCTTTTTTTACTCTCATTCCGAAACCCGCTACGTGTTCTCAGTTCGCCTCCTGCATTTCTCCCCATTTTTTTCCGTATTCTATATTGTACAATTTTGTGTGTGTGTGTGTGTGTGTGTGTGTGCTGAAGATATAAGGTAAATTGCAAAGCTGACAGACAGCTTCCCCTAGTCCACAAAGATGTCGAACTTTTGTGTGCGAGCAATGGTAACTTTAGATTGCTATGAAGAACGTTTTTTTATCCTATGTACCTACCGCATTCCGTTGATAAGATATGTATTTGTGTTAGGTTATGTGGTGAGAATCGAATTGGCTGCCGTTTGAAATATTTCGTGATCAAAATATTCTATTGGAAGTTTGTATGCTTGAATTCGCACAAGAGCTATATGCAAAGCTTCACATGAAAGGATGACGAATTATTGATGTTGTGCAGGTTAATAAGAACGTATTTGGATATGAATCGGACATGGAAAATAATAATGATCAAAGATACGATGTTTTTGACGGCTGTGAAATCGGTTATTGTGTGTCAGCGTCGCAATCCAGTGGTAATGGTAATTTATTGAAAATCCAAGAATTGTAACAGATTTTCTCGTCGTCTTATAGCCCGAAATTTGTCTGGAAAGACTAAATGAAACCATAAAAATAGTTGGTTATATAGTGGGTATCCTGGCTGAGATTCGAACCTGGTATCTCCTGACTACATGTGTATATCGTGACGCTACGTGAATGTGTTTGGTGACTTTTCAGGAACTTCGTTGAATTTTGTCATTTTTAGAATTTAAATCGGTCACTGAATTGTGTGAGCGTGTCAGTGAATGTTGGTTTACACTTCGTTGTTTTGCTGTATTCGTGTGGTTAACGCTAGTTAACGATAACCCTATGACGTTCGGGAGAAGAGGATTGTGGAATTTTTCTATAATACTTCCTTCATAAGATAAAGTTCCATGACCCTTAGTTCATGTTCAAAACGTCAAAAATCAAAGGTTGCAATTTAACTTCTTAGTTATGAATTATAGAGACAAATGGAGAAGGTGTTGAGTTTTGTAAAATGAAAATAAGACGTATTGAAGTATAATGGAACCATATCGATTTAATGGCAACTCCTTGATTATTTTTTTTTTTTTTGTGACGAGAGGGAAAGATTGTGGAACATGGGGAAGAAAGTAAGTAAAGGGAAGAAGAGATGTCTTCATTACTGTATATCAATATTTGTCTTAAGAAAGTAATTTCTTTTTGCCCGTAGCAGGAAGAAGAGTGGGGACATCGTCATATGGAAAAATTGAGTTGGTAACTTTATTACGTGGTTTTAAATGGATACGCCGAAAAATTCGACAAAAAATTAGGTTTGCAATCAAGTTAAGAAAATAAATTCACCAACTATATTGTGTAAATTAACATTAAAATCATCACAATTAATGGACGCTGAAAGTTATAGTGGTGAAATTTTTTTGAATGTTCTAGATGGAAATTGTAATTTATAGAGGCATCCAGCACAGGACGTTGCAGCTGGAAAAGAAACACCCAATTAGTTTGTGTGTGGCCCTTTTGATGCCAGCCTGATCCCCAGAAGTGACGTGTGGTTTTATTCGTTGGTCCATCAGTCGCTGCTTCATGTCATCTGTATGCATGAGATTCTGTTATTTACTGGCTGTATGCCATATTGGAGAGCGGGGGATGATGATGATGGTGGTGCATCATGGGGAACATTGTCAAGGTCTCTGATGGTTCCCTTTAAACTCCATCACAAGTAAGGTTGCTGATGTTTGTTGTGTTCAGAGAGGAACGTCATACAAAGTTCTGTTTTCATTGGGACTCAAAACATGAACCTCTGTTTAATTTTCCTGTATGAGTCTTGAGGAATCACGTATTGGGCCCTATATGGAGTCTTCTTTTTACGAAGAATTAATTTATTGTCGATGTGTGGTCTTCTGGGTTGTAACGCCATATGGATTTGTAGGTGGGTACGTGCCAACATTTCGGAGGAACACATTGCATCTATCTTCAAGGTGTATACCAGCGTGTTGAAGGAACATCCTGTCTCCATATTCGTGGGAAAACTCGCACAAGTCCATACGGCGTCACAGTCCAGAAGCTGAACATCGAAATCTTTGATGTCATGGGAATCTCAGATGTGTTGAATTTTACGTCATGACTGTCGACTCAGGACCACGCGGTTTTCAGGAAAAATGTCAGTCTTGGGTGTTCCTATGAGAGATGAGATGTGGGATGTTCTGTTTCTCAAAACATTCTTGTTACTTATCTGGCTCAGCCTAAGGACAAGTGGTGTGCTCTTATGAATAGTGGGTTATTTTAAACACGAGACATTTCTTGACGAGCTGAATGACCTAGCATTTCAAGAAGGATTTTTCTGATCGATGGAGTTGAGATGTTTTGTGCTTGAACACAGCGGATGCTGAAATAGTTCAGTGCTGTGTTAATACGTAATTATGTTGCAAATGATTACCGATGCTTTAATGTTTCGTCTGAACGGTAAATTAATTTATATGTTTGCTGGGGTGTAGAATGTTCTCCATTCCTCCTGAACGCTGAGTCTTAGACGTCGAAAAAACTTTCTGTTCTGGTACATTGTATGATGTAATGATTTATCTCCCTGAAGTATAAAGCTGTTTATTTCTGAAGTTTAGGTCTGTTTGCGTGTTGTGTCGTTCTTGGGGTGAATGCTGAAGGCAAGTTAAAAAGAGTAGAAAAGCAGAGAGGAAACTGGACCTAAAGAAGTGAAATCGGGTACATGAAAAGGTTGATGGGAACACGAATTAAAGACGCAGCCGAGGCAGATGATAGCCATCAGTGAAAAATGCAGGGGGCACTGAGGAAGAAAAGAATGAATGAAATACTTTGCGGATAGGTCGTTCCGAGGAAAGAAAGGAGAATAAATGGGCCGTGAGATATAGTAAATTGCTGTGTTTTTCAAATCGTGAGCCGCGTCCCATGGCTGTATGACGTGCATATGCTAACAAATTATGATACTCTGACGGCGCGTAATAAAAAAGGTAGATTCATATCAGATAGTATGAATGAAGTTTAGATTTGTCAGAATGTTCCAATAAAAACTCAACCTCAACTACCACACATGAACTTCTTCAGCACAGTGCGAAGGAATATGCGTATTATAGGCATATTCGTGTGTTTTTTGTGTTCGTGATTCACGTCACAACTATGGAGTTCTTGCCTGATGTACATTTGGATGAAACTCAACATCAGACATTTTAATTTGTTTTCGATACCAGAGAAATTTTCTGATAAAGACAGGGTTCTATTTTAAACAGGTATTAAAGCATCTTAAATAATCTTAAATAATCTTAAATATTTCATATGTAAGATGAACTGTCACAGTTTACGCTTAATAGGATATGTGTCGCGTGTTTGGTAGGTTTGAAATTACAAACGATTATATATCTTGTCTGAACCGCAATTGTAGTGCTGACAAGTACGAAGATGGTGGCAGCAGGAAGGTTTTAGATCAGTGTTCGCTAAACAAACATGGCTCTTATTCCTTTCTTGGCTTCCTCCTGTCTACTTGTCAATGTTTTCTCATGATAACTTCAAGTTTACTGAAGGGGGACATTGATCTAAGCCCGCACTGATTAAAGCTTTGTTTCTAGTATGCGTGTTTGTACTAAAAGTATAAACCTAATACGGTCTGTGTTAGAAACTACTCAATTGGTCTGCATAGAAATATGGTATTGGCGATACGCATTAAAAGTTGGTAGATGAATTTAATTTTTGTACACGTATTCCAAGCCCATTTTACATTAAATTACATGAAACTAAAATGTAAGTTTATCAGATTTCTCAAAAGCGTCTCATTGTGAATATAATGAGTTTATGGTAGGGGCCCCTAATTGTCATTAAAATGTTTCACACGTTTTCAGCATAATGAATATTTAAATATATCTAAGTAAAATTAATTTCTCACTGTGTAATGCGGTTTTTGTACGTAACGTATTTAACCCTGCAAGATACTAATTTGCATCTGCAATAAATATTTATATCAGTGAGGTAGCTGTGTATTGCATAAATAGTCCGTTTGGATACTGACCTTTGCGTAGAGTAGATCATTGTCCCGCACATCTCTGCTTTTGTTTAAACCTTTCAAAGTTTAAAATAAGGACCCATTATAGTTTTATGTCATACGAAATGTTTAGTATTGCAAGTAGTTCTGCACATTTCGAATCCAGTGACGCCTTCTCCCTTCCGGGTTTAGATCTCATACGTCTGAAGACTTTTCCGACTCGTTCAATAACACTTCAGTTCTGCTGGCTACCAGGCCGCTTTGTCTGATGGCCTTACTTTCATGGTTCTGGAGATAATACTTCCATCACAGGGTACCAGATGTTTCAGTGTGTCTTGCAGGTCATGAATGTATACACCCCAGATCAGTTTTCAATTCAAACCATTCAGCCAGCCCGATTCAATCCCCTTGGAATCTGTGGAATACGTTTCCTATAAGCGATTGATTCTTACAGAATAGAGAGACTTATATACAATGTATGGGTTTTATATACGATTTTCGAAACCTTTGCTAATATAGTTAATATGTATGCTGATTTATAGTTGCCATGTATTGTCTGATAGGTCATGGTGTTGTTTTAGAACGTAAGTGGACTTTGTGTCGAATATAATTCTAAGATAAGAGTAATGTACAGTGGACGAAGTCTTTGGAAATTTGTTTCGGGTTTCCGCCAGTTACGTTTTGCTTCCGATCATGGCCGACGGTGGGATAATATCTAGATGTGCGTTTGCTTCGAGGGTGCTGTGGTTGTCAGGTATAGGATCGATAAAATTGTTCAAGCGATAAAACAGCTTAAAGTGACTTGTTCTGATAATGACGTCAGTGCTTCTGTCCCATTTACTTTAGGGATTGCTAACCCCGTAGGATAATCTGGCCACAGTTTGAATCTCAAATCGCCAAGGAGGCTGCTGAATTCTTCGGTGGCTATTATATCTCACACCTCAATATTACCAAAACTGGTCTTTTTGCTGCAGTACATGTTGGGAAGATTAGTGTGGTGCGACCGTTACGAGCGGCTCGTAAGATCACGACAGAAGTATTGGCCACTCCATGCTGAAAACATTTATCTGTGATTTCAGTTCAAGTCTTGTAGTGGAGTACACAGTAAACGTTATGTTTGTGTTTTGATATTTAGTTTTGTTGACAAAGAGGATTAATTTTGTGTTCATGTGATTCACTTTGGTCAAGTGCGTTTTGAATTAATACTAGAATTGTTATAAATTTTCTTAGAATATTACGTCACCCACACGCCTAGTCGATTGTCTTTTTCTGTGACAACACCCTTGCATTGCTTTGTGTTGGTTGGACGCAATTGTTAATGTACGGAATTTCCACCCATAAATGGCACCTCTGTTAAAGCACGTGGTTTTTCTTTGTACGCCACCGAGGGTCGTGTTACAGTCGATAAGTCGCCTTCAACCGCTGCTTCAAATTGTCACCACTTGCAATGGCGGAGTGTACAGCTGACGGCTGTATGTTACTGAGGAGTAGCGCTCTGTCCTTGATCACAGGAAGTGTGGGCGGGGAGGAAAATAGCCCGACATTGGAACAGAACATGAAGTTCCGTTAGTCAGATGTACTCCAGTTCTAAATACGTTGTGCTAGGTTACTGATATTTCTTGTGTACAGTTAATTTTCAATGTTTTTTGTCTGGTCCTTACACTGCTCCACTCCCTTGAAGGAGTCAGAGGGAGGGGTAGCAGATGAGGAACCATATACAGTAGATTCCGGTTAACTGAGCCATCGGTTAATCGGGGCACGCCTTTATTTGGGACACGTCTTAAAGAACAAACCTTTTTAACTCTTTACGTGGAACTTCGCATAATTGGAGCAGCCGCTTAATTGGACCAAAGTGTTCTAGTCCCGGTGTGTCCCAATTAACCGGAATCCACTGTACTGGTCATTCAGCAAACATTGTTCCCCAACGGCATTAATTTGTAGCTCGCTGTCTCAGATCCTCTATCGGTAATGTATTTGGTTTACACTGTACAGTAATGCGTTTGTTTTCCGTCTATCCGGAAGCTAGTGACGTAGGCGAAACGCGCTGTTTGGTCCCGGCTACGTACGACTGGGTTGGGAAGTAGAGTGCAAGGTGTGATACAAACAAAAAAACATTTGTCTTTCTACATTTCATCTGTTTTATCTGTTCACAATTACATATACACTGCAATAATGGGAATAATGCTCTTACTTCGTGATACTCCTTGGTCAGCCCGAGGGAAGGGACAGGGAAGGAAGATAATAGTTGGGTGGGGTGAATCAAGTTACTATATCGATCGCAAGAGAAGAGGTATTTGCAGAATACTATAGATGTGATAGAAAACATTAATTTTCACGTTGGTATCTGCAAGTCCAAAGGGCGTTTTAACCCAGAAGACCACCTTCGACAACTTTGTGCCGTCAGAACCTTATGTCTCACAGCTGGTGTTAATGTTGTGATGAAGTGTTCGTATAAACTTACAGAAACTGAAAATGTATGTGATCCCAAAACTGCAATTAATTTTCCGTCTACGCATTGCCAAAACATCCCTGTTGCTTCCACCTTCAGTGTTGTTATACACATTTTAGTGGTGAAAAAAGAGTACAATAAACCATTCAGGAACTCTGTATAGACAAGCACGCGTAAGAGCTGTTTGTGTCTGTATATAAGATACGAAATGCGTCACTCACTCGCTCGCTCGCTCGCTCGCCTTGGAAAGTAGAAGCGTTGTTCGCACTAGTTTAGTTCAAAGACGAGTCCCTGGTGCGAGTTGCTAGCTCTGTTTATATTTTGTTGGATTGGAAACCAGTAGACGTTCCAGTGCTTGTTTACAGGAGTCGAGTAGCAACGCACTGGTAACTAGCTCCAAAAGTTTGTCTTCGTGCTAAACCTGTATGAACTACCCTCAAGAGGGATTTTTCTGTCACTGTTGAGAATCAAACGAAACGTATACAAATAAGCTCTTTGGCTAAAATTAAATTTTTTTATACTGTTTCATTGGTTGTTATATGTAAGTTACCACTTTGTTTCACAGAGTTAAGTCATTTTTATAGGTTGGGATTACAAACTTTTAATTAGCATCAACAGAACTTCAGACAAAAAGAGGTTTTGGGACCACTGCTGTAAAGTGTGTTTTGTTTTCCTCGTTGCTTTTGAGCTGAATTCAGTTTTGATGTTTTACGAGCCAAATTGCCGGTCCACTAATGACACATCATAAAACCCAACTGCTGTTCTCAGTCTGAATGGACAGCGAAATCTGGAGCTGCCAACGGCAGCATGCCACAGCTACCGGAAAACGAGTTGGTCACAACACAGAACATACCCGTCTCAGTAGGTGGGTCCTGAGTTACGTTGGACACTTTACATTACGGGGACAATGAATGATGGCCAAGGATAGGATTATAGTTTATCTAAAGGATTGAAAGACTCGGTCGTGGCCTAATTTAAGGTATTGGTGGGACTGAGGAAAACAATGAAAACCCTCAGTCGGGATAGCCTGGTCTCCGTGTGCCAAAATTTTCTTTTACGACCCTAAATTTCACCAAGTGTGAATCGATTTTAACTTTTTAGTAGCAGTTTTCTTCCATCTGAGAATAAGCGTGTCTTGAAGGATTGGAGTAGCTGTGTTTGTATTGTATGAATAGAGATCATGAATTTATTTACGTCTTCTAGATCTCAATCTTGGGGATACTTTGCTGTTACTCTTTCTGTAGCCGGGACCGTGTGGAATGGGCGTTGCTACAAAGAGAAAGGTTGAAACCGCACTCGACAGACTACGCTCTAAAGAAGCGTATTCACTGGAGTAAGATGAGGCCATAATGTCGTCGTAAGACAAGAAGTTGCTTTTCATTATATATGAAACGCCAGTGTGCATATTTTATAAAAGCACTTCAGTCCTCGGGATGTCATATCTTTTGTTGCACGAAAGTTGAACAGAGTTGTAAGCCAAGTTTTTGACAATACGGGCAAAAATTAAACTGTTCCGCTGGCTAATGGATCGCAGGCACAATTTTATTGAAAATCTTTTACGTGTGTGTGTGTCTTTCATAAGAATTGTCCATAGTGCATAAGGGCATAAAGTTGGTGATTTTTTGAGATTTAAAACTGATCTTAAATATGTGTGTTAAACGTAAATAGTGTAATTATAACCTAAATGATATCGCTGTCAAGGGATTTTCAGGCCTATGGGATAATGCTTATAGTTCTTTGTGTAATTATAACATTTTAATACATGTGGATATTGATACGAAATATTTTACAATAAAATTTTAAATTGGCTTGGAATGACTTCTAAATACAGCAGGTTATTGGAAACGCGTATTGAATTATTAGCAGAGAAATTTGTATGAAAAACCAATCTTAAACGCAAACAAATAGGCCTATATCTGATAATTTGATTCTTAATATTATTTCTTTGTATTATTTGATTATTAATACGAAATGTCGAACGTCACGGGTCGAGTGTTAAATACACTAGCATGAGGTCGTCTTGATTTTTTACGAACGGTGTTATAAAGTTATACATCAAATTAGAACAAGCACGACGTAGTGCTAGTAGTGCAGCACGTGACTTCTCAGACCTCAAACTTCACAGGGACTTACTTCACTCTCGCGTACGAGGTGCGATCGAAAGGTTTCCAGACTGCGCGTATAAAAACCCGTACACTTATCTCAGGTATTAAATTCATCCATCACCCTCGAAGTAGTTCCCCTGGGAGTGAACACAACGATCCCAGCGCCGCTGCCAAGCCTGGAAGCATCCCTGGAAATCTTTCTTTGTCAGCCTGTCAAGCACCATCTGCGATTCTGTCTGAATCTCTTCTATCGTCTCAAATCTCCTTCCCTTTAGCTGAATTTTCATCTTTGGGAAGAGGAAGAAGTCACACGGCGAATAAGGAGGGTGCGGGATGACGGCCATGGTGTTTGAGGCCAAAAACTGCCGAACTTTGAGGGCGGTGTGAGCTGGCGCGTTGTCATGATGCGTCGCATGTGGAGTTCTTCCTTTAGAATCAGCTGACAGGTTCCATAGCCTATCCCAACAATGTCGCACAAGTCGTTGATGGTACGACGTCGATCTTTGTAACATTTTCGGGCGTTGTGCTCGAAGATGGTCGTCCAGAACGCTCGTCATCATCGACAGAGGTTCGGCCATTTTTAAAACGTGAATGCCACACAAAAGTTTGTGCACGACCCATTGCGGACTCCCCAAATGCTTGCTTTAGCATTTCATAGGTTTCCTTAGCCGTTTTGGCGAGTCCTTGGCAAAATTTGATGCACACGCCATTCCGAAATCGCAGGAGGGTCGGTGTAATGCACTACCAAAACGCCCGTAACTAAGAAACAAATGCTAATTCGATGATGCCGGCTGGCACACTGATTCACTATGAATGTAGGCCGCACCCCCTAGCGGCAGAAGCTCGTACTACATCCGGTTCGCCCTCTATTGAAACAGTCTTGAAACTTTCCGATCGCACCTCGTACAGTAGTTTGGTTATATATCGACTGGGATTTCCCATCTGGATGTTTTTGGTCGTATACCCAGTTTTAGCGGCGTTTCTTTGAGCTGGTTGCGTCAGCATCCCCAGCAACTGGATAGATGGCGGTAGCCCTAGCAACTGCCGTACCGACAACCACTTTGTACTGACAAGTGGGGAATCATCCTGATTGATTTGCGTGTTCTATCGCAATGTAAGTTAATCCAAACTCCCCTCTGAACGACACTTAGTTTAGTTATTGTCCTCGTGACTTTTGATATAAAACGTTCCTTTTGTCAGTCAGTAAAATGCGTGTTCTGCTGAGTGGGTTCAGCTGTGGTACCCCCCACCCCTTCAATTTGTTCCTTCTTTTGTGTGTCTAATTCTACGTCATTGCCACTTTTAAGGTATCACTAAATGATTTTTTTTTCATATTTTTGGACAGGCCAAGCTTGTGGTCGCCATCGTCTAAGCTTTCCAGTGGTAATTGACGTAAGTTATTAAATTTATGGTTACCTCTGCATTTGTAAATAAAATGAATGGACTTTATCGGTATTGATTCTGTTTACGAAAGCTCAGTTCTTGCGTTTAAAAGCGACATAATATGACGAATATTGCAAGAACCAACTGCGTATTATACCAATTACTTGCTGGCTTTTATTTGCATCACTAAACAATTTTCCGGTTTTATGGCACGTCACCAGTGGTACGATGTTTACATATTTGGTTAAAAAACACGATACTCGTAAATTTACAATGACCATTGAATCAAGATAAATATTGTCATTATTAAGAAACACTGACTTGGGCTAAACATTAGAATTCGCTTTAAATACGTTGAAATAGCTTTGCAAATTAGATAACCCTTTTATTCGTGCTATATCGTATTTATGTATGTCATTGTACAAAGAAGTTTATATCCCGATGCAGATGAATGTAGTCCACTATTTATTTCAATTTCTCAAAGTTCTGTATTTTAATATTACTTTTTTATTTATGTGTGGGTGTCCCAAATTTTTTCCTGTCTTGGTGATATCCGGAAAAAAGTTGTGTTCTGTAAAATCGACCAGAACGAAAAATAAAGACTGATTAATTAATTAATTAATAAAGCCCAGAGATTATGATACGTCACTGAAGCTGTTCCAGTCAGTAAATGATTTTGCCATTTGCAGTTCCCTCCAGCTTAAAAATCTACAGCTGTTGCTTCAACAGCTGTCTCTAACAGATCGCGTTTTACTAATTAACAATCTTCTAATTCTCTGTTTCCAGCCTGACACTTTTCTTTTCCATCATCTTGCGTTCTTCTTTCTCTTGTTCTGCTATTACATCTTTGTCGTTTCATTCGGATTCTAGCCTCGGCTTTTTTCTGTTGCGGAGTTTTTATTTCTGAAATCGGTAGAACTACTTCCTGAGCAGGAAAGCCAAGAAATACGCGAATAACGTTTATACTCGTAGTTGAAAGAGACTGGATTTTGTTGGCCCACGACACTGTCCGGTGGAGGGCTTTGGTTAATTCGGTGATGAACCTTCGGGTTCGGTAAGCCATCTAGTTAGTTAAATTCGAAAGAGATGCCTGATGATGGATGAGAGAGCTCTGGAGACGAGTCTTTGTATTTAATCGCGCTTGGAATCCAGAACTACTATACTCGTAACATCTGTCGTATTTACTTTTGTAGGCTTATATTAAAGCTTTATGTATTTGATTGGAGAACAGGAGGATAAAATGAATTTGTCGCAGCTTTCCGTTCGATATAAACTTTGTTCTGACTAAATTTTGTAAGAAAAATGTCATCTGGACTAGGTTTTCATCCAACAAACGCCCCCCCCCCCCCCCCCCCGTCAACAAACACAGACAAAGTCTCTACCAACACCGGTATCTGGCGAAATTGTTCTCTTTCATGTTTTAATTTCTGTTTAATGCTTTTTGCTCACGCATCCATCTTCCACTTCATGCTCACTGATTTGCCTTGATATCGGTTCTTTTTGTCGTCGTGTGATGGCATGCCTTTGTTCTCATTTCGATTGCGGACGGTTAATGACAGATCATTTATTGGCAAATTTGAAACACGGTTACCTTGTTTGTAGTAGGGCACACCTGCACAATGGCGTCTGATTGTAGGTTCCCGTTTGTCAGTCCGTGCTTCGATCAAGTCTGTTGATTGTAATCAACACCTTGTATTGACAGCATACATTACCGTCTGACCCATTACTAAACGTTGACGCATTTGGAATGTCCCGGGTTCAGATAAAGGCCCGAAGACCGGTTTTCCAGGAAGATGCACGGCTAATGCGCTACCGGAGTGAGCAGCGGCCTAGCAACTAGTTTGATGTTTAAAAGAGTGTTATGGGGGGTCGCCTTGGGTGATTTAATTTTTGGAACTGAGAACGTAGTTGTTATTGGGTTGCTTTTTAAATGGTACAGTCTGTAGCATCTAAACACATTGTAAAGAAATTTTCTTACTGCACTGAGAAAGCGAAGCAAACGGCGCGTATCACCGCTGCCATATTGCTCCATCGTAATAAGCGAGCAGGCAGAAACCACGAGGAATGCTTACATACTTCACGGTAAGTGAAAAAGAAGAAATTTCCAATATCTTGAAAAATTACTATTCCTTCTTTCAGCCCTCCCTCAACCAAAACACCCATCAGGATATCTTATTTGTTTCTGAAGGGAAAGAGGAAGTAGGGTTGGGGGGGGGGGGGGGCAGACGAAGATACGCAAATTGAAAAGAAAGGAGGCATTCCAAGGTTCGAAGATATTTCCCCACCATCCATTGCAGTGTCAACTAAATAGGTCTCAGAATTCGACCGTCAAGTTTCTGTAAAGCAGAAAAAATCGCGGAAACTTTTTTCATCTTCTGGTCTCACGTCAATATTCAATTAGTTTCTTCTCCGTGCATTGTTTTTAAACTGTTTGTTCCCTTCTCTCTTCCGTTCTTCGTCGGAAATTCTTTGTCGCACACTTGCTGCGTCAGGCTGAAAGGACAATCGTTTGGAATGAATGTATTGCCTTTCAGCCAAAGGAGAACTATTTTTCTTCAGTGGCCAAGGTATTTAAGTAAACTTCTGATTGTTTATTATAATAATAACAGCAATAATAATTGATTTACCAACAACTGTAGCCTGTAACAGGCAAGCAGAATACATTGCATACGTGAATACATTTTTTAAAAAATCTTTCACTATTAATTTCAATTTTTGTTGTTACGATGAGATTTATCTACTGCATTGAAACTTTCTTGTAGGCAATGCTTCAATCGTGGTAGATTTGTATTTTGTGATTTATTTTTGTTAATCTCTTAAAATTTAATACTTAATGTAGGTGATGACTGAGATTTTAAGTTCTTAGGTAGCGAGTCTTTTGGGTTGTACCGTGTAGTCTGCTAGACGTTTGCGGACGTTTCAGAGATACTTTCTGGGCGATAATCTGTGAGCATCGCTGAAACTTCAGAACTACCACATTACACGGCGCTACAACCCAGAAGACAGTCCATCTTCTTCAGATTGGTACACTTGAGCCACATTAAATACATCAGCGGGACGTGGGTTCAGAACCCGTGGTCTGGAGCGTTACCGCTTATCAGCTAGCTGCAGCTCCGCGTATTTTATTCGGCTTCTTCGTAAGAATTGAGAGGTTAAATTTATATCTTGCTGCTAGCCAACGTCGAAGTAACATGGCAGATCGCGACGTATCTACATCTTTCTTTACTTCTCGTATCCTCAGGAAATGTTTTAGTTCTTGCATCCGTGGTTTCTTACGTACAAAAGACACGCATTTCCAATTTCATTGTTTTCCACATATATCCTACGACCACAGACATTCCAATAATGGCCGTTTGAAGTTGTATGTCGATATACGAAAGTTATGTGAACTTTTATCGATTTATCGACCTCTTTCCACAGGCAACTGTATTTTTGTGATGAGAAGTATACCATTATGAACACCAGGAGTGTCCAATCGGTCCAAAATATTTCTGTCGCTTTTTCATCTGCGTAGTTCTGGGGCGAGTCGGTGAACCATTTTGTTAAATGGAAACATTCATTCGTAAGAACATTTCTCGGGCGTTGAGTATACAGAGCAAGACCAAAGTAAGATGATGTATACAATGGGGGGGGGGGGGGGGGGGGTTGGACATAACGCAGAATAGTTAAGTGGGTGTAGTGACTGGGCTACAGACCAGATGACCTTGCTTCGATTCGTTACAGGATATATTTCTTTGTCACAGCCCATCCAACCTCTTATACATTGGCAACTGGGTTCTTCCCTCGGGAGTAAAGTGGCCAGGGCTTAAAGCTGACTACCCAGCTCTGTCTAGTGCCTGAGATTAAGAATGTTTGGAGTTATATCTCGATTTCCGCGTACGTGCATATGGCGTGCTGTTTAGTTAAGCAAAAGGCATTTTTTGTGTTCAGCGTAATAATTCTGAGGTGGTGATGATTAAGATATTTTTTTGTATTTTGTTTACAGGGTGATTCTAAGCTCTGGTACAATGTTTAATGAGGTTTTTAAGGGAGATGATTTGGAGTGGAAAATGTCACATTTTTATTTTTGGATTCGACACCGTTTCCGATATACGACATTTGTACTTCGATATCAGTTTTGAGCTTTTGAGCTTTGAATCACCCTGTATAAGGAAGCCATAAGTTTGGGGACAACGCTTCATTAGCACAGGTCATACGACAGGGGCGATTTCGTTGTGGGAAATTGGTAGAAATAATTTCAGTGGTATGTATTTGTGCGCTGTTACCAGAGATACGAAGGCAAACATCCGTACACTTTGCAATGTAGTAGCCAGTAAATCAGTAAGCGAGACCAACCCCAGGCGGCAAAAGTTCTCGAAGAGAATTACTACTGTGTCAGAAACCACATAGTTACCGCAGTCAAGGGTTTTAACTTTTGTTGGCAGAACATCCTTTTCTCTGTCTACCCGTTCGAATATATGAGTTAGAAAATACTAAAACATCCAATTGGGAGTTTATTGTTACCCGCTGGGGGTGGGGGGTGCATTGGTATGAGTTTTAACTCCCATTGAGTTGGGATTCTGTTTGTGGAAACACTGTGAGGTTAACATTCGGAAGCCGAAGGTCGTCTGCATAACATCTAAGAATTCAGTTTGTACCTCAAAGAGAACATATTTTCCATTACAGAGATCATTTTTGACGCTGTTTGAAGAAATAATCGCTGTTTACACTGATCATCATACAAACCCACGAATGTAAAGAATACAAAATGCACAGCTTCTGATTATTAATGCAGGCGGTAAATATAATTACCATTGGCCTTTGAGGGGTTGATCCGATAGACGTTTTTATGCGTTTAAGTATGGTGCATTACCATACGTCCAGCTACAGGCGGATAGCTGAGTTTTTTTACACCCCACAAGAAAATGCTTTGTCAAAAGTTTGATATTATTCGAACTTTCCTTACCACATACAATTTCTGGACCCTACGTCACATGCCACATTGTCTGCTTTAATACGAACGGACGCTATATTGGCATTATTTATTTTAGAGAATTATAAAATTTCAAAGGTGGTTTGATTCCTACATGCATGAATATACATGAGAATCCATCAATTAATTCCGAAGGTACTAATTGCTAAAGATTGCGGACATTATAGTACTGTAAATTTCTGTGTACTTGTGGAATCAGGTAATACGGCCGGAAGATACGTATGTTAGCTTTTGATTCTAAATATTCGAATTTTTGTGTCAAATTTGGGTTGTCTCCTGTTACGTATAAATTACCAGCGGCGATTATGGTGAAATACATGTGTGTGTGTATGCTTACGTGCGTGCGCGCAGTACGACATTTGGTTGCTGCTGCAGGTTAGAAGCCGGTGGCAGTTTTGTGCTGACAGCTCGATAATTAGGCATCCATCTATCCCGAAAACCAATAACTCATCAGTTCTACTGTCATCCCACTCGTTTCAGATAACCGAGTAACGAGCGATTTAAGGGTGTTCTTACCTGTGAATCTTTCTTATTACAGACGTTTAAATAAGTCCTCTAACCATGGTCTTGAGTCTGTCCTAGTTTGTGCTAGGTTGGCGTGTACGAAGACTGGGTGACTATTGTGCACATCATTTATCTTGACGTCTTGGACAAGGAGCACTTAGAGGTTGGGGGTTTATATGTTAAGGGCTGCACGGGCCGAAATTTTAATATTTTACTCTGCCAGAAGTTATGATACTCGGACCCCACCCAAGTTCGACGTAATTTTGTTCCATGTCGATTGAACCTCGTTCTATTTACAATCTGCCCTGATTGTCGTATTGTTAGTACATGTTTGTTTTAATTCATAAATGCAAGTTATCCTTGAATATATTATTTAACTACGCTCTGAAACATCGTTTATTTATTTTTTATTTTGACGTGCTTTCTCAACAGATACGCGATGATAATGGTGGTGGTGATCATGAAGATGATAATAAAGACAAAGTTTGACTAAGGAACTTGGTATGAAGGCATATCTGGACATGGATATGGGGTTCCACCCATTCTAAGTGGTGATAAGCGATTAGCAGTGGCGAATTCTGGTCTAGAAATAGGATCATGCCTAAATAAGATATTATTACACCCCCGAACAACCTCACCGCGGTGTTAAGATATTTTAATAATATTCTAATATACTTGTATTGTGTCGTACAGTACATTTATTTCTCATTACTCGTATTTTAGTGACCGGAGGCGCGTTGCTAAACAGACCGAGGTGTACGCCACGGTCGAGTTTACTCGTTGGTATCCATTGATGTGTTACTCCCGTAGCCTGGGCCGATTTGACTCTTTTTTCTCAGATAAAATGTTAAAATATTTTATAGGAATTGGCCGTCTTACGGCGTGTTATAAAATTACTGTTTCATGTTATTTAGTTGTTGGGTGTTGGTTTTCTCTTAAGGGACGCAGCAGTGGACCTAGTTCGGTAAGCGACATAAACATTTTGAAAGAAGTTCGTATAAGACGTTTCTAGATACGTCCGGACTGAGCTTACGTTCCTTGTTCTTTTCGTCTCAAGTCAGAATCGCGCAGTGGCGTGTTAAAGTAACAGAGCTTCTTTCTCTATCAACCTGTTTGATGAATGGGCTTTAATATGCAGGTTGAAGCCCTGGGTAGTTGCTTTTCCTGCCAACTTTGAAATAGTGAGGAAGGCGAGCAGAAGGGTCAGAGACAAAAAGAGAGAAGATGGTGGCAAGACTGTGCGAAAGATGAAATTTATTGTAAAAAAAAAATGTGAGGGTTGAGTGAATGCAGAAGGAAACGTTAGCTATTTACTGGGATTTGAACGAGATTTGCATTCACGCACAAGTTATTAAAACATATATGGGAATACAAATAATACAGATTATAGGATCGTGTTTGTGTCCCCGCCTGGTTTTTCTTTAGTTTACCTTCTTATATAGACGTACGTACACAGAGTGATCCTTTCGCTAAGGGCCCCATACTTTTTATGGAAAGAAAAATAACACGCACGGTTTATACGTCAATGATGATCGTATGTTGGAGATACATATTTCACTACTGAAAGTATGAAATGGAAATTGCAGCATAATTATGGGTAGTAAACTAAATGTATAAACAAAGCTGATGACTAGTGTAGACAATAAATGGTAAATACAGAAGTTTTCTTTAAGGTACAGTTTAGGTTAGAAAAGTAAAACACACAACCAGTCTCATGTTTGAATTTGAATTCTTTAAATGTAAATAAATCTCTAATGGACTTTCAGCTAGAGGTATGGATTACCGATATCTTAAGGACGCATAGGATTTCTTAACGAGTTGATGTTGGTGACGGCGAGAACGTCGAGCGTCGCTTTCAACTGGTTAGGATTCCTGCTTCGTATTGTGGAGGTCCCCGGCTTAAAATTTCGGCCAGGAGACTTATTCTGATTGAAGATTATCTTGTACTTTGCAGTCTGTCCAGGTTAATGCCATGGAAATGGGCAGAGACTGTTTCTTTCCGCAGTCTTTCGGTTTCATTATTTATGAATCGTGCTATCGTTATTCATACTGATGGATGGAGACAGCCACGCAGTTCGGAAATGGTTAGCTCCTCCGAGGCTACACGACGCAATATCTCAGAATGATGTCATTTTCATGCTGTCATCGGACTTCATTTAATCGGAGTAACTGAAGCCAAGGTTGAATATACAACTAAAATCCCTAGTAGATCCTCATTTTGGTTCCCAGTATTGGGCTGCGTTATCCGCTCATTCCATCAGTCTAGTTTTCGAAAAGTGTTCTCACGTATGGAACCTGAGTAATGTTGACACGTGGAGGAAGTCTGAATTGTATACTAAGATTTTCTAGATCTCTTTGAAGTTTCAACGTGTCGTTACCACTTTGCCATGAAGTTTCGTTCCATGTGCACAGATGTTAGGATAAGTCAATAAGGGAGGGAGATATGACATGGTGTATCTAGGGAAGTTCATGTTTGCCTGAAGCGAAATATCAACTGCTGGTTAGTAAGAACATGAGCATTACATTTTCTACTGAATTTCTCTGCGTCAACACGAGATCTGAGATAGTGGATGAATTGAATTGCTATCGTTTTGCTGGAATACCTGTAATTACGTCCATCGAGCATGGGAAAATTAAATGTGGTGTTCGCTGTCGCATGCCTCTTTCCGGTGGTAACAGCTGTCACGAAAGAAGACTTACATGTGATCGTAAGCATTTGGTTTCATGGTATAGGGGAGAGGAAGACATCTCTCCCCATCTTGAGTCTACATACGCAAATATTTTCTAGTTGTAATATTCTTTGTTTTTTCCCGTTTCCACCCAAAAAACACATGTTAAAATAAAGGCTTTACATATAACACAATTTGCTTGGGAGTCTGGCGTCTTTTACGTATACAGTTGTAGGCAAACCCGCTCCACCTATCGTCACGATAAGTTGCCTATGCACCAAGGCGCTCTCTTCATAAAGCATAACCTACGTGGTGGTAGCTCCTTTTAGATCATATGGCGCTCACAAGGGACCGTTCTTCTCCCACCCCCAACCCCCGCACCTTTTTATATTCCATATACGTAGACGCTACTGCTCTTGCCGTATAGGTCCTTAATGGACTTTCGTGTCACGTTTTATGATACAACAAAATATGAAAATATATGCACCGTATTTAAGCTTTATAAACCCTCCGTAGCCCAGGTTACCGCTGCCTATACGCACTCTTAGGACTCTTATTGGCTGTAAGAGGGGAGAGTCGTTTTATGGTTGGTGGCGCTGCAGTGAAGGTATGAATTTTTGGTTTGTTTTATGCTTCTGTGTGTGTGTGCTCGTACTGCAGGTCTCCTGTCAAATTTTTAAAATGTTTCTCTTACCTGTTCTTGAGTGAAGTTACGGAGCTGTGTGTGATGACTTGAGGTCTTGTTCTTCCGGGTTTTATGGTTTAAAGGCTTCAGAAAAACAAGATTGAATTATAAAAGAAGTGTTCCCATCTGACGCTACATATTTTATGAAGAAAGGAATTTAAATTTAGAATTTAATGTCCGTGATCTCAATTATCCTTTCCAGTATTTTAAGTCTCGTCCAAGGAGTCCTACCAAAATGTCTATAGATCAAGCCAGCGAAAAGTTGGGACCCGCAGTGCTCAGGAACTTGAAGAACGGGTCGTCCCAGTATCCCAGTATCCAGTATTTTAAGTAAATCATAATAAATATTCTATTGCTTTAGACCAGCGACTAAATCTTTCATCCTTTTAGGGAAGGCGAAATATAGTAAGGGATTCCCTCGAAAAAGGTAATATCGGTTGTTTGTTTGACTTATTTAACGGGAAAATTCAGTACTGTTCTGGACTTGTACTGAATTTTTTTGGTATTAACAAGTTAGAATAAATTGCGGTTATTTTAATGCTGAACTTGATTGAGAAGCCGTGATTCGCTTAGATACAGTTTTCAGTGCATAGGACTATAAAGCTCGTTTGACTCTGCTTTTGTTACTTATGCCCCGATATCCCAAGTGTCCGTTAACCCCTTAACCTGTCACACAGTTGTGATTAGCGCGTCTGTGTTTTATTTGAGCTGAGAAACGCTGCATTTCAGATGCTCTGTTACTGTTATGGAGCTCTGTAATAGATCTTTTTTGTCGTATTTGTATATGCTTGTTCATTTACTTCACGTCCATCTTCTAGCAAGATCTCTCAATCGAGAAGATGAAGATAATGCTTATGATGATTTCTTTCTGTTTCAGGTGAGTACCCGTGTCTTGATGGTTCGTGGGATCATGGTACTGGTAGGTGAAATAGTACTTATTGCAAAAGGGGAGTTATATAGGAGTACAGAATAACGCAGATAATATGGATGTATTTAGGCTAATTGATTTATCACATAATTTGCCGCCGAATCACAATTTTTACGCTATTTTACATGTTTAAGTAAACCAAAAGATTTTTCACGTGGTGGTATTCTGGGTTGTGACACTCTGTAGACGGTCCCCATTTTAGGATATCTTTGAAGATGGAGGCAATATGTTCCTCGGAAACGTCTGAATACTCCAAACAATTAGTACTTTGTCACAATAATAACTTTCTTTTTGTTATGTGCTCAGAAGTTTAAACAGTGTCGTCAAATAACCTAATAATTACTCGAATTTTATTTTATTTTTTACGTAGTTACCTAACAGTTAAGTGTACACAGCGTTAAACAATGCGAGTGCAGTTAAATAGAATAAAGGTACATAAACAAACAGGAGTGAGTATGTAAATAAATAATTCCCAAATAAAATAGTCAGAGAAGTGAAGTACATTAAGGGAAGGGAAATATATGTAAGGAAAATACAATTTTAAATACATAAAATTAAATACGTATGCGCTTGAAGTTACAAGGGAAGTAAATGAATAGTGAAATAACTGTGTAGATAAAAATAAAAGGTAATTACGTAAAATCGATGAAATTCATTAATGAAAGTAAATTGACAAGTAAATTAAAATGTAAGTACGTGTAAGATTATTAGGTTGTTAAGATCAAATGAAAATG
Organism: Zootermopsis nevadensis; assembly: GCF_977971745.1. Classification (NCBI taxonomy): domain Eukaryota; kingdom Metazoa; phylum Arthropoda; class Insecta; order Blattodea; family Termopsidae; genus Zootermopsis; species Zootermopsis nevadensis. The sequence goes on along the minus strand of NW_028259144.1, from coordinate 6,722,599 downwards.
GATATAAGTAAAAAAATGAGAATAATTCGATAAATAAATAACGGAATATACCAGTTTGCACCGAAGAATAAATATTCATCAGTGTCCTGAACACTAAATTTACCACAGGGATTGACATCAAGATATGTTGCGCTGAATTTCTCATTACATAACCCGTAGCATTCATCCGTTGCCTCCGGTTCGTTTGACTACACTTTTGCGGTCCGTTTTATACCTGCTTTCCGGAGCCCCAAAATACCCGGGAGCAATAACAGTTCCAGTTTCAATATTTACCTTTTCCTGCTGAGAAAAGCCTTCTTTATCATCGAAACTTTCCACCTTCCTTCATTCTCCCCCTCCTCAACCCGCCAAACACTATTTTCCCTCTTCTCTGGGGAAATCTATGAATGTGTCAGTTGGTACTTCCCGCGTTTCTCGTTCGATGATCCAGGCGTGAAGTAATCGCTGGCGACAGCAAGGAGAATTGTAATGGTGTGGGGTGTGTTTCAGCCAGACCCCTGTACAAGGCTGCAGGGGTAAACACCCTCATCATACTTCGCGAAACGTATTAACGAAAGTTTCAGTAAACTTATCTGAATATATGTCTAATTGTGAGAGGATTCCCTAAATTGACCCGTAATTTTGCAACTTCAGATATAGTAGAAGCGCCTCCATAAAGCATGTACATTTTCTGTATTACGGTCTTAGACCTCTACAGTGTGTAAGATGTAATTTGACTGGAAATTTGTGAGAAAACATGGTAGGTCTTGAATTGGAGTCCTGGGTGCAAGAACCAGGTCTATCAGTACATTTATCGGAAGAAACATTTACGTGCTTGTGATATAAGTTTGCTTCCTAACTCATCTCATGTAATGTCAACTGTCTTACTTAATTCAAACACGAACATAGCTGATTTTTCGCTACGGGAGACCGTACGAAACTAAAAAATTGATTTTATTTGGTTCTGTCATTAGCTCTCTGAATTATTTGAGGCTGGTTATAAAGTGCAGATTCGACTTTTATTTAATGCACATAAAAGTTACGCGCCGTCGCCATATTTGTGATTTTTAACACACAAGAAGTGTTACAAATTACGTTAAATTACGATTATAATATCCCTCTATGCAAAGTTTCACACGACTGGTTGCAGCGTTGGTGACTTCTAATAAAATGGCAAATATTTCTCGCAGTCGCCATGTTGTTATTTGTTAAAATTATTTAAATGCTAATACTTTTCTTTGTTTCTTTTCCTTTCCTCCCTTTTCCTTTATTATTTCGTTCCGTTACATATTCTCTAGTGTATTTTCGCATGGTAGATCTGCAGCGTCTCGCGGTTCAACCATCATTTGTTCTTTGTACGGCAGTAACATGTAGCCAACCGATCCCCGACATAGGGCTTGTAGTGAACGCGGATTATACGGATCATTTAACTAGATCCTGAACGTGGCTTTCGGGCTCGTTCGTTCGTTTCTTCTGTTGGGGTAGGCAATTGTTTACACATTTATAGAGGCAGTCTTCCAGAGGCTCAAGCTGCAATTGCAGAACGTCTTGGTTTGAGAAAGTAAACAATTCTGCTCCCTCATTGTACCTGCAGGGTCTGTTTATATTCATCCCTTTTCATGAGTTTGCGTCAATCATGGGCCATTGCCTACTGAATTGTAGGATAGTTGAGAGCGGGATGCCAAGGAGGATACAGCAGGCTGGACAAAAAAATGTAATGACGAGATTTGTAATTTGTGTGTCTCACCAAATATTATTAGAGTTCTGAAGTTTTATATGACCCAAGATCGTGACATGGTATGAAACTGTTGAAAAGGAAATGTATCCTTATTGAATGTAAACTAACAACACGGGATACAGTGGTAAATATATGTAACACCCGCTTTAACAGTAACTCTTTGCGTTCTCCTTCACAGTGCATTTGTGGAATAGACAGCGATTATTTCACTAAACAAACCTATTTATGTTAATGTAGACGCGTTGTGCTTTCTTTGAGGTGAGAACTGAATTTTTAAATGCCTTTTAGATGAGTCAGCTTCTGACCTCGCTGTATACTTCTTATTGCTTTATCTTCTCTACTTCCGAACACGTCATCTTCAACCTACCTTAAACAGTAGGACGAGCGGGTACTACCTGGGAACCTTCAGAGACGATTTTTTTTATCGTCTCTCACTTCCCCTCTCCGTCTCTTCTTTTCTGTCATTGGTTCATTTTTCAGAGGGTAGGGTTGTGACGATTTGTATGGCGGTACCGTAACAATTATGAACATGGCGACGATGCGAACATTTAATGTCAAATCTGGGGAATCCCATATCCCTGTTAGTATCGTTAACGTTGAAGCAAAGGGGAAATACCACCGTTGATTTAAACGCACAGGAATTAGCATTCACAGTTACGTAGATTTTGGGGTAGCGGATTGCAGATTCGTGAAGAGGTCACACTTCCTGCCAGTGTTAAGTGCATTGCTCCTTTAATGAGTCTCATTGAAGTGTTGGAAATCCATTACCTCACCGGTATTCGTGGAACGTTCCAGGTTAACGAATGACATTATGAAGTTCCTCAAGGCTGGGTATTTCCCAGCCAGAAACTTTGGTCCAGAGAAGTGCTTCAGCCTTACGTCAGAGCCGCAGGTAGTAAGCGGGTTGGTCTGCCCAGAATAGGCTAATTGAATTCTTGTGCTAACTGTTTGCTTTACGCATGTTTGGTCTTCATGTCCCCCAAGTGTCTCACGCAGTTCATGTCTTACGGCTTTACCTGAAATACATTCAGACAACGTGGGAATGACGAAGAGGCGAAGGCCCCAGTTATAAGAATGAAGTATTCGTAGCACCATTGCACTTAACGCGAGAGATACATAAATACAATGTTGTAGACGGTCAGGTAGGCAAGTGTGTAGAAACTTTGGTATCTACGAGTCCACACGGTTTACAATCCGTAAGACCAACATTGACGTCTTCACCTCCTTGAAAACCTCGCCTGAGATTTGCTTGTGTCCACACGTGATTTTGATTTGAACGAAGTTTATCCTGTGTTTATCCAGTAAATTGAAATCTTTGAGGTTGAAACGGATTCAACGCAGAGTGCCTGGTATCCATCACAAAACATGACGTTGTTATGATGACATCTACATCACAATAAAATGTTTGAAATCGTATCACAACGAAGGCGTAAGGAAATCGAAAGGTGTTAAGTGTGATCGCAGTGTTCTGAAATACTACGCAATGTAACGTAGGTGCATTTGGAAAATATAATCCAGACTGGACCTGTTTTCCGAAAGGAAAATAGTCCCGCAGTTCAGTGCATGCTTTTTGCTAGTGCCCCCCCCCCCCCATAAATCTTTATATTAAAAAATGAAGGCTTCACATTTATGGGATGGCATCAACGTTCATTGTTATTCCACGTAGTGACTTCGAGGAGATACTGGTCAGTGCAGACCGAATGACTAGCAAATCGCAGATTTACCGGAAATTAAAATAAAGAGAATTGCAAAACCTATCTGACCTTTGATTTATTGAACTACTTACCTGTCACGGGACCTCATTCCTAATCTGATTTCGCTGATGGACATGTCGAATTCTAATGTAGATGTGATTGTCATTCAGCTAGTGCTGCTGCACTGGGTTCACCCGGCTTGAGACAGTCAGATGGTGAACTTTATGAACAGGTTTATGAACCTACAGGCCCCAAAAATGGTTTATTAACCAAATGACCAACGAAACATTTCGACCGAGAGGGATCGTAAACAGATTGCAGTATGTTTGAAAGAAAATTTGTAATTTATTTGATATAAAAATTGACCTAATTTTTTCTTAAGTTATGAGTATGTAGGCGATGCGTTCGTCTGAAACGTCGGCAAAGATTTTTCAACACTACACAGCGTCACAACCCAGAAGACCACAGTTGACATTTTCACCGCCGTGAGAATCTCAAATCCCAAAGTTAATCTTGCATTTTCTTGTAAGGTCTGTTATTAGACTTCTCCCCCAAAGCTGTGTGCAATATCGAATTCCAGTTAAGTGTCCTCAGTCGCTTATGGATCAGTCGATGTCTGTGTTGACACTAGAGCTCCCAGTGGGATGGATCCTGGGTCTGTGCCGATTGGAGGGTGTCCTAGTAACTCCGCGTACGTGTGGTTCTAGGTCGGTGGCTGACTGGCGCGTTGAACCACGTCTTGAAATGACTCTGTTATGAGAAGCTCTGTCTCCCCGTTTACTTCAGTGGCGTATATCCGGTCATGATTTTACCGACGTAAAAATGAGTTAAAGGACTTCACTTGAAACTTGTATCGCCATAGTAACGGAAGCAACTTCTGTCAGTACTGGGCGCTTAATATGTGGGAACCTGAGCAACGTCACAGTACGAGGGAATGGCAGATGGAAAGGGTAGGTGATTGTGAACTGAGTGGATATTTTAGACGTGTGATATAAAAAAATATTTCATTATTTCAGTACTTTCTTTTCAACGACTTTTGCTATATAAGCGTATTATTAGTGACCGCGTGGTCGCTTATGAAGCATTTATCCGCCACTGGTGGGAATTTTGTTACTCCTGAGCGAGAAACAAGTAAGAAGCGCCATCCGTGCCGGCTTGATGGCGCACACTGCTGCCAGGGGGTGACAGCTACTAGTGGCTCCAGTAAAGCTGATGGCGCAATATAAGTTAAGAATGCTTTTCTGGGACATCGTTTCCTCACTCGAAAGAGACGTGCTGGAGTGAGTCATGGCTTGATTTTCTTCCATGCCAGCGTCTCAATATCATAGAATAGGACACGCAAAAGACTTTGGACAAAGCGCCCTTCGATTCTTTAATTTTTTTATCTTCTCAATTACTATGTGTGTTTCTTAATTCTACAAATTTTGCGGATTAGTCTCAGTACCTACAAAATTATATTTTGAGGCATTTGGTATTATTCTTTGAATGGGCGATTAGCCAAATCTGATTTCGTCACATGCTAAGGATGACACGGCAAGGGATAAATGGATTTTACCCTGAGTGTAGTGCGAACGCGTGATACCAGCTATCAGGGGGTTCATATTGCACTGTTACTGTGATAGGGAAATTTATATTTGTTTAGGCGTCTATGAGAATCCTTGGTCAACACAAAGCCCAGCTGTTGAGCGATATTTTCTTCAAAGAAAAACTACAGTATTGTCAGATGTAGATGTTATCGTGATGCATTAGAAGCTACTACCTTTTCCTCGTCATCAGATTTATTATTATAGCCAAATGAAATGCTACTTAATCTAAACAAAGTAAATTTGTGAATGTATTAATCAATTTTTACTTAGTCGCTTAATCGTAAATCACGTAGGGATGTGTACATAATTTTATCTGCTCATCTGCATGTTTGTTTCAACATCAAAATTACATGATTAATGTTGTTTAAATGTTTGTAGGAGGTTTATAAGCACACTAAATTTGAAACTGAAAAGAAGGAATGAATCACAGTTAACATTTTACAAATTGTCTTTGTTATAGCTTACGTCATTCCACTCTTATGACGTCAGTTGCATGGACAGTGTGAAATATCACGTTGGTTCTAATTTGTATAATGTTTATGCTTTGGGTAGAAGACACATACGACAGTGATTTATTAGGGAGACGTGGACAGAGTATTGCGGTGAAGTGGTTGTAGCTCCTGATTCATATTCGGGATAGGAATCCAGTTGCCTATCCACACTTATCGCTCTGCGCTACCCAGTCAATCCATACACTTCTATAGGTCCAAATCCGTCAGCTCATCATTTGTAATAATTATTACATTTCTTATTCAACGCTAAATATCTAACCTAATTGGCATAAGAAACCGTGGACATTGCGTCTCTGTTTTAAGACACTGTGTGTTGTTGGAGGTTATCTGTTTGTTGATTTCAAGAATATGTAACGATGCTGTTTCAAGTATTGACATTGATATGAGGTGGTGGTTATGAATGGTGAGTAAGGTTTCGGGAAGGGAGGAAGTGATCTATTTTGAGGTAATATCACGATATTCGTCTTGAGAGGCTGGGTAGTTCATGGTAAACCAGAGGGTAGCCCGTAAGAAGACAAATTTGAACAGAATGTCTTTCGAATAAAGTTTAGAATGAATGTAAGTGATGAACAGGCAGTGATTTGAAAGGGAGCGTTCTATGGAGTGAATGTTCCTTTATAGCAGTGGTATTCAACCTTTTTTGTTCGCGTACCCCCAGATATAATTTCTCTTCAACTTTGTACCTAAAAACTTGTTGGTGTATAATTCAAGTTTTACATAGTATATAATCTACACCTAAAATAAATTAAATAAATTACATTGCTGATTATTCAGTGTTTATCATAAAATAATATATATATATATATATATTTAAATTTCACGTACCCCCTAAGATGTCTTCGCGTACCCCAGGTTGAATACCACTGCTTTATAGTATCGGAGTGCTCTGATATCCTGTAGTCATTCTTAACATTGTGTGAGGTACATGTCGTCCCCATCTTCAGGTTGAAGGTGGAGGCGATGCGTTATTTTGGGTACAGGTTGGTTGAAATTTAAAATTGACTGACTACACATCTTTATGTAGAACCACGTTTAAAAGAAGTCGTTTCCTAAAATAACTCTGCTGGTTGCAGAGCAGATGTCAAAAGTCATCAAGACGGAAATGAGACTGGGAAACTGTAGAGAATGTCGGTGACGGCCGTTTGGACTTATACGTAGATACCAACGTTTCTGAGGAACATTCTGCTCCTATCTTCAGGGGGTTAGCGCCGCGAGAACTCAATATCTCTCCAGTGAGATGTCCTGCACTCTTCCAGCTATTTATATGGAAAGATGAGAATTTCCAAGTTAATATTATCGGCCTGTAAACCGTAAACCTACGCACGTGCTGTCACTGTCTCTCTTTGTGTTCCTTTTGTGTTGGTATTTAACGCTAAATGTTCAATTGAACTATGTTCAATATGTAAACAGCAACACTGTGGTTTGTACAACAAATGAAGATATTTCTGATAAATTTTCAATGGGAATTGTGCTAGTATAGATTATTTTATCTGTAGAAATAAACGCGGTATTCGCTATGTGGGATCGTACACGATCTGAGTATTATAATTCTTATATTGCCACAGTCAAGCATTGTTCTGATTGGTGAATAGTGGAAGTGGGCGCATATGCGCTGTGAAAACCGAAATAACTGTGGTAGATCAAACATGTTAACATTGATTATCGCAACCGACGTCACTAAATGGGGTGAGGTGAGCGAGGGAACCCTCTAATCGCTGTTACGCGTTTTGTATGTCGTTTTGTGGAGGCTCTACCTGATAGCTCCAGTCAGAACATACAAATTAACGATTTTATTAACCTTTGGGAACAGAATATCGTCTAAATAATATTTAAGAGTTCACTTTCTACCGCAAAGAAAAATAACGCCTTACCAGTACAAAGATTAGTTGTTTAATTATGTTCGAGAAAAACAATCTTTGTTTACTCTTTAGAATCTTACGAGTCCCATAAACAGGCCTACAGTCTGTAGTCAAAATGCAGAGTTGTTTGTTAAAGAACGCGATTCCGTAAATACAGGCTGTCCAAAAATATAAACACGTTCAACGAATTCGTTAAAGACATATTAATGAACTAAACCATTACAGACATCGGCATTGACATTTAGTGGATTAGTGAATGTAGTGTAGCTGATAAGTGCAGAACGCACTAGTTTTCTCTCTTAAATATCTCATGGAGCCGTTGCCCATATTGCGAAGAACCTTCAACCACCCCAGTCTCTTCAGTGTTTTATTGTTAGCGTGCAACAGGGAATTTATATATAATCATAATTCAACAGTTTTTACACAAGAGTGTGCAACGTGGAATGGGTTTCATTTTGCGTTTTTAACGACCGCTCATATATTTTTTTTTTTTGGGGGGGGGGTTGAGTTTGGGGGTTGGAAGGGCTCGAATTACTTCTGTTTGTTTTTTTATAGATGTGTGTATGTGGCTATTTTCTGGCTATGTCATCAGTGTAACCAACATTGCCACAGCGGTTGGTTATACTGTAATACAGAGTAAGGGAACCCATCGTTTTATTGTGGACCTTATTATATGGGATGTAAGGTGACTGCAGTTAAAAAGTTTTAATAACTTGCCAGATTTTTATCGTTTAGGGGGGGGGGGGGGATTCTGTGATACGTCACGGAGTTAGACGAGAAACGCATGAGTTACGGACGGACTTTATAATTTTGCAGTCTTCCCTAACTTCACCATCTTTATTTAAAAGTGTGTTGTTGGATTATCGAAACGTAGAATGGTAGGGAATTTAATGTTGGTTTGTTTTTGTCCAGTAGAAATCCAAGATTCTGCACTTCTAGAAATATTTTGTGAGTTCATTTTAACTGGTGGAAAAGACGCTTTGAGGTTAAACGAGGATTGATTTCTGTTTTGTCTTAATCTATTAATTTCCTTATTCCTTGCTCTTTCTCAATTTCTTACCTTTATCTCTTTCCCTTCTTTGTCCCATGTTTCTTTTATTTCTACGTTTTTGGTGAAGTACTTCTGAAAGTTGCTTCAGATCAGCAGCTATTGGTAATATAATGTTTTGACATCTGTCGTTATTACTGAGAACTTCATTTATTAACCACGTGATGCCTGTGCTAATTGTGGGTGATCATGAGATACCCTGTTTTTTATAATTTCTCAATGTTGTTTGTTGTTACGCGATTTTTTAAGATTACAAATGTCATGTTATTGCTCCACATATTGTATACTAATGACATGATTTAAAGATGACTGTCTTCTGGGTTGTTGCGCCGTAGTCTGGTAGATGTTTACCGACGTTTCAGAGGTCCTTGCTACCTCCATAACGAGGGCGATGAGCCATCTTCAGACTCACCGCTGTGAAAACCTCAAATCCTACTGATATGATATAAATCAAACTTTGTACAGAAGACATTCGCTGGTGGTTATAGTTTTAATTTTATTTTCGGGCAATCTTTGCTTTGTATAACACGTAGCCTGTTCTACGAGCCTGAATTAGTTTTGTATTTATTTCGTTATGACAAAGTTTAAAATGAAATATTTGTAGTATGTAAACAGCTGTTTATCTTTGTATTAAAGTATAGTAGAATTGTTATAAACAATTAAGTATACCTATTCACGTCAGAAATGCGAATGGATTTTTGAATTGATGACAAATGTCTCTATATTTATAAATATATTATCGCCAGGGCTGGCCGAAATTTGTGGTTTGTAAAAGCAGGTCTGTGGTCCAGTCAGAATTCCTTTACGACATAAGTCATTTTTGATAATTTTACGTATATAAAAGTTGGTAAATTTTCATATCTGTGTTTGTTTCATGTGGGAAATTTACACACTACGTTAACATCTTTCATTTTGTAGAAAAGTACTTGCAGATTTGTGTTCCATCTTTTTCAATTAACGACTGTATTACGGAGTAATACGGATTAGTGATTTTGTTTGCGTGGAATTAATTCAAGTAGCTTTCCTGTGATTATGTATGACGTTGCTTTGTTTTCGTGCTAACAAAATTTATATGGTACTGCACGACAATACTCCTGATTTCTGTTGACGTTATGTTATGTACTTAGTACGACGTTGCTACGTTACTAGTTAATTGTGGTCTTTACAAGGTCTGTGGCTTATTTAGCGATACCTGCAGATAGTATACACGAGTACTTGAACAAACGATTGTTATGAAATCGATAATTAAAAGATGTCAGAGTGGTTACGATATTCATGAATATTACAGTTATTTTGTACTTTCGCTGTAATTTTAACCGTCAGAATACAGATTGGTTTCCACATAGTCGGTGATTATTTTAATGTGTAAAAATCCTGTTTTTGTCGCCTGACACTTCCAGATACCAGTTAAAAACACCGACGTGAACGGGCTCCCTGCAGTCCACAGTTTACGATTCAATTTCAGGGATTGAAATGGTTCTGAAAACAGTGTTTACGTTTAATGGGTTACACTGTTTTATAATTATCTAGATTATTGAACTACTGTTAGACTGGAAACTCTTGCCAAGTTATATATGTTGTTATTATATTAATAGATAACTTTGTGACAGTATGTGATTGTTACGCGTGAATTATTTTAACCGTTCCCATATTAGCGCTTTTAAAGAAATTTTAAACTTATGGGATATTGTTTATGACTGCGAGTATGCTTAAATTGTTATAACTGTTGCCATGGTAACATTTTAAGGATTTATTGCCCTTATGGTTTGTGTTACTGGCCCTCTACCACAAAGGTCTGGCTTACAATTGACCCTTAGTATTTTCAGCGTGTTTAGTTAGTTCTTCACGATTGTTACTGTCACAACTGAAAGTCTATTACATGTAAAAATGTAAAGGTACAATTTACATTCCGCATTTCTTACTTAGTATTTGTTTTCATACAGTTAGAATGAAAGTCTGAAACACTCTTTCGAAATTTAAGAGATACGAGGTGCGATCGGAAAGTTTCACGACTGTGTCAATAGAGGGCGAACCGGATGTAGCACGAGCTTCTGCCGCGAGGGGGTGCGGCCTACATTCATAGCGAATCAGTGTGCCAGCCGGCATCATCGAATTAGCATTTGTTTCTTAGTTACGGGCGTTTTGGTAGTGCATTACACCGACCCTCCTGCGATTTCGGAATGGCGTGTGCATCAAATTTTGCCAAAGACTCGCCAAAACGGCTACGGAAACCTGTGAAATGCTAAAGCAAGCATTTGGGGAGTCCGCAATGGGTCGTGCACAAAATTTTGTGTGGCATTCACGTTTTAAAAATGGCCGAACCTCTGTCGATGATGACGAGCGTTCTGGACGACCATCTTCGAGCACAACGCCCGAAAATGTTACGAAGATTCGGCAGGCCATTCACGAAGATCGACGTCGTACCATCAACGACTTGTGCGACATTGTTGGGATAGGCTGTCAGCTGATTCTAAACTAAGAACTCCACATGCGACGCATCATGACAACGAGCCAGCGCACACCGCCCTCAAAGTTCGGCAGTTTTTGGCCTCAAACACCATGGCCGTCATCCCGCACCCTCCTTATTCGCCGGATTTAGCTGCTTGTGACTTCTTCCTCTTCCCAAAGATGAAAATTCAGCTAAAGGGAAGGAGATTTGAGACGATAGAAGAGATTCAGGCAGAATCGCAGATGGTGCTTGACAGGCTGACAAAGAAAGATTTCCAGGGATGCTTCCAGGCTTGGCAGCGGCGCTGGGATCGTTGTGTTCACTCCCAGGGGAACTACTTCGAGGGTGATGGATGAATTTAATACCTGAGATAAGTGTACGGGTTTTTATAGGCGCAGTCTAGAAACTTTCCGATCGCACCTCGTAGTCCTGGTTAGTTCTGGTGTTACATTTTAGGTTCTTCTTTTGTTCATTATGTTTACTTCACCCGTTAATAAATTAGCCATAGAACGCCCTTATAACGTCATTAGACTAGTCTCGTGATATCGGTGTCATTTTCATAGTTACTGATTAGATTAATGGCTCCAACGAAGGTTATTATTTGAGGTGCTTTTTTCTGCTAATCAGAAGCTTTAAAACTGAAAGTGTAGACTTTGTTTGAATTCAATAAAGGTCGACCCTGAAGAGTTCAGGAGATTATTTGAATCTGTTTAATTAAACTAATATTCATCTATCCATTGGTGGACGTTAATGAAATATTGAATAAAGGGTTCTTGAAAATAGCAAGCCAAAGTATTGAAGTGTTGTCGTGTCTTTGAGGTTGTTTAACGACGTTGTTTCAACTCAGAATTTGTATTTGAATCCTTTAATGATATTGGAAGATGAAATTGAATTTTGTGTGGGTGTTCGTGTCGAAAAAGAGGCACATTAACTTTGCTGAGACTAGAAACAAAACTTAATTTTGATTGTTGGTAAACCGACTGAGATTCAAATCGTGTACCTTCAATAATACCTGATCATTAAGTTACATAAACCTACTCTGTTATTAAGACATGAATGTAGGCGTTGAAGGTGTCTTCCGGGGTGTTGCGCTGTGTAGCCTGGTAGAAATTTATCGACGTTTAGATAAACATACTGACACTCATGTGAGCGATCGCGACAAGTTAAACTTCTTGTTGTTTCAAATTAATTTGAACAGACATCTTCGTAGTTTCTACCAGTGCAATCTTCGAGTGCTGAGACGGTCTGACACGCAGTTTCAATTTGAAAGAAGCGAGTACTAATAATACGAATTCGTCCTCATTGTTACTTATTTTTTTTACACTTTTAATCGCAGAATTAAACTATAAACAAACCATAAACAGTGGATATAAAGTTGTAATGCAGCGGAAACTGTTTTCGTTAGTGCGCCTTATAACTTATACCGCATTTTTTAAAGTTTATAGAGACTTACTTTTTGAATTATATTTTAATTTGGAATTCATTGTCTTTTTTACTGTCAGGTTCTCGTCTCGGCATTTAAAAGAAACAATAGGGAACCGCCCTGCACCAAGTACAGCAGCCATTTTAGTTTCTAAGAAGGTAGAACAGAGTGGGATCAGTACAACTGCGCTATCATCATCTTCATCATCCCGCTGCTGAGTCTAATTTAATTTAATTTCGTAGTCATTATGCGCTAGACGCAGATGCGGAGGGACGCAGGTCCAAGCCCAGTTCTCGCGTGGGTCCACCGAATGTAGTGTGACTTAAGAACGGAGACTCCAAGAGTTGAACAATGAGGGACTGGCCAGTGGAATAGGAGTAAACTGTTCGATCGACCGCATGCATAACGGCGTTGGCGGAATGAATAAATTAGTGGAGAATTAGATTAATACTGGCTAAGGCCTACTGTTTGGATAATGGAGTGGCTGGCGGGCAGATTTTAATATTATTTTCGTATTCCAATCGAGTTGTCTTATTCTGATTTTTTTAGACTGTTTTGTACATCCGCTTCCCGTCTTATTGTCCTTGATTCGGTCGCTCTAAAGGTGTTTGGCAAAGAGTAAGAGTAAAGAAGTGTTCTGTTTATAGAGTTTTCTGGAGCTTTCGTGGGTTAAAATATTGAGTTCAGCAAGTTCTCATTCACCACCAATCCATATTGCTCCTGCGCAGGAGTCTAAGTAATAAAACATTGATTAAAGGGGATATAACACGAACCAAGCAAACTTAATATCACGGCATTAAAAGTGTGAATTGAATTGAATTGAATTGAATGTAAGTCACTTGACCGTGCCAGTGGCTGGCTTTTATGATGATTGTTCCGCGTGATGTTTGGACCCGTTGTGCAACAATGCGGCCTAAAGGGTTTCCATTGTGGTAAACAATCTCTTCAGCCACGGTGGTTTAGCGGTTATAACGCTGGCCTTGTAATCCTGGGGTCTCGGGTTCGATTCCCGGCGGTGCCCGAATTTATAACTTGTGTTGGGCAAGGCCGTGGTCTAGGCAACACGGAGTTTTCCTCCTAGGGCTTCCCCGGTTTCTCCGTGGCATCCCAACAATTACTCCATTCACACACAGAAGAAGGCAATGGCAAACCACTTCTGAATCATCTGCCAAGAACGTATATGAACAGGTCCCAGTCCGAGGAAAGGATGGAAGGATCCTGTTCATATGGACCTGTCGTCAGACAGAACACTAAATAAATAATAAATAAACAATCTCATGGGTTAACACGAGTGCAAGAACGACCCAAGACGTAACAATGACATAGAACCTCGTTCATTGCCCTTAATAACACATTTGGAATGTCAGTGTACGTCAAAGAATACACGTTTACATTTTTTGGTACGTATTCGTTATTTATTTAACGACGCTGTCAGTAACTGTGCTGATGAATAATGAATTTAAAATATGTCGAATGAAGCGATCGTTAATTTAATTTAATATACAGGCATTTGCCAGAAGGGAGTGGGGAAAGTTACGAAAGACTCTGGGTTTGAACCTGAGATATCCCGAATATGAAACCGGAGTGTCGGCGTTTGGTACTGTTCCGTGTCTCTGGGACACGTCTAATGGAATTTGTAATGTGTTTGAAGTAGGTAGTCCTGTGACGGAGTCACAGAAATGCCTGTGCGAAGGCATTGAGATCCAGCGTGTGTGCTAGCAGGACCAGAGTGTGATGGAGATATTTTAGTCTTGGTTGGGGGGGGGGGGGATGATCCCCGGTGTTAAACTAAGCCTGTGGCTTCTAGCTGTTTGCCTGAAGAGCGAGGAGGGATGTTCTGGACGTGAGGGGCAAGAGATGCACTGAAATGGGTTAGTTTTGGTTCCTGAGGGAATTTTCTCTTAGACTTGTGTTGGAAGTCGAGATGTGAGGGAAGTGGTTGTGAGGCAGCAGGTTTTAGAATCCTGGACTTTGGCGAGGGCGGGGGAGGCAGTGGCGATGTCGCAGGTGACGTTGCGGAGTACCGTCGGTTTACCCGAGTAAGTGATTAGAATATCGGATAGAGACAAGTGAAGCGGGAACAGTTACGAAGTGGACTTCGGGGCCTGGCCTCTGCGTGCAGTCCATAATGTATACAGTTTCTCCCTATTTTTAAAGCATTTGAGGTCAAGAGTAGTTGTTGTTTTAATATAATTTTCTGAACTGCAAGAATTTCAAAACATAACACATAAATACATACACACACCCCTTTTTGTCAACAGTGTTTTGTGTTATAAAATCATAGTGTAAAGGTAACTTAAATGATTTGAAACTTGCGAAGTTCAGTTGTTTCTGTACGATAATACAAATTTTATTATCGTTGCTACACTTCAGATGATGAATTTGTTTTACAGCTGGCTTTCCAAATATATAAAAGTATAATTTCATGTCTTGTATTACATCGGTGTAAAAATGTTGTCTCTTAAGTCAAGTATATAGATACTGGATGTTTGATAACAGGTGCTGAGGAGGATATTAATCCAAAGAGGATGGAAGTGACGGAAGACTGGATAAATTCGTGCAGTGAGGAGCTTCATAATTTGTAATTTTAATAGGTTATTTATTATTGGAATGATCAGCTAAAAGGCGCGTGATATTGGGAGGGCTAAGAGAGGTGCTAAATGCTTACAAAATTTTCATCTGAAAACCAGAAGGAAAGAGACCACTTGTAATACCCAGGTTTAGATGGGAGGATATTGAAATTAAGTAGGCCACTTTAACACGGTCACGAAGTATCGTGTTCCATAAACGTTAAGTAAGTTTTGACTAGCTAGTGTTAGGTTCAAGAACTCTGATACATGGAGTTGGTTATTGTTATTTTTGATCGAATTGTTGTTTTATGATTGTTAATGATGAATGGAGAAGTGTTGAAATAAGTGGCCATATTTAAAATGTATCCTAGGTACTGAAGCTACGTACAATGGCTTCGGGCTGGAAAACTGATGTTCGATGATTTAATTTCCATGTGTCAGTGTCATTACCAATTAAATTCAATCACAGTTGTGAAGGATTTATTACGTAGCTTCATACTGTGATTTCTTTATCTGCTTTGGTGGCAGCACATGAACATATATGCTTATTTATCTAAAATTTTAACCAGTAGTAGGATCGTGGCTGTTTAATTTTCGGTTTCTTTAAAGAAATTGACAATTGTGAAATTACGGTTCTGTTTGTAATTTTAGACGGCTGCTTTATGGGTCTGCTGATGAGTTGAGGTCAAGGCTGCGTTTCAATGTGTGTATGTGTTTTTTTAAAATATATTTCAGTGTTGTCATAGTGTTCCCTTTAAGTCGGTTCAGAATTTCATACATGTAGCTAGAGGAAGGGAGACCAAAGACAACGTTAGGAAGTCATAAATAAAAGGTAATGAAAGTTTGAAACTGCTAGTCGTATATCCAGCAAAAGGCGATAATCGAGCGTAGGGGTATCGAAATTGATTCTTAGCAAGTGACGTCTCAAAAATTGACTCTAGTCTGGTATGTTGTGATCGCCCAGATGATGGAGGCAGTAATGGCCTCTGAAACGTCGGTCATCTACTACTGAGCAACTTCGTATAAGACAGTCGCCACCGTGAGAACCTAAAATCTTAAGTTGTATGTCCATCAAAATGAATGTTGGAGTGGTTAAATGAACGGATAGCAAGCTACAAGAGCGTACGTATATAACGAAATGGCTAGAAGCCACAGAGTTAATGTGTTTGCTATTCTAACGTACTCTTGCAGAGTATTAGTTGATCATATATAATATTTCTTAAGGTAGTATATTTGCGTCATATTGTGAATTAGGTTAATATTTTAATATTTTCCGTCAAATCACAATTTTTAATAAGATAATAAAATATAAAATATTTAAAATATAATTTCACGTTCCGCATCGAATGATCGATTTACAAATTGGAACGTCTCTTACGACATGTTTCGGTTATATTTAACCGTCCTCAGGTATAAATTAGATTGGTAAATTTAAAACTCGAATTACAATCATTTACAATGTTATGCAGTTTATTGAAATGTTCTTATCAGATTACTCTTATATATTAGAACGAAGGTATTGTTTTTTATATGGCGTGGTTCATCTGATGTTCAATATTAGTCGGTGATGAGTTGATAGAGACATGACGTGTCTAGCGGAAGACATCTAGAAGTATTATTTGTAAATCGATCATTCGATGCGGAACGTGAAATGATATTTTAAATATTTTATATTTTATTATCTTATTAAAATTGTGATTTGGCGGAAAATATTAAAATATTATATAATATTTCTTGTTATTGTGCCTCAAAGGATTTACAGGTATTACAGCATGCAACCTTTGAAATTTACGCCGGGTTAATTCAATCCAGTTAATTACCATGCATTGTTTCCCTTAGGCGAGTCGTTGTGTTGTCTAGTCCATATTTGTTTCATTTTATTTAGTGACAACACGATGACATGATGAACTACTTCAAAATTGACTTTTATTAGGTTATACGCTGGTATTCATGTTTAATTTGTGAACGGAATACGCTAGTATGGACTTCTTCTGGAAGACGGAAGTTTTTAAAAATAAAATACGGATGAGTGTAGAGTCCAACGAGACGAAGGTAGTATTCGTAAGTTAATGGTATAAAATGAAGATGGCGTAATCATCCGTTAAATTCTGTCCACCTGGTTCCGAAATTATAAATGCGTTCAGATTTGCCTTCATAACGTGGTGTAGGGACAGAATTCAGCTTTGACCTACAGTGAAACGTTTTCGTATCTAGACGGATCTCCGAAAACCTACAGACATTCAGGTGTCAGTACGAGCAAACGGTTCCAAAGGGGATTTAATTTCAGAGCAATTTGAATTATAGATCGGTACAGGACGGAGGATGTCAGACACGTGGGGACGTCGGAATCCTCGTGTGTTCGTATCAGTCATGTGACAGCACGGTTCATCGTCTTTAAACTTTTATCACTTCCTGTCTCTTTCGTGCTATCAAGTAACGCCGCGGCTGGAGGATAGCTCAAAATTCTGAAACGTCAGAGGAGTGAGGACAAACGAATTTTTCTTTGAGAAAAGATTTCCATGGTCAACATTCCAAGCTCTCTTCCTTTCGCATTTCGTTTCCGGACCATATGTAACAAACTGGAGGAAAGAATCCCTTTATACATCGCGCGGAATCTTGTGGAAAGAACCATAAATACAATAAAAGGTATCAAAAGTAGAAAAATTGCTCTGTACACCGGTTACTGTTTTTTCTTCTTGCGATTATTAATTCCTGTCCGATATAGCTATCAATTCTTACTCTGTTCTGTGTTATAACGTACAATAAATGTTTAAATTTGAACCACCGTCAGTGTTTCATGATAATGTTGTATGACTCCTTCGTGTTTTAACATTTTTCTCACAAAAATGCTGATGTTGATGTTTGTTTTATGGCTGAGGTAGCGTGAATAACTGCAGACGACATATACGTCCTGAATTCCGTTATTTAAAGACGGGGAAGGGGGGGAAGCAGTCTGCTGTGACGCGACGACTGCTCCAGGACCGGCGCTTCGTATACTCCGGCTAGTTCATTGAATTTTTATCTCCCCGGACACAGATCAACGCCAGCATGCAGAGAATACCAGCAAATAAAATTGTTTATCTACCAGAAAGTTCTCGAGATGTCGAACTTGTGAACCTATGCTCAGTCCGTTGGCCATTCCATTATAAATGAAGGTTTAAAAAAAATATTGTAGCCTGCAAGGGCAATCCTTTGTTGACCCGTGCTTGTGTTTGTATGACACAATTGATGATTTATAAAGAATTTGTTCGACTGAATACATTAGTGTCCTTTCAGAAAGAAGTATAAAATACTCCCTGCTATCCATGCTAGTTATGAAGTTTTATCTTTTATAAAATTTATGCTATTTATTTTTTATTATTGCGTGTTTAACGATTCTGCAAGTGGCCATATTTGTGTCAAAGGCCCGTTAAAATTTAACGGGAACGATTTATTTAATATCTTCATCGAGAACTTTTGATGAAAAAAACATCCCCAATGTTTGTCACTAAATAGTGTAATGTCTTACTTTGCGATATTTGGTGTCTTACATGTAACGGGTATGAGAAAGTTTGTATAGTTTCTGGTTGTGCAAAATATTGGTGCCATAGTTTGCAAGTTGTACAAGATTTCACACTAGCTGCTGTTATAATAACAAATTATATAATTCCACTCTGATGTGGTCTGAAGCTAATGGGCCTTTGTGGAAGGGTCTCTAGCAGCTTGAGATAATACAAGATGGCCGTTATGTGTTTATACTGAGCTAACTTCCATAATAGAACCGCTTTGTGCCGTCTGACTTCCGAGAATAGTTTGCGTATTCTCAGACCATACACTCCTCTGGGGGTGAAGTTGAAGTACATGTATGAAGTTCTTTTCCTTTGATAGTTTTGTTAGACCAGTTTTGTTAGACCTCGTACTGAACTAATTCATTATAGAGTAGCAACTGCTCGACAAATGTGTGGAGATTGATTCACACAGCTGACACTAGGGGTCAGAAGTCAACAACGCCAGACGCCTTCCGTGTGTAAATTTTATGAACTTGTTGTGGTTCATGATGCGTTAAATTAACCTAAGGAAGTAATCTTGTCCATTTACATGCACACTGATAGTAGTTGTTGAATCGTGCAAATTTTGAAGCTCTTTACTATTTTAAGTATTTTATTTAAATAAGCAAATAATTCCGCTGCATTCACATTAATTCTGTGTGTGTGTCTGTGTGATTTTGCCCCAAAGGAATGAGAACGTATTTTGCGAGTGAAGAAACTTACTCCTAAAACTAGGCAGACCACAGACACGAGCAGTTTAACTGCCTCGATCCCTTTAAGAGTGCTGTACTGGTATAAAGAGAAATTAATCCCATGTTTCCTTTCATTACCCCTCATATAATGTTACCTCTGTTTACTAACTCAAGGAATGTTGCTCCTGAACGGGCTGTAGCTGGGTATCAGAGCTACATCTCGGAGAGATAAATCTCTTCGCAGCATCCCGCTAGCTCCCGGCCTGCTGTAAGACAGGGATAACAAAGGGTTTCATTAAGAACTTAACCCTCTTCTTGTGCTACACCCTTTGCCGCCGCCATCATGTTCTCCCACCACTACTCTTATATTCTTTCTAATATCTTCTCTTCCTTTTATCATCCTTTGCATACACAAACTTTTACTCCTTTCCTTTATCATGCTGTTAACCCGTTCTGTCTCTCATTTTTCATCGCCCCTTGTTCTTCCTTCATGCGTCTCATTCAGTCTTTGTCTGTGCTTTCAAATTTGCGAACTCCGCGTGTAAGTTGTAGTGAATTAGACCTGTCTGTCATATTAGTGTACAGTCGGGCGCAAAGGTACTTGAGACATCTAAACTAGTTTAGGCTTCAAAACTTGGCGTGTTGAACCCGTCTGCGAATATCGCATCACTATAGTACAAATCGCAATGAGGAGCATCTGACCAATCAGGGCCATTTTTGTACATGACGTCACGTTCTGTTCTCAGAACACGTGACCAGATGCGTAATTCGCAACGTCTCTTAAAATTCTGTTTACACACGTACCATAAACTCTGAGTAGAATGTAGTGAGAGAGATTAGCCTCATCTCCGAAACGTCGTGCAATTTTATGATTTTATTAGACGATGGAAAACATCCAGAAAACTTTTTATTTTAAAAACGTGCCATCGTTACAAACTTTTAGATTTGAGATCTCCTTACCTTACCTAACCTAACCTAGTTTCTTCGAAAGGATATAACTACTCCCTTGATGTCTGTTTTCAGCTTAAAAGGGGGGTGAATACAGTATCTCCTAATTTGATCATTATTTTTTCTCCTAATCTTGAGCCACAACCAGATAACCTCTGGATAAACATTGTGGCATCACTTATCGAGAGAGAGAGAGGGCTTCTGAATATAGACCCTTTCCTACTCAGAACTGCTGAACAACTTACAGTATAGGTGTCCTATGTGTACACACATTCAGATAGCAACTGGTTTTCCACAAAAGAATGGGAATTGCTTTCGTGGTCATCCGGCCAAATACTACTCATGTACTCACGTGACACGACTCCCATGTGGGTCTCATTGCTGGACGTGAAAGGTTTTTATAATGAGAGGAGGTGGCACAGCTGCTAATGAATGACGTAAGACAAATTACAGTGCAGTACAGAAAAATAAACACGCAACCTACTATTAATACAGCTGACCATATAAATATTATTACTTAATTGACAACATTTTTGGAAAAAATGCCAAAAATCTAGGGTTTCTGTATAAAATTAATACACATGTTCCTACATGAAAATATAGCCTATAACTAATAAAAGTTATGAATCTTGAAACGAGTTTTACAATACCAAATCAAAACCACGGAAGAACAATAAAGAAGATTAAGTTTTAAATATTTTACATTTTCCAGTCGATGAAGAAGTTTGTTCTAAAGCATGACGAAACGTGAATTGTCTTTAATATTATAAGGGTGGGATACATCTGTGTGTAAGATCACTTGCCTAGAGACAGTAAATTTCAAGATCCTCTTTGTAATAAGACCTGCCATGTGTAATTATCTAAACATACAGCCTCATTTAAGCACTTAGCTTGCTTTTACTGCCTGCAATCATAATCTTAGGTAGATAATAGATTTGAGAATGAAAATGATAATGTTATTACTCTTTGTTCAGTCTGTATGTGCACCCCCATACAGATACGTTTCTGTATGGAGTGTATTAAAGTGATTTAACAACGGTGTGTAGTAAGGCAGATATTTGCATTTATAGAAGCCATTAACTGTAATTCGTGCTTGTAATAGATTCCTGCACGCATAGTAGAGGAAGTTGCCTGCTTTAACTGTGTGGCATTTTGTGACTGCAGTCAGTTAAGTGAGTCAGGCGGTGTAAATTGGTAAAATAAATGGCTGAGAGTTGGACTGAGTTTGTGATAATTCAAGTTATAACAGCTGCTTATATGAAGATGGCTGTCTTCTGGGTTGTTGCGCCGTGTAGTCTGGTAGAAGTTTACCGACGTTTTAGAGGTCCTTTCTGCCTCCATCAGGACAATGAATACTCATCGTTCTTATGGTGTTTTTTATGTATAATTTTTGTTGTTGAAATTCGTATTCATATCTCAAAGTGTTTTTATTAATAACATTCTTTATCATTCTTGATTTGATTTTTTCGTTGTACTGAATTTTTCACAGCGATGGGTACTGCTAAATACTGAAGACATTAACAAAGCCTGTGTTATAATACGATTTTTTCTGTCTTTAATAGATCACAGTGATACAGCATCACAAGACACTTACGCCAAACTGTGCAGATTTAGTGGTTGTAGAATTTTAGTAGCAGTGAAATATCGTTTTTGCCAAAAACAGGACTGACATTATACCTGAAGAAGCTGACAGCGTTTGTGGCTTGGCCTATTAGATTGAAGGATGGATGATTTAATTATTGGTGTTGGTCACAGTCTGTATCAGACCAAGGAATTATGTCAAGTACTTGCAGAATTCAATTGATGCTGTGTCAGTATTCCAGTCAAGTCTTCTTCTTATAGCGTTATAACCCTGTGTGGGTCTTAGCTTGTTCGATGAATTTTTTCCATTCTGTCCTATCATTCACAATTCTTCTCCATCCCCTTACTCCCATCGTCCTCACATCCTCCTCCACGTCGTCTATCCATTGTTTCCGTGGTCTCCATTCCATCACTCTTCTAGTTACCCTCTTTCCTTCCATTCTTGCAACATGGCCAAGCCAGGCTAACCTTTTGCTTTTGATTAGCCTCACGATATCTGCTCCCTGTATGATACAATCTAGTTCATGATTCATCCTAATTCTCCAGGAGCCATCACTATTCTATTCCAGTCAAGTACCTGATGAAATATTACTGTAAATGATTCTACCGATGGTGCATTACATTCACTGTTGCTGTTTCTCTGACTTCATCCGTCGTTAGATATTTTTAAAAACAAAATCTTGCGTTTCAGGTGAAAATGTCTGTTCTGTTTGTTCCAATGAAATGGGTGTACAGGTTGGGAATAGCCATTTCTTTCGGTCCAAACACAATAGGCATTTTTACCGGAAGATGGGAGTAGAGTCATCTCCCGAAACGTAGTGACTTCGTTCTTAGACTGTTTAACGATGGAAAAAGTCCAGAGAAACAGCAGTAATGAATGTAGCCTATGAAGTTTCCATTCTTATCCGACCAAATAAAAAAGTTTCTATTTATAGACGGCGATGTTTAATTTGGTGTTATGAATATGCTATATTGATTTGATATATTAGAACATTAAACTATAATCTCTAATGTAATTGTGAGACTATTCTATAGAATAATATACATTATCGTGTTTTCATCATCTCTTCCACGAATAGTTCTTCGCTTGTGTTATAAAGAATTTAATTTAAGCAGATTATATTGATGCATAACTACTATTTTTGTTCTGATACACTCCTATACTTAGGCATGCAATTAGATGACTTTCAGTTTGTAGGCATTCGTATGAATGAGAGGAATTTTAGATTACATTTATTTCTCAGAACTTAATGTGTTTAAGTATAAATCCATTTGCAAACGTTTAATTTATCATGTCGAAGTATGTTTTGTATTATTTGTATAATACACGAGTTTTATTTTGCCCTGTATTTGTGTCCCGCTAAGTGATGAAGCGATTCTATGCCGTGGTTACCAGATGTTTTGATAAATATCGAACAGAAGTGTCAAGGTTTATGGTAGAATCAAATCTCTGTACCTAGATACTTGTTAAACGTCAAAATATTTGAGCTTCGTATATATTTTAGAAGTTTTACGTGGCTGTTTAATAGCGAATACACCTGCTAAGTAAAACTTCTTTATGATCGAAGACGACACTGAATCTTTACTTTATTTTTTTATGAATGAAAGCACTTCAGATTTATCGCTTGGGTTTCGTGTGATTCTGATAACAAACATGGTTAATTTTCGTGGACTACAGTAACAAACTCGTCTTAATGTATTTTGCTTTCCTTGAGCTAAAAGCTGAACTGAACTTCGGGCTATAGCGTGCTAATGACGCTGTATGGTGCAGTATCTCTGTAAGCAACTGTTCAGTTTAATGAAGAACGTTAAGGCAAGAACTAGGACGCAGCTTGACTGACAAACACTCGGAAGCACACACGCGAATCGTAACAACAGAAATTAAACCTCTGTTGGAGGATCACTAAACCGACAGTCGTTTCAACAGTTGATATAATTCAGTTGAAGATATCTTTTCGTGTCTTTATCCCACACGCCATTTCTTCGTTTATCCTTTTCTTGCGTTTCTTATTCTGCTCTTTGTCCCGTATCTCTTTCCTCCCTTTTTCAACTTAGAATAACTGTGACATATATCCCTGCTTCATACTACGTTATTTCAATTGGAAAAGATGAAGACCACTTTTATTTTACTATTCTGTTAATTATCGGTTTGGCAATGCAATGGGCTGGCTATGCATTTGGACTGTACATAGTTCTTCCGTGAGATTCTGAAAACCCCCCCAAAAAAACCCATTTATTTCTGTGCAATTAAAGAATGGAACAAAAGTCTTTGAATCACAAAAAAGAGTTAGGAAGGATAGTATAAAATCAAGGGCAATGAGAAAATTGTGTAGGGAAGTGAGAGACGTTTCAGTTCTGGAGAGGGGGACAAAGAGAAATATAATCTTATTTTAGAAGGTTCCCAGGCATTTCCCGCTCGTCCGTCTGATAAGGTTAGAATGAGAATGAAGATTTTGGGGTGGTAAGTACTGATAAGTCAGAAACCATGGAATTTACTTTGTGTTTTTAATAAATGTTGAAATTATAATTTGGCAAATTAAATAATATATAGTGGCCTCCACAGCAAGGCGCCATTTTTATAAATTTAAATCTGGAAGAATCTTGCATTTGAATAATATTTAAGAATTCTGTTCGTACCGCAAATAAAACATAACGCTTCAAAGCTGCAAAAGCTAATTGGTAAAATTTGTTTGGGGAAGTAATCGATGTTTATTGAGTCTTATGAAAACACAAACGCGCTGTGTGGGCAGAATTTATAATTACTAGATGTTAAAGCAGGTGGTACACTGAGCTTTAAGGTGTTCAAATCTTTCGTGGTTACAGAAACTTGTTTGAGTTGAAGAGAATTTCTTCCGACTCGAGTGTGTAACGTCAGTGTGTTCACATTTGTGTTTTGAAAAGCCGAGCGGTTCAAATCCTTGTATAGATCCAGAAGGATGCAGTACTGCGTGTACATCCCCGCTTAAGGCTAATTGCTTTGCGAATAGCTTAGAAATGCCTTCGCGTTAGACGAAGCAGGTGCTTGGGATCATGTTTGTGTAAGAGCTGGGTAGCTTTCAATTACATAACCCTCATCTCTCCCCACATCTGCTCCCCTATACCGAGGGATTTTTTTGTGATCCCCTACAGGAACTGCTCAGATTGAAATGATATACTTTTTTTTTCTATTTGAAAATTGAAAGATGTAGGTAAAGTTTATTTGACGTTTACTACACTGTAGTTTGATGTAATATTCCAGTTTTAATGTGTACGTACCACTGGCCTATAGCAGAGGTTCCCAAACTTTTATACCTTGCGCCCCCTTAAAACATTTCATAAATTTCACGCCCCCTTCCACAACAAGTGCAAGCAAACAGATTTAACATAAAATTTAGCTATGAGTATACATTTTTTTATAATTTAGTATATATTATTTAATGCATTTATATTAAAAACTGTAATAAAATATACGCTTCGTACTTAGATTAATGGGATGGATGTGGTTGCTTCTGTGAACATAACTTATCATACCGAGGTTGGAGTTTTGAAATGACCGCTCTAAGGTCGTTTTACAGGTTCAACGTAGAACGATGCATTGTTTTGATGGCTGCCACTGCTGAACTGCCTCAACCAAGCTAAGGATGTTAAAAATGTTTCTCCATATTTCGTTTAAAAAGTTTTTCATACAAACAACACGCCCCCCAGAAAACCACTCGCGGCCCCCCCAGGGGAGGGGGGCGCCCCACACTTTGGGAACCTCTGGCCTATAGAATTTTTACTCATCTGTATAAAATTAATAGAAGCGTAGCAAATTTCGTAACTATAATGTTCCATAATTCAGAGATTTGACGTCTGACATTCTGATGAAGATGAAGATTTAGATTGTGATTGTCTGTGCTGTGATGTTACGTTGTCTTGTACGTAGTTACCATCGTTTTGAAAGGGTTAAGCAACAACAAATAGGTCTGTTATTTCGTGATTTTTGTTAGTTCCTCCTAACGAATCCCAAGATGTATTGTTACACTTTAAGTTTTTCGTTCACGATCAACTTGGTTTTAATCGATGCTTAACATAGCTGCGTTGGAATTAGTATCGTTAAAATAAGTTTCAGTTCATTCCTAGTGTACACTGCGTTGTTTGATTTAGTGATGGTCGTATTGAATACTGTATGTAACTTGTTCTCTTCTGTTTCAGGTAAGTGGACTACCTGGTTGAGATACTGCGTGTCAGTAACGAGGCACTGCGACACGTAAGAAATAGATTTTACAATCTGCGATCGAGACCTTCTAATTTGATGGTAGTTGGGTTTAGTATGAATGCTTGGAGGTACAGATTTATTTTGATAGAAATCATTTGCTGTTTTATAGGCTTGTAGTAGTTATTTCTTAATTCAGGCAAAAATACTTGTCGATCTCACATATTCAAAGAAGTACGCGTAGACCAGGGGTCGGTAAATTTTAATTCCCTTGGACAATTATTTATTTTAGATAGCTTTATAAAAAAAAATTCTAATTAATTCCTGAGATAAATTTTACTCGAAACTCTTTGTCGGTTTATGTATATTTATTGGTTTACTTCATTTTTACAACTTCATATAATACAACAGAGCTGTAACCCCAAAATAAAGTAACATTGACTTTTGCGTTATAATCATATACGTTTTTTTATGAAATTGAGAACAATTGAAAGAAATTTGTGTTGTAATTACTTTGGTTATTAATATATAACCTCTTGCTGCCGATCTTGATGTAGACACCTGTAACTGAAAAAAAATAATTATCTCTTTATTATAAAGCCATTTACGTACTGGGGCGTATCAGTACTGTGGACCTGTTTATAATTTATCGAAATAAATTAGCTCACAACGTCCCAGTATATTATTCTTTTCATTAAGTGCAGTTAGGAACTCCAAGACGTGTGTCCTCTGGATTATTGCACTCTGTGTTTTGATTGAAGTTTACCGACGTTTCAGAAGTGCCTGCTGCCCTAGTCATCACCCAAATGATAGAAGCATCAAGAACCTCTGAGACGTCGGTGAATTTCTGCCAGAATTCATGGCACGACAACCAAGGAGACAGCCATGTCCACATTTGTCGCCAAGAGAACCTGAAGTCTCAAACAGTAAATCGTTTTGTAAAGAAAATCCCAGCAGAGATATCGCTAAGCAAAGTGTCAGAAATGACTTTTTCTCGCATTTTAAAAAAGAAAATTGTGTCGAAAGTTATTATAAGCAAATAATGAGATGTAATTTTTCAAGCAAAATTAATTTATCTCAGCAAATTATAATCCAATCCCCAGTATTAAATATGATCTAATCTTGTAAAATAATCTAACAGAAGATAATTAGGGAGGGATAGATGTCCAATTTATGTACTTTATGAAAGTAATGATGAACATGTAAAATAAGCTTGTAGGTACTGACTTCTAAATATGTTTGACTGCCGTTATTAGTGTAATGTTTCTGAGGGGAGATGTTTATTAAAGTGTAATCCTGTATGCAGCCTCTCAGCTTCGAACACTGAGCCTCTACATAACGTAATTCGCGACTAATTTGTACCACACTAATGCTACAGCTCAAGCAAGTTTTTTGTTTTTTTAGAGAGAGAGAAGAACTTTGTTTTCCTCTCTCCGGCTTCAGCTAAATAAGTTGTGAGAATCATGTAGTGCAGATAACAGTAAACAACTACTGATAATCCTGAAATACGGTGTAGGAATACAGAAAAGTGTACGTGCTTATTTACGTTAGCCTTGTGTCATGTCTTATGAGTAGTGTGTCACAAGAAAACACTTTGTGAACAGAACTTCGTTGGAAGAAAAATAAAGAAGGTGTTATACATGTGTACCGTAAATGTCTGAGTCTTTACGTCTTAGGTGTGATATGGAAGGGGTATTTTGCAGTGTAGAGAAAGGAGTTTTTTGACCTGCATGTGAGTGAAAATTACGTGTTCTTATGTCTCGTATATCATACAGGTACTGAGCCCTGTGTTTGGCACCATTTTTCTTCGACTAATATCACTCATGCTCGTTATTATTTGAATTGGCAGGCTGAGTTGAAAACTGACTAGTCACAAAAATTTCCCCAAAATTTAAGTTTGTTTCTGGGATAAATAAGTAAGACAAAATTTGTCACAGTTTTTTCACTCTTATCAAAGATTCGAAATTGGGCTCAGGCTTATAAGAGAATATATATTATTTTGGCTTTGATTTGTTCGTTATTAACGTCAATGACGATGGGTTTTTCTACTGCATAGGTTGGATTGAGTCGAAAGAGATGGGAATTTTGTAAGTAATGTTGAGTAGACATGGATTTGAATGAGGGCTGTCTTTGAATATTACGAATTTGCTATTTTGGCGTTTGCCTACAAAGGTTGAACACCGCGATAAAACTTTGTAACTACTTCGTCCGACCAGGATTCTGAGGTACGGGTCTTCTGCTTTGAGTCTTTAAACTGTTATGCTTCTTAAAAGTTATTTTTTATGCTGATGTTAAATGTTGCTAAGAGGCTTCAAGCGTTTCGCATTTCGTTACAGTAAAAATGTTTGTGGCCAGAATATAAAAGCGAAATGTAAGATAGAAGAAGTGAATTAAAATAAAAGCAAGGAAGAAAATAAAGAATAACACTAAAAGTGAATGAAGAAAATAAGAATGAAAGAAAAATTACATCAAAATCGACGTCACAAAGGGTGAAAAATAACACAGTATCATCCCATTTTCGGAGAATAATTTAGATTTGTTAACAGAATCTTCACGCTTTCTTCCTCAGTCCCTCACGATCGTCTTTTATTTCTGCTGAACACTTTCAGCTGAGTTGACCACTGGACCAGAACTCATACGATCTCTCAGTACTAATCCAGTGAACTGTGAATAGGGACGCGCGTGTATTGAAGTTTGTTTAGAAAGCGTCTATTGTGGAGCTTGAAAAGTTATAATTAAACTGCTTTATCACTGCGCTGCTTTTTGGTGATAAACTACGTTACTGGTTCTCTGACGTTGGTCGCTTGTTAAGCGTGGTGGCTATTCTTTGTGCCCCCCCCCCCCCCCGGACCCCTGTTTAGAAAACTCATAATGAAAGCACACGAAAAATTGCATTTGTAAAGTGAATAACCGTATATTAAACCGAGAACGAATCACAAGGTAGAGAACTTTGAATGAGTACGACTGGGTGTTTAAGGATAGTACGTAAAGCTTTGTTCTTATGATCTTTTAAAGCAGTAGCTTCACATCCCCCACTCACAGAGTCTAGAACAGAGTAAGGTGTTTGGTTTATGCTTCTAGTCCATTGCTGTATGATTCTAGAGACGTTTTATAACAGATGTTAGTGAGGATAGGCTACCCAACACATCAGTTAAGGACATTTAAAAGCACGTGTACATAATGTGAAGTCTGCATGAAGAACGACGTAGGAGATGATAAACCCACACAGTTAGTGTGTTACGTTCTGTAAAGTTTGTAAGAGTAGTGATGAAACATACAACGGACAAACCTCTTTTGATGGTTTACAACGATTAATTTTGATGACTGAGACAGTAAGTTCCTCAGAAACGTCAGTCAGTATGAACCAGGCTGCACGGTATTACATCGCGGAAGACAGCCAACTTCATACTCGTCGCCATGAGAAATTGAAACTTAACCAGGCCGTAAATATGTTTGAATATGAAAGTAAATGTTAGTCTTCTTCAGACTTTACCCAAGAATTAATTCTGTCAGAAGTCTGACAATTCATCTCGGAGCCGAGCACTCAGCAGACAAATTATTAACATTTGAAGTTTTGTTTATAAAGTTATTGATACTTCCTACAACAGTTCAGAGTAATTAATTTCGGATCTCTTAAAGGATATTAATCTTGAATGAACTGTATTTCCGTCTTTTATGTAATTGACCCAGCAACCGAGAGTCTTATACTTTATTACGGACTTGTATGGATATGTTTAGGGCGGAAATTTATTTCTGTTAGAAGGAAGGTTATTAAAAGTTATTACTGCGACTTCTCGGATCCCACTTGATACCGAGTTGGGGTGGGTTTTGGGAGAAGATTGTGAAGGGTGAAATGATAAGAACTTCATTGCTTCATCCCTCCCTGTTCCCCACCTTTCAACTCTGCAATTATAACTACAGTGAGAATTAAACTGAAACTTTACCTAAATTTCTGTTATTCTCCTCCCATATCATGCTGACAGTAACGAGGACTTTACGATGCTGTATTCCTCAGAAGCCTCAGATGTTACTTAATCCAGATGTCTGCGTTTTAAATACATTTTAATTGATCGTTAAACGTTTGTGATGGGGAGCGTACTTTAGAAGCGAGGATTAAATGTTATGAAGAGTTAGTTTAGGTGCTTGCATGCCACGTTTTAGATCAGACTTAATGGTTATGACAAGAGAAGACTAAGTTTTATGTTTTCGAGTCCTTATTATTCCTTTGTATCTGTAAGTCTTAGCCTTATAAAATAATTCATCGTTTCCTTCAGTTTCTGAGCGAAGTCCATGAAAGCGTATAGTTGACGCCATATTATATGCACAGTTTAGAACACAATGGAAAATTAATGCAGCTGTTTTATCGAAATAATAATTATTATGGCACGAGACATGTGTTTCGTAAGCAGGGATTATTTCTTTTAACAGCGTTAACCAGTTGTTATTTGAAATGGTAAAGTGTTGTTTTCTTTGCGGTACGGTTTGAATTATTAAATATTATTTAGACGAGCTTCTACAGCCTAAACGTAGTAATTTCACATCTGATAGTATTCAAGAAAGGATTGGGTTATGTCTTCGTTATGTTCAATCGCTTCGCGGCCTTTCTCTCCCGCCTGCTCGCGTGTTTCTTGTTACTGTCATTCAGGCTTGGGGTTACGTTGCGTCCACCGTACACAGGACTTGGTCCTGGATGTATCCTTTGGAACGTGGAAGGGCACTGCTCGTTCGTTGTAGGTCAGGGAGTAATGTGAAATGCATACAGAATTTTAGTTGGTATAGATGAAGGCACAAGATCACTTACGGATAATAAACCCTACAGAATGTAGGGGCAGATGCTACCCCTGAGTCTCAAGAGTGGTTTATTCTGTCTCTACAATTAATGTTACTGAAACAGTTCTACATTTATCTCTGCCTCTATATTGAATGCACTCTCTCCTATTATTATAATTTACTTTGCTAATATATTCTCAGTTGTGACGTGTAAGAATGTATCTCCTTTTTCTTTATTTTATCTACTTGGACATATTTTACATTCGTAACCAGCATTTCGTCTTCAGGACGTTGTTTTTATTTCTTTATCATCCCATTTGTTGCTTCTGCGTCCGTTCTTATCTGCTGACTGATTCTACTTCTTCTCGCTCCTTCACCATTCTTTGGTCTAGTTTCTAGAACGACCTAGTCACAGCGTATACGAAGTGTTGCAGTGTATCAGTTTGTAGTAGTTACTGCACCATGATTGTAATTACTGAGGCACTTTTCTATCAGATAAATAAACAATTTTGTAATGCTGGATGAGATTATGTTAATTCAAAGCGTCAGCCGATAGGTGGCTTTGCTAGTGGTAGTGGAGATAATTATGCTAGTGGAAGACGCTGCTAACAAAAAATTAGAACGTGTACATATCATGAGTATTTTGAAATATTTTGACTGAGAATACTGTGAAAGAAGTGTAGGTATGTGTTGTTATGAACTTTTAATGTGTAAGTTACCCAGTGGAATTTTCGATATCGATTGTCGGTACCATGTGACGAAACACGCCATATCGCTCTCCATATTGGTCATAAAGTTTAATAGAACAGCACATAGCCCAGGAATGTTCAGTATTGGATCCAGCCAACTAGCGCCAGTAGACCCTGTAATCCCGCCATACAGCACCGTGTTGTTGGTAACGAAACAGCATGCACTGGCCAAACAGCTTAATATAATTTTATCTATTTTTAACACATTTGATACTTTCAGTTGCCTGGTCCAAATAGCGTCTAATGATAGGATTATTCGTGAATGAGAAACTGTAAAAAATATTGAAACAAGCGGTTGTGGCTTAATTATTCTATCTGTGCATTTGCGTAGAGGGGCTGAGGAGAACCACGATAAACATTTTGAAATACATAAAATAAGAAAAGCAGCTAATTTCATGGAACTAGAAAGAAAGGAAGTTGAGAAAGAGAGACGGAGAAAGAAGAAACATTGAAAAATTGGGAAAGAATATGAAAAACCAGAGAAAGAAAGAATAAACTTATATTGCAATATTTGACTCAGATGTGTCGATGTTTAAAGCGTAATTTGGAAAAGCATCATTACTAAGCAATAATATAGGTATTATATGTGATTGTTGTTCGTTGCGCCATGCATTTCCAAACGCCGTGCTCATGCGGCAACGTCTTTGTCAGTGTTGTAGTGCTGGTAGCGTAGAACGGGGCTCTAAACACTCGTGCAAACCTGGAGAAACATTCTCTCTTTCTTAGTGACTTGCGAGCCGCGGGAAACTTTGCGATAATTTATGAAAAATTATATAATAAATTACGTCTAGTGACGCAAACATGTTCACATGTGACTCAGTAATTTTCTTTAACCGAATCTGCCAAATATTTGTTATTGCTCTTGCTTCAATGGTCGTTTGATGTCAAGTTTAATTTGTGTTACTTCGATACTCGCTCGTCCCTCGTGCGTATCGAATCTCGGATTGCCTTTCCTCTAGGAATTTTTTTAAAGGTCTCAGAACCTGCGTGCTTTCCATCCATTGATTTTTTTTCATCTGTCTCTCAAAGTTTCACAACACTTAAACGTCATATTAATCGAACATTCACGTAGTCGTAATGTTATTTTATGGGTGAGAAAATATTTACCTTTAAAGTCGCTTAAGTATGATATACAAGACCTTATATAGTTATTGGTTTACGCATTTCGAGGATTAAGAGTGGACTAATGCAATGTGGGCCTTCGTTATTTGTATTCTTCCGCCTAATATATGAATATATTAAGAATAAGATAAGCGAGACACGTAGGCCGCATGGTTAAACGCGAAGCGCATATTAAATTTTGGTTGGAACGTCTCAAGGTAATGTAGGAACATACAACTTGTTAGATTTGGGTTTAGATGGCAATATAAATGTATATTATATGAGTTGTGAAGTTGTTGACTATACTCAGCTGTTTCTGAATGTGGTCAGTGGCATGCTGTAGTGAACGCGTTGATGAATTTTCGGGTTCAGTGGGGAATTCAGAATTTTCAAAGAACGAGTGTGGAAACTTTTGAATCTGCCACCCAGCATTCTATGACGCTGGTCTCATTTGAATTCCTTAGGGTTGTAATTTGAAGACCGTTAACTATACAAAAGTATGATAAAAGAAGAAAGTATTCAAGATTTTTAAAATGGGTAGTCTGTTGTGCAAAATGAAATGAAAGCTAAGAATTTCGTGTGGTTGCTTATCCGTTTCGGCCCTTACCTTAGTTTCTGCAAAGTAAAATTACGTATTGTCGATGTTAGTATCCTGGGTAGTAACGTCTTGTGGACTTGTAGGAAGAGAGAAAACGTTTCGAAGAAATATTATGCTTGACGAAAGTAGAATATTTATTCATCTGAAACCTTGGTACTTACCTGCAAGTCCATACGGCTTTGCTACCCCAGAAGACCAGCATATTTATCTTTACCGCTGCTAGAACCTCGAATCTCAAAGTAACTTACTGATGAATCTGTTGCTCTG
Source organism: Zootermopsis nevadensis (assembly GCF_977971745.1). Taxonomy (NCBI): domain Eukaryota; kingdom Metazoa; phylum Arthropoda; class Insecta; order Blattodea; family Termopsidae; genus Zootermopsis; species Zootermopsis nevadensis. The sequence continues at coordinate 6,689,334 of NW_028259144.1, read as the reverse complement.
TGACTTATCTTTCTTATAGGTCTTAAAATGTGTGCTGCAATATACAAGGTCGCTGCCGCAGTCCGAGTGTCTCTTGTTTCGGCTGTGCGCCTGTGCTTTCAGTAGTCTGTCCTTATTCCTTTTCTCCTTTTACTCAATTCCTCTTTTATGTCTTCTCCCCTGTGGCGTAGCTGACTTCTCAGTATGTCAAAGCAGATATGTCCAGGCCTTTTCTTCTTTGTATGTTAAAAAGAAAGGTTGAGACATGGGTGGATAAAGAGATGGCATTTTCGGATTGCTGGTATTTGGCAAACTATCAGATTTAAGAACTGGGTGGGAATGGTTTTCGGAGGAGGCCGATAGAAAAGAGTTATTGCTTGAGGAACACCAGCCCCTCGTTGGAGTCCAGATACGGGTCTGAAGACATCAGCGTTTGTTATCGGTTGCTAACCTTCTCAATGGAATAGAGACCTTTAGATGCAAATAGAAGGCTAAGGTAATCGATAAATTCCCCGCCTTTTACGGAACTCAAAGTACGTTACCCTGTTCACAATAGCCCGACACCGGTGCTTAGTCTGAGCTGAATCAAATCCACACCCTCACATTTATGTTGTTCTGAATCCGTTTTAATATTATCTTTCCAACGCATGAGTCTCTTATCTTCAGACTTTCCAACCAGAATGTTCTATGCTTTTTATCATCTTCCTCAGAATAGGGAATTATAGTTTCCGTTTTCATGATTGTGAGATTTTAGATTCTGTCACCGTTGGAAATTTTGATGTTGGTGTTTTGTTTTCTAACGCCATGTGGACTTGTAGGTAGATACCAACTCCTGAAGATGGAAGGAGCGTGGTTCTCCGAAACGCTGGTATGTATATACAAGTCGAGTTTTAACCCAGAATACCAACGTCGAAATGTTATCGAATGTGGTGATTATTTTCTGTTTTAACTTAACGATTACATTAAACTATCATTATTTCCAAAAGAATCTAATTCCGTTTTCCACCATCAAAAACAAATCAAACCTCTTCTACTCTCTGCCCATTGTTACACCCCAGATGTATACACTATGATGCACAACTTTGAGATTTAGAAGGCAGATGTACGAATTATTTGTTGCGAATACAATTTAAGAATTTATCACAAGGCATCTAAGGGCTCACAGTTTAGCATATAATTTGTACTCTGTATTTCTTAGTTGAAACTTACATGTATTTCTTGAAATAAAATATCACTGTCGGAAATATTTGTTTCAAGAAATTTTCAATTTAACGTCAGTTTGAAACTAATTTATTTTACGTATAAATTTGAATTGTAGAGTGTTGAAGGTGATTAAGTACAATCAAGTTACCGAAGTTTTCCTACAGACTGGGATATTCTCGCGTCTGTAATTTATCATCACTCAAGTTTAACAAGGAAGCAAGCAGTTTCTCATTCTAAAGAGATGGACGCTTCATCACAGCTACTTGCTGGATAAAGTGGGACGTTAAGCACCTCTAATAATAGAATGACTTACCGGTACTTGTTCGCAGTTTAATCCCACATCAGGGGATTTCCATGTGACAAATCGGACAGCCAATCCTGATTAATAGCGCGTCTTATGTTAAAGGAATCATGAATCTAATACCAGTTGTCGCTTGAAGATGAATACGGACTTCTGTACACTGGATCGTGCATAAATGTGACTTCAACGAAAGTTCAACGTTACACAACCTATTTTTCCCCATAAAGTACATCAAGGTTTTTCTTTGGTACTACCCTTGTTCTTTACTTCAGAATATCCTAGCGGTTACCAGATGCATGTTGTTAGCAGGGAATTGTGAAAAGTACAATATCGTGTCATTACAAATACATAAAATTGAGCGCGGTGTATTGAATAAACAGAAACTGCAGATAGACTGTAAATTAAATAAAAGATAAACATAATTGAATGAGATATCTTAACCACACTGTTCAATTTATATTATTTTTTCGGAATATGTGACCAAGTTTGATATTAAAATAAGAGTTTCATAGACTGTTTAAGTGAACTGGTAGGGTCTGTATTTATACCAACAGTTTATTATAGCTGACGGACAGACATACATATTCAAATTGCGGTTATTTCTCAATTTTGAAGGGGGCTTAAATTAATCGTATCAGTTTTCGAACCTTTATGTTGGGTCTCGGCTGTTTGAAAACAGAACCAAAGTTTCTGTTTTTGAAACTATACCAGGTTTTTCGTGACGACAAAGCATTTTCATCAGGAAACAGGGCAAGATTTGTTCCTCATTTTAAATCAGTTGGAACGTAATGAACTTGTAATGGGACTCTTTTGTACTTGTAACAAGTGACTGAAGTTCTGTGCTGCGTGATTTTCAGTACAAGACAGTGGTTCTAGCTTTTCTGTGTAAGTTAGACGCCATGAAATTAACTGTGCGTATTGCGTCGTCTGACGGCGCCATACGTCACGTCAAGGTGACAGAGAGCCGAACTTCCTCCACGTATAAATGTAGCTATAGTGTTAGGAGAACAGAAATGATTGACTCTTCTCCTAGTTTCTGCAGATTTATAAAGGACTCTGAGAACGCGTTACTAATTAACAGAACTTAACGGAACAGAGCCCTTGATGATCTAATAGACGTGCAGTCACTAAATGCCTCGGCTCTTGTGAATACCAAAGTCTCGTTACTGTTTTCACAAAATCTCGCTACAGGTCCCTGTTCTTAGCCAGATTAATCAATTTCACATATTTAAAAAATATATATTTTAATTTTACCCTTCCTTCTTAGGCTGTATCTTTGAATTGGTGTTCAAGTTTTTCTGCCAAAAATCTGTTTTCATTTCTGATCGTTCTATTGCGTACTACATGCCTCGCCCATTGTAACCTCATTGATTTTGTGACCATAGTAATAATATCTTCACTACCTGGGATTTATGGGATATTCGGTATAAAAGCCAATTTGACGTTTCTGACTGTAGTGCCGTAGCGTGCGATCACAGATGAGACATTTGGATGGGCGCGTACGTCGTAGAGAACGCTGAAGTTTACGTAATAAGTAGAGACTGCTGCTATGTTTCGTTGTTTTGCTGAAACTGCATATTCTAAGCCATGTTTTAACATGTTTTAGATTTATATGGCAGAGTAGAGCCTAAATACAATATTAAATTTTAATTACATATGTTTGCTTAAGATGTTTGAATATTTATTCTATTGTGGAAGGGGTGGCTAAAATGCCGGAGAAAGGCGATAAATCTACGAAATGGATGTAAGGAAGGAGAAATGGGGAGGGTACAAATGACGATGGAACAGAAGTAAAATGGGAAAGGAATACGAGAGAAGGCGGTAAATGAGAGGAAGAAACAATTTCACTTATGCCTTACCTCGCGATGATGGAGAGGCCACATCGAGAAAGTGTTCTACTTGAAGACGGTAGTTGATGACACTCGGATTACCTGAAAAATGTGTGTGAACAGCATAAGAGCTATGTGATCGAATTTCGTTGCTGCAAGACTCATAAAAGGCCCTGAGATCGCCTTGAATTTCAAATATTCGTAGCTCCGTTACCGTTGAGAATCGGACCTGTGTTCATATAGCATTTCTGACGTAGTGGACCCAGGAATAGGATCCCGAAGTATTGACATCAAGTCATCGGACACGATTTTTTTTTTCGTAGGCGGCCATTTCAAAGGACATGTTTGTCTACGTGTCTGTAGTGACCAGTCCGGACGAGCTGTCCAAGGATTTGGACTTGCTATCCATGCGCTATGGCTCTACTAACGTATGCCGTATGGCATGTGCAGTGAGTGAGTTAGGACGTTCACTACCCTCGAAGGCCGGCTGTAGGAAAAGAGTAGTTTGAGTTATCCATTCTGTGGAGTTTCCATCGACCTACCGAGATCACCCGTTCACGATCCGAGAGTAGGAAGACTGGAAAAGGAGGCATTGTAGTAGCCTCAATGTGTCAGTGGGAGTTAAGATAGTCCTCGTTCACTTACGAGTTCTTGTGTGCTGTTGTCAGTTTAAAGGCGGGTCTGGCCAGAAAGGAATTGTTGCTATTTAAACTCTTTACAAAGTACTCCATGGTACATTCCTTCTTGTGAATTCCATAGTCACTCAACTGGTCGAGACATTTATTATCTTTTATGGAACCTGAAAGTCTGTTACCATCCTAACAAGACTGTATCGTGATTCATATAAATGAACCTATACCCCCAGACTATTTTAATAAGATTCATATTAATATTATCCTTTCATGTCTATGTCTTAGGAGTCGTCTAGCTTTTGAACCAGAATGCTTTGCGTTGTCATCCTCACCGCTAGAGTAAGTCTCAATTGGTTGGCTAACAAAGTCCGGCTGACATAAGCTAACTGGTATATAGATCGCTACATTATGTCGTGTTTCTGTGTTCTGTCAAGTTTGAAAGGCATTAGAAGGTATATGTTGTGTGGGAACTGTGTATTCAAGTGAATGTCAAAGAAACGTATTTTAGACGCTGTTGATATTTGAAAAAAAAATAAGATGATAAAGAGTTTGTCAAGGATCAAAGGGAATATTTCTAAGTCCAGTAAATATGTTTTTAAAATATCAATTTTTATTATTCGTATTTCTTCTACCTTCATCTTATTCGTCATATAAACTTCAATTTTCAGCTCTGAATGTAGAGATAGTTTATTTTGGAAGAGAATGAAGTCTGCAGACCGAAATGTAATACAATTTTATAGTAAGACAGCGGGTGTATATCGGGTAAACCGGGGATAGACGGGAGCATGGGATCGTTAGTTCGTTTGGTAGCCGACAGGTTCGCTGTGAAGTTAAGGTGACGAGTAAGTGATGTTCCAATTTGCTTTTCCTTCTCTTCCCCTCTTTATATCTCTACTTCTTCCCTTCCAAACCTTCAATTTCTGCTGTTGCAGCGGTAGGGAGTAGTTTTGATGGTTGGTAGGTGTGAGAGAGGGAATTGTATCTGTGGGGTGATGGGGGGGGGGGGGGTCTCGAGATTGGAGGTAAAAGTCGAAAAGCCTGGGGTTATAAAGGATGGGGCTGGGAGTCGGATGTGATTGTGGCATTATCTGCGGTACCGTCAGCCTAGAAAATTGGGCAATATTGCTTGCCAGGCTCCGATTGAAATACAGACCAGTCGCCTTCGTTGGAAGCGAATGGCTTGGCTTTATTGCACGAACATCTGGGAAGCTGCGTGTTTTTTTCCCCCAGCAGTTTGTTTCTAGATTTCATCAAATTTTTTGAAATGAATATTGTATTATCTTCTTACAGCCCTTTTTAAAACTTAGATAATTATATGTGCATGATGATTTTTAAGAATAAAGACTGATATGTGGTCCTAATGGAGTTGAAGTAAGAATTTACCAAAATACAGCCAGGAAAACAAATTCATCGTACACATTCTCATCATTAGGTAAATTAGGGTAAATAAATAAATAAACAGGTGAAATGTGAAGAGCTGTGAAATGCACGCAGAAGGCTTGGAAAACGTTTCGGATGAAACTACTGTCTATAGGTGTGAAATTAATATTGAAATGTGTCATGTAGACCCTTATCGTTTGTCGTTGACAGTCCGTCTACATAATTTTCTATTAGTTTTAATGTTAATTAAGATAATCTGCATGTTTCAACCTTACTTAGCCATCTTCAGGTTCTCTTTAATTGTTCTAAACTAATAGATGTGGCTGCTAAATGTATACATATTTTGTTGAAGACTTTGCGACGTATTGGACTGTGTCTTAAGTACTTTACCTATTTAAGCGGAGTGCGTCGTGTAGATGTTGTTACCGGTGGAAAGCTGTAATTGAACTCTCGTATCATTTCACCATTGCTCTATACTCATCTATCATCGCCTCACGAGGTGTGCGATGGCCCAGACCTAGCAGTAGTTTATCATAATCTTGGTCTTAGGGTCTTCGTCTCTAACCTAGCATTTGGCTGGTCTCGGAGTAGAGGTAATGTTTAAGAGAAATATGGATCTGGGGTGTTGGCTGGCTTGAACTGTTTCAGGGTAGAGCCTTTTGGCAGGCATACGTGAAGACGATGATGGATTTGGGCCCCAGATCAACAGGAAACTTGTTGATCAGCTGAGTAACAATGAATTGTTGAAGGAAAACCCTGTGTAGTTAAGTTAGGTACAAGCACTTAACAGTGTTGATCTGTCCTATGAAAACATGACGAAGACTGCAAAATTCTCTCCCACCAAAGCGTGGAATAATACGAGTTTAAATACGATTAAACTGAAGATGGCTGCCTTTTGGGTTGTTGGCGTCGTGTAGTGAGGTAGAAGTTTAGCGACGTTTCAGAGGTAATATTTCGTTCTAGGGGATGCAAATGCTACGACAAAAGCAAAGATAAGCTAACAATTGCCCATTTGGTCGGCCAAGAAATTTCGCGTGTTTCATGGAACTCGACGGTTTATTCAGGAGTTTACGTGTGCTCGAAACTTGGCCGTATCCTAAGCCTCGCCCTAATATTATATTTTGTTAACATTCATTTTAATATTATACTCCAATACACACGCAGGTTCCTTGCTAAATTTTTACAGAATTGTGTTTCTTTGCAGATCTGTTAACGATATTTACTCTGCTAATTTTCTTCTCCTTCATTTGATAACACTAATATCTGGTTATGAATGCCAGGAAGGGAGGACTTCATTATGATAAATTATATTATTTGTAGTGGCCCAAACGACATGACGTCAAATGTTAGGATTAATAATGAATATATAATTGGAAAGGATATGGAAAGAAGCGCTCATGGCCTAATTCAAGGCATCAGCCCAGAATTTTTTGGAGTGACTGATTAATATCACGTAAAATCCCATGTAAGGTTAACTGATCTTCGAGCCAAGATATGAACTCGGTACGTCGACGAAAGAGTTCTAGACACTCGGGTGGTGAGTGATTTAAAACATGCCTAAAAGTGTGTGTTTGTATACTTCTTTATTTGCTAATAGCCTGTACCGTGTGTTCATGTATCCATCTTTTAATGACTGACCGTCTTAAGACCACGCGTAACCAGGTCATTGTCGTTTATTTTAAGTAAGGCGACCCTTTCTTGGAGTTTGTGTTGTCAGGAAGCGAAACTCGGTAACAAATAAACTAGTGGGCTTGTTTGTTACGATGCTCATGTATGAATTCTGTACACTACCGGTGATACCTTGTGTAACTAAAGGATGATGAATAAAAATGTACGTAGTTGAACGTTAGAAGGACACAAGTATAGATCAGAGTGTGCCACGTTAGTTTTCATATCGTTGCAGCTGACATGTTTATTATAGCAGTCCGTTTCTTCTGCTCGCTTTGCTGCATAATGCATGTTCCATCACCAACGACTCTCTCTCTCTGAGCATGATCTCCGACTACATTCTCTTTCCTGCTCTGTTTCTTCTCGCTGTCGTCACATTCCTCCGGGACTTGTCCCTCTTCCTTGCTGCTGTCTGTTTCTTGAGCTTCTTAGCCGCAGGGCGTGTATGCACGGAATATTGAGCAGGTCTGTTGGGCTCCGTATAATTATTCGCTTCTGTAGTTGTACCCAAACTGCGGTGGTCCTTGATTGCGTCTCCTAAACACGTCACGGAACATGTTTCTTCCATTTTGCATCATTTTCTGTCCCATCCTTCGCATAATGAACCGTGAGTTCCGCTCAGAAGCCATATTTTTTCAAATTTAATTTAATTTTGTTTTATTGCGTGTTTATTTATTTATATAATTTGTCGTCGGTGTTTAAGAACACGATTCTGGGGATAATATTGAGACCTAAGAAATAGGAAGTGGGTAGAGGCTGGAGAAATTTTCTTAGTTTTATAATTTGTAATAATCACCAAATATTATTTGTTGTTTACGTGTGACGTTTTGCAACTTTTGATTGTTCATCGTGGAATACGAAGTAGGATGACTGTTGCCAACATTTCAACAACCACCTTCCCGCGTTTGCGGGATTTGCCTAACACTTTCGAAAAATTCAGTCTTAGCCGCTAGTAATATTGTTGTCTGATTGTAGTGTACAAAACTATGAATGAATTTTATCTGAGTTTAAATGTGTTACATACGTAACGATTCAAAATAATGGAGATATATTGTTTGTTAAGGTGCTATATTTCCCTGTAAGCCATTCCTTCGCCTACAAAGCCTTTGGAATTCTGTAGATTTGCTTGGTTCATGTTCTTAGTGTCAAGACGGCGGGGGGGGCACATCGTAAGGGTGTAATCATTTCTGTACAGGAGCTACGAACCAGACCCTATATTTGGATGCCTCTGCTTCGCATTTCTTCCGGAATCTTGTGTGAACGGAATATGAAATGAATTTTGAAGCTTAGGTAAAATAGTTAGTGGCATCTCCCCTTCATCACTTCTGAGTCAAATTTAATCTCTTTCTCTGCCCTCCTCTTCCGTCTGCCTCTACAAGCTTAGCTATTTTTATTCCCATAAGTCATTTGCGTTCGGAGGGGGATTCCCCGTCCGTTTCTGCGTCTTAATGTGCACCGTCAAACCTAACCGTTTTCGATTTTTTCCTCAGCTTTGTATGTCACGAATTGAAATGAATGACGACGTCCATTTTCGTTACGCTATATTTTATTTTATTGTCATGACTGCCATGTATTAAACGCGTTTCAATATTTTAACTGTTCCCACATGACTGTTTGGAAGATGGTGACATTTCAGGATTTAACTTCGGCGTGTGTGAAGAAATCATTTGGGATCTTGCGCCGTGTAGTCTTGTAGAAATTGACTAATGTTTCGGACGTGCTTACTGCCTCTGTCATCATGGTGAAGACGGTAATCTTCATATATTGATAAATTGATGATTGCGAATGTTTCACACACAAGACGCTTTTGATGTTGAACATACATTTGCCTTCAGTGACTGGTTTTGTGCTAACTTTGCTCGAAGTGGAAAAGGATTGTATATTTAGAGGCAAATAAATAAGTTGTGAAGTTAGTTACACATATCTAGCAAACGAGTTGCTTTGAAATGTATTTGAAGAAATCAATTTTCATGTCGCTGAAAATGTATAAAACGAAGTTAAGAAGTTATAAACGTAAATGAATATATTATCAATGTTGAAACAGCATTTAAAGGTGAAAAGTTAGGACATGAAACGCTTTTAAGATGGCTGTATTCTTGGCTGTTGCGGCTTTTACTCTGGTAGAAGTTTACCGACGTTTCAGAGGTACTTGCTGCCTCCATCATCAGGGAAAGCACCTGTGAAACGTCGATGAACGTCTACCAGATTTCACTGCGCAGCAATTTGGTTGACAGTCATCATTATACCCGCATGTTTTGATCAGCTGAAAGTCTGTTAGCTCTATGGAGTTATACTGGCAGGCAATTACATAATTGATGTTGTAGATCGAACTTTCGGAACGCCCTGTGTTCGGATGTAACTCGGATAATGGATATAGTTCTTTGGTGTTACCGGAAAGACGGAGAAAAATAAACGAGCGAAGACGTCTGTGCGCTAATACACTTAACCCAATATTTCATTGTCAGTGAATGGGAAGTATTGTGTTTTTATTGGCATAACTCGATTTTCAGTTGATTCTTTCAGAAAGAAGAATTTTGCGATGCATTTGTTTCATTTTTACTAGCTTATTGAACACATAATAAGACATGAGATAGATAAAATCTTACTGGCAGATGGAGCAATACTGTCGGGTAGGAAGGAGACTGAAAATAAATTAAAATACATAAATTTAAGTATAGAAATTCAGCGAATGTGGAATGTGGAATGGTAATCATCTGAGCCACAGGAATTGTAAGTAAAGGACAAATAAATATCTGAAAAATTACCAGGAAAACATTCAGTGTATTTTGTACAAAAACCAGTAGTACTAGGATCATCACACGTAATAAGGAAAGTGCTACTATTGGTTAAATAGAAGTACCATGAAAAACCACAATTAGATATTAAATAATTACGATGATAATTCACAATTTTAATAAATACAGTCTCCACTGAACTTGATTGTAAAAATTTCAGTGTGAACCACACTTGAAAAGTGTTTCGCCCTTCGTTTGTAAAGCAGACCTACGTTTTTCCTCTTCTGATTGAAACTCGCTTTGATCCATGACTTCGATTTGCGTCGCTTCCGTACACTGATTGTTCGTATCACTTCAGGTTTACTGATCGCGTCATAGGCGATGGTATGTGCGCTATTATGAACTTCGCTTTGCCATAACGTTTCCATTCCGCCCACTTGGACAACGTATTTCTTTTTATTGCCTCAGGCAGGCGAGGTTCCCCCGTATTCTTACCCTTATGAAAACCAAGTTAATAGAGTAAAGATTTGCTTAGAAATAAATGGCCTGTGTGCCTCTTCTGCTAGATTTATTTTTTTCCTCGTCTCTTAGAAGGGAAAGCACGATATAGCCTACTTATTACGACGTTTGATGTGGTTCTGGCATGTGGCCTGCAGCGTCTGAAGTGGAGGACAAGAGAGGTACACGAAAATAAAGATGGTGCATATAGAATTTTCGCGATGGTGAATCTGAAGATGGTTGTCTTCTGGTTTGCGCCGTGTAATTTGGTAGATTAGACTCATCGCCCTGATGATGGATGCAGGAAGCGCCTCCGAAACGTTAATGAACTTCTACCAGACTACACGGCGCAACAAACCAGAAAAAGGCCATCTTGTCGATGAAACAAGTTTTTTTCCATCTTCATACGAAATTAATACAAATTTACATACTAATACTGTGAAATTGTACGGTGCGCTTAAAAATATGTGGTTTTGATAATGGATTGGTTTTGTGTTTCGAATCTTTTGCTGAATTTTATAATACGAATTTTTTTCCATCGGAAAACGAGAAATTCAGAATGTTTGGGGACTGTTTGCAAACAAGGACGAAACTTGTTTGCTAACTGGCAATATTATACGAGTTTTTTTTGATTCTACGCAATGTTGTAGGTGAGTCCAGTGTTGAAAGCGATGATAAACAAATGAAATTGTTTACCCGAGTTCAGTTGTGTTCCGGTCCAACTATCCGGATTGACGCTGCCTTGTGTTGCGTTTTGTCACTGTTTTTCCAGGACAGAAAACTAGGCCTACTTGTCATTTTTCGCACAGTGTAACAAAAGCATTTTAGGTCTGGATATTCGTAAGTTTTTGGTGGTTTACTGTTATTTAACAACGGCGTTTTTAGTTACAGACTTTAGCGTCAAATGCCATTTGAAGAAGATTATGAATGATAGGGCAGAGTCCTTCAGAAGTTGATGGTTACTCGACTGGTCATCATACTTTCAACATTTTTTGTTGCAGAGTATACAAGAGCTGAGTGCTGAGTGTATCTTGAGCCAGACAAATGAGATCTACACTCCTACCCTCTATTTCTATGAGATTTCTATATTAGTATCCTCCGTTCTGTGTTTTAAATAGCTTCAGGTTTTCTGACGAGTTTGGTATTGATTTATAGGCGTTTTTCAAACGAATAGTTGCAAACATCACCCTGCTGTATGATGTACGGCTTTAGCAGGGACTAAATTCAGTGAAATTTTCGCGAAAGATAAGCCACTTCCGGTGGCCATAAAACCCCTGATCTAATATTAGGTCACTGATGAAGAGGAGATGGCTGTCGGTTTAACGGTTTCGACCAGTTTATTTTCGTAATGGAGAGGTGTTGTGTTTTCTTTGAGACAGTAAATTAATCTTTAAATTTTATTTACACGTTGTAGAGGCTACTAAATTTCTTTAGTTTCTATAAATCCATTAACAGTCTTGTACTGATTAAATTTGAATGCCTTACAGGCTTTGCTTATTTTACGCGTGGATGTAATATTGAGGCTGAAATCGACCTGAAATCTACGTAACCCTTTCGAGGGTGTTGCAAAATTTGTTGAGGAATAATGCTATTACTTTCTGTCACCGCTGTAAGAATGGTAGCAACAAGACGGGGTTATGATAAAACGTTTACGAGCAGGGAGAGAGGGGAAGTCAAGTGACATATGGATCAGTGTTTTTGGTATATCCTGTGGTCTGGTTCCACTGCACCGATGACAGTGTCCAGTAGAAATCCGAGGGAGGGAAATCGGATGAAAGTTTATCTTTTCTTTGTGCAGACCGAGACGGGAAAAAAACACGGAAGAGCTTTTCGTAGAGTTAACCTGGTTTAATGCCTCTTTGTACAAACCACTTTGTTTCAAATGAATGTGTTTCCGGATATCGCAAAGAGAAGCTTGGAAGACAATGTACGACGTTTCAGAGGAGCTTAATACCTACATTAACAGACCAATACGATGGAGGATTATACTCGTCCGAAACGTCGGTCATGTAAAGAGTGTTTAAAAATATGTTTACATGTTATATTTAAGTTATAGGAATGTCGTTATCGGTTTCTGTGTGTTCTGTATTTTATAAAGTTTTGATGTACTCGTTCTGTTATGCGTTAATAGGAACAAAATGAAGCAGTTTTCATGAACAGTACAGTAAAACATGATCCTGAATATAGCAAATTAATAATAGAAACGTGGTGGAATGTGACATTAGTGAGTCAATGCAGCTGTATAGAAATCCAGGCTGCGCTGAGATACGTGGATCCAGTTCACACCCTTACAAAGTATTTTTTAAGATCTGTGTACAGTCGAAAATTATATTATATATATATATATATATATATGGTGTTTGTCGTGATAATAAACTTTGCAACAATGTTTTTTTAAACATGCAAATCAGGTGTGGAAGATCTCAGAGCTTATGTTTAGAAGACGTCTTGAATGTATCTTCATGAAAACTCTCGTTTCTGTATAGGTTTTATGTTATTTACCTGTTTCTGCTGCTTACGTATGGTCTGAACTGAAGAGACGGCTGGTAAAGCAAGATGAAATCATGGATGAAGGAAGTTGTAGGCGTGGAAAATGAAATTAAATGGATGTAAGGTAGAACGGATGTGAAAGGACGAAAAAAATAAGAAGAAAATTGTGTTGCGAATGGAGACGAAGGGCGAAAGATAGATCTAGCGGCTTAAAGGGAAGTTTCCTTTGAAACCTTAGCGACCAACGAATCAGCTTTCAGCACGGCACCTAGACGTAAATCTGTCACATGAAACAAAAGAAAGATAAATATAAAATAATGAGATTACCGCCGTAGAAGCAGCAAATCTTCTTCAGAGGTTTGAGACGTAAGCCTCTTCGTTCACTAGTCAACCCTGGTTACGTTCACGAACTATCAGTTTAATTAGTTGACTGTCTTAGCTAACTGCATAACTGATTAGATGTATTACCTGGTTAACTATCCGTCTGACTATGTTACTACTTGTCTAGCTACATAACTCTCTGTCTGATTAGGCATGTAGCTAATTAAGTATATAACTTCATCTAAATATCTAGGCATATAACGTACTAGCTGTCCTTTTAGCTATGTAGTTACGAAATTTAACTTAGAAAGATGTGTGTATTTTACAGGGAAAGTGTTATTTTCGGACTTAAAATCATGTGTTTATAATTACAAGAACGACGTTGTTTTTTATTTAAAAGTTATTTTATCAATGTACTGAAAACGTTGTATTCGGATTTAAAATTATTTATCATTACAGGAAAAGCATTGTTTACGGACTTACTAATGCATTATTACTGCATGGAAAATGTTTTATGTACTACTGACGTCATATATTCATTATCTTAGGTTGGAAAGCTTGGACCGACAAATGTTAGTTAATAACATGTGATGTTGGTGTTATGGAAATTTTACGTCCCACAATTACATTACGCGCAGTTTTTAAACGAGATTTGAGGTTTTCAAGAACCTCTGAAACGTCGACAAACTCCCACCATACTACACGACCCAAGAACCCAGAAGACAGCCATATTCCCAGTTTTGTTGTTTGAACTTTCTCACTGTTGGTATTACTGTACGGTATATGGGATGCGCTGGGCATATTCCGTGCATTTTGGTCACGTTATAGCACAAATAAAAATGTTGCTAAGAAGTCAGAAGGGCAGACGATAGAGTCGTAAATTAATGTATTTTGATGTTGATTGTGTTTACGAGTCTCGGGGCGGGCCAAAATGTTTGGCTTTGGTGAACACGACAGTGAGTGATCATTCGGGAATTTCTTGAGCACGCACCATTGCATGAGTTAGTTGGTTAATTAATTAATTATGTAATATGATTTACGTGACGTATCGGGATTTGCATTTACTCCAGTTATGTGTGATGTGGGATTTTATTATCTCGCTAATATTTATTCGTCTCCATGGCAACAATCCGGTCGAACCCAGGATATTGACACGGCCTAGTTTATTGCTGGGATCATGAGTCTATTACGGAAGGCGTGGTGAAATCAATTTCTCTTCTCAATGGGTAAGCTCGACTTCCGATAGAATTGAATTATTTATTTTAAAACGTGCGTCATATATCGTCTAAGGCCAAGCTATTAAATTAAAATCCGCCACGACCTGTTAGCCCTACTTATGCCGATCAGTCATTCATACAATAATCCTAATTTTTTTACGTAACGTAAACAGCTGATAAGCGTCGTGAAATAAATCGTCATATGTAGTAGGATGCGTTTCTTCAGATGTGTTTCCTGTATTACACACAAGATTTTCTTGTAGTTTACGATGTGTAAACTTAGAAATTGTGTTTATGTTTGTGAGAACAAATGAAGACCAGTATAAGGAATAATGGTATTTTACTTTCCTAAATGTGTGTGTGTGTGGACTCATTCAGAGACGCCTGCAAAATCTTCATTTCGCTGCAGCCGTCAGGGCTACAGACCTGTAATGATATTATTTCTGTCTTCAGTTTTAGTGGAATGTTCATGAAAGGCGTAAGTTATTTTCAAAATTCCGTTTTATTGCTGCCTCGAGGTGCTGACATAACACTTAACTGAATATTGTTTTCGTTGAAAAGGGTTTGAGCTGTGCAGTGGCGTTGTTATGGGGATGTCTTCAGCTCTGCCACCTGGGTACTGAATCTCAGTAGGAACTGTCAACATATCTTCTGGTTTTCCTTCATCTTCATCATCATTTTCTTCAATTTCTCGTCTTTCCTATTCATTTAACGAACCCTTCGCCTCCTATAACTTCTTATTCTTCCTCTTTTCCCTTCTTACTTTTCTTAAATGTCTTTTGCCTTTTCGTAATTCCCTTTCTCCCTATTCTTTCTCCTATTATCTTACTCATTCCTTTTACATATCCTTTCTCTACATAACTTCCCCCCCCCCCTCCTTTTACTTCTGAATAACCTTCATACTTTGTCTCTGTTGTCTCGTTTCTCGTTTCTTCTGCTTCCTTTCATTGTCTTTCGTCCCCCTTATGAGTGTTTATTTTCTTCTTTTCCAAGCTTCACCCTTCTCGCTGTCAATTCTCACCCTTTCTCCTTTAAATCCTTATTGTAATTTTCCTTTCTCCGTTTTACGTAGTTTTAATCGCTTTTTCTTGGGTACGTTTCATTCACACTTTTGTTTAATATCATGAAAAATAAGAGTTTTCGGTGCGAACTTTTACCACATTTCTTTATTTAACATGTTAGCGCGCATTGGACCCATTTCTGCTTCTTCTCCTTCTTTTTTTGTTGTTGTTGTTATTTAATGTTCCTAACCTCATGCTTTCATTCCGTATCGTAAGTACAATTTAGGTTTTTTGTTTCGGGCATTACATCTGCAACATGTAGTCTGTTGAATTTATGCAAGAGACGTTCTACATGCTGTAAAAAAATTCCTAACTTAGTTTTCAGTTCTTAACTATACGACTTCGCTAATACTTTGAGATGGGAAATGAAAGTGTGGCTTACTGAATGGGATGAATAGAGAATGAGGGAAAAAAAACTGTATTAACATACGCGGTTTCTGTTTCGAGTGCTATACTTCGTACTTGGCTGTGAATAATATCAGCGTGTTTTTAAACTAACAACAATTTCTGTGTCTTTCTTACGAACGTATTTTCATAATTTTGTTGGGATACTAGTCTTTAGATCTGTATTTAATATTGTAGCTATTATAACTTTATTTCTTTAAAAAGAAAATTGTATTTGTCACCTCGATTATGCATGCTACATGCCTCGACCATCTCGTAATTATTGATTTGTCTGTTTGGTAGAGAATAAAAATTATGAAGGTAATCATGCGATCTTTCTGACTTTACATAGTTTCATCTCTCCAAACACATTTTTTGCCTTAAGAAATACAGGATGACCCAAGAAGATTTTTACATTCAGTGATTGGAATAAAGACACTTCAACAAACTAAACCATTACATACGCCAGCATTGGCGTATAGTGAATTAGCGATTCTAGTGCTCATAGTGACCACGCATTTGACAGTGGTGAACAAGTGACTGAAAAGGTCATTATGCTATATTATAATGTTTATAGATATTTTTTGCGAAACGTGTGTATGAAGTAGGAAAATGGCGTCAGGGTATGTCTTCGTGCTCCGTCTGTTATCTGTGCTATTCATCTTCCATACTAAGATGTCTCGTAGTTTCCTCCTTTGCAGGAGATAAAAGGTCCAATTTTCTAAAGGATTCCCTTGTCCTGTTTTCAGAATCTCGTCCACATTTCCACTTCCTGCCCATCGTATTGCATTGTATGTGAGATATAACATGTTCCCACTTCAACACTACTGAAGATATTTCGTCTTATCTCATTTCTCACGTCGAAGACATACCGTTTGTATATTGCGCTCAGTGGCGGACTCTTGTGAACAAGATAATGAGCCTTCGGGTTCCATAAAATGGGATTTTTTGACTAGCTGACCGACTGTCAGCTTCTCAAGAAGGACTCTGTTTCTTGGAGTTATATATAATAGCTAATGAAAGTGTTCCTGTCACATTTGAGGTAAATTCATTTGAAGATTGCGTGGTGCAGGGTGAATAAATTCTTGTAGTTCTAGTCATGAGTTCAGATAACATAAATCAGTCGGTTTTTATAAAGAAAGTTGAATGTTTATCACTTAAGCTTTATTGTAAGCATAGGCGTCGCACTTAAGCTCGTATTTTGAATTTTACGAACGCTTTATTTGTCATATGAACTGGCTTAATTTTACTATAGTTGAGCTGAATGAAGGGTTGTGGGTTATACGGTTATATGGTTTATACGGTTATATGGTTATATTAAAATTTGAAATTACGAATAGGTGGAATGTGACTTTTTAATTAAAAATGTACCTTTTATAATAATTTTTGAGATACGAATGAAATATTTTTATGCCTATATAATACATAGGTTCTGTTATTAGAATTTTAAACTTCATAGGTACACCACTAATTATTAATTATGATATTTAGCGGAAAGTAAGTGTTCGAAGATCTTCACAGAACTCCTTGCATAATTCATATACCTCACAAATAACAAATCATGCACTGGTTTGATATTAAAACATCATGGCTTGTTTGGTAAAGAACTTTAGCAGTGCGTAAAGTGATTTTTGTAGTATATTTTTGCCCGTGTGCCATGTTTGTTATTGATGGTTGAAATTTCTTGTTATAAATATTATGAATGATTATAAAGGTGTATTTTAATATATATTTATTTTGAACAATCATCAGTTGTAATACGTGACTGGCATTGAACACTCATTTTTGGGATGTTTGACTGAATATTTAAAGCCTGTTAGAATTAGTTCAGCCAGTTCGATGTTCTTGCTGTATTGGATCTGTGAGATGTTGAACGCCTGCAGACTCTCGTTTCTACTACCTAGCCACACACCACATCAAGGCAAGGTTGTCTATACTGCATGGCGTTTAAAAAGAGTTAAAGTAGGGGCGGGTGACAAGAAACACGAGCCATCATTACATTCATGTTGGAATCTTGATGAAGTTATTTAGGTTAAAATCATTTACGTAAAAAAAATTATATTCTTGTTCTCTTGAAGAACTGACGGTGGAACTTCAGCTCGTAAGCCTTTAAATGCTGGGGGCACTAAAACTTAACTGAACGTCAAATAATGTTCAATAAAATCTTCTCGGGCCACGGCAGAGAAGATTTTATTGAGTTCAGTCGCCGTGAAAGCTTCAAGTCTTGTATAAGATACTGTTGCTTTAGTTCAGGGATTTGTTTAGGGCTAAGGAACAAATCAAAATGGATATAACATTTGTTAGAAGAACGGTCTTAATCCGTGTAGTTATCAATAATGTTGAAGATGATGGAGGAGAATAAGAATATGAGGGAGAACGATGTGATGGTCATAACGAAGTCGTTGATGATGATGGTGATTGTAAATAATACAAAGATTATGATGATAAAAGAGGAAATCCTTGTAATGATTAATTTAAAATGATAATGACGGACAGATGGTCATGATGATGAAGATATATTGTCAGGTGGTTAGTTTTAATTGTAGCAGTGATAACTTCGTGATTCATAACGCCAGACGAGTCTTTGGACACTGCTCAGGAAATGTCCTATCCCTGGTAGTTAGCAATTTCATTGGCTCTTTACCCAATTGTTCCATATTCCATGTGCTCAGAGCAAACCCAGTGTCCCATTATGTTCATAGGCCGATTTGTATAGTAATTACGGATGTAGTAGTGAAAGTCGTTCGATTTAATAATTGGTAAAATGGAACACCAGCTATAAATTAGAATTGACAGCACAGCAAGATGAGATAAAAGAAGAAACAAGGGAATATGCATAAAGAGAGAAATTAAAGGTCGTAAATATCCCGTTTCATAATGGAGTCGCTTACGGTTGTGGGTGGATCAGTGCATATAACCTATGATTCAGAATTAACACTGCAGTTCGAACCAGCAGAAGTGGAAAAATCTTGTGAATCAGGTTGTATTTGAGCACCGACTGAGTCTCACAGGAAGTGATCTGTTAATAGAATTGACGATCATAAAGGAAACCGTTGAATAATCTATTAAATCGATTTTCTAGGCCCCGATCGTAACTTAAAGTTGCAAAAATTCTTATAGTATCTTCGTCATGTCTGTCTGCCCGCCCGCATGCAGAATCTTGAGAAGGGATGTCTATATTTTTCAAAACTTGAAATTATGGACTTTTAATAAAATTTCTCGACACATTCCAACTTTGGTACAGATCGGAAAACAATGAGCGGCACTTGGTGAAGAACTAAATGGTTTTCTGCGCATGATTTCGCGGAGAATCCCCATTCTACGTTAGTTACCATGGTTATATGGGGAATCCACCAGGCCGGAGGTTTACCATATATCTGCTAATGATAGTTAATATTTATTTCCGAAACTTTTGATGAACGTGAATTATGGTCCTCGCCATAGACCTCCCTTCAATTGGTGTTAAATTTCCGTATTGAATTTCAGTACAGAAAGGGCATCACGTGCATTTGTGTACCCAATCAAAACGCTCAATAAAATAATGGGTTCTTGTTGGTTGAATACATAACGGTTTTGTAGTTGGCGTTCTGTTTTAATTCTGTTCAACACTCCACTCCATATTCCGTTATGTTTTGTGAGTTTTTATTATAAATACTTTTAAATACGTGGATATACGTGACCTTTTAGATCACAGACGGTTTTATGTTTGTGAAAACCAATCTGCAGTCAAAGAAGATAATTAGGAATAAATTGTGTCCAGTTTGTCAGTATTTTGTGTTAATTCTGGCGTGAAATATTGTTTATTATTCCTGTTTCCACTGAAATTTTTTATGATCCACAAATTATATTCCCAAAGAGAGAGAAAAATTAGTAGCCTATCTGAAGTATGGAATTTTTCTAATTTTAAATATGTTGGAGATGCCACGAATGTTTGGAAAAATACGTCCCTGTAAATTTGACTGTTTCATACTGAAACTCTAAATTTAAGGTTAGTGCCTTAAAGAAACGTCAAATTTCTCCCCGTGCAAATTCTGTCTTAATATTGTTAGGTTTAAACACGGTACAGCCGCAGGTCCATATGCGGTTTCTACACCCAGGGAAGTCACAAAACATTTCACTTTTAAATGCCGTACGGAAACCGTGATGTGTGGGTCTGTTAAATTCGAATTTGCCCTGTGACTAAAGGTATAGTGATCGTGTAAAGGGAAAAGTTTTTGATATAGGGATTCAGTTAGACACTTGGGTCGGTCTCTCTGAGTTTCCGAAAGGTTTTCTCTGTAGTTTATCCTGTGTTCCTTACGTAAAAGTCCTTGCAGGATCTGGAGCTAAGTTTAAAGTTGTCTATGTTTGTCGGCGATGGAATTTGGCATTAAATGAGAGTTGTGTTTGATGAGACTCAAGAGGTATTGGTTCAGTTGTGACTTTCCTAGTAGCACCTTCCTGCAAGGGTGGCACATAGAACGGACTGTAGACCACATTCTTCTGTTTATTTTCGTATTAATAGAGGAGGTAGCCATGGTTTCAATGCGGATGCCCCCCGAATACGAAGTAGTGGCGATATCCATGATTTTCGTACGTGAAAACCTTTAAGGAATAATATTATGTGGTGCGGATTATCTTAAAATAACCTAAAACTTGTTAAAAAGTAGACATTGCCATCGTCACAACATAAAACCGAAATGGTTTGCAGATTTATCTTCCGAAGTGTCCCAACGCTTTTGTAAAGGCAGTTTTTTGTGTCCTTGTCATAAACTGAAAATGTTTCCGTTTGCTTTGGTTCAGTCCAAATGGAAACCTATTTTAATTCTTCCTTGCATCTGTTGTAATTACTTCCCTCGCTCAACTTCATCTCAGTGGGTTTGAGAAGGCCTCTTTCTCGTTTTAATAAATAATATATCCATATTTTGTTTAAACTATGCTCCAGTACTTGTTACAGCCACAATCACTTTGCTCGTATTAAGCGGCACGGAGAACCCTTGGTTCGTATTCTCTCTGTCTGCGGTTCTTTGCTGTGGTCCTCTGTTAGAGGATACTCAGCGGCCAATGGTGTAATTTGTCTACTGATTGAAGACATAATATCTAACTGATTCTATTTTATGTTGTCTGTGAAGATGGGTGTCTTCTGGGTTGTAGCGCCGCGTTGTCTGATTAAAGTTTACTACCACCGTTTCGGAGGTCTTTGCTGACTCAGTCATCAGGGCGATTACTCATCGCCCTGATGATAGACCTCTGAAACGTTGGTAAACTTCTACCAGACTACGCGGCTCTACAACCAAGAAGGCAGACACTTACCGTGAATACCCCAAATCCTAAATTTCATACTAGTTTAATCTTGGTGTAAACTTGTACGAGGAGCTCTCGCTGTTACTGCTGCTGAAATTAGCCACCCCATTCGTTGGTAGCCGTCTTACACACGAGACTGGAGTATACGTGTAGAAGAAGCTGACATATAGATCCATAGAAATGTATCTTGTTAACTTGAAGGGAGGAGACCATTCTTTGAAGATAATATTAAAATGAGGATTGAAATTTGTGAAATGGTTTCATCTGGACTGGGGTAAGAATCAGTGGTGATCTGTTGTGAACATGGTAATGATCTGCGAGAATTTTTGGCCTAGTTGAACGACTATCAGCTATTAAAGAAGGACTGTACTTCAATGAGGGTGAGAACATGTATGTACTGCATATCCTTTATGCACAGAACTTCCCGATGTAGTTACCAGTTTCTAGTACCACAGCTACTTTAAAGCAGAATGTACGTTGGGTAACGGATAGGGCAAAAAGGGTTGGGTTGGGGGTGTGTGTGTGGGGGGTTTGTTTAAAGTGGAATTTACGATTTGGGTTAGGGAAGAGAGTGGATGTTGCTCCAGAGGCGGGAAGGCTGCTAGACAGCCAGGTGCCACTATTTCTTCGTTACGGGCAGTTAAAAGAGCCTGGAGTTGCGCGTGCTTTGTTAGTTAAATGCATATTTTCGAAGTGTACGGCCACATCTTTAAAAAATGTAGGTCACATTCAGCGCTTTAACACAGACACTCTGATCGACGAAATAATTCATATAGTTACACGAAGTTTTCCAAGAACAAACGTCAGTCTTCAATTGAATGAAACGCGGCTGAAGTTTTAAAGTATGTGACTGAAATATTGTGAACGTTTTGTAAACAGCACCTCATGAATTTAGGTCCTGATAAATTAAATTATTTGTACAGACTAGGGGATGTATAGATGTAGTTAACAAGAAACACAACATTAGAACTAAAAAAATACTGCAGTCGTGAACGTTGGCAGTATTTCAATGCGTTTCAGTAGCGTTTTCGAATCGTTTTTGAGTCAGGAAACGTACTCACATACTTGTAGCACGTTTCACGTAATTTTGACCTTTACACTTCTGTCCCTGGCACCAATGACGGAAGAATTTTCTGTGACCAGTGACCATGGGCGTGTTATGGCTGAGTAATGATGTTATTACCGAGGATTCTCCCACGTGGTTTCGTAACTGACTTGGGATTCCCCACCCAGTCTTTCCACGTTCGGAATAGTATGTAATGTTCTCTTTATCATTGTCTGATTTCAACGACAATTGGAATGTGTTGACAAATTTTAGTAAAATTTCCCATTATCAAATTTAATGAACGGGCGCATACAGACTGACGGAACGAAAAGGCTGTTTTAATAGGCGATCTGCAGTTTCGCGAACGCGCCTGTAAATTACAAAATATTGCCTGCAAAGACTTTTTATTCAATTTAAAACAAACTTTTTTATGTCATGCACAGAGTCTATAAACACGCGCTTTCGCGTTTTACCATTGTAAACGCTGGGGAATTGTGAATTGCTGAGACATTTCTAAGGTCCTGTGTTTGTTACTGCATGAAACGTGTACTCTTTGTAACCCCTGACGAGGCGTCAGGATGACATTTTATGTGTGGGATCAGTTATTAATACACCGCTATAACAGTACGCGCATTATATTGTTTATGCCTGTATTTTATAGCCAATTTTATCTTCGTACGAACACTATCTTTATAAGACCTATGAGAGGTAGGATGGTAATACAGAATGTTACATTTAAAACGAAACTGTTACTGCAACTTTGACGCACCTGCTGTACCTGATCACATACCTTCAGTAATCACAGTTTGGTCACCCCTGGCGGTCTTCGCAGTCTTGTGCAAAGAGATATACATTTTACAAGATGCACTTACAGAAGAATGTAACGCTTTAAGATATTCTTACGTTTTACTTGCAAGATTTTTTATTTATAAAATAAATGTCCTCGCTTTCTGTGTAAGAAATATGTTGACTTATATATGCCATCTTTCATTTGGGATTTGAGGTTAAGAATAAGAAGCCAAAGTGTGGAAGATTGTGTTTCTGTCCTTTATCGGGTGTTAGATGGTCTCACATGTCTAGTAGGTTCAAATGCATGTATAAAAACGTATGTTTGTATTCCGATGCTCACAACAAGTTGTTCGATTCATTAGCAGTTCTAGAGCTGCGTATTTCGAATGTACAGGATCATCTGGCCACAGTGTACAGTGACTCAAAATATCTTATTTGAGTTAAAATTTGCTCCAATTACTTCTCTGTGGAGAATGATGATGACCTTGTACAATTAAAACACGATTACGCCGATAATATGTGTTTTGACTCAGGTGTCTCATCGTAATCTTAATTATTGGTTATTAAAGGTGGTATATATACCTCCCAGTGGGCTTTAACGGATTTATCTGTACCCCAGTCGCCTTACACTAGCAGACAATCGCCGGGAAAGGGCAGTGTTGCGCATTGCTAGTTACTGCTGTTTCCCTTGTCAAGTGTCTGTGGCTGCACTAATAACAATAATGTTTGTTGGCCTGTCACGCGTGTTTGGTGAGGGTGGGTACACTGTCACCGGCCAAGTCTTCCAGTGGGCGTCTCCTGCAGGTCTGCCGCCGTGTTTACCTGACAGTCGCGTCTCGTCATGAGGCTTTCTGTCTCGGCGCATGCGCCGTTACCTACGGCTTTACATTTAATTTTTAGCTGTTAATTCTCTTTAGGCTGGACGTCACCGTGTCGCTTCGTATTCGGGAGGTTCTGGTTTAAAGTCTATGTCTGACCTTCTGTACGGGTTTTTAGTCACGGCGAAGAGTATGAAGATGACTGCCTTGAGGGTTCTTAGTGTGGTAGTTTACCGATGTAGGAGGTAATTTTGATTACAATTTCGATTTCTAAGGTGTAAGTTACCAAATAATTAACGTCATGGTTAAAATCCCTTGTTCAGAACGTAATACGACTGTCAGCTTGTGAATAGATTCCACGTGTTTTATGGAACACGAAGTTTCATTGACGTTTTGATAAGAGCCCGTTACAAGTCCATATCGTGACCCTGACGAATCGAAACTTGCAGGATACTATAAGATAGTTGGGCGTAATGTTTAAAGCACTGAAGCACACTTTCTCCTGTCACGTTTTGTTAATTTTTCTGGCTTCGGTAAGTAAACTTTTCCGTACTATAAGTTCTTGTGTCTACTTCCGCCCTCCCCAAACGACTTTTGAACCAGAGGTTCTGTTGGAAACCTGTTGGTCTCTGACCTGTTCTTGAGTCTGTTCCGTCCTGTTTTTACTTTCTGTGTCCTAATTGGGGTCACAGTGGCCGCGACGGCCTTGTGCCGCTTGGTCGCTGGGACCGTGGGTTCGAATCCCACTCAGACCATGGATGTTTGTCCGCGTTTTTGTATGTTGTGCTGTCCTGTGACGAATCGATCCCTCGTCCAAGGAGGCCTACCAAAATGTCTATATATCAAAGCCAACGAAAAGTTGGGACCCGCAGTGCTCAGGCATTTGAAGAACGAGTCACCAAAGTAAGTATAGTAAGTGCCCTAATTTGCTGACAGGGTAATGGGTTGCGAATTGCCTTCGATTATAGGCGTATAGTTTTTTCTTTCTGTCTCTCTGTTTTACCCCTTTATTTGTCGCCTTCTTTTAAATTTATATAAATCTGTATTTCACCAGAAATAAAATTAGCGAGAATAGAAAACTAATGGTGGTGAACGATGTATTTGTGATTTTAAAATCATTGTTTATTGGTGAATTACAGTGATGATTTATCACTCTACGCTACATTCTGTTGCTGTGTATTTATCGGTTTATTCATTCTCGAAGCTATTATTATAACTCCTATCTATAATGTTTTTCGATTAACAACCTTATCACTTCTTCCAGTTTACGCCTGTTAATGGGAGTCTGTTTTACCACCTCCGTGAAGAATATTTTCCGTTCGGCCATTCCTGCGTTCGAATATAACTTAAAATGAAGAATACAGAGTCTATTTACCGGTTATATCATGGAAAACCCTCTACATCATTCACAAACAGAAGGAAACATATACTGAAGATATAATCATCTCACGTTTATGTTATAGGTCTGTAGTTATAGCCAGTGAACAGAGCATTGTCCTTGTACGTTGTACGTTAAAAGCCCATCGAATCCCTCTGCCTCCAGCAAAATGTGCTTCAGTATGAGGATTAGACAGAACAGTTGTGCCAGCATTTCCCATTTTCCGTTCTGGTCTTAGTGAGTGGTTACTCGTGTTCAGGGGGGCGCGGGGAAGTTGCCTGTAGCGGGAGGGGGGGTTCGGGTTGAGAGGGTCATTGAAAGTTAATTAGCGAACCGTAGTGAAGGGATGGGGCCGCGTGCCTCGTGGGTGAGTTCGGGTGGTCACAGTTTTCCCTCTTGTCTCTTCCACGCACTGTACATAAAGACTATTTGCCCAAAGACGGCCCTTAAATTGTGGTTACTTTAGTGTATAGTCTTCTATAATCCAGTCCCCTTCCCCATATCACTCGTGTCTGTGAGTGAATCTGACATGCTCAGGGTGTATTGTGCGGTTATTAGCATCAAAACCTGCTTAAGTCATGCGGGAAGATAAGTCTGATGATTCGTTCCTGGAATGTGTCACATTTTCAATGCATTGAACCTATTAAAGACGTAGGATTTGAGGTTTTCACGGCGGTGAAAACGTAAATTCTCAGGTTATTTACAAGTTGTCACGAAAAGCTCGATCCGTTGTCGGTCGTGGTACCTGGTACTTTACGTGAGTGTGAAACTCGGTCACTTTCTTTGTCAGGTAAGGACATAGAATGAGTGAGGGTATTTGAAAACAGTACTGACCGTCGAGGTGGAATGATTAACACTCATGTTTGATATTGGTGACGTCTTGGATTTGAATCTCGACCCTAAGACCCTTAACCTGATAGTGTTTTTTTTCCTTCGCTTGAGATAAATTCTGTTATATCGACGTACCTTAAAATAGTTCTGGACCGCATACTTCCAAATTCTTTCTCATACAGCATTTTACGCGAAATTTCGACACTTTTAAATAAGGATGCATGTATATATAAGCACGCACAGCTCGTTAAATGGGCGCGGATCTAAATTTGTGAAAGAGAAGTTATTTGGTGTCATACAGAGCAGGGGAACTGACGAATTTGGCAACTTTCAATGCTCATGGGATAGAAGAAACATCACTGTACGTTATTCTCCACTCTTACGTGATGGTTCTTACTCTCTTGGCAGTGTTGAGGCGTTTGGGGGCGGTTTTTGGGTGTCCGCCATCCCCTCAGCTGCAGTTGCTAGAATTTGAAAGATATGGTTACGTGTTTTCCGCGTATGTAATGAAGGCAGTTCGAGTTATACAGTATGCCATTTCCTTATGAATTATAGTACTGTACCCACATCCTTTGGCAAACGCCCACTAAGGGCTGTAAACCAAAAGAGAATGAACGATTTCAGGGTTGAAAAGTTCCATAACTTTTTATAACACCATTTTCTGGCCACTTTATTATTAATGACTTCCCGCATTCGAGTTTAACTTTATTCTCAGTCTCTGTCATCTGTAATTCGAAGAATTTTTATAGGATGGTTTTTATAAGTTACGAAGAGTAGCGTATAAGAACAAAAAATATTTATAAGAGAATCAGTTACGTTTAATAACTTGATTGCGTGTACATGGACAACATTTTCAGGACGTCTTTAAAATTTAGGCATGTACTGGTCTAGAATCGGGAAAGTTATGTGCAGCCCGGAGATGCGAATTAACAGTTGCGTGCGACTGTGTTTGCGAACGGTCTGTGTATGCTTATTATGAAATTGATGGATGATACAATAATTCTAGCGCGTTACCTCTGTCACAGTCCGTGGAATTTCATTTCGAGATTGGAAAATTTGGATGATGTTTTGCAAAAAAAAGTGGAGCGGACGAACAAGGATCTTCAGAATAATTTCTTAACAATATTATTCTAACGGTTTTCGAGTTACAAGGTAAACCATTAGAACCATTTATAGTTCCACTTCGTTAATGAATATTATATTACATTGCCCCTTTTCACTTTTACAAGGATATTGGCCTACTAACGGATGAAGGATTTTTAAATTTACATAAAGCCTCGGATCTGTTAGTAATATTTGTTTTGTGTTTAAAGTGTAACTTTTATGTTATTTTATTCAATAACTCGTCCCTCGTTTTTCTTCGTGATAAACCTCTTGCTGTTCCAGTCCAGACACGGAAAGCTCTGATTAACCGTGTGGAAACGGTCGATTACAAAGTGATGGATCATTGTAACTTGACACGTGAACTTTGTATTCTGAAAACAGTTGCATACAAGTTTAGTATGAAACGGTTAGGTAAGAAACTTGCCCATATTTTGCAACCCAACACTTTGCAAGTAGTAAGCCTACGTTCAGGACAACAAGACAAATTTGTTCGGTGAATTGCAGCTGTGAAGAAGGTTGCGCTTTGACAAATATAAATTCTTTTCAATTCCACGATCCGGGCCTAATTCTGACTCTAAACTATTCTTAATTTCTTTCTGTATCATTTTTATAAGTGAAAAGTTTATTTATTTTTGTAAAGGTTTCTGATGAATGTGTATAATTAAAACTGATGCATATTCGTGACATTTATGTTATAATAGTTAAAAAAACGTTCCGTTATCAGGTGAAACTATGTCCTAGTTGAATATGAATTCTTGAAGTCATACAGGACGTGCATGGAGATTATTTTCCATAGGTTTTCACGGCTTGAGTTCAGTGTATAACTCGGCTTTGTGAAGTGACCCCCATCTCATACTAACCTTGAAAATATAATATAATATTCGACGCTGCTATCAACCGAAAGCTGTATAGAGATTCTTAAAGTGAGTGTGCTTGTTTAAAGCATGCGCGTCGCTTTGTTGCGTCACTTAATTGATCGTTATTTATGAGAGACGTTGGTAGTGCAGTAACGAAGCGTTTGCTTAATTTTTCATTCTCGTAGAAAGTGTTGCGAAAGCAGAACGTTTCTTCTGATTGATGGGCGGTACATGTATCACGGAGGATTTTTAAAGCTGAACGAACATGGGATTTTAAAATATAACGAGTAGAAAACAATATATAAAAACAGACAAATGGATTAAGCCCTTGTCACTTTTTCAGTAACAAGTCCAATGATTTCTGGGTTTTGTCAGTTTTTTATGTTCAATGGGATGAAATAAATGAAGAGAAATTGTTCCAAAAAGTAAACCCGATGAAATGTACAGGATTTAAATGCAGAGAGAATATTGGGAAAAAAATTTATGTGGGTAAAGGGAAAAGTGGGTAGTTTTTAGTGTGATTATTTAGCAACTTGAGTTGTACATATTTATTTCAACGATAGCAAGTTTGATTTTTTCTTCTACATTTAATCTTCATATATTAGATGTAAATACGATATATGTGTAGGCCTGTGAATATATTTTTGTAACCGGATTAAAAGTAACAAATATGAAAGTGTATGTGATAGTTTATCTCCGTATGGTTTTGTTTCTAGAGGCAGTTATGATTTTTGACAATATGTTATTTATCTTCCTAATATTGACAGGGTTTTTAAAACTATTGTTTCAAATGAAAGATATTTTATAAAACTACTTCTATGGGAATTAAAACGACATGAGTCCGGTGCTAGCTTATACATTCCGCGATGTATAATTAAATTTCTGTCAACGTCTCAAACAATGCGCTGCTGATAAACTTGTAATCGTCGCGATTCTGAAATCAGGGTTGAATTTTTTTAATTGTAGTTCTGGAATAAAATTAATGAACCCATGCGAAAATCTACGCTGTCTATCCGTATTCTTCCCCTTCTCCCTTCGCCGTCCATTCCATGTACCATTTTATAAAATTACGCGTAGTGAACACGGATCGAGACTGGAGCTTAGTTACAGAGTGTGAGGGGGTGGTGGAATTGTTAGGGGCTGAAGGGTTGTGGATTGAAACAAAAATAAGACTGTGTTCAAATGTTGGGGGGTGATTCAGAGTGGATGGTCACTTCTAAAAGCGCCTGGCGTCAATTACAATTTCTTCTAAATTTTGTTTTCGGGTCTGATTGTTCTGTCATGCGTACAAATATTGAAGTTTGTAATTTTTTATTTTGTTGATATAGTTTTTCCTGTCTTCTGGATTGAAAGTGACGCAGATAACTTCATAAAGTAAAAGGTGGTTATTTTAATATTAGTACCGATGGAGAAAAGGTGTATATGGGGAGATGAGGAAAAGATTTACATATTACAAACCTTGGAACAAATTGGATGTGATTAGTCACCTTTGCGTACCGGACTTTTTTATCTGCAAGTTAAGGTCATCAGGTTTCGTTGGATAGGGAGATGAGTGAGTCTCTGAACTGCGTGGAAGTGGTGTCGAGGAAGATAACCGCCTAGAATCGAACTACGATCTTACACCCAGGTGTCTGATTTTTTGAATGCTAGGTTACCATATTAGCCTACCATTTAAAGTCCTTGGTTCTATACATGGGCAATATCTAACATGGTGGTCCTACAGTGCGTTTGTTTATGTTCGTTTGTTTAATGACTCTGTATCAATTACGGACACTGTATCGTATAGAAATAAAATCTAATTGATCATGACTGTGAGATGAGCGGATTGTATTGGAAGGAATAGTTTCGTGTATGCATGATGAAAAACGCTGGGACCTCCAGGCAACTAACTTGCTCTTTTCGACTTCTAGAAGCACATTTTTATCCACTGAGTGTTAAAATACCGATTTGTATGGAATTGGCCCCATTATGAGTTGAATCCAATTGGTCCCAAATACTTACTAACCTCCGAAGTCAGTAATTACGTGATTATTTACTTCGGAGATAATCTCTGTTGGTCACGAAATAAGAGTGGACTTGTAGACCAAAAGAGAAGTTTTGGAGGTGGAGATTCGCCCCCTATCCTCCCCATACGAGCAGGAAGAGAATGGAGTTGCTTGCATTCTGGATTTGAACCAAAATGGTCCATACCTCGTCCTTGTCCTCCCTCGTAAATCTAAAGCCTGTGCTTCGTACTTACTTAAAAATCTCATAGCATCATAGCAGAAAGATGCAAGTTGGAATAGAAAGAAATGAGTATGGATAAGTTATTACGTTATCTCCCCAAATCTGTTCTTCCGCTGGCTAAGGCTCGTTGTTGAATGAATTAAATCAGTTTTAAAGCAACTCATCTGTGTTTGTTGAAATTTTTTTTAGTCTCTAATTCCTATGTATCCGTGCTTTATTAAGCTCTGAAATACAGAGCCGGGTGTGTATATAACAGATCCACGGCCTTTGGCATACAGCGCACATTGCAGCAGAACATATGCAAAGCGCGTCACGACCTGTGTAATGTTGGTTGCAAATGCGACCGGCGACCCCGACCTGCCACTAAAACACGTGTCCTGTCTGAATGTCCCTTTCTACTCGCGAAATGGGTAACTTTACGAACACACAGAATGGGTTTAATTTTAATTTTAAAATAGTTCTGGACCCTTTAAACAAAACAAAAAATTCTTCTGTGGAGAGTATATGTCGGTGCCAAACCTTGTGGAGATAATTATTTATATTTCACTGATTAAAAATATACATGTAGGTAAATAATTTAAATGACTGCATCTGTCGACTCAAGTACATGCCGATTTAACCCTTTATGACGTAGTGCTAACTATATATACCGTCTGTTTTAACAATAAATAATATTAACGAATTGATTTCCGTAATAGGGACACATTTTCTTCTCTTGACTTGTTTTACGTTGTTTCGTGTCGTAAATATTTTGTGTTGGTTTCCTGCGTCATACTGTCAGTATAGTTTTAAATGTTAATGAAAGCAGAGTTCTGTGTTTATCATTTCCAGCTTTTAAATTTTACTCCCTAGAAGTTTTAAACATTTGGTTTCTATAAATTATGATTGTTCAAAGGTTGGTTTATTTTACAGAAATGTTAATCGTGTCCCACTAGCGTTTTATGGTTTCTTGCACCTGTAATCTGGTATATATTGCTTCAGATCTGCCTCTTTTGAAGTTTATGTGTTGTTCGGAATGGCTTTTTGCACCTCCTGGTTTTATTGCTTCTTTTTTACAGTTTTATGCCGTCATATTGCTCGAACGTGTTGCAAGATGTTATGACCTGTTGCGATGTGAAAGAATAGCAAAACTCATAGTTGCAAACTATCATTAAAGATAACAAACTTAGTAAACAAGATTGTACAAAATTTGGTCTCTAATTCAGACGAACATTCCATCAAATTCTATGCTTTATGTAGTTATTTATCTAACCTAACCTAACCTAACCCAACCCAACCCAACCTCACCTTAGTGTAGACTGTACTTTACGTAACTCATGTTTGTTGTATTATTAATTTTTATTTATTTTTTGTTATTTAACGACTTTGTCAGTAACTCAGACTACTGTACAGTTTCGAATAACAACTGGAAAGGATATGACAGGAAGCTGTGGTAATTTAAGATACTGTCCATGTATGGACTGAGTAAAATCACGACACAGCGTAGGATAGCTGGTCGCTGTGAGGGTATTTGATCTTGTGACCTGAATATAAATTTTCTAGCCTGTTGGTCGCTGTGTTCAATCACTGTATTACGATTTATTTCGAGCAACACAGTTGCCAAAAAGATGAAGCTGTCGCTGATAACCCAGCCTAACGGGTAAATATGAAGTGGTGATGTTGAGTAAATGGAAAATAAATCCCCCCTCCCCGTTTTTGTAACCGCCCAACAAATCCTGCTCCCAGCATGGCATTTTATCAATGCTTTGATCGCGCAAAAGGCTTGTACCTGACTTATTGATGATGATAATGACGTGATTAGATACTATTTCATGTTAATATCATGACCTGTCTATTTTTTCCTCTGCCCGTGTTTTTCGTCAGCTGCCAGATGGCACACGTCATGTGATCAGTGTATGTAGAACCGTAATAAGGCACAGTAATGATAGTTTTGGTTGTTTAAGAGTTATTGATTTTGGATAACGCGTGTAGTTTGTATGGAAATTCGAAGTATTTTAATTTAATGTTGTTTAAAATCAGTGTCCTTGAGATACAAAGATTTGGTTCTAAATGTTGTTCTGAAGAGTTATAAAACAGCAAATATCTATCCGTCTGTATCCGGTTTCGAAATTTAACATCGACTATCTAGTAGTTTGGGCAGTGTCTCATATCCATGTGTGATTGTATTATGAATATATTTCTCCAGGGGATGACAGTTTTGTGACGACACACGCTTTAATCCATTGCAACAATTTTGTTTGACGAATAAATGCAATATTATTTTTTTGGTATCTTATCTGCATTTACTTCTGAAGAGTTGTTTTAAAAGATGTTAAATTTCTAAATTATTATTACATAATGTTGCAAATAATTTATTATATTTCCACGTTTTGGCCCTTTCATAATAAAATAATTACTTGTTAACTACAGGTATCCCAAAAAGATACATACACATAATAACACGAATATCAACCTTGCGTATTTACTTCTTTTTTTGGGACAATCTGTTTGTTTGTAGGGATAGGCGTAAAAATAAATATTTCTTCATTATCGTAAACATTTCAGTGATTATAGGATAATATTAAATTATGTATTAAAGAAATAGAATTATGTGCTGTGGAACAAGTTTATCTGACACGGGGTATAGACCTATCTTAGAGTGATCTAATGTACACGGTAACCAACCTTCATATTCCATAAAAGGCGGACAATTTTTTGACTGTATGAGCGACTGTTAGCTTCTCAAGTATTGTGCTTCATGGAGTTGTTGGTTTGATCTGTACTCTGTTGTTTTCCAGATAAAAGTCCAGGGATCTGAAGATTTCGTAACGTGTTGCAGGCCCGTTTAGGGAAGTCAAAGCGAAAGGCACAATTTTTTCAAATAGGCCATGGCACTTAGTGCACACGAAAGTTTCCCGTATGCCAGTAATCAGATCGACCTGTGTGTTGAGGACAGAATCACCACACGTGAACTGGTTAATGTGTACGTCTGGCTGAATGAGGCTGTTGGATGTCCATACATACATGGAGTAATGCGTTGTGTTGACTCTGGTAAACAAGAAGGCGGGGTGGGCTGTAGTAACAATTAGTGAACAATAAACAAATCATAGTACATGCTACTGTGTAGATCATCCATCGGATAAAGGCTTTACAGCCAATACAAACAGTGAAGGGATGGGTGTACCATCCCCCGTCATGCACATCCCATCCCTTCAGCCAACACCCTTAACCGGTACGTCGTTTCTATTTAGGAAGGATTTGTTGAGCATTATTCCCCTTTTATTGTATAGGGACATTTTATCACTGGCGGATATTTTTATTTGTCCAGATTCATGAGCAGCGAACGTATGTACTTGATTGGTTGTACGTGCATCAGTTGTTCAATGTCATCTGGATATCATTGTTTCCCTCAAGTGTCTTTAATTGGTTGCTGATTTCAGTGGTTTGGAACGCGATGAAATGCTAGTTTTGTGGTGTTGAAGCCAGTGCAATATTTATCATTTTTAAATTCTGTCCTTATTTGTTGCGCGTGTGGTTATAGCCCTATTACTGTGGATACTGGGAACGACCCTTTCTTCAAGTGCCTGAGCACTGCGGGTCCCAACTTTTCGTTGGCTTGATCTGTAGACATTCGGTTGGACTCCTTGGACGAGGGATCGGCCCGTCGCAATACGTACAGCCCTATTACGATGCTAAAATTTCTTTTTGATTTTCCAGACAAATTTAGAGATGAAGATGGCTGTCTTCTGGGTTGCTGCGCTGTTAAGTCTGATAAGAGGTTTACCGACGTTTTCTACAACCATCGTCCTCATGATGGTGGTAGTAAGCACCGCTGAAACTTCGGTAAACTTCTACCATCTGAGACACATTCCAGAAGACAGCAGCTATCTTTAGCCTGTTTTGGTGTGTCATTAATTGTTTTATTTATACTCGTATGTTTCTTCGTTTACCGAATGAATATTTAGTTTCTTTCTCTGAACTTTCATTTTAATTTTGACTGAACTGTTCCATATCTTGACATTTTTACAAAATTTACTTTATCGTTCGATAAGTATTAACCGATGTATAAATTTACCAGCAGCCTGTCAGAAGAAAAAGTAAATGTGTATTAATTTAAAACATGTAAATTTAAACGTGATATATGTCCTTGTTCTACATAATATTAGTCTGATTTTATGGATCTGTTTCTAGTGGCGCAATATACGTTACTTATGTTTGATGTATTGCCTGGTATTGGAGGAGGCTGTTGATAGAAACGCTCGGCTGTGAAAAAAGAGCGAACTTGGTGCATTCAGGTGTGAGTTGCGTGCCATGTCGACGTTCCCCATCAGGTCTTTCCCGTCGGTCGAAGTGTGTCGCTTCTCGTATCTGTATCATCGGCGAGAATTCAACCCCTTTCATGCCTCGCATTGCAAGACCTCAGCAACGAGACAATAGCTTGGTTGGTTTGGAGTCTTCATATGTTTTCGGTGTTCCCTTTTGGTTTCTTCTTTTCTAATACTTTCGTTGTGTTTTTGCCCTCTCTCTTCCTTTCTGAAGCGTGTATTCTCCGTTATTTTCCATTTATTTCTATAATGCTGAAATTCCATATTCATTCCGTTTCTTGATTTCTTTTTATGTTTTCTCCTTTCTTTCTCCGCCGTTTTACGCAGGAAGAAAGGTGTTGAACTGCGTCAGGTACGGAATATCCGAAGGGTCTGAAGGTGCATTTCCCCTTCCGGGCCGTCACGTGGCATGACGTATCACGTGACCCAGACGTCTCGCGAGTTACGTGTCTCCGTTGAAGTGTTCCTGCTCCATCCAAACTGTTCTCTGTGACCCCAGGTTATCACCGACGTGGTTCTTTATTGAAAACGCGACGCTAAATTTGAAAATGGAAGCATTTCGGAGGAGTAACTCGTCTGACTTATTTGGGGTGTACCAGGTTCAAATCCCGGGTGGGACACAGCTTTCTTCAAAGATGTATCTTATGATTTTTGTCTTTCTGAAATTACCATTGCAGTTATTACAAATGCCAGCTTACTGCAGTGTCTGATTAAACTCATAATTATTATTTACATGAACTGAAAGTGACAGCCATTAATGAACCTGTAACGCTTTGAGAGAGTATTTCACGATTTATAACCCGTTGTCTGGATATTGAACTATGGTCATTGTGAATGACGCCAGTCATGTTTGACTTCTCTGTGGTCGTAATGGAAATTTACGGAGTTTTCTTTGCGGTACGGATTGAATTCTTAACTATTACTTAGACCAGTGGTATTCAACCTTTTTTGTTCGCGTACCCCCAGATATAATTTCTCTTCAACTTTGTGCCCCCAAAGTTATTGATGTATAATTCAAGTTATACATAGTATATAATCTACATCTAAAATAAATTAAATAAATTACATTACTGATTATTCAGTGTTTATCATAAAAAAAAATTTAAATTTCACGTACGCCCTAAGTTGTCTTCGCGTACCCCCGGGGGTACGCGTACCCCAGGTTGATACCACTGACTTAGACGACCATCGGCTTTAAAGTGTCATGCGGCATTCTTGTAATTTGTCAACTCGTTTTGAATGTGTCGCCCAGTGTCTTGCCTGCGTTCAGATTCAATATATTGTTATTTTGTTGATTAGTTTGTTTGTTATTCACAAGTATAGCTAGTGAATTCAGCCTCTATTCTTTTTCCCCCTCTTTATCTCTTCCACATCCTACATATCGTGATTTATGTTACACGATACTTTTCAGTTTAAATAATCTGAAACGGTATGATTTATGAGAACAAAATTGTTCATATCCCCGTGTTAGAGTCTAATTTTGTTTCTGTTTTGTGCTTTTTTTAAAGCCTCTCCCCTCTAGGCGTATTGGTGTCCTGTATTTGATATCGATTCTTCGCGTTTATGAATGTAAAATCAAGTGCAGTTTTTAAACCTTAAAAAAATTCAAAACATACCAATTTCTCAGTTAGACGTATAAAGCAAGCTTCATTTGGTATACGAACTTGTAGGTAGTCTAAAGATTGTATTCTGTAGATAATGATGTTTGATTTCTGTTCCGGAGACAGGAACGCGTAATGTGTTGCAACGTTTTGCTATTTTGCTGTTACCTTGAGTCATGCAATTTGGTGATGATTTCAAATAACGCGGTGCTGTTATGTCAGGTTACTTAGAATTCGATATGTTTATTGACCGGAGAGATCCACCGCTGGGTGGGTGATGGTTAAGCCCGTCTGCCCCAGCAAACGTGTTCACTTATATACAGAAAAATAAGGTCTGCGATTTGTATTTGGTTGCAGTTCGTGGATTCTGTCGACGGTGTTCATTGTGATCCCGAACGGCATAGTCTACGCCGCTGCTAGCAGCCATGTGGGACGTATTTCACAATTAGCTAACCTTCCCTCCCGCGTTCTGCGAGAGAGCGGAAGGGCTCGGCACTATAACATGGACGCTCGTTAGAATAGATGCCAAGCGTCGCCGCATGCTACGTTTCTGACGACAAATGGTGATGACAGCATCATCCCTCGTTCCCACCCCATGTATCAGCTCATCCCTCCAACTTTCACTTTCCTTTTGACTGTCCATATCCATTTTGGAAGCCACAAATGGCATCATACTACGGCTTTGTAACTTGATAAAGTTCCTACATGTATTTGTGCCCGTCACGTCAGAGAAATAAATCCAAAGTTATTCTCTTTTGTGGGGGCTTATTAAGAAAGACGAATACGCCCATTAAATCAGTGTAGGATGATGCCGATGCTGTTATACAGAAATGGCGGCTTGAACAGGGATGTCCAAATTCGCCGATACAGGTTCATCTGTGATAATAGTGGTTAATACATAATTATAATTAATAACGGAAAATTAATTTGTTTTCTGACATTATTAATCAACAGTGGTGAATGCTTCGCTCAGTCTAATATTGCACCTCAAAGCGTGTAAATTTGTAGGAATATAAAATAAATGTTTTAGTTTTAATAATGATGTAGATATTTTTAAAATACTGACTTCTACACCAGGATTCGTTGCTGTTACACGCCATGATTGCTGAGACGCGACCAGTGTTTCTATGTCTGTCACTGAATGAGAATACTCGTTAGTGGCATCGAAGCGGTTAAATAGAAAACGTAAATATTTTGAGGCTTTTTGCGACTTCTCGCACTATATGGTGGTCCTTGAAGATGAAGATGAAAAGTAATAGAGTTTTAGAAACGTCGGCATAGCTTAAACAGATCACCATAAGTTACATTCTTATTTTTAACTTATTTTCCTTTCAGAGCTTTTTAAATACACACAGTTGATACAACTTCGTAATCAGGCAAATATAACTTCGCCAAGGCGAGTTTTTGTGTGGCGAGAAACAGAACTAACGACTTGACCATTCTGTTTATAAGCCGGGGTATAGAGCTGGGCGAATATGTTTGATTTTTCGCCCAGTAAAGGAAAGAGGAGACACGTTGAAGCTGGCGGGGAGTCCAGATGAATAAAGAAGAACTGTGGAGGAACAGGAGAATTGATGTGATGTGTAATGGGGAAGCAAAGAGGGGAGAGTGCGAAATTTTGAGGTCTTCATAAGTGACTCATGCTGTCAATATTGGATATCAGATATTTGCAAAAATGTCCCCTCCATTTCCCATCTGCGTCGGTAAGGAAGAAAGCAGGCAACAGTATATGTACCATTTTGTCGATTTAAATTTATGTCGTACTTAAACTTAAATTGTGTAAAAGCGGAAATATTGACACAAAACAATAATTTTACCTGTTATTTTGTTTGGGTGAGAAACTTGGTTTTTGGTTGTCGGTGAGGCTTCAGATTCTCACAGTAGGTCTTTACTGGGTTTTTGCGTCGTGTAGTCTGGTAGAAATTTACCGACGTTTCAGAGGTTCTCGCTGCTTGTGGTCTTTCCTTTTGGAATTCCTAATAGAATAGTGTGTAAATTAGAATACAGTGGAGTTGGGCGTTATGATCAGGGTGTGGAAGGATATTATCGAGGTGTGTTTAAATGTACGAAACCTGTATCTGTCCGAAAAATACTGAGGTAATGGTGATATGATTTATAGGCCACTTTAAAGTTTTGTAATAAAAATGATGAATAGAAATTGCAGACATTTCAGGTGGTTGAATTTAAAAATGTTTTGGACATTGACATATTTTGCATGAATATGAAAATAACACTATATGCGCGTAATCATTCATGTTGATAATAAATTGTATGTACTAGTGAGTTTTCTATTATTATATTACAAGATTGCAAAATATCGGTATGTGCAGTTGATACGTACAGTGATGTTAATCGTTATGATAAAACGCATCCTGTTTAAAAAGCACCCAGATTACTCTCTGCGGATTGTTTGGGTCTACTAACATCATGTGGAGTATAATCATACACATGTTAATGAATGCTGTGCTGTATGTCCGGTGTGTAAGTGTCACGTTCAAAATTCACTGTCAGCGTAAAGTACAAAAATATAATTCTGTCCGAACATAAAATTGTTTTATGACCATAACAATGTTTTACCAGAACTAATGCATGCTTGTAAGTGTCTTTATTACATATGAATTAACATTCTTCTGCATACATACATTTATAAGAGATCTTAAATTTTACAATTTACGATATTCTCAGGAACGTATGGCGTCTCCCGCTAATACAGAAAAGCTTTACTATACTTAAACCGAGCGTGTCCGGAGCTCAGGTTTATCTGATCCCAGTTTAAATATGTCGGTTATTCGTTAATCTGGCTTATATATTTTTTTAACTGATGCGGTAAAGAATTCTTTTATAATATCCCTTTATATCTTGTAGCCTTCCTCTCACCGCTTCTATTCTGGTTGAGAGGGAAAAAAATAAAGTCCCTAATTTTATCTCATTTGCGCTTTCATAAGTTATTAAGTTCTAATTTCCAATGCAAATTGGCTATTCATTCGTTGATGCCCTTTCGGCATCCGACTTAAAGTTATATAGAGGGATTTTTTTTGTTTTATTATTGAGCCACGTATTCATTTTGCCCTGCGGGAAGCAAGGAGTCCCACAGGACTCTTATTTATTGTTATCCTCACTAATTCCTTCTTTGACGTTCTTCGTTTCGTGCTATATATAACCTTCGTTTTGTTTTGATGTGGAGTGGTGTAGATGCAGATGGGGCAATTCATGTTTTCAGATGAGCATCCGAATGGAACGCCGCACAGGGGATAATAGACACTTTGGAATTGCAACGTACGAGTATCTGCATTATTCCACATAAGTACAAAGCGTTCATTGTCTATCCCCGCTAAATACTTGTGCTTAATGTAATGAGTCTCAGTTTAATGTTGTTTACTGTTAGGTTGACATTCAGTCTCGATGTTTATTAAGATCTTAATAAACATTGAGACCATTATCAACAATTTGTGACAGGCTGTTAACGATCGATACGCAACACTATGCATCCCTTAAAACGAGTTGTTTAATGAATTCTTAGGTGCAGAATTTTTTTTTAGTAAACTCACGAGACAAATCATGCCAGAAATTCCTGTTGTAGGTCTGAAAATCAATCTCGGAATTAACGACAAAAATGTGATTTATTAACGACTGTGGCTTTGTATTTTAACCAGTGTGAACTAGGCTTGGTGCTCATTTAATGTGTGAACCAATGTTCCCAAAAAAATCTTTTGATGTGGTGACCAATTACTGCCGAAAGTTGAAACTTGGTAATTATTATTTCAATTTAAATTTTCCTTATTAATTCTCGTGTTCCAAATGGTTTTACGCACTTTCATCAAGAGAAGTTTTTTTTTCGACTCTCCTTCAAAGTTAATTTGAAATTCACTGCAGTATAAAAACCTTGGAGCCACATCCTTGTAGACTCTAAAAACTTGCTATATCTTTTATATTTATCTTCCCCCCTTCCATATGATCTGTTCTCTAACCTTTCAGGATACG
Organism: Zootermopsis nevadensis; assembly: GCF_977971745.1. NCBI lineage: Eukaryota > Metazoa > Arthropoda > Insecta > Blattodea > Termopsidae > Zootermopsis > Zootermopsis nevadensis. Next base: position 6,649,419 of record NW_028259144.1, on the reverse strand, counting down.
TTTTAGATATTTTTCTCGTTCCTTCCTTTTCTATACATTTTGTGTTCAGTGTATTGCTTTTAAACTTCCTTTCATGTGGTTCTCTTTCAATCCAAACATTTTCTTCATTCATATCTGCAGTAATCATACGACGTATTAAAAACATTGGACTCTGCTTTTTCTGTTTTTTTTTTATTTCGAAACTTTCGCTAAAATTCCATCTCTCTTTTAAGTTTTTATTTTATCTTCCTATTCTCTTGCGTACTCTACTCCTTTTTAACGTCTGATCCCTTTCGTAACGATGAATAAAAATGTATGCTTAAGAGTGACATAAGTACTCATATATCCTGTCCCTGCAGAAAAAGAGATGTTTTCTTAGCCCAGTGCATGGCATTCAGATGTTCAAATCGCATTGTCCCTCTGCATATGTCGAGATATCGTAGTTAACTACATGGAACGGAGTTTTTATTAGGTCGGACAGCTAGCCAAGAAGATAAATTTCCTCGGGGATGTTGCGCCGTGTAGTCTGGTAAAAATTGACCGACGTTTCAGGGGTTTTTACTGCCGTCATTATCGCGGCATCGCTACTGTACGTCTGAGACGTCGGTCAGTTTGTACAGGACCATACGGCGCCACGTTCTAGCGATAGATCATCTTCATATTCGCCGTCGGGAGAACCAGAAATCTCAGGTAGTCAGTAAATTTCCTGCTTTTAATGGATTCCGATGGTTCGTAACTGTGTTCACCAGAGCGCGCCGCTGTTTCATGTCCTCAGCAGTTTGAACCCGGGACAAAACGCCACGTGTTATTCTTCCTTCAACTTTTGCCCACATTTCTCGTCATTTTCATTCGTACTTTATCGTCTTACCTCATCCCTCTTGATGTGATAACCTCGTATTTTATTTTCGAAAACAAGTCACGACGCTTCTGAATAAGTAATCTTTGCCATGCGTTGGTGTATCTTTCGTAAAAGTTGTGTTAAAGAGTAGCATAATTTATTGCAGTAATATCCCTGTAAATAGCATAGGAAGTAAATATGTTATACTTTTAAGTAAAGTAACTGGTTTGTGGACAACCAGGTTTTATTACTTTTAACCAAGGAATGGCGTCATTTTAACACGAGGTAGCACAGTATAAAACCTCTACACGACAGCTGTGAGTGTTCAGTGCCATCGAATTTCTTGTTAAAGTCTCTTGTGCTGTTCTTCTTTCAAGCCCTTGGTATGGAAATATAGTGTAACTGTAATGTATTCTGTGCATTAACCGACTAAGAGCCAATTGCTGGTTTGTGTACGGACTTCATAAAAACATTGTCGGGTTTGGAAATGAAGATGTGGAATAAGGCATGGGATGAAGGAAACAAGAACGAGATAAAGAAATGACGAAAGAGAACTTGCTGTAGTACGAAAGAACGAATGCCGTTTTAAGGGTGAGAGTGTCTATCAGTCGTCGTGCGGGTGGGACTGCTGAACAGAAGTTCGAGGGCAGTTCACTCCATACATTAAGACTGTATTTTGCGCTTTTCACTTGTTCTTATTTATGTTATTTTTGTAAATATTTTACGTTAATGTTATTTTTTCGCTGTATATTTTCCGAACGCGACGCAGTGTAGGATAGAGGCAGACTTTATTTCTGGCGGGTTTTTTTTTTAAAGATTTTCCCCCCGCTGGTTTTATTAGTTGCTTTGTTGTCAATTATAGCTCCATATTGTTATGAAATGGGTTTCAGAGAATCGGAATCGAAGTGAATCAAACAGAAGGCTTCGGAAATTGAGAAATAAAGTACGTCGCACGCCCCAGAGGCTCGCCGAGTTGACAGTTTGGACAGAGACGGATGGCGCGCGGTACGGAACATGTCTCCAGCCGTATATTATACGGACGTAGATCCTTCTTGCACAGTTCGTAACATATAAATTGATCCTACACTTTGCTGCCCGCCTGTGTGAGAACCCAGAGGTGTGTACGCTCAGGGAAAGGATTTACCCAACCTTCATCCATATATCACAATGGGTTACGTCTATACTGTGCTTCAATATCAGAGTTCTTAAACTAGTTACTTATACTTCAGGTATAGTCAATTTTACGGTCATTACGTATTGAACTCGTTGGTTCGCCTCGCTGCAGTGAAAATCACTTTGTTTTATGTTTACTTATCTTGTAGTATGAAGCTCTCATTCACTGAAACCTTTTCGTTGAGAAGTCTGAAGATATTTCTCTATTTCCCGGTCTTATTTGTCTGTCTGTCTGCCTTGTTTGTCTCTCTCTCTCGATGTATCAGTCCCTCTACCACCGGTGTGTTTCTCTCTATATGTATTTATCTGTTCTACTCTTTTTCTATTCGTGTATTTATTTAATTCTGTATGCACTTGTCTTCGTAAAAATGTCTACAGATTTGTCAATTTGTCTAGCTACCGGTTCTGTGTTTGTTTCGGCATGAAACATTAACCTATTCTTACATTATTGACTGAATCATTAGCGTTTTAAGTGTTAGGACATTGTAGTGATGTATTTTCACAATAAAATATTCAAACGTTTTACTTTTAATTTTGTCTTGGTGACACCAACTTTCACCTCACGATTATTTTACACAATAAACAACCAAATTTTGTGGAAATATGGCCTCATTGTCAACTGGACAAGAACACTGACGAAAGACATTAATAGTAAGAACATCACAGCTTTAAATTTCTTCATTTCGAGAAGCGGAGTGTAGGTCTGTACATGTCGGAAGACCTTTCTGGAATATTTCAACATGTGTCGAATTCCGGGTTTAAATCTCACAAGGGGTATGGATGTTTGTTTCAATTTGATTCGATAATATTTAAGTTATGAAGCAAATAACATGAAGATGGGTGAGAAATGAATTCAAAATTTTTATTTAAAAACCAGAAGTGAAGCCTTAATGAAATAGCTTAGGTTTCATCTTACGAGTGCATCGCCCATTGCTATTCACTGCGGTCAATTTACATGTTCAGATATGTCGTTCTCGGTCACGTATACGTTCGTAAATGAAGACGGTTTCGCGAGCCACGTGTTCGAACTATTTGATGCATTGTCGGTAGTGTAGCTGCCTGCACACGCCGGCAACAAGCATTCCTAGTCTCTGCAACACGACTTTGAAGTACAATTAAAACTTTGCCATTACAAATATTCTCCTAAGCGTCCTGTTTTCAAACACTAACTTTTTGAACTGTAGAAAATTTACCAATTCGAAGGAGGTAGGATTTTATATAGATCCATTTTTTAGATTAGTCAAATTGATACTTGGGACTTTATGGCCGCGAGGGTTCAGATTGTGGTGTTCTGTCTTGTGTTGGACTGCTATTGTTTTTATCTCGCTTCTGCGTAACGGGCCTCGGTCCTTCTGATTGTCAGCTGACCGCAAAGAACAGATTTCGGCTCAGTAGCCATTTGCACTGAAGAGCACTGTAGGTCTCGTGTCCCGAAGAAGACCTACCTGCTCTCAGATTCGCGTCGGTTGCAGAGGAGAAGCAATTTGTCGCTCATGAAGTGGAAGGAAATGTGTTCGGACGGACACGTCTCAGGATGTGACGAAGTCACTCCAGTGATCGGCCGGGTGTGCTTTGCGGGAGGGTTTCCAAAAGAAAGGGAGTAGAAGAAGGGAGAAGTAAGAAGAATACGGTTGTGAAGAAGCAGCTTTAACTTTTTCTTTCCCAAGTCCATCAGTCAACCAACCCCGTTGCAGCATTCATGAATGTATGAGCGTCTTAACGCCATCTACCTATTTTTACGGTGGTCCCTTGCTACTGGATGTGCATGTGGCGCGTTCCTCAGCCATTACAGGGGAATAATTGAAATAGGCCACTATCGGTTTCTCATAAACTTGCTTGGTTCGTTTTGCATATCCTGTCATTTAATCTGACGCTGTTTTACTTTGAAGTGGTGGGTTATCACTTAAAAACATAAGAAGACAACAGTTTATGCCGGGTTTTAGGTGAACGCTTACCACGTTATTCTGTCCTGATTATACTCATTTACGTTGTTTAAGATCTATTTTCGCTTTCCTTCAAGACAGTATACCCGTTTCATGTTTCTCATCCGCACCATTCATGCTACACATCCTACCCATGCCGGGTTTCTTCAGATAATGGCCCATGGTGACGAGTAATTAAAACTTATTAAACTCCACGGTATTCCTATAAAATATTATCCCGTCTTCCGTTATTTGTTCTTTCTGAGTTACAAATTATTTTTTTCAGTACCCTGTTCCCGAAAATCCCCGCTCTATTCGTACTGCGAGGTACCGGTTTTGTTGTGTTTTGGCTGCCCTGTTAGTAGTCCCTAATCCGAATCAACTAACAGCGGTTGTAACAGTAGCAGTCATCTAATTTCGTGCTTCAAGGTCATAGTAAAATCATGCAACGTTGCAACACGAACAGCGTAGCCCAAAGCAGTGAAAACAATTTAGGACTGCAGCTCCGGAAAGCTAGCAACGATGTATTGGTGATTTGGAGCCGCGCGGTAAGGAGGGAGAGAAGTCCTTCGGTGACCTTGAAGCACGCAGTTTTGTGACTGCTGCGAAAGGAAGTTTAAAACCAGGGAATCGAACCTTGTACTTCGCGCAGGGGTGAGTTTTGTCACGTAATTCTTGCCACCGTTGTAGCCGTGGTTGGTGAGGGGATCGTTTAATCAAAGACGACACACGAACTCTGAGACAGGGGGTAGGTAAAGCTTGAGAAATGAACTAAAGCTCTAGTGTACAGTAGGGGTGGCTGGATGATAGACAACTGAGGGAGGGGGGGTGTTGTTGCTGCTTACGAAATCTTGTTAACTCTCATGCAAACACTCGCTATGCGTAGAGCGTCTGTAACATGTTTTATAACCTGTAAGAGTGGTACAAGTAGACTGACATCGAACAGGTTTCATTTATGTTTTCAGCAGACCTTCAGTTGTTGCTAAATATTGTTAATATCAGACGTAATACCTAAGAAGTAACAGGTGGCTGAAGAAAATCTCGAAGTAAAGAGTACCTTGGCGTCGATGAGTGGATGGTATTCATAGTGGATCTTAAAGTAATTTGGTGATCAGGTTGTATGTGTCTCATCATACGCTCCAGTGTCTGGTGTTATGGATACTTAGGCGAAACTTCTGCTGTCGTAAGGGGCCGCTTCTGCCCTCAGTACCATCGGCTAAGAGGGTTTCTGAGTCTGTTCAGACGCGCTGGCGAATAGAAAAGTCTCTGTCCCTACCCGAGTATTAAGTAAGGTGATTTAACTCGGGTATTCTGCTATGAAAAGACATGAATTTACCATGTCGATGTAATATAGGACGAACGATATTTAAACAATGAAGTCTCTTCAGTCTCTAGATTTATCATAATTGTCCAGTAAGCGGCCCACCTCCTTGAATGTTTGATCATGGTGATTATCGTGATTAATTTAGTCGATTTGCTGGTCAAGGGTCGAAGTGATTTATTCCTAGATGATCATCGCTTGTTCTGTGATTCCATCCAATCGAACCAATAGCTTTTAAACTATTGTCACAATTCTCTCTTGAATCTTTCTTGCATAAAACCATTACTGCTTAATGAATGGTCTTTTATTGCAGTTTTGCTTCTTAGAAGCAGACTTGGAAATTGCAACTGTGTAAGTCTAGCATCCCTCTCTCATGATTCTCACCCTTCTTATTCATCCCTTCGCAGCCACCAAAATCCGCTCGACACCCTCTTGTACTCCTCCGTGCCGTCTTGCACTGATTGCCAGTAATTGCTTCTTGTCAGTCGTCGCACACAGAGAAGGAGAGCGGCGAAGGGCGTGTGACTCATGTCCAGTATCGCAGAGCGGCCAGCGGGTCTGAAACCACAGGAAATATGTGAACTACGCGTTTGAGTGTGTAGATTCCACCTACGCCGCTACAACTGGAGATTTTCTCTGTCTGGTAAACCACACTTTCTCTCTTCTGGTGCCCGTCACTGTTCACATTGTTTCCAATATTAATGTGATTGTTATAGGATGTTGCGTGGTGTAGTTTTGTAGATATTGACCGACGTTTCAGAAGAGCTTACTGTCCTGTGATCGGGGCAGTGACACGTACTTACTTCCGTTTGTCATCGGCCTCACCCTTATTAACATCCTCTGATCGTTAGAATTATTCGTTCCATTTGGTGTGTATTTTGTCAGACAACACGCTAGTATTTTTTTGAAGAATCTGTAGCCCTGGAGTCACTGCTGAACGTGATAGCGTCTTCATTTATGTAGCTTGAGGGACTTAGTGTGGTCCCTTCCCGGGCTTGAGGCTAGCAATACAGATCTCTAATTTATTTGGCCAGCTCTCAAGTGTTCGCACTGCGCAGTACCAACTGTCAGCACGAGAATTGTTCTCTGACGTGGTCACTGCGTAATGATATGCAGTGGACGTTTGTCTTTAGTGTTGCTTCTCTCACTCTCGCTAGATATATCTGCCATAATGCAATTCCCAGTGGTGTTGAAGATATGTCCAGAATAATTCCACTCCGCATCCCCCCTTCCTGAACAGAACATCCGTGTCCCCTTCAACACAACACACATTTCAATGTGGTGCCGTGTTCCATTGGGTTTTTTTTTGTTCTGTTTTACTCATCCCTATATATTCTTTTTCCTTCGGCCGTTCCTCCATTTTCCCTTATCTTTCTTACGAGTTTTCTGGTTATTTTCCACATTCGCCCTCCATTGCCTGCAGTTTTCCCCCCTTACTGTGTAACCGTAGGACCATGCTGGGTTCAGACTTATCATGTACTTTCTTATCTCAAATACGTCCGTCCCCAACTTCCTATTGGTTTCAAGACGCTAGTATCTTCTTGCAGATAACGTTTTTTCCCCCAGCAGCAGACAAGTCCGGTACAAAATCTGAAGACGTAGGGAATTTTGGAAGTGTTCACCCTTCACAGCTGTTTGTGGTCCTTGTAGAGTTTGAGGTTTTCACGGCGGTGAATCCGAAGATGGCTATCTTCTGGGTTGTAGCACCGTGTCTTGTGGAATTTTACCAACGTTTCAGAGGTCTTTGTTGCCTCCATCATCAGGGCGGATTTATCCCCTCCGCACTGTTACGTTATGTCCGCGTAATTTGTCGGTCTTTACCTCGTATAAGTTTCGTCTTCATTGTCATGTCTGATGATGTCATTATTCGATACTCTGCATTGCGGGGAAGTATATTGAATGGCGTAGGCCAAATATTTTTCGATGTTGTCCCGTAATTTTATGCAATGTCTTTATTCATCCGTATTTTTCCTTCCCTATTTTGACTTCTTCCACATTTTTGAGCGTTATTAATGCTTCGGTGTTAGCGAGGAACTGCTACCGAACCATCTCGTCCGTCTGCTGCGTCTTTAATCACATTTATAACAGTGACCTTGGATTACATTTCATCGCATTGTTACAACATTGACCATTGTTGCTTTTGATACCATTGTATTCATTTTGTCATTGTCCTGATGACGTTATTGCCCGTGAGTGACGTAGGTTCATATTCGAAGTTTTAGTGTACTCGAGGTATTGGTTGGGAAGCCTGAGGGGAAGAGACCGCTGGGGAGACCTAGACGTAGATGGGAGGATAATCTCAGGCGGGATCTATGGGAGATAGGATTTGAAGGAGACTGGATTTTGTTGGCCCAGGACAGGGACGGTGGAGGGCTTTGGTTAATTCGGTGATGAACCTTCGGGTTCGGCAAGCCATCTAGTTAATTAGTTAGTTAGTGTACTCGAGGGAGTACACTTCTACGATCTCACATTTCTTTCTGAGTTTGTTTCATAAACATTTCTTCATTTTTTCTATTGTATTTTCGTCCTTTGCGTCTGTTTTAGTCGCATTTTGTTTTAAGTTTCTTTCTGTGGTGTCATCATCTTACGTCCACGATTTCCTTTACTTTTCTGGGGTTTGCTGAGAGTAGGGGACGAATAGCAAGCCTTGTCATTCTTCCACTCCTCCCACCTCCTCCCCCGAGAATGAGTGCGAAAGGAAATCTGCCGATAACCTCATTTTCCTTTCCTCTCTCCTCAGAACACGCCATCAGTTTGTTTGAACTGACCGCTAGTGTAGAGCTAAGAGTGTTGCGTGTAGCTGGGTTCCCAGGGGCTATAAAACCAGCTCGAATTTCATTCAGTTTAATAATATTGAACAGGATACTGAGGAGAATATATGGGAATGAGAACGATAACGTAACAAGGGGTTGGGAAAATGGGAATTACGAGCTTCGTAATTTTTACTCGTCGCCAAATATCAGATTGATGAAATTGATATTGATCTCGGCATGCAGTACGAATTGGAGAGAAGATAAATACGTACACCTAATTTTAATCGTAAATCTGAAGGGAAGATAAGTCTTGGCAGATCTAGTCGCATATGCGAGAATGATATTAAAAATGTTCTCTGAGAAATAGCTTTTGATGATTGTGTGATTCGACTGTAGCCGGCTGTTATGAACGCGTTATTGAATCGTCGGGTACTGTGAGCTACTATCAGATTCTTATGAATGGTCCTTCTCCGTGGAATTCTTTCTGACTAATGTATTTTTGCATCGACATCTTCACTGCCTTGAGAACCTCACATCTCGTATGTTGTTTCTCACATATTCCTGATTAAATTCAACTCGTTTTGAAATGTCCTCGCCAATATCTGTTGCTGGTTAATTATCTTTTGTCGCCGACTGAGTCGTTATTAAATGGGGAAACAAATTTGTATTAACTTTGCCTCTTACTGTGACGTAGCTCAGGTTCGTTGTTTCTCTGTTTCCAGTGTACCATTTAGGCGTAGTGAGACCTGAAACAATTCCGAAGCCTATTATCTAGACAGTTTAGAAATCCCAGATGTTACACTTTTAAGCTTCCGAGTGTGTATCCTGTGTATATTGAACACTGTCAGAAGGAAACGCATTCCTCATATCATTAATGGCTTCTTTTATGGGAGCTAATACGACAGTAAGAGAATAGCAGAGCATGTGTAATGGCTTTGCGAAGTCACATGTAAGCTTTTACATGTGCAAAGAGAAAGACATTTCAGGCAGTAGCATACGTTGATAATTCAGTAGGTCTTTAAGTTTAAAGCGCTGCTTCACTTATTAAGGGATAATATGGAGTGTGACATTCCTTAATCCATTCTACGTTACACATTCCATTAATAAAGAAATCTTATGCCCGGAAATAATGTCGCTAACGGTACCATTGAAAATTCTAAGAGGCCTTCAGGAGAAAGGTCAAAGGATGATTGGACTGGGAACTGTAAACTACGCTGAGGTAGAAATACACTTTACTGGTGTAGTTGTTTGTGCGCATTTAAATAAAATTTATATTTCAACATATGCAATGGTAATTTCTCATTTCTGAATAAGTATTATTAAATATAATGAAAATGCAAAAATAGTGACAGTAGTGGTTTCTTGGTCCTTGGGTCTAACAGAATAACTATTCCGGCCCGAGCGAGGAAAAAGTTGGACCACCCTGATTTACAGGGTGGGTGGGAAGTAAGTAGGCATTAATAATCGCTTTGCATTGGAAATATAGAGGTTATAACCATTTCTCAATGCCAACTTACTTCCCACCCATCCTGTAGATTATGTATCCGTGTATTATGGAGCGACAGAGCCTTAGACCGGTTTTACCCTCACGCGTTTCCCATCCAGGGTACAGTGTACGCGGACTGTTCTTTCATACCGAAAGGCTAACTGATCAAGGGAGACCGCCGGTTTTGAATCCCTTTTCCGATTCCAAATCGCCGATCTCATCCGAAGTAAGCAGCGAGGCAGTGCAGGCAGTAACTTTCAACCCCGCCAAAGACTTCGATCGAGTGCCCCCTTCTCGTGAAATGTCTGCGCACTTCACTGGATGTAGATCGTTCTGATGGGTATATATATATATAGACGGAACTTCAGGGGTTGCAACGCGCGTGTATAGATATCCCTGTATTTCGTAACGCGTAAAATGACATGTTAGCATTAATCCTTTCAAGCTCAGTACTAATTACACGTACCGCTTGCTTGAACATTCAATAACTCTTCATTTTGCCAATGTTTTATTTATGGAATTAGTATTATTCTCAGAATAATCAGCCGTTGTTTCCCTACGACTCAGCGACCCAGAAAACCATCATCTGTTCTTGTATGTGGGTGTTACTTTTTAATCTTTCCATCAGAAGCTAACAGTCAACTGGTAATTAAATTCGCCACCGTCTAGGCGGTCTCATCAGGAAGAACCTACCACTTGTATCCTCTGGATATACAATATTTCCTTCTGTATGAGCTCAGTCTACTTGAACGAAACGTCATTAAAATGAGACATTAATTACTTTTGAATCGTCAATTCATTTTAGCATAAATCTTCAATATCGTCTTGTTTTGCCTTTGTCTCTGCCCACCCTTCTCTCACCACATTCCTCAATATCCACTCACCTATCACATTTCTTGTTTCCTGTCCCCCTATTTCCAAGTACAAACCATCGCAGGGTGGCTTTAGTTTGAATTTTTGTGGACAGGGACAGAGACAAATGCTCTCCGTAGTGGAAGAAGAAGAATTTAACAAACGACGAGGGAATAATAATGCAGAGTTCCTTCTACAATGTCATGAAGTTGGCTGGTTGCTTGGATGCACCTACTTATCCTATTCATTTAAGCGTAAGTGTGTTTTTAGATGGAAATTATGCTTTTAATTCCAACTCAGCGACTCCTGGAAATATGGGTCTCCTCATTTCCTCAGTTCTGTCAACAAAATCTGAGACTCGCTGCAGATAAAGGATTATAGAAGTAGATGTTTTTTAAGAAACAAACAAATTAAATCCACCGAGCAGTCCCTAACAAATTCCCTGCTTTTTATGAAACCCGAAGGTTCATTACCGTGTTCACGAGAAACCGTATTTGCCTCCTATCCTGAGCCAGTTGAATCTAATTCATATCTTATTCTTTTAATTTCCATTTTAATATTATACTCCCTACTGATTTGCCTCTCAAGTTTTCTAGACCCTTCAGAATTTCAGACTAAAATGTTTTACACACGTTTCTCATTGTTGAAGTAAACAATTTCCGGATATTATCCATCGTTCAATAAATAAAATCAATAAAATCCACGACGTTTCGGAGATGGACTGTATATATTCCTGTATGCATCCATACCGTTCGCCTTTATTCTTCTGGCTTGTGATGTTCCCCGTCGAACCCTGTATTATGCCTTCGGTTAACATAAAACGCGAAGAATGTATTGAATGACTTTTCTTCTCAATAAGAATTCCATTGCGTGGCGTTAGTGCTGAAAGGGGGAAATCAAATAGGCTGAGCATGTAGATCGCATGGGAGAGATGAAATGTTTACAGCATTTTAGGCGGAGAATCTGAAGTGATGTGATTGCTTGGAAGACAAGGTGCTCAAAGGTCTTATTAGTCCTTCTTGATCCTCCATATCTTAGTGCAGCAATACTTTCCCTATTTCGGCTGAAATTATCACTTAGTATTGTCAGTGATCAGGTTTTGAAACAATTATGAACTTCTGTTTGCTTAGGCTGTGTCTTCAATGGCCTGAACATTCAGTTCAGTTAAAATTGTAAGCAGTGTCGTTAAAATTCGCATAGTTTGTTACGTTTTCTATCTCGCGTAGCTTGATTATTATGTTGCAGAAGTTTATTACATTTTTTGATGCTAGTTGGATGATTTCCCTGCTTTGTGCACCGTATCAGTTTCCAGTGATGATGATTTTTTCCCGTTACACATTTTTTTCAGTATCAATATTGCTCGAATGAAATGCTTTGAAGTTGCGAGAAACTTCCTCCTTAACATGAAGGTAATTTATCTCTGGTTTTAATTACTATTTTGAAACACATGTTAAACAGTGTGCTAATTTTTGCTTGTTATACGAACAGAGACGCTCGGCGCAACTTTTAATTGGTTTGTGACTAGTGAAAAATATATGAGTCATTTTACCTGGAAGAATCTGAAGGGGGGAAAAGGCGTACATGGGAGGATAATATTAAAATGGATTTTAGAATTATGAGATGCGATGCCGTGGACTGGATTATACTGACTCGTGATACGGTGGGTCTAATGGCGTAATCCTGTTTCCAGTGGCTGGATTTTCTGTTTAACAACGTTGAACCTTCTGGCCGCATTAGGTATATTAGATGATTAATTTTTTTTAAATTTAAATACTTGAAAGTGATCTGTGAATGCGAATTTGCGAGAATAATGTAGTTTTGATCACACCTAACATCCTAGCCCGTGTTTCAATTAATTCCTCCAAACACGAATTCTCGACTAGCGTGGAACCTCTAGACTCATTGTGATCATGGAGCACTAGTGACGTACCTATTATGTTATGTAAAGCAGGTTAAAGTGGAGCTGTGTATTACCATAAAATACAACGACCGACCAGATGAACTTAGTTTACGCTTATAACACCCTACAAGTTCCAAGTTCCTTAATGTTAATAGCTTTTAACCTGTAAGGGGAGGTCGGGGTTGTGTGTGTGTGGGGGGGGGGATATTAAGGGGGGGGAAAGGTGGTAGTACTGCAGAGCAATGGCTATCTGCTATCTTTGCAAATGTAGATAAATACATAGTCTACTACAGCTGGTGCAGAAACTCAGGACTCTAGTTTAGAACGTTTTGTATAGTGTTCATTGCATACCCGACCAGATGTTACAGATGAGTTGAAAGAAAGCTTATGTACGTATTCATTTTAAGCTGCAAGAATTGTTCGCATTGATTTAGTTTTGCTCACCTCGTAACATCTGAGCAAACAAATATTCTGTATAAAAATAAGAAAATAAAGCCAATAAAAGAAGTTGATATTTAATTTAACGTGCCTTCGTAAAATATTTCCCTTCTAGGCCCCATTTGGCGGTGTAAATAAGTAATGTTGTTGACGCCTGTCTTCTGGTTTGTAGCGCCGTGTACCAGACTACACGGCGCTACAACCCACAAGACAGGCATCTTTGTATTCACCGCCGTGAAAACATCAAATCATACTTAAAAATTTGCTGTTATTACATCTAAAATCTGTCCCCCTAAAAACCCAAGCATAATTATAATTGTTTCCTAGTTTTATCTGTGATCTGATGATACAACTGTTTTTCTTTAACATACATTACAACTTTTGTAAAGATGTTTAAATTAATTTGTTATCTTTTTAAAGACTTACCCATTGTTTTCTATATATATATATGTATATATATATATATATATATATATATATATATATATACACACGTTTTCAAAAAGTGTATTGAAGGATCATAACCCCAAATGACAACGTATTAAAGAGTTAAAGGTGATATCTTGAGATTTCCTTTAAGAAAAAAAAGACAGTCAAAGTATGAACCCAGACACTTTAGTCCTCATGAATAAACCTACGTGTTTCTTTAATAATGCCCTTAGACTAACTAACTAACTAGATGGCTTACCGAACCCGAAGGTTCATCACCGAATTAACCAAAGCCCTCCACCGGACTCTGTCCTGGGCCAACAAAATCCAGTCTTCTTCGACTCCTATCTCCCATAGATCCCGCCTGACATTATCCTCCCATCTACGTCTAGGTCTCCCAGCGGTCTCTTTCCTTCAGGTTTCCCAACCAGTACCCGGTGCACACCTCTTGTCCCATCCATGCGCGCTACATGCCCAGCCCATCTCATTCTTCTCGACTTAATCACCCTGAAAATACTGGGGGAGGAGTACAGATTTTTAAGCTCATCATTATGCAGTTTTCTCCACGCCCCATCGTCTTCATAATGCCCCTAGAACTCATTCAAATTCAGCTTTGGACACGTGTGAGTGGTTACAGTTTCTGGGATTAGAATTTCTCAGGTTTTGCAACGCTACTGAGTGTAAAGGTGGTGCTTAGTTTAACATTGTACGGACATGTTTCAAGTTTGACGTATTTAGATGATGAGTAGTGCATTAGCTCTGAAGTTGAAAGGGAAATTCTGAAGTGTAGAAGTCACATACAACGTATTTAAATTGTCACAGTCTGGAATAATTTACGTAGTACGGTGGTATCATCTGTCGGCGAAATCTAGTGACAGCCATTTTCGAGTTGCTGGTGGTCACATATTGACATTAATTGTAGTATACGGAACGATGCATTTGAAATGTAATTTTCCTGCATTTCATGCCATCTGTCACATTGTTTAAGTATTAATTTGTTATACAAGTAAACAAACCAGTGGCTTTTAGTTTCTAACGGGGATATTGCATAATGAGATTAGCTTGGATCTGAGCTTCGATATCCGGTTTTATGCATACGTTTATCTGCCCACCTTTGCATGAAAGTGAGATTTTAAGTTCTCGCAACGGTGAGAATGACGATGTTCTGGTTTTTGACGCCATGAAGAAGGTTGGGCTCACTGTCGCTTGAAAAATGGGAACAATTAAAGGAACCGCGCGGTAGAGAAGGCGGAATAGTACCGCGCATGCGTACTGCGGTCTGACTGACGTCATTCGTGCTTCTAGTTATGCTGAGCGCTGTATAGCAGTGGTATCCAACCTTTTTTGTTCGCATACCCTCAGATATAATTTCTCTTCAACTTTGTACCCCCAAAGATGTTGGTGTATAATTCAAGTTATACATACTATATAATCTACACCTAAAATAAATTAAATGAATTACATTACTGATTATTCAGTGTTTATCATAATTTTTTTTTTAAATTTCACGTACCCCCTAAGATGTCTTCGCGTACCCCAGGTTTAATACCACTGCTGTATAGGGTCAACGTTTCGTAATATAATACAGGCATCTCTGGAGATGGAGACTGTATGTACGTTTCTCAGAAATGTTGTGAACATTCTAGTCGACATGGCGTCAGAGCCCGATGAACAGTATCGCGAGAAATGAAGATTCTGATTTAATTTGTACCCATCAGACTATAAATCGCATTCCCAAACAAAAGTACCTTGCTGACTTCAAGTAGTTGCTTGATGTTTAAGTACTTTGTCCTTATATTGAATGTTCTAACACACAATAACATACATTTTAATATTATACTTGTCTACGTCTCCCATGCGGTTTCTTCCTTTACGGTTTTTAGAGCAAAAGGAACGCATTTTATTTCTGTTCCATTCCTGCTATGCTCATTTCATCGTCATCACAATAATATCCTTAATTCGAATAAATATTTTTATAGGATTTAGATTTGGTGGCTAGTATCATACACATATCAAAGAATTCTAGTTACGAATTAATATCAATCTGGACACTAATTCAAGAAATGGAACTCCATTGGTTTTTTATTTTATTTTTATAAAAGTCGATATTCTTGCCATATATCACATCTGACATGATATGTGAAATAGACACCCTCAGTTTCCATTCTTTATTTTTAAATGGCCGAAAGAGACAAATTGGAATTTGAAAATCTTACCATAGACCTTGGCTTCACGCAACCTAAATCAGGCCCTGGGACGTAGAGCGTTCCTCTCTGTTCACCCCCTCCCTACCTGACTGGCTGTCGAGTGGTGGTTCCTCCCCTTGTTATTACGTATTCCTTTCGTACCCCAATTTCCATTTATAATGACAGCAATGGATTTCTTTTGTCTCATCCCTACAGTTTCCTCTTTTCTTCCTAGCACCACGAAAAGAAAGTCTCGAATAAGAATGGTTTTATTTTCCTACCGTCACTACTAAAGGAAGTATTTTAGTATGCCTAATCCAGTGATAAATACCGAAATGGAAAATTGTCTGTTACAGATAAAGTTGATACAAGCCCGAATAAGAATCAGACATTTGAGAAGCCAAACTCACGACTTATAACCTAATAAGAACTGATCAGTGTAACTAAACGTTCAGTCACTTGTTCGGATATATATTTTATCACCATTTTTGTTTGAAATTATAATATAAAGTGTTTCAGAGCCTTTCTTAACATATTAGCAATTGTGATCTGTAAAGTGTCCCTTCTATTTAATAACGAGATTGTGGTAGAAACACGGCCTGTTTTTTTTAACACTTTAAACCCTAGTGGTAACTATTAATACCACCTACTTGAACAATCGATAATTCTAAATTTTTTTCTTCACAACGTATTTATGAGTTTCGTATTATTCTAAAAGTAAACAGCTGTTCCCGAAAGCATCTCAAACTGATGTTCGTAATACGGACTCGTGTTTTCTTTGAGGTGAGCAATGAATAGCGAATTTTTAGGGTTAAAGCGAGCGGCCGTCTCTTCAGAGGATTCTGCTGCGACTATTTAGTTTTGGTTTCTTATATAATCTATTAATCTTTAGTAGATATCACATTTTATTCACGGAGGTTTCGACCATTATACACATAAAGATCGTTGGATACTTTTCCACTCTTTGGAAAATGGGTTGTTTTCTTTCGTAATAGAAGTGATGTGAACATTTCTGAGATTAGGCATAGTGGACGGACACTTTTACTTTCTTATTTCTCATGAGAAGTGTACGGGATGGAAGCTTTAGGGGCTGATCCCCATGTTGGTTGAGGAAAGAGTATCGCAAATTACTGTAAATTACCTGTAGGGAGCGAATATAGTTGGAGAACATACGTTACTTATGTACATGAGTGTACAGGAAATATTCATGAAAGACAAACCTTCTTTACTAACACACACTAATCTTGGTTCCATTGTAAATGTCTTTTTGTCGATCACGTTTATTTATAAGTCGTGGCTATGTATTGATTTTAAGTAAGGTTATTAATTAATTAATAGGTCGTGTTAAAGACTTTTGTATAATTTATTAACATAAATTGTTTGCTTTAGCATTATGTAGTGTCTTAATTTGTAGTCTTTACGAAACATTATTAGAGCTACAAAATCAATGGTCATGCGACTGCAGTGCGTGTAGCATGCATAGAAGAATGGGAAATGAGTAAGGAATTATAGCCGAAACGTCTGAAGGGAAAACACAACTTGGGAGACCTAAATACAGATGGGAGGATAATATTAAATCAGTCTTAAAGAGTTAATGTGTGAGGGCGTGAACTTAATTTATCTGGTTGAGGATAGAGTCTGGTGTGAGGATGGTAATGATTATTTGGTTTTAATGGAAATGCGTTTTTTGATATTCTATGTGTTATTAGCTTCTCACGAGGGAGTATGCTCCATGGAGTTGGTTGCTTAATCATTCAAGAGAGACAGACTTAAGTAACTTATTTCTGAATTTTTTTTGCTCACTCGAAGTAAACCCCAAGATCCATAAGTCGTAACTTTTTATCTGCATGACGGCAGAGACCTCTAGGAGTAGGAAGGGGATAATGATGATGATCGGGTTTATTGGTTATTTTTCCTTTTCTTTCTTAACTTTTTTCCTTTTTTCCTTCCTTTTTTGTCTGTTTTTATATCTCTGTTTCCCATTTATTTTCATAAAAGCAGTACAGCAGCAGAATTATTTACAGACTACATAATTTCTTAACAAGAATTTTTGTTTTTTTGTTTCGAAGTAACCAATAGACCATACGTTTAGCTGTACTCAGCCATACAGCATTTATTAATGAAGTTAAACTGTGGACATCATTTCCACCATGTTGATGGATGATACTCGTTTTATTATGGAGTGCTGAATATTCTGCGAATAAATACGGGCATCATTTCCATAACGTACGTCCTCTTTAGTGTTATAACATTCATAGTGCCGATTTCAACGAGATCACGAAGTCGTTATGAAAAACTTCTACACTGCAATCATTCTTCATTAAATATTTAACACGTACATCAATCTTTGAAATTCCGAGTGCTCCTGCGGTCTTGTGTTACGCTGAATTCTAAAACATGGAATTGTGCTTTGAATACACGCCTTCCAGCTACTGAGACACAAATGTTACCTCCATTGCGAAACTCTTTATTAGATTATATATGAGCTCCTTTCTGTTTCAGGTACTGTACGTGTTCATTAACAATTCCCTATATGTTAGTCTCAGTGCTAACTCCTATGCTTCTGTAGTTATATACAATGATACTTACCTGTCTGAAGTTAAGCCAAGTAGCTGATGTATCTTAATCAAACCAAGGAAGCCCTTACTCGATTCGTCATTACTTAGCCTACGCACGTTATATAATTGTGTGTGTTCTTTGCATGGACTACCACACAGTATATATGTAGACTCATTATTACGTTTTTAATCGTGCTACACAAACTACGCATTTTATTGTACACTGATTGTAAAAATCCCGCTGAAAGTGACCTGGAAATCTAAAGTAGATGGCGATAACTCAGTCATCTTGTTACTGACTATCGTGAGAACCTCAAATCTTAAATCTAAAATTTTAAATAGTAAACACAGTAGTAGTTAAATATTATCATGCAAGGCCCTGACAGCATTGCCGTGGAAACGGTTGTAGCAACATACAAATTCATAAATAATGTCCCGTAAAACCCCAAATCCATTACCAGCAAATAATCACGAACCAATGAAACTACTGATCGACACTTGTTTATTTTGTAGGTAGGTTATATAAAGAATTTTTCCTTTGTTGTACCAGCGTAAATTACATGGTGTGCATTCCGTTTTGCAGGTGAGTACGCTGTCGGTTTGCATTAATCTGAACTGCTTACTGGTGAGTAAACCAGATTTATTTAGCAATTTTACTAAAATTATAACTCAATTGAAAAACTGCTGTTTACGTATTGCATCTTCGGTGGGTAAAATAAATCGCTTATCTTGTAAAATATATGAACCCCTCAAGTGGACTTACGTACTGTAAATGTATGTGTGAACATGACCTGACGTGACCTAACCTGACCTAGCCGAATGTTTTGTTGCATGCATAACTTAAAGGTATGTGTACATATATATATATATATACATACCCTTGTACAGAATATTTCCCCATGTTAACTTGTTTGTTGATGATTGATACCTGATTTATTTAACGATGTTTTCAACTGAATAGGTTAAAATCGTCGAATGATAGCATTGTTAATCTGTGAATGACGAGTTTTAAATTAGACATTTTGATGGAAGCGGTCGTGGACTGTACATATTAAGATAATTTAACGGTATATTCCCAGAGTAACTGAAGAAAACCAACGTATTTATAACCAGTCTCTTTGGTTGGCATTATGAAGTTTATGTGGTTTCAGGTTTTGAAGCGACGAGTATGAAGACGGATCTGATGGAATATTGCGCAGTGTAGTCTGGTAGATATTGACCGATGTTTCGGAGGAGTTTACTGCCTCCATCGTCAGGGCGATGTACCTGAAATGTCACATTTTTGTAGTTTGTTATACGTCTCCCCTCTCGTAACGTGTCGGAACAGACCTTCTTATGTCATGTTGCTTTCCTGCGACGCCGTTCAGGCTTGTTGCTGGTTGTAACGAGGGGCCAATGGGATGACCACATCGCCGACTTGTCACAGTGCAAGTTTTGATTGACGCTGGAATTCTTTATTTTATTGATCTGCCTTTAATAGAAATTCTTCTGTAGGGGTTAGACTTTCCTACCCCAAAATACAGCCTGTTGTTTGATGTCCCTCATTGACAGGATTCCTGTCATGCTCCTGTTTGGAAGCAAAAGTGCTACACGTGCGCGAGAGTAATGTTTGTCACAGATCGAAAGTCACTGCGTGTTTGTAGTGTCGGGCGTCTGTTGACTTACATTCCCTGGTGTTTTGCACAGCCTACGTATTCTGTTACGTCGTGTCTCTCTATCACCAAATTGCCACTTTTTATGGGAAGATCGGTTTTAATTATGTAGAGTGAAAAGAAATGGTTATAGGCGTATGCTAATATTACTGGAAAACATAAAGAGAAACTGGTTTTGCTCTTCTGGGTTTTGGCACCGTGTTGACTAGTCAGTAGATACCAACGTTTCGGAGAAACATTTTGTCTCCATCTTCAGGGCTGAAGATATCGTTCGTCGGAGAGGATATGTCCATCTGGTGACTCCGTCCGAATGAACTAAGTATCGTTTCTGGGTGCATGTCGTAACTTGTGAAGTGTTTTACAGTCTTGTATAACCTCAGCAGTAGATAACTCGTTACATAAATAAGTATTAATAACATCAACACTAGTGTGATAAGCGTCAAACATAACAGGCGTTTTGCTGTGTATCACTGCGCTCTGAGGAACTTTTTTGGTTGTTTCTACACCGTTGTCTGTCAGTTTCCACCCCCCCCCCCGGCCCCTCCCAAACTCGCTGATGCCCTCTTTAGCATGCATTAGACGTCGTTTCACAGACTCGCATAATCAAGCTCATTGGAGGTTGGGGTGTCACTGGATTCGCATGAATAATGATTGAAAAAAATGGCGTGATATTATTCCAGCTAGCTGAGCCAGTCGTCTGGGTTGATTATATTCAGTCGTTCTGATTACACGAACCCCGTCGTGCCCATGTGTTCCTCATTACGTTTGTGGTTTGTGGACGTGAGATAATTAAGCGATGAACACGCTCATTTAAAAGCTAATTATCTCCGTTAACTGTGGGCCAGATCCACGTAGCGCGGATGGGGCCTAACTTACTTCAGAGAGCAAATACTTTCTTGAGAAGCAGGAAAAGAATGCCTATCCTCTTTATAGAATCCGGAGTTTTGACAGCATCCCGCTACTGGATTCTGCCCTGGACAGTGTGAATCTAGTCCTTGCTTTTCTCAAATAGCAATTTTAATATTATCGGCCCATCTAAGTTTTGATTATACCAATGGTATGTTTCCGTCAGGTTTTCCGACTAAGTATTGTACGCATTTCTCATATCTCACATGCCTGCTGCATGCCTTGCCATCCCATTCTCATTGATTTGATATAACTAATATTCGGCGAGAAATAGATGGATAAAGATTGTCTGGTTCCATAAAATATGCGGTTATCTTGATTACCTGAGTGAGTAGTAGCTTCTGGAAAAGTCTTCTCATGCATTCAGCCATAATAAGCCCTAATTACTTCGTACATTTCAGCCGTTAATGTTTTTGAAATGCAGGACATAGTAGGTCTTGACTGACAATTTTTTTAAAATTACTAATTACAAAACATTGTAATGTAAAACTGTATTGGATTTTCATAGCAGTTTTTACTGTATTACAGACTGCGTATTACTACTAACAATGCCTTATTTTGCGGTAGATATTACATTTATCAAAACGTTCCGCGTACCGTGAAGTTAAGTTATGCGCGCATTGAATGGGGAGATCCTCACTCTAACAATTGGCGATATAATTTATGATAAACTCTTAAGAATAGATGCATGTTTTTTTTATTGGTTGATGGATGGGTTAGTTTCCTGAAAACGGATTGTGTCCATTTCAAAATAATTTTGTAAATTATGGTACATGCGTATATAATGAATTTAAATAAATACTTCCTCTGATTATCTTACACAGAGCTTGGATTTTTCAAGTACTGTTCATCATAATATTTCCAGTAAATTAGTAACATTTGTGTATAATGATTTATCAAATATTGGATTTGATATTTCGTGTTCTTTAATGCTGTGAAGATGTCGGCTTTGGACATAAGACTACATCAAGAATGTTTGATGGTTACCAACGTTTCGGATGAACAAATGGCCTTTACAGAATATTTGGTTACTCCGAAACTTCGCAGGTGCGAACGTGACGAATTCACTAGCAGAACGCGTGTTCATTCCCGAACATAATTTCACATCGAAATCGTTCGCTTCTGTTCGTGAACCATTTAGCAAAGCGTGTCCTGACAAGGTAGTTCCGAATAAAACAGCGACATTTAGGGACAGAGGAAGCTCATCGAGAAAAAGCAATAACCGATGAAATTACGGCTTTACCGATTTCAAGCGGCGGCTACGGGGTGCGACTGCAGGAATCCGATGTAACCATTGGTTTTTAGTTTTAGACGTGAAGCAGTTCTTATGTGATAATAAGGGTTGAGTTTTATATGGAACATTGTGCAGTTGAGGAAGACGATCTTAAATATGTAAGATTTGAGGTTTTCACAGCGGCGAGTATGAAGATTTCTGTCTTCTGGGTTGTTGCGCTGTGTAGTCTGGTCGATGTTAACCAACGTTTCAGAGGTCATACTGCCTCCATCATCAGAGCGATGAGTATGAAGATTTCTGTCTTCTGGGTTGTTGCGCTGTGTAGTCTGGTAGATGTTTACCAACGTTTCAGAGGTCATACTGCCTCCATCATCAGGGCGATGAGTATGAAGATTTCTGTCTTCTGGGTTGTTGCGCTGTGTAGTCTGGTTGATGTTAACCAACGTTAGCACCTCACACCCTATTGGCATATTCATCGCCCTGATGACGGAGGCAGTATGACCTCAGAAACGTTGGTAAACATCGACCAGACTACACAGCGCAACAACCCAGAAGACAGAAATCTTCATACTTTTCGCCCTGATGACGGAGGCAGTATGACCTCTGAAACGTTGGTAAATATCGACCAGACTACACAGCGCAACAACCCAGAAGACAGAAATCTTCATACTCATCGCCCTGATGACGGAGGCAGTATGACCTCTGAAACGTTGGTAAATATCGACCAGACTACACAGCGCAACAACCCAGAAGACGGAAATCTTCATACTCATCGCCCTGATGACGGAGGCAGTATGACCTCTGAAATGTTGGTTAACATCGACCAGACTACACAGCGCAACAACCCAGAACACAGAAATCTTCGATCTTAAATGTGTTTGACCTGAATCATTTTGTTTTTACAAAGTGTAATAAGTTCATGTTTCCAACCGTTCTGTGGAGATACTGGTGTATAAATGCGCTTTGGAGTCAGCTAATATTTTTAAAAATAATAGTATATGGTCTAAAACACCTTGCTGTATTCTTTATAGCCGCATTTAACTTACAGTTTGCAAATGGAGGCCATAAATTGTGTTATAAGATAATATTGTAAATGTTCTCTGATTAATGTTTTCACTGGGAACGTATAAGAAATTATTTTAGATTAAATTTTGATGTTAAAATTGTATTTATATTCAACGGCAGCTGGAGAATAAATGTTATGGGCGCCTATCCTTAACCCAGGGAGCCTTAAAGCTCAGTTATTACATCTTCGGAAGTGGAGATGCATCCTGTAAGTCCTTATGAAGATTACAAAGTACGTTTTTCGTTGACAGGTTTACTGCAAGTTGTCTAAGCTGCGAGAATCATTTGTTGACTTTGAGTCGCCTTACAAAAGAAAATATGATATGCAGTTTGGGCGAGGGGTTTACTCGAACTAACTGGCGATTTTAACGAGTTGTAAGGTAGTGTAAGATTTATTTTTAGTCTGTTGAAGTTTCTGGAAATTACTTTTGTTCCTTGTTTAAGCGCTTTGTAGATTACTCTATAGCAGAATTTACAGAGAATCTGAGTAATTCTTTAGATGACGCTTGACATATCGCTGCCTAGTTTCTCTCTTCATTTTCTCTTATTCCTCATTTATCCATGCATTTCTTTCTCATGTCCTTTTTTCCTTTGTCCATGTCTTACTACCTTTTTACTCTATCATTTTACTTCCTTCTTTACAATTTATAACTTCTTTATTTCTGCCTCTATGTTTGTGTTTATTTCTCTTTAACCTTTGTCTATGTTATCCCTTTATTTCTG
Organism: Zootermopsis nevadensis; assembly: GCF_977971745.1. Classification (NCBI taxonomy): domain Eukaryota; kingdom Metazoa; phylum Arthropoda; class Insecta; order Blattodea; family Termopsidae; genus Zootermopsis; species Zootermopsis nevadensis. The sequence continues at coordinate 6,626,004 of NW_028259144.1, read as the reverse complement.
GCTCTATCTGCTTCTCTGTTTCTCAGGGAAGGGTTATATACCTTGAATATTCTCACCCTCGCTCCAAAGCTCCTTTCTACTGTGTTCTAGTACACGGAGTAACACGGAGCCACTAACCAAGATAAAAGACTTAATTTTTCGTTCTCCATAGTGTTAGCCTGTGTGACGCGGTTAACATGAACGTTCATGCACTACATATGACTCAGGCTCGTGTTTCCAGAGTTTCAACAACACAAACCTTAACGACTCTGATAATAGGTTTACGTAAAAGAACGTGGCATGTTTTTTTTTTGTTTAATTAATGATGTGCGTAAATTGTAATAAAATTAGATATAGTAAAGTGTCCTGCATTAAAATTTGGCTCGTGTAGTAGTAAAATATATAAAATTTAACGCGAAGTCCAAACAAAATTTGCAATTAAAAATTCCCACTAAATTATGCTTGAGGTGTGTCTATTGTGATGGAAGCTGGGGAGGGGTGAGGGGTTGGGAGTTCTAGTGACGACATAGCGTGTAATAACTGCGTAGTTAAAATACCAGAGCTTCAAACACATACTCTACTCTTGCATTAAAGATAGTGAGATAAATGTTATTATACAGATGAAAGAGCTGAGAGGCAAAGTGTGCTAAACACTACGTACAGTACTGGCGTGGGTCTTTGTGAACCTGGTCTAGGAGTTGGTACATTAGCCTTACTGCGTCATTTTCTTTTTTCAGTGGACTTCAGTGCGAGGAACGTAATTTTTTGGATATACCAACAACAGAGCAAATATTGTCCTTCTAACTATAATTACTTTGAGTTCCATGGATCTTAGTACTATGATCTTACCTTATATTCGTCCCAAATACTGCCCATGGAACTTTGGGAACATTCAACATATGAAGATGATGGAACTTGCATTGTAGTAGGATCTTACGTCATTTAATTAAACTGCATCAACTGTAGAGATTGTAATATTAAGTAAAGGTATCCCTGTTACTTATTAAGCACCAAACAGTGAATACGAAGGGCGAGTGGAGGTTAGCTCCATTCTTTCTTGACCTCAGCAGTAGATGGAGGTGTGTGGTCAAGTCAAGCCCCTGGTCGCATCTTCTCCGAGAAAGGGTCTCCTGTACCCATTTAATAAGACGCTGGGTGGGCCCCAGAATCGGTGTGGACCCGACAGATCTGAGTAAAATTGTCACTGTACTGACTGAGTTGTCCTGGAAAGATGGAGTACGAAAGACGTTAAGCGGCTTTATAATGATAAATATCAAACGAGGTTATTTATCCCACGTTAGATTGAGATTGTACTTGATTCTGATGGATGTAGCAGAGACTTGGACAGTGATTGGCGAATTTGTTGAGAACTGTGAGATAACATGCAAGATGGAACAGTGAAAACGAATTTTACGTGATGAAAGTAATGTCTTTGAGGTGAAACAAAATAAAAATAAAGATTTTGTTACGCGTTGCGAAAACTTGCATCTGTATAATTTTTATTTACAGCGTACCTTACGGGATAGGAACTTTGAATTGCACAACTTTTTTCTTTGCTGTCAAGAGATAAAACATCTTGGCACAATTGTTTCGTATTGTTGGCTTTAAAATAAAAGGGGAATAATCATAATTAGGTACTGTACATATAGTAATTCAACTCATTCCCCTCTCACGAGTTCACGGTTATCTTACCCCCCTCCCCCGCTGTCGTTTATATCTCTGCCACCAGATGTAACCCCAGCTTAGTGATAAGAATCGTAATGGAAAAGTCAGAGTGAATGGGAATACAAGACAAGTCTGCCAAGGCCCATTATAATTCCGACTTATCATTATTATGAGCAAGAAAGGGGTTGTTACAATTGTGTAAGGATGAAGAAACTTAACTGGATAAGTATAATGAGAAGTTTGTGCTATCTTTCCTTTTTGCTACGATTTTCAAGTCATGTAAATGCATTGTGTTTGTCAAGAGTTGAGACACGTATTTAAACACAAGGACTAATTGGATAGAACGCTTCTGTGTTGCGAAACGAAACTGTGGCTGACTGCAAAGGATTAGTGTTTCCAGGTTGTTCTAGTGTTCTTATCACATTTACTTACGCTTCCAGAAAATGAAGAATTGGCAGCTTCTGAAGATTTCGGTGCAAAAGGGGGATAAGTGACGTATATATTTTTCTCGACACAAAAACTGTTGTGTATATTCCGTATTGTATTACTGCCTTAATGTTCATAGGATATTTATTCGTCTCTCACACTGTGACAATGGTCTTTTATTTTTATTTTCATAATTTTAATAAACAACTACGTGATTTGGTTTAAATAAGTGGAGAATTTTGAGAAAAAAAACTAGGATCTGCGTGAATGTGCATGTTACCTAGCATTGTGAGGTTAGCGAAATCTAGGATACCCCGATGGACTGGACATGTAGCACGTATGGGGTAATGGTTTAGGCAACGACCACTGTGTAGACCAAGAGGAGATCGGATTGTAATATTAAGATGGATCTTAGGGAAGTGGATATGGAGTTGGCTCAGGATAGTTTCCGGTGGCTGGCTTTGATGTTGGACCTGCGGGTTCTGCTATCAAGGAGTTAGTTATAATGATTTGGCAGTCTTGATTTCTTGTTACGGTTTATAGCTTACTGCCTCCATCATCAGGGCGATGAATGATGATAATGAAGGGAGTAAGTACCTCTGGAACGTTGGTCAGTTTGTACGAGACTCCACGACGCAATATCCCAGAATGTGTGTGTGTGTGTGTGTTTATATTCGCCACCATGAGAACCTGAAAATTTACGTGATAAATGTTTCTGTACCTGATTGTCAAATGTTATGTTTTCCCCGCTGTTTTGACATCCTCCTGCGCAAGAGATGTAGGGTCCTACGAAAATTGTAATCTTTCTCTCCGGAGCGTTTCTTCTAGCCCCGACCCTCCGGTTTAAACTACATCACCAACTCGGGTACTTCTTTGGCGAGATAACATAACGACATGGCTAGGATTGGAATTGGTTTCTTTTTTGCATTCTGGGAAACCGCAAACATTGAATTAGAAACGTTTGTGAATGACTCATCATGACTTGTATACGGAGTGTCCTGAAAGTCCTAGGCTGTAGGAGAACTCTGTTATATGTTAAAATACGGAACATATAAAGAGGAATAAGTTTTGACATCGCAGTAAATTTTACTACTCGTAATGTAAAAAGTGTAGTTCCGTAATAGATCGCCATAAATAAAAAAGTCCGTAAACACAGTTTTTTCTATGTTTTGCCAGTTAAAGGAGTTGGCCTGTTGCGAGAGACTTATGGGACACTCTGTATATAATATTCACTCATGTCTATGAGTGTAGGCCTTTATGCTGTCAACGTACGTGAGCTACGATAATATTTAAATTAATATTTTAAGTGGGATTGTGCCGTAAATTGCCTAATTCGTGAACTACCACAATTCATTTATGTATAATAGAGGAACAACTTGATTTTCCTGGTTGGGTTGTTTAAGATGGGGTAAAGTAGAATTTGAATGGAAGGAAAGTGGTGCAGTGGGGCCGGGGGTGGGTTTGAAACAATGGGGCCAAAGAACTTAATGAAATGGACCAAGTCCTACACAGAAGACGTCCCTTCAGATGCAGTTCACTGTATGAACTTGTAAGAGGAACATTTTCTATCCTGTTAGACACGAGGATAAAAGAAGCGATTATAAAGAGAATTGTAAAGACTTTGTTGCTAGTATGAAGCCTTATTCTGGGATCCTCCTTTGTTATTGCTAACAGTTAACCTCATTTACAGCAGCAAAGGCGGGTATTCACGTTACAGTCACTTAAGAGGTCGATTTCTCTCAGCGTTGAAACCAACTTTATGGTGAAGAGTCTATCGAAAAATTGCGTTTATTATTAAGAATGGACAGTTTATTAATTTCAAATCTTAAGCGGGGCTCAAAAATTATAAAAGGAAATGGTCAGTTCCTTTTTCAGTGGTAAGAATATAATAATTGTGGAAATTCTGTGTTATAATTACAGTGAATGTTTTATTCGTGTTTATAATAATTAATAAATAAAGAGATTATAGAAGCTCTAATGCGTTAAGCGATATATGCCCATCTTTATTTCATCACTAGATAAACACGTGCATAAAGCCATCTGTATAGTGTTTAAAGAACGTCTTAGCACGTGTTTCAACAGAGATGAATAATATTCCACATTCTTTCGTCTCTAGTTGAATTTATTAGATGGTGATGATCATGAAACAGCGCTTGTTTCTTACAGTGTGCTATCTTCTGTATGTCATTTAAGAAGTTAAAATGTCATGTTATTTTTTTGTCTTGTATTTGGTGTGTGTGCGCGAGCTCGTTTGTGCGTGCGTGTGTATGCAAGTATGTATGCAAGAGATTCGTGTAATATACACGAAGTACCAGACAAGTAATAGTTTGTTAAAAATATATGTTTCTGCATGATATAACAATATGAGATTTAATTGTCTATGTTGATTTTTTAAAACACTCGCGTGAAGAACGTACTTTAAGGTACTTAGGCCTGTTTATAAAACAAATTGTACGAAGTTAATAACACATACGAAAGTTATTCAAAACTGACATAGAATTAGGTTCATGAACACATTTACTACTGCTCGCGTGAAATTAGAAATAAAGGAAAACGAAAAACGTAGCGAAGTACGGAGAATATGAACATGATTTATGCATACATGTAGACCTATTTAAAATAATATAATATCTGGGTTATTATAGGTACTGAAGAATGTCTGTGTGTATCCACGTAGATTTTTGTTTGAATAAACATTCTTCTATGAACACATTTCTGTTTTTGAAAAGCAGAAAGATATCGGTACACTTTTTTTCGCTGATCTTCTGAAAACACCAAATCAGCCTACAACATAAGGAACAAATTCTCCGAACGATATATCTCGAGTGTATCACGGAAGGTGTCAGTAAGTGAGAACTTCATGTATCAGTTGCGAGAACAGACATGCTGGATACAAACTTTGGCGGCTTAGAGGAAGGACTGTTGTCACATGCGGATAAAAGGAGATGACAAGACCGTCTATTCCAGTCTTGTGTTTGAAAATTGGGTTTCAACTCTCTTCTGTTCGGTATTGTATATGTATAAGGTTGGATCGACGAAGTGTTGGGGGGGGGGGGGCAGAAAGGGGTTGTTTGGTGGCTGGTACATCTCCTGAGGGAGTACCAGGGGTTGTTATCGTGTACAATAGGAGAAGAGAGGCTCAAAAAAAATAGTGCGAAAGTGACAAAGAAGACCACGGATAATGATACATTCACTCAGGATGACTGTAAAATACTAAGAATTGGCGAAGGTACAAGGCGTTGTCAGCTTTGTGCCTAACATCACAATGTAATGGTTATCTCCGTGAAGAGATTTGAACCCAGTACCTCCCGAATGCGAAGCAGGGAGCAACCGATCGCGATGTCCTATCAGCATTTGCCTTTGTACTCAGGTCGATAGAATACACCAATAAGAACCATCATGAAATTGCGTGTTTCAAGGCCACGGAAGGACTTAACCCCTTCATCGCGCGGCTCTAAGTCACTGGCACAGCGTTGCTAGCTTCACTACGCTGCGAGTTCTGAACTGTCTTCACTCTCAGGGGGTCTGCTGGTTCGTGTTGCGATTGTACGATTCTTATGTGACCTTGAAGCATTCAGTTTGATGACGGCTACTATAGTAAGTCGGTTTGTTAAAATTTAAGAGTTGGGGGCCACTGAAACACTAAGAACACATGGATGACGCTGTCACTTGGGGAATGTTAACGGGGTACTGGTTTTCTGCGGGATTATGGTGGAAAATCCATAGGGATTTTAAGATGTATTTTTTTATTCTTTGCCCTTGGTTTACAGACCTCTTCTGCCGAAGTGAAGACATGATTTCTCAAGGGATGTTTTTTGAGAGATGTTCGTGGAATGTTTTGTCTCCTTTGCATTGTGTCGCTAGAGAGAATCAGTTAAATATAATAACGTTATTAACTTTTCTTTTGTGAGGGAACGTTGTGTGTGCATAAGGGAACATGTGTATTTACATATTTTGACGTTGTTACTAACATTGGACATTTCTCGTACTGGCAGCTCAGGGAATGCGGTTTCGCCCTTGTGACTTGTTATACCGACTTCAAATCCCATCGCAGTTTTTCATATAATGTGCGTTATCACGAGTGGTAGAGTTTATATAGTTATTTTGTATTTATCGATACATATCTGTCGTCGTAGAAATTCTAAGACTGCTTAACTTCATTGCGTGGTAGTCATTGAATGCGTTTTCAGTGTGGTCACAGCCTGGTATATGCGGCGTAGTGCATTGTGGGTATAATCCCAAAACAGGGGGATCTAGAGTCGACTATTAGCTGTATTTTAAACACGAGATATTTTTTACATCAATGAAATCTGTAAGTGAACCCGGATTCATTGCATTATGATAACGGGAATCCGTTGCTTATGACGGAAATGTTAATTGACACGAGAAACAGAAGCTTGTAGTAGCAGGGCTCATCGTAGAGACCCGAATTTGATGTGAGGGTTGGGGAGGGTGGATATGGGGCGGAATCGCACTGCACCTCGCGCTAACACCGCAGTAATTTATTTAGCTCAGGTCGACAGTTTCCTTGGTGACTCGTGCCTAGTTTTCTTTACCCCCTTTCCTCAGGCACCATTTTGAGGGTCACTCTCTCCCTACTAACATTCTCGTAAATTACAGCTTATTCGATTCTCAAGAGACACACAGAGGCGTGGAAAGCAGGAATCACGTGGTTTTGGTTGTGAACATATCACAGGTTTAACCACTGATCCCGACCCTAATTCTGCACTCGAAAGAAAATGGGGCCTGTCGTTTCTAAAAGTGGCCAAGGAACGCTAGAAATGGTCGGTCTTATATCTTTCTGATAAATGGCACAACGGGTATTATCAAAGCGTTTGAAGAATGTTTCTTGATTGCCAGTTTTATGGTAGGGAAGCATTACACGTATATACACACATTTCTTGGGTAATACAGTCCTGAAACTTACAAGTTTTGAGGAGGATTTATTCATTTCGGTTGATTCCTTGCACAGAAAAAAAAAATTTTGAATTTATAAAATAGGCATTTTTACATTTATGTTACCCTCTCAGTAAAAGTGCAGGATGACGCAATTTCTATGTGCCATCTGTCCAAAATTCGTCAGATTCACAAAATGGCTACAACATTATTCGGTTTTAAGTACATTATGTTGACATTTTTTGAACGAACTTAAACAAAGTAGGATTTGATTTTTTCACGGCTGAGTCCTAAGATGGCTGTCTGAGTTCTAGCGCCGTGTAATCTGGTAAAAGTTTACCGACGTTTCAGTGGTCATTGCTACCTCAATCATCAGGGCGATCGCCCTCTGAAACTTTGGCAAGCTTCTACCAGACTACACAGCGCTATGTCCCACAAGACAGCCATATTTGAACTTCACAAGTTGATTTACATGCGCACGCATGAAAGAGAACCGATTAAATTTGTTGGGTTATTGAAAATGTGTGGCTTGTCCCCAAGAAGACTGAGATCATATTTAATGTCGCTTCCGATAAAAAAATGCTATTAAATTATAAGTAAAATCTGTATTTTAATCGCCTTCTTTCCACCAGTTTCCTCACGGGACTCTATTGGATGTCAACGCTGTGGTAACTTAAGAGTCTACATGCTTCGACAACCTCTTCTGGGACCCAATCAGGATATTCCTATAGTCGATGTGTTGAGCCTGTAATTGGGGTGTACAGTTTCAAGCTACGAACGTTAGTCTTTTTAAAAAAATCCGACAGCAACATACCGACAGGAAACTTCTGCCCGTTTGAATTACCGGAACGAAATTTCTCCGTCTTCATCAGTCTAGTTTCTCAGTGCCTGGAGTGTACAGTAAACAGGCTGTTGTGTGCTGGGTTGGTAGTAGAGGTTACTAAAGCGATACAAAACCAATATCTCCTGGGCTCCTGCTCTTTAATGAGCTTACCTCTCGTATCTTGAGCCTCTGTTCTATCATCCGTTCAGGTAATTAAAGTTCTGCCATCCAGACTTGCTACTAGCTTCAGCCACTCATGAGCGTCTCAGGTAGACATTCAGCCTAGTGCGTTTCGCATAAAGTCCAGGTCTCAGAACGTTTGCCCTCTCACACACATCAAAGATGACAATCTACTGCTCTGTTATTGATCGATTATTTAATTACTTAATGACCTCTGTTAAATAAAATGGAAATTTGTTTCAGTGAATTTCAAATTTGTGTGTTTTTGAGAAGAAAATAGAGGAACGAAAAATGTATCTTGAACTTAAATGTTGAATTAATAAATCCGAACCTTAAACCTTGTCGTCCCAAGGGAAATGTGATGTCCGAAGAAAATCAGCCTGTCTAATTAAGACTTATTAATGATTAATAACAATGCGTGGAACCTCTCTCGTCTGACCCTAGGATAGGTCCGTAATTTAGGGTGAATTGTAGCGAAGAAGATGCTACGATACTGTACCATTTTGATAAAGTTAAATAATTCTGTGACTAAAATGGCGACCTGACCATTGTACGTTCTGTGACGTCGATGTAGGAAGTAATTAGACCTGAACAACTTTGGAGGTCAGCGCACATGACGAACCAATTATGTTGTTGGTATCCCTGCTAAGTTTGGATAATAAAGATAGGTCATCCATGTGTGTAATCACGACACAGTGGCTCGAGATGGGTTAGACGTTTGCGTGTCAGAGGTTAGGTAATTTTGTAATGCTCGAGTATGAAAGGAGATAACTTATAAGAAGGTTTGAAACGTACATTTAAATGTTTGAGTAATTAAACACATCACGCAAATTGCGAAAGAGTGTTAATTTTATTTATATTGTGTTTTGGCGTGACAAATATATAAAATGGACGCAGTTTCTGCCTCTTGTGAGATCTTTGAACTCACTTTCTTGATTTGTCTAACGAAGTTCTGTCAGTATGTTTTGTAGTCCCGAACAACTATTAAATTCTCTTGTATTGTTCATCTTCCAAGCGCTTGGTATGGAAATATAGAGGTGTCTCAATGTGTGGTATGCATTAACGGACTTTACTGGGTTGAATGTATACAGCCTTTGCACGTTCATAAGGTAAAACAAATTAAATAAGTCACAGAATAAACTTCACAGAACGTGCTGCAATTCTTATCGATTTTTTTACGAAAATTCGTTACAGTGAGCCAATATTTTCACCGAAATTCACACGATTGTGTATATTTAATTTACGAAATATGGTTATAAATCTGTGTAAGCATAATACAAGTTTGTGGAGTTCGTTCTGAGAAAGAAATATGGTATATTTAATAATTGGTTTCAGACAATTTGGCATGGCGTGTGAACTAAAACGCGCGAAGTAGTAAAAATGGCCCTGAGAAGACTGAGATGAAAAGGAGGGGATGATATAATGGGACAGAAGGGTTGAAGGGAAGAGGAATGACGATGGAATGAGAAAATGAAAGGAATGAGTAAAGAGGGTGGGAGAAAAAGGCGAAAGTACAAAAACTGCAAATAGAAGGCAATAAGGGATTAAGATACAAAAGGAATCATCTCATTTTATACACTGACGTGTTTGTATCTGGAGGTACCCACTTTGACGGAAATCTAGAAGTAAATTATTTTCAGACCGTTTTGGATTCTTGTGTATGCAGATTTTATTGTATTTTCTATTTGTATGATACGCAGAAGATTTTGTGCAGTATGTAGGACATTGTGAGAATTTGCAGATTTTGGAGATGCAGCCTTTCTGTCTGAAACGTGATGTCAGTATTTGAGACATTGTATGATGTTACTAATTCCGTATGGAACTCGTACTGCGAAAATTTGAAAACTGTTATTGTAATTCTAGCTGAACAGTCGACAAGGAAATAAGTTTGTACGAGGAGTTGTACAAGCTTGTATTTGCTGTGGGCAAACCTAAGTTTCTATCTACATAATATTGTTAGCTGAAGTTAGGATTCACAGTTTCATATCCCTCCAGGCCGGGCACCAGTTTGCTAACCCACCCTGACCTGCCCTACTTTCAAATACAAAAGGAGGAATACCATCTCCTTTGCTAATAACACTGACTTCACTTCAGTACCACCCACTGAACACTAACTTAATCAATAGACTAGTCTGCAGAGCCGTCTAAAATGTGATGCAACAGTCTTATTTGCATTGTTATATATAGTTTGAAGATCTTGAAGAACTTTTACGTTACGTTTAGGTGAGGCGTGTTAAGATCACTAGATTGAGAATTTTAAACGTGGATAAGTGCTTCGTGTTTAAATTCATTACACTGTATATTCAACCCAAACAAAACGGAAATTTCACACTAACTTTGAAGCAGCAGCAGAACGAATCCATTCTTGTTTCAGTAAACAGTGAATGAATTAGGAAGATTTCGGATTTGTTAAGGGTGATAATAGCGAGGCGAGAAACAAGAATGTATGGTCCAGAATTTAAGAAGACGTCTTTTATAACTATAAATTCTGCAATTATATATGAGGGAGTCTAGCAGAAGGAATAATGGAAGAGCGGTCTTTTAAATTAATGTAAATGACTGTGTCGCCTTTGAAACGAATGGCGTTTCCGTCTAGGGGAGACACCGTTCATCTCCTTTCCAGTAAGTGACATGTCTTGGTACCAGGAGTGCCGTTAGCAGAGGCTGGTGCGTCAGGCTCAGTTTCCGTCGTTGACAGGCGAGACGTGAAGAAAGAGTTGGACTTCAAGCAAGGAAATAAAGCTGCCATCAACTTAACTGTGTTCAATTTACAGGATACAATTTGTTGGCAGTCTTCACTACGTCGCAACGCTTCATTCTGATTCATTTGTTCATTTCAGAAGTAGAAACGGGTGCAGAACTTCGCGGTGTTCTGAAGAACGTGGTTATGTTCTGCGTGTGGCTTAAATTAAACGGGAAGTTAGTTCGTTTAACAGAACAAACGTGATAAGGAGTCTCATTATCAAATAATTTTGTAGTAAATGAGATAGAAGCTGGTACGAGGGATGTCAAGGATTTGTGTTGAAAAGTGTAATGAGGATTTGTTTGTACAGCACGCAATAGCGAAGTCTCCACAGTAGGAGCCTACTGGTTTCTTACAAAATATTAACCATCTGAGATAAACAGAAGTTAACAAACCCTCGTGTACCGAGATTTATAATTGAATTTGTATTTCGAGTAAGTTTTGTAGCCAGAATTTATATGAACAACACTGGAAAAGTGTTTTTCTTGGACTGGGCCTACACTGACATTCCAAATGCGTCCTTCATTGCAGATCATGTAGGTCATTATTGCACCAGTGTGATGAGACCATTGTTGTACCTCAGGTAATTCTTGCATCATTTTTTCTCAACAGTTTTTTTTTTTCGAATATCTCTCCAGTCCAATGGTACCACAGTCTTAAAACCCCATTGGTACAGACAGACATGGACAGACTCGTGCCATTTGTAGGGCGATTACAAATAATGCTCAGCATCTGGGTTTCTTAACCGCTCAGTTTCTTTTGTCAGGGTTTCTTCTTCTTCTTCTTCTTCCCCACTGTCTGACGACAGGTCCATATGAACAGGTTCCTTCCATCCTTTTCTCGGACTGGGACCTGTTCATATACGTTCTTGGCAGATGATCCAGAAGTGGTTTGCCATTGCCTTCTTCTGTGTGTGAATGGAGTAATTGTTGGGATGCCACGGAGGAAAACTCCGTGTTGCCTAGACCACGGCCTTGCCCAACACAAGTTATAAATTCGGGCACCGCCGGGAATCGAACCCGGGACCCCAGGATTACAAGGCCAGCGTTCTTGCCATCTCAATATCTCAGCTGCTCAAACGCTTATTGCAACTTCTCGTAATTTTTTTAGTTCCGTTTTGTTACACTTCATTCACACTTGCTCGATTTCTCAATTAGTTCTCTTGCACACTTTCTCTTTTTAATTCGCCCACTCACGTTGTCACGTTGTGATAAATTGGCAGCGGAATAAATTGAGTGAGACAGCTGTGTAAATGATCGAACACGACAAACACCCCCCCCCCCCACCACCACCACCACCACCACCACCACCACCACCACAGTTCATGGAACAGTTTTGCACTGACGAGTAATGTCCAGGTCACGGGAACTCCCAGCTGTACACTGCAGTCTGTCACTGAGACGATAAACAAACCTTCCCTAAAGATACGTTAGTAATAATCTGTTATTATGCTTTCATTGTAAATGCACAGCATTTGCTTTATTCGTGTTTTTGTAACGTTGAATTGTATTTAGGCTTCAGAAGTTACATGTAAATCTGGGAAATCTTCGTTCATGAAGGGAATTTTCAACTTGAGCTGCATTGTTACTGTAACTAAGTAATTCTCTGGTAATAGCCCTTATCTTGAAGTACTTATGTCTATTTCATTCCTCATAACTTGCAGTGTTAACCAGTTAGTTGAGGCTTACGCTCATGGTCATTGTAAGTCCTTTTTGAGTTAAATTCAGTACTTCCATTACATCATTAGTATAACCGTGTTCATGTCTGTTGTCTAATAAAAGTTTTGCATATTCTGATTTAGCTATATTGTGGAAAACGTGTTTTGAATTGCTTTCGAGTTTGACCTACTCTGTAAATGCAATCAAAACTCTTGCATTTGAATAATATTAAACAACACACAAGAGACTAGCTTCAATCATCGTGTAAATAAATTATGAAATTTGTAAAACAGTGACGCGGAATATGACTGGGGTGGTTGGTTAGTCGTCAAGAAATAAGAACCAGACTAATTTATTGTCTGTATCCTATGTGACGATAAGCAAGCATTGCCTGGGAACCTTTATAGTCGTAAATTAATCTCTGACCCCCGACGTCATTAAATTTAGCGTTTCTCAGTATTATCCCGCTTAATTGTCTCTCATTTTTGGTGTATCAAAGATTTAGTCATAGCTTATATAATTGATTGTTATACTTAATATTTGTTTAAAATGTAAGTGCGTATTAAATGCGTGCGTATTATATAAATGACAGTGCCGGAGAAAGGTATTGGAAAAATTGTCCATGATTCACAATCTGTTAGTGACATGGCCAATTTATCAATATAATAGCTTTATGTGTTTTTTAATATTCTGTTTGGAAATTACAGTTCTGTACGTAATGCGAATTAATGGCTACTTGTCGTTTCCTACAAAGCTAAGACCGACAAGACGTAGAATTTCACGTTAGTTTAGGGCGTCATCTCCACCGAATCGCGAAATTTGGCTCATAATTGATATTTCTGCCGAGGTGCTCGGTTAGAATTTGGGCCAGGACACGTGATTATCCCGATTGAGGTTGCTTGTGGTTTTATCCAGTCCCTCCAGGATAGTGCTGGGATGTATTAATAAATAGTAGCAAATATGGTCCAAAATCTATTAACTGCTAATGATCAGTCAGATTTCTAACACTTTCAACTTCCTTATTACATATATACGTAGATACAAATTCAGCACTGAAATATCGTTCGGATCTTATATTTAAACATTTGTTTCATACATCCAATGAATCACACGGCATCTGTTATAAAACTCAGTTCTGTTGTGCATAGGAAAAACTGTTGTACTGGGAGTTAAATGAAACACTCGCACACGCTAGGAGTTATTAACGTTGAAGTGGGTGGTAAACATAGTTACCACAGTCTCAGATGTTGTGATGTAATGATAAATAATTCTGTTTTCGGATTTCTCTCTCGGATCGTGTGGGTAGCTTTGAGTGAGACTTTATTCATCACAGCTGTAGGAATATAAAGTGACTGATATATTGTTTATCTATGCAAAATGAGACGCAGTGGCGCTGACTTCGTGTGGACTGTTTTCTAGTGTGATATTCGTCCCTCATTTTTTATTTATTTATGGTGATATAAATGATCCTCTTGTTGGAACGACTGATGTATGGGTTCGTATTTCGTCATTCTATTGTCTATTATGATAGGTTATTTTCTCGTAAGTGCTGCCTCTATCGGTTCGAGTGAACAGACTATTTTTCAAAGTCTCGTATGAATGTTTTTTCTTCCTTTTTATGTATGTCTGATGTTACTCCATTTCGCAGCGGAGTTTTCGGTGCCTGGAAGGAGCCACAACGGATCGAAACTTACTCCACGTGGATAAATTTTTATCATTCATAATTATTTTACAAACTTATATCAACTGCACAGGTTTCTGGCGTGGATACAGTACCCGTCTGTTCATGATTCGATTTTATTTGTTTCCCTCATTATGGAGGAAGCACGTACGTCTGAAACGTCGATAAACGTTTACCAGACTACACGGTGTAACGACCCAGAAGACAGTGATCTTCATACATTACCGTGTTCACAATAATCTATCTCTGTACCCTGTCCTGAGCCAGATGAGTCCATTTTAATATCCACGTGTCTGCTTCGAGGTCTTCCAAGTGACTATTGTTTCCCGACCAAAATTCTGTATGCATTTCTTGGCTCTCCTATTAGTTCCACATGCCCCTTCCGTCTATCATGTGTCTGTAATAGAAATATTTAATAAATTAAGACAAAGGGAACTTAGAAATTTATTTATCTGCTGAAGTACGGTGATGAAAGTTGATGTCGCAAGGAGTAGATTTGGAAAATACACGAATTCCTCGTCCCCCCCCCCCCACCGTTGCGTCATAAATTCCATTTTTTGTTTGTAAACTTAAACGAAGTGGCTGCGTTCTTCCTCGACTTGTGTGTTCCGCTCTCTCGCTTCCCCCCCCCCCTCCAAAGTTCTTATTTACTTTTCCCGTAGTTTACCCAACATTGCTCAATCTTCTTACCTACAGAAGTCTGACCAATTTTGCCCTCGGTTTCTCATTTCCTTTCTGATTTCTTTCCCGGGGTTTTCTGAACGCGCGCGTTAGCTGGTAGTTTGGTGATTCTACAAGCAACGTTTATCTTCTCGGTCTTTTTAGCAGAGGGTAAGGGCAAGCCGTTCTGGAGCAGGCTGAATTGGTCACTTCAAAGTCACTGCACGTATAACCCTTATTTTCTTTAACTTTTCTTTCCCACTTCTTCCCTTTTCCCTTGTCTTCCCAGCCTCGTGGTTGGTCCACCTACGTCCGGTATTGCAGATTTGCCGGTTGACTTCATAAAACAGAATGGAAGAAATTTCAAAGGACTGTGCCATGGGGAAAGAATTCAGCAGAACCTTTGGCTGTCCATAATTTGCCTCAGGAGCTCACACAAGACAAGGACGCTTCTCTACTGGTCTCCGTAGATTTTTATGTAGCGATGGTTTTTACAGGAGATGCTTGAAATGTCAAAGTTGTCAGCTGGATTGTTCATTACTTTGTCCCTCCTGGCTTCGGGGTCTGTCTTCAACGAAATAAGTTTTTTTTTTTGCATTTTTTTTTCGCGTTGTCATACCTGAGAAGTCAAAAGGCAGATCGGTTTGTATGAGAATATATAATGCAAGATAAATTTACATGAAACGTCGTGGTGTGTAATTATTTTAAAAATGTTTCCTTAGATGATACAAAATAGACTTTTGAGACTGTCTACAGATATGCTCATTGGATTTTGGTAATTTTTCTTTTCCGTAATGTTCAAGAATCGACATTATTTTACATACCCCATATTTTGGACCTTCTTTCCTTAAGCCGGATCATTCTTCTCTTCCAGTAATTATTCCTTCATCTCTGTTATTCACCTCAAGATCGGACGCGCAGAATCTACGTTCCAATTAATTCCTTCCTTAGTCTGATCACAGCGTGTATTATACGTACACCGGGATTCATCTCAACTTTCTTTTCAATGGACCATCTTGTTATTTCTAACATTATCTCTTTCTTGAGTTCGTTATCTGTGTTGAAAAGCAGTGGCTTCCGTCTGTCGCTTCGCCCCGTTCTACCTTCTCAAGTGTTGGTGGTTGTATCTTAAGAAATACGTTGCCCTCGTAATCTCAATGAGACGCTTGATCCATTTCTCAACCGACTTGATAAGTTACGTCTAGAAATTGTCGTTAACATCAACATTTGTTTTGTAGTTTCAAGCCGTGGCTACGCTTCTGTGTCATAGATGGAATCTAATTTTTGAATATTGCTTACGATAGTGCGATATAATGTGTAATTTTTTTCGGAGTTTGACCGTTGTCTGAATTATAAAATAACGTTTCGAAAACTAGATTCTGCTTTCGTTGTCACGTAAGAGGTTGAACAGGACAGAAAACGTATGTGTTAATGCATGCAACTGTGAAGTAACTGGATACTGTCCGGATGACCGGAGTTCGATTCTCGTCAAGTATATGATCTTGTCGACTGAAAATGACGAGGTGTTTTGTATTTTATCGGTGTGTTTTTTAAAGTTTTGAAAAGTGTTTTGTTGGTCATTTAAATGGAAATATAAAAG
Source organism: Zootermopsis nevadensis (assembly GCF_977971745.1). Lineage (NCBI taxonomy): Eukaryota > Metazoa > Arthropoda > Insecta > Blattodea > Termopsidae > Zootermopsis > Zootermopsis nevadensis. The sequence continues at coordinate 6,609,693 of NW_028259144.1, read as the reverse complement.
GAGTTGAAGCTGGATATTTTATCATAATGACCTCAGTTTCATTATTAAGCTACGATATTTGTTAGCATGGGAACTGGTTTCTTCATTATTCTGAAACCTTGTGTAAATAGGACCACTGATAAAATAGCTCTGAAGATTTTCAGTATTGGAAATATTAAAGACGTTCAGTGCAATTATGTGATCTAAAGTTGTTTAGAATTTAACCGTCTTGGAAATTTCAAATTTTTATATTTAAAGGAATATAACTTCACGGGAACCAGTTTTAAACTGTGATTGGTCATAAGTTAAGGATAAACCAGACGTATAACTTGAAAATTTGTCTTCAATTAAACTCAGGTTCCGTTTTTAATGGCCTATGATATTCATATTATAGAACAGTGGATAATAATCCGAGGGACTTGTGTTCGGATAGCTGTGATTTCCCTTGAGAATTCTGTATGTTCGTGAACATTACTCAGCAGAGTTGGCAGTGCACAGAAATACGTATGACTCTTGTCCTGGAAAAGGAATATGGAATATTCCAGACAGAAAGGAATGGTGCTGGGAAATTTATGAAAGACACAGGAGAAAACTGACGATGTCGACAGCTTCATATGAATATAACATAAAAAGGATTATTTTGTTTTTTCTCAGAAGTGATGTTGGTAGTACTGAAATACATGTCAGGCATTAACAGTTTCAACCTTACTTCAGCTGTTTTTCGTTATCTTTTGAGTAGTGACAATGCTGTCACATGTTTAACATCACTGTTTCCTTGACTGAATGCATCACGAAAGAAGGATGACATGTGTAACGTTGTGAGATTATCTTATCGGTGAAAATTATTGCAGTTTTCTCGGGTTATGACGCTTTGTGGACAGGAATTTCCCTTCACACTGTGAGGCGACAATAATTACTCATCTGACCACCGTCAACTCGCTAACCATTCCTGCAAACACATCATCACATACGTAGTTATGATACGTGTGTATAAGGTGTTTCGTGGTTGAGTTCCGAAATAAGAAGTCTTCATTGTTTAGATGTTCGTTTGTCATCTGGGACAATGATTCATGGTAATCGTCCATTGTGCTTCGAGTTATAAGGAGATCATTGAGAAAAGGTGACAGACGTAATGAATCACACGTCGGTGCGTCTGGTTGACGTCACATTAACCATTATAATGAAATTGGAACACTCCCGTTGAAATTTAACGGGAAATAATTTCTTTAGAATCTTCAGCTCTTATCTATCTCTATCCTTCCTTCCTTTTCCCCTCTCGTGCCTTTGCCACGTCTTCTCCTACTATACTTATTTTTCGTATTTCAACTTAGAGCAACCATGAGAATACCACTCATATGTAATTTGATTATTTAGGTCACCCATGTTAGAACTACTTCAAATAAGCTTCCTGATATTAGCAAAAAATTGTAAAATAGAGTATTTTACCATCTAGTGTCATCACAGATAACTTTTAAGTCTCTGTGAGCGCAACCAAACCTCCATCAAAGCATGCGAACATAAAAGTTTGTTTTTTCCTGTACGGAATCTTTAATACGTCGAGTCTTAACGAAATAATCGGTTTTGACAGCCCAAATAAATCACCGAAATTTTTATAATAACTTTTGCTGAACCAATAACACACATTTTGCATTGGAGTAATATTTTTGTCATCTCAGATAAGGTTCAAATTAAAATTAATTTAACGAATTTATATTAATATTATAATTGTTATAAAGAATTTAATTGTGTTATTATTACGAAAGATACGCCTACGAGCAGTCAAACCTTTTGTCGTTGAGTGTACTTAACTAATGTGAGCTTAAAGTGAACGAACTGCAAACCGCATTATACTTAATCACTTCCTACTTTTTACACCTTTGCACTTTGTATCTGTGAACATTTAAAGGTAGTCAGTTATATGATGTCCTTTGTCAATTACTTGACACATTTTCAATTTATCTTTACACATGAGTGTCGGATTCACCAAACACCCTATAGAATATATTTAAAACAACCCATAACAACGTATTTGCATGTCAAAGCGTGTTAATATATGTTAGGTTTCAATTTGTAGATCCATGTACTTCCGTAGCAATTAGTGTTTCTATTAAAGGCGTATACAGAGTTATTAGTGGTAACCATGACAGCAAAGCGATATACAGAGCTAGACTACAGAGGAAGGCTGTGTGTATAGAATAGATCAGTATTTATGATATTGAAGTTTTTGTTTGCTTTGATTTATTTTTTATTTATGCTTTACAGCGACAAGGTATAAAACAACAAACAGTGAATAGTGTCCCTCGTAAAATGATATTCTGACTCTTATGTGCAGTGGACTCGGTGTGCAGTAAACCAACGAATTTTCCGGTTAGCCACAGCTCTGTCTTCGTTTTTGCAGCTTGGGGAATCCTTGGGGAATCCTTCCCACACCCAAATGCCAGTAGTGCTAGGATAAACTGAGCTGCGAGACTTTACTGATTAGATCTTATGGTGGTTTTATTGTGGCGATTGGATTTTGCTGGCCTACGGCAGAGACCAGTGGAGGGCTTTGGTTAATTAGTTAATTAGTTAGTAGAAGTATTGTCCTGTTAACAAAGTACTGTTTTTATTCCCACTTTGAACGAGTATAGTACCATGGTCCGGGATTTGTTCCTCGCCACACGTTCTTGGGTTGTCCCAGCGCTGACAGTTACATACAAAATACGGACTCAAATTCTGATTTTTTGATCAGCCGGAAAATTTAGCACCGAATATAACCGCATTCACGCCCTGACAAATGTTGCACCGAGTCGGTTGGTCGTCGTATTCGATTTAATCGCTCCGTTGTTCATGCGGTTGATTGTCATGGTCTGGACTTTTCATATGCCTGTCTTTAATTATCGCGAGTTTCGTGTTACAGATTGTGTGAGGAATTTGAGGTTTATCTACTTATTATGGTACAATCAACTTCGTTTCTGTGGTTTTGACAGGATTGGATTTGTCTGGCTTGGGATCTCGTGAATGTGGTAATGAACCTTCGGGTTCCATAAAAGACGTGGAAACATTTCTAGGAAAGGAAGCCGCTAGGCCCATTGGTTAGGAGACTGGATGGGCCGCGGAGCTTGTCTAGGCTCAAGAGGCCGGAAGAAATATAATCTATTCTTCTGGTTAACGTTCCCCAGAGTCGTTAAAGAATTGAATGATTTAAAAGATTTGCTATGACTGACAGATGACTCAGTGATTTCATACGTCTTGCCAAGAACTGCGAACGCAATTTCCACTTTGTAAGAGGGGGCCATGTTATATCGTATGCTGTTGCTGTCTTGATATTTTGAATGCTGGGGATCTGATCTGTCTTCCAATAATCCGATTGAGGACACATGATTCTAATAGCACTGACTTCTTTATGGCTCGGGGAGTTTGGCGGAAGTTCAATTTTCCGAAGGGAAATCTGTTTGTCTGTGTCGCTGTGCTTGTCTTGGGTCGGGCGATAAGGGCGGCGGTCAGGTTTCTGAAGCCGGAAATTCGCCCGTCGTCTTACCTTCATCAATCAGCCCGCAAGCTCGTGATACCGTTCCTCGCCTTCCTTATTCACGTCGTGCCAGACATACAAATTGCTCTGAACGATAAATAACACCATATAAATAATTCGATAGCTGCTTTCTTGTAATTGGCAGGATGAACTAATATTTATTTTGGCAACACATATTTTCCATTGTCTAAGGTATATTTGATATACGCGACGTTTCGGGAGTTGCTGCTCCCGTCTTCAGGTGATTCAACCCAGGGGCTATTAGCGTTAGTGATTAGCGTAATAGCATCGTATTTGAAATGTCCGGAGTTCGATCCTTACCGTTGACACTAATAATTCATAAAATGTTCAGTATGACAACTATTTACTTGAAGACAGCAGTGAAGACGATTATCGAAACACTTTATCTATCCATTGATCACGTTAAGTTGTTCAGGACGCCCCGTACGACAAGGCTAATGGCGCAGTGTCATACATGAGTTCCCATTATGAACTGTTATACTTCTAGTAAAGTCTATTGATAGACTAAATTTTTTGTTGATTTTCTGATGTAATAGTGTATGTTTATTTGGCTATTTTTATGCTTGTAACAACTTGTTTACCCATATTTGATTAATTTTCTATATGCATCTGTACCAAGTTCACAAACAATATAAAAATTAACAGCACACATGCAAGTTAGTCCAGTACAATGTATAAACACTGAATCATGGGTCTGTCTAAGTCGCTTTACAGTCAAATGATAATTTATTTCGTCAAATAATGGAGTTCTGACGAAGGTCAAACAATGTTAACCCATAGTAATCGTTCAAATAACATTGTAAATGCAGCGCCAACTAACTGACTAACAAACTGAGTCCGTTTGGAATTCAAATACTGGTCACGTCTGGCATTCGTGCTATTGTAATAGTTGGCTAGTGAAATCGCCATTTTGTGTCGTTTCCCACTTTCTACTTACACTCTGATTAAATTGTCGCCCTGACCGTCAGCTGTAGAGATCGAATGAGGCATCATTATTACACGTACGTCAGTAAATGACTTGGTCGGGTATTGAAGTTGCATGCGATGGGAAATAGAAATTTTACAACAGCATTCCACATGTTCAGTGCCATTAATTTTGCTTAATTACAGTAGTAGGATGTAGGATTTGAGGTTTTCACGGCGGTGTGTCTGAAGATGGCTGGCTGTCTTCTGGGTTGTTGCGCTGTGTAGTCCGGTAGAAGTTTACCGACGTTTCAGAGGTCCTTGCAGCCTCCATCATCAACAAGGACCTCTGAAATGTCGGTAAACGTCTACCAGACTACACAGCGCAACAACCCAGAAGACAGAAATCTTCATACTCTGATGACGGAGGCAGTATGACCTCTGAAACGTTGGTAAATATCGACCAGACTACACAGCGCAACAACCCAGAAGACAGAAATCTTCATACTCTGATGACGGAGGCAGTATGACCTCTGAAACGTTGGTAAATATCGACCAGACTTCACAGTGCAACAACCCAGAAGACAGAAATCTTCATACTCTGATGATGGAGGCAGTATGACCTCTGAAATGTTGGTTAACATCGACCAGACTACACAGCGCAACAACCCAGAAGACAGCCATCTTCAGGTCTTTAGTAGTTTGGCATCTTCAAGATGTTTCACATTGAGTTCGTATTTCCATTCGACTCTATGCAGTTGAGAGAGAATTGTTAAATAATGAGGCGCATATTTTTAAGTGCGCCTGTTTTTCTTATATTCTTTCGCAGAGTTTCAGGATTTTAAGTGGCAAAAGTGCGGGCGAGATACGAGTGTGTGTTAAATGATGATGCTGTCAGTATGGTTTTGTTTCCATGTTCCCTTTGCCAGTGTAATCTGGTAAACGACGTCATTTGTCTGCTGCTGTTTCCAAGGAAAATATCTTCATTTTTTGGTCATATTTGTTTCTTGCTCCAAAACAAACTGGATATATGAAAAAGAATAAAACTCTACTGTGATATAAGTAGCTCAAATGAAAGTGTTTTGAAGACATTATTTTTGTCTTATTTCCGAGGTGACTCTTTTGGTTGGTTTATATAACGTCACATCACCTACATAGGTTAAATAATAATAAACAAGCGGTTATTGAAAGTTTTAACCCTTTAAAGCCCAGTGGTAACTATATGTACCACCTGCTTTACAGTTAGTACCTCTTCATTTTGTGTTAGTGCTTCGTATCCTGTGTAATCCACGCAGTTGAAAGAGTGTCGTTATATAAACTGAGAATATTTTGACTAGTTCATTAGACCTGTGTAATGTGTTGAAGGAAAGCGTGTCTTTAAAACCGCAATGAAATTGTGGCAGTGTATCTTCTGTATCATGGTTTTTAGTTTAAGACAGATTTCTGAATCTTATCACCCTCCATCCTTTTCAGGTGGTCGGTTGCCCATTGTCAGTTATAGGCCTGTTAACATTGAATTAAAATATTTGTAAAATTTTCTTAACTCAGATATTTTACGGTGAACGGTTGTTAACTTTTGGCGAACTTCTAGCCGAAGGACTCTTACTTTGTCGGCTGTTTGTTTGCATGTATCCATAACTGCTGACTCTTTCTTCTATCCAAAACGCGAGAACTTGCTGTTTTCATGGCAAGGGATATTTATAATATCGAATGCATGCTGAATTATGGCGTGTTAACCGCGTGGAAAAAGTTTACTTGGAAGATCAAGAAGGAAATGGGAGGACACTTTAAGATGGGCTGTAAAAATCTGACATATTTGGTACTGTCTTAGGATACTTTCCAGTGTCTGAATATGTTATTAGCGATTTTATCAGATTTTTGTTTCTCTTAGTATCAGAGTTAGTTAAATATTTGTACTTATGTTTCGATATCTTCATTTGTTTTCGTATCCATGGGAACCCGATGTGGGGATTTACGTTCTTTTAGTATTAATAATGAGTGAATAGTTTTTTATGTTATCTATAATTGTCCCCACCGTTACTAGTATTACATCTGCAGAGACACGCACGACGTAAACGTAGATAAAAGAGCGTCATTAGTTTTGTTATTTCATTTTATTTCGTATATAAATTGAAAATAACTCTTCCGGAAAATTTTGCTTGGCTGAGTTTGCCAAATTATTTTGGTTGGTTTCTACTTTTCCTTACTTCTGAGGCTGCGACGACGCGTGGTGTAAATTACTCTCTCTGTACAGCCGTCATAAGAACTAAGTTAGATGCCAAAAAAGTTACGAGTATTCACGGAACAGCCCAGGCGTTACCTTATTTCGCTAACTGCGCGACTTTGAACCAAAAACAAACATTATTCTGCTCAAAAGTTATGATTTCTATATGAGTAAGAGGGAGGTTGAACAGTTTCGTTATTTTTCCCCCCTAATGGATGAATGTACAGTCTTGTTACACTTACGATTACTTCTTATTTATGTTAGTGCTGCCAAAACACTAACAATTAAGACGTACGAAACAATTTTTCCAACTGAGCTATCAGGTTCTCACGGCGACGAGTAAATAAATGACCGTTTTCTGGGTTGTTCCGCAGCGTAGCATGGTAGTTTGCTGACGTTTCGGAGGTACCTGCTGTTCCCATCATCAGGGCGATAATCTGCAATAATCGTTTCCTTCCAGTTATGTTGATTTTAAACGGGTTGGAAAATGATTACGCCAGAAACGTTATCGTATGTTATTGGACTGAAATTAAATGATTAACTGGTTATTTTATTCCGTAGTTTCAACTCGCTGGTGAAATGTGTTGTGAACACAGTTATGAACATTAAGTTTCCATAAAATATGGGGAATATTTCAATTTACTTCCCAAGAAGACGTCTGTTAATAATTCGGTTCGTACCTCAAAGAAAACAACGCTTTTCTGTTACAAAGTCAAATTAGTTGACGCTCTGTAGGAAAATTATCGTTGTTTGTTCTGAGAATCGTACGAAATGTATAAATATGTTTTGTGTGCGAAGTGTTAAAACGGTTGGTACATATGGTTCCCGCCATGGTTTAAAGTGCTGAAGAATTTGTGTACACTTGTCTGGAATGGGGAATGTCATTAAGACGTATCCAGGATACAACCTCATTTTCTGTAGTCGATGAAGACGTTGGATTGAACCGCAGTCGAAATGCACAGTGGATTTATTTTCTCCTAATAGTGTTCTCCCAGCTACAAATAATTATCATTCTGAGCCAGAGAGGGGATCGCAAGGGCATTCAAGCATTTCTTATAATCCGTCTGGATTTCCTTGAGGATTTCGTCTCCTTTTACTTCTTTTCTCTCACATCCGTTCTTCTCTCTATTTTTTCGATTTTCCTTCCCACTTCGTGAAACGCCACGACTTGGCTATTGTTAGAAATGAAGAATTCTTACAAAATAAAAAAGAGTGTAGAGATGCTGTATTACTTTATGTTCGGCATCATTTTTTGGTTCGTCGCAGGAGTGTAGATATATGTACGTAAATTTATATTCTTCTCTATTATGTAGAAGTATTGTGAATATACTTTACTTCTGTCAATAGCTAGACATTTGAAAGCTAATCATGGTATAGAAATATTGTACAAACATCTTTGTGTCGGTGTGAAGTTGGCTGACTCGTGGGATATTTAATTTTTTTTCTAATAACCTCTTATTTTATGTAATACGTACATAGTAGTATTATAAAGTCAGATTCGGAAGATCAAAGTACACGATTTTGTGTCGTATTTTACTTCAGACTTTTAAAATTAATATAATAATATCGGTAAACTCACAATGTTGTGTATATAGGCTTGTTGTATATTATCTGAGTATGATATTGATTTATTAATATTCTATGTAACAATCATTTGTTTTATATGAAGTGTTATTTCAGTGACACGATCGTCAACTCTTCTTTAGACTCAAGAACTTTGTAGCCCTGGTGTTGTGTTATAACCCACACTCTCGTGTACACAATTAGTATGGCACATTGTTTAATTTGTAATGAATTTTATATTACGTGCATCGTGCGCGTACTTCCCTGTTCGTGATAAGCTGTTCAGTTTTCGAAATTAATGGCTGTCATTTTGTAGGAAGGAATGTCTTCGTAACAGAAATGTAAATCTGTGAATAAATATGCAAGTTTTATGATCCTTATGGAGTTAGCAATTTTTTCATTTTTAGCCATTAAATTCGTACTGTAAGTAAGTCGCATGATTCCGTCCTTTATTGATTTTAATAACCAAAATTCATCCATGAATGTATAAATAATGATCCTGTTATCTCTCCCAGACTTCGTAATTCACTTAAAAAGATTGAAATATATTAACTTGATCTTTTGGGCTACTTTGTGGTTCCTAAAGTTAATTTAAAAGTCTAATTACCAGTTACTTCTCGAAGATGGCTGTCTTATGGGTTGTAACGCCGTGTATTCTGGTAGCAGTTTACGAACGTTCTACAGGGTCTTGCTGCATTTATCACCTCGATGATATACGTAGCAAGTATCTCTGAAACGTCGGTAGACTTCTACCGCACTACATGGAGTTACAGCCCAGAAGACAGTCAGCTTCGTAGTCTCCGCCTTGAGAACCTCAAATCCTTTAAACTGTTTAGTTATTTATTCTCTTCACCCAAGTTCTGTATTTATTTGATCATGTCGGTGATCTACTGAATTCTCTTCATTGACTACCTTAACATTTTCATTCATTTAGACTTTTTTCGTACCAAATATTGACCTGGCCTCAGCTTTCGGTTTGGGTATTTATATACACCCTACACTTCAACCTTCCGTGAAAGAAATACCTTATTTGAATCGCAAATTCCTTGATGGGTGGGTTTCTGGTGTACGGTTGGAAACAGAATGCTGTTTTTATTTCCTCTGGCGTTAAAATTAATTAGAACAGAGCGAACGTTAATATGTATGTTGAGTTCACATTCAGCTGTATTCAGTTCAACTTAGAACAATACAAGATTTTGCCTTTTGCTTTCTGAATGTTTTGTTCAGCGCGACTGATCCAAGTTCACTACTACAGCGTATACCTTGTACGTACTGTAAGACATGTATAGGCCGGTCTGCGTATTTTTCTACAAGTTTTGTCTAAATTAATAACAATGTAATTATATAGTGGCATATGTCACGTATTATTTAAAGGCATAACCGTATTAAGAGTCCACCAAATGTCACAGTGTATTATTTTATGTATTTGTTCCACATCTGGAAGTTCTCTAAATCTGTATATTCCGATTATTCGTGGTTTTCCTTAGACGTTCGGTAGGTTTTATACGCTTCATTTCGTATCTTTCCAAATTTATAATTTACGTATTTCCGTTCCACCTTATATAACGTATGCGGTTGGTAAAACGGTTTTAAATAAAATAAGAACAGACGATGCTTCATTTATGTGCCTAGTTTTGTCAATTTACTGTTACGCTCTGTTATTTTCAAATTTCGTCGTTATATGATTTTATAATAAGTACAGGCTTACATACGTAATGAACACCGTTTATTTATTTATTTTTTATTTTGTAACAAATGAAGTTCACCGATCTTGGTGGCCACGCGGCATACAATATACATGCTGCATATGAGACTTATTCTTCCAGTGTTTGTTACTTAGCTATGGGAGAGAATAATTACTCCAGTGCTAAATACAGTAAATATATCTCGAGGAATAATTAATGTCGCAGAGGATTGTGCTCTTGCTGCAATAATTGCACTGAAAGCGAAGCAACGCAATAGGCTTACACTCACATTGAATGTAAATCGATCCATAAAATTAGAGAATACCAGAGCAGTGAATACGCCAGGCGTCATTAGTGAAACGGATAGAAATGTAAAAACAACCACCCTCGCTGTACCAAAGAATGCTCCGTGATCCGAATGTCGAATATTACCAGTGAGTGTAACATCAGTAGTTAATAGGATACGTGAGGTCGTTAATTTACCACTTACATCTACAGTTCTTTTTATATCAAACGTATTTAAATAAAAATAAAAGATTTCTATTCGTTTTAAAAGTTGTACACATTAAATGTCGTTCCCATTGAAACTGTGGATTCTAAAAAGTTACGGTAACCGTTAAATCGCGTCTCTTAATTTAAAGATAAAGACAAAAGTTTTAACATAAATGAAAACTACGGAACTTGTAATTTTAATCTGTGAGCGAAAATGATTCTTAGAAGCTTTCCAAACCAAATAATGTCCCCACTATACTGATCCGCTTTCTGTGTTTTATTTGTTTTGATCGTGCATCCCTCACGTAAAAATACACATCATACCAGCTGAATGTCCACTAATATTTACTGTATATGACAAAACAAACACTAGTTTTTTAATAAATATTGTAGAATGAGTTTCATATAGGCTGTTACTGGATATGAGTAGTTGAATCAGTCATTTTCAAAACCATATGAGTCAACTCTTTGAGAGAATTGAAGTATATACTATTTGCTAGAACTAAGCTATTGTTTCCTAAGCAATCACAAAGGCAAATTGCATTGTCTCCCATCGGAACATCAGTCCAAGCCTTCACGGCACTTGGGCCGCCTTATATATGCTGGCATTTTTGTTAAGTTTTTTCGAAAGTAAGTTGTGTGTGTATGACCGATTCATTGCATAACCAGCCTCCGGATAGAAACTTGAACCCTAGACTTCCCGGGGAAAGCTATCACACCACCACGACGCCCGAACAGCCACCTTCTAAATAACGGTACAAATAAAATCAGTTACTACCAGTTTTATATATATTTCTCATTTCAAAGCTTCGTAGATATCTATTATTTTTTGAATTCGACAATTTTTTAAACTTCGATACGTGTATAAAAATTGTACTAAATTTCTCAGTCCTGGGCCTAACACTCTTAAAAGACAGGGGATGTTCTAAACGTGTAAATATTTACGTATTTCCCCAAGGACATGCAAATGGAGGCAGGAATATTGTTGGTGTTGTTTGGAATGGCTTCTTTGTACATCTACCAGAATATATTTTATTTACTTAATGCATGTGGTATGTCACTATAAGAGAATGCAAGGGAATAGAATTTGTACTGATACTTTTCCACGAATCTGAAATAAAACTTTTGTGTGGACAGGACACGGCGTTAAAGAATTCCCATCTGGTCCTCCGCCCTGCGTAACTGCGTGGTTTTAACGCACACAGCATGGCCCAGTTATCATAGCAGCCGAACCAGTGTCTTTATATCTTCTCTTCATGTTGGATATGTTTTCTCTTGTTCCAGAGATGTTTCTCCACGTTTCTTTCTTGATGTCTAACATCGGGTTTCCCTTCTTCCTCCATAACACAATTTTATTTCTGTGCTTCAGGTCGTTTTATCATCGTTATCCCATTTCTCTCTTATTCTTTCGTCAATCTCCGAGGATTCGTCGTTCAATTGTTACCTGTATTGTTACTGTAGTTGGCTCTATTACCGCTAGGGGTTCCCTGAGGCATTAGGGGCGTTGAAGCGACCGAATTCGTACAACTGGAAGGAAGAAAGTAGTTATCAGCCAGCAAAATTCGATCATAAACTTTTTTCTTTCAGGAATTTTATTTCTTTTTGTGTTTCGCGTTGTCTTTCCTTTTCAATGTCCATGTAATTTCGAGGAGAACATCTGTTGTCAGTCATGTTAGGCCTGTGAGCGTACTAACGATTTTAAAGTTTTAACTTTGAATTGCAGAAATTATTGCTTTTTTATAAATGTTATCCCAAGGATTTTGCTATGTTAGCAATGGCACAGAACAGATGTTTGGATTTGGTGTTGCAGTAAGAAATACGTCGTCTTAGAAACGAGAAGCATTTTTTACGTAATTCGCCGCTATTCAAGAGGTGTTTATTCCCTGAAACGTCGATAAATATCTACCATACTCTACGGCGCAGTATCCCGGAAGACAGCCATCTTCATAATCTCCTCCCTTAGAACTTAAAATCTTACCCGATTTGTCCAATAAACGTCCTCATGTGGATAACAGGACATTATTTTAAAATGGTAAAATGTATTGTAAGTGAATATTAAATCCGAAGAGAGAGAATAGACATATGTAAAGGTTTATATGGTAAGTTTACTGTGTTGTTTTGGTTTTAAAACGTCCGCTTGTCGTCTTGGTATAAACGAAGTGCCTTGTCATGGAGCAGTTGATCCGTACGCTGTAAGGGGTGAGTTGGTCGGCCATCTGCTAGTTACCCGTGTTAAATGTGTGTTAATGGTAATGAACTGGACGCATTTGCAAAGTAACATGACGGCCTGCTCTATTTTATGAAGAGCCCTCTTCTGTTTTATGGACACGAGATGCGTTTCCTTCCTGAGATATGGACTACACAATGTAAATTGATTACAAATTGAGAAATATCTGCACGCAATTCATGAAAGTAATGTGTTGCATAATGTTGTCCCGTTTACCCTAAACTAGGCTTTAGTGAGAAAGACTGTCGGCAATGTTTTGTTCCTTCTGTTATGAATATTTACCAAGCCCTTCTTGAGAATCTAATAGTCACTTAGCTGTCAAATTTCGAGCTCTTTATGGAGCCCGTAAGTTCATTTCCGTTTCACGAAAGTCCGTGACTGGGCCCTATTCTGGACCAATTCAGTCCAGTGTATACCGTTTTTAATATTATCCTCCCACAACACGTTACTTCTAAGTAGTCTCTTCCCGTCAGTTTTCAGGCGAAATTCTTTTTCCGAAGATGTACTTCCCGCAAACCATTGCGCGCTACATGCCCCGCCCATCACATGCTTCTCTATTTGATCAAACTGGTAGTATTTGATTAGGTTGGAAAGCCTGAATAAGACCACTTCGATGATCTCGGCGTAGATGGAAGGATAGTATTATAATCGACCTTAGGGAAATAGGTTTCAGTTGTGTGGATTAGAATAATGTGGTGGAGGATAGTAACCGTTGGTAGACTGTTGTTAACACCGTGATGAACCTTAGGGTTCCATAAGAGGCGGAAATGATTATACCAGCTCGTGGTGTGACTGTTGGCATTTCAAGAAGGGGTCTACTCCATAGAGTAACTTAATTAACTAAATCTAATAACAATATATTATTTTTACTGTTGTTTCTTTTCAGTCGGGCGAACGCGGGTACTTGGAGGGCCTTGCTTCGAGATACGCGGACTTGTTCAACACTCACTACGGAGATGTCTTGGAACACCTGGAGGATCTCCGACGTCGAGAATGGGATGAGTTATCTCCACGGATCAGAGTTCTCGTCGGCACTACTCCGGGTACTCCACCCTCAGAGGCGTATTCCCCCAACACCACGGGCCCTGCAGGGGGCATTGTCGGACAGCACACACCACAGGTGAGTGGACTCCAGGATCGTATTTAGAGAGGACTTCATTGCTGGTTTGCGCGTTCGTATTATCCACATGTCTCTGTGATGAGAGATCCATGTTAGGAAGGTATATAGGTGGGTGGAATTGAAGGCCGACGCGTTCTAAACCTCGTCACAGAATGTAAATATAAGGGTTAATTCGTTATGAGGTAGTTCGAATTCGAGACTTTATGAATATGATATATAGACGAAAAATCTATGCTTCGGTCTGATTTGAAACTCGGACTTTTAGCCCGGCTGTGGTCAGTACAGATGAATTCTGAATTATTATTATTATTCTCTGTCGAAAAATATCAGGTTGCTGTTGTGGATTTAGGAAATTTAAATTCCTGAAACTCTACCTTCACATCATGAACGGACCTTGTTCTTGACCCTAGGGTCATCACGGGCTTACCACTTCGCACTCGCAGCCTATATACGTCCCTGGTAAATATTCACCGTCCAGCTGTCTCAGTGACAAAGAGGAAGACGAAATCTACGGCTTTGGTTACGGCGTCTATGGCAAACAGATGCTTCAAAGACAACAGCAGCACAAGATGATAATTTCTCCGCAGGTCAACTACCAAAGGTAAGCAGAATTCATTGTGTTTTGTGTAATTGTTCAGTAGCCATTGCATAGCGCATAGAGCGGTTACGTGGTATCGAAGGCTACGTTAGGTTTCTATAAGGGATTTATTTTGATGGTGAATAAATACGTCGAAGAACACCTATTCCATGTTGCGAGTGTTTCAGTCGGATTTTTGTAAGTAAAGAATTGTGGGTCATTTGTTTTAGACGCTTTTGCAATTTAAATTTTCAAAAAAAATGTACGTTTAAACGTGACCATATCGTGTACTTTATTCATCTTCCTGCATGTTTAGCAATTTCGGTGTGATGTGAGCAATGGACTTCCGCTTTTCAGCCTTAACTTCAATGGAGAACGGCTCAAGGTCATAGCTTCTGTCTCACCGAACCAGCTGAACTGTTCAAAACGGATTTTAGTGACATTTTTATCGAGAATTTATACTCAAATTTGTCAATAAATGTCAATTTTGGTTAAAATCATACATCAATAACGGGCTCTTTACTTACGTTCTTGCGAGCGGGACTGACTGGGCGGGAGAAGCACCAGCTGGCTACTCAACTACGAGAGAAATCACCAGTGATATCAATCCACAGACGAACTGACGTCATACACTGCGCCATCGCAAAGGTCATTGGCCTCCGGGTAACTCTGAGATCAAGGGCGATATTGGAAAAGATCAAAGGTGATGTTCTAGGGAACACGCCAGAATTGTTACAATGTGCGTGCGGTTTTTTAGTGTTTGTTTTTAAAAACACATAGCAACGATTCTGAGAATATTACTGTCGATAAATTAAACGCTGGTATCTCACGTAAGGAACGCATTTATCGTAAAAATAGTACCAAGTTTCCCAGATACAGTTATTTAAAATTCTCAAGGTCATATTGTTCACGCTTATTTCTGATAAACCGTAAATACCTGTTTGACCGTACTCATGTCAACATTATGCCACGTATAGGTCAAGGTCATATCGAAGTCAAGTGAACATCGGCCCAGTAGTTTGTCAGATACAGGTATTTAAAATTCTCAAGGTCATATCTTTTCACGCTTATTTCTGCCAAACGGTAAATACCTGGTTGACCATACTCATGTCAAAATGAGACCACGTATAGGTCAAGTTCATATGGAAGTCCCAACAAGATCGGCCCAATAGTTTGACAGATACAGGTCTTTAAAATTCTCAAGGTCACTGTTATCTGGTTCAGAATTTTTTCCTCGCCGTCTGATATCTAAACACGTAACAAAAATACAAAACTATAATTTTACCATTTTGTTCAGGTATGAAAGTTGATCTCTCACGTTGAGAAAATAGCATCGATTTAGAATATTTTATAATAGGGCTAGTAGGAGAATACGTATATGGATCAAAGAAGGATAAATATCAGGAGGCTGGAGAAAATTTCATGTTGACCAAATCAATAATTCATGCTCAGGCTACTATTAGCATCTCAAGAAGGACTCTGGTCAGTGGAATTTTCCTCTGAGAAGTTATAATAGGAAATGTTATAGAAAAGTGAAGGCGCAGTTCTTCGTGATTTATGTTGGTAGTAGTGCTGAAATATATGTTTACAAAGTAACTGAGTCAAGTTAAGGTAATATCAAACTATAACTGTTGGAGGTCCGACATGGATAAACTTTCTGTTAGCATTAAAATGGTGAGCAGTGGGTTCATATTTAGACACTAGGTAACCATTCATATCCTTGCCCTTTGCGAAGTACGGGTTATTTGGATTCGGTCCTAATTCGGCTGCAGATCCAGTTCATCAGTGAAACCATCAAACCAATTTCGCTTATAACCCTCATTTCATCATTATTGTACTTATCATCACAGATGACCCGGAACAATTTATCCGGATTGCTTCTTTATGCTTGTTCCGTGTACCGCAAAGCTGTTTCGCTTGTACGTGGAAGACATTCCAAATCTGACATGGTCCAGGGTGTTCCGAGCGTGATCAACGATTACTGTTCTGTTGTGCCTTGGTTTACGACTCTGTGACTACTGTCGAAGTTACTAGAAGGTTATAGAATAAAAATGACTTACCGTCAATCAAGAAGACTTCTATATCGCGATTCTGACACGACGACGTATGCGTGATGGTTTATTGCGCAGAAGGAAAGCTGAATGTTGCGATGTTGTGATATCTTCCACTTGAAGCTGATGCTATTATGCGTATAGTTGTCACTGGTCAGATATCACATGCGTCAGAATTGCATGTTTACGATTTGGCTACACTGCGTACACGTGTTCTATTGCAAAACCCGCGACACTCTTTGGTATAGTTTGGTTTGGTTTCCTCCACTTGACAGTCATTGGTGCTGAGCCTTTCCGTTTGATTCAAGCAGTATATAACAGGAATTTTGAAGGCGTAGGACGAAACGTTCTTCAGCTACCAACGATTCTAAAGCGAAAGACGAATTTTACAATGTCAGACCCTGCAGTAACATTACATTCTGACTATAAGATTTTCAGTGATCACTCTGTATCTTAAAACCTGTGTATTTTTACGACGTGCTGGTTCAGTTGATCTAATTTGCTGGTTGATCGTTAGCACGATACTTCGCGAACAGGAAAAATACTGAACACAAGTTTTTCGGGCTTTGATAAAATTTCATTAGTGTCTCTCTGGTTTTCTAAATTGAGTTTTTTTAGGCGTGGTTGGTCAATCAACTATTATGGGTTTTCTTAACATGTTCAAGTCTCTTAAAGAAGAGAAGCAAATACACTTTTCGTAATTTCCTTCAAGACAAGGGACTTGGGTTGAATATTACGGTGAAAGGAACCTAAGTCAGGGCTTAGTGGAATTAGATTAAGCACCAAAATTTCGTTTTGTCTTTGATGCACACTCCAATAAGATGGAACGTTCTTCTAGTAGCACGGTATATTAAATATCCAGCTTATTTTCAGGGCTAAATTCCATTTATTTGAAAAATAAAATTTTTAATTCCAGATTTATAGTCTAAAAATTGCACACACCCATTTTTAGCTGCAATTTTGTACCAGTTTCCGCCATGTAATAGGTTACAATTATTTCGCGCGCACGCCATGTTGGTTTGTATCTAGGAAAACAGTTGTCTTGTCAGAACCTGTGTACTTTATGGAGTTCTGTTAACCTACAAACCTTTTAGACTGAATGATGCTCTTTTATCAATGCCGAATGTGGTTTTAACAATCATACTATACTTCAATTTACGGATGCAAGTAATGTGACTCCGAGGTTATAATTTCGTCGAAATCTTTTAAGCGAAATTTTCATGACATTCATTTGTTTTATAACGTCGATTTTTTAAAACAAGTTAATAGACAACGCCAAAGATTTCGTGGGCTACAATAGTTCATATTTAGGCAAGTAATTTTCAGAGGCAATTGAAGTCGTACTGTTCGTGGTCCCAGAAATATCGCC
Source organism: Zootermopsis nevadensis (assembly GCF_977971745.1). NCBI lineage: Eukaryota > Metazoa > Arthropoda > Insecta > Blattodea > Termopsidae > Zootermopsis > Zootermopsis nevadensis. The sequence continues at coordinate 6,591,971 of NW_028259144.1, read as the reverse complement.
TCTCGAAATGAACGGCTCTGGTCAGATTATATTGTCACAATTATTGGTTCGATGGACCGTACAAAGTGGTCAAGCCTTAGTATATCGTGGTTTTCCATGTTGGGCTGGAAACGGAGTTGCCAGGCGCATTAACGTGTCAAACTGCTGATTACGTAATTGATGATTTGATATAACGCACAGAGCTTGTTACTATTTGCTGTACTAATACGGATGGATGGTGACGATGATAATGATGATAATAACCGTGCTGCATCCGTAGATTAGTGTAGTTGTGCAGTGTTTGTATTGCTTCTTGCATAACTTGTGGGCGAGGGGATTACATATTGGTGTGGGTCTAGAATTTAGCGCGCTGTATAATCTAATGTACGCTTCTATTATGCCACGAATAAGTAACGCCCAGTTTATGTTGTCTTGCGTTATTTTGCGACGTCTACTCAACTACTGAGGTTTCAGGTTCTTATGACGGCGAGTATGAAGATAGTCTTCTGGGATACTGCACCGTGTAGTATTCTAGAAGTTGACAGACGTTTCGGAGGTGCGTAGTGCCTTCATCATCAGGGTGAAGAGTTTACGAGGCAATTTTTGTTTGTTTATTTAACGACGTTTCCTCAACATAAGCCATGTGGTGTTTAATGGGCGGACGTTTATGAATGATGAATTTGAATACACTGGTCGTGGCCTATTTTAAATTGAACATCTAAGTAAATAATCGAACTATGGGCATACGAAATACGAAATAGTAGGGTTTACCATTTAACGACTACGTTATTTGTGTTCTTACTTTGCGGAAGAAATTACGTTTAGGAACTTCAAAAGAAACTAATTGTCTGTGTTATTAATTGCGTAATTTTTAAGATGTAGAGGCCTATAATTATCGGTAAAACGTAAGATGTAAACGGGATTCATGGAAATGGAAGACAAAAATGAAATTGGTTCCATAGAACAGACTCACAATATCATTATTTTAAGTCTAATAAAATGTTGACAGTTTTTTTTATTCTGTTTCAGCTGTCTTAGTCCAAGGTCCGCTTACTTCTATGAATTTCCGCCTAATGGTAAGTACATGAATGTTAATTCCTTACTTCTGGTTAGCCTGAAATTTTTACATATTTTTATTTTGAATGTTGAACAGAAATATTCCCATCCAGTATGTGCCTTCTGCTTGCACGTACAAATAACTTTGAATGGGAATCGCCGAGTTTAAAATTAAATATTGCTATCCGGTGTTAGAAACTTTTCATGTTGTTTCATAGGGCACTAAAAAACTTCTGCCAGGTCAAAGAGAACAGGAACTCTAAAACGATTTAATAACTTGTTCCTCCAGGTTTACCCCATCTCATTTCGCCTTGAACGTAGAGAAAATTTTATGTTTTCTGCTGACCGTACACGGTTTGAACTTTTGAGTTTTGCGTCTGGAAAGTTTTATATACTGAAAATCTATGTAACCGGAAATTTAACACGGTGATACATCTCTAAGTAATGTAATTTCTCTGTAATATCCGCGGCCATCTGTGAATAGCAGGAAGTGTTTACTGAAAAGGAGACATTGTATGTTGTTCCCAGAACTTCTCTTAGAAAACAAGTGGAATTTGAACGTGATGTGAAGTGAAGCAGCTGTGAGTGGTAAATTCACCTCACGGACCGAGTTAAGTCTTTAATTTCCTCTTTTCTGTGTATACGAACTTCAGTCACAGAGAAACTGTTCATTTTTCTTCTACTTACCTCAGATATTGTACCAGAGTTGCTTGTCCGTATTATTAGTGACTCAAAGACCCAATGACAGAAACACTAAACAGCTGATTGATTTTCCGGTTGGCTGGTTGGCTGATTGATTAAACGACGCTGAATAATTTACCGACAGATTGATAGATGTTTGAGGGACGCACATGCTTTACAGCTTAAAATAAATGTTAATAATTATGCCCGTGCGTAAGACGTAAGACGCCTGTTCGAAACACTTCGAAAGACCGATAAAAATTACGAATTGAAATAAATGACTGAACAATGAAAAATGAAGATTTGTAGACAGTAAGTAAGTAAATGAATGAAAATAAAAATGTTGAAGGAAACGGCTTCACTTTTTTCTGGGAGAAATATATGAAACCATATTTTCTTTAAATGTTTATGTCTATGTATGGCAGCGGAAATTAATTACACAGCTGACTGAGAAAATTTTAGGATCTGACCTGGAGAAAAGAGTCTGGGGTTCGGTTCTGAGATGATATGGTAGTCCGATTTGTACGTGGTCTAATGTAGTCTGGGTTTCAATGGTACAAATGCCTTTTGTTTCGTTACTTTGAAAGTTAATATCAATAAAACTTCCATAGTGAGACAGAAGTTTTCCCGCAGCATTATACTGTATTTTTATATGATTGTAACTTAATTGTACGTTAATTTGGTTTAATTTTACTTTTATGGCCCTGACGTAAAATTTTGGCTCTAGATCACGTGCACAACTGGCCGCAGGCAAATAATGCAAACGCAGAAACGACATTTTCTTAAATTCCTTCTCGCTGTTTCTCCCTTTTCAGTACAAACTCTGGTACAATTACGGTTTTATAAATTTTAAAGACATGGTTTGCGACACGTGCGACTGTGTACAGTTGCTGAACTATAAAACTGGGCACAACGCTCTGCGGTTTAGCAAATGTTTATCTTTCTCTTTCCCTCTTTCTCATTCCCTCTCTTTCCTTCGTGTCTTGTTTTTATATCATTCTCTTTTCTTTTTTTATATTTCCTTCGTCCTTTCTCATTTACCTACTTTTTACTTCCGTCATTATTTCACCACTATTTAATTATATTTCTTTTATTATTTCTCTCTCCCTTCTTTCGCTCTCTTTTCATTCATCCGCTGTCTTTTCCTCTCCTTCAATTCCTTTTCTTTGTTCCTATTTCGCCCTTCGTTACTGGACCGCAGTTAATTTAATTATACAGAGTGTCCCACAAGCGCTTGCCATATTTTGCAGTAACGTAGAAAATCCTTACGATCTTCTCTAAAATATTTCTTCCATTTTAACTTAACTCTTATGGTCGACTTTGGTCCTCGTGTGTTTGGCGGATTCTAACGTATGAAAACACAAAATTGTACGATCCTAGTAAGCAAATTTTATTATCTTACAAGGAGTGCTCGAAATTGCTTCAACGTTTATGGACGCTTCATCTGAGCGTAAAAACAATATCGCCTGTGTTTGATCTCGTGTGTATTCATCATTTCACATGGATTCGTAACAAGGACTTTGCTCCATGGAGTTGTTAAGTAATTAGAATTAAGTCTATTAAACGTTTCTGAAGTTATAGATTGTGTTCATGTTGAATCAACTGACTTCTAAATTTTCATGTTTCTTTTCTGTGTGTTGGATAATGAGGATAGTTCCTTTCCAACATGCAAGTCACTCATTGTACCCGACTTTGTTATTTTTACAATCAACTTGATTCAGCACTTTGGATGTGAATCCATTTCACTGTATATTCCGAGGGAGCATAGCGTATTGTGGAACTGTGGGAGGGGGGCATATATTGCACATAAATTCTAGTAACTATCGAGTTAGCTAGCAGAGGTTCGTAGGCAAGTACAGCTCGGGGGTCCCCCCCCCCCCATATCCCCTCCCCGAAGTTCTTGTTAATGAACTGCGCATAGGAGAGCAGAAAACGTTGGCCAGCCGTAAACTGTATTTTGTGTGAAGGAATCCGGACTGGCCTAATCAATTTGTAATTTGGGTACAGCGCAGCTGAACGCTCCTCGGAAACCAGTGATCCGATGAATTATAGTCTGTCCTCGCTTTACGTTACGAAATTTTTCGCCCATACGAACTTTTATATTGAATCGCATACCTTGCGCTTGGCTCGTCATCCGAACTTCAAATCACTCATCCGAAATCTTCAGAACAAAATCAAGCACGTGTTGAAAAGGAAATTAATGCAAGATGAATATTTGTGTTCCCATATTTGCTTACAGAACGTATTTCTGTAAAAAAAAAATTTAATTTTTATAGCATGTGTAAAGTACTTGTATGTTTCGTTTAAGTAAATAGAGTATATTTATAATTTATTTTAATTACTGCTGTTACAGAACATAGTTGTTCTGTGTTTCTGCCAGTTGCTATCACTGATGACATATACACAGCTGCGTTTAGCAGTTCGTTTTGTACTGATTTCTAGGTTTTGTGGGCGGTTGCCAGAAAGAACGCTTGTCAATAATGCCGCAAGCGAATGCTACGATATTTAATTAGATTGTAATTAGAGGCCGTTTGCCAATAGCACTCCTTGTGTGGTCCTGTGTTCCCAGACATCATATAGTTACAATGTTCCATCAACAACAAAAATTAAATGTCCCGAAGCATGAATTCCTAAAGCAGTGGAAATATTCGACAACTCTGACAGTTGTAAGCTCAATAAGTCGAGGGATCTTTCAAGCTTTGTTGTGTGCTGTCATGTGACGTCATACATTGAACGTCGCACCTTTGCGTCGTATTTGGTAGATGTCGGGTTTAAATCTAGGCCTAAAGGCCGGTTATCCTTACATATTTTTCATGTTTTTCCTCTGTCCTTCCATACAATTTTCGATAATCTTAAATCAAACCACAACCGCTTCATTTTATGTCGCTTTTTAATTCATCCCATTTTCTACGATGTTCGCTAGCTGTTGAAGGTGTCGTAAAATAAACCGTATATTAAATTAGAACGCTGGCCTTGTAATCCTGGTGTCTCGGGTTCGATTCCCGGCGGTGCCCGAATTTATAACTTGTGTTGGGCAAGGCCGTGGTCTAGGCAACACGGAGTTTTCCTCCGGGGGCTTCCCCGGTTTCTCCGTGGCATCCCAACAATTACTCCATTCACACACAGAAGAAGGCAATGGCAAACCACTTCTGGATCATCTGCCAAGAACGTATATGAACAGGTCCCAGTCCGAGAAAAGGATGGAAGGATCCTGTTCATATGGACCTGTCGTCAGACAGAACACTAAATAATAATAATTAATCTTACTTTATAAATAACCTCAGTAGTTGCATAAATGCCGTGAAGTAACCAACGACACAAATGCATATAAGGTGGATAAAGAAATATTAACATTTTAATATCCTAAACTGTTGTAGGTTTGCATTAAACGTTTTAGGCTTATTCAATTAAATAACTCTGATTCTATGCAAATCTCAGGATACGTGTAGTTCATCCATAACAGTCACTGTACTCCGGAATGGACGGTCTGGTTTCGATTCCCTGCGGGGGCAGTGGGATTTATCTCAGTAACCGCATGCAGACCGACTCTGGGGCTCAAATTTATTCCTACCCGGTCAGTATTGGGTGTTCTTCTCCCTAGGTAAGACGGACTGCGCGTGAGGCTGACTGTTCATGATCAAGACTGCAGCCCCGTCACGTTTTTATGGTGTGGTGCATAATGAATACTTTACGTTATATATATGATTTCCTTCAAAAATGCTTTCCGAATAAAATATTGTTTCATAAAATGTGTGTATTATTAAGACGTACAACGTTTATTTAATATGCTTTCCGATGTGTTTAATGCAAAGAGCGTGTGAGAAACAACTTCTGAGGGGGGGGGGGTTTATGTATGTGTAGTTTACTAGAATTTACCTTTGACTCTTGTTTTTCCTACCGCACTGGGACTTTTTTTTAAAAAAAAGGCTACCATGGCAAAATCAAATAATTTGTTAGGTTATAGTTATAAATAAACACATACAGCTCTTTCATTACGGGATCTGTGTTTTGAGCAGCGAGTTCTGTGACCTTAATCAAACGCTGAATAATTAATATTCTACCCGTCGTTTTCACGAATCAACCAAAGTACTAAGAGTGATTTTTTTTGCTAATTTGAATTTAATTTTAGTACCGGTCCGCTACTTCCAACGAAACTCACTTCGAGCTTTGTATATTTCCTCAAACATTGGTTCAGCAATATTTTAGACTACTTTATTTTATAATGAAAGGTAGACGCACAATTGTATTGTGCCTGTATTCGATCGTATGCATGTAACTTCGATGGGGAACCGTGACGCAAACAAAATATTATATTGGGAACAAATTATATATATATTATATATCCTAAAAAGTATTATTTTTTTAAATTTTCTTCAGTAATAGAAATTTAAAGCTCTGTGCCGTAGGCCTGCATGATTATACTCAATCCTCGATTTCTTGTAAATCCTACCTTAACTTACTAGTTTCACTGTACTAAGAACATTGATGAATCTGTTAAATCATGAAGTTTCACACTATAATGTCCTCGTTATATAGTGCCCAATCTCCGTCTCACTTGAATGGACGAATGTGCTGTTCGTGGGATACGGAAACCTGAAATTAAGTTCTGACGGTTACGACTCTGATAGCAAGAAATGCAATTGAGGCGCTGTGGTGAACAGTGACAGAGACTAGCTCTATCTACGGGACCCAACAAAGTAGATACCTCTCACCTGAAGACGGATACAGAACCAACCTCCGAAACGTCGTGTATTTTAAAGAATAGACAATGGTAAATGTCCAGACAATGAATAATTTTAAGTGTAATCTACCGTCGTCAAAACCCTTTAGAATTGAAAATATCTCCTGTCTCCCGTATGCATGACCGATTTGACCATTTCAAGTAAATTGCACTAATTTGGCGCTCATTCTAAGTGCTAATTGAAGCTTGGAATTGACGAGTATATTAGAGGTCGTCAGACACGATGTCGTGACGAACTTCCATCTATCATGGCTGCTGTTATTCACTGCAGTGGTCCCCACCCAAAAGTGATTGTGTTGCAGAAAGCAAACACAGACTTGTCGCTCCATGCACTCCAAATAATTATCACAGTTTTCACGAAAAGCGCGTTTATGTCACGCCATTGCCTCTTAATAAAGACATTACAACCGCTTTCCTCTGTAACGGGGGATGAAATATGTGAACCCCTATATTGTTCTTAAGTTATCATGTTGGTAGGAAATAATTCATTTCAACAAGTTGTACTTCGAGTTTCATATATGCCGCCAATCGTCTCACAGAGTTTATACAAAAACACGTGACAGCGAACAGACTTTGTAAGAATACAATTTCTTGGACAAATCTATCATCACATCGCTTATCATTACACATTTCAGTTCTTTAAGGTCAAGAGAGGCATTTAATTTAATTTAATTTAAATTCAGCAGGTGGCAGGCTATTCTATCATTTCTTACGGCTGTCTTCATGATAACAAAGATTCAGCAAAATAATAATAAAAATCCTGAAGCCGTTGAGTAGCCAAGGATGTTGAGCGAAGGGCTTGTTCTGAAGCGAGTGGTTACACCCCCCCCAATACCTGTTTCCTTTTGCCAGAAGGGATGATTTAAAACAAACTATCGTGTGTGTTTATCGGCAGCCCTTTCAGACACTAGATTCCGGTAGGCTAAACTTACTGGAATATCATTTGCGTTTGTAAGATTTTCCTTTGAGATGTATTGTATATATTCTGGATGACCAGTGTTTAAATATCGGACATTGATCAGCTATCTGAGGTGAGAATTTTAGTATTTTTTTCATGGCCCCTCCATGTGAATGCTAAACCGTGGTTAACGAAGAGAAAGGTTAGCTCATGTACAGTTGGAGTGACGTAGCGTGTGATCATTTTTCACCGTACGTATGAATTGACTCGGGAAAGTATAATTCGATTTAAATTTGAAGTTGGAGAGTTTTGAGGAGAATTTTTGTGTAGATAGGCCAGTTTCAACAACCACCGTAGATAAGAACATTCTTTATCTCAAATACTGTAGAGACATAATGGTGTTGTATCAGATGTAAAGAACATTTCTAGTGTAAATGTAAACAAGTGTTTTGTTTAATGTTGCTGGAACAAACTTTGTATGAAAATATATGAGTAAATTGTGGCTTGTGCAATTTTATTCCACCAGAGTGTACGGCCCATTGGCATAAATGTACGGTGATGTGTTGGTTGTGGGATGAATTGCTGTATGCAGATTTAATGAAGTTGACTAATATTTGTGGAAATCGCCACAGAAAACAAATACCAACCAGCGTATAAAACCATTGCTAACATTGTTCATTATTGATCCCATTACTTCCAGTCTGACTATAAATGCTGTACGTTTGTGGTGTAACTATGCGTATACAAAAAAGGTATTTTCAAGTTCAGATGTCGTGTTTGTGACCGTTGAACCTAAAGCACATCTAAATATGGTAGTATATTGAGTAAGTTGAATGAATCATTTCGACCGAAAGCTAGATTTTACATTTATTAGTGAAATGTTATGTAACCCTTCGAAGTAGAAGTTCGTCTAAATAATATTAAAGAATTAGTCCGTACTGCAAAGAAAACACCACACTTCTCCGTCACAAAGATCGACTAGTTTTTGTTATTAAACTAAATAATTTTTCTTTATGTTGAGACTCATACAAAAGACACCATTACTTATTATCAGTAGATGGTGCAAATAGTTACCACACAACGTCACGGACCGGACTGACTTCTTTCACGGCCTTAATTTACCCACCCCTGAATTATAATAAGATAATTAGGCGTGTAAAAACCAATTTGTTTTTGGATCTTTCGTCTTCCAGCAAAATTGGTTATGATTCAATGATGATTGTCAGTTGAGTACATTGGTCAATGTTTATTGCTGATACTTCGTATTCATAGTAGCCGTCATCGAATTGCATGATTCATGATCATAGCAAAATCGTACAACGTTGCAAGACGCCCAGGCGAGTGAAGACAGCTCAAATCTCGCAGCGTAGCGTGGCTGGAACCGCGTGGTAAGGGGAACGTCCATGAAGCAAGCATTTTATTGACGGCTGCTGTAGGCTGTTCAACTACTATATTCCTGTATTTGGCACTTATTACTGTAGGTTAGTATCAATTTTAGTCAAAATCAGTTGAGTCTAGTGTTTTATGTATCGCTATTAAACGGAGACACGGATGTTCTGAAGATGACCAGCGAGCGCTAACTCGTAATTCATATGTGATATTTAAAGGGGCATTTATAAATGGAGCTCATTTGTTTTACCCTTTGCCCTTCGAGTGTGGTGCTTCACCTGAAATACGAGGTATAAAGAGCTCAAAGCACTGGACACAACATTTATGTCTGTAATAACTTTTCCGTTGCTACCTTTAAATAAACAACTTAGTTACTCCTGGCCTATCGACCTGAGTTATGCACCCCTTGTGCGTTTTACTTCGCAGTTCAGAGGGCCATCTGTCGTCCAGATTGCATCTGTAGTGACGCATAGCTTGAAACAAAGCCAACCTGTCACTCGTTACCACTTCTGACAAATTGAGCTAAATTGTTATGACTTCCGACCGACATTTGTATATTCTTTACTGCCTTCTTGTGTGTAGTGTATATAGAATATCTGTCGACACTTTGGAACGTTCGAGAAAAATGAGAAATGATCAGTTAGTTACTTTCGGTGGTTTAATATTTTTGTGGGTGTTGATTATGAACTGTCTAGAAGGCGTCTGACCTAAATGATTAGTGGTAATTTATTTTATTTCAGAAAAATGTGGTTTATTTGTAGAGTTTTAGTGTATTAAATATTGCAAAAAGACGGAGAATTGTGCCATCGGAAATTTAATTTTTAATAATTATAATCAGAAAATATTAAGTAGGATTTGAGGTTCTCCTGGCGGTGAGTTCAAAGATCTCTGTCTTCTGAGTTGTAGCGCCATGTAGTCTGGTAGAAATTTAAGAACGTTTCGGAGGTCCTTACTGCCTTCATCATCAGGGCGATGAGTCCCAGAGAAGACAATCACCTGTTCTGTATAAGGCTTCCATCCGATACATATTGACCTTGAAGATGGCAACGTAAAATCTTGACGAAACGTTGGATATCTCCCAGCGATCGACGCTGCTGATCTCCGAAGCCCAAATCTCTGCAAAGTGTTGTTTTTATCCATTTGAAATTCCCAGGTTGGTTTCTCCTGTTGGTCACGCAACCCGCGCAACAAGTAGCACGCTCGTTTCCGTTTTAACTCTGTTACTTCATGACTGATGTTTGAGTTCGGTTCATTGCAGACGGCAAGCAAAATCGATGTCTCTCAGGACGTTCAGCTGTGGTGTTCCGTGACTCCTGTCAGGCCCAATGGTTCCATGTCCGAAAACTAATGGCTCTTTGAGGCGAAGTGGCTGTGGATAATTAACCTGATCGAATATTGGATGATTTATCGACTCAGCTGAGGTGCTTTTTATCGATTTTCTCTGTTCCGTATCAAGTGTCTCGGCCGAGTGAGATCATGGGTTCGAATCCCGCTTAGGTCATGGATATATTTCTTCTAACTGTGTTGTGTTGTCCTGTTAGTAATTGCACACCAAGGTGGTGAAAATGTTCGTGTACACACATGCACTCTGTCTCCAGGTGACTGGTTGCCATTTTACTGATATAGATGTTATTACCAATCTCTTGAAGATGGGAACAGTGTACCTCCGAAACGTCCAATGTATCATACAGTAATATGATATAATGTTAGTAGCGTTATTATTAATCGTGATCATTCTGATGATCATCAACTAACATAAACAGTAGACACTTATCTGTTATACAATATGGCCATTTTTATGTATCGATAATAAATGTCTGTTTAGTTGTTTTATTTTGTAAAATATTAATCGTTATTTCAAATGGTGTCACGTGGAAGCTGTAAACTCTAATAAACGTCGAGCCGTTGATCGTATTGAACCTGTGTGTTGCGTGTTTGGTGTTTGTGAAGGAGGCAGTATATGTGCAATACTGCTTGGAGCTCGGTGTGATTGCATGTCTGTAAATAAAAATGTTCACATCCAAAATATCGCACGATATACGATATTCATTTGTTATGAACATACATATATATAGGCTTACAGTATTAAATGTTCATATCGTATTCCCAAAGGATTCGGGAATTTTTATGTTTTAACATTGGCATTGCAGCCTGCTTCTTGGTACGAAATATTACACAGTATATTTACCATGTATGACCTAAATTACACGTACAAAATTTATTTATAATATTCCCCTCCCTATATTATTGATGAGTATTAGATGTTATTATTCCATCGACGTCTTTATCTTCCAAGTGGTCTCTTTCTATACTCCTTATTATGGTTTTAGAACATGAACGTGTTGTGTCATGTGTTCCTGCGAGCGACAGTAACTGGTTTGGGAATCCCCGATGACGGAATCCGTAACTAAACAGGTAGCAACTTTGGGATTCAAACTTCACGGGCGCCGTTTTTCAAAGGTCAGATCTTTGTGGACACTCGAGGTTTACGCTGTGAGTAAATGTCCTAACTTGTTTTGCTTCAGGACGTGAAGCAGAAACAGATTCTTTTTACTTCTAAAATTTATTCTCCACATCAAATTAAATTAGATTTTCTGTGAAAAACTGTGCTTGCTTTTACATATTTTTTGTGTGGTGGTTTCTAGTTATTCCCATGAACGAGCAAAGATCTCGGTAAATGCAGACTTCTGCGTTGTTTCAAAGTAAGAAGTTGGATACAATCTGCAACGTTTTCACAAATTTTACGTATAATGAGGTTCTCGAGTGTTCAGTATGTGTATGTCATGGAACACTGATTCTTTTTCACATTTTGAATCGAAGCTGGAATAGGATTGGGTAATGGGATAGTACATTTTGAAGGATTATAGTCGGTAACGGCAGAATGTGACCGGTTGGGTAAATGTTACACAGTCAGCAGAGCATGTACTTGGTTCATCTCCGCAGAAAATGAAGGGTGTGAAGATTTCTCACAAAGACCAACTGCCATACACTTCCATCCTATTTCCTTAGTTCAAAATCTCATGTTCAAAGAATCATTCATTCCGTGTCCGATACCCTCTGTTACATTCCATAGCATGCTGTGTTTGACGTTGATAAGCTGTTAGCGTTCCTTTTAAACCCCCGACCTGAAGTAATGCCCCTTTTTGGCTGTCCGCAACTGCTTATTCAATATATTCATAACTGCCCTTCATATATGGAGACGACCTCCTCCATCCATAAAGTGGGGACGCGCAGTGCTGTCTTGACAATGGACCTATTGTCTAGTTTCTCATTAAGAAAGTACTTAGCAACATATTTGTCCTGCCAAGGCCTCCCCCCTCCACGTCTGTATAAGCTCCTCATGTTAACTCCATTCAACATGAACAGTTAAGATAGTGATGCAGATCTAGATGGTTGTCTTCTAGGTTGCAGCGCCGTGTAGTCTGGTAGAAGTTTACCATCGGTTCAGAGGTCTGATGGACTGTTACTTCCAGTGGGACCATCGTTATAAACCCAGTTTTACATGTTGATGACTAAGGAAGGCATTGTCCTTGATCGTACATCGGAGTTAATCAATTTTGTTATTGAATCCTTACTGTGGTGGACAAAGTTTTGCCGGGACATGTTTTTCTCCTATTTATTTGATATTTTCCTGCCAGTATCATTCCACCTCTGTTTTGTATTCACTAACATTTCTGGGGGATAGACTAAAGGCTCTTTAGCGACCGCAGTTTTACAGACACTCTCCACATCGCAGCAGTAATAGTGACAAATTCTGCCCTGAGGATCTGTTAGATGTAGAAAGGAACTTGTTTCTTTATCGTGTGTAGGATTATTTCAGACTGGTAATCAAAAGTTTTGGACGGAAGATGCGACCATTTGTATGTCTGACGCACGTCTTTTATACGTCCACAAGAGAAACGAAATTAATTTTAACTACAAAGTGATCTCTCTGTAGAACCGTTTCACATACAGATTTCTCTTATCATAATTTTCAGTCGCCCAATTGGAAATTTCTACATTCCCCCTTTGTAGACGTCTTTGAAATTCGAATAATACGATGTAAGTAGAGATTTTATCAGCCACTGAGTCGTAAGCTGATTTGGACTGGCTTTTCTTTTACCGCCGAACCATGAGACTTCTTTTCAAGATTTTCTAACTTCTGAAGCTTACCAGTTGAAAAAATTCCGATACCCTTGAGGGCTAGAATTATTTTTCTTTCACTCTTCTTCCTCTAAACTCGCTTACTCGGAATGTGATTGAATTGTCATTTTATTGCCAATTTTGTGCTTACATGCGAATGTTGTATTTATTTTCTGGCCGAAAAGAAATCAGTACTTTGAAGGTAGACATATGCCCTGCTCGAGATTAGAATTTGTACTCGGTGTCCGGTTGCTTTAATATATTTAGTGGTTTTATTAACTGCTTTAAGCAGGTCAGCTACCTCTTCCTTCCATATTGTTTAATTTCCTTCATTTAGGCTCCATTCTTTATTTCAAGGTCACTTAAGTTTCAGACCTTCAGATAACAGCGTCGTTAAATACACTGGATTAATCTATGCATATGAATGTTGTGTGTGTTTTTTTAATATTCCATGTAGGTTTTGTCTTGAGTTGGTGCAACAGAGTAAAATATTGTAAGTATCTTGTCAGTCAGGTGTAAAATGAAGGTACTATATGTAAGTGAACATTTAGACGTGATGTAGACGCGGCAGAGGGTGACATAATACCCCTGGTTCTGTGCAAATGGTATTACTTGCTGCATTGGCGATTAAGTGAAAACCTTTGTTTGTATACTCCAGTATAATAAGGACGTAATGTACGCCTCCCACAGAGAACTTTGTGGCAGGCAAATTATGCAAGGGTCTATAGTGCTACTTCATACTGGTGAATGCGGTACGTACCTTGGTGTCTGTGTCTTTCCTGCAGAACACAAAGGATTTTCTCAGACGTTTTTATTCCCTGTAGAGTAGGAGGTTGTTCACAAAGATATGTGAATTGCTTTTTATTTTTATCCGAAAAGACTGGCTTATCTGTATATTTTTTAGCCGAAATTTAGACGAACTATTTTGAATAGTCTTATTTGAGGTACTGAAAATCTCAGTGCGGTTATTACCTCGTACTTCATACCAAAGAGTTACTGGGTTTGATTCTTGGGGTTGTCATTTATGATTTATTTAACGACGTTATGAGCGTCTTAGACTGTATACGTCAAATGGTAGATTGAATGTGTAATGAACTGGGAAGGATATGCAAGGAAACGGATATCCTGACCAAGGTTATTATCGTTTCCAATATTAAGGATCAACCTCTCGACTTGTATCGATAATATAGATGTAATATTTTCATTGGACCTATCTGAAATGTTCTACTCTTTAGTTTATGCTGATAAAGAGGGATTCGTTGTTGAGCCATTATTTCCTAATGTTCTAGTTATTTCTTTTGTGGGTTCTTTTTTTTTGTGTTCATATATACGTATTTATTATTAGTTTCACTTTTAATCAGCGATAATCAGAAAGTTTAGGTTATGTACGTATTTCAATCCTCTTGAAACTGCATCCCGTCACATTAAGTGCTTATAGTGGAAGCCATTGGCCACCATACACATTTGAACGCGATACTACAAATGTTTTGAGACATTAAGGCATTGATACCTCAAATTTCATTAAACTTTGTTAAATAACCCACATTTTAAACAAACTATGACAGGGTTTTTCAATGTTTCAGAGCAAAGTGGAGGTCAGCAGACGAACAAGAAGAAAACCAGTTTCTCGCGTTTCCTAAGAGGCCTGAAGACGGGACATCGCAAGGAGAAGCACTTGGGAAGCTCCCCCAGACACACGCGGTCAAACGCCAGGGGACCGCAGACAGGCAGGGTAAGTAATGTTCATTAACAGAGTCGTACATTATTTGCGCTGGATAGGAAGCTAGGACACCCACAGAGCCTGTAAGGACGCGGTGACGAGGATAATAATTATACCTCTGCTTTGAATCGAACTTAGTTCTTCAGCCTGTACCAGTCACGGAGCTGTCCGGAATATCACTTATTTTCACTGGTTGAATGAGTATTCTTTTAGACATGTGTGAGTCAGAAGACATTAAAATGTCATCTTTATGAAGAATAGTTAATTTAATTTAGAGTTGTGATGCTAAGCTGTAGTGTTTTCGATGTGTTAAGACAAGCATTAAGCGGAATCTTAAGTGGCCTCTTTCATTTTCTTATTTAGAGTATTTTACAACTGGTCTGCCATAAATTGGCGAATGGATTTGGTTTGTGCGGAGAAATTTTGACTACAAATGTCAACACAACTTTGGTCTTATTTTCAACTTTTACGAGACTTCGAACGATTTAAGTCGTGAAAACAAATGACCTACTTGTGTGTCGCTGTGTAGGAAATGCTACTGGGTTAGATTTATCTACTCGTTTAATGTCGACCACTTGCCTGAAAGTAAATAGATGAAGTTTGACGAAGATTATTTTCGGGTTTACAGCCGAAGAAACTTGAAAAAAAGATCAGGTTTAATGGTTTTCGTCCAAAAGCTGTAGATCTGTGATCAAACAATAAACACCTCAACTTAACGCTGAAATGATTGTTTTGCTGAGTTATGGATAATATGAGATACAGACAGTGAGGTAGGAATTATGTTTTGGTTGTAATTTTTGTATTTTCACCTCTGTGCCCCAGTAAAGTAGAAATGACGTGTTACCATTTTTTTTAGAGAGTCATTATTGTTTGATTTATCGCAGCAGATGAGTTGGTGATGAATTGTAATGAGAAGTGTCGTTGCCCAAGATACCACTTGGTTAATGAACCGGTTCGTTTATGCCCGTTTGCGTGTTCTCGACAATTCTCGGATTCCATCTTGTGTAATTACGAGATATAAATTTCTCAGCACCAGTTTCTGAGGACAGGACTGCTCAGTGGACGGGCAAGAACGTACCGTACAGTCTTCTCATTATCTTTTGTGTGTGTAAAGTGGTGTCCCGCGATATTCAGACTCTACACATGAATCTCCGTCCATACTAGCCGAAGTCATAACCTCAGTGTTCCTGGCATTACAGACGCGTCAGTTGAATCGTAGATGATTAACATTTTCATCGCCTTTCCCGAACCACGCGGTCTGTTATCTTTTGGTAACACGCAACTCTTCTTACCCAGTGACGTCACTCAACTCCCCCTGCCAGAATATTTTAGGGACCTACACATTCCCACAGACATTCTTCCTGTAGATGGCAACATAAATATTCGCCGAAACGTTGAAAAATCTTTAACAATAGACGCGGTTAACCCCATAAAGCCGAGATTGTACATTATACGACTGCTATTTATATATTTATATTATATATTATTGTAGCGTTTCTTTCCGGGAAGCTTAGTTCATGATGTGATTTTGTAACCACTGTGTGAATTGAATCAATTAAACACTGGCATCCCGGGGGGGGGGAGTGCATTTCACTGCAATTGAGGACAATAATGCGCTTTGGAGATACGTTATATGCTGCAGGTTACTTCACCTTGGGTGGTTCCATGTAACCTCCTGGAATTCAGATTCCAGCGAAATTTGTAGCGGTACATGGCCCATGTGGTATTAACAGGTTTTCCGCTCCAGGTAACTCCAAGCGGGGCTAAAGACTTGACCCGTGGTCATCATTACGTATGATTCTGTGTGATTAATTCGTATGCAAGTTTCGATTCCAGTCTGCCCGTTTCAGTACCGTGAGTGTTTAAGTTTGCTACAGTCGAACTGGGTCTTCGTGTAACCTGTACTGGACTTAGTTATATTTTGTTCATACTTGTTTTAGTATAAATTTGATTCATTTAAGTTAATTTCAGAATTAATACTTATAAATTTAAGTGTAATGTTTATTTACAGTTCCAGTACCATATTTATATATTTGTATGTACCATTTCAGTGTTATTATAAGCTTGTTTAATTTTAAGTAAAAGGAAATAAATTACAGTTTATTCTTGGAAAATGCTCACTCAGGAACGTAACACTAATTTTAAAATAATGAGCCATCGATTTACGAGTTTTAGTGTTGTGCTTTATTTCACAGAAAAGCAATGAACATCGTAAATCAGTGTACAACATTATTTTCGTTTCTACTTACAATTCTCAGTAATAAACGTTCAAGAAATAACTCAGTCAAGTATCTGACCTATGTCGCTTTTGCTCCTAACTGTTATGTAGCTACTCCAAGCCTGTAGCTATTTCTCTTAGGAGCTTAAATTTGCCTTAATTTGACATAAATATTATAATTCGAAATTTAATTATTAAATTCGTAGAGGAAGTAAACTAGCTTAGTTAAAGCTGTATCTGATTAAACCTCCATCCAGTGCTGAAGTTGGTTTTCGTCTCAGGGCCCCTGACTGCCATATTTATGTGTTATGAATAGTTTATATGACTGAATACACACTTATGCCACTATTGAACCAATTTCACAACTTTTCACGTGAATCATGAGGGTATAGGAAGTAGATTCGATGCAATAACTGAAGAGTTGTAGTACCCTCGTCCAATTAAACTTGAGTTCATCACCTGGAACATGTGACCACGACTATGGCTTTGTGATATGAATCCGAAGTATGTAAACTAATTGTATTCATATATGTATCCAAGGATGAAACTGTTATCAGAACGCAGCAATTTCAGAACACACTTTTGACGTGAATATGATAATGTGCCACTGTCATCTCTGAAGATAGAGACGGTATGTTCTTCATAAACGGCCATCTACGGGTTTACGCGGGGGTCACTGCCCAGAAAATTATGTCATTTGAGTCTACATACTATATTCAGTGGATAAATTACCTTTAAATGAACACAGTGTTGGTGTTGTAGCATTGTCGTATAGTGTAATTGAATTTGTCATATTTCTAGAATATCAGTTTGCAGCGTTTTGTCGATTCGTTAGCTCAGACACCAGAATATTTTCGTTTGAAACTGTACAGATCCAATAAATAACGACCTGCTATATTGTTCTGATCGCAATAATTCATACAGTCCATGTGATGTATAAGCCTTATTTCATATCGGTCTTGACCATTGTGCTTCGTGTCGTATGCCTATATCCCCTCCCCCCCGCACTTCTGTCGTGGGATTAGATATATCTTATTCCTATATGCCCAGATGCAGCGTTTTGCACTCCCAATAAACCAGCACGCGAATTTAAAAAAAAAAATTGACGTGATTGTAACGGCCACGGCATGAAGGGGGGATCCCCCCTCCGACTTGATGTCGTTTTTCGCAGTGATGGGTGGAATAGGCAGTGGACACAAGAGATAACCGAAAAGAATAGCAGAATAACTCACTCGCCTTGCACGTAAAGGGACCTTTACGCGGCCGAACACACCGAGTGTTAAGGAAAGCAACGCTCGAGATATGTTGGCGCGTATAATAGAATAAATATCTTGGAGACAGTTGTGGATTCTGAAGTTCTGACACCAGACATTCACTTGTGAAGTGCTAAATGAGAAGTTATTCTAGTACAACGGCAGAACTGCACGAACGTTATTTATACTTCGCCATGTTTTACAGTTTAGCTCAACACGAACATTGTTCTGTGCATGTTTGTTTGGGTCGATTATGGGTTTTTGTGGCAGACATAACTGAATAGTTATTCACTACTGACAAGTCAAACAATAAATTAATTAAAATGTAATCCTTACTATGTTGTATATATTAAAAAATATGTTTATAGACGTTTATAAGTAGTTTTATACGTTCATAGAAAATTTAAATAGAAATTTATAGACTATATGTTTTATAGGCCTTTTTATAGATTTGCAAGTACTTTTTCTGTTGCTATATTCTAGTGGTACTATATTGGCTAACACGTTGACATGCTTCTAAATTATTGTACATTGTAGATATAGGGTGTATCTCAAGTGTTTCGGAGATCCTTATTGTATCCATCTTAAGGGCGAAATGATTACCCAGTGGTCCCTGCCGATGATTTATAGCAGGCGCATTTGTTTTACAAAGCAGGCTGCGACCTCGTCATTGATTTGGAAAATCAGTGTCTGTCCCCAAATGTTTTAACATATAATGTTCATACCTACTAATTAGGTAATATCCAGTCGGTAAAATATTCTTTATTTTTGTGAGGCCTGTAGATTTGTCAGCGTGTTTGTAGTTCATGATAAATAGTCCCATAACTCTGATATTTGGTATCGTATTTGACATTTATGAGATATCGATAGTTGAATGTTGGACCAGACTTCGTTATTTGAATGTTGTTAACTGTTCACTTTCTGCTTGTTGGTTTATACTAGTCTTGGAACTAGGTACCTGAAGGGTAATACGTGGAGATTTGTTGAAAAACGAAGAATAAGAAGTGGTTTAATGGTACCCAATTATACAACGGAACACTGCAGAACAGATGAGGTAAAATGCAACGTTAACCATCTCCGAGTCTTGCATTGTTAGCCAGCTAACAGAAGCTTTACGCTCCTGACGAGCGTAACGACGCCTGCCTGGCTGTAGCTGGCTAACGATACACTTTACGTAATCGGTTCTGCTATGTTCAGTTTATCATGGAGCACCACTGAACCACAGGAAACAAAACTTTTTTTATTTTTCGGTTTTGTTTGTGTTAGCCGGGGTAACACGGTTAAGATGAACGCTTCGCTTTGCTGAAGACTCTATTTAAACTTCGCATCATTTTTATAAACTGGTCCTGAACGATTAGCTTGATTAAATGCTCGCATTAGAAACTCATAAGCTATGTAACTTGGAGCGTTTTAGCGCTATGGTGATCTTGATGCAGTTCACTCCATTTCTGCCGCCCGGGTGCACAACATTTACAACGGACGGATGAAACATTGATGTGGTAGCAGTGTCATTACTTACAGTACAGTCTGTTCATATATGGACTCGACCACTTCAAGCCTTTTAATGTTTATAAATGGTGTCTCCGACACCAATTTGATCTGCTTTTGTTCTGCAGAAATTATTATAATCTTGTGTGATTGTTGTAGCAGCTCTGTGTTTATGTGTAATTGCGTTATTTACTATAATATCTAGTTATTTTTATTTATTTATTTAGTGTTCTGTCTGACGACAGGTCCATATGAACAGGATCCTTCCATCCTTTCCTCGGACTGGGACCTGTTCATATACGTTCTTGGCAGATGATCCAGAAGTGGTTTGCCATTGCCTTCTTCTGTGTGTGAATGGAGTAATTGTTGGGATGCCACGGAGAAACCGGGGAAGCCCCCGGAGGAAAACTCCGTGTTGCCTAGACCACGGCCTTACCCAACACAAGTTATAAATTCGGGCACCACCGGGAATCGAACCCGAGACACCAGGATTACAAGGCCAGCGTTCTAACCGCTAGGTTTCGTTAAGTTACATTACCGTACATTAGGTTACGTTGTGTTAGGATAATTCCATCTCACAATAATCTTACAACTCAAGCAGTTAAGGTAACCTAACCTAACATCAACCTAACCTAACCTAACCTAACCTACCCTACCCTACCCTACCCTACCCTACCCTACCCTACCCTACCCTATCCTATCCTATCCTATCATAACGTAACTTGGCGATTGGCAAAGTGAAGTTTTTGTAGACACATTGTACTTACTGTGTACACTGTACTGGATTTTATTTCGTATTTAATCGCGTCTGCATTTCAGACTTAACATGTTATACGTGTATCCGATTAGATTGAAATGCCACTCAGAGGACTGAATTATCCTTATGGGCTGTTTGCGAATTGATAACGGAGTGTCGCTGTGAACCAATGGTAGTACCACTGACGTGTATGCTCTGGTTTGTAGCATGTCCGGTTGTGGTAGGAGTGTATAGCCGTTGATCCCCTGAATAAGTGATTCCTCCTTGTCACAAGTCAATACTACACACTTAATTGGTCTCGCTAATTTATCAAATATGTTTTCCTTCTGTTGATGAGTAGAATGTTGTTTGTTTATGCCCTGACGTGCTGTTGAATGGAACTGATGGGCAGGTGAAACCGTGAATTATGTAGCATATTCAGTGCTGAACAGCCCTCATCAGTTTGGGACGAATAATTGATTTTAAAAAACACGCAAATTGGCCTGGCTGTTTTGAAAAGTACACGAAGTCATTTTTGTTAAAAGGGAACGAATCTATGTTTGAAAAGTTTCGGTATATTTATTATTATTCCTTATTAATTTTTTCAACGCCAAAATAAATTTCCATTGCATCATGTTCGTGTGCCCACAAGGCAAATTAGAGCATTTTCTAATTTCATGGTGAACAGTGCATGAAGACATAGGCCTTCTGTTAGGTGCGTCATTTCTGCAAATGACACAGATTTTTTTTGGACATTTTTGGCAAAAAACGTTGTCTTCTTTGACGACATTTTCTCGATACGACAGTGTAAAGATCGATTGTATGTATTAATTTTGTTTTATGTTCTTTGTGTCGATTTTATCTTCTTCTGCTGATCCTTCAGTTGACTCCTGTAGCTGTTGAGTTGGCACGTTAAAGTAAAAAAATGGATTTCTCGGGTCACCTCCGTCTAGTTTCGCAGTGATGATAAAAAAATTTAGCTATACCTCTACACCACTATACTTCTTCATGGCGTGGTACTTAACAACTGCCAGTGACAATTTTACATTTCTTCACTCTCGATTTAGAAAGTAAATTTATTTTGAGGCGCTCCAGATAGGTAAAAATAAAATTTGTAATTGTTTTGATTTTCCAGTTTAAGATTTAAGGCATGTTTCAGTAAGGAAAACACGTGTGTGATAGTTGAGAAGTTGTACATAAAAATTTCTTCAGAAAACATTAATGAAAGAGAGCACTTGCTAGACCTAGACGTTGATGTGAGGATAATGTGATGAGTCCGAAAGAAATCGGATGTTAGGCTGGGGTCTGCATTTGTTTTTGAGCAGCGACAAGGTCTTTTGAAAACGGTGTTGAAAATTTTCTTTTGGGGTTTTGGCGCCACGTAGACTCGTCGATAAATGCCAGTGTCTCGGGGAAAATTACTGGCTTTATCTTCAGGGTTAAAGTACATCATTATCGCCACTGTGAAAATATCAAATCTCACTGTGATGAAAGTTCGGATTCCGTAAAATATAGGGAATTTATTGTTAAACTGATCGACCATGGGCTCTCAGGAGAGAGTATTTTCTATTGAGTAAGTTGGTAAAGTATCTTCCTGTATGTTAGGACAGCGTATAATTGGCTGGTTCCAAACAATTAAATAATCAGAGATGAAATATCGATTATAAAGCGATATATATATTAGCTGTCCAGTATCAGCCATTGTTTCCTATTTAATTAATGCCCTTTGGGATAACTTTTAAAGTAGTGATTTAAAATGTGCCAAGTAGTTCATAATTCATCACCAACAGTATCACGCCGCCTATCTGATTAATATGATTACAAAATGGCCGGTCGTTCGTTTAAAAATCATAAAAGGTTGTCACTCTTTCAGTTTAGCCCCTCCCCCCTCGGTGCATTGTCATTGGTGGTTTGTGTTATGATCAATGCGTATTATATTACTGTGTATGTCTGGGGTGTATGGTTCGATATTGGAAATACGTGAATATTGCAAAATTGGAAGGTGATTACTCACTTTAAACAAAATTTACTACCATGAGTGTTTGGGGTACAAAATGGGATAACTGTTTCAGGAGAGACGCCATAGCGGTTGTGATTGGTGTAGCAATTTACAACGTACTGTGTATACTTAGTTCTCTGGCCCATCTGGAATTTGAAGTTTTCAGGAAGGTAAAGATGTTTGTTTTTGTCTTCACTGTTCCTAGTTGCCCTCGGCACGATTTTCAACGCATTGTGCTCGGTCGAACTCGGCCCCTTTTAGGGCCCTTGGAATATTCTACACTTTCGTAACTCCTCAGCCACCATTTTCAATATTCAATCCCGACTCACATGAACTCTGAAAATAGAGTCGGTATGTTCCTCCGAAACGGTGACCACATACAGTAACACAGTGCGTCACAAGACAGGAGACCACAATCGATAATGATGTGTTTCCGTACGTTATCTGAGCTTTTTTAAAAGTTAGTATAGGAACTTTGTCACGAAGAGGGAATTAATGTTTAACATTTATGTGCCCGGCTGGATGTGGGTTTGCGTTCTGTTATGCAAACCACTTCGCATTCCCTCTAAAATTATTCATGCTGCAATAATTTACACTGTTTGTCGAGTGTCAGTCAAGAATATTTTAATACAGTAACACTCGCGACTCTGAACAAATGTAGAATTCCGTCCAACGTAGTGTTGAACGAAACAAAATCTTCATAATTTGTCGTCAGATATTTCACCCGAGTGATGAAGTAGAGGGATCTGAGCATTTTAGGAACTTAGAGCTTAGGTTTATAATCTCTTTACTTATCAGGTAATAAGTAATGATATAATAAAATAGTTTATTAATAAACAGTAATAGGGCTTGCGGGCAACTGTCCTTTTATTTAAAAATTAAATTAAATTAGTAATCGGACCAGTGTCGGTAGGTTTCCATTTTTACCAATAAATAAACTAACGAACTTCAACGTGTGACAGTAATAACTACAAAGTATTACATGTACAAAAGGAAATTAGGTCGTGGAAGTTGTTAGCCACGATTAGGAGACTTTGCTAAAGGTAAGACATGAAATCCCTTAACAGCGTTACTATGACAACGGTTGTAATAATTTATGCTTAAAACTCACAGTTATAAACGGTATGTCTGTTTTACGAAATACGTAATATTTTTTCTCACAGTTTGTAGTTAATAATATTAATCATATGTGAAGTGAAAAACAAAATGGAGAAAGTAAAATTTATACAGAATTTTGTTTGAAATTCTTGTGAAAAGAGGCACATGGAATCATCGGGGGATAATACTAAAATGGTTATGAATAGTTGAGTAACGAAATTTATATTTCTGGAGAGTCGTAATCTACACATGAAACTCTACAGCATGAAGTTGATTGGTGAATTGATTGGAATGAAGATTTGTCTGTTGCTGTGAATATAATTAAGAATGTATCGGTTAACATGTTGATTTATTTTTGTAACCTACTGTACTGTATTCCCCCATATGAGCAGTGTAGTGCAAAAACTATTGTGCATGCTCTTGAAATTGCTGCGATATACAGGCCCCCCCCAAAAAAATATATACACATATTAAGGAATATTAAACCTTGTATGTGTATATATTTTTGTAGCAGTCTGTATTTAGAGAGCCGAAGCTATGATTTGTCATGAAATGGCAAAGTTACAATTTTTGAAAACGGTAATATGTAAGAAAGAACTGTAAAAAAATATATAAACGTATGGTAAATCGTGGGAGGATGCAGTAAGAGGGGGTGAAGATGGTTAGGAAAGGACCATCAAGGAACGGGAAAATTACAGAAAATGCATTACGTTTAAGTGGCATAAGTGTGGTTTTGAAGTTGCTCAACTACCAGAGGCGATGAATGTATGTGGAGTTGAAATTAGTTACCCCCACCCCACATACGCAACTCTCCTTTTTTTTAAAACTTCCCCTTATTCCCCTCCCACCGTTACTTTTGCACCCTCCAATCCATAAATTACCGTGTGTTGGTGTAAATTACACATAGTTAGGGAACTGTGTTTCTGTACGCAAGAACGGATTATATCCAGGGACGACAAGATTAATACTGTTTATTTTTCTTGCGTCAAAATCGTACGCTTCCTGGCGAACTGCTGACTGGGATGCTACAGAAACGGGTCTTTACGTTGACGCAGTGCAGACATCACAGGATAGAAACGTATCGTCTTATTGCCTTAGGAAGAAACTGAAATCTTCGTTAGGAAATCACAGCTGTTATTTTTTTTTCTGTGTTCAAATGGGCGGGAATAGAATACGAGGAGTGGTGGTTGGAGAGGAAGATACTAAAAGGATAAATTGAAGGACAGAGGGGGTAAGGGTGAAGATACGAAAGAATTCACATTTGTTTAATTTCAATCGGCTTTTAACTCTGTTTGATATATTTAAAATCAAATTGTCGATACAATATTTTTGTGTTTTTAATGTCGAGTCGGAGAAAATGGAACTGTTCTGTAAATAATAATTGCATTATTTAATTTCTGACATTAACAGCAGGTCGCTTCAGGAATATGTTCAGCAGGGATTTCTGTTTTAAATCTTGAATCTGACACTAGAATAGAAAGTAACATATCGATTTATTTCTAGCCAACTTTTCCTCCCACAAATACAATTAGCGATGTAGTGCAAGTTTCTTGTAAAACTGATAAATTATAATTATCCGATGTATTACCAAAATCATGTTTTCGTAGTATTTTAATTTCAAAGTTTCTCGTTTATAAGCGAATAATAATTTAATTATTTTTAATCATCTCTGGAACTTCCTCGGAGAATTAATATTGTATTGTAGACATGTTTTGAGGTTTTAAAGTTGAAACATCTGTCTTATATGTCGTATGAATCTTGTGTTCTGCAAATAGCAGTAAGTTTTGAACCTTTTTTATAATACGAGGCATTTGATACATGCTAGTAGCATGGTCCATAGCCACGGTGGTCTAGCGGTTAGAACGCTGGCCTTGTAATCCTGGGGGTCTCGGGTTCGATTCCCGGCGGTGCCCGAATTTATAACTTGTGTTGGGCAAGGCCGTCTTCTAGGCAACACGGAGTTTTCCTCCGGGGGCTTCCCTGGTTTCTCCGTGGCATCCCAACAATTACTCCATTCACACACAGAAGAAGGCAATGGCAAACCACTTCTGGATCATCTGCCTAAAAAACATATATGAACAAGTCCCAGTCCGAGAAAAGGATGGAAGGATCCTGTTCATATGGACCTGTCGTCAGACAGAACACTAAAAAAATAAATAATAAATAGTAGCATGGTGTTTGGATTTCACGTACTATAATTCTTTGCGGTTGATATTTGTACCTACGAAACGCGTATCATAATCGTGTTCCACATTTCCGAATGTCTGTGGTAGGCCTAGTTTGATATGCTAGACATTTCGGGGGTTGTTCCTACTGTCATCTTCAGATGCGATTATATTGTTCTGGAAAGTTGCGTGTGACTGTCGGCCAAATGCTGTTTCTCGGAGGACAGAGCTAACTTCTGATTAGAGGGGCCACGTCTCAAGAATAGGATGTAGAAATGTGTTGGTCGATACCAGTTTTGAGACAGTATCTTTGTAGAGCGGATAGACCTGCAGAAATTTTTAAATAAATTGACTAGTACAATACCTCTTGGTCGATAAGTTTAATGAGAGGTCCAGGTGGGGGGGGGGGGGGGGGGGGGAGAGATCATTTATAGAGTATCATAGTTTTTATGGTCCCGTTTAGAAGCTGGATGATTATAGCGCTTCTGCCGAATTTCGTTTTACCATTACCATAATTGTTATTGAAATTCACCGAGGAATGATATATTTTGTATCTTCCTTCTTTCTTTCAACCATTTCGGTCATTTATTCCGTTTATTAATTTCTTTATTTTTTATGCCTGTCCCATCCCTTTCATCCGTCCACGATACGTTCTACGTTACAGAACAGTAATGAAAAATAACTTCAGAAAAATATCAGACGTACTGCGTTTTTCTATAGGTTGCAATAAATCGAATTTCTGAGTAAGTGATAATTCCCTCTGTTACTGTCAGATGTCAGTGTGCCTTTATCTCTGAAGTAACCATCGCCATGAACATTTAAACATTTTTTAAATCCATTTTGTGACGTTACGTATCTAAAAAGAGAAAGTTTTATTTAATTTCGTTATCTCTTGGTGTCAATACGTATTTGTCATCCTCTGTCATGCATGAACTTCGGCAAGAATGTTAGATATTGCAAGATAAGACACACAATGAAAATGAGAGTGAGTTACGAGGGTTTTATTTTTGTGATGACGCAGCAGCGTCAGGACTTTGGTTCGTCTTGAAATGAAATTGAAGTTCGATCGCTTTTGAGGACACTTGTCCTAACCTCCCACGCTCCGTTTCTTCACAGACTTCTCTTATCCTACTTCATTCTTTCGGCTTCGTCTTTTCTTTGTAGAGACCCTTCGTATTTATCAGCTCCGATGTTGCACAGGGCACGTGGAATACAAACGATCCTGGACTGCCCTAGAACCAGTAAACATTGGCGCTAGTTCTAATATAAGACGGCCGGCCATCTTCGGACTCACCGCCTTGAAAACTCGAAACCGTACTGAGTTCTAATAGGTTTTTATTTCGTCTCTGTGATCAGTAGAGGTCGCTGTAGTTTGAGGAAACATCTGAAGGCTGGTCTTTAGCATTGCTATTCCATATTGTAACGACGACTACCACCGTTTATTACACATAGCTGTCATCACTTACAATGACCGTTGATGATTCCTTAGACCATACGCAGAATTTCTTTTTCCATTGCGGTCTGCATTGAGGCTTCTGTATAATTCGACAGCAGTTCATAATGGCGGCGGAGTCTAAATTGGGGGCTAGTACATCTGTACCCAGGTGACCTCAGGAAATGAACGAGTAGACATTTCCCTAATACAGTATTTATTTACGCACGTACGTGGGGGAATGTGCGGTGCCTTTGAATTTTGTATTTGAAGCTGTGCTGTACAACCCATTGAAGTCTCTTAAGCCTGTCTTATTTCAAGCGATTGGTATGAAAATACGGCCCAACTGCAATGCCTACTGTGCATTAACCGACTAAGAGCCAATTGCGGGTTTGATTGTGTACACAGACTTTGTAATAGCATTGTTAACAGTGAGTACAGTCTTGTTCAGAAATGAAGGTGTTGAATAAGGCATAGAATTTAAAAAAAGTAGAGAACTATTACAGTCAGTGGTTTACATGGGTTTGCATTACGAAATTTTACTCATACGAACTTTTATAATGAAGTTTGTCTCGTCTTCGGAACGTGAACTCGCTCTCCGAAAGCTTCTAAACAAAGTCGAACACGTTTCTAGAGACAGTTCGTGAACCGAGTCGCCATTTTATACAAGCGTAATATTATAATTGAAGGTTACGTTCACTGGACGATCGAATAATTACCAAAATATTGTAAATCAACGATTTAATTCCTGAATCAGCCAAACTGGTAGAGTGTAATAACAAAATTATTTAAAAAACACAGCGCAATCTTTTACAAAATGCACACCAAAACAAAGCGTGAAGCGAACTGGCCCTGTATTTACCCTGGATTCATTGATTGAGTGGGCGACTTCGCGTCTTTTCCGATTCATTAGCTCGTGAGCGAAGTGTTTACCTTGTTTCGTTGAATTTCGTTCGGGGACGAAGGAGAATACATTCTGTATCGAGGATGCTGTTTTATGCGCCCTTATCCCGACGGGCTGCACATGGTACACAGTACATAGCAAGCGGCAACTCATCTTGTATTATATATGCTCACTATAAATTACTAGAGCTAGCAGTGTCAGGAAAGTGTGGTGTTGGAAAATGGCTTTTAATTTGCATACAGTAACTGCGTGCCTTACAAGAAGGCAGGCCATTTTCTGGGGTGGTATTCTACTAGAAGGAAGGCCTTTATCTTCCATTCTAGCGGGCTTTTGGTTGGCTGTAGGTGTATAAAATTACCCTTTATTGTATAAGCGACTTTCTTGGCGTCAGTTATATGACCTTCTTCATTTATTAGATCTTGATTTAACGACTATGTATCAAGTGCGTTATGACGTAAAATGGGAATAATTAGCAAGGGTAAAATCGAAAATCTGAGATAAAAACATATTTCAGTGTCACTTTCTTCACTCTGAATCATACTTGAAGTTACTCGGGATTTTATCCACAGGGAGAAGTCGCTGTTTGGCCGTTTGGGCTATGGCGCAGCGTACTTCGAACTAACATTTGTCATTTTTCACTATACAGTGTCCAACATCACTGAAGTGTAACGTTTTTTTACTGTGGTTACACGTAATAGTAGGGTACATATTTTATTATTAGTGATGTGGATTAATATTCCGAGACTGTTATGAGAAATTTTTCAATAATTCACGTTCGTATTCACAGTGACCGCTCGGTCAGACACGTAAGATTTTGCTGATCGAACACTGGGATTGTGGTATTGAATCCCACTCCAGACAGTGATGTATGTTCACTTCTACCCATTTTAGTGATCTTCGGTGTAGACAGAGGCCTTGCGAAGGGTTGAACACTCGCCCAAAGATTCATTCTAAATTTCGTAAAATGTTTTTAAAATCTGGCAGAAATTTGTGCAGGAAAATGCTTAGATTGGGCTGCAACGACGAATATGAAGTTTTAGTAATTTAATTTTATTCCTTTAATTGATTGCCCAGATGAAAGCCAATTAAAGTGTTTATAAAAAGAAGAGAAACGCGTAGCGTTTGATGATAAGCTCTTCGGGCTTCGTACGTATTTGTACACATTTATCACAATCAGTTTCGTTAACCTTGTTTTATTATTTCCTTCGTTAACAAAGTTTGTATTCAGTTTCTAGACATTAATTTCGCAAAAGATACTACCAAGATTCATGTACGCCTTATAGGGAAGGTTTCTTGAAGAATGTTTCTTAAACTCCCCTGGAGTTCCAATTAGGACTGCAGATTCCTCGAGAAGTAAAACTTGTAATTTTGCCTATCTTACGGAAGTAAGAGACGAGTTGTGATTGAAGTGAGTGTTTTGTTAAAGACCTTATCTGCTAGTTATGCCCTTGAAGGCACAGTGTCTCGTGGATAACTGAAGTCGTGTCGTCTAATTACGAAGATATAATAGCTTCATTAACAAGCCTTATTAAAAAAGTTTTGAAATCAAAGCCTTTATATAACACTGTGCCCAGCGCTCTTTTTGTTGAAATATTCTCATTTCAACAGAATATTAGTCGGCGCTGGCTTCGTGTAGTCTGCCTTGTGGAAGCTGCTAATAACTTTTTGTATTTGAATGATTTTGTAGGCTACACGTTCTAACAAAATTTATCTCGCGACACCTTTTATTTTATAAGGAGGAGAACTCGCATATTCATTAAAAAAAATTGTTCGACTTTGTCCATTATGATACGTGATAGTTCATTAAGTCAGTAAGTGATGACCGGAGTTTGATTCCATCTTTGTCCATGGGTTCTTTTCCTCCGTCATCGCATTTAGCCCGGTTCTGTAGGACATTCAGCCTATCCAATGAAGTATTTATATACTTTTATGTATTATTTAATGTCGCTGTCATTAGCTCTTTGAATTACGCGTGTCTTTTAAGAAGGTGCAAATCAGCTGGGGCTTGTAGGCGTGGTAAAGACTACAAATTATTAAGTTTCTTTTATAATTGTCATCATCTCTCTTACGTTTTCCCTCTCATTGTAAAGTAAAGTTTATGTCAGAACCCATATTAGTTATGCTGCTTCTAACATTTAAGTCATGATTTTAAAAATCACTAAAATAGAAAAGTCTTTCATTTTCCCTGTATCACGCGATGTATTTTTTTAAAAAAAAACGATATTGAATAGAGCCAAACATCCGTACCTGGCTAAATATTGTCCATACGTCTCGTTTGAATTACGCAGTGTTATTATTGCAAGCATCAGTTTTGCTATAATTTCTGTGATATATATATATAACGTGTTTATTTTACTTTAACTGTAAACAAACAGATCATGAAATGTCAGCCAATCTTTCTATGTAGCCCAATATGAACAGATCGGGTAGTTTGAAATGTTATATGCGAAGGCTTAAGTCTTATTATGAACTTAACATTTTCATCGATGGGTAGATAGATCACTGTTTCAACTCCATTCTGAACGTTTTACCTCTTAACATATAAACTAAATGAAATCCAAACCAGCACAGTCTCACTAGAAGGGTTTATACTTTCTCACTCGGAAAACGATTTCCCTACTTTTATGTTATCCAAACATATTATCGTATTCACGGACCTCCTGTTTGCATTGGACTTCTTCTGAATCAGTTGAATGCAGTCTCTACTGTCTCATTTTATTTATCTAAGATTCACAAATAAAGTCTTAAGTAATAAAATTGTAGTGCTTTTCCTACCCTGACGTGTCCGTGCTCAGAATGGGTCAGAAATCTTAACCAAACAACCATTATCCATGGAAGTTAATTGCTTTTATTCGAACTGAATAATTCTTAATCGTCTTCACAAAATTCTGCCAATGAACTGTTTCATACTCCAGTCGAATTCATTCTCCATCTTAATATTATATTTTTATCGGATACGCAAATATAATATTGCTTCTAAAGTGTAAATAAAATGCACTGGTGTTTTTGCCTTTATATATGTTAGATTATGGCTCAATAATTACAGCTCTGTTCTGCTCCAAGGGTATCGATTAGTGAAGGGAGGTACAGACGCATTTGTTTTACTTCAAGTGGTTTAGACTTGAGTCCATAACCTTAACATTTCACTGGTATCATTTGAAGCCCCGTGCTATGACGTGACTATTCTGACGTAGCAGTTGGACGGGTTGTCGAAGTTTGAAATTCCAGGCGGTAGGACACTTTCATTTTTCGATTATGTCGGTGATGTGAATGATCCAGGCGACTGTGAAAAAGTTTTGTAAAAGATGTTTTTGAATAAACAGACGCTGCGGTTACGATAGTAACTGGCAGTGTGATGAAAGAATTCTGGAATATTGCACCTTGTAGTCTCGTAGAATTTGACTAACTTTTTAAAGGTATGTACTACCTTCATTATAGCCATGATGATGGAGGCAGTACGCACCGCCGAAGCGTCTGTCAGCTGCTAGATTTTACACGGTGCAGTGTCCCAGAAGGCTGTCATCTGCAAATAAATATGGTTTCATAACATTACAGCCAAAGTTAAAGGCTGTAATAAGTTTCTTTGGTCTAAGTTTGAATATTTGTACTGAAATATCAGGGAAAGGACAAAGTTAACTCAGAACGCGAACATAAAAATGGTTTGAATAAACCGCCGTGTACCATCGTTAAATAAATGTGTACTGCTACATACAGCATTTGTGATCTATGTAAATTAAGTTTCAAATCATGTAACAACGTAACATATTTATAAATAATTACGTTCAACCGTCTACACAGCAATTAAATTGGTATTATATCTGTTTATCCAATAATTACAGCGACATTTTTGGACAATATATCATATTCTGGCTTCTGTACTGTTTAATACAAATATTAGTGCATAATTAATAATTGATATTTATGTTGCATATACAATGGATTTTTATAATTTTATTTAATTGTTGTGATTAATATAATCCCAGTAGGGATCGGCTTGTCATTACATGAATTGATTGAAGTGTACAGATTGTTAGATAAATTAAATTATATTGTAATTAAAGTGTTTAAGATTAGGGAAAATGTAATCAAGTACAAACGAGTTGGATGGAAGTTGCAATGCCAGTTTTAATATTAAAAGTATTCTTTGTTGGAATTTTGTAGTTGAACTGAGTTAGGTTGTTGACACTCCGTTTCTATGCTACTTTCCTTGTTATAGATTACCGTTTTATGACATATGCTTCACCCGATCACACAAGATGGTGTTTTAAGACATAATATAGTGAACACATTACAGATGTTCGACGCAGCAAAGATTCGGAAGACTTTGTTCCAAATCGCAGGAAATTGAACGTTTTTGAATAAATATGTTTATGTACAGTAAATAACAGATCAGATACTTTGCGAACAATACTTGGAAAGAAAGCGTTTTGGTCGTGCTTATTGATGCGGGTTGAGGAAAACCACGAAAAAATCAGGACGAAAGTTCAACGTAGACTTCGTAACTGTGAACCAGGACTGCCAATGTTATGAGGGAAAATTGAGTAACGTCTTGAAAATTCACCTCAAACTATTTCTCTTTGAAGGTAACATACGCAGATGTAACAGAACAGACAGCAGTTCTTCTGCTGTGGTTGACGTAAACCGACTAAACAAGCTGATTTATTTTGTAATGATACCACAGGAAATTAATTCCTCTTTGTAGTTTCCAAGAACGTGCATTTAGATTTTGACATCCAATTTAATGGAACGCCTACGTATGTTATACTACTGTAATTCGGTCTACAAGAGTCTGTTTTTAGCAGATAAATTAATTCGCAAACAAATATTACAGTGTTTCGTTCTGTAATAAACGGGAGATGAAATATGTTAAATTTAAGGAGGCGTATATTTTTATTACTGAGTGTAGTAAATGTAGTGCAGATGTTATCTCAGGACTGGTTTCAATTAAAGCTGACTTTGGTTAATTAAGTTGTGGAGCGATGCCGCGTGTAAGTAATATGAAGTCAGAAGGATGGCGAAAGGAAGTTGGGAGTGTAAGAGATCCAGTGTGGACATGACAGGTGAAGAACAATGCTCGAGACGAAGTGTGTAAGGTCATATAATGGAAAATGGACTAAGAAGACCGAGAAAGGAAAGGACAGGACAGGGCGTAACAGGATTTTTAAAATGTGTAGCTTGATAAGTTTTATGCATATTTTAAACGAGGGTCCTTGTTAATTAAGCTATTAACAACCAAATTCTCACCCCTGGAAGTGAATTAAAAATTTGCGTCTCTCTGAGTGTACTTCTTCAACTTTAGATTGGAAGAAGGAGCTATGTCGTCATGACCTAGTGATGCAGAGGTTTACGTCAGATGTATCAGACGTCTAAAATAAAATAAAAAATACTTTACAATAGTTTTCTCTTTTAATGCAAAAGAAATTTATTAAATCATGCATATTTACTCATGCAAGGTTTTACTTGTGTGTCTGCTCCTGTCTTTCGTAGTGCCGAACGTTCGTATTTTTTAAATTCTCTACGACTAACTCGGTGATTATAATGACTAGGCTTCGAGCTGGACGACCGGTGTTCGATTCCCAGCAGGGACAGATGTTTATTTTTTCCCCTCGAATCCAGACCGGCTCCGAGGTCCTACCTTGCTGCGAACTTCTGAAGTGAAAATGACATTGACGCCTTTTTGTGTGAGAATTATAGCAGTTTAAATAAATTTTATATGAGAGATCATTATAGTGTATTAATTTTGAAAGGAACATGAAAGGTTTAAATCCATTTTATATCATCTCGTTAAAGTCTCTATAAATAGAAATGTTACGTGTGCTTTTGGTCAGTCCCATATTTTCGTAAGATTTGCTGTCCTTCGAGGAAGTTGGCAAATAAATTGGTGGTAAGTTAACTAAGATAAAATCCTTAAGGACGCTGTAAATATGCCTTTTATTTTATATGTGTCTTATACACAATGAATACAGCGTGGTACTGTAAGAACGTATAAATTGATGAAGGTAGCGGGAACATTAAGCCCCACGCCTACAGCCTGCATCTATGTTGTTAATATCTGCAGAAACTATTTACTCGTACACAAAAGTAAAATTTTAGGGTTATTTTAATCCTTGGTCATAATAAAACGCATTGGATTTAATTACCACTATGCAGGTAACTACTGTGCCACACATTATCACAGTTTTATCCGCGATATTGTTCATTTTTATTTTTCTGCTGAAAAGGAACGCCTTCCTGAAATTAAAGGAGTAGTAAGGTGTTCCAGTAACGTAATGAAATTGGTCTATTCTACCATTTTCACCTTTTAATGGTGCACATATTGGTGTTAACTAAAGGGGTATGTGTAACCGTAACATTGTTTTATACCAGCGTAAAGTTACATGCTTCTAGATGGTTTTCATAGTTCGAGGGATGAAGTTCCGTCAACAGGACGCCCCTGTAAATCGAAACTTTTAACTGGCTATGGCGTTCTAAGTTTTTGTCATTCGTCATACGAACAGAAAATCCAACTTTCTTAAGGGCAATTCCTTATCATATTTCCCAGGGCATAAATTTGACTACGTATATATGGTTCATTGGAAGGTACAGCCCATAATACATGTAGCATGCAGTATCACTTTGTCTTCGCCATCTTAATAGAGTAATCGGCTTTAATATTTGGAATATTCCGTGAATACTTTTGCAGGCAAAAAGTGAAGATCTTACTTATACCGCTTTTGCTTTGAGAAAGTCAAATGAACTGGTGGGGTTAAAGGTGTGGGAGGGCTGTCTTGGATAAATCTTAGTAGCAGGAGCTAAGTAAAACACGAGATCGTCTACTGCTTACGGTCTGCTGACTTAAGTTGTGGAATTAGCTCCTTATGGTCCGTCGGAACGTCTTGTAAGCCGTCCCGTCGTGTTGTGTCTCAACCCTGCTTAATGCCAATAACATTGGGGACGTCGACTCAGGTTTACGCATATTTTACAAGTGCATTCTTTACGCTGTGACGTACCTCCTTTGTTGTATGACCAAATTCTCTGATTTAAAAACTAATCAGCTGATGCCACGTTATTTAGTCAGTTTGTGTACAATTTAAGGTTTCTACGGCTGTGATACGTTGGGTTGTAGTCTTCTGAATTTTGACGCCATGTAGTATTATCCTAACCGACATTCCGGTAAACTTTTTGCCTCCTAACTGAAGATGGGTGCAGCAGGTTCCTACGAAGCATTTTTAACCACGTACAAGACGATGGTGTCCGAATTCAGAACACTTGCCATAACGCAAATTAGTGTTCCGTATTTTCTTAAATTTTGATCAAATCGATATTTGTGTCTATTTAAATTTTTAGAATATAATGACGTGTATATTTTAAACGAAATTTTATACGAATTAACTCCATGGTACAGAGAAGATTTGGAGAAACTATTATTCGTTTAGTTGGTTAAAACAGTTTGATATTTATGAAATCATACGGTCCATTACCGTGCTCACAAAAGCCAACTGGCTGACCCTGTCCCGAGGCGGATGAATCCGTCCCGCATGTAAACACGCTATTTCTTAAAGACCAATTCTCATATTAACATATCTTTCGGTTTATCTACGCATAGGTCTCTTTTCTTTCCAGAAGACAATCTTCTCATACTCGTGGAATCTGACAAAATGTCTTTCTTCAAAGGAATAAAAAATTGTTGTTAAAATATAACGTTCTAAAGAGGTAAAATTAGTTTTTGTCCCTATGATGTGCGTACAGATTTTGAAACTCCTTGCTAATAGCATTGACTACTGAAGAGAGAGCACGAACAGAAAATTAGATGAACGTTGGGGGGAGGAGACGCAGATGTCTCATTGGGTAAATCCAAGATCTAGGCGAGAGACAGTCGTAAAGAACTTGACTGAGCGACTGGCGCACTTAAAACGAGAGTTTTAAGTGCTGCCTCTACGGGCGAACCTACGAAACAGAATAAACGATTACCCATTTAAATTGAGTAAAGACTTCTTGTTGATAACTTAGAACTTGTCACCACAAAAACATCGGTATTCCTCTATAATTACAGTGTTTTGTTAGACAATGCTGAGTTAACTTTGTTAATTGCTTACTGACAGACGTTTGAACGCTGATAACAAACCCATTACCTTAATAGTTCGAGTATTATTAAACCTTCTAGCCTATACGCAGTATACTGGCGTCTGTTAGTGCATCCACCATAATTGGAAGGTTAGAAATAGCTTGTTTTGGAAATGTCTCAACTTCCGAATATCATCGTGTTACATCCCACTTTTGTTTTCGAAGATTGCTGTTTTCTGGGTTGTAGCGCCATGTAGTCTGGTAGAAGTTTACCAACGTTTCAGAGGTCCTTGCCGCCGCCATCATCAGGGTGCTACAACCCAGAAGACAGCCATCTTCGGACTCACCGCCGTGGAAACTTCAGATTCCTTTGATTTGTATAAAAGTACAATACGTTCCAAAAGTCACGCATCCTGAAGATTAAAGATAAATATTTGAATGCACTTTTAAACCAAAATCTGTGTTTGTTTGTTTTTTTGGAATTTTTGCTGAAAAGACTGGAACGTAATGGAAAAAGTTCTTTCTCATCTCTAAAACAAGTTATATTTTCATGAACTACAAAAAAAAGAATTTATGGTTGCTTATTTTAGTGGTACTGCAGTAAGAAACAGTAGAAATGCAATTAAAACTTTAGCGTTTGTAGTTGGTGAACCTGCGTATCAGTCTCCGTCCTTAAGGGACCAAAAGTCGTGCAGGTTTTTGGAGAGCGAAATGTGTGACCTTGAACTTTTTAGTCACTTCCGCTGACGGTCGTCTCTGTCAAACATTCGCACGACAGTGTTCTAACACCATCCAAAAATATGAAACAAAAGACTGAGCACTCTCATTTGCTTTCTTCAGCTTGAAAAAATGAAGAACTGAAAGTTGGTTTTGATTCCACTGTAAATCCGGTAAAATGGCTGAACATGACAATGGATGGATAAACAGATATGGCTCTCCATTATGTGTTCAGTATTTCGTGCTAATAACGCATAATAACCTGTTTTATTTAAAGCGAAAGTATCGAATGGCATGCCATTTTTAATTTCGTGTTGAACCATTAGCGCTTTGTAGCGTCGAAAGTGGTCTCACACAATTTGTTGCTTATAAACTGCAGAAATACCTCGGTTTATTGGAAGACGATACAGGTGTCAGCAGTGTTATAATAACTTCTAATTGATAGTTCTACAATATCCCGAAGCGCGGCGCTACTAAACAAGCTAACTGGCGAAGTTCGTTCAAGTTTCTTCATGATATATGCATAGTCTAGTCAGTGGAGGAAAAGCTGTGTGATATATTATTGTTACATTTTATAATTAGGTTAAAGAAGTTTCTTTACTTTACATTTAAAATGTTACTTTGCACTGTAAGACTTCTGCGTCTGACGAAGATAAATGTAAGACGGAACAGAAAGAAATATATTCAGTGATATTTCTTGCCGTTATTTAACGTGTACGCATTAAAGCTATGTATTTTCCTCAAATACTGGTAATAAATTTATACTTTTTGACGAAAATACATTTCTTAAACATGAGATAGCTTTCTAGAAATATGCTGTGTACAGGTCTGTAAACTGTTTAAATCGGTTTTTGCTTTATGTTTCAGGGACCAGAGGAAAGATGTTTCCATTTTAGACACATTTTACTAAGCTTATGCAGTCATGGAGACATGCTGGTAGTCATATCGATTAATGTGCCCCAACCGAAATGTATCGATATATTAGGTCGTTTCTACGTGGCATCGATGACAAAAAGCTTTTGTCAGGAGTTAGTGTAAATTGAGTTCTCATTCAGCACTTCGGCGCCACCTGTTTGACACCTGTTTCTGGGCGACTTGATAATACATGTAAATTTCATGACGCTTTAATGCAACAGAACACTGTGTCATTTATTCTTACTTTCTGTGAGCTGACCGACCACGAATTGCATGTTATTAAGGTTTTCGTCTGGGTAATTTTATGTTGCAGGTTGGAACGCCAGATAGTATGGCGGAGAGCATGCTGCCATCTGTAGTCGATCCGAGGGACTACGACCATATTCGATTTATGCAAATGAATGGCGGTACGGGTAACAACTTCGAAGAAACCATCCACAGGGTGAGAAAGGGTTCCATATTTACTTCTTCGCTGAATGATAAAGTGTGGACTGAATTGAAATGTTTCAGGACAGGGCCTTTTGGCGGAATTATAGACGCGTTAGTGTCCCTCGTGTTACCGTACAGCATGGGTAACGTCTTGACCAGATCAGGGAATTTCAGCATCTTGAAAATAACTCTGATACTCTGTTAACTGTTTCATTTATGAAATGTAATTATGGGGGAATCACCACAACGCTTTCGCAAAACTGTCATTACCGTATCCAGACCTGCCCTGAACTTTTTGTGGGTCCCGGAATGTCGTCTTAGTACGTCATAACATAACAGCGTGTTCCTGCACAGTCTTTTGACTTACGACTGTGTCTGATTTCAGTGGTCAGTGTCAGGTAGTGTCTGGGGTAATACAATGAAAGATTCACTTTTTTAGTAGCTGTAGTTGAGAAATGATCAAATGATGTGCTGTTATACGAGTGAAAATCTATGGTTTACTGCGCATGCGCATAAATATTCAGCTTATTGGCTCGCATTTGATAGCGTTGTCGATTTACTATTCTCTTTTCCACCAGCTCCATGCTTCCCTTTCTAGCAGTCCCTTGACAAAAGCCGTTGTTCTCGGATGTTGTCGAGACTAGTAAGGGCTTGTATTCAATACACTGAAAAGGGACGCTGTTCTGTGATAGAAGAGGGAAAATTCCGTTATTAATCCTGTTTTATGTCGTCCTGAACATTCCAGCGGGTAGCGATTTCATCTACACATCCTTTTTTTTCCACTCAATGGTCAAATTGGCCCAGACCAACGTAAGCACGGGATACGTGACGTATCTGTGATACTTCGGTACATTCGTAAACCGTAGATGTAATATCGTAATAATTTTACATAAAACTGTATCTCATATTTATGGATGCCGTGTTATTCTGGGTGACTGAACAGGAAACTTATATTTTGCATCGCGTGTTTTATATTTAATTGCTTTGTTATCTGTTTATTCTTATTTTTTCTATACTGATGAAAGATGAACAGTCTTATTTTGTCTTGCAGTTGTTTAGTTGAGTAGATTCTTCTTTGTTTGTCTGAATCTGTGTTGCAGATGTGTAATAAAACCAGTTGCTTGAAGGGGACACTCGGTTTTACGTAAGGGATTTCCATTTGTTTTTGTTAAACGACTTTAATTTCTAGCCGCGTCTTCGTAGAAACTGTTAATCTGTCTAATGAAAGACGAAATCTATTTTGACTTTCGATTGCCGTATCTTTGGTGAAAGTACGCCTATTTTCCAAGTATTCTGTTGGCTCCCCATGGTAACTCAATCTGATTGAACGAAGAACACACTCGATTTTCTGCTTGGGATTTGCGTTTGTTTGAAATCTGATACTGCATGTGTAGTTTTTTGCGATTTGTACGTAGGATCTCCATGACAGCTGTTATTCTAACTTTGCGTGTGGATGATGTCATAATTTTAGGAAATAAGAATTGTACTATTTATTCAAAACGCATTTTACCTCAATAAGTGAACCACGTGAATATAATAAAATATTATTTATCAATAAAACGAAGTCATAAATTACAAACAGAACGTTCACGTAAAGCAGAACTGAAACCTGAGACTGATGTTTTCAGCCAGGACTTTTTTCTCTACCGTTACAGATGTTTTTACCCTTTTCAGACTTGATAAAGGTACAAATTCATGGCGTCAATGCGTCTCTTAGCAACCCCTGTTCAAGGGGTTCTTGGTGTAACATTACCAGAACAACTGAATGCCAAAAATAACAAGTGTGTGTTTTATCCATAATACAAGTTAGACCGTACAAACACAAGTAAGGGAATTTTGCCTCGACTTTCCCATTTCAGGATAACAGAAAACCCTTTACGTAACGTAAACCTAGCCTTAAAATCAGTTACACAACCAAAGCCAAGAGCAACCTTATTATTTATTTATTTATTTAGTGTTCTGTCTGACGACAGGTCCATATGAACAGGATCCTTCCATCCTTTTCTCGGACTGGGACCTGTTCATATACGTTCTTGGCAGATGATCCAGAAGCGGTTTGCCATTGCCTTCTTCTGTGTGTGAATGGAGTAATTGTTGGGATGCCACGGAGAAACCGGGGAAGCCCCCGGAGGAAAACTCCGTGTTGCCTAGACCACGGCCTTGCCCAACACAAGTTATAAATTCGGGCACCGCCGGGAATCGAACCCGAGACCCCAGGATTACAAGGCCAGCGTTCTAACCGCTAGACCACCGTGGCTATAACCTTATTATACAGTGCATTAATGACTCCTATGTTTTAACAAACTAAGACATGAGTAATGTCTGTACTCATTATACTAAGTATCCATAATACCAGCTTAAAAACATAAACATTACGTACCTTCCTCCACCAGAGAACTGAGAGAGATCGCTGTGTTTATTGAGGGAATTAATTTTTTGTTATCTTTTCAGGGTGTTTTGACATGTAGACAAGATTTGAGCTGTTTTAGATTGTATTCTCAGTACTGTACAGCTGCTGCGAAACTTTGTAACGTTTGGCAAAGCTGGGCGTTTGCTTTCCAGAGCTAAAATTTATAGGTCGTGCCATGTGATGGATCTCTCAGCCCGTAGTAATCTTCTGCAATCTAATTAAAGGGGGCTGAAATGATGTTAACCTATCATTGCTTTGTTTGTTTGTTTGTTTCAGCTTAAAGTCCAGGAAGTGCTAAAGAAACGAGAGAGATTTCACAAGGAACACGAAGAGGTAGGTAATGCAGTGTGCTAACTAATCATTAGCCCTCTAAAGCCCAGTAGTAGCTATATTTCCAACCTGCTTTTAACATAGGAACTCGTCATTTTGATGGGTTCCGTGTGCTTCTCACTTCAAACAGGGATTGTTTCGTTAAACAGCTTTAACCAGTTGAACGTTGTCATGGAAATGTGTTTTCTTTGAGGTACGGACTGAATTCGCTAGTATTATTTAAATAATAAATAGCATGTTATACGGTAAAGCTGTTCTTGTATCGAACTGAGTAGATTTCTAGTGGCATTTTTGATTTACTTATTACCAGGACGTGACGCTGACCACTCACCACCACATACTGTCGAGGTTAAGAATGAGTAGGAGCTATACCACCTCTCCCCCCAAGCGCGAACATGACGTACAGTGGGACAGCTTTAATTTTAATTAGCCCTGGTTAAAAACCCATGACAAAAGAAGTTGACTCCTAAATTTTGTGGAGTTCTAGGCCACGTGAGATAAGATTCTTAAAAGCTGACACCCTCCTTGTGATGTTAGCGTTCACTAAGTCTGTACGTAGCAAGAAATTTAATATACAGCTTGGTATTTGCTTTCTGTTTAACATAAGGAAGTAATTTTCTGAGGTTTCTGTGCCCCCATGTCCGTTTATTTCTATCGTAGTTTTGATTATCTCTTCTTTTTTTCTGATCCCTCAGCGCTCCGGCATCCCCAGACACAGACCATATAAACTGTTTTATGGGGCGTGGGGTCAGTCGTACCCCAAAGATGTTGACCTCTCACACCATATCTTTCTTCATCCCTCTGTTCTTCTCTCCTGGATCTTCTCCCATTTAATTCCCCGTACGCAAATAATCATAAACCACGCAGTGCTGAGCCTATGAGTAAGGTTCTTTTACTACCAGACCTCCAAGACCCCTGCGTAACTGCATACTTTTGTATTTGAAACGAACACCATGAAGGATAAATTACTTTTTATTGTTCGTGTGATCACACTGTCTACCAAGTAATGAGTTTATTAGGGAAGTCAGAATACCTTGTCTTCTTCTCCAGAACACCAACCTTACAGTAGGGAAATTTCCTTCTGCGTATTGAAGAATCTTTTGTATAAAGTAACTTCTGTGTATCATATTCGACACTACTGAAATTTTATTTTGGTTCGTATTGGTTCAGTAGAAACCATGTAGAAGTACAGTTTATGCCCTGAAGACGGAAGCAGTAAATGCCACCGAAACGATAATAACCATCTCAACGCATGTGTGTTTGTAAATGGTTTTCAGTGGTCAGCATTACTGGAAGCTGAATGTGGCAAATGGGACTTGCTGTCTTCTATGTGGCTGTAAAGCTGTTGAAGCGTGGGACTAAATGATTGACCAATCATCTCCTTCTTTTGTCGAGGTTAAGAATACGTGGAGCTGTAGGTCCATTCTCCCAATTCGTCGTCAGGGCTTGTAAAGTTCTTTCATGATTCGGAATGGTGTTAAACATTTACGATTAAAGTACCAGACAGTATTGAGTTGCGTGATTATGATGCAATTTTTTTGTTTGATTTATTTGTGGGAAGATATTCATGCTTTATATTCAGATAAATGTAATAACATGTTGCGGTAACAGTTGAATTGTCAAAATAAAAGAAAAAATCAGCCTTAGACGTACGCTTATAGATCAAAAAACGTTGTAACAAGTTTGCTCGGAAAATCTCCACATGAAAACACAATTCAGATATAGAAGACCGAGAAAAGTAAAAGTTACCAGATTAGACGAGGGAGAGGTATAATAAAATCCTGGTCCTGATCCGGTTTTGCCAACGTGACGTCATTTTAGACGAAAGCGTACTATTAATGAAAGTTCGTGACAGAGT
This sequence comes from Zootermopsis nevadensis, assembly GCF_977971745.1. Taxonomy (NCBI): domain Eukaryota; kingdom Metazoa; phylum Arthropoda; class Insecta; order Blattodea; family Termopsidae; genus Zootermopsis; species Zootermopsis nevadensis. The sequence goes on along the minus strand of NW_028259144.1, from coordinate 6,549,390 downwards.
GACGCGTCTCTCCTCCCCTCAATACCCCTTCCGCCCCTTCCAAGAGTTTCTTATCACTCCAAGTGTTACATCATTTATGGATGACCTTATAAGTTCAGAAAATGCTTGATGGAAGAAAAAGTAAAGACTTTATGTTATACTGCAGAAACTCCTACCTGCTGTTTACGTGTTCAGAAAATAATTAGAAATTAAAATTGCTATTTTAAAGGTCCCTGTTTAGTAGCTACTTGCTTATCACAAGGCACTGAAAAATACCTAGTTTCAAGAATTTAAACGTATAATCAGATTTTCTAAATACATTATTTGCGACTTTTATATCTTTTACTTTCAAATACCAGTACTAAAACGTGAAAAGTTCAGGTCTCTTCTGTCTTCTGGATTTCATTGTCGTGTAATCTGGTACTTGATGACTACATAATCGCCGTGATGATGGATATTCACCTTTTGCTTTGATTTTAAAACAAACTAATCACATGCGAAATTTGGTATGTGTAAGACACAGGCTCAAAAATTGTGTTTGAATATTGTATATAAGTAAACAGTGCGTGCTAAATTTGAGGTTATGTCAGATAATTTGACGTAGATAGAATTTGTACTTGGTATGCAGATCTTACCAGGAAATAAAATATATTACCACCATCGCAGAGCAGGTTAACTTTCTCCGCGAGAAGATACTTCAGTGGAGTGAAATGCAACCTTCAGCGTGTATTCGTGACTCTGCAGCTTTCGGGGGATTCACCGTGAGGGGACATTGTGTAGGGAGACAGAGGGAGATAGCAACATTCTTCGCTTAGGGTCTCACAATAAAAGTTTTAGTGTCACCTCACCAGTGGTTTTTATAGCTCCTTTGGGAATGCCACCATATTCCTCCACCCCGAGGCCACAAACAGCAGCCATGGCGCTGAACGTCACCAGAGGGCTTCACCCCACAATGAAAATTAAACCTCATTGATGTTAGCAGCTCCTGTTTAAAAAATCCGTCACGTCAGTTGCAAACGGGAAATGTGAAAAAGATTAGTTCACAACTAAGTGGAACAAGGCCGTCTGGAGTAGTTATTTAGCTGATCTGGAAAATTTGTTAATAATATTCATTAGAAGACGGGCAGGGTTTTTTTAAAAAAAAATCAAAAGACCATAGCTGCTAAGTGAAGTGACGCATTCCAAGAAAACATTGAAACAAATGACGATTGCGCGTTAATGTATTTGAATGGTATAAAAAATAATAGTGTATTATGTAAATATTATTCACCTCCCACAATGAAATTTCTGAACAGAATGCGACTATTGACGATAAATTATTACACTTGGCACTGACGGGACAGTGAGGCATCACGCAACACCACGAAATGTTTTTATAAACAATATAATTTCAGACTTGTACTTTCGTTAAATTAATTTTAGAATCTTATCTTTCACGCAGTATTAATATCAGTACTACAAGTGTGTAAAAATATTTCTGTTTAATGACACGTAAAGTTTGTAAATTGCATCTAATGAAAGAAGTAAGGTCCCATGATGACATTCTAGGTGTCGAAACATGTAGCCTTTTTAAATATTTACGTTTTCCCATGCACGCGATAACTGTTGTCTGTTGCTGAATCAAACATGTAACGGTAATACTTTACAAAAATACAAATGAATAATATGTAGTCCTCTCCATATATTATTAGGGCGATTAAATTTAAGAGGGGACATGTGTAGCATTCATGGGAGAAACAAGAAATGCACGCAACATTTTAGTCGGAAAGCATGAAGGGAAGCACTTTTTTTTAAAACCTAGGCACAGTGGGAACACGGCTATTAACAGTCGGGTTTTAGACAAGACTGGTAATTTATTGACCAGATGGCCTACTGTTAGCTTCTCAACAAGGTCTGTGGTCCATGGATAATGATGTGCATAACTGAAGCAGGAAATTAACAGCCACAAGTTAGTAGTAATTCTTGTTTTAGGTCTTTGAGGAAGGAATTCTGCTACTTTGACATTCTCAGACGCTGCAGTGCAAAAAAAGCGTGAACGTATTATTTTGCCTTATTTCGTCTCCCCTCGTCCATTATCGTCTAAAAAGATACGGGTTTTCGGCAGCGCAATGTCGTGATATTTGTCATTCCTTTCGATTAGATTTTCGATACTCTCGGAAGACTGAGACGATACAGGAAAAGAAAAAATCTCAACATATATTTCTGCTCGTTTTCTTCCAACAGAATTCCTCCCTTGATCTTCGCTCTGGTCGAAATTATTCTCGACTTGTATCTCTTTTTTACCTCCTTGATGCGTCATTACGTTTACTTTACGTCTTCGTCTGTGTGTCCTATCGGAAAGGCATCCTGAATTGTCTAATCACAAAGATACAAAAATGGCGTAAATTTAAATAGTGGAATATAATACATTTTAATTGTGATATTGTAACTTTGAAGGAAAAGGGTAGAGCTAAAGTTCATTAACCCTTTGAAAGCGAAGATGATTTAAATAATGTTTAAGTGTTCAGTTCCTTTCTCAAAGAAAACACGATAGGTCTTCATTACAAAGATCAGTTTGTAAAAATTTGCTATTATTCTGATTATTATGTAAAATCCATACATAAAATCTGTGTGCAAAATGCAGAATTATTGAATTTTAAAGTAGGTGGTATGTATAGTTCCAACTTTGATTTAAGAAGAATATCTAATTGACAGGAATGAGGTTAGGTATGGATGCCATTCATTCTCGAAAACTGAGTAAGAATGTTTTTATTGGTTATGAATTATATTTCACCTACAGATGAACAGTTCAATAGTAAAATTAATATTAACATGGACAAAACTAATGACTGTGATTCACTATTTTATATTGTGTGTGCAAATAATTACTATGAAGTATAAGTTAGACGTCTTATGTGGTGCAAATTTCTATTTGTAAAGGAGATAAAATACTGAAAATAACTAATGATGCATTTAACATATGGAAATGAGGACAATGCCTTACTCTGTATGTAGAAAATTTAGGAGAACTGGATATATCTATAATATTTTATGTTTTAATAGTTTTTGAGGTTATTTCTCTAGATCTTTTTATTGCCAAGATATGGAACAGAAATGCCAAGGTTCAAAACCTCTCGCGTAACTTCCTGTGATTAATGTAGACGGGCTACTGCGTAGTTCTGCTAAAAGTAATGAGGGCTTTCAGTTCATCGTGTTGCAATTACAAAAACTCTGAATTTCATGACTTTCTGTAGTACTGCCATTCATTATAAATAAATTTTACCTCTTCCTAGATATTGCGTGATATTCGACAAGGGTTGTTACAGATTGGAAGAGAAGGACTAAGGACAGCTTTGTCTGGGGGTGAGTACTGAACTCCATTTCTACAAATTTACACAATTATTTTCGTACCTCTGTAAGGATTATTACTTTCGTTATCGTATGGGTCAAAGTTGATGATATATATATTCAGATGAAAAATAAGGATCAAAGTTACACTAAAGTAACATTTATGACAGGAAGATTATTTATTTTATTGTTGCATCATTCCACCTTTCGGAAGGTGCGTATGGAAGTCCAGGTTCAAATCTCAGCCCAGAGTCAACTCCCCTGATGGTTCCCCATGATTTATCTCGAGTCCTTTCTGGAAAATCCTGGGATAGTACTGTACCTTAAAATACATTATAGTAACCTCTACATTCTTTCCAATTTATTATTCGGTTCTTAATGTTGGCAAAAGTTTAACCTTAGCTTCCTTCCGCTTTGTGTTTTCGTCAAGAAAGGTCGCTGAAATTTCTGTACGAAGTTTGAAGTTAAAGTTAATAAAGCGATAGTCCACTGTATTTGGACATACACCCATTCAAGGAACATTTTGGTCCTCCGGGCCAGATATGAACCAGCGACCTATGGATATCCAAAATGTTTTGCCAACATTAAAAACCAAACAAATACTACCTTAGGACATCATGCAGTCTGTGTATGCAGTAGATAAATGATAATAAATTAACCAATAGCAGTGTACTTATTGCCTGCAGATGACACGTACATGTATGATGACGATGCCCGCTGTTCTGGCATTGGACCCCATTGGTATGATGAACCCCCGTACGAAAGTGATCCCGAAGACTTCTTGATGGGCACCAACGCAGGTCACCCAGTTCCAATAAGCTCCATTCAGAATGGCAGGTTTGTTTTATGTGTCAGTTCTTGAATGTTATTTTGGTTATGTAGATGCTAACATTTATTTAAAACTTACAAATGTATACACACAGGATACTTAATCTTAGCCAACACGTAACAGCGATTATATCTGCATTATGTCTTACGCATCCAGGTATGGTATTTGACCATTCTGCCTGGGGTATGGGACCATCTGTTGGGCAGAATTTTCAGTTTACCCTCAGATGAGATTGAAAATAATTATGTCTAGCACATACTGCTTAATGTAGGGTAAATGAAGAAATATTATAGAGATTCAAGGATGTATACAAAATGTTATTCAGTAAGTTTCTGGATCGAAGTGTATGCAATAATCCATTATAAATGGAGTATCTGTAATACACTTATGGATTGTGTTTGTTTTCACATCACTAAGCCTAGTTAGACGAATCAAAACAATCCGTACTTTCTCTCTCTACAAGACTACAAAGTGCAACAACCCAGAGGACAGCCCACTTCATGCCCGTTGCCATGAGAACCTGAATTCTCACTTTTTTACTTTCTGTTTTAACTTAGGGTTTGCTTCACTTTGGACTTGAGGACAGAGCCTCGGGGTGAGGGAGTGATTTCTCTTCGGACAGCCGGCGACATCTCCATCCCACGAGACCCTTCGATTAACGGGTCGGGAGCCTGGCTTCACCACGCCCACGGAATTGGAATAACAAGAGGGTCCTCTCTTACACCTCGAGGTTCTGCTCGCAGGGGTCTCCTCGTGCCCCAGTCTGGTCCATACCCTGCAACCATCATTCCGCTGGGTGGCGGAAGCGGACCACACATGAGAGATGCACAAGGTGACAGGGAAAGTGGAGACTATGCAAGCTCGGATGTCCAGAGTATAGGTCTGTTGGAATAAAACATAATTCAGAAAAATCTTTAAATGAGAATAAGATTAATTGACAGTTGAGCTACGTCGTGTATGTAGAAGGTTGAACGCACAGAATCTTTCTAAAAAGATGTTTCAGTTGCACAGTTACCTAACTACATAGCAAACTTCGCTGTGTTTGAGAGAATACGCTACAGTTTACAAAGATAATCCGTACACTTCTTAAAAACTGCAACAAAAAATTTCAGTGGCAATGATCAGCATCAGTGAAGAAACTCTAGCTGAAATTGTGTGAAATTTTTGACGTAGGCTGCAGACGGTCTTGGACATTGATGTCGCACGTACTAAAAATGATTTTACACAATTGTCGGTCTCCCAGGACTACTGAGCTAAGACATATCAAATACTGTGATGGTCGCTATGTAATTATTTAATTTTTTTAAAATTCAAACTGGAGCGTCTTCTTAGAAAAATTCTCTTCTTTACGCTGGACCTCAAAGCAGTTTTTCTTCTTGGTCTCTGAAGTCCAGTCAAGTGAAAATTAGCTAGATTTTAGCGTGAAAAGTGATACCGAGCACGTTAGCTCATGGTAACATGTCCTTTGTTTGGAAAGAATGATGTTAAGATCATAACTGGTAAATCAGACATTATTTTGTGGGTTTCTTTGGATTTCCACAGTGTTCCCAGGAGAATTATCAGGTAATCCCTTACAAACAGACCATATTCACATTGTCAATACCAAATTTCATTAAAATCCGTATCATTCCAGAGACATGTGGACCCATCCTCCATTATGTGATAATTTCAAGCGCTTTGTGCAATTAACAAATAAAAATATAAATAAAATAATTTGAATTTTAAATGTGACACAAATATAAAAAATTCTGTGAAGGGCCACAATTAGTCATGAACATGGAGAAATAGTCACTTTGTGTGCCTCATAGCTACATTAATATGTGTATTGGAATATCAAGATCTCATTTCCACTTAATTTTCAATTCATGTCTAAGTGAATTGAGACTTCAGTTCATGTGCTTCTTAACCTGTCTGTGGAATTCATTGTTTTGTCTCTTTTTCTTCTAGGATCGCGTCTGTCCACCATGTCAATTGACACAAGCAAATCAGAACAACTGGAAGGACACTGCATCTCATCACCCGCGTATCTGTCAGCACACGGAGGCAAAGGACGACCGTTCCGAAAACTAGTAGCATACACGGTAAATATTTGCAAGGTTCTGATAAAAGATGACGTAATTCTTGACTTCATAATAATAGGGATAGTCTGTTTTTCTGTAACAGTGAATTTTAGATATTCCTAAATGGTTTACGTAGGTTACAGAACGTAAAAATTATACAAATTAACTATTTCTGTGTTGTTTCTAGCAGTTTAACTTTCCACGTCTTCATTACTGTTACAAATAACAGTATATTGGAAATTGTTTCTGTTGCGCTCAGAGCCGCCATGTTCCTCTTGTGTTGCAGAGCCGGAGTAGTGCAAGTGAGGAAGGTCTGTCACCGAGTCAGAGTTCCGACTATGAAGATCAGGAGGATTTTGAATCAATTAAACAGCCCAACACAACACACGGCGTAAGTCTCGAAGAGTGAGAGACATTCTAAAAGGAAATTGTATCCCAGGTGTAAAGCAGATGAGAGATGACGATGACCATTCATTCACCTCATCTGATGCTGAGATTAAGATTGAATGGAGCTATACCTCCCTTCCCCAGTGTCTCTTCACGACGCTGAACTTAATAAGCGTCAAGGGAATTTTACCTTTAATGTAGCCATAGTGATGTATAAAATGGGATTCTTGCCAGTACGAAAGTCAGTGATAGTTTTACGTTTGGAATCATGAACTTGGGGACAGGTGAATAAGATGATATGTTTGGACCAAATTTGATTTTGTTTATTGGAATTGCAAAATATGTATGATATCTTGCTGTCTGAAGTCTGGCAGACAAAAAACCTTACAGATGTAGTGGTTAAACCACTTTTATTTTGAAGAGTTGTTGATCTTGCAGGCTGGCGAGTCTGGTGGTTGTAGAACCGGTGTGTCACTAGTGGGTCGTATGCGTGGGTTGAGGCAAGATGTCCAGAAGAAGATATGTCAGTTGCGTGCATCCGGACCAAATCCTACTCCACCCGCACCGGCTCCATCTCTGGCAGACGGCAGTGAACGAAGAGGCGAAGTATTGCCTTCGGCTAGCTCTGTTGAGAGTTTGCCTAGTGGCTCTGGGTCTAGTGAGTATCCATACTGTTTTCATTAGGTTTTGTAAGGCAAATTCGTCTGTGACAGAGTTATTCAGACTGTGGATTCCTCCGTCGGTAAGTTTGCTGTGTTACGTCACTGTTTTGCAGACACTGGCTGTATTTGACCTTGAAAGAGTGAATTCATATGTTCCGTATTGTGATGCATAGAGTACGGATGGTAGGCGAAGACTAACAGCCAACTTTTCTACCATTTACATCCCTATTATTGTAATCTCTTTACTCAGTTATTTTAAGCTGTTTATGCTTTCATCATCAGGGCCGTCAGATGAAGCTAATCTAAATTCCTGGATCCAGTGGACCCAACAGATGAGGTTTTATGCTTTTACCTGGTGACAGAAGTAGAGCTGTCTTCCGGAAGATGTTTAATTTTAACCAGTAGACGATGGAAAATTTCCAAGAACATGTATCAATTTAATGTTTCCTTTTTGTTTTAAGGCACTCAGGCTCTTGTTCCTACAGCTGGAAGTAACCACAGTTCCTTATCTGCAGAAGACCGCGACTCAAGTCCTGTTACCGTTCCTGTTCCCACTACAATTGTAGGTCCAATTATTGGAAAAGCCCGGGCCATTGTTGACTACACGCCAAGTCCATATGATAAGGATGCTCTTAAATTCAAGGTGAGAAAAAATTCTTTGCAGTAAGTACATCAGCATAAAAAATTAAAGCAATGAAAGTTTCTCGTATTTAAGTGAATGCGCACGTCTCGTGTTCTGTGTGATGTTGCGTAGAGCTTTAACGTGGATTTATCGAAGATATTGTTTCATTGTTGCAGTATGTTCTGATGATGTGTGTTTGTAATGAAATGAAAGGAAGAAGTTGGTATGTCGTGTCTTGTGAATAGTTCCACGTCATGGGAGTATATGGGACTCCCTCGATACTCATTTGGGTGGGAGGACAGACAAATCGCAATGCCAGGTTTGATGTAGCAAAGAGAGAAGTCTGACTCTTGCCAAGAATTAGACCCCAGTCATTCCTCTCATAGTCAGCCACTTTAAAAACTAAGTTATGTTTGCTTATGTGTATGGAATATTAACCTTTAATATACACGAGCTTGGGATTTGAACACCCAACTGTATATCCGCATAGTTTTTATGTTTAAAGGAGCCTGAATTACTGAATGTCCTCTATTTTAAGATATCATTAAGCGAGTGATCCATGTACGAGTCTGACTTGCGAGTCTGGCTCAGCGAGCTTGATTCATGAGCCGGGCTCGGATATATTTCACCACACATGCATAGCAGACTCGGCTCGTGACACCCCACCCACAGACGAGTCTGGCCCGATGGAACCCGAGCCAAGCCGGACTCGCAAGCCAGACTCGTACGTGGATGGGCTGCTTTAGATGTAAGATGCATCCTTGATTTAGTAACAGGTTTCCAGTAAAAAAGACACTATATCGATTCTTAGATGCCATCAAATGTAAGGTGCACCCCGATTTCAGAAATTTTAAAATATTAAAAAAGAGTGCTTCAAAGTAAAGGATATATGGTGTTTTCGCCAGATGGCAGCAGATGCCAGATGAAGCATTCAGTGATTCATTTCCGGTTTGCTATGGCTACCAGTGAAATGTGATTTACGAACATACATGAAAGGAATGTTGCCAGTTATGTATCATCAACTTTGCTGTCGTATACTTCGAGCTACTGGTATCATTAAATAAATCATAAATAAGTGACTTCAAAATTGTCACAAGAACGAATGAGTGAATTTTGAAATTTATGCATAATTTAGAATATTCCTTTGTGTTTATAGAATAGGAATGAAAATGATGAAGTTTTGTTATGGTTTCAGAAAGGAGATATAATTGATGTGGTGTCAAAGAATGCAAGTGGGCTGTGGAGAGGAGTTCTGCACAACCGAATTGGAAACTTTAAATTCATCAATGTTGAACTGCTGAGTGATAAGATGTGCCAACGAGTGACCGGAGTACGCCAGCGTTCGGGCGGGAAGTATAGCGGGAGACACTGCGGTTCTGGTGCTAGAGGCAGGCCCCATTCTGTGGAGGAATTGCTTCAGAGGATGAACTTGGAGGTCGGTAAATTTTCATTTGTTTTTGTTTACATGTCTGTACATCTGCAGTTTCCAGTTGTATGCTACTGAGGTTACAAAACGCGCCCCAGTAGCAGTTTTTTAAACAATAATATGTGACGTGGCATATCGAAGTTTTCGGATTATGCGTAAAAACATTTACTTGTGTATATTTATGTGTATGTCGTGTGCACATAAACAAGAAAAATATAATTCGAATGAGTATTTAATTTTCATGTATTAAACAAAAGTAATGTGAAGTTAAAAACATAATGCGAAATGTTCCCATTAATGATTACAAATTTTTTCCAAGCTATGTTTCAGTCTGCTTATTGTTTATTGAGACATTTGTTTTGTATTAAACATTTAATTAATTGATGGTCAGTGACATTTTTCTAGTAATATAAAAATGTCTTTCAGGAGCACATCTCTGTGTTTGTCCTCAATGGATATGAAGACTTGGAGCTGTTTGAGGATCTGGAAGGAGAGGATTTGGATTACTTGGGTATCAGCAATCCTGAACATAGAGCCAAGATACTTACAGCTGTTCAGCTGCTACATGATTATGACTGTACGTAACTCTGAGATTGCAAATAGCATTATGAAAACTTTTTTAAGAAATGACAGCTTTGAATGGCCAAAGTTTTCTGTGATGGTCGTTTTATATTATTTTGTTTTATGCATTCCTGTAAATTGTCAATAATGTAAATGTTTAGGTAAGAGGGAGTACTGTCCGGGGTTTTGCACATCTGCTGTCGTGTGCCCTTATGAGTCAATCAGCTTCACAGATTTTGTGTATAAAGTATTTGGTTGAAGCGTGGAATGGATGCCACTAGTACATACCTCACCCTTTTCACCTCTTGCCCATGTTTATTTCAGTTGGTAGAAAAGACCTGTTGAAATTCAGTTGGGAGTGAAATGAATTGAAACTTATTTCTAACAAGTTTTAAAGTTCTTAGCTTCTTAACTTCTCTGTAAATTTTAAGAGAATAAGACTGTACCATTGTTCCACTAGTTAAATGTTGACATCTTATCAGAGAATCCTGTGTTCAGTTCCATGATGTTTTGTGTAGACATTGTGGTGGGTCGAAGATGGCACTGGAACAAGTTTTTCTCCTGTTACTACACTTTAAGTCTGTGTTTCACCAATGCAACAAAATCCTCTGTCACCACTCCTGAGGCATGAGATTTCGTTGTTTTCCTCTACTACTACATTGTTACTGTTGTGGACTTTACAGCACCAGACAGTCCAGAGGACACGGATGGTGATGGACCAGCATCTAGCAGTGCAGATGAGGATGCTGGATCTGTTAGCCAACACTCCGAGTGTTCAGCCTTGCAGCAGAAACAGCATCCACTGGATGTTTCCAAGTCTTCCTTTCAACGGCTCCAGTTCCCTCGTGACTCCGGTTGCTACGATTCAGCCACCGCTGACACGAAGGAGCGTCTACATTCACATCACCACCACCATCATCACAAGAAGCCTGTTCCTACGGGCTCCACCCTCCAGCACCACCATCACCACAAGTCCTGTCGGAGCTCTTCTTCCAAGTGCGGTAAAGACGGTAGGGATCAGGTGAAAGAAGGATGTGTGAGTTTGCTGAGGCCACAAGGAGGTTGCACCTTGAGGACGCGTAGTAACAGAGAAATTCCTAATAATTTAGATTCTGGTTTAATCACACCACTGCAACATCCTCTGCTTCATCAGTGTTCAAGTGGAAATGGTGGTGGTGTAGGGGTGGGAACTGCGGAGGGTAGCGAGTTGCAGTACAGAGGGGGCAGCAGCAAGCTGCAGGGCGTATTGTCTGATGTGGACTCAAGTAAACAAGGTATGGTTCTCAAATCCCCTCTTCCTCAACAACAGAGCTTCCTTCCCAATATACCTGTCACTTCTTCCGGTACGTCAGCGTCTTCCATCACTCATTTACCTTCAGGTGATTTTACAGGTATCAAGGGTGGTGGGAGAAGTTTAATTAGCGCTTCCTCAGTTTCTACTTCCATTTCCTCTTCTTCCCCAATAAGGACTTGCACTGGCAGTTTTGGTGCCGAGTTCAAAACGGATTCGTACGTAGTAGCGCGAGGCAAGCTTGTGACTGTGGAGTCGTGTCGCAAGGCAGGAAGTCCGTTGACTTCATCCCCTGTTGGAAGTCTGAGATGCAACAGTAAGCAACAAGTCCTCGATTCTCCTGGTAAGAAACGTTCGCCGTCCAATACATTCAGTGCCGTCGCAACGAACGCCTCCGCGACAGACGTTTTGCCCCAAGTTGCATCATCGCCGTCTCCTAGTGCTGGAGCTGATAGTGGGACAGTGATAATTTCAGAGGATCCTTGCGAGACAAACGCCAAATTGACCGTGGTGAAATATGTGGTAGGTGGCAGCAGTGATCTAGGACTCGGTTGTGAGAGTGGCAATGTGATGGGCGTTGGACGAAGTGGTTGCTGTCTTAGCGAAAAGTCTAGTGACTCCGGGGTCAGCTCTAGTTCACTCTCATCCGCAAACCCCAAGGAGAACTGCAGTAGGAAAGAAGGCAGAGCGATTGCTTCAAATAACGTGGGTCAGTCTGTTGTTGAGAGTCCTACAAGAGGCTTTGGTAACTACGGCAGTTGCATCGCCAGTCATCGATCGTCTCCTACTACAAATACGAATAAGGGTCTCGTACTACAAGGTTCTGATAAGAATACTTACCAGTGAAATAATATAATATCAATTAATTTTAAAGAAAATAAAGAAATCTCGACAACTCATATCAAAAACTTAGTAAGTAACAAAAGTAATGTTCTCCTAGTCTTTTATTCTTCTTTCTGATGTAGAGTTTTAATTGTTGTGATTAAACGTGAGGTAATGAGCTCAGATTTTTAATTGTTAATACCTGCTGTCTTGATTATGTTTTCTTTGACAGTTTTGAGAGGCATTATAATTTATAGAAACGACTCTACCCAAAACCCTTTTAACATTGTACATCCCTGTACAGACTTAGTAAGTAAGTAAGCTGTGCAAGACATTGAATGCCTTGTTCACATTCGAATAAGAGAATAAAACTCTTTCTTTGAAAATATGAACTGAGTTATTTATTAAATTACCATATTTGCCTTCATATAAAGTGTAATCTGTTTTCTTTAAATGGCTCCCTGAAAATATACTCAAGCATATTGAGATGTTAGATATTTTATCTTCAATTTTAATGGTTTTGTGTTGTAGCAGCAATGAAAAATACTGGGCAATCCACCTACTTTGTGCCCTATTATACGGTCGCCAAAATGATTTCCCATTATAAATTCACCCTGCAGATGGCAAATTCAGTGTTTGCCAACAGGATTATTTTCAACATTTGACGCTCATCCCCAAAACCTGAAGTTATACAATGAAAAATGTAATGTATATAGGAACATTCAGTGAAATCCGTTCATATACCGGTACGCACGTGAAGAAACGTTTAAACTGCGTAAGGTAGTTGCAACTGCAGAAATCATTCACATTTCACAGAAATTTTGGGCATTTCAAAACATGGGAGAGACTGATGAAAGACCCTCGTGTTACAAGCCGCGCCAGGTGGCTGAATGGTGAGTAAATCATATCTCCTGCCAATGTTCCGAGAGCAGAGATTGCTCTTGAAACGTCGTGATATCTGTCTCTGAGCTGTGTTACAAATACGCATGTTGGTGGCTAGCCAGCCTTGGTATGGGGTGAGGGGAAGCGGTAGCGCGTGAGGCATCTTAACCCCTGCTCCCCTTTCTATCTTCCCTTTCCCTTTTACTGTAACGCTGCACAGGCTCAAAGTTTTTTTTTGTGTCTAGTGTACTGTAACAAAAGGAAATATTCACTTCCTTGCAATTATAATTATCATAATTAATTCCTCATTTTACACTGTATAACTTATGCAGTTAAGAATTCATAATTAAACCAAGAATATTAATATGATTATGCTTTTCCATATAATTTAGGGATGTTTGGATTCTTGAGGATGATAATATGATTTGTAATAAATGTTTTTCTCTTATCATTACGAAACGGGTCATTTGTATAGGTCTTGTTGCTTCTAGACTTTTGTTATTCATGGCTGTACGTGGTTAAGTATTCCATGCCTACTTACATACACAATTTGCCCTTCACATGCAATCTGTAAGGTCGCCGAGTTACACGGTAAGCCAATTTAATATTTGTAGGACAGACTCGTTGTTTGTATTGATATTTTAATAGCACATAAACAAGTGGTTTGATATAATTTGATAATTGTCCTATGTGGTCAAATGTAGCATGGAGCCTGCCTAGAATACAGTGGTTCATCAATTACTGAGATCAAACCAAATAAATTATGCAGTTTACTTATTATTTTACACAACTAGTTTATTCACAGCAAAATATCGCCGCTGAAAATTGAAATCGAACACATGTCTGTGGTGTTCTGGGTTTCAGTATCAACAAAACCTATTCATGAATTTATTCTTGTTCAGCATAATATTTCCTGGTGAGATTTCAGGTTCTCATGGCGACGTGTTTGAAGATGACTTGTCTTTTGGGATGTTGAAACCATGTAGTCAGGTAGAAGGTAACAGACGTTTCAGAGGTGCCCTGTTGATGGAAATAGCGAGCACCACTGAAACGTCGATACACGTCTACCACACTATATGACGCAACAACCGATAATGCTGACATCTTGATTCATTTCTGTTTGTAAGCCCACCACGTTTAATAAAAACCTGTTATTTAGTTATATATTGTATCCAGTTATTTATAATCATATAGGCTACAGACGCACATCATTAAGCCGTCGTAAACCATTCTTTCGGAACGAAAAAGTAAAATTGAATTATTAGCATAGTAAAATTACGTTAATATCGAGTTATGGTAATATCTTTGTTATCACTTGTGCATTCTTTCGTATAAATGCATAACTCCCTCTCTGCAAGCGGTTAATTGTGCAACCACTTAACTAAGTTGGAGCGCCTCTAAACCCACGATTATAGCGTCAAAGTTGGTACCACTGCTAATAAGAGTGGCAAGAATTTGTGATGGAGTGAAGTCGACTTTAGGTTAGTTTCTAGAAATAACCTTTCTTTTCTCATCCGTCTTTCGTTGTTTCTATCTTCCAAATATGACGTCTCGAGGTCAGTATAAAATTATAGATAATATCAAATCAATAATATATGGAGGCTTGAAGTGCTTATAAGCATTCTCTGAGATTAAATAGACCCATTGTTTACCCAGTACAGCTGACAACATTTCGCAACAAGTGTGTTTTGAATGTGTATTTATAATAATAATTGAGAGTTATTGTTTAAAGTAAATTATTCTACTGTGTATAAATAAGATAAGAGATACTCGTTTAGTGCTGGCTTAAATACTTTTATGTCATGATTTAAACTATTTATGGTGCGAGGATGATTATTGAAAATTTAATTCGGGTGAAGTAACTCCTTTTGATGAGGTTAGCGTTTGGCACATGAATGCATGGAAATTCTATCAGACACAGTCAAAGCTTTCGGATTCTGAGGATGGTGTATCACACTGTTTTCATTATTCTGTAATACTTTGTTTGTCGAAGTAGTTTCAAACCACATCATGTCTAGAATTAGTTTTACATCTGCCTCCAGGCGGCTGGTGGGAGAACAATGGCCTACTCCCTTCTCGATTCCTCCCTGCTTTCGCCTAGAAATGGAAGCAGTACCAACTTTAGAAACGTAATTTAAAACGTGATTAAGTAATTCCAGCAGAATCATTATTACACAAGTTACCTGACACGTTTCCACGTCAGATAACTTATTCAAACCAAGTGACATGTTTTTAATTGCCACAATGTTTTGAGAATATCATTTTATACTTCCTTGTTTTATGTGTACAGTAAAACCTCTCTAAGTTGGACACTTGGTGTTCCACGAAAATGTATCCAACTTACAGAGGTGTCCAAGATAGAGGGAAAGAGAAAAATCATATTGTGGTCTAATGACAATATAATCTATTTACTTACATACACTAACTACTGTAGGCTTACTTGAATTAAGAATTAATGACAATAGTATTAATAATAATCTTTTGAAGCCCACTCCCATGCATTGCACATTACTCCCCAGCCTCAATAACATTTTCTAAAGTTAATTACACCAATTTTCGCTTCCCCATCGCAAAAAGAAAAATTTCATTTCTGTTAACACAGTCTGAACTCAAATGCAAGCACAGTACTGACGGAGTTAAAACTGTGTCTTCTGCAATACTGTAGTCCAGTTAAGGATTCAGCAAAAGAATAGTTAACCTTTAAAGACGGGGATTTAAATGGCAATGTGGTAGCAGCCCTTCGGAGTTTTTGTTTTGCAGATTTTTAAACTTTAATATTATCTAAAGTAAACATGATAAATTGACGAAATAAAAGCCATATTTATTCGAATAGAACAGAGAATACATAGAGTTTTTAAAAATTGCAGTTAATATCTTAATTGCCTATATAGGCCTTAGTAACATTACTTTCTTCTTTGGAAGCTCATTCGACTTGGTAGAAGCCATGGTTGTGAACTAATGACCACACAGAAGAATTTGTCTCCCCTACTTCAGTGGATACACATTCTTTTCACAGATCATGCCCAGGAATGTGAGAAGCTTTGAATAGGGGGTCTGAAAACGTAGCCGAAACCCACTTGACAATAACAATGTTTATTGCTGTTTATGGTTGTAGTTCCCGGGTTGACAGCTCATGTTGAACATGTCAGAACCCTAGAGAAAGTGATTAAATATTTGCAGCCCCTAAAAGAGGTCAAAAGACGTAGCCAAGTCAACTTACAATGTTGCAAGTTTTGAGTTCCGCACCGGGAACGTTCGTAGGGCTGAGTACACAACTTACGTTCCAGACAGGGAACGCTAGTAAGATAAAGGTTAAACACTTGCAATGCATTCCAATGATGGGTTCAATGTCCATAAGATAATCCTCCAGAGAGGAGGCATTCATCAGTCAGAAATTCAAAATAACAAAATATGTAACTGAAAAAGTTTCCCTGAAAAGCATCGAAGTTAAGTGCATGAACCTGTCCAACTTACAACAAAAGGGGTGTCCAAGATATAGGGTATTGTGGACATGTAAAATTATAGGATATTCGCCGGTTCCAATTAAAAGTGTCCAATATAAAGGGGTGTCCAGGATATAGGGATGTCCAACTTGAGGGGTTTTACTGTATCTGTAAATATTGCCAGTAACGTAACCTTTTGTGGAGAAAAGGATACTGCCAGGGATTTACACAGGTGTCATTTAACCAGAGTTACCGTTACGAACGATGGTTCCTTTCTGCCGCCATCATCAGGGCGATAATCATGGCCACCCTTGACCTGTAAAACGTTGTGAAACTTCTACCAGACTACACGGCGTTACATCCCAGAATCTTCGTAATTTATAACAGGCCGGTATCACTTTATAATGGACAGACATAGCCGTAACGCTCCAGATGTGGACGTACCAGTTTCGAATATCCATGGGATTACCTGATAATTTGACTGTCCATGTCCTAGAAATGTGCTACATATGGTCATTTTCAAAATCTTGCTCATCATTCGTGATTAAATGTATTTTCATATTATCCAGTGCTATATAATCTCTGCAGCTGAAACGAAGTCCTTAAATATGTAAAGTATTCATCGATTACAACGGTAAATACTATTTTAACGATAATAAAATTTTGCGATTATCTTGGCATTTATTCGGTCGCCATTGACCTTGAAGCTTATAACAAAATGTAGCGCTGACGTTAGAGTTTGAAACAAGAGACGATTGCTGAAAGGACATTTTGACCTCTGTCGGATGTTGTCACGAAGAAAGTCGGTTTATTGACACAATCTTCAGTTAAAAATTACAAGATTTCGAAAGCATTGCTGTTAGTTCACTCAGACTGAAGCTCTGTTACGAACAAAAGTCATCTACATTTCTTGCTACTTCTATCATGCCACGTAAACAGAAAACAGACCACCAGTGGACACTGTTATATGCAGACTAAAGAACTTTTACGTTCTGATGTTGTTTGCGTCGTCCATAGTAAGTTATTTCGTCTGTTTTTCAGACAGCTTCACATTATGCCATGTCATGCCCTGTCTCTGAAGTCTGAAAAACAAATGAAACAAATAAAATACGAATTGAGTTGTATTTGACGGTGACGTGTGTGTTAATCATAGCGTTGTGTAATTATTAATTTATAATTCCTACTATTCTGTTACATGGATAGGGAATTTTGAAACAAGTAGCGTTATGAATTCTTCATGCAGATACCATTTTTGATTCAGGGTTCCGACAAAATTGTTCCTCGGATGTAAAAATCTAGCAAAAATTTAAGTCTCTTGTGGTGGTGTGATCTTCTTTCGAAGGATCATGTCCCCTCTATCTGCAGTGTAAACAATTGAGACTGTACTTTCCTTCAAAATGTTGTTCACCTCCAGTACATGATTACACGGCATCGGGAGTGTTACGTAGGAAGTTCGCTCGAACGTAGTAGGACCGGATGACCCAGTCCCTTTTCACGCTAATAGCACGTGACTATTGCATGACACATCAGACGTTCATATTCACCGCCATAGTTACATCAGTATGACCCAGGGTGACCATACACGATACGACTCATCGGAAGGTAAGCCTCAACGTCTGAGAGTAGAATTCTTCGCCGTTTTATGCTCAATTTTTATTCTTCCGCTGACGCTTTGACATGTTCGGGAAAGAGGGTGTGATTTTAGTTGGTATTACTGTTAATTTAATGCCGAAAAAAGGCGTTCTAAGTGGGTAAAAAGTCCGTTGTGTAAACAGAAAACGTTCTTATGCTAACCTGATGAATGACATGTTTGAATGGACGCATTGTCATAGCAACTTGCAAATACGGTGCGAATACACACTTTTTCGATTGTTTGTGCACTGCTTGGTCCTTGCGTCGTACAAACAAGGCCTTTGCAATTCGGAGATGAATCCATGAGGTCAGGATCTCATGTGGGCCATCACGCTGGTAATCTAATAAGTAAACCGACTAAACAAACAGCGATTTGCTCAAGGACTGAGATGATTAAATGCTGCAAGCCTCGTCTCTACCCTTACCGGTGTTCATACACTACTATTATTTATTATTATTTAGTTTTCTGTCTGACGACAGGTCCATATGAACAGGATCCTTCCATCCTTTTCTCGGACTGGGACCTATTCATATACGTTCTTGGCAGATGATCCAGAAGTGGTTTGCCATTGCCTTCTTCTGTGTGTGTGTGAATGGAGTAATTGTTGGGATGCCACGGAGAAACCGGGGAAGCCCCCGGAGGAAAACTCCGTGTTGCCTAGACCACGGCCTTGCATGACTTGTTAATTTCAGTGTAAACCTAGAGGCAATACATCAAGTGATTGCAGATTTATCGAAGGCTCGATTTATGACCGAATTCGTCACACACTCTCCAGTTTGTCGGAAAGTTTGCCTTCGCAGACGTTTTAGCCTTCTGGTAGCTCGAAACGGGTATGGTTACCCTGACTGGTTAATCGACTGGTTCATGCTAATTGTTTATGGTTTCATTTAATCTGTTGTTTGAATGACAGTTATGGTTCTACGCTGTTATTTTTAAAATTATTAGCTCTTTATCTTGTATAGGCCTACATTTCTAGATCTCATTTTATAAACCGATATACAGGCTGTACCAAAAGTCACGTGATCAAAAGTTAAATGACATGTTTATTACAAACATTAGATCTGATTACATTTTAAGGTTATAATTAAAATATTACGATATGTTTTTGAAAGTACAGTAAAACCTCTCTAACTTGGACACTTGCGGTTCCACGAAAATGTGTCCAACTTACAGAGGTGTCCAGGATAGAGGGAAAGGGGAAAATCATCCTTTCAAATTGTTGTGTAATGACGATGTGGTAATTATAAAGTATTATGAAGCCCTTCCCAAAAAGGAAATTACTGATAAGAAAAATCAAAAGGTAAATTAAATTTTTACAAATTTTGTTTTCAGTAAATTAAACTTGCATGGATAAACTCAAAGAGAAGGGCGCCAATACCTTACGTTTTCCGACAATGTAATCTATTTACTTACATAATCTAACTACTGTAGGCTTGCTCAAATTAAGAATTAATGACAATAATAATAATCTTTTGAAACCCACTCTCATGGTTGCATTACACCCCAGCCTCAATGAAATTTTAATGTTCACAATGTATTTTATGTATTATTGTACTTACGGCATTAGATCAACATATGATGTCACTTAATTCTTGTAAAAAAGTTCGTCACAAGACACAGCTTTTTTGCTTTTTTCTTTGAATTTGCCCATCCTCTTTCTAATTTTCGCCGCAATCCGAATAAAGTTTCAACCATTGCTGGTTGATTATGAGCGTTCTAATTCTTCCATGCATTGCAAAGACCTCTGATGTGTAGGTGGTTCTTCGTACATAGATAACTCTTCTTCCTCTGAAGATTCTTTGCACACATCGTCACTTGAAGTCATCACTTTGTCTAGCACATTATCGATTGTTCCAGCAACATCGTCTTGAACCGCTAGAATGTTGTCGAACGTTGAAAGAGCTTGGACTCAGGAATTTGGTTGAGATACTCCTCAGGAAGACAGTTTATTTCTTCATGAAAACTGTCTTCTTCCATCCCTTCCCCTTCATCCTCAATGGAATCTGCCATAAATCCTGCATGTCGGAAACACTTTGCAATGGTTTGAGGAGAAACTTCTGCCCAGGCACCGTGAATCCACCGAATGGCATCTAAGACTATAACGCTTCGTGAAAATTCGGTCACGTCTTTGCACTTATCTGCAGCATTGATTAGTGAATGCATTAGTTACTTCCTGTAGAGCAGTTTCACAGATTGAATAATGCCCTTATCTAGTGGCTGCACTTCGCTGGTCAGATTTGGCGGCAGAAATTGTATACTGACATTTGAAAGATTGTAGCGTTGTCGACAAACAATAATATCTTCCGATTAGCCCGCTTCATTTTAAGGTTGATTTCGTTCAACCACTCAGAACATTTTTTAGATGTCATCCAAGCCTTCTTGTTGTAACACCAAATTACGGAAAGGTCGTCCAATTTCACATTGTTCGTTTTGAAAGCTCTAGGACGTGCAGCGTTTCCAATAACTAATGGCTTTAATTTCTCTCCTAGCGAATTGTACCAAATAGCAAAACAGTAATCCGTTTCTTAGATTTCTTCCCTCCTTTACATGTCTCTCTCATTTCTATTAAGGATCGCGTTGGAAGTTGACGGTAGAATAATCCACTTTCATCCGCGTTGAAAATGTCCTCTTCTGCGTATCCCAACAAAAGGCTTGGAAGTTTGCGTTTTCAATCTTCAGCAGCTTGAAGATCAGCAGAAGCTGATTCGCCAGAAAGGACGTGCAGACTTATGTTATTTCGTTTACGGAAACGATCCAACCAGCCATTTCTCGCCGAGAAATCTTCGATGTGGAGTCTAGTTGCAATTTCTCTAGCCTTCTCCTGTAAAAGTGCTGCCACTAATGGGAATGTTCTTTGCACGACAACAACTTTGTCATTTGTTCATCATGAGGTGTTTTTCGTAGTCTTTTTCTGTCTGCATTACAATTCTTTTCCCACGCATCGGTAATTGCGGCTCTGTTGCTGTTGATGTTGGAAACAGTAGATTTTGAGATGCCGTATTTCTCTGCCAGCTTCCTGCAACTTTCTCCTATCTTCAGAAGATCCAAAACTTCTTTCTTCTTTTCCAGAGTTAATTCCACCAATTTTCGTTTCCCCATCGCAAAAAGAAAAATCCAATTTCTGTTAACTCAGCTGCAAGCACAGTACTGACAAAGTTAAAACTGTGTCTTCTACAATACCGTAGTCCAGTGAAGGGTTCAACAAAAGAATAAATTCAGTATATATTTATTAATTCAGTCAATACACAAACTTAATTTTTAAAATGTTGTTGTTAAAATTAAAATTAAAAATTTAGCGCTTTTCATCGTTATTACGATGTTACATTTCAGCGCTTATTTACGACATGTTTCGATGCTATTGCATCATCCTCAGGTTTTTATTGTTATTTTCATCTTTAAAACTAATATATATTTATTAATGCAACCATTTATTGATTTATTTGTTTTGTAGATTTCTTTTTGTAGGTATTCCTTTTGATCTTCGTAGTGTTTTGCATATTTTTGGTCAGTTGTTCATTATTCTGTGAAACAATTAATTAACATTCGAATTATTAATTATTAATATGAAAATGAGTTTGGAGATTGTCGTAGAAAATATATTTGTAAAATTTATAGGAATATAAGAAACATACCAACTACAAAAAAAAAAAAGAATAAATATACACTTTCACTGCATTCCAATGATGGGTTCAAAGTCTCACACCCTCAACCATAAGCTAATCCTCAGGTAGAAGGCATTCATCAGTCAGAAATTCAAAATAACAAAATACTAACTGTAAATGTTTCCCATAAAAGCATTGATGCTAAGTGCATGAACCTGTTCAACTTACAACAAAAGGGGTGTTCAAGTTCCAGGATATAGGGGTGTCCACTAGAGGGGTTTTACAGTATCTTCCACACTGCTGCTATCGTTCGTGGACCCAGTTTTGCGAAAACTTTAACTTATCTGGTACAACAGCATCAGTAAACTTAACCTGATATGCTTTTTTAACTTCTCCATACGACTGGGTTCGGAAATGATGTCCAGCAATAAACACACATTGCCCTGTTGAAAATGTCATGATGCTCGTTACACAAAAAACTGTCTGTAGAACAACGAATGCTAATAATATGCGACAAACCACAGACTTGTCGGGGTTGTGGAAATCCATAATTGCGACTGGGCACGTTGAATTTAAATTTCCCTATAACACTAACAAAACATTTACCTTTTCTGGTTGCATTACTTTTGGGACACCCCATATACGTATACCTTTTTTGTGTGTGTGGTAATTTCTTTTACAGCTGTCATGAGCTATTTCCCCTTTCAGCCCGTATCCCAAATAATTATTCTCAAAATTCTATACGGGTTGCCCATCTTGTCCTTGGCTTGTCACGTTTCTTCTATCTGTTGTTGAAACGTGGGACTTCGGTGATGGTGTGAAGTTGACCACCCAGTACAGTCTAATGCAAAAGTTTAGTTTGCGTGAAGTAATACCTTTTATCTGCTTTCACGTAATGTTAGCAAAACCACGTAGACAACTTCATGCAACGGAATATAAATGGTGTTGGAATGTTTTAACTTTAAAATAGTGTGAAGGAATGAAAATTAAAGTATGAACGAAGAAGTAATAGGAGAAAAAAAACGAAGTGGGGATAAATGAATGGATACATAGAAAGAGCTGAGATGAGCAGAGACAGAGGTCTGGATATGACCGTTTTTCGTCTGTTACATCCGCCACGTACATGTCTACTGCCTTATCGGCTGGACTTTCATCTTTTCGTTCCGATGGAATGGAGTCCCGCTCGTACATGACCTTGCAAGTCACAAGGAACACCGTGACCCTGGACCTTTGCAGGATCAAAGTGTCGAGACGCTCGGTGCAAGCAAGCGTATGATCTTTCAAGACGCCTGCTGTCAAGAGCTCACAATAGCCTTTTCTCTTCAATCCTTCTACTTACGTTAATGGAAACTGTTATTATTGTATTTTCATACCGCGTTCCAATGTATCTTCATGAGCTAGGCACAAACCTGGTCCTTGTGGCTTATCAGAGTAGTAATTTCTGGAAAATGCATTTCCAATTGGTGAAAAACTACGTTAAACTGTTCCTCTAGACGTGAACTGTTCACAGAATAGCCATCTTCACATTCTACGATATTTACCAAGTGTCAGATGAGTACTTTTGAAATTAACGTGATAAGCTTACAGTTGCCACTATAATTTTATTCGTCATTTTTGTCTTTACATTCGACTTGCGTCATATTTCTGTTAAAAGGTCTTTGTTTTTTTTTGCTTAATTAGTACGTTTCTGTAAGTTGATAACAGAAATATCAGTTAATATACGTGTTAATTTTCTATGTCGAAATTCGGTAGGGTTGTTGCGTCGTATGGTTCTACCTGTTGTTATCTGTTGCTGTTGTAACTACTTGTCTCAGCTGGCTTTGGTATATGTTCGTACATTTTTCCACTTGCTTGCAGACATGTGTATATTCTGTTGTATTCTGTTCCATAGCTGGACCTCGACATCTCGCTACTAAGTGTTGATGGTACATTTTGCAGTTTTCATGATCTCCGTAGGGTAATATTTGGTATTCATTGCCTGACCTCACATAATAATGACCTCACTTAACCACCTGACTGCAATCAGCTTTTAAACGAAGGTTTTGTTTCCATTGAGTTAGTCGCCATGTTAAGTGGGTGCCTTGTCACTACGACATGGCCCCCAGAAATAGAGGGTATCTGTCATTATTTGAATATTTAGGAGTATTGAGGGCAAATGAAATTCGGGGAATGATTGATATTCGTTTCCGAATTTGTTTTTCTCCTTCTGTGATCTGTAAAACACATGAACCTATAATTTCACCGGTTGTTCTGGATTTTCTGAAGGGAACGTGGACGTAAAATGAGAACAAAGTTCTAAGGAAGGTTTTTGGACCTTGGAAAGATGATAATAAAAGAGTGGGGAAAATTATATGACGAGGAAGTTCATAATTTGTACTCTTCACCCAATATTTGTAGCCAAATTAAATTAAGGGTTTACGAGATGGAGGGAGTTGTAACGCGCATGGGGGGTATTAAGAAACGCGTACTAAATATTTGATAAAAACCTCAACGGAAGATTCTGCTTGGTATAAATGGGAAGATGATGAATTGTGTCTTGGAAAAATACAATGTGTGAAGATGTGGACTGTTTCATACAAGGAAAGGATTTTTTTCAGTAGCTGGGGGACTGCCAGCTTCTCAAACAAGGTCTATGTTCAGTAGAGATAGAATGAGGTTCGAACATTTTTCATTCTAACTATCACCCAGATCATCGATAAACTTAAAGGTTTCTGTGGATAGTCACATGATATCTTTAATTAACGATCGGCCTAATTTTTTTCAAAGTTCACGTGTCCTCTTAACCCAGGAAGAATAACTTTGAGTACCAACCAGTACAATAAGTGGAATACAGC
This sequence comes from Zootermopsis nevadensis, assembly GCF_977971745.1. Lineage (NCBI taxonomy): Eukaryota > Metazoa > Arthropoda > Insecta > Blattodea > Termopsidae > Zootermopsis > Zootermopsis nevadensis. The sequence goes on along the minus strand of NW_028259144.1, from coordinate 6,525,030 downwards.
ATATACATTAGTGCTACTAATTTTTATTCTTGTACCATTGACACGTACTTTGGACGTCTAACACCAAATACTTTGACATGAATACGTAACACTTTTTTCCATTCGGACTGTGGAATTTGAGCCTGATCAATTTCCCTATGGAAATAATAATATTTCTCATTTAGTAATTTGGATATATATTTTCAAGCACATTAATGACATTAATAACTAATCAACTAGAAATTATGATCTGTAAAAATTAATTGCTGAATTGAAACAATCTGTAGACATTTTCGAGTGTATGCTGCATTTCGTGTTTCGCCGGAGACCAGCCAGGGTGAGACCGGTTTAACGTTGTAAGTAGAGCTTCAAGCGTCTCTGAATTAACAATGGAGAACAATCTTTTGGAACCACTCAGCAGCCTAATCAAAGCGGCATAATCAATTCAGTTACTATGGCTGGTACAGCCTTCCAAAAATTTTGTTAACTTCAAATTTTCGTTGTTTATAGAACAGAATCCTACAGGAATTTAATCAAAATACATTTAACAACAAAGACACTATCTAAATTATGAAAGGTGACTTTACTCTGACAGAATGAAATTATAATCTTGAAACACGTTATTAACTCTATGAAACATATTTCTTCTGAATAAGCTCCAAGTCTCTCAGCTGTTCAAATTCCCCGCACTTTATACAATTTTAGTGTTTATTACTGTGTCCATAACAGCCCGACATAAGACAGTGTCCTGAACCGGATTAGTGATGTCACAAATCCCAACATGTTTCCTTAAGATCCGTGTGGTTTGCAAAGTTTATATACAGTTTCGATATTATTCTTCCATCTACGCCTTGATCTTTCGACTGGTCTCTTGCCATCAGCTTCGGAACCAAAATTCTGTATCTACAGTTCATTTTTCTGTTGGAAGAACATGGTAGGGACTGGTGGTTTCAACATATTAGGTCGACGGCCAACACTGTGGAATGAACTGAGCTGAATAGTTGATATTCCGTCATTAAACACTCCACCTATCAGTTCATAGAAAATGTTTAGAAATGAAGGGTCCCTTCCGCTCGAACTGTTATGACGTAACGTCCCGTTTGCTGTGGTCGACTATTTTATTTCAGTCGGTGTGGGCGCAGGGCGGTAGACTCTCGTGTCTTGTGCGGAATCTGCATTCACAACACAGCGCCAGACGATCCACGTATAATTTTATTCAGCATTCAGCACCAGGTGGACCGTAATATTGAGTACGTGAGTAAAATAACTTGATCATTTTTTTTCGATGTTTCTTATTTCGTCCCCCGCCTTCTGACAAAATACCACCCCTCCCTTCCAATTAAATGTTATCTTGTGTTCTTTCGGAGTTTTATCCAAGTCAAGGTTCCAGCTCTAGCCAAAGGTGAACCTCAGATTCAGTTATATAAATGCAGTAATATACATAAGGAGTCCGTAAAATGGGACGAATTTTTGACTAGCTGAGGGAATATCAGCTTCTCAAGAAGGTCTGTGCACCATGGAGTCAGTTATGTTTCAAATTTTGCGCATTTTATTCGAGATGTAAAGCTGTCATGGCATTGAAGATGTCGATGTTGGTTTTCTGGCTTGTAACGCCATGTGAATTTAGGTAGATAACAGCCCTCAGCCCTGAAGATGGAATCGACAAAGCTTCACGACCCAGAAGACCAACATTGACACCATTTTTATTTGGTTATACGAGTTAATCGTCCAATGTCTGAGGCTTTGCTACCATCGCCGCCACCATCCCTCCTTCTACCATTTATACTGGTAATGTAGTGCGCATGAGCACATATGTAACTTAACCGGTTACCAAGAAAACGTGCATCAACGTTATAACATTTACGTAGTGTTGTATTCAGTGTCACAGTCAAATGATCGGACATCCTGTGGTTGTGTAAGGTTTGTAGCCATAGTTGTTTCCTTCCAATTCTGTTGTCCCTTGGCTGAAGTGTACGAGGTGCTAGTAGTAGATATACACTGTTTCGTAAGCTGTTTCTTCTGCCGTCTTCATGTACGTAATTAGTTATTATACTGACAGATTTGCTATTTCTTTTACTTTAAGATTTGTCGCAGCTGTTGAGATGGAACCTCGAAATGTTGTAATTCTGTACTCATCTGATGCAGTTGTTATTTGAATGGTCCCAAGTTTGATCCCAATCGCCGCCACTGACCATAAAATAAGTAATAAAAGAAACTGTTGGTGTAATGACATCCAGCGAACTGTAGATGAGTGTAGAACCAACTTCTGAAATGTCATATATCAAATACACATCTACTATTTTTACTATAAAAATTTGTGATTAGTCGTTGTCATCAAAAAATTACGTCATCAACAATGCCACCTTATATTTGTTTACTCGGCATTGTTGTGGAACACAACAATGCCGTGTAAACAAATAAGGCTTCACAACAAAGAAATTAAAAAATATCAAGCCAGTCGTATTATCACTGCTCTAGAAGGAGCACTTAGCATTCTTGAATATTGACTGACAGTTGGCCTAAAACATCAGAAAAGTGAAAGAAGACGTTATCAAGTATTTGAAGTACCAACTCCAACAAGGTAAACTGATACTCATTCGATATATTACGATTACGAAAACTATTATGAAAACTGACTTTATGATCGATTTTAAGACGAAGATTTGCAGGGGTGGGGCTGGACGTAAAAAGTTGACTGACCAAGAACATTTGGCCTCTGAACAGCGACGTAAAGAACTAATCCATCAGACCTATTTAACAAATAAAGAAAAACGAAGGGAGAGTTACATTGATAAACATAGAAAAACGTATACAACAAGAACAGAAGAGAGAGAAAAAGAAAAAGAAAAAACAGACGAAGATTAGCAATGGTGTTGCTGGACGTAGAAAGTTGACTGATCAAGAACAGATGGCCTCTGAACAGCGACGTAAAGAACTAAAACATCAGACCTATTTAACAAATAAAGAAAAACGAAGGGAGAGTTACATTGATAAACATAGAAAAACGTATACAACAAGAACAGAAGAGAGAGAAAAAGAAAAAGAAAAAACAGACGAAGATTAGCAATGGTGTTGCTGGACGTAGAAAGTTGACTGATCAAGAACAGATGGCCTCTGAACAGCGACGTAAAGAACTAAAACATCAGACCTATTTAACAAATAAAGAAAAACGAAGGGAGAGTTACATTGATAAACATAGAAAAACGTATACAACAAGAACAGAAGAGAGAGAAAAAGAAAAAGAAAAAGAAAAAACAGACGAAGATTAGCAATGGTGTTGCTGGACGTAGAAAGTTGACTGATCAAGAACAGATGGCCTCTGAACAGCGACGTAAAGAACTAATCCATCAGACCTATTTAACAAATAAAGAAAAACGAAGGGAGAGTTACATTGATAAACATAGAAAAACGTATACAACAAGAACAGAAGAGAGAGAAAAAGAAAAAGAAAAAACAGACGAAGATTAGCAATGGTGTTGCTGGACGTAGAAAGTTGACTGATCAAGAACAGATGGCCACTGAACCGCGACGTAAAGAACTAAAACATCAGAACTATTCAACAAAAAACAGAATAGAAAAAAAGAAGACTTGCAAGGGTGGGTTTGGACGTAGAAAGTTGACTAACCAAGAACTGTTGGCCTCTGATCAGCGACGTAAAGAAGTAAAATATCAGATTACAATAAGCGCTCCGAAAGGATTAGCCATCGTTGTCAAAAAATGACGTCATCAACAATATCACCTTATATTTGTTTATACACGGGGGTTAGTTTAGTGTCTTACTCAAGATTTTAAAACGCAACCAACCCCCTTCGGTGTTTTGGTCAAGTGTTTAAACCCCCCATTCCGGGGGGGGGGGGTTAGTTTAGTTTCTTACTCAAGGGTAAAAACACTTGAATGAGACACTAAACTAACTCCCCTTCGGGACTAACCAAGGTTGGTTGCGTTTTACAAACTTGACCAACCCCCCCTAGGAGCTCCGAAAGGAGCGCCCCGCTCTAGTTAGAAAATAATAGCTGACTTGTCTCGATAGATGTTTCGGAGTGCCCGAAGGAAAAGAGGAGAAGCTGACATGGCAGACCGACAGCAATTTCCCCATCTGGTATCTGTGACTCGAATTGTGAAGTTACCGATAGTTGAGACCAGCTGGCACCTGGCTACTGACGTCTATGCCAGGATCAAGGCAAGGCATCTTGTGTAAAATTTACTTCTAATAATCATGCACGTGGAATTAAGATTCTTGTTAACTCTGTAAATAATGAGATTTCAGGTTCTCGCAGCAGTAAGTCTGTATTCTCATAGAAAGTGACCAGCATTTCTGCCTCCTGAATATCGAGGCAGTAAGCACTTGAATAATATCGATAATTTTCAGTGAGACTATGTGATGCAACATTCTGGAACACAGTCATTTTCAGCGAAGAACCTTAGAATTTATGCTCCTTGAAATTATATAAGTTCAAATCAAAAATTTACAAGTTCTGGGAGTAACTCATAATTCTTCCTTTCCTTCCCATGTACAGTCAGGATAGCGTAAATTATAAAGATTCTGCCTTCTAGGATGTTGCATCATTCCGTTCTTTTAGATACTCATATCTTGATATGGGAGTTTGTTTAAATTGATTTTTTGTATTTAGCTTTGTTTTGTTTAATATATGTGTCAGGTATTTGTCTGTCATAGGCCCTATGCTTTTGGCAAATATTATAATAAAGGAAATCAATTAAATTGAATTATCATCAGTTTTTCTATAACTGAAAGCATTTGAAGTAGGAAAGAAATATTTCTAAGTTCTGGGTTTATTTATTTTATATAAAGATAGTCCATTATACCAAGTTCACTATTGAACTTTGCCACTTGTGTGTCAACCAAAGATGAGAGTTCACCCAATTCCTGAAAGATCGTGGGTATCAGATATACTTAAGCCAATGCTTAGGGCAATGTAAACTAGTGGCATGATCATATTTTAAATTTTTTTTATAAATCCTGTCATATTAATTATATAGTTTCTCCTTTAACAAATTAATAAAATTAGTCATTTAGTTCCTAATGGTATGGCCAACATATTTATTTACACAACAAGCCGGAATTCATTGCTTTCATTTAAAAACTATGGTTATGTAGCAAACAGCAGCTGAAATACACTGACATTAATTTTACATGAGAAAGATCGCACTTAGTAATGGTCATAATAGCGGTAGTCTATAATGAAACAACCATTGACACAAACATTCAGAGAAGCGGTGCAGTCTTAATTATGCTACCTTAATCAGTCACTTGTCATCTGAAACGTGTGTCCGATGATATGCAGAAGTCCAACTCGCTGGTGAGCTGGGGCCTCAATACGGCCGAGTCCTCTGTGCAGGTGGCTCTTGAAACCACCCTACCCGCAATGATTGTGCTGGAGCGGCCTTTCGCGCTTATCGACTCTCTGCTCTGCAAGAGTCTCGATATAGTTGAAGAACGTGTGCCATTGGTCACTCTGCCACCTATTCAGGTTTGTGTCAATTCAGAATTGGCCTGTGTGTCAGTTACACATTTTAAACTGCATCCTTCTGTATTTCCTCAAGTAATAAATCAGACTTTTTCTTAGCTGCAAATTGAAATCCTTGACTTTCTTTTAGAAATCCAAAATTGTACCTTTTATTTGACCACATTTCAAAACTTCCATTGTACATTTTTCCGCAGATTCAGAAATTAATATTTTCTTCCTTACAAGTCCAAATCTCTGGCAGTCTCTTAGTCACAAATTAAAGAATTTGTCTTGGTCACAGAAGAAAATATCTATGTTTTAGTAACAAATCCAAACTTTTATCTGTATCTTCATCACAATTTGAAATCTCAGCCTTTCTCTTAGTCAGAATTTAAAATGGCCATATTTACCTTATCTATAATTTTGATTCTTCATTTTTATTTTAATCAAAGATACAAATCCCCACTTTTCTTTTAGCAACAAACCCAAATCACTGTCTTTATAATAATCTCATGTCCAAACCTCCATCTTTATGTTAGACACAAATCCAAATCTTTCTCACTCATATAGTCACAAATTCAAACATACAGTGAACTTGATCTTGATCCTTGCAGATCTATGAAACCACGAAGAGATATGTGAGCAAAGCTGTTGTGCTCCCTGTCCTGCACAGGGCAGACTCGGTGAAGCAGTTTGGGCTGAGCCAGGCTAACTCAGCTGTGCTCAGGCTTGATGGTGTTATCAACGTGGCCGACAAGTACGTGGACGAGTATCTTCCAGGCGCAACATCTGAAGAAAACCATGGTGAGGCACTACTTAACATTGTGTCCTGTTGGAAGTAGTAGCATCAGTATAATGTAAAGCTGAAATTATGCTGTGATTTAGTTTTAGTTTAAAACTTCATTAAACTTTATCATTTTTTAGAAAATGTTTTGGTATGTCTCGAGATTAGAAGTAAAGCATTAAAGCACTTTCCCTTATCATTGCAGAGGCAAACAACTTTGTTAGCTCCAGCAGAAATAACAAGGCTCTGCAGACGTTTCATCGGGTGGATCGCCTTTCACGAAAGCTGCAACGTCGTCTCACCCAGCGCACAGTGGCCGAGGTCAAGGCTTTCAGACAATACAGTGAGGATGCTCTGCGCTTTTTACTCTTCACTGCAGAACTGGTAAGTAGCACCTCAAAGTACAGGTGAGAATTTGTGATGGGGATGGACACCGTGTCATTTCAATATATTTTCGAGACAGTGCCAGATATCACGCAGTCATGTCATTGTATTTACAATGCAACATAAAAATGGTTTCCAAGATATATATTTGCACAAATATAGGCTCCAGTTATTCCAGAAGCTCGTACCATACCATAATTCATCTGGTATGGTTATTCACCATTTATCATAGTCAACAAGTAGAAAGTTTTGTGTGTTGTTGCTGTGAAGTTACATTTATTTTTAGACAGAACTAACTTTATTCAATCAGTGTAAGATTTGAGATTTTCACAGCAGTGAGTATGAAGAGTTCTGTCTTCTGGGTTGTTGTGCTTTGTAGTCTGGTCGATGTTAACCAACGTTTCAGAGGTCATACTGCCTCCGTCATCAGGGCGATGAATATGAAGATTTCTGTCTTCTGGGTTGTTGCGCTGTGTAGTCTGGTCGATGTTAACCAACGTTTCAGAGGTCATACTGCCTCCGTCATCAGGGTGATGAGTATGAAGATTTCTGTCTTCTGGGTTGTTGCGCTGTGTAGTCTGGTCGATGTTTACCAACGTTTCAAAGGTCATACTGCCTCCGTCATCAGGGCGATGAGTATGAAGATTTCTGTCTTCTGGGTTGTTGCGCTGTGTAGTCTGGTCGATGTTAACCAACGTTTCAGAGGTCATACTGCCTCTGTCATCAGAGTATGAAGATTTCTGTCTTCTGGGTTGTTGCGCTGTGTAGTCTGGTCGATGTTTACCAACGTTTCAGAGGTCATACTGCCTCCGTCATCAGGGCGATGAGTATGAAAATTTCTGTCTTCTGGGTTGTTGCGCTGTGTAGTCTGGTCGATGTTAACCAACGTTGCAGAGGTCATACTGCCTCCGTCATCAGAGTATGAAGATTTCTGTCTTCTGGGTTGTTGCGCTGTGTAGTCTGGTCGATGTTTACCAACGTTTCAGCGGTCATACTGCCTCCGTCATCAGGGCGATGAGTATGAAGATTTCTGTCTTCTGGGTCGTTGCACTGTGTAGTCTGGTCGATGTTAACCAACGTTTCAGAGGTCATACTGCCTCCTTCATCAGGGCAATGAATTTCTTTGATATCTGCATCAAATTCCTTTAATGATTCTGTCACCTCAGTATGAAACAGCTCAGAGGAGAGTATTAAATCCTTTGTGCCAATCCACATTTAAAATTCGTGTCCTTTTCGGATATGAAGTAAAGTTTTAACTTATACTTTGAGCAAAATCATCTTGATATATTTTATCCATGTCTGATTGTCCCTTAATGCAGCTGGTCAAGGACCCCAAAGCACTGAAGGAGAAGGTGGTAGCCCTCTGGGCAGAGCTGAGCAAGGATGAGCCGGAGAACCAGCAGCGGCCAGCAAACCTGGAGCAGCTGACAGTGATGGTGACACGGGAATTAGCCAGACGCGTCGTGCACCTCATTAACTACTCGCAGGAAGGCATTTCCACATTACCGCAGACCATCTCACAGTCACTGCACATCGCTGCTGACTACTGCACCCAGCTCACTGATATTGTTGTCAAGGTAACAACACAGTTTATACCATGCTAAATTCAGTGGCCATTTCTCACCCAAGTCTCTCCTGATTCACTACTAGATGGCTCTGGCAGTCAAATCAGGATTGAGTAGAAATTGTGCAGAGTCTGGGCTGGTCACTCACTACTCACAGATGCACACTTCAAAGACTAAGAAACCTCCGAAAGGAGGCGGCAAAAACCCTCATTGGATTGTAGAGCCAAGGAACAATAACAACAACTTGGCTCTCCTGAGGTTTTTTTATGGATTTTCTCAGTCGTTCCAGGAAATTTTTTATAACTTTGAAATAAGCAAACGGATGACCATTTCTGTTCCTGCTTGCAGGTTGCCCATCTTGGTGAAATGAAAGAGGTTGCTTTTGCGAGAGCCAGAATCCAGATTAACAAGATCCAGGCTCTCCTGAAGGAGATCAATGAATATGCGTCACAGCTGCTGGTAAGCGCATCTCTGCTTCTTTCTGATCTCAGGAGCAGTCAGTGATTCTGGCGTAGGATGTTCTCATTCGGTCTCACATGTGGGCGTAATGTGCACGCTAAAAATCGAGAATGAGAAGGCAAATTATTCTGTAGCGCAGATATGTTCCAAATGCATTTATTGTTTTGCATAGCTCATTAGGTTTTATATTGATTCGTTACAGATGTAAAATTAGTCACACAACAGTTATCAAACTTTATAAAATTTATTTTTCCTTATAATTAACAAATTATAAATAGCAGAGTCCTTTGTTCTTTGGAAGCTGACAGTTGCTCAGATAATGAGAAGGCTCCCATGGTTGTATCGAACCCAAAGGTTCATTACTATGTTTACATCAACTTATCTGATGGCCTGTATGCTGAGCCAGTTGAGTCCAGTCCATATCCCCACATTCTCTTTCCATAAGATTCATTTTAACACAATCCTTTCTCCTAAATAAGGTACGCGAACTGACAGGCAGACATACCTCTGCATTATGCATTCATTTTATGCACCTTGTCTGAATAACGCATATACTCTTTAATTTTTCTCGCTTATGAATTTCAGAAGTGGATTTCTTTAACATCGTCTTAATAACTGCATGAAAAAACTCGGAGATAAATTCTCTAGAAACGAAGGATTAAATTTTTGCTGTCTAAAAGTGAATGAATCAATTTTATAGGGAGAATAAGTCAGAAAATATATTTGTTTATAGTAATTGAAAGAATGTTTTTATTTCAAAAAGATAAGTTTTCCGGGAAATATGAAATCACACTAAATGCAGTGCGTATTGTACATTGAGCATATGTCGATTTACACCGCTTCGGTCTGCGTGTTTCGCATATACGCTGTTTTCGTTCTTAGGAGCATCCCTTATTTACACGCCACGTCCAGCGCCTCCCTCTGACTCATTTCAGAAAGAGAGACGAGATGCTGCTAAATTTCAAGAAGACAGTTCAACTCCTACAACCTCAGATATTTCAGTTGTTGACCAAGAATCAGAGGAAGGCTCTGTCGATGATCCAACTCCCTCCACATCCTCCAATTAACTTCCGGAAATCTTCAGTCTACTTAATTTAAGTCCATTAAGAGATCTTCAGAGGCATTTTTGGTGAGTTTCAATTATGTAGTGAATAAATATATTAATGCAACTGATTGTTTAACTACATTTTTGAATATTTGTATTTTTCTTTACTACCCTATTACAGTGTTATTTTGATGTAAATAACCAGAGGATGAAGATACAAATCCTCGGTCTAAACTGAACATTTTTCACTCAGGAATGTATCGCTCAATTTTAACATTGAATTTATTAAAAATTTGAGTTCTGCATCCTCCCATTTTCCTGGAATGCTGCTGCTGTCTAAAACTGGACTTACCTGTGCTTGTGTCGTAGAAAATATTACCTGAAAGAACACGTTTTTTCATAAAATTTTTTAGCATCATCATTAAATTACTGACTTTAAAACATCCACTAATTTAGACAACGAGAGTATAAATTTCTGAACCAATTTTTCATTACGGTCACCAGTAATCATAATTTTTTGCAGGGGGGGGGGGGGGGGTAAAACCAAAACAGCTGTTCTTGTTGGCGTACGAAAGTAATCAAAATACGATATATGACCGAATAACCCATTATTATTAACTCTTTTATAATATATTTTTTTATTGCAGGAGAGTGTTGCACACCAAATTGCAGGCAAGTGCAGTATGCCGAAACCAGTTTCGTCAGACACCCACAACAACGGCCATCCATCCGGACCAAACAATCTAAATGCTGTCGATTAGATATATCTGTCACAACTTTCATTTTAAATGTAAATTAAACAATCTATATCAGTGGTCCCTACCCATTGAGCTATTTTCCAAATAATATTCATCTAGTCACGATGTCGTAGCGTGTCACCTATCAAAATTGCCGGTTTCTTGAAGTTGAATTGTGATGGATAAATGGTAATGAATATGGTGCGTTTATCATATTTTGTGAATGTGGTTATTTTGAGAAGGGAGTCACATAGCAAAGCCATTGTTAATGTCGCCATCGCCACCAAAATTACAATTATTGCAATTACCACCAAATGTTGCGACTCCATGCAGGGCTGGATTAAGGTCTTGCAGGCGGATCGGCAATCAAAATTGTCTTGGATATACATATATCTTTTCGTATATCAAATTATATATTTGTTCAAGAAAAGAAATTTGTTGCAAGTTTTATCATAAAAAATGGTAATAAAATTTTTTATAGGCACTTTAATTTTCGTAGGCCCTAGGCTATTGGATAATATGGTCCTGACTCCGTGTAGTATGTAGTGGTTAGCAAGTTTTGCAGTAATATGGTGTCACCATATTTTTCCCTGAGATTGCTGCGCGGAAGGTAAAGCTTGGATGATACGTCTTTTATCGCGAAGTTTTGAATTTTTGTCCGAAACTCCGGTAACCACTTACATGAGTAAAATGGCGTAACCCAGCAAGTCACAATTTAAATGTTCATGTTATATAACCTAAAATTAGATTATCATAAGCGACATACCGACGAACTGCGAGTGGGGATTATTGCTATATTTTGTTTAATAATTAATTACAAATACAAATATATATACTTCGGCTTCTGTATGTAGCTGGGGAACATGTGTTCAGCCCTGGATTCTAATTTAATTACAAATTACATTTTATATATTATATGCACTATATATATATATATATACATATGATTTATTATTCGTGGGTTTGTTTCTGATGCCTGTTGACTTATCAGTAAAGTTCTATAGGCATTTTATTCAGAACATTTTAATAGTTAAGTAAATTTATTCTAAATTTTTCAGAATAAATTGTATCGAACACGATGCATTTTATTTCGGTGGGATAATGTTCTACATATTCTGTTTTTGATATAATAGCTTGTTTCAGTTTATCATTATTTATAACTGGAGTAAATTTTTCAGATAAAAACGATATGCATATTTTTCTATTAACTTACATTTAACAGTTGTACCACGTTAATAAAATTACGTACAATTTACATCGAGAAACAAAAAATATAATGGACACAGTCAACATAAAATATCATATTTAATTGTGAAATGTAATTAGCATTTCGACTTTAACGTTAAATATCTGTGGGTCCTGGTTTTTTTAATTTTTTGTGGTCGCTATGTTTAATGTCCATCTTAAAGTTCAGCAAAAAGTAAATTTTAGTGTTTCATTTGTTTATCAGAATTTCTAACCGTTGGTAACAGCCGGGTTTCTGAAGAATAAATAAATCTCTTAGCGTTACAAACTGAATTTGATATTTTACTAGTTGCGTACTTAATTAATTTCTAATTAAATATATGAAATTTATTTACAGTAAAATATGCCCGTGATAAACCACGTTGCATAAGAAAATTAATGGAAGAAAATATATTTTCTTACATGTCAGTGTGTCGTATATGATTACATTTTAATAGTCACATATCAAAATGTAGTCATGTATATTTCGTAATGTTGTTAAATAAATATTTCATTTAATTTTATGTATTCCTTCTTTTATAAAAATGAGACGTAAATGCATTTTTCCCATGTCAGATGTTTTTAGCCTGTCGTGGTGGCGAGTAGAACATTTGGAGTGTCTGCAGTATCGTAACGTTGTAAAAGCCACGCAAGTCGATGCCTCGTTATCATAAGTAATGACTGAATACGCGTGTCCTTTTCGTACGAATAACATAAAATTAACAGAAAATATGTACACTACAAGTTACTCAAGAGGAAATTCTTGCATTAAATAAAATTTTGAAAATTCCACAACGGCTAACATTAATCGACATCACCGTCAGATATTCATCTTCTGAATCAAGTACCTCGGCGTGAACCAGTATTTAAATTCAGTAAATTATATTTACTGTGATTGAATATTGATTAATATTTGTACTTAAAATTATTCATTGTCGGAAATTTTCCATCGTCTGTTCTTTAAAATCACGACGTTTTGGAGGCTGGTTCTGTCTCCGTCTTCAGGTGAGAAGTACGTACCTAAGTGTAAACTACCATCGTCAAAACCCTTTAGAATTAAATTAATATTTGTGGTGAGGATGGGTGGCTTGAAAAAAATGTGTAAATTCGTGTCATTGGGATTTAAGTTTACTCGGCGCCACAATAAGTTGTTCGTTCCCAAAAGAGCTTTGCATTTGTTTCGTCCTTTCCATTAACCATCCACGACTTGTGATATTATGTTACGAAGTCTGTGACTTGATTTTCGTGTCGCCTAGTATTGTTGGGTATGAAGAATGAATGAGGTTATGGATGGGACACAAGAAATACATATGGAAATATTGAGCGTTATCTTCCTGGGAAATGGCCACTTGGAATACGAAGAAAGACGGGGAAGATAGCAATAAGATAGATTTTATTAAAGTAGGATTTGAGTACGTGAGGTGGATGGCACTACCTCGGGATTTTATCTAACTGTTCTGTTACCACAGTTTTTGTTAGTTAAATAGTTCCGTGATATTCCAACTGCTATCTTTAAGATTGGATTTAGAATGTAAAAATAATGTACTGATAGAAAATGTCGCTTGAAATTCAGGGATTTCTGTTGTACGCTAGATATACGTCAGACAGATATGTAATATCCAGTGAATGTTCCATGTCTGTGTCTGTAGATTAGTGAATTGTGACCCTTGGACAATAGATTCAAACTTGCTTGACATGTTATTCAAGCAAGAATGGAGTCCAGGAATTTGTTATTGAGTTTGTCATTTATTATCATTAGACGTACTGACTGGTGAGCGAGGTAGTTAACCTTGATACATTTCTGTGCCACATGTTCACAGATAAGGTTTGTTTTCCAGGGGAGAGAGTGAGGGCAGATAATCGATTAAGTATGAGAACAAGGTTCAGCTGAATTTTGTGAAAATACTTTTCTGATAACAGGACTGGCAAAGTGCACAACGAACACAAACTAACTAACCAGTTAACTAATCTACTATAAATCTGTCGCAAAGTTTCCATTGCTTGCATTGGTAGGGCCTACATAGCGATTATTATTTGTAGAGGACCGTTTCATCTGCTAAAGTTATACGTCTGTGACTTTATCTTCGTCTTTAAGAGTTTATTTCTCATTATACTTTATAGTTTTATGTGTGTTATTTTTATTTTTGTACAAGCGTCAGAGATTTGAGTTAATTTGAATTTTGGAATTCTAAGCCTTTAACTTTGACCCACGAAGTCACATCCGGTTGAGATTCCTAAAAAGATGGTGACCCCAGTTTATGAGCAATTTGCTCTGTGACATTGACAGAAAATGCCGAAAGTGAATTGTATTCGCATTTGGTTACGCCTTACAAACACCAAACGAAATCAGCCTGTAGATGTTACAAACCGGGTTAATATTTCTATTTCTGGACAGGTAGAAACTGTTTACTGCCTAGGTGTGCTGAACCCATGGATGACAGGAAGGTGAAATAACGTACAGCCGAACTGACTTTAGACGTAAGTAAATATAGAGAGATTCAAAAGTCACGTTATGTTTATAGAGAGATATCTTAACATTATTTATGATCAGAGTAATTTATTTCAAGTGAGCTCACGTAAGTCTGCACAATTAGTTTGTGGTTAAGGTTTCTGTTTAATTTTCTTCGCCTGTTTTCATTTTTTAAATGATTACACCAAGAATGTAGCCCTTGTCATAATTGCTTATTTGTAATTAAGTAACATATTTTTATAACATCCATCTATACAGTGTGTTGAACAATTCCAGATATTATCACGAGTTTAGCAAGTTGTTATTTGTTCGTGGTTTAATGCGCTGTTAGTAGCTCAGAATATTTACCGTCAGACGATGAAATGATAAAGCAGTGATTCTATTTTTTTTTTTCGAATCGCATTTCTATTCGTAAATCTACACGCCTCGTGTCTCCCGAATGTCTGCAAGGCCTACGATCGAAAGGGATTTTGTTACAAAATTACCAATAATTAATATGAATATTTGGTTCAAAATACTACGTTCCCCCGGACTCTTCCCGTCCATCATGCCACAGAAAATATAACCAAAAAGGCAGGGATTCAAACCGGGGACCTTCGAACACGAAGCAGGCACTGTGACCCCACACAGCAATGTTCGGTTCCAACAGCTTTCTCTGCCGGCTAATGTAATCGTATTCGAGAGGTCCCGGGATCAAATCTCGGCTCGGAGACTGATTATACTGACTTTCGTAGTTTTCATCAGTTGCCTTAAATTAGGCCACGACTGCTTCCTTCCACATCTTTTCCAATTCATTAATCATGCTGTCATTCGTGCTACTGACAGTGTCGTCAGATGTGTTCAAAGTGCAACTGAGGTTTGGACTATGAACTGTGTGCAAAGAAAGTCATGATTACACTGCAAATTTTCAATGTAAATTTAAGATCCTTTAATGTACTGCAACCAGACGTAGTATGGTGCAATGTTATTAGAATTCAATGTGTCTCTGTAGCAGACGTGTGATATTGAATTCTAATAATTCTGCCTTATTGTATTTCTGGTTTCATTAAAGAAAAGGATCTTCATTTTACTTTGTAACATTATAAAATTATGACCAACTTCCTACCCAATTCCTTGTCCCATACTTCAGGTGTACTTTGAACACATGAATAACAAACACGTGAAGGCTCGCTCGCCAGACCTCTCAAGAGGCTATGCGACGTAGCTAGTTACCACTTCCGGTTAACTACAGGGGGGGGGGGCTGTCCAATGCAGTTATGCAACCATAAAGTACATATTATGCTTACTACTTAAGTCTAATAACGCTTTGTCAAGTACAGAGGTTCTAATAAGGTTGTTCTAGAAATACTTTGATTTCCTTTGTATTTATTACGAAACAATATTTGGCCAAAATACTGAGACATATTTGATGTCTTAAGTAGTTCTCAGGGAATAATATTTTTCAAGCAGGAACACTGATTGCAAGGGAGAGAATATCCAGGAATAATTAATATGTTCAAAGCTTTGGATGTTTTAATTAAAGTTCTTTTCTGTATTTGTTTACCATCAAAGACGATGGAAAGTTTAAAATGGGGGAGGAAGAGAATATGGACGGAGTTTATTTATATATTTATAACTTTCGATTCAATTATGTTGTGTGAAGCAGTTAGTTTACAACTATCGCTTGTGGTAATCAATGTGGAAAAATAAAACCAGAGAAATTAAGAATAAGAATGCAGTTTTTCTATATCCTAGTTCTGTTTACAAACAGAATGCAAATCACAAGGCAGGCGTTTCTGGGTTAGGCAATTCTAATTTTAATTATGCGTTGGTTATCTTTGTTTTAAAAATATAACTTTGGACACACTGAACGTTGCCTCTGAATTGTTTACATGGTTATGATATCGGCTGCTTTCTTTTTGTGGTTTTTCTAAGACTCTCCAGTAAAATGGCGGCATAGTAAATTCATTAGGCAAAACGACTTCCATATCCTTTTAAATTCAATGTTAATTAATTGTCGGTTTGAATTTAGTATTTGTTTAAAAAAAAAATTGGATTTAGAATGTTTGGCCACCCCTGAAAATTTACAAACATTTCCTCAATTGCTATCAGTGTGAGGTATGACGTTGCGTGGTCTGATTGGGTGCTAGTTCAGTCAGTGCGAGTTTCCAACTCCAAGTAGGAACGAAAGTAAAGGCGGAACTATATAGGCAGTGTAGTCTGGCTGCAGCAGTTGAAGTAGTAGTGTGCTGGTGTTGTGTACCTTTACAAATTCTCTAGTACGTAATATTTGTAGGTAAGACCTTCAAGATTAAAAATACTAGAAATCTGATAAGTGTGTCTGTTAGTTATGTTTGTCCTTTCAACACTTTACACTCGTCAGGAAAAGTTAAAGTTTTAAATATTCTGGTGCCCACTTACTGTATTTAATTAAGAGTCAATATAATTATTTTCTATTTATTATAATTGAGAGTGAATGTCGCATTTAAAGTTGTGTTATGTAAATGTACAGGAAAATGGCGGAACCTCAAACAACAGCCGTGCCGCGTTTGGAATGTGTGGACAAAGTGTGTAATATTCCTGTGGTTGAGATGGCATATAACCAGACCGCAGACTTGTACAAGAAAGTGAAGGAAGCCAATGGAGTACTCACGTGGACGCTGTCGGCAGCAGAAGCAACTATTTTGAAGGCTGCAGAACACGTTGCTCCTGTTGCTAGGAAATTAGAACGCCCCATTCATGCAGTAGACCAAACCTTGTGCAAAGCCATTGAAATTGTTGAAGAAAAATTTCCACTTGTGAAGGAGCCTCCATCAAATGTAAGTTTATTACAATAAACATTACAGTTCAGCGTTTTTGCGGATATGCTTAAGTCAAATGGAACAAGTTGTAAAAGTGTACGTGAATTGCCCCGATGGAATTATTTAATAATAATGAAGCATTTATTTTTAATGCCATTTTAAAAGTTGTTCCTCTTCCAAACTAATTATAACGGGCTATAATTTTATTCCCCTGAAACATTGGTAACCATCTAAAGCATCTTGTAGTGGTTATCAACCCTACCAAAGATTGAGGCAAGGTTTTCCTCCAAAGCATTTGTAGCCTGAGCAACAGATCAGTGTCAGTCTGTTCTAAAGGGCTGTGTTGATGGTGTATTGCAGTGTGGATTACCGAGTAGTTTGGGAGCCATGATTGAAGGGGTACAAAGGAGAACTGAAATCTATCCGTAAATAAACTAAAAACATACAAATTTAGTAATTCTACATAGGACGGCAGAATATGCTTGCACCTGGGCGTCTGCTGACGTGCGTGAAACTATACTCCGCTTTTCCATTCATCTTAATGGTGTGACGCATGTGGCTGAAAAAAACTGTAGATGATGATTTAATTGTTTTTGATGCATTTTTAATTGTGTGGGCCACCAGGAGTTGTGAATTTTTACCAGAACGTATATTTTTTTTGTTTAGGTACGTTCCACTGCCATGTTCTTTGTTCAAGAAATTTTTTCCCCAATGGAAAGATTTACTGCCATGAAGGATTATGGAACGAGGAAAGCACACTCGTTTTCAGAAATGAGTGTGACAAAGGCGAACGAAATGTTGGCTACTCGTTATGGCGCAATAGCACTGAGTGGGTTTGAGACGACCGCTGCACTTGCAGAAAAGTATCTGGACTACTACTTCCCTGCTACAGAACAGGAGTTGCAAGAAGAAAATGGTAATTATATATACCATATGAATTATGTAGTGTATGTGGCCTGAACAAATTTCTGAGCCAAATATTTTGAGAAATGGAAATAACATTTATGTAAATTTATTGCCTATATGATGGAATCAGAACTACGTGAGATGAATTTGAAAAATGTTAATATCCAAGAATATTATGCAGAACATTTTATGCGACATGGCAACTTCGCAACCTCAGGATTTGTACAGGCCTGTTTGTCACGATATTCGTAAGCATGAAGCAACTTTTCGTCCCGCCATTTTAGTGTAAATCCAACATTTACATGGTTGTATGTAAATTATCCGTTTATCCGTAAAAGGGAAATGGTCTTGACAGTAATAATCCAACTCGGTGGCCCTGACGAAGCTGATAGTATACTCAGTAAAGAAAGTTCCTGCCTTTAATGTGATCTGAAGGTTCATTACCGTGTTCACAAAATCCTGCTACCACTCCCTATCCTATGCCAGGTGAATCCATTACATGCCCTTCAACTCCCTTTTCCTAAGATCAATTTTGGAAACCTCCCATCTGCACCAAGATCTTGTGGTTTCCCTTGATAATTTCCAAAAAAAAAATTTTTTTTTGTTTGCTTTTTCTGTCTACCCATGCATGCTACGTTTTCTGTCCATCTCGTCCTTGAATCGTTTATCTTAATAATATTTTGTGAATAATACAAATTATGGAGCTCTAAGTTCTGTAGTTTTCCAACCCTTCTGCCATTTCAGCCCTTTTGGGTTCAAATATTCTCTAAGCACCCTCAAACACCAACAGCCTTTGTTCTTCCTTAAGGCGAGAGACCGTGTCTGAAGGTGTTTGTTTATGAAATCGAAGAGACTCCATAATTAGCTGAAATTTTTAACTTGCAACATTGTCGGCAATTTCTGGTTGGTCTGCAGTTGAGGCACAAAAATGTAATTGACTCGGTTAGTAAGAAATTTAATATTCAGCCGCTAAAAGAAAACAGAAAAGTGTAAAAAGTTACTATTCGTAAAGTAGTAATTTCTAAGGCTGTGGTGAAATATGACACTAGCGAGTGATAGAGCTATCTATATAAGGCGCTGATCCTCGGGTGGGAATTGGGTGACTTAATGGGGTAATCTGGTACTGAGGAAAATGGTATCTCACCTTGCCATGGATTGAATTTTCAGAACCACCTGCAGCTGAAGGTGATGATGATGATGATGATGATGATGATAATGATAAGGTTATGAATACATTTCATACGATGGGGCGGCTGTCTAACAAGTTTGCTCGCAGAGTGTACAACATCCTCTCATCCCACGTTAAGCAACTTGATTATGATGAAATGCAACAGTACATTAAGTCTGTGTCTACCATCATGCATCTTACAAATTATCTGCAAAGTCTAAATGAACATCTCAGGGCTGTGACCTCCAGCAATAAAACCGAAAGTGCTGAAGGATCGAGCGGTAGCGCGCAGAAAACTGAAGAAAAGAAATCGACTATCGCATGATGTATGGCTTAATTACCCGAATGTTTCATTTTGTATGAAGTTTTATAATGTTATATTTGTTCTAAATTTAATACACGGGTTTCAAATGTGCATGTATATTATTTATTTGAAGTAAAATGTGTACAAAAAATATGTGATGTAGTTGTTTCTATCAATTGTCTGCACACATGAAGTAAGTTTCTTGGCCGTAAAGATTGTTCAGGATAGTTATTATCATTTGTGACAACTATTTATGAAATACTTTTAAACAATTTAGAGTACGTTTACATAAAATCACAAATGTGGGAACTTTTGATAAACATTTACTGTTGAATTTAGATATGCATATGAGATTTAAGATGGGCTTCCAAATAAAGCTGTACCACAAAGTGCAGGGTCTAGAATGCTTAATATCTTATCTTTCCATAGTTCCGTGACTTCCATAACACTCCCAGTCTTTCTTTTAAATTGCTTGGTGATGTCAACGCGCCAGCAATCTCTCCTCGGTGTCAGGGGCCGACTATACTCGCAACGTCATGTTATATACTGCAGGATGACTACTTTTAGCATACGTTCAATTTGTTACCTATAGAGAAGTTTTTAAAATGTTTTATGGCCCTTTATATAATTGGAAGTGGGACTGTGCGACCAATGCTGGGTCCAATGTGCACAAATATTTAAGGTACGACTCTTATGGCTAAAAGGAATGAGAATTCTTGGTGACAGTTTATAAATGCCCAGAATGGTTAACAGGGATGCAAACTAAATCTGAGCTTGGGCTGTCTTGTCTCTTAACGGAAGGGAAGATTGCATATATATATATATATATATATATATATATATATATATATATAGTGTTTTTTGAACACTTTTTTTCCCTTTGCCTGCACTACTGCAGTCTTCATGTAAAAATTTTGCATTTAATATAAAAGGGAGGATTGAGTTATTTTTGTGCTGTCACTTGTCTTACCTTCCCCTCCCACCCACGTCTGTATTTGTAATGGTTGTCTAAGCTTGGAGACGTTTTGCATCCACTGTACTTTGTACTTCCATCTGATGAATTTGTCATGTTTTGAAATGCACTTGTACAGTTGGTATACAATGTTAATTTCATACATGTTGTCAGTACCAATATTACTAAATGGCAAAGTACATACAGATGGATTTTGATGAGTCTAGTACAGGATTTGGGTGGTTACCGGCTATGACGCCAGACCGTTAAATCAAGCCCAGACCATTTTAATGTGCAGCGGCCAGATAGGGGACTTGATCTTTTGTCACTAATAGCTAGCAAGGGGCCTTGAATTTGTATGTTAAATTGCCAGATAGGGTCTCAAATCTTGTCCATTATAATGGCTAGACAGTGGCTTCAAATTATAATTGCTAGTCGCTGGTCTCGATGCTAGATAGTTATAATAGCTAAATAATGGTCTTGATCCTAGACAATTTTAATGGCTAATTAGGACCTGGATTTTTCACCATTGTAATGGATAGATGGGGGCCCTCAATCCTAGTCCAATATAATGGCTGGCTACCTTTATACTGGACAGTTCAGGTCCTCAATCATAAAACAGTATATTGGCCAGATGTGGCCATCTATTCCAGATCATTACAGTCAATAGATAGGGACCCTGATCCCACACTACTCTAACACATAGAGGCCTCAACCTTTATCCATTATAATGGTCTGGGGGTCCTAGAACTCAATTAATGGATTGATAGGAGCTTTATACACCATTATAACTGTCTGATAGACTAATACAGTGGGCATTCAGGGGCCTTGATCCTAGACCATTTTAATGCATGCAAATGGGCCTCAAACACATGTTACTGTAAAGGTCAATTAGAGGTCTTGTCAGCTTACCTTTGTAATGCCCAGATAATGGCTAGATAGGAGCTCTCTTCTTAAACCATTATAATGGCTACAAAGTGGCTTCCATCATAGACCATCACAGTGGGTAGATTAGGGTCTCTGTCAGACAACTAAAAGGCCGTTGTAACCGTTCCCCTTTTACCTTTAAATATTTTTTTTTTTGTTATTTGGTTGGGCGCCAGTGGACCTCTTGTCCACGACGGATGGTTGTCCAGGGTAGCTCCAGCCAGCAGAACACGCTGTCTGTACACTCAGGTTAGTGTAACGGCCGGACTAACAATGACACAGCGGACGCTTGATTGATGTCACAATTGTATGTAAAAGGGTCCAGTTTATTGACGTAACATGAATTTACAACAGTCACACATATTTATTCCTTTTAATAATAACTAAATTTTCTTTCTTTACTTTTCTGGTGCATACGGCTTGTTCTAAATTCTGTGGTGGTATAATTTAGTAAAATTTCCAATATCAAAACCAAATTGTGGCGGAGCAGTTGCCACCGATTTCCTTGGTGAGAACGAGTGCCTCTTGAAGTCGGCCCACACCAAAAACCCCCGGCTCCCAAAAACCCCGGGTACCCGCGGCACCTCGTTGTTAAGCCAAAAGGTTTACACAAAGAGACTTTCGTAGCTTAAACCGTAATACACCCAAACAAGTGAACAAAAGAGACCTTCATAAAACAGTTTCACAAAATACAGTTTGGTTGGACCGAAGGGTCGGTCGACTACACCGTAGAGCAGTCTCCATCGGAAGTGCATATACCAGAGCTTTGTTCTTTGTCCATTGCAATGGTGAATTACAAACCATGGTGCCAGACAACTACATTGCCAGATAGGGTCTTGATCAAAGAGGTTTACAGTGCCTAATTCTGAGCCTCCATTCAAGACCATTGTATTGGCTACATAGGTCTCTTCGTAGACCATTATAATGGCTAGACAGTAGGCCCAGTCACAGGCTATTATAATGGGTAGATAGGCTCCTACTGATCAAGTCAAGGAGGAGGAGATGGGTAGGGCATGTAGCCTGCATGGGATAGAGGAGGAATGCATAAATGTTTTTGGTAGGCAAGCCAGAAGGGAAGAGCCCTATAGATAGACATAGATGGGAGGATTATATTGAAATGGATGTTGAAAAAATAGGGTAGGCTAGTATGGACTCAGTCATCTGGCTCGGGATAGGGACCAGTGGCGGGCAGGTGTGAATAAGGAAATAAACTTTCAGATTCCATCAAATGTTGGGAATAACAACTAGACTTCATGGAGCATGTAAGAAAGATAAGGTCATGCTCTAGACTAATGGCCATTCAATGGCCTCGATCATGTAAAAATGTAATAATACATAGCCTGGATCGCAGGCAGTTGTAAAGGCCAATAACAGCCCATGATGGCTAACATTTATAGTGCCTAGATAACGCCTTATTCCTAGACTGTTGCAACAGTTATACATGGACATCCATCCAAATACACTTGGATGAAATGTAAAGTCTTTGGTCCAAGACACTATGAACAAAAGGAGATTTAGGAGCTTAGATCGGACACAGTCATAATGGCAATATAGCGGCGTGAATCCTACACCATTATAACCGCAATACAGCAGCGTCCACCACCATGTCTCTACAGCCACCATCACGTGTCTACGACCACGCCTTCACCAACACCACAACGTTACCAGTCTCCACAACCTCGCCTTTACTACCACTTCTCTACTACCACCCTCCATAAACACCATGTCTCAACCACATTCACATCTCCGACAAAACGCCCCAACCTCCAAAAGAACCACAACTCCACAAACTGCCCACCACTACCACCAGGTATTCACCACCACCATTATGTCTTCACTCCCAACCGTCCACTACTACCACCACGGCTCTACCATCACCACAAACACAACGCCACCACGCCTCTACCACCACCATCACCACCACCACCTCACCTCCACACCACGGTCCCCAATACCACGTAATCATCACCACCACATCGCATCCACCATGTCTCTACCACTACGCTCCCAACCACCACAACTACGTCTCTAACAACGCACCTCCACGTCACCACAACCACCACCAACACGCCTAATTCACCATCATCAGGTCCCCAACACCACTATCACCAAGTCTCCACCAGCACCACAACGACGACGATTCCAACACCACCAGCACCACAACGACGACGATTCCAACACCACCAGCACCACAACGACGACGATTCCAACACCACCAACCGTCCACCACTACCACCCCAGTTCAAACCCACCACGCCTGCACCACCACCAGAAACAGCACCACGTCTCTACCACAACCTCGTATCTTCCACCATGCCTTCACCAACACCTCGCATCCACCACCACCACGTCTCAACCACATCACTACAACCATCGCCTTCGCCACCACCACCACATCCACAAGCACGCATCTACCACCACGTCTTCACCACAGCATCACCACGCCACCATCACCCCAACCTCCACCATCACGCCTCTACCACATCACCTCCACTCCTGCATTATCATCGCCACCTACACTACGTCTGCATCAACACCACCACAACCAATACTCCACGTCCAAGCTTCCACTAGCACAAGCACGTCATCACCAGCAGCTCCACTTTCGCACCATTATGCATGCACCATCACTACCACTGCCACCAGGTCTTCATCACCACATCGACCACCACGCCACCAGTACCACGACGTATCCAATAACATATCCACCACCGCGTCTCTACCACTACGCCTCTACCGCCACAACGACGACTCCACGCCCACGCCTCCACAACCGCGTCACCACAACCACCACCAACAGGCTTTCTTCATCACCACAACCTCGTCTCCACGAACACAACTACCGCCACCACGTCCCCACCAGCACCAAAACCACCACAGACAATTTCCAGCATTTTTTGATTTTTCAAATTTTTTTGAAAAATGTCAACATTTCTTTCCAAACACTCCCCAAGAGATGCCTGCCAAACTCGGTGAATGACTAACCCTGTCTCTGCCAGACTCGGCCATTATCTGGCCCGGTTGCTACATGCCTCGGTGTCTGCACCAACCCGCCTCTCCAGGACTCGGTCTCTGCCGTACGTGTTGTCTGCCCCAACAGTCTTAAGAGGAGGCACATCAGAGCCTGTCATGCAGAGACTGGTCCGTGCAGAGACCGAGTCAGGCACACACCGCATTCGTCAGAGACACTGTACATGAGAAACTGTCCGACAGAGACCGGTCCTGCAAGGCATCAGGTGGTGGAAATTTTTGAAAATTTCAAAAAATCAAAAAACGCTGGAAATTGTCCAAAAAGCGCACAAAACCAAAAAAAATTGAAAAATTTCACATTCAAATTTTTTTTCAAAATTTTCAAAAATTATCAGTTTTGTGCGCTTTTCAGACAATTTCCAGCATTTTTTAATTTTTCAAAAAATTTTGAAAAATTTCAACATTTCTTTCCAAACACTCCCGAAGACATGCCTGCCAAACTCGGTGAATGACTAACCCTGTCTCTGCCGGACTCGAGCACTATCGCGCCCGGTTGCTACATGCCTCGGTGCCTGCACCAACCGGCCTCTGCAGGACTCGGTCTCTGCCTTACGTGTGTTGTCTGCATCAACAGTCTTAAGTGGGGGCACGTCACAGCCTGTCATACAGAGACCGGTCCGTGCAGAGACCGAGTCAGGCACACACCGCATTCGTCAGAGACACTGTACATGAGAAACTGTCAGACAGAGACCTTTCCTGCAAGGCATCAGGTGGTGGAAATTTTTGAAAATTTCAAGATTTTCAAAAAATCAAAAAACGCTGGAAATTGTCCAAAAAGCGCACAAAACCAAATAAATTTGAAAAATTTCACATTCAAAATTTTCAAAAAAATTTTCAAAAATTTTCGGTTTTGTGCGCCTTTCAGACAATTTCCAGCATTTTTGATTTTTCAAAAAAATTTGAAAAATGTCAACATTTCTTTCAAAACACTCCCCAAGAGATGCTTGCCAAACTCGGTGAATGACTAACCCTGTCTCTGCCGGACTCGGCCACTATCGCGCCCGGTTGCTACATGCCTCGATGCCTGCATCAACCGGCCTCTGCAGGACTCGGTCTCTGCCTGACGTGTTGTCTGCCTCAACAGTCTTAAGTGGAGGCACGTCACAGCCTGTCATACAGAGACCGGTCCGTGCAGAGACCGAGTCAGGCACACACCGCATTCGTCAGAGACACTGTACATGAGAAACTGTCAGACAGAGACCTTTCCTGCAAGGCATCAGGTGGTGGAAATTTTTGAAAATTTCAAGATTTTCAAAAAATCAAAAAACGCTGGAAATTGTCCAAAAAGCGCACAAAACCAAATAAATTTGAAAAATTTCACATTCAAAATTTTCAAAAAAATTTTCAAAAATTTTCGGTTTTGTGCGCCTTTCAGACAATTTCCAGCATTTTTGATTTTTCAAAAAAATTTGAAAAATGTCAACATTTCTTTCAAAACACTCCCCAAGAGATGCTTGCCAAACTCGGTGAATGACTAACCCTGTCTCTGCCGGACTCGGCCACTATCGCGCCCGGTTGCTACATGCCTCGATGCCTGCATCAACCGGCCTCTGCAGGACTCGGTCTCTGCCTGACGTGTTGTCTGCCTCAACAGTCTTAAGTGGAGGCACGTCACAGCCTGTCATACAGAGACCGGTCCGTGCAGAGACCGAGTCAGGCACACACCGCATTCGTCAGAGACACTGTACATGAGAAACTGTCAGACAGAGACCTTTCCTGCAAGGCATCAGGTGGTGGAAATTTTTGAAAATTTCAAAATTTTCAAATAATCAAAAAACGCTGGAAATTGTCCAAAAAGCGCACAAAACCAAATAAATTTGAAAAATTTCACATTCAAAATTTTTTCAAAATTTTCAAAAATTTTCGGTTTTGTGCGCCTTTCAGACAATTTACAGCATTTTTTGGTTTTTCAAAAATTTTTGAAAAATGTCAACATTTCTTTCCAAACACTCCCCAAGAGATGCCTGCCAAACTCTGTGAATGACTAACCCTGTCTCTCCCGGACTCGGCCACTATCGCGCCCGGTTGCTACATGCCTCGGTGCCTGCACCAACCGGCCTCTGCAGGACTCGGTCTCTGCCTTACGTGTTGTCTGCATCAACAGTCTTAAGTGGGGGCACGTCACAGCCTGTCATACAGAGACCGGTCCGTGCAGAGACCGAGTCAGGCACACACCGCATTCGTCAGAGACACTGTACATGAGAAACTGTCAGACAGAGACCTTTCCTGCAAGGCATCAGGTGGTGGAAATTTTTGAAAATTTCAAGATTTTCAAAAAATCAAAAAACGCTGGAAATTGTCCAAAAAGCGCACAAAACCAAATAAATTTGAAAAATTTCACATTCAAAATTTTCAAAAAAATTTTCAAAAATTCTCGGTTTTGTGAGCCTTTCAGACAATTTCCAGCATTTTTTGATTTTTCAAAAAATTTTGAAAAATTTCAACATTTCTTTCCAAACACTCCCGAAGACATGCCTGCCAAACTCGGTGAATGACTAACCCTGTCTCTGCCGGACTCGAGCACTATCGCGCCCGGTTGCTACATGCCTCGGTGCCTGCACCAACCGGCCTCTGCAGGACTCGGTCTCTGCCTTACGTGTGTTGTCTGCATCAACAGTCTTAAGTGGGGGCACGTCACAGCCTGTCATACAGAGACCGGTCCGTGCAGAGACCGAGTCAGGCACACACCGCATTCGTCAGAGACACTGTACATGAGAAACTGTCAGACAGAGACCTTTCCTGCAAGGCATCAGGTGGTGGAAATTTTTGAAAATTTCAAGATTTTCAAAAAATCAAAAAACGCTGGAAATTGTCCAAAAAGCGCACAAAACCAAATAAATTTGAAAAATTTCACATTCAAAATTTTCAAAAAAATTTTCAAAAATTTTCGGTTTTGTGCGCCTTTCAGACAATTTCCAGCATTTTTGATTTTTCAAAAAAATTTGAAAAATGTCAACATTTCTTTCAAAACACTCCCCAAGAGATGCTTGCCAAACTCGGTGAATGACTAACCCTGTCTCTGCCGGACTCGGCCACTATCGCGCCCGGTTGCTACATGCCTCGATGCCTGCATCAACCGGCCTCTGCAGGACTCGGTCTCTGCCTGACGTGTTGTCTGCCTCAACAGTCTTAAGTGGAGGCACGTCACAGCCTGTCATACAGAGACCGGTCCGTGCAGAGACCGAG
Organism: Zootermopsis nevadensis; assembly: GCF_977971745.1. Taxonomy (NCBI): domain Eukaryota; kingdom Metazoa; phylum Arthropoda; class Insecta; order Blattodea; family Termopsidae; genus Zootermopsis; species Zootermopsis nevadensis. The sequence continues at coordinate 6,497,665 of NW_028259144.1, read as the reverse complement.
TCAGGCACACACCGCATTCGTCAGAGACACTGTACATGAGAAACTGTCAGACAGAGACCTTTCCTGCAAGGCATCAGGTGGTGGAAATTTTTGAAAATTTCAAAATTTTCAAATAATCAAAAAACGCTGGAAATTGTCCAAAAAGCGCACAAAACCAAATAAATTTGAAAAATTTCACATTCAAAATTTTTTCAAAATTTTCAAAAATTTTCGGTTTTGTGCGCCTTTCAGACAATTTACAGCATTTTTTGGTTTTTCAAAATTTTTTGAAAAATGTCAACATTTCTTTCCAAACACTCCCCAAGAGATGCCTGCCAAACTCTGTGAATGACTAACCCTGTCTCTCCCGGACTCGGCCACTATCGCGCCCGGTTGCTACATGCCTCGGTGCCTGCACCAACCGGCCTCTGCAGGACTCGGTCTCTGCCTTACGTGTGTTGTCTGCATCAACAGTCTTAAGTGGGGGCACGTCACAGCCTGTCATACAGAGACCGGTCCGTGCAGAGACCGAGTCAGGCACACACCGCATTCGTCAGAGACACTGTACATGAGAAACTGTCAGACAGAGACCTTTCCTGCAAGGCATCAGGTGGTGGAAATTTTTGAAAATTTCAAGATTTTCAAAAAATCAAAAAACGCTGGAAATTGTCCAAAAAGCGCACAAAACCAAATAAATTTGAAAAATTTCACATTCAAAATTTTCAAAAAAATTTTCAAAAATTTTCGGTTTTGTGCGCCTTTCAGACAATTTCCAGCATTTTTTGATTTTTCAAAAAATTTTGAAAAATTTCAACATTTCTTTCCAAACACTCCCGAAGACATGCCTGCCAAACTCGGTGAATGACTAACCCTGTCTCTGCCGGACTCGAGCACTATCGCGCCCGGTTGCTACATGCCTCGGTGCCTGCACCAACCGGCCTCTGCAGGACTCGGTCTCTGCCTTACGTGTTGTCTGCATCAACAGTCTTAAGTGGGGGCACGTCACAGCCTGTCATACAGAGACCGGTCCGTGCAGAGACCGAGTCAGGCACACACCGCATTCGTCAGAGACACTGTACATGAGAAACTGTCAGACAGAGACCTTTCCTGCAAGGCATCAGGTGGTGGAAATTTTTGAAAATTTCAAGATTTTCAAAAAATCAAAAAACGCTGGAAATTGTCCAAAAAGCGCACAAAACCAAATAAATTTGAAAAATTTCACATTCAAAATTTTCAAAAAAATTTTCAAAATTTTCGGTTTTGTGCGCTTTTCAGACAATTTCCAGCATTTTTTGATTTTTCAAAAAAATTTGAAAAATGTCAACATTTCTTTCAAAACACCCCAAGAGATGCCTGCCAAACTCGGTGAATGACTAACCCTGTCTCTGCCGGACTCGGCCACTATCGCGCCCGGTTGCTACATGCCTCGGTGCCTGCATCAACCGGCCTCTGCAGGACTCGGTCTCTGCTTTACGTGTTGTGTGCCTCAACAGTCTTAAGTGGAGGCACGTCACAGCCTGTCATACAGAGACCGGTCCGTGCAGAGACCGAGTCAGGCACACACCGCATTCGTCAGAGACACTGTACATGAGAAACTGTCAGACAGAGACCTTTCCTGCAAGGCATCAGGTGGTGGAAATTTTTGAAAATTTCAAAATTTTCAAATAATCAAAAAACGCTGGAAATTGTCCAAAAAGCGCACAAAACCAAATAAATTTGAAAAATTTCACATTCAAAATTTTTTCAAAATTTTCAAAAATTTTCGGTTTTGTGCGCCTTTCAGACAATTTACAGCATTTTTTGGTTTTTCAAAAATTTTTGAAAAATGTCAACATTTCTTTCCAAACACTCCCCAAGAGATGCCTGCCAAACTCGGTGAATGACTAACCCTGTCTCTGCCGGACTCGGCCACTATCGCGCCCGGTTGCTACATGCCTCGGTGCCTGCACCAACCGGCCTCTGCAGGACTCGGTCTCTGCCTGACGTGTTGTCTGCCTCAACAGTCTTAAGTGGAGGCACGTCACAGCCTGTCATACAGAGACCGGTCCGTGCAGAGACCGAGTCAGGCACACACCGCATTCGTCAGAGACACTGTACATGAGAAACTGTCAGACAGAGACCTTTCCTGCAAGGCATCAGGTGGTGGAAATTTTTGAAAATTTCAAAATTTTCAAATAATCAAAAAACGCTGGAAATTGTCCAAAAAGCGCACAAAACCAAATAAATTTGAAAAATTTCACATTCAAAATTTTTTCAAAATTTTCAAAAATTTTCGGTTTTGTGCGCCTTTCAGACAATTTACAGCATTTTTTGGTTTTTCAAAAATTTTTGAAAAATGTCAACATTTCTTTCCAAACACTCCCCAAGAGATGCCTGCCAAACTCGGTGAATGACTAACCCTGTCTCTGCCAGACTCGGCCATTATCTGGCCCGGTTGCTACATGCCTCGGTGTCTGCACCAACCCGCCTCTCCAGGACTCGGTCTCTGCCGTACGTGTTGTCTGCCCCAACAGTCTTAAGAGGAGGCACATCAGAGCCTGTCATGCAGAGACTGGTCCGTGCAGAGACCGAGTCAGGCACACACCGCATTCGTCAGAGACACTGTACATGAGAAACTGTCCGACAGAGACCGGTCCTGCAAGGCATCAGGTGGTGGAAATTTTTGAAAATTTCAAAAAATCAAAAAACGCTGGAAATTGTCCAAAAAGCGCACAAAACCAAAAAAAATTGAAAAATTTCACATTCAAATTTTTTTTCAAAATTTTCAAAAATTATCAGTTTTGTGCGCTTTTCAGACAATTTCCAGCATTTTTTAATTTTTCAAAAAATTTTGAAAAATTTCAACATTTCTTTCCAAACACTCCCGAAGACATGCCTGCCAAACTCGGTGAATGACTAACCCTGTCTCTGCCGGACTCGAGCACTATCGCGCCCGGTTGCTACATGCCTCGGTGCCTGCACCAACCGGCCTCTGCAGGACTCGGTCTCTGCCTTACGTGTGTTGTCTGCATCAACAGTCTTAAGTGGGGGCACGTCACAGCCTGTCATACAGAGACCGGTCCGTGCAGAGACCGAGTCAGGCACACACCGCATTCGTCAGAGACACTGTACATGAGAAACTGTCAGACAGAGACCTTTCCTGCAAGGCATCAGGTGGTGGAAATTTTTGAAAATTTCAAGATTTTCAAAAAATCAAAAAACGCTGGAAATTGTCCAAAAAGCGCACAAAACCAAATAAATTTGAAAAATTTCACATTCAAAATTTTCAAAAAATTTTCAAAAATTTTCGGTTTTGTGCGCCTTTCAGACAATTTCCAGCATTTTTGATTTTTCAAAAAAATTTGAAAAATGTCAACATTTCTTTCAAAACACTCCCCAAGAGATGCTTGCCAAACTCGGTGAATGACTAACCCTGTCTCTGCCGGACTCGGCCACTATCGCGCCCGGTTGCTACATGCCTCGATGCCTGCATCAACCGGCCTCTGCAGGACTCGGTCTCTGCCTGACGTGTTGTCTGCCTCAACAGTCTTAAGTGGAGGCACGTCACAGCCTGTCATACAGAGACCGGTCCGTGCAGAGACCGAGTCAGGCACACACCGCATTCGTCAGAGACACTGTACATGAGAAACTGTCAGACAGAGACCTTTCCTGCAAGGCATCAGGTGGTGGAAATTTTTGAAAATTTCAAAATTTTCAAATAATCAAAAAACGCTGGAAATTGTCCAAAAAGCGCACAAAACCAAATAAATTTGAAAAATTTCACATTCAAAATTTTTTCAAAATTTTCAAAAATTTTCGGTTTTGTGCGCCTTTCAGACAATTTACAGCATTTTTTGGTTTTTCAAAAATTTTTGAAAAATGTCAACATTTCTTTCCAAACACTCCCCAAGAGATGCCTGCCAAACTCTGTGAATGACTAACCCTGTCTCTCCCGGACTCGGCCACTATCGCGCCCGGTTGCTACATGCCTCGGTGCCTGCACCAACCGGCCTCTGCAGGACTCGGTCTCTGCCTTACGTGTTGTCTGCATCAACAGTCTTAAGTGGGGGCACGTCACAGCCTGTCATACAGAGACCGGTCCGTGCAGAGACCGAGTCAGGCACACACCGCATTCGTCAGAGACACTGTACATGAGAAACTGTCAGACAGAGACCTTTCCTGCAAGGCATCAGGTGGTGGAAATTTTTGAAAATTTCAAGATTTTCAAAAAATCAAAAAACGCTGGAAATTGTCCAAAAAGCGCACAAAACCAAATAAATTTGAAAAATTTCACATTCAAAATTTTCAAAAAAATTTTCAAAAATTTTCGGTTTTGTGCGCCTTTCAGACAATTTCCAGCATTTTTGATTTTTCAAAAAAATTTGAAAAATGTCAACATTTCTTTCAAAACACTCCCCAAGAGATGCTTGCCAAACTCGGTGAATGACTAACCCTGTCTCTGCCGGACTCGGCCACTATCGCGCCCGGTTGCTACATGCCTCGATGCCTGCATCAACCGGCCTCTGCAGGACTCGGTCTCTGCCTGACGTGTTGTCTGCCTCAACAGTCTTAAGTGGAGGCACGTCACAGCCTGTCATACAGAGACCGGTCCGTGCAGAGACCGAGTCAGGCACACACCGCATTCGTCAGAGACACTGTACATGAGAAACTGTCAGACAGAGACCTTTCCTGCAAGGCATCAGGTGGTGGAAATTTTTGAAAATTTCAAAATTTTCAAATAATCAAAAAACGCTGGAAATTGTCCAAAAAGCGCACAAAACCAAATAAATTTGAAAAATTTCACATTCAAAATTTTTTCAAAATTTTCAAAAATTTTCGGTTTTGTGCGCCTTTCAGACAATTTACAGCATTTTTTGGTTTTTCAAAATTTTTTGAAAAATGTCAACATTTCTTTCCAAACACTCCCCAAGAGATGCCTGCCAAACTCTGTGAATGACTAACCCTGTCTCTCCCGGACTCGGCCACTATCGCGCCCGGTTGCTACATGCCTCGGTGCCTGCACCAACCGGCCTCTGCAGGACTCGGTCTCTGCCTTACGTGTGTTGTCTGCATCAACAGTCTTAAGTGGGGGCACGTCACAGCCTGTCATACAGAGACCGGTCCGTGCAGAGACCGAGTCAGGCACACACCGCATTCGTCAGAGACACTGTACATGAGAAACTGTCAGACAGAGACCTTTCCTGCAAGGCATCAGGTGGTGGAAATTTTTGAAAATTTCAAGATTTTCAAAAAATCAAAAAACGCTGGAAATTGTCCAAAAAGCGCACAAAACCAAATAAATTTGAAAAATTTCACATTCAAAATTTTCAAAAAAATTTTCAAAAATTTTCGGTTTTGTGCGCCTTTCAGACAATTTCCAGCATTTTTTGATTTTTCAAAAAATTTTGAAAAATTTCAACATTTCTTTCCAAACACTCCCGAAGACATGCCTGCCAAACTCGGTGAATGACTAACCCTGTCTCTGCCGGACTCGAGCACTATCGCGCCCGGTTGCTACATGCCTCGGTGCCTGCACCAACCGGCCTCTGCAGGACTCGGTCTCTGCCTTACGTGTTGTCTGCATCAACAGTCTTAAGTGGGGGCACGTCACAGCCTGTCATACAGAGACCGGTCCGTGCAGAGACCGAGTCAGGCACACACCGCATTCGTCAGAGACACTGTACATGAGAAACTGTCAGACAGAGACCTTTCCTGCAAGGCATCAGGTGGTGGAAATTTTTGAAAATTTCAAGATTTTCAAAAAATCAAAAAACGCTGGAAATTGTCCAAAAAGCGCACAAAACCAAATAAATTTGAAAAATTTCACATTCAAAATTTTCAAAAATTTTTTCAAAATTTTCGGTTTTGTGCGCTTTTCAGACAATTTCCAGCATTTTTTGATTTTTCAAAAAAATTTGAAAAATGTCAACATTTCTTTCAAAACACCCCGAGATGCCTGCCAAACTCGGTGAATGACTAACCCTGTCTCTGCCGGACTCGGCCACTATCGCGCCCGGTTGCTACATGCCTCGGTGCCTGCATCAACCGGCCTCTGCAGGACTCGGTCTCTGCTTTACGTGTTGTGTGCCTCAACAGTCTTAAGTGGAGGCACGTCACAGCCTGTCATACAGAGACCGGTCCGTGCAGAGACCGAGTCAGGCACACACCGCATTCGTCAGAGACACTGTACATGAGAAACTGTCAGACAGAGACCTTTCCTGCAAGGCATCAGGTGGTGGAAATTTTTGAAAATTTCAAAATTTTCAAATAATCAAAAAACGCTGGAAATTGTCCAAAAAGCGCACAAAACCAAATAAATTTGAAAAATTTCACATTCAAAATTTTTTCAAAATTTTCAAAAATTTTCGGTTTTGTGCGCCTTTCAGACAATTTACAGCATTTTTTGGTTTTTCAAAAATTTTTGAAAAATGTCAACATTTCTTTCCAAACACTCCCCAAGAGATGCCTGCCAAACTCGGTGAATGACTAACCCTGTCTCTGCCGGACTCGGCCACTATCGCGCCCGGTTGCTACATGCCTCGGTGCCTGCACCAACCGGCCTCTGCAGGACTCGGTCTCTGCCTGACGTGTTGTCTGCCTCAACAGTCTTAAGTGGAGGCACGTCACAGCCTGTCATACAGAGACCGGTCCGTGCAGAGACCGAGTCAGGCACACACCGCATTCGTCAGAGACACTGTACATGAGAAACTGTCAGACAGAGACTTTCCTGCAAGGCATCAGGTGGTGGAAATTTTTGAAAATTTCAAAATTTTCAAATAATCAAAAAACTCTGGAAATTGTCCAAAAAGCGCACAAAACCAAATAAATTTGAAAAATTTCACATTCAAAATTTTTTCAAAATTTTCAAAAATTTTCGGTTTTGTGCGCCTTTCAGACAATTTCCAGCATTTTTTGATTTTTCAAAAAAATTTGAAAAATGTCAACATTTCTTTCAAAACACTCCCCAAGAGATGCTTGCCAAACTCGGTGAATGACTAATCCTGTCTCTGCCGGACTCGGCCACTATCGCGCCCGGTTGCTACATGCCTCGATGCCTGCACCAACCGGCCTCTGCAGGACTCGGTCTCTGCCTTACGTGTTGTCTGCCTCAACAGTCTTAAGTGGAGGCACGTCACAGCCTGTCATATAGAGACCGGTCCGTGCAGAGACCGAGTCAGGCACACACCGCATTCGTCAGGGACACTTTACATGAGAAACTGTCAGACAGAGACCTTTCCTTCAAGGCATCAGGTGGTGGAAATTTTTGAAAATTTCAAAATTTTCAAAAAATCAAAAAACGCTGGAAATTGTTCAAAAAGCGAACAAAACCAAAAAAATTTGAAAAATTTCACATTCAAAATTTTTTCAAAATTTTCGGTTTTGTGCGCTTTTCAGACAATTTCCAGCATCTTTTGATTTTTCAAAAAAATTTGAAAAATGTCAACATTTCTTTCAAAACACTCCCCAAGAGATGCCTGCCAAACTCGGTGAATGACTAACCCTGTCTCTGCCGGACTCGGCCACTATCGCGCCAGGTTGCTACATGCCTCGGTGCCTGCACCAACCGGCCTCTGCAGGACTCGGTCTCTGCCTTACGTGTTGTGTGCCTCAACAGTCTTAAGTGGAGGCACGTCACAGCCTGTCATACAGAGACAGGTCCGTGCAGAGACCGAGTCAGGCACACACTGCATTCGTCAGGGACACTGTACATGAGAAAGTGTCAGACAGAGACCTTTCCTGCAAGGCATCAGGTGGTGGAAATTTTTGAAAATTTCAAAAAAAAAAAATCAAAAAACGCTGGAAATTGTCCAAAAAGCGCACAAAACCAAAAAAATTGAAAAATTTCACATTCAAAATTTTTTCAAAATTTTCAAAAATTTTCGGTTTTCTGCGCTTTTCAGACAATTTCTAGCATTTTTTGATTTTTCAAAAATTTTTGAAAAATGTCAACATTTCTTTCCAAACACTCCCCAAGAGATGCCTGCCAAACTCGGTGAATGATTAACCCTGTCTCTGCCGGACTCGGCCACTATCGCGCCCGGTTGCTACATGCCTCGTTGCCTGCACCAACCGGCCTCTGCAGGACTCGGTCTCTGCCTTACGTGTTGTCTGCCTCAACAATCTTAAGTGGAGGCACGTCACAGCCTGTCATACAGAGACCGAGTCAGGCACACACCGCATTCGTCAGAGACACTGTACATGAGAAACTGTCAGACAGAGACCTTTCCTGCAAGGCATCAGGTGGTGGAAATTTTTGAGAATTTCAAAATTTTCAAAAAATCAAAAGACGCTGGAAATTGTCCAAAAAGCGCACAAAACCAAAAAAATTTGAAAATTTCACATTCAAAATTTTTTCAAAATTTTCAAAAATTTTCTTTTTTGTGCGCCTTTCAGACAATTTCCAGCATTTTTTGATTTTTCAAAAAAATTTAAAAATGTCAACATTTCTTTAAAACACTCCCCAAGAGATGCCTGCCAAACTCGGTGAATGACTAACCCTGTCTCTGCCGGACTCGGCCACTATCGCGCCCGGTTGCTACATGCCTCGGTGCCTGCACCAACCGGCCTCTGCAGGACTCGGTCTCTGCCTGACGTGTTGTCTGCCTCAACAGTCTTAAGTGGAGGCACGTCACAGCCTGTCATACAGAGACCGGTCCGTGCAGAGACCGAGTCAGGCACACACCGCATTCGTCAGAGACACTGTACATGAGAAACTGTCAGAGACCTTTCCTGCAAGGCATCAGGTGGTGGAAATTTTTGAAAATTTCAAAATTTTCAAATAATCAAAAAACTCTGGAAATTGTCCAAAAAGCGCACAAAACCAAATAAATTTGAAAAATTTCACATTCAAAATTTTTTCAAAATTTTCAAAAATTTTCGGTTTTGTGCGCCTTTCAGACAATTTCCAGCATTTTTTGATTTTTCAAAAAAATTTGAAAAATGTCAACATTTCTTTCAAAACACTCCCCAAGAGATGCTTGCCAAACTCGGTGAATGACTAATCCTGTCTCTGCCGGACTCGGCCACTATCGCGCCCGGTTGCTACATGCCTCGATGTCTGCACCAACCGGCCTCTGCAGGACTCGTCTCTGCCTTACGTGTTGTCTGCCTCAACAGTCTTAAGTGGAGGCACGTCACAGCCTGTCATATAGAGACCGGTCCGTGCAGAGACCGAGTCAGGCACACACCGCATTCGTCAGGGACACTGTACATGAGAAACTGTCAGACAGAGACCTTTCCTGCAAGGCATCAGGTGATGGAAATTTTTGAAAATTTCAAAATTTTCAAAAAATCAAAAAACGCTGGAAATTGTCCAAAAAGCGCACAAAACCAAATAAATTTGAAAAATTTCACATTCAAAATTTTTTCAAAATTTTCAAAAATTTTCGGTTTTGTGCGCCTTTCAGACAATTTACAGCATTTTTTGGTTTTTCAAAAATTTTTGAAAAATGTCAACATTTCTTTCCAAACACTCCCCAAGAGATGCCTGCCAAACTCGGTGAATGACTAACCCTGTCTCTGCCGGACTCGGCCACTATCGCGCCCGGTTGCTACATGCCTCGGTGCCTGCACCAACCGGCCTCTGCAGGACTCGGTCTCTGCCTGACGTGTTGTCTGCCTCAACAGTCTTAAGTGGAGGCACGTCACAGCCTGTCATACAGAGACCGGTCCGTGCAGAGACCGAGTCAGGCACACACCGCATTCGTCAGAGACACTGTACATGAGAAACTGTCAGACAGAGACCTTTCCTGCAAGGCATCAGGTGGTGGAAATTTTTGAAAATTTCAAAATTTTCAAATAATCAAAAAACGCTGGAAATTGTCCAAAAAGCGCACAAAACCAAATAAATTTGAAAAATTTCACATTCAAAATTTTTTCAAAATTTTCAAAAATTTTCGGTTTTGTGCGCCTTTCAGACAATTTACAGCATTTTTTGGTTTTTCAAAAATTTTTGAAAAATGTCAACATTTCTTTCCAAACACTCCCCAAGAGATGCCTGCCAAACTCGGTGAATGACTAACCCTGTCTCTGCCAGACTCGGCCATTATCTGGCCCGGTTGCTACATGCCTCGGTGTCTGCACCAACCCGCCTCTCCAGGACTCGGTCTCTGCCGTACGTGTTGTCTGCCCCAACAGTCTTAAGAGGAGGCACATCAGAGCCTGTCATGCAGAGACTGGTCCGTGCAGAGACCGAGTCAGGCACACACCGCATTCGTCAGAGACACTGTACATGAGAAACTGTCCGACAGAGACCGGTCCTGCAAGGCATCAGGTGGTGGAAATTTTTGAAAATTTCAAAAAATCAAAAAACGCTGGAAATTGTCCAAAAAGCGCACAAAACCAAAAAAAATTGAAAAATTTCACATTCAAATTTTTTTTCAAAATTTTCAAAAATTATCAGTTTTGTGCGCTTTTCAGACAATTTCCAGCATTTTTTAATTTTTCAAAAAATTTTGAAAAATTTCAACATTTCTTTCCAAACACTCCCGAAGACATGCCTGCCAAACTCGGTGAATGACTAACCCTGTCTCTGCCGGACTCGAGCACTATCGCGCCCGGTTGCTACATGCCTCGGTGCCTGCACCAACCGGCCTCTGCAGGACTCGGTCTCTGCCTTACGTGTGTTGTCTGCATCAACAGTCTTAAGTGGGGGCACGTCACAGCCTGTCATACAGAGACCGGTCCGTGCAGAGACCGAGTCAGGCACACACCGCATTCGTCAGAGACACTGTACATGAGAAACTGTCAGACAGAGACCTTTCCTGCAAGGCATCAGGTGGTGGAAATTTTTGAAAATTTCAAGATTTTCAAAAAATCAAAAAACGCTGGAAATTGTCCAAAAAGCGCACAAAACCAAATAAATTTGAAAAATTTCACATTCAAAATTTTCAAAAAATTTTCAAAAATTTTCGGTTTTGTGCGCCTTTCAGACAATTTCCAGCATTTTTGATTTTTCAAAAAAATTTGAAAAATGTCAACATTTCTTTCAAAACACTCCCCAAGAGATGCTTGCCAAACTCGGTGAATGACTAACCCTGTCTCTGCCGGACTCGGCCACTATCGCGCCCGGTTGCTACATGCCTCGATGCCTGCATCAACCGGCCTCTGCAGGACTCGGTCTCTGCCTGACGTGTTGTCTGCCTCAACAGTCTTAAGTGGAGGCACGTCACAGCCTGTCATACAGAGACCGGTCCGTGCAGAGACCGAGTCAGGCACACACCGCATTCGTCAGAGACACTGTACATGAGAAACTGTCAGACAGAGACCTTTCCTGCAAGGCATCAGGTGGTGGAAATTTTTGAAAATTTCAAAATTTTCAAATAATCAAAAAACGCTGGAAATTGTCCAAAAAGCGCACAAAACCAAATAAATTTGAAAAATTTCACATTCAAAATTTTTTCAAAATTTTCAAAAATTTTCGGTTTTGTGCGCCTTTCAGACAATTTACAGCATTTTTTGGTTTTTCAAAAATTTTTGAAAAATGTCAACATTTCTTTCCAAACACTCCCCAAGAGATGCCTGCCAAACTCTGTGAATGACTAACCCTGTCTCTCCCGGACTCGGCCACTATCGCGCCCGGTTGCTACATGCCTCGGTGCCTGCACCAACCGGCCTCTGCAGGACTCGGTCTCTGCCTTACGTGTTGTCTGCATCAACAGTCTTAAGTGGGGGCACGTCACAGCCTGTCATACAGAGACCGGTCCGTGCAGAGACCGAGTCAGGCACACACCGCATTCGTCAGAGACACTGTACATGAGAAACTGTCAGACAGAGACCTTTCCTGCAAGGCATCAGGTGGTGGAAATTTTTGAAAATTTCAAGATTTTCAAAAAATCAAAAAACGCTGGAAATTGTCCAAAAAGCGCACAAAACCAAATAAATTTGAAAAATTTCACATTCAAAATTTTCAAAAAAATTTTCAAAAATTTTCGGTTTTGTGCGCCTTTCAGACAATTTCCAGCATTTTTGATTTTTCAAAAAAATTTGAAAAATGTCAACATTTCTTTCAAAACACTCCCCAAGAGATGCTTGCCAAACTCGGTGAATGACTAACCCTGTCTCTGCCGGACTCGGCCACTATCGCGCCCGGTTGCTACATGCCTCGATGCCTGCATCAACCGGCCTCTGCAGGACTCGGTCTCTGCCTGACGTGTTGTCTGCCTCAACAGTCTTAAGTGGAGGCACGTCACAGCCTGTCATACAGAGACCGGTCCGTGCAGAGACCGAGTCAGGCACACACCGCATTCGTCAGAGACACTGTACATGAGAAACTGTCAGACAGAGACCTTTCCTGCAAGGCATCAGGTGGTGGAAATTTTTGAAAATTTCAAAATTTTCAAATAATCAAAAAACGCTGGAAATTGTCCAAAAAGCGCACAAAACCAAATAAATTTGAAAAATTTCACATTCAAAATTTTTTCAAAATTTTCAAAAATTTTCGGTTTTGTGCGCCTTTCAGACAATTTACAGCATTTTTTGGTTTTTCAAAATTTTTTGAAAAATGTCAACATTTCTTTCCAAACACTCCCCAAGAGATGCCTGCCAAACTCTGTGAATGACTAACCCTGTCTCTCCCGGACTCGGCCACTATCGCGCCCGGTTGCTACATGCCTCGGTGCCTGCACCAACCGGCCTCTGCAGGACTCGGTCTCTGCCTTACGTGTGTTGTCTGCATCAACAGTCTTAAGTGGGGGCACGTCACAGCCTGTCATACAGAGACCGGTCCGTGCAGAGACCGAGTCAGGCACACACCGCATTCGTCAGAGACACTGTACATGAGAAACTGTCAGACAGAGACCTTTCCTGCAAGGCATCAGGTGGTGGAAATTTTTGAAAATTTCAAGATTTTCAAAAAATCAAAAAACGCTGGAAATTGTCCAAAAAGCGCACAAAACCAAATAAATTTGAAAAATTTCACATTCAAAATTTTCAAAAAAATTTTCAAAAATTTTCGGTTTTGTGCGCCTTTCAGACAATTTCCAGCATTTTTTGATTTTTCAAAAAATTTTGAAAAATTTCAACATTTCTTTCCAAACACTCCCGAAGACATGCCTGCCAAACTCGGTGAATGACTAACCCTGTCTCTGCCGGACTCGAGCACTATCGCGCCCGGTTGCTACATGCCTCGGTGCCTGCACCAACCGGCCTCTGCAGGACTCGGTCTCTGCCTTACGTGTTGTCTGCATCAACAGTCTTAAGTGGGGGCACGTCACAGCCTGTCATACAGAGACCGGTCCGTGCAGAGACCGAGTCAGGCACACACCGCATTCGTCAGAGACACTGTACATGAGAAACTGTCAGACAGAGACCTTTCCTGCAAGGCATCAGGTGGTGGAAATTTTTGAAAATTTCAAGATTTTCAAAAAATCAAAAAACGCTGGAAATTGTCCAAAAAGCGCACAAAACCAAATAAATTTGAAAAATTTCACATTCAAAATTTTCAAAAATTTTTTCAAAATTTTCGGTTTTGTGCGCTTTTCAGACAATTTCCAGCATTTTTTGATTTTTCAAAAAAATTTGAAAAATGTCAACATTTCTTTCAAAACACCCCAAGAGATGCCTGCCAAACTCGGTGAATGACTAACCCTGTCTCTGCCGGACTCGGCCACTATCGCGCCCGGTTGCTACATGCCTCGGTGCCTGCATCAACCGGCCTCTGCAGGACTCGGTCTCTGCTTTACGTGTTGTGTGCCTCAACAGTCTTAAGTGGAGGCACGTCACAGCCTGTCATACAGAGACCGGTCCGTGCAGAGACCGAGTCAGGCACACACCGCATTCGTCAGAGACACTGTACATGAGAAACTGTCAGACAGAGACCTTTCCTGCAAGGCATCAGGTGGTGGAAATTTTTGAAAATTTCAAAATTTTCAAATAATCAAAAAACGCTGGAAATTGTCCAAAAAGCGCACAAAACCAAATAAATTTGAAAAATTTCACATTCAAAATTTTTTCAAAATTTTCAAAAATTTTCGGTTTTGTGCGCCTTTCAGACAATTTACAGCATTTTTTGGTTTTTCAAAAATTTTTGAAAAATGTCAACATTTCTTTCCAAACACTCCCCAAGAGATGCCTGCCAAACTCGGTGAATGACTAACCCTGTCTCTGCCGGACTCGGCCACTATCGCGCCCGGTTGCTACATGCCTCGGTGCCTGCACCAACCGGCCTCTGCAGGACTCGGTCTCTGCCTGACGTGTTGTCTGCCTCAACAGTCTTAAGTGGAGGCACGTCACAGCCTGTCATACAGAGACCGGTCCGTGCAGAGACCGAGTCAGGCACACACCGCATTCGTCAGAGACACTGTACATGAGAAACTGTCAGACAGAGACTTTCCTGCAAGGCATCAGGTGGTGGAAATTTTTGAAAATTTCAAAATTTTCAAATAATCAAAAAACTCTGGAAATTGTCCAAAAAGCGCACAAAACCAAATAAATTTGAAAAATTTCACATTCAAAATTTTTTCAAAATTTTCAAAAATTTTCGGTTTTGTGCGCCTTTCAGACAATTTCCAGCATTTTTTGATTTTTCAAAAAAATTTGAAAAATGTCAACATTTCTTTCAAAACACTCCCCAAGAGATGCTTGCCAAACTCGGTGAATGACTAATCCTGTCTCTGCCGGACTCGGCCACTATCGCGCCCGGTTGCTACATGCCTCGATGCCTGCACCAACCGGCCTCTGCAGGACTCGGTCTCTGCCTTACGTGTTGTCTGCCTCAACAGTCTTAAGTGGAGGCACGTCACAGCCTGTCATATAGAGACCGGTCCGTGCAGAGACCGAGTCAGGCACACACCGCATTCGTCAGGGACACTTTACATGAGAAACTGTCAGACAGAGACCTTTCCTTCAAGGCATCAGGTGGTGGAAATTTTTGAAAATTTCAAAATTTTCAAAAAATCAAAAAACGCTGGAAATTGTTCAAAAAGCGAACAAAACCAAAAAAATTTGAAAAATTTCACATTCAAAATTTTTTCAAAATTTTCGGTTTTGTGCGCTTTTCAGACAATTTCCAGCATCTTTTGATTTTTCAAAAAAATTTGAAAAATGTCAACATTTCTTTCAAAACACTCCCCAAGAGATGCCTGCCAAACTCGGTGAATGACTAACCCTGTCTCTGCCGGACTCGGCCACTATCGCGCCAGGTTGCTACATGCCTCGGTGCCTGCACCAACCGGCCTCTGCAGGACTCGGTCTCTGCCTTACGTGTTGTGTGCCTCAACAGTCTTAAGTGGAGGCACGTCACAGCCTGTCATACAGAGACAGGTCCGTGCAGAGACCGAGTCAGGCACACACTGCATTCGTCAGGGACACTGTACATGAGAAAGTGTCAGACAGAGACCTTTCCTGCAAGGCATCAGGTGGTGGAAATTTTTGAAAATTTCAAAAAAAAAAAATCAAAAAACGCTGGAAATTGTCCAAAAAGCGCACAAAACCAAAAAAATTGAAAAATTTCACATTCAAAATTTTTTCAAAATTTTCAAAAATTTTCGGTTTTCTGCGCTTTTCAGACAATTTCTAGCATTTTTTGATTTTTCAAAAATTTTTGAAAAATGTCAACATTTCTTTCCAAACACTCCCCAAGAGATGCCTGCCAAACTCGGTGAATGATTAACCCTGTCTCTGCCGGACTCGGCCACTATCGCGCCCGGTTGCTACATGCCTCGTTGCCTGCACCAACCGGCCTCTGCAGGACTCGGTCTCTGCCTTACGTGTTGTCTGCCTCAACAATCTTAAGTGGAGGCACGTCACAGCCTGTCATACAGAGACCGAGTCAGGCACACACCGCATTCGTCAGAGACACTGTACATGAGAAACTGTCAGACAGAGACCTTTCCTGCAAGGCATCAGGTGGTGGAAATTTTTGAGAATTTCAAAATTTTCAAAAAATCAAAAGACGCTGGAAATTG
This sequence comes from Zootermopsis nevadensis, assembly GCF_977971745.1. Lineage (NCBI taxonomy): Eukaryota > Metazoa > Arthropoda > Insecta > Blattodea > Termopsidae > Zootermopsis > Zootermopsis nevadensis. The sequence continues at coordinate 6,481,802 of NW_028259144.1, read as the reverse complement.
TCCAAAAAGCGCACAAAACCAAAAAAATTTGAAAATTTCACATTCAAAATTTTTTCAAAATTTTCAAAAATTTTCTTTTTTGTGCGCCTTTCAGACAATTTCCAGCATTTTTTGATTTTTCAAAAAAATTTAAAAATGTCAACATTTCTTTAAAACACTCCCCAAGAGATGCCTGCCAAACTCGGTGAATGACTAACCCTGTCTCTGCCGGACTCGGCCACTATCGCGCCCGGTTGCTACATGCCTCGGTGCCTGCACCAACCGGCCTCTGCAGGACTCGGTCTCTGCCTGACGTGTTGTCTGCCTCAACAGTCTTAAGTGGAGGCACGTCACAGCCTGTCATACAGAGACCGGTCCGTGCAGAGACCGAGTCAGGCACACACCGCATTCGTCAGAGACACTGTACATGAGAAACTGTCAGAGACCTTTCCTGCAAGGCATCAGGTGGTGGAAATTTTTGAAAATTTCAAAATTTTCAAATAATCAAAAAACTCTGGAAATTGTCCAAAAAGCGCACAAAACCAAATAAATTTGAAAAATTTCACATTCAAAATTTTTTCAAAATTTTCAAAAATTTTCGGTTTTGTGCGCCTTTCAGACAATTTCCAGCATTTTTTGATTTTTCAAAAAAATTTGAAAAATGTCAACATTTCTTTCAAAACACTCCCCAAGAGATGCTTGCCAAACTCGGTGAATGACTAATCCTGTCTCTGCCGGACTCGGCCACTATCGCGCCCGGTTGCTACATGCCTCGATGTCTGCACCAACCGGCCTCTGCAGGACTCGTCTCTGCCTTACGTGTTGTCTGCCTCAACAGTCTTAAGTGGAGGCACGTCACAGCCTGTCATATAGAGACCGGTCCGTGCAGAGACCGAGTCAGGCACACACCGCATTCGTCAGGGACACTGTACATGAGAAACTGTCAGACAGAGACCTTTCCTGCAAGGCATCAGGTGATGGAAATTTTTGAAAATTTCAAAATTTTCAAAAAATCAAAAAACGCTGGAAATTGTCCAAAAAGCGCACAAAACCAAAAAAATTTGAAAAATTTCACATTCAAAATTTTTTCAAAATTTTCAAAAATTTTCTTTTTTGTGCGCCTTTCAGACAATTTCCAGCATTTTTTGATTTTTCAAAAAAATTTAAAAAATGTCAACATTTCTTTAAAACACTCCCCAAGAGATGCTTGCCAAACTCGGTGAATGACTATCCCTGTCTCTGCCGGACTCGGCCACTATCGCGCCCGGTTGCTACATGCCTCGATGCCTGCACCAACCGGCCTCTGCAGGACTCGGTCTCTGCCTCAACAGTCTTAAATGGAGGCACGTCACAGCCTGTCATATAGACACCGGTCCGTGCAGAGACCGAGTCAGGCACACACCGCATTCGTCAGGGAGACTTTACATGAGAAACTGTCAGACAGAGACCTTTCCTGCAAGGCATCAGGTGGTGGAAATTTTTGAAAATTTCAAAATTTTCAAAAAATCAAAAAACGCTGGAAATTGTTCAAAAAGCGAACAAAACCAAAAAAAATTTAAAAATTTCACATTCAAAATTTTTTCAAAATTTTCGGTTTTGTGCGCTTTTCAGACAATTTCCAGCATTTTTTGATTTTTCAAAAAAATTTGAAAAATGTCAACATTTCTTTCAAAACACTCCCCAAGAGATGCCTGCCAAACTCGGTGAATGACTAACCCTGTCTCTGCCGGACTCGGCCACTATCGCGCCCGGTTGCTACATGCCTCGGTGCCTGCACCAACCGGCCTCTGCAGGACTCGGTCTCTGCCTTACGTGTTGTGTGCCTCAACAGTCTTAAGTGGAGGCACGTCACAGCCTGTCATACAGAGACCGAGTCAGGCACACACCGCATTCGTCAGAGACACTGTACATGAGAAACTGTCAGACAGAGACCTTTCCTGCAAGGCATCAGGTGGTGGAAATTTTTGAAAATTTCAAAATTTTCAAAAAATCAAAAGACGCTGGAAATTGTCCAAAAAGCGCACAAAACCAAATAAATTTGAAAAATTTCACATTCAAAATTTTTTCAAAATTTTCAAAAATTTTCGGTTTTGTGCGCTTTTCAGACAATTTCTAGCATTTTTTGATTTTTCAAAAAAATTTGAAAAATGTCAACATTTCTTTCAAAACACTCCCTAAGAGATGCCTGCCAAACTCGGTGAATGACTAACCCTGTCTCTGCCGGACTCGGCCACTATCGCGCCCGGTTGCTACATGCCTCGGTGCCTGCACCAACCGGCCTCTGCAGGACTCGGTCTCTGCCTTACGTGTTGTCTGCCTCAACAGTCTTAAGTGGAGGCACGTCACAGCCTGTCATATAGAGACCGGTCCGTGCAGAGACCGAGTCAGGCACACACCGCATTCGTCAGGGACACTGTACATGAGAAACTGTCAGAGACCTTTCCTGCAAGGCATCAGGTGGTGGAAATTTTTGAAAATTTAAAAATTTTCGAAAAATCAAAAAACGCTGGAAATTGTCCAAAAAATCACACAAAACCAAAAAAATTTGAAAAATTTCACATTCAAAATTTTTTCAAAATTTTCAAAAATTTTCGGTTTTGTGCGCCTTTCAGACAATTTCCAGCATTTTTTGATTTTTCAAAAAAATTTGAAAAATGTCAACATTTCTTTCAAAACACTCCCCAAGAGATGCCTGCCAAACTCGGTGAATGACTAACCCTGTCTCTGCCGGACTCGGCCACTATCGCTCCCGGTTGCTACATGCCTCGGTGCCTGCACCAACCGGCCTCTGCAGGACTCGGTCTCTGCCTTACGTGTTGTGTGCCTCAACAGTCTTAAGTGAGGCACGTCACAGCCTGTCATACAGAGACCGAGTCAGGGACACACCGCATTCGTCAGAGACACTGTACATGAGAAATGTCAGACAGAGACCTTTCCTGCAAGGCATCAGGTGGTGGAAATTTTTGAAAATTTCAAAAATTTTCAAAACATCAAAAAACGCTGGAAATTGTCCAAAAAGCGCACAAAACCAAAAAAATTTGAAAAATTTCACATTCAAAATTTTTTTCAAAATTTTCAAAAATTTTCGGTTTTGTGCGCCTTTCATACAATTTCCAGCATTTTTTGATTATTCAAAAAATTTTGAAAAATGTCAACATTTCTTTCCAAACACTCCCCAAGAGATGCCTGCCAAACTCGGTGAATGATTAACCCTGTCTCTGCCGGACTCGGCCACTATCGCGCCCGGTTGCTACATGCCTCGGTGCCTGCACCAACCGGCCTCTGCAGGACTCGGTCTCTGCCTTACGTGTTGTCTGCCTCAACAATCTTAAGTGGAGGCACGTCACAGCCTGTCATATAGAGACCGTTCCGTGCAGAGACCGAGTCAGGCACTCACCGCATTAGTCAGAGACACTGTACATGAGAAACTGTCAGACAGAGACCTTTCCTTCAAGGCATCAGGTGGTGGAAATTTTTGAAAATTTCAAAATTTTCAAAAAATCAAAAAACGCTGGAAATTGTCCAAAAAGCGCACAAAACCAAATAAATTTGAAAAATTTCACATTCAAAATTTTTTCAAAATTTTCAAAAATTTTCGGTTTTGTGTGCCTTTCAGACAATTTCCAGCATTTTTTGATTTTTCAAAATTTTTTAAAAAATGTCAACATTTCTTTAAAACACTCCCCAAGAGATGCTTGCCACACTCGGTGAATGACTAACCCTGTCTCTGCCGGACTCGGCCACTATCGCGCCCGGTTGCTACATGCCTCGATGCCTGCACCAACCGGCCTCTGCAGGACTCGGTCTCTGCCTTACGTGTTGTCTACCTCAACAGTCTTAAGTGGAGGCACGTCACAGCCTGTCATATAGAGACCGGTCCGTGCAGAGACCGAGTCAGGCACACACCGCATTCGTCAGGGACACTGTACATGAGAAACTGTCAGACAGAGACCTTTCCTGCAAGGCATCAGGTGGTGGAAATTTTAGAAAATTTCAAAATTTTCAAAAAATCAAAAAACGCTGGAAATTGTCCAAAAAGCGCACAAAACCAAAAAAATTTGAAAAATTCCACATTCAAATTTTTTTTCATAATTTTCAAAAATTTTCGGTTTTGTGCGGCTTTCAGACAATTTCTAGCATTTTTTGATTTTTCAAAAAAATTTGAAAAATGTCAACATTTCTTTCAAAACACTCTCCAAGAGATGCCTGCCAAACTCGGTGAATGACTAACCCTGTCTCTGCCGGACTCGGCCACTATCGCTCCCGGTTGCTACATGCCTCGGTGCCTGCACCAACCGGCCTCTGCAGGACTCGGTCTCTGCCTTACGTGTTGTCTGCCTCAACAGTCTTAAGTGGAGGCACGTCACAGCCTGTCATACAGAGACCGGTCCGTGCAGAGACCGAGTCAGGCACACACCGCATTCGTCAGAGACACTGTACATGAGAAACTGTCAGACAGAGACCTTTCCTTCAAGGCATCAGGTGGTGGAAATTTTTGAAAATTTCAAAATTTTCAAAAAATCAAAAAACGCTGGAAATTGTCCAAAAAGCGCACAAAACCAAAAAAAATTGAAAAATTTCACATTCAAAATTTTTTCAAAATTTTCAAAAAATTTCGGTTTTGTGCGCCTTTCAGACAATTTCCAGCATTTTTTGATTTTTCAAAAAAATTTGAAAAATGTCAACATTTCTTTGAAACACTCCCCAAGAGATGCTTGCCAAACTCGGTGAATGACTAATCCTGTCTCTGCCGGACTCGGCCACTATCGCGCCCGGTTGCTACATGCCTCGATGCCTGCACCAACCGGCCTCTGCAGGACTCGGTCTCTGCCTTACATGTTGTCTGCCTCAACAGTCTTAAGTGGAGGCACGTCACAGCCTGTCATATAGAGACCGGTCCGTGCAGAGACCGAGTCAGGCACACACCGCATTCGTCAGGGACACTTTACATGAGAAACTGTCAGACAGAGACCTTTCCTTCAAGGCATCAGGTGGTGGAAATTTTTGAAAATTTCAAAATTTTCAAAAAATCAAAAAACGCTGGAAATTGTTCAAAAAGCGAACAAAACCAAAAAAATTTGAAAAATTTCACATTCAAAATTTTTTCAAAATTTTCGGTTTTGTGCGCTTTTCAGACAATTTCCAGCATCTTTTGATTTTTCAAAAAAAATTGAAAAATGTCAACATTTCTTTCAAAACACTCCCCAAGAGATGAATGCCAAACTCGGTGAATGACTAACCCTGTCTCTGCCGGACTCGGCCACTATCGCGCCAGGTTGCTACATGCCTCGGTGCCTGCACCAACCGGCCTCTGCAGGACTCGGTCTCTGCCTTACGTGTTGTGTGCCTCAACAGTCTTAAGTGGAGGCACGTCACAGCCTGTCATACAGAGACAGGTCCGTGCAGAGACCGAGTCAGGCACACACTGCATTCGTCAGGGACACTGTACATGAGAAACTGTCAGACAGAGACCTTTCCTGCAAGGCATCAGGTGGTGGAAATTTTTGAAAATTTCAAAATTTTCAAAAAATCAAAAAACGCTGGAAATTGTCCAAAAAGCGCACAAAACCAAAAAAAATTGAAAAATTTCACATTCAAAATTTTTTTCAAAATTTTCAAAAATTTTCGGTTTTCTGCGCTTTTCAGACAATTTCTAGCATTTTTTGATTTTTCAAAAATTTTTGAAAAATGTCAACATTTCTTTCCAAACACTCCCCAAGAGATGCCTGCCAAACTCGGTGAATGATTAACCCTGTCTCTGCCGGACTCGGCCACTATCGCGCCCGGTTGCTACATGCCTCGTTGCCTGCACCAACCGGCCTCTGCAGGACTCGGTCTCTGCCTTACGTGTTGTCTGCCTCAACAATCTTAAGTGGAGGCACGTCACAGCCTGTCATACAGAGACCGTTCCGTGCAGAGACCGAGTCAGGCACTCACCGCATTAGTCGGAGACACTGTACATGAGAAACTGTCAGACAGAGACCTTTCCTTCAAGGCATCAGGTGGTGGCAATTTTTGAAAATTTAAAAATTTTCAAAAAATCAAAAAACGCTGGAAATTGTCCAAAAAGCGCACAAAACCAAAAAAAATTGAAAAATTTCACATTCAAAATTTTTTCAAAATTTTCGGTTTTGTGCGCTTTTCAGACAATTTCCAGCATTTTTTGATTTTTCAAAAAAATTTGAAAAATGTCAACATTTCTTTCAAAACACTCCCCAAGAGATGCCTGCCAAACTCGGTGAATGACTAACCCTGTCTCTGCCGGACTCGGCCACTATCGCGCCCGGTTGCTACATGCCTCGGTGACTGCACCAACCGGCCTCTGCAGGACTCGGTCTCTGCCTTACGTGTTGTGTGCCTCAACAGTCTTAAGTGGAGGCACGTCACAGCCTGTCATACAGAGACCGAGTCAGGCACACACCGCATTCGTCAGAGACACTGTACATGAGAAACTGTCAGACAGAGACCTTTCCTGCAAGGCATCAGGTGGTGGAAATTTTTGAGAATTTCAAAATTTTCAAAAAATCAAAAGACGCTGGAAATTGTCCAAAAAGCGCACAAAACCAAAAAAATTTGAAAAATTTCACATTCAAAATTTTTTCAAAATTTTCAAAAATTTTCTTTTTTGTGCGCCTTTCAGACAATTTCCAGCATTTTTTGATTTTTCAAAAAAATTTAAAAAATGTCAACATTTCTTTAAAACACTCCCCAAGAGATGCCTGCCAAACTCGGTGAATGACTAACCCTGTCTCTGCCGGACTCGGCCACTATCGCGCCCGGTTGCTACATGCCTCGGTGCCTGCACCAACCGGCCTCTGCAGGACTCGGTCTCTGCCTTACGTGTTGTCTGCCTCAACAGTCTTAAGTGGAGGCACGTCACAGCCTGTCATACAGAGACCGGTCCGTGCAGAGACCGAGTCAGGCACACACCGCATTCGTCAGAGACACTGTACATGAGAAACTGTCAGACAGAGACCTTTCCTTCAAGGCATCAGGTGGTGGAAATTTTTGAAAATTTCAAAATTTTCAAAAAATCAAAAAACGCTGGAAATTGTCCAAAAAGCGCACAAAACCAAAAAAAATTGAAAAATTTCACATTCAAAATTTTTTCAAAATTTTCAAAAAATTTCGGTTTTGTGCGCCTTTCAGACAATTTCCAGCATTTTTTGATTTTTCAAAAAAATTTAAAAAATGTCAACATTTCTTTGAAACACTCCCCAAGAGATGCTTGCCAAACTCGGTGAATGACTAACCCTGTCTCTGCCGGACTCGGCCACTATCGCTCCCGGTTGCTACATGCCTCGGTGCCTGCACCAACCGGCCTCTGCAGGACTCGGTCTCTGCCTTACGTGTTGTGTGCCTCAACAGTCTTAAGTGAGGCACGTCACAGCCTGTCATACAGAGACCGAGTCAGGGACACACCGCATTCGTCAGAGACACTGTACATGAGAAATGTCAGACAGAGACCTTTCCTGCAAGGCATCAGGTGGTGGAAATTTTTGAAAATTTCAAAAATTTTCAAAACATCAAAAAACGCTGGAAATTGTCCAAAAAGCGCACAAAACCAAAAAAATTTGAAAAATTTCACATTCAAAATTTTTTTCAAAATTTTCAAAAATTTTCGGTTTTGTGCGCCTTTCATACAATTTCCAGCATTTTTTGATTATTCAAAAAATTTTGAAAAATGTCAACATTTCTTTCCAAACACTCCCCAAGAGATGCCTGCCAAACTCGGTGAATGATTAACCCTGTCTCTGCCGGACTCGGCCACTATCGCGCCCGGTTGCTACATGCCTCGGTGCCTGCACCAACCGGCCTCTGCAGGACTCGGTCTCTGCCTTACGTGTTGTCTGCCTCAACAATCTTAAGTGGAGGCACGTCACAGCCTGTCATATAGAGACCGTTCCGTGCAGAGACCGAGTCAGGCACTCACCGCATTAGTCAGAGACACTGTACATGAGAAACTGTCAGACAGAGACCTTTCCTTCAAGGCATCAGGTGGTGGAAATTTTTGAAAATTTCAAAATTTTCAAAAAATCAAAAAACGCTGGAAATTGTCCAAAAAGCGCACAAAACCAAATAAATTTGAAAAATTTCACATTCAAAATTTTTTCAAAATTTTCAAAAATTTTCGGTTTTGTGTGCCTTTCAGACAATTTCCAGCATTTTTTGATTTTTCAAAATTTTTTAAAAAATGTCAACATTTCTTTAAAACACTCCCCAAGAGATGCTTGCCACACTCGGTGAATGACTAACCCTGTCTCTGCCGGACTCGGCCACTATCGCGCCCGGTTGCTACATGCCTCGATGCCTGCACCAACCGGCCTCTGCAGGACTCGGTCTCTGCCTTACGTGTTGTCTACCTCAACAGTCTTAAGTGGAGGCACGTCACAGCCTGTCATATAGAGACCGGTCCGTGCAGAGACCGAGTCAGGCACACACCGCATTCGTCAGGGACACTGTACATGAGAAACTGTCAGACAGAGACCTTTCCTGCAAGGCATCAGGTGGTGGAAATTTTAGAAAATTTCAAAATTTTCAAAAAATCAAAAAACGCTGGAAATTGTCCAAAAAGCGCACAAAACCAAAAAAATTTGAAAAATTCCACATTCAAATTTTTTTTCATAATTTTCAAAAATTTTCGGTTTTGTGCGGCTTTCAGACAATTTCTAGCATTTTTTGATTTTTCAAAAAAATTTGAAAAATGTCAACATTTCTTTCAAAACACTCCCCAAGAGATGCCTGCCAAACTCGGTGAATGACTAACCCTGTCTCTGCCGGACTCGGCCACTATCGCTCCCGGTTGCTACATGCCTCGGTGCCTGCACCAACCGGCCTCTGCAGGACTCGGTCTCTGCCTTACGTGTTGTCTGCCTCAACAGTCTTAAGTGGAGGCACGTCACAGCCTGTCATACAGAGACCGGTCCGTGCAGAGACCGAGTCAGGCACACACCGCATTCGTCAGAGACACTGTACATGAGAAACTGTCAGACAGAGACCTTTCCTTCAAGGCATCAGGTGGTGGAAATTTTTGAAAATTTCAAAATTTTCAAAAAATCAAAAAACGCTGGAAATTGTCCAAAAAGCGCACAAAACCAAAAAAAATTGAAAAATTTCACATTCAAAATTTTTTCAAAATTTTCAAAAAATTTCGGTTTTGTGCGCCTTTCAGACAATTTCCAGCATTTTTTGATTTTTCAAAAAAATTTGAAAAATGTCAACATTTCTTTGAAACACTCCCCAAGAGATGCTTGCCAAACTCGGTGAATGACTAATCCTGTCTCTGCCGGACTCGGCCACTATCGCGCCCGGTTGCTACATGCCTCGATGCCTGCACCAACCGGCCTCTGCAGGACTCGGTCTCTGCCTTACATGTTGTCTGCCTCAACAGTCTTAAGTGGAGGCACGTCACAGCCTGTCATATAGAGACCGGTCCGTGCAGAGACCGAGTCAGGCACACACCGCATTCGTCAGGGACACTTTACATGAGAAACTGTCAGACAGAGACCTTTCCTTCAAGGCATCAGGTGGTGGAAATTTTTGAAAATTTCAAAATTTTCAAAAAATCAAAAAACGCTGGAAATTGTTCAAAAAGCGAACAAAACCAAAAAAATTTGAAAAATTTCACATTCAAAATTTTTTCAAAATTTTCGGTTTTGTGCGCTTTTCAGACAATTTCCAGCATCTTTTGATTTTTCAAAAAAAATTGAAAAATGTCAACATTTCTTTCAAAACACTCCCCAAGAGATGCCTGCCAAACTCGGTGAATGACTAACCCTGTCTCTGCCGGACTCGGCCACTATCGCGCCAGGTTGCTACATGCCTCGGTGCCTGCACCAACCGGCCTCTGCAGGACTCGGTCTCTGCCTTACGTGTTGTGTGCCTCAACAGTCTTAAGTGGAGGCACGTCACAGCCTGTCATACAGAGACAGGTCCGTGCAGAGACCGAGTCAGGCACACACTGCATTCGTCAGGGACACTGTACATGAGAAACTGTCAGACAGAGACCTTTCCTGCAAGGCATCAGGTGGTGGAAATTTTTGAAAATTTCAAAATTTTCAAAAAATCAAAAAACGCTGGAAATTGTCCAAAAAGCGCACAAAACCAAAAAAAATTGAAAAATTTCACATTCAAAATTTTTTTCAAAATTTTCAAAAATTTTCGGTTTTCTGCGCTTTTCAGACAATTTCTAGCATTTTTTGATTTTTCAAAAATTTTTGAAAAATGTCAACATTTCTTTCCAAACACTCCCCAAGAGATGCCTGCCAAACTCGGTGAATGATTAACCCTGTCTCTGCCGGACTCGGCCACTATCGCGCCCGGTTGCTACATGCCTCGTTGCCTGCACCAACCGGCCTCTGCAGGACTCGGTCTCTGCCTTACGTGTTGTCTGCCTCAACAATCTTAAGTGGAGGCACGTCACAGCCTGTCATACAGAGACCGTTCCGTGCAGAGACCGAGTCAGGCACTCACCGCATTAGTCGGAGACACTGTACATGAGAAACTGTCAGACAGAGACCTTTCCTTCAAGGCATCAGGTGGTGGCAATTTTTGAAAATTTAAAAATTTTCAAAAAATCAAAAAACGCTGGAAATTGTCCAAAAAGCGCACAAAACCAAAAAAAATTGAAAAATTTCACATTCAAAATTTTTTCAAAATTTTCGGTTTTGTGCGCTTTTCAGACAATTTCCAGCATTTTTTGATTTTTCAAAAAAATTTGAAAAATGTCAACATTTCTTTCAAAACACTCCCCAAGAGATGCCTGCCAAACTCGGTGAATGACTAACCCTGTCTCTGCCGGACTCGGCCACTATCGCGCCCGGTTGCTACATGCCTCGGTGCCTGCACCAACCGGCCTCTGCAGGACTCGGTCTCTGCCTTACGTGTTGTGTGCCTCAACAGTCTTAAGTGGAGGCACGTCACAGCCTGTCATACAGAGACCGAGTCAGGCACACACCGCATTCGTCAGAGACACTGTACATGAGAAACTGTCAGACAGAGACCTTTCCTGCAAGGCATCAGGTGGTGGAAATTTTTGAGAATTTCAAAATTTTCAAAAAATCAAAAGACGCTGGAAATTGTCCAAAAAGCGCACAAAACCAAAAAAATTTGAAAAATTTCACATTCAAAATTTTTTCAAAATTTTCAAAAATTTTCTTTTTTGTGCGCCTTTCAGACAATTTCCAGCATTTTTTGATTTTTCAAAAAAATTTAAAAAATGTCAACATTTCTTTAAAACACTCCCCAAGAGATGCCTGCCAAACTCGGTGAATGACTAACCCTGTCTCTGCCGGACTCGGCCACTATCGCGCCCGGTTGCTACATGCCTCGGTGCCTGCACCAACCGGCCTCTGCAGGACTCGGTCTCTGCCTTACGTGTTGTCTGCCTCAACAGTCTTAAGTGGAGGCACGTCACAGCCTGTCATACAGAGACCGGTCCGTGCAGAGACCGAGTCAGGCACACACCGCATTCGTCAGAGACACTGTACATGAGAAACTGTCAGACAGAGACCTTTCCTTCAAGGCATCAGGTGGTGGAAATTTTTGAAAATTTCAAAATTTTCAAAAAATCAAAAAACGCTGGAAATTGTCCAAAAAGCGCACAAAACCAAAAAAAATTGAAAAATTTCACATTCAAAATTTTTTCAAAATTTTCAAAAAATTTCGGTTTTGTGCGCCTTTCAGACAAATTCCAGCATTTTTTGATTTTTCAAAAAAATTTAAAAAATGTCAACATTTCTTTGAAACACTCCCCAAGAGATGCTTGCCAAACTCGGTGAATGACTAACCCTGTCTCTGCCGGACTCGGCCACTATCGCGCCCGGTTGCTACATGCCTCGATGCCTGCACCAACCGGCCTCTGCAGGACTCGGTCTCTGCCTTACGTGTTGTCTGCCTCAACAGTCTTAAGTGGAGGCACGTCACAGCCTGTCATACAGAGACCGGTCCGTGCAGAGACCGAGTCAGGCACACACCGCATTCGTCAGAGACACTGTACATGAGAAACTGTCAGACAGAGACCTTTCCTGCAAGGCATCAGGTGGTGGAAATTTTTGAAAATTTCAAGATTTTCAAAAAATCAAAAAACGCTGGAAATTGTCCAAAAAGCGCACAAAACCAAATAAATTTGAAAAATTTCACATTCAAAATTTTTTCAAAATTTTCAAAAATTTTCGGTTTTGTGCGCCTTTCAGACAATTTCCAGCATTTTTTGATTATTCAAAAAATTTTGAAAAATGTCAACATTTCTTTCCAAACACTCCCCAAGAGATGCCTGCCAAACTCGGTGAATGATTAACCCTGTCTCTGCCGGACTCGGCCACTATCGCGCCCGGTTGCTACATGCCTCGGTGCCTGCACCAACCGGCCTCTGCAGGACTCGGTCTCTGCCTTACGTGTTGTGTGCCTCAACAGTCTTAAGTGAGGCACGTCACAGCCTGTCATACAGAGACCGAGTCAGGGACACACCGCATTCGTCAGAGACACTGTACATGAGAAATGTCAGACAGAGACCTTTCCTGCAAGGCATCAGGTGGTGGAAATTTTTGAAAATTTCAAAAATTTTCAAAACATCAAAAAACGCTGGAAATTGTCCAAAAAGCGCACAAAACAAAAAAAATTTGAAAAATTTCACATTCAAAATTTTTTTCAAAATTTTCAAAAATTTTCGGTTTTGTGCGCTTTTCAGATAATTTCTAGCATATTTTGATTTTTCAAAATTTTTTGAAAAATGTCAACATTTCTTTCCAAACACTCCCCAAGAGATGCCTGCCAAACTCGGTGAATGATTAACCCTGTCCCTGCCGGACTCGGCCACTGTCGCGCCCGGTTGCTACACGCCTCGGTGCCTGCACCAACCGGCCTCTGCAGGACTCGGTCTCTGCCTTACGTGTTGTCTGCCTCAACAATCTTAAGTGGAGGCACGTCACAGCCTGTCATACAGAGACCGTTCCGTGCAGAGACCGAGTCAGGCACTCACCGCATTAGTCAGAGACACTGTACATGAGAAACTGTCAGACAGAGACCTTTCCTTCAAGGCATCAGGTGGTGGAAATTTTTGAAAATTTCAAAATTTTCAAAAAATCAAAAAGCGCTGGAAATTGTCCAAAAAGCGCACAAAACCAAATAAATTTGAAAAATTTCACATTCAAAATTTTTTCAAAATTTTCAAAAATTTTCGGTTTTGTGCGCCTTTCAGACAATTTCCAGCATTTTTTGATTTTTCAAAAATTTTTAAAAAATGTCAACATTTCTTTAAAACACTCCCCAAGAGATGCTTGCCAAACTCGGTGAATGACTAACCCTGTCTCTGCCGGACTCGGCCACTATCGCGCCCGGTTGCTACATGCCTCGGTGCCTGCACCAACCGGCCTCTGCAGGACTCGGTCTCTGCCTTACGTGTTGTCTGCCTCAACAGTCTTAAGTGGAGGCACGTCACAGCCTGTCATATAGAGACCGGTCTGTGCAGAGACCGAGTCAGGCACACACCGCATTCGTCAGGGACACTGTACATGAGAAACTGTCAGACAGAGACCTTTCCTGCAAGGCATCAGGTGGTGGAAATTTTTGAAAATTTCAAAATTTTCAAAAAATCAAAAAACGCTGGAAATTGTCCAAAAAGCGCACAAAACCAAAAAAATTTGAAAAATTCCACATTCAAATTTCTTTTCAAAATTTTCAAAAAATTTCGGTTTTGTGCGCCTTTCAGACAATTTCCAGCATTTTTTGATTTTTCAAAAAAATTTAAAAAATGTCAACATTTCTTTGAAACACTCCCCAAGAGATGCTTGCCAAACTCGGTGAATGACTAACCCTGTCTCTGCCGGACTCGGCCACTATCGCGCCCGGTTGCTACATGCCTCGATGCCTGCACCAACCGGCCTCTGCAGGACTCGGTCTCTGCCTTACGTGTTGTCTGCCTCAACAGTCTTAAGTGGAGGCACGTCACAGCCTGTCCTATAGAGACCGGTCCGTGCAGAGACCGAGTCAGGCACACACCGCATTCGTCAGGGACACTGTACATGAGAAACTGTCAGACAGAGACCTTTCCTGCAAGGCATCAGGTGGTGGAAATTTTTGAAAATTTCAAGATTTTCAAAAAATCAAAAAACGCTGGAAATTGTCCAAAAAGCGCACAAAACCAAATAAATTTGAAAAATTTCACATTCAAAATTTTTTCAAAATTTTCAAAAATTTTCGGTTTTGTGCGCCTTTCATACAATTTCCAGCATTTTTTGATTATTCAAAAAATTTTGAAAAATGTCAACATTTCTTTCCAAACACTCCCCAAGAGGTGCCTGCCAAACTCGGTGAATGATTAACCCTGTCTCTGCCGGACTCGGCCACTATCGCGCCCGGTTGCTACATGCCTCGGTGCCTGCACCAACCGGCCTCTGCAGTACTCGGTCTCTGCCTTACGTGTTGTCTGCCTCAACAATCTTAAGTGGAGGCACGTCACAGCCTGTCATATAGAGACCGTTCCGTGCAGAGACCGAGTCAGGCACTCACCGCATTAGTCAGAGACACTGTACATGAGAAACTGTCAGACAGAGACCTTTCCTTCAAGGCATCAGGTGGTGGAAATTTTTGAAAATTTCAAAATTTTCAAAAAATCAAAAAACGCTGGAAATTGTCCAAAAAGCGCACAAAACCAAATAAATTTGAAAAATTTCACATTCAAAATTTTTTCAAAATTTTCAAAAATTTTCGGTTTTGTGTGCCTTTCAGACAATTTCCAGCATTTTTTGATTTTTCAAAATTTTTTAAAAAATGTCAACATTTCTTTAAAACACTCCCCAAGAGATGCTTGCCACACTCGGTGAATGACTAACCCTGTCTCTGCCGGACTCGGCCACTATCGCGCCCGGTTGCTACATGCCTCGATGCCTGCACCAACCGGCCTCTGCAGGACTCGGTCTCTGCCTTACGTGTTGTCTGCCACAACAGTCTTAAGTGGAGGCACGTCACAGCCTGTCATATAGAGACCGGTCCGTGCAGAGACCGAGTCAGGCACACACCGCATTCGTCAGGGACACTGTACATGAGAAACTGTCAGACAGAGACCTTTCCTGCAAGGCATCAGGTGGTGGAAATTTTTGAAAATTTCAAAATTTTCAAAAAATCAAAAAACGCTGGAAATTGTTCAAAAAGCGAACAAAACCAAAAAAATTTGAAAAATTTCACATTCAAAATTTTTTCAAAATTTTCGGTTTTGTGCGCTTTTCAGACAATTTCCAGCATCTTTTGATTTTTCAAAAAAATTTGAAAAATGTCAACATTTCTTTCAAAACACTCCCCAAGAGATGCCTGCCAAACTCGGTGAATGACTAACCCTGTCTCTGCCGGACTCGGCCACTATCGCGCCAGGTTGCTACATGCCTCGGTGCCTGCACCAACCGGCCTTTGCAGGACTCGGTCTCTGCCTTACGTGTTGTGTGCCTCAACAGTCTTAAGTGGAGGCACGTCACAGCCTGTCATACAGAGACAGGTCCGTGCAGAGACCGAGTCAGGCACACACTGCATTCGTCAGGGACACTGTACATGAGAAACTGTCAGACAGAGACCTTTCCTGCAAGGCATCAGGTGGTGGAAATTTTTGAAAATTTCAAAATTTTCAAAAAATCAAAAAACGCTGGAAATTGTCCAAAAAGCGCACAAAACCAAAAAAAATTGAAAAATTTCACATTCAAATTTTTTTTCAAAATTTTCAAAAATTTTCGGTTTTGTGCGCTTTTCAGACAATTTCTAGCATTTTTTGATTTTTCAAAGAAATTTGAAAAATGTCAACATTTCTTTCAAAACACTCCCCAAGAGATGCCTGCCAAACTCGGTGAATGACTAACCCTGTCTCTGCCGGACTCGGCCACTATCGCGCCCGGTTGCTACATGCCTCGGTGCCTGCACCAACCGGCCTCTGCAGGACTCGGTCTCTGCCTTACGTGTTGTCTGCCTCAACAATCTTAAGTGGAGGCACGTCACAGCCTGTCATACAGAGACCGTTCCGTGCAGAGACCGAGTCAGGCACTCACCGCATTAGTCGGAGACACTGTACATGAGAAACTGTCAGACAGAGACCTTTCCTTCAAGGCATCAGGTGGTGGAAATTTTTGAAAATTTAAAAATTTTCAAAAAATCAAAAAACGCTGGAAATTGTCCAAAAAGCGCACAAAACCAAAAAAATTTGAAAAATTTCACATTCAAAATTTTTTCAAAATTTTCAAAAATTTTCTTTTTTGTGCGCCTTTCAGACAATTTCCAGCATTTTTTGATTTTTCAAAAAAATTTAAAAAATGTCAACATTTCTTTAAAACACTCCCCAAGAGATGCTTGCCAAACTCGGTGAATGACTATCCCTGTCTCTGCCGGACTCGGCCACTATCGCGCCCGGTTGCTACATGCCTCGATGCCTGTACCAACCGGCCTCTGCAGGACTCGGTCTCTGCCTTACGTGTTGTCTGCCTCAACAGTCTTAAATGGAGGCACGTCACAGCCTGTCATATAGACACCGGTCCGTGCAGAGACCGAGTCAGGCACACACCGCATTCGTCAGGGAGACTTTACATGAGAAACTGTCAGACAGAGACCTTTCCTGCAAGGCATCAGGTGGTGGAAATTTTTGAAAATTTCAAAATTTTCAAAAAATCAAAAAACGCTGGAAATTGTTCAAAAAGCAAACAAAACCAAAAAAAATTGAAAAATTTCACATTCAAAATTTTTTCAAAATTTTCGGTTTTGTGCGCTTTTCAGACAATTTCCAGCATTTTTTGATTTTTCAAAAAAATTTGAAAAATGTCAACATTTCTTTCAAAACACTCCCCAAGAGATGCCTGCCAAACTCGGTGAATGACTAACCCTGTCTCTGCCGGACTCGGCCACTATCGCGCCCGGTTGCTACATGCCTCGGTGCCTGCACCAACCGGCCTCTGCAGGACTCGGTCTCTGCCTTACGTGTTGTGTGCCTCAACAGTCTTAAGTGGAGGCACGTCACAGCCTGTCATACAGAGACCGAGTCAGGCACACACCGCATTCGTCAGAGACACTGTACATGAGAAACTGTCAGACAGAGACCTTTCCTGCAAGGCATCAGGTGGTGGAAATTTTTGAAAATTTCAAAATTTTCAAAAAATCAAAAGACGCTGGAAATTGTCCAAAAAGCGCACAAAACCAAATAAATTTGAAAAATTTCACATTCAAAATTTTTTCAAAATTTTCAAAAATTTTCGGTTTTGTGCGCTTTTCAGACAATTTCTAGCATTTTTTGATTTTTCAAAAAAATTTGAAAAATGTCAACATTTCTTTCAAAACACTCCCCAAGAGATGCCTGCCAAACTCGGTGAATGACTAACCCTGTCTCTGCCGGTCTCGGCCACTATCGCGCCCGGTTGCTACATGCCTCGGTGCCTGCACCAACCGGCCTCTGCAGGACTCGGTCTCTGCTTTACGTGTTGTGTGCCTCAACAGTCTTAAGTGGAGGCACGTCACAGCCTGTCATACAGAGACCGGTCCGTGCAGAGACCGAGTCAGGCACACACCGCATTTGTCAGGGACACTGTACATGAGAAACTGTCAGAGACCTTTCCTGCAAGGCATCAGGTGGTGGAAATTTTTGAAAATTTCAAAATTTTCAAAAAATCAAAAAACGCTGGAAATTGTTCAAAAAGCGAACAAAACCAAAAAAATTTGAAAAATTTCACATTCAAAATTTTTTCAAAATTTTCAAAAAATTTCGGTTTTGTGCGCCTTTCAGACAATTTCCAGCATTTTTTGATTTTTCAAAAAAATTTAAAAAATGTCAACATTTCTTTGAAACACTCTTCAAGAGATGCTTGCCAAACTCGGTGAATGACTAACCCTGTCTCTGCCGGACTCGGCCACTATCGCGCCCGGTTGCTACATGCCTCGATGCCTGCACCAACCGGCCTCTGCAGGACTCGGTCTCTGCCTTACGTGTTGTCTGCCTCAACAGTCTTAAGTGGAGGCACGTCACAGCCTGTCATATAGAGACCGGTCCGTGCAGAGACCGAGTCAGGCACACACCGCATTCGTCAGGGACACTGTACATGAGAAACTGTCAGACAGAGACATTTCCTGCAAGGCATCAGGTGGTGGAAATTTTTGAAAATTTCAAGATTTTCAAAAAATCAAAAAACGCTGGAAATTGTCCAAAAAGCGCACAAAACCAAATAAATTTGAAAAATTTCACATTCAAAATTTTTTCAAAATTTTCAAAAATTTTCGGTTTTGTGCGCCTTTCAGACAATTTCCAGCATTTTTTGATTATTCAAAAAATTTTGAAAAATGTCAACATTTCTTTCCAAACACTCCCCAAGAGATGCCTGCCAAACTCGGTGAATGATTAACCCTGTCTCTGCCGGACTCGGCCACTATCGCGCCCGGTTGCTACATGCCTCGGTGCCTGCACCAACCGGCCTCTGCAGGACTCGGTCTCTGCCTTACGTGTTGTGTGCCTCAACAGTCTTAAGTGAGGCACGTCACAGCCTGTCATACAGAGACCGAGTCAGGGACACACCGCATTCGTCAGAGACACTGTACATGAGAAATGTCAGACAGAGACCTTTCCTGCAAGGCATCAGGTGGTGGAAATTTTTGAAAATTTCAAAAATTTTCAAAACATCAAAAAACGCTGGAAATTGTCCAAAGAGCGCACAAAACCAAAAAAATTTGAAAAATTTCACATTCAAAATTTTTTCAAAATTTTCAAAAATTTTCTTTTTTGTGCGCCTTTCAGACAATTTCCAGCATTTTTTGATTTTTCAAAAAAATTTAAAAAATGTCAACATTTCTTTAAAACACTCCCCAAGAGATGCTTGCCAAACTCGGTGAATGACTATCCCTGTCTCTGCCGGACTCGGCCACTATCGCGCCCGGTTGCTACATGCCTCGATGCCTGCACCAACCGGCCTCTGCAGGACTCGGTCTCTGCCTTACGTGTTGTCTGCCTCAACAGTCTTAAATGGAGGCACGTCACAGCCTGTCATATAGACACCGGTCCGTGCAGAGACCGAGTCAGGCACACACCGCATTCGTCAGGGAGACTTTACATGAGAAACTGTCAGACAGAGACCTTTCCTGCAAGGCATCAGGTGGTGGAAATTTTTGAAAATTTCAAAATTTTCAAAAAATCAAAAAACGCTGGAAATTGTTCAAAAAGCGAACAAAACCAAAAAAAATTGAAAAATTTCACATTCAAAATTTTTTCAAAATTTTCGGTTTTGTGCGCTTTTCAGACAATTTCCAGCATTTTTTGATTTTTCAAAAAAATTTGAAAAATGTCAACATTTCTTTCAAAACACTCCCCAAGAGATGCCTGCCAAACTCGGTGAATGACTAACCCTGTCTCTGCCGGACTCGGCCACTATCGCGCCCGGTTGCTACATGCCTCGGTGCCTGCACCAACCGGCCTCTGCAGGACTCGGTCTCTGCCTTACGTGTTGTGTGCCTCAACAGTCTTAAGTGGAGGCACGTCACAGCCTGTCATACAGAGACAGAGTCAGGCACACACCGCATTCGTCAGAGACACTGTACATGAGAAACTGTCAGACAGAGACCTTTCCTGCAAGGCATCAGGTGGTGGAAATTTTTGAAAATTTCAAAATTTTCAAAAAATCAAAAGACGCTGGAAATTGTCCAAAAAGCGCACAAAACCAAATAAATTTGAAAAATTTCACATTCAAAATTTTTTCAAAATTTTCAAAAATTTTCGGTTTTGTGCGCTTTTCAGACAATTTCTAGCATTTTTTGATTTTTCAAAAAAATTTGAAAAATATCAACATTTCTTTCAAAACACTCCCCAAGAGATGCCTGCCAAACTCGGTGAATGACTAACCCTGTCTCTGCCGGACTCGACCACTATCGCGCCCGCTTGCTACATGCCTCGGTGCCTGCACCAACCGGCCTCTGCAGGACTCGGTCTCTGCTTTACGTGTTGTGTGCCTCAACAGTCTTAAGTGGAGGCACGTCACAGCCTGTCATACAGAGACCGGTCCGTGCAGAGACCGAGTCAGGCACACACCGCATTTGTCAGGGACACTGTACATGAGAAACTGTCAGAGACCTTTCCTGCAAGGCATCAGGTGGTGGAAATTTTTGAAAATTTAAAAATTTTCGAAAAATCAAAAAACGCTGGAAATTGTCCAAAAAATCACACAAAACCAAAAAAATTTGAAAAATTTCACATTCAAAATTTTTTCAAAATTTTCAAAAATTTTCGGTTCTGTGCGCCTTTCAGACAATTTCCAGCATTTTTTGATTTTTCAAAAAAATTTGAAAAATGTCAACATTTCTTTCAAAACACTCCCCAAGAGATGCCTGCCAAACTCGGTGAATGACTAACCCTGTCTCTGCCGGACTCGGCCACTATCGCTCCCGGTTGCTACATGCCTCGGTGCCTGCACCAACCGGCCTCTGCAGGAATCGGTCTCTGCCTTACGTGTTGTCTGCCTCAACAGTCTTAAGTGGAGGCACGTCACAGCCTGTCATACAGAGACCGGTCCGTGCAGAGACCGAGTCAGGCACACACCGCATTCGTCAGGGACACTGTACATGAGAAACTGTCAGACAGAGACATTTCCTGCAAGGCATCAGGTGGTGGAAATTTTTGAAAATTTCAAGATTTTCAAAAAATCAAAAAACGCTGGAAATTGTCCAAAAAGCGCACAAAACCAAATAAATTTGAAAAATTTCACATTCAAAATTTTTTCAAAATTTTCAAAAATTTTCGGTTTTGTGCGCCTTTCAGACAATTTCCAGCATTTTTTGATTATTCAAAAAATTTTGAAAAATGTCAACATTTCTTTCCAAACACTCCCCAAGAGATGCCTGCCAAACTCGGTGAATGATTAACCCTGTCTCTGCCGGACTCGGCCACTATCGCGCCCGGTTGCTACATGCCTCGGTGCCTGCACCAACCGGCCTCTGCAGGACTCGGTCTCTGCCTTACGTGTTGTGTGCCTCAACAGTCTTAAGTGAGGCACGTCACAGCCTGTCATACAGAGACCGAGTCAGGGACACACCGCATTCGTCAGAGACACTGTACATGAGAAATGTCAGACAGAGACCTTTCCTGCAAGGCATCAGGTGGTGGAAATTTTTGAAAATTTCAAAAATTTTCAAAACATCAAAAAACGCTGGAAATTGTCCAAAAAGCGCACAAAACCAAAAAAATTTGAAAAATTTCACATTCAAAATTTTTTTCAAAATTTTCAAAAATTTTCGGTTTTGTGCGCCTTTCAGATAATTTCTAGCATATTTTGATTTTTCAAAAATTTTTGAAAAATGTCAACATTTCTTTCCAAACACTCCCCAAGAGATGCCTGCCAAACTCGGTGAATGATTAACCCTGTCTCTGCCGGACTCGGCCACTGTCGCGCCCGGTTGCTACACGCCTCGGTGCCTGCACCAACCGGCCTCTGCAGGACTCGGTCTCTGCCTTACGTGTTGTCTGCCTCAACAATCTTAGGTGGAGGCACGTCACAGCCTGTCATACAGAGACCGTTCCGTGCAGAGACCGAGTCAGGCACTCACCGCATTAGTCAGAGACACTGTACATGAGAAACTGTCAGACAGAGACCTTTCCTTCAAGGCATCAGGTGGTGGAAATTTTTGAAAATTTCCAAATTTTCAAAAAATCAAAAAACGCTGGAAATTGTCCAAAAAGCGCACAAAACCAAATAAATTTGAAAAATTTCACATTCAAATTTTTTTCAAAATTTTCAAAAATTTTCGGTTTTGTGCGCCTTTCAGACAATTTCCAGCATTTTTTGATTTTTCAAAATTTTTTAAAAAATGTCAACATTTCTTTAAAACACTCCCCAAGAGATGCTTGCCAAACTCGGTGAATGACTAACCCTGTCTCTGCCGGACTCGGCCACTATCGCGCCCGGTTGCTACATGCCTCGGTGCCTGCACCAACCGGCCTCTGCAGGACTCGGTCTCTGCCTTACGTGTTGTCTGCCTCAACAGTCTTAAGTGGAGGCACGTCACAGCCTGTCATATAGAGACCGGTCCGTGCAGAGACCGAGTCAGGCACACACCGCATTCGTCAGGGACACTGTACATGAGAAACTGTCAGACAGAGACCTTTCCTGCAAGGCATCAGGTGGTGGAAATTTTTGAAAATTTCAAAATTTTCAAAAAATCAAAAAACGCTGGAAATTGTCCAAAAAGCGCACAAAACCAAATAAATTTGAAAAATTTCACATTCAAAATTTTCAAAAAAATTTTCAAAAATTTTCGGTTTTGTGTGCCTTTCAGACAATTTCCAGCATTTTTTGATTTTTCAAAATTTTTTAAAAAATGTCAACATTTCTTTAAAACACTCCCCAAGCGATGCTTGCCACACTCGGTGAATGACTAACCCTGTCTCTGCCGGACTCGGCCACTATCGCGCCCGGTTGCTACATGCCTCGATGCCTGCACCAACCGGCCTCTGCAGGACTCGGTCTCTGCCTTACGTGTTGTCTGCCTCAACAGTCTTAAGTGGAGGCACGTCACAGCCTGTCATATAGAGACCGGTCCGTGCAGAGACCGAGTCAGGCACACACCGCATTCGTCAGGGACACTGTACATGAGAAACTGTCAGACAGAGACCTTTCCTGCAAGGCATCAGGTGGTGGAAATTTTAGAAAATTTCAAAATTTTCAAAAAATCAAAAAACGCTGGAAATTGTAAAAAAGCGCACAAAACCAAAAAAATTTGAAAAATTCCACATTCAAATTTTTTTTCATAATTTTCAAAAATTTTCGGTTTTGTGCGGCTTTCAGACAATTTCTAGCATTTTTTATTTTTCAAAAAAATTTGAAAAATGTCAACATTTCTTTCAAAACACTCCCCAAGAGATGCCTGCCAAACTCGGCGAATGACTAACCCTGTCTCTGCCGGACTCGGCCACTATCGCTCCCGGTTGCTACATGCCTCGGTGCCTGCACCAACCGGCCTCTGCAGGACTCGGTCTCTGCCTTACGTGTTGTCTGCCTCAACAATCTTAAGTGGAGGCACGTCACAGCCTGTCATACAGAGACCGTTCCGTGCAGAGACCGAGTCAGGCACTCACCGCATTAGTCAGAGACACTGTACATGAGAAACTGTCAGACAGAGACCTTTCCTTCAAGGCATCAGGTGGTGGAAATTTTTGAAAATTTCAAAATTTTCAAAAAATGAAAAAACGCTGGAAATTGTCCAAAAAGCGTACAAAACCAAATAAATTTGAAAAATTTCACATTCAAAATTTTTTCAAAATTTTCAAAAATTTTCGGTTTTGTGCGCCTTTCAGACAATTTCCAGCATTTTTTGATTTTTCAAAATTTTTTAAAAAATGTCAACATTTCTTTAAAACACTCCCCAAGAGATGCTTGCCAAACTCGGTGAATGACTAACCCTGTCTCTGCCGGACTCGGCCACTATCGCGCCCGGTTGCTACATGCCTCGATGCCTGCACCAACCGGCCTCTGCAGGACTCGGTCTCTGCCTTACGTGTTGTCTGCCTCAACAGTCTTAAGTGGAGGCACGTCACAGCCTGTCATATAGAGACCGGTCCGTGCAGAGACCGAGTCAGGCACACACCGCATTCGTCAGGGACACTGTACATGAGAAACTGTCAGACAGAGACCTTTCCTGCAAGGCATCAGGTGGTGGAAATTTTTGAAAATTTCAAAATTTTCAAAAAATCAAAAAACGCTGGAAATTGTCCAAAAAGCGCACAAAACCAAAAAAATTTGAAAAATTCCACATTCAAATTTTTTTTCATAATTTTCAAAAATTTTCTGTTTTGTGCGCCTTTCAGACAATTTCTAGCATTTTTTGATTTTTCAAAAAAATTTGAAAAATGTCAACATTTCTTTCAAAACACTCCCCAAGAGATGCCTGCCAAACTCGGTGAATGACTAACCCTGTCTCTGCCGGACTCTGTCACTATCGCTCCCGGTTGCTACATGCCTCGGTGCCTGCACCAACCGGCCTCTGCAGGACTCGGTCTCTGCCTTACGTGTTGTCTGCCTCAACAGTCTTAAGTGGAGGCACGTCACAGCCTGTCATACAGAGACCGGTCCGTGCAGAGACCGAGTCAGGCACACACCGCATTCGTCAGAGACACTGTACATGAGAAACTGTCAGACAGAGACCTTTCCTTCAAGGCATCAGTTGGTGGAAATTTTTGAAAATTTCAAAATTTTCAAAAAATCAAAAAACGCTGGAAATTGTCCAAAAAGCGCACAAAACCAAAAAAAATTGAAAAATTTCATATTCAAAATTTTTTCAAAATTTTCAAAAAATTTCGGTTTTGTGCGCTTTTCAGACAATTTCCAGCATTTTTTGATTTTTCAAAAAAATTTAAAAAATGTCAACATTTCTTTGAAACACTCCCCAAGAGATGCCTGCCAAACTCGGTGAATGACTAACCCTGTCTCTGCCGGACTCGGCCACTATCGCGCCCGGTTGCTACATGCCTCGATGCCTGCACCAACCGGCCTCTGCAGGACTCGGTCTCTGCCTTACGTGTTGTCTGCCTCAACAGTCTTAAGTGGAGGCACGTCACAGCCTGTCATATAGAGACCGGTCCGTGCAGAGACCGAGTCAGGCACACACCGCATTTGTCAGGGACACTGTACATGAGAAACTGTCAGAGACCTTTCCTGCAAGGCATCAGGTGGTGGAAATTTTTGAAAATTTAAAAATTTTCGAAAAATCAAAAAACGCTGGAAATTGTCCAAAAAATCACACAAAACCAAAAAAATTTGAAAAATTTCACATTCAAAATTTTTTCAAAATTTTCAAAAATTTTCGGTTTTGTGCGCCTTTCAGACAATTTCCAGCATTTTTTGATTTTTCAAAAAAATTTGAAAAATGTCAACATTTCTTTCAAAACACTCCCCAAGAGATGCTTGCCAAACTCGGTGAATGACTAACCCTGTCTCTGCAGGACTCGGCCACTATCGCGCCCGCTTGCTACATGCCTCGGTGCCTGCACCAACCGGCCTCTGCAGGACTCGGTCTCTGCCTTACGTGTTGTGCGCCCCAACAGTCTTAAGTGGAGGCACGTCACAGCCTGTCATACAGAGACCGAGTCAGGCACACACCGCATTCGTCAGAGACACTGTACATGAGAAATGTCAGACAGAGACCTTTCCTGCAAGGCATCAGGTGATGGAAATTTTTGAAAATTTAAAAATTTTCAAAAAATCAAAAAACGCTGGAAATTGTCCAAAAAGCGCACAAAACCAAAAAAAAATTGAAGAATTTCACATTCAAAATTTTTTCAACATTTTCAAAAATTTTCGGTTTTGTGCGCTTTTCAGACAATTTCTAGCATTTTTTGATTTTTCAAAAAATTTTGAAAAATGTCAACATTTCTTTCCAAACACTCCCCAAGAGATGCCTGCCAAACTCGGTGAATGATTAACCCTGTCTCTGCCGGACTCGGCCACTATCGCGCCCGGTTGCTACATGCCTCGTTGCCTGCACTAACCGGCCTCTGCAGGACTCGGTCTCTGCCTTACGTGTTGTGTGCCTCAACAGTCTTAAGTGAGGCACGTCACAGCCTGTCATACAGAGACCGAGTCAGGGACACACCGCATTCGTCAGAGACACTGTACATGAGAAATGTCAGACAGAGACCTTTCCTGCAAGGCATCATTTGGTGGAAATTTTTGAAAATTTCAAAAATTTTCAAAACATCAAAAAACGCTGGAAATTGTCCAAAAAGCGCACAAAACCAAAAAAATTTGAAAAATTCAACATTCAAATTTCTTTTCAAAATTTTCAAAAAATTTCGGTTTTGTGCGCCTTTCAGACAATTTCCAGCATTTTTTGATTTTTCAAAAAAATTTAAAAAATGTCAACATTTCTTTGAAACACTCCCCAAGAGATGCTTGCCAAACTCGGTGAATGACTAACCCTGTCTCTGCCGGACTCGGCCACTATCGCGCCCGGTTGCTACATGCCTCGATGCCTGCACCAACCGGCCTCTGCAGGACTCGGTCTCTGCCTTACGTGTTGTCTGCCTCAACAGTCTTAAGTGGAGGCACGTCACAGCCTGTCATATAGAGACCGGTCCGTGCAGAGACCGAGTCAGGCACACACCGCATTCGTCAGGGACACTGTACATGAGAAACTGTCAGACAGAGACCTTTCCTGCAAGGCATCAGGTGGTGGAAATTTTTGAAAATTTCAAGATTTTCAAAAAATCAAAAAACGCTGGAAATTGTCCAAAAAGCGCACAAAACCAAATAAATTTGAAAAATTTCACATTGAAAATTTTTTCAAAATTTTCAAAAATTTTCGGTTTTGTGCGCCTTTCAGACAATTTCCAGCATTTTTTGATTATTCAAAAAATTTTGAAAAATGTCAACATTTCTTTCCAAACACTCCCCAAGAGATGCCTGCCAAACTCGGTGAATGATTAACCCTGTCTCTGCCGGACTCGGCCACTATCGCGCCCGGTTGCTACATGCCTCGGTGCCTGCACCAACCGGCCTCTGCAGGACTCGGTCTCTGCCTTACGTGTTGTCTGCCTCAACAATCTTAAGTGGAGGCACGTCACAGCCTGTCATATAGAGACCGTTCCGTGCAGAGACCGAGTCAGGCACTCACCGCATTAGTCAGAGACACTGTACATGAGAAACTGTCAGACAGAGACCTTTCCTTCAAGGCATCAGGTGGTGGAAATTTTTGAAAATTTCAAAATTTTCAAAAAATCAAAAAACGCTGGAAATTGTCCAAAAAGCGCACAAAACCAAAAAAATTTGAAAAATTTCACATTCAAAATTTTTTCAAAATTTTCGGTTTTGTGCGCCTTTCAGACAATTTCCAGCATTTTTTGATTTTTCAAAAAAATTTGAAAAATGTCAACATTTCTTTCAAAACACTCCCCAAGAGATGCCTGCCAAACTCGGTGAATGACTAACCCTGTCTCTGCCGGACTCGGCCACTATCGCGCCCGGTTGCTACATGCCTCGGTGCCTGCACCAACCGGCCTCTGCAGGACTCGGTCTCTGCCTTACGTGTTGTGTGCCTAAACAGTCTTAAGTGGAGGCACGTCACAGCCTGTCATACAGAGACCGGTCCGTGCAGAGACCGAGTCAGGCACACACCGCATTCGTCAGAGACACTGTACATGAGAAACTGTCAGACAGAGACCTTTCCTGCAAGGCATCAGGTGGTGGAAATTTTTGAAAATTTCAAAATTTTCAAAAAATCAAAAAACGCTGGAAATTGTCCAAAAAGCGCACAAAACCAAAAAAATTTGAAAAATTCCACATTCAAATTTTTTTTCATAATTTTCAAAAATTTTCGGTTTTGTGCGCCTTTCAGACAATTTCTAGCATTTTTTGATTTTTCAAAAAAATTTGAAAAATGTCAACATTTCTTTCAAAACACTCCCCAAGAGATGCCTGCCAAACTCGATGAATGACTAACCCTGTCTCTGCCGGACTCGGCCACTATCGCTCCCGGTTGCTACATGCCTCGGTGCCTGCACCAACCGGCCTCTGCAGGACTCGGTCTCTGCCTTACGTGTTGTCTGCCTCAACAGTCTTAAGTGGAGGCACGTCACAGCCTGTCATACAGAGACCGGTCCGTGCAGGGACCGAGTCAGGCACACACCGCATTCGTCAGAGACACTGTACATGAGAAACTGTCAGACAGAGACCTTTCCTTCAAGGCATCAGGTGGTGGAAATTTTTGAAAATTTCAAAATTTTCAAAAAATCAAAAAACGCTGGAAATTGTCCAAAAAGCGCACAAAACCAAAAAAATTGAAAAATTTCACATTCAAAATTTTTTCAAAATTTTCAAAAAATTTCGGTTTTGTGCGCCTTTCAGACAATTTCCAGCATTTTTTGATTTTTCAAAAAAATTTAAAAAATGTCAACATTTCTTTGAAACACTCCCCAAGAGATGCTTGCCAAACTCGGTGAATGACTAACCCTGTCTCTGCCGGACTCGGCCACTATCGCGCCCGGTTGCTACATGCCTCGATGCCTGCACCAACCGGCCTCTGCAGGACTCGGTCTCTGCCTTACGTGTTGTCTGCCTCAACAGTCTTAAGTGGAGGCACGTCACAGCCTGTCATATAGAGACCGGTCCGTGCAGAGACCGAGTCAGGCACACACCGCATTCGTCAGGGACACTGTACATGAGAAACTGTCAGACAGAGACCTTTCCTGCAAGGCATCAGGTGGTGGAAATTTTTGAAAATTTCAAGATTTTCAAAAAATCAAAAAACGCTGGAAATTGTCCAAAAAGCGCACAAAACCAAATAAATTTGAAAAATTTCACATTCAAAATTTTTTCAAAATTTTAAAAAATTTTCGGTTTTGTGCGCCTTTCAGACAATTTCCAGCATTTTTTGATTATTCAAAAAATTTTGAAAAATGTCAACATTTCTTTCCAAACACTCCCCAAGAGATGCCTGCCAAACTCGGTGAATGATTAACCCTGTCTCTGCCGGACTCGGCCACTGTCGCGCCCGGTTGCTACACGCCTCGGTGCCTGCACCAACCGGCCTCTGCAGGACTCGGTCTCTGCCTTACGTGTTGTCTGCCTCAACAATCTTAAGTGGAGGCACGTCACAGCCTGTCATACAGAGACCGTTCCGTGCAGAGACCGAGTCAGGCACTCACCGCATTAGTCAGAGACACTGTACATGAGAAAATTTTGAAAATTTCCAAATTTTCAAAAAATCAAAAAACGTTGGAAATTGTCCAAAAAGCGCACAAAACCAAAAAAATTTGAAAAATTTCACATTAAAATTTTTTTCAAAATTTTCAAAAATTTTCGGTTTTGTGCGCCTTTCAGACATTTTCCAGCATTTTTTGATTTTTCAAAAAAATTTGAAAAATGTCAACATTTCTTTAAAACACTCCCCAAGAGATGCTTGCCAAACTCGGTGAATGACTAACCCTGTCTCTGCCGGACTCGGCCACTATCGCGCCCGGTTGCTACATGCCTCGGTGCCTGCACCAACCGGCCTCTGCAGGACTCGGTCTCTGCCTTACGTGTTGTGTGCCTCAACAGTCTTAAGTGAGGCACGTCACAGCCTGTCATACAGAGACCGAGTCAGGGACACACCGCATTCGTCAGAGACACTGTACATGAGAAATGTCAGACAGAGACCTTTCCTGCAAGGCATCAGGTGGTGGAAATTTTTGAAAATTTCAAAAATTTTCAAAACATCAAAAAAGGCTGGAAATTGTCCAAAAAGCGCACAAAACCAAAAAAATTTGAAAAATTTCACATTCAAAATTTTTTTCAAAATTTTCAAAAATTTTCGGTTTTGTGCGCTTTTCAGATAATTTCTAGCATTTTTTGATTTTTCAAAAATTTTTGAAAAATGTCAACATTTCTTTCCAAACACTCCCCAAGAGATGCCTGCCAAACTCGGTGAATGATTAACCCTGTCTCTGCCGGACTCGGCCACTGTCGCGCCCGGTTGCTACACGCCTCGGTGCCTGCACCAACCGGCCTCTGCAGGACTCGGTCTCTGCCTTACGTGTTGTCTGCCTCAACAATCTTAAGTGGAGGCACGTCACAGCCTGTCATACAGAGACCGTTCCGTGCAGAGACCGAGTCAGGCACTCACCGCATTAGTCAGAGACACTGTACATGAGAAAATTTTGAAAATTTCCAAATTTTCAAAAAATCAAAAAACGTTGGAAATTGTCCAAAAAGCGCACAAAACCAAAAAAATTTGAAAAATTTCACATTAAAATTTTTTTCAAAATTTTCAAAAATTTTCGGTTTTGTGCGCCTTTCAGACATTTTCCAGCATTTTTTGATTTTTCAAAAAAATTTGAAAAATGTCAACATTTCTTTAAAACACTCCCCAAGAGATGCTTGCCAAACTCGGTGAATGACTAACCCTGTCTCTGCCGGACTCGGCCACTATCGCGCCCGGTTGCTACATGCCTCTTTGCCTGCACCAACCGGTCTCTGCCTTACGTGTTGTGTGCCTCAACAGTCTTAAGTGGAGGCACGTCACAGCCTGTCATACAGAGACCGGTCCGTGCAGAGACCGAGTCAGGCACACACCGCATTCGTCAGAGACACTGTACATGAGAAACTGTCAGACAGAGACCTTTCCTGCAAGGCATCGGGTGGTTGAAATTTTTGAAAATTTAAAAATTTTCAAAAAATCAAAAAACGCTGGAAATTGTTCAAAAAGCGAACAAAACCAAAAAAATTTGAAAAATTTCACATTCAAAATTTTTTCAAAATTTTCAAAAATTTTCGGTTTTGTGCGCTTTTCAGACAATTTCCAGCATTTTTTGATTTTTCAAAAAAATTTAAAAAATGTCAACATTTCTTTGAAACACTCCCCAAGAGATGCTTGCCAAACTCGGTGAATGACTAACCCTGTCTCTGCCGGACTCGGCCACTATCGCGCCCGGTTGCTACATGCCTCGATGCCTGCACCAACCGGCCTCTGCAGGACTCGGTCTCTTCCTTACGTGTTGTCTGCCTCAACAGTCTTAAGTGGAGGCACGTCACAGCCTGTCATATAGAGACCGGTCCGTGCAGAGACCGAGTCAGGCGCACACCGCATTCGTCAGGGACACTGTACATGAGAAACTGTCAGACAGAGACCTTTCCTGCAAGGCATCAGGTGGTGGAAATTTTTGAAAATTTCAAGATTTTCAAAAAATCAAAAAACGCTGGAAATTGTCCAAAAAGCGCACAAAACCAAATAAATTTGAAAAATTTCACATTCAAAATTTTTTCAAAATTTTCAAAAATTTTCGGTTTTGTGCGCCTTTCAGACAATTTCCAGCATTTTTTGATTATTCAAAAAATTTTGAAAAATGTCAACATTTCTTTCGAAACACTCCCCAAGAGATGCCTGCCAAACTCGGTGAATGATTAACCCTGTCTCTGCCGGACTCGGCCACTATCGCGCCCGGTTGCTACATGCCTCGTTGCCTGCACTAACCGGCCTCTGCAGGACTCGGTCTCTGCCTTACGTGTTGTGTGCCTCAACAGTCTTAAGTGAGGCACGTCACAGCCTGTCATACAGAGACCGAGTCAGGGACACACCGCATTCGTCAGAGACACTGTACATGAGAAATGTCAGACAGAGACCTTTCCTGCAAGGCATCATTTGGTGGAAATTTTTGAAAATTTCAAAAATTTTCAAAACATCAAAAAACGCTGGAAATTGTCCAAAAAGCGCACAAAACCAAAAAAATTTGAAAAATTCAACATTCAAATTTCTTTTCAAAATTTTCAAAAAATTTCGGTTTTGTGCGCCTTTCAGACAATTTCCAGCATTTTTTGATTTTTCAAAAAAATTTAAAAAATGTCAACATTTCTTTGAAACACTCCCCAAGAGATGCTTGCCAAACTCGGTGAATGACTAACCCTGTCTCTGCCGGACTCGGCCACTATCGCGCCCGGTTGCTACATGCCTCGATGCCTGCACCAACCGGCCTCTGCAGGACTCGGTCTCTGCCTTACGTGTTGTCTGCCTCAACAGTCTTAAGTGGAGGCACGTCACAGCCTGTCATATAGAGACCGGTCCGTGCAGAGACCGAGTCAGGCACACACCGCATTCGTCAGGGACACTGTACATGAGAAACTGTCAGACAGAGACCTTTCCTGCAAGGCATCAGGTGGTGGAAATTTTTGAAAATTTCAAGATTTTCAAAAAATCAAAAAACGCTGGAAATTGTCCAAAAAGCGCACAAAACCAAATAAATTTGAAAAATTTCACATTGAAAATTTTTTCAAAATTTTCAAAAATTTTCGGTTTTGTGCGCCTTTCAGACAATTTCCAGCATTTTTTGATTATTCAAAAAATTTTGAAAAATGTCAACATTTCTTTCCAAACACTCCCCAAGAGATGCCTGCCAAACTCGGTGAATGATTAACCCTGTCTCTGCCGGACTCGGCCACTATCGCGCCCGGTTGCTACATGCCTCGGTGCCTGCACCAACCGGCCTCTGCAGGACTCGGTCTCTGCCTTACGTGTTGTCTGCCTCAACAATCTTAAGTGGAGGCACGTCACAGCCTGTCATATAGAGACCGTTCCGTGCAGAGACCGAGTCAGGCACTCACCGCATTAGTCAGAGACACTGTACATGAGAAACTGTCAGACAGAGACCTTTCCTTCAAGGCATCAGGTGGTGGAAATTTTTGAAAATTTCAAAATTTTCAAAAAATCAAAAAACGCTGGAAATTGTCCAAAAAGCGCACAAAACCAAAAAAATTTGAAAAATTTCACATTCAAAATTTTTTCAAAATTTTCGGTTTTGTGCGCCTTTCAGACAATTTCCAGCATTTTTTGATTTTTCAAAAAAATTTGAAAAATGTCAACATTTCTTTCAAAACACTCCCCAAGAGATGCCTGCCAAACTCGGTGAATGACTAACCCTGTCTCTGCCGGACTCGGCCACTATCGCGCCCGGTTGCTACATGCCTCGGTGCCTGCACCAACCGGCCTCTGCAGGACTCGGTCTCTGCCTTACGTGTTGTGTGCCTAAACAGTCTTAAGTGGAGGCACGTCACAGCCTGTCATACAGAGACCGGTCCGTGCAGAGACCGAGTCAGGCACACACCGCATTCGTCAGAGACACTGTACATGAGAAACTGTCAGACAGAGACCTTTCCTGCAAGGCATCAGGTGGTGGAAATTTTTGAAAATTTCAAAATTTTCAAAAAATCAAAAAACGCTGGAAATTGTCCAAAAAGCGCACAAAACCAAAAAAATTTGAAAAATTCCACATTCAAATTTTTTTTCATAATTTTCAAAAATTTTCGGTTTTGTGCGCCTTTCAGACAATTTCTAGCATTTTTTGATTTTTCAAAAAAATTTGAAAAATGTCAACATTTCTTTCAAAACACTCCCCAAGAGATGCCTGCCAAACTCGATGAATGACTAACCCTGTCTCTGCCGGACTCGGCCACTATCGCTCCCGGTTGCTACATGCCTCGGTGCCTGCACCAACCGGCCTCTGCAGGACTCGGTCTCTGCCTTACGTGTTGTCTGCCTCAACAGTCTTAAGTGGAGGCACGTCACAGCCTGTCATACAGAGACCGGTCCGTGCAGGGACCGAGTCAGGCACACACCGCATTCGTCAGAGACACTGTACATGAGAAACTGTCAGACAGAGACCTTTCCTTCAAGGCATCAGGTGGTGGAAATTTTTGAAAATTTCAAAATTTTCAAAAAATCAAAAAACGCTGGAAATTGTCCAAAAAGCGCACAAAACCAAAAAAATTGAAAAATTTCACATTCAAAATTTTTTCAAAATTTTCAAAAAATTTCGGTTTTGTGCGCCTTTCAGACAATTTCCAGCATTTTTTGATTTTTCAAAAAAATTTAAAAAATGTCAACATTTCTTTGAAACACTCCCCAAGAGATGCTTGCCAAACTCGGTGAATGACTAACCCTGTCTCTGCCGGACTCGGCCACTATCGCGCCCGGTTGCTACATGCCTCGATGCCTGCACCAACCGGCCTCTGCAGGACTCGGTCTCTGCCTTACGTGTTGTCTGCCTCAACAGTCTTAAGTGGAGGCACGTCACAGCCTGTCATATAGAGACCGGTCCGTGCAGAGACCGAGTCAGGCACACACCGCATTCGTCAGGGACACTGTACATGAGAAACTGTCAGACAGAGACCTTTCCTGCAAGGCATCAGGTGGTGGAAATTTTTGAAAATTTCAAGATTTTCAAAAAATCAAAAAACGCTGGAAATTGTCCAAAAAGCGCACAAAACAAAATAAATTTGAAAAATTTCACATTCAAAATTTTTTCAAAATTTTAAAAAATTTTCGGTTTTGTGCGCCTTTCAGACAATTTCCAGCATTTTTTGATTATTCAAAAAATTTTGAAAAATGTCAACATTTCTTTCCAAACACTCCCCAAGAGATGCCTGCCAAACTCGGTGAATGATTAACCCTGTCTCTGCCGGACTCGGCCACTGTCGCGCCCGGTTGCTACACGCCTCGGTGCCTGCACCAACCGGCCTCTGCAGGACTCGGTCTCTGCCTTACGTGTTGTCTGCCTCAACAATCTTAAGTGGAGGCACGTCACAGCCTGTCATACAGAGACCGTTCCGTGCAGAGACCGAGTCAGGCACTCACCGCATTAGTCAGAGACACTGTACATGAGAAAATTTTGAAAATTTCCAAATTTTCAAAAAATCAAAAAACGTTGGAAATTGTCCAAAAAGCGCACAAAACCAAAAAAATTTGAAAAATTTCACATTAAAATTTTTTTCAAAATTTTCAAAAATTTTCGGTTTTGTGCGCCTTTCAGACATTTTCCAGCATTTTTTGATTTTTCAAAAAAATTTGAAAAATGTCAACATTTCTTTAAAACACTCCCCAAGAGATGCTTGCCAAACTCGGTGAATGACTAACCCTGTCTCTGCCGGACTCGGCCACTATCGCGCCCGGTTGCTACATGCCTCGGTGCCTGCACCAACCGGCCTCTGCAGGACTCGGTCTCTGCCTTACGTGTTGTGTGCCTCAACAGTCTTAAGTGAGGCACGTCACAGCCTGTCATACAGAGACCGAGTCAGGGACACACCGCATTCGTCAGAGACACTGTACATGAGAAATGTCAGACAGAGACCTTTCCTGCAAGGCATCAGGTGGTGGAAATTTTTGAAAATTTCAAAAATTTTCAAAACATCAAAAAAGGCTGGAAATTGTCCAAAAAGCGCACAAAACCAAAAAAATTTGAAAAATTTCACATTCAAAATTTTTTTCAAAATTTTCAAAAATTTTCGGTTTTGTGCGCTTTTCAGATAATTTCTAGCATTTTTTGATTTTTCAAAAATTTTTGAAAAATGTCAACATTTCTTTCCAAACACTCCCCAAGAGATGCCTGCCAAACTCGGTGAATGATTAACCCTGTCTCTGCCGGACTCGGCCACTGTCGCGCCCGGTTGCTACACGCCTCGGTGCCTGCACCAACCGGCCTCTGCAGGACTCGGTCTCTGCCTTACGTGTTGTCTGCCTCAACAATCTTAAGTGGAGGCACGTCACAGCCTGTCATACAGAGACCGTTCCGTGCAGAGACCGAGTCAGGCACTCACCGCATTAGTCAGAGACACTGTACATGAGAAAATTTTGAAAATTTCCAAATTTTCAAAAAATCAAAAAACGTTGGAAATTGTCCAAAAAGCGCACAAAACCAAAAAAATTTGAAAAATTTCACATTAAAATTTTTT
Organism: Zootermopsis nevadensis; assembly: GCF_977971745.1. NCBI lineage: Eukaryota > Metazoa > Arthropoda > Insecta > Blattodea > Termopsidae > Zootermopsis > Zootermopsis nevadensis. The sequence continues at coordinate 6,446,637 of NW_028259144.1, read as the reverse complement.
TCAAAATTTTCAAAAATTTTCGGTTTTGTGCGCCTTTCAGACATTTTCCAGCATTTTTTGATTTTTCAAAAAAATTTGAAAAATGTCAACATTTCTTTAAAACACTCCCCAAGAGATGCTTGCCAAACTCGGTGAATGACTAACCCTGTCTCTGCCGGACTCGGCCACTATCGCGCCCGGTTGCTACATGCCTCTTTGCCTGCACCAACCGGTCTCTGCCTTACGTGTTGTGTGCCTCAACAGTCTTAAGTGGAGGCACGTCACAGCCTGTCATACAGAGACCGGTCCGTGCAGAGACCGAGTCAGGCACACACCGCATTCGTCAGAGACACTGTACATGAGAAACTGTCAGACAGAGACCTTTCCTGCAAGGCATCGGGTGGTTGAAATTTTTGAAAATTTAAAAATTTTCAAAAAATCAAAAAACGCTGGAAATTGTTCAAAAAGCGAACAAAACCAAAAAAATTTGAAAAATTTCACATTCAAAATTTTTTCAAAATTTTCAAAAATTTTCGGTTTTGTGCGCTTTTCAGACAATTTCCAGCATTTTTTGATTTTTCAAAAAAATTTAAAAAATGTCAACATTTCTTTGAAACACTCCCCAAGAGATGCTTGCCAAACTCGGTGAATGACTAACCCTGTCTCTGCCGGACTCGGCCACTATCGCGCCCGGTTGCTACATGCCTCGATGCCTGCACCAACCGGCCTCTGCAGGACTCGGTCTCTTCCTTACGTGTTGTCTGCCTCAACAGTCTTAAGTGGAGGCACGTCACAGCCTGTCATATAGAGACCGGTCCGTGCAGAGACCGAGTCAGGCGCACACCGCATTCGTCAGGGACACTGTACATGAGAAACTGTCAGACAGAGACCTTTCCTGCAAGGCATCAGGTGGTGGAAATTTTTGAAAATTTCAAGATTTTCAAAAAATCAAAAAACGCTGGAAATTGTCCAAAAAGCGCACAAAACCAAATAAATTTGAAAAATTTCACATTCAAAATTTTTTCAAAATTTTCAAAAATTTTCGGTTTTGTGCGCCTTTCAGACAATTTCCAGCATTTTTTGATTATTCAAAAAATTTTGAAAAATGTCAACATTTCTTTCGAAACACTCCCCAAGAGATGCCTGCCAAACTCGGTGAATGATTAACCCTGTCTCTGCTGGACTCGGCCACTATCGCGCCCGGTTGCTACATGCCTCGGTGCCTGCACCAACCGGCCTCTGCAGGACTCGGTCTCTGCCTTACGTGTTGTCTGCCTCAACAATCTTAAGTGGAGGCACGTCACAGCCTGTCATATAGAGACCGTTCCGTGCAGAGACCGAGTCAGGCACTCACCGCATTAGTCAGAGACACTGTACATGAGAAACTGTCAGACAGAGACCTTTCCTTCAAGGCATCAGGTGGTGGAAATTTTTGAAAATTTCAAAATTTTCAAAAAATCAAAAAACGCTGGAAATTGTCCAAAAAGCGCACAAAACCAAAAAAATTTGAAAAATTTCACATTCAAAATTTTTTCAAAATTTTCGGTTTTGTGCGCCTTTCAGACAATTTCCAGCATTTTTTGATTTTTCAAAAAAATTTGAAAAATGTCAACATTTCTTTCAAAACACTCCCCAAGAGATGCTTGCCAAACTCGGTGAATGACTAACCCTGTCTCTGCAAGACTCGGCTACTATCGCGCCCGCTTGCTACATGCCTCGGTGCCTGCACCAACCGGCCTCTGCAGGACTCGGTCTCTGTCTTACGTGTTGTGCGCCTCAACAGTCTTAAGTGGAGGCACGTCACAGCCTGTCATACAGAGACCGGTCCGTGCAGAGACCGAGTCAGGCACACACCGCATTCGTCAGAGACACTGTACATGAGAAACTGTCAGACAGAGACCTTTCCTGCAAGGCATCAGGTGGTGGAAATTTTTGAAAATTTCAAAATTTTCAAAAAATCAAAAAACGCTGGAAATTGTCCAAAAAGCGCACAAAACCAAAAAAATTTGAAAAATTTCACATTCAATTTTTTTTTCAAAATTTTCAAAAATTTTCGATTTTGTGCGCCTTTCAGACAATTTCTAGCATTTTTGATTTTTCAAAAAAATTTGAAAAATGTCAACATTTCTTTCAAAACACTCCCCAAGAGATGCCTGCCAAACTCGGTGAATGACTAACCCTGTCTCTGCTGGACTCGGCCACTATCGCTCCCGGTTGCTACATGCCTCGGTGCCTGCACCAACCGGCCTCTGCAGGACTCGGTCTCTGCCTTACGTGTTGTCTGCCTCAACAATCTTAAGTGGAGGCACGTCACAGCCTGTCATATAGAGACCGTTCCGTGCAGAGACCGAGTCAGGCACTCACCGCATTAGTCAGAGACACTGTACATGAGAAACTGTCAGACAGAGACCTTTCCTTCAAGGCATCAGGTGGTGGAAATTTTTGAAAATTTCAAAATTTTCAAAAAATCAAAAAACGCTGGAAATTGTCCAAAAAGCGCACAAAACCAAAAAAATTTGAAAAATTTCACATTCAAAATTTTTTCAAAATTTTCGGTTTTGTGCGCCTTTCAGTCAATTTCCAGCATTTTTTGATTTTTCAAAAAAATTTGAAAAATGTCAACATTTCTTTCAAAACACTCCCCAAGAGATGCCTGCCAAACTCGGTGAATGACTAACCCTGTCTCTGCTGGACTCGGCCACTATCGCTCCCGGTTGCTACATGCCTCGGTGCCTGCACCATCCGGCCTCTGCAGGACTCGGTCTCTGCCTTACGTGTTGTCTGCCTCAACAGTCTTAAGTGGAGGCACGTCACAGCCTGTCATACAGAGACCGGTCCGTGCAGAGACCGAGTCAGGAAAACACCGCATTCGTCAGAGACACTGTACATGAGAAACTGTCAGACAGAGACCTTTCCTTCAAGGCATCAGGTGGTGGAAATTTTTGAAAATTTCAAAATTTTCAAAAAATGAAAAAACGCTGGAAATTGTCCAAAAAGCGCACAAAACCAAAAAAAAATTGAAAAATTTCACATTCAAAATTTTTTCAAAATTTTCAAAAAATTTCGGTTTTGTGCGCCTTTCAGACAATTTCCAGCATTTTTTGATTTTTCAAAAAAATTTAAAAAATGTCAACATTTCTTTAAAACACTCCCCAAGAGATGCTTGCCAAACTCGGTGAATGACTAACCCTGTCTCTGCCGGACTCGGCCACTATCGCGCGCGGTTGCTACATGCCTCGATGCCTGCACCAACCGGCCTCTGCAGGACTCGGTCTCTGCCTTACGTGTTGTCTGCCTCAACAATCTTAAGTGGAGGCACGTCACAGCCTGTCATACAGAGACCGTTCCGTGCAGAGACCGAGTCAGGCACTCACCGCATTAGTCAGAGACACTGTACATGAGAAACTGTCAGACAGAGACCTTTCCTTCAAGGCATCAGGTGGTGGAAATTTTTGAAAATTTAAAAATTTTCAAAAAATCAAAAAACGCTGGAAATTGTCCAAAAAGCGCACAAAACCAAAAGAATTTGAAAAAATTCACATTCAAAATTTTTTCAAAATTTTCAAAAAATTTCGGTTTTGTGCGCCTTTCAGACAATTTCCAGCATTTTTTGATTTTTCAAAAAAATTTAAAAAATGTTAACATTTCTTTAAAACACTCCCCAAGAGATGCTTGCCAAACTCGGTGAATGACTAACCCTGTCTCTGCCGGACTCGGCCACTATCGCGCGCGGTTGCTACATGCCTCGATGCCTGCATCAACCGGCCTCTGCAGGACTCGGTCTCTGCCTTACGTGTTGTCTGCCTCAACAATCTTAAGTGGAGGCACGTCACAGCCTGTCATACAGAGACCGTTCCGTGCAGAGACCGAGTCAGGCACTCACCGCATTAGTCAGAGACACTGTACATGAGAAACTGTCAGACAGAGACCTTTCCTTCAAGGCATCAGGTGGTGGAAATTTTTGAAAATTTAAAAATTTTCAAAAAATCAAAAAACGCTGGAAATTGTCCAAAAAGCGCACAAAACCAAAAAAATTTGAAAAATTTCACATTCAAATTTTTTTTCAAAATTTTCAAAAATTTTCGGTTTTGTGCGCCTTTCAGACAATTTCTAGCATTTTTGATTTTTCAAAAAAATTTGAAAAATGTCAACATTTCTTTCAAAACACTCCCCAAGAGATGCCTGCCAAACTCGGTGAATGACTAACCCTGTCTCTGCTGGACTCGGCCACTATCGCTCCCGGTTGCTACATGCCTCGGTGCCTGCACCATCCGGCCTCTGCAGGACTCGGTCTCTGCCTTACGTGTTGTCTGCCTCAACAGTCTTAAGTGGAGGCACGTCACAGCCTGTCATACAGAGACCGGTCCGTGCAGAGACCGAGTCAGGCACACACCGCATTCGTCAGAGACACTGTACATGAGAAACTGTCAGACAGAGACCTTTCCTTCAAGGCATCAGGTGGTGGAAATTTTTGAAAATTTCAAAATTTTCAAAAAATGAAAAAACGCTGGAAATTGTCCAAAAAGCGCACAAAACCAAAAAAAAAATTGAAAAATTTCACATTCAAAATTTTTTCAAAATTTTCAAAAAATTTCGGTTTTGTGCGCCTTTCAGACAATTTCCAGCATTTTTTGATTTTTCAAAAAAAATTAAAAAATGTCAACATTTCTTTAAAACACTCCCCAAGAGATGCTTGCCAAACTCGGTGAATGACTAACCCTGTCTCTGCCGGACTCGGCCACTATCGCGCGCGGTTGCTACATGCCTCGATGCCTGCACCAACCGGCCTCTGCAGGACTCGGTCTCTGCCTTACGTGTTGTCTGCCTCAACAATCTTAAGTGGAGGCACGTCACAGCCTGTCATACAGAGACCGTTCCGTGCAGAGACCGAGTCAGGCACTCACCGCATTAGTCAGAGACACTGTACATGAGAAACTGTCAGACAGAGACCTTTCCTTCAAGGCATCAGGTGGTGGAAATTTTTGAAAATTTAAAAATTTTCAAAAAATCAAAAAACGCTGGAAATTGTCCAAAAAGCGCACAAAACCAAAAGAATTTGAAAAAATTCACATTCAAAATTTTTTCAAAATTTTCAAAAATTTTCGGTTTTGTGCGCCTTTCAGACAATTTCCAGCATTTTTTGATTTTTCAAAAAAATTTGAAAAATGTCAACATTTCTTTCAAAACACTCCCCAAGAGATGCCTGCCAAACTCGGTGAATGACTAACCCTGTCTCTGCCGGACTCGGCCACTATCGCGCCCGGTTGCTACATGCCTCGGTGCCTGCACCAACCGGCCTCTGCAGGACTCGGTCTCTGCCTTACGTGTAACCAAGCAACCAACCAAAAAGCTAACTGAGGGCGGAGGCCTGCGCAAGCGCAAGCATCGTCCCTACCTAGGTGACACCATTCCTGCGCTCGAGGCGCATTGCTGGAAATGGTAAACGGTCTTAATATAAAAAACGGAAATTTTGCTGACGCTAACTGGGTTACGCCGTGGCTGGAGCCTCGACCATTCAAACTGGGATCTATTGTTGCTGATGGGAGGTTATCCCGTCAGGCAAGTTGTCCAAAGGAATTTGGTTGGTTGGATCTCTGGGGTTTGAACCCAGAGAGGGAGGGGCCGTTTCGGCTGAAGGCCTCTGCGGCATGGGGGGTAGATCACTTCAGCTGATGGCCTCCATGATCGGGGGGGGGGGTGGCGGGCCGTGCCCCTATTAAGTTATACCCTGGCATTCGCCTTACAACTGAGGAAAAGCACGTAAAACCTCAGTCAGGGTAGCCGAGTAGTCTAACCACTCGTTGTGCTGACTTGGCCGTCTTTTGGGGACGGCCTCGGCTGGCCTGTGAACATCGGTCGCCCTCGGTTGCCCTTGGGCGACCTCCGGCAGCCCTCGTTCGGCACGAGTGCCTCCCGAGTTGCCGGACTAAGGGGTTCCCCACACCAGCTAACCTCGAGTCAAATCTCTCGGTCAGTGCTCTGGTGTGGTCGGCAAAGAACGGGACCCCCAGATCCTCATGTATTTGCCTGTTACCAACGTACCAGGGCGCGTTAGTAACAATGCGAAGACACTTGGATTGCAGAACTTGCAGTTTCCGGACGTGGGTGCGGGCAGCTGACCTCCAGATCGGGCATGCGTAATCCATCATGGGACGGATGAGCTGCTTATAGAGCAGCACACCGTTCCTGATGGACAGGCCACTTCTCCTATTGATGAGTGGGCCTAGCACACCTAATCGTTGCGCCGCCTTCTTTCCCACCTGGTTGACGTGCGCCGACCAGGTAAGCCCGGCGTCAAGGGTGACCCCCAGATACCGAGCTGTTTTGACCCATTCGATCGGCTGTCCGAGAAACTGCACCGCTCTGGGCTGTTGGATGCGTCTTCTCGCCGATACGAAGAGAACCGCGGTGCTCTTCGAGACGTTGATAGCAATCCTCCAGGCCCTGAGCCAGAGCTCAAGTCTACTGAGGTAGGTCTCCAGATACCCGACGAGACGCGTTGGGCTACGGGACGTGGCTACTAGAACCGTGTCGTCCGCGTACTGTGCTAACTCGACGTGGCGGGACGGAGTGGGTATGTCGTTGACATACAGACTGAAGAGCACAGGGGAGAGAAGTCCGCCCTGCACAACTCCAGCCCGCATGGCTCGACGTGTGGACGTGGCCGACTGGAAGGATGTCTGGAATGTCCGGTCAGCGAGGTAGGAAGAGATGGTTTTCACCAAGTACGACGGGAAGTTGAGGACGGTCAGTTTGTATAGGAGGCCTTGGACCCAGACTGTGTCGAAGGCTTTGGCCACGTCCAGGAAAACCGCGCCGGTTAGCCGCTTCTCATCGAGGTTTCTGTTGACCCTTTCGACGAGGCGAGCCAGCTGCAACGACGTGCTGTGTCTGGGTCGAAACCCAAACTGCTCGTCGCGCAGCAGCCCGCGTTCGCCGACCTCGTGTAGGACCCTCGTTAGGAGGATCTTCTCGCAGAGCTTGCCGACCGTGTCGAGAAGACTGATGGGTCTATAGGAAGAAGGTAGCGTGGGGTCCTTCCCCGGTTTCAGTATGGACACCACGCGAGCGTGTTTCCATGCCGAGGGGAAGTGCTGCCTGCGGAGGACCGCGTTGAACACTTTCGTGAGAAAGGTTACCGCGCGTCGTGGGAGATGTCTCAGGACCCTGTTCGGTATACCGTTGGGGCCCGGAGCCTTGCCAACCTTGAGTCCCTTGATGGCCTGGGCGACCTCCAAGGGACTGGTTAATTTCGGTTCACTTGCGGGGGCATACTCGTATGCTCGCATCGCCTCGTTAACCATGTCAATTGCAGCCGGGTCCGACGGGTTGTCTACCGGCTGGAATTGGACCTCAAGGCTGTCGGCCAGGGCTTCTGCCTTCTCGGGGTTCGAGAGAGCCAGTCCTCCCGGCACTATTAAGGGGGGCGACGGAGTGGGGACTCGCATCACCCGCTTGGTCATCTTCCAAAGCGACTGGTCCTCGCAGTCCAAGGATTCGAGCGTGTCGCTCCACTGTTCGTTCCGCCACTCGTTGAGACGGTAGGTCACCGACCTCTGGAGTCGATTGACCTGGGTCTTAAGAGCGGGGTCCCTCGTGACCTGCCACCGCCTCCTCAGCCGGTTCTTCAGGCGTATTTCATCCCGAATACTAGCGGGCAGAAGCGGCCGCCTGTCAACGCGGGGTCGAAGCTTGGGAGCGGACGCTGCTGTGGCTTCCAGGATAGCACTGGTCAGCTCCTCGACGCACTTGTCGATTGCCTCCTCGTTGTTTACCACGGGGTTCCCCGGGAGTCTGCTTTCGAGGCAAGCCTGGAATGCAGCCCAGTCCATTCTCGCGAAGTCCGGGCGATCAGGCAGGTGTTGAAAGGACGATCGGCACGTGGTGTCGATGAGGACGGGCAGGTGATCTGAGCTGAGTGCGGGGCATACAGTCAGGTGCACCGGTAGGACGAAGTCCTTGATGAGGACAATATCAAGGACGTCGGGTGTGGCGTTGTGTGTGTAGGGAGCCGTGGTTGGGGAATCCGGCCCGTAGATCAAGCAGGAATATCTGTTGGCGTAATCACGCAGGAGCGAGCCCCTGGCAGAGATCAGCCTAGAGTTCCAGTCCGTGTGCTTCGCGTTGAGGTCACCAGCCAAGAGGACCGGGAAACCCCCGCTCAAGCACTCGGTCAAGTCCGACTCAATCCAGGGCCGGGTGGGTGCGAGGTATGCCGCCACGAGCTTGACTTTCCTGGTTGCCAGCACCAGGTGAATGGCGGTTGCTTCCAGTTGCTGCAGACCCGAGACCGGCACAGGGTAATGATCAATGCCCCTGCGGACAAGGATCGCTGTGCCGCCCCCCATCGTCGGGCGGTCCGTACGGTGGCAAACGTAGTTTGCGAACCTCAAGGCCCGACCCGACGTGAGGTGCGTCTCGTTCAGAAGGCAAACATCGACTCCGTAGTCACCGAGGAACTGCTCCAGCTCCAGCTTCCTGCCGCGAACACCGTCGGCGTTCCAGTAAGCCAGCCGCAAGGCTTTACCACCGTGTCCTCTAGGCCGTGCAGTCATTGTCGGCCATGAAGAGGAGAACGGTTTTGAGGAGGGCTCGCGGACGAGACCCCCCGGATGGGAGGGAATGGATCGCGGCGAGGAGACGGCGTGTCAACTCGACGCAGACCCGTGGTGAGAGGGTCTCCAGGATATCTGAGATGTCCTGGAGCGGCGACTGGCCCTTGGGTGGGGTGGGGTCAGTCTTCTTGGGGGCAGGTGCGGGCTTGTTGGGAACAGGTGCAGCGGGATTTGCCACCGGCACCACAGGACGAGCGGGCTTGGCACGGCCGGCCTTAGAGACAGCCTGCCGCTCAGTCCGTGCAATGGCGCCAGATGGCGTTGGGGCGGAGTTCCTCATGGCCGCAGCCTTGACGACGCGGCCACCACGGACCACGTGGTTCCACCCAGGGCCCAAGTTCTCCTGGTCCAGAGAAGGCTTAGCTGGCGCCGATTTGGGCGCTGGCAGGCGCGTGGAGACGCCGTCCTTTCTGCCGCGATCCCCTTTCGCACGCTGTGCAGCGGCCGCCTTGGCTTCCTTCCACTTGCTGCAACCTCTATAGTTCGCAGTGTGGTTGCCCCCGCAGCTGCAGCACTTAAGCTGCTGCTTGGGGGTGGCACACGACCCGGATGGGTGTGCGTCCCCGCAGGCCACGCACCTAGGTGCATAGCCGCAGTTCCGCTGCGTGTGCCCGAAGCGTTGGCACCGCTTGCACTGCATGGGCCCCTTCGGTGCGACGTACGTCTGCACCTTGACCCGCAGACCGCAGATCTCGGTAAGGGAACGCACTTTCGCCACGTCGGGGCCCCGTGCTACCGACACGATGAAGTGCGGCGTAAGGGGACGGTCACCGTCCTGGTCCATGGCCCGGCGCGTCGATCGGAGTTGCAGGACACCCTGCACAACAATGTGCATGGCGGCCAGCTCCTCGCGTATCTCGGCCTCGGGCATGCGCACGCCCAGGTTTTTAATCACCAGGCGCACGCACCGATCCTCGGGGAGGGAGAATGTGTGAAAACTCACACCCTCGCCCTCACCGAGGGAACGCAGGACCCTGACGGTGGCCCGGAACCCGTCGGCGGTCTCAGGCACAAGAGTCAGGTTTTCTCCCTTCATCTGCGCCACGATCCCGCAGGCCGACTCCGCGCGAATCCTATGCAGGAAACCGCGTACGTCCTTCACCCCAGAGACGTACACCGGGGTTTTGTTACGGCGCTCCCCCGGAGCCGTTTTGTCCACTTGAGCGTGGAAGGAAGAAGCGGCGTCAAGTGACATGCCAGTGAGCGGCCCGGACAGGTCCCCGGAAGCCCGGGGAGACCTGCGCCCAGGTGCCTCCTCCATCGAGGAAGCGGGTCCCGGCCGGGAGCCGGGACCCTTGGCTGCGGGCTTCACTGTCCCGCTTGGCGGTTTCAGCGCGGCGGGGTGAGCGGGGGGAGGTCCGCGGGACGACTTCACGTCCCTCACTCCTTTAACCTCTTGCGAGGCCCCGGCTTTAGTGGGGAGCGGTGCCGAGGAATCCACCCCAGCAGTCGCCCCTTTAACCGGTCGCCCGGCCACTACCCCGGTGTACGCCGCGCTGACCTCAGCATAACTGCCGAGTTGCCGGCCACACGAGGTGGCTTGTTCGCCCGTGGATACGTTGGTGGAGGTTGCTGTTGCTGCCGCCGCCGAGCCATCGGGCCGATGAACTTTTGCCGGTGCCGGCAGAGTGGACCCGGCTCCGGACAGTGGCCCGGGCGCCGGGCGCCTAGATGCGGGTTCCATCGAACCGCCCGAGTTGGACAAGTCCAACTCGTTGGCCTTCCTCTTGCCAGCGTTGGCTCGAGTAGGCCCTCCGACCACGGCTGTTGCTGCTGCTGCTGCTGCTGTCGCCCGTTGTCTCTGCTTTTCAGCATGGATGGCGTCCAGAAGCTGCTTCCGCACCTGCTGAAGCAGCTCAGGGAGGTAGGCCTTCAGAAAGGCCAGGTCACCTCCGTCCATACCTCGCCGAGCGCTGAGAGTGTTGAACCAGACAATTCTCTCGACCAGTGCCGAAAAGTGAGATCCAATCCTTCCTCTCTCCGCAATCCTATCTATCTCCATGCCTGCCTTACGTGTTGTGTGCCTAAACAGTCTTAAGTGGAGGCACGTCACAGCCTGTCATACAGAGACCGGTCCGTGCAGAGACCGAGTCAGGCACACACCGAATTCGTCAGAGACACTGTACATGAGAAACTGTCAGACAGAGACCTTTCCTGCAAGGCATCAGGTGGTGGAAATTTTTGAAAATTTCAAAATTTTCAAAAAATCAAAAAACGCTGGAAATTGTCCAAAAAGCGCAGAAAACCAAAAAAATTTGAAAAATTTCACATTCAAAATTTTTTCAAAATTTTCAAAAATTTTCGGTTTTGTGCGCCTTTCAGACAATTTCCAGCATTTTTTGATTTTTCAAAAAAATTTGAAAAATGTCAACATTTCTTTCAAAACACTCCCCAAGAGATGACTGCCAAACTCGGTGAATGACTAACCCTGTCTCTGCCGGACTCGGCCACTATCGCGCCCGGTTGCTACATGCCTCGGTGCCTGCACCAACCGGTCTCTGCCTTACGTGTTGTCTGCCTCAACAGTCTTAAGTGGAGGCACGTCACAGCCAGTCATACAGAGACCGGTCCGTGCAGAGACCGAGACAGGCACACACCGCATTAGTCAGAGACACTGTACATGAGAAACTGTCAGACAGAGACCTTTCCTGCAAGGCATCAGGTGGTGGAAATTTTTTAAAAATTCAAAATTTTCAAAAAATCAAAAAACGCTGGAAATTGTCCAAAGAGCGCACAAAACCAAAAAAATTTGAAAAATTTCACATTCAAAATTTTTTTCAAACTTTTCAAAAATTTTCGGTTTTGTGCGCTTTTCAGACAATTTCTAGCATTTTTTGATTTTTCAAAAAATTTTGAAAAAAGTCAACATTTCTTTCCAAACACTCCCCAAGAGATGCCTGCCAAACTCGGTGAATGATTAACCCTGTCTCTGCCGGACTCGGCCAATATCGCGCCCGGTTGCTACATGCCTCGGTGCCTGCACCAACCGGCCTCTGCAGGACTCGGTCTCTGCCTTACGTGTTGTCTGCCTCAACAATCTTAAGTGGAGGCACGTCACAGCCTGTCATACAGAGACCGTTCCGTGCAGAGACCGAGTCAGGCACTCACCGCATTAGTCAGAGACACTGTACATGAGAAACTGTCAGACAGAGACCTTTCCTTCAAGGCATCAGGTGGTGGAAATTTTTGAAAATTTCAAAATTTTCAAAAAATCAAAAAACGCTGGAAATTGTCCAAAAAGCGCACAAAACCAAAAAAATTTGAAAAATTTCACATTCAAAATTTTTTCAAAATTTTCAAAAATTTTCGGTTTTGTGCGCCTTTCAGACAATTTCCAGCATTTTTTGATTATTCAAAAAATTTTGAAAAATGTCAACATTTCTTTCCAAACACTCCCCAAGAGATGCCTGCCAAACTCGGTGAATGATTAACCCTGTCTCTGCCGGACTCGGCCACTATCGCGCCCGGTTGCTACATGCCTCGGTGCCTGCACCAACCGGCCTCTGCAGGACTCGGTCTCTGCCTTACGTGTTGTGTGCCTCAACAGTCTTAAGTGAGGCACGTCACAGCCTGTCATACAGAGACCGAGTCAGGGACACACCGCATTCGTCAGAGACACTGTACATGAGAAATGTCAGACAGAGACCTTTCCTGCAAGGCATCAGGTGGTGGAAATTTTTGAAAATTTCAAAAATTTTCAAAACATCAAAAAACGCTGGAAATTGTCCAAAAAGCGCACAAAACCAAAAAAATTTGAAAAATTTCACATTCAAAATTTTTTTCAAAATTTTCAAAAATTTTCGGTTTTGTGCGCCTTTCAGATAATTTCTAGCATTTTTTGATTTTTCAAAAATTTTTGAAAAATGTCAACATTTCTTTCCAAACACTCCCCAAGAGATGCCTGCCAAACTCGGTGAATGATTAACCCTGTCTCTGCCGGACTCGGCCACTGTCGCGCCCGGTTGCTACACGCCTCGGTGCCTGCACCAACCGGCCTCTGCAGGACTCGGTCTCTACCTTACGTGTTGTCTGCCTCAACAATCTTAGGTGGAGGCACGTCACAGCCTGTCATACAGAGACCGTTCCGTGCAGAGACCGAGTCAGGCACTCACCGCATTAGTCAGAGACACTGTACATGAGAAACTGTCAGACAGAGACCTTTCCTTCAAGGCATCAGGTGGTGGAAATTTTTGAAAATTTCCAAATTTTCAAAAAATCAAAAAACGCTGGAAATTGTCCAAAAAGCGCACAAAACCAAATAAATTTGAAAAATTTCACATTCAAAATTTTTTCAAAATTTTCAAAAATTTTCGGTTTTGTGCGCCTTTCAGACAATTTCCAGCATTTTTTGATTTTTCAAAAATTTTTAAAAAATGTCAACATTTCTTTAAAACACTCCCCAAGAGATGCTTGCCAAACTCGGTGAATGACTAACCCTGTCTCTGCCGGACTCGGCCACTATCGCGCCCGGTTGCTACATGCCTCGGTGCCTGCACCAACCGGCCTCTGCAGGACTCGGTCTCTGCCTTACGTGTTGTCTGCCTCAACAGTCTTAAGTGGAGGCACGTCACAGCCTGTCATATAGAGACCGGTCCGTGCAGAGACCGAGTCAGGCACACACCGCATTCGTCAGGGACACTGTACATGAGAAACTGTCAGACAGAGACCTTTCCAGCAAGGCATCAGGTGGTGGAAATTTTTGAAAATTTCAAAAAATCAAAAAACGCTGGAAATTGTCCAAAAAGCGCACAAAACCAAATAAATTTGAAAAATTTCACATTCAAAATTTTCAAAAAAATTTTCAAAAATTTTCGGTTTTGTGTGCCTTTCAGACAATTTCCAGCATTTTTTGATTTTTCAAAATTTTTTAAAAAATGTCAACATTTCTTTAAAACACTCCCCAAGCGATGCTTGCCACACTCGGTGAATGACTAACCCTGTCTCTGCCGGACTCGGCCACTATCGCGCCCGGTTGCTACATGCCTCGATGCCTGCACCAACCGGCCTCTGCAGGACTCGGTCTCTGCCTTACGTGTTGTCTGCCTCAACAGTCTTAAGTGGAGGCACGTCACAGCCTGTCATATAGAGACCGGTCCGTGCAGAGACCGAGTCAGGCACACACCGCATTCGTCAGGGACACTGTACATGAGAAACTGTCAGACAGAGACCTTTCCTGCAAGGCATCAGGTGGTGGAAATTTTAGAAAATTTCAAAATTTTCAAAAAATCAAAAAACGCTGGAAATTGTCCAAAAAGCGCACAAAATCAAAAAAATTTGAAAAATTCCACATTCAAATTTTTTTTCATAATTTTCAAAAATTTTCGGTTTTGTGCGGCTTTCAGACAATTTCTAGCATTTTTGATTTTTCAAAAAAATTTGAAAAATGTCAACATTTCTTTCAAAACACTCCCCAAGAGATGCCTGCCAAACTCGGCGAATGACTAACCCTGTCTCTGCCGGACTCGGCCACTATCGCTCCCGGTTGCTACATGCCTCGGTGCCTGCACCAACCGGCCTCTGCAGGCCTCGGTCTCTGCCTTACGTGTTGTCTGCCTCAACAATCTTAAGTGGAGGCACGTCACAGCCTGTCATACAGAGACCGTTCCGTGCAGAGACCGAGTCAGGCACTCACCGCATTAGTCAGAGACACTGTACATGAGAAACTGTCAGACAGAGACCTTTCCTTCAAGGCATCAGGTGGTGGAAATTTTTGAAAATTTCAAAATTTTCAAAAAATGAAAAAACGCTGGAAATTGTCCAAAAAGCGTACAAAACCAAATAAATTTGAAAAATTTCACATTAAAAATTTTTTCAAAATTTTCAAAAAATTTCGGTTTTGTGCGCCTTTCAGACAATTTCCAGCATTTTTTGATTTTTCAAAATTTTTTAAAAAATGTCAACATTTCTTTAAAACACTCCCCAAGAGATGCTTGCCAAACTCGGTGAATGACTAACCCTGTCTCTGCCGGACTCGGCCACTATCGCGCCCGGTTGCTACATGCCTCGATGCCTGCACCAACCGGCCTCTGCAGGACTCGGTCTCTGCCTTACGTGTTGTCTGCCTCAACAGTCTTAAGTGGAGGCACGTCACAGCCTGTCATATAGAGACCGGTCCGTGCAGAGACCGAGTCAGGCACACACCGCATTCGTCAGGGACACTGTACATGAGAAACTGTCAGACAGAGACCTTTCCTGCAAGGCATCAGGTGGTGGAAATTTTTGAAAATTTCAAAATTTTCAAAAAATCAAAAAACGCTGGAAATTGTCCAAAAAGCGCACAAAACCAAAAAAATTTGAAAAATTCCACATTCAAATTTTTTTTCATAATTTTCAAAAATTTTCGGTTTTGTGCGCCTTTCAGACAATTTCTAGCATTTTTTGATTTTTCAAAAAAATTTGAAAAATGTCAAAATTTCTTTCAAAACACTCCCCAAGAGATGCCTGCCAAACTCGGTGAATGACTAACCCTGTCTCTGCCGGACTCTGTCACTATCGCTCCCGGTTGCTACATGCCTCGGTGCCTGCACCAACCGGCCTCTGCAGGACTCGGTCTCTGCCTTACGTGTTGTCTGCCTCAACAGTCTTAAGTGGAGGCACGTCACAGCCTGTCATACAGAGACCGGTCTGTGCAGAGACCGAGTCAGGCACACACCGCATTCGTCAGAGACACTGTACATGAGAAACTGTCAGACAGAGACCTTTCCTTCAAGGCATCAGGTGGTGGAAATTTTTGAAAATTTCAAAATTTTCAAAAAATCAAAAAACGCTGGAAATTGTCCAAAAAGCGCACAAAACCAAAAAAAATTGAAAAATTTCACATTCAAAATTTTTTCAAAATTTTCAAAAAATTTCGGTTTTGTGCGCTTTTCAGACAATTTCCAGCATTTTTTGATTTTTCAAAAAAATTTAAAAAATGTCAACATTTCTTTGAAACACTCCCCAAGAGATGCCTGCCAAACTCGGTGAATGACTAACCCTGTCTCTGCCGGACTCGGCCACTATCGCGCCCGGTTGCTACATGCCTCGATGCCTGCACCAACCGGCCTCTGCAGGACTCGGTCTCTGCCTTACGTGTTGTCTGCCTCAACAGTCTTAAGTGGAGGCACGTCACAGCCTGTCATATAGAGACCGGTCCGTGCAGAGACCGAGTCAGGAACACACCGCATTTGTCAGGGACACTGTACATGAGAAACTGTCAGAGACCTTTCCTGCAAGGCATCAGGTGGTGGAAATTTTTGAAAATTTAAAAATTTTCGAAAAATCAAAAAACGCTGGAAATTGTCCAAAAAATCACACAAAACCAAAAAAATTTGAAAAATTTCACATTCAAAATTTTTTCAAAATTTTCAAAAATTTTCGGTTTTGTGCGCCTTTCAGACAATTTCCAGCATTTTTTGATTTTTCAAAAAAATTTGAAAAATGTCAACATTTCTTTCAAAACACTCCCCAAGAGATGCTTGCCAAACTCGGTGAATGACTAACCCTGTCTCTGCAGGACTCGGCCACTATCGCGCCCGCTTGCTACATGCCTCGGTGCCTGCACCAACCGGCCTCTGCAGGACTCGGTCTCTGCCTTACGTGTTGTGCGCCTCAACAGTCTTAAGTGGAGGCACGTCACAGCCTGTCATACAGAGACCGAGTCAGGCACACACCGCATTCGTCAGAGACACTGTACATGAGAAATGTCAGACAGAGACCTTTCCTGCAAGGCATCAGGTGATGGAAATTTTTGAAAATTTCAAAATTTTCAAAAAATCAAAAAACGCTGGAAATTGTCCAAAAAGCGCACAAAACCAAAAAAATTTGAAGAATTTCACATTCAAAATTTTTTCAACATTTTCAAAAATTTTCGGTTTTGTGCGCTTTTCAGACAATTTCTAGCATTTTTTGATTTTTCAAAAAATTTTGAAAAATGTCAACATTTCTTTCCAAACACTCCCCAAGAGATGCCTGCCAAACTCGGTGAATGATTAACCCTGTCTCTGCCGGACTCGGCCACTATCGCGCCCGGTTGCTACATGCCTCGGTGCCTGCACTAACAGGCCTCTGCAGGACTCGGTCTCTGCCTTACGTGTTGTGTGCCTCAACAGTCTTAAGTGAGGCACGTCACAGCCTGTCATACAGAGACCGAGTCAGGGACACACCGCATTCGTCAGAGACACTGTACATGAGAAATGTCAGACAGAGACCTTTCCTGCAAGGCATCATTTGGTGGAAATTTTTGAAAATTTCAAAAATTTTCAAAACATCAAAAAACGCTGGAAATTGTCCAAAAAGCGCACAAAACCAAAAAAATTTGAAAAATTCAACATTCAAATTTCTTTTCAAAATTTTCAAAAAATTTCGGTTTTGTGCGCCTTTCAGACAATTTCCAGCATTTTTTGATTTTTCAAAAAAATTTAAAAAATGTCAACATTTCTTTGAAACACTCCCCAAGAGATGCTTGCCAAACTCGGTGAATGACTAACCCTGTCTCTGCCGGACTCGGCCACTATCGCGCCCGGTTGCTACATGCCTCGATGCCTGCACCAACCGGCCTCTGCAGGACTCGGTCTCTGCCTTACGTGTTGTCTGCCTCAACAGTCTTAAGTGGAGGCACGTCACAGCCTGTCATATAGAGACCGGTCCGTGCAGAGACCGAGTCAGGCACACACCGCATTCGTCAGGGACACTGTACATGAGAAACTGTCAGACAGAGACCTTTCCTGCAAGGCATCAGGTGGTGGAAATTTTTGAAAATTTCAAGATTTTCAAAAAATCAAAAAACGCTGGAAATTGTCCAAAAAGCGCACAAAACCAAATAAATTTGAAAAATTTCACATTGAAAATTTTTTCAAAATTTTCAAAAATTTTCGGTTTTGTGCGCCTTTCAGACAATTTCCAGCATTTTTTGATTATTCAAAAAATTTTGAAAAATGTCAACATTTCTTTCCAAACACTCCCCAAGAGATGCCTGCCAAACTCGGTGAATGATTAACCCTGTCTCTGCCGGACTCGGCCACTATCGCGCCCGGTTGCTACATGCCTCGGTGCCTGCACCAACCGGCCTCTGCAGGACTCGGTCTCTGCCTTACGTGTTGTCTGCCTCAACAATCTTAAGTGGAGGCACGTCACAGCCTGTCATATAGAGACCGTTCCGTGCAGAGACCGAGTCAGGCACTCACCGCATTAGTCAGAGACACTGTACATGAGAAACTGTCAGACAGAGACCTTTCCTTCAAGGCATCAGGTGGTGGAAATTTTTGAAAATTTCAAAATTTTCAAAAAATCAAAAAACGCTGGAAATTGTCCAAAAAGCGCACAAAACCAAAAAAATTTGAAAAATTTCACATTCAAAATTTTTTCAAAATTTTCGGTTTTGTGCGCCTTTCAGACAATTTCCAGCATTTTTTGATTTTTCAAAAAAATTTGAAAAATGTCAACATTTCTTTCAAAACACTCCCCAAGAGATGCCTGCCAAACTCGGTGAATGACTAACCCTGTCTCTGCCGGACTCGGCCACTATCGCGCCCGGTTGCTACATGCCTCGGTGCCTGCACCAACCGGCCTCTGCAGGACTCGGTCTCTGCCTTACGTGTTGTGTGCCTAAACAGTCTTAAGTGGAGGCACGTCACAGCCTGTCATACAGAGACCGGTCCGTGCAGAGACCGAGTCAGGCACACACCGCATTCGTCAGAGACACTGTACATGAGAAACTGTCAGACAGAGACCTTTCCTGCAAGGCATCAGGTGGTGGAAATTTTTGAAAATTTCAAAATTTTCAAAAAATCAAAAAACGCTGGAAATTGTCCAAAAAGCGCACAAAACCAAAAAAATTTGAAAAATTCCACATTCAAATTTTTTTTCATAATTTTCAAAAATTTTCGGTTTTGTGCGCCTTTCAGACAATTTCCAGCATTTTTTGATTTTTCAAAAAAATTTGAAAAATGTCAACATTTCTTTCAAAACACTCCCCAAGAGATGCCTGCCAAACTCGGTGAATGACTAACCCTGTCTCTGCCGGACTCGGCCACTATCGCTCCCGGTTGCTACATGCCTCGGTGCCTGCACCAACCGGCCTCTGCAGGACTCGGTCTCTGCCTTACGTGTTGTCTGCCTCAACAGTCTTAAGTGGAGGCACGTCACAGCCTGTCATACAGAGACCGGTCCGTGCAGGGACCGAGTCAGGCACACACCGCATTCGTCAGAGACACTGTACATGAGAAACTGTCAGACAGAGACCTTTCATTCAAGGCATCAGGTGGTGGAAATTTTTGAAAATTTCAAAATTTTCAAAAAATCAAAAAACGCTGGAAATTGTCCAAAAAGCGCACAAAACCAAAAAAATTGAAAAATTTCACATTCAAAATTTTTTCAAAATTTTCAAAAAATTTCGGTTTTGTGCGCCTTTCAGACAATTTCCAGCATTTTTTGATTTTTCAAAAAAATTTAAAAAATGTCAACATTTCTTTGAAACACTCCCCAAGAGATGCTTGCCAAACTCGGTGAATGACTAACCCTGTCTCTGCCGGACTCGGCCACTATCGCGCCCGGTTGCTACATGCCTCGATGCCTGCACCAACCGGCCTCTGCAGGACTCGGTCTCTGCCTTACGTGTTGTCTGCCTCAACAGTCTTAAGTGGAGGCACGTCACAGCCTGTCATATAGAGACCGGTCCGTGCAGAGACCGAGTCAGGCACACACCGCATTCGTCAGGGACACTGTACATGAGAAACTGTCAGACAGAGACCTTTCCTGCAAGGCATCAGGTGGTGGAAATTTTTGAAAATTTCAAGATTTTCAAAAAATCAAAAAACGCTGGAAATTGTCCAAAAAGCGCACAAAACCAAATAAATTTGAAAAATTTCACATTCAAAATTTTTTCAAAATTTTCAAAAATTTTCGGTTTTGTGCGCCTTTCAGACAATTTCCAGCATTTTTTGATTATTCAAAAAATTTTGAAAAATGTCAACATTTCTTTCCAAACACTCCCCAAGAGATGCCTGCCAAACTCGGTGAATGATTAACCATGTCTCTGCCGGACTCGGCCACTATCGCTCCCGGTTGCTACATGCCTCGGTGCCTGCACCAACCGGCCTCTGCAGGACTCGGTCTCTGCCTTACGTGTTGTGTGCCTCAACAGTCTTAAGTGAGGCACGTCACAGCCTGTCATACAGAGACCGAGTCAGGGACACACCGCATTCGTCAGAGACACTGTACATGAGAAATGTCAGACAGAGACCTTTCCTGCAAGGCATCAGGTGGTGGAAATTTTTGAAAATTTCAAAAATTTTCAAAACATCAAAAAAGGCTGGAAATTGTCCAAAAAGCGCACAAAACCAAAAAAATTTGAAAAATTTCACATTCAAAATTTTTTTCAAAATTTTCAAAAATTTTCGGTTTTGTGCGCTTTTCAGATAATTTCTACCATTTTTTGATTTTTCAATAATTTTTGAAAAATGTCAACATTTCTTTCCAAACACTCCCCAAGAGATGCCTGCCAAACTCGGTGAATGATTAACCCTGTCTCTGCCGGACTCGGCCACTGTCGCGCCCGGTTGCTACACGCCTCGGTGCCTGCACCAACCGGCCTCTGCAGGACTCGGTCTCTGCCTTACGTGTTGTCTGCCTCAACAATCTTAAGTGGAGGCACGTCACAGCCTGTCATACAGAGACCGTTCCGTGCAGAGACCGAGTCAGGCACTCACCGCATTAATCAGAGACACTGTACATGAGAAAATTTTGAAAATTTCCAAATTTTCAAAAAATCAAAAAACGTTGGAAATTGTCCAAAAAGCGCACAAAACCAAAAAAATTTGAAAAATTTCACATTAAAATTTTTTTCAAAATTTTCAAAAATTTTCGGTTTTGTGCGCCTTTCAGACATTTTCCAGCATTTTTTGATTTTTCAAAAAAATTTGAAAAATGTCAACATTTCTTTAAAACACTCCCCAAGAGATGCTTGCCAAACTCGGTGAATGACTAACCCTGTCTCTGCCGGACTCGGCCACTATCGCGCCCGGTTGCTACATGCCTCGGTGCCTGCACCAACCGGTCTCTGCCTTACGTGTTGTGTGCCTCAACAGTCTTAAGTGGAGGCACGTCACAGCCTGTCATACAGAGACCGGTCCGTGCAGAGACCGAGTCAGGCACACACCGCATTCGTCAGAGACACTGTACATGAGAAACTGTCAGACAGAGACCTTTCCTGCAAGGCATCGGGTGGTTGAAATTTTTGAAAATTTAAAAATTTTCAAAAAATCAAAAAACGCTGGAAATTGTTCAAAAAGCGAACAAAACCAAAAAAATTTGAAAAATTTCACATTCAAAATTTTTTCAAAATTTTCAAAAATTTTCGGTTTTGTGCGCTTTTCAGACAATTTCCAGCATTTTTTGATTTTTCAAAAAAATTTAAAAAATGTCAACATTTCTTTGAAACACTCCCCAAGAGATGCTTGCCAAACTCGGTGAATGACTAACCCTGTCTCTGCCGGACTCGGCCACTATCGCGCCCGGTTGCTACATGCCTCGGTGCCTGCACCAACCGGCCTCTGCAGGACTCGGTCTCTGCCTTACGTGTTGTGTGCCTCAACAGTCTTAAGTGGAGGCACGTCACAGCCTGTCATATAGAGACCGGTCCGTGCAGAGACCGAGTCAGGCGCACACCGCATTCGTCAGGGACACTGTACATGAGAAACTGTCAGACAGAGACCTTTCCTGCAAGGCATCAGGTGGTGGAAATTTTTGAAAATTTCAAGATTTTCAAAAAATCAAAAAACGCTGGAAATTGTCCAAAAAGCGCACAAAACCAAATAAATTTGAAAAATTTCACATTGAAAATTTTTTCAAAATTTTCAAAAATTTTCGGTTTTGTGCGCCTTTCAGACAATTTCCAGCATTTTTTGATTATTCAAAAAATTTTGAAAAATGTCAACATTTCTTTCCAAACACTCCCCAAGAGATGCCTGCCAAACTCGGTGAATGATTAACCCTGTCTCTGCCGGACTCGGCCACTATCGCGCCCGGTTGCTACATGCCTCGGTGCCTGCACCAACCGGTCTCTGCCTTACGTGTTGTCTGCCTCAACAGTCTTAAGTGGAGGCACGTCACAGCCTGTCATACAGAGACCGGTCCGTGCAGAGACCGAGTCAGGCACACACCGCATTCGTCAGAGACACTGTACATGAGAAACTGTCAGACAGAGACCTTTCCTGCAAGGCATCGGGTGGTTGAAATTTTTGAAAATTTAAAAATTTTCAAAAAATCAAAAAACGCTGGAAATTGTTCAAAAAGCGAACAAAACCAAAAAAATTTGAAAAATTTCACATTCAAATTTTTTTCAAAAATTTTCGGTTTTGTGCGCTTTTCAGACAATTTCCAGCATTTTTTGATTTTTCAAAAAAATTTGAAAAATGTCAACATTTCTTTCAAACACTCCCCAAGAGATGCCTGCCAAACTCGGTGAATGACTAACCCTGTCTCTGCCGGACTCGGCCACTATCGCGCCCGGTTGCTACATGCCTCGGTGCCTGCACCAACCGGCCTCTGCAGGACTCGGTCTCTGCCTTACGTGTTGTCTGCCTCAACAGTCTTAAGTGGAGGCACGTCACAGCCTGTCATATAGAGACCGTTCCGTGCAGAGACCGAGTCAGGCACTCACCGCATTAGTCAGAGACACTGTACATGAGAAACTGTCAGACAGAGACCTTTCCTTCAAGGCATCAGGTGGTGGAAATTTTTGAAAATTTCAAAATTTTCAAAAAATCAAAAAACGCTGGAAATTGTCCAAAAAGCGCACAAAACCAAAAAAATTTGAAGAATTTCACATTCAAAATGTTTTCAAAAATTTCAAAAATTTTCGGTTTTGTGCGCTTTTCAGACAATTTCCAGCATTTTTTGATTTTTCAAAATTTCTTGAAAAATGTCAACATTTCTTTCCAAACACTCCCCAAGAGATGCCTGCCAAACTCTGTGAATGACTAACCTGGTCTCTGCCGAACTCGGCCACTATATCGACCGGTTGCTGCATTCCTCGGTGTCTGCACCAACCGGCCTCTGCAGGACTCGGTCTCTGCCTTACGTGTTGTCTGCACCAACATTTTTAAGAGGAGGCACGTCAGAGCCTGTCATACAGAGACCGGTCTGTGCAGAGACCGAGTCAGGCACACACCGCATTCGTCAGAGACACTGTACATCAGAAACAGTCCGAGACAGACTGGTTCTGCAAGGCATCAGGTGGTGGGATTTTGACAATTTTGAAAAAAAATTGAAAATTTTTCGAAAAATGATGAAAAAATTTTGAATGTGAAATTTTTCAATTGTGTTTTGGTTTTGTGCGCTTTTTGGACAATTTCTAGCATATTTCGATTTTTTGAAAATTTTTCAAAATTCCACCACTTGATGCCTTGCAGAAACGGTCTTTCTCGGACTGTTTCTGATGTACAGTGTCTCTGACAAATGAGGTCTGTGCCTGACTCGGGCACTGCACGGACCGGTCTCTGCATGACACAGCACTGAGAAGCCCAGGTGCAGCAGACTGCACTTGAGGCTGACATGGACTTGCAGAGGTCGGTTGGTGCAGACACCGATGCAGGCAGCACTTGGTGAGACTGATTCGGAGTCCGTCAGAGACAGTATGTGGCGTTCACCGAGACTGGCATGCATCTCTTGAGGAGACCTTTGAAAAAAAATTGAAAATTTTCGAAATACTTGAAAAACATTTTGAAGCTCTGATATTTCAAATTTTTTAGTTTTGTGCTGTTTTTAGACAATTTGCTGCATTTTTCGATCTTAGATAATTTTCAAAAATTTGAATATTTCTTCATATTTCACCCCAATCGTTTCCTGCCGCACCTGGTCTCAATCGTAGCCTGTCACAAAGGGACGCTGTCTCTGCCGCACTCAGTCTATACAAGATCCGGTTTGTGACGAGCCGTCGCTGTAAATTTCGGCTCCTGAAGAGACCGAGTGAGGCAGTGACAATGTGCGGCAGAAACGGTCTTGCAGAGACCGTGTGGCAGAGATTGAGTTAGGCAGAGATTGGTTGAAGCACAGACCATGTCAAACAGACACACATTGAAGCACTTACCGTGTGAAGCAGAGACTGTGTGCTGCAGATACCGAATCAGGCAGAGACCGGCAGAAGTAGAGGCCTTTTCAGGGTGAGACATGGAGAAGCACAGTGCGTTTAAAGCAGAGATAGTGTGAGGCACAGTCCGAGTACATGGTGTGTGCCGGATCTTAGTCTCAGCCTCGCCAAGGCCCAATCTCTGCCGGACCCAGTACCTGTTGAACTCGGTCTCTTCCTGACGTGGTCTGGGCCTCGCCAAGACACAGCTTCCCCGAGACACGGCCTCGCCGATACCTGGCCCCACGGAGACCCAGCCTCGCCGAGACCTGGTCCGTGACGGATCATAAAATAGGTTATTATATAAGCCACATATAAGACCATCATTCCTGTCATAATACAGTCTGCTATGTACGCCATATAGGATTCTCATTCTGCTCATTATATAGATGACTATATGAACACAATCTACATAAAACTTGATCTGAGTGCCACTGTAGTGATCAGAAACTGAAATGCACTGTGAACGATTCAGACACGAAAGATCGTTTTGATTACAGCAACACATGTGTGGATGGAGCAGCAGGGAACATGTTAAGAACAACCAACATCTTCACTAAAACGACGTTTTGAACAAAATATTCCACATGGCAACAAAAGGTACTTATAGGCAATCCATATTCATGAGACTGAAAGGGCATAAACAAAATTCTGTTTAATATAAATAAAGTATGTTACACTCAGTTGCATCTGAAACAGAACTCTGCCACATTTGTACACATTTTAATTACAACAAAGGAAATGTTAATCCTTAACACTGAACACATATGTACAGTCATATGAGTAAATTATTGAGCCACCTATTTTCATATTATGAAATAAAAAATATAGTTTCAGCTCAACATAATCAAAGCTTAATTATAGTCATGTATGTGCAGGTTGATGACCTAATAACATATTTTTTACCTAATTACCCACACCTTTATATTTTATATTACAATTACCAGTCACATTTTATCAACAACCTGAAAATCCTATGTTATAAATTAAGCTTTACTTATGTTTACTGATATTTGATTTATATAACCGCTAAAACCATCACTGTTCACCATTGTGAAAATGAGCGAGAAAATAATGGCCTACTATTTTCTTCACGATTATGTATAAAATACCACAAACACTTCTGTGCATTTGGCACTCGGATTTTACAGTGAGACTTTAGACTTTGCATTCTTTTTTTTACCTCTTCCCATACAAGAGCCATTCTTTACCAGAATTATTTTTCTACAAATACCAAAGTGTTCTTTTCATTAGAAACTTTCAACATTAATAAACTCCATGGTAAAAATATGTATAACTTCTAACAGTGTATACTAAGTTATTTTAAGAAACCTTATGGTGTCTGTATGGGGAAATGCCCAAGGTGAGATGAAAATGTAATTGGTCATTAAATTGTTAGTTTTGGAATGGGGATATTAGGAGGCATTTTGGTGATAGTAGAACCCCATCACATCTAAAGACAAGAGCATACATAATTTTAAATGCATTTCCCTGGATGTCCACTCAAGAAGCACACAATTACAAAAGTAAGAGGGATGAATCCACAATGTCCACTGTAACAGTCTTGTGCAAAAGTTCCTCAAAACCTCATTTGCAAATTCCTATTTCAATATATTCACAAATTATCATTTAACAAACTTCAACACACACTAGAACAATCCTTCTAGAGATCTCTTTCTATAGTATTGTCACCTTGATTTTTCTTAAATACCCGATTTATCCAAACACCACACACTGAAATGTCAGGATTCTGTATGGTCCTGACGACTGTGCGATATAATTGGGGTTATTGAGTTTTTGGACTTTGTCCATCGTCCAAGGTTAAAATGCGCACGATGTTTCGAAAACAGGATCTGTTTTTGTCTTCAGGTGCATGGGGCAGGGACACCTACTCTGTTGGGTCTGATAGAAACAGCTGATCTCAATCCAAAAACCCAATATCCCTGACTGAAATGTCATAATGAAATCAAATTTAGATGCTCATCAAATTGGATGATTTGACTTGTGTAGCACAAAATTCTATACATGAAATTGTATAAAATGCAGCAGTAAAAAAAGTAAAGCTGTCAAACTATACGCCATGTATTCGCTTGGGGGGAGAGGAGATATAGCTCCTACTCATTCTTGACCTCGGCACTAGATGGGGGTGAGTGGTCAGCATCACACCCCAACCATGCTTTACTTCCGGGAAAGGACCCCGGTACCCATTGGATAGGAGGCTGGGTGGGCCCCAGAGCCCGTCTGGACGCAGAGGCTAGAGGGAAAATCTTCTGCCCCCGTCAGGGATCGAACCCTGGTCGCCCAGTCCATAGCCAGTCACTATACTGACTGAGCTATGCCAGCTCCTAAAATGTAGCAGTAGGCAGTTGGTAATATTGTTTGCAGGATAACCAATACGTGAAATGAAAAGCATAAGCTACAAGACTTTACCTTTTCTTGCAGCAGGATCTAAGGAGAGGTGTGGAGGCGTATTGTCAATTCTTGCCAGTCACTTCAAGGAATTCCACGGTAATTATATCATCTTAGTGACATTTTACTACATCCACAATTGGCTTTCGGCACTGTTTGGGTCTATGGTAATCACAGCTGTTGGAAATTAATAAAGCATAGCAACCACAATCATTTACCATCTCTGAGAAACTAATGAGAATCAGAAAAAATAGATAAATGTGCCAAACAGTACACCTTTCCTATCTTCATACTTGCCACCATAAGAATATGAAATCCCACCTTTCTAATCTTGTTCTACGGAGCAGCACTCACTAGTAGCATTCTCAAGGGCAAAAAGCAAAGAAAAGCTTTCTTCATGTATAAATGAAAGGTAGGAGTTTGGTTATTTCTTCTTCTTTATTACACCGTCTCCTTTACAGGAGGTTGGTGACATATTATGAACAGGGTCCTTCCATCCTTTTCTCGGACTGGGACCTGTTCATATATGTTTTTAGGCAGGTGATACAGAAGTGGTTTGCCATTGCCTTCTTCTGTGTGTGAATGGAGTAATTGTTGGGATGTACAGAGAAAATGGGGAAACCCTGGAGGAAAACTCTGTGTTGCCTAGACCACTGCCTTGACCAACAAAGTTATAAATTCAGGCACCGCCGGGAATCGAACCTGGGACCCCAGGATTACAAGGCTAGCGTTCTAACTGCTAGACCAACGTGGCAGTACTTTGGTTATTTAGTGTCGAGTAAAATGCTCCAATTGAAGGCACAAAACCTGGAATACAAAACTAAAACAGCAACTGACTTCTGTGTATGACAGAGAACAAATGTTGCAAAAAAGGCTTCCCTGTCATCTGGGACAGTGATGATAAGTTTAATTTTGATTGTAGTGACAGAAGCAGTGAAGAAGCATTTGTATGTACGATACCCTAGCCATTATTAGGTATTCGTGTTATTGCAGTTTTATCAACCATAATGTTTGCTTGTGCAGATTTCCAAAGTGGGACTAGTCATATCAAAATAATTAATCACTTTCTGGTCTTCAGTATCAGATTCATTCATTAAAACGATAACTTTTTCTTAACGCTACAAACTGGGATGTCCATCTTATTTGGGGGTGTGTGGTATGTGGATAAACGTGGTATTTCAGTGCTATATCCAATATAACAGTTCATGTTTCAATATCACAATACTGACTTTGCTTCATAGATACATTATTGATATGAGTTACGTCATTAAAAATGGCAATTCTCTGACCAGAATGCATCCGTCCGCATATACATATTAGATAAGCTCTGCTACAAACTCAGGTTGCCCGTCCTTGTTAATGGTGAGGGCAGTCCGTGGTCTAAATGGGTCATTACTGCCACTCACCACATTATTACTTCCACCTAGTGGCTGATCTGGAACTTGAAATGTTGATCCTTGGAACCCTAATGACGCCTCATACATCTGTACATACAGAGATGCAATCAAGAGTCATTAATGATGTTGCTCGTTTGGATATTGGTGCAGTGCAGACTGGTCAGTGTTTCAGAAAAAACCATACTGTGTCCATCTTCGGGGATAAAGATGGAGACAGAGAGTTTCTCCAAAACTTTAGCACCTACAATCCAGTCCAGTGGTATTCAACCTTTTTGTTTGCGTACCGCCAGATATAATTTCTCTTCAACTCTGTACCCCCAAAGTTGTTGGTGTATAATTCAAGTTATACATAGTATATAATCCCCCAAATTGAATGTCCTTACGTCTGGTCCTCCTGTGGCTAACCCTAAATCTGGCCCTGATTATTCAGTGTTTATCATAAAATAATATATACATATTTTTCTTTTAAATTTCACGTACCCCCTAAGATGTCTTCGCATATCCCCGGGGGTATGTGTACCCCAGGTCGAATACCACTGATCCAGTCTACACAGAGCCACAACCCAGATCATCATCATACTTCTCTCTGCCATGAAAGCCTCAAATCTAAAAAAAAGTCATTAAATTTAAGTTTGTGATTTTATGATATATGAAAGTGTGACTATTTCCAAGCTGTAACTATACGAGCAATTATGTGGAGGTGAGAAAGTAGAAGTTGCTAGGTCTGTCAAGAAATTTCTGACATATCATGGAACCCAAATTCATTATGGTATTCAGAACAGTCTACCTATTTACATAATTAAATTCCATTTCTCATGATATAACATGACTCTTCACATATCCACATAAGCAAACTGAGTATAACTGAATAAATAAAAAATATTAAATATGTGTGAATATATAAAATGTTTTCCTGCATTCATATGCATATATTTTCAGCCTTATTTAAATATAAGATAATTTCACAGGTGTGAAACTAATACCAGATGTCCTTAAAATACTGGAAGACAATGCAATTTTTAAATTTGTCTAAATGTTCCAAATTTGAGTCCTGATGCTTGAAAATTTTAACTAATTTCTTCGAAAGATGCTTAGGTTTATAATAAAAGTTTCATATATGTTATGAAGAATTTCCAAATTAAAAGTACTTACATCTCTGGGAGTGCTTCGAACAGAACCATGAGCACTTTCATTATTGTGTAGAGTCATGCCTCCCGACAATGTTGCGTAGTCTCCCACGTCCTCTCGCAGTGACATCACTGCACTGAGAGACCCACGGCGTGTAGGATGCTGGATTGTAGCATAGGTATTGTCTACCTAAAACGGATGCAACATGAACTGGCGGTCAGAAAACAGTAGTGCCCTTTCTTAGTGTGTGAAAAACATAGTACATGTTGAAGATTCCCGTCTTCTGGGTTGTTGCGCTGCATAGTCTGGTCGATGTTTACCAACGTTTCAGAGGTAATACTGCCTCCATCATCAGGGCAATCATGTCTGATATGATCCAAAATTAAATATGCCTTTAATGCAGTAGAAATAAAATAATAAATTTAATATAAATTCAATTAGAATTCTTGAGGCTGAAACATGTGAATGGATTGATGATATTCCAATTATATGTTGATCTTACATAATTTGAATAAAGAACACGACAAAAAAGAAAAGATAATAAAGAACTTGAATGTGCATTACCTGAGAGAAGTCTTCACTCTCTGGCCTTTCCATCGGTGGCTGTGGTGATGTGGTTGCAATACCCAAGTTTTCTGGCTCACAGAACACCTGCATCGTCAGCTCCTGTTCCTCATACAGCTTCAGCTTTCTGCAACAGTAAACAGCACTCATACGTTATTTACTCTTAACTAAATACACCTAACATTTTCTAAAAATATAAATGTATTTAAGTGGTCATTCCATGAAACAGATTCCTTCATAAGAAGATAGCAGCGCACTAACCTAGTCAAGAAATTCAACACCATTTATGGAATCAAAAGATTTATTACCATGTTTACAAGAGCTATGTTAGGTCATTACAAAGAATAAAGGGTACATCCACCTGCAAAATGTCAATGGACCATCTATAAAACAGACTGTATGGATTGAATTGGCTTGGGGTCACAGAGATGAAATTTTGGGTTCTAACTAGTGCTGAACGCTCACATGAGAACTTGCACTGTAAATGAGTTAGTTCATTCATTTCATGGAGGTAATTAATGAAGCTCAAATACTAAGGTGCTGTATTTAGGTAACAAGTGTCCATAACTTACTGTTCAATCCATAATGGATTCTCTGTTGTATTTAAATCATCAATTATTTCCTTTTTTATTAATGCTTCTTTCTTCTTGAGATCTGATGGTGCTGTAATCACCCTGAAATTAACAACAGATATCTAATGCTTTATTTTGCAAACCTGCAGTAGTAATCAAAATGCTATTCAAGATATTGAATTCATCATCAACTTAGTTTTAATTCTTTACAATGTACAATTGTTTATTTAATGGTAACACGAATCAATAAAGTAGTATTCTGGTTGTAAACTAACATTTTGGAGGAATATGCTGCTTCTGTCTTCAGGGTTGTTTTAAAATTAGATGAAACCACATAACCCAGAAGACAGTCATCTTTGCACTCATCGCCGTGAGCACCTCAAAGCCTAACATCTGAAGAACTTTCTTTCTTTCTTTTCTTTTTTCTTTTAAAAAAAAGGATTTTTAATGAAGTATAGATCTGCTTAGACATGTGAACATGAGGCCAGCGGTCAAGCTAGTAGGCTTTGGCTCTCTGGAGCTGTTACGCCACGGATTTAATTTTAATTTTTAATATATGTGCTAACATAACTTAAGTATTTAGTAACAGCTTAATACTTAAACATGTAGTCAAATACTTAGCAGTGACAAACTATTTATAAACAGAGAAATTAAATCTGAAAACCATAAGGTGCTGGCTTGATTTTAATCCTTGAGTTAATGCTTCAGCCAGCTAAATCCTAAGCTGTGACACACAGCCAAAAAACATTACTTTATGCAGAAATGCACATACAGAGGTGGTTATTGTTTAAGATTTGAGGTTTTCTCAGTGGTGAGTATGAAGATTTCTGTCTTCTGGGTTGTTGCGCTGTGTAGTCTGGTCGATGCTAACCAACGTTTCAGAGGTCATACTGCCTCCGTCATCGCCCTGATGACAGAGGCAGTATGACCTCTGAAACGTTGGTTAACATCGACCAGACTAAACAGCGCAACAACCCAGAAGACAGAAATCTTCGTGGTTACTGTTGGTCCGATTTTAACCAAAATTAGAATGCACTAATAAATTTTAGTGAAATTCCCCAATATCACTATTCATGAATATCTATTCAGCCATATCACACTGTTTCAATCATATGGACAGAAAGATGGACACAGTTTTTTCAACAAGGGGTCCTCTGGGGGTATACACACACCTAAAATGTTTTGGTGCAAAATAAGAAGCATAGGAATTGTGAGACAGTGCTACATAATTCATTGACAAATCATGTTTTCTTACCAATGCCTGAGGCAGCAGCAGACAACTACGAATGTGATACAACCAACAAAGAGCACTATAAGTAGAGCAATTAAAGCAGCCAGAGCTGGATCAAACGGCTCTTCATGTACACCAACAAACGCAGGCTATAAGGAAGCAAAAAACAATTAAGTTATTCAATATTCACATAGAACTAAAGTTTTATTAAAATTACAATTAAGTAATTATTTATACAGTAGGGCCCCGCTTTTCGGCGATTCGCTAATATGGCGCTCAACAGCTGAGTCAGAGAAGTGCGTCCGGCACCATTTTCTCGTCGCTGATTCAATCTGTTTACAGCTTTTATGCGCTCCGCCTCTCTATGTATTTCTGGCAATTTTTCAGTTATGACAAACTGTATATTTATATAATATTTTTGTGTTAATACAGTGTAATTACAATGGCGTCAAAGGGTAGTAGCGATAAAAAGAGGAGTCGTAAGCCTCTTACTTTAAATACAAAGTTAGAGATGATTAAACTTCGTGAACAAGGCATGTCTGGCCGAGATAGGATGTAAGCTAGGCCTAGCTCGCCAAACTGTTATTGCCATCGTGAATGCTAAGGAGAAAGTGTTAAATGAAATTAAAAGTGCCACACCAATGAACTCTAAAGTCATAAGAAAAAGAGATAGCCTTATTGCTGACATGGAAAAACTTTTAGTTGTGTGGATTGAAGATCAAACGAGCCACAATGTGTGTACTACTGATATTCATTTTACTTTCATATTGTTTTCTTAGGCCTAGCGCTATTGTGCACTTACTATATGATAGTGTAAACATCTTAGTAGGCTTTGATATGTATTTGCAATTGAAAAAAGGCAAAGATCCACTTTACGGCGATT
The DNA here is from genome assembly GCF_977971745.1 of Zootermopsis nevadensis. Taxonomy (NCBI): domain Eukaryota; kingdom Metazoa; phylum Arthropoda; class Insecta; order Blattodea; family Termopsidae; genus Zootermopsis; species Zootermopsis nevadensis. The sequence continues at coordinate 6,414,753 of NW_028259144.1, read as the reverse complement.
TTCGCTTTATGGCGGGGGTCTGGTCCCTAACCCGCCATATAAGCGGTGCCCTACTGTAATGCTCATCTCCTTTCAAAAAAGGTTGGAAATTTATAAATAACTTGTTGTTTATTCCCATGACATATAAAAGCCAACTGTCCATCTGTCTCTTGTCAGAGAGACAACCGAGGGAAAAATATTAACTTTCATGTATTCAACATAATGAAATTAATATGGGATTTTAATTTTTTCCCCCAAATGCTCATAATATGGTGGCCTAACCAATGAAACAGTTTTTTGAGGACCATACACCAAATATAACCGACTATAATACAATTTATTTGCATTTCACAGATCCTTCATAGGCTGTAGCCAAGGTTGTTGTGTCACGGCACAAATGCAATACTTGTTTATAATATAAATAAAAAATTAGATAGTTATGACAGTAATTTACAGTCAACTACATTTGTGACACAAAAATAATTACACAAGAAATCGTCACCATTGCTGCTTGTATGTATTTATAATAATAACTTCAGGATGTTTTGTTCGATGCCTATCAATGCTTTTCCCTGTTCCTTCAACGTGAGCGTGGCTGGTTTCCATGACTCATTAATGGACTGATGGAGAGTCCTCCTGCATTCCATATCCTAGAGGTGGAACTTGGTATTTATTGAATTTTGTCTCTATTACCACTAACATCTAATGTTTACTGAGCAGTGTGATACATACCAGAACATTTTCAATTGCAAATCCAGCGTAGTAATCCTTGAGGAAGTCATATTTTGCATCTATAACCTTCAGTACTTCAGGTATTGAAGCAATGGTCTGACTTGGCCCATCCACAACATGGAGGTACATGTCACACCTTGAAAATTAAAATTACAGATTCATGTAGTTATACAGCAGTAAACTAAGATGCATTCTTATAGAAGTATTTTTCTTTAACAGAATTATTTTTTTGATTTGACATTCTCACGACAGTAAAGATGTTTACCCTCGTCTCCTGGAATGTGATGCTGCGTAGTCTTGTTGAGTGGTTACCGGTGTCTTGGAGGAAGGTTGGTAACGACCTACAAGACTACACAGTGTCACAAACCTGAAGATGGAGGTAGTATGCTCCTCTAAAATGTTGGTAACCATTGTAAGACTACATTATGTCACAACCCAGAAGACCATAATTCAACGTCAGATTCAAACTATGCTTATATATGAAAAATTTAAAAAATTAAGAAGGTCTAAGAGCTGTTTGCAAGAAATGTAAGTTCTTTACAGAATGTATCAAGGTCATAACTTACCAATCATGATGTATGTGACCAGAAGAGTCCACATGATATCTGATGTCGTCTACAACCACAAGACTTCCGGTTACATTGGACAATTCTGCAATAATCTCATCTCTCTCATGGTGTACTTCCTTAGGCGGTCGTGAAAGTATTACACGGATAAGTTGGTTTGGTTCAAAGATCCATACCTATCACATAACAAATCAATTAAACCACCATAGTTTTTCGTGAATCAGAAAACTTAACACTGCTATTATTCAATTTAAAGAATTGTACAGCATGATACTGTAATAAAAATTAGAATGACTGGAAAGGTGTACTCTTCTGAGTACACTGATATTCCAAAGGTGTTCTTCATGCCACAATCATATGAAAGGCAACATTATTGCATAAAGCAACTGCATTAATGTAATCTGAAGTCATTGTTGTGCAGCAATGTGTTATGACAGGGCAACTTATAGTCCCACTGTTGTTGAAAAATGCAGATGAGCATTTCGGGTGTTTTTCTTCATGCTAGAGTGCGAAGAATACCCAACAATGGAACATAAAAGATAAAAACACATTACGTACTACACATCATTCACATTCATTTAACATATTGAAGCCCAAAGCCAAATGTTATACTAAACATTGCATCATCCCACTAAATAGAATGGTAAAAATACATTTTAATTGATGGCTATTTGCTGCACCAAGTTACAAACATCATGTGGGGATGCTTTTGTTGCCATACAGGCATAAATAACCTCATTACTCTTAAATACACTTGTAATATGTGGCCTATAAGAAAATATACGTAACTAAAGAAGAGGCACTGTTAAAATCAAAATAAGTTCTGGACAAGCACAATAGTAAGGCATTCTCTTACATGAACTTTGGTTGTGGCTTCTCGTTCTGGTAAAGCCTTTTCTTTGGCAACGATGTCCAGCACAAATCTGTCCTGATTGTATTCAGCCATATAATTAGCAGTCACAAGTTTACCATCCTCTGTCACATTGAATGGGGATGGGATAATGGATCCCCTTGAAAGGTTTGAGCCAAACTTGAACAAGTTGGATGCTTTGATGTAATAAGACAATGTTCCATTATCTCCTGCATCAGGATCCAATGCTGACAACTTTGCCACAAATTCGTTGATATTTGCCATTGCATTTACACCTAGAAACAAAGGATAAATTTTAAAAACTTCCTTAAATAAAACAAAATGTAAGTATCATATGCAATTTGAATGCACTGTAATAAGTAGTATAATCTTTGTGTGAGTTATTTACCAATTTTATTTCAATTATCTCCATCTGAATGTTGTATATGGAAAGATTATCCATCCCTGCACACTTCTATTATCACAACTCTTATAACACAAGACATTTTTATGAACCCTGTAAACTATTTCCAAAAGTTACAAATTAAAAAGTGTTAGCAAAAAGATACAGAACCACAACAAATTTAAAAATCTAAAATGACTCAACCAAAGAAAAAGTGGGTACCAACGAGTTTATACTGATTTCTTACCAGAATAATAATTGGAGTGCTCAAATTTGGGTGGATTATCATTCTCATCAAGTATTGTTATTCGTACATGGGCAATACTTGTGTCCCTCTCTGAATTATTTTTTTCTGCCTGAAATCACAACATACAAGGATTTACTATAAAGCAATGTTTCAACAAGAGCATGTGGACATAGTACACACTTCAGGAAATGTACACATAGCATAACAATTGTGGCACATTCGCCAAGATTTGGAGGCCGACGACTTATGGTTGCAAACACACTTAAAAATGTGGACCTACAGTTTCTACTTATATGTACATCCTTAAACATTAGTGGAATTGGAAATGAAGGAACAACACTGCCAGAGTCATGAATATGTTAAGGAGTGGCTCAATTAAGACATGAAGTGACATGTACAAAGGAGAATGCAGTAGGTTGGGGTTTGAAAAAGTGAGAAGTTAGACTTCATTAAAGTTCATATGTAAATGCTGACCCATGTAACATGAACACAATGGCTGAAAAAAGAAAACAAATGCAGAAGATAATTAAAACACCACTAGACTGAAAATAATATGATATAAACTAAAAATTAGAGTAAGGTAAAGGTAAAGTTATCCACCATGCCAGGTAGATGTATTGGGGAACAGAGGTACAGCTCAAGACACTGGCTGCTTTACCCCCGAGGAAATATCCCTGGTACCCATTAGATACGAAGGGGGATAGGCCCCCAGTGTCATTAACCGTCAAAACAACTGAAAACAAGCCTCTGAAATATAACTTACATCTATTATCCACTCATACAGAGTGTTGCAGTGTGTTTAATACTATCCTGATGCATAATCTACGGGCTAGGTATGTGGACCAAATAGGAAAAGAGGAATAACAGAAGATTTTTTAAAAAAGTTTATACATCTGGCCCATGGTGAGTGCCCTATCTCTTTTTACCTCAGATGCATAATACTGCGGATAATTGGTAGCTTTGATTAACAGGTTATATTCATCTGTCTCCTCACGATCAAATGAGGTATTAGTGTAGATGCTGCCAGTTGTCCTATCCAAGCTGAAGCTTCCATTCTCATTACCAGACATGATGTAATAATAGATCTTTGCATGTTTACCTACATCCCGATCTGCTGCTGTTACTTTCCCTGTAAAAAAGAAAGAAAGAAAAAAGAGGTCACTTCAAACTGCAGCACTCTCCACTTCTCAAATGCTATAGTTCAGCGTTTCTCAATCTATGGTATGCGTACCACTGGTGGATATACAATTATACAAAACTCCATTTCAATCCAAATGCTATATTTTTATACATACCTACAAGGACATTTATTTGTGAATTTTCTGTGACATGGAAGGAGTAAGGACTTGTACTTTCAGTTACTGGAAATTCTGGTCTGTTGTCATCTGTATCTACAAGTAGCACCGTGAGGAAACGAAGTGTCTCATGTGAGATAGGAGTACCATGATCCTTAGCAACTAGAACCAACTACAAAAAACACAAACAAATTAGGACAACATACAGAAAATGTAACAGTGGTTTTAATTTCCGAAAGAATGGAGCTTCTAGCAACAGGATCACCTTGTATTTTATTAATATCTTACAAACATTATACGCAATGTCCAGTACACAATATAATGGGACCTCATTTTTTTAAAGAATTATGGGGGGGAAAAAAGTTCTTTGCCAGGAACCTCAACAGTGACAGCTTCCAGTTAATTCAAAATAAGTTCTCTTAAATTACTCTTGACTCATACTGATATCATTATTCAGAAGTAAAACTATAAATGGTACTTTTTGATAAAAAATATTCAATCCGCCTGTGACAAAAATCAATTGAATTCAAAATACAGTAATATTTGAGTAAATCTTTGGAACACCTAACTCAGAAACATGTAATAGTACATGGCCCTGTAACACACTAACATACAGCAAATATAAATGTTAGAATACACTGAATTTAAATGACATTGTGGAAAAGAACCGACATCCTTTCACATACCTCATACTTTGCTCGCACTTCCCGGTCGAGAATGATCTTTGCTCTGAGTTCTCCTGTATCAGCATTGATGGCAAACTCCTCTGTTTCTTGTACATTCTCATTCCCAACTTTGAAGTGATAACTAATCTGTCCATTCTCCCCTTGGTCTTTATCAGTTGCTTTCACAGTAATTACCAAGAAATTTGGAAGCCCTGCATTCTGTAACAGAAATATTAGAATGCGTGAGACAATAACCAGAATATTTAGAGGAAGATTTTACACAGTTTTAAGATCTGAGGGCAAAAATGAGCTCCCCATAGTAAACCATTTCAAATACATGTTATACAAGTAATTACTGCACTGATCAATCATTTACTCTTTGTCCTACTTGAAAATTCACTATATATTAGTTTCATAACAATAAATTAATAAAATAAGTGTCTCTTGGAGTATCCATTCCCAAATGATGTATTATGGAAAATTTATTTTGTTTCTATTTCAATTAAAACAAACTATATCTTTACACGACCCAAAAGGAGAGTTTTGAATCTGGAAAAAATGCAATTTATCAGGAGACACAAAAACAGTTCTTTTACTATGAACCAAATTGTCATACATAACTGAACTTAGCCTTAACATTATATTCTCTAACCAGTCATATTACTGAGTGGCTGGGGCCACACGACTGTACAAAGTATGTCCGTTGTAACACACATCGCGACGTCCGTCATAGAATTATGAAGGTGCAAGACCACAGATCGCAACGGCTTCTTCCGGCTCCATTGGGGCAACTGACGCATCACACTGCGGTCGTGTGGCCAGGGTCAGTGTGGCTTGTAGGATTCAGTGATAAGATAATCTTTTAACAACTGTACAGAAGAAACAGCACGTACTTCAGGGACCTCTATAGTTGCATTGGGTAGTGAAGGCATGATGAAGACTGGTTTATTCTGGTTCACATCCCGAATTTCAATATCAATGATCGTTTTATCAGCGTGTGGACCATTCCCTTCCTCATCTCGCCCTTCCACCACCAGATGGAACTCGCGTGCTTTTCCTTCTAATGACTCAGCTGGATATAAAATTCCAGTTTCAGGGTCCATTTTAAAGACTCCTGCAATAGAGACAACATTTGGGCAATAAAGCTGTTGAAGATTAATCATTTGTTATTTAAAACAAGTGGCACACCACATCTTAACCATAAGTGTTACACAATAACCACTCATAAAAAGTGGGTTACCGTGGAAGAACAGACTTGGCAGTCAATCTGTAATTTCTTTAGTAACATAATAGCAATGGTTTACACCATCACCACATCTGAACTCTCCATCTCATGCACTAGTATTTACACTCAAGCATTCGCAGAAGTCTGATTTTGACTGAATACAGCTAAAAGAGAATTCTGATCAAAATACAAGAGAGTGTAAAAAGAGGAGAAATGGGGCAATTCCATCAAAAACTTAACAATTAAAAAAAAAAGTTTGTAATGTGACATGTACACTCACCACCTTCATTACCAGATGTAATGGTGTAACTTACTGCACCATTGTTTCCCTCATCAAGATCTTCAGCGTGAACTTGCAATATTGGTGCTGGAGGATCTAGACGCAGGTTCTCCATAACAGAAGCCTGATATCTTTTCTGGATAAATACTGGAGTGTTGTCGTTGGCATCTATCAGACGAATGTGTATCTGTACAGTGATAACATTTTGATCTTTGAAACTTTAAGAAGGAACATTAAATTAAACTAAAGTAAGGTAGATTTCTGTCTTCTGGGTTGTTGCACCATGTAGTCTGGTCGATGCTAACCAACGTTTCAGAGGTCATACTGCCTCTGTCATCAGGGCCTGAAATGTTGGTTAGCATCGACCAGACTACATGGTGCAACAACCCAGAAGACAGAAATCTTCATACTCACCGCTGTGAAAACCTAAAATCTTACTAAAGTAAGGTACACTAAGTCCTGCGCCGTAGCCGCGCGGTCTGAGGCAACATGCTTCAGACCGGTGATATGGAATGCACGCTGGTTCGAGTCTCGGGGACAGAAATTTCTCATGAGATTTTCGACCGGTGTATAGGACTGGTGCTAACCCAGCATCGTGAGGAAATTGGGGAGCTACAATGGGTAGCGTAATCCGGTCATGAAAACTAGCAATGGCTGGGGGTTCATTGTGCTGACCACACGTCACCCTATATTTGGTTGGATGATCGTTCACCTCTGCTTAGGCATGTGAACGTGAGGCCAGCAGCCAGCTAGTCGGCTTCGGCTCTCAGAGGGCTGTTACGCCACGGATTATTATTATTAAGGTACACTAAACTAAACTAAAGTATCTTACTCTGAGATGAGACAAATGTCAGGACAAAGAACAAGCCCTTAAATTAGGACTGAGGATATGATAAATGTGCTGCTTGATCTGGGCTATTGCACACATCATGTGGTGGTGCTAGATAAATATGGAGAGATGTTAAAATAATGATTAGCAGGGAAGAATGAAGAACTCAGAGAAAAACCTGTCCCAGTAGCACTAAGTCCATTAAGAATCTCATTTGAAGTCAGCCAAATTGATTTAAAACTTTAGGCAAATCTTATTGCACCTCTTTTATAGAATAACCTTTAAAAGATACAGTGACACCAAATTAAATATCTTCCTCTTTGCCGACAAGGTAATTTTAGCAAACAGTAAGGACAATACACAGACAATGAAGTGTCCAAAAAATGTCATGGCTACTTAAATCCGTATCTTTGCTCACTCATCATTCATGACTGTCTTTTTTTACCATTTGACAGTTGAAACAGCACTGTTAAATAACTTACAAACACTGTCTACCCACACATTGCATTAAATTAATTTTCTGAATCAATATCTGTATGATTAGCAGATAAGCAGGCATATAGTTATTGTGATGTGAATGTTAACTCACTGGAACAGCTACAGTTCTTCTCATTTCTGGTGGAGCGTCATCGCTAGCCATGACCTGGATTGTGATGTCAGGAGTGGTTTCCCTGTCAAGAACATCAGGGTTTGCAACTGTCACCTCTCCTGTCTTGTAGTTCACACTGAAATCAGAGCTGTGTTCCCCAACAAGGCTGTACGTCACAGATCCAAACACACCCTCATCTCCATCTTTTGCAGTCACTGTTATTACTGGCGTTTTCTGCAGAGCATTCTCCATTACAGTTGCTTCATACAATGGCTGAAACATATTAATTTTAATGATAAATTAGCTATTTATGAAAAATAAAGTCTTATCTTCCTTAATGAACTGTAATTTACAAATTTAAAAATCAAGTGTTTTTAATGTAATCTTTGAGTAACATAAATCCATAATGATACAACAGAATGAGTGTTAGATCTGTGGTAGTATACTGGACTAATGCACAGATGGTTGTGGGACTGAGTCCTGGTTAAAGCAATTTATTTTATTGTTTCACGTAGATACTGCATAGTTATTTTGTATTTTACATAAAATTACAGTGATGAAGTTGTGTATTTTTACCATACATCATTGTATGACTATATTTAATTTCAATAATGTCACTCCCACCTCACAAGTTCGTGCAACCACCATATTAATATTACCGACTGTAGGAAACTGTAAAGTACGTAGGGTATCACCCAATGGCATAATGTCCATAACAAATTTAATAAAAAATCCGTCCAGCAGTTCTCAAGTTAAATCTACAAACAGACAGACAGATGGTCAGCTCTATATGAATTCATTCCATGTCTATCAAAATAAGCAACATACCTCTGAAAAGACAGGGTCCATGTCATTGATGTTTATGACATTCACACTGACATATGCAGTGGCTGATTTCTGGGGTATTCCTGAATCATATGCAACAACTGTGAAGTTAATTATTTTCACAGTTTCATAGTCAATCCTCTTCCTTGTTCGAACCACGCCTGTAAAATGAATATAAAAATGGTGAGCCATATGATTTTACATGGCTAGGGACAGGGATCAGACACAGAACCTTTGGGTTAAAAAAAAGGATAACTTTCTTATTGGCCAAGTGCCTGTTATAATCTCGTGACCGATTTTTCTCCATGGAGTTACTCAATTAGTCAGAGATCACAGGCACTGTGCTTTCTACAGCAAAATAAATATTTACCTGTTGCATTGTTGATCTCAAAATATTCACTGACTGGATCTATGGCATAGGCTGCAATATTGGAATCAACATCTGAAGCAACAAATGTATCGACTATGGATCCAATTGGCTGCTCTTCGGGGATATTCAACATGTAATAAGGATTTTCTTTGGTCCACGGTCTTGAAAACGTTGGAGCGAAGTCATTCACATCAATAATTGTAATAACCAGAGTGCCTGTAATAAAGAATAATGCATAGTCTATAATACGATGATAAATCCAAACAGTAACTCATATAAAAAAAATTGTAAATCTGTGAGCCACATAAAAAAAAAAGGTAATGTAAACATAAATACCTTTTCCTTGCTGAGTTGTAGGAGCTGTCGTATCAGTGACGAGAACAGTGATGCGGACGACAGCTGCAATGTCTCTGTCCAAATCTCTCATTACAGTCACTTCACCTGAGGTCAGATCCACAGCAAAGAAACTCTGTGCAGGAAGAAATACAGTACAGTGAGACGCTATCCAGACATAATGTTCCTCTGAAAGTTAGTGAAAATATTGGCGTTTTCATATCGTCATGTTGGTTATTCTTCTTCCATCAACACCTAGTTCTTTCAAATGGATGTAAGTCACCAGTATACCTTAAATTCCTCAGTATCAGTAATCTGCTTGCCATTCTTGTCAACAGCTGTTATTGGCTCTGCAGCAGCAAAATTAAGACCTTCTGTACCATTCATATCAGGATCCCTAGCCATCAGAGTATAGAAGACAGTTCCAGGAGATGTATCTTCTTGCACCTAAAAATGGGGAACATCTTCAAATTAATATAATTAAAGTCACTTTTAAAAAATATAACTAAGTAACTAACTCACTTCATAAACTTGGCCATTTATGGAGTCTGATATACATTACCACGTTCACAAAATCCTGCCACTGGCTTGTACCTTGTGCCAGAAGAATCCAATACACATCCTCATATCCTATTTCATAACAGCCATTTTAAAATTATTTTTCCTACCTATTCTTTTTTCGTGGATTTGGAAACCAGAGTTATTATTATTTCAGGAAATTTTAACAAATATCGTGTAATGTATGCTTTCCATAATTTCTGTGCAACTTATGGTAAATGGACAATAGGATATATATAAAACTATAACTCTATGTTATCTAATGAGACTGAAATCTTGAGAACAATATGAGGTTTACTGTAATCAGTCAATGCTTACCTCTGCCCTCTGTGTTGAAGGGTCAAAGTATGGGTCCTTATCATTGCTGTTTAGAACCATGATGGTAAGGGTGGCCGTGCCAGTCAAAACAGGTGAACCTGCAAAAAGAACAAGTTCTTTTCAGTTTAAAAAAATTTAATTCACTTTTAACAAAATAATTGGAGAAGTATAAATTCTGAAATATTAGAAAAGAAATAAATTAGATCACTTTTATCGACATTCCCTCCACAAAACAAAAAGACAGTCGTACATTTCGCTACAGGATTTTGAAGTTCTCAAAAACAACATTTAACATTCATCAGAAGTGGATAATCACACCAAAAATGTGTATAAGATACAATATGCCTCACTGAATTGTACAATTTTTTCTAAAACATATTTTAATTTAAAGAATATTAAAAGACATATTCTTATAACTTACTTCTGCTCCTGACTAATATATGTAGTCTGAACACATCTTCTGTTTTCTCTTCCTGTCTGCTAGCGAGAGCAGTGTTCCTTCCTCATATTGGCTCCAGTTCTCAAGTTACATTTCTTACTTAAAATAATATAAAATAACTACATTTCTGTGAAATAATAAAGTCAAACCTGGAATTACAGTCTATCTGATTGGGTCAAGGTTGGGTAACTTCTATTTAAGAAATTGTCACGGATGTAAGAAAAATATTTTTATCTATATTATCTCATACCAACAAATAAATATGTGCTACTGAGAAATCATAATATAAATTAAGTCAGAAGTCCCATACCTCCATCAACAGCAATGATCTCTATGTTATATGTGCTTCTGTGGTCAAAGTCTAACTTGTTGGCTATTGCAACTACCCCAGTTTCCTCATCTATTTTGAAGTCTTCAAATCCTCCTTTCTGAATTCGATATTTGATTTCTGCATTCACACCAGAGTCTGCATCCGTTGCTGTTACTTGCTCTACGCTTGTGCCTGAAAAAACAATACCAACAAAACACAATCAAACAAGCATAAGAATAAATAACAGACAATAAGTTTTTCTCAGTTTGACATATAAATTACTCCAGGAATATTAGTATAACTGCCAAGAACTACGTAAGACATGTTCTGTTGTATACATGGAAATATTTAAAAAAAATTATGCCAAATTAGTAACAAAATCAATTTTACAGAATATATGTATGATTATTATAGCCTCTGTATGATGAACATACACACATTCACTATTATTATAACGAAATTTAATTAATGGGAATACTGTACAGAAATCGTATTTATTAGGCACATACGCATGATCACTTTAACAAACAAAACATTTTCATTATGACATCAGAAATTATACACACCATAAATACAAATCAATCTGTCAAAATTTACCTTCACTTTTCGTAACATTGCCCTTTATTACTTCACATACAATAGAATAGAGCAAGGTACAAAATAAGGACATGTTAATGACGTTAAAGCTAAGAATCCTTACCAACAGCAGCATCTTCTTGTACTGAAGCCACATAGCTTTCTCTTCCAAACACAGGATGGTTGTTATTCACATCGTGAACTGCGACGGTCACTGTTGCTACACTACTGAACATCCCATCACTTGCCTGCACATTACAATACAATGTCATAACAATCTCTTCGAAAGTTTACTTAAAGATCCTGTACTCTCCATCCTCTACCAACTCCCTTTAGTTAATTACAAAGCAAAATGACTATGTAGAAGAGGAGGTTTTTCGTTTGATTCAAACTAAGTCTAGAACTGAGGATTCGAATGCTTAGATGTTATGTGTTTTCTACATTTCTCTATGGATGCGAGAGCTGGACTCTTGATTCTCCCATGGAGAAAAGAATCAAAGCAACATCGAAGTTCTCAATCTCATGAATTAGCAAAAGGAACTACTGCTTGCCGTTAAGGAAAGAAAGGTCCGGTATTTGGGCCACATCATGAGAGGAGTACGCTATCCAAAATCCAAGGAAAAAGATCCATCGGTAGACCCCAAAACTCCTGGATGAAAGACCTAAGAAGATGGTTCGGATGCACCTCAATAGATATCTTTCGAGCGGCAGTCTCGAGGACAATGTTCGCCATGTGGATCGCCAACCTTCGTTCGGAGATGGCGCAATAAGAATAATAATAATTCAGGAGACCTAACTCTACATTTTTATCTACACTAAATATTTTCAAACAACTGACCTGGACAGTTAAGACTATGACATCATTAGAGACATTTGTCATGTCAAGACCACGATGATCCGACACTGTGATTTCTCCAGACAGTGGATTTATTGAAAATAAATTGTTGACATTTCCTTCGATAATTGAGTAGGTAACGTGTGAAGTTTTATCTGCATCGCGTGCCTGGAAGAAACACAGAACAATACCCAGGTTAATTTTTCCTACTTGCGAAAGGCATGTTCCTTCGGACATAAATTACAGCACCATATGGAACAAAATAATATGAACAGAAAACAATAAATATTCAGGTAGACCCTCTTCTGTTAAACGCTTGTTTCAGACATCATCTTCTTTCCATTTCAATTTCCATTAACATTTTCTTTTATTAGAGGTAATATTACATTAGATTTCAATCTGCATTTCTTGTGTCAGAAAGATTTACTTATTAAGACGAGTTTACAATTAATCCATGTTCCACTTTTGACAGGTTCCACTGTTTACACATTTTCCACAGCAATCATACCTGGACCTGAAGAGGAGGTTCAAATTTAGTGGCACCCTCGTCAATTGTAATTTGATAGTTCTGATTGGTGAACTGTGGGGTGTTATCATTGCTGTCTAATACAGATATCATGAGGGAAGCAACTGTGCTATGTCCGTTCCCATCATCATCTATCGCCTGCAAGCACAAAAAAAAAAAAAAAAAAAAAAAAAATCAGAAAGATGCACACAAGTTTGTAACATCAATACATATTTCATATCCCAAATTAGTAAAACACATTCACATACATTATCTAAAGGAAAGCTATCTGAGGAATTCAGTGAATTAACCAATGGGCCATCATAGCTTATGACTACTTTTATGTACATTACCTTACACAGATAGTTAGAAGGGAATCCAATCAGAGTGCCTTAGAGAAGACATTTCAATGTGTTGCTACAGAGCGCTGCATAAAGACTTTGAATTAAATATTGCTGATTTAGATAAATATGTGGTTATAGAAATAACGCAGCAGATGCGGGGGGGGGGGGGGGGGGGGCGCTTGAAAAAGATAAAATATAATACTCTTGAAATAAAAAAATTATAAACCTTTAGGAAGTAAAATGCAGTGAAACCAAAATTTAAGGTTAACCTATGGAACAAGCGTATTGTACATTAAACTGAGAAAAACCTACAATTGGGTTTATATCAAAATGAAACAGAAAATGGTTCCTTAGGTTACAGTAACACTTGAAAAATGTAGGCTCTGCATGGTATAACTGTATTACAACAAATTAAGTACTACAACATAGCTGGTAGTTCCTGCTCTATATAAGAATGACACTAACCTTGTACGTGAGGTAATAGTGTTGTTTGGTTTCAAAGTCAAGGCAGCTCCCAGAGCCTGGAGTTGAACACTCAGCAACAGTTATTACACCTGTCTTATTGTTCACAGAAAACCTGCAAATAATGTAACATTATTATTTTGGATCTTAGAGAAATGGGCTGTAACAGTTCAGAATAAGGTTCTTGGTTCCATACCAAGATTGTAAATGTGCACTCCTTGGAGCACAACATTTCAAATGTGTTCTTCATGCCACATTATATGTCACTGTTGACTAACATAATCCAAGGTACCTGCCATATCTCGGGCTTCCCAAGTCTGATACAGGGCATAAAGGGACCATTAGAACAATGAGTTCTAAAATTGATAAATGCAGCTGAGCAGATGAGAACAATTATGGTTCATCTGACTTGCATTCAGGATGTATCAAATCCCTGACTAGAGATGGGAATTATGACTCAGATTCCTCCAGGTCTTCAAGGTCTTTAACAATTGGTCCAGAGAGATACTGGGATAACACCAAACAAACAGGCAACAACCTCTTTCTCTCACATCATTTCAAAATTGAATTGTTCAAACCAACTGTAACTCAAAGATTTCCGTCTTCTGGGTTGTTGCGCTGTGTAGTCTGGTCGATGTTAACTAACGTTTCAGAGGTCATACTGCCTCCTTCATCAGGGCGATGAATATTCGCCCTGAATATTTGAATATATGAATGATATTCATCGCCCTGATGATGGAGGCAGTATGACCTCTGAAACGTTGGTAAACATCGACCAGACTACACAGTGCAACAACCCAGAAGACGGAAATCTTCATACTCACTGCTGTGTAAACCTCAAATCTTACAACTGTAACTCCTTTATGGCTATATAACTTCAACAGTTGATAGACGCATAAAATAACGAAATATACAATAGTAATAAATACCAAACTTCTAAACGTTATTTAAAACATAATGGAAACATTAATAAGAAAAACAGAAATGACACTAACTTATCTGCGTCAGTTCCAGAAAGTTGGTAGACAATGCCGTTCTCGCCAAACTGACCACTGTCCCTGTCTGTGGCCATAATTGTTGTCACCAGAGTTCCAGGTGATGCCATTTCTGAAACAGAAGCTGTGTACTGCTGTTGCTGAAATACGGGGACATTGTCGTTAGCATCTGCTATGCTAACAATTACCGTGGCTGTAGAAGACAGACGGGGATTCGTGTTCTTCTCCTCTGCAATGACCTGCACATGAATATCACAACACATTACATAATGACTTCAGTTCCCCTCATGCACTTGCTGAATAATACAAGTTACCAAGTGTTGAAAATCCCTTCTTCCATGAGAGACCACACTGTCCTCGGAAATAAAAAAATATGGCATTAAGCAAGCCCATATTTATGTGCTATTTGCATATAATGAAAATTATGAACGAACCAGGTGAACATCTGTCCATCTGTTCACATGTTTTACCTCCATAACTACTTAACACCATTAAGACATAAAAAGTTATTTGAATGAAGAAGAAGGGAATTCTTTTATGACCGTATGATAAGATGCAAAACAGTAGATATTTGTTTGTAATAAACTTTAATATAAGTAAGTGCCTTATTATTTCTAGTGGAAACACTTTAAATGCTGGGTAATGCCATGTCAAATCTAACAGATAAATTCACTAGTCATAACCTATATAATTTGAAATAAAGGATTTTGGATTTCTACTGCACCCCAAATATCTAAGCACAATCATTTTTTGGCTACTGTCAAACTTAAACAAATGTGAAGCACAGATTTAAGTGTCTTCACCATTTCCATTGCATAAGTGTACTCACAAGTATTATGAATTTCCTCTGATTTGGATTTTCATAATCCAGCGAACCATTGGCCACACGTATACTGACTGAGGTAGATCCTGTCGCACTGGTTGGCTCCACTTCAAACGCTCCTGTCACATCATCAAGCCGCAATGTGAATTCCGAGTTGGTTCCCTATGACAAATGTAGAACTTAACAAGAAATTCTTATATCTACGCACATCCTTTTAATTGTATGGTTAATCTGCATTTACCAATGTTTCAATATTCTAGTGTTTATGATACGACAAGTGAATAAATGATAAACTTGAAATATGTGGGCCATCTTATTTACTGGATCTGTTTCAATGATACACACGCAGTCACGTGCATGCACGCGCACACACACACACACAAATACATAAATATATACACATATCAATTCAGATTATTTGTATGAATGTACAAATAAATAATAGACAAGCTTCGGTGTAAATTAAATATGCAAATTACCCTTCTGATATAATGTGAAAGGAATGTGACTTTGTCTTACTTCAGCGTGGTCCTCTGACAGACAAACACAGATCCTCTAAATGTGGGCTGGTGGTATAAACGTAGAACTACGTATTCTCAACTTACAATGTCGGGATCACGAACCACCATATCGAGGTGAGGCAATGGTGTGCCATCTGGAACATTTTCAGGAATCACAATGCTATACTCGCGATTATTGAAGGTTGGCGCTTCATCATTGACGTCCTTGATCGTGACAGTTCCTTTCTTTGTTGTAACGGTAAGAGGGTCGTTGCCAGGTACTCCATCAACAACTTCATGTGCCTTCAACAAAAAGATTAACTAGTAAGTAAAGGTACGTAATTAAATAAAATATTTCATCTATAACTACGACTGATTCAGTATGCCCTTACAGGCCATAACACAAAGTCAGTACTGAAAAAAACATTCCTACGTTTATCCTAGAAAACAAATAAAAAAATTTGACACAGTATCAACTTCTGCCATCTTTTGACTGCATTTTATACTGTAAAGATTTTGATTTTCAGCAGAAAGCACCAAGTCAGATTAAAACTGATTTTGAAAGTGTTAACATAACAAACAGGACAGTACATATAATACTTACCCTAACAGTAATATTTATGACTCCTGTTGAATCATCTAAGGCTTCTTTATCGAGTGGTTTGGCTGTCCTGAGTTCTCCCGTTTTGGGATCAAGTAAAAAATAGTCCATATAATCTGTAAAAGAAAACAAAGTTTACATGTATTAACAAAATGAATGATAATGAAAGTGGCAATTTAGAATCCATCAATCTATTTACCATCTTACTAAGCAACGTTAAACTTGATTGGGTACTTGTGGGTTACCGGGACACAAAACGGGGGAGTCAAATACCTGGAGTTGAATTGGCACGGAAAACTGTGCAAGCATATCAGTATACCTGTATACTCAGTTGTTGTTATCTCTTAGTTCATTCAGTTATTTATTTCTGTTTGGTACATGTTAAAAATTTGGGATTTACCTAACACTGAGGAAGATTCTGTCTCTTAACTGCAAGATGAAGGAATACTACCGAAAGCGAGGTACTGGCAAATAATGCGTACAAATGATAACCGAGATATTTTTAAAACAATTCGAAAATCTATAAGCGAATTTTGGCCTCCGGAGACAGACAGTAACAACAATTAATATCGCATGCATATCAAAATAAAATATAATAATTTGTCATTTATTGAAATAAAATATAATAACTTTCAAGTATATATTATTTATTCACACACATTAACCTAACCTAACCTATTTTTAAAACTATGTGTCCCGATAACCCACAAGTACCCTTGATTTTATTAATACAAGTATTTAAAAATTGAAATTAGATAAAAAAATTGTATACAACCCCCTATCCCCAGCATCAATTCCCATCAAAATAGTTGGTATGAAATGTACGGATGAAGAACATAGATCAATGTCATTTAATGCACTGCGTGCAAAGAACAAAGTGTACACATAATTACAGATCACTCACTTTCAACAAGTTCATACACAATCTTCCTGGGATGTTCCTTGTCGCCATCATGAGCTTTAATGGTCATTACTGGAGTACCAATGTCAGCATCTTCCCTGACAACGCCCGTCAGCGAACCCTCAAACACCGGCGGGGAATTCTGAACATCCTGAACCTTGATCTGAACCCCAGTGCTACTGTTATGTTCGCCATCCTGCAACCATAACCGATGATGAAGGGATCGTAGATGGCAACCTCACTTTATCAACTGTTGAAGTTATTTAGATTTCAAAGACACAAAAGGATAATTACACTCAGGGAACTTGAGAAAAAACATGTAATATTCAGTCATGATAGCTGACAACCTGGCAAAGACTCAAACCAGGTACTTCATAATACAGTGTTAACCATTACACCAACCTGTCTAAAAAGTTAATATTAGCATCTATCTAAGAAAATAGGTTGTAAAGTTGTATTTTTATTTATTTATTTAATTATGCTGTCAGTAGTTCATACAGTGTGGCATCAAATTATTAATGAATTGGAAAGGATACAAAAAGAATAGCTGGTCACTGGGCCAAGATTTGAGACTAGGCCCTCCTGAACATGAAGCAAGAGTGCCAAATACTAGTCTGTAACATTCTGTATGAAGATGTGAACTAGACTAAACAGACTCTAGTAACGATAAAATTTTAGGTTCCGCAATAGAGTTTTTATTGATTCACTAAATTACTATCAATCCTTCGAGGATTGTTTTGTTGTTAATATTATGGGTGTCGCTGTTAACATCTGAAAAGAAAAATAAAGGGGGGTTGAACAAATATTTATTTGGTGAGTGGCTTGAGGTGTGGCTTTGTATATTCTTAATATCACTTAAGATAATACTAATAAAATATTTCTGCTATGCATATTAATATAAATACTAACAGTGGCACTGAGCAGCAGTTGGTAGAAAGGTTTGACTGAATAGTCCAGTGGCTGCTGCAGAATCAAGGCCCCCAAAAATTTATACTCATTGGAACTAAGTTTCTTGACCTTAAATTTACTGCAAGCATCTGGAAACTGAAACATAACAACACAGCACATAAACATTTTACTATCATGTCTGGTGGTATAGACTATGAAAGAAATGACAAGAGTATTTCATACAAATTTAATAAGACAAAACAGATCTCTGCCCCCAGATAATACATAGGAAAGGAGGTGCTGCCCATTGGATACTATCCTTCATCTCTGCGCCCAATCAAGTGAATCAACTCTCACGCAATTCCCACTGTCAGATCATTTATAAGGGCTTCCTTAACCTCCTCGCAGAGATTTGCCTTGAAGACGGCAACTGCAAAGTTTGCTAAAATGCTGTATGATCTTCAATAATCAATGCAGCTTATTCATAAAACCCAAGGTAATTAACACCCATTCTCTGACCTGTGGGCGATCTATACAGGTGACCTCCAAGATATCTCCTATGATGTCTGGGTCGACAACTTTGATTCCCTGAAAAACAGTGGTGCCAACATGTGTATCTTCAGGAACTTCAATCTCATATGGAACCTACAAAACAAAAATTAGCATAATTAAATTGTGACTTAAAACAAAATTGTAACAAATACACTTTCATGGATACCGCGGTGACTCATCCTGTATTTGGAGGGGACAAAAGGTAATACAGAAATACTCCTGCTATTCTTTGAGAAAAATCTTGGAATGAATAAACCATTGGCGGAAATGTTGTATGAATAACCAGGATTGGAACAAGTCAAAGTAAGGGCCGCCCCAGGCCATGAGAAAGTTAGCCTCCCCTGCCATTTTAGTGAAACGTGCGACACAGTCTAGGGAATCCAGCAGATACTTAGGGAGAAACGCCGAAAGAAACTGCACTTTCAATGATTCCTGTTCTTCGTGTATCTTACAGCATTAACTCCGCTGACTCCACGGTGGGAAAAGTGAGGTTAGTTCATAAGCAGCAGATATGACACAAGCATTATCACTTTCCACTGCAAGCACTAATCAACTCGAGAGCGTATAACCAGGTTTTAATTTTTTTGACAGTTTCCAGAAACAACTGTTGGACCATTTTAATTTTAGTTTAAATCAGAGAATTTTAACCACAACTTTTGAGCTTATCTCAAATACTTATGAAATAATTGAGCAAAAGTATATTCGCTTATTACACAAACATGAAAATTAAGGTGTAGAAATGGATTTAACTCACTGTCATCAACATTCACTTCAGTATTAATTAATTAATCGAATAAAATTGAAAATCATAACAAAAAATGGCGCCATGTGCAGCATAATTCAATTTTCGTCCACCAGTTAGTGAAAGCTTACTTTTTCCACCACGCGATGGCTCTGCCAGCTTTATTTTATAGAAAAGGGAATGCCAATTCTGCCGTTTCATTTACACCGTCGTATACCATGTTTACACGTCCGTGACTGCCAATTAATGGTAACGAGAGGCACAAAAGAGCGGCAGAAATTAATTTTAATTTAAAAAAACAATGAAACGGTGAAACATGCTGCCTCAGGCTACCGCTTGTGTCGACTGTGCTGTCGCAACGGTCATGCCAATAGTTTTAAGTTATTATGATTCTAAATTTCCAGTAGAGTCCACGACTGTAATCTTGAGACTTGCGGGGTGAGGAAGTGGGATGAAGGAGGAAAGGTAGCGTCTGCCTTTAACGCTACGGACTTACTGCATTCCTTGCAAGTCTCAATATTACAGTCGTGGACTGTACACTCAAATATTTTGAATTAAAGATAAAAATACTCACGTCTTTAAATACTGGAGCATTATCATTTTCATCCAGAATGATTGCAGTGACAGGAATTTGCACTAGGTTGTTTGAAAGGCCTTCGCCCACTTCATCTTCTAAGGTTACAACGAACTTCAGCGTGTCATTAACCTGGAAGTAACATAAGTAAATAATTACATTAATTAAAGACTGTAGCAGTAAACAATTAGAAAAGAGCTCGTTTGTACAGAAACTCTTTGGACAGGCAATAAATAATAGCAGGCCCCGCCAGCTGTTAAGAAATTCAATTCGAGAAGATCCTTTATTGTCTTCACAAGTGACAGTCAATTCAATTCACTTAATTTGAAATTAACCTTTCCTCTACACCGTGTTTTCTGACAATATGAAACTGTGGTAAATACATTTTAAAATGAGCTTCGTTGCTTATCTAGTAACGCCGTATTGACATAAAGAGACTGCAATGAACTTAACAGTTCTGGGCCTTCCTTGAAACATTTACGTGATGGAGTCTGCATTATAACAACAGGTTATTTTAACATACTGTGCGGTTTTTCATTTCCATACTTTAAAAACCCACTACTCTCTACCTGCAAAATTCTATATCTCCAAGATTAAGACAAAGAATGTTATGAAATAAACAAAAGATTTCAGTCTTGTCGAAAAGAAGTGACGAAAGATTCACATACTAACAGGAAAGAATAAAATGGAAGGTTCTGGGAACAGACTGGCCTCGGACACTCCTAGAACACAAGGAGAAAGGGTCTCGGACTAGTGTCATCTCCCAAGTCGGCGATAAAAACGAGATAACACGAACAGTGGCGGACGATGGAATTCACAATTTATTCTGCAAACAAACACGGGATTAAAATGCCTTAGCAAATAGAAGGATAAAAGTTAAACTTTTCGTCTTACAGAACATAACAGAGTATTCTATAATTGATACAAATGCTTTATTTTAAAAATGAATAATAACAAATTCTAATAACTTCAATTTCAAGTGAAAGAAGTTGGAAACTGTCCATTGATTCAATGAATAAAACATTATTAATGTTATTTCTCCTCCATTAAAAATGTGTTCCATTGTAGATGATAAACGCCACTTTAGAGGCGAAAATTTTTAAGATAATATTACAAATTATTTTAGGAAGACATGTTGTAATAGTATGAACTGGTAAGAATCGATTCTGTAGAGGACCCAATCGAGATATTTGTGGTCACGTAATGGGCCTTCTGATCCCATAACAATACTAGATTTATTGAAGAATTGAAGATACCGAGTAGGTTATTACAGGAAGCCCCTCCTATATCCCAACGAAGGCGAATGGTTAAATGGTGAGAAATTGAATTATTCATTTAACAGAATGTGTTGCTATGCGACTTTACCATTCCTTTCGTTAGCCATATACACCAGCAACCTCACAGGCTAACCAACCACTGGACTTTGTCGGAATATAATAGGGATACTGATCGATATGATATTTCATATCGATATCGGAGGTGGTTATATCAACATCGAATCGTCATATCAGATTAGAAAAATGTAATTGCCCAAGCACCTAGAATCTTAAATACCATATTTTGTCACTGTTTATATTAAAAATTGAAGGTCCACAAATTTACATTCCAGTGTAACGTTCCACTACTAATTAAAATGTTTTCTTCCGTTACTGGTGATACGATTAGGTGATATTTCACGACCGGGTTCAGGTTCAAATTTTTAGTGTAGCGAGTGATATATCGATACGCTAAATTAATATCGATATAAAATATCTTTGTGCGATATCATATTGATTTACAGATATTAAATGACGTCCCTACAATATACATACAATTTCTGATATCCCACTGATTGAAACATGATATGGCTTGCTGGCGAATTGCTGTAACCACCTTAACAAAAGCAATTTTCATATCGTCCAGAGTATAAAAATCTGCTGCTAATTATCAATACATTTCACACAAAATAAAACGAACTGTCCCCCCCTGCTACGAATATAATGATGGAAAACTGTCAGTTTCTTCTGTATTTATTTATGTTTTAGTCGACAAATCCAAGCGCTGGCTGCTGTTTATAAAGAACAACACGAACGCTTCCTTAGAAAACCAAGTATCAAGTTCTGGAATACTGAAGCATACCCTGGAGGGATGAAGGTAGAATGACCAGCATTGTAGTTCAGCTTCGCCATCACCTGCGACTAACTGCGACTCAAGAAAATGGCTGATTTAAAGCAGAAAATTGGCATACGACAAACAGGTTTATTGCTTTGACTGTGACATCCCGTTTTGAGATCGCGAGCACTTTTATGTGGGAAAATTCGGCAAGTGTAGTAGCAGTTCACAAAGCATCGTCAAATAAAATAAGAAACATGCAAGAATACAGTTTCTATCTATTGTGACACATAAGAAATCCCTTTCTTAAGGTTACATAGTACTAGTACAACTAGCTATGGTCTGGGCTGGCGGCAAGGGACCTGTATTGACAAGTGCTCCACGGTTCGCAGAGCAAATATTAGTCAACGTGACAGCAAGCGCAGGTCTGATTCTCACGAACATGCTGACACAGCTCTGGCTGCTGGCAAGTGTTTGATATGCCGAGTCCATACATCACTGTTACGAGCAAGGCAAACAGCGTGATATAAGGTCTTCTAAAACACACCGCCAGCACCAAAGATAACAAGATATTCTGGTAAGAACTCAAATTTTCTTCTCTTTAAATCTATCGTTCCAGAACTGTGGTTCGTGAACCTACTACGTTTGTACACAGCGAAAGAAACTGTCTCTTCCCTGTTCATTACGTCCCTCTGTCCGCTATGCCGTATAGGTCACTAGTTAGTCGTCGGCCCCTTTCAGATCCCTCCTTAGGAGGTGGCCCTTTTCAGAGCCTGCTATATAAATCCCCCTTCCAGTCGTCTTCCCTTTTGCTTTGCCCTTTACATCTTCTCCAATTTCCATTAGTCGTCCTCCACTAATATATATATATATATATATATATATATATATCTCCCCATCTTGACTCATCCTAAAGATGGACGCCATACGTCCTCCTGGAACACTGCACGGCGCCACAACGCAGAAGACAACAGACTTTTTCACCTACGTGAAAATCTCGTACCAACCCAGGAACTGCGAAGGTGAAGTGACGTAAGGTTTATGACAAAGAAACTGCTGGAATATGGAGATGGCACGACGAAAACACGTCAATTTCTTTAAGACTGGGGTGGGCAGAAGCGCCCGGACGTTTTCATACCTAATACCATGTCATCGAATATAAAACAAGGTTTGCGCAGATCTGATGGAGGAGGAATAGTCAGCCTTCCGAAACGTCCAGTATATTTATGCAGACAATAAACAATGCCTAAAATAAATCCGCCCATAAAATTGTACATTTGATAAATTAAAAACTGTTTTTTTTTCGGATTCAAAATATAAACATAATTTGGATTCCTTTGAGGAGAGACAACACAATACGCCTACTTGCACAGAACAGCACACCAACAAAAACGCAGATACTTGCCCTCAATGGGATATGAACCCACAGTCCTACTAACCGAGGGATCCCAGAAGCGTCTCAAAACGCAGTCACTAGGACTGGCATTAGGCCCATCACTGTAATATAGTTTCGCACTCTTCAGACAGCGATAAATCGCACAGAGTACTTACAAATGCAAGTGCCTACTTGATAGCACTTCGCTGATTTGAAGTCAGCCCTACATAGAATATGAACTATGCCTAGTTATAGGCCGTTCACCAATGAAGGTAGACTACCAATTTGTCACCTCGAAATAATAATAATAAGTGTATTACCATAATCTCTAAAAATATTAAAATTAAGATATTTCATTTACTTATATCCGGACGTCTGTGACAATTTCCCACAAAGCAAACACTGAAAAAAGTGTATAATCTTAAACAGCATATTCTCAAAAAGGTTGGTTTTGATCTCTTTACCTCCAAGTACGCATTTAATAATTTTTACTTTCACTCGTCACGAACCCAAACCGAAAAACAAAATTGAAAATAAATGACTTGAGAATTTCGGCTCGCAAAATCAACACGCGTGTGGCGAATGAATGAGCGATCGATTCAGCATTACTGAACCACCCATTAGTCTGTACACTGAACTGAGAGGAAGTTCAGATATCTGATGGTACCTACGCACGCTTTGTGTATCTTCGTGTGTTGCTGGGTCGTCCCTGAAGTTCCAAGAAACGCAACAATACCAATCAAGTAGAAAGCCGATGTTCACCGTACGGTCCAGTTCACAAGTGCCAGAGCGCCGCCAAGCTTCTCCTCTGTTCAACCCATGTCAAAATGCAAGAGTAACATTTTTGTACAGAACGGGTATAAACGTGTTCAACACATCTGCTGCGACATAAGACATAAAGAAGTTCTCAATGAGCTGACATTTGTAACAACGGACGAGTCATCTTATCAACGCCATGAAGAAAACCAACCTCCAATAGCATCTGCTGGGAATGGATCCCCACGCATTCTACATTACAGTGACCGACGGAAGGCGGGTGGTGTGCAGACAGACAGAGAGAGATAAATACAAATTTCGACATTGTCCTCCCTAACAATTCTTTGCACACTTTCAGTGTCCACATCGCACGTCTGTTTCACGTTTGAAGTAACAGAATACTTTATACACCAACTACCCGAGCGAGCGTAAAGAAAGTGACTGAAGCTGATTGGCTTATGAGGGCACGTGCGCAGAAGTGTTCAAAACTCAGCCGATCGGGTCGCTTTATTGACGGTGCCCATTAAATAGGAGGATAAAAGGGTCGTAGAACAGGTACGAGGAGAAAAAAGTCCTTCCGGAAAATCGAATACTGTTCTCACAACCATCTCTGCTAATACGAAGAAGGTACTGTTAAAAAAGGGAAGAAATAGACGTAATAATGTTGGCGACACTGTTATGCGCATTTAATAGTCTCGTAACGAGAAAGCATCAGGTTCCCTTAGTAATTTGTCCGTATCTCAAAAGACCATGCTATCTCTCAGGAGGTTGGTTAATCACCAACTGCTCACAGTCCATGTGGTTTCGTGGCGGTAAACGGTTCTCTTCCCTTGTCTGTATAGTTTCACCTTAGCTTAAAATTCACTCATACATCTGCGGGGTGGACAAAGAACTCGTTAGAAGCTCAGATCCACAGAGGCAGTCTCATCTCATCGAACAATAAAAATAACCCGTGCGTAAACACAAGGTTAGCGAATTATTGTTCGCTGTAGTGTTGTTGTGGTTTCAGTGTCCTGTAGATTGTTCTAATCATGGGGGAATTTCGCAAAACGTTTGCTACTCTTGGGCATTATGATGTGAACGACGTTTTTAGCCACGCAGTCTAATTAACTCTTTACCTTCTCCTGTCGTTTAGGCTATGACTCTTTCTTTACGTAGACAGGAATACGACGTTTTTACGCCACTGAATCGGATGCGAGAAACAGGAATCGCAAACCTTAATAAACACGAGGAAAACTATAAACGTCCTGACTTGTTATCTAGAAAAAAAAAAGAGAGTTGTCGGTAATTTTACGGCACGCCATAAAACACAGCGATCTTCTGAGTAAGATCAACAAAGGAGAAGCAATCCTGAAATGGCCTCCACCCTCTCCTGTGATCTATGCAGACTTTCTTGTGCGTAAAACGTATTTCTGAAAGATATAATCTTTGCTTAATGGCACATAGAAAACAGTTTAATAATGTTTATACGATCTGAATTGTGTGAGATCTGCCATAAAACTACTAGTTATAGAGAAACAATGGGATAACATGACAAATTATCATCCACGGCAAAGTTATTGTGTTTCAAAGCCGTGTTACGGAGAAAAAAGGACCTTGTATGTGAGGTCTGCGATACTGTTCACAGGCTGAGAGATAGCGAGGCTGTTTTACTCGAATGTCTGCCACTACCACACACACACACTACCTCCTTTATTTGCTAACATAAATACATGTCGTCAATACTTTAAAGCTCCATTAAAGGCTTACTTATTAATACCCTAATTTAGGTACTCACCCTTTCACTTTTAGCTCAATTTTCCTGAAAACCTTTTTCAAAAACTTGTTTGTAAAATACCTCAGGCCATTTAAAAATTTGTGGGGTTTGAGGTTTTCGCGGTGGTGAGTACCTACGTGTCTGTCTTCTGGGTTGTAGCGCCGTGTAGTCTGGTAGAAGTTTACCAACGTTTCAGAGGTCCTTGCTACTTCCATCATCAGGGCAATGACGATGGACGACTGCCCTGATCATGGTAGCAGCAAGGACCTCTGAAACGTCGGTAAACTTCTACCAGATTATACGGCGCTACAACCCAGAAGACAGACATCTTCATTTAAAACTTTGTTTCTACATTGCAACACATTTAACTTCTTGTAAGTTACTTTCGATAAATTTTCACTGTTTTCTGTGTAGAAGGAATTTTAAACCATAGATCTATAAAAAATGAAAATTATATTAGAAGAAGAAGGAGAACTTTTGGAACATATGACGTTGAATTTGTATACTTTTCCGACTAAAGTTCAAAAACTTGGTGTTTCTTTCTTTCGACCCATAAACTTTTATAGCTAATGCTATATTTCGCTGCTTACATTTTTACAAAAATGAAGGCTGTTATCGCAAATAATCACTTAATCTTTCACTTTTAATTTTTTTTCAGCATTCTTTATGACGAGAAGTTCTGACTGACGAAATATTTTACATTTATGAAAACGTCAAAGGCGTTATCATATCAGCTGACAATTTGGAGTTTGTCTTTGAAGTCTGACATCACGCTTGAAACAATGACAGCATATCAAAAAGAAGAGAATCGGCTGTCATGTTTCCTAACAGAAGTTTGTTTCGATCCACAACTTGTTTGAAAAGTAGATGTACACTAATATCCCAAAGGTGAATTCCAGTACTCTGTCCAGAAAGTGAAGTAAAGCCTTCCCTGTATTAATTAGGCAACAGACCACGAAAAGGTATGGCGAAGTAGTGGTAAGACATTCATAACATCGAAAGTAGTTGGAAGGGAGTGCTTAAATTCACAATGCGGCCGCTGTACATCGCGGTAGAAGATCCTTAGGCACCAACAGGATAGAAGACTGGGTGGACATAAGGGTCTGTCTGCACGCGGTGGCGAACATAAGAATCCCCACAGCAACACGGAGTTTCCCACATCAATTTCTAAGCTTTATTAAAATTTCTAAAGAAGTCTGGAAACACTTCACTTAAGAGGTACGTCAAAGATAAAAGTGTAACAATATATATTATTCTATCACAATAATCCTGTAATTGGAAGATTACAGCTTGGAATCCCGACGGTGTGAGGGTACATCCTGAGGTTTTATGTGTTTTTTTCCTCGGCCAAACCAGGCGAATGTCGAGATATAACACTTAAATAGAACACGATCTCATCCCTTCCTAGATTTAATGAATTCTTCTCGGGCTACCAGCCGTATCATGTGGTTGAATGGAGAAAACACCAACGTTCCGAGAACCATCTTCGTCCTCATCCTCAGGGTACTCAAGTAAAGAAAAGGTGTTTTATCCATTAAACCACCTTACACGGCTGGTAGCCCGAGAAGGATTCATTGTACTTAGTCGCCGTGAAACGTTCAGCAGTATCTAAATAACCAAACTAAGTATTTCTCAACCTCTTCACCTGATGACAAAAGCAGAGCCAGTTTCTGAAACGTTTATTTTAACTTTAAAAAATGGTAAGATACAAAACGTCTAAAACATGTTTGAATTTAATAATATATGAAATAAATATTGTATTTCACGCGCCATATTTTGCCTGGTCTTGGACCAAATCTTCGACGGATAATTAGGAGAATCTCAATGTCTCTCCACCAATATCCTCGTATTGTGGGCAGCTTAATGTCCAGTTTATTGCTGCGTGACATGGCAGGACCAGTGGTTGAGTCAAGACATTTATTACAGATTGTGGATTGGTTGATTAATAGTATATTTCACAAAAGAGACAGGGAAAATGTGTTAAAAATTACTGAAGGTTCAATCTCAAAACACAAATACTACAAAACCATTTTAATGTACGGTATTCTAAAGTTTGCTAACAGCGCTATTGAAGGTAGCGTTAAAATGCCCTCTGCAAGTACGAGCCCTTTGACAATAGTACATAAGTACACTTGTCCAACGGGATTCTGGGAAACTTTTTTTTTTTTTTTTTTTCCAACAACGACTAGTGTTCGATAATGAGCTAGAAAATTTTACACATGCGCGCGGAAGCCGCGAGTGGCCTCGAATCGGCTAAGTAGCAGCATGAAGAGTCTTTCCGTAAAGTCCACTTAAACTTTCACAACAAACTTCATCCTCTCCAGCATCATCCAGTATTCCTGAATTTTACCGCAGTTAATTAAATTTCCAGTGTATATCATTATTAGTGCAATGACCGTTGAAAAGTCAAGTCTCTTCATCGCTATATAAAACATCAGCCCTGAATACGGAGGTGCAGCGCGTTCACTGATAAAGTTAAACGCAACTTCACTTCCCGGTTCCCGGCTTGAACTGCGTGATTCAACGTCAAGCGCTGCAAAGTTTATTAGTAACTACTTTTTTGGGGTTGTTAAATCACATTTTGCGGAAGAGAATTTTTGTTATGGGCCCCCATTTTTATTCGCATCAAACCAGCTTTAGAATAAAAGAGTTTGGAATACACTGATATAGACATATAGAACATGCAAGTTACCTTCCTTGTCTGGCAGGGCCAAGAACACGCGAGCAGACTTTCTACTGACTGTTAAGAAAACATCAGTACAGTACACCGTTATTATTAACGATGTCCCTCTACTTTCTGACTGTGAATTACTTTGTTAAACCTACTTAAGCTGGTGTCAGCCATTGCTGACGTGTGTCACCTCACGCAGTACAAAGAGCAACTTGCCGACGGATCGGAGCGGAGTATAAATGTTTTTTACAAGACTCGTACCGAAACATTTTTCCGATCCACAACTCCTCCCCGATAGTCCCTTATTTGGCTACCAAGATAACCTGCCTGTGTAGTACATGGCCACTTTTATGCAGTCGTAACATTTACCCAAAATTTCGTATAAAGTTTTCGGACTGAAAGTAGTTTGCATTTTATATTCAGATGAAAGCAAAATGGAAAGCATTCTGTATTAATTTATACAACAGCTCTTTATTGCTTCTTTGTGCAGTGATGAGCAAATCTATTGCACGACGTTCAATTTAACTTGAGCTACAGTACAAACGAAATACACCGTTTGGCACTATTGAACTCATCTGCTCTGAATCGACGTGTAAGTGTTAGTAGGGAAATAAAAAACTAACTTTTCTGACTTATCGTCCTCGCGTGTTCAGTAAACTGAACACAGTTTATAATTAACAAGGATTTAATTAAAGTACGTCTATATTTAAACCTATATTAATGTAGCTTGAACTGACAAGGCAAACATTATACAGATACCTTCCTAGAAAATTTCACAATAAAATGTTTCTAGCTGTGTGCTCGATGATCGGTGTTCGATTTCTGCCTCGAGCATTTTGATTTTTTCAGCCACCAATTCAGCAAAAGTTGGCTACCTCCTGTGTGAATTACATTAATGTAGCTCAGGATAGGGGTGGGTGAGGCTTTTGTGAACACAGTAAACTTTCGGTTTAAAGAAATAAGCAGGTATATTTTTGACTAGCTGAGCATAATATTAACATTTTCCCCCATGGAGTTAACTAGTCAAATATTAGGTTCTGGGGGTTGGTTGCGTCTGGTATCTGAGTCATGTGACTGAATACTACCTGGGCGAGCAGGATCTGAGTCCTTCGGGGAGTAATCACATGCAGATGAGCCACGGGATCCGCCCAGCCTCCAATCATGTGGCTCCTTCCGGAGCGCTTGATCAAAAGACGGCGCTTGTACGTGGACTTTGATATCCACGCTATATATCCACTATTCTTGTGCAGAGTTTAGACACGGGGAAAAATTTAACTGTTCACCTTTGTACAAATTGTTTATAATTTCTACCAGACAGCTGGTAACGGTCAGAAAACTTACATTTTTTGACGACTCATTCTTAACAGCACAGCTACGTAAAGTAGGGTGTGGAGAAAGCTAATGGCATTAAGTGACAGTGAGATTTAAAGGATTAGAATGTAAGTAACCAGTCATAGCGTATTTTAATATAGTATCACAGAATTTGCTTAGAAGGGTGGACGAAAATCTAGAAGCATCAAAATACCTGTTACCCTTCTGTTACCTTACGTCCAGTAGATCCTGGTAGTGTTAAGAATCATTATATTAAATTATTGACCAATTATATATTACTAATATATCATATTATATTATTATTATTTACATTTTTAATTTCTTACTAGAATCAGATAGCAAATAACAGAAAAGGTAATACAGCTCCCCTCTTTAGCGACTGTCAAACGTGTAACGTCCTGAATATAATCTAGAGCTAAAACATGTGATTTTTCTGTAGTACAAAGTTGGTATTTTCATAATACAACTATTTTCTCTCTATGTTCTTAAACTTTCGGATTAGGCCATACGAACTGTTCAAATTCGGAATTAACTCTGAAATTAAGGACACGTTTGAACATTTGTAAGACTTGGATTTATGTCACAGATTTTATAAACGCATCCCTTAAGTTTAACCACCACCTTACATTATTTATTGATCTATAACATCACGACGACTATTTTCGGTAGTGTAGACACGTCTCCGAAACGTCGATATTTTTATTTCGCATCGATGCGACTAAACGGTCGACTTCATTGCGACTGATTTTTATGTGGTTTTTTGAAGAAGAAAAAATGTTCTCGCCCCTTCTCCGCACATCTTCGTACGCTGTCTTCCGATATTCTTCTGAGCTGACTTCTGCGACATCTCTTTCAGACAAAACCACGTTTGGAAGATTCATACTATCCAGAAACAAACTCAAGTTTTAATTGAGCTGTCATAAGAGAACACTTTTTGATTATATATTAAGAAGATAATTTCAAATTATTTGCCTCTCTGTCTCTCTTCTCCTTCAGACAACAAACAAATTAAATTCTACTTAATCCCACATTCAGACTTCCTTCGTCTTCTCATTGAAGTGTTATTGTTCAGCGTCGATCACAGCCGAGCGTGTGCCTTACAGTCACGTGTTTCTGATTATCAGCTCTTTCCGCCTGCTGATGGGAACATAATGACACGAGCCATAGAGCAAAGAACCACTTTTCACTTTTATATCACTCAAGAACTTTCAGGAAGGCGAACTCTAATTTCGGACAGACTTACCGAATGCAATTGAATAATTCGAAGACTGTCTTAGTCACTAGCGAGTAATGGCTGCCTCAGTCTGACACTGACTGAACTAGTAACTAGCTTACGAAGTGACTGACAAACTGATTACTCGAGGGTCGGTTTACGTGGGGCCTACACAAAAGGGAGCTCATGATAATTGTATCTATTAGGAAAATAAGTGGGATTTCACAAGTCATATCAGTTACAACGTTAGGCACTTCCTTATAGGGGACACAATGCGATAAGCAGATAAACAAAACCAAAGGAAAGAAGAAAACAGGGAGGCATAAAAAGGAAGCCAGAGAAGGAAAGAAAGCGAAAAATAAGAAAAGTGAGTGAGAGAGAGAGAGGAGAAACGAAGGAATAAATACTCAAGAAAAAAGAAAATAATCCTGCTTTAAGTTATTAAAATTCTGAACCACTCACAAAACAATTGTTTTATTAGAAAAAGAAGAAACATATTAGAGAGACATCTTGAAAAACGTTATCTCTTTTACAAACTTGAAATTAAACTAATTCCATCTGAGTACTCTATACCAGTGGTATTCAACCTGGGGTACGCGTATCCCCGGGGGTACGCGAATACATCTTAGAAGGTAAGTGAAATTTAAAAAAAAATATATTATTTTATGATAAACACTGAATAATCAGTAATGTAATTTATTTAATTTATTTTAGATGTAGATTATATACTATGTATAACTTGAATTATAAATCAACAACTTTGGGGGTACAAAGTTGAAGAGAAATTATATCTGGGGGTACGCGAACAAAATAGGTTGAATACCACTGCTCTAGACTGTCTCCCGCCCCTTGCTAACATCTGCCCTCTGAGGACACCCGGCACGCCGACAAACACTAAAGCAACCCCCAAGAAAGACAGAGAAGTAGAGGCTAACGGCCGTCAGTGGTTAAGAAAAAGAGTTGTCTCCAAAGGGCACAAGTGCATCCTCATTACGCAAAACATAATTTGCTGTTTGCTTGCGTTGACACGTGTTTGGGTTCACTCGAGATGGGACGCCTCAACCAGTTCAGGCTAGTCCTGAACGACAGCGGTTCGATTCCTGGCATGGCTACGTCGCTTCGCTCTGCTGCTCACGCAACTTCCTATAGAAATGGTACAGGAATCTTCCTTCGGGAGTAAAGCGACCGGAATGTGAAGCTAAAACCACTCACCTCCATCCACTCCCCACACGCTTTCATGCCATAGCGTTTTGTTAGCACCGGGGACAAATGTACTATCGCCTTTACTTCGGTTGCATCTATTATTTTTTTTATTATTATTATTATTAGTGTTCTGTCTGACGACAGGTCCATATGAACAGGATCCTTCCATCCTTTTCTCGGACTGGGACCTGTTCATATACGTTCTTGGCAGATGATCCAGAAGTGGTTTGCCATTGCCTTCTTCTGTGTGTGAATGGAGTAATTGTTGAGATGCCACGGAGGAAAACTCCGTGTTGCCTAGACCACGGCCTTGCCCAACACAAGTTATAAATTCGGGCACCGCCGGGAATCGAACCCGAGACCCCAGGATTACAAGGCCAGCGTTCTGACCGCTAGACCACCGTGGCGCGGTTGCATCTACAGAGTCCTAAATGTTCTTAGCAATGGCGCTAGTTCGCCGGTACCATAAGGCAGCTTTTAGAAGTATTTGTAAAAAGGAAACTGTTGAACAACGTAGTACGTAGCACAGCTATTTTCACTGCTGTTCTCAGATGAAAGGAATAAAGATAAAAGAAAATCATTCCCTGTTTCATTTTCACTAGTATCGGACAGTTAAGGCCCTGCTTTAATACAAAAGACTCACCTCTCTGTCTAAAGGGCTGATGACTCGAACTTCACCCGTGTCCTTATCCACACCGAGTCGGTCCGTACCCACAATGCCGTAGTGTACTGGAGATCCTTCCGGGTCAGTTGCGTGCACTGTGAACAAGACCTTCCCCACTGGAGTGCTCTCACTGATGGCCAAATTGTTGATGTCATCCAGTAGCTGTGGCGGACGGTTGGCATTCACTCCTGAAACGTAAACAAAAGCCGAGTTTCAACGTATAAACAATGTCTGTGGAGTGGACAAACACTGACAAAGCACAGGGTCTGACAATTTCAAAGCCTAGTTCACAATGAGATGACAGCAAAACGCCCAAAAAAATTATCAACGCCAATTATCACAATCACTAATAACTGTTCTTGTGTCACTAATGCACTTAAACAGCACCTATGTACGATTTGATTTCCTGAATGTCTACTGTTTATTCTATACGGGAAAACCATGACGTCACTCGGATGCTGACCCATAGGGAAACCACCATTTTGTTTCTATATGAAATATGAGTACGTTCTTGCCACAAACACATAATAAAATTTCTGTTAACAGTACTTGAAGGTATAAGACTTCATTAAAGTCTGCGTTACACGATGTCACCAGACTGCATACTTCATTATTACACCAAAACCGTTCAACGTTACAACCCGAACACACGAACCGAGGCGAGTGAAGACAGCTCAGAACACGCAGCGCAGTAAAGCAAGCAATGAAGTGTTGTCGACGATCGGCGGGGGGGGGGGGGGGGGCGGCGGCGGCAAATTCCCTCCCTGGACTTGAATCATGCAATTTCATGATGACTGCCGTAAACTTTAGTTTTGGCCTCGAAATGCGTCTTCTCTGACACGAACAGGCAAGCTTATTGCAGAATACAGGGGTAGGTCACTGCGTGTTTGGTCTTTTGTTTTCTTAAGAATGATTGTCACATATTTCTTTGTCAGCTATTAAGGGCGATAGCTTAATGAACAAGCTTAAGTCATCCAAGACAGATGCAGATCAGTATTAAGTAGTAGGATGCACAGCGGACTCACATTAATGCGACTTAATTAAAAACAGAGAAAAATGAATGTAAATTTCAAAGTCTTACGTTAAGCTAAAAGAAAGGAATTTAATACTACTTTTTGTTCTCCCCCCCCCCCCCCCCCAAACGAGACTGTAAGAGTCGTATTCTTCGTTGGGTACAAACAGAGTAAAAGAAAGTACACTAACGATTCTTACTGCAAAACCAGAAGAAAGGAGAAAATCAACAGAAGAAAAATGAGTTATAAAAAGTACTGAAGCAGAAAACAGAGGATAATCGAAAGGGGGAAAGAATAAAGATGGAAGAAGAACAATCGGAAAGAATCAGTTCAAATCAACGAACACGCAGAAATAAATTGAGGTTCATTAAAGTCATATTTTAAATATACTCTCAGTCCACGAAACATCATCCCGTCATTCCACCTAGCTATGTTATACGTGAAATCAGATGGCATTTATAGTAACTGCCGAAGTTTGCCTCAAGAGACTTGGCAATATCGGATGATTCATGACAACGCATATTTTGTGGAATCTTTAAAGCAGTATTCCAAATTTGACCTAGAGCAGTGGTTTCAACCTGGGGTACGCGTACCCCCGGGGATACGCGAAGACATCTTAGGGGGTACGTAAGATTTAAAAAAATATATATTATTTTATGATAAACACTGAATACTCAGTAATGTAATTTATTTTAGATGTAGATTATATACTATGTATAACTTGAATTATACACCAACAACTTTGGGGGTACAAAGTTGAAGAGAAATTATATCTGGGGGTACGCGAACAAAAAAGGTTGAATACCACTGACCTAGAGGACCCACGTAAACCGCGAAAATAAATATCAGCCAATGACACATGGTAGAAAAGTCGCCATGCCTACATATAATTCCAGCAATAATCTTGGGAGATAGAACATGAAAATTACCTCAGTCGAGACTCAAATGAAGTACAATCCGTTCTGATACAGACGTATGAGCTACTCTGATCATATGAGTTATGTTACGGACAGAAAGGGCAAATTACGTTAGAAGTGAAGCTGAAACCTAGACAGTGTGTGTATGTATATCGTTATGTTGTATATCGTAGTAAATAAAATAAACACTGCACTCTCAACAGCTTCCAAGAAACAAACTTCAACATAATTGTAAAATTAACTACATACTAAAGCACTTGTAAGGATGTCTACAAGCTGCCATTATATTAACCATAAAACACTATGTAATTAGTATTCCTTAAATCAAAAGCAGCTACATGTAATTAAACTAACGCTGTGGTAACCTATATTATGAGGGTCTGGATGACTGCAGTCGACTTTCTGCCACAGGCCATGGATAAGTAAGTTGTGGGCTTTCAGGACGACTACATCTGTCCACGTATCATATGCCAGTGGCATCATTAAATTCTTCATCTTCTTTAACGAAGCTTTCTCTCTTTATGGGTTCCTGTCCGTTTCCTACTTCTTCCTCAGACAGGCCTAGCTTCCTCGTTAATTACGTTACAGCCTCACCCCAGCACCCTAGTGGACCCCCAGCCCAACGCCTGACTTGTAGTCTGGGTTCGTCCATTAGACGAAAATGGTTATATCACATCATGCAATTCATGTTCTGATATGAAAGGATATGCCACGAAACATAATTTATACTATTTATCACCGTGCCTCTACACGGTAAAAAAGTCTTGTACATATTAACTAGATCGCTTTATGCATTAAATCTATATGGTCGAATAGTGACATAACAACAGGAGACAGACAGCTTTATGCAATATTATTATCTTAGTACGGCCTTTTAGGAACCACCAGGAAGATATGGAGACAGAAAGATTCTATAAAGTAGTGGAAAGTATTGATTATCATCAAAACCAAAGAAAAAAGTTGTAGGAAGAAAGCAATGAAATAGATTTGTTATTTATTTAGTGTTCTGTTTGACGACAGGTCCATATGAACAGGATCCTTCCATCCTTTTCTCGGACTGGGACCTGTTCATAAACGTTCTTGGCAGATGATCCAGAAGTGGTTTGCCATTGCCTTCTTCTGTGTGTGAATGGAGTAATTGTTGGCATGCCACGGAGAAACCGGGGAAGCCCCCGGAGGAAAACTCCGTGTTGCCTATACCACGGCCTTGCCCAACACAAGTTACAAATTCGGGCACCGCCGGGAATCGATCCCGAGACCATTAACAAATGCAATACAAGTCGTCGCAGAAAGGAACTGGAAGACGCATTCATTGACGACAGATGATGAAACTAGATTTGTGAGTCTAAAATCCTACTTCAAAAACAATAAGAATGACACAAGGATACAAAGTAGGATGATAAGCTTAATAAAAACAAATACATATTACCGAAAGTTACAAAACTGCCATCTACTGACAGAGACTGCATATATAATACAGCGCAAGTACAAGACAGACAAAGTATGTTCTCGAAACTACACACCAATAAAACGCGATCTACGGTACGTGTGTTTCACGGGTGTTAGGAAATTTCTGTTAACTTTGTTTTAAACTTTCTGTCCATAATAATGGAGGCACGATGTATAATCACTACAATGCAGATTACAAGTATGTATTGTATTTACAGTCTGCTTCCTTTCAGGGAACCAGACCAAAACACCTATTCCATTTAAATGGCTCTAAACAATGCGAGACTGTTGGAAATTATATTTCACAAACTGAAAATCCTCAGGCAACCGTACGCCGGGGTATTAACGGCTCATGACAATTGAAAATACCTTCTTTTTTTCGAAAAGTTTGCTACATTCGGTATCTTTCAGGGGTAGATTTATTGCGAAAATAATAGGCCTGAACAGAACTTCCTTGCACTTTATTTCTGCTTTTAAACACACATTTTT
Organism: Zootermopsis nevadensis; assembly: GCF_977971745.1. NCBI lineage: Eukaryota > Metazoa > Arthropoda > Insecta > Blattodea > Termopsidae > Zootermopsis > Zootermopsis nevadensis. The sequence continues at coordinate 6,377,713 of NW_028259144.1, read as the reverse complement.
CCGAAGTCTGTATCACATTTTGTTCGAGAACAGAGTAGTTTAAAAATCCCTATGAACCTGTAAGACTACATATTTCTCGTGGAAAACTTATGGTCGTGGGACTGAGAGATGGTTTCTGTAATTTGAATGCCCACAATACATCACACTTATAGTAACTATGCATTAAAGTAATTATGTGATATCGCAACGCAGATAAAGCTTCATTGTAACTGGCAAAATCTATAGTGTTGGCAGAGCAACTCCGGCAATTACCATTAAAAGCCTTCCAGTCATAGCCATGAGAAACTCGTCTGAGGGTCCATAGATCAGATCACAAACTAAACAGATCTATTCAGTGAATTGTTTAATGGAGCAACCAACCCAAGGGGAAACAGATCATGATATAGTGGACCAACGAAGCCTGAATTAAAGAAAATATAAGTGTGATGATATTTGAAATGTTCAAGGCGGTGAGGATGATTTTCTGGCTTTTGGCGCCGTGTACTCTCATAGATAAAAGATCCTACTTGCCTACAGCCTTGAAAACGGTGACGGTATATTTATCCGAAACGTCGGAATCTACCTACAGGTCTACAAGGCGCCAACAACATCAACATATACGTAGTTAGTTTTAAGAAATTATAATAATAGTGACGGTGTTCAAGGAATTTCTACAAAACAGCAAGAGAGATTTATAATAATCTTATATCCTTCTATTTCGTATAGCTTCATACAATATTATCTTAATTCAAATTAAATAATCTAAATTTGAATTATAACTGCATGACATCTGAGGTTCTCAAGGCGATAAAATGTCGATATTAATATTTTGTGTTGTAGTGCTGTGTAAACTTATACGTAGATACCAACGTTTCGGAACATAATGCCTCTATCCTCAACCCTGAAACGTATAAAGTAAATGTGTCCCACTACAAGACATGGAGACGTTTTGGGGGCAGTAGACAGGGGTGAGTGGTCAGCGTCACGCCCCGGCCACGCGTTACCCAATGGGAAAAGACCCCCGGTACCCATTAGATAGAAGGCTGCGTGGGCCCCAGAACCGATCTGGACGCAGAAACCAGAAGAAAAATCGGTTGGCCCTGTTGGGGATCGAACCCAGTCGCTCAGAACGTAGTCAGACACTACAGTGAATTACCATCCCACACTCCCCTAAAATTTATATTTACTTTAAAATATAAATTTGTATGTTTTGTATTTATTATTTATAATTACACTTTCTGTAGTACGTATGATACATTGAAAAGACTGTAACAACATCGCTGTGGTGGGACAGAATAAATATCTTTTGGAGAACCATATTTTATCCACTCTTGAAATATACGAATCAGCAACAAAAGCTTTGTATTGCATTCGTGTCGTTTGCTTGTGGTCAGAATTACAGGAGAGCACTAGCTTCTGTTACAAGAAATCACCCAAAATGCGACCGCGTGAACAGACATTTTATCAGGAAATTTTATCTTATCTTCGCGGAACGATTCCATTCAATCGAATGAAACGGAGAAAGTACGTGACCAACTCAGGTCTACGAAGCAATCACGACGAAATAAATTATATTACAAATTCGACGACGTAATCAATGGATCACATAGAAAAGACCTAAAAGCCGAAATCATGCAGGCAAAGTTTCAAATGAGCATTGTTACGTTATTGTTCGGGCTGAATCCAACATGATTGTATTAACGTTGTTCTGAGTTCTGATGTCGTGTAGACTTGCAAATAGATACCAATGTTTCGGAGTAACATAATGCTTCCATCTTCAGCCCTCAAGTCCACACGGCGTCACAACGCAGAACAATAACACAGACATCTTCACAGCAGAGAGAGGACCTCAAATCTCACATGATTATACTCCATACCTAAATCATCTGTAGATTTAAAGCTTTCTTTACCTTCGGAGGGCAAAATACATTAAAAATGATATGGAAACAAGAAACATGGCGTCGGGGCAGTGTTGCCATCTTTTCATATCGAGTTTTACAAAAGAAATCGGTCATTTGTTGAGAAGATATTGCCTTTTTTTTCCCGCCCTTTACTTAAGTCAGTCTAGCACCCCCCTCTTGCTAACAGATGCAATTTTCTTGAGTCGCGACGTACATAAATCCCAACTATCCCGCCTCGAAACTGGCTAAGATACTTTTAGACTTGTTAATGCAATTCTGTTAAAAGCCTCCCTTCCTTATTAGTGCCCTGTTTCTCTTTTTATACATAGCAGAAGAACTAAAGAACTTGATGAAAATGAAAGGCGAACAGCCATATGACTTATATTACTTGGGGGAACAGATTTACAAAACCAGATTTTGTAAAGTTTCTGAGCCACGATTAACTACTTTTTAATTAATGAATGAGGATGGCGATGCGTTAATTAGCTCCAACTGTCATGGCGCTACAAAACGAATCCTTAATATTTAAACACCGCAACTTCATCGTCTCAGTGTTGAGAATTAAACATCCCAAACTCGGATGTTCAGAAGCAGTTAATGATACGATCAAATTCACAGACTCTGTATTATTCCTAACTTCATGTATTCGCTTCTCATTTATAAACCAGACTGATGAAGACGAGATTAACGCAAGTCAGGCAGATACGCACAATTAAAATGAAAACAGCTGCATTAAACATCACAGCATCTTGGACCGCCCATAACCTCCAATTCACACTTAACTTAAGAAATTATAACCTGACCTACTTTCAGACATTTGTCATGGTTCCTTGGGCAATATGATTGTCATATTGCGAGTTAACCCAGTGCAGTCCCCTAGAACACTAACGGGGTAGACACTTCGTATCTGGCACATACGTAAGTGTCCCGTATTAAACAGGCCTACGATAGGTCTCGACGTAATAGTTATTCAACAATGATAGTGATATACTTTCAATTTACTTTAATTAAACTTTATCCTCTATTACCCGCAGGTGTCGAGGTTTTTATTTATTCATTTGAACTATTTGGACATTGGTAGGACTCCTTTGGATGAGTGATCAGCCCATTTCAAGGCCTCTACCTGTACAAACACAGAAAGACGCGGACAAACATCCAAGCCTTGAGTGGGACTCGAACCCACGGTACCAGCGGTCAGTTGTAACAGCATGTTACAATTAAGCATAATAAATCCCGTAGGCGTAAATGAACTAACTAACAGTTGAAAAACACAAAGCTAGAGAACATAGAGACGTGCTCAATAGTCGAAAAAGGTCTATCAAAATTTTAGGTGCGTTTTAAACTAAACGTTGCACAAATTCGACTATTAGCTTCGCTGCCTATAACTCGAAAAAAATATCTGAATATATTTGTATAACATATGGAGCTAGGGAGTTTCAACAAAATTTGCTGACATATACCAATTTTAGTTGAGATCGGTCAAAAATAAAACACGCGCAACAGAATAATACCTTAAATTAGGTTAAGAGTGATTCCTATTACATTATTTCCAATCCATTACTGATTAACCATGAGCCGGGATAGCTCAGTCAGTATAGTGACTAGCTAGGCGCTGGACGACCAGGGTTCGATCCCCGACTGGGACAGAGGATTTTTCCTCTAGCCTCTGTGTCCAGACCGGCTCTGGGGCCCACCCAGCCTCCTCTACAATGGGTACCGGGGTCCTCTCCCGGGGGTAAAGCCGGCTGGGGCGTGATGCTGACCACTCACCCCCATCTAGTGCCGAGGTCAAGGAAGAGAGGAGCTATACCTCCACTCCCCCCAAACGCCTACATGGCGTATAGTTTGACAGCTTTACTTTTTTTACTGATTAACCCTGCAATCAATCGGAACAATATAGTACAAGCTACTGACATCGTCGTTGAATAAACAATAAATTTATAAATTAACACGTGTCACTGTTTTATGGGGCATCGTGTGAATGTCGGAACGAAGAGTCCCGCTATGGAAATGCGAAACTTTGTGGCCGAGCGCATCGTTAAATAGCTGCTTCGACTGGGCACACACAGTTCAAATATCTGCGGTTATGCATGTTTCCCGGTTATGGAGTGAGAATATAAATGCTTTATCACTAAAAATACAATCTGACCCCTTGCGATATTAACTACAATGAATGGACACTGCGGTTAGAACTCTGCATGCCGCTAAACCCCGTTAGACAGAATAATAATCTGGCAGTGCACAAATTTACGAAGAGGAAACGTATTACATCTCACTCGAATATGATATTAGACATTACAAAAAGTGTCTTAATGTTTTTTTTACAGAGACGAATCGGGGAAAATAAATAGTGAAATTTTAAACAAGAATGTATTCACTGTTTTAGGTATATCAACCCCATAATATTAAATGGCTTTATTTTCTGTAAGAACAATTAGCAACTCATACTGAAGAATACTGAAAACTTTTGTAATTTCTGTGTAAGCATTATATGAAATAATACTACTACTATTATTAATAATAATAATATAACCATTTATTTATTAATCTGTACTTTAAGTGAAAAAACAACTGATATTAACGTTGGCTAAACTATCGTTGCCGGCAAAAGGCTGAGTTCGTTGCTATGACAACTGTCGAGTGTCTGCAGTATGAAGTTACTAAGTATTATCTGCACAGAGGAAATCATTCGCAAAATAGTTCTGTAACTGAAACCATGACTCTCTGCCTCTAGCACGGATAACGATTTCCAGTTAGTTTTGAGGCTTTTGTAGTTATGAAACTGAGACTCAGAGGGCACTTCAGTCGCTTTGTTTAACTTTGCGGTAAACACGTGTAACAGACAGAAAAACTGAGGGGTAATGTTTCCGGGAGAATGCGAATAAATGACCTCAGTTTCTCAACTCGGATTCCAATTTCAGCACGTGCGCAACCCTGCTGAAAGCGTATTAAAACAGTTCCGTCGGTCTGTCCGTAGCATAAACAACTCAAGAATGGATTAACCTATTTTGACTAAATTTAGTGTTGGAGAATTTTATGCGAAAAAATCATACAGCCTTTTCAAGTTTCACTTAAATCAGACTGTTTTAAAGGCCACTTTACACAACAGCGCAAGATTTTCTTCTTGTTATGATATCACAATAACTAATTCTACACAAAAATAAATAACTCGATTGTTTCATCAGAAGATAACTACAAACTGGTTTCTTTTATTCTGCTAATTTACTGGTCTATTACAACACGAATTTGAAATAGTAATTAGACATGTTATTGTCAGGGTGATTAAGTCGAGAAGAATGAGATGGGCGGGGCATGTAGCGCGCATGGATGGGACAAGAGATGTGCACTGGGTATTGGTTGGGAAGCCTGAGGGGAAGAGACCGCTGGGGAGACCTAGACGTAGATGGTAGGATAATGTCAGGTGGGATATATGGGAGATAGGAGTTGAAGGAAACTGGATTTTGTTGGCCCAAGACATGGTCCGGTGGAGGGCTTTGGTTAATTCGGTGATGAACCTTCGGGTTCGGTAAGCCATCTAGTTAGTTAGTTATAAGGTCTATGTAATTAGTTTTGTCTTATTGTGTCTAAAAAGAGTGAAGCCTTAGTATAGACCACGCATTCGCGAACCCCTGGCATTTACAAACACATATCTAGGAATATTTCGTGATCAGAGGCTAGTACCAACACAGATTCCAATTTACTAGGTAATACTATCGACTAATGAACATGAAACTCGACGAGTTTTGTCATGTACATAGAATATAGAAACTGTAATTCTATGAATCAATTACTGTTGTTGTTAGATACAGCTCAATGGCTCTACACACAAATTCCGATCTTGACCTGAACTCTAACTTTCATGACAGAAGTTGGGGCAGTATTATGATATTCAGTGTACTCAGTTGATTTGTGCATACACAAATGGCGTCTCATACCGTAAACCACGGATGATTACGTCAGGATAATCAGCTACATCTTGTACAGGGTGATTCAAAACTCTAGTATACAATAATTCAGGGGGTTGAGGGGGAAATCCGACAACTGACGCAGTGATCGCACAGAGTGAAAAGACGGCACAGTGGCTAAACATCTTCACTATACTTTTCAATGGAGTGATATTTAGGTTTTGAGCAAACTTTACGTTTAAACCTTTCTAATAATATTAAAGAAGCCCAAGTGCATCGACTTATGTGCTGGAGTGTACTTACTTTTAGTGAAAACACGTATCCTACATGTAAGTAGTTGAGAACTAGGTATTTCTTTCGATTATCGATGAACAAATTGAGTCACAACAGGTGTTTGCGTTGTCTTTCTCTCCTTTCACAGCATTCCATCATTCGGCTGTCGATTTCCTCCAATTTTCTATTAACGAAATGGATTACTTTGCTAAGGCAATCCATCAATTTCTAACTGGCTACAGCAACCATTTTCGCTACACCAAGCACTGCTCTGAAACAACAATAATGGACCAAACAGCTGCTAAAGTAGATTACTAATCGGATTGCTACCAAATGGACTATCTCTAAGCCACACTGCTCACATTAAACCCCCACAACGGGGACACTTCTGCCCGTTTTAATAGTCATCAGTGTTCCAACGCAGCTGTACTGTACCTCTGAGTATTTATGACACGCAGATTTGTAACACGTCGAAATCAATTCTAAACCTAACAGGAGCATGAAAATACACGTGTTTAAAAGGTGCGTTTGATCTACGCGTGCCGGTTTTCTTCTGTCTACGTAGATTTTTGATTATGGATGATTTATATCTTCGAAATGGCAGGGTGGCTGACAAAGGATGGACGACATAGTTGATGACCCATGCGTAAGGATTAGTAGGTGCCGTTATTACATTAGCAGTACTCACGAAATTATTACAAGTATTGTGTAAGACACGTCATGTGTCAAGTTGATTCGTACTACTTGACATTTCTAGAAAAAAAATCAGTACCGAACTCCTTTTTAATATGAACGAAACGCTAAAAATAGACGCCGCCACGCCTCGGAACCAACACAAATACGAATGAATTTATTTATTTTATGGTTTATCTAACGACGCCATCAGTAACTCAGACAGCGTCGGATAATATCATGATTAATGAATAATAAACTGGAAATGATGCGGAAAAGGCGCTAGCATAATTTATAGCACTATACCCAGTATTTGCCTAGAGATAACGAAGAAAATCATGAACAACCTCAGTTAAGATAGCCTATCCCCGTGTCTGAGAGTAACCTTATCGCTGGGAATAAATGTTTCTATAACGAGCATCAGGCCTGTCTCCATTAAAGGCTTTTTTCGTCATATACCAACTGAACCGAATGGGAAGATGTAAATCAATGCTGTCCATTTGTATCTCGTGTTCCCAATCAGACGGAATAATATGTGGTAGCAACAGGACAGACCTGTTGCTGGAGAAACCATCCAGCGCGAAATGCAGAGTCCTTTATTGGTTTTTGATTATTAAAAAAACGCTTTCGATACTAAAAATACGTAGCGTGTTATTGGGAAAATCAATTCCAAAGATTCATCCAGCAAAATGAATGCAATTTCACTTTGTTTCTGCCTGTAATAATTTCATGCATATTGCAAATGACTTTTTAAATTTGTTACAAATAAGCTACAGGTGGTTAAGGATTCATCAACTCACGACATTACCACCCATTTGTAAAGTGAGAGGAATTTCAACATTCGTGTATTAAACTTCTATCAAAACAAACCGCAATTGTGGGGTGTTTCTGTAAGAGAATTGAAGTCGGTACCTTAGGTGGCAAAGTGCATGACGACTGAAGGATGTTTCCAAAGTCGAATAGACGCATGAGGACAAGCTTAACGGAGCGAAAGAATATTTAACTCGGCAATAATATGGAAGCCGTGACTCTAAATTTAAAACCACCAAGAAGAGTGTCGTTTGTAAGCTGTTTCTCACTAAGACACTCGACAAAAATCTTCAGAAGGAATGCAGCGATGCTGAGGAGATTTCTCTCGAGGTTGTCCCTGCAAATTACTACAAGTTAATAGAAACTTCCAGCTAATTTAATGAGTGACAGATTGATTTACTGACAATCTAACAAACACATTAACTGGCAAAGTATGCAAGAAACAAAAGTATTAACTAGCTAACCAAGTACAGGTAAATCGCTATAAGTTCGGATATGACCTTGAACTTCGCGCATGCAGCCGTAGCGTTAGATGTATGAGCACAACGCGATTTCAACTTCTGCGAACACAAGTTAATTTGTTTCCTGACGGCGACACATCTATTAACAAAAAAATTATACTGCAGAAGCCGCTTACTAAGTGGATAGATAACTGAATAGTCTATTGACCGACTAAATAACTAATGAAACTTGCTTACAAATTCACTAATTGACTGGCTGACTGATAGATTAAGTAGTGTACTCGTTGGTTAACGGGTATTTGTTTAAATTATTGGGCTCAAAAACTATTGTTCGCGTTATTTATGTAAGTTTCTTAAAGAATGAAACCAGAAGGTGAACAGGTTAACAAACGTTGCTCTGCTGATGCTCTACTCAGTGTTGCAGACAAAATTATATTTCTCGTTGAACGCAATGTATGGAAATTTTTCATTTCAAAAATTATTTTCGATAAATATGGTAATAGGGATCCATACTTAGAGTTGTAATATGAATTTAATGCCCAAACTCCGTGCCTTATTGTGAATTACTTTCGATTTTGTCAATATTCTTGATAGAAAAATTTTAGTTCATACATAAAAATTATACGTTTAAGGGGGGGGAGTCAACATTCGATACAGAAGCACAAAACATTGACATAGAGAGTCAAAATGTTTGCAAGCATCACAGCATTTAAATTCTTAGTGTGAATCACGCAAACAGGAAATTAAGCGAAATAAAGTAAAGCCCTGAAAGGGGACGGAAGTAAGAGTTTTGCCCGAAACCCACCCTCTTATTTCGCCTTCAATTCTTATCTTTCATGTTATGCCGTTCCACGCTCATTCTTTCAACGACAGAAACTTTATAGAATACACAGCAGAGACGAGAGACTGGAACAAGTTATATTCTTTATTATGTTAAAGGAACGGAGGCCTAGAAGTTTAGTTTTAACTTCTTTGATACAAAATATTCTTACATCTTTGATAAAGAATTACACAACTTCACGAGCTGTTCTCCTTTATTTCTTTTAGTACGCTTTGTATTAAATTTCAGTAGAAAGTGAGTTGGAAAAACAATTGTTTCTTACACAGTAAGGGCAGACATGTAAATAGAAATGCCTGTAACGAGTTGTTCAGAACATCCAGAGAATAGAACAATCTCCGTATATAACAAATTCAAAAACGCAACAACTTCTCCGTATTTTGTAACTCGCTTTTGTCTATCGTGATATACTTTCATTATTACTAACTTCATGGAGTAGAGACCCACTCTGAAAAACAGCTATTCGCTCAACAAGCCTTGAAATTTCCTGTCTTTTGTGGAACAGGAAAGTGTTCATTATCGTGTCCACAAAAGCCAGTCACTAGCACCTTTTAATTTAGTCGTCATTCTCACGGTATGTTTATTTAAGATCCATTTTAATAATATTATATTTGTGTAATTCTTCCTAATGGCCTCTTCAGAAATCCGTCAGAAATTTTGTATGCACACCAGTATTCATCTCTATGCGTGCTACATGACCCAGCTACCGAATCCTAGTATTATCATCTTTTATTTATAATATTTTATGTAACAGACGTGTTTGGTCTTAGTGGTAGAGCATTTTCCAAATGTAATCAGTTCTTAATGTTTTTAAAAATATAATTTTAATATGTTACTGTCTTCCTCACGTATGTAAACTTTGTGAAATTTTCGAAAAATATATTAACTGTCTTTATATTGGGCTTTCAATGAATCATAAAATAAGACGACAATCACGAATTTACATGTTCGTTACTTTTTATAGCGCGCATTATAAACATTGCAATACAAAAAATTGAAAACACTAAGATAGCACAGAATATAATCATCAGGAGTACGGATCTGGTGACTGAAGAAGATATCTAAACCATCTGAACACGCAGCAGTAAGAAGGCTGTGTTTGTACATGCGGGGGCTCAGTCAGTCAGGTATAATTCATGGCTACAGCGCAGCGACACCATAACAATAAAGTTGGCATAACTAAATCAGAGAGTCTACTCGTATACGTTCAGTCCTGTGGCAAACGTGTACACTGTGCGTCACACACTAGCTTTATTGTTACTGCAACTTTTCTCTCGTCACCCCTAAAAAAAAAACTACGACGAGGTGTTATAGGTATTATTATTATTTATTGTAACAGTCTTCTGGTATGTTGCGCCATGTAGGCTGGCAGAAGTTTACGAATGTTTGAGAGGACCTTGCTGTCTCCATCATGAGTGTACACTCAATGTCTTGATGATGGAAGAAGCAAAGACCTCCGAAACGTAGGTTAATACTACAACCAAGAAGAAGCCATCTTCGTAATCACCGCCGTGAGAACCTCAAATCCAAAATTGTATTTTTACTGTCCGAAAAAACCCTGTTCATTCCCGTCAACTTTAACGGGTCATACTACGCTAGAGAATAACATAATTAACAATAACAATAATAATGATGATGATTATAATAAAAAGAAATATGGCGTCGTAAGACTTGAGGTTCTCACAGCGGTGAGTATGAAGATATCCGTCTTCTGGGTTGTTGCGCTGTGTAGTCTGGTCGATGTTAACCAACGTTCCAGAGGTCATACTGCCTCCATCATCAGGACGATGAGTATGAAGATTTCTGTCTGCTGGGTTGTTGCGCTGTGTAGTCTGGTTGATGTTAACCAACGTTTCAGAGGTCATACTGCCTCCATCATCAGGGCGATGAGTATGAAGATTTCCGTCTTCTGGTTTGTTGCGCTGTGTAGTCTGGTTGATGTTAACCAACGTTTCAGAGGTCATACTGCCTCTGTCATCAGAGTATGAAGATATCCGTCTTCTGGGTTGTTGCGCTGTGTAGTCTGGTCGATGTTAACCAACGTTCCAGAGGTCATACTGCCTCCATCATCAGGACGATGAGTATGAAGATTTCTGTCTGCTGGGTTGTTGCGCTGTGTAGTCTGGTTGATGTTAACCAACGTTTCAGAGGTCATACTGCCTCCATCATCAGGGCGATGAGTATGAAGATTTCCGTCTTCTGGTTTGTTGCGCTGTGTAGTCTGGTTGATGTTAACCAACGTTTCAGAGGTCATACTGCCTCTGTCATCAGAGTATGAAGATATCTGTCTTCTGGGTTGTTGCGCTGTGCAGTCTGGTAGATGTTAACCAACGTTTCAGAGGTCATACTGCCTCCGTCATCAGGGCGGTGAGTATGAAGATTTCTGTCTTCTGGGTTGTTGCGCTGTGTAGTCTGGTTGATGTTAACCAACGTTCCAGAGGTCATACTGCCTCCATCATCAGGACGATGAGTATGAAGATTTCTGTCTTCTGGGTCGTTGCGCTGTGTAGTCTGGTAGATGTTAACCAACGTTTCAGAGGTCATACTGCCTCCGTCATCAGGGCGGTGAGTATGAAGATTTCTGTCTTCTGGGTTGTTGCGCTGTGTAGTCTGGTCGATGTTAACCAACGTTTCAGAGGTCATACTGCCTCCGTCATCAGGGCGGTGAGTATGAAGATTTCTGTCTTCTGGGTTGTTGCGCTGTGTAGTCTGGTCGATGTTAACCAACGTTTCAGAGGTCATACTGCCTCCGTCATCAGGGCGGTGAGTATGAAGATTTCTGTCTTCTGGGTTGTTGCGCTGTGTAGTCTGGTCGATGTTAACCAACGTTTCAGAGGTCATACTGCCTCCGTCATCAGGGCGATGAGTATAAAGATTTCTGTCTTCTGGGTTGTTGCGCTGTGTAGTCTGGTCGATGTTAACCAACGTTTCAGAGGTCATACTGCCTCCGTCATCAGGGCGACGTTCTTGTTTCTTAATAACTGTACTCACATTTTCCATTGCGATGTTCGCCATCTGTTTCTCTCACGCTGTACAAAGTCGAGTTTCACCCTCCGCAGTGTGTTAATAACTTCCCCCAAGACCTTGTACACTTCTGCTCCTGACACGTAACAATAATATGCACGAGCAACCCCGGAGAAAAGTTCCCCATCAGAAATGTCACCTCATCCCTTCTTCTTTGTCCAATTTTATGCGCAATAATACTCCGTGAATTTTAGTTTACAACACTACAACCCGACAGATTACAGCATTTATCACCATGCGTTTTACACTGAATGTTATGGGTTCAGACTCCGAACAAGAACACGAATTACTTCACCTACTATGTTCGTTAATGTAGTTTGGTAGTCAAGAGTTCAAACTACGATTCCTGAATAACCGCTTCAGTTGAGTGGACGTTAAAACAGACAACCAACTATCGAAAATTCACGGTGAAGCTAACAGTCGCTCAACCAGCCCAAAATTCTCCACCTTTTATGAAACCCGAATGTTCATTTCTGTGATCACAAGAGCCTGCCAATTATTTCTATCCTGAGCCAGATAAATCCACTCCTTGCCTTCAGACCATATTAATTTATGATCGATTTAATACTGTCCGTGCACCTATGTCCATGCCTCCCGAGTGGTGACGTAACCGTAGATAAATTTAAGTACAATAGCTAAGATAGTGTCTTAAGAAGGCCAAAACCGCTTCCTTCCTACTTAAATTTTCTTTTCGATCGTCCTGTTAATGCTATGAGACATGTCGCTGAGAAAGGTCCTTAGGTAAATTAAGGAATAAGATAAATCTAAAATGTCTACTTCTACCTAAAATCTAACTTAAAAAAGGAAAATTCCGTGTGATAGTATTCCATATAGTATTAATTGTTCACAGATCGGGAACATATGGAATTAAAAAGAAATGTTATATAGAGTCTGAAAAGTAATTTTCTTTCTTGAATCTCGTATTTTAAAGTGAAAGCAGAGACCATGTAAGTATAGTGATGCGAATAATGCCACTACCAGTGGTTCCAGCTGCTGGGCATTAAAATGCCCACTGAGAGGGCGAACTCTGCAAGAGAATTTGGGCACAGAAATACAGTGAGTCGGACGGGTCGGGGAAGGGGGTGTCTGGCTATATTCCCAAATCAGTGAGTATGACCACACGCCATTACAAAGGCACAAAAAACTACGCACATGGAGCGAATTAGTTCCGAGGTGACGCGTCCGACTGGCAGATGCCCAGATGCATGACTCAGTTATCTTCCATTTGTCGAAATTTTCATGGAATTTTTTTTAAATTATCAGCGAAGAAAAGATAAGAGAAAGTGTTCAGATCGATTATATAAATTTAACCTTTTTTTGTTTGATTTGGTTTGCCTCTCATAGGCGCTTTACTTTTGGAAAAACAGTAATGAATGAAATGAGTTGAATTGAACAGTACTGAATTATTATTATCATTATTATAATTTTATTTTTTTGTAATTAAAGTTTCATTTTGTATGTATTGTTTATATTTAACTGTTTTAATTTAATTATTATATACTTAGGCATATTATTCAGCTCATTTGCTTGTTGATTATTAGCAATAAATGAGTTGGATTATTTGTACATTTATATAATTAGTTTATTTGTTTGTTTGTTTTTTGTATTTTAATGTTTCACTTTTAGGCATATTATTTAGCTCATTTACTGTTAATTATTTTGTAACAAATTAATGAATTGATATATTATCATTATTATTTTGTACATTTATACATTTAATTTATTGTTTTTGTTTTTGTATTGTTATTTTTAGTACTTGGCTGTTATTGGCCTCTTTTGGCTGTTGCCAAGCACTCTAATAAATGAATTGAATTGAATTGAATTGAATTGAATTATTGACTTTATACTTTCTGAATAACTGAGTGGACAATTATATATTGTGAGACAGCCTATCACTGAAGCAGTTTCGAAACCGCTGTTGCAGGGCATCCAAAATGACACCGTTCACCTACAAAAGAGTCTGGATACCCCTGGAGGTAGAGGCACATATGTGAAGTTCTCACAGCGACGGGAAGGGTCCAACTGCAGAGAGCTGCTGACAGCACTTCCATAGAGCCATCAGGTCTTCTTACTGTAAGCTGATGTGAGACTTCCACGTCTTAGCGGGCCTTTGCTTTCTTCTCTTCTCCGAAGGTGTTATTCATACCATCATGAGCCCCGCGTCTAAAAACTTGGATCCTCTGTTCGTCACAGAAAGTTCCGTTAGCGTTTTGGCCAAAGTTAGAATTTGACCCTAGTGCATTATTTTGTATCTCGTACCTCAGGGTCAGAAGAACTGAGACCAACATTCTTTAGAAATCAGTTAATCTACCTCTAACATCATGATAACTACTCGTCTGCCTGAGCACTATAGATATGGTATTCAACCCCAGAACTTCTCGCCTGCATGATCTAAGAGTTCCAATAACATCAAAATCCACATGCACAAGTCTTATAAATTATAATCTTTAAACGAAAAGCAATCAATCTTGTCATGTTACTACTTTACATGTCAGACTCCGACGATCTTAGTAAACGTTTTAGAACATAATATTTAATACTTATTTTAGGTACATTGCATAAAATACTTCCAAATAACCCGCTAATTCCGTCACGTCCGTCCGGCTATCTGCAATAAACATCAGATAAACTGTTTGATTGATTTTGATCAGTACAGAAAGTAAAATTAGTAATAACAAAATTTTTGCGCGTGCCGTCCTATGATACACGTGTCACAGGTTGCTGATCCCTTCCTTAGTCGACTAAATTCCGCCTTGAGTCTCTTGAAAATCATATCTTATTTAGAAAGTTACTACAGAAACAAAAACACACTTGAGACATCAGACTACGCATTCATTTCGCAAGACTATTCTCTTTTGAAAACAAGAACTGTAAAGAACAGATTTATATGAATACACCAATATAATTCTATTTTGTCTTAACATAACTTTCAGTGAAAGTTAAGATTTTATGATAACGGAAAGGAATACCACGTAAAACAGACAGTAGCAAAAGAGATTCACGTGATATTCACGGTCAATTTGACCACTTGATTTCATAGCAAAATGCACTAGATATAAGCACGGATGAATTTCTTCTCGCATCTCAAACGAACATACGAAGACAGTAACTATTCAGAACACTTGCTAGCGAGTTCTCTTCGTGTATTATAATACGACGTAATTCATGGTCTGACTGAACCTGACAGCAAATGCAGTATCTGTACAATATACCTCACATGTCTATTATAGATGGTGGTTCTGTGTAGCCTAGTATTTTCTATATTCTGGTAAAAGGGAACTGCCATTTCAAGTAGAAAATTACAGACCGGAAAAGTTATTCAAACACGGAGAGTAATAGCTAAAAGCCTCATTACCACTGTTGAACAAGCTTCCTCTAGTACGAGTGTCTGCCGACGGCTCTCAAATAGTTGCAAAATGTAGCAGCCATCAGATACGGTCTTCTGGATCTCATTCTGCCACTATTCTATTTGTAAAAGAGGGATGACGGGGGATTTCCGCTCTTGTGCACTGAATCGATCTCAGTGATGTCACCGCGCGCTTCGAGTTAAGTCGGGGGAGTCCTAGGGTATTTACATGTTCTGTACTCACAATATAAACTAACAACATGGTAAGGCAGTATCTACTTTTTTTTTCCCTTTGAAATGCTGGTAACTACTCAGTTGATCAAGGAGCTACAGGTTTTAACCAGGTTTTCGATTACGTTCGAACAAAAATGCAGAAAAATTCTCACCTTCAGAAGTCTGAACCAAACTTGTTGTCATCATCTTACGAAGGCGATGAATTATATTACTACTCTTCTGTGGGGATTATTTCTAGGAAAGATATCAAATTTCTGATGTGGCAAGGAAAATGATTGGATAACAGCTGCAGGAAATGCATTACTGAGGACGCTCCAAAGCGAGGAACTTCGAAATTCATCAAATTAATATGAAACCGTCAAATGGGTGGGTCGTGTAGCACGCATTTTGGATAAGAAAATTCGTACAAAATTCTGATTGGAAACCCTAAGGGGAATACACTGCCCGACATATATAGACATAGGATAATATTAAAACAAATCTTGAATAAAAAGTGTCAGAGGTTTTAAACTGGATTAAGTTTTTAAGGCTTTTACGAAGTTAAAAATTCGGATTCTGCTGTTCTGGATTATGACACCGTGCCGGAGGAAATTAAAAACTCATCTTCAGGGTAGCGATACTAGCAATATTATGCCTAAGTGGATCTGAGGGAGAATTTCATGAGGAAGTGAGCTACTTTCAGTGGATAAGGAAAGTGTAAAATGTCAGACTTTGGTATTAGCGGCTTTGAACCTTCGGGCTCCTTGTATATAAAGTTTGTTAATTAGAGGCAATTAGTTTTGCTTCATGGCGATCAAAGAAGACGAGTACCACGATCTTAAGCTTAGGTCAAGGGATTATTTACTTTCTGTTCACCAGAGGGAAGTGGCCAGTTCATGGCTATTTAAGTACACAAAACAAACTTTCCAGATGGTAAGTCATGGAGAGTCGCTGGAGCGGGAAATTCAGAGTTGATTGAAGTCTACTAAATCCGGTCTCTCTTAAAATTATTAAATATTCGAGGGGACATATCAAACAAGAAAATATTTCAGATCTTATACTATCCTCTAGCCGCTACGTGCACCAACAGAAAAGAAGCAAGGCAATGGATGACATATATAATATCAGTGATTTGTGGTCTTTACCCACATCGACGCTGCTGATGAAAAAAGCAGGTCTCCGGTACATTGATTTCTAACTCAACTTTAAAACCGCTGGTGACCCAGAGGTTTTTAAAATTGCAGGGGACGTATCCAAAAGAATAGTTTCAGAGATGTCGATCCAAGTACCTGTTAGATTCAAGATCTCCCGCGCACTAAGATAATTGATTAGGCCAACAACCTATTCTCTCATAAATGGAGTTCTATAGGATAACCTCCTACTTTATTTCTGCCTTCCTTTATTGTCTTTGAAACTGTAACATAAAGGGGATCCTGATACTGTGGACATTGTTCGCCGCGCTCTATCGGCAACTTCTGCGACACTTCTGTCGTGCGAGTTATCGGAATGGAAGGCGCTACACGACCGTGACACTGTTCCAGCATCTTTCGTACGACAGAAATAAGCCAGATGATTCAACATTAATTGCCTTTTCAGCATTTTAACATTCAATCCAAGACCATACACTACTTAGAAAAGCGAAAAATACATCGAGAATATAATTATCATCCATTTGTTGCACTTAAACTGATAAATGTATGAATGTATTAATTTCTTCAAAGAAATATTTGTTTTAAATGGACTATTACATGAAAATAAAAATTTCGGCACAATTTTAAGGAGCGAAATCGACGAAAGGATTAGGAACCCGAAAAATGTAAAATCCAAAAATGGGAGAGAACACGGAGACACGGGTTTCCTGTCCGCTCTGTAATATATTTCCACACAAGTTAGAAACAACGGTTTTCTCCAAATCAATCATTGTAGAGTAGGCGATGAGAGGTATCAAGTTTCCAAATACGTACCCGATTGACGGCAGAAAACTGCCTCAGGGGTAACGGTTCTCGTTTCTCGTTTAACAGAAGAAAAAGATGATATAACAGTTTAAATTGGGTACAGCAAGGAAATCCACAAAACTTACTTTACAGTAGAACAGATACTTATGTAACATAACGTGTTTCAGACATGGGCGAATTGAGAACCAAAATATTTAATTAACGAACTACACCATATTTTACGGAAAGAACTGTTTGTAATTCCAATTGATAACCCGGTAAATGAATTTGAATTAACGTGCCTTTTCATGCAAATCCATCAATTACTATTCATAAATTTATATAACAATAACCTAATCGCATTAATTTAATATGTGCATATAAACATAAAATTCAATGGACGCATGAATTGCTTGTGACGATAAAGCATTTAATTAGTTTCAGAAGCCATCAATATGACTGCCATATCAAACACGCACGTTTGAATGAATCCCGTAAATCCGTAGTACTTTTCAGATTTTTAAGAAAAACATAATGTAATTGGCCGTGATACTATTGTAATAAATACGATTTAATTTCCTAATTTTATTTTAATATTAATTAAATTTATGTTTCGCTCGCTCAGACCGTGGGATCCCAAAGCGTGTTCAATTCTGTACACCCAAACACTGGGATCACATGTTCAAATTTCGCTAAAAACATCTACGACACGTCCCGAAACTTAAGTCTAAACTTTCTATGTCTCTTTTACTCAGTTATATAAGAATATCCAATCTGGGGGCATGACATATCTACCAGTTTATTTTATGATGCTGGTTCCCCCCTCCCCCCGAACATTTTTTTAATCCCGCTATTGGTAAAAAATATTTAATTTCTTTACCAACTAATTTCCTTCCCTTTTTATGCCACAAGACCCATCTTTCACATTCAAATATAAAGTACTTTCCCGAAATTTTATAAAATCTAAGTTGTATTTTTGGACATATTCTTTCTAAAAGTCTTATTATAATTTAATTTGTTGTGGCTGTTCCTAATTTTATCTATTATCCTTCTCCAATTCTCTCACATTGGGTACTAAATTACCAAGAATGTCTGCGCCTGTTCAATACTGTACGCTGTACTGTACTCAATAACCAAATAACATTCGGGGCGACAGTGTTCGCTCCAATGTTAAACACATACACCGCTCACACAGTGCGCTGAGCGAGTCACACTAACCTCTTTCCCTGACAACATCTTTTCTTTGAGATTTAAACATAAATAAAGCAAACAATAACACGAATAGTAACATTTCTCAGTTACACTACCACACCTCGTCTTTCATCTCCAAAACTAACAAGTGATGCAGAATCGTAAAATAATGGAATAAGCGCTTAGGATAAGCTCACATCAGCTACCTTTAGTCCTCTCTGGATACTCTCATGTGTCACCAACATCCTGATAAACGAAACAAGGAAACAACATCAAGCGAGTCTGAATAGAAGATGGGGTCATTTAGTATCAGGGTCATCATCAGCGGGCATTGATCGTGTCGGTTCCAGTTCTGTACAAAAGGACGGAATCCATAGCACACGTTATGGAGTACATGGCAAGAGATAAAGCGTCTATATTTATGACAGTGTAAGTAAAATGCCTCATTTTGTTTAAGGTTCGTCGTTATGGATTCAAGCGATGGGACAAACCAGCTCATGGTATGTGCTTCTGCCAGAGAATCAAGAGACGCTGTTCGTTTTGAAATACGTACATAGACGAGAAGTCTGAACTACAGGAAATATACCTAAGCACTACAAAACTCAGGAATATGGTATACGGTAATACGAAACTGTGCAAACTTTAAATGTCTTTATATAAAGACGCGATATGTCAGTGTTAAGGGGGATCACTTATCATCACTGCATGACACGTATCGTCCATAGATCGCGGATTTAAGAGACAAGATACGAAGTCTTCAGCTGGGAATATGTTGAACAAGAAGTGAGAATTCCATTCCCCCCCTGCTCTTGGAATAAATCCCCTTCCCCCTCTGTTAAAACACTTTGTCTTCCGCTTTCCGTCATTTTTCAGTTACACTGTTGTAAAAATTAACACGCCGAAAATTCGTTTTCATATTGAGGAAACAATCCAACCTGTGAGTCAGTACATTCTGATAGCTCAGTTTATCTTAGCACTAGTGGCACATCCTTACTGAAGAAGGGTGGGAGGAGGATTCCCCAAACTATGAAAACGAAAGCAGTGCCTTACCCGTACCGCCGATTTCAGATTCTGTGGTCCCACAGTAGTTTTCAATTCTCAATGCGGTGCGGGGTCATTTTGTGGATTTTTATTTCTTAAAATGTGTACCTCATCCTTCAAGAAACTATATCATTACGTACATTATGTCTTGCTTTCCCGTGGCAACCGAATGCGTTGGATCGGGCCGAGTTCTATTGAAAGTAGACATGGTCTGAATGTGTTCTGAGGATGGAATACTTGAACACTGGAATCATTGGCAAACCTTTGCCAACATTGAGGTTAGATTCCGTTCGTTTGACACACTTGGGTGTTGGAGAAAAGAGAGGCGAAGCGAGTAAGAATATAAATGGAGACAATAAGTATGAGAAGGAAAGAGATCACTTGGAGAGACAGCGAATGAAGCAATGAAAGAGAAACGAGCATAAACAGAGAGAGAGAGCATTCTGTAATTTAGTATATGTGGTGCCTGCACTATCTATCTGGCTTTGGATCACTGCCCAAGAGATCGCAGTTTCTGCCTGCTCGGCTACAAGCTTGGTCAGGTACGCCAGTAAAACACAGGATGAATCGAGGCAAGAGACAGAGAGAAACATAGAAAAGGATGAAGAGGGAAGAAGATAGGGTAACTATAATTCTTTTTTCAAAGTGATTTATTCCTTTTTGTTATAATACGAGGTCGCGGGCCCGTTTAATATAAAGGCTTGCAAATCGCCATTCCGTGTAATTTACCTGTCTCGCACACAATTAATATTATCAGAGATGAACACACTTACTATGCTTTTGGTGGACGTATGTGTATTAAAAGTTTAGTTACAACTATGCTAACTAAGTAACTCACAAGAGGGGAAATACTGAAGCATTAAACATAGTCAAGTCTGGCACAGAATGATATTTCTGCTGACAGAAATGATTTATGAATCTTGTCTGCATTATCATCTGCAACCACCGGATAATTCAATGATTCACAACTCATTTTATTTTTGTAGTCTTTTTATCTCAACTTTGAAAACTAACAAACCAGATATTTAAGTATGTGACTGTGGCCACGCCTAATCTCGACGTACATCCGATAACAAAACGCACTGTTGCGTCTTGAACCTGACACACGTTTCTCAGTTTTAACACAGCCAGACAAGTTTCACACAAGTTTTGGTAAAATATGAACATGAAGACAAAAGAAGGCGCTTCTAGAGACAATGCATACGAGTAAATGAAACAAAGTAATTTTCATGAAGATTTCCCCACTCAGACCACTACTGAGAACCATATATACATTTCAGAATGAATGGAATAAGAGTGGGAAGGAAGACGTAACCAGCATTTTTAAACATAAAATTCCCAACAACAGTTGGAAAAGTTTTATTGGATCCCGCAGTCATGACATAATAAAGAAACGTTTTGCAGCATTACACATTTATAAGTAAGCACAAATTAACGTTTGAAAATAACAATAATTAGAGAGACATAAAATTGGACTGAGAGACAGATTAATTGGCACATGGACAGAAGACAGATAAATACACTAAAAATACTTATATATCTATATATATAAACAGGTTAAATTGATGGATGGAAAAAAGTCAACTGTATGGATGTAGTCTGGTAGAAACTAACATAATTTCAGACGTGTCCACTGCCTCCATTATCGCCCTGATGCAGAAAAAACCCTCCAAAATTGACTTCAGGTCGGGTGATCGCAGAATATCAGGACTAGGCATAGTGCACGTGTATACACGCAGAGTACTTGGTTTCTGAAAGGATATTCGATAGATCGATCGATCTATCTGAATATGGCTGTCCTCTGTAATGTTGCGCCATGAACGTGTGGGCGGATGGGCGGACAGACAGACAGGTGGATAGAAGTGTGAATGCGGACACAGACAAATGAATGAATAGACACGTGGGTCGATGGACAGCTGGAGAGTTGGGCAGACAGATACATACATAGATGAGATTTCAGGTTCTCAAGGCGACAAGTATGAAGATTGCTGTCTTCTGAGATGTTGCGCCGTGTAGTTCGGTAGAAGTTTACTGACAACTTGTATAATTTGTTTAAATATTAAGTACATTTTCAATATAAATTGCGTAAAAATATAACTACACACATTCATTGACCATTAACAGCTGAAGACGCCAGGAAGTAGCTTAAAAACCCATGTCTCTTGAAGGATGAGAGTAACTTGTTCATTGGATTTAAAGGTGGAAGAGAAAATCGTCTTGAGAGTTAATTTCTTAGAACGCTCATTGGCTGTCGTTCAGTTGTACGTTTAGGACGCCGTGATTGCTTCTACCAATCGTTTTCTCTCAAAGCCCAATGCACTAACACGCCGTAGTACCGCAAGAGCGAAGTCTATTCACGTAAGGAACTTCTCCGTTTCAAGTGATTCACAGCGAGTACTTTTTACTTTAATTAATCAAATTATAAAATTTCTTTCAATGGAATTCTCATTCCCCACACCTTGGAAATGTCAGTTACTTACAGTTACTCAATCTGTTCAAGAAATATTTCGGTGTTATAAAAATCAGAGTTTCAACTCAGTCACTGGATTTGTCAGTGACTTCAATGAAGTTCATAACCTTTATACACATTTTCCGAAGACCAACCTTAATATAACTGCAGCAGAAATTCTCAACCGTTCCGACAATTTATTTATTACTTCTGACGGCAAAGTATATTTCAAAATGTAATAATCATGAAGACAATTAACAGACACTAGTATAGATAAATACATAATGTGGAAGTAACTTTTTTGAAAAACTTTGTATTGTTTTATCGCCGTAACATAACAGAAATACACAACGGGGCTAATTCACATAATCGTTATGACCTTCTTCGCCATTTCTAATAATGTATAAGAAAACTAACATTTTAATACAAACTTTAAGCTTAATGAACCACACCTTTCCACATATAAAACTAATTAAGGGCAAGTAGAAACACAGAATAATTTACATTTTAATGGTGTACTGATAATTATTAATACGCCTATTATTATTATTATTATTATTATTATTATATACAGGACTACGTATTATAAGTATGACGATAAAAGAACCACCCTTTTAATAGTATTTTTCAAAATGCCAGTGATATATAGAATATGTACCTTGTGTACAGGAGAATCGCATTTATTATTCAGGAGTCAGCTGATATCCTCATCCAACACGATATTTCCTGCCCTCTGGGACTGAAAACTGTCGACAGCGGAACGAGTTAACAACTGAAAAACGTATAATCAATCATTCATATGTCCGCATACACGGCTTGTTTCCAGATTAAATGACATCAATTCCAAATTTCAGTGCTTTGAAATCTTTATGGATCCCCCCCCCCCACCCCCGTTTCTTTTCAATAAGCTCACTTCCCGTTTGCTCGCCAAATTAGTTACTGGTATGGTTTGTGATAACCAGTATGGAATCATAATCGAATCTTGCTCGTTGAATTAATACAACGTAATCGATTATTTACATTTTTGCAAAGAGACGTAGACCAACTTAATTCAAATTTTGCTACATGCAGTAGCGACTACTTCAGCCCTGCATCCTAAACGAAAGGGAATAAATTAAAGTCTTCGAACAAATATCGGTTATCTGCCACGCGAAACCTCTTCATTAACCTGACCAATAATGCTGTCCCTGCATAAAGCATCCATTTCAAAACATGGCTTATTTTATATAGAAATTGACAATATAAAACCAATCGATAATAAATTTCCACCATATTTTACACAGCACTTTATCGTTTTCATATAACAATACTTGGATACCGGACACTGGGAACGACCCGTTCTTCAAGTGCCTGAGCACTGCGGGTCCCAACTTTTCGTTGGCTTGATCTGTAGACATTTTGTTAGGACTCCTTGGACGAGGGATCGGCCCGTCGCAAGGCCTCTACCTGTACACAGGACAGCACAACACAGAAAAACGCGGACAAACATCCATGGCTTGAGTGGGATTCGAACCCACGGTCCCAGCGACCAAACGCCACAAGGCCCACGCCTCAGACCGCGCGGCCACTGATATGGCTCCAATTAGGTAACTACGGACAATTCTTTTTTCTCAGCTATCGTTACATTGAATATCCATAATAAATAGAACAGAACTTATACTGCATTGGAAATCTTGTTTCATTTTATAATTACTCTACACTGTTTAAGTACAGAGAATATTATTGGTAAAGGCATTATATCTAATACCTACATAAAGTCAGGAAACACGTCATGTTTTGCCGCAATATATCCATAGACCTGCAGGCAACAAAAATTACAAACGCGTAGAATTATGGAAAGCGATGCATGCCAATAATTCCAGAACACACGACTTACATTTGCTTCCATTGTACGCGAAGCATCGATTTTTCCTTACCGTTTCAACGAGCGAGACAAAAACAATCAGCACTGATTACGTTCGTGAAACAAATTCTGCAAAACGTGTTATGAACTCACTGCAGAATTAGGTGATCCAATTTAAGGAACTGGGAATGGAATTTAACTAGGTAGGATAGTAGGTTATTTAATACTTTGTTATAAATTACTGTTGGGGGTTGAGAATGAAATAAATTACTACAAACCGAGGGTAAGAAGGGGCAGAAAAACAATTCAGAGACAGTAATATTAACAGCGGTTGTGTTACAGTGCAGTCTACTGCCTTGTGCTGATAACGTTTTTTTTATCGCTAGAGATAAAGTTCGTCAGATGCTGGTTAGTTGATCAGCATTTATTTGCTTTATTCTAGCCTATTCGATGAGGCCATTTACCTGAACCAGGCTAGAAACCATCCACAGCTTGATACCGTAATGTTTATATTACACGCCTAATTGTTATCAGACTAATGAAGCAGCCTATTAAATAAATACACAAATAATAAACGAATTAACTTAATATCCACTTAACATAAGAAACATTTAATCAAATATTTAACGAACTAATTAAAGTAACTATAAAATAGTTACCAACAACCAAACAGGTAAATAACTAACACTGCACCAACAGATCACGTAACTACCAAATTAACCTGGTTACAATTGCATAAATTTCTTCAGGAATTTAAACTTTCCCGGAAACCTCTGTTATAATTTTGCCTGTGTAGGTCAGGTCTGACCTACACAGGACAGCGCAACACAGAAACGAAAGCATCATCAATACCTCCAATGGGATACGAACTCAAGACAAACTGCACCCAGTTTACTAACCATTAAAGAACGTAATAAACCTAACCACATTAAGTAATTCCAAAAATTCCAGGCAAAAGTGTCTTAATGATCAGCTAACAATTATTCAGTTTATTGTCAGAATTATCCTATCTCATGAGGAGCTTAAACATTAAGACAGTTGACGATTTATCTGTGTTAGTCTTTCGGGTTGTAACGCCGTGTGGAATTGCAGGTTGATACCATCGTTTCTGAAGAATATATCATTCCTATCTTCGGTACTTCAGTCATGAACTTGAAGGCAGCATGTTCCTCTAAAACGCTGGTACCTGCCTACAAGTTCACATGGCCTCACAACCTAGAAGAACAATAACATATTCATCGCAGTGAGAAAATACGATCTTGTAAGCTTCAGATTTATATCACAATAACTGCTCTCATCAACATCCTTTTACTGAAGATTCGCTGGTAGCAGTTCACGCAAAAGACGAGGCAAAAGTATGGGTTATGTCCAATTATGTGTCTACTTTGCATTGCCGACAGATAGGGTTCGTGGAACAACTGATCGGGAGGAGAATCATCACGCACAGTCGGTGACCAACTATGTCGTCGCTACGTTTTAGGGGCAATAAATATTCGTTGATTACATTTGTATGTCCCTAGGGATCCAATAATTTCAACTTTCCTGCAACAGTTGTTTCAGACAAAAATTCAAACCATGAAACACTGATCAATAAATGTCTGCGTCCCAAGTTAATTAAGGGAGGAGGTTTAACTTGCATTTTCACACAACATATGTATTTGTATTTATTTATCGGACGCTGTTTAAAACAAGTTTGGAAGAGCATGTTGCACAATATTTCCGGTACGTTTGCCAGAATTTGACCATAAACTTTTGCAGATGGCAACAGTGACATATGGAGGCTATCCATAAGCGATATACTGGCGTCTGTTTGTCTGTCTGTCTACCCAACCACTTCCGCGGCGTTGACATGTGTCAGGAGATTCAGAGTCTACACTCGTGGCGGCGTTGACATGTACCACGTGACAGAGTCTACACTCGTCGCGGCGTTGACATGTATCACGTGACAGAGTCTACACTCGTCGCGGCGTTGACATGTAACACGTGACAGAGTCTACACTCGTCGCGGCGTTAACGTGTCAGGTGACTCAGAGTCTATATGTACACTCGTCACGATGCTGCAGTGGGCGTCACTAAACGATCAGCCTAGTTCTCAGGACAAATCTCGATAGCTCGCTTCGCGCAAAGTACCGCATAAATAATCGAAGCGGCTGATATCGGAAATCGACTAACTGCCCTCCGCGAGATGCAGTACTTCATGTGTTAGGGTAACGAATACTTGAGCCCTATCAGTCTCTGAAATCTATCATTCGGGTGACAGTAATTCCAACGAAGTGTGCCACTTCGGGGAATCTGTGGGCTGTCAACTCCGTACAGTAAAAGCTTTTCTTTTGGAACCCAGTTGAGTTTCTTTCAATCTCCGGTTTCCGAGTAAAATTATGAATTTCAGATAAATTCACAACAAATAGCTTCATTTTTTGAATTCTACACCAAATATTATTGTGATCATAAAATTAAGGAGGAGGAGATAGTCAGGCATGTAGCACACATGGTGGAGATAAGAAACGCGTACAAGATTTGGTTAGGTCAATATGAATAGGAGATATCAGTCGAAAGGCGTTGATGGGGGATAATATTATATGGAACTTAAATATATGCAGACGAAGGATGTGAAACGTGTTCGCATGCCTCAGGATGGAGATCAAAGACCAGAAATTTCTTGAATAGCTGAGAGAATACCATCTTCTAGAGAAGGGCTCTTCTCTATGGAATGGATCATTCACAGGTAAACCAATTATGATTCGTAAGTTCAATTTAGTATGAACGTAAATAAAATTCTTCTCTATACATGGGCATTGTAGCCGGGATAGCTCAGTCAGTATAGTGACTAGCTACGGGCTGGACGACCGGGGTTCGATCCCCGACGGGGGCAGAGGATTTTTCCTCTAGCTTCTGCGTCCAGACCGGCTCTGGGGCCCACCCAGCCTCCTCTACAATGGGTACCGGGGTCCTTTCCCGGGGGTAAAGCCGGCCGGGGCGTGATGTTGACCACTCACCCCCATCTAGTGCCGGGGTCAAGGAAGAGAGGAGCTATACCTCCACTCACCCCAAACGCCTACATGGCGTATAGTGGGACAAACTTTACTTTACATGGGCATTGTGTTCTTGCCCCTTTAAAAGACATACGCTTTCTGTGTTGCATTCTTCCGCCTCTTGAACTTTTTGTTCCGTAAATTTTTCTTTCTCCGCACAATTGTATGAGAAGGTGACTAAGCTCTCCGTCTATCCTCCATTCAAAAGTCGGAACCGTGTGTAAAAAAAAGCGTTCAACTATAAAATCCCACACAACGTACACAAAGCAAAAAAACACCACCATATACAAAGTGACACATTCTGACAAATATAAATTATATAAAATGCATTTTATCTCACGGCGAAGAAGAAGTATAAGTATGAAAATTTTCATGTTTCAAACCATTAAATGAACCAGTCCCATTGTAAGGTACGTCAACCCCAAGACCGGTAATTCCCACTGAACCCTTCCGTCGTTTTTCCTAAGTACCTCACGCAAACGCTTAGACAGCACCATAAATTACGCCACTACCGTTTCCTTCAATATCCTTTCCCGGTCACTATTCATTAGTCATTCTATCATTCAACACTATATATTCTGAACTATAGGCAGCGTCGTTAAAAGATACCACAAATAAATAAACCACTGCGAATTTCTAATGAATTTAATAAACTCAAATTTAAATTGAGAGAAAACTAATAACATTCTATATATACATTTATACGGAAAATGTATTCGTGTCCGTGTACTTTACAGACACACATAATAAATTATATATCAAAATCTGTAAACACCAACATAATTAAGACTTAATGATCTCACGACGGAACGAATTCTCTGCACAGAGATTTCTAGCCATCGTACAGTGTCGATGTATTAAAAATTTACTGCTTGCTTCTAGAGAGGCGACTGTAAAGAATACAACATATCTTCCTCAAGAACATCGGACATTTTTACAACACCGACACAGTACTATGATTAGAAAGGGGACAATAAACTTCAATTTCCTATCACTCTCAAATTTTAGATCTTTTTCCCTTTCCCGATCCCTTCAACTTAGATAAACAGTGAAACATGTGAGCCATGCGTGTTACTGCTGTTTGTGTTCAGGAGAAAGGCTTTAAACTTGATAGTGTATACCGAAGCGGAAATCCGAAGAATGTAAATCTGTCGCTAGAAATTTGTTTCTTTAAATGTATTTGTTAAAACGCTACATCATGCAGTCTCAAATCCTAATATTTTTGACATGGTCCATTCGCCCCCACCTCTCATACCCATAATGTTTTTCTTACTGCAAAGGTAGAAACTTTTATCCTGGGTGCATTACTTCAATATTTTCTTTACCCATGTTAACAGTACTTGTAAAAGTTGCCTTATGGTAGCAGCAGAAGTAATCGATCACCTAGACAAGAAGTTCGTCGCCTTTTCTACAACCAGAAGGTTTATTTCGGTGGTCACAAGAGCTAGCCAATGGTCCTCATTCTGAGCCAGATTAATCCAATCCGCATCGTCTATCCTATTAATTTAAGAACTATTTTAATATTCTCACATCTAACCTAGGTTTATCATACTGTCCCTTTCTTTCATATTTTCTTGTTAATATTATGTATGCATTTCTTATCGTTCCCAAGCGCACTACATACACCACCCATCTTATCCATTTTTGAGTTGATAACACCAAAATAACTGGTGAAAAGAACAAATTATGAAAATGATGATTGTTTCAGTATTTTAATGTTATATTCTTGATTCTTAAACAGAAACATAAGTAATTAAGATATTCGCAAAATCCATTAACATTGCACACATAACCAACACGTCACAGAGCTTTCCTTTGTCTACCTCGTCCGTATTAATCTTCTAAAGCTGAGGGTTTACACGTACAGGGCAAAGCGATCAGATATCAGAAATCCAGGGCCCGAGGTGTTCGTAGGGAATCAAGTTTTGTAATTCTAACGGCTGAAATCCTATTGGATTAGCGACCAGCAGTGGTCCTGTTGAACCGCAGAGACAGAAATGAAGCTATTACTCCGTACAGTCGTAGTGGCACCACAATCCTTCACCAGATGACGTCTGCGTGAACTATAAATTTAGTGGACAAGTCCAACTCATCCGTTGCAAGTGAACTCTCAATATTAACACAAGTCTTACCAAAGCCAAGCAAAGTAAACAAGGTGTATCGGAATTATGAATTTTAATATCCACTCGTAAATGATTTTTAAACATTCAGTCCCCACCTCAAAGAAAACACAAAGGTCAAGTGATGATTTTCTTTAACCCTTTGCCGCGGAACGTTTAAATACCCCGCATATACCGCTGTTGTGCTGTGATGGCGGTAGTTTCTTTTAAATGTCCATTTAAATTTTGCTGTAAAATACTTTTTTCCCATATCTTTTGAACTATATGAGATATAATTATGAATTTTTCACTGAAATCCTCTTAAAAGATGGTTTTGTAATCTTACCTTATAAGATGAGCACCCTGTGTGTGACCAATGGGAGCAAGTGGATCAGAATTTCAGTTTTGTGTGGTAGTCCTTGAAACAGCCATACATACACACCCCTGCCCCACACTCACTACACCAATAAGTCGAATCCCATCAAAATAAATAGAGCCAAAACCACGTAAATTTCGTCTACTGTGACATCTTGCCACTTCCTAATCCTAGAGCAAAATGAAAATTTACTGAATGTTAAAGCATCTGGTAACTTATGCTGTGCTTTAAGAGGGCAAAACGACGGGATATACTTTTTATGGTTTCGTCGGAACTATTTTCACGCGCATGAAGACAAATAGTAAACCAGAAGAGATTTCCTTTGAAACCAACGTGAACGTGTTCAGTGGCCGAATACAAATATGCGCCTGGGTATACCGGCAACACGCGTTGCTATTGATCAGTCGGGTGGTATTTGGTTTAACAATCGTTACATATTTATGTTTTATCCCACACATATTCATATATACATACATATTTATTTGTATATGTATAAACCAACATTCGACGTTGAATTCTTAGGCAAACAACAACGTAGCCAGGGGATACATTTGGAAAGTGTACCGTTGGAAGAATGAATAAATGGACAAATTTTATTTCAGGATACACAGAAAATAATTAAATTAGAATTGATATGTAGATATATAATGAAACAAGTGATGTGCTTTTACCGAAACTGTGGGCGCAAAAATATGCTTGTTGTAGAAAGCATCAATGAAATATTAGATAAATGGATGTTTAGCATTGAAATGCGATTGAGCTAGAAATTAACATTTACAGCGTTGGAATTATAGTAAGGAGTGTGGACTACAGATTCACGTGCATCGTGGATTTACTCTAGTGAACAGAGTATTGCAATGTTTCTTTGTAATGTACCATCGTCTTCATAACCAAAGCAAACAATTAGATCCCACAGCAAAAAAATCATCAAGGAAGGAAAGGGAAGAGAGAAAATGAAAGACGAAGAGATAAAAATAAAACAAGAAAATAAGTGCACAAAAATAAAGGGAAACAGGAAAGATAAATTATTGACTGGCAAAGATTTGATATATAGATTCATTTATATATAAACATACAGGCAGGCAGACAGACAAACAAATGAACATAAATTACAGAAGATTACAGAAAAGAAAGCCCACAAAGAAAAGTAAAACAGACATGTGATCCATAACTTATAAAGAAGGTTATATTTACCAGAAGTAGATACTAAGAGATTAATAAAGCACGTAATGCATGCAGGTTTAAATAATTTCAGAGCCGAACCTTTGTAAGTTCAGCGTATAAACAGTGAAACCAAAACCAGTTTCAAAACGCCCCAAACAAGCAACAAAATCGGCAGCCAAATGCGAAGGAACGATGTAAGGGCGGCAGCACAGTCGCGGTGGCCGATGTGGCGTCGAGTTGGCGACCCGACGCCCGTTACTGAGTATGTCGGTCACGCCAGTTCCCATTGAGGCTTGCAATAAATATGCACAGTGCAGCAACTACCTACAAAGTAGGAAGGGTCCTTCCTCACACGCCAACAGTAACATTTGGTGAAAATCACAAACAACAGAAGTCGTCATCACAGTATTCTGCGCCAATCACCCTCCCTTCCTCACTTAGAAACGTTTAATATATTAAAACTAAAAATAATTAATTAAAATCCGTCAAACAATCAAACTCTCGAAACATTTAATATATCATACACCTCATAAAATATACGACGCTTAGTATAACATTGGTAAAGGCTTAAAATTCGTCTGAAAAGACTGAGGAACACCACGATAAACCCGCCTTAAAGCGCTTTCAATTGTTAGTTCATACTTTCCGGCGGTAGGCGAATGAAATGAAAGCAAAACGGACATCAAGCTCTCGGCTTAAAAAAAAATTCGTTAAAAGCAGCGATCTGGTATTTATGTGAAAGGTTTGGCACGCTTTAGATATTGCATCGGATCATCCCTTCTCACGTACAGAGATTACAGAATAAAAGAGGGAAACGTGTGTGAGCTTTAAAAGGGGTGTGTGTGTGTGGGGGGGAGGTGATTGTTGATGAATTTGGTTGGGTTGGGAGTGGTAACGTGATTAATGACCAGGTTTAAATGTTTTACTTTTATTTCAGACTGGGCAGTGGTTGATACAGGAGCGTGACTGTCCGAAAATCCACTACGCTCTGCGATTAACGAATAAACCGCATCATGGTTTAACGATGGTTATACAACAATGTTGCAGATCTATCATTAGGTGGTGGGAGTCTACAATGCGTGCCATTTTGTTTTATATCGATTAAAAATGCATATTTTAATGATTATACAAAAATCCAATAGATATTCCTCTAGTTTCGTCATACAAACTCCTGGTATATGATATAAAATAAATAACTTAAAACCAATCATAGCATGACGGATGAATCGGTAAGGATAACTGTATTTACAGTAGCCTACGGTCGACTAAATATTACACATTCAGTTAATACCGGCCAAGTCTAAGTAAAAGAAAAGTACTTTAAAATTAGACAACCATCTCTGTTTCGCTTCTAAACAGAGATGATTTCCGCGTATCTTCCATTTAATACAGCAACAAAATCAAAATAAATTTTCGGGCCCTTACATTAGACTTTATACCACATAAAGTTACCTCAACGGCAACTGTTTAAAAGGAAAACTTTACACTTGTTAGATGTAAATTCGTAATTTACTTCTTAAGGATTCTATATCAGTTACTATGTAGTATGAGGGAAGGCTGGCTGGGAAGGGAACAGTCATTAAATAAAACGGGCCTGTTAAAATCATTTATTTGCCTAATAAAACTTGCAAGAAACATCAAAGTTCTCTGCCACATAATGATTGCTGTGTAATCGTATCTCTAAACTCCTCTCGAGAGGCGTCTCAGACGTCTGGTAACTGAGAAACATTTCTTTCTGTCACAAACATCGAAGCCTCTGGCTTCTGCTTTCGACAAAAGTATCTGCACTACTGGAAACCGTACACAGAATCGAATAGATGGTAAACCCGGTCTTCCTCGCTATCCATCGTCGCCAATGTCCGCTTGATGGCGAACTTCGTGCCGGCGTCCAGTACAAAGCTTTCATATTATTCTTCGAAAATTACGAAACACTGAAAGATCGTACAAAGAGTACAGTCTTTTATTTATAAATCCGCTATATTAAGAAGGAATTACACAAAACTACATATAAGTCACGTGTGAACCATCTTTAATAATTTAAAGACAAAAGGACCTCCACAGAAATTTGTTCTGTGGTTGTGAAGTTCAAGTATTAAATTTTCCACAAAACGGTTAAAGATTTTTAATGGGTTTCCTTACACAAAATTCTTAATTACGCAACAAAGCTCAATTTTTTCACTTGACAAGAGACGGTTCATCCTTGAGAAATAGATACAAAGAAATTGGGGTGAGATTTTAAAAATCAATTTACCCAACGAAAGCCAAAGTACAAAAAAATAATTTTCTATTCCCTTGCAAAAGAATTTATCAGAAAACATGGACTAGAAAATGACATAAAATGGAATGTTAAAAACAGTTTGTGAAGCTTTGCAGGAGTTTCTGCGAACATGTTCAGCTCTAACGACTGTTGTTCTGTGTCTTGTTGTCTGTGGTAATATGGCACGCCTTTAGGTGACACTACACAATAAAGTGCAAAATAATACCACGCACATCGTGTGTATTATTTCATGGCTACCATCCCACTCTCGAGAAATCGTAACTTCACACAGGCGTAACGACTTAAAAAAATCCAACAAGTATAATAAATAGTAAAATTGATCAGATAATCATTGTTTGAAATTAAGTTAATGAAGTAAGAATATTAACTGGCTAACAGGCTTCGCAAATACAAAACACCAACTAGGATTTCGAAAAGCTGTTCTTTATCGGAGAAAATAAAGAACTTAAACTTTATCTGTTACCTTCCTTGCAGTTATCCAAGTACCAGACTTCTATTAGAATTTAACGTCTTCTGCAAAATGTGTAAATAAATTACTGCCATTATCCACTTGAGGTATGACCTCTGCCTATCGTACCGTTACACCTTCTAGGTAAGTACTAATTTATTTGCTAAAGTGCAGAGGGCAGGCGGGATAAACCACCCCCCACTATGCTTATCTTACTGACTGCACCAAAACTCCTTCATCCCAGTATAAACTTTGCTACCAATCCTGCAACGTACAGTATGGGAACACCGTTATGACTATAATACCCCACAGACGACCTGGTGAACGCATATCATAGAGAAACTTTCCAGTATTTATCACTAAATTACATGCTTCAAGACCACGGAGGGACTTCACACCTCCCTTAACACGCGACTTCAACAATACATCGTTGCTACGCTGTGAGTTCTCAGCTGTAGTCACTCGCCTGGGCTCCACTGCGCATGATTCAGCTGTGACCTTGAAGAACGCAATTTCGCGACGGTTGCGAAAAAGGATGTCACACAAGACCACGAGATAGCGCAGAGTCAGCGCTACAGCGTGACGATATTGCTAGATTCTTACACTACAGCTGATCAACAACGCATAAAATACAGTGCGTACATAAAATACGAGTTTACAACACTGTCAACTAGTATAACGTTGTCCATTTAATGTTCCAGATACCTCAACACCTTAAAACGTAAGCTGCTAGCTTATGTGTGCAGGATCTAAGAATTGGTGTTTACGAACATAGTACATCCTTACTAATACGAAAGACTCCAAAATGTATAGAAGGAAGAGTAAATAAAGACAAAACGGAGACGAGGGATACTGAGAGAAGGACGTGGACAGACAAGGAAGAACAGCCTAGATTTCAGATTCACAAGCCGGTGAGTATGAAGACGACTGTATTCTCGGATGGTGCTCTGTGTTGGCTAGTAAAACTTTACCGAGGTGCTTTCTCCCGCCATGATCAGGGGCAACGAGTAAACTTCAACCAGACTATACGGCGCTACATCCCGTAAGACAGCCATCTTAAAGGGAACCGTTTTAAATATTAAATATGTGAAATACTTGCATATAGCAATGTCCGGCTTAACTCTCGCGTACTGTAGCTACACCACACCACGTGCTCTCATGGAAGACCGATAGGTCCATCTTACACTGGCAATGGTGAAAGTAAAAGCCTCTACAGAGCCCAGTATTGAAACTGGAACTTTATCGCAGCCTTACCGGGGCTTCAAAGCGACGGTGCAACGCTGTAGTAACAGCTTTCCCATGACCGTAGCAAGCTTTAGACGAGCCTGCTGAAAATTTTATAGAAACACAGGAAGCCAAGAACAGCAGACCCTGATTTATTGATTAGGACTTTGCTTTCAAGACGTTCTTTGGCATCCTGGAAGAGTTACTTAAGAAGTAAATACCGCAAAGACAATTTTTGTCCCTTGAAGCCGAAAAATAAATCTGCATTTGATACTTTTGGGATTCGTATTTCTCTTCCTATAAACAGGGATTATTTCCTTAAACTTCATCAGGAAACTGATCTTTGTAATGGTAAAGAGCTGTGAAGATTTCCGTCTTCTGGGTTGTTGCGCTGTGTAGTCTGGTCGATGTTTACCAACGTTTCAGAGGTCATACTGCCTCCGTCATCAGAGTATGAAGATTTCTGTCTTCTGGGTTGTTGCGCTGTGTAGTCTGGTCGATGTTAACCAACGTTTCAGACGTCATACTGCCTCTGTCATCAGGGCGATGAATATTCATATATGACCTCCGAAACGTCGGTAAACATCTACCAGACTACACAGCGCAACAACCCAGAAGACAGAAATCTTCATACTCTGATGACGGAGGCAGTATGACCTCTGAAACGTTGGACCAGACTACACAGCGCAACAACCCAGAAGACAGAAATCTTCATACTCTGATGACGGAGGCAGTATGACCTCTGAAACGTTGGTAAACATCGACCAGACTACACAGCGCAACAACCCAGAAGACAGAAATCTTCATACTCTGATGACGGAGGCAGTATGACCTCTGAAACGTTGGTAAACATCGACCAGACTACACAGCGCAACAACACAGAAGACAGAAATCTTCATACTCACCGCTGTGAAAACCTCAAATCTTACAACGTAAAGAGCTGTGTTTTCTTCGCGGTACGAACTGAATTCTTATATATCATTTAAATGAACTCCGGCTTCTAAGGGTTAATAAGCTGTTATGAACGAAAAATTAACCAGAATCGCAAAGAAAGCAGAGTGCGTCTCCATTAGAAAGGTCAATTGGTTAATTATGTGTAGGGGAATAACGTTGTATCCTAAGGATTACACGAAATCCATACAAAAATTTATACGCAAAATGTGAAGCTGCCGGTTGTTAAAGTGGGCGGTGCATATAATTAAGCAATGAGCTTTAAAGGGTTAGTCTGAAAGACACATTAAAATAGATACAACGAATAATTCGTATGAATTGCATCTTACAGGCTTACCACTACGAAGACTGCAGACGTGAACTTACCTGCAAAGAAAAGAAATAATAAAATATTATTTACATTTTTAAAATTAATTGTCGTTACTTAAGCGTATTTTAATACGTGATTTATGAAATGACAGAACGAATGTGGTTAAGACCCGTAGGCTAAGCTTAAGGAAAAACACGTTAAAAATATTAATATTTATTAACGCTGAAATATTTTAATATAGTTCAAGCTTCTCATTAAGGTTCCGCCATCAATAAAATAATCATGACTTAATAATATTTATTACCACGGTATAGATGAGATATTTTCTAAACATGTCGAAATGCCAGCTCGCATTCAGTTGTGCTCTCATAATTTGAACTGAACGTTACTGAGCACGTAAAAGTGTCCGCAAGCTATTACGGACAACACCAAGAGAGTTATAACACAAATACCAGGCGCTCCACATGACAGAAACCACAGTAAACATTATTATTAAAACAATTATTCTCGCTAGAAGTGTGGTGACAAGAGGACAGCTTTTGATGTCGGTTCCACAACCACATTCTCTCATTACAATCAAATTTGAATTCAAACATATTAGTTCTGTCACATGAAAAATACTGACTGGCTGTTAAATACAGTGTATTCTTTTTCGAGACGGCACTCAGGCGGACGAGCGGACGCCCCACTAGTCAAGACGGGCCGGGCCGACTCGTATGGTAGAAGTTTGGTTCTCGGTTGCGTTGGCTAGAAAACTCTCTGTTGCGCAGGACAGAAATGAGTGACGAGATCCTGTGTATCCTTCCACAAAAAGCGGGGAATTTTCTCAGCATGCTGAGTGATTAATGTCTCTGCTAAACGATAAAAAATATATCCAGTAAAGCAGGGGTTCTAAACCTTTTTCGGTGGCGTACCACTAATTTTAATTTAACACATTAAATGTACCAATAACGAAAT
Source organism: Zootermopsis nevadensis (assembly GCF_977971745.1). Classification (NCBI taxonomy): domain Eukaryota; kingdom Metazoa; phylum Arthropoda; class Insecta; order Blattodea; family Termopsidae; genus Zootermopsis; species Zootermopsis nevadensis. Next base: position 6,340,994 of record NW_028259144.1, on the reverse strand, counting down.
GCGTTCAGGGAAAACTGTTATTTACGTTCATATTAACTCTTGATTTTCTTACTTATTTCGAATACCACTCAACATTGGCTCGCGTACCATAGGTTGAGAAACGCTGCTGTAAAACGTTTGGCTCTCAGTACCAGTAAAAAGTAAAAGCACGATAAACTGGAAAAAATTAATTAATGAGGAACTTCACAGTCTGTACAGAGTATTATGAGACGACCAGACATGTAACCTACACCAAGAAATACATTAACAATTTTGATTCTACAACCTGAAATGGAACGACTATTATAGTATTTAAGTACATTTTTGAGAGTCTTGGACTGAAAGCGTGAAATTAAATATTGTATAATGATGTACTTTTGTGGAAAGTTCGGAGCAGCTAGGGTATTTCTTGTTTTGATGAAGCAAGACTTAATTCATTCGTAGAATTACAGATATTACAGATATCAGGGTAGAAGTTGATGATGCCTGCGTCATTAACGGTTCTCTCTACAAGTGCAAGGCAGGAGGTACGATGCTACTGTCGCCATATTAAGATAAGGTCTGAACATTTGTTGTTCTTATTACGGCGGAACGAACAGGCAGACGCTGAGTGTTTCTGTGTCTAATCAAGGAACGGAAATGTAGGGGTCCGGAACATATGAAACCACAGTTTAAGCGGCAGCCAGCCAGCCACCCTGGGAACTAATAGAACGTACGTCATTGTCCACATCCGCCAGTAAATCTTTGAAAAAAGAACAGATGGAGCTGCCACAATTTCCATGTCCATTAAAGTCACAAGGTCGGAGGTTAATTTCAGAAAAGCTCCCTCGTGGCCAAACCTTGAGGGGAAAAAAACGACGTGTGATAAAACCGACATCCTACTCCCGTCGTTTGAGCCGTCTGAATTGTGACATGAGGAAAAATATCATCAGTATTATTCACTAGATCAAGACCTGTCTCTTTTCCTTAGTCTTTCTTTATATTTTTGTCATCACTCTACTTTTTCCTTTCTATTTTTTTTTCCTTTTTTCTTCCTCCTTTCCTCATCTTGTCTGTCTTCTTTCCTTATTCAGCTATTGTTTTATCTGGTTCCTGTCTTATCGAATAAAATAATTTCCCAGACGTTATAAAGGATTTGTCACTAGACGAAGAGGTTAAAATATGAAAATAATTATTATCCCTTGTTTCTCGAGACATAGTATCCAAAACAAAAGTGTAATAACGAATTTAAATCACTTATAAATAATTATTTTTTATCCTATACGTTAAACATTGCTTCTTTTTCTTTCAAGTGCCAGTTTCCACAAAAAAATTATTATTCTGAACACTCTTGTATATGTCAAAACATACGCAGAGATACATAAAAATGTATGTGGCAAATTTTTTTTTTCTTCTAAATACCTAAACCGATTTCATACCGCGGCGTGCCCCATAGCAAAAACAGAATCTGTTGATTCACTGATATTTCACGTCATTAATACTCAACTAGTTCTGACATCCAGCTGCAAACAAAACGCTGTGAAACGAGAAGTACAGGTAACGGTGATGTGCTGTAATTGGCAGAAACTGAAGCTCAGAATTAACTTCCAACAACCGCACGTCACGAATGAAGGTAACTTCAACTGTGCCAGCCACACTCACGATGAACAAATATTAATGAAGGTAGCAAATGACGAGGCATGAACAATGCATTGGACATTTGATTTCAATCCGTTATATAATAAGGCGAATGGAAACAGAGTGGAGAGAGTATGAAAATTATAGCACAAACAGATCAAGACTGAATTTAAGAATTAATAACGAGAAAGAAGAGTGTGCTTGATTGACGCTTCACAGCCAAAGCCTGTCTAAATAACATTAATTAATACGAGTAATTTAGTCCGTACCTCAAAGAAAACAAAGCTCTTGACCATTACAAAGATTAACTGGTTAATGCTGTTTACAGACAGAATAATACGAATCCTATCAATACAAAAGGGACTGATTGTTAAAGCAGGTGAGGATATATGGCTGCCATCGGGGTTTGAAGGGTCAACTAACATATTTCACATCTCATCATGTTACAAAATATAACAGGGTTATCAATGCGGGATTCTGTGAACACTCACGTGCCGTAAGAGGCAGTAAAGGTCTCGAGTAGATAAGACTATAAGCTTCCCAAGAAAGACAACTTAATTAAGTCATTTATCGCTAAATTCACGATACAATTAAAGCATCTGAAAGAAAGCTAAGATAATAATTTTATAAACAGACGCGTCTGCAGACTGTTCAACGTATGGTAAACATCCAATTAAAAATACATACTTCAAATCCGTCCTTTGCCACGACTTTATAAAAGCTTATACGTCATTATCAGACACACAGAACACTCACTGCGACCGTAGACTATTCATTAAGTTTATTATTCTGAAGGGACAGAAATGCGTTTGATGTTTTTCAAGCGAAGTCTATCAGTAATACAACTCACTTGTCGATGCAACGGGGTGGAGATCGAGAATATATTTAATTCCTGTGACTGAACAGAACCGCGGCCCACAGTAAATACCAGCAGCGTCTTATAAGTTGGAAGCATTCGAAGGAAAATGCCATTTATACTTCATACATAATAAAAATAGATTTCAAACGAAGTGAAAGGAGACAGAAAATCCATTCAGTGTCTAAATGCAGTCATTAAGAGAGAGGTAGAAGAAAAGGGAATATATAGCTAAATTACGAAACATTAATATTGTTTTAAATCTACACAACACATAATTATGAGCTGCATTATTATGTGGCTACACTTTTTGACATGTATGTGTCATCTTCATTGAACTCTTCGAAAGGTCTTATTATGCCAAATTTCTTCCAGTTACTTTGATTTATATGGTGAAGAAATCATGAAACACAAAGAACGTTAATGACTACACATTCTAATAGCCCATTCTGTACTATTGACTCTGAAAGAAGCGCTGGATATGGAGTAAATTCCGTGACCTTGAAGCACGCAATTTTATGACGGCTAAAAAGGTGAGACGTTATTCACACCAAGTTACAATAAATCTCGAAAAATTTTCAAAATGTATTGGGGGACAGACACACATACATAGTAATACCACAAGACTGCCTTTTCTAATAAGAAAAGTTCATAAAACTAACTCACATTCAGTTAATGTATTCGTATTAAGCGACTCTTAATACCTCGCAAAATATATGGGATATATGTTATCTGGCACGCATGACGTTCATTACCAGTTTAAATACCCATCATAACAATACGATGAAACACAGAATGATGAAGAAAAACGAGGGGGAACTGCAGGCAACTGAATTTACAAATATTATTTTAATATTATTTATTTAAATGGCACAGCTCTCCACTACTGAAATTTTGTCTAGATGTTAAACCGTGACATACCAAATGTGTCCACGAGAAAAAATATAAAAAAATTCCAGTTCCCTTAAGCACGATTACATTTTTTGGACCACCTATATAATAACCAGATGTGTACTATGTGGAACAATGTTCAGTCTGCTTCTGCATACATTTCCATATAAAGTAATCTATTTCGAAATTAAAATAATAATTTCAGGACAAATCTGGCAAAGAAGAGTTCTTTCATTTATATATGCATCGAAAACATGACAAATACACGCTAGTAAATTACAGAATTATAACCAAAATACATATTTAATACTACTAATATGCGTCTTGTTATTATTCATTTCAAAATCTATTTATCATCTCGTCACTCTTTAAATATATTTTAAAAGACAGGATTGTATCCAGGGTGTAAACAAATTCATCCCATTTATCTCCCTTTGTTTATTAGTTAAATAATGGATAAAAAATTATCGAAAAACGGAGGCTATATTAATAATTGTTATAAGAAAAAGTAGAGAAAATTTTTATTCGGTTGTCTGTCATTAGAAGTATATTACCTGGTTATAATACAAAAATTACCGAAACGTTGGAATTCTCCGATGCGGCTGATCGTCAGCGAAGATCTTACCACTAAACAGTCACTGTAAAATCCTCAAGTCATATAAAATTTCTAATGTTTGTCATATCAATTTGTAAGCTGAATCAGTAAAATCGGAGACAAGATAAATTCAATGTAGTCTATCAATAAAAGGCCTTTATATGCAATAAGAATGACATGCGCAAAAGGACATTTGTATTCTAAACGAAATTAAACCAACGATTCTGCATGCTAGTACTGCTTCACATTCGAAATATCCCAGGTTTATAACACGGACAAAATCGAGCGTCAACAACCTCCAGCACAATTATTTTAACATTTAAATTTAACAATTAACAAATTAACATTTCCGCCTATAATGCCATCATTAGTACAATATAATGTAGCCTGTTTTGCGTAAATAATTTCGTATCGAGAAAAATCCTCGATTACACCCACACAATCAAATCCATTAACATTCCATCGATTTCACAGTTCATAATCATATTATCGGTTGACTCAATACAATCTTTAAATAAAATAAGGAGTAAATATACAAATTACTGTGGTTCTTAAAATCATTTTAACTTATTAATGAGCGAAATTTCAGGTAATTACAGAATTAAGAATGTGGTTCATAATGTTACCAGATGGTCTGACACCCATGACGCTTGTGCCATTCATCTTTTCCCTCCCACCCCCTCCGCCAACCCACTACAACCCGTCAGTATGCTAATCCCGAGTCACTCGTCACAGATATCACGTTCTTGCCATTTGTCTTCAAAATGCAAAATTTTCCTTAAGAAATACATGGAGGAAAAGAAACATTTCGAACTCAGCTTTCTCCATCACTTCTAGAACGTTCTGCACCCAGTCTCTTCTTTATTTAACCAACGGACACGTTCGTTTACCACATTTAAATTCTAATAAGCCGATTATGATAACAGATGCGTGTGGCCCATATTTTAAACTTCATTTCCTTCCAATTTCCAGCCGAAATATTAAAAAACCTTTATCTGAATACGTTAATGACATGAATATAAAATGCAAGTAACTTGGTGAATGTAGCCTGTAGTCCATTTATTTCAGTGGTAGAAATGATATATTAGTAAAAAATACAAAGAAATTGTATATCCACGAAGAACACGTTTTCTTCATTTATTTTTTTCCCTGGTGTAATGCAAGGATAGATAAAGGAACCGGGGGGGGGGGGGGGGGGGAAGAAAAAGGGTCACTATTTGAGCTGCCATACTAAAAAATAAACCTCACTTATTTCGAAGAATATATGTAATAAATGTACATTACATCTGTTCTTTATGGCCACATGGTTCTGGCTGCAACCCATACATTATTACTTCCGCCTCACGTTCTAAATATATGCAACAATGTAACAAGTCGACCTTACGATTCACTGCCGCTATATTTCTCTTTCTTTGTACTGTCTGTCTGAGAGGTGAATTGACTCGACCTTGAGGCTGTGACGTGCTGAATGCTGTCCTAAAAACATTAGCCCTTACTAAAAATGTTCCCATTGGAACACACTGCATGCTATATGATACTATATACAGGTGTGTTACCAATGATCCGACTAATGTACTAAACTCAATTTTTTATTTATTTAGTGTTCTGTCTGACGAACAGGATCCTTCCATCCTTTTCTCGGACTGGGACCTGTTCATATACGTTCTTGGCAGATGATCCAGAAGTGGTTTGCTATTGCCTTCTTCTGTGTGTGAATGGAGTAATTGTTGGGATGCCACGGAGAAACCGTGGAAGCCCCCGGAGGAAAACTCCGTGTTGCCTAGACCACGGCCTTGCCCAACACAAGTTATAAATTCGGGCACCGTATACTGTATATTAGATCTGTAGTTTACCTTCTGGATTGGTATCTATTTGAATGTGGAGTAAATTCTCAGCTCAGACGGACATTACCTTCTTGCGTTAATGAGAATCTCAATCCGATATTTTTTAATCAGAAGATATTATTTTTTATGCCATGGAACCTCAAAAGAAACAGTCTCTAAGCTTAGTAGCTTGCTGTTGATGTAAAACTTCAGCTTTATTAATGCGTTGTTTGATTAAAATCAGTTCTGAACGCATTTAATACCTTACGACAATATCACAACGCTAATTAAAATCTGTAATATCGTGCTTTCAGATTCCCAGATTCTCCCCAAGTCGGATATACACAAAGCTTAATGAATATAAACCAGGGGTGGAGAAACTAAGGCCCAGAAAGTAATGGGATGCTACTGGAGACTTCATATGTATTTCTTACTTTATTTAATAATTCTTCTTAAGTAAACATGGTGCCTTTGCAGGTTATATAATTTAAAATGCAACCGAAAAACAGTAACGTACTACGGTACGAATATTAAATCAAAAGCAGGCTCAACGAAACTCATTGCCCTGATCATGAGGGCATCAAATACCACTGAAACGTAGGTAAAATTGTATCAGACTACACGGCGCTACAACCCAGAAGACAACGTCGTGAGAACCTCAAATCCGACACACGTCTCCATGTTTGCGATCATTAAAACACGAACAGCGGAAACAAAATTGTACATACCTATTTATGATACAATTGTACACAAAATAACACGCATTATTCCTTCCACGACATATAAATCTTTATAAAGTGAAATAGCAAAATAACAGTCAGTAGTTGGAATTTACATGAATAAAACAGAAAATAATAAAAAATACTAGAACGGAATGCAATTTTTTTTACAAAGGGTGATGGAAAAAATTTTCACCATTTACGTGAAAGGGCAGAGGAACTAACACGTTCTACGGCAAAGCATAATTTAGTTACATATGTGTAATCATCGAGGTTTTGCCTTTTATGAAAATCATCTAAAAGGGAAATTATACATTAAAAATTTCTCCCCAGTAGCAGCAGGCCATGTTTCTTAGCTGACGTTGACTTAGGATGCTGGAGGAAGTACACTGCAGAAGCTAGATCGGTAGGGTTTCCCGGTAGGTTGCCCCGAGGGGTAGTATCATTAAGGAGGAGTAATACACAAGTCTTCCACATCTGTTCCACGTACATTTTCTCTCTCATCTGCTAAATCTGCCCTATGTCAGTCTCAACCTCCGTGGACGGTCTGGATCATTAAGGGAACATTCAACTTATGATAACCTGCTGGCGGAAAATGTATACTTCAGCTTTAGGAAGCTTAGCCTTAAACCGAAAGTAATTGTATGTACTTTGAAGTATTAAGGGCTCTGACTTAAACAGCAGTTTACTCATATAGATCTTTTATAGACCAAGACACGTACAAGATTCTCTGTTACTCATTATAAAAAGGTAAAGTTAATTAAGTACCCCACTAATAAGATTTAGTTCTACACATTCTTAAACTCGGCATAAGAACAGAGGTTAATGGTTGGTTTAACGTTCCGACTGCTTCATCTCAAGTACAAACTTGACATAAAATTTTATTAACACCAGCAATTATTTGGATGTTGTGGCAAACAGAATATCACTCTTCCTGCCGGTAATCGAAACCTTATACACTTTTTCCAATGACCTGTTCACTTACGACATACAGACACATTACTGTGATGTAAAAATATATAATACATTTCAAACAAAAGGAAGTAATTAGCAAAAACATGTAAATACAATAGACAGAATTTGCATTATAGGGAGTGAAGCATACGGTTCCAACATCACAAAGCCTGTCAGATAATTAATTAGACCGATTTGTTGGTTGGTTAGTTACATGATCCCGATAGTAGAATAATCTGGCGGTTATAGCTGGCAAGTGCTAGCTGTAAGTTCCTGGCGACATTACCTGGACATACTAACTACAAACACTTCTTACAACTAAAAAAATAAACACACAATTATTTGTCTTTATATTTGGTGAAACTTGTCAATATTGCATCTCAGAATATGGAAAGTTACAATTTTGATACCCCAGAGAACAAAGAGAGATATATTTTAATAATTTCAACAACAAAAAAACAACATAAAAATGCTTCTCCGTCTTTCATACACAATGATTTCTATTTTAGTCTTTATCCACTTTTGCCCGCAGGTGTCGAGGTACACATTCATTCATTTAATCCTATTAGACTTTTGGTAGGACTCCTTAAACGAGTGATCAGCCAGTCGCAAGGCCTCTACCTACACAGGACAACACAACACAGAAAGACGCGGACAAACATCAATGCCCTGAGTGAGAATCGAACCTACGGTCCCAGTGCCCAAGCGCACGAGGTCCACACCTCAGACCGCGTGGCCACTGCGACCGGCCATTTAAAATACTTTAATCCACATCACAAATATATGATACGTACCAAGTGCGCAAATCCGCTAAAAACAGACATTTGACGCAGCGGATTATCGTGTCAGCACGTCCGGGCGAGTTCCTTAATTACTAAATCAGGTGCATCTCATAAATGCAAGCAGATGCTACGTCACTGGTATATAAGCCGTGGCAGGTAGATCCAGTCCGCTGGATGTTATGCATATGAAATGACGGATCGGAGGGCAGACAATACTACGTGACACGCAACGCAGTAATTACAACAGAGAACAAGGCTGATGGAGACTTATTTGAAATTCAAAGTACCGGTTGCAAATCTGTTTGTAGCGGCAAAGCAGTAGCGAGAGGAGTGTGTGGAAGACTTTATATTGCAAAGGTGATGAAGACCAGAGAACCTGCAGACACGTGCATAAGCGTGCCGGAAGGCATTCAATTTTGTAATCACAGATTTACGAAGGAAGTCTTCACTTTTAACTTCGTCGTTATTATAAATCATGTTACCAGTAAGAAATATTATAAGACGCCTGAAAAAGTTATTTATTTTGGTTCGGTTCTGTCTGCAAGCAACTGCTAGCTGGATCACTCCAAAGCATCTCTTTGAACATGTTTCTTATAGATAAGTTGCCAGAAATAACTCTATCTGAAACGTCGGTAAGCTTCTACCAGACTCATCGCTCTGATGATGGAGACAGCAAGAACCTCTGAAACGTCGGTAAACTTCTAACATACTACACTGCACAACAACCCAGAAGACAGCCATGTTCATATTGAAAGAAGTTTGTACACTCCTGTCTAATAAAACAATGTTGTTTAAACTCGACTTCACCCTCTTGCACCCTCTTTCCACAATCTTTTTTAACCCTCCTTCAGCGCCCCCGAAAGCGGAACGCGGCAAAATTAAGCTCTTTCAGCACCACACCCATTCACAGATAATGAACCAAAGGAATGTACAATCAACTGCACTGTGCGTGCGTGCGTGTGTATAATGTTGGCATACAAACCCGCGGAAATACAAGGACTCCAGGTAAATGAGATGATCTCAGTAGAATGGCTCACAGTAGTTTATCAACTCACACAGCCGGAACACCAAGTCCAATTAAATTTCATATTTAAGCTCCTTCACGATGAGAATAAGAATATTAAAATCAACAAATATTTTTCACCATTTAGTTAAGGATAATTTATTTTCTAATCTGCGCAGAATTTTAACAAAGAATTGTAGTTTACGTATAGCTTTGTTAAATACGTGGAGAAGGTTCTTTATTAAGAAGCTAATAGTAGCTCAACTCTCCTTTATGGAGCCCTGAAGTTTACGTGTGATTTGAATCTTCCGCGGCGACCAGCCATGTAAGATGGTTTAATGGATAAAACACCAGCAGTTCGAGAACCATCTTCGTCCTCGTCCTCAGGGTGCTGAAGTACTTTTGTACCCAAGAGAAAATCAACATTTGAACATTTTACACTTTGAGAGAGACACGGTTAAGGGTGACGCAGAAAATCTGTAGTGGACCCAATCGGTATCGAACAAAAGTCTTCCTGTATAAAAGGCGATTACCTTACCATTTTAAAAGTTTTGCCCTTACTATTATGGTTACTTGTCATGACGCCAACAGAAAACCACGTTGATCCCCACAGAGAGACAACTTGCACAGCCATTTCTACAGGAAACTGCTTTTAGTCAGAGTATATTTATGAAGTTTAAATTTTAATATACGACACACGTACAACTTCAATGAAACAACCTAATTATTTCGAACACAACAGGTAGCTAGGGAACGGTTAAGTAAAGTTTGAACTTTCCATAACAATGACTAAAGTTACCTAGCAACCAATAAGCATACATCTGACAAGACTGCTTTCTATGCATATGTATGTTTTGTACGGCAGATTCAACAAAGGAATGAGGAACCTCTTCCATAAGAGCAAATAGATTCGAACAGCAGAGAAAAAGATGAAGTTAGGAATAAAGGCGAACGTTAATGAGCAAAGGAAAGCAATTTTCTATCTCCAGTTTTGTCTTGTTTTATCTTTGTCTTCTTAATAAACACGTTGATGTGTTCACAGTTCTTCCTTAACTTTAATTTTCCAGAAGCATTCTTTAGGCAGACGTTCCTGGAATGCTGAAGTTCGCACTATCAGATATCCCTTTGATCATGTGAGAAGGTAAAATGACAATACATAATAGCCAAGTCAAACAGAGTTAATAGGGGTTTATAAACAAGACATCATCTTTCAGTGTAGGGCGTTGAATATAAAATACACTACAGATGCTGGATTTGTAAGGTTTCAGTTCTTGAAGATAGAGATTGTATGCTTCTCCAAAACGTTGGTATCGACCTAGGAGTCGACACGGCGTTAATACCCAGGAGAAAAACATCGATATCTTCACCGCCGTAACAATTTCAAACCTCATTCTCTCGGGCCCAAGATACTAATATCTCCACTTCGTTTTGAGCATTTTCTACGAGCTATCAAAATATGACAATAAAAACTGAGAAACTGTAGGAAAAAACCCCACGAAACTTGCATTATATGATTCAGAATTTTGATTTTTAAAATCAAACTAACAAAAATTATTATCATTACAAATGGATTTTTGGAGACCATAGGAAAAACACCAAAGACAGAAAATTCCATATCACGTAATTAGAAAAAAATTGGTTTACAAAATTCTAATCTTGACTGTACAAAAACGAAGCTTCCGAGGCGTCCAAAGAAATACAGACAACAGACGGCCCCCATACAAGTGTTGGAGTGGATGGCAATGGAGTCCCAGATGGATAAGAGGAGTCGAGGATGCGACGACAAAGAGACGAGTGGAAGGAGGACATTGACGTTAACAGACCGATATATAGGTCCCTCAATTTGTATTAGCACAGCGTCAGAGCACAGATATTGAAGAACGTAAAGGAAATGTTTGTCATATAACCCAACAGTGACATATGTTATATTATTATTACGATTATTATATTCAAACGTCTTTCTATCGTGATGCGAATGATGGGAGATTTACAAAAGGAGAAGAGGGTAGGAACGGAAGAAGGTTACAGTTCGGGTCGTGTATGAAACATTTGCTTGGCTCCGATATTTCGACCGCTTGCCCAAAGCACTGCGTGCTGTGACAAAAGTCAACGATGGCTGTCACCAGCATAAGTAGGTTTAACGAAGTAACTCACGGTTACAAATGAGAAGGAGATAATTGACAATAACCGTATAATCTGCCGATGTTTTCTGAACAGTCAGTAGAACGCCTGCTCGCGTGACCTTGACGCGACCGGATAGACCTAGTGGCGAGCAGGCAGGCATCTCTCAAGATAACTTGCGCGTATAGTAACTTCTACTTGGTCAAATGACTTCCAGTGGGGCGACCCATGTCCGAACTTGTCACTCCGGCCCCTAAAGTGCTGACCGTAGTGACAAAACTTTAGGTTCCCAGTCCACTTACAAACGCCCGATCTTCTTTTTTGCCCTCTCCTAGGTTTCAAATTGGTTTATAAGTCTGCGTACTGAAAGAGGACCTGCTGAAGCAAAGTTTTTCTTTCTCCAGAAAACTTCGCTCCTAAAAATTCACTTATATGTTCTCTTTTTATTATCCCACCTACTGTGTCCATATTGAATTTGTTTTAACTTTATCAAAGTCCTTGGAAAGCTAATAGTCGCTAAGCTAGTCCAGAAATGTCTTGTCATGTACGGTAGACGAAGGTTGATTATCCTGTTCAAAAACACCGGACATTCGTCCTTATGCAGATTTCAGTACTTATCTTAGATGTTTAATTTCTGCTATAAATAAGCGCCTTGTAATGTAACGAGGCAGGAAAAACATATCGAAATTGTTCCTCTGGTTTGTGACGGCGTGTGGTCTTGTGGGTAGACACCAGCGTTTTGTAGAAATATGCTGTCTCCATTTTCATGGTTCAAGTTAGGGTGTTATGAAAGGGGGGGGGAAGATCCCCCCCCCCCCCCCAAGAGCAGGGATTGAAGAGAAGTCTCCACTTATATATACCTCGCATATTTTCCGAGGGTTTGGATCCACTGGCCGAGCTGTATATGGTTCGTTCTACAAGAGATTTATAAAGGCAAATGGATGGATAATAATTCTACTGAGAGAAACTGTGAAGTGGATAGTTGATACGAAATATGTTCTTTTGTTCTGGTAACTAACTAGAGCAGATTTTTCATGCTTTTCTAAACACAGTATGGACTCGGAATGTCGCATACCGGAAGAGTATTGGTTCCTGTTTGTCAGCACCGAATAATCAATAAAACTAATACCAAACATTGTTTTAAATTGCTTCGGAATGTTTGATTTTAATTGGTTATAGGTACACGGATTTTGGAATCTGTATTATCATTCCAATGCCAATAACTCGGTTTCTCTGCAATGTACAGGAAATCAGAATGTTGGATTTTGACATAACCGTGCTTTTTAGTGTCGTACCGAACTACAATATCAATCATTCAACATCCGTGGTGTTGAATTATTTAATATTTACATCTATTTAACTACCGAACTGGAGAGCAATGGTTTCCGAAATGCCAATTTACGTGACATTCACAAACAGTCCGTTTGGCAAAACAATTAGTTTACTTTGTCGACGACAGAAATGAATAGACTGGAGTTTGTTGGTATGGCAATAGACATTACTGACAGGGACTTGGAGTGAGGTTTTACGTATGCGCAGAAAATACTCTCCTAAAGAAGACATGAGACCCTTCTTGTTTCCTTGTACGTACTCTTATATCCATTATTAGAGCTTCAATGTTCCTTGTAGTGTCGCGATTTAATGTTCTGTGGGTTGTTCCAGAACAATCGAAAGTTCGGCAGACAGGTGCTAACATTTACCTGTATGGCTTGAGGGACTTCTTCTCCCACAGGATCATTAATTATGTGTCCCTGCAATTCAGGACATGCCCATTTCTTCCCCCTGCACACAATAGTATCACAACCCCTTTGAACGTGAACAGGATCACGTCACTTAGATGACCGAAATATTACAAACTTTGAGCACCTTTTCCTTTTCTGTTGCGATGGGGCGAGACTCTTTCTGTGAATCTGCAGCCGCTAACGCGTCCATTGTCCATCCTGCAGACGGTGAATAAATTAATGAATATGGAGCAGCGGTGGAATGATAATGACAGGGGGAAACCGAAGAACTCACAAATCCAACATGGACTGACCTGGGTGCGAAAACAAGCCTCCGAGATGAAAATCCGACCTAAGCTATGGCATGACCTCCTTAGAGTACCTCAGTTTACGAGGTTAGAATCTCAGTTGTGGTTAAGATTATATAAAACATCTATTTCGTGGTTTTCTACAGTCCTGCCCGGACCTATAACGATCACTGATCAATTCTCTAACCATTCGAGAAGAATGATATGGGTGATGAAAGTAGCACGCAGTGGGGCAGATGAGAAATGCATCTGAAAGAAGATACAAACTGTCAGACCTAGGCGTGGATAATATTAAAATTGATCTCAAAGTGTATAAGAGGGAGTATACGGAATTGATGTGTCTCAGGAGGGAATTTGCAATCAGTTATCGGGTTTAATAAGAAGCGGCGAATTTCTTGGTTCGTTAAGTTACTAATAACTTCTTAAGAGAAACTGCTACATGTAATTCTGCAGCTCGAGAAGACTTTCTCTTACTCCTACAGGCGCATAACGGAGCATCACTTACTCCAGCATCTGAATAAGCGAGGTCGCTGTACAGATTACGAAGTTATCTCGTCTGCAAAGCAATTTCATCCGTCCTGCAAAACACAGTTAGCAGGAGAAAGAGCCTTATCATAAATATTGCAAAACAGACACCGACTTCAAAGAGTGTTATCTCCTTCAGTCATTAGGGCAATTTGAGCGTCTGCTTCGAACCATCTGTTCATGATAATCCACAGCTAATTCTTTGTTCTTCCACCAGAATGTTTTCACTGAAGCTTATTTGTCGCTAGAATCCAGTTCTAGAATTAATGGGCGTGTTTTTACCAAAGTTTCTCCTCTTATCTCAGTTTTCTTCCTTGATTTTTATTACAGAATACCCTACAGTGTGAACCAGCTTTAGCCACAAACAACTTTACATTCCAACTGGACAGGATGTTTGCTAGGGTTCGCTATTGTTATACTGAGCTGAAAAGGGCAAAGGGTTACAATAGAGGGATGTTTGACAAGGGAAGCGAAGAACTGAAGGGAAAAAGTGAGGAAGTTTTACTGTTGTTTTTTGAATGAAAAAAAAATCCCCTTTTTCGTTAAGTGCAATTTTCTGTAGTTCTGTATTATACATATAAAAAGAGATAATAGCAGGTCGCATTGAGTGGATACATACATACATACATATATAATGATTGATTTATGGGTTGTAAGCGTGCTTCAACGGAGGAATAGGGGAACCTTTTTAAACGATAATGTGACTGCCAATTTCTCGATATCGAATTTTCAAGTAGCCTTCTCTTGATCGGTTGCAAACAGCGGGAAAATTCAACCCCTCCTCCCATTCGTGAAGAAAAAAAAGAACGAAACGGTTGAGATTTTAATTTGAATACCAACAACAAATTCCCATGCAATGCTAGGACACGCGATCCTTTGTAGAACACTAACAAACCATAGGAGTTAAACGGTTATGCCTATTATTTGTGTGATAAAAAATTAATTTGGGCGTATTCGCAAAATATTTTTTTAAAAAGACGTCTGTTTGCTTCGCCGTGTGTCTCTCAGCATGTAACTAGAGAAGCATTGAACCGATTTTCACAAAATTTGATTATGTGAAGTTTAAAAAAAACTTCATCTGCATATTCCAATTTTGGTTAAAATCAGAAAAAAAGTGACTGTATAGGGAAACACCACACGGGGAATCACCGGTCAACTGCGCAGCCGCGTTGAAGAAATTCCCAGTAATCCTTCGTCATGACTGTCGTCAGCCAATCAGACACACCTCAAGACAACACTCGCGCAAGAAGTCATTTATTCACAACGTTCAAACGCCAAATTTCAGCCCAACCGTCAGAATTGTCACGCTCAAATTTTTATGTGATATGCCGAGTTCAGGGGACATTTCAAGTTCAATATAAATTACAGATTATGGGCTTACTTGTCTAATACAAATTAAAATTTTATTCGCCTGACAACAGAGGCACTCAATATCAAATATCATCAAAATTCGTTCCTTACTTCCAGAGATAAAACATCCAAATAAACATATATCCCCATTATGAGTTCACTTTATGGACTTCGTCCAAAGACGTATCATAAGCTATGATTTACACACTTTAGAGAAACAGAGTTTTGGTTTTGGCAGCGTTAATTAACAGTAGAGATACTACACTGAAACTTAAAATTCTACTTCAGTGCACAGAAGTGCTTAAATTTATTGTTGTTCTGGGTTCTAACGCCGTGTAGACTCGTATGTAGACTCCAACCCAGAGGAGCACCGTCGTTTGCTTGGAATGTTTTACGAATTCAAGATTTACGTATTATGATTGGGATTAGAACGTCTGTGTGATTCATTTGTCATGAATGAGTGAACTGGGCTGAAGTTAAAGCTGACTTGAACCTCAGACGGAATACACAGTGCGCCATAAATCATTCGGCAAGAGACAGGAAGAAGGGCGGAAAACAGTTCTTGTAAATCCCACTGCAAAGGTTTGTCTCTGGCTACAGAATTTTCTGCAGAACACCTCGAGGGAGGGGGTGGGAATTCCTCCTTCATCAATAACTATATTTTATTTTGTGAGCGATTCCTTTCAATTGAAGTATTAATAAAATTACAGAACTCCGGACTACATGCACAATACAAATATGGATTTTTATATCACCTTGAAGCTCCTATACGGAATGACATCAATAAAACCGGATTCCCCATAAGACATTGCAACTTTTTTCTGTAGCTAGAAGACAAAGTGGTATTAAGAAGCACAAAAACACACATTGACCATAAATTTCCTGTTATCATGCGGAAATGAACACAGTCCATGTAAGCAGAACTCTTAGAATGCATTCCTTCAAACCTGGATAAATTTAATCATCTCTTTGCAATAACATTTCTTGCATCTTGATGATGTTCTTCTAGACTTTGTCACCGTGTAGACTCTTCGAGTCTACACAATTGCAACAACAAGAAAATAATCATTATCCTCACCGTCGTGAAATCCTTAAATTTCCCCTTTTGGCATCTGCAAAGAAATGTAATATATTTCGTAACCTTGTCAGCCTATTCCCACCCGTGATTTGAGTAATGTGGAAGAAAACATTAAGACATTCTTAGTGATACACTTTCTTTACCACTTCTATGTCACCTTAAATATCCGCCCTGCGTTTACAACGAAAGAAAATAATTATGTTATAATGTCTTAATTGTAACCGGATTAAATGGATGAATACTACAATGTAGAATTTAGAATTTGGTAATCATAAGACAGCTAACTGTTTTTCCACACTTCTGTCCCACAAATTCGCGGGAGAAATTCGAACTCTAATAAACTCTATAACCATCCAACTAAAGAAACGCTTGAAAAAATATATTAATGTTTCCAGAAAGAAGTGTTCGGAGATTCATTTTAATTTGCTCACCTTATTGTGTTTCTCTCCAGGGCCATATTGTGTGTTTAACACTACCTCCACACAAAACAACATACGCCCTTACCTTGAACCTCCAAAGTTCGCGACTCAACTTTGCCACCCTACAAGCTCCCTTCATTTTCCTCCTCCCTCTTTATCCCTTGGTTTCTTTTACACCCATTCACACCTCCACCCTCCAACAGACCTAGTACACATCCGCGCAACATTGCTAGGCGCTGCGTGGACGGGTCCGATATTTCTCCGTTCTAGCATTTCTACAACGCACATAAAACTGGATAAACTTTTTCCTACTTTTATAATTTGCAAAGCGGGACAGAAAAAATAAGAGGCGTGATACTAAATTTCCTTTTTAAGCAGAAAAAAGTATAAAAATGCGGAGACAGTTTACGATTTCACATATCCAACTGGTTTAACAAGTTACTAACTACTTGAGAGTGATGTAAGAAACCTCGTAGCAAAATTCGAAATGGTTTCTTCTTCTTCTTATCCTTATATATCACGTGTCACTATTTAAAAAAATGCAGGTAAAATGTCTGAAGTGACGTCGAAAGCCTTCAACAGTATTATCTGCAATTATGATTTAGCCTTATCACCATTAAAACGAGACAGTATTCAAATGATGTACAATATGGTCTTCTGGGTTGTAACACAATACAACCATGCAGTTACCAATTCAACGGACGTTAGTGACAAATGATGGTAACCAGCTACAAGAATACAAGGCTCCATAACCCACAAAACCACAGTCAAAAGTCTTCACCGCTGCGAGAACCTTAAATCCCCTTAAATGATATGCAGGTCGCGTGCCTGAGTTTAGTTGAAAGACTTTGCTTAGGAGATACTTATGTAACTTCTGTGCGTAACTTCTCCTGGCAATGTGCTTAAGAAATTATATTTAAATCTGAACAAATTGTCACTTTAAACTCAATAAGAAGTCCGTCAAACTATTACATTTGCATATGTATTTTGTGTATCTGCGCACGTCTTTAAATACGTGGAATGAGAACACTGTAGGGTTCCGAAAATATTCATAAATTAATCTCTTAAAAGGCATGCGATGTTTGTCCAGCTAACTTATAACTTGTACAATATAATCTCAATTGAAGGTGGTGAATGATTAAAAAGATAGCAAAAACCAAAAACTGAAAAAGAAACACATTTTTAATGCACGTATTTTTATCACGAATCCTTTGTATCATACAATCTATCTACAAGGGGCTTATTAGTTTTGTTTCGTTCACCTAAAAGATTCACTTTGAGAAATAGCACAGTTAATTACAGCTCATTAAATTTTTAATACCAGTTTCAAGTTCATCAAAACTTTCTGCTGTATGACCTGAGCTTCAATCAGTGTGAATTCATCAACCCAGTATGTTCCTAATGAATGACCCCAAAGGTTATCCTTCCTCTCGTCAACTTAAAATCATATTCTGTGTCGTAACAGCTTATTAAAAGTACAACTTTAATAAAATCTTCTTGGGCGATCAGCCATGTCAAATGGTTAAACAATGAAACCGACGTTTTACGGACCGTCTTTATCCCTGAAACGTCGGTTTTATTATTTAACCATAAGACGCGGCTGATCGCCCGAGAAGATTTTATTGAATATAGATTTAGTAGGCCATTTTACGCTTTATTTAATTTTCATTAGTTTTGTCTCACAGATGTTTCTTTCTTGGTACTGCTAAAATTCTGACGATACAATTAAGTCTGAGAATTGATAAAATTATGAATATTTAGTTAACTCCGGTTATGAAATTGCTGTAATTTTGCTGATTTTCTTGGTTTACTAATTTAGAGCACCATCCATTAGTCAAACAATATATGACTTTCTTCATTTGATAAGAAATTTCGTATATCAATCCTTAATTCTCCTATCTCATTTTCTGTTATATTCCCTAACACATTTTCTGTGCAGTACCTACAAATTATGCTCAAACATCTTCTTCATATTAAGAGTACTTTAGAAAATATTATTTACATAGAGCGTGCATATATAATATGAAATTCTACTTTTTTAATGACTGACATTATTGTACTAGTTACGAAAGACTTCACAGACGCCACACAGAAACGTTAGTTGACTATTCACCGTGAGACTACTTAATTTCCTGTAATCCTACTTACACACACTATCTTCCTATTACTCAACACTCCAAGTACGAAGTCAACCAGGCTTGAAATATCTCTTGGGCCCTGAATATAATTCTGTCCAATTTCCAGTTACTGCTTCTTCTGTATACATTATTATTTTGTGTGAAGGACGTTAAATCAGCGTCCCATGCCTAAATTTTGAGGGGGGGGTGTCCCGTATTCAACATGTCGTGAACACGATAATGAACCTTAGGGTTTCATAAAAGGTTGGAAATTTCTTGTCCAGCTGTTGGCTTTATTAGCCTCCCAAGAAGAATTTATTTATCGAACTGTTTTCAAGGGTGTACAAAGTCTACTAACATGGTAAGTTGAATAGGAACGACTAGTACTTTAAAGGAAGATGTGATAATGGGCTACTTGTAGAATTATCTTAATATTCTAATGGACTGAGGAAAACCATGTAACGTGTTATGATGAGATTTTAGGTCCATATGGCGGTGAGCATGAAGCTGGCTGTCTTCTTGGAGGCAGTACCGTGTAGTCTGATAGAAAATGACACACGTTTCAGAGGTGCGTACTGCCCCCATCATCAGGACGATAATGGAGGTAGTACGAACGTCTGAAACTTCAGTCAATTTCTACAAGAAAGTACAACGGTCACATTTATGTGTTCGGAGAGCCGGAAATTCGGGGCAATATTGCAACAGGACACTTCTACAATATGGGAGCTTTACTGTTATGTCATGAGGCGATAATGCGTTGCTACCTGACATAAAAACAACCATCATGGAACGAAGCAGACCTACTTAAGCTACTTGTGTCGACAAAGGGAACGGAAAGTATATAGTAGCGATGCCAAACTCATACAAAAATCGGGAAATAATTTCTCAAAGAGGCGGAAAACTATTTCAGAATGCGTTCTCCGTGTATCGAAAATTTTTCCATTATTTCAAACTACTGTAGTTACGATCTGAAAATAATTTTCCGGCCCGTTTCAAAGTAATGAAACGTAAATCCAATGTATAAGGGGCGAAAAACCTACCACGCCCCAATAGTGTCTTACCGACAATATATATATATATATACATACATATATATATTACCAGTCCTTTGACTTTAATAGATTTTAATACTGACTTCACCCAGAATTTGTCTTCATTCAATCAGCTGATTAGGTACTTGGTTTGTTTCACTTGCATTAATCTAGAGTCGACATAGATAGGAAAGTGGTTATGAATGGTAAACACGTACAGATATAGGACGAAGATACCGTGGAGTATGTAAAATTACAATCGCGATAGAAAGTCACAGAAGTTTTAGTGCAGCCACTAAAGACTTCATTCGGTCAGAATTTCCGGTAACCGGATTAGAACCTTTAACTTAAGAATGCAATCCTAAACGCTTATCGTTAATCAAAACAGACTGTTTGCCAGCTACTGTACACTGTCCATTCTCAAAACAACCTCTTCCAGTCCGTATCTATTTTAATATTTTACTCGTTAAACGGTCTGCATTTATTAATTTACATTTGTCCTTGTGTATTTTGATTGGCAGTATACTATGAGTATTTGTAGATATTAATAAAATTATACCAAATCCTACTGTAGAAGGAACAAATTAGGAAACGTGCGCATGACGTACCTACTCTGGCTTCTCCATCAGAATGTGACCTTTGAATTTTGTAAATGGTTGGGGATTCCCCGCTGGTCATTCCACACGGGACCCACCCAGTCACTTCGAAGAAATTATTCTTATTTTTGTCTGATTTCAACCAAAACTGGAGAGTTTCAACGAATTTCTGATAAACTACGAACCTTAATATGTAACATTCATTCAACACTTCTAGATTTATTGTGAGCATTCAGACAGACAAACGGGCGTACATAACGAAGGTAAGAGACGAATTTTTGTAACTTGTGATGAGAACGCAGAGTAAAAAAGATGCAAAGTTGTACACGGAAATCTAAAAAATTATTCACCGCCCTAAAACATCTTGAAATAATGTTAAGAGCGTTAAAAATACACACTTTTTAACAGGTGTCTTTAATCAAGTCAATCAGTCGTACGATGCTCGCTAGACTGTAGCCTATTATAGATTCAGGCCCAGGCAGTCTAGAATCAGACTTGCATCCTGAAAGCAAAACTTGTCTGTCTGTACGTAGCATCCTCCCTTATCTTGAAGCCGCAGCTGTCAGGCACTGGCCGTACTTGAACCCACATTGAGACCAATGAAAGTGTACGTACGCTCTGATCCGCAGACCAGCTTTGGGGGCCACGGAGTTTGTACGAGGCTTAACAAGAACACAGTAAAACTGCGGATACAGTGTGCCAGAAAATAAGGCTCTGGCTTCCTGTATCATGTATTCAAAAAATACGTTGCGAACAAGCAGGTACTTTATAAATGTCTAAGTAACAAATATATCCTTCTAAATTCATTAATATGCGCACACCAGTTTTATCTATAAGCGTTTTAATAGCCCTCTTACGACATCAAACTACGAAACGCATAGAAACGGCATCGTAAGATAAAATATTCAGTTTAAAATACAGAGAGAGATTTTTGCTCTCGAAAAGTCCACATTTCCCGGTATCTAACAAATTACTTAAGTGAGTTGGTAACCTTTCTGGGTACACTTTCCACATCGATTAGTTACGGTCGTTTCGTGCGTGTGTGTGTGTATGTCCCGCAGCTAATGAGAGTGTGGAATAAATTTACTTTCATCCACATACACACAAAAACTAGACTAGCTCTTTAAACCCTGTAAGCATTTACGTGAAGCTACCTAGAGAACATACCTCGTGCCTCACACTAGGTCTCCCTCCTCTCATTTCACTTTCTCGGGGTTTTATTCTCTGTCTCTGTCTTTCTCTATCTCCCAGGGCAACATTATATATCACGTGTTATCTTCATACGTTGTCTCTTCCTTAATTCGCCTACTCTGTCTACTACCTTCCATTTTAGTCTGCCTTTACTATGCAAATAACGTAGCAGCAAACAATTGAGTAACTGAAGATCTAGCATTATTCCTCCCATGTGAAACTAAGAGTATGTTACAGAAATTCATCTGTGACAATCACAGTCCCTTTCTGACAACTTCTTCAAGGCGGTATCTGCTCATGATCCACGTCCTATTGGAAGTATTTCATATCAAAATCGAAGTCTTCTGAGACACTGCGACGTGCAGTCTGATAGATATCAACTGTTTCAAAGAAACTTCCTCCATCATGAAGGTGACTTTCGAATTCTATAAAGACATTTGATAGGTCTGTTCGAACGGGGATTGACCAATAGGAAGACCTCTCTGCCAACACAGGACAGTGCAACAACGTAGACGCCGGCACACATCGAGTGAAATTCCCGATGTTCGAGAGAGATTTATATCGCGCGGTGAATGTAATCGATCCAGCGTATGGAAATATGTCCGATCCGTGTGTTCAAACTGTGTATGACGCCCATGTCTTAGGTTGTTACAACACGAATTTAGGGTTCAAATCCAGCTACAGGCATGGAACATCTGTACGAAATTTTCTGTGTACTCGTTTGAATGTAGAGGTCTCACAATGGGAGGTTCCACTCCCTACCACTTTACACCCAGTATAGTGGCTTCTCTGAACTTCAATATCCGAAAAGCGAAGTCACGACGTTTCGGGAGCTGACTCTGCCTTAGTCTTGAGGTGAAAACGCATATTCTGGCGGGCCCGATGGAAGGGTCTAATCCAGGGATTGGGATAAGGAGTAAAAATCCGACGTTTCGAAGATTCTCGGCCTAACACTGTTCAGACCATATCCTAGTAAGGATAAGAGTTGCAGAGTCTAATTCAAGAATGAACGCCATCTATAAAGAAAATTATAATCTAAGGTTTCAAATATAGCGCATACGTGCCATTACAGCACCGACGTTTTCAACGAGTATACTTCAGGCCTACCATAGTTGCGCCTTAAAAAACAATTTCACTAACTGCTGAAACGCTAAAAATATATGAACACTTCATTTATTCTTTTCTTCGCCTGCCTTTAGTTTATCATTTCTAGCCCTGCCTTCCTCCCACCCCAATTTTTTGCCCATGCGAGAGAATCGATACATGTACCGGGTGAAGTGTACTTCAGCAGAACAGGGAAGTAGCCTCCAGCTTAAGCGAATCGCACGCCACAATCGATAGCTATCTTATGTTATAGTCGATACTATCGCAAGCTATAAAACTTCCTTCCACTTATTCCCTACAGGATTTCGAGTTTTTTTTTGTGTATTTGTGTAGAAATGTGCTCACGTGGAGGGCCGGGGACCAAAGGAAGATTATAAAGAGGGTGGATGCAATCGTACGTGGCAAAGACTTGCAAAATAGGTGCTTACTGAATATGGGTTTTCCTGAGCGTGGTCCCCACTATGCTCATGGTGAAGGACTGGTAGGAAATGAAGTCTTGCACGTCAGATACAGAAGAAATGAGTATTAAAATAAGAGCGGCATAAAGCGCACTGAGATATTTTGGTTCTAATTAATTAAAATGTTTAATGTAACCACTAATCAGATAACATCTTGCAAAGGTCTGTCTGAAATAAAACAAACGTCATCCTTAAACACGTTCATTTCCTCATTAATTTATTTACGAAATTACTCGTATATCCCCTCCATTTAGACGATGTAATATAATTAGTTGATAGAAAGCGTTATACTATCCACACGGTAACTTTTAAAAAGTATGTGAAAAATGAAGAAAGGAGAACGAACCTATCTTGCGTCCACATAAGCAAATGGCCGAACACACAAACATTTCTAAGGATTATATTTTATCCCAGTTCACATCTCAAAGTCATTGTCATTAATAAACTTTAATAACGCTAACGAAAGTGAAATATAGGAACAATGAAACATTTCTAATTTTACTCTTCAATTGTATAGAAGACCTAACGCGAATTTTTTTTTTACATCATACAGCATTCTTTGAATAAACAAACATGAGATATTTATTACTACCGCCATAAGTTAAACTATTCTACTGGATAGAAGTAAGGCAAAATCTGCAGCTAGAACTTACGTTCGTGAGAGGAATATCCCATACAGAGGCATCTGCAAATTCAGCCGTTTTCTCGCTTAAGTGGAGTGTCATCCATTTTAGGCGCAGTATAAAACCCACAAAATACAAAGAAGAGTGGACACCACAAATAGTATACTAAACTGCATCTAATGGAGAAAAAAAGAAGGCCTTATAATGGCACCCATATAAGTAAATTTCGTATAAACATTAAAGCAAATTGTTGGAAAAATATATAAAAGAGAGTTTCAAAATAAAATAAAATTTGTATGGCGTTTTATTCTGAACCCTAAGAAGTCAAGGAACATGTTAATATACTGTGTCCAACCGACATTTTCTTTCGATAGAAATAAGGTACATATACTTTTAACCAACGCAGAGGGAAATTGAGCGGGTTACCAGGTTCTATCCGCAATCTAGGCACGCTGCATATTGGATTAGCAGTGCAAGTCAGGGTCTACTATTACTGCGTGTGCTTCAGGTATTGGTACAGCTTCTCTAACTCAGAGAACTCCAGACTCCATTTGCTTCCTCCTCTGTGAAGCCAGAAACTGAAATTTAATTATTAACCATCAAAGACTTCGACATTTGCTGACGATATCACAGAGGAGTGTCAATGGCATTACATCAGAGCATAACGAAATTTCTTCGGGGTTCAACACAAATTTCACATACATACATATACACATATACATACGTACACTTGTTATATCTGGTGGTGAGAGAATGCTGTATCAACTAAATAACTCCATACAGCAGTCTTTTTGAGATGGAAATAGCCCAACATTTTATGAAAACCGATTGAATATTGTCATATTCTCTAGAACGCGACAATTAACCACATCCTGAGCCAGCTGCATCCAGAACACATCTACGCACATAACTGATTGTTACTGATGATACGTATCACCGTCCTAGCTAATTTCATGCCATATACCCTCATAGTTAAAAAGCATCATTAAAGAACCTAAGAATGAGAAAATCAATTAAATTCATTGCTAGTGTTAAAATGTAATATAAAACCTTCAAAATTCAATATTTGTCCGGATTTATGGATGTGACACAAATTTTTAAGAGTTACAAAATAGCAGGAAATGGGTGGGGGAGGTTAGAACACCACCACCACGTATGTGACCAGGACAGCAAGCACTTATACCATTTTTGTCTGCAGACAACTCGAGGCCTAAAGGTAACCCGTTGCGAGCCTGCGCAAGAAGTTCCTTTCACATGGTAATTTCTCTTGCTAATCGAGATCTACCTAAACCCACTTCAGCCACTACTTCACTCGTTAACACGTACAAGACACACCAGACAAGAAATCTGAACATTATACTTAATATTATTAATTTCAATCAGTACAGCTTGTGTCCGGGCCACTCGGTGTTTTGTGGTTGAATGTAATAAATTATGCAATGTTCTCAACTCCCCTGCTACAAACATCAGCTCATTGTGAACAAGGCTTTCCATCTGCAGCATTATACTCCTTGACCGTGTCCAAACCCACTCCACAGATACATTTAAAATATATGTTCAACCTTTCAATTTTTAACGAGTTTCATATTCTAATTCAATCTGTAGTCCATAAAACGACAGATATGAAGCAGAACTGAATAAATAATAACGTGCCACTCTACTAAAAGGGAATATATTATATATTCCCGAAGTTAAATCCCCTTTTCGCATGGTGAATTAAAAACCTGTAGAGTAATATTGTTCGATCCCTCGTTCAAATTTCTCTCTGCTTACATGCGAGAATTCGCTGGTGTGGAAAACAGGTTAGCACGCGCCATAATTTCCGTCCTTGTCTTTCTTATTCGTGTGTTCGCATACGTACCGTAACGTATATTAAAACCATGTTCTGAACCTAAAGCCTGTACTAACACAATCTTCAGCAGACATACACTTTTATACAAAATACCTTCACTCATGTAGACTAAGAGCGACTGAAGGAACCTGTGCTTTCATTACAAGCAAAAATACTTCACACGTGTAACAAAATGGCTATAGAAGACGACGAATCGAAAAACGAGGAACAAGTCTTATAAAATTTAAAGTGGCAACCACAATAAATTGTAAGGTAAAGAGTCCTTTCTGAAAAGCTTATAGTAATTTAGCTAATTAAGAAATTTCCTGTCATTTATCGAATCCACGAAAACCAAAAATTCATAACCGTGTTCACAAGATATCACTACCAAAGTCTATCATTAAACTAATTCGATCCTGTCTTACAGATTCAGGTTTAAATAATGCTATAGCTGTCAAATTTAAAATTAAGTACAGGTTAAAATTAACCGATAAGAACAAAAAGTAAATTAATCTTACAGCTTTACTGTGTGACTAATTTAGGATTTCTAAATTTTCATGGCATCAAACTGTTATTTTCTCTGTGAGGGTGATAAGAAGGTCCTAAGGCCTTTTTCGAGACCCACACAGGTAACACATAAAACACTGACATTCAGACACCAATTCTAATCGAAAACACAAACCAACACCGCCAAAAAGGATTTTACTTCTTGAAGTTTGAGGTTACAATGTCCTAGTCTCCGTGATGAAAAACATAATTACACAATTTCTTTGGTATTCCATAACTTCTTGTTACTAATTAACATTTCATTTCATTTAATATTCAAAACCAAAGATTTGTAAAAACTCCTCTTATTTAATCTAAAGTCATTACTTAAGGTTTATATATTACGAAAAAATTTTAACATAATTTCATCCGTTTTAATTTTTAAAACCTGTCTTAGTCCAAATATTACCTTCACAAACTTGCCTTTAAATTTATTTTCGTTTCTATCTCTTCAACTCAGAACCCAAGTCTCACACAACAAATGAAATATAATTTTATGTATCTTACCTTTTCAACCCTATAGAAAGAAGACAAACGATAGAGAGCTGAGAAGTGCATGATAAAATTCATTTGCTGACTTTATCTGCCCATATGCCACTCATGAAATACACACGATGTATTATACCACGCAGACAGATTAACATTCTTCTTTCCTACATAATTTATAACCTCGATGTTATTACGTACACGTTATGGAAACTTTTTGCTACTCTTATTTATGATTAATATGCATTGAAGAATAAAAACTATGCACACACAATAGCAGTAAGCCCACGCACGCTGGCACACGAGTATATGACAAGGAAAGCTGACAAGATGCATGTTTAAAACACGTATATTAAAGCAAACAACACTTAATATTTAGGAACACAAGCAAACTGTACTCTTTTAACAATTTTTCTTCACTGCGTTTTCGCTTGCATAATTTTGTTAAGCGTAATGAACGTAGACAGGTCTAGGTCACGATACATTAAAGCCTGGCATTACAACTAAAACGCGCAGAATTACACAGACTGGACAGAAAAAGTCAGGAAAAGTGAAAAAAAACCCTAATAAAACTGATTACGTTATTTCACTGTGTAATGCACACAAGGATTACAAACGTAAATGAATTTATGAAGAAGAAAGTAGTTTAAATTAGAAATTAAATTTCAGTTGCAGGTATCTGTCACAAATTTACTGCTTTCTTCTAGAACACCTTATCCACTCATGCCAACATAAGTAATCAGAAAAATCAGCAGCGACTATTTTTCAACTTCTCAGTACTTCTAAAGGCTGCCTATGGTAAAGCACTTATATAATAGAACATTCTGCCATCTGACGTCATTACCGAACATGATCACTCGTGCGTTACGCATAAATAGAGTCTCGGAAGTTGGCAATACTGTAATTTACAGGTGACTGGTTGTCACTATACTGTTATACTGACAGTTTAATCCATTATTTATTTTACGTTATATAGCGAACGCTGGGATCTACGTCAATAAACCCTATAAATACGTACAGGATAGCATAACTGAAGGACATATGGTCACCGTATATAAAAAATTTTATCACCGCCTCCGAAATGAAATGAACTCGGCCTCAAAGTTTTCGCATTTGATACAAACTGTCAAGTCGTTATACGCGTGCAAAAATAAATAAAGTTCTCTCTACTTTACACTACCGACAAATAAACCAGGCAGTCAGTCATCCAGTGACAGGCAGAGATATATACATTCAAATTGATTAAAAACGAAAAACTTTGTTACCGCGAAGTGTCAAAATGAATGCAACTTTTCACCAAAAAAAAGTTACAGAATAAGAAGAAAAGAAAAATAAAGCTGACAGGAAGAAGAGAAAAGATGACGATGGAAAGAAAGAAAGAAATATATAAAATATATTATTTGTCAAGAGCTTTCTTCCCTTGTTACCATTTGTTGCCGAATGCTTCGAGTAGCCGCCATCCAGGCAGCGGTGCGTATGTACGAGGTGCGATCGGAAAGTTTCAAGACTGCGCGTATAAAAACCCGTACACTTATCTCAGGTATTAAATTCATCCATCACCCTCGAAGTAGTTCCCCTGGGAGTGAACACAACGATGCCAGCGCCGCTGCCAAGCCTAGAAAGATTTCCAGGGATGCTTCCAGGCTTGGCAGCGGCGCTGGGATCGTTGTGTTCACTCCCAGGGGAACTACTTCGAGGGTGATGGATGAATTTAATACCTGAGATAAGTGTACGGGTTTTTATACGCGCAGTCTGGAAACCTTCCGATCGCACCTCGTATGTCTGTCTGTCAGAGCAGAGTGACAACGTGGGGATGAAGTTTTGCGCTGTGCCCACGCGTTCAGCCTCAATGCGATGGATTTCCGCCGACTTGAAAAATCTCTGCCACGTCTTCCTCCTTTTCACAATCTTGTTTGCCATCGTCCGTCCCCTTATATATTCAGATTTCGTCTTCGTCGGCTTCCTCGTTTTTGTGCCCTCATTCAGCTCTCGTCTTACGAAGCTGTACTCCTTTGTCCATAATTATAAGTGTTAATCCTTTAATGCTACGGTGAGAGATCTCATTAAAAAACAAGATTCACTTTTCCTATGAACTGTGGGTAACTGTTGGTATGGACGAAGGATTCTTATGTACCTCCGCCCACTTTCACCGCATCTTTTATCTTCAAACCTAACCTAACATTTCGTCAGTATTATAAAGCTCCTTAATATGCCTACGTAGTTTTATCCGGCCTCCTGCTACTTCATCCCTGTTTGGTCGAAATATTATCCTAGGAAACGTGTTCCCAAACATCCTTGAAACAACAGGCATAAAGTTACAGCTTTGTATATCCTAATCTTTAGGTTTTGCATTAGCAAACTGGAAGACAGAATATTCTGAACTGAATATTAGCAAGGATTCCCCGAATTTAATCTGCTATTAAATTATTCATAATTGCAATTTTGACTTCTTACTGTCATTTTCATCTCACAAACCTTGTCATATTTTAGAAGGATTTATTCGCTTGATACATAAAAGATCCAGTTAGTAAACCTCGTTATTTCAGAGTTAGGCCATGAATAGGTAAAGTCTAGGTAGCAAGTGAGACTTATTTGAAGGAGCAGCGGATTATCTAACGACGTTGGAAGACTTTTATCCATACGCAATCTGTGTTTCATGCAAAACAGAAAGGTAGAATGTAAGTAGAGTAAGTACCAATCTGCACACGGTAAAAGATGGAAGCTTCTTCATCAATAACGCCGTGAGGAGCATCAACACTGCCAAGTCCCTTTAAAATACAGTGTCCCACGTAACTCGGAACCCACTTACTAGCACGCGACAGCTGTCTTCTGCCTTGTGACTAACTCACTTCCCGGTAATTCGCTCGCTGCTGCCGCCGAGTATTTTCGTTAT
Organism: Zootermopsis nevadensis; assembly: GCF_977971745.1. Lineage (NCBI taxonomy): Eukaryota > Metazoa > Arthropoda > Insecta > Blattodea > Termopsidae > Zootermopsis > Zootermopsis nevadensis. The sequence continues at coordinate 6,311,377 of NW_028259144.1, read as the reverse complement.
ATACAATTTCGCCCCTTTTCCTAAAGTAAAATAATCGAAGTGCTGGTGTCTTACTATTAACCAAAGGATGCTTAAAATTTGTCCAGAAGAAAGGGATCCAAAATTCGTGTTTCTCACTACAATAGCTAAGAAATTACTAAGTCTAATCGAAAGAGTACCTGGATTTCACCATGATCTTCCTCGTCTTCATATCATACTCTCATTTTCTTTTGTTTTATGCTTCCCCAGTCCTCAGGCTATACCATAACAACAACAACACAGTTTCATATCAACGTTTATACAGACCCAATCAAAAACATTGATTGAAAACATTACTTGCATTATTGCAACGCAGCTACTGCACATGAAAGTCTTCGTTGTTAGAAGTTCGAGCTAAGGTGACATAGAATGGAAACACGGCAACTTCACATTCACATTGGAAATTGGATTCTGAAAAGGTTTGGGGTTGGGAAGTGGGGGGGGGGGGTGATTGGATGGAGTCGCGAAGAAGAATTTGCTCCTGGGCACGTTCTCTACATGATAGCTGTACTACTACTACTACCATTGCCAGTTGAATCCTGCCCCGTGATAGACATACGACTATATAACGTCAGTGAATCTTTCAAACTAAACGACTATAGTTTACTGCAATGTCGCCTACATTTTAAGTCGATGTCCGAAAGGAAATAATGAGGCCTGGGAAGAACTTGGGACTCTGCATTTCAGTGTAGACTGCAGTCTTCATGACACGGCTATCAGGAAATATAAATTAATGGAAACACATTTTACTTTTCGGTTTATCTGTAAACTATTTCATAATCTAAACATATTAAATGATTCGGACATAAATGTAAGGTTTCTACTGAGACACGTTTGTGATTTCTCAACATATAAAACAATGATTCATATTTCTTTTTAACTTTGTTCATACAAAGTTTTATACCCACGCATTCATTAGTCTAACAGTTATCGTCATTAATCGAAAATCTTTACATATAAACAGCGTAGACGTCATACTGATGTTTTATATATTTAACCCATGTTCTTCACAGAATTTCAGGTTCAGCTTCACACCGACACAAACTAACAAACAAAATAACATTTTCATAAAATATATCGTTCTTAAATATGAGAAGGGGAGACAAGAGTTTCTGAATTTCAAGGTGCAAGAATTCCCAAAATATAGTTTTCATTTATTTTTTATGAATGAAATTTTCATTTATTGCTTTCATTCCAAAATATTTAAATGTAATATTTTCTTGGGGTCCATAGTGGCTGCGCGGTCTGAGGCGTGGGCCTTGTGCCGCTTGGTCGATGGGACCGTGGGTTCGAATCCCACTCAAGTCATGGATGTTTGTCCGCGTTTTTCTGTGTTGTGCTGTCCTGTGTACAGGTAGAGGCCTTGCGACGGGCCGATCCCTCGTCCAAGGAGTCCTACCGAATGTCTAATAGATCAAAGCCAACGAAAAGCTGGGACCCGCAGTGCTCAGGCACTTGAAGAGCGGGTCGTCCAAGTATCCCAGTAATATTTTCTAAGGTTTCATTATGTACCTTAATACAATGATTTGTCCTTGCAGTCAGCTGTCGAGGCACAAATAGCTTCTGTTCGTTCATTTCCAACCCCATCTTCCTTAGGCTCGATGCACACGAGCGAGAAAATGTCGCGCGAGCTCGCAGCGAACTCGCAGCGAGGAAACCCGTGACAGTGCACACGTAGCGTCATCGCTGCGAGTTCGCCGAAAAACTCCCACCCGTACTAGATTGGATGGCAACCTAAATGGATGTGTACAGAAGAAAACGTGTAGTTTTGCCTATTTCGTTTATGAATACATCCTTAAAAAACGGAATAGGAAGTTTAAGGTTTACATGCGTCATGTTTGTGTTTTTGATTAAAATATATAATAAAATTCAGGTCAATACACAAAACTTTATTTGGATGTTAAAATTTAAATGTTAAAATTTAAAATTTTAAATTTTAAATTTGCGCCATTCATCACTATAAGGATGTTACATTAGAGCACTTTCATTCATTTCACAACATGTTTCGATGTAATACATCATCTTCAGGTGTTGTTTTTTAAAACTATTTTATATTATAATGCATGCCTTTCAATATACGAGGGTCGCTCATTAAGTAATGCCCCACATTTTTTTTTCTCAGCCAATAATGAAGATAGAAAAGTGTACTTTTACATGCTTGAGATTTGATGTTTCCCGCGTTCGTGTACGGAGTTTCAAATGATTCCAACCGATAGCGGAGCTGTAGTGAACTGTTAAAATGGCGTCTGTGAACGACTCTCGTTACAAGCAACGAGCTGTAATTGAATTCCTTGTTGCTGAAAAAGAAACGGTGGTGAACATTCATAAACGTTTGTGTGCTGTGTATGGAAGCTGTGCAGTCGATAGGAGCACCGTTGGTCGCTGGGCTAAGAGAGTTAAAGCTTCAGGAAGTGAAGAAACCGAGCTCCGTGATCTGCCGCGCTCTGGGCGTCCTGCCACAGCCACCACTCCAGACATGTTGAACCGCGCGGATGCCATTATTCGTGAGGATCGGCGCATCACAACTCGACAATTGGCCCAACAGCTTTCAGTCAGCAATGGAAGTGTGATTGCAATTATCCAGGCTCTCGCATATTCGAAGGTGTGCGCAAGATGGGTTCCACGAAGTCTCACAGCAGACCACAGGATTCAAAGGAAAACGATTTCTTCTGAATTGTTGGAGCGTTTTGATGCTGAGGGAGAGGTCTTTCTGTCCCGGATCATTACAGGTGACGAAACCTGGATACACCACTTTGAGCCAGAGACAAAAAGGCAGTCAATGGAGTGGCATCATCCTCAATCACCGAGAAAGAAGAAATTCAAGACAACTCCCTCCGCCGGAAAAGTCATGATGACTGTCTTTTGGGACAGTGATGGGGTCATTCTTGTGGATGTGATGCCAAGAGGTGCGACCATCAATTCAGACGCGTACATCAGGACCCTGAAAACCCTCAAGAAGCGTTTTCGACGAGTTCGGCCTCACAGGCATCCAGCAGAAATTTTGCTCCTGCACGACAATGCACGCCCTCACACAAGTCTGAGAACCCGGGAAGAAATCACCAAATTTGGTTGAACGGTGCTGCCCCATCCACCCTCCGACTCCATCTCTTTGGGCCACTTAAAGATGCTATCCGCGGAACAAGATTTGAAGATGACGAGAGCGTTATTCAAGCAGTGAGGACATGGCTACGTGCACAGGACAAGAGCTGGTACCGGCAAGGCATGCATGCACTTGTTCCACGCTGGCGTAAAACCGTACAAGTTGATGGGGACTATGTGGAAAAATAGTATGTGTAAAGGAAACATTGATTTATATTGTCACTAAATTTGAGCCATCTTGAATAAATATGTTCTGAGGGAAAAAATGTGGGGCATTACTTAATGAGCGACCCTCGTATATATTGAATTGAATATATTGAAAGGCATGCATTATAATATAAAATATTTTTAAAAAACAACACCTGAAGATGATGTATTACATCGAAACATGTTGTGAAATGAATGAAAGTGCTCTAATGTAACATCCTTATAGTGATGAATGGCGCAAATTTAAAATTTAAAATTTTAACATTTAAATTTTAACATCCAAATAAAGTTTTGTGTATTGACCTGAATTTTATTATATATTTTAAGGAATAGGAAGTATTGGACACACCCGTTGGTTAGTTCACGGCTGTTAAAAGGGGCGTTCGTGACAATGTTTATAGATTTAAGAGAAGATGAAAGTAAATTTCATAATTATTGTCGTATGAGTATAAAGTCAAAGCAGCAAAACTGGATGCATCCAACAAAAGTAAAGATTCTGCGATGAGGCTTGCAATACCTCTAGAAATGCTGGTTGTGACTCTGAGCAGTTGCGAGGGTTGCGAAGCACGTGTGCACTGCCCAATGCTTTCACACAGTCTGCTGCTTCGCGGCGATCGGCGAACTCGCTGCGAAGCAGCAGTGGTCGGCGAGCGCAAATTACTCGCCGCGTCCTCGCGGCGAACTCGCGGCGTCACTGCCATAGTGTGCATTGCTCCATTGCTTCACATGTACTGCTAAAACGCGCGAGAAAATGACGCGGCGAGCTCGCGAAAATAACTCGCTCGTGTGCATCGAGCCTTACTGACAAAAGAGTATTACATAGTAAAGAATAGTGTTTAACTCTTACTACTAAGGATTCATAAGAAGACATCACACACTTTCAGCTGCCTGAAATAAAATAAGAATCTGTCTAACGTTTCTATTAGGTTGCATGAAGACAAACTTGACCTTCTTCTATATTTAAACCTATCAAATAATTAGTAATGCCTAGGTGTGAATAAAATAATAAAACTAGTAAGATATACGTAGGAATATGAGAGAGAAGGAGATGTTTCTACTTACAAGAATAAAGTATGCGTAGCAAAGTAATAGCAAGATGGGGAAACGAATTATAATAGACTGTGGTCCGCCAAAACAAAGTGTTAGATGGACAGAGTCGTCTGTATAGAGGACTCAACTACAGAAGTAAATACCAGTATGTAGAAGCTACAAAAAACTGTAAAGATTCCGGCGAAACGTTCAGAGTGGACAGATCACGTTTCGAATGCAGAGCGGATACCGATGACAAACAACCGTGTGTTCTGCCCCCCACAATCTTCTTCCTGCTGTAAGTCAACATTTTGGAGGACATTTTTCATTACCAGGATAAACTACGGAGGAATACAGCGGAAACTACTCGTCTGGCACACGGTTGTGTAAGGTCATCTGGCGCAATAAATTCTTTTTATAAATTGTCTCCAGTTGTTCATAACAGTTTGCACTGTCCAGAGGAAGACGTCTTGGTTAAAGAGAGACGTTCTATATGACGAGAGCCACAGTTGAAGGAAAAGTTGTCTTATAAGCTTGTTAGAAAAAATACTTCCTTTTTTAAGTTTTAGCGGGAGAAAAATCGCTATCCTAAGATGTCTCCAAGTTTTCTGGACACGTTCCATGTCTGTCCTTTGTTCTTATTTATTCTGTCTGTGATAGCCCATTTCAAATAAACACTAACTTTCACCAACGAAATTTTAACGCACAGTTAAGAATACGAATGAACTTATCGGAAATACGGACTAATAAATACCATGCAGAGGAATATGGAATACATATTAAGCAGAATAAACTTTCGTGTAAAGTGTTAAAATATGAAATGCGTATAATATAAATATACAATGGAATTCTATCAATATTTCTATTTAATCCCACTGGATTGCCTAAACCGCCAATCTCAATGTCCTAATAACCATTTCAATGCCGAAATTCACGTCATTTTAAGAAATAAAGTAGATTTCGAAAGGGGATAAAGCTCCACGCATTCTAGATTTCGACACTATGCTTTAGCCACATTATTTCTGGGCATAAAGCAGCCTTATGCTATTGGACAGGATACCGGGTGAATGTCAAACTAGTAGTCCAAACATAGCCTGTCACTTTATTAAGACTTACTGTGGCTTGAAGGTAAAACCTTCATGAATTTCAGGTGTCACTAGTAGATAGACAGACGTCCTCTGCTTCAGGATCCGGTCGATTTACTCTTAGAGAAAATAACCCGAGAGGTAGAAAGGTGACGGGAAGGATTGTATTTGTATGTGATGACGAAGAGAAATTCTTTAGTAAAATTTCAGGTTCTTCTGGGATGTTGCGTCGTTTAGTCTAGTATATTATCGACGTTTCAGAGACGCTTACTGCCTCCATAATCAAGGGGATAACCTCTGATGATGAAAGCAGCAAATAACTCTGAAACGTCGGTAAGCTTCTACGGCGCAACATCCCACAAGACAGCGATTTTCATAAATGTTTCTTATCTACCGAGAATCGAATATAACTGAAATACAGTCACAGAGAAAATAGTTAAACAGGTATCGAAATCTTAGTTCCATAAACCAATTTTTCCAGCGTCAAAGTTATAATTATTTATGCTTCACGCTTTTAAAGGAGAAGTTAGTCAATCAACATACGTAAACAAGGAGTTGACTAACTGTTATTAAATACTGCAAACATATTTTCTGGCTTCGCCTTATAGAAAGACTTCGCATAAGACCGTAAAGGGTGACGTTGAGAGGGGGGTAATTCTGTGAAACATAAACACTAGCGTAATGGAAGTTTGTTTATGCCCTCAAAGAAGATTTATACCGCGCCACACACAAATAGATGGGGTAATAAAATATAGCTCCTACTTTCAATAACGGAGACAGATCTGTAAAACGGTATGATGCCTGGGGACAGAATACATCACAGAGAATATGACATTTGCGTATCAGCGACAGGGCTTGAGGTTCAGCCATTACTCTTCAAATCGCATCCACTGCTTTATCTGCACGATAAACCAGACATCTGAGGGATGTTAATTTTACATTCTTTATTATCTGCAAAGATTCAATGTTTAACTGTTGATAATGATTAGCGAAGTCTCTGGTATTCCAAAATACTTTTATTAATGTTCAGGTACCCCATAACATTAATCTGAGCGACGAACAGTTTCTCAAGGACTCCATTCCATGGAGTCAGTTAATTTAAGTTGGGGCTGTGCCGTGGGGGCACATAAGGGTCACATTCTAACCTCAGTATTAGACGGAAGCGATTACTCAGCTTGTAGCAGCGGGACATTTTAACTCTAGAAAAGAACCCACGTAATCCACTAGATGGAAAACTGTGTGGTCCCCGAGACAGTCTGGACGTGGTGACCAAAATTCTGTCTCTGTCGGAAATCGACCGCCCGACGTCGAACCAGATACTGAAATGGATATTCTTGATTACTTTACGAATTGAACTCAAATCATAAGAATCTTCTTTTTTATTCTACAATAACTTCATTGTTCCGAAAATACGTATATTTTTGGCTATGTGATAAGGAACGTATTGGGAAAATTTGTGTTTGAAAGAAATGCAGAAACAAGAAAGGAAATACTAAGAATAAGGGAATAAAAATGTATAAAAGAAACAAACAAAGAAAAACATTCTTCTTTTATTTTTTCTCTCTCGTTATAAAGACAGTAATACGTAAATAAAAAGAAAGCAAAATAAATAAACAAAAGAAGACAGGAAAATGAAAGATAGAGAAATAGAAAGAATGGCGAGGGAAAGAAATAAGAGAAATTCCTCTTCCCTCTCTTCTCCACCTTTCGTATTTCTGTTAACACAAAGGATTATAATCGCTTGTGAACCGTCATGTTCTAGAGAATTACGACGTGCAATGTCGCCTCTATTTGCACAACCTCACACATTTCTGACTGCTTCTTACGTTGTCTGGTCGCAAATCCCTTCCCATTCTGATCTGTCGTTTTCATTCAGAGAAACAACAGCCAACTGTCAGAGTGCAACCAGCCTAAAAACAAACTCAGACATCAAATACGTACCGTACTTACAAAATTTCACTCCCTATTCCTTGCTTTCAACTCTCAAAGATTCCGACAGTGGAAAAGCCGTGGATTCCACTTGGCCAAGCGTCTCTTTTTATTCCATGTGAAACTGCGAGAACCAAATGCTAGATGACGCGCAAGCAACAGGCAGTCACCCACGATGGAAATAAACGCACTTGACAAGTTATTAGAACGCTGGCCTTGTAATCCTGGGATCCCGAGGTTCGATTCCCGGCGGTGCCCGAATTTATAACTTGTGTTGGGCAAGGCCGTGGTCTAGGCAACACGGAGTTTTCCTCCGGGGGCTTCCCCGGTTTCTCCGTGGCATCCCAACAATTACTCCATTCACACACAGAAGAAGGCAATGGCAAACCACTTCTGGATCATCTGCCAAGAACGTATATGAACAGGTCCCAGTCCGAGAAAAGGATGGAAGGATCCTGTTCATACTATGTCGCCAACCTCCTATAAAGGAGACGGCGTAATAAAGAAGAAGAAATATAAGTTATTAGGATCCTTCAATGCTGGGTTTATTTACAAAAACAGTCTTCTCTTAGTGTATTTCTACAGACAATTATGATTTCCACTGTTGAACAGCCACGGGCAATTAATTTTTCAACTGTACTGGATTTTCACAAACACAAAACGAAGATATTCTATATGAAAAGTCAGTGATTCCAAGAAAGACTTTCGGACGTAGCGTGGAAGCTGTTAAAACTTGCTGATTACATAGACAGAAAATATCAATGACAGGATATCACTCCTGTTTTTATTAAGGAGAACTTGGATTCGATTATTTGGCCTTTCTGTTCTTCAAAAACCCATAGAGGCAATGCTAGGATACTGCATTAAAACAGGCCACAGACGTTTGTATATGTAAAGTTCCTTCTAAGGGCTGAAGAAGGCTATGACTTGTCTCCCTGGCTCAGAATCGAAATCAAGATTTTTAAATAAAATACAAGAATGACAATCACCTGCCATAAATGCTAAGATTACTTTATGTAAGCTACAGTGACCATCAGTTATTAGACGCTGTTAAACATTAATGTACATTATATAAAACCAAGTTTTGTATTTGATTACTTTATTTTCGTAGAAGCAAAGACGTTTTCAGTAACGTTAGACAGCGAAATGTTCTAATTTACATGTGCTGCTACATCAGGCAGCTTTTAGAAGTAGGTTTAATATTTTATTTTATTTATTTAGTGTTCTGTCTGACGACAGGTCCATATGAACAGGATCCTTCCATCCTTTTCTCGGACTGGGACCTGTTCATATACGTTCTTGGCAGATGATCCAGAAGTGATTTGCCATTGCCTTCTTCTGTGTGTGTGAATGGAGTAATTGTTGGGATGTCACGGAGAAACCGGGGAAGCCCCCGGAGGAAAACTCCGTGTTGCCTAGACCACGGCCTTGCCCAACACAAGTTATAAATTCGGGCACCGCCGGGAATCGAACTCGAGACCCCAGGATTACAAGACCAGCGTTCTAACCGCTAGACCACCGTGGCTTAGGTTTAATATAGACTGCGGAAATCTTGAAGTAACGTAGTGCGTCTGAAATTTATAATTGTTGTCCTAGGATGGTAGGAGATGAAATAGGACACGAGAGAAACAACGGAAGAAGACAAAAAGAAGGAAGAAAGGGGATAAGGGATGAAGTTACGAGAGAAATCGTTCCCCGTTTAATTTCAAAAGGCCTTTTCCACTAGTAACTTATGTAAAGACGAGTGTTTACCTTTAGAAATTTCATCTGAAGTGGAGGAGTCTCAACATATGCAAACAGGACGCGTAAGTAATTAGTAGGCGACAGCATTTTTTTACCATCCATCACGTGGGTTGGAATTCACCCTTCAGTTCACTGAGCGTGTTTTTGTAAACCATCTCGTTCATCAATCACTTGAGGACACAACCATGATAGGCCACGCTTCTTCCCCACTTTGCCACTTTGAAACAGATTATGTAATAGCCTTATCCGCAAAACCTCACGGTTTTCTTCACAAGTAAAAAAAGATAGGTTTCAAAACTAGATAACTCCATCATCGTGCAGAAATTAAAGTAACGCTTAGAACATTTCACACTTTCTGGCTAAATTCAACATTCGGCGGGGTATATTAGTACGTTATAAGAAAATAATATTCTTCAGATGTCTCTATTTGAAAAATTCTTTATTGGCTACAAGAAATCAAGAATACACAGGAATACCATTATTTTTATGTTGTTGATGAATTGAATTGAATTAATTGTTTACTTAACGACGCAGTCAAATAGCTCAGACTGTTTAGCGTCGAATAATAGGGTGGTTAACAAACAATGAGTTGGAAGTGTTATGGAGGGAAGTGGTCGTGGTAGTTTAAGGGAACTGCACGGACAATTCCTCGAAGGAACAAAGAAAAACCCCAGTGAGGAAAGTCGGACACCGAGCTTGGACTTAAATTCGGTATTTCCCGAATACGAAGCAGAATTACTAACCACTCAGTCACAATGTTGTTGTTATTACATCTATTCACCATTTCGCGTGGTATTTACTTCTATGTACCCGAGACAAACTTTACCCCTGAGGTACACAGTGCAGCAGCTATTTCCGAAATACATTTTGTTTTTAATACTTTTGCATGTATTATATAGTTTTATTGTGAGGGATGACTTTATATTTTACGACAGCGTCTTTCGAATAATGTATGATGATAATCCTAGAATGGCGGTTTTCTGAAGTTCCCTGATGTCGTGTTCACCCGAGATGTTGGCCAAATATTTCCTGAGTGTCTTGGAGACAGTTCCAGCTGCTCTTATAATTATTGGGATTACTTTTGCTTTCACTTTCCACATTCGCTGTATTTCAATGAGAAGATCCTTGTATTTCAAGATCTTCTCCGCGTTCTTCTTAATCACATTTCTGTCAGTTGGTATTGCTATGTCAATTAAGAGGCAAGTTCCGATTCTGTTTCGGATTATAATATCATGTTTGTTATTTGGAATGGTTCTATCTGTTTTGTCTTCTTGTTATTATTATTTGCTGTTGTTAAAGTAAAGTGGGATCTATTCAAATTAGGGTTTGAAAGACATTGCGAATATAAAATCATGCAACTGGAGTACTAGCGAGGGAACTACAGCTTCTGGTATTAACTGATAATGTAATTTGTGATGGCTTGAGTTGGGTTTGTGCGCAAAGTGTAAATAATATCCGGTGAGAAAACTCTTTGTCATCTATTGTTTAAACAGGAGTTTCATGAATACATTTATTAAAGCGTAATGGAAGTGTTATATTACGAAGATACTGAAAATGAGCTGTTTCTATGCAGTTCACGCCTCGAATGAATAGGAAATCCAATATTCTGACTACTTCACGGCTTATAATATGTACTATGTTATGTATTTGCAAATTATTGAAACAGATTTATCTCCATGTGGTCACTTTCTGGGTGGGTTTGAGGATTAATAGTCATAATGCCCGTGTATGTACATCATTTTCTCTCCATAATTATGCCTGTCGTGAATAGCCAGAATCCAGGAACTGACAGATGTTTAGAGGATCAGTACTTCCAAAAGAAGATGACTGGCTTATGGGTTGTTTCAACATGTAGTCTGGTAGAAGTTTTCCGACGTTTCAGAGGTTCATGCTGCCTCCATCATCAGAACGAGCTCTGATGATGGATGCAGGACGTACCTCTGAAATGTCGGTAAACTTCTACCACACTCTGTGGCATCTTCATACTGTCAGATGTGAGAACCAATTAACTTCCATATTTCAGTAATTTAAAGTTTTATCAAAACTACCGCGTTCATAGAAGTCAGACACTAGACCATATACAGCATTAACTAAGCAAAATCAATAGTTCGCACCCTATTCCTCTAAAATAAATTGCAGTATTAATCTTCCATATATGCTTAAATCCCATGTGGTCTCCTTCATTCGTGACTTACAGTCAAACATTTCCATGTATTTCTCATTTTTACCACGTCCGATACTATTTCAACATGTCTTATCCTTCTGTAGTTCATACGACTAATATTCATAAAAGAATAAGAAACGAAGCTCCTTTTTATGTAATTTTCTCCAGACACCTGTTACTTCTTACTCGTAAGTCCAGATATTCATCTGCAGAGCTTTTTCAAGTCAGTTCCTAGCCTCGATTTTTGTCTCATTACACAGGGCGGGGTGTGACGCCCAGAGATCAGCCTCCATTACAATCCTGTAGCCAATTTGCATAGTGATGAATATCTAATGTCGTACACAAACATCTAACACTGTTACAGCTTTTCTCTGAAAACACACCACGTGAACAATGGAATATTCAGCAGCGGGTCACGTCTTGGGACTTGCAGAGAACAGCATTCCAAGTAAACGTCACAAATGGAAAGGAAACACAGCGTTTATACGCCAAACATATAGTTCGGATTTCCTCGCATTGGTAACACGCTACCAATTAGTGTTTCGATAGGAGATTTGCTTTTCTTACACATAGACACTGAATATGACTGCAATGAAGGAACATTAGCGTAAAGCAACACCTGTGCCTCAGAATATTGTCACAAAAACCACTGCGGAGTGTAGATTAAACTGCATGTGGAAACGAGATTAAAGTAACTAATTAAAGAGACAGTTCTAGAAAACTGGTGAAAATTAAAATTCCCTCTTAGGAAACTTAATTTTTTTGTGCATTATTCAACAACGCTATCAGCAGGTGAAGTTTGAGGTTCTGACGGCGGTGATTATAAATGTAGCATCTCTTCTGGGTTGTTGCCTCATGTACTCTGGTAGTAGAAATTCGACGCTTCTGAGCTTCTTGCTACAGTAATAACCTCTGCAGCAAGCAAAAGCCTCTTAAACGTCGGTAAACTTCTACCAGACTACATGACGCTACAACGTAGAATAAACCTATCTGGACGCTGACAGTAAAGTAAAGTTTGTCCCACTATACGCCATGCAGGCGTTTGGGGTGAGTGGAGGTATAGCTCCTCTCTTCCTTGACCTCGGCACTAGATGGGGGTGAGTGGTCAGCATCACGCCCCGGCCGGCTTTACCCCCGGGAAAGGACCCCCGGTACCCATTGTAGAGGAGGCTGGGTGGGCCCCAGAGCCGGTCTGGACGCAGAGGCTAGAGGAAAAATCCTCTGCCCCCGTCGGGGATCGAACCCCGGTCGTCCAGCCCGTAGCTAGTCACTATACTGACTGAGCTATCCCGGCTCATGGACGCTGACAGTAGCTCACACTATATACAGTCGAATATTAAAATTATTAATACATTATATACTAGAAAGTACGTGGAAGGAAGTGTTAGTGGCCTGTAACGAAAGAAATTTCTTCAGAAAGAAGTTATTATATCTTACAGATATACAATATCATGCCTAAGAAATACTGTTAAAATGAGACAGTCGCTTAATGCAACTTTGCTCCTAATGTCACTACGGTTTTACGAAGATCTTAAGATAGAACTCTCTCGAAGATGGAATCGGAAATTGGAAAAAGCATCGATGGTGACAGAAAGGATCGATACTAGCCCTCACACCTCAAACACTTTTAGGAAATAAAGTTTCCAACTGGAGTCGGAGTAGAACGGTTGACCTAACATCGCGTAACTCCACGGACACAAAAGTTAGGTAAACTTCACATTACATCACCAACTTCTACATATTCGGCCTCAAAACTTTTATACATTTGCATTATATAGTACTCTTAGGTTGGTTATTCGTGTATTTTCTTCTTCAATACCAATACATTCAGAGTCCTCTGCATCTTTCAAGTGTGGTCGTCAGGTGTTGGAGAACCAAGAAAAAGGCAGTGCGCTCTACGACTGTCTTGCGGTCAGCCAACTGACTGACATTCCTCCTCTGACCTCTACACGGCATTCCACTTACAAAACCCGGCTTCGATTCAAAGCAGAAGTCGTGACAGGAAAAATGTGTACCAAGTCGAGACCAAAGTGACTAACCGTGTTATTGTACTGGAGTGTTCTGAATACTGCATTGCGCCCGGCTACTTCATTCCAGACGTCTAATATCGAAGCGTTAGTCTAAAACGCGGGACAGACTGCGGACTGTTTAAAAACTCAGTAGAGATGCTTATTCGATTACCCTACGAAGCTGCACTAATTGCTAAATTCTTGTCAAATGGCTATGTAATTCTTAAGTTATTTAAACGTCATTTAATATTCTAGCGGCAGCGAGTATAAAATTATGTTTTCTGGGTTGTTGAGCCGTGTCTAGCAGAAGTTCAGGGACGTTTCAGAGATGCTTGCTGCCTCCATCGTCTGGACAGCCTCTAGGTTGGATCGCCCCGTTTACTTTCAGCCAATTCAGACTTCTAGTGATTCCAACTGCGTCATACCAGCAATACGCAGTTGTTGGTAGCAGTCCATTACAAAGACGAATTAATTAGCACTTGTTAAATGATGCCGCGGCACAGACAAGGATTCCTTTTATTGTGAGAGTTCACAGCTACGGCAAATGCGACTCACAACTCAAAGCAAATGAACGCGCAAACGAGCAAACTAATAAGTTGAAGGGTTAATGATGTATCTTTCGTTGTTTATTTAACGATAATTCTGTGTGGCTTGTAGATTGAAACTATTATATTCTATTTCCCAACAGCTTTTCATAAACGAAATATGACTTCCACACAGAAGTGTGAAACAACCATCATATCAGTACAAATTAATACGAGTTAACATAACATCGTGAACATCCAACCATCGGAAGTAAACTTATTAGAGCAGATAAGTTAGGAGACGTACACATAACGTAACAATTCTAGAGCGTTCGTCATTATATAACTTTGGCGTATGAAAATGTTTATAATACGTCAGAAGCCTGGCAAATTTTCGTGAAAAACGCGCCTAAAAATAATTCCGTTACTTTAAACAGAGAAACTGTAACGATAGCACAGTAACGATTTCTGTAAGTCTTCGGGCACACACACACATCCAGAGTTTAACGTAAGATTCTAAAAGTGTTACCACTATATTTTACCCCAGTTAACCTGGAAATACTTAAATAAAAACACTGCTAATAAACGTGTTTGCACTATGTTCACTGTACGAGGTGCGATCGAAAGGTTTCCAGACTGCGCCTATAAAAACCCGTACACTTATCTCAGGTATTAAATTCATCCATCACCCTCGAAGTAGTTCCCCTGGGAGTGAACACAACGATCCCAGCGCCGCTGCCAAGCCTGGAAGCATCCCTCGAAATCTTTCTTTGTCAGCCTGTCAAGCACCATCTGCGATTCTGCCTGAATCTCTTCTATCGTCTCAAATCTCCTTCCCTTTAGCTGAATTTTCATCTTTGGGAAGAGGAAGAAGTCACACGGAGCTTAGAAAGGAAGTTGGGGTCGGTTCTTGCAAGATCTTTGAGCTCCTGACAAACGAGAAGTCGATTCTGCTTCTGGTCCTCAGACAGGATGCGTCGCATGTGGAGTTCTTCCTTTAGAATCAGCTGACAGGTCCCATAGCCTATCCCAACAATGTCGCACAAGTCGTTGATGGTACGACGTCGATCTTCGTGAATGGCCTGCCGAATCTTCGTAACATTTTCGGGCGTTGTGCTTGAAGATGGTCGTCCAGAACGCTCGTCATCATCGACAGAGGTTCGGCCATTTTTAAAACGTGAATGCCACACAAAAGTTTGTGCACGACCCATTGCGGACTCCCCAAATGCTTGCTTTAGCATTTCATAGGTTTCCGTAGCCGTTTTGGCGAGTCTTTGGCAAAATTTGATGCACACTCTTTGTTCATGAAAATCCGCCATTCCGAAATCGCAGGAGGGTCGGTGTAATGCACTACCAAAACGCCCGTAACTAAGAAACAAATGCTAATTCGATGATGCCGGCTGGCACACTGATTCACTATGAATGTAGGCCGCACCCCCTAGCGGCAGAAGCTCGTACTACATCCGGTTCGCCCTCTATTGACACAGTCTGGAAACTTTCCGATCGCACCTCGTATATGTTCTTCGATCCAAGTGACAGATTATCTGTTATAATCCACTGGACGGGCAATTTACAAATGATGTTTGTCAGAATAAACTATGGAGATGTGAAAGTAGACAGAAACAAAAGAATTAAGCTTATTCCTTTCACGTGACCCAAGATCCGCTTTAGAGGATCTGCGGTATGGATGTGGGATGTCACTAATTGAGGTATCGTAATGTCTGGTGGATCAGTTGAGACTTTGATCTGTTCTTACCCTAGCGTAATTTCTGCACACCCCGCAAATTGGGCTCATTACCTCAGACACGGAGAGGCGAAGAAAATTTCACCTCCAGTTCTCTCCACCCCTCCGCGGCTCGTTTCAGATGAAGACGTGAACCGCAGCAGGAAGACGACGTGAAGGATGGCACAGGCGCAGAAATGAGGACCAGAAACAGTGACGGGAGTCAGGGAGGAAAATCGCATTGCAGTCAACATTTCACGCTGCCATACCAATTCCTACGTATGGGCTGTTTGCAGTTTCTCACTGCATCAAGTGAGTGAAACATGTAGAACGCACAGGGAAAACTTTTAAAGCATATAAGTGAGAGGAAGGATAATATTAAAGTGAAACTTAAATAAAGACGCTGCGAAGTTAAGAAATGAATGTAATGTCCAAAATCTTGATGATGAGATGTCGTTTCAGTAACAGCGATTTCTTAAATCTCTTAAGCCGACGATCCTCTTAATAATATATAAAAATCCAATCCGTACCGCAAAGAAAACACAACCATTACGAAGATTAACTCGATGCTGTTTAGGGAAATAATCGCTGTTTACTCTAAAAATCATATGAAAACGATGATCCTCTTAATAATGTTTAAAAATCCAATCCGTACCGCAAAGAAAACAACCATTACGAAGATTAACTCGATGCTGTTTAAGGAAATAATCGATGTTTACTCTAAAAATCATATGAAGCCGCGGAATTATTGACTGTTAACATTCACTTCCCGCTTAGACATTAAACGGTCCTCACAAGTTTGGTAAACTATTCTGAATTTATCTACGAAAATTTGCACGATTATAATATAAAAATCAAAGCACGTACTCTGGCTGAAGTGTTATATTTTACTAAATTACATATAATGTAATTTATAAAGCGCGACCATGTTTAGGCTTTGGCCTTTTGACCCTGCTACTGAGGTACTGTGTATTCAACGCCTGAAAGGAGTAAACAACTAGCAAGCGGCAGGTGCAAATAGGTCATCTACAGTACATGCAAGAAAATTAAAGAGGATGATTCTTCTCAACTTGAAGAGATTATCACGAATAAAGGGAACAACATTACTGAATTAATTAATCTTCTAAATATTTATAAAACATCTGACTCACTACAAAACCTACATCACAAGAATACTGGCAGAAAATGGAAATTACATGGCTTTACCACTGGTAAAAGCTACATCAAACTGCAGACTTCTATCAACGAAGATGGGTCTAGATAGAAGCAGCAAATATAACCAGTTGATTTCCCCAGGGGAAATTCTCAACAAAAAAAAACTTGTCCATATGTTTAGTACAGTTACCATTTAGGTCTCCTGCAGATGGAATATCCTCTACTACAATCGAAACATCAATGACGTAGGGTGGATGAGAGAAGAAGGAAACTTTGGTGTTCTAGACAAAGCGTCGTCTAACTAATGAGACATGGTCACAGTCAGTTAAAGGGTCCCTTGTCGCATGTGTCAGACTGATGTTACACCGAGCAAAGATTCCTCTGTATTTCCAAAATCATCCGCATCCCCAAAACTGTGGTTTTAAGTCTGCTGAACAATCTTTGTACTGAAGGCTGTCTAATTCAGAACAGTGCAGACAGCCAGAAATAGCGATGTTCACATCAAGGGAGAAACGACCAAATAAATTAACCAAATCAGACTAACAAGTATCTGGAATCAATATATAAATTACAGCCTTTACCATGCTCGATTTTATCCAAGAAAAATTATATTGTTGTAAAGCCATAAATAGCTTTTTGAAAGATAACAAGAGTATCTGTCTTACTTTAGTGGTTCAGTGTGGTACCTGATACGTCAGAAAACAGCGAAGCCGTTCATTTAAAATTCATCGTTAACCAACAGTTTATAAAATAGGATAATTAACTTAAATACGTACGAATTTATTTATAATATTAATTTTTTAATATTTCGAAGTGGTTTAAACAGGCCGATACTAATTAATTAATTGTTTTTAATCAATTTCAGTCATCAATGAGATGTCTGCCACAGCATTTGATTGATTAATCTTTCAGAATTAAGTTTAATTTCCGTTGTTGCGATTCGCATTCATCATTCCTCCAAGCGTTCATCAGCTAAGACGCGGTGTACTTCCTGCTCTGACGTTCTTCATTAACCTGAAAGTTGCTCACAGCGGTAGTTACCGCGGGATCCTGACGACATTAACTAAGCGTGTGTTCTGATACCAGGCAACCATTTTACATCATACGGAATACCACATTATTGTAAAAATGCAAACGGGCCGATAATAAAACACGACGGCCACACACGGCCTGCCGGTTGCGGTTTGAGAAACCCTGGTACACGCTATTTAGTGCGATTAGCTTCACAACAGTAGGTTAGAACTTGGAATAATAGATTCGTAACGGCAGCAACCGAACATGAAATCTACTGAGGCATAAAAATACAAAACCACACATGAAAACATTTAATCCGCTGGACAAAAGCATTTCCGCTTCTGTTAATTCATCGTTTCGTAAAAAACAATTCTTAGTAAAACAATTAATTTATTTTAAATTATCAATTGCGATAAAAAACAAATATTTTAATATAATCCACACTTACGGAGACATACTTTAACACCTAAAAATTACTAAGTTACTGGAATTCTAAAACAAAAGACATCAGAGTCTCAGTGAAACCACATTTATTTATTTTTTCTCTTAGCAAAATGGTGTACAATCCTGTCTATAAATTAATGTATCAGACAATCTTGGATGGGGAATGGGTCCATCGCAAAACTCTGTATATTTCAAGAAAACACGGAAGACTGTCATGCATCCATATCAGAAGCAGGATTCGAATACGCGTCCCTCGGGGACGAGCATCGGCCTGTTCGGTTATCGCAATCAACAGAAAACTCTTCTCACATAAAATGAATATTAATACCTCACATGACCAAAGCTTATGATATATAACGACGGTTACACCAAGGGAGTTAGTTGGGTACATGTAACCTCTATTACGAAAATATCGACTATCTGTAAATGCCATCCAACTCTACTCTAGTAAAATATATGACTTTCAGTTATTTTAGCGGGGAAAGTACGATGGAGTCAACATACCAGATTTTCCACATGTTAAATGTACACACAACAAATGCTCACTAAACTTATTTAAAACATCGCGTGTACATTCAGTCAGTTTTTCGACAACGCGATCGTGCCACTGGAAAGATACATCTACTCGGCTTTCAGTTAGAAATAAACAATTTTTAGAAGTGAAATAAATGACAGTAACAACAATACGCGACAAAGACTTAGTTACGAGATAAGGGAGGAAATTAAATATAATTTTCTTCATATTCATAAAGTCTCGTGTTAAAATAAGTTCTTGTACTTACCGCCACAGATGATAACGAACGTCAGGAGTAGAATTTGTACAGGCCTCATTTTGACAAATGGCAGAGCCCTGAAACAAAAGTAAACGTCAGTTTTATAGCCAGGCAGATAAATTACAAAAACGTTACTAGATTCAGAAGTCTGCAAATAGCCTGAGGTGTGAGCACAGAGAGAGAGGGAGCATTTTAAACGTCATAATTTGTCCAAATATTCAAATGAGTTGCGTTTCAAGTTGCCTTAATCATTAACACAATATATCACGAACCTTCAATTCAATAAGGAATATTAACAGGTGATAATTGCACTGTATTTATTCAATTTTGCAATAGATGAGGTCCAAATAATCACAAAACTGCGTGTTTCAAGGCCAGGGAAGGACTTGACCCCTCCTACAGCGCGGCTCCAAGTCACCAGAACAGCGTTGTTAACTGCGGGATCTGAGCAGTCTTCACTCGCCCTGGATTCAATGTTCGTGTTACATCAATGTACGATTTTTCTTTAACCTCGAAGCATGGAATTCTGTGACGGCTACTGAGGAACCCGCCTACACGTCCACACGGCGTCACAACCCATAAAGCCATGTATAGACACAGCGACCTCCAGTAGTAGGATTTCTTCATGAATGAACATTCCAAAAGAATCAAGTAAACGTAGACTGCCCTTGATACAGTTTCATTTTATTACCAAGCCCTGGAGCGAAAGAGCCAATGTTAATGCAGAACTTCTACGCTGCATTAACTTACTTCGTTCCGCTTAATGTTGGCTGTTACTCTGAAAGGAAATATCTTAAAGTACGCGTCAAGATATTCATCTGTCTTTTTAGGTCTTCGTTTAGAGTCAAAGTCACAACCAAGAACGAACAAGATACCTAGCAAAACGGAACAAAATTGTTCTAGAAAATAGCAAAACTTTAATATAACCCTGTAACACAGAAGTTTACATTATATGAAACGTGGTCACTGATTCTTGACGTAGCCTATGCCATACTATAGTATCTAACTCTGATAGAACAATACAGATAAAGGACTCTGGAGAAAGAAGTTTTGAGGATCATATCTGCATTTAAGAGAGGGAAAGATTGTGTACAAGGATCTGGAGAAATTTAAATTGTTACTGTGGCGAAATTCTAGAAATGTGTACATTTCATATCAACCATTAACCCCCCCCCCCCCCCCCCAAAGCTTATAACAGGAGCATGACTGTCCTAGGTTCAAGTTCCCGTGAAGAGGTTGGGTTTAGGAATACTAATTTGTTACTACAATACTAACTGATATATATATCGAATGATCACGATTTATAACCTAAAAAAAGATTTTGATTCTCTTCTTATTTCGTGCTTTGTTACCGAGCTACACGCACCATCTTCATCGGGACTCCAGCCCAAATTGATTTTCGGTATTATTGTCCTTTGCCCTCTAAACAACTTTGTTCTTCGCCTCGTTCTTATATCTTACATAGTTTTCGAGTTACAAACACTGTCCTCACCGGGACTCAAACTCAGAACACTTTCTCTGAGTTTTAACTTTCCTGTGTTCTCTTTCTGGTCTCAAGGAATAAACACGCCAAGTTTGAAGCTACAAGTGAACATACATGCCTACAGTTTTATTTTTAGATATAAGATAACGCGGAGCTTTGTAATTTGTACTTTTAAAATAATGAAATAAAAAATAAAATAAATTGGACGGTACACGTAGCACTCACAGGGGCAATAAGAAATTCATGCAAAGAGTTAGTTATCAAACCTTAATTGAAGAGACCATTAGGGTGAAGTAGATATAGATAGAAGAATAATATTAAAAATATATTAAAGAAATACGATGCGAGGGTATGGGGTGGATTCCACTGGTACAGGATAGAATCTAACAGTTGCCTTCGTAAACAGAGTCACGTATATTAGAATTCCACACAACCAGAAAATTTCTTGACCAGGTATGCAACTACAAACTTTCAACGAAGGCCTTGAATACTGAGTACCAACTAGAGGGGTCTTAGATTACCTTCATCCAAGGGATAGAACATATTTTCACCTGATGACGTAAGCATAACCATCTTCCGAGACGTTGTGTTTCTGCAATAATTGTCGAAGGTAAATGTTCAAGAACATACATCAGTACTTGTTCAAGAATAGGCCTAACTGAAGTAAACGAACAATAGAAATAACTTCCTGCATGACCAGTCGCGTAAAGTCCGGAGTAGGAGAAGCGCCCGAAACGTCGTTTATATTAAATATACCTGACACAGAGTAGGGATTACGAAACATACATGCATTGTAATGAATCAGCCGTTATCAAAAATCTCTAGAGTCAGATGAATGGTGTAATGGAGGCCGTAATTGTACGAATAGGATACGCTGTACTGATCAATTGCCTTAAGAAACAGTTTAAGCCCGCCTATAAATCTTAGGACATTCATCTTCCTGCCTCGGTCCCTGACCAGGTGGGCCGATAGCGCTGACCACCGCGCACTGTATTTGTCAACGTCAGTCCTTACCAACCGCATGTGCCCGCTGTCAGTACCATCTGGACGCAAATCTCACACGCACCGGCTGTATCAGATCATTCGCCGATATTGGCATGAGCGGACAGATCCGGTGTCTTCCTGCCCGTGTATGGGGTTCACAATCTACAATCAGCACAAGTAGTCAAGAGAATAAAGAACTGCCCAAATAAAGCAACGCGATCAGTCACTGAATCGCAATGTTATCAACACGAACAGGCCTCGGACATTGCCACTACGAGTCACAGACTGGCATCTGCAGTATTTTTCCTCACTCTATCTTGGTGTGTTTCTTTACACCCTTCTACTTAATCTCTCTCTTTCTTCCTTCCTAATTTTTGTTTGTGTGTTATGTTTCCCCCCTTCCCCTTATTTTAGTGTATTAATTTAAGTAATGTGGAAGTCGATAGGAAATTTTATCTCCTTGTAATATCTCTTTCATACTTTACCTTCTTTCTTGCATTCTGTCTTAATTTTTTCCTCACTTCATTTCCTCGTTGTCTTTCTACGTTTCTTTCTTATTTTCTCTATGTACACATCTATTTCCTCTTTGTCTTTCTTCCAATTACCCAAGAACTAATCTCAGTTAATTCTATAAAGAATTCCCAAACACACGTAACGGAACACAGCTAAAATTCAATTGCCTTCCGTGATATTAAGTTTGCAGGCATCCCTTACCTTATGAACAATAATTACAGTTGCCTTCTGATCTTGTATTTTAGTTTAAAACAAGTGCTTCCTTTTTTGGACAGAGAAATAACCTTTAATTTCGAGCTTAGCGCTAAAATTCTTCACGTAATTCGGTTATTACAGGATTCAATACACGAATTCCATCATTAAAAGTTGCCAGAAAATTGTCTCAACTCGCACTTCATCAGTAAGAACGAAGACGAGAGAGAGACAGAAAATTTTCAGTCATTAAATTTTGATAAAGTTTAAATATTGCTACTGCTGACCTTAAAACTTTAAGATACTAAGAATCCTGTCATACTTATGCTTTAATAATTTCACATGGATTGTGTTGTTCTGATTTGTCTTGTACTACAAACCTTTGTCTATGGCGTGGGTAACGAAAAGAGACCTGGTTAATATCCCCACAGTGAGGTAGTCCTATATAATAATCGGAGTCGATTTCAATTCACCAATTTAGTTTCAGATTAAAAGAGAAGCATTTTCAAATAATAATAACCAAATTAACTAAACTCAGGATCCAAACTACATACAAAAATGTACATAATTCACACTTTCAATTTTTCATGAGCAACAGACAGTATGTCGTTTGGATGTTACGTAAAACTGAAATAGATACAGCCCACTGAATTTAAGTAATCTCTTCAGGTATGACTTTCCTTTGAACATTACATTCCTACTAATCAGTTACAGCTACTGATTTGTACGTCCCATCGGAGAGAAGCATTTGTATTTGCAGGAACTAGCAACGATATTTCACCTGCACAATGCCATGTTTGTGACCTCAAAAGCAGACAGTACCGTAGTTTAAATCTTCACTGCCAGGCTTGTCACCTGGAATAATTACCATTCACGGTTCATTACTCAACAGGCGTATGATGGAAACACGTATCACCCAGCGTTCTGTGCCAGGTTACAGCTTAGTTCACATAGCCACAAACGGTGAAGTGCTGTAAAGCAACGGTCCATTTTTCTGTTTTGAAGAATTAAATATTATAAGTTATAATATGATTAGAACTATCTGATAGACCTACTCTTTCGGTCTGTCCTTCCTCGACTAACTAACTAACCAACTAGATGGCTTAGGGAAACCGAAGGTTCATCACCGAATTAACCAAAGACTCCCTGTCCTGGGCCAACAAAATACCCCTCTACTGCCCTATATAAATCCCTCCACTTCTAACAACGCTACTTCAGCCATGAAGATGGAGACAGTATGTTTCTCCGAAATGTTGGCATTTATTGAAGAGTCTACACGGCGCCAAAACCCAGAAGAACGCAATTAACGCGTTACAAGACTTGATCTTTTAAGCTTCGATATTAAAGTAAATGAAATAAACTTAAAATGTCACATTAAATTTGGCTAGGTCACTTAAATGATCTCTGGCTATAAGGGATGACTTTATACATGACCACAATAACTACTATGTGAGACTATAACTGTTAAAACATTCATTTTATTATTACTGCTATTTGATGTCATGGTGCCACGATTTATATGGTCTCACTATATGAAAACAGCGTCACATAGGACTCTATGTTACCATCATTAATGTATAGAAATAAAATTACGTTTCAAATGATTGTAAGATATGTTATTACATGCAAGATAATTATAGCGCATGGTTAACTGTTAGTAAGACATTTCATCATAAGTCCATTGTAAACGTAAGGACGTACGGATAGCCTACCTTCGAGAGTATACGGTGTGCAAAATTCGGGCAAGTTTAATTCCGAGTTTGACATAATGAAGTAGTATAGCTAAAGCATCTACCTTTTTATAGTCACTGATTGCAGTCGTAAAAGACGTAAACCTTCATACCGTTTGGTTAATTTCACAACACCAACTGATTCTAAAGCCGGCTACACACGTACAGGTATACCTGTACGTGTGTAGCCGGCTTTAGACGCAGAGCCCTTAATAAGTTAGAATTCACAACAGCCCGCTACTGGTCTTTATCTTGGGTAAGATGAACTCAGTTAAATATCACATCCTATTTTTAAGATACATTTGAAAAATCCCCGAGTTTACATCTACACCTATTAATAAATGTAACATAAATCTGTCTTTAGAGATAACACAATTGTACAGACAGACATTTTGACATGACTCTATCATTATTCGTCCATTTCGTGCACTCGGTACAAACAAAGTCTAATAATCTACGATAAAAGCAACCGCATATGAAATAACGAATAGGATACACGGACCCCAGAGTACACAGCAAACATCGGGTACTGGCGTTTTAAATGATGACGGTATTACTACGCCCCTATCCACTACATTACGCACAGAAGGGGTTTAGATTGATCACCTGCAACTTCAGACAACATAACAATTGAACTTAATGAAGACAGAAAGCCCCTGTCAATGGCAGGAAAGCATCAGTCCCCCCCCCCCTCCCAACACCAGTTTTACAGGCTTCGACGACAAATAAAGCAATCACATATAATTTAAGCACACGTGAAAAGCTGCCAGATTATCCACTAATCCATCTACTCTTCTTGTATCCTTTATAACCTTTTTAAAAGGAACACGACAAGAACAAGCCGGAGACATCGTGTTCTGGCTTACTAACTACACCCCTCCATCGTCTTGATTGGAAGCAGCTTTTCAACACCAGTATGAAAGCACAGAGCAGAACGCAGACAGGGAAGATTTCTCTTCTGTCCTAAGATAAAACGGACACGGCACACATATGGAGTAAAAGGACTTAAAAGAAATTTTTTGAAGAAAAAAAATTGAGTTGCTGATTGGAAAGGAAAGTGGGGAGCCATGGTAAACCATCTCCGGTGTAGTGGTGGTAATGGTGGCATCCATCCATCGATCTATCGGGATTAAGAAGTGGAGAGGATATTCTTTATACCCATGTGCTTCTGCTGAATGGACGGTGAGTGCCGACGACGGAGGGCGGAGTAAATTACTGTGTGCTGCCAACTTCCACCCCCGCGCCCAATTTTCCTGACAAATTGACAAGTATATGGATGAACGAAACCGTCATAGACTCTCTCCAAACCTTGTTTCCACTCGAAGTAGTAATGCATGTAACTCAGCGATCGATTAATCGAACAAAACGCATACTCTTCCATTTCAAAAACTCGATATACGTTTGTCTCCGAGTTTATTTAATAAATAGTGACGAAATTCTTGGGGGAATAAAAACCTGAATATAATTTTAAAAACATAGTTAAGTGTAAAACAAATTCAAATACATTACATTCCACAGATGACCGGATTATAATCCAGAAGACAAGATTAATTACACAGAGCTCTATATTTAATAAATTAGTAATAGCATGTAAATCATAAAATCTAAAATTATCATCACAGAAAATCAAGTCAGTGACATTGAACAAAAAATCTAAAATAATAATAATTGATTATTGCATTTCGAAACAATTTAATAATTTTTAAGTGACAGAACTAAGATATGTATTTTAAGATTAAAGAAACAAGTTCACAGATTTCAAAATATTATCTATGGAGCATTATAAGAAGAAGTTTAATAGGATAACTAAGAAATACACGGAACAGAGCTCTCGAAAGCGTAACTACGTCACGCTAATCAAGAATTTCCAGACCTTTTATACCGAGGCCGTGAGTAATATTTCTGCTTGATATACAAATTCGTTGATGCATTCCACATCTGTCCGTCATCTCCACCATGCACTATACTCGTATATTACAAGTCAATTTCTAACTAGATAATAGGCGTACCGCTTCTGTATGAAGCATTGATATATGTAAATATCAAATTTCACCCGCAAAAAAAGCAAGAGACATTTGAATCACGACCTATCTATATTAATACATGGATAATACAGGATGACTTAACTGTCACCATTTTTCTTCGTATAACACTAATCCCTCATAAACTGGGAAAAAAACGTAATGTCGGCTACAAATTATACACAATACCAACGTTCACAAAAGTCTGTCATAGGGGCTTATCCTATGCCTCATGAATCCAGTCCCATTACTTCAAAATGCATCTTAATAGTATCCTCCCACCTATACCTACGTATTTCAAGTGGTTTCCAGACTAAAATTTTGTATGCATTTCTTATCTCTCCCATGCGTTCTTACATGTCTCGCGAATCTCATCTTGGTTCGATTATTATAATGTATATTAAATGCAGCTTGAAAAGAAGTGACTTCCGGAGGTCGTCATATAAATGGGAAAGATCATTAGCACTTATCTGTACTAATTCCAAATTAATTCGTAAAGTTTGGATATATTTTTCTTTCCCCTACTTTCCCAGAAGCGTGAATTTCACTGAAACACTTTTCAATATGACATCAGTACTCAAGCAGATATTGAGCTGGCGTAACTCAGTCAGTATAGTAATTGGCTACGGACTGAGAGACCGGGATTCGATCCCCTACGGGGTCAGAGGATTTTTTTTTTTTACCTCTAGGCTCTGCGTCCAGACCGGCTCTGGGGCCCACCCAGCCTAATGTCCAATGGGTACCGGGATCCTTTCCCGGGGGCAAAGCACGGCCGGGGCGTGATGCTGACCACTCACCCCCATCTAGTGCCGAGGTCAAGAAAGAGAGGAGCTATATAACCTCTCCCCCCATGCGTCTACATAGCGTATAGTGGGACAGCTTTACTTTTAACTTTTTACTCAAGCAGATATTTGACGTGCATCTGAAACTTGAAATTTATTAAAAAGTTAAATTTCGGGCTGTGTGTACAATTTTAGAACCGAGTCTTACCACATAAAACACCGAAAAGAGTCGGACACATCTCGCGGGCGGCGAGTTTAAAAAACTCGACCCTTTGCAACCGGAACAAGTGTTACAACTAAAGAACCCAACAACCAACCACACAGCCCAAACACAGAAGTCCATTAAGAAACACTGGCAAAATATAAAATCAGCAGAGTAACGCAACGCGTTCCATTTTCCATTCTGCTATTCGTATGGCTTCATTAGCCCTTTCAGTTTGCGATTACCATCACTAAAATGTTCACCCTCGGCCCATCCCCTTCCTCATTTTACAAAGGGTAAAGGCTGAAATGCGAATAATAAAAGCGTGCTCTGGTGTGCACTTCAGTTGGAAGAAGCTGCGAAAGAGATGAGAATGTTGGGTTGGAGAGGGGGGGGGGAGGTGATCAAATCGCGTCGAAAGCCCATCGTTACGACATGGGATCGTGAATGGTGACTACGTTCCAATAAAATACCACCCCCAGCACGATTACTTGATGAGAATATGGCAGGCATTTCTTCATCACCTCGTCTTCAGCTCTGCCAGTCGGAGGTTCTTCATTTGATGGTAGTTCATTTGTATCTCAAACATGGCGCGACGTGGTGTCATTATAGCATAAAAAGATGGCGACAGCCCTATATAATTTGAATAAAATCGATGTCCTCGTGTACAGTGGTGATATTTAGGGGCTTTGCTGGCGGCGCGGATCGACCTTTCCACTACGAGTAATCACTGCGTCGCTTGCCGTGATATTAGTCCTGACGGCACAACCGCCAAATATTTTCACTGTCTTTCATCGAGACAGACAATCTCACAACAGAATCAACAATTTCCATCACGAAAGTCCGCCATGGGAAACGTTATTGGACTAGCTACACTAATCTCTCGACCAATAAAGTTAACGTCCTATACAAGCACAGAAGTGACACGTCCGATTTCGTAAGCAGAAAATAACAATAAACAGCAAAACGTATTTCGAAAAGCTACAAAATTACGCCTTTTACACAGCTTGAAGTAGCTATCCACTCATGTGAGTACTCCATAACGCATTTCAAGGTCATAGGTCATTCCCCACCGTCTCGCTTCTTACGACCACATCCATTCCACTGCAACCTCCTTGCATTCTACTTTGGCCTGGAATTCGGGGAGTAGATTCTGGGGCAGTGCTGGAAGAACAAGCGAGTCATGGTGGTACGTCGCACAAGATGTTAGAAAAAGTAGATGAAACGAGCGTTATAAACTCTTATCCGTCTTAGAAACAGGATAAAACTGTTAGGCCAGAGAACCGTAGGTCAAACATTGCTCATTCAGACTAAATATTATGACGAAGGATTCTATTGCATGAAATGATAACAAAGAAACAGGAAGAGAGAAAAAGTAAGAAATAATATAATAAAGAAAGGAAGAAAACCAAAGAAGAAAAGTAAGAATAACAAAGAAGGAAGAAATTGAAGAACGCAAGAGGAAGAAGTGAAGAAGATAAAGGAGGAAAGACTAACAAAAAAAATTAATAACTGCTTTCTAGTGTTTGACGGAGATTCATTGCTTTTGTTGATTCTCCTTTCCAGTGCCGGTGGCTTGTGAAAGTCTGTTGCGTTTCTATCGTTTCGGAGGAAAATACTGCTTCCATCATTAGGTCTTAATTGAGGAGCGCTGTGTGGTAAATAGGCGAGGGCGTGAAGAATGCCATTTATGGCCGTCTAGCACGTAGGTTAGAAACAAACTGAACTTCACCTTCACTCCCTTTACCTCTTCATGACGTGGTGCTTGAACACAATAATGTTAATCAACCCCACTACTAATCCTCGTTTCAATTAACGACGATTTATAAACTTCTTAAGCTATGCGGCGCCAAATGGCAACGGTGATTTATAAAGTGTTCATTAGAAAATATGTGGAATACATTCTTTGAACAGCAAATCTAACAACTTTTCTCTGAAGATTTTATAAACACGAAGCGTGTGATAAACAGAAAAAATATCTTCACTCGAGACTGCCGGCCCCCGTGCCAAGCAGCGAACACGGGATCTCTAAATATTAAGCAGTGCCAATCATTCAACTACGCTGCTTGGCGTCCCACAATAACATTACAAAACAACTCACCCATCAGAGAAAACAGATACATTTCAACAAAAACAAATGAACTCATACACAACAGACAGCAAAAACGCACGGCACAAGCCTTTAAAGACCAATCGATAAACCCGGCTAATTCACACCGTTATACGGGTCGTTTAATCACATATGCGAGAATCGGACTTCTTTTATCACCAGACATATTTCCAGGTGCCCACCTCGCAAAGAGCCAATAGGACGGGTTGGAGAGAAGCAGGGCAGAAGTCCTCGTCACAAAGGGTGAGGAGGACAGCGCCCCGGGGGACACCATCGCCCTCGTACAGAAGAATTTGCCATTGTCTGCAGCGTCGCACTGTCAACAGTATATGGTCCGTCACAATGTCCCAGAACACAGAGCGAAGGTAATGTGAAAAAAAAAAAAGAATCTTGCCATTTCAACCGCATTTCAATGCTTGCTTGAAATGCGCGACACGAACGATGGTGGTTCAACTTTGGACGCTTCTAGGCATGTACTATCACGTGACCTCGTGAGCCAATCAGCTTCCGTCATCTGCTGTAAACTCGCGTCATTCGCGTTATATGTATTTATGGTATAACGTGTGGATTTATGTTTGGTATTAAGCATTAGATATAATTGGTATGTTAAAACATGAAAGGCAAACGACGAAGGCCCCACGTTATACTCAGGCTGGCCACAGAGTCGGTGTACAAAGTATACTGTTACTTCAGGCGTACTGAAAGTGTAATTTCTGCGTTATCTGCCTTCATTTCATAAACTGTATAAATGTCGAGGTCTAGTGAACAGAATTCATGTTTCTTATTCGGAAAGACCCGGGCGCAAATCCATGCCCGGTGTCCGGCGATCTTGAGTTTTCGTCACTTTCAGCAGCAAGAGAATTCACGTTAAGATTCAATCAACTATGATGTTTGTTACCCTTATTTTAATTTTGAAATCAATGTAGGTGAGCAAATATGTACCTTACAGTAGTCGGGGCGAATCTGTGTGTTTCACGTCCATTAGAAATAAAAGGCAGAGAGATCACAGGGGTGGGGGTGGGGGGGGGAGTAGCAGATAGGGAAGCATATACCGTCAATACCATAAAAATTATTTCCCAGCTGCAGTACTTTGTAGCTCGCTGACTTAGTTCCTACGTCGGCAAACTTTTTAGTTTGCGTTTAATATGCGTTTGTTTTCCTTGTGCCCACAACTAGTGACGTAGATGAAACGCATAGTTTTGGTCCCAGGTACTGTACGCCAGTAAAGAAATAATGATAAACAGTTGAAAGGAATATTTCGCGATAAAAATGGTACAACGTAATTAGTGTTGCATGAAAGAGAACACCCAACAAGTGTAAATAACAGGTTCAAATGGGGAAGAAGAATGGGCAAGTACGATCCGAGTATAACAGGGATTTGGTCTTACGCATTACGAGCTGAATAATTGAAGTGGTAGCGTTGGCTGGAAAATAATGGCGGTATGTCCGTTCACCCCCTTCCCCTCCGCTCCAGTTTGGGTGTCTGGGAACTGGGATTCATGGAAGGGGTCAACAGAAGATATTGCAAGAGGAAAGTGTCGGTTTACACAGAGAAAGATAAACATACCGCAAAGGAGAACTGAGAAGACAGAATACCTACAGACAGTTTCATAAAAAGCCACTGACGGCGAAATCAATTTATAAAAATTATTTTCGTAATTTACTGGATCGGTCCTTGCATCCGGAAGCACAATATGAAGATGTGGCACGAACATCAAACACGTCGCCGTCATAAAGTCACGGATGTTCTTCCACGGATGCACCGCCACTAGCAGAGTAGAGACGGTACATCGAAAACCGCTGTAGTTACATGGTCCGCGCGGAACCACAGTTCGAAACCAGACATAATCCATTCTAACTCGGACATTCTGTGGTTTCATCCCTTGTAGCATCGTTAATAAAACGAGGGTTTGTAATTTCTACACTGAACACCGCAATGTGTAACGGAATAACATACTATGGTGCCAGCGAAATCATAATCCCGTACAGGGCACGCCTAGCAGCAAATATCCGTCATCCACAGAGATCTAACCTGTTTCAGTACCTACACCTAGCAGATGACAAATATGAAAGTTTGTGACGGTGGTGTATTATCGCAATAACGAAGCTGTTGGGCATAATCCATCGTCATACTTTGGATTAAAAACGACGTTTCGGAGACTTAAATATTTCTCCGTAGTCCACATCGCATCTAGGGTGCACCCAATCTCCTGTCTAATGAATAACTGGATTAAAGTGGCAGAAGAGTCAAGTTTACTACTAAGTCTTATGTACAAGATTAATAATACGTGGATCTTTTCTATACACGGTCCATACGCGGTCAGTGGTTTGTGCTTGGCGTGCGTATGACTATAAGATTAACTTCTGACCAAAATAGCACGCATTTTTCCTTCCTGTAAGTTATACATCTATCCCGTTCCAAAGCCCTTAACTCTTTCGATACTATACGAGGATATATAATTTTAAATCGTCCATCTATCTGGCACGAAACTGGTTTTATATAAGATTGCGGAAATAAGTCTCTCTCTCTCGGGCACTTAAACATTTAAGTTACATACAGCAATTTATGAAAAGTTAACAATACAAATTACGTGATATCTTGGAAATATATTAAGATGGGAATCTTTTGAAGTAAACATGTAATAAATATTAATTTTGTCATATAAAAAGTGTGTATCAAAAGGCCTCTTTGTTCTGTGATAAAATTTCATATTTGTTTCGTAAGACACGACAGTCAACTAAATTTGATACCGACACTGTTCATATATTCCTATATATTGAGTCAGATGTTGTGCAAGACGAGTACAGATTACGAATCAAACTGAGGAGATAAAATCATAGAATAAGAAATACGAAACTTTCAAAATACAATATGTTTCAGGCAAGTAATTGAGAGATACTGGAACTTTTTACTGAGTATTGTTATGTATATTGTTAAAACACATCAGGGTTTTAAATTTCGTTCTTCCAAATTGGAATGAAATGGGGAAAAAATTGGTACAAAAATATGATCACACGCTGGCGTTTAAAAGTAATTACTATAATATACATTTCTATGAGTTTACAATTACATACCATACGCACACTTGCATGTATGTATGTATGTGTGTGTGTGTGTGTGTGTGAATGTAGTGTACTTGCAATGTACACACATTTGAGACAACTTTAAACCCCGCGACACCAAAATTAAAACCCCTTGAAAATATTTTTAGTCAATGACAATAAATTCCTTTATCTTTCACTTATATTTATCACTGATTGATTCATATTCTGTTATATGGTACTAACACAGAAGACGCATATAACAAATTTCCCCATTAGAACTTTTAGGTGTTACTTGACGCAAATACTTCAAATGGCATTTACCTTGTGTACGAGTTCGTAACCTATTTCGATGGTAACGAATTTGTAATAAGTAGAACAAAATAAAAAGTAAATATTTATAACTCCGAATAAAAATCCCTCTGGCACTTTTTGTAAAAAACTTTTACAACTTTTTGCCTACTTTTACCGTTCGTGTATTTCTTCGTTCACGAATATAGAGTACGTAAACAATCATGTAACTTAATGTAACAATATTTCCCTCAGGCAACATTCGGTGCACAAACTTACACATAGCTTTAATACAGACATGCCTGTCTAACGTATGTATCTCTTTAGTCACGAAGCGATGGGAAAAGTTTATCATGTAGTCTATTGGGGATATTGGCCGAATAAATTTGTGAGGGGAAGTCACAAAACATGATTAAAATCTACTCTGCCCGTGACGTCATGTTTATACCCCTAGAACAAGGGAAGTTCCAATAAAACAAAAACCAATTCCCTGAACCCCAGCTGATAGCACCGATAACCAGCAGTCGCATGACGAGAGCGACACTGAATCCTACACACAGTTTACCGTTTTGACATTTCATGTTTATTTCTAAACAATTTCCATAACGAGACCGATAGCATGCATAATGTGACATCTGTCTGATTACCCAAGAACATTCCTTTTTGAGTTCTTACGTATTTAACGGAGCCAGAAGTTTAATCATCATGTTCTCAAGAACACGCCACTAGAACTTATCCTGAAGTAGATAAATCCAAACGAGATTTGGGTTCTCATGACGATGAGTATGAAGCTGGCTGTCTTGTGGGATGCTGCACCGTGTTATCTGCTAACTTTCTGCCTTGTCAGGCTACATCTACTACGTGGAAGACAATGTTCTATACTGATAAGAAAATAACGTATTGTGGTTATTTCCATTCTTATCTGGCTTACGTTTCACACACAGACTAACTTACGCTATGAACGTTCTCAGACGGATGTGAAAAAGTTTTGGAACAGCAGTCAGACCCGAATGTGGGCTGAAGGTGCAGTAACATTGATGAGAGTGAAATATCTATCCTTTATTCCGGACACAGACCGACCGCCATCTTCGCAGGAAGGGGTTGGTTGGTTGGTTTTCGCGGTGAAGAGGGTAGCGGAAGGAGAGGGGGTCAGACGGAGATTGCCGCCGGTTGTTTATCGCGAAACACGTTAATTAACTCGACCTCCTCCGAAACGTTTCTGTCTGTCTGTTCGCCCAAAGGCCTTTCTTCTCTCTCAGCCAGAGTGAAAAATAACTTTTCCACGTGAACACATTATTTTCCGCACCCCACAGCCGCCAAGCCGGAAAGACCAGAATTGAGTTGAGGTGCTTTTGCCGGAATTTATGAGGATTCCTGTGGTTTATTTCCACTGCTCATTACAGTTCTATTGTACTCGTCTCCGTCATAGTAAAGTCGTCCTTGTCTATTACAACAGGCACGCAAGCTATTAAACGAAAGCTTTTTACCCCGTGACTTCGTAAAACAATTAATTTCATTACTGATTTAAACATATTATCGAAACAATTTCTCTTATTTGATTCTTCAGGTTCTGGCGACGATAAATATGAAGACGACTTGTCTTCTGGAATGATACGCCGTGTAACCTGGTGGATACCGATATTTCAGAGGAACTTAACGCCTACATCAATGTGTCTCATCGACCTGAAAACTGAGGCAGTACGTTCCTATGAAATGTCGATTAGTGTCTACCAGACTACACGGCGTGTCATCAGAGAGAGAGCAGATACCTCAAATTTTTCTTCTTCTCTTGCTGTCAACAATGTCGATCCTGACGGAATAGACTTCTAACTTCGGAAGTCTATTTAGCAATCTGCGTGTCCGTCAATCTTCCCATTGAATATTACAGGCACTAATTTAACTAATTTATTCTAAGTCCAAAACAAGATGAAAGATACATCAATATGAGATTGGCATGGCACCACTAAAGAAATTTATTAGACAATTTTCAACAAAACACCCAAAATTTATACGTGACTAATGAAAAATTCACTCATACCGGATTAGTATGTAGTGTGGTATTTCATGTTGTGACTCTGTGACATCTACCCTGAATACAAAGACGATGCTTTCCTCAGAAATGTTGGTAACCACCTACTATGCTAAACGCCGTCAAAGCAAAACACCACATTCCACATTTTAACAGCCGTTAAAATCTCATATGAAGTTAATACTTATCTCTCCAGATGGTTAAGGGAATGTATGGATGGTGCATGGCATACTCTCAACCTAACAAGTTCTGAATATAACACGTAGAATACAATATATTGTTAATATATGAGCTCCAATTTTATTAACACACCTCCAAGACTGGCAATCCTCAGGAGTTTAAGCGTCTTCCTCAGTCATTTCAACAGAATAATCCGATAATGCTTTTAAACAGGTGGCAAATACAGCTGCCCAGATGCCTGCCAATTTTTCATTTAAAATCAACCCACCGTTTCACTGAAGGCTACATATTATCACAAGTAGATTAGTGGTTCATTGGTGAGGACGACAGCGTTCGAACGGCAAAAGTTATAAGCGTCAAATGAAACGGAATGTGATCGGCTGTGATATACTTTAAGAAACTGTCCAAGCATTCTAATGGAGCAGTTAAGAAAAACTCAGTAAGATTGCCGAGACATCCGCCAAGGTTCGAACAGGATACTTTCTGAATGCAAGTTAAGCCGAGTTTGACTGTGCCAACACATTCGTTTCAGCAGCTGAAACAGCGCAGTTCGATATTTGACTAAAGAAATTACAAAATCTAGAGTCAATCACGCAAGCACACCAATCATAACACGGCCAACTTTCATCTTATTTTCGATTTCTTTATTTCTCATTTATCAGCTATTTTTCTCACATTAATTTCGTCGTTAACAAATGATTACACATCTGTTACACTCTCTCAAAATTTTCAATATGGTCCACATTCCCTTGCTCTCAAACTGAAAGTAATCCATTTAACTTACCGTCTTTTCCTTACTAATCCTCTTCGTATTTCACTCACAGTCTCTCCCGTTTTCACCACCACTACGAACCTAACCTCACTCGTAACTAAACAACTATATCTCACTCAATCGTTGTATTGGTTTCCGATCAGTGGTTCATTTCTGAATGGCGTAGCATCACACATTCTCCCAACAACGGAACTTGATTATATACTAATTCAATTTGTTACAATACTGGCAGTTTGAACGCTGGTCTTGTAATCCTGGGGTCTCGGGTTCGATTCCCGGTGGTGCCCGAATTTATAACTTGTGTTGGGCAAGGCCGTGGTCTAGGCAACACGGAGTTTTCCTCCGGGGGCTTCTTCCCCGGTTTCTCCGTGGCATCCCAACAATTACTCCATTCACACACAGAAGAAGGCACTGGCAAACCACTTCTGGATCATCTGCCAAGAACGTATATGAACAGGTCCCAGTCCGAGAAAAGGATGGAATGAACCTGTTCATATGGACCTGTCGTCAGACAGAACACTAAATAAATAAAATAATAAACTGGCAGTGAATCCTACCACAGACGCTTAATTCAGGTCACAGACATCTACGACTGCCTTCGAAACGGACCGGCATTGAAAGAAATCGAAATGCCAGTGGTCGAAATCATAAAATCGATTTCGTCACTCGTTGACTTCTTCGTACTCCAAGATTACGTAATTACTTGGCATGGCGATGACCGTTGTTATTAAAACGCACCTTTACTGGTCGGTATTTTAAAATAATGATAAGGCGATATTCGTATGGAACACGTGCTTCCTCGTATTACAATTCTAAATCATACGATAACCATACAATAATACGAATGAACAGGAGATGTAGGTTCACCGCTCTAATTGCCAATTTACTAATAATAGCAAAGCCAATCCACCACACAGTACACTGGTCCTATTGTATGCATCGTAACCATTATAATGAGGCACGGAATCTCAGCTGGCCACAGAATTTGATCTTCCCTGATTCATTGCAGTTGGTAACAAGACTCACAAAATATAATTGAAGTTATTTTTACCGTGCATTTAAAATATTCTCGAAAGTAAAGTTATTTCTCGGTCATGAGAACACGCGGATTAAAATTTTACCGACTAATGACTCACAACAGTAACAAATCAAGAAAAGTTTAACATCAGATAATTTTTACTATAAATCAGTTTAGAATTTTTAAACAAATACGGTGTGAGGAGTAGACTGGATTAATCTGGCTCTGGGTAGGGACCAGAAGCTGGTTGTTCTAAACACTATAATGAACCTTCGAAGTTTATAAAAGACGACGAATTTATCGACTAGATAAGCAACTATTATCTTCACAAGAATCATCGAATTTAAGTAAGTAGCGTGGGTATTCAGTAAAGTCTCAGGTAGTTTTGATTTTTTAAATATGGTACTTAACTTCTTCCAGAATACACGATGCAACGTCCAATAAGGTAGTCTATCACATTCAAACTCGTCGCCGCGAGAATCTCAATTCCCACCGTATTTGAACGTAACATCAGAAAATACATTCGTCTGTACCTCAATAATACGAGATAAAAAAAACTTCACAGCCAAGTTTTCGGAAAGCTGAAAAGTTTGTATACGCAAACATTCATTTCTAAAACTAAACTCTAATAGGCCTAAGTTTTCCTTGTATTATACGTAGCTAATTATATCCTATCTAAATGAAACAGAGTCCTTAAAAAGATTAAAGTTGCTAAGTTGATTAAGAAATTATT
Source organism: Zootermopsis nevadensis (assembly GCF_977971745.1). Classification (NCBI taxonomy): domain Eukaryota; kingdom Metazoa; phylum Arthropoda; class Insecta; order Blattodea; family Termopsidae; genus Zootermopsis; species Zootermopsis nevadensis. Next base: position 6,274,379 of record NW_028259144.1, on the reverse strand, counting down.
CCTCTTTTAAGATACCCGAAGCTTCAAGAGCTCGCCAGCCTGTCACTGGACTGTGCTCTATGGAGTGAGTTAATATTTTCAGCAGGGAATGACTTGGCATATAAGACGAGGCAAACGAAGACGCTTTCCTGTGCAAAATTTGATAAGGATACTTCTGCATTCGTCAGCTAAAACGTTACATTCTTGTAATTAAGAAAAAGGCTGTATAACCAAGAAGAATATCAACTACACCAGATCCATTTTCTTAAGCTTGCGTTTGCTCAAAAGATAAGCCACGATACTAGACAAGCAAACATTTGAACACGTTAACAAAGCAAACCAAACAACAAAATGACGAAGTCAAGTACAAGGCAAAACTTTTTCTTAGCAAAAATTAATTAAAAATTGCCCCTTTTCTCGTGTGAAGTACGAAGAATAAATAATTACCTCGTCAGCTTTACATTTTTTTATAAATTTTCTTTTGTATTTTCAAGTAACATTTTCTGTATCACAAAGAAGGCTACGGTTTTTCACAAAAATATGTTATTGCATTATAATATCATACGGTTGTGTCAAAATGTGAGTCCATATAAATTAATCAACCTTCACAGCCACCAAGCTAAATCTGAGTACCAATTTAAAAAAAATGGAGAAAAATGCAGTCTGGGAAATTCCCATTTCCACCCTTGAATAGGACAACAATAACAGATTTGTTACTGTTTTATATTTTAGCCATATCCGGAACGTGTCGATAAATTTTAGATAAACTCCTAAATATCAAATTTAAAAAAAAAATCCTTTAGCCTGTCCTCGAGTTGCTACACACTGACAGATACGAAGGGCGAAGTTATGGGCATATTTTTGAAATTTTTAGTTAAGACTGCATCTACAAATACTATATAAGTGTCACACATCAAAGATTAATAAAGCCTTATTTCATTGAAAGACTATAAGGTAATTAAGAAATTTGTGGAATAACATTTAGGACTCATATCAATTCACAAACATGTACGTATGACTGACTACGTGTTTCTGTTTTATTTAACGACTCTATTCCAACTCCATTTCATCGAATGTGATGAACTGGGAATGATTACTCTCTCATCACTTGTCTGGAGAAGTTAGGAAAAAACTATACGAAACCTAAGTTACTTAAGTCGGTCACGGCTTAAAAACATAAACCGGAACTTATCAAAAACGTAGAACTTGTGTGTCTGTGTTAGAGACGGTTCCTCGAAAACGTCGGTATTTGGAGATCGTATGCTCCTCCGAAACGCTGATATCATCCCCTAGTCCAAAAGGTCTTGCAACTCAGATGATCAACATGCGAACAGACAAGGGATCTGTATGGCGTTTAAACCGTCATATCCAAGTGCATCTTTGATCGTAAAAACAAGAAAATGTAACTTTTCACTTCCCACGCATCGTGAAAATAGGCACATTTCCTAAAATATCCCATTTTTCACATTCAAGTCACGAAAATTCCGAGCGAAACTTCCCGACAAAAACAGGCGAATGGGATTGAAAGTGAAAGGAATCTGCCTGTGGATTGTATTGGTACACACGGATTGAATGTGTCTAATCCACTTCGCCGAGCATTTTCTTGGTTGCATCACGTATACCAAGCGTCATTTTCTACCGACGAATATTGCCTCCAAAGTAACTCAATTCTTGCCTACCGTCTTTCAAACAGCATGTCATGGTTTATGCAGGCCCTCTCTCTACAAAATATCGAAAGGATTAAAGTGTCTCTTCAGCCTTCCGCCTCTTCCATCTCCTTCAAATTCTTCCCATCTTTCTTTTTACTTCAGATAATTTTCACTATATGAAAGTATTACATGCCTCCTACAGCTCAGAAAATATCATTATAAATAGTGATAATCTCTGTGCCTCACAGCAAGCCATGAAGGGTTACACGAGATACCTCAACCATTCTAGACCTCGTCATCAGACGAAAGTACGTAAGTGGTAAACTTCATGCTTCCAACAATTTACCTCCAGAACATTATGAACCACGGTTTACGCTGGGGAGGCGTATGGAGGAGCTCCAAAACGGAGGCAGAAATAAAGACGAATAGAAAAATACGTGCCCCTGATGATAAATGAACCACAATCATTCAGCTAATCAATGTATTGAACAACAATTTATTTAAATTACTTTAGTAAAATGTTTGTTAAAAACAACAAGCTATTACAGGCACACACTAATAAATAATACTGAAGATAATAAATCAAAGAACATAACATTACAGTTAAACATTTAAAGCCATCGTTTATGACATTTAAATAAATTGTATCAGAATCCTAATATGTATAAAATAACACAGAATAACCAAAAAATTTAGAATTCTAATTTTCATTACTACGACCGTCAGCGTAGAAAAAAAACAGCCTGTTTCCAATAGTTTATCAACATTCTCGGTGTTTTGTAATTGTCTACAAAAAGAAATTCTTATACCGAAAAAAAATCACAATTAAAATTACTTAAACGCAAAGAGTCGATAAAAATATTTGGGTCTAAATGAAATAAACCTTGTGAAAGGAGAAACTCAGGCAAGGTTCATAATTTGAGATATGTGGTTCTAAAGGAAACGAGTACCCTTCTGGGGCGATTATGATGGCTTAGATGGAGGCAGTAAATCCCTCTGAAACGTCGGTCAATCTCTACTAGACTACACGCCACAACACCCCAGAAGATAATCATTCTGAAGGATAATTTTGCAGGGTATTACTGTAGAGGTAATTAAACCAAGGAGATTAAGACGGAATGGATATGTTAACTATTCAAAAGGGAAAAGAGACCCTTATACAGAAATTCTACTAAGAAGTTTATTCTGCTATGAGACGTAATTACGGTGATAACATTAAAATTTATCTTAGGACTGGCACAGAACTATATTCAATGATGACCGTGGTGACCTGACGATTGCAGTGTCCGTTAATCGATCGACCAATTAATATGTCAGTCAATTAAATAGTCAATCAGTCATTTAGTCTATTAGTTAATCGATTAACGATTAAATTATTTGATTAGATAACTAGCCAGTCAGTAATTCGGTAGATTACGCAGGTCAGTCAGCCAGTTAAATAATTATGACTAATCACCGTGATGATCTGTTTTAATTAATATCCTCGAAAATTAAAATTGGATCGTATATTTGAGTTTCCTGCCTCAACTTTCGTACTGAACTGTTTTAAATAGAATGCTCTTACAATGTACGATATGAATCACAGGAGACTACAAAATTTCTTATTAAGTTTTCGCGGATTATGTCTTCCGACCTGTTTTGATGCAAAGTTAATTACGAACTAAAAATATTTAATAGAAATTTTGTAAAACCCCTTAGTCAGGGATAGGGCCCACTATACGGTCTCAGCGAATAGTAATTCTTTCATTAAATAAGATAACAAAAGAGACGCTTAAGTACATTTTAAGCCGATTACGTGCTTGAAATATAGAAAAAAATATAAGAAAGTAAAGTATGCTTCAGAAATGTAGTCCCACGCCAACGTTAGTATTTGTATAAACAAAATGAGAGAGATTTATTTAAGTGTTCTGCGTCATTTTCTGCTAGCTTTTAAATAGGAGTTCTTGTCTGAGTAGAGGAATTACTTTAAATCAATAAGAATTAGTTTCACAAAATAAAAAGAATCCACAAAACAGTCAAGAAGCATCCTGGGCCGAGTGTCTATCTGAAGACAGGTCTTCGGAACTATAATTTTTCCCTGTAGATGCTTGTCTTTTGGGTTATAACGCAGAACGGACTTGTAGGTAGACATATACGTTTTGAATGAACATACTGTCTCCATCTTCAGGGAAGAAGTAATTAACTTCAATCCTACAGATGGAGGCGGCATATAATTTTCATTAGAGCTATAAAACATGAGTAAATTTGTAATCTGTAGGAGAGTGGAGTTGGAGGTTGAATTTTGCTGGCCCAGGACAGGCTTTAGTTAGTTCGGTGATGAACTTTAGGGTTCCCTAAGCCAGCTAGCTAGTTAGCTAAGCGGCAGAGGGTGGAGTAATACATATCGTAGTTCCACTTCGTTCCTTCCCTGTGTTCTTGGTGCGTGTTCTTTGTTGCAGGCTGCGTTCTGAACCCTTTTTGATAATCTGCACGGAAAATCTGTAATGAAAAAACTGAGAACCCCCTGAAATACTGAAAAAAGTCAATGCTCATAGCTACTTGTGTACCGCTGGAAATGTATTTATATGCGCTTGTGGGAGTATAAGAGAAACAAAAATTGATTTGAAGCTTTAACTTGAAATTAGTAACAGCAGTTGGTTATGAATTATCGACCGATGTGATGGCCTCCAGAAGAGTCACTTTCATTAACGCGGTCTTCAGTAAACACTGGATCTGACATGCCTGAGGTAAAAAGTAGTACTCGTTTATTCAAATGGAATTTGATTTAGTGATTTTTTTTTGGGGGGGGGGATTATAAGAGTAATTGAAAACCTTTTTTTTCAAATAATATTCTGCTCTTACTGAGCGTCAGCGTAGCTCCAGGTAAACCCGTGATATGAAAACATTACGTGGCGAAGCGCATTATAAAGTGTAATATTTGTTGTTACACATAAATGGCTGCCTGTTTCATGACCCTGGTAAACATTTGCTTTGGGCTACGACTATACGCAATCCTGCAATTATGTGTACGAGTGTATCAATATGTGCTCTTCCGTCCGGACAAAGTGGTTTGGGCAATTGGACACACTTCACAGTGAATTTTATTGTACTTCCCTTGACAATGTTATTTGTTTCATACACGGTATTATACATATATTGTGGCGGCTACCACAGCCACTTGGTTCAACATTTAATTAAATTAATACATTACCGCAACTAATATACTAAAAAACATAAAAAATTAATTATGTGTCGTGTTACGTTATAAATGTTATTTTTCTCTAAGTGGCTTTACCTTTAATAGGTTAATAAAAAATCTGAGCTTGAAATAATTAAGTAGTACAGCCAAAATGTCCATTTTCTAGCTCTCATTGAGTTTTACGTCCACCATTTGCGGATATTTACATCGTCTGACCAAAGACTGATGGTGGCAAACTTCCTAAAATTTGCCGTCCTGAGTGGTGACGTAAGTCACACAGCCTCCCACTTGCTTTCTCTGCAGCCATCTAGAGTATTCCTACTAAGGAAACACTCACGAGAGCCCTGAGACGAAATCGGCAATCCTCGGTCGGACGGGATAAGCATCGTCCCTCCACGCCGTCAACTCTGGCCCCAGAGACACGAAAGAACGAAAGACTCCGTGACATGGTAATCGCTGATACTGCCTGCACCGGAAACACGACTGAACCCTCTACAGACGATACATTCCAACTCGGTAACACGCGGCCTGATACCAAAGTTCTTATTCGACTATTCAAATGTTTGATTTCGGGTGTTACGATTCTACACTGAACGCTGACATGCGAATTTAATGTTTGTTATTTTTGAATTGTAAAGCTAAAATTTGACCAAGAATTTTATTAAAAAATCTATTCAATAAACAAAACAGAAATCATCAAATTACAGGACAATTTGTAAAAGGGAGCGCCTCAATCAGGATAGCCAACTTTAGGTTCAAAATTTACACTATAACAGTTTCTTTTAACGCTTCAATAGTGTACAGAATTAAATAAGCAATAACCACTATAAAGAGTGACACTATTCTCATTTTTATGATTAAGTAGTCTGACACATGTGGGGAAAACACTGGGTAATTTTTACGGGAGTAGGGAACCGGTTAGAATTTTTTACATTAAAATTAGTGGTAATTCCATTTCAGATTCACGATTTTTCACATTACGAATACTTTTCAAAGAATCACGTTCGTAAATTTAAAGATATGTGTATAACATTTCTAGACAAACGTGATACACAGAAGCAATCAACATGCAGTATTTGTCCCTACTGCTGACAGATCGCATCCGCAAACCACTCAAGTTTCTGACACTGTAATAAGGAGCTGTTTCTTTTATAACTGAGCCGTGGGCGAGGTACTGTGTGCAGAGGGCCCGAACCAGAGGCGACCCGTTCCAATATTTTCCGATCAACTCCCACCTCCCCTAATCCTGCTTCCCCGCGGTGTTCCCAAGGGATACAAGAGGACTCTCGCCTTTATTTCATCCCTTATACCATTTCCTTCTTCTGTCTTCTTCCTTCGCAGACATCTTCTAAAGTCTTATTTGGTCACTTCAAAAGCCTCAGACTTCCCTCGTGTAGTATACACCATTCTCTCAACAGCGAGACTTAGAAGGGCCGAAAGAAAATAAAGTTCGGACTAGAAGAACGACATCGAGGGGTCAGACTAGGAAGAAGACATAACAAAGAAATCTGTAATCGCCTAAGAATCAATAGCACCACATTCCAAGAAAACGTTTCTCTTTCAGATGTTTGGTATTCTATCGTGAAATAGTAGCACACAGCAAAGACGTTCTGTGGGTTACAGAAGAAAATCCCGTCTAAACCTTGGTTTACTCCCAGCGTGGTCAAAGTGGCGGCCCGCGGGCCACATCCGACCCGATACCACTTGTAAACCGGGCCCTCAAAATTATTTGTTAATTTGTTAATACTTACTCCAAGCGAATTTATTTAATTTACCCCAAAGTATTTGAAAAAAATGTGATTCTTACTTTAAAATCCTACCATATAATATTAGTTCTCCGGTTGAAAATCTTGCTGATGCACGAACATGTTTTAATCTAATACGTAACTCTACAGACATTTTTAAACACTAAATAAAATTTATATTTGAGCATATACTGTGACAATTTGATATCTGTGAACAGATATTTTAAAAATAACGCAAAATTAGTATTAATTTTAAACTACGGTGCTAGGGGAGGTTTCTTGATCCTTTGGTACAAAGGAAAAAGATATTTTGGCCTCAGGGAAGTAGTAAGTTGGACCACCTTGCTCTAATAAATCAACTGCTACAAAACAGAAAATCACAAACTGGTATACAGACATTCATATTTACTTCGAGAAATACATAAAATGCATATTCGCTGTTGTGGTTTAACCCTTGTCGGCTGTTGAAAGGAAGTGTTCCGTTGTTTCGACAAACATTATTCTTCACTTCTTCACGTTGTGAACGTGAAGACGGCTACGGCAAGAGTTGGCGAAATCATAGTCCTATATTATTTGCTGTTATCCCAGATTCTTAAAATCAGACAGATTTGTAGCAGATCGTTTATTAAGATAATCATAAGAGATTATGGTAAATGGTTAATATTAATTGGTTAATACATACTTCTCGTATAAGCTGCCTTTTGTCTGATCTCCAAACCGACGAACAATACACAAGAGTCAATAAAATTTTCTGTCGTAGACTGAAGAACCGAATATGCAAACACACTGTTACATCCCGTGAACTTAGATGCCACGCATGGGTCTTGTGATACAAATTCCAAGTTCATTTCTGTAATTAACTTTGATTAAATTTGCTTTGATGTTTATGCGGCTTCTCCCACTTTGAAGTGACAAACTGTCGCTATGGAGAGAAAAGCCAAAGTTCCTACACAGTTTTCAGTCAACACGTTCCGCATTCAAACCACGTCCGAAACGTCCCATCTACTAAAGAAAGTTTTAAAAACTTAGTCACTTAGTACCCGCAGTACATATAATGCTGTTAACGTAACAAGAATTTCAGATTTTTATAACATTAATCATATTATTCAAGTCACGCTGCTCTGAAAGGAACACTTCCTAAACTTTCAAACAAAACGTCATCATCATTAACATCATAAACTATTAGGGTTTAGGCGTTATGGTCTGTTCCAATGAATCCAAAAACATATGTTCCTGGTCCATCCATCGACGCTTTGGACGTGGCAGGTCTCTACGTCCTCCTGGTTGGTAACGGAACGCCAATGAATCTCAAACATAATGTACAGTATAAAAAAGTAATTATATTTTATCGTAATGAAATACTTTCGACATTTCGTCCTCAAAGCTTACTTTTCCTTTGTATTTTAAGGCACCTTCTATAAAATTCCTAAAAAATCCAAATATGTCCGTTTCGAAAACATAATATTTTAAGGACAGTTGCCAGCAGTGACTGGGTAAAGCTCAAGAAGAGGACTTTTATAATTTAGACCGATTTCTTATGCGTAAACTAAGCAACCTTGGCGACAGAACAGGGATTTAGAAACAGTTTCTAAACTTACATGTTAAGATTTTCTAAAAAGAAAAATCAAGCAGAAAAATGCAACTTCACGTAAAACACGGACCTAATTAAGATACATATTTATTTCAAATATGTTCGATCTGGCGATTACTTAACAAAACAAAAAGTATTATTTGATAAGGTGTGGTCTCTGTACTGCGATTAGCCACGAAACAATAGTATGTATTTGTAATAAATTTCTATCAAGCGAAATAACACACTAAAATGGCAAATAAAATCATTATTAAATGGTCACACTATGGAAGAAGTGTCCCCATCTCTTCGGTAACAGGTGACTAGAAGAAACTAAAAATTTATAAGAGTCGTGGTATTAATAACAAAAATAAAGAATCAAATTAAAATAAATTTCAAACACACTTGTACCTTATTTTCTCACATTAACATTTTCAAAAATTTATTTTGGAATTCCATCTCACAAAAACTCCTGCCTCGGAAATAAATAATAGACTACGCCATTTTGTTGCAAAATTTACACATTATCTGCACCAGAATCGTTGCATCAATGTGACATCTAAACACTCAGAGCTCCCGGGTACTCGACAGTAATTAATTGGGTGGAAATCACCAACTGTTTCGTGATCAGTTGGTGATCAATAAACTGTAAATATTTTCAAATTCTCGCGTTCACCCACAACCATTCCGATAGCACCACGGTACCCGCGGGCACCTGGTTGGCAACCCCTGGTATAGAAGGTTAGACCTTGATATTTATGGGTTTAAGTAACGTGGGATAAAGTATGACATACGCAGGAAATGTAGCGAGAACAAGAGCGCTCATCCGCTCTATCTTGCACACACTGAAATAGTCCCTCAAGAGCTGTTGTCAAGTGAGCAGATTGCATTATAAAGATGCTTCCAGCTGCGTTAGCTGATATCATATATACCACATGTGGAGGCAGGCAATACGCCGCCAATAACTTCTGTTCCCTCCAGCAAGGTCGCACGGAACAGGTCAAAAAGAATGAACAACCGAGACTTTCCAAGACAATAAAGGACGACGACGACAAGAGTCCAGATGACGTCATACAAATAATGTGCATGAACTGGAAAAAGAAGTGGGTTGAGAAAATATAATTATACAGATGAAGCTATATAACCAGTGCGTTAGTGATATTACATCTCCGGTTGGTCGTTTAAAGGACAAAACTTAACCCTTTCGATGCCACAAACGAACAAATTCTCGTTCAGGAACACGATTGAACACTCGTGCCGACACAGTTAAGAAATCAGTACAGTGATTAAACTATGGGTTAGAAATCCTGAGTTGGATTCCCGACAGGGCATAATTTTTCTGTTCGCCAAAATACCACGACAGGCTGGCTCCTATCCGATGGGTACCGGGGTACATTCCTCCTGGATAAAGCAGTTGGGTCGTAAAATTATGCCGCCACCATCCATTTAAGTTAGTACTGTGGTTAAAACTGCTGTCTCAACGCCCCCCATACGTCAGCGTAGTGTTTATTTGCCTGCTACCCCTCCCATCACCTTAAGTTTTTCTTCTAATGGACGTGGAACGCACAGATTCGTCCTGAATACTGTAACTAGGGAGCCACAAATATAGTGTACAGTATTTTAAAATATTTTATTTTAAAGACCATAGCATGTTTCCGCTGACGATATCAACAGGTGGTTCCATATATGAAATGACACTAATGACCATATATTTTAAAAATAACCTCGTTTAAAAACATCCATTAAATTCTTTTCAGAAGTTTTTTTATGTCTGAAGGAGTGACAGAGGCAGTGATCCATCGATAATAGACTGAAAGTTTGGGCAGAACTGTTTGCACAGTAATATATACAACCAGATCAAAATGTTTTAAAAAGTGGCCGGCCACACCAGCGTTGTTAACGCAGACAGGTAAGGACGTCTTTTCGCATTCAGGAAGGTAAGTCACGAACCATTCTCATGCGTTGGTTCTTGGAAACTGTGGGGTAAATGCTCGGCACAACTGGACTACAGCTGAACCGTCTGACCTTCAGGTGCATGACCACGCCCCAGCAGCGTTACCAATCACACTACGAAAATATTCCTATATTAACCTCACTTTTTAATCACCAAATATATACGTATGGTTAGATGTATCCGTCTACTTCCCAGTTTCCTAGAATATTTATTGTATTCATCCACTAGACATCGTGCATTATCTGCTATTAAAACCAAAAACACACTTGTGTAGTCTCAATACAGGTTAGATTTTGCCCAGCTAACAAGAAATATAAATAACAAATTCTACGTCTCACTGCCTATAGAAAGACTATTATGTCATGTAGATTTGTACTTCTTACCTCGACTTTTAAAGAGATACAAATTACGATGCCAAGTTCCTTTAATGAAATGTAGAGAAATACATTCCTATCTTAAAGCCGGGTATTCAACCGTTTCAACCATGTCTATACATTTCCGAAAGTATTTTTAACACACGCAGTCAAAGTTTTAATTTATACTCAGACTGATTAAGCTATTGCACTAAACATTCGAACAAAAATTTATGGGCAGAACTCATAAACTTTACATTCCAACTGCAGACTTACATCTCAACAAATTGTGTTGTTAATATTACTTTTGTATTTCTGAGGAAGATTTATTACGTAAGTATGGAAGTCTACATTAAATTTATCTGGCAAGAGCATAAATTAAGCACAGACGGAAGCTGTAATTAAATAACAAATATTTATCAGAAATATAAAAGCAATAATAACACCAGCTAATAATTTATTTACAGTTGCAAGAGATAAAATATATTATGACTCGAGTGGGATTAGATTCTGTGACCATAAACAGATGCAACCATCAGGTTAAGCTACTAAGCCAAATTTCCTTATAATGTGGAATTATAAACTGCCATCACCAATACATAAAACATAACGTAAAACACATTCAGATAACCAAGTTTACAGGAAAAGTAACTTCTCCATAATAGAGTTTAAAAGCACTAAATTGAGCATTAGCAAGTACACATGTCGTCTAGCAAAGGTAAATACTCAGTGATATCAGGTCTGTGTATACAGCTCCCACACAAAAACTTCGTATGGAAGTTAAACCAAAAGTTGGCTGTATTTGTTTCTGAAGCCATAATCTAAAAACACAAGAAATACAGGCTGAAGAAATTAGTATAAATTATGACTTACTTCCAACGTCTTCACTGGATATATGTTTCAGTAAAATTATCACAAATCAGATTGCAAATGTTGAACACTGTTACTATAAAATCGTAATATAAACACCATAAAACATACTTTTGGCACACAAAGCTTGTAAACCGCACCGTATCAACACGCCATCTTTCTACGGAGTTCAGTACCAACATAACTAACCTTAAAGCGCAAAATGTTAAACCATTCGATGAACACACTTGTCATAAACACAGATTGATCATTTTATTCAGCTATGTCATTTTAAAAAAAAGTCTCCAATATAGGAATAAATATTAAATGATACTAGCGTCGTTTGCAATTCACATGTTCTTGTGTCAGACATATCGTTATTAATGATCATATGAACTTAGTAAAATATTGCAATGACCTCCAAGGTCCTGAAATCCAGAACACATTTCGTGAACAATGTGTCTATCAATCCAAAATTGTAAAGGGAGACACGCACGGAGACTATATGGAGATCACATAAGGTACAATTTTTTCCTTAAGAAAGTAAGAAGAACTTTCAAAGCTGTGACAGTTCAACACAATACAGTGGGCGAGAGTAACTAAGGACCCCCTGTAGACCAATTACCCTCCAACTACACAAGATATAAAGTTGATTTATTAATCTTTTTAGAATAATGTGTCTACACGTTAAAAAAGGAGTATAATTTCTAGGCTAAGACATGAACTCACAATATTGTCGCACGGTCTTTTGTATGGTGACTAGTTATTTCACACATGAATGGCCTCTTGTCATTTGTTTCATGTATCACAAAGCCTCTTTGTTATGATTTAATATCCGTCACAAGCGAAGAGGTGGTTTCGGAGGATAAAATTTTTTTCTTGGGTTTAGACCACCAAAGAAAAACTTAGGTTAATTCTGAAGAATAAAATTTATAAAACACAAAAGGGCGGGAAACGTCATATATTTTGCGGTCTATAACTTTAATAATTATTTTTTTAAAACTTTGCATACCGTGTAGTGTATTAGAATATAGAGTGAACAAACCAACAACTATTAACACTATAATGGACACTATTGCCATACGCGTTTCGACCTCAAGAGATCATCATCAGTGGCATCAGGGAAATTAATACATTTAGTCAAATGGTTCGAGCAAATTTCATAATTAAAATAAAAGGTAACTGACAAGATGACTGCACTAGATGCTGTTATTCACAGGAATAGTGTTAATAGTTGTTGGTTTGTTCACTCTATATTTTAATAATTATTGATTTTATTATTAAAGAAGTCTGCTACTATCAGACGTCTTTATATTGCGTGACCACACACGTACATACGTGACAGTTGTCAGAAGCAATTATTTTATCTGTTCAAAATATTGTGGGGAAAAAACAAAGATTGGGTTTTTTGAAAATAGGATTCTGAGGAGAATATTTGCACAACCGGTGAAGGAAGTAACACGAGGCTGGTGCAATGAAGTAGAATCTGAAGAGAGAAGAAATGCATACAGAATTTTAGAAGGAAAATCTGATCAGAAGAGACCACTAATAGACAACAAACATGAATGGAAGAAAACTTTTATATTGGATCTTAAAAAGAAGTGGTTGTGGTTGTGTTGATTGGATTAATCTGGCATAGGATAACGATAAGAAATTGTCTTCCCCCGAAATTTCGGTAAGCACCTACAAGACTAGTGTCACAACCCAGCAACAGAATCTGGAATGTCTTGTTGTAATATTATTTTGGTCTATAAACTATTTTCACTAATCATGTTAGATGTTCCAATTTGAAAAATAAATATTTAGTTCAATCTGAATTTGGCTCTGCATATTAGCAAAAGTCAAACAGGATTAGTAGCCAAATGTCTATAATCACAAAGATGCGACGGGAAACAAAGATTTGAAAGACATAAATAATAGAAACTGACTCGAATTGACAAGGAAAATGGTTTCACTGTGACAATCGATCACAGTATAGTAATCGACTGCAATTGATACTGATATTCTTCGATCCAGAACATTATATTGTTTCATCCTCATAGTTACTTTCCTTAATATTATCTTACGTCACATTATTTGTTTTAAGGGGTAGCCAAATGTGTGAGAAAGTCACATTTATTTTGCTCCTAGTTCTTTTATTTCCATTTCTTTCTTTTGTGTCATTTCATTTGTTCTCATTCCCTTCTTTTAACGTCTTTTGTATTCGGTCTACACGAAACGAAAGAAACAGTTTCTGCAGATGGCAGCAGATATACCAAAGCATATCAAAAGGTTTTCACGAACAAACTGTGGATAGAAAGAGAAAAGTCAACTTTTCCATTTGTCTCCACAAGAAACCTACAATACTGACTTCACAAAAACATTTTAACTTGCTAAATTTTATTTCTCATTACAGTAAAGAAACTACAGAAGAGTTTCATACAAGTATCAGTAATTATCATGAGGTATACGACCTTGACTGAAGTCTTGTTTCAGTTTAATGACTGTACTTTGTCACATTCTATCTTCATATGAAAAATAGTTTTCAAAAAGAAACATATTAATTTAAATAGATGACAGCTGTTGTCCTTATACATTATTCCTTACGAGAACAGTCTTGTTCTACGAACGAAATTAGTGTAAAAATTGTCAGTAATAAATGCATAACTTTACCTAAGATTGTCACCAAGATTCAATTATCAAAGACGAGTAGTGTAGCAAAGTCCATTCTAAACTCTTTTCTTTCCACAAATTTCACAGAATATTTTCAACGTTGAATTTACTCGAATTATTAAATTACTGTGAATAACTGTCAAAACGAATCTTATTTTTATTTCTTCCAGCATAATCAAATAATTTATTTTTAACAAGCGAATGATTAATTTTAAACAGGAGAGTGGGTTTACACTTCAAGCCAGGAAAAAAGAAGTTATTCTGATAATGATGTAAAAATATTTCAGATCATTTTTTTATTGAAATCAACCATTTTAAATACACAATTAATTGTTTTATAATCGAGTTTTCGCTATTATGACGCAGACATTTTCAACAACATTAATGTCAATTTCTTATTCCAGTTTATAAAATTATATACTTTAAAATGCACGGAAATAATACATAGACGCTGAGCCAGATTAATCCACTCCACAACACTACACAATTTAGTTTTCCGATTAAAACTTTACACGAATATTTAGTCTTTCGGACACGATTCAGGATATTAATCGAGAAACAATAAATTTCTATTAAACACGTAGGACCATCACCGCCACCCAAAAATCTCGTAATTGGATCATATCCTGAACTATTTACAGTCAATTCAGGGTACATTTTGACTGGTTAAAGATATTAGTGTCACATTAACACATAATACTCTGATTGACGTCATGAGTATCTGTTCACGAATGGTCATAATTTCGTACGGCAAAGGATACTTCAATAATAAAATATATACCATATGTTTATGTTGAATAGCATTGAAGTTATCGCGTTAATATATCAATAAGTTCCCCAGCTAAATATGCAGTAGACTCAATTAGGAAACGTAATCGGCAGAAGATAATGGACAGTGTGATGTTATGATGTAAAGGCGGTGTATTAACAAATGTCTGACTTAACATTGGTGCATGGGGGCGACAGTTTCAGGCTCATATTTCTGAAAATGATAATACCCTGTGTCTTCCTTCATCCTCACTAAGTCAGCACCGTAACTCCACTTGTCAGTGATTTACTGCTATCGCAAGCTGTGAAATTCAATAAGGTTTTTGGAAATGGACAGTTTGATCAAATTTATAGTTTTCTTCTCTCTCCTTCCAAGTTGTAGATAAATTCTAATCTCTTTTTCTCTTTTGTCACATCAATTTTCTATAAGTTTCTTCTATTCGTTGTTCGTATTTCATTCGACTTTTAATGTTTTTTTTCCTGCTAAGCTGGAATTATTACATTGAATATCTGCTTGTACATATTAAATAAAAAGTCGTTATAAGAAACTTCACAAATAAAAAAAAAATGAGTTACGTAATTTGCATTTTAATACAATGTGACAAACAACATCTATTTGCATAGCAGCCATGTTCAGAAGTTGAAACGAAAGAGAATAGAAATACAAAATATTTCAACTAAATTATCATAAAAATAATTTGTTCGAATGAGGTGTCATTTTGCTGTCCACAGAATTTGCTGAAGTTTTAATACGCAACTACAAATCGTTAGAAAAGAAACAAATTTGTTCTGCCCATACCCTAAGCAAGACCACTTTCAAGTTGAAATGTATTACGACATTACACCAAGAGGTCAGTAGATAAAAACACAGTCTAAGGTACCAACCCGCAATAATTCATAACAACATTCGAACGCGTGTTTGGACGTCTCTACCAGAATAAATGCTAAACAAATTTTAATATTTTCACTGAACTTGATATGAAGATTGTTATTAGAAAATACTTAGTCCTTAATTTGTTTCCCTCAGTAACAACACGCCAGTCACAGATTCTTCTGAGGCTTGCAATATTCTACTTAACACAGAAATGTCTGCATGACAATAAATCTTAGAAAATTAAATTATTTGTTAAGTTTCCTTTCAATCCAGAAAATGTGATCTCATATTATGTACCTACCTTTTAAAAAAGATTCCTGGAGAACTGTATTTTTGTTCATATCAGAATACCAGATCGTATTTTGTAACAGAATACAAAAATATCATAATAAAGGCATTATATTTATAGCCTGTGACATTTTACACACGCAACACTTCATTTAGTGCAGACCCATTAATTTATTAACTTGAAAGTTCTTTATTGGCATTATGTCGATTATGGCAAGTCAATAATGCAGCGAGTATGGCAGCGTGATTAATTACCGGACCATTATATCTACTGCAGATATTACATTACATGATGATGCCAGAGATTGGTAAACGAGTAGGGGAAAAACGCAGGCAAAAAAGTCATAAAATAATTAAAAGTATTATCCCGTATATGGTCTAGGGAGAAACTCACAATTTGAGTCGGTGAACCCTATATTCTGCGAAAATCAAACTCGAGACCATCAAAATACGTGTATTAAGCGTTATTACACAACAAAATTTTATCGAAATTATGGCGTGAACAGAAAGAACAAGGGGAAAAAATTCTTAAAGTACGGAAGTCCTAAGCAACAGCAACACCAAACAGTTGAATGTATTTTTCTTGGTGACGGATCATCGCTGTTGCTCGTCCTTTCGCAGGACTTGGACATTAAGTATTAAAAGTGAGTCTTGGATTTCTAAGCTCAGTACGCCCAGAAAATTCTGCCAGCTCTGTATCTCAACATTTCTACAGGCTACATGATATAACCGATTCCAATCTCGTTACATTACGGAGTATTCAGAGGAGTTCGTAGTTACATTCAGCCACTGTGGGCAAATGTATGGATAATATACGAACATCTTACTCGAAAATTATTATTCCTATTCATCAATCATGAAGATCTTGGAGAAAACTATGTATCTTCTGTAGTTGAAACAGCGATGTTAAATATATGCCAATTTCCAGTTAATAGTGATATGAAGAGATGGAAGAAGTAAGCAAGGTTGCTCATAGATAGCAAGAAACTCCCTAGCCTTTTATAGCAACTGGATTTTCACATGAACCTGCACTGTGCCCCTTCATAATAACAACTCAGTTTCATCGGCGATGTAACAACTGCAAACATAATTTTGGCCGAGATACCACAAAACAAGAGAAGATTACTTAGGACATCTTCCCGTAGATGAGATGATAATATTAAAAAGAATCACAGATACATAGCGTGATAGTGTGGACTGGATTCAACTGGCTTGAGTCATGCCGCTAGAATTTACAAAGACGGTAATGGATCCTGACTGAATTTGCAGTTTGACCATAGGCTTAAAGCTCCGGCCCTGTTACACTCATTATGAAATCTCACGGTCATATCCTCCAAACTTAGTTTCATGCTACACTCTGTCCTTTCACTTCAGTGGATTTCTGACACAGTTGCATTCCAAGGCTGTCTGTCTGTCTGTCTGTCTGACCAGTTCCATCTTTGCTTTAGTTCCTGCTTCCTTTTGACAGAGCGCACGAACCCCATTACTCAGCCGAAGTAAGACGTAAAGGACAAGATGTTAACTGGCTCCTGGCAAACTTATAAATGAGCCTGACTGGACCCTTAGCAGAAAACATGTGAGAATTCCACAAGAACTACGTTCCAGTGATTACATTTAACTCGATATAAAGAGAAAAAAAATATAAATAAATAATATTTGCACAATTTCGATTACTAAAATTTACACCAAATCACATGGTTTTTTATTTAAAGAAGAAAATATCACCTTGAACTTCTCTAAATTCACAGTTATTTCTTTTTACAGACCGGCTGAAAGCATTAAAACTTAATGTGTGTCTCTAACTCAACACAGTCCGCGAGTAGCTAACAGTCACTCAGCTGTTCAAAAAATTCCCCAACGTTCATGAAAATTTGAACGGCAATTACCGTGTCCACATCCTGCCATCATATCCTTAGAACGATTTGGAAAGAATATGGAAATAAAATATCGTGACATATTTTGAGGTAACATTCCAGTATTTGCCTGGAAGGACTGGACAAAATCACCGAATCCTCTTCAGGATATCCAGTCTACGGGTCGATATTTGTACCCAGAACATTTAAAATACATACCAGAAGTCCTAACAAGTCAGACGCGACCTTCCGTGTAATCAGAAGAGAGGTTTAACATCGCTGTTTTTAATCTCGTCCAGTACAGATTCGATTTTCTACATGAAATGCCCCGCTCGATCGAAGTCCCTGCAGAACACGGACAGGTTCAAAGCCCACATGCGATCGACAAAGCAAACAGAAGTAAAATTAACACGTCAGGCTCACGGGATAATGAAATAAAAAAACACGGAAACTCAGTCATTCCAGAAACATCATCAAAGTTACAGAATTGCAGTAACTACTAGAACGTTAAACGTAAAAAAATAATCGAGAGTTGTAATCAAATATTTACAATCGTATCTCGAATTACAGCTAGACGAGGGGGTATAGAAGGGCTACGTTGTAATGAAAAATAAATCAATGAATTGCTGTTTTAATCCTATAACACGATTCAACTTGTTTGATCGTAGTAATTTGGTAATCGTTCACGCCGGGTGGTTAGCTGGGGTGGGGGTGGGGAGGGGGGTTACAGTGCCAGTTGCGTTTTGCTTGTAACACCGCCAGCACTTAATCAGATTCCAGCATGTTTGTGTACATACAAACTGATGGTAACGAGTTTTGATAGCTGTCTCAGCGGAGCGGCTGAAGAAACAAGTCCATGGATGAGGCGTGTCGTAATGAACTGCAAACACAGTTATTTCAGACACATTTTATTTGTCTCCTTTTTGCAGTTTGGAAAATAAAATATTTTACGCGCATAAGACAAAAGCATAATACTAAAACAATTTCGATTAAACTTTCTATCAGAGTCAAATAACAAACAGTGAGCACAAAATTTAATTTAACACAGACTGATAACATACTAATCAACGTTAATAATCGATTATTTTATAACAGATCTCCTGAGTAGTATTTGAAGTTCTCACGGTAGTGAGTAAGAAGATGGTTGTCTTTTGGTTTTCAGCACTATGCAGTCTGATGACATTTTGTCTCTCTGAGGTCCAAATATTCTCAGCGATGAACGAGACGAACCCGAATCAAATTTCCACCATATCGTTTAATGTAAATCCCCTCAATAACACATTAATATAAATCGATTCTGTTATAATCGAGATATAACATGCAAAAAATACGGTGTGATAAGGATTAAGTGCCTTACAGGCATTCAATTACGTCGTGTGCATTATTTAAAGAAAGCAAGTTCAAAACTAATTATCTACAACAGTATCATTAAACCTATACTAATATGCACAGTAGAAACGAACGAAGATATTTCAACAACAAGGCACCTTCAAGAAATAATTGAAATGAACGCCAGTTGAGGAAGAAATAAGTAAAGAGAAGGGTAATACATCATGTAACAAGGTAAAATGGCATCCAGCGTGTACAAGAAATGAATGGAAAGCGACACCGAAGACTGGATTATTATAAAACCAACGAACAGTTTGCTCAACGTGAAGATGAATATGATACGGAACGAATGGCGATCTGAAAATAACAGCCTATTAGTCTAACAAGACGACAAGGAATAAATTAAAAATTCTCTTCTCTATATTATTTCATATCGTACACCGACAACAGACTTGTATTTTACCGCAAATCAGAGTTCGTTAAAATCAATTATAATAATATTATTCCCATCAATAAAATCTCTATCACAAAGTGGCTGTTTCAAAGAGTTTGTAATTTACAATTTTATCTTTTCAACTGATCTAATGCGGACATGAACAGTCCATCGCAAGAGACTTGCTTTAAGCACATTCTTCTCTACTCATTTCTCTTCTGGTAGCAAATTTTTAACACGTTGTTTTCAAACACAGGTTTGGCTGGCATTCGTCTCTATCTATGTATTAGTAGTACATTAATATAATTAATATAAGTAGTAATATAAATTGACTAAGCAAATTTACTGATTCCCGAGCGACGTACAAACTTATTTTACCTTATTACTTCCTATATTTATTAATTTTGTCTTGTTTCTTCCTTAATTTAGTCACTATTTTCTCTTTCTCTGTCTTTATTTCCTTTTTTCTCACTTCTCTGCATTCTTTTGTCGCCCGAGAACAATCCAATGACACGTACCAAGGATCCTTTTAATAAAGCATTCCCTGTCTACAAGAGTAGCAACCCTACAAAAAAAAAAACGGCAACCCGGAAAGCAGGTGCACCCAGGTGGAATGTAAGACGACCTGTCGGTGGTTTAATTTCACGGCACTTTGTTAACAACAAAGGGCTAACGTGTCGCCCAGAAACACTTGTTCCAACTGCTGGTACACTGCAGAGGCTGGATGGATGGTACACGCAGGTTTATAATTAAATTTGGTGATGCGAGGATAAAGTACATCAGGTAACGCGTAGGGTTTGTGGTGTCAGAGAAGTTCCATGCATGCGTACACGAATTCACATGGCACATATTACAATGGATATTAGACGCAGAGGACTGACATCTACAGGATTAACTGCAGACTACATTCCAGCACATCTAAATTCATAAGGGATTAAAAAAAATTAAATTAAGAGTGTAGTGTATTAACATATTTTATGTCACGCACAAATTGTGATTACATACCGCGTAATCAGCTACATCAATTCAGAGCTTAAGTCCAACGTTTCGTAGATCGTTCCTGCTTCCATCATCAAGGATGGTCTCCGAAATCTTGAACTTCTGCTCCTAATCGACGCAGCTGATGGCCCGAGAAGATTTACTCACTTTTAGTGGCTGCGAAAGCTGAAGTCATACATATACATATCACTCTACAGAGGATGATAAAATTATCCTTGGTATCTTGATGTAGACAATTTCCACAGATGATGAAAGCGAGCAAGTTTACATTCTTGTTAAACGACCCAAGTCCCCATTCCATTTACATTACTGTCATTACCTGACACGTGTTTGTGTGTGTGTGTGTAGGCGAATGTAGAGCGCTCTACTGGCGGAAATGTCAACATTCTGGTACGGTCATCAACAAAATGGAAGGCCCAAGGGAAGTAGTTAGCCAAATAAGGTTACGTATAAAAGACACATTATACATATCCACCAAAGGCAACGAGGGCAAAGCTACTCTAGTTTAAAATGGGCTGCTTAAAGCAAATGATGATGTGTGTGTCCAGCGGAGCAGTAAAACATCAGCTTCGTGATAAGAGGATACTACGTTTCAATCTCGGAAGAGGTCACATTGTTCTGATAGACACTTTCTTGTTTTTCCTCAGTGTATCAATGATAATTCAGGGGCAGTACCTTCGTCGTAAGCCGAGAAAGTTTGCTCACATATCCCTTACAGTTGACAATAATGCAAGAACATCTTTTGAAACTACGTAATCTCATTTCAGCTAATGCTGTAGAATCAAGGAACAGGCAATGGGAGAATATTTGATTAAAGCTAAATGTAATTAGTAAGAGATCGGTGGGATTAAGGAAGACGAGGGTAGATTTCTGTTTATAAAGTCATACAGCCATTAGAGATAGTTACATTAGAGCTGTGATCAGCAAAACCACGGTTTTAGTCAAAATCTTCTAACTGAATAAATTAACATAATGTCAACAGTTGATACAACTTTGTAAAATAATCGAATAACTAAATGGTCATAATAGCGACTTTTAAGCAGTAGTGTGTTTTTGCTCACTATCTTCTGAGGGTCCTGATTTTGTCTTACGCCCAGAATATAATTCACTGAAAAAGCTGTATCATCACCGACTTGAGAAACCTAACCTCACATAGTGAGTTTCTATGGGAATTGCGTAGGCAAGTTCACACGGCGCAACATTCCAGAAGACAGCCGTCTACAAAATATATCTGCTATCTGTTATTTCATGAATTTAAATTTAATTTGTACTGTAGTTCCTAAATATTTAACTCTACCATTCACATGTCTGTATGGCGTATCTGTCTTTGAAAACTCAATGTAAAACAGCTGATTGAAAAATTATTTAAGACACAATTCGAAGAAGTCAAAGACATAGTCCGTACCTCAAAGAAACCACAACACTTCACCATCGCAAACATCAATTTGTTAATGACGTTTAAGCAAATGATCACTGTTAAATAAAGACCGACATACAAAATTCACAGCTACTGGTGATTAAAGCTGGTGGATACATATAGTTCCCACTGGTCTTGAAAATATTAACTTATACAACGGAAACCATGTACAAATTTTCCTACTATGGAATTCTTAGTAAAGAAAGTGTAATAATATTCCTGGAGACACATTTCAGAACACATAAAATATGAGATATATTTATAAGTAACTGACAACTTGAATTACTTCCACAGCAGAACTCAGTCCGAAATATTGTAACGAAATGTGAAGATCACTTACAAGGCAAAATTACACATCGGAAACAGTTTTACGTCGAGAAATGTTGGAAGCAGCCCATGAGACAGACAGACATGCGGGAGAAGACGCAAGGAAGATAGGACGAAAGGAGGAATGGAGCAAAGGAGTAGAATGTGCGTTGCGGGACTGCAGGCCCTCAGGGTGAAGCAGTATCGGGAATGCAATAAGAGGATTCTCCTAAAGCGCTGCTGTCCTTTGACAAAAACACTAAGAGCTCTTGCAATCCGTGCAAAAATCCATGTTTCTTGTCACCAGATGGCACTGTATGAAGTACCTACAGTATCTCGTGCAAGAAATATAACGGGGCTGAGAGGACCTTACATCTAGAAATACAGTTTTAAGTTTTGTGAACGTACGAAGATTGCCCTTATTAAATTTTATCTTCTGAGTATATATTAACATGTCGAAATTATAATGACTGAAGACTTTTTGGAGAAAATTTGCCAGCTTTTTTCCAATTACGACGATGAGGAAGAAATCAGCAAGTTCCTCCGAAACGTCGGGAATGTGCTCGTAACACTTTATAAAGCAAATTCGAGCATTTAGTTGCTAAACGTGATGCTTAATATCAAAATTTCATCCGTGGTAATTTTCTAAGAATCATAATTAAATTAAATTAAATTAAATATTGTATCGTTACTGGAAATCTATTCTAATGAATTCACCAAAAATTCAACTGTATATAATTATTATTACAGTAATAGTAAAATTACCCAAATATTAAATGGTTTGTGTTTAACAACAGACGATAATAAATTCAGTTCTTTGTTGTTAGTGTGTTGCATCAACAACCAGAAGGCCAATTACAGATACAGCACAAGAGAAGAACATAAGAGACAATAATAAATATATAAAGGTACAACAAAGAGATTATCTAAAATTATATAACTGTTGAGGACATTTACACATAAAGGCAAATTGCTACTGAACACATATCTTTGTAATAACAGTTTAAATAAATTAATTAATTTTAGTTAAAAAGAATGAAGAAGTGGTGAAAAGACCTGGACGAAGGTGGAAGAATAATCTTAAAATGGCTCTTAGAAACATAGGAGACTGTTGATAGGTTTCATCTGGCGGAGGTCAGGGTCCGAAAGCCGACTTGTGAACACAGTAATGAATTGTGAGTTTCTATAAATGCGCTATCAATTTCTTGATACACAAATAAGCAAAAAGATTTTAAAAACCTTCCTTTTTTATAAAGTAATGAGTGTAGGTTAATGACACAGGTTATTGATATCCCACTACCACTAAACTTAAGAAAAATAAAATTGCAAACACACATAGAATTCGCAACGCGTTGTAGCGATGTTCTTCCTTTTGTGAGAACATCGTAGGAAAACAACGAACGAGGAGGAGAACATTTCATACTATCCAATCCTACGAGAAAACTAAAAAATATGTTACACAAAGACAAACGGCTTAATATTACCATTTTCCACGCACCCATAAAACTTTACTGATATGAACTTACTCTCATATTTCTCAGTCACAGTAATAAAGAAATTGAATTACACGAATGAAAAATATAGCTTCCTCGAGACTGACTTTTTATGAAATTCCAATACTTGTCGTATAATGCCAGATGCTACCACAAAATACAACCGATAGCTCACAGTCTCAAATAAAAATGACATAGAGATTTATTATGGTTTGTGTATCTTATCGAGAACACGTCCAAAGTCTTACATAATGCTCTCCATTACTACCGACGGGCTCTATCGTACAGTACAGCTAATTCAGTGAGACGTAAGCTATGACCTTGAATTTTTCTCCGCTCTCATGCAAACTGCAAAGCTCGGCAGAGTGGTTAGCAATCCGGGAGGTCCCGATTCGACTCTTGGCTCACGATGGCTTCATTCAGGTCTCACGTCGTTTTCCTCAGTCCCTCTAGGCAAAGTCCGTGATATCACACGAAGGTAAAAAAAAATAATTTAATTGTTTATTTACATCGGTTAAGTGAATTAGGTCAGTCAGTTACTTGGAAAAACAGGTATTTATTCTGATAAACAGACCGTCTTAATTAATTTCGCGGTTGTTATCAAAGCTTACCAGACGCTGCGATTACGCCCTCTAAAATATTCAATGGTTTACCCACTTTAAAATGACGCCTGTAGTAATCAAAGCCCAAAGAAGTGCAAAATAATCTTAATTACAACAGAAACAATGTATACCAATAGTATTCTCTAATATTAACTACAACGTTTGTCTCTCAAGCAGAATATTCCCCAGATTCGGAGCGAAAGATTAGTAAACAAATTGCCTTTTGAATAGGAGCTTAATAGCCACTTCACATTCTCCGCATAGAAGCGGTGAAACATCGCAAAACTACTTCAGTGAGAACGTACAATTTCACAGAGTGGTGCATAATTAACCGTCCCATTTGAAATAACTGGATCTTTTATTTATTATTTTTTAAATTTACATAAATATAGTAGAGGTTTAGAAAACTATTATGAATCGTTATACAGCCCAACGCCGTGCATCAGTTGTTTAATTATTTCACAAACAATTGGTCAATTTCATTGACGCAAAGATAATTTCGAAAAAATCGCAACACCCGAAAGCCTGCATCGAATCTTGACGCAGGGAGTACATCTTTTTGCATAAAAGTTTCAGCTGATAAAATAATTGCAGCCAAGATACAATGTAAAGCGCCTACTCCTACACTTCTGAGCTTTATTACAGGTTATTGATTATGCGCCATCTTGTATAACAACAAACTGATAACAGAAACAAGAAAAAAGTCGTACTCTCAATTTGCTTGTTAATTATTGTTAAAACAACAGGCATTAATACGGCATTAGAATTACAAATGAGATTTCCAACAAAACACTTAAGCAAGAGAAAGATATAATAACATACTTAAGAGAGATTTATTACATTGTTCCTCCGAACAAATTTCAGTATTTGGAAATTGCGTACTTTACAAAACAAAAGCTTAGTATTCAAAGTGTACGTCTACAGCAGGCGTAAAGAAACTAGTAATGTGTATAGAATTTTAGTCGAAAAATCTGAAAGGATATCACAACTATAGAGACCTAAACATAAACGAAGAATAATATTACATCTGAAAGAAAGACGGCTTGAGGGTGTAGACTGTATTTAATTGGCCCAGGATGTGGTAAAATTGTGGATTCTTGTAGACACGCTAATGAGCCTTCGGATTAAAAAGGGATTCTTGGTAAGTATAGCTACAATCAGCTATGCAAGACAGCCTCTACTCTATGGAATTATATGTTCATACTGAGTAGATAAGATCGTTGACATTTTTTGGAAGTGTGGTACTCCAACCGAAATGAGTTTAAGCAGGCAACAAAACATATGCCAAGTTTCATTTCACAGAATAAATCAGTACACGAATAAATACGCACGAAACCAATTTATAACATAAAACGATTATGGAAATTCTCAGTTATGATTTTTGATATTATGGTAATAAACGTTTGTAATCAAAATTTTGTGCATTAATAAAGTCAGATTTCAGTTAAACATGTCTATCACATAAACTACATCGACACATCTTAAAGATATGTTGGGACACCTAACTTGTTTAGATGAAAAATATATTCCTGACTTCCGAAATAATATTACTACTTATATCTTCCTGACAGTAGATTGAGTCTACTGTAAATGTCACACAAAAGCCTTGCATCAGCGTACACAGCCAATTTGAATATTACCGAGCCAAGCACAAACCGCAGGGACTCTCCCGTTTTATTCCTGGAACTTCTGGTGCTGAAATATTCATGTGTCACCCTTTCTATAACCACTCTGTCAATCAGGAAGCATAAAACAAACAAACAGAAATAAAACTAATTTGCGTCACCAGTCGGTCCAAAGAGTTCCAGCACAGGGAGCGTTTCCTACCAGAGAATCCGTAGATTGAATCGGACCAAGACTTTTATTTCATGGCTCATTCAACCTGTAACGCAGCGTATTAAATCATTCGAAATGGACAGACTAGAGTATTGGATTATTTTATCAATTATCAACTTCTCGGGTTATATATTTTGCAGAGTAAGATATAGGCGGTTGATTATAATAATTATTGACGCATAAGGGATAAAAATGAAATGGTAGTGCTGTTTTTTAACGCGATGTACCGGAATTTTATTAACACGGCTAAGCGAACGCAAGAAAAATTAAGGTCATATTATCCGGTACCTGCCCGTATTCAAACCGAGTACCACGAGAATAAGAGCTAGGTGTGTTCCCCTGACTAACTTCCTTCGTGAATTTAGTCATTCACAGTAGGAAAAATTAAGAGAAAACACTTCATATTATTTAATTCCATCTACTTACAGTTCGTTATTCTCCTCCCATGCCACTCTAAGCTATATAAACCTTATCAGTCAAAAGAACGTCATAAGATAACCAAAGAATTAATCAAATCGTCCTTTCTAATCCATCGAACATCATTCTCTCATATTATCAGAAACATCATTTTCAGTTGATGTCATTCTTAAATAACCTTGATACCAAATACCAACATCTTGACGATTAAGGGCGGAAATAAGGTTGACATGTTTTTAGTGTAGATTCAATCTATTTAAACGAAAACTTGATCACTATATTCGATGATAATACATCGGGAAAAACGACCTCTGCATTATGGGTTCATTTAATAAACTCCTCGCAAAAAAAGCACATAATAATTATTTACAGTCCGAAGACAGCTGTTTTCTTGGTTGTAGCACCGTGCATTCTGGTAGAACTTACCGACGTTTCAGAGGTCCTTACTGCGGCCATCATCAAGTCATCAGGGCGATCATTACCATGAAACGTCGATAAGTTCTACCAGAATGCACGGGTCTACAATACATAAAACAGCTATCTTCGGACTCACCGCCGTGAGATTTAGAAATTTACACACTTCACTAGCCGGAAGCTTTATTCCTTTAGCTCGGAGATTAAATTAATTTGCCACGTGGGTTTTTTAGCTCGGAGATTATAGATATCGAAACTCTAGTCGCTTCTTCTTATCTTCCTCTGATTCAATCCCATTAAAAAATTTCTCTACCTTTATGCTATACCTCCCTTTTCAGGTCCAAATATTCATCATTATGTTCTCTGGACTCACTCTTCACAGTTTTGAGTATATTTGAGGGTAACTACATAATATTAAATACGAAAGCGCTCACGTAAGCTGCTTGGAGAAGTATACTTTATTACATAATGCTAAAATCCGAAGCATTAAGCATTTAAAAAGTAAGCAGACTTACGTAACAAGGGGAATACTTGATACTGCAGCCCCAGTATAGGCCAACCACATTACACTTTACTGTACTTTCTTTGACTTGGATATTACAACGCCACAATTTAAAACTGCCCGTGTACACAGTTTTCCAATTAAAACTCCACGCCTCTTTAATATAACCCCCTTCTTCATAACGCACTCCCGCCTCAAGCGAGCATTACTCTTCGGTAACGTCATTACAGTTTATAACAGTAATTTCAAGCCCTGTTTTCAATCCTGTAACAATTTTGTTAAAATGTTTAAGAATATGACAAAGTATATGCCATTTAGAAGGGCATGTTGAAACTTTTATACCGTTCCAGGGGCCATTTTTAATGTCATTTACCAGAATCAGTAGTATCAAAACAAAAACAAATGTGGGATTAAAAATATAATTACGTTTTATATACTTAACCTGGATGTCAAAACGAATACGGAGTTATTATTCTGAATCTGAAAATTTCTGAGTGTTTAATTTAATTACAATAATAAACCGCGTACGAGAACACCAACGCCCAAGACTAATAATTTAATCTTTTGCATTAAAATTATTATCTTAAAAGTGTGAAAATGTTCTTACAAATTCTTACTTTGTCCTATACAGACCTTAATATTGATTAACTACTGAAATGAAAATTTATTAAAATATTTTAAAGGAAATACAAGATTTTGGGTTACTAATACCTCCAATATTTATAGTTCTTATTTATTAAACCTAAAAATGGATAAGATACAGTTTTGTGGAGCCCATTCTCGTCTAGGTTTCATAAGACTTTTGACACACTATGAAAGCCAATCACATTCTTGGACACCGTGCTCGAATTTATTATTATTATTATTATTATTATTTTAAGTCTTTTATTATATATAACACGTCCAGTTTATGTACGTAACGAACAGGCATTTAACAATTATTTAACTACACATTTCTTGTAAGACTTGAGGTTCTCACAGCGGTGAGTATGAAGATATCCGTCTTCTGGGTTATTGCGCTGTGTAGTCTGGTCGATGTTAACCAACGTTTCAGAGGTCATACTGCCTCCGTCATCAGGTCTTCATACACATTTCTTCTTGAGAGAATCTCGCACATACGGTAATTCTAAATTGGATTTACCCATTCCACATCCACGTAAATGTAATTAATTAATCAATTTATTCTGAATCGATTGAAGAGAATTTATTACGTCAATTGGCATTTAAAATTGACAGACACACTTTCAAGAAATGAGTTTTTACGTTGAATTTGTATTTGCCTCATATTTAAAATCCATGTACATGATTTCCATCACTTCATGGTGTAAATATTGAAGCCTATTCCGACCTCACATACTCATTTCAATTTCTTCCAAGGTCTGCTTCAAGAGCGTATTTGGGTTTCCTGCCATCTGTCCAAATGGTTTATACAGCTGTGTCTGTCTGCGTTACTCTATTTTATTATGTACCGATTCTATGGTCCAATATATTGCACCTTTAACAGTTTTTAAGACTCTCATATATACTAATCCTCTTGAGTTTATATCTCCTTTACTTGTGCAAGATTCATTTTAATAAGATGGTAAAGTTGCGTCATATTGTGATATAATAAGTATATATTAAATCTTGTCCGTCTAATCACAATAATTCTTATTAAATATTAAAATATTACAATAATTAACATTTAAAATATTTAAAATATTAAATGATGTTCTTTATCGAAATATTCGATTTACATTAGATCATCATTTTTCATGTTTCACGACATGTTTCAGTTCCTGAGGATGGTTCTTTTAGGAACTGAAACATGTCGTGAAACATAAAAATGATGATCTAATGTAAATCGAATATTTCGATAAAGAACATCATTTAATATTTTAAATATTTTAAATGTTAATTATTGTAATATTTTAATATTTAATAAGAATTATTGTGATTAGACGGACAAGATTTAATATATATTCATTTTAATACAACAAAGTTGGTAGTGCTGCCATTTTACAAAATTTTGGGTGTTTCTTTCAAGTGCCACATATTTTATCATATTTATCGAGCTAATATTTAATTCCTTAATTTTTTATTTATTGTCCGTAGAAACTTCAAGGGTATTTACCTGAATTTTTTCCAAAATTCTCACGTGCTGCAATTGAAGTCCACAGCTTGTCACCAATAGTAACTCAGGTCAGCCCTTACCTACAACAACAAATTTATCATCATTAATAAACGTAACAACCAGCATTTGTTTTCAAGAATGAAAATATCAGGTAATATGGTCTACGGACTGGACGCGTAGTTGGAAATTGGAAGAATAAAATGCTAGCATAATTCAAAAGTCTCTGTAAGATTACGGACTTTCGTACCTTTGTTCACACAGCACATTTACTGGTTACGCATACATAATTCGAAAGACGCTGTCATAAAATATGTAGTCATCTCTAAAACTAAAACTATATAATACATGTAACATGTATTAAAAACAAAATGTATTTCGGAAATAGCTGCTGCACTATGTATCTTAGAGACAAGGTATGTCTCAGGTACATAGAAATAAATACCCTATAAAGTGGTGAATAAATATAATAATAATGAAACAGAGAAGGAAATTAAGAAAAGAGAGAGATAAAGAGTGAGAATATTAGATGAGAAACAGAAAAGAAAACTTCTATATATAACAGCATTTCCGCTCTTAGCGAATGTCTGTTCAGCACGTTTTCGTACGTTTATAATCCGAAAGCAAATCTGCATTATCAGTCTGCAAAGTAATTGCTTTGTTTATGATTAAATATTAAAACAAACTTTACAACTAAGTAACTAAGTTCCTCGCCTTATTTCACCCAAGATTCTTCACTCAACCACTTAAAAATTGTTCAAGAGTAAGATTTAATAAGCACTGCGTCGTTAAGACAATCTCTATAACGAGGTCTAAGAAGGCAAATTGTAGTTCAGAACTATTTGTGGAATATAAACCAGGGGTGGTAAAGTATGTATAGTTGATAATTAAAATCTTGGCCCGAAAAAAAGACACCAAAACCAATATAATCTCGAAGCTATTTAAATATAATAATAATAATAATAATCAAGCATTCAGTTTGATATAAATTAATAATATTGAAACATATAAAGTTTAATTATTCGAAGTATTGTAATGAACCATGAATTACGAGTACACTTAAAATTTTAAGCTCTTCAGCACTAATTCCTCTACATTTAAAATTCTTTGTTCAGTAACGTTTTGAAGTATCACCCTGTGCCTGAAGTGGCATTGTGCTAAAAGGGTAAGGCATGGGGATATGCCAGCCGGCGCGAAAGGAAGGCAATTCGGTACATAAGAAAGAAGAAAAAAATATATATAAAATAGCAGAGAAGCTGGTAGGGAGCTGTGCTGGGAATGATCAGAATGGTGAATGATAGAGGCTCTGGAGCTGAAAGGGGGTGGTTTCGACTCAAGAGGGATGATGGAGGAGTTGAAAAGGAAGAAAAGCGCGGAATATACTTAAGGGGTGGGGAAAAACGGCACAAATATGACAAAACATTATTTACTTTTTAATATAAAACATGACAAAGCTAAAATCTCACTTAATACTACTAACTTTGATAAATTGTGGAATTATTAACAAACTGTTCTGTGAATTTAAGACAGAACTTCTGGTAGTTTTATGGGTGTAAATATTCATACTTTCAGCGAGGTATTTCAGTAGCATGCTGGGTGCTTTAACCATGTGTCAGAAGTACTTCAGAACTTCTATCGATGCGTGATATTGAGATATTATCTTAAAATTTCAAAATAATTCTATGCCCGCGTCACTCCAAATCATGACCAATACTTGATTTATAATTACTCTCGTCATATGACGTATATAACTTGTGCAGTTGGCAAAGCATTGTCAAGTAAGCAAATAATAAATCAGACATGTTATATGTGCATGTCTATGAACTACTCACTTCTATACGAAGTACGGTTTGTGCGTCCTTTATTCAATGACACAAGACCTTCTGACTTGATCCTTCACAACGTAAAATAGTTTTGTACTCAGCTTTGGAACTCTATAATTTGAACTCAAGATCTGTCATTACCTATTCCTCTTGCGGAAAGGACAAAGATTCTAGAACTATAGTAGGATTCAAATATGACGGAGGGTGAGTGACGGTTTGTCGCGCAGAGCTGCAAGTTTGGACGTCGGTTGGGTGGGTGGGAGGGGGGATGCGACATCATCCGTGTGACATGACACTACACGCTCAGCAGTGCGTTCCTGCTAATTTGCAACACAGTGCATAGGCTCCCTAACTATTCTACGCCTCTCGCCTCAAGTAATTAAACACATTATAACTAAGTCTCTACTTTATCTGTGTAAAACCTAACTTTGTCTTCCATTCCAAAAATTCGGTAAAACGTCACAGGCCTAACTACCTGAAAAACTTTTCCTTGTAAATATATTAAATTGTGAGGGGATCTAAAGAAAATAAATACAATTGATATCAGAAGCTAAATGGTTTAGTTCTCACCACGTGACAATCCTGCTTACCGAGCAATTATAATAATCGTACTGTAATGATGGTAAACGTTCAGAACTTCCCTGTTAGTAACCAAATATACTACTGCGCTATAATTCTCAGTACACAGATGTATTCTTAAGAAGCTAATAGTCAAGTACTTCAGCGTTATATGGAACCTAAAAATTCAATGCAGTGTTCTCTAGCGTCAATTACCGGTCCTCATCCAGAACCAGATAAATCCAGCACACAACCTCAAACCCTGTTTCAAAGTCCATGTTAACCCTATCTGAGTTTACATCTACCAAGTGGCGCCTTCCCTTCAGGCTTTCTAACTACAACTCTGTGTGTGTTCATGAACGTTCCCATGAGAGCTATATGTCGCAAGTATCCAATGCTCCTTGATCACCCAAATATTTGGTAACGAGTAAAAATTATTGTTATCTTACCAATACAATTTGACCCATTCTCCTGAAAAATCCATCGTCCGCAAACTGTAACATTCTCTAAGAGGTCCAGAGCAATAAAAAATTCCAAAGATCAATGTTTTCAGGACGGTCACAGTGGAGGCGCTGTGTAACACTCGGGTCTCGACCATTCGGACAGTAAGTTAGAGTTCGTATCCACTGAAGGCATTGACGTTTGTCTGCGTGTTTCTGTGTTGTGTTGTCCTGCATAGGCTTTGCATTGAGCTGATCTCCCATTCAAGGTTTCCTGTCCTGGACTTATAATTTCAGAAGTATTTCTCAATTAGAACATATCATAAGGCGTATTTCGTAAAAGCTTGAGAAGAAGAAATCTCTCAATACTTTTATAATTATTTTCTGATTTCAATGTTGAGCATATTTTAGTTAATTAAACAAAAGTTCAATTTTAGTGGACAAATGCCGTGAGTGTACCTTCAAACAGACAACGAGATTCGGTTTGCGGTTTATTTATCGAAGCCTTTAATAGGTCGGGCCATGCAGAGTCGAATAAAAAGATAATGAACTAAAAGGATATGGAAGGAAGCGTTAGTAGCCTAAGTTAACGAACTACCTCGGCAATTTCCTGGCGGGGTTGTGAAAAACTACGAAAGACCTCCGTTATAATACCCTGTATCCATGCCGAGATTTTAACAGGGGACCTCCCGATTACGAAGTAGGAGTGCTAAGCACTCTACTGCCATTATCCAAATCCCTACCCGCTTGTGATTAATGATTACACACCCAAACAAAGTGCTCTACTGTTATAAGAAGTGCAGTCTGTCAACAATATCGATTTTTCCTCGCTAGTTGTGAACCAACTGGCCACGTTGCTCACCCCTGGTGAACACAGGTACAATGGCGTTACGGCGACCAGCAAGGGGTGCACACTGAATAAACAGGAAGGAGAAATTTCCTAGGAGAAATTTAGTAAGAAGTGGGGCAGATATTCTTTCCTTTCGCCGACTGACTGCTTCCTCAAACATACATGCACATACATTTTTAAGCAAAGGCGATGTGTGGACTTCGCCACAGCTGTTCTGGTATGCCTCCGTCTTCATTCTAGCTTATTTATGAGTTTCAGCGGTTTCATGAACAATAATACGCGTGAAGATTCACCGCCCTGATGACGGAGGCAGTATGACCTCTGTAACGTTGGTAAATATCTACGAGACACATCGCAACAACCCAGAAGACAGAAATCTTCATACTCATCGCCCTGATAATGGAGGCAGTATGACCTCTGAAACGTTGGTTAACATCGACCAGACTACACAGCGCAACAACCCAGAAGACAGAAATCTTCATACTCATCGCCCTGATGATGGAGGCAGTATGACCTCTGAAACGTTGGTAAACATTGACCAGACTACTCAGCGCAAGAACCCAGTAGACAGAAATATTCATAATCATCGCCCTGATGACGGAGGCAGTCTGACCTCTGAAACGTTGGTAAACATCGACCAGACTACACAGCGCAAGAACCCAGTAGACAGAAATATTCATAATCATCGCCCTGATGACGGAGGCAGTATGACCTCTGAAACGTTGGTAAACATCTACCAGACTACACAGCGCAACAACCCAGAAGACAGAAATCTTTATACTCATCGCCCTGATGATGGAGGCAGTATGACCTCTGAAACGTTGGTAAACATTGACCAGACTACTCAGCGCAAGAACCCAGTAGACAGAAATATTCATACTCATCGCCCTGATGACGGAGGCAGTATGACCTCTGAAACGTTGGTAAACATCTACCAGACTACACAGCGCAACAACCCAGAAGACAGAAATCTTCATACTCATCGCCCTGATGATGGAGGCAGTATGACCTCTGAAACGTTGGTAAACATTGACCAGACTACTCAGCGCAAGAACCCAGTAGACAGAAATATTCATAATCATCGCCCTGATGACGGAGGCAGTCTGACCTCTGAAACGTTGGTAAACATCGACCAGACTACACAGCGCAAGAACCCAGAAGACAGAAATATTCATAATCATCGCCCTGATGACGGAGGCAGTATGACCTCTGAAACGTTGGTAAACATCGACCAGACTACACAGCGCAACAACCCAGAAGACAGAAATCTTCATACTCGCCGCTGTGAAAACCTCAAATCTTAAATATTTAAGATCGTCTTTTCCTTGAATCTAAAATCTCACAATCCTTTACCGTTAATAAATTTTATGCATTATTAGTACTATGTGCAGAATATAATTACGTAATTTAAAAATCATATATGCCCGTCGGCATATTTTAATTTCCTGTGCACCGGAGACGATGCTAGTCGTGGGGAGGAAATATTTCAGTTTTACTGGTAACGGTTTAATATAACTGCTACTTTACGGTGGAACTCAAACGAGTCGTCAGTTTTCATAAAAACATGTAATTGTACAAACGCTTTGTAAATAACAGAATATAAAGAGATTAAATGGCTGTACAATTCCTATTCAAACATTTTATTTTTTCGTGTCGTGAATATTTAACGAAACCCTGGGGAATTATTTTTAACCGCGTAATTTCAATAACGTTGTATGTGCAACGTAACAAATGGAATTTCTGACGTTTCTTTTAGTGAAAATATAAAACCACGTATCTAACCAACAAACTACCCTAACAATCGACTGCAGGGCAGTGTTTCTTTCACTTGTATTACAGTTCCGGAACACAAAATACCTTCCATGGAGTAAAGAAATCTTCGTGTATGACAACCGTAATCTAACACAAACAAAGTCTTCGGTAAGTGAAATAAGCCTTTGAAAATCCCGCTGAAATGAACTCTCTTTCGTTAACAAACTACGTCCTATCAGCAGAAACGCTTCAATTTCAGCTAATCCGAGAAAGGGCCGCGTGTGTTGTAGTTGTGCCTGGCTACTGATCTCAAATTGAATGACCAGTCTAAGACATAGACTCCAGTCAAGTCACAGCACGCACCCGGGCACAACATCCGATTAAAAAGAGACAGAGCTACAGCTTACTCCTTGTTGGAATTTTCTAAATTCTCTATCCATCCCAGTTCTTATTCTAATTATTTAGTACTACAGAAGTTTGAGATGGGTTACACGTGTAGCACATATGGGAAACTAAAGCAGCATTATGAAGTTTGTTCACGAAAATTTAAGTTTAAATTGCAATCTTCTGGTATTCAACGTCTTTCAAATATTTACCAGCGTTCTGTAGAATGCTACTGACCTCATCTTCATGGAAGAAAGAGACAGCAGGTTCCTACAAAACACCGAAAACTATTACATAAATACATGGAGTCGAATCCTATAACACTGTAATATATGGGGGGAAAAATCTAAAGGAATTTTATTAGGCAAACGTCTTGTAAAACCTACTTGAAAATTCCACACGTAGAAAAGAGTTTGTGGTGTTAAAGGTGTAGGTCTTAGTATTATGAATTGGAGTAAACAGCATACATGTCTCAGATAGTTAAAGATGCAATGCAGAACGTAAATATGGCAAAAGGATTAAAGTGCCTCAGGACAGATTAACAGGCTTTTGTAAGTATGACGATGAATATTAGGAAACTTTATTGGCACTTCTCACTACTTAACTGCCCATCAAATACCTTATACATGATGCTAGCGTGAGCAAGTCAACCTCTAAAATTAAAAACAACAGTTCCAGTGTACACAAAACATTTACGCGACTTAAACATTGGTTCATCCATGCTTTTCGTTGTCACACGGAAGTATAAAATATTCTTAACTGCATGGCAGAAAGCATTCCAGGAATTTAATCTGTTATAATTCCTTCGGGAATGCAATTTTAATTCGCTATCTTCGTCTTAGAATATTTAAACTTTGCCACAATTTCATCGTAATATGATTATCAAAATCTTTGTTCCTAGAGCCAGGAGTAATTGGTGAGGCGGACCCTTCATGAGAATTTGCTTGCCACAGCTTCCTGGAGAGTGAGTAAGTGGTTTTGTAGTCCTTGTGGCTAAGTGTGGGGGGGAAACTGGGTCGAGGGCCTACCTCTCAGCACACTCCTTAGCGGTAACGCCTGCAGCTTCGTGTTTAGACTACTCCGCACTCAATCATGCACGAGAAGTTGCCACATAGTTACGGCTTACGCAAAACCACAGAATCAAATGTTTCCCTATGAAAGCGCAAATTACACCACAGAAAATAGACGACCCCTGCACCCGAGGATTTAATGCGGGTGCAGTTTCAAGCCACAAACACTCCAAGATTTTGGGTTAGAATGATATTCTGGGAAGAAAATATTTACATCCATGCTGTAATGTTCTTGTTGATAGCCTAAGTTGGAAACATTCATTGTAGATTAAAAAAGAGTAACAAAGAATTCATAATCATAGATCATACACGATAATACACAGACATCTAAGGTAACATACACGAAAATAATGATTTAATATACCATTGCAGTGGTTTTACATATTCAAAACAGGGTTAATACTATTTTAATTAATAATACATTGATACATGTGGCGGGAAATGTACGTGTTGAAACTTATACTTAAATTTTCAATGAAATATGCAGATCAAAATAAGGATAATAGTAGTCCATTTCTAAATACAATAAGATATAACGATGTAAGAAGCGAGATTTGCTGAAAAAGGTTACGTAAAGTGTCCGCAGTAGAACGAGAATGAATATTGACAAAACAAGATGCAATCACAATTCGAATTGCACCCCTGAGAACATGACTGTTTAACACGAACTTCTACCTAGCCTGGTAATACAGGTGTCCCAAAAATATTTATACCTATATACGCTTTGAAGACAATTTGACAGTAAGTTGCTTACCACTGTCAAATGTGCCAACAAGTTAACGGTGGTCATTTTCAACACCTGCACTAAATTCGCTAACGTATGTACGAGGTGCGATCGGAAAGTTTCAAGACTGTGTCAATAGCGGGCGAACCGGATGTAGTACGAGCTTCTGCCTTTAGGGGGTGCGGCCTACATTCATAGTGAATCAGTGTGCCAGCCGGCTATGTGACTTCTTCCTCTTCCCAAAGATGAAAATTCAGCTAAAGGGAAGGAGATTTGAGACGATAGAAGAGATTCAGGCAGAATCGCAGATGGTGCTTGACAGGCTGACAAAGAAAGATTTCCAGGGATGCTTCCAGGCTTGGCAGCGGCGCTGGGATCGTTGTGTTCACTCCAAGGGGAACTACTTCGAGGGTGATGGATGAATTTAATTCCTGAGATAAGTGTACGGGTTTTTACAGGCGCAGTCTATAAACTTTCCGATCGCACCTCGTAGATGGTTTAGTTTAATAAAATGTTTTTATTTCAATCACTGAATATGTGTATAAGTCTTTTTGGGACGCCCTGTAGAATGTAGGAATAAGATCTCTCTACGTCATCGATAACAAGTTGAATGAATGACATCAGCATGGGCTGTGGAGTTGAAGGGGTACTTGGGATGTCACATTGTCATCAGTCACTCCCGACAGCGTGTGTGATAAACCAACAGCCGCAAAGCGATCCTCACACTGACATTTGGGAAAACTATCTTTGAATACGAGGCTCGCTACTCTGAAACGTCGGCTTCTACAAAAGTGCACGGCGCAACACCGCACAAGGCCACCATATTCATCATAACTATTTGACTTATTTGGTTAGTCTCTTCATGATTGATGATTACTTCATCATTGACTGTCAGTCATTTGATGATTAGTTAATAGACAGGTAGTCAATAACATACATTTTAACAGAATGATTAGTTGATGAATTTTTTATGGGTTTTGGCGGCGTGTAAATTCGTCCATACTGCCACTATCTTCAGTCTTGAAGATGGAGACAGTATATTTTTCCGAAATGCTGGCACACACAGATGAGTCTACACGGCGCCAAAACCGAAAATATCTACACTACCTCACCTCCGTGAAAACTTAAAATCTTACAGATTGATTGGCTAGTTAGTTACACAAAATCTTATTCAGGGCCGCATATCCAAAACCCTCCGGAATACAATGTAAGGAAGTTAATATAAGCAGAAGTTTGTAGACAGACTCAGGAAAAAAGGAAGTGCATTACTGATGGTTCCTCTGAACTCAAACCCGTTTCTTGTATGAGTATGGCTTAAAGGGGGTGGGGGGGCACACAACATCGTTGCCAAGTTATATTTTTTTTTATTCCCCCTTTTCTTATGTCTAGGACAGAGGAGTTCTTTCTTTTGTTATATAACACAGACCGGGACATCCAGAAGTAGACAAAGACGAATCGACAAAGAATAGCTTAGTTCTTGGGCCAGCCGCTGAGACTGCTGGTCAATCTAGCATTGGCTCTCACGCCGAAGAAGGAGTATATGGCTTCCAAGTGCCATCAAAATGTCACTCTCACTGCAAGAATGCTCCAAGTCCTAATGCCATTACGAAAAACTCCAAAAACAAATTTCCTCAAGTGCTTGAATACCTAAATATTATATTTGCTACTAAAAGCACGCAAATTTTTAGTCGGGGAACACGATGAGAAAAGCCACTTAGAAGTGCTACGAGTAAAATGGAGGATATTATTAAGATAGATCAAAAGAGACAGGGTAAAAGGCAACTGAAACAATATAAAAGTGTTGTGATTAGTGTAGATGGACGATTACAAAAAACAAACTCTAATACATGGAACTAAAATATTCCTCATTTAAACACAGTAGTGTCCATAGTGTTTTAAGCCCAGGAGGTAAAATTTTAAAAGCGCACATGCATTTGGTAACGACTGTGTCCTCAACTGATTATACGTCTCACAACAGATTTTGCTAATGTCGTCTGTGGTACCTCCACACTTCACAGAAGGAGACTCATGCATTATGGATAAGCACAACTTTCTTCAAAAGTCTATCTCCTTTGTGTTACGAAATGTTGCTTTGTATATGCGTTGTTTCAGGTCCCTTTCTCACTGATTTGAAGACAACTTTTAAAATTATATTTGTAAGCTTACCCACCCTGGTTTACTTTATTTTTACTTTTGTGCTAAGAGTACATTCAGAGACAAAAGCATAATTAAAGTAAAGTGCTAAATTCGACAGAAATAAAAACCTTTATTTCCTTATAAACCGAATAGTATACAATAGGTCAACAACTTAGAATATTTGAACGCAAAATATTACGAAAAATCTATGGCCCAATACAGAATAGCGATGGCTCCTGGAGAATTAGGATGAATCATGAACTAGATTGTATCATACAGGGAGCAGATATCGTGAGGCTAATCAAAAGCAAAAGGTTAGCCTGGCTTGGCCATGTTGCAAGAATGGAAGGAAACAGGGTAACTAGAAGAGTGATGGAATGGAGACCACGGAAACAATGGATAGACGACGTGGAGGACGATGGGAGTAAGGGGATGGAGAAGAATTGTGAATGATAGGACAGAATGGAAAAAATTCATCGAACAAGCTAAGACCCACACAGGGTTATAACGCTATAAGAAGAAGAAGAAGAGTATGCAATAGGTGAGATTTGAGGTTCTGAAGATGGTTGTCTTCTGTGATATAATACCTTGTAGTCTTATACATATTTACCGATGTGTCGGAGGAGCTTACCGCCTCCAATATTAGGGTGATTACTAATAATTCATCACTCTGATAATGGAGACAATAAACTCCTACGAAATATCTGTAAATATACTTATCCCGATGATGAAAGCAATAAATTCCTCTGAAACGTCGATAAATATCTATCAGACTACACAGAGCTACATCCAAGAAGACACCAATCTTCATATTACAACCGTTGTAACGACAGATGCTTCAGACGCGTTAGTGTTAAATCCCATTTCCAAGTCAGTTTCAGCCCAATGGATAAAGAGGGTGTAACCAGCATTTTTATCGTCTCTCGTGCTTTTATCGTGAAAGATTGGCAATCCTGGCAGAGGATAACAATAATCGCCTTTGTGATCGTTAAATCTCCGAGAGGCACCAACAGAGAATGGATCAAGGCGAGGGAGATCTGGCTTGTTGTGGTTCTTCAATATCTATGCTAAGTAACTGATCGGACTTGACTCTTACTTCTCCTACAGCCATACATCCCGCTAAGCAAAGTTGTCCCTCGCTACCAACTCAAGAACGATCTTAGTACAATGTTGAAGGATGGTAAGAGCCAATCTCATGTTGTTTAATGACTATGTTTTATATGTTTAGGTTCAAAAGACAGCTCCGATTTACGAAAAGTAAACAAGTTAAATATATATAAAATGTATCAATTCCGGCCTATTCGCTTTGATATTGCCTCTAGATCTTTAATTCGTGAAGATAAACTTCCATTATCTTTACACATTGCGTAAAACAGGCACAGAAAACAAACAAGATTTTGTAAAAATAATTCCAACATACTTCTCGAGTTAACGTAACGTAAACAGCAAGACTTGTGTTAAAATTTTATTACGTATACGAAGCGCGTTTCCGTTTTCGACACGACTTCTGTTCGATATATTTTTCGGTCCGATAAATATTTAGCGAGTTACGCTCGAGATAAGGGCAGAAACGCCTGTGTGATTTCTTTGTAAAGTTTCTAATACTTTTTTTTCTAATTCTAACCGAATTTGGAACGTGCTCTTACATTTTTGTCCTTAAATATAATGCTGGTTTTTTATTTTTGTTCCCAAAATATGTCAAACTAAAATTTTTTCCACTGAAGTATAACAACTACTTACTGGAAGCTTCCGGTAAAATAATTCAGACATTAAATTTTCCCACCTGTATATTTTAATAAAATTTTATACCCCGTGTTGTAACGGCTCTTAGAGAAACAGGATGTGACGACGTGGACTGGATTAATCTGGCTCAAGATATGGGAGGCTCTCGTAAAACACCGTAACAAAAGTACGGGTTCCATAAATGGCGGATAATATCCTGACTAGCTTAGCTAATATTAACTTTCCAAGAAGGCCTTTCCACAATTAAGTTCTTTGTTACAAATCTGAAAGTTTAGTTACCGTCATTTTAAACATATGCGCTCCCAAACTCGATACTAAGACAGTTCAATCCAATATATAACTCTATTCACTCACATCTTACCATATTTCCATCTATATCATGGTTTTACAAGTTGTCTACTACTCAAAATATTGTACCCGCTCTTTTCTCGCTGCCACCAACACAAACTAACATTTTGTACATTATAGAGCGTCCTAACGTGAGTCTGAGCATTGTACTTACGCCCTTCTAGCGCAGACCAAGAGGCCTGGCACAGTGACTGATTCCATCAATCGTACAAAGGCAAGATCGGACAGAAACACATCTGATTATACACAAGGCAGTCCCTTCCTTCTTTCACTTGTATTTCCAGTGTTTCTTTTGCCAAAAGTTCAAACTTCCCTGTATAGAATAAGAACAAGACGGTTCTTCCCTTCCGATGTCTTTAGTGAGCAAGAACTAAGAGTGATAAAAAATCATCAGATCTAGGTCTAAACTACACGAGGCGGTCTTGTCTGTCTTCCGAAAAGACTTTTTTGCCCTCTCGCCTCGCTTTTACTGTCGTTTATCAGCACTAAAGACTTTTCTATGGGAAATTCTCTTTTCCTTGTATAATGGTTAAAAAAAGGAAGAGTCGAAAGGGCAGAGTGAACGGCAAACACCGTTTTAAGACATACCACATAATAAAAGAAAAGATGTGAATCTCTTAAGTCCTTCAATGAACGGAGATTACATGTTTGAAACGCCAATTTCTACTTCCACAGCCACCATTATGGTATTTCAAAGGATTAGCTTTGATGGAAACTTTACAGTCTATGGAACCTAAATATAAAATTATATGAAACCATTTACTGCCACTCTGAGTCTCAAGACAAGTCAAGTCTTTGGCTACTATACACTCTTTTCATACGAACAAAATTAGCGGTGTGAAATATATCCCCGCATAATTTGGGGATTTGCGATGGGAAAACAGCATTAATTTAAGAGTAAGCCATATCGCATTACACAAGAAAGGAAAATCAAGATTTAAATTAATTCTCTCTACAGTGTAAACAGCAGATTTATTTAAAAATTAGGTACCTGTCATTAACACATGCCAGAGACACGTACATTAACAGGCACAAAAGTCTAACACACAGATATCGGTTTCCACTTAAGTTCACATGCCTGTATCCCTTTCTTTGTCTTAAGTTATTTTGGTCTGATAAATTTCCTCCTAAAATTAATAACTACTAATTAATTTTGTGCAAAGTTTCTGTTAATATAGACTTACAATGTATAAAAGTTCTCAGATTGAGCCTTCCACCTTAATAGAAAGCGTAAATTTCATCTGCTATAAATAAATACTTCGAACACAAATTGCAGATACGTTTACAACCAGCCATAGCACAAAATTACTCTTGTCTGAATACACCAGTTGCTCAGTTATCAACATCAGACTACAAAGCAAATAAACGAAAGTAAATAAGCAATACTGTATCAGTACGTAGCTTTACACTTAAGACCTGCATAAGAAATTATAAATCAATACGCTGAATTTCATGCTGTTCAAATTATACAACATTACAGCTACAAGTCAAATCAGAGAACAAATGAACATTCAGTCTTAGAAATAAAGGAAAATTAAATATATCTGACTATATAAATGTAAGAGCCACGGTGGTCTAGCGGTTAGAACGCTGGCCTTGTAATCCTGGGGTCTCGGGTTCGATTCCCGGCGGTGCCCGAATTTATAACTTGTGTTGGGCAAGGCCGTGGTCTAGGCAACACGGAGTTTTCCTCCGGGGGCTTCCCCGGTTTCTCCGTGGCATCCCAACAATTACTCCATTCACACACAGAAGAAGGCAATGGCAAACCACTTCTGGATCATCTGCCAAGAACGTATATGAACAGGTCCCAGTCCGAGAAAAGGATGGAAGGATCCTGTTCATATGGACCTGTTGTCAGACGGAACACTAAATAATATAATAATAAAAATATAAATATTTTAAAGTCCTATTATAACAGAGCATGGAATAAACAGAATAACAACTCTTCAGTGCAGTATGAACTCAGTATCAGTAGCTCGAGAATTATTTATAAAGATCTAATATTTCAAATTTTATGAAACTTTGTTCATCCGTACTTGAGTTGTTACAGACGGACAAGTAGATCGATTTAAATAGATACTCCACAGGGTTACAAATGCGCCTAAAGACCAAGGCAATTTTATTTAATTTATGGTTATTCCTATGTGACAGACCGCTTAATCCCGAGGTCTAATAATTTCTCGCTCTCAAGAAATTCCTGTATGCATTTTTCCACGACTG
This sequence comes from Zootermopsis nevadensis, assembly GCF_977971745.1. Lineage (NCBI taxonomy): Eukaryota > Metazoa > Arthropoda > Insecta > Blattodea > Termopsidae > Zootermopsis > Zootermopsis nevadensis. The sequence continues at coordinate 6,230,761 of NW_028259144.1, read as the reverse complement.
ATGTTCAATTTAGAAATTTTCTTCAGCGCTGAATTTCCATTTGTCCCGAATAAGCTGATTGATCAGGAGTCTTTTGGATGAAGATTCTTCCCTAGTATTCGCATAGGCAATTTTAGGAAAACCACGAGAAATATATCAACACAGCCTGTAAGCCGATCAGTATTCCAATGGTGAGGATTTAGAATGGGACGTTTGTACTATATATAAAGGCATTAACCAGATATCTCTGGGACGGACCGAAAAAAACCATGGAAACCTGTCATGATAACCAGATACTTCCATATGCAAGTATGATGCGTTGTGGCTTCAGTGTTCTCGGTTTGTAAACATTATAGTTTAATGAAACAGAAACAGTTTCTCTGAAATGTTACTTATGTTTAATCGCGTTGTTAGCGGAAACATCAACAAATTTGAAAGCAAAGGTTGGCAAACGTCATAACTCAGAACGCTACAGTTCGCATCTTCGCCGTCGTCAGAACCTCAAACCTCGGTGCTTTATGCAGATCCAATAACGCGAGAAAGCTCTGTTACTTGTTCCAACAGCGCGCAGTTACCGCGTAACTTGTGAGCCAACGGAAATTTATGTTGGCAGTAAAATTACCTGCCAGCAATTTACTGTTCTCTATTGTCTTCATCCCTTAAATTTAAATTCTAATTAAGGTATTTAAACTTCAGATAGGGTGAGCTTTCACTTTATTCAATTAAAGTGATAAACAATCTTGTCGAAATCTCTGGCAGGATAAAACCTATTAAAGCTCTTTTAGTATTTACACTAAAGGCAGATATTTAATTAAGCCCTTCCCCGAGCAACAAGATATAAAATTATCAGTCATCCAGCTGCTACAAAATTATTTAAACTTGTAAGTTTTTAGCTAACTTTATGATCGTTTAAACATGAAAACTCAAACTTATAAGGCGTTGAGTTATGAACTGAGCTGTGTGGAACTACGGCCATCTTAAACTTTTCATCAGTCTTCAAACACTGCAAATTTCAAACAATCTTTCTTACAAAACGCGTCCTTGGAAACTTACACGTCTCTTATGATAGACATATTATTACGATGAACCTACTTAGGGTCGTATTAGACACTTCGCATGAAAATATTTCTGATGTTGATCCTGCTTTTTGGTACTGGCGCCATACAGAATTTGGCATGTTGCCACGTTTCAGAGGCCCATACTGCCTCTCATAAGCCCTGATGATAGAGGCAGTATGGTCCTCTGAAACATCGACAACAAGCCCTAACAATGGAAGCAGAAATCTCCTCCGAAACGTCGGCAAATTCAACCAGACTACAGGCGCAGCATACCAAAAGATATTCATCTTCCGGGTTGAATTAATTTATAGTGAAAGCCGTGTTCAATGCACTAATAAGAACAAGCTACTAAAAACGTCTTATAGATCCTATTACGTAAACACCTTAATGTTAATTCGTTTTGTGTGCAATCTCTTCAGGATTAACTCCATCTGATACGTTAGACTTTTGTTTGTGAGGATTTTCCAAACTTTAATGGCTTACACATTTCACCATCCTATCGACCAAAACTTTCTAATAAGCTGTGGTTTAATTCTGTCAGACCTAATTCTCTGAAACACACCAAAACATCTACGTGTATTGAAAAGCAATCCATGTACAGAGCGTCAAAGACGTTTTAAAAAAATATGTGGCACTCCGGTGGTAGCGTCAGAACATCTTCACATCGTGTGAAAACATGTTTCTCTACGTGTAGGACAGGGCTTCTGTTTCAGAGACACTGGATGCAAGTCGGGAACACGTCGGGACGTAAAAGGGGTGTAACGTAAAGTGTCTACGCGGACATAAATAAGAATAACGTTCCTAATGTTTCCTACAGTTAACCTCCAAGTCAAATTTATAGCCTGTACTCTTTCTCAAAACATACGATCACCCCCTTTCGTATGTTTAATGCACTGCACTGCTGCCAGAGTGCGCATGCGCTGTGAGGTCATGGCTGCGATCAACTGATTTTTTTTTTTTTTTTAGTGTTCTGTCTGACGACAGGTCCATATGAACAGGATCCTTCCATCCTTTTCTCGGACTGGGACCTGTTCATATACGTTCTTGGCAGATGATCCAGAAGTGGTTTGCCATTGCCTTCTTCTGTGTGTGTGAGTGGAGTAATTGTTGGGATGCCACGGAGAAACCGGGGAAGCCCCCGGAGGAAAACTCCGTGATGCCTCGACCACGGCCTTGCCCATCACAAGTTATAAATCTGAGCACCACCGGGAATTGAACCCGGGACCCCAGGCTTACAAGGCTAGTGTTCCGACCACTAGACCACCGTGGCGATATAGTTTATTATAAAATTAGTGGCAAAGGTTGGCTTTTCGAATATTAAGCCATTACGATGGTTGGCTCTTGTGAACACGGTAATAAACCTTCGAGTTTCCTAAATGGTGGGAAATTCTTTTGTTGGGCTTTTACTAACTTCTCAAAAACGACTCTGGCCCATGGAACTAGTTTGACATAGCGAATACTTATTATTTTAAAATATTTAGTTCTGTAGCAAGAGTTTTAGGGTCACTCTCTGACTGATATTGATACTCTTTCTTCTAATTTTTATTTCCGATACAGGAAGTGAGATATCTCATTACTGATTTTAATTAAATTCTATGTGAATTAAAATTGGGAAGATCATACCATCAATCTGTATATCAAATATCAGTAAGAAATTGTTTTTCTGATAATCTCCGACGTAAACTAAATTCATTTTCAGTATTTTCTAAAACAGTTGAAAGGCTAAAATTTTCTGTACTTATTTTTTTCGCTGTCCACGCCAACACCAGAAAAGAAGTCTACCTTCACATAGAACAGTGTTCTGCAAACGATGTGCAAACACAAGGTTTCAGATGCGCCGCAAATTTTTTATAAGAAACTGCATATTTTACTTTAGAGTTTAAAAAAAGCAATATTATATCTTTCTAAAATAGAATTCGTAGTACACACACACACTCTGGTTCATCGTCGGTAATTTTATTCAACACTTGTTATGTTCCATATGCCCGCATTCTTTAACCCGTTTTTCGTGAGGTGACATTTTGTGACGTGTCGTCACGTCTCTGGTAAATTAGGATGTGCCGTTAATGAAAAAATGTTGCGAAACACTGAAATAGGCCACGATTTCCATATTTGAAATCCTTACCTCCTCAGCATTCACGTTAATACCGCAAACCAACCCTCTCAATTTATGCAGTTGATACATTGTCATCAAATGATCAAAGTATCGAAGGACAGCGGAACCTTTCAGACAAAAATACCGTTAAGCAGGTGTTTAATGCGCAGTGTGTCACATAACGAAGTCGGTTGCAGCGCTCGATTGCATTTGTTTAAGAGGACAATGACAAAACACTATAAAAACAGAACGCTTATGTCTTTTTTATAATGAGACGGGATAAATAAGGGTGAGGCGCGTCAGACATGGCCCAGTGCTATTCGAGATATTGAGATAAAAAAGGAATACAAGAAAAGGTTTAAGGTAAAGGTGAGAAATATAAATATGGACTGGGAGTAAAATTACATTTTGTATCTCAGACTGGTTTTTTGTTTAATTCTTATCTCATATAATCTAATTAGCTTAATTTTAGTAAAACAATTACAATAGTCAATTTGGATTTCGATTAGCAACAAAACTAAGTCACACTCCAAAATAATTAAGACATAAAATAAACCAACAGAACTCAAGTATGACGAAACACAAAATACTTTGTGATATTTCAGGTTCTCAGGGCGGCGAGTATGAAGTTGGCCGTCTTCTGGATTACTGCGCCGTAATAGGCTTATATAAGTTTACTGACGTTTCGCATGTGACTGCTTCCTCCATCATCAGGACGATGACATACATCACGCCCCGCCCATCTCATCTTCCTTATTTTCATAGCCCTAATAATATTTAGTGAAGATAACAAAAATGGAGTTCCTCATTATGCAGTCTTCGTCATTATCCTGTTACTGCATCCCTCTTACGTTCAAATATTTTTCTAAAGACCTGTTCTCGAACATCTACTGTGTTATTTCTTTGATAATGTAGCAAAGATTGGAAAAGACGTAAACAAATCAAAATTGCATTCACGAAGAAATTGATTGCAGGCTAAGGGGAAAGAACCCTTGCTACCACGCAGACCGGAATATCTTATTTTCCCTTTGACCTAAAAACATAAAGATTAAAAATATTTAATGACCATTATAGAACATAAAATTAGCAAGATTCGTACATCGATTCAGATGGATGAACTGATTAGATGAAATAAGAAGAGTCACGTGACATTTATCTCGGATCATTTCACTAGACATAGATGTCTCATAATACTGGACAGAGGCGTCAACACGATCTTCTCAGTTTGCGAGGCGAATGTCAGATACATCTCAGCCTCTTTACGTCGCTTTCGGATGTTACGATTTCCTATGTTTCTATCAGAACGTAGGAGTAGAATGACGTTTTAGAAGAATAAAAACGTGATATTTCCCAGGGCAGTGAGATGTACTATGACTGTAGGACATATAGTTGGGTATGGGAGGATCGGTTGATGTCTTCAGACTAGAACACGCAGTACTTAATCCTCGTTTTTATCACGTCCTTAAATTCAAAGCACCACTAACCTAACCTACAAAAACTACACGGTGAAACAACGCATATGACCACAAACCTGATGGACAAATTACAAAATATGGTGGTTGTGGCGTTTATTTCAGCATTAAAACTGTCAAACTTTCAGAATTGTTTAAGGCCACGAAGAACAAATAAATATTAGTTGCCTAGTTTGTTTAACGAAACATTCTCAGCTGCAGAGAGAAAACAGGTTGGAAATTGGAGTATCGTAGGTAGTGAATTTGATAACAAGACGTGGAACGAAACGGCCATGGCCTATTTTAAAGCCTTCTGGAGAAACTGAATAAAATCACGAAAATCCTTAACGGGTCTGAAATTGGAACCGATGTTGGACGATAAAAATGGCGTCATAGAAGTACCTATTTCATATATCGTGTCTCACTTAACGCGTAATCCGCCATGACAGTATACCTTAGCATCAGCCAGGAAAATGAGTTGGTCACAACGCAGAACACAGCCGTTTGTAGTAGATGGGTATTGTGTTATATGGGACACACTGTATAATGGCGTATTTGTGTGTTCAAAATACGTCGTCGTATCGTTTCAGTATCGCGGAAAGCAATGCCGACAAGAACTGGACTTAAATTTAATTTAAAATGAAATGGAAAAATACGACAAAACTATATTTCCACTGAAAGCGCGGTCACGAACTAATAATTTCAAAGAGCATTTTGAAATTGGTTCACAAAACACTGTAATATATTCGAATGAAGTTATAATATTGATTTATATATTAGACATGTGAAATGAACAGAAAATGGTGGTAGTCAAGGGGATTATTATAAGCAGCTTTTTTATACAAACAAGAAGGATTTTATAGACAGACATAAGTGTCATTAAATGAGACACAAAAGGGGATAAACATACGTAGTGCTTCGGTTATATTAAACAATAGACTACTTATTTAGGCTCATGAATATGGCGCCGGACAGTACGTGATGTTCTTTCAAATATACATTTAAAATTGCAATTCTACAGAACAATTACATTATGTTTAACAGTGTCTTCTTCACAGCCGATGAGCATGACGCCTCAAAATAAGTACACTCTCGTATAGCCTTGAAAACAGACAGAGAAAGCAAAATTCCTTTTTAATCTGATTTTCCAGTTGGGGAAAAGTAATGGTACGAGACAAACTAACGTTTTTAGCTGCTACAAAGTCCAATGTAAACGTCTGCACATTTTATTAGGAAACACAAAGCCATTTTGAAAGTTTACAGTCACGTGCTATTGACCATATAAAGCAAGCGTATTCCTCTGTGTATGTGACTAACACACGAGTGGGGTGGAAATCTCTTGTACTTTACAGCGAGTAAGGGCGACTTCACTTTCCAACCGGGATTTACTAGTCACGAGAAATTCTAATCTTACTAGAAGCGAGAAAGAAACGCGTAAGATAGCAACAGAAAGGCAGGGGGATAGACAAGAGCACGTGGAAGGAACTGAATAAAGGAGGAAATAGAGATAAAGAAGAAGGAAAAAGTGAAATTGAAAAAAGCCGTGAAAAGAAGGACACGAAAGACAAATAAGTTAAGAAATAGTTTAAAAACACACACAAAAACGTAAAAGAAAGAAAATGAATATAAAGAGAGTGAGAAGGAATAAAGAATAAAAACTACAAAAAGTAAAAGTAGGAGAAGACAAGAAAGATTGTTATAAAAAGTGGGTTTGAGAACTAATGTCTTCTGGGTTGTAGCGGCGCGTAGTCTGGTAGAAGTTTACCAACTTTTCAGAGGACCTTGTTGCTTGCATCATCAAGGCGATGAGTGACTCATCGCTCTGATGATGGAGGTAGCAAGGACCTCAGAAATGTTGGTGAACGTCTACCAGACTACGCGGCACTGCAACCCAGAACATAGAAAACAAAACTATAAAAAGCAAAAGTAGATGAAGACAAGAACGATTAATATAAAAGAAACTGGTAAAAGAAAAAGAAACAAAAAATGGAGGAAGAAAGAATAATTACAGAAATGAAAACGAGCAGTAGATTTAGAAAGCAAGAAACGTGATAAACAGAGCAAGGCCGACAAAGTAAAATGTGTTTCTTCAACAGTGTCAATTTTCGATACTCAACATATATATTCAGCGTACTTCGCATTTGAAAGCCTTGAATAGAACGCGGAGTGAGAGAGACTGGCGGGTCTGCTGTTGTACGTTCAATGCCAGACCGAAAGCGAACACCTTTCACGCGCTGCTGACAACGACAAGTAGCCTCAGGGAGAAATCGTACAGCCGAGTTGAGTGCTGTCATCTGCTACGACATGTCACAGGAGAATGGACACCCAATCCCGTGCATTTCTTTCGGACGCATGCATTTGTACGCTCCTTCTGCACCAAGTACACTAAATGAACGCGTTGGCACATGTTTCATCTTCAAGTGTTAGCAACTTCAGTATATCCATTTTAACAATTGTTTGATCACAACTCTCTAACGTAAATTAACGAAATTTATAAATATATACATAAGTATAAATGTGAAATGTCTATTATTAATGTCCAATCATAAAAAATTTAATGTGAAGATAAATTTTAGCAAAATTTCCAAATATGAAATTTCGTGAAAAACCGTCAATACTCTTACTCCCGCGAGGGTCACCGGCTGAAAATTATAGGCCAGAAGAAAATAAGTGTAGTTTAGCAACAGGGGGGGATATTTCTCCCATGAGCAGGGGTGGAAGCAGAATCTCCACTCATAGTTCACATAGTTTCCGGGATTTTAAATTCGCTGTCCATTTCCCCCCACTTCGCCAACAGCTCTATTCGTATTCAATATTTCTCTTCTGCGCACTGAAGGTCAAGCACCTTCCTATTTTAAACCCACTATACCATTGTTAATCAACTCTTCATAACACTCGACAAACAATTTGAATCATAACTAATTAGGCCCAGTCGTTGGTGATTTTGTTTTGTGAACAAATATCATCAAGTGTGCAGCAGAAGCGGAAGTGGGGTGATGTAGGTTTCGCTCTTCTCGGTAACAAGTGGTTTACGTCAGCATGGAGCAATCTGGCCGTAAGCGAAGAGATTTGCCACTAACAGGACCGGAATTGAACTGAAACAGATCGACTCATTAATGGCACTGAGTGCCCATCGACCTGCCTGGACGTGATGAGTAGGTGGTCCCGGAAAGACGTCAATAATTTAGCAACATAGGTAGAAACACCCGTTGGAGGTTTGAGGGGGAAAAAGTGTTGAATTTTGAAGGAGACATATATGCGACAGTGCAGACTTCGATTGTCGAATTCAAAAGTGTTACAACCGACAGTAAATCGTGCTATAAATAAATCCTGAGGGACAAAACAACTCATCTGTTTCATATTTTCGATAAGATAAAAATACTTTAGCCGTGTCCCCCCCCCCCACGTAATTATGATGAAATGTACAAGTCAAACAAATGCAGTCTAGTACATTGTTTCTGATCAACATATGTTTTGGCGACATTTCAACTTCTCGCGACGGCTATTATGAAGACGAAGCTTATCGACGTTTCAGAGGCACTTGCTGCTTCTGTCACCAGGGAAATGCAAGAGGCAGTAAGCACCTCTGAAACGTCGGTAACGTTATACCAGACTACACAGCGCCACATCCCACTTTTTTCCTTTTACAAAAAATTCCATTCTTCTGTTAACCTTTTATTTTATTTTCTTCTCTCTGTGTCCCTTCGTTCCTTCTTTGCATTCTTCGTTGTTTTGTTTCATTTTTCTTCTCTGGTTTAGCTGACGGTTTATTACATTACCATGTGAATATTAAGTGCATGGTCGGGTTTAATTCTTTCCTATTTATGACACAGTGTATCTAGGATATAAATTATATAAAGCGCAGAAAGGAGCAAAAACAGCATAAACAGAGAACAATAAATAATCAAGCAAGCAAAAATTTTGTTTTTCCTTTCTGTTTGGACGCAAATAATTTCTTGTTTATTGCAGGTAACGTTACAGTGGTTTTAATTCTGTATATTTATGGGAAACGGAGGAAAGGCTGGATAAAGGCAAGTTCTCGCATAATTCATATTACCATTTTGACAAGTTTTATTTTATGAAATATGCAGAAGGAATATCTGTTTTAGGAGACATAAACAAGGAAATGCAGACTTCACTTCTTCCGGCCTGAAATATGTTGGCTCTCCATTTAAAGTGTTAGCAATTTAAAGGCTGCGCAGTTTTGTTTATTTTTTCATGATGACTGTGTGCTTTCGGGTTGCGACGCCATGTAGTCTCGTAGATGGTTACCAAAGGTCCTCCAAGACACTGATAACCAACTACAATATTTCACCATGAAGATGGGGACGACAGGTAACTCTAAAACGCTGGTAACCACTTACAAGTCCACGCCACTCAACAGCCCAGAACCTCATAATTGTCATCGTCAACGCCGTGAGAACTTCAATTGTCTGGAGGCAGCAAGGACCTCTGAAACGTCGGTACTCTACTACCAGACTACATGGCGCAATAACCCAGAAGACAGCCATCTTAGGACTCACCGCCGTGGAAACCTCAAATCCTACTGAAAATGTTGCATTGTTTATTCGAGTGCCCCCAAACTTAAGTCTCAATGGCAATCCTCTTCACTGGCCGCAGATGGCTAATTCGAAGAGACCTCGAGTCGCCGTGTCTCAAGAAGGAAATGTTATACTTTCAAATTATCTACTTCATCTATTCTTATATTGTTGTTCAACTCTGTTCGAATATCTAAACAGCGCTGTGAAATATGGGTAAAGACAATAGGTTTAGATACTAATTTCTGTGAAAAAACTATTCTACCATATTTTAAAATGATACGCCAGCGTTTGACTGGAGGTACTGAGGAAAACAAAAAATCAATTAGGTCAGTTAATACCTTTACAATATTCAAACTGGGTATCTGTGACTCAGTACTATGTTATTAATACACACAAACAATTAAATAATCTGAACTTTCATAACGGCTCTGTATAACCTTACTGGATATGATACAGGATGGACACATATCTGACTTGGCAAACATATTACAATACATGTACTATATATATATAAGACTACAATGAATTACAACAACGACGCACTGCAAAATTTAGGAGTTGCTTAAACTAATTGTTTCATGCAACACTATATGTTAACAGGTGTACTTGTAATGATAATAATGGGAAGGCTTTGTTATGTTTTCGAACGGCTAGGAAACATAATGTTTCAGCTCTTCCATTCTCAGGATCACGTAAACGAAATACATTATAAATTGCACCACTGCAGCGCTGAGGCGAACACTATAAAACATGTGATATCTCAACTAGCAATAGAGAGGCTGGGGGAAGCATATAGCTTTTACATAAAGCCAATACCCTCCTACGAAAAAGCGCCGATCAAAAACATTATCTCTTCTGCAACGAAACAATAGAAAAACGTTCCACGTGAATATGTGGCTTGTAACATTAACACAAATACTTATTCCGTCTCTTAGATGGTCCCATTTTAGAAGACCAGCTATGTTACTATAAACTCTAATCGCAAATTATTTGAAGACGACAGTCTTCTGGAACGTTGTGCCGAGTGGTTAATCGAAGTTTCGGAGGTGCTTACTGCCTCCATCATCAGAGTGGTAAACTTATACCAGACATTAAGGAGCAAAATCCCAGTTGGAAGAACCTCAATTGTTTTGTAACAATCCCTCGTTAGGCAATTTATCCTGGATTCACATATTCTCAAACTTTTATTTTTAAATACTTTCGATCTTTTTCTCTGGAATCAAAAACCAAGTTATTTTCAACACAAATTCTAAAAAAAAAAGATGAAGTTCTGTAAATTCAGTGTGAAGGCAGGCCCAAGAGAAGAATAACAGCAAGTTTATGACTGACGCACTACAGCAGCGTATCTCAAAGCAGCATGGCTGTTGCTAAACTCGGAACCATGCTTCATTAAATATTGAAGAATTTCTGTCCTATTTCCTTATGCGTACGTTTGCCCATTTTAATTTATTGATGATGCAGCATGGCTTTTGCTCCGGCCCTCAGCATGGAAATTACAGCAGATATCGACTGTGTACATCATCAGAGCTCACGGTTTCCTACGTAAGGGCACGTCAGTCCTAAACTTTCAGTAGCCAAAAAGAATATTCCTAAAATCCTCACAAATAAAGACCTTTACAGATTAGATTTCAGGTTCGCACCTCTACCAATATGAAGGCGTCTCCTCTGAGATGCTGCTGATTGCAGGCTGATAGACGTTTACCTAGGTTTCACATGTGGTTACTACTTCCATCATCAGAGTCATAATGACCCTGAAGATAAAGACAGTAAGTTCTTGCGCAACGTGAGTAAACTATCAGACTGCGTGGCGCAACATACCAGATGACAATCTTTTTTAGCGTTAATTTTAATTTATACGAATATCATATAATTTAAACATAAAATTGTTTAATTCTTCAGGGCTGGTTGTGTTACATTGCACATACTACAAGATGTAGACCCTAAGATAGCAATCATGTGTCGACTGTGATTTCTGGACTTGTGCCCCACTTACACTGACAAAAGAGAGCTGCAGGTCTTTCAGGCTGTTTTTAAACTCCCAAAGTAGGATAGTCTAAGTGCCACTCAGTGTCAAATGCACGCATAAAGCAAATGCAATGATACAGGCAATTAAACGTCCTTTCAGAGAATTACATAACGATGGGATTCATAACACGTACACTTCAGATAATATTATTAGTAATTTGGATGAAGAATGACGATGTGGAGTGACCAAAATATATATACAACATTATTGTTTTAATATTAATGAAAACATATTGAGATAGCGAATAAGCATAAGTTACGAAACAATTGTTCCTATACGCACAGGTCTGAGAAGGTACTGGACAGAAATGGTTCAAAATTGGTCTCAGAAGTTAGATTCTATGACGAATGTGACAGAGGGATGACCTAAAAATAAATTTTGGAATATCAACTGTGTATATGAATTTTAAAAAATAAAATTCCAGACCATGAATTTAAATAGGGATAATAGAGAAAAATTAGGAAAACTATACAATAAAAATCAACAAAAGTGTACCTGAAACATTTAAAAAAAATCCTATTAAGTGAATCCCAAATCTGCTGTTAGTCAAATCAGGAGGGCTGCGTGAGAAGCTTACAGTAGCAACATGCAACTTACAAACCACCTGAGCGTTTGCTTGAATACAGAGAAAAATCAAAGGAAAAGTCGAGACAGTTTCAAATTTTCATGCTGACTTTCACTGTGTTTAAATGGATGCTGATTTCTTGAAAAAATCTTTAACGTAGTACGAAGCACGGATTTTTATAATTCTTCTGTAATGGAATGGTATGGGTGGAATGAGATAAACAATAAGAGGAATAAATTAAAGAAATTGGAAAGGAGTGAGGATTAAGGAAGGGAAGGAGATAAAGAAAGAGCATGGAGGATGATAATATGAAATAAATCATTACCCTCTGAATTACAATGATTGTTTATAAGAGTAAATATTTTATGTTGTTCTCTATAAAATGACGAATATGAAAAATTGTCAGATGCCTTATAAATTATAAACTGATTTTTTCAGTTAAACATACAAGAATTTCCAAACAAAGAATCGTAATAATTAACTAGAGTTCGTATATAAGGGTTTAAAGAGATCAGTACAGTATATCACACATGTTCTAAAGGCAGAATAAACAAATATATACAAATGTGCACATAACGAACTCAAATTCGTATATATTAGCAATAATTTTCACGTATGCAGTTTCAGTAATGTACAGAGGATGGGATGTGTTTACAACAGCACATCAATTCTACAGACCGGTTGTAATATGGACCAATTTCAATACCTCACACTACAGTTAGTCTTTATGGATGTAATCACGAATTTTGTAAAATTCGATTTGGTTAGCGCCCAACTTCCAATTAAGTTTATAATTTAAACATAGAAGCGTGGTTACCAATAGCAACGTAAAGTGTGTGTACTCCAATTAAGTGTTAATGCAAACACTTTGACGTTATACATATAAAATAATGAATGTAAATTCTAGATATCGTGGCCAATCAAAAACAAACACAAACAGAAAACTAACCAAACATTATAGGGCTAGACTTTGACGTTAATTGCATACAGAGAGTCCACGATAAAACAATAACAAACAATACAAGATTTGAAGTGACTATGGCGATCAATCAGTCAATATGGAATTAATTTACAAAATTATGTAAATCGTCCCTGCCTCAAACACATAAATCTCTCATTATTGGGACCGAAACGTCGGAAACTCATTCTCTATCCAAGCAAACGTCCACGGCAAAATTATACCTGTAATTATTCTCTTTAGATTTATAAAAATTGTTAATTTATCATATAAACAATATATTTGACATTATTGTCTGAGGTAAATTTGATACACGAAGTTTCAGTGATCAATTGGTTATAACTACAACTATTTCTGGGCCAAACCGGTGGTCCAGTGACTGGCATGCTGGTACATAAGTCCAGAGACCTCGGGTTGGATCGTGATTGTTGTCACTAACAATGAAAAGTATCAGCACCACAACAACCAATCACCTTAAGAAACTAATCTTCCTGCCAAATAACAGATAAAACACAAAATAGCATTTTCACACTTAAATGTCGCTAAAATAAGCAGAGATAGTTATACACAACTCACATATTTCGGACATTCCGGCTTGTCATTGCATTTTACATTATGGAAATATTTGGACAGACAATCTTTCTGTCTGATCGACAATTCAATTAATACTGAATAGTCCCATCCACTTAACAGGAAATTACTACGCACGGAATACAGCTTAGCACCTCCCGGGTACCTCCGGGGTCAGATATCGGAAAACGATATCAATTTACAGGATTTCCCGCGTACAAATTGTGCATTTGATACTGCTACTCTGCCCCCAACCCCACACCGTGGCAGAAATTATGTATTAACTTCCCAAAGTTAGAACTCTTGAAAATGAGTTTTTTATTCCAATTTAAAATATTGAACTCTGTTTGGCATTGATTATATATACAATGCATATACACATATGGGGGAACTTTTAAACGTATATTAGTTAAGTAATATCGGAGTCTCGTAGATGATAAAATGATGACTTTGTCTTTAGTCAATTGATCATCATTTACTGGTATTCTGAAATATTCTCCTGGTAAACGCAATAAACAACTATCTATGGGATAATATTTCTTTTATCCTTTCAGTATGATCATAAGAGTGACGAGAAATTCATAAACAATTTCGATTGAAAAGTCTGACAGAATAGACTACATCGGAAGTCTAGGCGTAGATATGAAGATAATACTAAAAACAATCTAAGGAAACGTGTGTGACGATGTGAATGGTTTTATCTGTCTCAGAGTAGGAACAAGTGGCAAACTTTTGTGAAGACTGTAATGAATGTCTGTGTCTCATTCAAAACGAGAAATTTCACATATCACTGGAGGATAAGTATTGTTTCCAGTTGACACAAAATTTATTAATAACCAATCTACCCTCTTCCAATAGGTGATACAAATGGCAGGTATGAAGTGCTAATCTCATAAACCTCTCACGTGTAAGAAGAATACAGAAAATGCATACTCCAATGAATATTAACAAATCAAAAGTTCTGCAATCGAAAATGGTCTTACGACGTTCACTACGCTAGAATATAAATGTAGAAAAATTTACTTCGAACTGGCATGCTCCAGTTGAATGATATAATTTTAATTATGACCGTCAGTGAAATTCCGTCTAAAAGAAATGACATCCTTTATGTTCATCAGCGTAAGGGTTCTCAATGCACCCTATTGTTCGCTGTGCCATGGATGAAAACACTGTTATTGGATGCATAGGAAATGAGAACTAATTACAACTCTCCCAGGAGACGGAAATTAACGCCAAGGGCACACACAGAAAGACAAACACGCACGAGGAACGTATGTACACGTATGAATGCCTGCTCTATTATTTCATCGCTATTATTATCATCATCATCATCAACAACAACATTATGTTATAATTCTCAGCTGTTCATCTGATGCGTTGCTAAATATAACATATACGAAGTACCACCGATATTACAGTGGTATCAAAAGGAGATGCTTTGCGGGTAGGTACCGTGAATAAATCATAAGAAAATGAAATAAATATGTAAGAAAACTGTTGAATATTTCATATATTAACGGATAGAGGCTATAGGTATTCAAGTATAACTCTGATCCTACTAATAATTACTCATTAATTATTTAAGGGAGAGTGGTTCCCAAATGTACAACATGCTTCAGTATAGCAAACTCAGTTGGTTTAAGAGTATCGTTATGATTTTCAGAATAAACACCGATTATTTAATTGAACAACATTAATCAACTGATCCTTGTAATGGATACGTGTTGTGTTTTCTTTCAGGTAAGAAAAAAATCTTTAAATATTATACAGACGAGACTTAGTGCTTCAAAAGCACTTAAATCACGACAACGTTTATAATAAAGACAGATGCAATGCGAATTGCTTTTTCTCTCTTCTTTGTAACTCAGATACTGGAAGAATTCCAAAAAAAACCCTCTGCTTTATACACAAACCTTGACACTAAACCCTTTTATAGTCCTATAGAAGGTCTTCCATGTCATCGCTAAGTCTGCGGTCTGACTAAGCCTTCTCATGCGTATTTTGTACTTGAATTTTTCAAGAGAAACTCGGCGCCATATTCTCCACAGAAATCATTCGATGGTTCTAGCGTCAACTGAAGTAAGTGAATAGACGAACAACAATAAAAATCTCTTAAGGTAATTAGATATTTAAACGCTATCTATAGGGGGACATATAATTCATTTCCGGATATACCATATAGAAGTCTTCATTTTCTTAATAAATAAATTAAAAAATAAAAACGCGACGAGAATATGGCACTTGACAGATCTACGCGTAGATTAGAACGTAGCATTGAAATGGTTCTTAAGGAAACATGTGGAAATATGGACTGGACTCTATTGTGATAGAATCCAGAGGAAGGCTCTTATTAAGAGAGTAATAAATGTTCCGGTTCCAAAAAACTGCAGAGAATTTCTTAGCCAGCTGCAACTAGAAGAAGGTACTTGTAGAAAGATATTAATAAAAACTAGTATGTCATTTCTGTAAAGAAGGATCGCTCTATACATCTCGCCGTTCTATTGCGACCACTTCTCTGACATACGTGCGTTAAGTGCAGTCTAAACGATATTCTGCAGGCGTTGATAAAGTCAAAACTAATAAACTTACAAAGCATTGGACACGAAGCGCAACTTCCCAGAAGCAACAATATTCGCTTTGAACACTGCAAAGCCATCTCCTTACAACAAAAACCGAAGTTTCAACAGCACCAACACAAAAGCCGTCCACTAGATCGTACCCAGATCCTTTTCTAAATAGCAAGAATAAATTCTTAAAAATCCGTATTTTAGTTCTCGCTTCACGAAGCTTTGCGTTAAGAAATTTCTAAAATACGAACTCTTACGATGAAAAACACGCCATCCGTTTCAGGAATGAAGTGTTGGGATTTATATAGGGTCAGAAGAACATCTTGTTACATTTCATCATAACGATGACGTTATGGATTAAGTTATTTTAATATGTTATCGTCATCAAACTGCTAGGATTAAGTCACTTGTTACGTTTCCGATTTGATCGACAAAATTAATTTGTCTTTTCGTACTAGTGCATTACGTTCACTGTTAATGTTAAACCCAACTATCACTTCCTGGCTCCCGGCACGAACTGTTAATCAGATGTACTTAAATGATGAAAGTTAACCAACTTTAAAACATTGTTCAATAACACACTCCTATAACTTGCTTTCCAGTGACAATCGATGCTTCTACATTCAGTCGGAACATGGTTATCGAGTTGAACAGTTGTGAGCCTTACTCGACGAGAATAAACGAAGAAATGGCCACTTCCCAAAATATAACCGACATAAAAAGGCAATAACATATTGAGCTGATTCTGAGTTTTTAGACCACGCTGTATAAAGCCGTAAAACTCTCCGACACAAATCTGACGGGGAGCAAAGAGCCGGGGATTGGCCAACGCGCCCGGACTAAGAGTCATTAAAGGAATGAGCATTTAGTGTTGATTGTTCTTCCCATCCCCAAGTTCCTCTGCCACTTGCAGAATGCCATTACAGCACAGAAGTTATTATTACTGGGGCGTTATAAACGGAACGGTCTGACCGGATGATATCTGCCTAATCCTGTCCTTTAAGGCGTATGTTTAATCAACATAGAATTCAAGATGTTACCGATGCATTTATGTTCCATTAGCAAAGTTTATTACTTTTGCTATTTCTGTTAAATAACGTTTATTATTAAAATGCCAGCGGAATAAAGTTTAAAGAGCAGGAAGCAACCTTTTGAAGACACGGGCGTATATGTAAGGATAATATTAAAACGGATCTTAAAAATATGGACTGAATGTGACTGGATTCAAACGGTTTAAGATAGGGAAGGCTGGTTGACTATTTTTAATATGGTAATGAAATTTATGGTTTCATACAAGCCGAGTAAATTCTCGACCAGCTTATTGAAGGACTCTGTTTAAGTCAGTTAGAGGTCACATATATATATTTATTACTATCTTCAACATTAAAGACCAAAGCTAATAGCTACATGGCGAGAAACGGAACTCCTCATTCAACAGAATGGGTTACTATGCCACAAAACCGTTCACGTCATTAGCCCTACAGGGCAGATAACCACCGACCCTTAATGGAATTCACCTAACTTCCCTTTCCTAAGTAATCGTGTTTAGAAAACACTTTCCATGTAAAAGATAGCTATCTCCTGAGTTGGTGCGCCGTGCAGTCTGGTAGTAGTTTACAGACGTTTCAGAGGCACTTACTGCCGCTAACACGAAGGCGATGAGTAAGCCGCGCGCGAGGAATCTTCCTGAGACATGGGAACCAGTCGTACAAGGAGGTAGAAGGACCCGCAAGACAACCATCTTCATATAGTCTTGAGAACCTAAAATATCACTTTAAGTGTCGTCACAAATATTTGTGGGGGACGGGAAACGACGTGAATAACCCACTCATTTTCTATTCCTACGACTAACTATTCTGAGGAAAGTTTATAAAAATGTTCTCTTGCGGTACTCAGGGCAAAGACTGCACTTTTTTTCTGTTCTTTGGCAAAAGATAGTAACAACTTGCCACAGCACTTCGCCGATGTGAGTACCCTAAAACAGCTGAGGTGTAAGTCTAAGGCTGCAAGGCAGCTGGCAAAGTGCCTAACGATCATGTACTAACATGACCTCGAATGTCTGATCCCAGTGACAGAGAAATGTATGTCTCAATCGTGACTGGAAATCTAATGAAAGAAAAATAGAGTGACATAAAATCGGTTTGTCGGTCCTGTAAGCGTAACAGGACCAAAGGAAGTGTTTGACTTCTCAATAAAGAAGTGTAACTCTAAAAGCCAGTCGGAAAAAGAGAATAAATTTTGTAGAAATATCATTTGTTTCGATTAATATCGTTCAATTGATAACTGCTAGTTCATAACACCAGCATTATGTTGACATTGTTAGGAAACAACCGAAAACATAAATATACCCGACTTTCGAAACGTCGTATGAGAAATGTACCCAAGACAATGGATGCCTTAATACTAGAATAAAGACAAGTCCCGAAACGTCGTGTACAACAAATATACATCAGAGTTAAAGTTTCCTCATATAGATATGGCGGACTCCTTAATACGGGACTACAGGTAACCTCCGAAAAGTCGTGTATCGGTTTATAAAATGTGCCAAAGACAACGAATATAAAATAAATAATCATGACAAACAACAGATTAAAGATGGGAGTAGTGTTGTTTCCCGAAACGTCGCGAATACAAATATATATCAGAAATTTGGAAACTTTTATTAAAATACTGGTCGACCTGCAACATAAACATCGGAACTACATTCGTTATAAAGTTCATGTGAGCGAAATTTCGTACAGGGAATCTTCGTAAAGGGAGGAATAGCTATTCTTGTCCCAGGTATCCACGTTTAGCGATCTTGGTGGTCTATCTGTTGTGGTGGGGGGGGGGGGGGGGGGAGCAACAACAGTAACAATACAGGGCGTGAGATGGGTGCATTCTCGTCCATGCAAGCACTGTTAAAGGACAATGCAATTCAGAGTCAGAAACAAGTGAGAATCACATATGCGGAGAGATATTTTATGCAGTCCCCCTGAAACCTACTCCAGAAGCATAAAATTCATGGGACTATACAGAATGTTTATAAATGATAACAAGAATAAGGTTGTCTAAGTCTAACGCACCAGATAAGCCGCCAATAAGTGAACTATTTGACGAGATCGTAAAACTTTAACTGTTTCTCTACTTAAACCAAGTTACTGAATTGATATTAACTGCACTGGTGCATTAAATGTGGAAAACTGTAAACGTATTATTTAATTTTAAACACACTGTATATTAATAATTTTTTTCTCCAGCAACTTACCTTTCAATATGAAATCTAACGAGCAGAGCCAGCTCACTACACGCTGCATGTGGTTACCAAATATAGATCAAGTTATGGAGGTCAATGTCGACATAATATTTGAATAAAGTATATTCGTGTATTGGATCATTCGCTCTCACAAACACTCAAATCTTGTTCAATATACATCTTAGGAGACGCTTCGCTACACAGTAGCTATACATCTTGAGAGACCACTCTGCTTGCTTCAAGTACATCCTTCTACGTATAATCTACTTTGCCTCGTCTTTATCATCGATATATTTAGACTCCTGCCTGCTTGAAAAATAATCGGACTATTATTTTCTATAAGACGACGTTCCTCAACGTCGGTAAACTTCTACCAGAATACATGGCGCAATAACCCAGAAGACAACCATCTTTAAACTCTCTAACATCAAGTTTCATGAAAAACCGTCTGACCGGACGGAGCTGATTTACTAAGCGTTCCAAAGGGAACGATTCCTTAAAACAGAAAAATAAAAAAGTATGAGGAGGCGGACAGCATATATCTTCTCCAGAACGAGGCCCTATGTCGGGCTCTTCTGAGCATGATAATGAATTTTCGGGTCCCAAAACAATGTCGAATCTCTACCTTTTTGCCCTTGCGGGACCCTTGAAATAATATTCATGTCTCAGGGAACAACTACATAAAAATTATTATATATCATTATTGATATCTTTCTTTCTTTTTTATAAATTTAAAGTTCATAAAGAAAACTTAATATATTTTTTCTGATAGCTGGTTTACTTACGTTTTTCTCAAGTTTATTGACAATACAAAAAAACTGAAATCAAACTGCCTGTTCAAGAGACCTCATACGGAGGTTTTCATTCACACAAAAAATAAACATAAATAACCAATATCGTATATAACACATATAAACAGAACGAAAACGGATAATAACTACAATAACTAAATCGTTTATGTTAAAAATGCATAAGATAAATCAAAGTAAAATGTCATATGAACAAATATATGTGTCATGGAAATGTTATTTTTGAAGCTAATTTAAATAATAAAATTTACTTTTCTAATGTGAAACCTGTGCTTGTCTTTTGGTACACAAATACTTAATTCGGGGTCGAACTTTAGATAAACACACACGGATTTCATCTTCAACTGACAGGATACGATTTCTGTCTTTGGTCTTGATACTTGTTAAATAAGAAAAAGCTTGCTCACACATGTAAGAGGTTGAAAACTGCAGCAATATATTTATTGCTTTCCTATGAATGGCAGGATACTCTTCTTTCACAGAAATCCAGAACTTGTCCAGGGATAGGTCAGTAAATCTCATCTTGAGTACAGCTCCTGTACACTGACCACTAAAGGCGGTTTCACGCTGGCGCCGTATAGACGTCGCTAAATATATTTCTTATGATTATTATATTTCTAAATGACATAACAGGTTGAAGACTTTATTATAATACCCAAGAATTTTCCGAGAATATGTCGTACGTGTATAGTAAAATTACGAATATGAAATTAAACATAAAAATGACTCAAAAATACATTTATATATGATTAGCCTATTCATCACTATTTCTCGCGGAATCCTAAGGTTCCGGGGAACCCCGGTTGAGAAACGCTGCTCTAGACTATTTATTAATTTATAAATGACGATTCTACTTTACATAATTACATATGCATGAATACGTAAATCAAATTTCAGAATACGTGTTTCAGAGTCACAACAAATTTCGGGAATATTTATAATTTATTATATACAAAGCCATTTCGAGTTCGCAAAGAATTTTCATGAGTCTCGTAGAACATGAATGCTAATGATTACGACTACACAAGCATGGAAGATGGACAAACAAAACCAATCAGCATTCAGCCGCAGAATCTTGCAGTTCGCCTTCATTGCTTACTTCTATATTCGAGTGTTCAATAGTCAGTTATGGAAGCCATTGTTATCAGAGGCGAGCGAAATACAAACGATGATCTATGGTCATTCCTGGAAAATTATCCCAGTCACACGAGGGGACAGCTTTATCGTCTGTCTGGGTATAACAGTAGAGTAGTTCTGAAGCCTTGAATATGTTTGATATGGACATGACGTCCCATTCCATTATATTATATGGCGACCGTAATCATTGTCAAAGAGCGAAACAAAAGAATGAGGAAAATAAATAAAACCCTGTTAAATGAACGGTTCTGTCATTGAACACCAGGCAGGACAACGACTCTGAATCTATGAGATTGCACGTGACTGACCCGATTACGTCCGTCGTACAGCTGATAATGGGACCAAAAACATGGGTAAAGTGACAAAAGATTATTCCTACGTCGCCTACATTAGACTTGTAAAATATCTGAAAGTGTAAACAAATGGATATTAAACTAAAGGAGAAACATAGATTGGGGATGTGAGATTTGACATTTTAACTGCGGAAGCTGTATCTAGGTTTTTGCTCCGTGTAGTCTGATACAACGTTACCGACGTTTCAAAGGTACTTACTACCTCCATCATCAGGGCGCCCTGATGTATGATTATTGAAAAAAAGGCAATGCGAAGAATATTTGGGCTTTCGAAGAGTTAAATTACTACAGAAAACTGCATTATGGAGAGGCCCATAATATTTAGTCTGCACGAAACATAATTACGGTGTTCAAATCAACGAGAATGAGATGGGCGGGGCGTGTAGTACGGATTACAAAAACGGCTGTAAGCGAAGTTATATAATCACATAGTATTACTGTATAAAATTCTATCTGTGTCGCTTCTCTATAAACAAAGCCTGTAAATTAATGGAGGAGTCTACATAATACGTTGCAAATAATACTCCACTAATGACAGTATTTTACTACTGATTTGAAAAGAAACGTTTTCAATTCCGCATTGTAATAGCTGAATAGTGAGGACCTAATAAAGGTTTTCGTTTATAATCATCCGCTGTCTTGGCCTCACCCCCACAACCGCCTGCCAACAAAACACTTCAGTTCCAAGATGTCGGTGTGTGCAGGGGCGTATTCTGTGTATAACTCAGTGCCTGCATCCAGTGAAGTCTCCTTGTGGAAAGGGCTGAAGAACCATGTTAACAACACCGGATAGACGGTCTGATTCACAAAGCGCATGAACTTAAAAAGAACTGGATGGCATAAACCAAGCTCCAGATGCAGCGAGGAAATTTGATTTTGAAAGGGAATACAAGGGTTGAACAGAGATCGAATGGAAGTAAAAATGTATAATAAAAAATATGGTCCTGTACGAAGCTGTGTTCTTCAAACCTAATTTCCTTCACTACGTCGAATTGCGTGCATCTGGATTTGTACCACGTGGCTAAACAAAAATAAAGGCGAATTTATTCCTGCACGTACATTTAGGGCTTTGGGTTGTTTCACTGCGGTGAATACGCCGATGGCTGTCTTCTGGGACGTGGTAAACTTCTACCAGACTACACTGTGCCACAACCCACAGGACAGCCATCTGCGTTATCCCTGTGTATCCACTGTTCGGGCGAGATTATGTCGCTGTGGAATTAGGTCGCTAATGGAAACATTGAATATGGGGGCAGCGGAGGAATGATATTGACAGGGGAAAGCCGAAGGACTCGGAGAAGAGCCTGTCCCAAGAACACAAATCCCACCAGGATTGACCTGACCTCAGGCCTCAGCGTTAAGAAGCCAGCAACTAACCGCCTGAACTGTAACACGTTCCCCATACATATCTGCGTCACCAACTCAATATGGAAACGTATGGGACGATGGAGGTATAACTCCACTGAATCTTTACTGCGTGAAAGTGAGTGATTAACTTCACGGTCAAGCTGCATTACTCCCGAGAAATATATTTGGAAACCACCGGAATAAACAAAAGGTGGGACTAGATCCAGTGTGGATGAATAACGATTATCATAGTGATAATGGTGACAATAATTACAGTGATAATGGTGATGACGGTAGTGATAACGAGTTATAGTAATTATAGGCTAATAATGATAATTAAGATAATGGCAATGATGATGTATAACATGATGATGATGAAACCAAGGCTAAGTTCAAAATGAACAAATTATTGCATTTGACAAATAAGTAATCGGAAGGAAGTATGTAATAGTACCGAAATATTAAAAAGTTAGGAAATATATATGTACACGATTACAAGTCTGACGCGTTCGATGTTAATACCTCAGGGTATTGAATTCGCAATGCTGACCTTTGACGCTCTCTTATAAACACAGTTGACAAGCCTCCAATATAAAATCTAATCAAAATCAGTTAAAATTTTCCCAAGTTATGGGCTGACAGCACAAAAATTCCTTTTGATTACCTCTAAAAACTTAAGACATGCGGAAATGTACATCGAGCATAAAAGTGTTTTATTTCTCTCTACATTTTCGCTTCGATAAATATATGGCCGAGTTAGAGGCGAGATGGACGCAACAAAGCATAAAAGGTCTTGAAACAAAACGTCCGATTTTAACGAAAAATAAAATATGTAATCACAGTCTGTGACAACTCAGTATCAAACTTTATAAAAAAAAAACGTTCAACGTTTCTCGAGTTGTTACATGCGGGCGGGCGGGCATGGCTGAGCTAACTACCATATTTCTGCAAATTTCACTAGGGAATGTTCATGAATGCCTCTCTACAAACGTTATAGGGCCAATACATTCAAAGCAGCCATGTTTGAAGCCCTGAGGCCACAGCAAATTACAGCAATGTACTTATAACGACGATGTTGGTCTTCAACGACTTTTAGTTGTTATAACAAGAGGAGCTAATGAGTCATACTTTATCAAAAGTAGTTCCTTTCCACAAACGAAAGCCTGAGTTTCCTTAAATTATATCCAACTTCTAAAACACGGTCTTTAACCAGCGTGCTACTACAGACAGGTAAGAATTATGAACAGGAATTTCCACAGTTACTTTATATTATACTACACACAGTGGTGTATTTGGAGGCAGCAAACATCTCCGAAACGTCTGTATCACATTTCTTGGTCTTCAAGTCTTCGCCCTGTCGAGTTATAATTTCACAAAGAATTTCCATTTGTTCACAGGTCAGCAAATACTACTCTCATAAACTCCAATGCGAACCTTAACTTCCTCATGTAATTCACAACCTTCTTTTATTTAACAACATGAAACTCAACTTACAAGCCTCAAAACACCTCAACATCATTACCACAGCAATGGTCATTACAACACCCAAAATAGATATATTCTCTCCAGTATCGATACAACACATTCTGAAACAACCGATTACAACAAAATCTGTTCTGGAGGAAAACATTCGGTGGTGCATGAGGGCGGCTGATGGAAAACACGGCGGCAGGACAAGACACCGAAGTCAAGCTGTGACAGCGTTTTCACAAGTGCTCTCGGGTGAACGGGTAATATTCGTGACATTTTACACGAGTTAAGAAGACGAGGAAGGGGGCGGAATAACCCCTCGTGAATGCTCTCTCTTGCTTCCTCGTGTCCCTCTTCGATCTACGGACGAATCAAGGAGGAGGTCAGACCAAAGTCAGTCCGATAAGAAAGCCTTGGCAGACGATGTCTTGAAAATCACGCTTGTCACCGGACGAGAGAAGGAACGGTCCGACATGATATGTAACACACCCTACTCCTGGGTATATTAAATCCATCAGTACCGTTTTATGCCATATCCCATGTCCACTGAAACACTGAACACAGATAACTAACTAGATGACTTACCGAACCCGAAAGTTCATCACCGAATTAACCAAAGCCCTCCACCGGTCCCTGTCCTGGGCCAACAAAATCCATTCTCCTTCAACTCTTATCTCCCATAGATCCCGCCTGACATTATCCTCCTATCTACGTCTAGGTCTCCCCAGCGGTCTCTTCCCCTCAGACTTCCCAAATAGTGGACCCAACCAACCAGATGGGTTACGGAACCCGAAGGTTCATCACCGAATTAACCAAAGCCCTCCACCGGTCCCTGTCCTGGGCCAACAAAATCCATTCTCCTTCAACTCGTATCTCCCATAGATCCCGCCTGACATTATCCTCCTATCTACGTCTAGGTCTCCCCAGCGGTCTCTTCCCCTCAGGCTTCCCAAATAGTGGACCCAACCAACCAGATGGCTTACGAAACCCGAAGGTTCATCACCGAATTAACCAAAGCCCTCCACCGGTCCCTGTCCTGGGCCAACAAAATCCAGTCTCCTTCGACTCCTATCTCCCATAGATCCCGCCTGACATTATCCTCCCATCTACGTCTAGGTCTCCCCAGCGGTCTCTTTCCCTCAGGTTTCCCAACCAGTACCCGGCGCACACCTCTTGTCCCATCCATGCGCTACATGCCCAGCCCATCTCATTCTTCTCGACTTAATCACCCTGACAAGGTGTTCTAGCCGCTTCGGCGTAAGCAAAAATGGATTCTTCCATATGTCACTTTTTATATGACGTTGTTATGATGACTTTGGATACCACGTTTTCTCTTCATATTCATTTGTGTTCCCTGCTGACGTCACCGCCTGTTGATGTGAAGTAAAGAACGCATTTGGAATGTAAGTGTACTCCTAAAGTAAACCTTTACAAAGTCGCTGCGGAAGGCACGAAGGTGCGGGTCGCAATACAATCCTAAATTCTAAAAATTAAATTAAAATCTGCTCGAGTATTCAATTCAGCTTTGGTCAATAAATAGATAAAACCATCGCACGTACGATCTTACACGAAAGGTTAATATTCAGAAATGTCAATTCCGTGTTTCGGCGACAAGAACGAAAGCCGAACGGATCCAGCTTTGTAAATGAATCATATCCAGAAACATCCGAGATATCCCCGTAGATGAACACAACATGACCACATTACCTCGAGACTGGAATCAGCGCTACACGCGGCGGGGAGCGGACCCGGGTCTTTCAAAATGTTAGTAACACCTACAAGACAACAGCATCAAAACACAGAATACCACAACAGACGACGTCACCACTGTAAGAACCTCAGGTCTGAAGCATGCACAAGATACTTCATGTACCAAACCTGAACTGGAAAAGATAGTTGATTCATCATCCGGTTGCTTCTTCTATTAAAACGTAACATAATAATAGTAAATGTTATTAACGAGAATTCATATGGATTTAGACTCATATCAGGGACCACGCCGGCAGGCATATGACATTTATGATGGTAAATTAGATCTGAGACAAAAGTAGATTAAGTTAAGATGCTCTTTAAAACAGAAACCAAGCCGTGTGAATGCTAGAAGGAAGAATCACGTGTTTACAGGGAGCCATGTACAAAAAAGGCGACGGTAAATGGGGTACTCTAAAGGAGAGAGTTATTGCTGGAATACAGTCGATTGAATAAGACAGAAAACTAATAGGCAACTTGGGGGCGAAATGAATAGGGCCGGGTTTATGAGTGCACGAATGAATAAATGGTCGTAATGAATGAGTACACAATGAGGGTTCATGTATGCGTAACTGAAAGGCCAGACCATTCCCGTACCCACAATATACAAATAAAATAGTTCCTACAAAACGTTCATCCTACGCTAAAACCTGCTAATAACGGAGTACCTTTCATCCCTGTACATTCTACGTTGCAGGTAAAATTATATCCAACAATAGAGCTCGTTTATATAAAAACAACGAATAGTAAGTACGCTATTTATTTACGATCGAATGCAAACTTAGTACTAAACAGAGCAGATGTTTCATTTTAATTTCCTCCACGTTTTTATCTTTCTACTTCTTCCTACATTTTGTTTCCAATAGTCTTCCTTCTTTTAATTTTTTGAGTTCGTTAAACTATCTTAAACATATTTTGACAACGATCAAGATGAATTCTGCCAATACTGTGGAATTAGCCTTCGTTCTGAGAAAAAGACAGAAATAACATTGCTGAAAAGTTGCATAAACACACAATCAAAGCGACTAATTTTTTTAAAGTCTTAATTTTCTTCTCTTTTCTGTTTTTTATATTAGAATCCTTCAGTTTATTAGAGGTAAATTTATGCTGCTTTTCACTAGGCCTATATTCACAGGGATCGGTGAAATGTTTCATGTTCGATAAAGGTAATTATCTGTCTAATTCAGAATCCGCTCAACGCTCGTATTACTCTTCAAACTCCGTCACCTGCAAGAGGCAGTAGGTTGTCCGGTGCAAATCAAACTGAACGGCTTTTATCAGTAACTAATCACGGCCTACAAGTCAGGTTGTGTGGACAGCTAATATTAACATATCTCCCAAACAATGTGAACACAGTGCCAAGGTACTTCAATTATATTATTACATATTACTAGCCTATTTGACGGAAATGAAGCTTTCATGTGTTGAATTGTAAAACAGCAGCATTTATTTAAATCTCATTAAAAACACAAAATTTACAAATTGTTCTTACAAAGTAAATTAATTTAAGAAAAATTTGAAAGGAAATATTGTAATTTGGACTAGTCCTGTACGTATGTTACAAATGCAATCGTAAGAATTTTTCTGTAACATACTGGAATTGGTTCGTTGCAGATATAAATCTATTGTAAAAACACTTACATTTGATATGTCGTATTAACAGTGTTTTTACACTATGGAATAATAAGTTTATGCAAAACACGACTCTCTTCCTATGCAAAGAATAGAAATTTAGTGATGTTTGAGAAAAGGGTACTGAGATAACACGTGGAGTCGAGACAGCAAAGTATCAAGGGTCGAAGAAAATTGCATAATGAAGAGGTTGACAAATTCCGTTATTAGTGTGGTCAAATTAATCGCGGTTAGATATGCTGGCAATGCAGCACTCGAGAAGGAGACAACTAAAAAAAATCGTCTGAAAAACCTATTTGTGAGACCAAGGCGTTGAAGGGAAAAAACGATAAAATTCATTCTAAGAAACAGGAAATATATGAAACGTGTTCAAGTACGTATGTGTTGAGAATAAAGTTCAGTAGTGACTTCTTTTAAAATTGATAATAAACTTTCTTGTTTCATAAATATCGGGAATTCTTTGCCTAGCTGAAAGTCGAAGAAAGAATCTAAAAATTCGCTTTAAACTTCATGTAAATTAAGAGTTATAATAAACCAGAAAAAACAAACCCACCATACAATCATTGGCTTAGATCCTCAGTAACAAACTCTATCGAAATACGTACAGAAACTCCTGATACATGAAGACGGACAAACATTAATATGCATTAATTGTAAGTATATTTTGCAATAGCCCTTAAAAGTTAAGTTCATATCACAAAAAGAAACTTACAAATAATTTTACATCACGAAAGACGTCTTCGAGCGAAATTCGCGCAAGGTACCGCATTGATTCTGATATAGAATAGAAACCTCTTGCTTCACTTTCCAGCGGGGCTACTTAGCTGGGTACCATGGCGACGAATCTATCTTAGCAACAATTTATCGACCAATAAAAGCAAGCGACAGAGAACTACAGCGCAACGTAAGATGCAGTTTCAAACTCTGTGTGGTGGCCCGTATAAGAACAGGGTCAGGTCAGGTCAAAGTATTTTGAAATAAAAGTTGCCTGGTGACCTCATGACGCCCAAATACCTACTGCATTAGTAGCACACGGCGCTGCCTAGCGACAGAAGCTCAACTATAAACAGTAGAGTAATCACGCAATGGTAACTTTACCAGAACTGTTTCTTTGACGGGTGTCCCACGTCACATTTCTCGATTATGACCAAGATGATGATGTGAGAATCGAGGTTTCGCGGCTCCCTGAAGACATACGAGTCTACGGTGCCAAAGCCTAGAAAAACATCGTCATCAGGATAAAGTAAGTATCTGTAAGACACAATTTATGGCACACAAATGACCAAATGGCAATAACAACACCTTCGAAAGAATTCAACCGTACCCACCACTATATAAGACATTTAAGTTAAGACTGAGATCAAGCAGCTACAATTAAGATGTGTGCAACAGGGTAATTCCAAAAAAAAGTACTTAGTAGTATAAAATATATGTAACCCAATTTAATATTTGTCATGCGTAAGTCACTTGAACCACAGTACGATAACTTTTAATTAATTTATTACAAGATGATATGTACGTCTTAATTTACAATTTACCAAATGTAAAATGCATTTTTAAAATAAAATTTATTATTATTATTAATAAAATATATGTATATATCCTACATTATTTATAGTAAAATAACAAGATTTTGACGCCTAATATTACTTACATACACACACATTACACTACATCTTAAAAAACATCATGATACCGGCGATATTAGGCCATACACGTTAAACAAAAAAATACACTAAAGAATCCAGTTTGCTATTTGAGTACAAGAAAATGGGACCTTGTGTCGTTTTTCCGCAATAGCAGAGACAATTCAGAAGGCGGCAAGAGGAAATGGAACGCCATGAAGAAGGGAAAAGTCGATTGGGGGGGGGGGGGGGGGGGGCAAATGAAGTGACGTGAAGTAACAGGCGGGTTATCTAGGCGGCAGATACCTTCATATATACCACCCTGCGGTGCTGACAGCCACTGACAATTACACGACGTCCTATATTCACCCATCACTGACAATGAACGTTTGACGCCAAGGCTAGTGTCAGTCTCAAACACAGAGACTTTAGGATGACAAAATTGTAATATGACGTCGCAACCTTACAATTAACATTCTTGCCATATTTAGAAGGCATGGTTTCGAATTCAGGACGAAAAAACCAGATAAGGTTACAAGGTTTTCGTCTGTACGTAAGACAAACAAGACCTCTGCGAATTTGCAACCCTGTTAATGTTTATTTATTTCAAATACAAATGTATTAATTCCTTTCTTTTGTCTTATCCACCTTGATATCTCCTCTAGAGGCTTGGCTGGACGCCATGTTGAAATACGTCATTGGGCAGTCATTGAGAAGCTAACAGTCAGTCAGTCGGTCAATAAATACCCAACCCTTTATGAAACCCTAAAGTTAATTGTCGTGTTGACAAAATCCCATGACTGGACTGTCTTCATCCGATGAATTGAACACATGCCTTCACAAACAATTTATTCTACAAATTTGATATTTCACCTTTTTTCTATTCTCTAAAAAAATCAATATATAAAAGAATAGGGTTCAGCCAAAAGTTAGTGGTTTTTTTGTCATGTATAGACACATTTTACGATAAGCCGTTCTAAAACCATGAAATAGGGTAATAATTAGAGATTCTTATAAAACAGAATTTATATATATTGCTCTGCTCTATGGACTTTGTTAGTTTTACATAAATTCAATCAATTATAAACGCTTTTAAGCAGTCATGTTTTCACTTTGATCGTTTGCGTATTGTATAATCTGAGTGTCCAGAAACTGCCCGCTTGCCCCTTCGTTGTCCTCCTTTGTGTCCACTGCAAATGCGAGGCATGTTTGTGCTGTAAACTTACGATAAATTAATCGACATAAATGCCCCTTGAACTGTAAGTGGCGCTGAGTCAAATTAAGGTTGATTCAATAGGAACTGCTATTATGCTCACTAGACTGCGATACAGTATAATTACATGGGAATATTTGACCTCAAGGGCCCGCTTGTACACATCCGTAATATTAACTGTTACTGTATTCTACAGTGCGTTCACTGATAAAGTTGAACGCAAGTGTTACTTCCCGGCTGGAACTGTATGACTCACCGCCAAGCACTGCAAGGCTTCCCTGATACGAGTCAAATATGGCTCCATAAAACAGTGAAATCAACTTTCCTTTTCTTTAGCAGTTCCTGGCGGAAGTTGGAAAATGGAATTTGCGTTCAACTTTATCAATGAACGCAAGTACAGTTTTTCCCAACCTGTTCCACGTGGTTTCAAAATAAAATATAAATTAGTGAAAGATGTAGCGCACATGGGACAAATAACAAATCCAATTTATAAACCGGAAGGAAAAAGCTACTTCGTAGACCTAGGCACAGATGGTAAGATATTAAATTACATCCAAAAATAGAATGTAAAGATGCAGACTGATTCATTGGGTTTTCGACAGAGATAATTTGGGGTATTTTGAGGTTAATAAACCTTCCATAAAAGTCGGATAATACGACCAGCTAAGCGACGACTGGCTTTTCAAGAAAACATATTCTCAGAGCAGTGAGTCAGTTTTGACTAACTGTTATGAAAATGGATGTCAGATTCGCTCTTTCGGAGCAACGTTTATGCAACTCTGCTGACGCAAAAATATCATCAACCCCCCCCCCCCCCCCCCCCCCCCCCCCCCGAAGAGCAAACATACATTCCACAATTATTCATTTCGTCACGTTGTTACCGTTCATTATTACACGTGCCACAATTTGCAGATCCTTCAAAACCTCACCCTGTTCACGCTCTCCACCAAAACCTGGCATGTAACAATTAAAACCCGAACCCCCCTTTTACAACTGTGCTGATGTTTCGGAAAAATTCCACCTCCGGCCCGTCAGCTTTATTAACGAGTTAATCAAACAAACACGCCAACACTCCGATGACTTGACATAGGCACAAACGGCCTCCAAATCAACAGCCTTATCAACGACCAATAATCGTCTCAACAGTGATGTAACACGTCACCTGGCGTCCGACAAAAACTTCTGTAACAGAAAAAAATTGTGCCCGTATAAGACTGTGAATAACTTTAACGCAAACAATTAAGCAAGATGATACATTTACAGAAGTATGTAATTAACAATCAAACTAGTTTCTCAGTATCCTGCACATAATTATCAAGGAAGCTAAGAAACCTTACCAGATTGGGCAAAAAATAATAACATCACGACACGCAAAACCAAAACAGAACGTTCAGACAAGTAAAATTCTTTAAGATCTATTTAAAAATCTTGAAATTGCTTACTTTTCCACAAACTGAACAAATCCTAATAACTGATCCAACTATTCACAAGTACAAACCTCAACAGCAACTGGTCACCTCGTCCCACATCAGAAAATAATCTACAGAAAGATCAGAAAACAGCACATTCATCATTCCGCTGTGAAACCTGACAAATTTGTACGGTAAAATGGTAATATACAAACACGGTCGACACTCTCTAAAAACCATTTATCAACGCCAGATACACTTATCGGACGCCTTGCTGCCCCGCCTATTGTATATGGAATTTTTAAATAACTACAGCAGGTTTAAAATTTGAATTCAGGTTTCTGCAGCTGATTGGAAAAATGTTTCTGGCCATGTTCCCGTCTTCTTGGGTGTGGGTGGACGCTGGTGTACCTACCTTCAAACAAAACCACTTGATTAGGTGCCTCAAAAACATCAGCATTAATCATTTCAACTTAAATGTTGCCTTCATCCTATCTTAATAGTGTTTAAACTTTGTATCTTTTAACATTGCTTTCTTTAATTATCTCTACATCCTATATACACAAAAGAATGGTGCAACTGTGACTGGCGACTCATTTTTGGACATGTTGGAAAGCTGGTTGTTACCCCAACTGAATACCAATTATGACGATTACATTCTATAACTTGACAGAGCTCCCCCCCCCCCCCCCATTTTCACAGGAATGTACGAGTGCTTCTCAATCGTGTTTTTCCACAGCGCTGGATGGGATAAGTTTGATTACCGTGTGGATGGGTGCGAAACATGGTCTCTCACTCAGAGGGAGGAACACAGATTGCAGGTGTTTGAGAATCGGGTGTTGAGGAGGATATTTGGGCCTAAGAGGGAACACGATGGGGAGTGGAGAAAACTGCACAATGACGAGCTTAAAAATCTGTACTCCTCCCCCAGTATTGTGAGGGTGATTAAGTCGAGAAGAATTAGATGGGCGGGACATGTAGCGCGCATGGATGGGACAAGAGGTGTGCACCGGGTACTGGTTGGGAAACCTGAAGGGAAGAGACCGCTGGGGAGACCTAGACGTAGATGGGAGGATAATCTCAGGCGGGATCTATGGGAGATAGGAGTTGAAGGAAACTGGATTTTGTCGACCCAGGACACTGTCCGGTGGAGGGCTTTGGTTAATTCAGTGATGAACCTTCGGGTTCGGTAAGCCATCTAGTTAGTTAGTTAGTGGATGTGTGTCGTGTGACCCAGGGTGCAAACATTGAAGAATTGTAATTAACGCATGAGAAACTTGGAGAGTTGCCGCTGCTGATGGTGTATGTTGTGCCCGTGCGAGGTGAGAAATAATTTTTTTATTAACTTCTGAAACCGCACCATTCTTTTGTGTACATCCTGTATGTATATATATATATATATATATATATATATATATATATATATATATATATATATAAGGCGTCAAGGAGACTCTAATGGCACAGATTAAAAAGTTACGTACACACGTTTTACTAAACACAATACAATCTCTATTTTCCGGTAATGAGAAATGTCGAATTTAATTTCATGTTCCACGAATTCTGAGCCACTAAAGCATCGTTGCATAAAGTACAAAACATTTCATGCTGAATATCTATTCTGTGCGCGCACTACGCGGAGGTGGACATGCACTTTGACCAAGGGTGGAGGCAAATTCTTCAAACTGCGTGTGCAGTTTTTCTGTATTATTAAATTCCGCAATAGTAATGGGTTAGAAGTTTTGGAACACTTTGTATTTATGGCAGTATGAACAACAAGTGCCTAATATACATTGAGCAGTAAAATTTCACCCTGAAACTTTTCTCAAAAAAAACATCTTTGTTTGAGGATTTACTACAGACGTGGAAGATTCAATGACGAAATTTATAAGGAACATAAATATTCTTTATTTTTCAAAGCTAAAGTGCTTAAAGCATTGTTCTTCAAATGTTTAATCTCCATCCGTCATGAAAGCATAGCAAAACGTTTTCAATTGTAAAGTGTGGGAGATTGTTTGTGTGAGAGGTCGATAAACAAAGATAACAGGAAAACGAATTTAACACAAGTCTGTTTATCAAGAAGCCATTCAGCTGAATTTAAAAAGAGATAAATGCATTTGTTATCAGAAAACAAATTATTCATGCCTTTATTCACTGAAAGAAAATATCCCCCAGCCAATTCATCTTCGTAAATCAATATCATCTTCAAATTGTAAATCAACATTTCTTTGTCTTTACCGACTCGTGAAAACACAATAACAAAACTGAGATGGATTATAATTCAATAATTCAGGGTACTGGCAGAAGACTTTTGTACCAATCAGATATATAAAATACTTGTGACAAACGATGAATTAACTGAAACTGTATTTCAAAATTAATTAACGAAAGTCATAATCGATACTCATATTTTTGTTGTCAACTGCTGGCTCTGGTCCCAACTTTTATTCTGATATTTCAGAATGACATTTTGCGATAGGCCTTAGTCTGAGGCGGTTAAAACCAAAATTCTCTCTCACACTGAAGGCTGCATTATATTAGCGCACGGCGAGGAAGACAATGACGTGACAGACGACGCTGTGGACAGAAACCTCTCAAACAATCGTCTTTATATAATCTTCAGGCAAGACTTGCTGTGGCAAAAACGTCGGATAACATTAACGTAAGTTTACTTAATCAATCAGCAAGCAATGTGCTTAAAAAATGTGATCGTCGTTTTAATATTATAAGGCATGTTTCAATAAGATGTGAAATGAGACACAAGAGAACAAATGTATAATTTTAAATTGTATATGTGATATGTGAAACATCCAAACGATTTGAAATATTTTCTTCCGTATCAACGTGTTGGAATTTTGACTGTCATTTTTAAAGTAAAGCAACACGAGATTCAACTTACAATTCGTAAAGCAGGAAAAACTTTGTCCCCCACATTCTGACGTAAAAATATTCTTAACATTTTGGTAATTTAAATGTTTCAGAACACACGTCTTTTCACGATATCACCGTTAAAATATTTCCGTCATCAGAAATGCTGCCGAGTCCATCGATACAATAAAACTGCCTACTACAAAAGTATTTTAACTTAATTTTAAATAACAAAGTATCGGATGTCCTTCAAAACTATCCAGCGCAATGGGAAGGACATGGAAATAGGATTTCAGATTACAACTACTGCATATTTTTAAACGTGAATAAATTTCAAATTTATAGGCTACATCTGACAAATTACTTGTTAGGTGTTTTTAAATTAAATACTTTTGCGTTTTATCATATATTAATATGAATTTATTAACTGAAAGAAACGTCACATGAATGAAAATTTTTGTTGTTCACTCAAAATACATGCACGTAATATTTCATGTTGGCTGTCACCCAAGTAAGTCAATACACAGAAAATACATTTTGTAAGCCATGGTACACAAGCATTCACATGAATACAGTATGGTCATTAACGTCATTCTGAAAAAAAAGTCATGGCTTTCTCAAAGGAATCATAAATACGAGATCGTATCATGAAATCGCAGGCCAGAGAAACGTATACAGAAAGAAAAAGTGCAATCTGCATGATACAGACTCTTTAGTCGTTAAACATTTCTCATTGGAGAGACATCCTCTGCACAACTACAACAAAGAGGAACTTTCAAGAGTCGCCAAGTACGAGAATGTTGTTCTTCGTGTTTCTGTCGATATCCTGTTGGATGCTGTACACTGCAGTTGCCAACATGACAGACGTACAGCACCTAGTGGCATGTCTCATAGCAATCAGCTACAAACACTTCACACCTGGCAGCAACATCGCCCTCTCCTTACCAAAACGTGTCCAAGACAACAATAACCCACATGCCACATTAGCCCTCAACAGTACGATAAACAATCCGGAGGACAGCTTACCTCTGGAGTTACAGCGCATGGCTGTCTGGCCTATCACTGTCTTTCGGCACTGTGATGAATCACCAGCGGATTCATTTGACGGAAAACGACAAGAATCACACAAAAGTTATATTATCGTAGTCTACAGCGAGGAAGAGGATGACGTCACAGAAGACGTTGCTGAACAACTGCAATTTCTAAGCTACAGTGCGTCGTGGAATCCCCGTGCCCGATTCGTAGTGACTGCAGTCATAAAAGCACAACTATATGATTCTCAAGAAACAGCAAAGAATCTGCTTCAAGAAATCTCATTGTGGAAGATATTCGATGTCGTCGTAATAGTAAAAGCTTCAGCTACACATAACACGGAAAAGATAAAAAACGATATTCAAAACTTTCAGATAAATACTTGGTTCCCTTATCAAGCCCCAGACCGATGTTCGAATGTTCATGAGGTAACTCTACTCGAAAGTTGGCTCATGGAAGGCAAGGGACGACTCAGCAAAAACACAAACTTGTTTCCAAACAAAATTAAATACGATTTAAACGGATGCACAATCACCGCAGCTACATTTCCAGTCGATATCGCAGTGGGGCCATACAGATACGTAGACAAAAATGATTCCACAGCGACACCCTCTGTGACCTATGAAAGCGGAACTGAGGTGCGTTTAATAAAGTCAGTGGCCGAGAAATTGAACCTGACGTTACGATTTCTCCCGCCGCCTTCCAAAAATGAAAAGTGGGGAGATCTCGCCGAGGACGGCACGTTCACCGGTCTCCTCGGCGATGTGGTATACGGCAGAGCTGACGTAGGTTTCGCTGTCTGGCCACTGCACCCTAAGCTTCTCGTTATAATGGACGCCACTAAGTCATATCTCGGAGATGACTGGGTTTGGTGGGTCCCATGTGCTAAGAAAGTCCCTCGGTGGAAAAGCATCTCCATGGTGTTTCTCCCGTCAACGTGGAGTGCTCTTCTTGTGTCAGTAATCTTCGCCGTTGTGATCATACCGTGCATGGTGACACGTGAACCATCGGAGCTTAAAATATACCGAAATTGTGGCAATTCTGTTTCCACTGTGTGGGCAACCTTTCTTGGAGTGTCCATACCGCGTATGCCCAAAACTGTTCCGGTCCGAACGTTCTTGATCTCGTGGATATGGTACTGCCTAGCCATCAATACGATTTTTCAGACATTTCTAATTTCTTTTCTCATCGAACCTGGTCTTCAGCACCAGATGAACAGCTTACAGGAGATTTTGGCCTCAGAAAAAAAGTACGGGTACAATGAATGGTTTGATATGGTTGTCCGAGACACAGAAGATGAATTTTCGGAGACAATATTACGGAACAGGGTGGCATGCAATGAGGGCAACGAGCCCCCGTGTCTGGACTGGGTCGCCCACCATGACAACTTCTCGCTGCTTTGCAGCAGAGCACTGCTTCAATATATTCTTACACGAGAATACCTTGATAAAAATGGCAAACCACTGATATGCCAGGCAGGAGGACTTTTCTTTCCTGTGAATTATGTCACTTATATGGCGAAATGGAACCCACTTTTGAATCGCTTCAACGACATAATAACTCGACTCTTAGAATCAGGCATATCTGATAAGTGGATTGAATCCGGTCTTTATTTGCAACGTGTTCATGCTAGAACCTCTAGCAGGAGAGTGGGCGTTGGAGAATATTATGACATATCCTTGGAACATTCACAAGGAATTTTCGCCATTCTTCTGCCAGGTACAATTCTCAGCGTAATGGTCTTCTTCTTAGAAGTGTTCTACCACATGTTTTCGCTTAAGTAACTTTTGCTAAGCCTATTGTAAGTAGAAACATGAAATAATTTCCTCGTTATAAGTTTACTTAAATATGTCAGTGGGATCACCAGCACCGAGAAGCGCACGTGTGATATTGTCCAATAAAATAACCAAGTACAAAACACCAGTTTTGTGTCTACTTTTATGTCCTACTGATCGTTTAGATGATAAAATCCTCTCACACATATTTCGAAGCACCACTCATCTTTCGTTGGAAACTGAAAAATTTAATTTCCCTGGAACACACTGATGAAAACAAATATCTACGTACGTTGCTGTTTTTTTCTCTCTGGGTTATCGCAAAGATAGTGCATTAAGTATTCCAATATTAAAAATATTTCATCCGGATTCTACATCATTACGCTTTTCTTAAATGTTCAATTTTTATGAGCATAAACTGACGGGCCTGTATGTGTCTAATGGTTATAAGAGCTTGATTCCATTTGCAAGTTTTTATATGGCATGGCAGGTAACTTGTAAAAAGAAAAATTCCAGCCTCAGACCAGATTTAATCACGGTGTTCCACACACAGTAGCCAATTCAACTTATTCTGTTTCAGAGTTAGAATTAATGAGACAAAGAGTCTATGTTTCCTCACAAAAGAATTTATGCTCCATTCATGAACTCACACGTGTAAAAATTTACAAAGTTACTAAAAACTCGTAGTTAGATATCAACGTTTCGGAGAAATATGCTGACTCCATCTTCAAGGCTGGAATGTCGATGGTGGGAAGTGGAGGGGATTATATATGAATAAATAAACGTAATGCTGAAGGAGTGGACCAAACAGAAACGAGGAATGTTTGCACACTCTAAGTGTTTAAATCCTTCTAATATGTGGCATGACAGCGTGCCCCCAAAGTACCCACATCTTCGCAGTACCAAATAATATTATCGTGACAGTTTCCGGGCTGTTAATATGTGAGTCAGAAAAAAATACAACTGCCAGTCGCCAAGAAAGTTCAAGGTAATTGGCAATATCGTGAGATGGAAACAAAATATTAACTTTTAAATGTTCATTCCCAAAGGAAATCATCTCGATGGTCCAGAGAGATAGCCATAAAGCAACAGAAAAGGGTGGAACATACAACTCAAAACAGAAAGTTGTCGTTATGTTGCAAAAATTTGTAGGAAAAAGGAAGTGAATTTAGAAAAAAAGTTTATAAAATCCACGTGGATAAAAATCGAAAGAAAAATATTTCAGACGGACTTCATTTTTTACGCTATAAAACTCAGCAGAGAACAAAATAAAATATTCATGAAATAAGTAAGCTACAAGTATAAAATATAAATAACAATTTCAGAACACGCAAAGAAATCTTTCGTTTCCAAATGTATGACTGTAAAAATATCCTGCAGTTTGAGGTCAGATACAGACTGCACTGACAGCTAAACTGAACACAAAATGTTCGTGATTCTGTCACCATATTAACGCGGGTAATTCCAAACTAAAATAGATTGTTTAAATTAGAATGTAGGTTCACTGTAAAGTCCGCATTTCCACTGGAATAAAATGGGTATGTGGCCTCCAGGCTCTGAAACCAATGGTCCGACATCAAACCCACTACAAACGGCCACCACTTAACACAAACGTTATGGTAAACAGGTGATAGTAACACAATGATACACGAACAAATTACATAAAAGCAATGCAATTGATTTGAGCGAATAAAAATGTAGATTAAGTAACCCCATTAAGTAGATTAGTCCTTGGAAAAGACTACGCCTGCCCTTGTTAAGGAAATCCCCACCAATCATGGAATCCGAAGGTTCACAACCTTTTGACACTTGTACGAAACATAAGCCAGATAAATACAGTCCACATCCTCACGTTTTCACATATTATTTCCTTGATACAACTTTTTTATTTATGTATAACGGATTGATAGAAATACCATTATTATCTTCATCTCTCTCACTTACGGAAATAAATATGTTTTTATTAAAATTACTTACATGTCCTCTTGTTGATTTTATAAATGTTTTCGCTTTTAACAGTCGTTTACAAAAAAAATTGATGATTAATTTACCATACGCGTGTTAAGTTTCAATAACAACGGCGAATTATTCCAGGAATTTCATCAATCCAGAATGAAACGAAAATCTCTCTAGTCTACATTTACAGATAAGATGTTTTGTTTATGACCACTGCTATGTTCCAAATACGTATCTTGCCACTATATCTCCTCTGCATCCCGCGGCGTTTGAGCGCAAATACCAACACTCCGACAGCAAATATCGTCAATAATATGGGCAATCGAAAGATACAAATCTGACAGCATTTACGATGGATGACGCCGAGACTGTAGTTTATTTTATACAAAGTAACAAACAAGCAAAATAAATAATTCCTTTATTATCTTACATATCCCATAAGACTGAAACAGTTTCTCGTGTGTGTTTGTGTGTGCGCTCGCTCATACCTCGAGAGTGGATTCTCCAATTTAACGGAAAATTGCCAAGCTTATGCCTCGAAGCCGGGAAAATATTTTGCAAAAATCAAAACTCGAAAAGTATATACCCAGTACGAGGCACATACTACATTTATCGTGTATGGGTCTTCTAGTAACCAAAGAGATATAAGACCATAGGAAACAGACACGAATTTTACATTATAGACGATATAGTTTATTCTATGTTATTCATTGGTTCACCAATTCATTCCCTAATAACAAGTTCCAAATCGTCGGATTTATTCAACATTGATGAAGCTCAATGTACAAGGCTTGACTATAAACATAAATTCCAGTTCTGACAACTCAATCAGGAAAATTATACCTACTTATAACAAGTTATGTACAAACAACTGAGGCATCTACAGATACACAGTTATGAATGTCACTCACTGGACTAATTCCACAAATCAAAACCAAAGGTCAGGTTTAATTAAATCACTTCCTCATATCTACACTATGTAGACCCTGTTACATTGCACGACCATCAAAAGATTCAAAAAAAAAAAGCTTCATCAAAAGTTAACATAGAGAAATGTAAATGGAACTCATATGTTGTGTAATTTTTAACGGGAGTGTAACAGCTTGATTTGATGTAGGAAGTAGTGAATTATTTTCATGGTACCCATTTCAAAGTACGGAAAATTCATCACAAAATGAGAGCACAGGGTTTTTCACGTACAGCCCACGTGACCTCACATCATAGCAGCTCTGATGTTCACGCCACAAGCAGTACGCATGCGTCACAAACTGTCATTTTACAGATCTAAACAGAATTAATCAAGGGTTTCTGTGATATCATTAATTATTTGCCTTTCCACGTAAATTTTTCAAATATAATTAATAATTAATTTTACAAATTTGGCTTGTAAAGAGAAACTCTAAAAATTTAAATTAAAAATGTCCTGGTTAATGACATATTAAGGAGCAAACGTGATTTTGAGTCCACCATTTGATCTCCTGTTGGCTAAACCACATCAGAACCAAACACAATAAATAGAGAAGTTCAATCTATTTTCCAAGATCAAAGAATCCGGTAAGAAAGAAAAACACTATCAAAGATTGTATACTTTATTTTAATTCTCAGTTTATCAAAAGCACAAGAAGTCTAATTTAAACATTTAAACCCAATAGTAAATATATGTACCATCTGCTATAACAATCATAAACTGTGCGATTAGTATTAATGAGTCTTGTATAATTCTCAGTTTAAACAGCGGTTATTTCCTTAACCATCATTCACCAATTGATCCTACTAATGGTAAAGTGTCGTGTTTTCTTTGAGGTACGGACTGAAGTCTTAAAATAATATTTAGACTTGCTGAGGCTTCAAAGGGTGGAAACACGATAATTTCAATATATGAGCCGTTAATGGTCATCCAGTTTTATGGCTGGCTACGGTCTTGACAACGGGGTTCGATTCCCGGTAGAATCACATAGGGACAAATTTACAACATGTAACAGTCCCTGTAGCAGGTGTGATACCAACATCACTTACCTCAGAAACCGCTTAAATATTCAAATGAAAAGTAAACAAATAAAATGCTACTGGATCGACTGTGTCAAGCTGATTTAATTAAATATTCACTAGCAACAAATTAAACTAGTTCATGCATCTGTCCACCCAACCCCCCCCCCCCCCAAAATTACAGATCTCTATTACGAATGACAGCCTATTTTTAAACGCTGTGAATTAGAATCTGTGAAACAAAAAATGTCTTATGCACAAACATCGTTTGCTGTCCCATTTTAATTGCGTCTTGTGTTCAACCATTCACCTTCAACCCTTTTCTGAATGAATTTAATGGAATTAACGCACTGTGGAGGTGACGTGTCTGTGATTCTGTCACAATATTTAAAATTCCTAAATTACACAATAAATTTTTATTAATTACTTCTAGACTAGAAGTTGTCACGTGAATGTCATTTTAGTGCATATTAATACAATATGATCATCACTTTATGTGAGTTAGTATAGTTTTCACTTAAAAAATACCTAACCGTCATATTCTAATCGCTAAAGTGTGAAGAAAGGTTGGTTAGGATATACACACAGGCCCACAACATTTATACAATATCACCGACTATAGCCATGATTTTACTTCAGGAAACGAGGCCATTACTCAATAACTTTCTGATATGGCTGTAACAACAGCATCCGAATGGCGCATCACCTGAACTACAAACATTTATTATGACTCGGCTGTTGGAAGTGTCGTGTTTTGGGCCACACAAAGTTCCACAGGACATTAAAAAGTTCTGATCACATGTAGACGTTATATACTATCAAAAAATCCACTCAACTCATACCCTCCCTTAAAAATGTCTCTCTAAACCACAGATAACAACAGATGGTTCATTAAAACTTTTATGGAGAATTTTTTGGACTTAAAATTTCAATACAATTACATCACATCCTTTTCCATGGGAATATACTGACTGGACACTGGAGTCATTTGGCACGAGAAGGATTTATTATACAAATTAGTTGACTGTAACATGTGATATATTTGATATAGATAAGATATGGCCACACAGTTTTAGTTACAAAACCTGACGGAGAAAGTTAACTTGAGAGACGCTAACACCGGTTCAGCTATTTAAGAAATTTCGAGTATTTTATGGTAGCTTGTTTCTGAGAGTTTTGTGTTCTGGGTGATAAAAATGCGTAGACCTGGAGAAACCTGCTGTCTCCATCTGTATACCTGCATGTTTACTCAACGTTACTACCCTGATGACCAACATCAATAGTCCCAGTGAACACTGCGCAGAAACGTAATAAGAAGTTTTATCTACGCGGATGTGAAGTGACTCGGCTAATGCAGAATTCGTAAGATATTTCCAGAACCTTTATTTTAATTGTACAAACAACAAACATGTTATTTGTACTGTAAAACAGAAAAATGTTCACTCACATCGCTTGCTGTTGTCCTTTGGAGAGGTGGATAAGCAGAGTTACCGGTTCATTGAGCTTCCAGGTTCAAAAGTCGGCCATCTGACTGCCAACTAGCTGCACTGTAAGTTCTCTGTTTCCCCTCAGAAACTCTTGCCAAATGCTGTGAAATTACCTACAGAGGAGTGCCACGACCCGACCCATCTGTTTTCTTTTCCCTTCCAATGAAAGAAGCGTAAAATTGAAAAATAAAGAAACGGGTGATAGAAAACAGATGAACAACAAAGAAACAGACAGAAAAGAAGCTGTTGTGTACTCAGAAAGCCAGAAGTTGTTGCTAAAAACGGAAAGCATTTTGATCAACTGGAATGTAGCATTTACTTCGAAATAATTTCTCGTACATGGAGTTAAAACAAGGGCGTAAGAATCGCGTATTTTTCAAACAAACTAATCAAGACGTTAATTGACTAATTTAACAAATTCACTGCAATGTTGTGACAGGCCAGAAATGAAGTTTTAAAATTAATTTTGTATCTTTATTTCTATCTTTCACTTTAATTTCCTTCTTTCTCCTTGTCCTTTACCTTCCCTTCTGGCTTCCACACCTTCTCCAATGCCCTTTTCATTCTTCTATCATGTTCCTTCTCATTCTATCTTTCTTCTTCATTCCTATCTTTTTAGTCGCCTTTCTATAGCTCCTGTTCCCTTGGAAACCAAAAATCGTTAAGTCACTATTTAAAATTGCGACTATGCTTTTAGCACAGTTAATACATTAATGTGCTGCCATGGTTACGAAACATGCATATTGCAATCTCGTGACGTAGCTCTCCGCAAATCCGCAATTCGGACGGGAGTATTAATATTGCACGACCTGATCCAGGGTGTGTTTTAAAAAGCAAGTGTGTTTTGCATGAAAAGGATGAAGTGGAAAGGGGAACAGAAAACATATAAGCTGCATTTGAGGGTTAGAGCCTGGTGATTGGGGGGGTGGGGGGGTGTTGTCGATTCTGTGCCAGTTTTCAATGAAACTGTCATCACATATTGATGCATCGACTGAAAGGGCAGAGCTGTGTCTACTTTTTTATCCATCAAAACTGCAGATAATTTAAGGTCAATTTAGAAACGTTGCAAATGTATGGAAGGGCATCACTAATAAAAGGTTGGGGCTTTTTTTTTTTTTTGCTGCATTAGATCTAAAATAATCCAGCTTTCTGCGGATGACGGAACTCAGGCGGGGCATTGCTGATTTAAGGATACAGTGTCAACTAAACTTCATTAGTTACTCGGGGCTGTAAACGCAGCAAGAGAGTTTTCAAACCTGAGCATGAAACTTACTTTTATAAAGACGTTACATAAATTCACTTTAATAAAACTATAATATTGACAAACATTACATTGCATTTCGAGGTGATCGTGTCATAAGGGCTGATTTATATTCTTATTCGGTTTAACAAATGTACACCCTCAGTGTTAATACATCCAAATGTAATTGTTTGCACATCTTTGTAAGGAAGCAATGGCATTATGCCATTCTGGAATGACAAACATTCTCATTATTCTATGTTATTAGATTAAATATATCCAATTATTTACGTATCATGACAAGGTCTTCTGGCATGAAGCCTGGTACCATTAACAATTAATTCGTCTTATGCTTGCTAAGATACAATTCAGAATACTTTCTGTCTACAG
Source organism: Zootermopsis nevadensis (assembly GCF_977971745.1). NCBI lineage: Eukaryota > Metazoa > Arthropoda > Insecta > Blattodea > Termopsidae > Zootermopsis > Zootermopsis nevadensis. The sequence continues at coordinate 6,186,238 of NW_028259144.1, read as the reverse complement.
TCTAAAAACAACCTATGAATTTATGTATTGTATTGTACGAGTTTCTCGCATTTAGGAAACAGCATCACAGATTCAGAGTATGTGATAGAAGAGAGATGATGAGAATAAATGGACTAAATGACTGAGATGAAATAAAATTGCATAATGAGTAACTATCTGTAAATTTGCTGAAACTGGATATCGATCCAAGTGACCAAACTGAGTCTAAACCAATTTAAAAAGTAAATCCTAGGAAAGCAAGTAAAATAAACTGACTTTGCAACAACCCTTCCTTAAGGGAAACACGAAAAGTTTTCTCAACTTTAGAACAGGTTTTCCATACAAAGTTATTTTTATGTTCGAATCAAGAAAAGTTTCTAAAACTTTAGTCAATGTAGACAACAGAGAACCTTACGGGTACAAATCCATAGCTCACAAAATAACAAGACGATACGAATTGCTAAGTCAGTCGACTATAAACCATTTTTTCAAAGCCCAGTGTCCTGTTCGCCGTCCACTAGCAGAGTTTAAGTTATTTTTTAATTATTACTATTTTTATTTTGTTTTGTTTTATTGCAAATATCGAAGTAACGTGCTGTTGTACACAAGTCTCTGTCCGCATAATACTTTTAATCACTCATTAACGTCTAATAGTGTAAAGCGATTTTCCGATACTTTTAAATGACGTAAGCTAGTATAACGTATCATTTTCTTATAGGGTACAGCTTCACTTGCTCAGTCATTTATTATATATAAACATTTTCCTACGCACATTTCAACAGTTGGAGTTTAACATCTTCCTCTCCAAGGTTTTGGGGACAGCAGAGCACGATGACAAGAGACTGGAGAAACTTGATATATGACCAAGAGACGTGTCTATATCTCTCGAGGGAGCGGGTGAAATGGATAAAAAATAGTTGGATAAGGGTAGTATTTATCTGCACCACAAACATAAACTGATAATTTATATCAAGTTGTTTTTTCTTTGTAAATACAATATCTCTGAGCAAATTACTACATTTTTCATTAAACTTCCACTGTATTAGTTATTAAGATCTATTTTAATAATATCCACCCATGTACGTCAGAGTTTCTTACGTGATCTCTTCCCTTTAATTTCTCAGACAAAAATTTCGTAAGCTAAATCTTCCCCATGCACATTTACCGTCTCCATCATCGGGACGATGACTTCCCTGTTGGTAGAAGCAGGAGGTAACACTGAAACGTCAGTAAACTTTTATCAGATTACATGGCGCAACAACCCAGAAGACAGTCATCTTCGTACTCACAGCCGTGAGAACTCGAACCAACACTTCGGATTGCGCCTACAATACACAGTAAAACAAATACACACTCCAGTTCAAGCGCTATAGAGGATTTAGTAATCATGTGTAATGCAATCAAGTGACGGCTGAACAGGCAGATCCATCTTGCCAGCAGGCAATAACAGCAGAAATTTTCACAGATTCCAGATAATTCAACTGTGAACATGTGTGGGAAAATGGACGTTTGTGACTCCATACATAACGTACACGCTAGGGAAAAAATCGACGATTGTATGTACCCAATACACTGATTGATGTATCTACTTATCGACTGATTCTTATGTTATTAATATGCTGTATCAACTGTAGAGGTTACACAGCCCCAAATAAGGTCAGCTGTATACAGGTAAGGATTCAGAAAAAGAGTGAGTGGATTATTTGAAATATAACGAGATTTTCTCTTGGAAAAACTAAGGAAAACCATGAAGAATCTCGGAATATCCCGACCAACATAACTACCATGTATTTCTACATATTTTCGATTTTATTAGAGTCAGTCAACGTGAAAATAAAAGCTCACAAAACAAAACCTTTTCCTAATGACTTGAAAACAAGTTATTAACGTCGCAATGCATCACGGTACACATTTATTTCACGAAGAATTAAATCATAATTTCTCACAATTCCAAGGTTCTGATAACTTAGATCTTTTAACTGTTTTACTTTCTTTGTGGGCAAATTACACGTATAAGTATCCCTAATTTTATACAACGTGAAGTAAGTAGTAATCTTCCCAAACTTCACGCACTAATTCGGTTTTAAAACTGCAATTGAAACGTCATTTAGAAATAGGAAACGAGAAATATTTCACTACGGATCATTGGGTGTGATACAGATCAGTTAGCCTGAGATCGCTTATTACTTCCGGCTGGTTGAATTTTAAAACCACAGGGGTATAAGCTCTTACAAAAGACTGAATAGGCAGAAGGGAGAGTTAAGAGTTGAAAGTTAGGGTTAATGAGCCGTGGAACCCTCTTACCCCGTATGCTTAAACCACCCCACATCACAAGAAACACTGAAATTCTGAAGTCACGAACAATTCAGAAAGACTTTACGTAAAATTTGCGACTTGTTCATTCGTGCACAAAATACAGTGGCTATAAATGGCATCAAAAGAACAAAATAAGTTCTTGAGTGTCCTTTACTCACACTAGAGCGAAGAACACTTTATGGGATCGCCAAGAAAACATGTAGGAGAAAAGACATTTGGAAGACCAAGGAGTAGACGGAAAATTTTACTTTAACAAAAGAAGGAAATTAGTTTTTGAGTTACAAATAAAACGCTTAAATTTTTATTATCCAACCTGTTATTAGCTTCCAAAGAAATATTCTCTACCCCAGAGCAAATTAAATTTTGACAAGAGCTCTGATTTCACAATAGTTTCAGCAGCATTAATTCTGGTCATATTAGGATTTACCTCTGCCCTTCCGTCATAAAGGCAGACATGAAAGCTTGGTTGCAATTGACAGCCAGATATCAGCCCTTGCATGAATTATGAATGGCGACGAGTTAATCGCATGCCGCTGCAACACACACTACAACATTACTGATGCGAAGGTTTCATAAACAGGCATGAAAAAGTGTGATAACATTAATTAATTGCACACTAGACGGCATTCCAAGCAGACAGAAAACTATAGTCCCCTTTGGAATTAAATAATGATCCTTAGGATGAGAATCAGCAAGCGCTCAACATAGAATACTGATGCTTCAACCACTCTGTTTAATGAAGCCCAAGTTCGTCTAAATTGCATTTAAAAATTCAGTTCTCACCTCAAAGAAAACACAACGCGTTTACATTACAAAGAATAGTTTGTCGGTGCTAGGGTAAATGGGTGTAAAGAAACGTGAAAACATTTTCGACAAGTTTTCACAAATGTTTACTCGTTTTCCAAATATTTTAAAAATTAATTACGCAACAGATACATAAAGATAAGACTGAAATGAGAATTTTGCTAAATTACAGGTTCTATTAACCATGGGCAGTAAAATATCATTTACACTTCGGTCGTAATTTTTAGACTCATAACACAGGAGCCTATCTAGATCACACCCATTCTAAGAACCTTCCCCGGCGAAGATTCGAATCAGGGACCCCCCCAAAACAAGCCACAGATTAAATGCTACACCACTCAGCTCCACTCAGCGAGATAGGAAGATGATCATGAATGGCGAGTAGTCATTTGAATAAAAATTTTCTTGGATATTATCCATCGTCTAGTATAATATAAAACGTAAAACGACGTTTCGGATATGGGGCTCTATCTCCGTCTTCAGATTCCTACTCAGTTGGGCCCACTAGATAGAGCCAATCCCTAACTGAGTAGGAACCTGAAGACGGAGATGGAGCCCCATCTCCGAAATGTCGTTTTACGTTTTATATTTTATTAGACGTTGGATAATATCCAAGAAAAGTTTTATTCAAATGACTCTTCACCATCGTCAAGAAGTTTTAGATTTAAATGGCGAGTAGGTTAGAAACTTGGATAAGACTATTGTGAAATACTTAACGATACTATTCTGACATTAGATTGAAAATAAATGGGAAAAATCTCGAAAAGTATCCAGTCACAATAACCGGTCTAATATTCGTCAACCTTGAAGATGACGCTGAGAAGACACGAGCTTTATGCCACTTTTCCGTACTGAGACCAGTCGATTACTGTGTTTCATTAGAGATGGTCTCTCCCAGTTAACATCCATTAACCCATCTTCGCCTTCCCTGACCTTTTCAATTCACTCTGCTTCTAACAAGCAAGGGGAGAAGATTTCGCAACCACACAAGACAGTAAAGCAAAGCCCACTGGAAGGGAAGATGGCGTTTAAAACACTGCCGCTTGAAGTGTTCGAGACTTTTCCTTTTTGTTCCACCAACGCCATTTGTCATTGACTTTCGGACGCGAATGGTCACAGATCTCAATGCACCATCTATAATCTTCGGAAGAAGGGAAGGGGGGGGGGGGGGGGGAAGACAAACACAGCGTGACAAATGAAACTTTGCGACAGTTCCCGTGGCAACGAAATTATGATTTCGAACATTTATAAAGGAATCTAATTGAGATAAAATAAAAACATTTACGCTCCCACATAAATAAAGTGGTGGTTAAAACTGCGCAATCAAAATTCAAATTCAAATACGACAGTTCTTTTATTGCAAAATACTACAATATTAAATCTAATCAAAATAAGGGCATCCTTTCTCGAGTTGATTATTACGAACTGTGGAAGATGATCACGCGTTACGTCACAAAACCGGAGCATGAACACACCTTACTTTTTTCCTACGTGAAGACGTAACATAATTCTCTCGGGCGGAAACTTGAAAAAGAAGTTATTTGGGAGAACTGAACGTATATAATAATAAAATTATATATATATATATAAGTATATAATGATAAAATTAAAATGGACGTATAATTCGAAGGAGTGTTAGTCATATCTACACGTCGGTCTTTAAATTAACAACGAGTATCACTTTAATTAATTTCGCTAAGTAATCCAGCTTTATGATGTTTTCCACGTGCTTTTCATCGCACCAAGCACAAAGGGAAAACTACTACAAATATCAAAACACATCTTAACTGCTTGTACCTACCGGATAAGAAGAGTGGTAACTATTAAATAACTCCGCGGAGCACAGAGCCCTTCTTACAAATATAATAGCCGCTCAGATGGTCAATTCCCCGCCATTTATGAAATTCCTAGGTTTGTTGCCGTGTTTGCAAGAGTCCTCGTGGTAACTAGACACACGCATCCTTTGTGCCAGCGGATTGTTCCCTGCCTTTACTCTATCTACCTCAGACTTTCATTTCACAAAACCTTTGAAGAGCGCTCCAACCAATCCTTCCCCACTCCACGTGCTAAATGTAGCGAGAAACTGAATAAACATGAAGACTAGGAAATGGCTGCACCGCGCAGCGTTACAAAAACCCCACAGATGCGGCGATAAACGTTCTAATTTGTCATAATTGTTTCTTTTTTGTTATTTTGTACTGTGATATCCAGCTTCATTTTATGTGTGTAGTAGATTGCTGAAGTTCTATGTTATGAAAAGTTTTCTGGTTACAAGAGTCTTGAAATGAAGTGCGAAGAAATGAATTTTAACCCAGAAAGGATGCAAATGAGAACTGAAATATTATTATAGCCTGTAGGCTTTACACAGACATAATGCTTTGTGCACCAACATTTTTTTAACTTATAGCCAGGAAAGGAGATTAAAAACAGTAAGTCATTAACTAGAAATTATTTTGTAGTATACACTTAACATAAATGCGTTAATTTTCATAACTACCCAACATAAATAAAACAACTCCAATCCATGGTAACCGTTTAGATATGTCTCCCGCATTTCGTGAAATTCAATTCGATCGAGGAACTTCTAAGAATTAAGTTATACGTCATTCGTCATTACTGTCGCTTAACAGCGGGGTTTTTTTTGTTCCTTCCTTCCCTCTGACACTGCTTTGTTTGTTAGCCTCGTTAGTGTCCCTATCTTTAAAAATAGTCTTTATGAAATGTGTAACATCATTAAGTTCGCCTATAATGAACATTTTCGTGTCGAACAGAAATATAGTTAAAAAAGGCTGTCTTCTGGGTTGCAGTGCTGTGTAGTCTGGTAGAAGTTTACTGACGTTTCAGAGGTCCTTGTTGCCTCCATCAATAGGACGATGAGCCAGCAAATTCATCGCCGAGAAATCCTGATTAATAATAAAATATATTTAAATCTAAAACTTCTTGACGATGGTGAAGAGTCAATTGAATAAAAATTTACTTGGATATTATCCATCGTCTAGTAATAAAACGTAAAAAACGTAAAACGACGTTTCGGAGATGGGGCTCTATCTCCGTCTTCAGGTTCCTACTCAGTTTGGCCCACTAGATAGAGCTAATCCCTATCTCCGGACCTGCTCTATCTAGTGGGCCCAACTGAGTAGGAACCTGAAGACGGAGATAGAGCCCCATCTCCGAAACGTCGTTTTATGTTTTTTACGTTTTATTACTAGACGATGGATAATATCCAAGTAAATTTTTATTCAATAAAATATATTGCGGCATAATCTTGTTAAATCGCATTAAAAATACAGAATTTCTTTACAAAGTAAGTTAAATGTGGAAACGTCTTCATGGTGATTCCTACCAAAAGCACCAACACAGAACCGATCGCCTGTCTACAGACTTCAGACTACCGCCAAACGCAAACCCCGCCTGACTCCACCGTGGGTGCCATTACAGCCTCGTTTTCATATCTTGCTACCAGAGTAGCCACCATCGGAACTAAATTTAAATTATTTTCGCATCCCATAAAAATCAACTCGTACAGTTAAACGTGACGGACATTGGCTATTATATTAGGAGTAGACAGATGTCGGAGACTGTCGATTATTCCAGTATTTCCGTACTTTTCCAATAGGAGATTTCTGTGCTTACTAGACATCCATTTCTGACTTCTTCTTGGGATAGCTTACCTGAAAAATAAAAGAAACAATGAGTTATAATTTTTACTGAGATCTCAACTTTTAAAGACAGTGAAAATGAAGATTGTGGCCTTCTGGGTTGTAACGCCGCATAATGTAGAGAAGAACAACATTAACACTGAAATTAAATAAATATTTTGAATATGTGGATTCAATTAACCTGTCTTAGAAACATGAAATGGCTATAACTTTAAACACGAAATCGAACCTACAGGTTCCATAAAAGACGTCGACTTTCTTGACTAGCTCAGCGACTATTATCTTCTCAAGAAACATTCCACTCCTCGTAAAAGTCATTATACCTTACACGCACAAACGCACTGCATTATTTACGCATGATCTTACAAATGCGCAAAACAAATCCACCCTGCCGCCTTACAAGTTATCAGTTCTCACAAACCGACATTAGCCGAAAGCACAGAACATTAAGCGAGATATTTCTGTGTACTATTCTCTTAACACACCTTCAAAGAAACTTATCTAATTTCGCTGAAGTTATCTTCACAACTCCTGCGTGCATCGCCTCCCCTCTCTCTTCACTCCCGCTACAAAGGGAACTAATCCGATTATTATGTATTAAATACCTCAACGACACTGTGAAGCCTGGGCCTGAATACGGCGCTATTGCGCCGTCGTCTCACTCTGTAACGTATTTAGATCTTAAGAGCTCGCCTGGAGGTGTCGCCTTGCATGCATACATGTATGAGAGAAACTTGGGCGAAAGCTTTCTTGCAGAACTGCGTTCATCAGACAATTTGTCTCCGTAGTGAGAGACAGAATATTCGATTGAAGGGGCCTTTACCATCAGTACTTTAGCCCTCGTGCATTAACACATCTCTTAATGTATAAATTCTGAAGAAGAAAAATTGTTCCTAATTTATATTAAAATATATCTGCGTATTTAAGTTTTGGTTGAAACTGAGTAACTTAGATTCGGTATTCAGTTTTAACCATTTCTCAACTAGCCCAACCTCTGGGATCTTAACGCTATTTACTCGAAGAAACTGGGTTTTTATGGAGGAGTTAACAATTGCTCAGTTTGTCGAGAATGTTTCCGCCTTTTAGCGAACCGGAAATTTCGTTGTAGTGAGTTTTGAGATTCTCAGGGCGTCGAGTATGAAAATGGCTGTCTTCTGGTCGCAACAACCCAGAAGACAGCCAACTTGCATCTTCGCATCGTAAATTACTTTTCTTTCTTTCTTTCTTTTTAAAAAAAGTCACCTGATGTAATTTAAATGTGATGTGATCGAAGTATGTAAACGGGCCCATACGCCTACATTACACCCACAACTTATTGACATGCATGCCATCTACAGCCATTCAACACAACTACTTTGTCCTGGTAGTTGTGTCAAAACTTATACTTCCTTATATTTAAAAAGCATAGTTGATAAGATTTATTAAACTTACGAAGTGCATAACGACCCCGAAAATTTATAAAGCGTTCCGTTATGAAACAAATGTTCGTGTGTATGCAAAAAAAATTGACAGTTCTCGCTGTTTCAAGTTTTAACTAACCCTTCAGTCATATTATTCAGTCCATCAAACACAGATCCAACATCATATAGAAAACAAAATGATTTTTATGCAAGGAATGAAATGCGTTCAGTGTGGCGATAATCACTAGCCAGTTCCATGATGTTACATCGTAATAACAGTTACTTATTGGGAACTGTAAAGAAAATGTCAGGCATCCTTTCAGTTCATCTCTTAGCTTTGCGCGTTAATAAATCTCCATGACAACGTAAAGAAAAATACAAATATTTTTCAACCAAGTTTTAACCCTTCTTCATTTATGTCTATACGAAACATCTCATAGCCTAGACGAAGGGGATATTTTCACGGACCATTTGAGTTCTTATCCCCCCCCCCCAAAAAAAAAAATTCATGCCATCTTCCTTTTCCTTCTACCGTCACTACAAAGTCTCCCACCACGAAAAAAGAAACATACCTCTTTGAGAATAAGGAGTAGGGATAATGTTTGGAGGTGAAAAGGGCTAAAGAAAAGGGTTTTAGATTGCGTTTTGTTCCAAGCACAGCTCAATGTTGTTCCAAGCAGAACGTTAAGTGCACGAAGATTATGCTTAGAAGGATATCTCGAGAGATCTCGTGAGATCTCGCTGTATACTAAAGAAAAGTTTGTATAAGGGCCTTTGCGTGACCGCTCCTTAAAATGGCAGACTAAAACTTTTTCTTTGGTGATCCGATGGAGCGTTTGCAGGGTGGCGTTGAAGAAGGGAAGGGAATAAAGAAATGGAGTAAAAGAAATATTATCGCACGTCAGGAAATGGATTTTCCACAGGAGATAGACAAATAGAGGTTCATTTAGAAGCGGTACTTCACCCGCACACTTTTATGTTAACCCAGATGACGCGGTCATGAAGAAAACCAACAACGTTAGAGAAAAAAGATGTACAGTAAATTAATCAGCAAAGACAGCGAACGCGGTTTATCTCTCTTGTTAGAATAAGAGTATATTATATTGATTTCCGCATTCATTGGACGCTAACACTTCTTCTTCTTCTATACGGTTAAGAACTGGAACGCTGATTTACACAAATGTAGCCCAAAACTTCGCAAACGTATAACATTCTCCTCGCCCTTATCTTGATCAAATGACAAGCGATAACTCTCGACGAATAACAAAACTTATCTCCAAAACTACTCTGCTGTTTACAAGCTACGGTATCGGCTCATTTTACATCACTTTTTTTTCCCCGCGGCAACTAGAAAGACTGCTTCTATAACAAAGTAACTTTTAAATCATGTGTCAGTTCCATTATGTATTGGTTCTACACAGACGTCCGTAATAAAAAGTCTTAGATATTTCGTGACATCAAATCATGTTACCGCTCAATAACATTCTGTACCTAATGTCATTATGCTAAAACGTTTAGGCATCGTGACGGAGAGATCTCTGTATTCACCATCGCGTCCAGGAATGAGCCGATTACGCTCTGGTGACCATCAGCTAGGTCTTGAGGACCACGAAGCCTCAACGGCTTATCTATAACATTTTTTCTGATGACTTACACGGACCAAAGACAATTCTATCCCTTGATTAACAAACAAACTCAAACTTTGCCTAAACTGTAGAATTGAACAGATGCTAGTTCATGAACATTCTCCTTAAAAAACACGACGTTTCGGTTACTAGTTCCTATTACGTGATCTGGTAAAACCATACAACACAGTTAGTTGAGGACAGGATATTAAAATTATCTCCTTCCAAAGGACCTAACCGACTACGTTGTATGATTATGGAAAACACAAGGTATGGATTTCCTCATTAAGTAATCGTCTAGCATCCTTTGTCACTCTATTTCTCCTAGTTCTAAATTATCTGCCTTAGAACTCCGTTCTCAAAAATCTTCTATTAATCTTTGTATCAGACAGATCAAGTCTCAATACCCACATAAAGAACAGGTAGACCTGAACTATGGGTTTACGTAGTTCAGTATTTGGGATTTATATATGAATAAGATACACTGTACTACAGTGATTTAATCTAATCAAAGATACCGAATATTACACGGGTTTTAATTGAAATTTTGATCAATGTGTTTCACTAGCAGCTAAGAAGCTTATGTATAGTCAAACTTTTGAGCATCTCACTAAAACTGGGGACGAAATTAATTTTTATGTTAGTTTTTAAAACAAAATTATCCCTTATAACACGAAGCTTTCTGTACCACTATCAATGACCTTTGAAATACACGGCCATCTTTGATAACATTTTGTACCAGACTCGTCCGTAAGCAACATAGCAAAGCATAAAATACCAACTATATCATGCTGTAAATGTAAAGACTGCATCCTGTTGTGTATATAAGCTCACAAGAGGTGTATAAAAAACCATCCACACAACTTTCATTTCGCTTTCTATTACGCGTTTCGGCCTAATTAAGTCATCTTCAGACGTAGAGACTTAAATGTCAGCGATCTGTTACATAGTTGTGAATAGAGACGTATTTTTAAATGCGCTGACCGACACTACATTAGAGCGTGGGCTTTACAGTTTTCAAAAAGAATAAATTGCAGTAGATGTAACACAGGCATACGCCTACCTTGTTTACAGAGTCTCTTGATATTAGTTTACATCCTGTCTTTTTAATGCTGAACCTTTCTTTCTATAGAGATTCTATGGGAATGCAATGCAGAATGGATGAGTCGCTGGTGCTGCCAGTAATTAAACCCTGGGCAGACTGTCACTTTGCTGAGATATCCCGCAAAAGTTAAAATTGTCCCTACAACTTAACATGATGCCCTTCAAAGTATGGGAGTGGAGGTTTATAAACCCCGGCACTAAATGTAAGCGAATGTTTAGATTCACGTCCCAGCCGCTTTGCCCCCGAGGAAAGCATCATGCGCTGATGTCTCGACGGGCATTCGAGCTGGTCTGGGAGAAAAATCCCGTCACATCATTTATACAAACGCAGATAATGTAACAAAACTATTTTTTTTTTACAAAGTTATCAGGTCATTTTAAAAGTAATCAATCCCAGAAGGCACTGCTTATACAGTTTGCGTGTTTCGATGCAAGCTATTATAGATTATGGTATCTAGACTCGGAACTTCTTGGGAACAACACAGAAAAAAAAATTTGTACTCCAAGTACGTAGAAGCTAAGGCAACTCTGCGCTATAAAAAGCCTCGCCCACAACTAAAGCTTGCTGAAGAGTGAGTTTGCGGCATTGTTTCAAACAGGGCAAAACTGCAAAAAGCGACCACTCAGTTTTTGTTATCCTAATCAAACTCACGGGAGGGTAATTAATTTTAAATTAGTATACACCACTTAATGACGCTGATAAGGGTAAAAAACTGAAGGGATGAAGTGCTTTGATACATGGAAACTTCATGCGAAAAATGTGAATTCTACAGACGTGTCGTAATTGCGGTTCAAAGTTTCCATTCTATTGACTCATTTTCCGATAAAACCAGGACACAAAACCCACAAACAAACAAGCAGCAAAGGGCAGTACACGTAGACACACACAATTTACACAATTTTATTATATTGTAAAATAACACAAAAACGGAACCATGGTGATCTTGACGTACCAACTAATAAAACTAAAATATCATCCACCTCACGTGGAGCAAGAAATTTCCCGATTTTCATGGAAAACGACAGTTCCTTACCGTGTTCACAAGAATCCGCCACTGATCTGTAATAATTCAACATATCTGGGATATGTTTAGAATATGCATAGAGTATAAATAAAAATTATGTACATGATTCTAATACACATTTATAACATATGTGTATGCACGGTAGGAAGAGACTTCAAATTCAAATCCCATTTCCTAGAAATGCTCTTAAAGCTTCCATTATTATTTGAAGAAAGAAAAACCGAGGTATTTTCCTTGCATCTGACTAAACACAAATCAACTGCACTTTCTAGAAACAATATTTGACTGTGTCTGAAAGCGACAGTTGTTTTGACGATGAACAGAAAAGTAGTATCAACAGATAACATTTTTTATAATTTGTAAGATGACAAAATCATATTTTCATAAGTAAAAGGGCACGTACTTGAAAATTTAACGACCTTTTAGAAATTGAAATCACATACAGAAGGGCTCTTCTAGGAATAATTAATACTTCCCTGTGACCAAACAAAACGCCCTGAATGTGTAGAGTGGAATACATACACACACACACACACACTACACTTCTACACGGATTGCGTGTTACCTTCCATTAGCGCTCAGGATAGTCCACCTCAAAACAACATCGACGATCACGTGATAACCAGGCGCGTTTCCAGTTACGTGTTCTCTGACTACTTATAATTCCGTTAGATTTCCTTAATTAAGCTTAGGTTTGGTTATGTTGTATTGAACTGATGTCTAGTTTTGTTGGTTCGTATTCGCGGCCAGTTTCAACCACTTTCAATCAAATTCAATCACTTTCAATCAAATTCAATCTCATATAATCACTTCAAATCCCACTCAAACACTTCCAACTACTTTCAATAGCCTTCAATCTCCTTAACTTCCATATAATCCCATTTATCAAATTTCACGGTGTCTCTTGTACGACATTAAATTCTTATAACGTGTTCAGATATTGTAAAATGCAAGGAAAGCGTTCAGAATTTTGGTGGGGAAACCTCTTGGAAAACGTGAACTTTTATACAACAGTAGAAAACAATTAAAGGAGTTCGGAATATAACTTCAAGATGGATCTTAAAGGGATACGCTATGAGAATATGAAGCATAAGAAACAAGTTCAGACGTGCTTAAACGCTGGTTTACGTTTAATCGCACTGAACCTACGGATTCTGCGACAATGAGGTTACTCTCCCTGATGATGCATCCCGAAACACAAAATCAAGGCACAAAACTGGTCATGGACATGAGAGGCACTGAAATGAACTGATCACAACAAATTTGGACTCAAATACATTGGACGACCCTGCTTTAGAAGCTACAGACTCCTCGGCTCTGTCTTTGTTAACGGTGTGGACAAATTACCATTCTGCTTAACTCGTCTGACCACTGCACCTCTTCGGTACGGCGAGTCAAGTCCCAACTGTCATAAACACATATGGCCGTTCTGCGGTAACTGCGTGGCCGAAGTGTGAGAGTTAAGGGCGGTTACATATTCACAATTATGGCCGATGAGGGATCGCGGTTTGAGGTACATGTCACATCTCTTCCAAAAACATTCACTACCCGCGGAAACTATCCAATTAAATCCATGATCAGAGACTTTGTTGAAAATTGCTCAGCTGAGCAAGAATTTACCGGCCTTCTAAGGAACACGTACGTTCATTACCATGTTCACAACAGTCAACCAACAGACTCTATCGCCTGAGCCAGATAAATCCAGTTCACAAACCATTTTAACGTCCACTGTAAATAAAATTCTTCATTACACGCTCCGTTATCCTATTAGTTAATTGTCTTTAGGTTTGGAAAAATTGTGATGCATTTTTCGTCTCTAACACTAGAATTCAAAGAATTTGAATTACATTTTGAGGGTCGGCACTAAATGTTACAGGTTAAACATGATTCAACAATCCATTTTAATACCAGATTTACTTAAAGGGCAAACCCAGTTTATTAAAAGCAGCGTATAACTAAGAAAATTATACACGACTAACTATAATATCATAAAGGACTTACATTTTTATTAAACAATATTTATCAATAAGCTACATGTTTAATAAATTACAGATATTCATAAACAATTGATTAGAAATAAATAATGACAAGACGTCTTCAACCAAAGAGCTTTGGGAGCAAAAGAGACCAGGAAAATATTTCAGCGCAAATTAAAAGAAAGAAATAAAAATGAATCGATTTATGATAAAGAAGAGAAATAGAGTGGTAAAAAGGGCCTCCTGGAAGGGAACCCTCAAATGAATAGAAGCAGAGAAGACCAAGAAGACCTTGGAAGAGGCCAGCTGAGGACGAAGCTCTAAAACATGGTACAATATGGAATGAAGACAAAAAGATTGTCAGATCAGATCAGGATGCGTTGGCGGAACCTGTACACGCCCAACGTTCCTTCTATGAAGAAAGAAATTATGACAATTGCAGTTCCATATTTCTGCACTTTATAAGTTCTGACAACTACTATTCTATGCTACACTTTCCTACGTTTCTAATTTATCTTCGAAATAAATAAGCAACAAGATCACGGGGGGGGGGGGGGGGGGCGTGCAAAATTGCAAACTTATTTAAAAAATAAAGAATATAGAGTCCATATTTCGGTAGAAGTAAACCTTAAATTTTAAGAAATACGATTCACTTTATAGTAACGCCCTCAGGCAAATACAGATCTAGAAATTTTTAAAATATATCGGGTAATTTAAAAACGCTTTGAAACATAGCTGGGAGTGTTGATGTTAAACAGTATAATTTACACATGCAATTAATTTTTTAACTAATGAATTTCCCTAGGACATAAAATTAAATGAGGTCGCAGCACGCAGGATTCACACGTGCTAGAAATAAAACACTGTCGAAACATATTGTGTAACACTATTAGGAGTGCACTAATTGTTTGTATGTGAACTGAAAACAAAACACATTTGCGGTGCGGATAAAGCTACTGGAAAATAATCAACAGTGCCAGTATCAGTTGTTACAACAGACGCCAGCAAAATACGTACGTCATTATTACAAAATAACAGAGGTATTAATATGATTAATTTTCTGGGAATATTTATTAAGTGTGTAACGGATTCTGAGTACGAGGAATATTTTCGAGTACCCAACATGCAGTGCAGCTCACCCACTGATACCCCAATGGTAGAACCACCAGCTATAACCTCTGCAGAGATAGGAATTTTATATAGTTACAAGTGACCCATGTAACTAACTCATAAAATATGGTCCTCCTTGACAACCGGTCGACTGGCAAATGAATTCTCCTTCTTTTCTAAGAAACTGCCAATGATCTCCATCCTAAGACACGTCGTGAGATGTTATCAGTAACATATAGAGACAAAAAACATTATCAGCCGATATTAGAAGAACACTCTTTTTAACGCTTGAAAATTTCATGGCGACTGAACACAACGAAGTCTTCCAGAACCATCAGCCGAGTCAGTATAGAATGATTTTCCAGTTAGATGAACAATAAATGCTTAACTGTTCGGACTTTTGTTAGTTCATGTGTATGCTTCACTGTGACGTACGTCTTCAGTGAAATCACACGTAGCGTGCAACTATCACAACAATTCTGTGTCCGAACTGCTTTAGAAATGTAAAGACAAGCGTCTGACCTCCGTCTTCCTGGCAAACATTAATGAAACATTTATGAGGATCGTCTTGAACAGAGCGTCAACATTCCTGAGGCGCAGGACAGCTCAGAATGAACAGTTCTGTTTGCATTCCGTCGCTCAGTGACCCATCTTTATAGACTCAAAGCAGAGTAACGCCAGCTCTTCAGAACAAAGACACGACGAAGGACGACGTAATATGGTCTCGTTTTCCTCCGCAGGACCAGGAAGACACACATCCGCGGACCCAATGTCCCCAAGAAGTTCTTGGAAAAACTTCATCAGGGCGAAGATGATGATGGAGGCAGCAAAGATCTCTGAAACGTCGCTAAGAGCCGGAAATGGTCAACAGAGCCTGTGATCTCATCCACGACGCATCCCGAGATAAACAAGCTACGTTCCAGCAGATTCGATTAATGTATCGTCGTGAAAGATTAAAATCAATTAATATGGTATCATCACATTACGTACACCTTTACTCGTTTAGAAAGGACATAATTTATCAAACCCAAAAATAGACTTCGTAACGATGTAAGAAACGTTTTTGGTGTTACAGCATCCAAAGAGTGATTTTTATGTTCCCTGGTTGTCCCTTGGGAAAATATTCACTTCCCACGTGTGTCGTGCATGCTGCAAGCAATATCTGTTACAAATAGATTTACTTTTATCCAGTGCGTTGGAGGAAAGTTCTCTTGGCAAAAACTTTCACGCTTTCTCATACAGTAACAATGATGTCTTCCTTCCAGAACAGATTTCGTTCCGTTAATCACTCTAACGAAACAAAACACAAACGTTTGCGACATATTTCATAAACAGCTAACCAGGTCATATACATGACCACTTCCCTGAAAGCCATAGTGATTAACTTTATAAACCACCTGAGTTAATATCCACTATGCGTGCTTTTCCTTCGTGCAATGAATATATTTGTTCTGCTTTATTCTGAAAATAGATTTTTATCTTCACCACACGTCCGGGCCGGCTCTGGGGCCCACCCCCAGTCACCCATCCAATGGATATCGGGAGTAAAGCACAGCCTTGGCGTGAAGCTGCCCCCCCCCCATCTAGTGCCGAGGTTGAGAATTATTATGAGCCATAACTCCACTCCCCCCCAACGCCTACATGACATGGTGCTTAATTTTGCACCAGCGACAATTTTAACTTTATTTTGCCAAGTATTATGAAGCTCATCATTAAACATTTTATAACCTCCTGTTACCACCTCAGTCTTTGTCCCAATTATTCAACCCTGCGCATATTTTGAAATATTATGAAGTTTTGTCGTTCCAGACAATGGCATGAAGACCGCCGTCTTCTTGGTATACCTAGCAGAGTTCAATGGCCAGACACGGGCTACCGACAACGGTACTTCTATTGGCCAGCATACAACACACCTTTCCTTCCCAGCACGCTTAGAAGATAACTGCATTAACATCCTGGTTTGAGGTGCGTATATAGTGAAAGAATGTGACATTACATTTATGGATGACAAAGCACATGACGAAAATGAGTTAACAACAGCGTCACACACTCCTTAAGATAGAAATTCGTAGAATTTAGTCCAAAGACACGAAAGAAAAAGGATCTTTGGCAGTCTTAAGCTCAGGTCTAGGTGAGAGGATAATAATAAATGGATCTTATATACATATCATATAAAGAAGTGGACTGGATTGATCTGATTGAGAATTCGGTTCAGTGGTAAACGTAGTATTAAACATTCGGCTTATAAAAAAGGCAAGGAATTTGTTGAAGAGCTGAGCGACTGTTAACTTCGCAAGAAATACTCTGTTCCATTGAGTTAAGTAATTTGTGTGGTAAGAGATTTTATATCAGACTGAAGGCAATTAATGAAGTCCATGGATTAAAGTCTTCATTTTATAGCATTTTTCGTCTCCATGCTAACTACATAACCTGCCCACCTCAGTTTCCTTCATTTGATCGTCCTGATTGAATTCGGTGTAAATTATAAATTAGGTATTTATTCATAATGCAGTTTTATCCATCACCCTGTCACTAATTGTGTTCTTCCCTTAACACCGCTTTCGAAATAATGGTAAAATCTTTCTAACAATCCAGACAGATGTAAGATTTGAGGTTTTCACAGCGGTGAGTATGAAGATTTCTGTCTTCTGGGTTGTTGCGCTGTGTAGTCTGGTCGATGTTTACCAACGTTTCAGAGGTCATACTGCCTCCGTCATCAGGGCGATGAGTATGAAGATTTCTATCTTCTGGGTTGTTGCGCTGTGTAGTCTGGTCGATGTTTACCAACGTTTCAGAGGTCATACTGCCTCCGTCATCAGAGTATGAAGATTTCTGTCTTCTGGGTTGTTGCGCTATGTAGTCTGGTCGATGTTTACCAACGTTTCAGAGGTCATACTGCCTCCGTCATCAGGGCGATGAGTATGAAGATTTCTATCTTCTGGGTTGTTGCGCTGTGTAGTCTGGTCGATGTTAACCAACGTTTCAGAGGTCATACTGCCTCCGTCATCAGGGCGATGAGTATGAAGATTTCTATCTTCTGGGTTGTTGCGCTGTGTAGTCTGGTCGATGTTTACCAACGTTTCAGAGGTCATACTGCCTCCGTCATCAGAGTATGAAGATTTCTGTCTTCTGGGTTGTTGCGCTGTGTAGTCTGGTCGATGTTTACCAACGTTTCAGAGGTCATACTGCCTCCATCATCAGGGTGATGAGTATGAAGATTTCTATCTTCTGGGTTGTTGCGCTGTGTAGTCTGGTCGATGTTTACCAACGTTTCAGAGGTCATACTGCCTCCGTCATCAGAGTATGAAGATTTCTGTCTTCTGGGTTGTTGCGCTATGTAGTCTGGTCGATGTTTACCAACGTTTCAGAGGTCATACTGCCTCCGTCATCAGGGCGATGAGTATGAAGATTTCTATCTTCTGGGTTGTTGCGCTGTGTAGTCTGGTCGATGTTAACCAACGTTTCAGAGGTCATACTGCCTCCGTCATCAGGGCGATGAGTATGAAGATTTCTATCTTCTGGGTTGTTGCGCTGTGTAGTCTGGTCGATGTTTACCAACGTTTCAGAGGTCATACTGCCTCCGTCATCAGAGTATGAAGATTTCTGTCTTCTGGGTTGTTGCGCTGTGTAGTCTGGTCGATGTTTACCAACGTTTCAGAGGTCATACTGCCTCCATCATCAGGGTGATGAGTATGAAGATTTCTATCTTCTGGGTTGTTGCGCTGTGTAGTCTGGTCGATGTTTACCAACGTTTCAGAGGTCATACTGCCTCCGTCATCAGAGTATGAAGATTTCTGTCTTCTGGGTTGTTGCGCTGTGTAGTCTGGTCGATGTTTACCAACGTTTCAGAGGTCATACTGCCTCTGTCATCAGAGTATGAAGATTTCTGTCTTCTGGGTTGTTGCGCTGTGTAGTCTGGTCGATGTTTACCAACGTTTCAGAGGTCATACTGCCTCCGTCATCAGGGCGATGAGTATGAAGATTTCTATCTTCTGGGTTGTTGCGCTGTGTAGTCTGGTCGATGTTTACCAACGTTTCAGAGGTCATACTGCCTCCGTCATCAGAGTATGAAGATTTCTGTCTTCTGGGTTGTTGCGCTATGTAGTCTGGTCGATGTTTACCAACGTTTCAGAGGTCATACTGCCTCCGTCATCAGGGCGATGAGTATGAAGATTTCTATCTTCTGGGTTGTTGCGCTGTGTAGTCTGGTCGATGTTAACCAACGTTTCAGAGGTCATACTGCCTCCGTCATCAGGGCGATGAGTATGAAGATTTCTATCTTCTGGGTTGTTGCGCTGTGTAGTCTGGTCGATGTTTACCAACGTTTCAGAGGTCATACTGCCTCCGTCATCAGAGTATGAAGATTTCTGTCTTCTGGGTTGTTGCGCTGTGTAGTCTGGTCGATGTTTACCAACGTTTCAGAGGTCATACTGCCTCCATCATCAGGGTGATGAGTATGAAGATTTCTATCTTCTGGGTTGTTGCGCTGTGTAGTCTGGTCGATGTTTACCAACGTTTCAGAGGTCATACTGCCTCCGTCATCAGAGTATGAAGATTTCTGTCTTCTGGGTTGTTGCGCTGTGTAGTCTGGTCGATGTTTACCAACGTTTCAGAGGTCATACTGCCTCTGTCATCAGAGTATGAAGATTTCTGTCTTCTGGGTTGTTGCGCTGTGTAGTCTGGTCGATGTTTACCAACGTTTCAGAGGTCATACTGCCTCTGTCATCAGAGTATGAAGATTTCTGTCTTCTGGGTTGTTGCGCTGTGTAGTCTGGTCGATGTTTACCAACGTTTCAGAGGTCATACTGCCTCCATCATCAGGGCGATGAATATTCGCCCTGAATATTTGAATATATGAATGATATTCATCGCCCTGATGATGGAGGCAGTATGACCTCTGAAACGTTGGTAAACATCGACCAGACTACACAGCGCAACAACCCAGAAGACAGAAATCTTCATACTCTGATGACAGAGGCAGTATGACCTCTGAAACTTTGGTAAACATCGACCAGACTACACAGCGCAACAACCCAGAAGACAGAAATCTTCATACTCTGATGACAGAGGCAGTATGACCTCTGAAACTTTGGTAAACATCGACCAGACTACACAGCGCAACAACCCAGAAGACAGAAATCTTCATACTCTGATGACGGAGGCAGTATGACCTCTGAAACGTTGGTAAACATCGACCAGACTACACAGCGCAACAACCCAGAAGACAGAAATCTTCATACTCTGATGACGGAGGCAGTATGACCTCTGAAACGTTGGTAAACATCGACCAGACTACACAGCGCAACAACCCAGAAGACAGAAATCTTCAATCCAGACAGAGCCCATGATCTAGTTCGTGCGTGTTTGTTTCAATCGCTTATAACATGAGTCAATTCACGAGTGATTACGAAATAATTTGCTAAGAAATAGAAAACCACACAATGGGACTATTGAAACCCAGAAACTGATGGAAGAACAGGTAAACACGAGAGAAAAGAACACACACACACACGCAATACAAATGTTTTCAAATTCTATCAAGACGAGAAACCTGTGTTATCCAATGTACCTGTTTGATATGACGAAAGAAGAGAAAGTAAGATGCATCACATAAGTGGAAAAAGGAAGGGGAAAAAAAGAGTTTAACTTTGTCTTCCTTTGTAGATAAAAAAACAATTTCATTCTAACAATGACACTTCAATATTCTTTTAAGTGCAATCCACGTCTAAGAAAACTTTTTCTTCTCGCAAAAAGACGCAATTCCCAGGCAGCAAAACGAGATAAAGGAAATTAAACTTTTATTGCAATCTGGATGACTATATATCCGCTCTTATAACCTCTTTAATTCGCACGTTGACTCAGACGTGTAGATGATGAAATTCAGTGAACTGTAAGTTATTTAAACGCACAGTCATCTCGAAACGCAGATAAGACTTATTATTGTATTCTCAAGCGATGCAGTTACTTAATAACAATGCCAGTACCAGATGTAGGCCTCAAAATTTCGATTCAGAAAATATCTATTTCAACTAACAATTAATTGGATGAGATAAAGTTATCATCGGTTGTCTAATACCACGCTATGAAGTCGTACGAGGGGTAAATCTGCCGGGGATAGAAGCTGAGAGCACTCATCTACATCTGATTAATAGCAAAGTAAGAATGCGTGGAGCTACGAGGTGCGATCGGAAAGTTTCAAGACTGCGCTTATAAAAACCCGTACACTTATCTCAGGTATTAAATTCATCCATCACCCTCGAAGTAGTTCCCCTGGGAGTGAACACAACGATCCCAGCGCCGCTGCCAAGGCTGGAAGCATCCCTGGAAATCATTCTTTGTCAGCCTGTCAAGCACCATCTGCGATTCTGCCTGCGATGGTGCTTGACAGGCTGACAAAGAAATATTTCCAGGGATGCTTTCAGGCTTGGCAGCGGCGCTGGGATCGTTGTGTTCACTCCCAGGGGAACTACTTCGAGGGTGATGG
This sequence comes from Zootermopsis nevadensis, assembly GCF_977971745.1. Classification (NCBI taxonomy): domain Eukaryota; kingdom Metazoa; phylum Arthropoda; class Insecta; order Blattodea; family Termopsidae; genus Zootermopsis; species Zootermopsis nevadensis. Next base: position 6,164,756 of record NW_028259144.1, on the reverse strand, counting down.
ATGAATTTAATACCTGAGATAAGTGTACGGGTTTTTATACGCGCAGTCTGTAAACTTTCCGATCGCACCTCGTATACCCCCCCCCCCTCCCGAAGAATAAAACCCCGGTAACACTGGTTAAGATGGGGAGTGATTTCCGGAGCCCATCTTGACGCTGTGGAAAAGAGACAAATTTTGCCCCCGCCGGGAATTAAAAGCCATGGCAGACCAACCCGTAGCCTGGTCACTTGCATTCTACATGTCCTACTCATACTTCACTATTCCTTTCGTTTCTTCGTCCCCTGCTGGCTAATAGTAGGAGCACTTGTAAAATAGTCAATTTAGTCATCTAGCATCATTACTGAGAACTTTTACTCCTCATGGAAGCAAGTCTACCGCAAAAACATCAAATTGGCTTTCATATATTAAAGTTCTTCATATAAACTTTATTGCTTTTGTATTCAATTTTCTGCTAGTACTTCTGAAATTTTGTCTACAAACGCAACTGCTCTGGCTGCCAATCTTTAAATAAGTTCGTTCACTGCATTTATCTAAAATAACAGACAATATTCCGACGTTTGTGTTATGACCGTGAGCCCAATACAATGTTTACAGCCCCTCAAGGGCATTACACATGTAAATCGCTTTCATAAAATAATAAGTCATGAGTTTTAATTAAGCACCAGTTTTTGTACGATTAGTTTAACAAACACTATTTGCTTTCTACCCAATGATAATAAAATGACTAAGCTTGCGGTTGCTGGATCATTAAATATCAACTCGCAGATGTTTCATTGTAATTAATGTGTTTATTGGGTGAACACAGTTGAAGCCAGCAGAGGTTTGTTCGGAAAACGTACCCAATCCTACGTACGTGCTAACATCCTATTCTGAGGAATATGATTGAATGTGGACGGTGCGTTAAAACCCAGATGTTCCTAGTCAATATGACGTCATGTTTCGAATACGTAATACTTCTTTCACATTCAACAATAATTAATAAAATGTGGTAACAGAAGTCAGATCTTGTATGGTCCAGTTTTTTCATTCTTTCTTGTTGTCATCACATATTAGTCAACCTGTCATTTGAGCTATTGACAGCTTAGGTAAATAAGCTATAAATAAATAAAATATTTCATTATTATTTTTAGAACTGCGTGTTGTAATCTTAATATTGTGTATTTCTGTCATTCGCGTTATATTTTATTACTCGTTCCCAGAAAAGTTTTAATATGTCACATATTTCCGTGTAACACATATTGCGAAATATTATATAAATTAATATTATAACGAAGCATAAATACAAATACATATTAGGCCTTCTATATGCATGGAATGCATACATGCATATCATAAACTTTACATCTATGTAGAATGTATCAGTAATAAGCAATCTGGTGTGCCATTAATATTAAATTATTGCTTGTGACCAATACGTGGAACAAGATTGTAATTCTTGGTAAAACTATATTATCTGGTATAGAGTAATGTGTGTTTTAATAACAAATTTCGATTAATTACGACCTGTATTAGTACCGCAACAAAAATATCTAACAAATATAAATAACTATTCGTTCATAAATAATTAGGATGTCTTAAGAAAGTAATATTTCCCATGGGTCATCTTTCTTTGTTCTTTGTTTCATAATGGATTCAGTGACATAATAGCACAAAAAGTCCGTAATTAATGAACATTTAACTTTGTCTCATGGCGAATATATAATTATAACATCCTTATTAAAATTGATATGCAAAATGTATGGAGTTAAAAAAAATAAATATTTATCAAATAGTCTAGCGTCCGATGAAATAAAATCTTTAATAGTACACTCCTTTAAAAAAAAAATAATAATAATAATAATCGTAGGAAAATAAAACGCGAACAAAAATTGTGGAAGCACACGTAACCTAGGAAACCGAAATGATATACACGCCCAAGTGGAATTAACGGGGGGTGGGGGGTTACATAATCGCTGTGCAAACTTTGCCCGACTGTGAATATAATGACAATTCTGAAAATAAATAATATCTTCAACAACGTAAGCTGCAGTTTTCACTTGGTTTACTCCTTCGCCCATTACATTTATTCAGCATGTCTGTGCATATTTTACACTCATTTCTAACGCTCCTTACTTACTTTTCTGCTCTCAGAACAATTCGTTTTGTAATCATCTAACATTGGACCACGTGACATCCAAGTAAACTGACTCGTTACAGGCTGGCTGACCGGGATTCGAATCCCAGTAACTTATATTTCTCTTCATCAACATGAATTGCATGAATTGCGTATGCTTCGTATCGAGTAGGTACTTCTACAGGTGATAAGCTGACAGTTCGAGAAACTTCATCTACTACCAAGTTCTAGAATGAGTGGAGCAAGGCCTTATGACACAGACTGTGAATATGCACTCAATCGCTTCTACTAACTAGACCCCCAGTTATCCGGGTTGGTTGCGAAACATATCTTCCCGGAAATTCGAAACTGGAATAATCCGAAAAAATTAAAGAAACCCACGCAAAAGTAGCAAATAACTAATAAACTAACTAGATGGCTTACCGAACCCGAAGGTTCATCACCGAATTAACCAAAGCCCTCCACCGGTCCCTGTCCTGGGCCGACAAAATCCAGTTTCCTTCAACTCCTATCTCCCATAGATCCCGCCTGAGATTATCCTCCCATCTACGTCTAGGTCTCCCCAGCGGTCTCTTCCCCTCAGGCTTCCCAACCAGTACCCGGTGTGCACTTCTTGTCCCATCCAAAAATTAAAGAAACCCACGCAAAAGTAGCAAATACTTAAGTTTATTTATAAATTAATTTACCCAATTTTTTTTTTTAAAATTTACTAATAATACGAAGGATTTTAAATTAATTTTAATACAGTACACACCAACTATTTTGAAAAAAGTATTCCAACAGACAATAATAACGTTCTATTGCCGTAAACTTCAGATTCAAGGAACAAATGATTTATGTAAATACATGAAGTAAAATGTTAATGTACTTATTTTTAAACGTTCTAACTTTTAAAATAGATTTTCTAAATTAATTTTTAATTTCCGTTTAAACCAAATACACCCCGGATAATCTGGAGTCTAATGTAATTTCTTTTATAATATTAAAGTCAACACAAACGCGGCACCAACAAACAGCTTGTTTAAATCTGGAGATGATAAAATTTAGGACGATTACCTTTCTCCACTCAACTACTCAACTGCATCATTATCTTGCCAAATTTGTGAAGAGCGCAGTTATAAAGCTACATTACTGCGTAATTTTCTGTGTGTCTTTGCTACGGTAGCTCCTTCAGGTCTAAGGACATGGCTGCAGAGTGTTGAGATGCATAATTTTAAACGTACGTAAAACATGTCAGAGGTGTATAGATCAACTATTAAGAGTAATTTTCAGACAATTAAATTAGTGAATTTTGTTGTTAGTTTGCTTTGCCTGCACTGTTTCCATTGCACGAAACATCTGCTCCGCAAAAAATTAGGAAAAATTTAGTCTCACCTGCAACAAAAAAAATAATAATTTAAACCGTTAGAAAATGGTCTCATTAAGAGAAGTCATTATGCCTGCCAACATATCAGTGGAAATAGTACATGTTAAGACTACAAGATACGTTCAATGATACACACACATTCAAAAGAGGCAGTTTTTCTACATCCAATGTTAGAAACAGCTTCGGTTGAATAAAACAATGGCGAACGAACAGCGCATCAATAGTGTGTTTTGACATATTCTGATTTAAATGCATGCAAACATTAGGGAACGAATCTCTCGCTCAAGCAAACATTAGCTGTTGACTGCAAAGTGTTTGTACGATGTATCCCACATCTGCTACCTTTCAATCAAATCCCCTGTCTCGTCACACTGGTCCATTGCCTTGAAATTGCGCGAAGTGTCCTGGAGATCAATTATTTGTAAGCCTGCCCACTTTCGCCCATCTGCGCCGAAATTTAGTTCATCATTCATCCACATTCAAACGTCAGAAGTGTCTAAATTGCAAAATACACCAGGCACAATTAATTAGTCCCACCGATAGACACATTCAGCAGTCATAAATCCGGCTTCATATCCTGGGGATACCAGGTTCGAATATCGGTTCGCATACTGGTCATTTTGAATGAGTAATCTACAGTCGTTTTCGTTGTTTCCCTCAGTTCCTCCAAACAGACAGAGATAGTACCTGAAATAAACCATGACAGCTTCCTTCCATATCCCTTCTAATTTAATCAGGAGTCATTGGCCTTACATCAGATCAGACAATAAAGTAACAATATCCAACTAATATAATATTTTTAACAAAGAAATTATGAAGATATTTCTTAGAGAACAAGAAACAGGCTGCCACATCCAACGGAAAGTTTTGAAATTCCTACTGCATTACATTCAATTTACAGAAAATAAAAAAAAAAATGTCCTCCATCTAACGTCATCGCTAAATAACGCTTGAGTGCGTGACGTTAAATTTCTCATAACATATTCTTCCTTTTTGTCGTTCGTGTATTATTTCAGACCTGTAATAAAGAATAGCATTCATCATAAAAACTGAGATGTCTCTCCTCAGGGCTGCAGAGCCATATAGTCCGGTAGAAGTTTACCTACGTTACAGAGGTCTTTACTGCCTCCATCATCAGGGCGAACACGTTGCCCTGATGATGGAAGAAGCAAGTAACTTTGAAATGATAGCAAAGTTCTATCACACCACACGGCGTAACAACCCGATAGACAGCCATATTTGAACACAAGAATATTTTAACGGGACTCACAATAGTGCTGCAAGACCCACTTCTGGGTGCCTTCACGCGGAACGTGGAGTGGCGTAATGTTTCTAGTGACTTTCGATGGTAACAAAGGACACCTGACAGCATGCTACTAAGGACGACTATTGGGATATTCCTGCTTTTCAAATATCCGTTTCTACTACAGTCATAACCATTAGGTGGACAACTGTGTGGGTGGTTGATCAGAGGCTTCAAGGAAACTAGGATCTCGAGTATTATAACTCCACGCTGAGGAAATTATAGAAGTTTGTAATATGAAGCACAGTACAACTGTAACAAAGGGCTCACATAACGTTCAGTCAAGATACCCGGTTTACGGGCAGAAATTCAAACCTGGAATCCCTGTTAATATAAACACTGGGGAAGAGATTACAGCAGGTTCCTTGAAATATTCAATAAGGCACCTCCTCAAACACAAGAGTGACGATCGGTCGCGAGAGACCTCAATTCAGCAAATGGCTGAGGAGAAGAACTTCACTTCGCATTCATAGCACGAGGCCAGTGGTCAGACCGTAACCGCAAGCAGTTCAGTCAATGCCAGTGGGCTTTCTCGTCGAACTCAGGTGAGGAACAAGACACTCGTCAGCTGTAATTACGGTCTGAATTAGACCCGCCATTGCGGGCGGCAGAGCAGCGCAGCGTCCCGAGTCTTAAATTATCCAACGACGAAGACCAATAGATTGTATCACGTCGGACGGTGCGGGATGATACACCTGAATAGTCGTGATACTATCCCGGCGTTCACCTGGACAGACTCTAACTAACTAACTGATTAGATGGCTTACCGAACCCAAAGGTTCATCACCGAATTAACCAAAACCCTCCACCAGACCCTGTCCTGGGCCAACAAAATCCAGTCTTCTTCGACTCCTATCTCCCATAGATCCCGCCTGACATTATCCTCCCATCTACGTCTAGGTCTCCCCAGCGGTCTCTTCCCCTCAGGATTCCCAATCAGTACCCGGACAGACTCAAAAAAATAAAAAGCAAACCCGGACACCTCCGAGTACAACCCCCGAGCTGAAATTTGATGATACCCTCGAATCACCAGGTGCGTTTTCAGTTGTATTTATTTGCGAGTAGTTAAACGACTCCTTCTGCTGGTTATGTCCTGTGACCACTGCATGGCTACGACCGCACGCTCCCACATACAGTTCAAACGTAGAGCTAAAAACAGCGCAACATTCTTCCGCCCACACTGGGGCTTGCTACATCAAGACAAATATTTACAATAATCAGACCACATCAACTACTTATTTTTTAAGGCAGCATGTTTCGGTGTTTGTATCTCCATCTTCAGGCTATTTTAAAACTATTTTAAATGCAGTTTTCACAGCTTCTACTATTAAAACCTTACGATGAGATAATAACGTTAAGATGGATCTCAGGGAGATAACTTGTGAGTTTGGGATATAAATGGAATTGGTTCGGAATCGTTCAACGGTGGGTCTAGTACCAGAGACAATTTTACTTATTGTTGGCTCTACAGTCCTTAAAGAGTCTCTTTGTTCACACATGGGAGGTTGCTTAAGATGTTTCGACAGTTGGTAAGACTCCTTGGACGAGTGATCAGCCCGTCGCAAGGCCTCAGCCTACGCAGGACAGAGCAACACAAAAAGACGCCGACGAACAAGTATGCCTTGAGTGGGATTCAAACCCACGATCGCAGTGTCCCGGCGATCAGGGCCCCTCGCCCACAGACAATTTTAACTTCGCATATTCTGTTGTTAATTTAATGTCACGAGTGTTTGACATTTTGCCACAACCTGTACCCAAAGTCTCTTTCTCTCCCCCCCCCCCCCCCCGAGTTTATTTATTCAAAAACCACTGAGGTATATTGTGAATCTGTTCAGTTAACCAGAAAGAAATGGCGGAATTTCAATATCGATCGTGGATACACCCCGGGGGTGATATCAGTAAAATACTCGTGAGTGTCATTCTCCACAGTTCTCATTAGGATGTAAATTTATTAAGCTTCTTTATATATACAATTTTTGTTAATTATTTTAAACCGTCGTGGCAACAGACATACGAACACAGCAGCTAATTGTCAGATATTATTTCATTCAACAAATCATTATACGTACCTCCATTTCATTTTTATATCTTTCAGTAATAATCTCTTTCAGAACTCTGTATTCTCCTCAACTATTACACTAATTTGAGGTAGCAGGATCCTCCTTCAGAAACTGATAGTCGCTCACCTTTTTCTCCATATATACAACGTAAGTCCATTACAGTATTCATAACAGCTAGTATTAAGACACTTGAATCAAATTCACGCTTTTCTTTGAAACGTATTTTAATATTATCCTTTAATTTATACTCAATTTTTCCAGGTGGTGTATTTTATTCCCTTCTACATGCCCTACCCACCTCACCCTGCTTACTCTAATAATATTTTAAGGAATGCACAAATATACTTACCACAAGAAATTTTGTTACATTACAATTACATATTATTTTAAAAAAATTACATGTAGTGCTTAGCTGTTACAAACACATTATGATTTTGATTGCATTACGCCCTCGTCAGAATCTTTCAGAATCGGCATTATGATTTGCTGTTGTGAGCTTAAGATGAATATTTGCACATACAGAATGGTGCAGAAGTCTAGACGTATCCCTTGAAGCATTCTCGTTTTATTACATAAAGTAACAAAGCATTTGTGTATGTACTTGAAAAGATATTGGTAAAGGCAGATACGAAAAGTGATTAAATTAAATGTGAAATCGTAAGGGAAAAGAAAACATATTTGAGTCTCCTGACTTTTTCACTCTCTATATTAATATTAACTCCTTTCCTTGCAAGAACCTTACTTCGTTTCCACAAAAAAAAAAAAAGTCCGTGGTGCTTAGAACGGAAACCCCGACCAGAATCGAAATTGGAACCTAACGATCACAATTTCAGTTACCGCTACAAAATCGAAACCCACAAACACAAAACGCAGAGTTATTGATTATTTCCCACTAGGCTTTAAACGGTTGATTTGAAAACGTAGAGAAAAAATAGTGTATTAAATTTAAAAAAATCAGCATCTATTAAAATATGAAATGAATCTCCCCAATATTATGTGTCACTGGTAAAATAATGTTAAATTTCTCTAGTTCTGATCACGTATTTTAATACACAGCTGCTGTTTTCACAGATCGAAAACTGTAACAATGAAATTTTCTTTGCATTTTCATGCGGCTGATTCACAAACAGTGTCACACATTTAACAGCATTTTCACGCGAACAAATATGACGATGTATGTGCGCGTATATCAATATACATTACGTGTCAGAACATAGGACGCAAACATAAAAATGCATTAATCAAACACGTGATACAAAAATGTACGTAAACTTATTACAGCTAAAATATGGATATGAAGTTTAGGAGAGAAAAAATGCAGTAACACTAGTCATATATGGGAGCATCAATAACATGATTTAAAATAAGTTCCACAGTTGAAATAACTTTTCCCACATCGATAACCCCACAATTAATTAAAAACCACCAGCGTGTAGAAATAGTCTGTAAAAAAAAAATTAAAAATTCCTTCGCCCAATACTTCTGATAACGGTATGGTATCCACTGTGTAAACACACGAACCAACATCCATTTCATCATATTAATATTTAAATTGGATCTGACAGTACTGTATAATCTATTTCCCTAGCGCAGGATTTCCAGTTTCTATCACCGTGACTGCCAGGGTTGACCCAGCGAAGCTGACTGCTAGGTTATGAACACAGAGATAAGCTCATACGTGGTTCGCCGGCAAGCGCAGAGACAAAAGCCCAGCGTACTTCACCCCCCTCCCCTTCTATCTTCACAACAAAACACAGATATTACGTGTTAATGAAGACTAGCAGATTGCTCTCAGTGTTAATGCCGGTGGAATTTAACAAATGCTTAAATTTTTTTGTCATTTGTGGCCTGAACAATCGATATGTATCGTTCAAAACCACTGCAAAGAATTATCCCTTCACCGGGACTCAAACCCAAGTTATTTTTCTGATTTGTTACCTTATTTCATGTACTATCCGACGAAACAAGTTTTTCATAAGATAGTGTAGTTGCGTCATATTGTGACTTATTAAATTAAAATTAAATTATTTGGTTATTCCGTCAAATCACAATGTATTTAAAATAAGATAATTAAAATAATTAAAACTACTAACACAAGCACCATAATTCATGCCTCATCTTGCCACCCCTTAGAACATAAACGAATGTCCATTAACTACTTATTAAACAGAAAAAACCTATATCCAATATCCACAATAAACAAACAAATAGAATTAAACATCATACAACAAATCCTCAGAGAAAACGGATATAATAACTACGATTTAAATAAAAAACCTAAAAAAAACCTAACGAAAATGAAAATATACAAAATAAATGGGCAACCTTTACATATATAGGTAAAGAAACTAAATTCATAACAAAACTATTTAAAGAAAACAAAATAAAAATAGCTTACAAAACAAAAAACACAATAAAAAACATCCTCAAACAAAAACCACCAATAGACATAAATAATCAATACAACTTACCAGGTATATACAAATTAAAATGTAAAGATTGCCCATTAACATATATAGGTCAAACTGGCCGCACTTTCACACACAGATATAAAGAACATATCGCAGCTATAAAACACAACAAAGATAATTCTGCATACGCAAAACAAATTCTGAATACAGGACACGCATACAACACAATAACAGAAACAATGGACATTCTAAAAATAGTACAAAATAAAAGACATAGAGATACAATAGAAAAATATCACATACAACAAACTTATAAACAAAACATCTGCCTAAACGACAATAACATTTACCTTAATAACCCCATTTTTAATGCCCTTCAGTTCCTTGACCCCAACCCCGACAACCACCTTTCACCTACTCCCCACCAGCAACCGCATTCAGTAATAAACCTTGATCGGATACGGTAATACTTCTGGATCACCTCCAGACACAACTGTGTTGTCTACTATTTCATCTCTGGTATGTTTATTTTACTTTCCTTATAATATTATTTATTTATTTATTTAATTGTTTTCTATATTCATCCATATTCATTAATGTTTCTTTAAATCATTTACTTCACAGACCGATGTAAACATCAAAAGCATCACTTCAAACAATAAAGTTGATCCATTATATGAAAATATCTGGACACGACCTCCAAAAAACTACACTACGAAAAATTGTAAAAAAAAAAAATTGTAATTGAGTTTTAAATTTAATATAATTTTACACCTGATGATGGTTTAATAAAACCGAAACATGTTGTAACTGTTCCAATTATAAATCGATTATTCGATATGGAACACAGAATGATATTTTAATTATTTTAATTATCTTATTTTAAATACATTGTGATTTGACGGAATAACCAAATAATTTAATTTTAATGAAACAAGTTTTGTCTAAGTTTTTTTATCGTACTTAGTTTCCGAGCTGCATAAACCGCCTTCACCGAGAATCGATATCAGGACACTTTTCCGGAGTTTTGACCACCCTATATTCTCTTTACGGTTTGAAGGATTAACCATGCCAAGTTTAGTGCATATCGGTTGAAACATTTTCAAGCTATAAACGAACATATACAAAACCATCAAACATTTTTACACACGTACCCATAATTTCAACTTTTTTATATGATTCTGCTCAGAAAGTAATGAAAAAATCACGCAATGGAACGTATTTTGTTACGAAATAGATTAATACATCTGACCGAAATCTCTTTACTTCTTTCATCTAATTCAAAAAGGAAACATCATTGGATGAAATATATTTCACGGAGCAGAGTTTGTGTTGATAATCGCTCATCCAGTCTGAAAAAGTAACAATTTTTAATGAAACCCAAAAGTTCATTATCATACTCTGTTAACGGAATGATATAATTTTAAAAACCGTTACCACGGTAATGCTGTTAAGGGAGAAATACTATACCCCATACTCGATAAGATTGGGATTACGATGCCTTTAATTGTACTACATTCTTTAAGATAAATAATTATATTATTTTTCTGTTACACAACATTTCTTAATTTCAATTTTTATATGCTGCTCTGTGAAAACAATTCACTGAAACAAAAGACTGTTTATTCATCCATGGCCTACTATATACATCTATCTCTGTACAAGGCAATAAAACAGATGTTTACGTGTTAATGCTTAGCAACTTTCGTAATTAAGTAAAGATAAGTAATAATTAAAATGTTTATGTGCTGTTTCTGTTACACTTTTAAATAAAAATACTATTTAAATTTTTCAGTCGTTCTTGAATGACAATTCTCTCGTATAATAATCTCCGATTTCAAATACAACGACAGTTCTATGTTGTACAGCTAACAAATTTTTGATTTTGTGGCAACAAATAAAAATGCCTGCCTCTCAAATGCGACGCGTCGGCCTCACATCTCTCTCATCTGCCCCAAATAATGATTACATATGCTGACAATAGATGGCAGTATTAGGTTACAATCATGTAAATCCCATACACAGACCGGCAGCCTGGAGCAAATAATATTAATGGCAGCGCAAGGCTTCCAACACATGTAATGTTAATGGAATAGGAGATAATAGTTTCCATGTCAGATTCGTTTTATTATCATCATGCCAAAACAATTACACGCCCATCACAGTCATGTCGCATTAGCGGAGTTGGCTGTCTCCAGTAAACTGGCAATGAAACCTGTTTCAACTGACCACTATTACGTACCTGCTTCATTGCATGGACTTCTGCTAGTAAGGTGACGTTCCGTATTAATTACATCTCGAAAGTCACAATTATTCAATTCAATTCATTTATTTAAGTGTTTGCCAACAGCACGAAGCCAATAAGAGGCAAACACTGATAATACATACAATAATAATGAAATAATAATGAAAAATATTTCACAAACAAATTAACTAAAAATATATACAGTACTAAATATAACAGCGAAATATAGGCAAACCCAAAATATAAACAATATTATACACAAAGAAAATAAATAAATAAATATAAATAAAAGCAAATAATCCACCTAGGGAAACACTAATACAAATGTAAAACGCTAACGAAGTACAAGGAAATAATAACCAAGCATAATTAACTTCCTTTCTCGAAAAGCTGACAGTCGCTCAGCTGGTAAATAAATTCAGGAGAATCAGAAAGTATGGAAGTAGAGTGATATCTAATGGCGTAAAATTCATACCAAACTTCGTAAAGTCAGTCAGTAAGGTACAAATGTGTAATGAGATACACACACACACGACATTGAGATATAATAAGCCTACTTACGGAAACCAGACTAAAATGGATATGTAAAGACACAGATAAAGAAATAATGAAAGACAAACATAGAGAAAGACATTTTCTGGCTACTCTTGTATGCTTGAGGAAGTAGTAATGTGAGGACGGTCCATTTCTTTGTCCGGTTTGTGGCAATGCCAACCGTTATAGACGCAATTTACCTGGATTCTCTGGACTCAGAAAGTTTCACATTTGTTGTCGTCACACTTGAGTCACCTCTAGATTAACAGGTTTACAGCAGGCCAACCAGCGGAGAGAACAAAAGTGACACAAACAACATTGAAACTAAGTTAAAACATCAGTACGATCGAATATTTTTTACAGAGAATTAACAGAACGGACGTAAGAGTTGTCAGAAGATAACTGGATATAAACAATACCAAAAATGTCATCAGCAATCCAAAGTAACTCATTGGCTGTTTAATGACGCTGCATGGATAAGACATCGACAATGATTTAACTAGATGAGATTTCAGATTCTCACGACGAAAAAAATGATAACTTCTTGGATATTGTACCGTGCAGTATGGTAGAAATTTACCGACGTTTCAGAGGTGTTTGTTGCCTCCATCATCAAGACGATGTGATAATGGAAGCAGCAAGTTTCTCATAAGCACAAACACCATGAAGAAGTTTTTCTTGTACCTGAGAAGTAACTCAGTCAATGAATTAGCACTTCTTATGAAAGTCTCATGATTCCAGTCTACATCCTCAAAACACTTATTTAAGACATTTTAATATTATCTTCCTATTTGCTTATTGGTCTTTCAAGTGTCCTCTGGATTTTTCGAGTAAAGTCTGGCATGTACTCGAAGTCCTCATAACTGTAGCGCCTATTTTATCCTCCATGATTTGATTTATGATATTTGCTAAACACTGCACTTCATGAAGGTCTTCTTTATACAATTTTCTCCTCCTTCTGTTACATCCTCTCTCAGCGCCAACATCTTTAAACAAAAACGCTGCAACACCAAGCCCTACGCAACACAAGCAAATTCCTCAAACAACTGGAAAGTCCTTTCGCTGTTTAGTATAAAACGAAAAGTCTGGTGAAATTCGAAATTACGTCATCCATAAGTTTTCAAGAATCCCAAGAAATGTTTAGTCCCTAAAAACTAGTTCATCACGTGAAAAGATAAGTACACATCTTAAATAATAATTTCATTAAGCTTTATATATTTTGTATAATATTATTCGAATTGGTTAATTAACTATCTGGAGGAAGTTACACTTCAATCGTTATAATTTGTAGCAGGACCAGAATCGAAGTAAGTACTTCCTAAACACTTCGCGGTTGCAACAAAGTGCTCAGCTGTTTGTGTATTCAAGCGGCACTTCAAATGTATATGACAACGTGTATAAAAACGTTCTTTGCATTAAAATTTGATTAGAAAACAATTATTTTTGTGATGAATAAAACAGTGATATAGATAAATCGTCATAAGTTTGGGCATTGTCTTCAATTTCTGTGTACATACGGACATACCTCTATACGAACCTGTGCCTTGTAATTTGGTTTCTGACTGTCCAAATTTCCCCGAAATGTAACAGCTAACTGCCCTGTAAGGTCGTCATTCTCTTCACAAACCGGCTTACAAATCCAGGTTATTTGCCTTAGGATAATCCAGCCTGTGTGTGACAGACTCTAGTCGGAATAACAGGCCTTCAATGTCCATCAATCAACAACAAGATAAGACAGACGATTGTGACATACCTAGAATAGGCAGGCCCCAGCCCCGACAGGGAAGGCACAAATCGAAATCATACATAAAACGCGTACTTAGAATCGCTAAATGGAAGAAACTTGTTCATATTATCCGATTCGACGAAATGTGTGTCACAGTGTAAATGTCTTTCAACCACGGCACAATACAGATCCTTCACAAGAAACCACAGGAAGACGGGTACACAGGTCGACAGAAAGTGCAGTCAGTTCTCTGTTCCCCTGTAACGTCTTGCCAAATGCGTCGAAATTTTTTGAAATCAACGAATGTGCTTCATCCTAAGAAAAACTCGTATATTTAATGTTACAGACACAGAAAATCCCATAGAATTAAATCTCTGGTATTATAACTCAAATAACTGACACAGCAAACACAAAATTCAGTCATTACATGTAAGTGTGAAGTATTGCCCATAAAATTTGTATAAAAATCAGAAAAAGCACGATGTTTTTCGGTCTGCTAGTAATGCAACACGTGACTTCCCAGGCCACTTATGTCACAAGTATTTAAGCTAACTCTCGCCTTACAGTAGTGGGTATAATTAAGTAAAGTAAATGATATCAGGGATTTGAACTGAAATATTTTGCTTGGATATACTGAAGGAAATTACAAAGGTCATTACGTTAACCTGTGTCTGTGCGCTCAGAATGCATGACAAATGAAAAACTCGACTCTAAAAACTTTCTAGACGTTTATGAACGCGCCGTATACAACACTCTTATTGAGAAACTCCAATATATCTCGTTTAAGAATTTCTTTAGGAATATAACGAAATAAATTAAATTCTTTGAGGAACAGAATGAAATGGGCATGATACGAAGCAGTATGTCACGTTTGTAATATCGTGAACTAATTTATAGCCAACGTTTTATTGTCGATAAAACGCAATATCATCTGAACGAAACCATGACTCCAAAACTCATTACAAAAACCACAGAGGCAAGCGGATCCAGAGAAAGAATGTAATATAAACATAATATTTATATAAGACCTTCTACGAACATTCACTCTCGAATTGCAACGTCAGAATGTTCTACTGTAACCAGCATATATGTTTGCAATTTAACAACATTTCTGATACCAAATTATTACATATTTATTTGTATAATTATGTAAAACAGGCTTTTCAAAATTTCAGGAGCTGCTCTAATTTTTGTTGAAAATTCTCTCGGTAGACAATCTCAATGATTAAAAACGCAGCCGATAACAAAGATTCAGCTACTTAGACTACTTATAAAAATGTGGAGGCAGCAAGGACCTCCGAAACGTCGGTAAACTTCTACCAGAATACACGGCGCTACAACCAAGAAGACAGCCATCTTCAGTTTACTCATTGTCCACCAGATGTAGTAGTGGGTTGCCTATGGTAATAATTTCGCTTGTTTATGGGTTATGTGTACAAAGAATCTTAATAATTTATTGTCTTCATTAAGGTGATCAAATCGAAGGGACTGAGGTGGGTGGATCATGTAGCACGCTAAAAATAAATGAGAATTTCAAAATGCAAATGATAGAATATTTCTCATGGTATATATTTATTCGCAACAGTGTCAAAAACATTTGTGTTATTCAGTACAATGAATTTTAATAAAAGGTTTTACAATGAATGGTGGCTTTCTTCACCTGTTTATATTTCATTATAAAAATCATTTTAAAAATGATCAATTTCGTGTGCCGTGATATGCTACCTATTCTGTAGCCTCACAGAAATATTTTAAAAACACCGAAACAAATTTGTTCACACCTTTACATATAAATGTCTGTGTGAACATAGAACAGAAATACGTTTCACTATTGCATGGGGAAATTGCCACATGTCCTTTCTAATTGAGTGTGGCTATTATGATTCCCATTCGGAATCAAATCAACATACAAATGGACCGTATGTAGTTTACAGCTCTGGCAGTTTTCGCCAGTACTTCACATCGACTAGATTAACTCAGCGGTAACGCATCCGGCTTCCACGGAGGAAATACTCGGTTCCAGGCGGGAAATGTCGACTTATTACCTACAAATTAGTCGCTGTCACTTCTACGTGTGTGCCTCATATGATATTGACTTTAGAAAGAGGTTAAATTACGAGAGACTGTGCTAACAATGGTCCAGCAAACCAGACTTCAGGATCACTGATCTCACGGAATGTCAAGGTTCAGTGGTTATAATTCCTGCTTCGTAATACTGATGTTCTCGGTTTATATTTTGGCCCAGACAGCAGCTATCCTGACTGAGGTTTTTCTCAGTCCTTCCAGGCAAATTCCGGGAAAAGTAACCTTACTTTAGGCCAGGACCATTTCCTACCATATCCTTCCCAATTCATTATTTGCCATATCCGATGATACATAGTCTGAATCAGCCAACTAGTCATTCAGTCCATTTGTCCAACTACAAACAGTGATCGCCATTCAATTCTAATACGCAGAGACACGACAACGTGAAATTAGTTCATGATTAATCGTGCAGTGACGATACCTACCAATTTTCGTGAATATAGAAAGTAAATTAACGCTTTAAATAATGGCGACACGAAAGAAAATCTGTGTTATAACAATACTGATGCAAACACTTGCTTCTAATAACTGAAAGAATGAGCCTACAATGTTTAGCAGTTAAAAAAACTGCCATACGAATTACAAAGAAAAAATAAGAGCTCCCTATCGCTTTTCTTTGTCGACTGTATAATTTCACATCATCTCATTTCAGTGCTCAAAAATAACAGGTGAATTTGTACACGTTGGGTAAATTAAACGCATATAGGTTCCATATACGTAGATGATGAGGGCAAAAAGAGCGGGCTGCGTGGTGTGAGGCGAGTTCAACCCCCCCCCACACACACACACACAAAAAAACGGCTTGAACTTAGTGCAACAACCTTACAAGTCTCTAACAGTGATCCATCCAATTCACGGTAGTTCTTCCTGTTTCCCACCAAACGTTTCGGGCTAGAGGTTGGCAGTCCTGATTCATAGTCGAGAGGTACCGGGTTTATATCTCGGCCAGGAAATAATTTATCATGAAAGTGAAGGTGTATAGTGAGAGAAGGGGTAAAATAAACGCATTCTCAAAATTGGCACAATTTTGAGTTTATCTTTGCTGAGGAAGACCACGCGGTTAATTCGCTAGTCTCCGGGTCCAAAACAGAACTCGGGACCTCTTAAATGTGAAACAGGTTTGCTATCCAAGCACCGCTAAGTAAAGAAAAAGAGTTAAACAAGATATTTCGCTACGCGCCATGTAAGCGCTTAGGAGGAGTGCAGGTATAGCTCCTATTCATTCTCAGCCTCGGCACTAGATGGTGGTGGGTAATCAGCGTCACGCCCCGGCCGCGCTTTATCCCCATGGCCATTGGACAGGACGCAGAGGCTAGAAAAACAATCTGTCTTTGCCGAGGATCGAACTCCGATCGTCCAGACAACAGCCTGTCACCGGCGATTTTTGGGGAACGACATTATTTCAGGGACACGCAATACTCAACTTCTCATAGCGCCTTCAGAGTGCAGTCTTTTCAGAAGCCTGACTGCATGCACCAGTCCCGTTCAAATGAAGCAATTTCCTCCAGCTACGAACGTAGGCCACTCATGTTAGCAGAGGCTCACACGTACCTCCGTCTCTTCCCGGTAATATAACTCAATCGCAAATGCACGGCGTCACGCGTCGTGAAAAGGGGGTATGGGGATCGGAAGGTCAGAGCGAATAGTTACAACTACTGGGTGGTTCACAGGTAGTGTCAAAGAGTACTACTTTGAGACTACACGGCTTTAAACTACACGCCAGGTATTAATGTCATTGCTACCCGACAGTCGCTAATCGTACGACACAGAATTCTTAATCCTTAGCCTAAAGGAAAATTGGAAAACGCAAAACCTACTCTTTTTTCCCCATAGACGAATTATAATTTACATATTTTAACCATAAAAAGTGTTCGAACATGGGCTTTTAGGTATCTAGCACCCTCTAGCGAGAGTCAGGCCCGTCTGTCACGTTTTTCAACAATACGTTCGGAGGTAATTGTTCTTTTCACTGTAGTAATTTTATTGTTAATCCTATTATTTGTAATGTTACTATACCCTACAGAGTACACATTTCCGATCTTGTTTTATCCCATAAGCAGAATTAAAACCCGAGTATTCTTAAAAAAAACGGAATTATAACCCGAGTCCTTTAAACCAGTGGTATTCAAACTGGGGTACCCGTACCCCCAGGGGTACGCGAAGCTATCTTAGGGGTTACGTAAAATTTAAGAAATATATATATTATTTTATGATAAACATTGAATAATCAGTAATGCAGTTTATTTAATTTATTTTAGATGTAGATTATATACTATGTATAACTTGAATTATACACCAACAACTTTGGGGGTACAAAGTTGAAGAGAAATTATATCTGGGGGTACGCGAACAAAAAAGTTTGAATACCACTGCTCTAAACCACAGACGAAATTACAACTCAAAGTTTTAAACCATTGTTGGTATTGCCAACTCGCGAGGAATTAAAGTGACTGTAACAGGGCCTACATGAAATCCAAAATTTAAAACAATCCAGGATTAAATAATATATTTTTACAATAGTTACGGCAATTCAATCGTGAAGTCCTTGACTTGGTTTCGAGTTCCTGGTTGGACTATGTTCGTGTTCATCATCGACAATCATCATAAACAAGAATACCACGATTTGGGAAATTCTGACATTGGTTAGCCTACAACATGCTTATAAAATATTTACATGTCATAGAAAAGGACATGGAATTAGTGAGTGGCCTGTGGCCCTTACTTTGAAGTGATGAATACGCAACATTCCATGGGCCGGTCACGTATTGTGCCAAAATGGGAGTCATCAATTAGACTAGCTGCAATTAAGCATGTCTAGTGTACAAAACGCCTAACCTAGAAGAGGGTTCTGGTATGAAAGACGCTGAGATATGTCAGCAGGGTCTAATAGAATGCCCATGCCCGGCCACTGCCAGCTTTTAGACCCTCAAAGCTTCACAAATTCAATCTCCCAAGAAGTGCAGTTACGGGGCTCAAAATATGGCCTCTGTTATAACTATAGAATATAACCGAGCACTTCGGAGATCAAGGAACATGACGTATCTAAAACTTTGCTTTGTATCGTTGTATGAACTGGCGACAAAAAACCGCTTTCTAAAAGCATAATTGACAAAAAAAGGTACTGGAACCTAAACTGTAAGAGCATCCACTGTGAAAATTAAATTTTGTTATCATCGAAGTGAAAACCACACATAAACAGGACTTCATGTACAAAAGACGACCTATGGGCAATCTCAGATAGCCGAAACCTTATCAATTCAAATTTGGATAAGACATCTTGGAAAAAAGAAATTGAGTCAAGTATTTGATGCAAATGCGACTGTATTATTTCAGTCTGGAAGCTTTGTGACGAGCGGCCTCAAACCCCATTCCATTATACAAGAGTGTCACGCGTCATTGAACTCGAGTAAAACATTAGTCAATTGATTCTCGCGTACTTTACCTTGCGACATCAATCTTTCCTAGATTCTTTCTCGGTCTGTTTAACAACGATCGTTGAATTGTTGATTTCCGTACAGTTTTAAAACCAAAGTTTACCGCCTCCAATCCAGACTAGCATTTATAAAATAACGGACGCCACTGAAAATAATTGGAGGGCAAGAAAATGTCACGTGATGTCTAGCATTTTAAACGGTTCCTCAACTATGGTATTAAATTAATTTTCATTGATTTCGAGAATAATATTTCGGATTTACTTCAAAGTATGTTTTATTTTATTTATTATTTATTTAGTGTTCTGTCTGACGACAGGTCCATATGAACAGGATCCTTCCATATTTTTCTTGGCAGATGATCCAGAAGTGGTTTGCCATTGCCTTCTTCTGTGTGTGAATGGAGTAATTGTTGGGATGCCACGGAGAAACCGGGGAAGCCCCCGGAGGAAAACTCCGTGTTGCCTAGACCACGGCCTTGCCCAACACAAGTTATAAATTCGGGCACCGCCGGGAATCGAACCAGAGACCCCAGGATTACAAGGCCAGCGTTCTAACCGCTAGACCACCGTGGCTCTACAAAGTATGTAGAAAAATATAATTTTCTGTTTCAAGTGTCTCAGATATGAGGAACATACTCTAATCCGAAATTGGAGGGCGGACATTAAGACAAAAAAAAACCTACGTACTGTATTAATTAATCGAGTTTACGAGTTTCCAACTTACAATAATCTGTAATTTAATGAGAAGATTACAAATACCGCTGTAATTAACCTTAACTACAATCAGTAACACTGCATTTTGTATTTATGGATTTCGTACGATTCTCCTTGTAAACAGCGATTATTTCTTTACAATGAAGACGTGTTGTGTTTTCTTTGAGGTAGGGACTGAATGTTTCATTATTACTCTGGCGAGATTCGGCTTCAAAGTGTTAACATAATACATGATTTTGGAATGATTTAATGACATATCGACTTTAACAGTTCAATACAGCCACAGGGATTTAAACAAAACTAGATCAATTCCGGTCCATTGTTGTCATACGTACTCACCATTAGAGAGCAGCACTTGACGACTCAGCGCATTGTCGCTGTCGGTACAAATGAAGCGGATTTCAGCTGTACGTCATGTTACCTAAAGGTTTCTCACTGTTGAATCTATTACTACTCTTTGCTTAAAACTCCATCAGTGGAATTTAGCTCCGTCAAACAATATGTTCAAAAAATGCATCATTTGTGGTTAGTATTAAATTGAAGAAGAAATTACCTAGAACGTTTTATTTTTAGAAATGTGACAGAAAGAGCTCTGTTGATAAATGGTGTAGTATTCAACAGATGGCACTGTTCTTTGTCCTTTCTTTACTGAAAGGCATCATAATGCCTGTACAGACGTCAAAATCCTCATTGCGTTGAAAGATAACTAAATACTTAACAGGACTATAAAATAACGGTAATATTACGACCCAAGGAAGACGAAGTGACAGGAGACTGTAGAAAACTGCACAAGTTCCATTAATTTGTACTCCATCAAATATTATAATTATAAAATCACAGAAAATAATATGGGCGGGGTAGGCAGAGCGTATGGGACATACAAGAAATGCACAGAACTCCAAGTGTACAAGGGAGGATAATATTAAAATGAATCTTGGATAAATAAATTTGAAGCGTGTGGACTGGATTAAACTGGCTCAGGATATGGACAGATGGTTGAACATAGTATAAAACCTCGGGTCCCATAAAATCAGGGATCGTATTCTATTATTGGCTTCTCGAGAAGTACTCTGCTGTACGGAGTTCGTTTAGTTTGGTCCAATGCGAAATACAACATATCGCTATCTCCGGACTGGAGTACAGGAAATTGTAAAATTATCAGGAATAACAGATGACACAAGAGTCCGGCCTTCATAACGTGCAGATGATGAAGTTAAATATTTACGAGTTTTTTTTCCCCTGTAGTCATTAGATTGGATAAAGACCTCAAAATACGGAACAAATGACGCGAACACCCAGTGACTGACCTACGTCCATTCAACAACACTCCTTCAAGCTGCGTCATTAATGACGCTCAGAATTAATTACGTTTCATTTCCCATTATAAGCGTTTGTCCCTGGAGGCACTGCGACATTGCAACTCCTCTTTACGATATTTCTACGTCATTTCCGCAGAGTCACATATTAAAAACGTTCTGTAAATGCTCGGAATTCTTCACTCCACAATCACTCGCTCTGGCACAGACAAAGGGAAGTAACAAAATTCAGTAAAACAGGAGCCTGAAAGCCCCGACCAATTTCAAACGAGATCCAATTACAAAAGCATATCCACCGATAAAATTATTACGTATTTTTAGAATATATACCACATCCATGTAAAGACAGAATTCAGTCATCACAGGGCAGATAATTCATACGATTTTCTCGTAACAGATAAAATAAAATTTGTCGATGTTTTATGAAGCGCCCTATGCAACATTGATTTCGATATTAAACTAAGATATGAGATTAGCTTCACGCCCCGGCTGCTTCAGCTCAAAAAAAAAAGTTTCCGTCGGATTGCATATATTTTGTATTACTCGTCTACTAAATGCATTATTACACAATAAAGGCACTTAGAGAAGAAATACCTAAATATAATTTGTAATCCATGTGGATTATAGCTATGAGCTACAAAATGTTCTAGTCTTTGAGACTGTGGTTATATTTTGAAGCAACAACCCCCCCCCCCCACAACAAGTAATTATTAACACTAGCACACAGAGGGGGCTACTGGGATTCACACCACGAGTCCTCAATGTCGCGTGACCAATGGCGAATTCGCAGTGGTGGGTGAGACAATTAATGCAGTAATCAGCCTCAGCGAGATTTAAGACTGAACTTGTGTGTAAACAGGACGGACACTCTGCTTCTATCATACTACAATCGTTCCCAACACGAATCAGGAATGCCCACAAACAACAGAACGCAGAATCGACTCGATATTAGTGTTTTCCTAGCGACGTTTGTATTTTGTCGAAGAAACGTCATTTCCGTATGGTTCCACGTCGGAAATGTTAAGATCTTGAATATTTCTGTAGCACCTGGGTATATTTCAAACGTCGTTAAATAATACACGAGGGGCTAATGACTTTATTGAGAAACTAAACTAATCAACCCCACAGAGCAGAGTCCCTCTTCAGTAATTAACACTACGTTCAGCTATTAATTAAATTTCCCGCCTTTTATGGAACGCGATGGATCATTGCCGTGTTAACAAGAGCCTAGCACAGGTCTGAACCAGCAAAATTTAATCGACATCCTTCAACCTCATTTATCTAACATCCATGTTCCATCTACGTCTACGAGTGGCTGGCCTCCTTCAAACTTACCAAACAAAATTTTTGGTACATTTCCAATCTTCCTATTCGTGCTACATGCCCTTCTATCTTGTCCTCTATAATTTTAGCATCCTAAATGTACCTGAAGATGAGTACAAATTATGAAGCTCCTTATTATGCAGCTGTCTCCAGTCACTTTTAAATGAATCCCTCTTAGGTCAAACTTCGGTAATAAAGAATTCAAATCTTTGGCCCGAACACAGGTTATCCAAATTGTTTTTGGTTTTCTTCAGTCCCTTGTAACAAATGCCGAGATAGTACCTTAAATTAGGCAACGTAACACCGCTTCCTGTCCATACTTTTCAATTCATGATTCATTTATCATACAATCATTCGACACTACAAAGCTGAGCTACTGACAGCGTCGTTAAATATCTCATACATAAATAAAATATATGAAATTACAAAACGCTGATTCAATGAAACCCGTCCGTCCATATCAAAATATTTCACATTCACCTGGTCGTATTGAAATTGTCACTCACATTTTGACATCGATACTGCAATAAAACTGAACGGAGTGGTAGAAATCTACAGCTGTGCATGAGGGACACGCAAACAAAATTTGTCTATGGCTGTCAGCCATGACAAAAGCACAAGAGAATCCTATTACGTACAGTTCAATGGAAAACAGACTAAAGATCGCGCAGACTTTTGCATTGTTATCGGCCATAAACAATGCAATCAACTGTGGGTAATTCAATGAATCTCCAATAATGAAACTAGTACAGCAAAATTATGTTGGTGGCGATGATAACAGAATTCTAATATCCTAATACCTCCCTTTCTTCTCCATTATTTACGTTGTCTTGATCGTTATCATATTTTTCCTTATTCACCATTCTTCTATTATTATTACAATTATGTTGACAGTAAACTGTTGTCTTCTAAATCAAATCTTTGTTTACAGAATAATATTTATCCGAACAATTCCTATAAATGTGTGTAAAATATTTTTAAATTTTAATGTATTAATAAGATAAATTTATAAGTATAAATATTAATTGTGATTGATAGAACACGCTTACAGATTCAAACATAATTACTCGTCTGTTACAGAACGCTCTGTTCCAAATAGAATGAGATGCCCCATGAGAAACGCCATGATGGAATTTGGCGACAATACGTCTGCCTCAGTTTATTTGGCATCTGCTCTTTACAGTAGTGATTTTAGATCGGATCGTTATCGCTGCGTAAGTAATGGGAGCTTACGAACTGTAGCAAAAAGATTCCTTAAACCTGGCCCTAAAATGAAAGAATTTTGTTTCGGGTGAGTGAGGAATAAAGTGGGAGCTGATAGGGCCAAATTTGAAACTTTCCAAAACAAAATGTATCTGCCACCTGAACAAAAAATTACTCTAAATGGATAACATATACCTCGCAGTCGACATGAAAAAAGGTTTTAACATCTGAAAATCCAACATGGAATAACCACTGATGTCACCACAAATAGCTGCTACTATTTAAAGAGCGCGAAACCATACTCGTGCATAATAAAAGCTCCCACAAGTCCATCTGTCACAAATTAAAACTGAGTGTTTTATGTGATTGGTAGCGCATAACCGGATCTAATTTCAGATTTTACGGTGACAATGATTAATTTTCGGGGTTGCACTTAACGTGATTTCGTTTGAACTTCTAACTAGCTACCTAGCCAGTCAGTGAAACAGTCACCAAGTCAATCAGCCAATGAGGGAGTCAGTCATTTAATCAGTGACTGATGCAGTCAGCCAGCAATTCAAACAGCTAGCATCCGGTGAGTTTGCCACTGAGCCATCGAGTCAGCCAACCATCTAACATAGCAGTCATTAGCCAGCAGCAAGCATCAAGCCATAAGAGTAACAGAAGCAAAATTTCTCGTCTACGTTTAATTCCATCCGTCCATTTCCAATATTTCCCACATGCACTAAAATGTGTGTATGGGAACCCACAAAACAAACAGTCGATGACAATACCAGTTGCTGTATTGGAGAGAGCTTGAGTGGCGAACCAATTCTCCGTATCTGCACTGTCAAGTGGTCCCATCATCTGCCCCTCTTCTGTCTGGATTTGCTTCCTCGCTCTATACCAGGTATTTGGACCTCTCCCCCCCTTTCCATACCATCCTCTCATCCTGTGCCCATCAATTACATCAGTTTGTGGCAAAGGTAACATGTTTACTGCGGTCATATGATGGATCATCAATTACAGAAAATTACCCTGTTGGTTCCTGTTTCAAAATGAAGCCCCGCCAGTGGCGTGTTACTAGAATGACAGACGTAGTAAACACCGCCTATCACTCACTGACTAGGCTAACACATTCAGATGTGATCGACTAACTTTATACGACGTAATTTTGACCATCCCTGTAGGCAACTAAATTATTCACTTCAGTGCTATAATTACCTCTGTGATAATTTTCAGGAGCACCGAACAAGCTATCAGACTCCTTACGGTGGAGGCAGAAATCACTTCTGAAAAGACACTCATTTTCTACGAGACTACACAACACAACATCTCAGAAGACACTCGCTGCCTTAAGAACCTAAAACCTCACTTGGACGCATAAATGTCAGATTTCGTCTTAATCTCAATAATTTGGACACAAGTTATAATATCACAGCATAAATGTTCATTATTATTTACAGATGCAACTGCAAATTTGGATTCACATAGCACGACCTCCATCTTTAAGTCCACACAACGTTACAACTCTGAAGACCAACATCGACGTCCTTGAAACATGTAAAAATATAACATATATATCTAAAAACATAGCAATAGGCTTGCTTAAAATGTAATATTTACCGATTTGCGTAAATAAAAATAGATGGAATGGTGATTACGAATAGTTAAATAGACAGAGATTTTGAAGTAAAGGATTTCACCTTGAAATACTGGGGTAAACCACGAAAGTAACTCCGCCGAGATTCGAGCCGGGTACCTATCGGGCCGTAACGTTGCATAAACCGTTTGGCTACATCATCTTTGAACAGCCTATAATCACACCCACTGCAGTCGATGCAGCATCGCTATATAAGTAACATAAGAATCCTTAGTTATACGTATTAAAATAAGCAAATATATTTCATCTTTATTCCCAGAGTTCAGGAATGCAGATTCAATGATGTGGAATCAGAAGCGAATTTAAACAGAAATGAGAAACTTACTACCTCGAAATCCTCCATTTTGACAATAAGCCCTCCACCTCGGTCTGCCTCATACAACTTCAACTCCTACGACAAATCCAATATGAAAATCAGGACCTTACTTTCAATTACGCTCGTGTTCAATAGCTCCCGACCGAATCTCCGCGTTGGGGCGCAGAAGGAAAATGTGTATTCGGAGAATATTACTTTGAGTAGCGAACGCTGAGAAATAAATGAAGTGAAGCAACAATCCTGTACACAAAGGGACAAAGGAATCCATGTAGTCTGCATCACCACACGGGTAAACAGGATTCTAAACAATCCCGAGCTATCACAGTGGCACTGAGATTTTGCAACCAATCGTTCCACATTTTGTGTTTACGTTATAACTTACAAATAGATTTAGCCTATACGCTGAACTTGAAATGAATATTAATAAAATTAACTTCATTTAATAATTATTACAAGATTTAGTAAGTCATAATGTCCTTATACGTATTTTTTTCCTGTAACAAAGACAATTATTCTGCTTTTTTAAAAGATGGCGTCACGTCTATTTCACCGCGCACTGAATACTTTCAGTTAATTCATTACGATACTGTTATTATTATTTAGTGTTCTGTCTGACGACAGGTCCATATGAACAGGATCCTTCGATCCTTTTCTCGGACTGGGACCTGTTCATATACGTTCTTGGCAGATGATCCAGAAGTGGTTTGCCATTGCCTTCTTCTGTGTGTGAATGGAGTAATTGTTGGGATGCCACGGAGAAACCGGGGAAGCCCCCGGAGGAAACCTCCGTGTTGCCTAGACCACGGCCTTGCCCAACACCAGTTATAAATTCGGGCACCGCCGGTAATCGAACCCGAGACCCCAGGATTACAAGGCCAGCATTCTAACCGCTAGACCACCGTGGCGGTTAAGAATTATTAATAAATTAGTCCCAAAGGACTACCATAGTACCTTAAATATCCAATAAAAGTTTAGTCACAAATAATATCAGAAAAGATAGTATGATATGCTCGTTTCAGGTCGACATATCTCGACCGCAGCATAAAAGGGTTAATGTGGTTATGACATTTAAACCAACAGAACGCTCAGATTTCAAAATTAAAGCCGGTCCATAAAGTATACATACACACACATACAAGCACTGTCCACTGGATATTTTAGAGCAACAAAATCATGGAGAATGAGATGAACGGGCATGTAAGCTACAAGCTTAACAAGTGTAATCGGAGTGGAACACTCGGATCAGTATAATTTGATAGATATCGATTAATCAGATATCAGAAACACCACACTTAACCCGTACTTGAAATCGGCACAGCTTTCAGGTATCTGACTCGGAAAAAACCTATAATTTGATAATGGAGCACTCCGCATTTAGACTACACTGCAAACGTTCGTTCAATTAGAATGTTGCTTCCTGATAACATATTAACTTGCGGACTTCGGCAAATAAAGCATGCCACAGAGTGATATGTCCTAAATGACCGAACACCTAAAATAACCATAATCCTGCAGGTTATCTAAGAAGTAGTGCCTCTAATATCGTTAGAAGATATTATATTTTAATCCCCGCTCGGGCACTACCTTTTCCTGAGTTATTTCGTCGACTTTACATTTGATCTAAAACATCTGATCTGAGAAGGCACTTTAATAACCGAACAAGAACTCTCTCAAAACGTCCATTTAGGTGTTGATCACAATCTCAGACACAATTAAAAAGGCGTACTCCAGGCTTCAATTTGGAGTAAGCATAGTTTCCATATTCCTCCTAAATCTATGTTACAATGTGTAGCCGAATGCTTTGACCAAACACACCTGAAAGCTGTGTGTTGTTCTCGGAGTCGGCCGTTGTTTAATTCAGCACCAAAACACGCCAATTCTGTCACAGAACGGCTGAAGACATCTGACCTAGTCGGTAAGCCCACAGGCAGTACCGTACTGTTCAGTTGGCGACAACTAGATAAGTCTCCACAACCCATATTTCTGCAATGTGGAAAACCTAACTAAAAAACGTTACTAGGTGCTGCATGAAGTCCAATTTTATCGGTGAACTTGCTACACGATACTAAGACCAGTGAAGAGGGCGAGGGATGAATCTGGCTGAAATCGAAAAAGTCGAGTTGGAACCGCAAACACGTCAGGCAAAGTGTGGGCACTGCCACAGACGAAGAGCAATTAGACACGAAACGAGATGGGACAGCCGTTTAAACAGTAGTAATTATTTAAGCTGCCAATCACAGTGGTCGCGCGGTGTTAAGGCGTGGGTTTTGATCGCTTGAATACCGAGATCGTGGTTTTGAATCCCGTTCAAGGCATGAATGTCTTTCATTGTCTATGTTGCCTGTGCGGCGTAGGCGGAGAGGCCACAGAGGCCTTGCGACGGGCCGACCCCTCGTCCAAGAAGTTCTGCCAACTATTGGCGAAACTATTCCGAAACCTCAAGGAAGAGGCGGCCAAGGCTCTCAGAAAAATGCAGTCACAGGGAAATAAAGAAGAAAAATTTATATTTACTGTACACCTTTCACTTTCCAGATTTCTTTATAAAAGCAATGTTTGTCTTTTAACTTCTAAGGCAGTGTAGACTTGTAGTTAGATGTCAACGTATCGGAAGAACACACTGCCTCCGTCTCCAGGGCAAAATACAAACAAGTCCACGCGACGTTACAACCCAGAAGACCAACATCGACATCTTCAAGACTTTGAGAAGTTAAAACTTCAAATTATGAAGAAGCAAGCAACAAGCGAACCCATGAATTCCGAGCGTCAGATGTCGAACATACTCTGACCGGTCGCCTGAATCCTGCAGACAGTTCAGTACCATTCCGGCCAGTCAGAGCTGCGGCTAGCCACTAGGACATGGTCCCTTGAGTGCGTCAGGATTTGTGGCGACGCAGGTCTACAAGGTCTCTTAATTCTGTTCTTCGTATCAAGCCATCTCCCTCCGGTTAGTTAATGCCTCGCACTTATTAGGGTCCGTGTTGCTACTCAAACAAATACAAGTAACAGAAAGAACTTAAAAAAAACAGGCTCTTTATAATATCATTAGCAAGGTGTTTATGGAAGCACTGAACTACGGGATTTCTAGAATATTCAAGTAATGACCTGCTTCTCAAGAAAGACCACACGAAGTGCCCTAACCAATAACTGGAAAAATGGAACCATCATCAGGTTTTAGTGTTGGCTTCAAGGCGTTGTTAATGCTGGAGAAATGTGAGTAAAGAAATTCTTCATAATTTAGAATTTCCATCGCGCGTCATCGGAGAGGATGACATCGGTGGGAAATATGAGAGAAGTTTACAGAATATTAGTCCGAAAATTGAAGAGAATTTCCATTGTGATGAAAAGTAGATGCACGAATACGGTAACACCTTTTGAGGTTATGTCCACCGTAGCACCATAGGACGTAACCAAATGTTTGCCGAAACCTTACAAGACCTTCAGCATTTGACGCGAACGCTACCCACCTAATCCCTACCAATTCATCAAACCCAACTCTCTCATATCATTCTGAAGCAGATAACAGCAGCGGCTGATACATCGTTGTTAAACAGCCAACAATTCACGTATCTGAAGATGCCTGTCTTTTGTGTTGTTGGTGCCGTGTAGTCTGGTATAATTTTACAGATGATTCAGAAGTGTTTCCTGCCTCCATTATCAGGGCGATGAATAAACGTCGGTAAACATCAACCAGATCACACGGCACAGCCACCCAGAAGACATCACCTCCGAACTCGCCTCTGGGAGAACCTGAAATCTCATCAATTCATGTATCTGATATGAATTCATTTCTGAACATAAAGACACGTTTCCATGAAGACTGTTCTGGTACTGACAGCAGTAAAATGAATTAAAGGAATCCTTTGAATGTAAGGTGTGAATGGAATTTGATTAAAATTACTATTCTAGTATGTGTTGTGCATCGGATCCTATTTGATGTAGAAATAGCAGGCAGATTATTAATGCTGTGCTCTGGACATGCTCCATACGACGTGATCTGTTGAAGTGAATGAATGCAGTACGATTAATCAGTCCCCTGGCAAGCCGGAGAACACGTGCGTAGTATGTGGAAAACATGCTATAGATGTTGAAAATTACATCGATTTCACCGATATTAAAAAAAATACGTAAATATGATTATAAAATTTAAATTTGAACGTCAGGCTGACAATTTTGGTAAATTACAGACACATTCCAACTGTATTTCCCCAAGATTCGTTTTAATATTATCTTCCTATCTATCCGTACCGATTGCAAGCTATCTCTTTCTCCTATGCTTTACAAGCATAATTTTATAAGCATTTCTCATCTAAACCATACGTGGCATATGCCCTGCCCACCTAATCCACCTCGATTTGATCATCCTAATGACACGCGGTGAAGAGTACAAATTATGAAACTCCTCATTAAGCAATTCTCTGTAATCTCCTGTCACTTCATAACACCCTCAACAGTTCTTCCCTTAATATGAGAGACAGTCTCTCCCGCCCACAGAAACAACGTAACAACAGCAAAGCAATCTCAGCGTATCAAAATATATCTTAAAGAAACAGGGTACCCCTCTATTACGATTTGCATGGGAATTATCTCGCTTACAGTATGACGCAACAGTAAGGGTCTTGTGAGCACAAAAATGGATAAAAGTTTGGGAATTTCTTGAGTAACTAGACGACTATCAGCTTCTCAAGAAGTTAATTTATTTCTTAATCCCCTTTAGTTTATTTCTGTAAGCGTCACATTCTTAGCATTTAAGAGTTCAAATAACACGCTCTGCCTGTATAACTACATACAGACAGCGCTAATTCTGAAGTAGATTTTAATCTCTCACGAAAAAGCGCACTTTAATCCATGTATCAAGCGAAATAACGAGACGCACGGAAGCGTTCATCAGACAGATTCCGGAAGACAATCCTTCTTATGTTAGCATAACAATAAACCATTTAGGTTCGTGAAAATAGACCCTTCATGTCTAAAGACAGACCATTTACGTGAGCGTAGGTACATTTCTTGCTGAGTGAAGTTTGCCATTCTTGAAATAGATCGCAATGTTACGGTTTTTTACACTTCAGTTCCACGAAATGTACGACATGAAAGCCCAAAGGGAAAACCTACTTCTGTGTATGCACACGAAGTCTGTCTCCCGAATCACGCGTTTCAATTAAATTTAGTAGGAAAAATGAACGGGAAAATGTAATTTATAGTCAGTCTTATTGGTCAAAAATATCAGCTACCATCAAACAATATTTTAAATTCAATCGCTTTTTAGTGTTTGCCAACAGCAAAGAGCCTATGACAGGAAAACATTAATAATTATATTTCTACATGAAAAGAAAAACAAATTAAAACTAAATTAAATAAAAAAAATCGATCCAAGCATTCGTAGTGAGAAAGTGTCCTCAAAGGAGGCTTTATTTCTGCTCAAAATATTAAAAAAATCCGCTTATGTCATTTGCAGCAATTATGCACCTAGCTGAAGGGCTTTGACGTAATGAACTGTTCACCCTATTTAATAATTTATACATTAATATGAAACCTGCTTCTCTCCTGCGTTCAGTCCAGCTGAATAGTCTACCCAGTCTCCTCGAGGAAAAAGCTACCAGAGCATGAGGATAATGAACATGTGGAACTCTACCTCCATGAACTCTTTTCGCCATCATCGTGTGTTGCTTAGACACAGGGAATCAATATCTTATTTTGATACAATGTCTTCCCTGAAAAAAAAATACCATTCAATCGTTTCATGGAATCCAAATTTTCATTACTATGTTCACAAAAACCTGCGATAAGCGTCCATCTTGAGAAAGTATAATCCATACCACAACTTCACATTTTGTATTAAGCGCCTTCTTAAGTCTGTTTTAATATTATCATCATTCATGTCTTCTAAGTGGTCCCATCCCAATTGGTTTACCGACCACTATTGCATTTATGTTTTCTCACGTGCGTGATCTATTAAAACTGTATCGATTCACTGACACATTCCCTATTTAGCTATTAATAAGCGCATTCTAAACTACAGCACAGAAATCTGAATGTAACATACCTACGGAGCGATACTGAAAACACAGTTTCATGTAGAAGCCGAACATGTCGGAAAAATAAATTACATACCCCAGTTCCTTGCAGAAACGAGTACGTCTCGCTTCTTGGAATTCCCTCCTTGTTTGTTGTTCTTGTCGTCACACGACAAAAACAGATGATGATCACACCGCAACATAAATCACGTAAGCCAAGCATAGTTACTCTATTTTCTTCAACTTTTTTTAACCTTTTTACGTGGAAGAAACGTTATATGCGAAGACTTTGACTCACTGGAGAGGGGAGAAGTCAACTGGGCCAAAGACGAATCAATCATATCTTGGAGTCAGTTTCTTTGAAGAGTAAATTAGGGCACACCGAGTAGCCATAATTCAGTGAATATAAACTCAATAAGCGTGTGGGAGAAAATAACTGATTCAACAAGGAATGATAAACATCTGTTCCACCTCACAAGATACAGTACCATCTTCTTCTTGGTCTTTCTATGTCTCCCTTTCCCGAACTCATTGTTATGCGGAAAAATAATACCGATACCTACTGTATCACATTTTGAGCCACCTAAATTCAGCCCTGAAGATGAAGACAGTATGTTTCTCCGAAACGTTAGATATAATGATGAGTCTACACGGTCAATAAAAACAGATAAAAAATCACTATCCTCGCTGCCGTGAAACCTCAAATCTCGCACAGCTTAATCTGAGATCAATTTTAGTGCCATACAAAGAATTTCTTTGAACACTGTTAGTTGTCTGAATAACAAAAGACCTTTCACTGACCGGCCCTGTTTACATCTCAGATCCTAACGTTGGACAACAAACGTAGACAACACTTCCAGAACAACAAAAAACTATAACAACCCTTCAAGGCACATCCACGTACCACAAAGAGAGAAAGTATGTGTAACAGGAGAACGGAAAACTATTGCATAATAAGACGCTTTTGTATTCTTCGCCAGTCCATTGTGTGACCACATCAAAAAATAATATATCACGCACAGAGGCACGAGAAATTTATAGTCAACGCCCGAAGATAAGAGACCACGTGGAAGGCCTCGGCATAGATGGGAGGATAATATTAAAATGGACTTCATAAACATAAAATATGAGGGCATGGGACTGATTCGTCTGTCTCAGGATACAAGCCGGTGGGTGGATTCTTGTGAACGCGGTAAGAAAATTTCTGGTTTCATAAAAAGGCAGGATGGTCTCTGGACCTTAGAATGTAGGTATCAGTGGCAAATAGGAAAGTTTCTCTTGGTGGTAAATAGGATACCGTGAGTAGACTTCAGTGAATTGAAACCCGGTCAGTGCGTAACTGTTGGCAACTCGCCGATCTTTCGTGTAGCAGCTTCCTAGGGTTTTCCTCTGTCAATAACACGTGCTTATAAAAAGACGTAAATCTGCCCCGCTACACCATGGTGGCGCTTGAGGGGAGAGCGATACAGCCCCTACTCATTCTTGACCTCGGCACTGGATGGGGGGGGGGGGTGAGTGGTCAGCATCACGCCCCGGCTGCGCTTTACTCCCGGGGAAAAGACCCCCTGTATCCACTGGATAGGAGGCTGGGTGTGCCACATATCTGATGTGAATGAATGTAAAGGATAGAAGAAAAATGCTTTGCCCCTGGCGGGGATCGAACCCTGGTAGACCAACAGGATAATAAACTGTGAAAATTTTGTAGCATTACAAAAGTTCGGAAATTAGAAATGGGGAGGGTAGAATGCAATTTTGATGCGTAATGTTTTGCGACGCTTTATCAGCTTCAGACGTATGACAACTCCAAAATGGAATAATTACAACTAGTTAACTGAATAAATGTTGCAGGAGGAAATCGCCTTCGATTCAAATACACCTACTCTCTGCTTCGAAGGAACCAAATAAACCCACGAAGAAGTTCAGTGATGGTAAATGCCACTACAACCGAGATTATATGGGTTATTTCCGGGTTAACCGCTGATCTCACCTGCTCAATACATTGACTTAGAGTATTTGTCGAAAAGCCTTCACGTTTGTGACGTCCTTTTGCCTTCACGGGGCCCTTCTGTCTACACTCTTACAAGCTACAAGACGTTTACATCCCTCTTCTTGAATATTATAATAGCATTAAAGTGTTTTCTATTGCCGTGTATCGACTTCTGTTAACATCCAATAGAGAAAGGGAGCGTAAATCCGATTATCTGCTGCGAAATGGTAATGGTTCTTTGATGAGGAGGCAAAGAGGCAGAAACTTTACATAACAAACCACAAGCCATCTTCAACTACTGGTCCGTGCATGAATCAGTGAACCAATAGAAACAGTGCAGGTTAACTCAAGCGGTAACTTCTCTTAATTGCACTCAGAAACATTCGGTTCGAATCTCGCCCGAGTCAACGACTGTCTCCAAGTTTTAAATCATTACGGCCCTGCAAG
Organism: Zootermopsis nevadensis; assembly: GCF_977971745.1. Classification (NCBI taxonomy): domain Eukaryota; kingdom Metazoa; phylum Arthropoda; class Insecta; order Blattodea; family Termopsidae; genus Zootermopsis; species Zootermopsis nevadensis. Next base: position 6,130,521 of record NW_028259144.1, on the reverse strand, counting down.
GCTGCAGACAGATGACTTATCATTCACCAAATTTTCAGATAACTAACACGAAGATGGTATCCTGATAACATATGGTAGTCATTCTTATGCCTTGCCTTTGCACTCGACATAAAACAAACTACACACGACGCACTTACAAAGAATTGTGGGCATAATTCGGCCAAAATCTCTTGTAGAATAATTTAACGTTCGTCACCAACCCACTCTTAGAGACAACCACCCTCACAAACACCCCTCCGACCGTTAACAGAACAGCGTTATTAGAATGCTAATCATATGGCACACTGTTTAAAATTCGCTGCATGTTACAGGGCACCTAGAAAAGGTCAATGTCCTGCCTTCTTCTGCCTCCTATGTATTCCGGAAGTAAAAACATCTGAAGAAAGAATAAGCCACAGACCATAGCAGGCATTCTACATCACACGTTTCCTGTTTGGACGGTATTAAAAAAACATACAACGGTTTTGAATCCACAAGAATATAACGAAGCACCCGACCTTCACAGACAAGTACATCCGGTTCTCTGCTTGTTACAGTTCAATACAAACGTTAGTTTCTGCAAAGTGTCCTACTTTCCATCTTCACTTCTTTCACGCTAATAAGTAACGGAGATTAAACACGGTGTCGCGTTTACTTAAAGTATTCCGCGTGAAAAAATAAAATAAATAAAACCCACTTGTGTATGTTTGAACTTGGTAGACAGTCGATAAAGAAACTTACACACTTTCCATTTCATTGTCTTGACACACATGAATGGATTGACCAATATTCCGTAAAGCCACGGAGGGCGTAATGCTGTGAAAAAAAAACTTCTTAACCATTACGCAGACCAGTCACCTGACGGCGCTGTTCAACACAAAGTAAGAAAATTACCAGCGAGTAAAACCACCACTCACAAAGCTGCCTTCATGAACGTCCTAGACCACAAGTACCACAGATTCTCAAGGTATGAGAAACTCCAAGAAATTCCAGAAATTTAGTTGTGCCCTATATCAGTGGTATTCAACCTTTTTTTGTTCGCTGGTCTAGCGGTTAGAACGCTGGCCTTGTAATCCTGGGGTCTCGGGTTCGATTCCCGGCGGTGCCCGAATTTATAACTTGTGTTGGGCAAGGCCGTGGAGTTTTCCTCCGGGGACTTCCCCGGTTTCTCCGTGGCATCCCAACAATTACTCCATTCACACACACAGAAGAAGGCAATGGCAAACCACTTCTGGATCATCTGCCAAGAACGTATATGAACAGGTCCGAGAAAAGGATGGAAGGATCCTGTTCATATGGACCTGTCCTCAGACAGAACACTAAATAATAATAAACTCCCAGATATAATTTCTCTTCCAACTTTGTACCCCCAAAGTTGTTGGTGTATAATTCAAGTTATACATATTATATAATCTACATCTAAAATAAATTAAATAAATTATATTACTGATTATTCAGTGTTTATCATAAAATAATATATTTTTTTTAATTTCACGTACCCCCTAAGATGTCTTCGCGTACCCCCGGTTGAATACCACTGCCCTATATAACATTTACTGTTAGTCCACTAATTAAAATATAAATATAAGCTCGGAAAGTGTGTTCTGTAGTAAACACGCGTTCTTAGAAACGCATTTAGACGTATTCTATCTGCCTTCTTCAATAGTTCCCACTTTGGCCACCAGATCGAAGCACCTCAATGTATACTTCACGACTTTTTCCTCTTACGTCATTTAGTTAACACAGCTCATAAGACATTTTAAAGCAGAAGCATTCAACTCGCGGGAAGAGACAAGTTCATATTCTGGTGTCGCCGGTCGCTCTAGAGCGGTGAGCCGGAGGATATAGACCACGATGATGAATGAATCCAACACACAGAATCTTTCCGTCTGGACCAAAGTTTTTCTGCTGTTCTTGAGAAAAAGAACATTATGTATACATTTGTACTTGACCTCAAGAACGTCATTGTTACTGCAGACTTCCGCACTGTTTTACATTGTTTTTATGAGCATATCAAGCGATGAACTCTAACAAGAAAAAGGTACAGTTATCTCTGTCATTGCAAGCGCAATGCCATTCAGACACCTGCTCCTGTCGGAATCCTAACTCTGGTCGTCCAGCCCGTCGAGTAATTTCTCTGACTAAGACATCCCGACTTGTAATCCAACTATAGTGAGGCAAACCCATCAATTCCATTACTTCCACCAGGCCATGCGTTGCATTAACCCCACGACTAAACCTCCAAAGTGATCACTAAAATGTATTTTTCATGTTCCCATGTGTGCTACAAGTCTCGTCCACCTCCTAAAAGGAATGAAGTCTATCATTATAAATCCCTGAAAACTGAATATCTTTATTTTCCTCCCAGAATCTTTGCATTCAGCATTGAATCTGATGTTGGAACTGCAGAAATTATTAGGAAGCATACAGAATTGACTCGTGAGTAATCAAATTCTTTTCCAAGTAGTATTTCGTGAACGAAACGCATAAAATAATGTTATAAATTAAATAAATTTATCAAAACCGAATCTATTTTTTGTACGATGAGTCATTTCTTTGAACAAGTATTTTTCTATTACAGACTCTTTTGATGTGTGGCCTGAATGCAGTGGCGGACTTGCGAAAAGCTAAGCTATAGCTTAGGGCCTCGTAATATGAGGGGCCTCAGAAAATACGTTATAAATATTAATGTGAAGCTTTGTAAATGAATGATATCACAACGTTTTCATTCACATTAGTTTCGTGATTATCAATTAACATTCCCTTCAGTCAGAATAATAGACGTATATTTTAATTTTAGAATTTCTGGAGCCTCTTAAACTTGACATAGTTTAGGGACAGAAAAGGTCGAATTCCGGCCCTAGCTGAATGAATTACAATATTCCATTGAAAAATTGTGTTCAAGTTAAACACTCAAGTGGGACAAAATATCCAAATTTTTCGACTGTGTGGATTTTCTCTGACAGTGAATAAGCAGTGTTCTACAAACCGACTACACCAACCTAGTCAGGATTTACATTCTACTACCAGCCACAACACAAAACCATATTAAGGTAAACAAGACAAATGATAACCACATTATAAAGATATCCCTTTCAAGTACAAAAATATTCTTGTTCCTGCGTTCTTTATGGCAGTCTTGACAATTCTTAAATCAACTGCAGCACATGTTTTAGCTCAGACTGTACAATGTTTCGTTTTCAATAGGTGAACGCCTGCCCAGACTGGTTTTGAAGGAACCGCTATGCAGCTCATCCAGAAAGAGAATGCAGTCACGTGACTTATTATTCACGCTACAAAAAACATTACACTGCTAAACACAGCCTGTCAACCCAATTATATCTAATATTACTGCATCTAATAATTTCTAGATTGAAAGTCCATACTGTAGAATTATTGATCATTTGACCTCAAAATAATAATTAGTCTTATCTATTTCTCTCACTCGCTGCCTTCATACAGCAAGGATTACAAGAAGTCAAAAGCACTTCGCAATGTTCAATTTCTGAGTGACCTTGACTGCATAGTTGAAACGATACACATGTTAATATCTGACAGATACTACATAAACCTTAATCTATAACCCAGAGTGTCGGCTTGTGTTGGAAGAACGCCTCAAAACTTTGTTTAAACGCCCGTTTACAGCAAATGCTCTTAAAGAATTTCAAACGGCGAATATATTTGGGATAGGTAATAGTCAGACCGAACCGCTAAGCACGCCGCCTGAGGGTGAAAATTCCTTGAGTCTACTACGTACATGCTTCATGGTGAACCAACCGCGCCTTTCTATGATCTCAGATCCGTGAAAGAGTCAACACGTCAAATATTGTACTGTATTATCTGAACAAATGCAAGAGAAATTATAAGTGAAAGCTATAGCTCAATTAGCATTCATCTACATGCGGTACCATAACGTCACGTGGAATACGTTAATACATACAACATGCATTATAAAACAAAACCAAAAGAAAGATGGCGATAAAAATAATGCAAAATGTACTGACAGGTAACGGAAAAACACTATACCTGTTATTGTGATCGCCAATCATTGTAAGAAGCCGATGATCAGCTATGACAGATGACCTTTCGTGTCAGACAACTCAGGTCTCGGCAGTTACAGTCTTCCAGAAAGCATCGTTAAATGAACATTCACTAATGAATCAAAAGAATATATCAAATACACTAAAACGATGGCAAAAACATCGAAACAGGTGTTTTTAACCGGCTGCATTAGACACACCACGAAAACAAGTACAACAACACAACATCAAATTTAATCACACCAAAAGATACTCATAAAACATATAAATACCAAACACACTACAGAACCAACACAAAAAACAATCGTGAAATAAACGGCTAAGTCGTCTGCGCAAGTTTATTACAAGAACTTCAACTGCTCAACCTTACGACTTCGACTTTCGAGGCGGAATACTTAGTTCCATTTCACCGCTGACACTCCGACTGCTTCCTACACATGCGCTCCCAGGGTCGAACTACAAGAGGTGAGAGACTGCAAAATAGACCAAGAGATGACGCTACTGACGATGACGCCATTTTAAGTCTAATAAAATTAATAGACAATAACACTCCTGTGGTGTATGGCACGATACAAAGACTAAGGGAATGCTGATGGTGTGTGGTATGTGGCGTGCGGTATGGGCCACTTATATGTCTTATATTGGACAAACTACGAGAAATTTGCTCAATTGATCCCGTGTTCCCTGCTATAGTTCTTTCAGAAAAGTGTCTGTACGTTGTCTTATACAGAGGAAGTGCGTAATGTTCGAGGTTACGAAATTTCAACGAGTAAAAAAACCACGTAAACGGAAAAGAGGGCATTTATTTTTTATTTCGTCTGAAAGAAAATACTATTGCCTACCCTTTTTTGAAGTATGATGATTTGAAATTAAACATTTCGGACGACGGAAATAGGCCTCTCCCCTCCACCCGCAAATTAACAGACGTAAAGAATGTGTGATGAGAAATTATAACAAATTGGTTGGGCAGAAAGTAATTGTATACAACAAAAGAATGTTAAACAAAAGTATTGGACCATATTTTTTTAAAGTAATGCAGTTCCTACATTATACAGAAATGCTAATAACCAAATTTGATTAAGATTCAGCTACCTTAAATGCAAGTCATTTCAAGGCTCTAAAAATATTACAGTGGTGGTCTCCAAGGTTCAACACCAAGTTCCTAACCTCAAAATACACTTGCCTACAATTCAATCCAGTATCTAACTCAGCAAGGGGCTGTGTACCCAAAGTTAGTTACATACTTTTAGAAATGATTTCCCATTCCCCTTACCTCCTGTGTTCCCAAATTTTCTAACCTTATTTTAATCCACAGTTGTAATTGTAATTAATATTCTATCCAAGAACAGACACCCACATCAGCTATTATGAAAAGTAAATAGAGAGAAATGGTAAATTTCTGTTGCATGTCACACAACACTATGATTCAGTAGTTTCTTATTAAGAGACCCACTCTCTTTCTGTACGCCAAAATGACCAAACACCAGGAAAGGGGCTTGAAACCATGTCAATTTTGATCTGGATTGTAAACACCCTGCGAGGTTATACATTCCAACAGTTCAAATAAACATACTACCTCAATGTTAAGGGCAAAGACAGGTGCAGTAGGTTTACCTACCTGCTATTCCACATGGTATTTCAGTGCCAGGAACATTTTCAAGGATCCCTGACAGAAAGGTTGAATCCAGAACAAAGATGACCTTCATCCATTCCTTCGGGATAAGAATGAGAGACTAAGATAACCTGCTCAGAGCTCATCCTCTGAACATTCAGATGGAGCTCTGTTTCTGTTGCTTCCCTGGCGATCCTATCCATCTTGATTTATTTGGCAAAATATCAATGTCATTTATATGCTTACATTTTCAAAAGTATGTAAAGAAAAGCTACATTTTCAAATTAGATTTCACACATTTACTTCTCCTTTAGTAAGTCTCCTTACCTTCAAAGTACTGAAACACGAATTAATCTTTTCTTATGCAAGCACAGAAATATTCTGATTTGTTTCATTTAAGTGGCTTTAGTTTCACTATGTATAATGCAAGCACTTTTAGTAGTGTTACCAAATTTTTGTTATATACATTAAAACCAAAGTGAAACACAAATTTGAGGGAAATGGTTGGCATTCATCTTGTTCAGTGCAACAAGTTTTAATAAAACTGTTAGATCTGAAAGAAACAGTAATGTTCCACGACGCAGGCAGTCAACACAGGCCGGTCCTCTGAAGGGGGGCTTGGACAAATGGCCGACAACTGCTCAATTTAAAATACTAGCATGTCACACAGGGCCTTAGCTAATGAATCCTTTCAAAACATGGCATAGTTCAAGTATTTAGGGACATCAACAGGTCACCAAGGAATTAAAGAGAATTAAATTTGTGAAATGCTTGCAGCTTGTTTTGCTGTGATATTTGAAAGACATAGAGATTGAAATAGAACCATAATTTTGCCACTCTCACATCATGGGGACAACACATCCAGCACACTTGGGAATGGGGTGCTGAGAACAATATTTGAACCTTAAAGAGATGATGTAACAGTAGGTTGAAAAAAAAACTGCTCCTCTGTACTACCACATGTTTCACTACACAAACATATAATCCAATAACAATGACATGACTGTGAAATGAATATATTTCCTACAGATGTAGTACTTGACAATTTTAACAACAATGTCAACTCATGTAATGAATGAAACTACAATCTAATGAATAAATGAGAAAAATTTGTTAAGTGTATTAATTAGGGGGAACAATATGTGTGAATATCACACTAAAATATGACATTCTCTTTTCATTAGGTAACACTATTCAATTTTAAAAACTCTCTGGGGTCTCACAATTTCAGAAACTTCACTCTGGATTTCATAAGTGATGCTGTCAAAACCAAACAAATAACTAGTAAAAAATTATTGTAGTTTCATGAGTCACCTTTCAAGCAAACAGCAACATAATATTTCATGTTTGACATGAAGTCTTGCTGATTCAATGGTTGGTCATTTCCATTTTATACTAGCTACTTGTTTGGTTTTGACAGCATCACTTATGAAATCCAGAGTGAAGTTTGTAAAACTGTGAGACTCAAAGGTGAAATTGTGAGACTCAAGGTGACTCAAAATGTGCCGCCAATAGCATACCTGGCAATCCATACTTCACTCTGATCCCCGACACATTGCATACAAAAAGAGATAGAAAAAACCTGCCTCACAAGAAAAACACATTGCAGAGTTATAACACACTCTTTTAGTCTTCCTTGGGCTAAGAGACAGCCACTAATCATGGTCTTTGTCTTCACAAAAATAGAACTGCACTTATTTATGGAACCACAATTATGCTGGTTTCTGTGAACCTTTCTTCCCAATCAGTGACTTATGGATATGTGGAATGACACCTGCAATAAGAACAAAGATTATTTTATAACCATATACCTTAAATATGCTTGTCACTTCTATTATACAAGCAAACTGAAAGTTTGTAACAGGCTGTTTTTTTTTGTTTTCACCACAAAGCATCAAAGGTCCAGGCAATAAACTTAACACTGTGTCTGTTAGATCAGATACTTAACAAGGCACTACCAGGCTTCTATCAACAAGAATTCATAGCAAAGTATATTTATAAATTACAAAACATAACCCTAACCTAACCAGGCAATCACAGTTCTAAGTCACCGGACATTCCGCATCTTTTATTCAGCTGAACTTTATCCATTGTCTTAAGTGTTTTAAATGAAACAAGATTTTGGAAGTTGGTTCTACTTTCATCTCCAGGTAAGTGGTGGAAGGATGAAACCTTTCGCTACTGTGCCCTTGGTCAAGTTTGTCTCAACCTCAGAGAGCAACAACATTAAAACACCAAGTATAAAAACCTGGTGATGTCATATAGAGCTCACAAATTAGCCAAGAGTCCTATTACCCCAAGCTGCTGCAGACAGCTGGTTACATTAGCTGTCATTACAGTAGGTTTTATGAGTGTCAAGATATTAAGCAGTCCTTCCCCAAAAGGTGTTTAGCTGTCAAAAGTAGATCTGCATGGACATCTTTATCCATGCACGATCATGCAACTGGAGGAATCACAGCCAAAGCTTTACTGATTAAGCCCATATCACAACAGGTACAATGAACAAATTTCTCTACCCTAGCTATTAATAGCATCACACATCACAGAATGTCACATCCCCCACATGACCTGCGTGTAGTGTATCCACCATATTTATAGCACACATAGCAGTTACACAACCAACCACCTTGTCAAAGTCACAGCTAAGAACAGTAAAGCATCAGATATGGTTGGACAAGTGACACAAATGTTCAGTATTAATGCTCAGATCTGAAGTGTGTTATTGAAGCCTGCGAACTAACTGACACTGAACATAATGACTGAATGTGATGCACTCATCTTTCATATTGTCCATTCCTAATTACAAAACATGCACTGCATATTAAAGAAAGAAATTCTTAACATACCTCCTCCAGCAATAGTTGCCTTTATCAGACTGTCCAATTCTTCATCACCTCTGATGGCCAACTGGAGATGGCGGGGAGTAATACGCTTCACTTTTAAATCCTTTGACGCATTACCAGCTAACTCAAGAACCTATAAATCCATAATTAGGATAAATTTAAAATAATTTCATATATCTGTCAAGCTGTTTATTCTGACAATACCACCGTTGGAAAAAAAAATCCCGCCAAAATTAAACTACAAAGGGCCCAACATGATTTTCACATGCCAATTAATGTACATCTAATGTCATGTCACATGTAAGGCATGCTTTGCTTAAACCTATATTGTTAACTTTAATACTAACATCACTCATGTCGAATACCAAACGTAACTTCCAATCGTACACAAAGTATTTGTTTTGTTCAAGTTAAACACATAAACAGCAGTAGCCATCTTGATTGCACCAACTTACCTCAGCTGTTAAATATTCCAGAATTGCCGCACTGTACACGGCTGCCGTTGCTCCCACACGTCCATGGCTTGTTGTTCTATTCTTTAAATGTCTATGTATTCGTCCAACAGGAAACTGGAAAAACAAATGCAAACGTGAGTGAATGACTTCTCAAGTGCCTCAAAACATGACACTGCCACTACTCACTATTTCACTATAAACACACTGTTAACAAACATAATAAATGAATTATATATGTTCCCGTACAAAAGAGCGGTACACAACTTAAAAGGAAATTAGAATACACTTCATTCACTTCTGTTACAATCATATCTTACCTGTAACCCGGCTCTCGCCGAGCGCGACACAGCTTTAGCCTTTGCCTTCCCCGAGTCCTTTCCTGCTTTTCCACCAGCCTAAAAAAGCCAAAATATGTGGTTAATTTTCCAGCTAGCGACTCAAAACTTCGCTAGAGTATAGTTCAGAACATGCAGAAAACGGGTGTGCTAAAATCTTGAACCGATGCCTAATATTTACCATATAAACTTCTCGATACTCACCATTCTGTAACGTCTTTCTGTGGCAACTTCCAAGACACGCTATGCTGTACCCGCCAAACAAGACTTGTGGCGTACGTATGAAAGGAGTCACGTGGTTCTCCCAAACCAATAGGAAAATTAAGAATTTAAATACACGGCGCGGAAGCACGCCATCTATCGATCAAAAGTAGGGTTACGTGTTACCTCTCTCCTTGCTTCTCACCCTTTACCAGGGATGGAAGTAAAGATGGCGGGAGGGAAACTAAGCTATGAAATGGGAAACGCCGTACATGAAACATATTACGTCATACATTAGTATCCTAAAAAAAAATTATAGTGGCATGCCCAATTTTGAATATGGATAACTTTCATGTAGTAACAAATATGCAGAAAGCTTCTAAAATATATACATATTTTGTGGTAATGCATACAGAAACTACAAAGCATCAGGCTTATATCCACATACATTGATTATGATGCTTAATTAGAGAGAACTGCACTGTACTGTCCTTAAATGGTTTAATCTAAATTATCACTTTCTGGAAGTATGTAGCTCTTTTGTTCAATGCTGTACAATTTAAATAAAAAGTTGACAGTGGAACCACGGTTCTGGAGAATCTGACGTAAATACATCTCTGTAATGAAATGTAATGTAATAATTCTTATATAAGAAAAGTACTTGTGATATTCTAAAACGTTTTTACCAGCACAAAATTATCTAGTCTACGACACACTTCTTCTACAAGTGATTCACAGCTCAGCTCTTTCCGCAATAAAGAAAGCGGATTGTTGATGGCAGTAATATAACACAACAATGCCGAGTAAACAGATGACATATCTGTTCAACATCAAACATAGTTCTGTCTCATATGAGTAAGTGGTTTGCTGCTAACAAGCTGGCCCTAAATCTAGATAAAACAAATATAATAAAATTTATAACAAATAACTCTCCACAATGTGCTTTAAGTATTGGTTACAATGGGAAGTATATACAAGAGTCAATAAACACAAAATTCTTGGGTTTGCAAATTGATAATCACCTAAATTGGACTAATCATATTGATAAACTGATACCTAAGTTAAGTGGCGCATGTTACACAGTTAGATCTCTGTTGCATGTCAGCAACACTGACACACTCAGATCAGTATATTTTGCCTATTTTCACTCTTTAATGAAATATGGAATACTTTTTTGGGGAAATTCATCAAACATCAAAAACATATTCACTTTACAAAAGAAAATTGTTAGATTATTGGCTGGTGTAAAACCTAGGAATTCATGTAGAAGTCTGTTTAAGAGATTAGAAATCTTAGCTCTTCCATGTGAATACATATTCTCACTAATGAACTTTATTGTAAATAACCAAGAACATTTTCAAACTAATTCTGCTATAGACAGTGTCAAGACAAGGAACAAAAATAAGCTTCATAGACCAACTGCCAACCTCTCGTTTTCAGAAGAGTGCATATTATGCAGGGATCAAAATTTTCAACAGTCTACCATCAAATCTCACAAGTCTTGTAAATAAAAAGGCACAATTTAAACCAGCATTGAAAAGATACCTAATTACATACTCCTTTTACTCTGTTGATGAATTTCTAATGTATCTCTACTTTATGTGAACACTTTGTATTTGTGACAATTATATAATAGTATGACTTGTATTTGTATAACATGTATTGTATTATTATGACTTATTCTACATCCTATTGTCATCTGACTAACTTATGGATCCATGGAATGTAATAAAGATGTATGTATGTATGTATGTACGTAACAATTAGTTTCTTAGGTAACATGACAATGCACGCAGTTCATATAAAAGCTGACCGTTGTTGTTGACGGCAGTAATGTAACACAACAATGTCGAGTAAACAGATGACGTAACAATTAGTTTCTAGGTAACATAACCATTGTTGTCAGTCCATATTCACATTACACATCTTCATTACGATTTTTTGCCGAATGACCCTTACGTATTTATGTCAAAAGTAATCTGTAAAATGCCATCTCCCTTTATACATACCTGTTGATTAGTGCATGAAGCACTAAACACAAACACACCTAGGCATAACCTACCAGATCTCATATGCAGGCAGAGCTGCATCAATAAACATAGTTCTAAACAAATTTTAAATATTTTGAATCCACTAAAAGAAAAATCAGAACAATGGTGCATGTTTCAGTACATTTTATTAAATAATAGGCATGAGATTGATAAGTGATAATCCTGCTGCTCTATAACATGTATTTGACTACTTCATAGCAGGTCATATTTCAGAAAATGGGAGCTGTGTTCAAACTTCTAGAAGACAGGATAATAATGCTTCAGGAAGTAGGATTCATGTCATCTTATTTATGAAAATTGGAACCATGTTTTGTACTTGGAGCAATAGGAGTGACATGACATATTTTAAGAAAATTAGGGTAATAAGCTTATTAATTACAGAACAATGTTTAAAACTTTATTTAAAAATACAAGTCCAAAATTGTTCAGGAATTAAAAAACACAAATTAAATCAGATATTAATATGGCAGTGTTGAAATCTTAGTTGTGATACAATTACAATGTATAAGATATAATAAACTTATGTAAACACCAAGCAAAGTGGAAAACACAAAAAATTATAAAAAAAAACACAAATGAAAGGGGGAAGAAGTTATATCTTCCATATCACTTCATTCCTAGATAAGAAGATTAACAGTGTCAAAAGTTGTTACAACAAGGATAATGAAGTTGCAGTATATTTTTTATTGACAACCAAAATGTTTATAAAACTTGTTAAGCAAGCATTATAAAATGTTACACCCATAAAATCTAGAAAAGAAAATTATATTCTAATTTCAGCTGAGGAAACCTTTGTTTTTTGTCAGAAATAGGTTAAGAAAGAAAGCATATTTCTCTGCTTGATCAATAAGGTGTTTGTGACAGAATATTCATGTTTTCCAAGATCCATTTTTCATTTCATCGCTAGACAGAGATGTCGCATCACCAGTTTCACCAATAAATGCTAAACACATTTTAATAATTAAAGTGAGAATACATCTTCCTACATTCAGGAACCCAAGCTTATTGTTCTTGCAACGATTACATTTTAATTATTTTTGGCACCTTAAACCATTCTTTAATTTCTTTACTCTGAACTTCTAACAAAACTTAACTTTCCTAATAATTAAATATATTATTTGACAAATATGACATTTTAACTAAAATAAAATGTAAAAGTTATATAATTCTAAATTAAGTAGTTTCCTTCCTTCTGTACAAAGCTATATCAACTGTAGGATATGTATATACCTTGTATAACGAAACACTTAGACATAGGGAATATTAAGAAAGTGAAAAGAAAATCAAGTTCATGTAAATTAAAAATTATATATTGTAAATGTAAGTAAATAATAAATCTAGTTAGTTCTTAGACATCTAACATGTGTACAGAAATACAAAAAGTCATTCAATTAAAATTATCAGGCAGCCCATTATATAAAAAATTAAACATAATGTTCAATTCAATAAAATCTTTTAACATTGCAAGTGTTGTTTTTGTAGTTTGGTAAGTAAAGAGACACACATTCCTGTCTTCTTCCCTATGCATAAGAGTTTTTGTGAACACACTGTAAAAAAAAACTAGACAGTAAATCCTTGATATGGTGTTCCTCTATCTTACAATATGCAGTAAAGCGCGGTGTTACATAACTCTGCATGTAAAGATCAATACAAACCTACAATTACAAGGGTTACAAAGTTGTGCAAGAAATTACATATCAAAGAATTGCCAATATTCAGTGTCTATTTCAACAATTAAAGAAATGTTTTATTTCCTCCATAATATTATTTGCCAGGACATGATTTCCCTCTTTTCTCTTTCACAGGGATACACCACACCAAGGTTTCACATTGTAGTATTAGCACCACATTACTGATTTCACATTAGTACTAAACAGTACTGATACATTTTGCAGAAACCCCCCCATCTGCAAACTTAGAAATCTCCATTGTTTTCGGGGAGTTTTGTTGGAAACTGCAGGACTCCTTGCAGAAACTAGTAAGTTATGAAAACGATTTTTGAATTAATCGTTCCTTAGTTCATCACATTTCTCCTCTAGGTCATCCTACAGAAAGCAAGAAAATTGTACAAGTCATAATCAATACGCAAACTTATGACAAAACTATCAATCTACTTGTACATAATGAGATCTCAATCTCCAACCAAGTGGCCTGTCTGATTTGAAACAATTATCTTACACAATCAGTGGCCGACTGATTAATCAGCTTCCTGGTATATTTTCTTCTCTATGCCTTCCTCATGGGGTAAAGCAGCCATTGCAAAGGTTAACCATTCACCTCTATCCACTGTCAAGGTTAAGAATGTGTTGAGCTAAACCTCCAAGCCCTCATATATCTACACACTGCAGCGCAATGCACCAGGGACAACCTTTATCTAAGCAGTATATTGATATTCAGCTGTTCTAAATATGTCCCATTGTTTCAGAACTTGCAAGTTCATTTTTGACCTGCTATTAGATGCTAACCTAAAATAGACCTGGAAACCACAATTTTAAAAATCAACTTATCACGGGTGCTAACGAGATCAGACTCCACTTTAGGAATTGATTCTGGATTCTAAGCTTCCTATGACCTGTACAGGCCAGAAAAGGTCTCGCAGACAATCTCTGGAGGCATCACAGAGCAACTAATCATGACTCCAATTATACATTAACTATACAGACCAATAAAGCCGAATCCATTCTTAAGGTAGCAACCATACTTGAAGTAGCGTAACCAATTGGTGGGCTTTCTTACTGATTACAATTAAAATGAAACTACAAAAGAAACCATACCTCTTCAATTTCCAGACATTTTCCCCACTCCTTGAGGGTAATACGATGATCATCATCTACATCACAAGAATCAAGAAACGGTGCAATGCAATGTTCTAGTGCCATCAGTGGTGCTCTGATTGGGAAAAGTTCATGACGTGACACTGAACTAGAGGATAAACATAATACAATGTTATAAGTCTGGAGAAAAATATATTTTATGTTCCTGTAACACTGTGTAACTCTGTATAATCAAAAATACTTAACCGATATCCTGCTTTGTTAACGTCAGTTACTATCTTATGAACATTTTACTCATTTTACCTTATTTAGGAGCATCAAATTAAGAACTGGAAGACACTTTATTGACAATCACATGGCAGAAATCATGCAAATCACAACAAACAAACAAACACTGATCAAGGAGAAGTAACAAATATCTCACTAATAATTAGTTTTGGTAAAGAAAAGTACTGAGTAACAAGAAAACCTGTTTTCAATAGTAGGACTAACATAAGATCAGCCAGTACACACTATTAAATAAACCAAGAGTCATGCAAATAAAACAGAAAGAAGAGTTAAGAAATGCTAAGTTATACTCCAGATTTACTGATCTAGTATTTTACTTGTCATGAGGATGTCCATCCAAATCACACCACTTCCAGACAGCAGCATTGCTCCAGCGCCTCGTCAAGTTGGTCTCAGCTTCGCGTTCCATCTTCAGGTAGTAAGGTGTCAGTTCCTGGCGATCAGCAAGGTCGCGCATGATGTTGAACAACCAGTCTCGCATTCTGCGTGGGAAATCTGCCATTTGCTCCGTGGAACACTCCTATTAAAACCCACAACATTTCCAGTTAACGGACACACTGCTGAAGAAATGTGGACTTGGCTAGCTTTGTCAGTATAAGATAGACTGCTTCAGTCTTAACTAAAAGAAGAAGCGGTGAAATCTTGTTAAGTTCAGTCACGAAAACTGGACAGGAAACAATTAAGAACCAAAGGAAGTGTTCCTTTACACCAGCACCTACCATAGCTGACATAGTGACAAGTGAAAATCATGAAAAACACAGTCACAAAAAATTGTATAAATTCTAATTCACTGATTACTAGTGAACTTTTTGACTATCTAACCAACCAACAAACAACAAGTGTAAGTTTGCTTCTGAACAGTTGATAGTCACTCAGCTAGTCAACAAATTCCCTAACCACTAGACTACAGTGAAACCTCTATCCATCGTTCCCGGAACTATCGTTTTCCCGGATGCATCGTCCGTTTTGTTCGGTCCCGAATACATCCCATATAAAATAATGTTACATTTTCCCGCTTCTATCGTTCCTCGAACTATCGTTTTATCGCATCGATCGTTCAAAAATCTTAGTCCCGGCCAACAATTTTCCCGCAATGATCGTTTCTGAGAAATTAAAATGCTGGGTTTTGAGATAAATTAATACCGAAAGACGCACAATGTTTTTGGAATACGCAGTAGCGGTAACCTGTTTTATCGCCCAACCAGCACATTCTTTTGGAATGAGGGGTCAGCGGTGCAGGGGTGATAGTTGGAGTGAATGGCGGTGCTCATTGTCAGAAATGTTACTATATTGATTAGGGTGCACTCATATTTCGATCCAGCGATGCCAGATGGCATGTGCAGTGTGAATTTCTTCACAAATGGTTTTATTATAAGTACAAAGGAAAGGCTGGCGGCACTTTTCATTCTTCTGGTTCATCTTGTTTCCAGCGGTTCAGGGTCTTCTACAGTTTCGTTGAGTTCGGCAGTAATAGTATTTCCATTCTTCCTGTTATTGTCCGCAAAGGGGGTTGGAGTGGTGAGGAAGAGGAAGACAACGAATGCGAGCCCGAAGCTTTGCCGAGTTTTGCCGAAGCACACGCTGCATTGGCGAAAGTGAAGTCGTTCTTTTATGCGCTTAATATTAGTGAACGTGACGAGGAAAATATTTTGAACGTGGAAAGTGCTCTGTTTGGTCTAAAACGTAAAGTTTCGACAAACCAGTTGTCCATTAAAGACTTTTTTGGTAAAAAGAAGTAACTTTGAAAGAGAAACATTGTTTTTTTTAAAATTTTTAATGTTTTCCCGCATCTATCGTTTTCCCGCATTCATCGTTTTTATTTCCCACCCCCGCCGAAAACGATGCATCGAGGTTTCACTGTATATCTAAAGTCAGTTTAACCCTTTAAAGCACTGTGGTAACAATATGTACCACCTGTTTCAACATTCAATACTTCTGTGTTTCACTGACAGCATGTGTTTGTAGGTTTAGTAAGATTCTCATGATAAACAATTATTTCCTTAAACAACATTAACTAACCGACCTTTGTAATTGAGAAATGATGCATTTTATTTGAGGTTAGGGCTCAATATTTAAATATCATACAGATATGTGCTTCATTTTCAAATTACACCTTCATATTCTGCATCTCCAACAACAAATTCAATATTATCTCCCCTTTGATGCCCAGCTCTATCAAGTGGTCTCTTCCCTTAAGGTTATAATTTTGTATGCATTTATCATATTCTCATGCATGCTACATTCCCCATGCATCTCATCCTCACTGACTTAATCGTCATAATAACATTTGGTGAAAAGTTTAATTACGAAGCTTATGATTTTGACGTAAATACGTCTATACGGAAGGGCCATTCAGCAAAAAAGCGTAACGAAGATGTGTAAGATCAATATCAACAGTGTCTAAATATGGACCGACAACAATGGTTATGTTACCTAATAAATTAATTGTTACGTCATCTGTTTACTCGGCATTTTTGTGTTACATTACTGCCGTCAACAATCCACTTTCCTTATTACGGAAAGAGCTGATCTCTGAATCGCTTGTAGAAGAAGTGCGTCGTAAATTAGATCATTTTGTGCTGGTAAAAACGTTTTAGAATATCACAAGTACTTATCTTATATAAGAATTATTACATTACATTTCATTACAGAGACGTATTTACGTCAGATTCTCTGGAACCGTGGTTCCACTGTCAACTTTTTATTCAATAAAAATTATGAAAAATTATTTCACACTGAAAAATATAAACTTTTTTCAAATATAGATACATTAGTCTAGTTCACTTTTCGTTACTCATTCAAATTCAAGCGCAACCTAAATCATGTCACAGTTCTTTCAAATTAATATTTTCAGGAACTCCATCACTGATACTTTTTGCATCCGACGTCAAATGTTCGTACTTACGGGCATATCACGGCAGACTCCATAGTACTCAATGTGGACATGTTTGTATTTTTCTCCTCTGCATCCATCTAACTCTCTGTCACACCAGCATCGCATCTGGTACACTTCGCAATCTGAACCCCATGTCTCGTTGTGATTTGAGCATACCTGCATATGCATTTTAAAACATAGATTCAAAACACAGGCAAACGCTTGATTCTGATGGTAGGTACCATTTTTAGGGGTAAAGTTGGTACCTACATACACATGCCATCACATTCCAGGAAAAAACTATGATAATATCTGGTTTGGGAACATTAAAATCAGTGAAATGAAAAAGTAAAATTACTAAATCATCTTAAACAAAAGTGAAATTAATCATGGTGAAGTACAAGGATATCGAATAAAATCTTCTATGGGAATGATTCCCCTGATTATAAGTGCAGAGATGGTCTCTGAAAAATTCGACTTTTTACCATAACGGACACAGTTTTGTTGTCTGAGAACATTTTATCAATTTCAGTCACTGTGAAAGCTTCGAGTCTTGTACCAGGAAATTGCTTATTGCACAACAAAAACCAGTGTTTATATAATCAGACAAAATTAATTGCAGTTGAAAACTCATTCATTTCAATTTGGCTGTCAGACACTGGAACTGGCACTGTGACCTTGCAATACCAATGAACCTAGACAGACAGTCTAAAAATGAGAAGCAGGAAAATGCAAAGTTTCAGTCATTTATCTGTTAGGTCTATTAAAAGTTGAGAAATTGAGACCAGTGAACAGAGATGGTGTGGATAAAACTCTGATGCAAATGAATGAACCATAAATTAAAATAACAAAAATAGGAAGACTGATGGAAGAAAGTTATTTTTCAAACTCTGAAACATGGATAAGATTAATTACATAGGTTTTATGGTCAATACCATTAGCTGATGATGGTTTATCATGGGTAGCAAAAGCTTAAGGAATTATTCATCAAGTTGAAAATTCAGGCAAGATTTACTATTTTTAAGGTGGTTAAATCAAGGATATTAATAAGGGTTTAACACAAAACACAAAGATAAATATAAATGTTTTCAAAACTGTAGTCAGAAACCAAATGGACAAAAAACATTTACAAGATCAGAGCTTAGATATCAAATTCATCTTAAATAAATAGGTTTTGTGTAAGTGAAGTGGGTTTAATAGAATTGAAACAGTCTATTGATGGGCTAATGAAACTTTCAGTTCCACTAACAAAACCATTTTGTGTACAGTACATAATTCTGTGCCAAGAAATTAGTTATTGTTTGTCCTTAATGAGTTTAAGAAAGACAAATGGGTAATATTTATCCTATAGAAATAGAGGATTTACATTCCTGTACTATAAGGCTGATGGCTCGACTTTAACTTTGGCAAACCGTTCATCGAGGCGCTGCTGTGGTGCACAACCAACAAGGGTTAAGTAACTTAAGGATCAATAAATTAGTGTATTATTTCTTGTTAAAAGTATGTCATGACAACAGATTCACCTTAGCCCTTTCAATGTTACTTCAATGTTAGAATCGTACCAAACAGCTGTCTGCACTTACCAAGGCAGAAATAATCTGACCAGTTGCTAATATTTCTGTTCACAACAACAAAGGTAGGAAAAAAAGCACGGGAGAGGTAGCATGCAAGGATCAGTTATTCCTCCCTATAATGATTTATAATATATAACATATACACAGAAATTATCCATATAATAACATTAAAAGCAAGACGAATGCAGTGAGAGACTGTACTAACACGGTTAAATATTGACAGTGAACAAACTGAGAGTATGGTATATTTGCAGTATGCTTATTTCAAGTGTTATGTACCTTTCTTCTAGGGTCAGCCTCTTCAGGACATGTCGGGATACAGACACAATCTGCCTCCCCCTCTTCTGTTAGCTCACAGACTCTTCCAGCCCCACAGTGTTTCTTAGCACATGGATCTGGAAGACGTCAAACAAGCCATCAGATTAAGTTTACAAAAACACTGCCACATACTCAACACTGGTTTAAATGTGTTTGCCATATGGCTATGGCTACAGACTGACTATAATTGGAGAAAGAAATGCTGTTACTGAAGTAGGAAAAATATTCATCTCTGTATTTAAAACAATGTGTTCTAGAGCATTTACATAAGTATAACCTATTAGTAGAATATTATGGAAAGAATGATGCCTACACGCAAATATAACGTAATGAATGGCAATATTTCGTACCAAAGCTTAAATTACTTTAATTTCCATATTTCCTCAATTCAGAAAGACCTCTTTTGTTTCAAGACAAAAAGCCTAGAATGAAATAATGGCCATTCTAACATAACCTTAAAAGACAGTTACAAAATTACCAAAATATTACAAATAATATCTAGTGAGACAGATAAAGTTGCTATCAAAGTCAGATAAGCCAGTGTGAACAGCATTACATACTGCCAGAAAAATTCCTGTGCACATGAAATGAAATGGGGGATTTTACAAGGACACAATTCAGTTCGGATAATGAGGGGATGACATGTGTTTCGATAGATACTGCTACTGGAACATACTGCAAATGGAGAAATCCCTTACTCCCAAACCAGAGCAATTCTAACCCAAAATATGAAGCTATACACATCTTCGAGCACAGCAAAAATAACTGAAATGATCTTAGCAAGCACAACTCAATGTATGCAGAAGACATACCATGTATAGGAACATCATTGTCCCTAATGATTTCTCTGGAAGCTTCATCTCTGGCCTCTTGTTCTTCTTCTCCTATTGGTTTTTGTTTCTTCTCCTCTTCTGCTACCTCATCATTTTCTAACATTGAAAACAAGTCTTTCTCACCATCTCCGCCTTCAGTTAAATCATCAGACACAGGATCTGATTCTGTTGTCGTGGTCGTCGTGGTTCGATGACGACGGAACTTCTTCAGTTTCCTCTGTTGTAGACAATAAAGTTAAATTTATAGACTTTTTAAGTACATGCATGAATAAAACACACAATTCTATACATAATCTGTTCTTTTCACAGAATCAGCCCAGTTATTTGCTTGTCTGATATACGTTTCTGAAAGCTTCATATAAGAGTTTATCAAACATATTTGATAGCAATTAGGCTGGTGATATCCATCTGCTCATCTGCATTCTATAATTCTATTCTGGGTGAAAGAATTTTAATGAAATTTGGTAGTTTGAGTTGTCACTATAAATTTATGAATTATGGTCCAAAATTCATAAAATGTAATTTGAATTCATATGAAAGTCTAAATTCATTTAAATGCATTTCAGAAATTACTGAATCAATTAGAAATTGTTTCAGATAAAATGTTATCTTTTAATTACTTTGTTTATTCATTCTGCTTGTTTCTGAAATTATGAAACTGATCCTTCCAAGTCATAATATTCTCCTCAAATTTAGATAAGTGGTAAAGGAAACCAGTAACTCCCCCTAATCCAAAATAATTCCCAAACACCATCAATTTCTACTTGACTACATGTTGCAACAACCCAGAAAACAGTCATCTTTGCCATTATGTTCATGAGAAACCACTACTGGGTCAATTCATCCACACATCGTATATTTCTTCACAAAGTCCATTTTAATATCATTCTCCCATTTATACTTAGATCTACCAAATGGTCTCTTCCCTTCAAGTTTTCTGATTGACATTTTATATCAATGTCTCATCTCTTTGATTCACGCTATATGTCCCACCAAACTCACCATATTGTTTTTGACCACAAAATAAACAATGCATAAAAAATATATGAAACATGGTGATTCAAATGGTTAATTAGGGCCTTAAAAAGCACAAACATTTTCACTGTTATTCAAAACAATCATAGATTTCAAACCTGTTTTCAGTGGAGAAAATTAGACTCACCACTTTATCTCCATAAACATCAGTCATAAGAATGAAAAGGATAAATACCAACAGCAGCCACTGTAGCTTCATAGTGATTTTGGGTACCTGAAAGGACACATACGAATAATATGTTGCACATTTTCTTTTTATCTAATATTACATTTAAACAGTCATGGTTCAATTACCTCAGAACAGAGGGGGGGTTTAAAATCATTTCAAATAAAATATAATGAATAGGATGGATTCATAAACTGTTGTACATTATGTGCATTTTGTTACTTAACCACAAAATCTTTGTGCAATCAAATTTTGGATACTGGATACATAATTGGATATTAAGAATGAGCTGCAACGAAAACTGTTCAGTTGGTCGGCAAATTCCAGTCAACCTTCCATTCAACATAGTCTATGCAGTTCAGAAAGCGTCGTCAAATCTACAAAGAAAAAGAATGGGGCTAAGAAAATGAATATATTAGCTATTTCAAACAGAAAAGGTGGTTCTCTTCTACACAGCCAGTCTTGGGTATATATTACAAGCTGGAAATCACAAAATGGACAAGCAAATTTGTCCTTTGAACTTAAAGGGGGAAAGAAAATGACACGCAAGTCTTCAGCCAACATATGATGAACTCATGAGCCTGAACAACGAAGTCAGGATATGACCTATACAGATTGCGTCATCTAACCATAGCAGAACATCGTGAGAAGTAATAAACATGATGTCATACGAACTGTTGATCATCTTGCGTCCCACTACCACATCAAGAAAGTCCTCGCCAGCAGAATCAACAACTCTGTTTAACCTCGGTTACTCGAGCAATGTAGGCGTCCATATTACTTTACAGTCGAAGAAAATACAGTCATGAGGCAGTTCGCTATTGAACTGTTGATAAATATTAACCAATATACGGAGTATTACAGGCAATAAAGAATTGTATTGCCAAGCCCATATCTACACATTTCACATCTGACATATTCAGTTATCAGCAGACTAACCCGCACACCTCATGTTTGTGAGAACTGATTAACCAACGAATCCGCGCAGTCCATGTCAGCGGCCACCATAAAACATCAGACCTGTACACAATCGATACAACCCTTAATGTCACGGTTCCTATAGCTGGATTCAGCAGTCACAGAAATGTTTTGCATAAAATTCTCGTTATGAATTCGAACCTAAAAAACAAGTTTCCATTAAAATTAAAAAAAATTGCATGCTAATTATTTCCTCCAGACATTCTTTAAGCCGAAGTTCTAATACAAGAGTGAGGAAATGTTCGTCATTTTTAAACGTGTACGTTCTACGCTCCTAGATCCACTAACTCAGAGACGAAATTAAAACACCAGCAACGATTAAAAATTACAATCTGATTATGATTACAGCCGATTCAGCTGCAACGAGCATTCCTTCGTTCTTTTCCTGAGAAATGTGTTTGAAAATTATCCAGAATCGAATGGCGGCCACATGTACGTCATCCACAACATATATCGATGCACCGATTGACAGGACTTTACGAGAATCCAGTTTTACACACTTCTCACAATATTCTGAGAACCTGCGATAAGAAATATGAAGTAATTCGTATGAATAGTTCAAAATACAATATGGTATATCAAAGAAACTAAAAGAAATAAATTTACTCACGCAATGCTATTCTCAGTTACACAGCGTTTTTCCAAATATTTGTTAACGAATGTGACAGAGGAGTAGAACATGGATTCTAAATACCCTGGGCTCTACTTTATGGTGTTTTGAAACAAAGTTTCGTGTGGTACCCGAACAACGTACGGTGCTTCGGGCTGTTAACCAGACAGTGAATACAGCAGATCTTTGTACGGGAAATCTGGGACTTCTTCCTGGTCAGTGACTCTGTTTATAACATATCACTGCGCTGCAAGATGGCTACAAACAGAAATCCGCAGAACAGAACCACGGGTCAGCCAACAAATCCCCTGACTTTTATGGAACGCAAAAGTTCATTACCTGCAAAGGAGAACCCTGCTTTCTCCGCATGGCACATTCTAGAGTCAGGAACAATAATTAGTCACCGTAAAAGATTAGCGTTGTTACTGTATATATAACCCCGGACAGCTAAACAAAACAATGTTAAAATGGAGTAAATGAGTCAATACTGACTTCCATGTTGTTACATCATGTGTTCTCATAGGTAGATACCAACGTTTAGTAGGAACATACTGCCTCCATCTTCAGGTCTTGAAGATGGAGACAACAGAATATCATCTATATCTTCACCGTCTTGAGAACCTCAGATCTCATGAAGTATATGAGTCGTTTACAATGAAACAGCTGTTTTTACGTCGTATAAATTCCTGCACTTAATGCATCAGTGAAACATGTTCTTCACAACTGACGCAACACGCAGAGAGCAGTGTTGTAAACTACAATAAAAATTAAATTTTAACAACCTGTTCCGGAATTAATGCAATGCGGTACGGTTGGTATCCATGCCATATGGCCAAGCATATGTGAACTCCTTTGGCCTTTGTAGCTGGTGTCACGACGACGCCATTACAATTAGGGCTGTACAAAATTGTACTTTCATTTTCACGGAGGCAGTCTTAATCTATCAGATATTTTAAACGGATTCAGCAGATCTGTTGTCGTCACTCGGATTCAAGCCATCCAAGGAAGCTGACAGAAGGTAGTTTATCTTGGCCGTAAGTGAGACAGAAACACGAGCATTTTGTTTCACAGCTGCGGAGTTGGGCGAGTGATCTTTTAACACGAAGGCAACAGTTACTTCAGGGAGGCCAACATTACACACAAGACTCCCCATCCAACGCCCGATTTCGTAACTACAAAGAGTTTTCAATCTATTGGACATATGCGACCCTCCGAAGTGAAAAAATCTGTATTATGAATTTAATATCTGTTTTGAAGTGAATTAAAAACAAATCAAAATTTGTCGTTTGTAACAGAACGGCTCGTGATGGACCGAGTGGTTTCTTACCAACAGATTTTCCAACCAAAATTGTGTACGTATTTCTTATGCCCTCTTGCGCCCAGCCCATCTCACCCTCCTTGATCGGTTCTTTTTAATAATATTGAGTAAGTACAACAAATTGTGGGGCTCATCAGTGCGTATGTTTTCCCACCCTCCTGTCACTTAATCATTCTCACTTAAAAATTGTGTTCTCAAACACATTCGGAATCTCTTCCCTTAACGTGAGAGACCAAGTTTCAGACAAAACATAAAATTTTAGCTTTCAGAGAAACTATAAATCCAAATTATATGCCATAACTTCAGGTTAGGTCCAATCTAAATTAAAGGCTTCTCCCATTCATTCTCGTTAGTGCGATGACCGGAAGAGATAAGGGTGTGTGATGCGTCTAGGGGTGACACACTCCATATCACTTCAACTTCCTTTCGACAGCCTCGGGTTATCACATCGGAAGTCAAGGAGAAAGGGGGCCATTAGTTCACAAAATACAGTGTAGTGTAAAAGTCAGTGCATCAAAATGCCAAAGAATGTCGACATTAAAAGGGGGGAAATGTTTCTAGCTTCACTGTACATGCCCAGACTCTCCCCTGCCCTTTCCTTCGGCTCTTACTGTGACGTAGCTCAAGCTCCAATTTATTTTGCGCGTACTGTACGTGAAAACCTCAAATCTCATAATTCTGGGACAAAATGTTCTTGTTGGCAGCAACTTCTGAGTTTCTAAGTTACAACACGAACTTTATAAATATTTTAATGTAGTCTTAACGTAATTTGAGTTATAAATCATGTTAGCTGCTTCTTCTGACATCAAACTGTACATCTGTACATATTTCGAAAGACAAGCAATTTCAGACACTTTATTAATGATTTGTAGTTTAAACATTTTCGAAAAGGTCTACTCAGTTCAGCTAAATATTACAATGAACTGAATAAATGAAAATAACATTATATAATTGTAATTTCAAAAATGCCAGATACAAACTTTCGTATTTTTTCACTGTTGTATATTGTCTGTCGAACAGTATGACTGTGGTAGGGACCCAAAGCTGGAAGATACGTAAGATGGACGCTGATTTTTCTGCATTCATACTCCTGCAACATTGCAGGACGTCGCTTGCAAGTTTTAACTGTTGCTGCTGGAATGTGTAATATTCATTTGTCGATGAGCTAATTCAGTTGTTATCACTACCACGAGTACACAGAGCGAAGGAGAGGGGGGAGGATGCTGCACATGCAAGAAACTAGTGTTGAAATTAGTTCAACTCCTCTTCGTCTGAACTCCCACGCGCACTTCCGGGAATTCATTACGCAAGCTAAAAACATGTGACCGAAGAATCCTTATATGGAGAGTTACGATATGGAACAACACGTAATATTTGATGCTGGCTCAGAAATGGATGAAACGTATTAATTCTCTCAAATGAAGCAACTTTGAGGCATAAAACACTTGAGACAAGGAAAGAAACGTGTCTTTACCAACTTCTAAAACGCGTAGCTTCGAGATGTAATGTTTCAGAAAATCACCACAGCCCAAATGCATAAAGAAAAGCTTCAGTAAGAGTAACATGTTTCATTTTTAATATTATCCTCCTATTTAAGAGTAGATATGGTAAAGTATCCTAAATAATTAAATTCCGATAATTGTTCTTTCGTTTTATTTACAAGTTTTATTCTTTGGATGTAAAAACTGCAAATTCTACTTCTAATGTCAGCCCATAGATTTTCATTTAATATTTACTTGCAATGATGTGTAATTGGTGGGCCATAATTTTTATTAATCGTCTAAGAAAACTAGTAGGACTGATCCGTCTGAGCATAATAAATGTGTGCAGTGTTCTAAACGTAATTTTACTTCGCTCATGTGAGCAATAGCTTATTTAGTTTAATGGAATCTACATGCTAAAGCCGGTAATGCTAGGAATTTCACAAGAAAGTGCGGAAATACGCCATTAATTCGCACGTATGCTCTTTGAAATTCGCTGTAGCATCGTTGTGAAGGCAGATTCATAACTTGTTTACAAAAGCAAGATAACTTAAGTTCAGCCCACAGCTTTGGTAAAAACCGAAGGTGTTCGGCCTTGGTTTTGCATGTCTCCTGATATGTACAGACCCCAAATAGCGTTGGAGTAATGGCGGAAGACAACTCAAGTCACTTAATTCTTTGAAGCTGAAACTCGCCTCAATAGCACCTAGGAATTTAGTCTCTACCTCAAACAAATCACAAGACTTCTACATTACAAATATCGATTGGTCAGTGTGCAGTTTAATTAAAGAAACTGTTTTCAGTAAGAATCGTACGAAACCCCTAAAACTCGACGCAGAGCTATTTGTCGTCAGAGTAGGTGGTACATATAGTTACCATTGATGGTAAAGCCACCACAATCATCCATGAGCGGTTGGTGGTTACGGTTAGAAAAATCACGGACTTTTGTTCGTGTTCCTCAGTAAGTGTGGACGGTTTCGGGAGCCCAAACCAGAGCCATGTGCCCCACGGGTTCGCTGCAGTGTCGGTAGTGTAGCTGCCTGCACAAACGGCAAGTCATTCAGAGTCTCTGCAGCACGGGCAATCAGTCTAGACTCACTGAGAGAGACATTCATGACGCAGCACATTGTCTGCAGAATTCGTTAAAGTTTGCAAAAGAGCTGCTATAATCTGACTTTAAGTTCGCTAAGTTCTATGGCAATAAAAAACGACTGACTGGTTTGTTAACTCTGCACGGTCTATGCCTAATAGGAAATTCCTGTATGTTTCCAGACAGTCTTCTGCGTAAACGAGGGTCGACAAACTTTCCATTACCGCGGGCCGCATTTGTCGAGGGCCCACAGGAAAAAAAATTATGTCGTGGACAGTGAAATTCGGTTACAAGCCGGCATAGAAATTACAATTCGATATTTGGTGCATTTACGTTTCCAGAATTATCTGTTAAGGCCGATTCACAAATTCTGTGTATCACCTGTTACAACTGATGGAGACATCAAAGGCTTTTTCTTACTGGCGAATCACCCGAAGACGTCACAACTTACGTGACACTGGCCGTGTCACAGCACGTCATGTGTTAAATTAAGTGCCACGAAATTACGACACATGGCGGATCGCAAGTATCGCCCCACTATTTCTTAAACTGGCCAATGGATAAAGATTTTATAGCGACTCTTAACTTTCCCGGCTCCCAATACGGTATATACATTAAAATAGCATCTGGTGTCGAGATCATATAAAGAACAGAAGTCCAGATGACGTCATGGGTTTTAGCGCCTTCTAGACTCGCAACGTGCCCCCGTCTTCGGCCATGAAGATGGAGGCAGTATATTTCTCCGAAACGCTGGAATGTGCAGACGAGTCTACACAGCGCCAAAACCCAGAACATCATCCTTACCGCTGTGACAAAATGTAGTCTGGTTACATCGGATAAATTTAAGTATAGTTTGTAAGCTTATATATTTCCCTTTCGGCTGTCAGTTCGGTAGACAGCTTTGAAAAAAATAACGAAAAACATGAAACATTCCACATGTGTTTATACACCAGACAGCATAAAGAAATCGCTGGCCTCCTTTCATTCTTTATATCAGGATAAAGGTGACTGACCTTTGCGATGGATCAGCAAGTCAGAACAGTAAAACCTGCTTTCAAGATTTAAAAAAAAAAACATCTTTCCGTTTTAGGCAACTTTCCGTTGGATACAGGCACTCTATTACACAATACACAAACACAACTGTGAACACAAATTAGCTCATAAGGCTTACTTGGACCAATCACAGCTGCCTCGACGTTTGACACTCACCATACAGCAGAACGCCATCGCAAACAAGGAAGAAAATGGCTCTGATATACGAAGAATCGATCCCGTTAGGAGCATAAATGTATGTCCCAGTGTCGGAATTAGGTATAAACCAAGTACCTATA
Source organism: Zootermopsis nevadensis (assembly GCF_977971745.1). NCBI lineage: Eukaryota > Metazoa > Arthropoda > Insecta > Blattodea > Termopsidae > Zootermopsis > Zootermopsis nevadensis. The sequence goes on along the minus strand of NW_028259144.1, from coordinate 6,102,334 downwards.
TAAGCTTTACCTCAGATAATCCAACCGAATGTTTCATGCATGACTCCAAGAAGCAGATTTCTTAAGCTGACAGTCGTTCAGCTGGCCAACATATTCCCCTCTTTTTACTTAATCTCTACGGTTATTTCATTGCGTGTTTACAACATCCCGATCAGACCCAAATCTGTGTCATATGAATCCAGTCCACACCCTCAGATCCTATTCTCCCCTCTATCCCTAGGTCTACCAAGTGTTCCCTACCCGTTTTCCGTAAAAATACTGAAGCCATTTCTTCTTTTGTAAATTACTACATCCTACGTTACTTGATTCCACTTTGGTCCAAATATTCTAATCAAATCGCTTATTCTCAATCGACCTGTCTATTACTTGTCTGACTGTACCGGGTGGCACAGGACATGACGTTAAAAAACAGATTCCAGTCTGAATATAAATTTGTGGATGTAAATATTTATTCATTTCGTACTTACTTCAAATTTGCTGAGCCGTTCAATTTGACTGTTACACAGGGTTCCAGCCCCGAAGTTGTAGTTCACCCGCACGACAAAGTACAACAATCGACAATCGTGCATGTTTTCGATCAATATCTCGATAAAGGCAGGTCATCGTTCGATCCTGCTGCCGTTATACTGTATAAAGGTACAGGTCTGCCGGTAAATTTAGTCACGACTGTTGTCTGATGCAGCTCACAATTTGATATTTTCTTTGGCCCTTTAATCTAGTTATTTTCACGGAAATGCATTAATTTTTATGTATCAAGATAAAAATTTATTTTCATTGTATCGGAATGCCAAGCATCCACAATTCTAACGTCATTAACACTCTATACGAAAATTATAATTAATTTTTAAATAATCTTTCTTGTCATTCTCTAAACTTTGGATGAAGTGCATTAATGCAATTGTTAGCTTCTGAAGGACTCCATGGTGTCAGCTCCTCAACCCTTTGCGAACAGAATGAGTACAGTGGCCTGAAAAAGGTCTCAACATCCGTTCCTTTTCCAGAACTTACAACTACGTTCATTAAAGTAATTAAGGATTATTACAGTTACATTTGGACTCACCCCGTTTCAGGAGTTAACTGGTGCAGACCCTCGAGCCCCAGAGCTGTAAATGCTATGGAGATCACACAGGCCTTCCTTCCACAGACACCACTCCCAAACCAACAACCTCACTCGGCGGGACAGACAGCAAGCAACTTGTATCTACAGCGTACTCCCTCGTCCTCCCTCCTACCAACTTCGTCTTATTCAACCGCCGCCAAGACTCAGTTTACACCAGCAATTCAGCAGCGCCGCGAGATAAATCACTCAGTTCAGAAACTGAGCTTCGTAACTCCATGTAGGAGAGTCCCTGAGCAGTTTATTTCGTAGCTCAGCTTCTTAGAGAGAAAAAAACTTAACCCGCGTGTTCATGTGTTACCATTCATGCATGGAGACATAAGAAATGCTAACCAGGTATTAATCAAAAGTCCTGAAGGAAGGGAAGAGACCAGTAGAAAGACGTAGGAGTCGCGGAGAGGACATATTAAAATGTATCTCAAAGAAACAGTGTGAATTCGGTTTATTTAACTCACTACAGGAACTTGTGGTGGGTTCTGTACTTAGGGTTCCATAAAAGCCGAGGCATTTCTTTACAACCTGAGTGAATATTAAATTTTCAAGGACTTCCATTGAGTTAGCGATAAACAATCGATTCTCCAGAGCTACTTTAAACTCCAACTCACCGCATTTCCTGTGTGAAGCGGCCTGTCAAGTGAGTAGTTAAAAAAGACTAGAAGAATGCCGGAAAGCGAAGGCGGACTGGGCTGGCTGGAGTGCTTGCTTATTCCTCCAGAGAGTTAGAGGGGCGAGGATACTTCTGTTACATAAACATGGATTCTCAGCTATTTGAAATGCGTGGCTTATACATGATAACAATTGTGCTCGTATTTGGTAACGTTCTCTACTGCCCCAAAACATGTAACTTCTTGGAGCAGAGTCCTTGAGAAGCTGATAGTCGCTCAGGTAGTCAAGAAACCCGAAATTTCATCACTCTTGCAAGAGCACGGCGATCACTATCCTGAGCCAGATTATTCCAATCCATAGCCTCCAACCCTAAAAATCATTGGATATTATTTTCCCATCTGTGACGAGGTCTTTCGAGTGGTCTTATCTTCTGGCTTTCCAACCATAATCTTGTTAACATTTCTCACCTCCTCTATTCGTGCTGCATGCCCCGCTCATCGCATACTCTTTGATTTGATCATTCTATAACAACATCTGGTGACGAATAAGCTCTTCATAATGTAGTTTTCGCCAGTCTCATATAACTTCATCCTTGGGCCCAAATATTCTCTTAAGCACCCCGGTTATCGAATTTTAACAACCCAAAATGTTAAAAAGTGATTTCAAGAATATTGACTGATTCTTAGGTTATTCAACAACGCGTTTTCAGCTCCAATGAAAGAAGGCGTATTGGGGGCTTCAAGTTAAAGCTCAGCCTTAGTACCTGATAGGGGCAAACGCTTTGGCCACGGAGGCTCTGAACGCGGCTTTCACGGTGTCTACTGAACGCAAATCCGAGTTAAACACAAAGCCGTTCAGACATAAATATCTGGTGGGGTTGTCAAGTGTTTGCATATATGACAGTGCCTAGTGCTTGCGTGTTGATTGTGCTGAGTGAAGTATATCACGTATGACGTGCACTTTGGAATAAACATCATGCTGTGAGAAGCAAGGATTACGCTTGAAACAAAAGCCTGCTTATTTCAATATCAGCGATTTTTCATTATATGATACTCTCACTTCTACAGTTTCTGGACTTTGATATGGTCTTCTGGGCGTTTCTAAGAGAATGGTTTAGTAGCTGAAGGCAAATTTCTGCTTCTATTAACAAACTCCATGGTGCAGAATCATTGAGAAAATGACGCACCCGTATGATTGAAAATATTTAATCATATGGGTGCGTTATTTGATTGAAAATATTCATTTACAGAATCGAAAGTTCATTAGTGTTCGCAGGAGCCACAGATTGCCTATGGAATATTTTATATCATGCTAGCTTTTCACTACACAGTTCTTAGCCCTACCATGGTGAGAAAAGGTGTTGACAAATGTTGGATAAAAAATTGAACTGTCATGTGTATCTGAATAAGCTAAAAATGAATATATTATACGTATTACATTTATGCTCTTATGTAAAGTTGTCATAGAAACTGTGATATAAACAAAAATTGTAAATTTTTCGTATCTCGTATATTAATCCATTCTCAAGTTGATTCATGTGTATGTGATTACTCCACGCACATAACCTCACCTTACTTTTCCCACCACATAGCCTTCCACTTAACCAACCCTTGTCAGCTGCATGTAACTACCTCTTCAATATATTTGCACTTACCATCCAAATCCAGAGGCCATGTCCATCTGCAACCCAAGAATGCCATACAAAGATGATGAGGGACCTTTTAACATGAAATTTATGTTAACAAGGACAACATAGCTTCTATGTCCATCCGTTACACGTAAACTAAAGATCGGAACATTCTTTGAATAACACGGGTCAAATGAAAAACTGAACTTTGTTATATCTGTACAATACTCAGAAATGAATGGTCTTGCACAAGGCACAGGTAAATTCTATGCGAATAAAATTAATTTGAATATGGGTCTGGAAAAGCTTCCCAAGTTACACCACTTTCAACCATTTTGAAATTTCTAATGCTCAGAGCAATAATTTCATATCGATTGTTCAAAACGATGTTGGGCATTGATAACACATTACAATTAATAAAAAGTTATCTTAAGGTTGATTTAATCACAGAGCAGTTGTTTAATTTAACTAACCTTCTTGGACTTTGGAATCAAAGTTCCATACACTCTCATGCTCTGCTATTACACTTCCTACAATTAACATAACAATTATGAACTTTTACCAAAGAATTTATGTCTGATGCTTCTAAATTTGGTTGAAAATAGAACATAGCATCTTCCTGATGATGTTAAAAGATGACAAAGCTTTCCTGAAGTCTTCGTCCAAGATTATGAATGCTGACATCTACTTAACTCTATCGAAGTACATATATACATTACCTTCCTATAAAAACAAAACCATGTTAACAAAATCTGCACATGTTGGAATTTACTTTCATATCAGTACAGACATCAAGAAACAGGTTTATAATTGAATTTAAAATTTTGGGCACCATCATTTACTTTTTTCTGTGTGAAACATGAGTAAGTCTTAAACACATAAAACAAAAACTTTGAATACAGCAGAACATTTATCATCCAAACATTGGTTAGGCAGTGAAGATATCACAGAATTTCATCCATCTGAAGGTTAACAAAGAAGTTAGTTTGTAATCGCTTCCAATACAATTCACTAAATGCTTTTTGAGAGGACACATTTTATTAAAGGCTGGTTTACGGTACAATGTGTTAAATGCATCCTGCCACGATACACTCGTTTATAGATTAAAATGCTTTCCAATTACCTTGGATAATCAACGCTCTACTATGTATTCCCGTAAACACATAACATAGTTTAGCTTTCCAAGTAAAACCCTGACTACCTACATGAGATTCAGTTTCCAATTACCAATTTCCTGTATGCATCATGTCATTTCAAATTACACTCTTACTTACCCAAACAGCATACAGACATTTCTTTTCTTCTGATCAGCAGTTAAAGTGCACAAAGAAATTCATAAAAAATATCACATCATCACTTCTCCCCAGATGAATACATTTGAAAAATGTACTCTTGAAATTAATGTAGTATATATTACGAAACTTAATATGATCAAGGGGCAGTTTCGACATTAAGCTTCGACCCCACTTCAAAGTAATCTCAAGGTAATGATAAGGAACACGGGAATTTTGTTACTTGCACCCAGCACACTTCCTTCTAACCTCACAAATTCAGGTATTTAATATGATGGGCAACTAAGTTCTAGGCCACACCCAGTTACGAAATTTCTAGATTTAGTATTAATGTATGAAATTCCAATATCATATAGACAAAATCAGTCAGTAGTTACTGGAAAGCCTCGCATCTTACGACATGAATTTCTTTGGCATCGTTTATCATGTTTACTGAAATCTCCTATATTAGTATAGGATTTAAAGGAAGACTGGGAGAAGATTTCTGTCTTCTGGGTTGTTGCGTTGTGTAGTATGGTAGATGTTTACCAACGTTTCAGAGGTCCATGCTGTCTCCGTCATCCTGATGACGGAGGCAGTATGACCTCTGAAACGTTGGTTTACATCGACCATACTACACAGCGCAACAACCCAGAAGACAGAACTCTTCATACTCATTGCTGTGAAAACCTCAAATCATACAAGACTGGGAGAATATGTCATGATTCTAAGCTGGTGCATTATTAATGATAAATGGTAAAAAGCAACGTCAGGAATATGTATTTGGATTGTACAAGAAGCATGGAGTATCAATGCTCCTTGTACGACTCCAGCCAAGTTTAGGGAATGTGCAAGGAATACTAGGAATTTGAAAAGGTTTCATAATTCACACAACATAATAATCATCTCATGGCTTGTTTGTTATGCAACCACTTTCTTTCCCATTATAATGTGTAATTAAATTTCCCTTGCAATGAAACAATATTTCTTAATACTGTACGAATGTCGAGTTATTTTTATGTATTGACTAGTGGAAAATTGTACAACAGTTCTTTCTGTCAGCTTCATCTCTTAAAGGAATGACGTTCTGGCACTTAAAGAGCAATTCCAGAAAAAATGGATACATATTCAAATAGTAACATTCAACTTCTAAAAAAAATGAACATACATCAAGTTAACTTAAAAAAGGAAGCATTTTATTATTATAATTATTATTATTTTAAGTTATCACAGGGAATACTACTGATTGCATGATGGCCAGAGGGGGATGTTATGTAGATGATTTAAAAAGAATAACACACAAAAAACAACCAATTCTCAAGTTGGAGGAAAACAACAGTAACAAAAATGTACACTACAAGACTCACCAAGTTAACAACTGCAGCACTGAACTGGTTTCGGTTCGCAAGAAAAAAAACTCCACTCTGAATTGCTTATACCGTCCAAATACTCCTTGCACAAAACACATTTTTTTCTTTTATCTTTAAAAAGTCATTTTAGTTCCAACTTCACACAAATTCTTGTCCACGAATCATGACACGTCACTCACAAAAAATCTCTCCACAACTCCAACAACAAAGAAAACAAAAAGCCACCTAAAACCCTGCAGATAAAGTAATAATAAGTTAAGATATCTGAACATCAAGTGATGCTACTTTTAAAGATTTGGTTAGGCGTTGAGAGAGATTTCTGTTACCCCCGTCACATGTAAATGTTCACTGCTTGAAATCCAGTTTAAGAAGTCAATCATTACACTTGTTAATCATGAGACACAGGAAAAACTAAACATCTCCTCCCCCACATTCTTTTCATGCCTATATAATAATAATAATAATGAAAAGAAAGGAAGAAAAAATATTGACAGCACCAACATTCAAACATTCTCATGCACTGTGTGATTTGAAATCTGCTGTCCAGCTAGCAAGCTAGCATTATTTCCCTCTCCACGTCAACCACCTCCTACAATCACGGACAAGGCTTTCCTCCCAGTTTGTGATTATTCTGTTCCCCTTTAAATTTAAGACTAATTCCAAATCTCCCATGACTGGAACCACATTTAGAATGGTGGAAAGGGATTTCAAACACTCAAGCAACGGAACAGTGTTCAAACAGATAACAGTAGTGAAAACCTCATTCCCACAATTTCTTGGCATCCCAAACTTAATTTTAAAGGGGAAGAGATTATAGATGTATAAAGGAAACCCGTTTCTCTTCAAGTCTTGTGTTGCATTATACTGGATTATGAAGATTGTGATAATGGCAAATGCGCGCAATTTCATTTTCAAACATCTTTTTACTTGCAAATAATCATTATTCAATTAATGAATGATTTTAATAAGAATGTTCATAAGACAACTCCCTGCATTGGTAATAATGAACATGTATATTATTTCGTGTTTAAACTGAGGAATTGCGCGCTTCATTTTTGTAAACACACACATTTCTCAGTAGGGACTAAAGTTATCAAAACAATGCGGGGTCTGGGGGTTTGTTAACGCCGTGCATAGGCACCCCGGTTCATTCCTCCTCCACGCCCTTCTCGGGTAAAACTTCCACGGCCTCCTCCACGGTGGTGGCCCATACCTGTCCCTCCCCTCATCATTCCTGGAACTGCACGAGGCCCACCCAGGCCACTGGGAGAAGGACGCCCCATCACAGCATCGCCCCCGGAACCCATACGGCCACCATCCATTGACTGACGGCCGCGGGCCTTCTTCTCCTCCACATTCAGCTTCTGCCCATTTTCTTGTGGAAAGTAGAATGGCTGAAATATACCAACAATTTGTTATTAATTTGCTAAGAATGAGTTACTACATCGGTATCTTAAACATGCATATCGTGTCACACAACACACATCTTCCTGTGGCTCTACAACCCAGTGTGGGTCTTGGCCGCCTCCTTTCGGAGGTTTCTTAGTCTTTGAAGTGCGCATTTGTGAGTAGTGTGTGACCAGCCCACGGCCTCTGCACAATTTCTACTCAATCCTGATTTTGTCTGCTAGAGCCATCAAGTAGAGAATCAGAAGAGACATGGGTGAGAAATGGCAGCTGAATTTTGCTTACGAAACATCTCATTCATGCTCATAACGTTCTTTTACTTGCCGTAAATCTACATGGGACCGCCAGCTTTACTTCCCCTCTGAAGGAAGTCGTGCTACAGATTTTTATCACCCTCAAAAATCCATCAACCTTGGCCGGGTTTGAAACCGCAAACCTTGGGTCCAGTGGCGAGCACGCTAACCACTAGTCCACCGAAGACGACACGCAACAAACATACTTCTTGTAATTTAGAGTACAGGAAAATCGGCTTTTCTTTATTTTGCACAACTGTTACTCCCCACGCCATGACTGGCACCCACTGTGTTCACCTACAGAAGTTTCAACTTCTTACAAATTTATTCACAGCACAACAAAATACTCTCTTCACCAGTACTTTCTTATATAACATTTATATGCAACACAAAGTGTAATTAAATTTTAAAAAATCTTACAATAGCAGAATGTTTAATCTATTCTTAAGCAACGTACTACAAAGATCTGTTACACTACATTTCTCCTCTTGCAGCTTATAATCCCATATGCCAAATGCAGCAGAACACAGTAAAATTAAACACTCATGCAATGCTTCTGATACTGAATCATACCAATAACGTATAAAGAGAATTTAAATTACCAGCCTGGTATATCAAAATTCAGAAAGTTCAAGTAACATGACAACAGATTATGTGGGACACTTCGTAACCTTAGATGAGTGCTGAATGGCTAAAACTGCATAAAAAAGTTTCAGTCTGCCTTCTGGACAACATTATGGCCTTTCACTGCACCCACACGTCTGGATCATTTGTGTACGGGGACTTAATTTTGTTGCCAATCTAACAGAATTTACCATATAATAACTTACCCTGCTATTAAGAACCTGTTGAACAGTGTTTGCATCTTCAAATGTAATGAAACCATAGTTTGGAACTCTGTTTCCAGGTACACCTTTATTATTCGATTTGCTGTGAATACGGAGATCAATGATGTGACCAAACTTGCCAAACAAGTCCTACAACACAAAAATACCTGTTTCTCAGAATCCACAATTCAATGAACGTGTTTTTTTAGTAATATTAACAAAGAATACACGATCAACTGAAGAAAAAATAATCGACAATTAAAAATGAGTATCTCATAACACTTTCACATATGAGGAAGTGGCATGAATCATATCCAATTAGAGTTATGCGAACAAAATAAGGCAGGCACGAATAACCCACTTGGTGTAGAGAACAAGTTACTATGGACCACAGTTTAATATGTTCTATTAACACATTTGGAGTGAAACATACTGGATGACGTGTATGTTTGTACTTATACTATGTAAAGTCTGTACAGGTTTGGACAGAAACTCAACTGCGTATGTCATTTATTCATTCAGTAACGTGCTTCGTTAAGGCCACAATTAATGTGTTTTATGTGTACCGAGAAATCCTGGCAATAGAAAGAAGTCACCTTGCTCAGGTATGAGCAAAAATTTACCTTCAAATCATCTTCGGTAGCATGAAGTGGGAGGTTTCCCATGAACAACTGCTGGCTGTCTGGGTACTGTTGCATCATGTTGGGTCCCATGCGTCGTCGGTCGCCATCTCCACCAATACTTCCTGTTGAGAACGGAATCCATTCTTTCACAAGACAAAGCAACCCTCCCGTCAATTTATATTCATAAAATGGGAAATGTGTAACTAAAATTTACAATGAGATTTAAAGAACAGACCAGTCAGTTACAGTTATAGCAGTTTAAAACCATAATCTGAAGATAAACTCACCATTATCATCATTGAAACTTCCCCTTCCAGATCCACCACGCTCATTCCTGACCATACCTCGGATGCTAGGTCCTCTAGTTCCGCCCCTGGAGCCTCGTTGGCCTGATCCCATAGACCCTGGCCCTCCAGATACATGCATAGAGTCCCTTGCATCGATGCTGGTACGGGGCCCAAGTGGAGGCTGAAAGATGCATCATACTTCCAAAATTTCTTAAAAATAAAGGCAAAGTTTCTTTTGTAAAGTAAAGTAAAGTAAAGTTTGTTCCACTATGTGCCGTAAAGGCGCTTGGTGTGAGTGGAGGTATAGCTCTTCGCTTTCTTGACCTAGGCACTAGATGGGGGGAGTGGTCGGCATCATGCCCCGGCCGGCTTTACCCCCGGGAGAGGACCCCGGTACCCATTGTAGAGGCTGGGTGGGCCCCAGAGCCGGTCTGGACGCAGAGGCTGGAGGAAAAGTCCTCTACCCCCGTCGGAGATCGAACCCCAGCCGTCCAGCCCATAGCTAGTCACTATACTGACTGAGCTATCCCGGCTCATAAAGTTTCTTTTGTATCAAATCACAATATCATAGATGTGTATAGGGGATGTGAGAGTAAGGATCCACAAATATTTTATCATTGGTACCAACACAAACAATGGCGGCCTACTTTTGGGCACTTCTGCACATCTAGTTACATGCCCTCATGAGCCAAATGGCTTCAAAGAATTGATATGTAAAGAATTCATTTACTACATGCATGAATCAGATGCTATTTGCACATAAATGTCGCTCTCTCTGCACCACTTGTCTTCGTTGAGCTTCACATTCCCCTGTAATGTAATTTGTATGTGGCAATCACTCCACGATACATTAAATGAATCAGATTGGTCAAATATTTTGCTAATGTCTTATTTCAGGTAATTTTCACTTGGATGCACAGCAACAACACAGAAGCTACTAACATTAAAATAACTTCAGACATTAATAAGGTACATAATGACTCACCGGTGACGTTGTAGGTTTTGCAGGAGCATTTGGGCTTGTTGACAATGTAGAGCTTAGTGATCCTATCCCCACTCCAGTTCCACCAGACTTCACCAACGTTGCGTAAGTTTTGGGCTCGTTCAAAACTAAAATGCGTGTGAAGTTTTGTGTGAAAACATTACAGGCTGCAACATCTATGTTACAGGGAAGACTATCACCATATCAATATCATAACAGAAAAGCTTATATAGCACTAATAATGAGGGCAACTAATTAGTAACATAAAAGAAAATTAAGTAGATGACCACGCCCTATTTCAATAAACTATTTTTGTGGCTACTTTGACACAGGAAAAGATTATGGGACATTTTATCATGATGGGAAAGTGTATACCTCAAATTCAATTAATACAACACCAATGAAATTGTTACAGAAAATAAATTATGTAATAAAACACAATTTAAATAAGAATGGAAGAGACTTTTACAGGATAACCAACTATGGTGGAAGTGCCAGTAGCCTGTGTTTATTTCTCTGTCTATATCAGGGGTCGTCAACCTGGTCCCTACTGCCCACTAGCTTTCATGGTGGGCGGTGGGGTTTTTTGTCCGTTACAAATTTTGTTCTTCCTCCATATATCGAATACATTGCTAACAACTTCGCAAGTTTAAATTTTTAAAATATGCTTTTGCAATTTACTTTTGAATTCCATCTCTAAACTTTGAATATAGATAATAATTCACCGGACACTTCTCGAAGTATACTCGTGGACGAGGAAGCAACGAATGAGCTCCGTAGCCAAAGGCACGAGTTTAGTGTGCATAAAGAGGGTGGGTCTTACCACCGGCCATCACTCAGTCTTCGAGCTGTACCTCTTTCATGGTGGTGGGCAGTATGTGCAGCACCAGTGGGCGGTAAGGAAATATTACCATCAACAAAGATACAAAAGTGGGCGGTAGGTATAAAAAGATTGATGACCCCTGGTCTATATACTTAAGTGCATTCTATTAGCACGTAATATCTCACCTGATTCACTATGATGATGGGTATCCTCAATTTCTTGTTGGGCTGTTTTCTCCTCTTCTTCACCTGCAACATCATGATCATCATTTCCCTCTTGTTCCTCTTCATTGTCATCCTCAGCAACATTATCCTGCTCCACTTCCTCTTCTTCAGACTTGATCACAGCGGGAAGTCCTGGCGAAGTGACAATACCCGGTGCAGTCGCTTGCTGCATCGGTATCTGTGCCTGAGGAATAGGCTGCAGGTTGGGTATAGGAGTCTGCGTTGGAATAATCGCTACCTGCTGTGGAATGCTGGGAGCAACAGTCACAGGCGATGGCATCACAGCAATAGGAATTGGAGCCGAAATTACTTCTTCAGGATGAACTGTACCATTGACAATGGCAGTTGCCACAAGTGGAGCAGGTACCACTGAAGGTGGTGGTGCCATCTGCTGATGTTGGGTTAGAGCAGCAGCAGTCAGCTGAGGTGGTTGCTGTTGTTGTTGAGGCTGTGGTTGTGAGGGTTGTTGAGTCACCATGCCACTTGCTACCGCAGCAGTGTTGTTAATGGGCGTGTTGGCATTATTGTAGTACGCCATTGTTTGCTGCGGGGCCAGCTGTTGGCTCTTGAACAAGTCATTTATAATTACAACACTGTTGATTTCAGTGTGTTTAGACAATAACATAATTGGACTCGTAATGCATACTAAACATTACAACAATCATAAAAAACAAAATATACTTGAAGAGCCAGCAAAGTTTATAAAATACAGACTACATCTGGAGGGTGAACAAGAAAACAGAAAAGCCAGGGTAGCTCAGTCAGTATAGCATCAGACTACAAACTGGACTACTGGGATTCAATAATCAGCAGGGGAAAATGATCGTTCTTCTAGCCTCTGCATCTAAACCAGCTACGAGGTCAACCCAGCCTCCTATCCAACTGGTACCAAGGGTCCAACCCCTGGGGGTAAAGTTCAGCCGAAGTATGATGCTGACCACTCATCCCCATCTAGTACCAAGGCCAAGAATGAGTAGGAGTTACACTCTCTCCTCCCAAGTGCTTCCATGGTGTGTAGCCAGACAGCTTTACCTTACAAGAGATCAGTAAAGCCAAATAATATGATTGCGTAACAAATGTATAGACAAAAGAACAGAATCAGGAAAAGTCAAAATATTAAAATCCTCAGCTGCACGTAGTTACAATGCATCAGGACAGTTGAAGAAGAATTACAAACCTTGTTGAAAAGGAAGTAAGAGGATAACAATGGATACATTGGAAAAGCGATTATGAGAATAGTATAGACTGTACAATACCCAATCCATGACAACAGTAAGATTATTTTATGGCGGTGCTTCTTAAACTATGCCCTGTGAAACATCAAAAGCCCACTCACACATGGGATGTAAACTCAGTGGAGTCATGCGGCAATTTCGCTACTCAAGTAAAACATGGCAACTGAAAAGACTATAACTATATTCCGGTGTGGTTTAGAGGTATAAACACCAGTCTGCAAAATGCCACATTATTTGCACAGTTTACCTCTTGCTCAGTAAAGAAATCATACGGCAATACTAAATTCTGATAAACTGTCAGCAGATGTGATAACACAAAATTTCAAAGACCATCTCTGCTAGATATGTATACGTACACTAAACTCAGAAACGGTAGCTGCAGTATACCAATTACAAAATTAATTGTATGCTAAGAGAAATCCATATTTCAAACTTACAGGAGGAATGGCATCAGCAGTTGGGGAATGCTCTGGTTCTGCATCTTCTTCGGCTTCAGAGCGTCCAGAATCTTGTTCAACTTCTTCATCACTGAAAATCATGTCCTGAACAAAAGAGTGCAACATGCAGTCAGCAAACAATAGGCACACCATCAAGAATGTAGGACTGACAACAAAACTACCAAGATCAAGAACAAAATCACATTTAAAATACTGGGATACTGGGAACGACCCGTTCTTCAAGTGCCTGAGCACTGCGGGTCCCAACTTTTCATTGGTTCGATCTACAGACAATCGGTAAGACTCCTTGGACGAGGGATCGGCCCGTCGCAAGGCCTCTACCTGTATACAGGGCAGCACAACACAGAAAAACGCGGACAGACATCAATGGCTTGAGTGGGATTCGAACCCACGGTCCCAGTGACGAAGCGGCACAAGGCCCACGCCTCAGACCGCGTGGCCACTGCAGACCCCCACAGTTAAAATACCATTCAACAAATAGTGACATCATCTTTGAATTACAATGCATTAAGCACTTATTTATCATGTCAAATAACACAACTGTGAAATACAATTATAATGCCATAGGTGTAGGAATATGAGCCGGCGCACCTCAGTCAGTATAGTGACTGGCTACGGACTGGACGACTGGGGTCAAATATAAAATATGACAAAGTATATGAAACTGTACCTGGTAACGAAAGATGTCATTATGAACGTAGTATTTCTTCGGAGACTGAGCAGCCAGTACAAATGTTTGGGTAAACCGACGCATGGGTTGTCCACTATTTGATAATTCTCCTGTAACCTAATATAAACAAATGCATTAGAACAAAATTAACATTAATCACCTTCCTCCAAATTACACGCGCAAATCGTACGAACTTTACCTGCACTACAACCCCATCACCCAAGGTGGCCTGTGAATCAACTTGGCTGATCTTGGCGTGGCAATCTCGAAAATTCAGCTGTTGAATCTTCTGATGAATTTGTTTCTGACCGACGACAGGCTTCGTCTCACGGTTTGGGGCGTCCAGACCACCATGAACAAATGATGAATTATTGTTGTAAAATCTGAAACATGGACAACATATTTGCCATCAACAAACAAAAACAAATATAAAGTTAGTATCTGCAAAAAATTCTTAACACCAATGTTGTTATTACAGACTATTTCACTGAAGTCAATGTTTACTAATCTTGAAAACATGAAGATACCATTTTTGAACAGAGGACCTCAAGAGACCAACAAACCATAATTTTGACATTTAAATCAAGTTAATTCTGTACATCTTAACAGTAGTGAAATGTACTGCACACTGTTTTTTATTAGTATATGCTTTCCTAATACAAGTACCCACTCAATAATATAGAATCTTGCCAGCAGATGGCAGGAGCTTGTTCTTTCACCAGGATTAATTTTCCAGCAGGGGCAGACACTTTCCTCTTTGCAACCATGTTAAGACAACCAATTTTTACTAAACACCAGTAATTTTATAGCACACTTCTCTGTAACGGTGTTCTTCCAACTATCTCAGACACTCCAACAAAAATCCATAGGGGATATCAATTTTTATACTATGGGCCTGCTGGTTGGACTTAATTCTTGGGATTCATGGTTTAGCAGTCTGCTACTGTGACAAACAGCCAACTAAACCACACATAAGATGTAAACATGGGAACAGTTTAAATGCCACGGTAATTATGGAAATTTGTCCCTTTCATCATCATGTGTAGAAGATGTAACTACAAAAGATGTGTCTGATTTCTCTGGGCAAAATGATCTATGATCTGTGTGGCTGTGAATGAAATGAAAGACAGAATATTTCACTTTTTCCTCAATGATTCAGCAGACAAACATCACATTCTACATAAATGCCAATATTCAGGGGCCAAGAAATACTCGCTCAGTGCACCAGTCACAAATGATTTGTACTTGCCAGACACTTCTCGACAACAGAAACAGACCCCCCCCTCACAATGTTGTAATTGCTTAACACCAGTATAAGGTTATTCATTTATTTATTTCTGTGTCCGGCAACGCCCAATGGATGTTCCGTGCTAGTGAGAGTAAAAGTAAAGTTTGTCCCACTATACGCCATGTAGGCGCTTGGGGGGAGTGGAGGTATAGCTCCTCTCTTCCTTGACCTCGGCACTAGATGGGGGTGAGTGGTCAGCATCACGCCCCGGCCGGCTTTACCCCCGGGAAAGGACCCCGGTACCCATTGTAGAGGAGGCTGGGTGGGCCCCAGAGCCGGTCTGGACGCAGAGGCTAGAGGAAAAATCCTCTGCCCCCGTCGGGGATCGAACCCCGGTCGTCCAGCCCGTAGCTAGTCACTATACTGACTGAGCTATCCCGGCTCAGTGAGAGTAGTAACTCTACACAATTTATACTCAAACCTGATTCAGCTGCCATCTAGCAATGAATCAGGAGACTTGGGTGAGAAATGGTCAATGAAATTATGCTGATGAAAACATCTCGTTCATGCTTGTACGGTTCTTTTACATGCCGTAAATCTATGACATGGGACCACCAGCTTTACTTCCCTCCGAAGGAAATTGTGCTACGGATTTTTGTCACCCTTAAAAATCCATCAACCTCAGCTGGGTTTGAACCCAAGAACCTTGGGTCCAGGGCAAGCATGCTAACCACTAGTCCACTGAGGGCGATGCCAGCATAAGGCACAATGACACTCAAGACATAACATCCCTTACATGTCGACATACAATTTAATACAACTTATTTGCACAGTGGTGAGGTGGTTCACCATTATAAGCAGACCTTGGCATCTGACACATGTGAAAACAAAGTTAATGTGATGGATCATTAGCAGTGTCAAATAAATACAATCAGCAAACTGCATTTCACTCTTATCTTCTTCCTGCACACCAGCATTCATAAATTCATGTCACATCAACAAAAGCACTTATACTCATGCCAGTTACTAATTTACAGCTCAACATCTGTAGAGGAATAAAAAGTACAGTGGGAGGTAATTAATCGACAAATCAAAGATTTTTCGTTCAACTGTGATTATCGCTTATCACAGAACAAAAGATGTGTGGATTTAATATGAATAATACAGTCACAAAAACACAAAACATGGTTTAGTTTAAGGCATTATTCCAACATATACACGGTGAAAATGAGAAAAACCATCAGAATCACTCTTAGTTGCCTTGAAGAATAGCTACGGACATCACAGTGAAACAAAACAACATACTGACCCGCATAGTGCAATTACAGCCACAGCAAGCATCTTAAACAGTATTTAACAATGTCTCAGCCAACTTTGCTATTTCTGTAGACATTCTTAATCAATTTATTCTCTTCCTTCTTCTTAAGGGTGCTTACAGCTCCTAGGTGACATCTGCGCAAGAATTTCTAGATTCCCAAAACCTTCGTTAGAATAGCAGAACTCTGTATGTTTCTGATTATGTTAGGTTATGTTAAATTGTTCTGACTTTGTCCATCAACCAAGTTTAAGACTAGTACAACCAAAGAGCCCAACAGATACGTTTTTCTGCCCTTCCTTTCACCTGATGACCAAAGTAATATCCAACTTCCAAAATATTGTAATTTTATATAAAGATGATAGATTAAGTCCAAAAAAAAATTTTAACATTTCTATTAGATGTTTATTATAACTCCTTGACTTGGGGAAGGGGTCTCATTCATTTAAAAGGCCTTTTGAGAACGGCACATAAATCTATGCCTTGAGTGAGATTCAAATCCACAAACTGAGTGCTTGTGAAATCATGACCCATGCCTTATACCAGGGATTCTCTATGAGTGGCCCACATAAATTTTTTTGTACACTGCCATTTTGTATGATAAAAACTGTTGCCAGATATCTGGAAACATATATTGTTAATGACAATATTTGGCAGTGACTATCGCTGTTAGTAACTGTAGAACTTAATGAATAACTATGTCACATTTTACTAATGAAAACTTGAAGGTATATATGTGAACTGAAATAGCAAAAATGAAACTTGATGCCGGAAAATACGACTGATAAGCTTAAGAGAATTCTGGAGTAATATATAAACTGAGAACGGCACATTCCTTTTCTGAAATTAAATCATAAAACGACACTCCAAATTACTAGATGATGCCCATCTTGTTTGCTTGTTTAGTTTATAAACTGTCAGAATATAGATGACACACTGGAGTCTGACTGAAGAATGGTGAATCTTTACCCTTTAGTACTAAACCCAAACAAACCTTTCTTATGTTTTTATATTCTCTGTGCCAAACACACATTTATTTTTAAGTTAAGCTACCCTCATCAAACACACATAGTTTTGTTGGGAATTCTTTGTCAGTATTTATGCAAAGAAGTATATGCTTCCAACAAATGAAATCAAATGGTGTAAGTGAAACATGAACTATAAGACTGCTCTCTAAATATGGTGACTACTGTGAACTACAGCATTTTCAAGGAAGAACATTTTCAAACTAAAATGTAAATAATTAAGTTCTTAAGATGAATTCTGCATGACTATATACTTATAATACTAAAATAAAAGTAAAGTTTGTCCCGCTATGCGCCATGTAGGCGTTTGGGGTGAGTGGAGGTATAGCTCCTCTCTTCCTTCACCTCGGCACTAGATGGGGGTGAGTGGTCAGCATCACGCCCCGGGCGGCTTTATCCCCGGGAAAGGACCCTGGTACCCATTGTAGAGGAGGCTGGGCGGGCCCCAGAGCCGATCTGGACGCAGAGGCTAGAGGAAAATCCTCTGCCCCCGTCGGGGATCGAACCCCGGTCGTCCAGCCCATAGCTAGTCACTATACTGACTGAGCTACGCCGGCTCTGCCCTGTGGATCTTGCAATTATGCAGCAATCTTTTTCCATGAAAGGCAGGGTATTTATTAACAAGAAGTAGAAGCATTTGGTTATATTAAATATAATCTTCCTGCAAGATACAGCTTAGTCTTTCAAGTAGTATCAAGCTGTACCATGTTGTTAAGTAAGAGCCATGGCTTCTTTCAGATGTAGACAGACTGCAGATGACACTCGTAAAACTCTTATTTGCAGAATCTGAATGCGCAATGAAAGAGTTAAAAAAATACAAATAACATATGTTAAAGAACATACAAACTCCATTTCTACAACAAAACCCACTAATAAACATTAATATCAACATATACAACATACTGATATAAGCTGTTCCACCCAAACAAATAACCACTACAAGATGAATGCTGAACCAGCTAACATGTACATGACAAAATAAAATATAGGACACAACCAGGACATTAAGTTCTGTAATCTGAATGTACATCTGTACGGATATACTCAAACAATTTCTACTTTATCAGGTCATGAAATCAAACACTTGGTAATGTAACGCCAATCCTTTTTGCTCGTAAATGAAGCATAGGCCCTCATATATTATTGGCCACAAGAATTAAAAAATTCAAACAATGTCATTACAAATTACTGTTGTAAATTGCAGGTCACCAGCTGGCAACAATATGCCTAAGGCAAATCCCAATGTGTGTGTGTGTGTGTGTGTGTGTGTGTATATATATATATATAAAACTTCTAAATTGTAATTTATTTAGTAAGTGTATGGAACTGCATACACAATAAAAATCATTCTGAAAATATAGAGTAAAATACATGTTACGTTTTACTTATATCCCAACCAAAAATAACTTCAGCTATATTATAGCTTTACCACAATGAACTTCCTGATTTCTTTCCAAGTTGTCCAAAACAACTGATTAGTTACAATCTAATACATGGAATTATATGAAACATATTTTTCATACCTGTGAAGATGTGCTGGTGCTTGATTCAGTAAAGTGTAGTACTGTCTCACAAACTCCCGACCTACACATTGGGGACTTGGGGGGGCTTCCATGACCATTTCCTAATTACTTACTTGTGCTTCCGACAATGAAAGAGATAAAAAAAGTTAAAAGAAGGCTGTTTAAAGAATATAAGACTGATTGATGGTGTATACGCTGCAAATTAACACCTGAAATAGAAACACAGTATAAATTAAGGCCATATTAGGAAAATATGCATATCACTTGGTTTAGTCTACAGTTATCTGTACAATTATCAGCAACTTACACTCCCTGCTTACAAAAGACAATTTATTGGAGGTTAACCCACAGATATACATAGAATTAGACAGACATTAGGCTGGCCATCAATACGAGTTATGTTCTGGTTGTAAAGACATTTACTATTCCCGTCTAGGCTGGACTAACCCTATTACTAGAACTGTTTAATTCAACTAAATATGAACAATGGAACACATGATTAGACTACAAAAGCATGGACGGCAGTTGGCGGGCAAATATTGTGTAGAACTTACCTGACTTCTTGCGGATATAATATAATACAGGATCTCAATACCCGAAAGAATTCAAATACTCGAATAATGTGTCTAAAGCGCTACTCTAACACTATCTTAACACATAAAATTATATTTTCTCACAACATAGCAACAAACCCACCCCACAAGAACTTCACTCACGGGTGTAGCACTATATTTTTAAACCCTTTCTTATCATACTTACCAACGAAACTTGTTGCGTTTTCTGGAAGGAAACAAAAGTCTTAAATACAACGAAAAATATTCAGTTTTATATAAATAATTAAATCACAAATATATTAATAATAATATACAAGATTTTATTGAGAACTACACGCACTCTGGTGTCAAAACAAACTTGCGCACAATAGATGCGCAAGAACAAGTCTCGTATCGTAAAATACGAGATCCCGGTTTGAGATTAAAAAGACCCTGACATAAGTTATGTGACCCCCGGATGTCCAGAAAGCCAATTTCTTAAACAGTTGAACATCATTAGCCGCAGAAAAATATTCTCGTAACTAATGAAAGTTACGGACATTAAATTTTATAGATCATGCTATGAATCGGGCGGCTTAGTCGCTGGTTGCCCACCACGAAGACTGGGTTCAAACTCGGATATCTTAAAATCACATTTATGGTGGATCGCGTTTTCCGCAACTAATCATTATTCCACCATTGGTCCATACGTAACCTATCTCTGTCGCACAAGATGCGCAATAGCCTTGGTCAAGCAGTACATTACTTACCAAATATAACCATCACCTTAAGTAAGGAGCTTCATATATGAGCCAGCAATTAAATACTCGTGGACTGTAATTTACAATGAACCCTCAGAAATATTCCTTGCGTTCCTGATAGCACAGCTACAGCTATGTTAAAAAGGAACTGTTCAATTCAGACATGCTATTGGTGCCAATGTTTGATTCCTATGAAGAGGCCGGTTTTATTTCATTATGCTATGTACCTACTAGATAACTGGTATAGTGCTTCACTTTTCGTGAAGCGGAACGTTGAAAATCAAAACGTTTTGCCCTTGGAAAAAAGCTGAAAACTGGTGTAATTTGTAAACAGACAGTGAAGTTGCACAAATCAAGACTTCCACACTGCATCCCCTTTTTGCACTCTCCGGCACTTTAATGTGGTCACAATTCACTGCCAGTGAATATTTTTTTCTGGTCCCCACCCATTATTCAGATTTGATAAACAGAACAGTCTACTCAAAACTCAGAATTAAAAGCAGGGTGCAGCAAATAAAATGTATAAACCCTAACACTGGGGAATGTTGAGTGGTTTGAACAAATGCATCCTGCAAACACCAATCAACAGAATAGCATAATCAGACTGAACTACCAGAATAGCCTTAAATTACACACTAATGGTTTTAAGGCTTCCAACAGAGGCACGAGTATGGCAACAAATCAAAATACATGTTTTATGCAAAATAAACTGGCCAACTTCAAAACCTCCCTCTCATCAATAGAAAAGTTATCAGATCAGGGGTAACATAAGTAAAATGAAATACTTCTCACACTTTCTCCTCTGAAATAAAGCCAACATTTTTGCAACAGAAACACTTGCAAATAGGTGAACAGTGTTCAGTATCCAGCATCACTCAATATTTCTGTAGAACAAACTCATTTAAAAGACAAAGAAACTTCAACCATTTATCTTTATTGCTTTTTACTTTATTTTCGTATCTTGAAACATGTAAGAAATCAAACATTTCAATAATTTATGCAAGATACAAATTGCAGAAACTGTGACTTTAACACAGCACAAATATTTTTAACACTTTGCATTCTTCTTTCATTTATAAAGTAGTTCCCTTCATTGCTCATGTCCTATAGCAGAAGTTCATTAGAAGCTTTCACCCCCAGTGATGGCAAATTATGCCATACCAAAATGTTTGAAGAATGTAGACCTTGCCACATAAAAAATGCATGAATTACAACCTGAACTTCAAGGTAGCATTTCCAAGGAATAGGGTTGGTGGGTCTGGCTCAGGACAGGCTTTTGTAAACATGGAAACAGACTTCAAGGTTCCATGAAAGGCAGTGAAAAATGTACACTTCTCACCAAATGTTCCATACCATTAGCTGGTATTTTCCCCTGCAAATTGATCAAGAAATTTGCAGCATCTTTAGTGACCAAGATTAACTAATATTCTCAAAGCAAAAATGCTAGCAGTGGATATTAAACAATATGCCACTACTTCAGTTTCATGTGATGTTGGTACAACTTGGCACATCCAACTATATAGCACATGATGAGTTGGATGGGAAGTTTATAAGCTTGTGGCATATTGAAGTTATTACATGAGGTCAGACTGCCTATGCATCAGACTTGCATACTACTAATCCATTAACACGAAAGTTTCTAACTGCCAGCCCAATAATACAAGTGTTAGATGTTGCAGTACTTCCATGTTCAAGGTCACAACTTCTACAAAATTCTATAGAACAGATCTGCTGAATATTTGCCAATACTTTGAAAGAGATATTTCTCTATGGACCTAACACTACATTATTCTGTATCAGATTGTGGACTGTCAACAGCAGTGTTCACTAAAACAGTTTCTACCTGCAGACTTGACTCACCTGTTCAATTATTTAGAAATTTATACAAAATTTTACTTTTATCTTTCTGTATTTCACATCAAAGATTATGAAATTAATACTATGTACTTGTATTTAAGAGTGTAGGAAGATTGCATTTTCTTCTGATTGTATAAACTATTAAAAGTCTAATCTGACCTGTTCATATACCACCTACATATTATTAACATTATACAGAAGCAGTTACATTCCCAGATGATGTGGGAAAAACAAAAATTTACACAAAACTATTTATTGAAAATCATCAGCACAATGTTGAAATTGTATTGTCAAATCACAATTTAACATGGCATTCATAACAAAATGACTCACAATTTGTTAAAACTGCAATGTTTATTTTTCAAATAGATACGAATTGTGGCAATACAAGTGCAAGCGTTACTGATGTTACACCCAAAACAAAGTTGATCTTGAAACCACGTAACTTCACTGCATGGGAACTGCCAAAATGAAGACGAGCGAGCAACAGTCATTTGAACCTTGTGAACTTCAAGGTCTTCCTCAATTATCCTGTGAACTGTAGCAACTTAAACACATGTAACACAACTTTCAGTATATATGTGTATATATAAAAAAAAGACCGGTCTTGTCAAACTTCACACTGACTCCATACTTCATTAATACAGCCACAGAACACTACTGACAGTTTATTTTGCAACTGTAGGACTTGGTGATAACTTCTATGTGAATAAATGGAATGATGCAATGTACGATGACATGGTTGATGATTAGAAAGACACCATGTGGACTAATCTGCTGCTGAAAACAAAGAAACAAGAACTATAAACAACACATCCCACCGATCTCATGCTACTCCCACTTGGAATAAACAATCTAGCAAATCCATGAACTATGTTGAAATGAACTACCCGAACACACACCAATCTGTCAAATAATACACACAGGACAAAAACACAAGAGTAACTTAGTATAAATTCAAAATACTGGGAAGGGGTTGCAAAAAATAAAAAAAATAAAAACACATTTAAATTTTGAAACTGCATTAAAAAGTAAGACATGCACAATGTTTCAGCTTTCTTACTTACCAAGACAAAACACAAGAGTGACACAGACACAGAATTTGAGTTAATATGGCTGGTGTCTCTGTGTCTGGCGGCTCCCACCCCTCTGCTTACCACTGTAACCTCCACCTGTACTGCCTGCAACATTCAAACCCCAACTGTTAGCTTGACCCACCCTTGTGACCTTTGTGATAAAACTAAGTACACAATTCAGAAAATGCCAAACTAAACTTCTACAATGTGCAGACAAATTCAGCAGGCTGCAACTAAAGAAAACTACAACACTATTTTGGCAAAGTTACTCGAACAGCATATAAAAGAGTACGATTTAACACTTCGAAAAGAAATGGACCAAAACATACAAACTGAACAGGTGCTAAGTGGGGTAAGTTAAAAACTGTCATGACATCAAATTAAAGATCAAAACTGACCAGAAAAAAGAATTTCTGAAGTTAATATTGACCAAACACAAAGATATTTTGAATACTGTGTGTATAGTTGAATGGTAACAATTTGGAAACTAAGAGCGGTAGCCAACAGTGTGTTTGACAGAGCAAGGCGCACTATTTCCCTATCTGAAAACTCCACTAATAGGAAAGCTCAATTTTAAAGCACTATCTGAACCCACTATCAAAGTAATATGATAAAAATGAAACTATCATTAAAGTAAAAGTGTAGTGTCACTCATCAACCCTCTAGATTGTGTTAGGTCTCAAGACTCCAACCACCTGGAAAATAGTTTGCATACCCCTGTTCCTGGTTTTAGGAATTTATACTAAGCTTCATTTGTTATGGGAAGTAAGCCACAGACATCACAAAAACCGTTATTTCCACAGAACTACAGCGGAGCTCATGCTGGATTCCCAGAGAAAAGCTACATCTCAACTTGAGATGCTGCTAATAAACCAAACAGATCTACATATCAACTAACAAAAGACGATTTTGGTAAATTATGTAGAATTGCTTATCAAGCAGGAGTTAGTATATATTATCTCAAAACTGAAGTTGGAAAGGATACATGAGAAATAAAGCAAGACCATTCAACTGTAAGCAACAGGTAGGTCTACAGCAAAGTAGCACAAAATATTAACAAGTGTGAACAAAATACAAGTCATCATGTTTGTACCTTTCCCACGGCCACCACCTCTTCCACCACTGTATCCGCCTTCATAATTATTGCCGTAGCCTCCGTAGTCTGGAGGGGGGAAACAAACAGTAACAGCACAAATCAGTGGTCTGTAAAACCCAGCATTATATGCAATGTGTTCAGCTTACCCATGACACCATAAAACCACCATACCTTCCTGATAAGACAAGGTAGATTTACTTTATCTTCACTTCATTAAGTTGACCAATCACAAACCGCAAGTTTCTGAAAAAATTTGCTAAAATTTCTGATATACTTCAAATCCACTATTAACTGAATTTCAAAGACGAACTGAAAAATAATTGTAATCATGCACAATTCTAGTTGTACTAGCCTCTATCTGGAGCAGTTGTTACATAGTTGCCAACAACCAACTCCTTGCCTATAAATTTGTTCCATAAAGAGGAATTATGATGAGCAGAACTACAAGATGAGAAATATTTTCATATTCACAGCTGATCCTGGGTTCAATCTGCAGCAGGCTGACCCAAGATAGACATTAAATATATTAAAAATTTAAAAGTCTCGGAGACAGAAACCTGCTGCTCACTAGTTAACAATTTTGAAGTCCCTGGTGATGGATCTGAATTAGAAGATAGATCATTGATGGTTTGGATGGTTATTCTATGGCTACACCAGTATAGACAAATGTCAACTTCATGTGTAAGATATGAGGTTTTCACAGCGGTGAGTATGAAGATTTCAGTCTTCTGGGTTGTTGCGCTGTGTAGTCTGGTCGATGTTAACCAACGTTTCAGAGGTCATATATGAATATTCATCGCCCTGATGATGGAGGCAGTATGACCTCTGAAACGTTGGTTAACATCGACCAGACTACACAGCGCAACAACCCAGAAGATGTAAAACTTTGTCAACTTCATGTATTTGTAGCAATCATGTGTACTGGGTATGGTACACATTAGTAGGGCCAATATAAAACATGTGCCTTCGAAGTGTTCACTGTAACTGTATGTTACCCAAGGTTGCAACAAACCATGAAAACGTGTGGTAACACGGACTTGCAGTATGGCGATGGATTAAACTATTTTAACATGACTGTTACCAGCTGTATCTCATATCCTTGTGTGGCATCAAGAAAATAAAGAATTTTTCAAAGGCCAGTAACTATGTAGGACAAATAACACGCAAGACCTATCAGAAACAAAGGGCCTAAAGTGGGAAACCAAGAATATGAGAAATTAAAATATGTGAAAGACAAGTGCATGCAAGAATTTCATCAAATGAAACTTCCAAATGTACAAGTATGGTATTTTCATTCAATTAATATTAAGGACACAGCAACACAGACAACTGATTAAAATGAAAGGCCTGTGTTTTTCAAAATGCAACATTTAAATTAGCCATTATTCCACAATCAAGTCACTTTTCATTACAACTTTACCGAGAGAACTGCGTGTTCATACATTCACTAAAGCTGAAAAGGGAGGACAACCTAATGCAAAAAAGTACGTGCCAATGACTACAGGACAACTGGCATTAATCTGCTACTTAATGTACATTCACATGAGCAGGTAAAAGCATGTCAAAGGTCAGACATTAAAAAAGCACAAGTGGCAACACTGATGTAGTTTGTCCAAATGACAAGGCTCTCAATTTTCTGACCAACTACAAAAGCATTTTTGCATTCTTCCAAACTGCAAACTTCACAAATCACCATACTAATGCAGAAAACCTGCAAGATGAAACCCACAACAAGTTTGCTGTCACACAAATGAGATTTATGTAAGGCCCAAGGCTTGTATGTGTCAAAAATTCCTTATTGCCTAATGCCAAATCTCTGTAAGGAACTTTGTCACAAATGTGTTGAAACAGAAACCAAGTGAAGCACAGAAAATAATGTATATTAGGCAGATTCAAGATGAGAATGTATAACATGCAGAGAAAAGCAACCCATTTCATAATGGGATGATGAGACCAATGCACACCATTTATTAAATACAGGGAAGTTTATATGCTATGATCCAGCTCTTATGGTCTGTGAATGAACCGACTACAGTTACATACAACCACCTACAAAATACTAACAAATGAAATAAAATCCATTCTATGAGTACCCAGTCACCAATTCAAATTGAAAAAAACACCTCAACAAATGTAAGACATTAACCATCAAGCAGTACTTAAGACATCCATTTTCAAGCTGTTCATACAGTATGTAACTTGCAATTTGAAAAAATTCCTATGAACAAAATATGTTAGAAATTTGTAATACAGACAGTTCACTATGAACACATAATTTTACCTAAGATGATTACACAAATGCAAACATTTATGGATCCATGAACTGACAGAAAAAATTCAAACTGTAAACACAAATGTAGAAAATTATATACTATGCAGTAATTACAACATAATGAACAGCCTGAGAATGTCAATGCCAAACCAAGCAGCCAATACTTTTCATGTCACCAGTCCTTTAATAGAGATTACACATGACCAAGTCTCAGTGCACTGGTGGGTACAGATTACTTGCGAGTTCTGAAATACACACCTTTACACGTTTTCTACCTTTTTCAAAAACACAACCTTCTAGATGGCTCTGCCCTCTGGACTGTTGTCATTGGATTACCAACATTTCAGAGGCACTTAGAGTCTCCATATCAGGGCACTTATCACCCTGCCAATAGGCAAACAGAATAGGTTTTTCAAACAGCTATCACGCTACTCGGCTCGTTCAAGCACCAACCAGGCAGTGCTAAGTGCACACCTCTACAGCACTTGGGATAACAGCCAAGTAATCAGGCCCAAGCAGGAAAAACTGTCTACCCACAGCTAATACAGACACCTCCACAAGTCTACCCCCAAGAAAATTTGTACATTACAAATATACAAACGAACCTCCCAAACTACAGATCAGATTCTCTAATTTACTTCACAATATTAACTTAATGTCAAATGTTTCCTCCACTTTTAGCAACAAAAGTGTACACGATAAACAGGAGCCAACTATTCTAAAATTCAATAAGTATATTTACCATAGTTTCCATATCCACCATATCCAGTGTAATCATATCCACCATAACCGCCATAATTTCCATACCCACTGCCGTAGTAATCGTAACCTCCATAACCTAGAGACCAATACATATTATCAATAGAAAAAGGAAAATAGCTGGTGACTACAGAACAAAAAAAAAAAAACCTTAAAAGAACTTTTCACATAATGAGCATAGCCTATTACATTGCACGAAGGGTCAATTTAGTTCACCTCCATAAGCATACACCAAATACTGTGCTTCCCGTTAATTCGTGTATTTCAACAAATTCTAGAACTGAAAACTCTAGGTTACTTTCAAGCAAAGAGAGGCCAACTTTTACATAAAATGCAATTCTATGTCAAATATAAATAGGTATAACATTTTTGATAGTAACCAGTATGATCAAATCTAATCTGAAGTGCACTATATACTTCAATCTCCAATTTTCAAGTTCTTTGCAGTCAAAACGTTCATACTTTTGAACTATACTAAATTTTAATCCTTTCCAATACAGAAAACCTAAATATATATAAAAGTAATTTAAACACGCCAATATCATTACAAGACTGTCCCAGAATCCAATTCTAATGCACAAATACAGCCCTTTGTAAATCCCCAGCTCCATACAGTATACCTTAATACACAACATGCAATCAAATTTTTTGTCCAAGATTTCTTTCGAGATACATTTCCAGTAAAAAATAATTTTACACACTTGACTGGTCAGAATATCAAAGCACTGCAGAAGAAGAAAACTCCAGGAGATGCACCATATTTATGTAACTTTAAAGCCTAACACACTAGCAACAACAACCGCAGACATTGCGTACCTCCTCCATAGCCTCCCTGGTCATAGCCGTAACCACCATATCCGCCCTGGTTACCCCACCCTTGGCCTCCGTAACCTAGTAAATGGGCGGGAAAAGAAACTCCATTACAACCCCAAATAAAAAATATGTATTGAATAACAAAACCATATAAAATGGACACAAATCATATAAAAAGGATGTGGTAATGAGGGAACAACAAATGCACTAGTTTTATTACTGATGGACTTAAAAAAGAAAATGTAGTCTGAACATGCATACCAAACAATTAGTACAGTTATCGCTCAGATGCTTTAGATATATCACATCACTCAATGGTGTCCTAAGCAGTCATCATTGCGATTACATAAAAAGGATTTTATTACATTTCAATACTCACAAAGAAGTATGTACAAATTTAAATACACCAGAACTTGTGCACAATCAAGTAACATTTTGTTTTCCAAAGTACACCAGCTTGTTCCCCCTTACCTTTCACCCGTGTGTCCCTACCTCCTCTCCCTCTGCCGCGACCACCTCTCCCACCGCGGCCTCCTCTCATTCCACCAATCCCATCAGGTTTTGGGGTAGCTTTCTTAACATCGACCTGATAGGACGAAAATAAGAAAATAAGGACGAAATCCCACATTAAACATGAAGCTGAAAATATATAGCGTTCCAACTGACAAACATTTTAATGAGATTCCAGGTTTCTGAAATGAAACAATTCAAACAATACAGCTGTAACAGAAAATAATTGCCACACAGAAATTAAAACTCAGGAAAAATTATTAATTTCTTACCTCCATTACAATTGTTTCACATGATAAAAAACGTATACTGCAATTTGAAGCACATTTGCAAAATGTGTCACTTCAAACTTTTCACACATTCTTTGGAAAATGTATTACACATACATATCTATTATAGCAAGCAAGAGGATCACCCTAAAAAACTACAGAAGGAATTAACCTTTCCATTATATTAAATATTCACACAAAACCTGAAGCAAGCCAAGATGTTTATATATATCATCTGCGATGTACCAATTCTTATGCACATTTAGCCATTTAAAAGTGATCCGAGCTTCATATAGGTCACTCATACCAAACAAAACCAATTCTATCACAAAAGTCAATTTCCTGAAGAGGGTTCAACTTAAATTACATTTTCCATTTATTCTTCAAAGCAGGCTAATAACCCACCATCAGCTTGTCCAGATAGCCACAACAAGAATCTTATCATACCAACTCACCTAGTATGGATGTGCCAATCACCATGCTTTGCTGTGACAACTCTCCCCTACTTGATAATGCAAATATTGCGACCTTTTTCAGTACAGGGTAAAGCCAAGAGACAATACAAACAACAAAATTAGAGACAATCTTGCAAGGCAAACAAAGGGACGGTATGGCCATATTTTAAAAATAAGGGAGGCGGCCAGAGTAGGAAATGTCATACATGGAAGACTGTACAAATAAATTCTGATTCTGTGAGAAGGTGGAGATAGGGTTGGCCACTAAACGTAGAAAACGCCTTGGGAGCACGATGTAGAACACTCAAAACTCAAATTCTTTCTCACACCTGAAGAATCATAACAGGCATGAGCCATTCACATCTCCCGACACAAAGCAAATGTGGGGGTAAATTAACTACATAATTATGGACTCCGAAGTGATAGCCAACTGTACAATCATTCAACAGTTTCTGCTGTAAGTGTGAAGTCCCTTTTAGGTCTACAAGACAATTTTGTGTCTTAATCCATCAAGAACAGACTTCAGTGGGGTCCCAATTAAATTCAAATAGCAAACTGGCTGACATCACAAATAAAGAATGATCAATGAACCAAATCTCTTCATTAATTTCATTTCTGCGAATTCATTTAAATCAGGGTACTTGTGGGTCATCGGGCCACATTGCTTTAAAAATAAGTTAGGTTAATGTGTGTGGATAAATGACATACTTGAAAGTTATTATATTTTATTTCAATTAATGACACATTATTATATTTTATTTGGATATGAATGAGATGTTAACTGTTGTTACTACCAGTCTCCAGAGGCCGAAATTCGCTTATAGATTTAAAAATATCGTTGTCATCATTTGTACACGGCCACATGAACTCAGCTAAATATGAATCCAGATGATGTCGGGCCTCGTCTCTGTTGAGTGTCCCGATAACCCACAAGTACCTAAATCAGTAATAACTTAACACGCAACGCCAATGCTAAGGATGAATTACGACAGTTGTGTTCTTGGTTATAGCAGTGTAGGCTGGTAGAATTTTACAGATGATTCAGATGTCTTTACTACCTGTCACTCATCACCCTGATGATGGAGTCAGCAAGGACCTCTACATTGGTAAACTTCTACCCAACTACATGGTGCTACAGCCCAGACAATAGTTATCTTCATACAAACTGCTGTGAAAACTTAGAATACTAAGAGACATTATCCAATAAAAACGAACGTTACCTCCTTGCCATTGATTGACTGTTTTGGCGATTTGAGCAACTCCTGAACAACTTGTTCAGATTCAAATGTAATGAAGCAGAAACCTTTCCTCTGGTTCTTTGTCTTGTCAAATGGCATTTCAACCTCGACAATCTGTAAAGGAAAGAAGATTCCAGATACATGGTACATAATCTTACCAGTTCTACCACGTTCCAGTGTATGGAGTTACAATAAAAGTATGATAGAAGATCCCAACTTCTGTTGAGGTTGCTAGTCACAATCATCTAGGCTGTACAATAGCAATACAAAGTTTGCATTACGAGGCCAACTATCGTGAAACATGTTAAAAGCAAATGAGGATATAGTTTATATCAAGTCACATCTGACATTTCATGTAACCAGTAATACACTATATATATATATATATATATATATATATATATATAAAACTCTTGGAAAGTAACTCTTTATAATATACCAATGAATATGAAGCCATACGCTAAACTCATTTTTGTCTAATTCTATAATATACTGCCATGGCATTTCAGCACAGCCCAAGCATAAATAAAGATGTGCCCCGAGGCCTGGGTAGTCCACAACCTCTGCCCCTCAACAACTTCCAATTATCAAAATCATTATGTAAACTATCATCTGTGGCTCTACAGCCCTTGGAGTCAAGGACGAGAGATATGCCTAAAAGACGACTTAAGTGGGATTCAAACTCATGGTCTGGGTGTCCAAGCAAACAAGGCCAACACCCCAGATCGTGAAACCACAGCGGTCATCATTATGTGAACATTACTATGACACGGCGTAGAAAGTTCTTTGAGAAATTAAGACTCCCAACTACAGGCCAAAATTCAACTTAAACAATGTAAACACGTCAGAACAATGTCCACTAAATAAGAACCCACTTTAAAACTACCAAGTTAACTACAGCTGCACATTAACACATTCTACTCAAAGCATACCGTGCCATATTGCGCAAAGAAACTCTTGATGTCATCATCTGATAGCTCAGGTACCAACCCGCCAACAAATATCTTGCCATGCCGTGCCTTCGCTTTCTTTGGATCCACCTTTTTGTTATTAATGATGTGATCTCCAGCAGATAAAACCTACAAAATGAAAACAAACACAAATAACACTCAGGCAGAAAATGTACCTACAAATGGCAATCCCAGATTCAACCATCAAATACCGTAAACTCATAGTTCAATCTTCATACCACTTCTGAACTATAGCGAAACTTATGTGGACGTTAACGATGTATATGGTATAATTTTTAATATCACCTAACAGCAATTTAGAATGCACAGGCACAAACAACACATGAAAACTGTATTCTGGAACAGAATACAACTTCCCAATCTTGTTATGCATTCTTTGCAAAGATGTCCACATGATTCAACTTGACAACTGCTGAACAGATTTGGGTGAAATGTGGCATGGATATTATGCCATTTCAGACTACCCTAACTTTTTACACAGAGGAAGAACATACTTATTAAGTTAAATTGATATTACAGCCACTTGCAATGAGAAAAGGCATGCCATTTACTTAAATTACTTGACTTGTACAGCAGAAAACTGAAGTCATCACAGATATATAACAATATTTTATTATTAATTCAGAATTTGAAAAGGGCATGCACATATTTCAGAAAAGGCACATCTTTCCAGTCTTGCCATCAATGTCAGAATAATCATATTTCAAAGATTATCCCACTACACTGTTTAGCACATCCAACTGTTAGTCAAGTTCAAGAAATGGAAATACCTTATCGATAGAATCTGCTTGTGAGAAGACAATGAATGCAAATCCCCTGGATCTGCCTGTGTTGGGATCAGTCTTCACATTTATACTCTCAATCTCGCCATATGTGTGGAAATGTTCTCGGAGTTCCTCTGAAGAAAAAAATTGTTTTCAGCTATTTGTTGAAGCACACCAAATTTAACTTTAGTACAAAAACAGAATTTTCAGAGTCTACTGTCATCAAATTATTCAGAAGCAGAACTGACATAGTTATCATCACAGGTGTGTGTGTGTGTGGGGGGGGAATCAGAAAGATCAAGAGCATGGCCCCTCTGTAACATTCCTTAAAATGACTCAACCAACAATGGGTGTAACTGGTTATATGGCAGTCCCAACAGCAAACGCAATAAATATGTCAATGAGCAGAACGTAATAACTGCCATTTTGCACAACTTAGATCTATTACAATATTATTATTTAACATTGCTTTCCTGCGGACAGTAAGTTTCTAACATGTACTGAGGGCTGATAACACCATGTTCTCACTCTCTCATCATTATGAAAGTAGCATGAAGCAATCAAATTTTACAATGAGAAAAGATTCAGGCAATGTTTACACACATGAAATGCCAACTACAATTAATGTTACCGCACAAGTGATTTATAGGATTCAAGACTTCCATTGCTTGTTATTTGAATCTGGGGTATATGAGGTTCAACAATTAATTCAGTTGGCTGTACCAACTATTTTAAAAATAAAAAACTAATCGAAATAGCAAAATCAACAGGTTCACAACCTACTCTACATATGAAAGTGGTGAAATGTACTGGATCACATTAATTTATGAATAAATAAGAAAAATTGAAATAAAAATTCAACTTACTATCTGTTGTTTCCCAACTTAGGCCACCAACAAACAATTTCCTGTAAAGAGACAACAAATACGTCAAAGTTTAGAGTTCTACAAGAAATTCCAAGCATTGATGTTAATACTTTGCACAGAAAGTGAGAATGCTTGACATTAAGTTGTATCGTACTTTAGTCTGTACACCCTTTCAACTGCAGCAAACTGAACTGAACTGTCACTAAGTTCAAATGGCATCTGGAAAAATCTTGAGCAAGAGAAAAATCTGTAAGTTTAAAATGAAGGCTTGGGTGACAAAATATGGTATTAAAGCAGGTTAACAATGAACAACTTTTAACAAAAATGACTCAAATAAGTAAACATAGAAATGATTATGGTCAAGTACTTTAGTGGCCCATCAAACAAAAGCAAATGGCCCTAAATCTGACCAGTAACCAAATGCTTGATCAGTTTACTTTGTGACCACAAGAAAGTAACCCAGGAATAAATACCATGGGTCAGCGGGCCGGTGTCAGCGACCTTGCATCTTGCCTTATGAGGGTGAGGCACCTGAAGGAGAGGAAGGCAGGTTAGTTTACAGCAACTCATCAACAATCACCCCCAAGAAAACAATACAGTACTTAAATCTAAGTGAAAATTGCCCACATTTACAAATATAAACCAATTACTCCTCTGCTGGGAAGTCAAATTACACAAGTTCAGGAATCTGGTTAATCACTGCTATGAATGAAGCTCTGTAGGCAGAATATGAAGTATTCAAAATTTACAATTTAAGCAAAGGCAAAACCTTTGAAGACTTACTGAACACAATATATATAATCTGAAACAAAATAGGGTTTGCAAATACTTTAAAAACTTCAGAATTTAACAAGTGATGTCATTAGCAATGAGTACAGACAACTGGATAACAGATGAAACATCAATGAAACTACAACAGCTACAAGGAACCAGGGCTATGAATAAGATAAAACAGGCATGTTTACAAGCCAAATTTAAAATTAATTGCAATACCCTTTTTCCAGTACCATCTGGATTGTCCCTTACCGTAACTATTTTGATAGTACAGGCCTGATATTTACAAGCATGACATTATAACTTATCCATAGTCCACACAGTTCATTTGAAAAATTGCAATTTTGCAGACAAATTCCTAAGCCTTGTAAATGAAAATCTGACAAAACCAATTTTCTTCACACAATGCCTAAAATTGGCCACAAAGCAACCACTCCCAAACAAAGTTCCATTATATTAAAGGATAAGCTGAAAAAGAAGTATTTGAACTGGGTTACAAAGCAAGCCAAAGTTATTTACATGAACACTTGTACACATAACAAATAATTTCGCAGTAACTTTCCACGGAAAATTGGACTGGCAAGCCTGTGTATCTGAAAATAAAAACCAAGATCCAGGAGCAACTAGGCTCATTATATTTTATCACTTCAGTGTGCAGTATGAAGTCTCTAAATGAGGGGGAAGTGGTTGCAATTTTCAAAAATGCTTTAGTTGTCAGCATTAATGGTACATCTAGTTTTCTCACTTCAAATCTGACTCACAGAATGACATCTGTAGTAATCGAACCCTTTCAACAACTTATTTGCCGCCTTGCGAAGCTTTTGCAAGCCGCCATTTTTATTGAACAAGTAGGACAATAGATCAAGAACCCAGCATCAGAAACAAGGCTTGTAATTAAATTACAACACTCATGCTTAACATCTCAATACATAATAAACTTAGTACAATAATAATTACAGCATAAGTAATAACTAGACGTAAAGTGCAATACATCAATGGATGAATAGAGATACATATATGACTACGAGGTGCTTCACAATCGCCATATTGAAAATAATAACCTTGTAACACGAATGTATAAAGACATATCTTACAAAACAATTGAAATCAGTACTGAAACACATGAATGTAACAAATATGTACCTTCAGTATGAATATTACACACAATTTTATGAATGTTACCTGTCATCATCTCGACCCGGTGCTTCTGCACTACCGCTATCAGCAGGAGCATCACCTCCGCCAGATTCTTCATTTCCTCCTTCACCATTCATTTGATCGTCCTGTTGTTCATACTGCTGTTCACCACTATCCTG
The DNA here is from genome assembly GCF_977971745.1 of Zootermopsis nevadensis. NCBI lineage: Eukaryota > Metazoa > Arthropoda > Insecta > Blattodea > Termopsidae > Zootermopsis > Zootermopsis nevadensis. The sequence goes on along the minus strand of NW_028259144.1, from coordinate 6,067,093 downwards.
CTGAAATTCACCATTTCCCATTTCATATTCCTGATTATCCGCCATTATTACACTTCACGAAGAAAATACGTCTACCCTGAACGACCTCTGACGATGAAGAGGCAAGCGAGACCGCAAGCGTTCGTGGCCTACAGAAACATTAGACTCGCTCTCTGTATCCCGTGCACCAAACGATAACTGGGTAGCTGGCCAACCAACCTATTACGCCTGCCACAAAACGATTATTGAAAGTATCACTGCGCCAAAGTCTGACGTCATGAAGAAATAGTTCTGAAAACACTATTTTTTACGCGCATAGCTTTCCAGTTATGCTGGAGCTTAAAATAAAGCACGAAGCAAAAGTAAATGTTCATTGAAGCAATATTTATTTTGTATTAGTACAAATCACCATTGTAAAATAAGATTAATTTACATTGCAGAGTAATCTCCGATAGTCAAACTTGTATCGAGGGTTACTGTCCCGTAAAGTCTCGCAGTGATATCGACCGAAGTTTCAGGGGTGTCAACTGCCTCCATCATCAGGGTGATCCTCACCCAACGTGCAATATCACAAAAGGCAATTATATTTATACTAGCCGCAGTTTTCACCTGAAATCTTACATTACACTTCTCGAAACGTTTTAAACGTAATTATTGGATGATATTCTTATTTCTTTGAAAAGTTCAGAGAGATATCGCATTTTTAAGCCAAGGCACTAGAGGTTAGTAGTCAAGCTTCACGACCCGGCCACATTTCCACCTTGGTACCCACTGGGTAAGTTCCAGTTGCCCTTGCGACCAAGGAAGGACGTGTATTAATTCGTTACTCTGCCAGTTTACAAATTTCTTTTAAAAAAAATTACATTTGTCACGGCAGGAAGTATGAAGATGACCGTCTTATGCGTTGTTTGCGCCGTCTCATAGACTGATTGTGTGCTGCTGACGCCTCCATATTTAGGGCAGGGTTGTGGTACATATTCATCACCCTCATCACGGAGGCAGTAAGTACTGCTAAACGTCGTTCAATATTTACCAGAGTGCATGGTGCTGTGTCCCGGAAGACAGTCATGTTTATTCTTGTCTCTGTAAAAACATCAAAATCGTAAGGTTTTTGGCTTTCAGCGATAGGCCGCGTTGAATGTTGAGAATTATTCGACGTTTCGACAAACATTAGATTTGTCATCGCAGAGAAACAATAACATGTCAACTGCAATATCTGTGGAAACTGTACAATTCTCAATACGCCACGGGGCTCAGCCCCACAGAAAACGAAAGTTCCAGTACATTGAATTGCAAGGACAACAATCAGATCTTTGGCTTTGACCAGTACTCATATAACCTGCAGATGATGACAACAGACGCCAGCCAGAATCAAACAAAAGGCTTAACCCAGACGGATCAGGCTTTAAAGACTTGGGTCATGTAAGGCTTCTGTCTTTCTAGGGTATTTTCATGTTGAGTCTGGAAGACTATTCTATTGTGAAACAATGGAAACGTATTGACCTTTTTGCCGAAAGGACTCGGTTCAAGATGACCATATTCTGGAATGTAGGACATTGCAGTCTGGTATTATTAACGTTTCAGAGGAGATTAGGGTCACTTTCTTCGAGTACGTACATGCAAATTTCACGATTGCTTAAGGTACAATTTGGCTGCACGCGACAGACATGCGACAGAATTGCGAGACCGAGACTGGTCGCTTCCTGTCTGCTCTCTGTACAATCGTATGAAGTACAATTACGAGCGCGAGACAAAGACAGGAGACAGAGACAAAGCACAGGTGACAGCTCTCGGACCAGTAGTGTCTCGCGACGGGCTCAGTCAGCACGTGTGTTGTTGAGTAAAATAATGGCAGAAATTAAATTTACTGGTGACCAAGATGAGCAATTGGTAGAATTAGTAGCAGAAAACCGACCACTGACCACCGACAGAAAGATCCTTCTTCGCGTCTGGTTTTGAATATTGAACTCATGGGTATTCTTTGTTTCTTTCGCAACAAATAACACAGCAACACATCATCATCTTCGAGTAACCTTTTTAGAAGCATTTTATACTCATTTTTCACAGAATATGTGCACGTATTTCTCAACAAAACAAAGAAAACAAACACTTTGCCGCATGTCTCGGTCGTCACCTCAAAAGTGTGTGGCGACAAGCTGCGATGTGTCCGTCTCCCGTCTCTGTCGCCTGCCTCGGTCGCTTGTCTCTGTCGCGTGCAGCCAAATTGTACCTTTAGGATAAAATAGCCGCTTCCAAAACTTCTAACATTTGCCACAGAATACAAAAAAAAAATCTGCGAAATAATTTTGTCTTGTCGAATACTACAAAACGAAAAGTAGTAAGGACGGAACGCATGTCCTGCGTACCACATAACGGACAAGCTGCGATGTGTCTGTTTACCCGTGAATGGAACCCAGGAATCTCGCATTCCGTGTAGGCCCGCACCCCACTGAGGAAAACCGGGACAAAGAATATCAGTCAGGATAGCCAGACTTTGGGCCGATGTTTGAACCCACGACCTCTGGAGTGTGAAGCACAAATTATATAACCACTCGACGGCGTCTTTAGTATTTTTGCATTCTGATACTGTGTGATATAACCACAGTCAGAACTCTATGGGCCACGATGACCTCAAATTTTGAAAATGATCGAAAGTCCTCTGTGGTGTATCAACTCAGAAGACAGCCATCTCAGAACCTGTTTACCTGGCAGGATTGTAAGGACAAAGGGTGTTTGGGAAAATCCGTTTTTAGAAAATACAGTTATTTTGGTAGAAATAAATAAAATTATGCAGCGTTGTCAGTTTGCGTGATATAATTTCCTAATTCTTAATGTCATGTTACAAAAATTATAACTTAGCGAGGCAGAGATGTTTATATTGTAGTTAACGAAATGGTCAAGAAATTCAATGATTTTGCTTCCGAAAGTTCATTAACATGTCAATAAAATCTCTCAATCGAACATCATTCTGAGCTACTTGAATCAAACCTCCACCGTAACTATTTCTCTAAAAGACCAATTAAGTTTCGCCCTCTGAGGTTTCTACTATCTTCATGTTCTGTCATCTGGCTCTTGGCTATGGTGCCATAAAAGTCGATGAATTTCTTGAGTAGGTGAGTACCTTCTGAAGATGCAGTCTTGCCCTGTGTCGTGGTCAGTCAGGCAACAACGCAAGGCTTCGGTTTCTTTCTTGTGAGTCAAAGGTTGATCTGGCCTTTCTAAACAAAAGATCTTTGCTTTATGATTGTTGGCGGGGATTTCCAAGTGTCCCTGTACCTGCTCTGTACCACCCTTGGTTGAAGGTACCTGGCTCTCTGGTTCTGATGAACAGCGCTGGTATTTGACATGGTGGTCTCAGGGCACAATTTCTATAATGTTTAATGAGATGGAAAAATATTAATGAATTGTGACTATGTAATTCGGCTACGTGACATATTTTCGTATAAAAACACCTCTGAAACGTCGGTAAACTTTGACCAGTGTTCAAACTAATCACCGTGAGAACAATAAATATAACGTCGTGATCTGTTTTAAGGCATCTCTGGTCATTTAATAATAATTAAGAGAAAAACTATGGAACGGTTCAGAAAAAGCATTTCTGCCTGTTGAATTGTACAGTAACAAAGTTTTTAAAGAGGTTAGGAATCGTAAGGGTCATTAACCTATTGGTTTGAGCGTCGGGTAAAGTCTGCAGGTAGAGGGTATTTCTGGAATATGAAAGCCACTCCCCAAGTCTATTGTTTTTTTTTGAATGTGTAACCGCCAACTGACCGAAACTTTTACCTGTTACTGTGGAACAGGCAACCCCCCCCCCCCCCTGCTTTCCAGGAATACATTCCCGAAATAATTTTGAGTCAGGTCATTGCCTCTGATAACAAATGTTCACTGACATTTTAATGGATTTGGTAATTAACTAACTGAAGAGAACTGTCTTCTGAAATGTTGATCAAGGCAGGGCAGAATAAGTTTTTTGACATTTCGGAGGTGCTTACTGCTTCCATTTTCAGAGCGATCGTTGCAGCGAGAAATTAAAATTTGACTAACTAATCAACTCCATAGAGTGAAGCAGAGTCCTATTTTAGAAGCTAACAGAACGTTCAGCTGCTGAAGATATCCTCTGACTCTTATGGAACCAGAAGGTTCATTACTGTGTTTACAAAATAAGTACACGAAATAATTGAATATTTTTTTACATATTATGTTGGCTTAAATTGCTAAACGGTAACCAAGGAGCAGTTAACAAGGATCCTGGAAGTGGATGGTCTTATCTCCATGGTCTGCAGTCGGGAATTCGACGTCCCAAAAAAATGTTTCAACGAGGTTCAAGAGACGAGGTAGACTACTGTAACGAAAACGGCAATTGTAAAATACGAACAATATTTATCAAATCTAAAACTTCTTGACGATGGTGAAGAGTCAATTGAATAAAAATTTTCTTGGATATTATCCATCGTCTAGTAAATATAAAACGTAAAACGAGATAGGGATTAAATCTATCTAGTGGGCCCAACTGTGTAGGAACCTGAAGACGGAGATAGAGTCCCATCTCCGAAACGTCGTTTTACGTTTTATATTTACTAGACGATGGATAATATCCAAGAAAATTTTTATTCAATTGACGAACAATATTAAAAAAAATACAAGAAAACAATATATGACTATGGGAATATGCTGTGTGTGTGTTCTAGAACACGGCGTTGATGAGAATATTTGGATGTAAGAGAGAGGAAGTAACACGATGTTGCAGAAAACTACATGACAAAGACCTTTTTAATTGGTATTCATCACCAAAATATTACTTTTGGCCCAGTTCTTGGATAAAGTTAGATGACTGACCGGTTCTACACAAAACGTCAACATTTACCTTCATGAATATTGAATTAAATAGATGTGGCATTTATTTCGTTATGCGTGCCTCCATTATCGATCGAGTCGGAAAGGTTTGTTCAACGGCCTGTAAGTACAACTTTCACTAACTAGATGGCTCTCGCTGTACTCTTGTGTTTCTGACGCTGCAGTTAGCATCTATGGACACAGCTACCACCAAGCTGTACGCCCCCGCAACTATCGGGGAATCGATCGCTTTACCTGTCCGGGAACAGATTCTATTTCGAGCATGTGAACCGCCATCTTGTTTCGCCAATACATGTCATTATGTCTTCAGCAGGAGGCTCCTTGTAATTAACCATCATGTTATGAGCTTAAATCTAGAAAAGGCAACATTACATTATTGGAAAATGTATATTAACTACAGAGGTTTACAAGTGTTTAAGATGTCCTTGTTGCCTCCATCATCAGGACAATGAGTAGTCTGTAAACTTCTATCAGACTACGTGGCGCTGCACTCCACAAGGCAGCCATGGGCGTAAACAGGATTTTCATAAATTGGAGATGACATGAAAATATAGACTAGAGCTATTACTTTCACGAGTATTTTTTCTTATTTTATGACAAAGTGTCAACCGCTCCTTAATTCATTTGGAGCCTATACATAAATCCTTGCCCTATAAGTGTACAGGCTTATCAAAACAAAACGTAACACATGTTAAATCCACCCTTTGACAATAAATTAGCATGTGTGTTACGAAGTATAAATACGAAACACAAGATATTACATTTTTCTAACAATAACGCTCAACTATAGAGTTTCTTATAAAAATCAACGGCACTGCTTTGAACAAATCCCCTCTTCTCAAAGTGCGGGTGTTACAAAACCAGATGTTGACATTTATCATATTGTGACGTGTTGCGGTGAGAGCAGCATAACAATGTCAATAAACAGTTTAGTTGTCTGTTTATTGACATTGTCGCGTCTGGCATTGTTGTCTGTTTATTAACATTATTGTATTTGGCATTGTCGTATTCGGCATTGTTGTGTCTATTTATAGACATTGTTGCTTTTGGAATTGTATTCGTTTGTAATTGTTGTGTCTGTTTATTGACATTGTCGCGTCTGGCATTGTTGTCGGTTTATTAACATTATTGTATTTGGCATTGTCGTATTCGGCATTGTTGTGTCTATTTATAGACATTGTTGCTTTTGGAATTGTATTCGTTTGTAATTGTTGTGTCTGTTTATTGACATTGTCGCGTCTGGCATTGTTGTCTATTTATTAACATTATTGTATTTGGCATTGTCGTATTCGGCATTGTTGTGTCTATTTATATACATTGTTGCTTTTGGAATTGTTGTATTCGTTTATAATTGTTGTGTCTGTTTAATGACATTGTTGTATTCATTAAGATATTTGATGAATTTATACGTGGATTTACACAGTTATAGAGTAATTCAGGATAGTAAGTCTCACGTATAATAAAAACTTTATAATTTGTACCCTTTAATAAAAATTAATGGAATAATCAAATCAAATTGGATGAGGCTGTCGTTGCGCGGGAGAGATCAAAAATGTGTACACAATTTCAATAGGGAAATCTGAAGGGACGATACGTCTTGGGAAACTCAGACGTAGATGGGATCAAAATATTAAAACAGAACTTAAATAAATAAGATGTTTGTGGACTGTATTTCTCTCGGGACAGATACGAGTTGTGAAATACGTAAGAATAAAAACATGAGAAGCTCACACACATGTTTTTTCGCCCTGTTACTTGCCACGTGTTATCCGACAGATTCACCGCAAATCACAAGGTTCTAAAGGATCTTCAACAATTGCCCAACAAAAGAAATGCGGAATCCACAATAGAAGATCTTGTCCGTGGATCAAGAGGATGAGTGGGAAAGAAACCGAGATAAAGAACAAGAAAGGAGAGAGACAGAGAAAGAGAGAAAAGAAGAATGGAACGGTTTGGTAACAAATTGACGGATTTGTGTGGCGATGGAGGGAGATAAATTCGGGAGAGGGGAGTTGAAATGTCGGCGACAAAGTGTACCATGGTGCTGACGTCTTCCCTGACTGGGGCTTTTCCTTTGTCAAATTGCGACTTCCCATCGGTCACGGTTCGTCACCTTAAAGCCTTACTTCTTCCTACGAATACCGCCCAATTCACACACACACACACACACACACACACACACGTCGCAAGCCCGAACAACTAAAAGGACAGTGACCAAAAACAGACGACGTGAACGAGGTACTTACTAAGTTAGTCTGCTGGTCATTCGATCAATCTGTCAGTCAATGAATCGACGAGTTTTTCAACGTATTAGTGTCTCACTGACCAGTGATGCTGATCTGTTAATTAATTAATCTGTCTCCTAATCAATCAGATTATAATTCATATAATCGATCAATCAGTCAATAGATCTGATAATCATTCGATTCATGAAAGTAGACCAGACCGTAGCCTGAAGAAGACTGTCTTCTGGGTTGTTGCGCCGTGTAATGTGGTAGAAGTTTACCGACGTTTCAGAGGTATTTCCATCTTGCTTGCTGCTTTCATCATCATTTTTTTGTTTCAATTCACTCGTGAATCACTGAAAGCAGCTTAAGATCAGTTTACATTCTGCATTCTCCAATCCTGAGAAGTGTATCAGTAGACAGGCTTCCGTTTTAGGTAGGTTTCGCTTTTCAAACTATTTGCGTGTCCCTGTGGAGTCTTCAAACCTTGTTCAGGTCGGAATTTTATGTATACAGCAGACCGTCCAGGTTTCTTTATTCTCAATGGCTGTTGCGCAGGCGCAAACTGTAATACGTAACAGCCCACATCTGCCCGTACCACGTGCCACACCTGGTATACTTCGACTGTAATTTTAGCATTTTTATAACTGAGTGTCGTCCTTTGTTCTACCACCCTGACAACGTTCAACCAGGAACGCCTACGCAAACAAATTTTTCGTGTCTTTTAACCAGTAATTATAATTGTCAAATGTCATGTTAAATGTGTTTTTGGTTCCCCTAACCTCATTCTTCATGTAAGTTCTGAACTTCGCTTTTCACCGCGGTTTCTCGGTACGCGGAAATTTCCAAGATCGTATATCCCGAGAACGACCTGTGATTTCTATTTCAGTGCCGTAAGTTTTAACCTCCTCCCTCTCGCTTCGTATCCACAATGAGCCATCCTCACTTATACATTGTCTGAATTATTCCTGTCACGTGGTCGCACCAAAATCAACAGCTCATTCTATAAATTAAGCAATACTAATCACCCCTGCAACTCTTTTTTCGCAGGGTGACGTACTGAAGTCCGTGCATGTAGCATGGGGGTTGGTCACTTGACCCCCTGACATTGCCAGTCTCTGGTCAATAAAACGGTGGGGTCTCGGGTCACGTGGGAGTGAAATATATATATTCAATGACGTCATGCAGTCTGTACACCTGTCAGATGTGTGTACTGTACTCAGCTGCAATACCACCTTAATAAATTTCGAAACCTGAAGACAGCGTAAAAAGTAACTGGAGTACAGTTTGTCTGTAGGCAAACAGATTATAAGGACAGAAATGCAGTCAAGTATTTAAAACACTTTATAGAAAATAGAGCAACGCCTGTTTCTTAGTAATCTGTGTTGTGTGGAGTACAGTCGTGAACAAGCGTGCAGGAAACTTACGGCTAAATGCGAGTCACAACCGACAGCACATCATGCAACACAACGTGATCATAATAAGGGTGAGTTCTTAGGTCCGTGCCTGCACGAGTAGCCACAGAATGCGATATTTTGGATCTTCCAACAAAAACACCACAGCATTCATCCTTCATATTCGAGAGGCCCTCTTCTCGAAAGTTGGATATTTTCACTGAAGTCTTCACGATTCAACTCAAGTCCACGTTCCTCAAGGCAAATGCTAAGGTAGATTCTTTCTTCGTTCATTAACGTCAGTTATTCATCATCCGAATAGGTCACATAACATTAACACGAGATTAAATTGAATAATAAACTTGGAGTGATTTGCAAGAACTGATACTACTACAATGTATTTTTATTCCAGGGGTCCTTCACCAGGAAGACGATGTTTATGTCGATGTTTGTCTTCTGGACTGCAACGCCACGTGGTCTTGTAGGTAGATACCATCATTATCATAATCATTATCATCATCAACTAAGATGATTGTCTCCTGGGTTGTAGAGCCATAAAAGTTTACCAACGCTTCAGAGATACTTGCTGCTTGCATCATCAGGGCTATGATCACCTTGATGATGGAGGCAGTAAGATACCAATAATTGTCTCAAGAGGAATAAGTGATTTTGTATTCATGTCGTATTATAACAAAACAATGGCAGGATCTTGCGAATACGTCAATGATCCTTTGGGTCCCGTTAGAAGTTGGGAATTTCATCACTAACTGAACTGCTGTTAAGTTCCTCAAGAAGGACTCTTTTCCATAAAGTTACTTACTTGTATGAAAACAATCTTTAAGCGCATTTATTATTTACGTCATACACATGAAATAGAGACATTCAAAATATAAGGCAAAGTTTTATTTACAAAAAAGACTTGTTCATGCTCTGTTCCGTAACAGTACTTAGTACGTCTGACGAAGAGTGCCGCTTCAATCTTTTGATCTCCAAACCATGAAAATCTTTGCCCATGTCTCAATTCGTAGCAGAAAAATGAGATGAAGACAGAAATAAGGAATTCAAGAAATACATTTGCATGCAAATTGAATATGCAAATATAACTAATTCTTTCCTGAAGCATCCTTTGCAGGAAGAGACATTTCTTTAGCTAATGGAAATTTCAATAACGTGTTCCTTCCATACTGAAAAACAACCTTTGAAAAGCTGTTGCATTTTTCTGTGACAGATTCCTTAATATTCTGAACATAGAAAAAGTCGCCAAGAGTTTGTATCCCGTGTAACCTACGTAAATGTCGGTCGATGATGATTCGGATACGTTTGAAAAGAGCGTCCAAAAAGTTTCTATACGTTATACAACAAACATTTTCTTAAATTGACATTTATTTACAAAATATATTGACCACTACTCCATTTTGCTTTTATAGCACACAACTGCCATGAATCCGTACATCCACTCTAGACAAAAAATAATCTTGTTTCCAGTCTCTGAAAGTTTGAGATTTGCAATTATGTATCTACCGAACAGAGAGTTTTTGGACATTCTGTATCTCCTCTCAGTCCTTACAGGGGTTACACAAGTTTCCAAATAACTATTAAGCTTTCCCTCACATTTCTTTCGTCACTAGGCCTTAATCATCTCTGAAGTTGCTACAGCTTCTTTAAATAGCAAATGGCGTACAATATTTGGAGTGCTCAAAAACTTTGACTATAGTCGCTAGTTTTCATTACCTTCATTGTCTTTGTTAATTGCAAAAATAAGAAGTAAACTGAGCGGTCCAATTCCGGAGTTTTGAAACCTGCCATGTGATTCCACTATCAGGACTTTGTAATTCAATTTCAGGAAAAAGAAAACTCTTAAACGCCAATACCAAGTTCATACGTAGGTAGATAAATAGTTTCAGATCGTACACAGGATGTTGTCAGTAATAAAGACATTCATTATACATGATCTATCGACCTGACATGAATTTTCATTCCATTAATGTTATACTAGGGGTTATTACCCTGCTAGCTTCCCTCGCCAATACCGCTTGGGGGTTCCCAGAATTTTCTAGTTTTCCTACATTTCCTTGCTACTTTTCCGTAATTCTCTTGCTGTAAATTTCCTCTACTTCATCTTAGGAATTTAACATATAATATATTTGGGAAGAGAACATGAGATAAATTAAAACATACTTAATACGTTGAGACTATTGACATATTATATCGACTTTGGTCATCAGAAGATATTCGACCAAATTTGAGCGGTACGACTTCAAAACCGTTGTTTGTAAATCTTCCTATAATTTATAAGATTTGAGGTTCTCACAACGGTGAGTACGAAGATAACTGTCTTGTGGGTCCTACCAGACTAAGCGACGCTACGCACCAGAAGACAGCCATCTTCCTGTAATTTTGCTTATATTTCTGTGCACAGGGTTTCTTAAAATTTCGTGTACAATTATTGTCAACACAGACCTCGAACTGATTCACTTGTACTGTGGAAGATGATCACATTCTACGTCAAGTCAGGTGCCCAATACAATTGTTTTACTCTTCCTACCAAGCTCTATGTTACGGACATTATCCTACATGAAGATTTCCGTCTTCTGGGTTGTTGCGCTGTGTAGTCTGGTCGATGTTAACCAACGTTTCAGAGGTCATACTGCCTCCGTCATCAGAGTATGAAAATTTCTGTCTTCTGGGTTGTTGCGCTGTGTAGTCTGGTCGATGTTAACCAACGTTTCAGAGGTCATACTGCCTCCGTCATCAGGGCGATGAGTATGAAGATTTCTGTCTTCTGGGTTGTTGCGCTGTGTAGTCTGGTCGATGTTAACCAACGTTTCAGAGGTCATACTGCCTCCGTCATCAGAGTATGAAGATTTCTGTCTTCTGGGTTGTTGCGCTGTGTAGTCTGGTCGATGTTAACCAACGTTTCAGAGGTCATACTGCCTCCATCATCAGGGCGATGAGTATGAAGATTTCTGTCTTCTGGGTCGTTGCGCTGTGTAGTCTGGTCGATGTTAACCAACGTTTCAGAGGTCATACTGCCTCCGTCATCAGGGCGATGAGTATGAAGATTTCCGTCTTCTGGGTTGTTGCGCTGTGTAGTCTGATTACGGAGGCAGTATGACCTCTGAAACGTTGGTTAACATCGACCAGACTACACAGCGCAACAACCCAGAAGACGGAAATCTTCATACTCACCGCTGTGAGAACCTCAAGTCTTACATATTATCCTACATAACTACGGTGTAACAAGATAATACTTCGTGTTGTTAACACGAAGTTAATATCTCGTTATGTTGGGAGGTTCTAAGAAAGACAATATTAATGTTATGGCCAGAGTGGGGTTAACTGAAGATTATGGAATATTCACATGAAGTGTGTGGGGAGCACAGATTCGAGTAATCCCCTCTTCAGTCTGACCAAAATGCTTTAAGTAGGCAGTGGATGAACGTCAGTGAAAATGACAGCTGTGGAACTAAACACGTAATATCCTAATTTTCATAGATGATCTAAAGTCATAGATGACTTCTTTCCCACTGTGCATATATAAATTTTATTATTATTATTATTTATTTACTGCAATTGGGTTTGCACCCGGTGGCAGTGGTCCTTATACTAAACAATTACAACAAAATACATATAATATAAACAAGTACACTAATATAAACAAATACATTTTGACGTAGTCATATCACTGCATAAGACCAATCACTGTCTTATTTGATGAAAAATGGCATTCGGGATTGCATCTCTCCCACGCAAAATTCCTTATAATTTGCCAGTGGCAAGCACTCTATGCAGAATATTATAAACGGATAAATTAGAATGAAATAGGAGTAATACTAGAATCCCCCCCACCATATCCCCCAAATTTCCCCTTGAACAATTTGGACCAATCCCCGAAAAGGGGCCCATGGGATATAGTCCGTTCTTCCAGCAAAAATCCTTTGGGTACAGTAAACTACAACATTCATTAAAGAGAATATGTTGTAAGGAGGGGGAAATATTACCCCTTCAACCCCTCGAAAATGGTAGCCACCCTGAAATATCCCTTCCACCAGATATGTTTGCAATAGACCAATGGAGGCGTCGGGACGCTATATGACGTCAAAGACGCCCTCTACGTCAGTAGACATGGATCAATAATTTCAGTTGGGAGGTTTTTGGTCGGAAAAGGGGAAATGTTACAGAGACTAACGTGAAGAGAGTTGCTTTTACGCGTTTATTTAAACGTTACCATTTACAAGAAAGTGATAATAAGGGCTCTGAATGAAATCCTGAGACCGGTGGACAGTTTCTGGTGGAGCAGAGCGACGGAGGAGGTGACTGTGCCCCAGTGCAGTGGAACACTTGACTTCGAACGCTGGCAGCTGGATAAGGTAAGCGCAACGTACTACTTTCTGCAGCGAACTTGTCGCTTCTTATTTAACGACACTGTGAAAAAATTCTAACATACGACGTGCAATTACATGTAAATAATTAATCCGGAAAAATAGGTCAGAAAATATTCTGGAGGATTAAGAAAAATCTCAATAATGATAGACGTTTCTCTGATTAAGTTTTAAAACAAGTGCTTTTAGAATATAAATTACGAAAAATATGTCTGTACCTGTACTACTAATGTACCTGATAAAATAATGAGTGACCTATAAATAAAACTCTGTATTGTAGTATTTACCTCCATATATCCACTGACAATTTATAAAAAATACAGTTAGTTGTCAGATCAGCTCCCCCACTCCGAAAACTCACAGAGACTAATTTTTTTAGGCGTGCTGAAATTAATTTTATATTATTTAATAAAAGTCTAATAAGGTATATTTTATCTAGAATAAACGCATGTCTCGTGAACAGATTGTAGGACAAAATAATTATATAAAGGCGCTAACAAACGCCTTGAAAATGTGAAAACAGTTTAATATTTTAGAACGACGTAAGATGTAAAATTTTATTTTCGATACAGATTAAATTCGGGAAATTATAACTACCATTTAGTTCAGAATTATTTTTTAGTTCCGTCAGCTAAAAAAAAACATAGTTTTGTATGAATGTGAAAATGTTGTCTCTCACGTTAATGGAAGAACATAGACCGAGGGTGTCTTAAAACAGGGTGTTAAGGAGAATTTGACTGTAAGGAGGATGAAGTGACAGCAGATCGGACAAAATAGCATAACGAGTAGGGCTATAATTTCTACTCGTAAAATATTATTACGATCATAAATATCAAGAAATAAAAGATGGATGGGCATGTAGAACGCATGTGTGCAATAAGAAACAAAAACAACAAGAAATAACAAAATTTTGGTAGGAAAAACTGAAGGGAAGAGACCTCTCGAAAGATCTAGGCTTATATTGTAGGATAATATTAAAATAAAACAAAATATGGTGAGAAAGTTTAGATTGGTTCAGGATAGGGACTGGTGGCGGGCTCTTGTGAACGAGGTAATAAGGATTCGGGCTTCATAAAATACAGGAGATTTATTGAATAGTTTAGATGCTATTAGCTTGTGAAGGACTCTGCTTAAAAGAGTTTGTTACTTGTAATACAGTATACATTTTTACAAGTCTTTTCAGTTTCTACCATAGATTCTGCTATGGTACATTACAATCCATATTTATTTTATTGTTTTTCATCTTAAAATAGCAGACGAGTAGAAAAAAGAATCAATAAATAAATACATATTATATCCCCTGGCCAACATTAATATAATCTTTGTGCAGGGGCTGGATTTTTAAATATTATTTGGCAAGCTTCATGCTTCATACGTCTCCAAAGTACTGCAGTACATTGTTAAAATTTTATTCCAAATTATTTTACTAAATATAGACCTCATAATCAAGACGTTAAGGAATTACACAAATATCTGTAATCGGTTCTACTAATTTGCAATACAAATTTTCAGAACCACTGTGAACAGAAACAGTGCAACACTTCTCAATAAGTATTTCACAATCAGTTGTATTTTTATTTTATTATAAATTTATTAAAGCAAATTAAACATATTACCATTTGCGGTTGCTTGCTCGTTTGTTACCTACTTCTAGATAATTCTCACTATAAAACTGTAGAAACAAATGTTTAAATTTTTTGCATTTAATAAAAACGTTATTTTCCAAATATATGTCTGCGATGTATGTCCGGTGGAAAAAGTAAAAGTTAGACTGTAGTGTTAAAAAATTTGCCAGAAAAGTCGCCATGTACCATGTTAACTATACAGAGTGATTCTAAAAGGACTTTACAATTTTAAAAGTCTATAGAAATTTAATCAGAAAGCTTACAGAATCGGTTGAGGTGTCATTTTGTAGAAAAACAAATCAAGTTTTACCTCAAACAGTCATTTTTGTTCGATGTGATTGCCATTGGTGATACTGCAGACATCCCACCTGAAATAAATTTCTTGCCAAACACGATCCAGCATATCCGGTGTCACTTCTGCAACTGCGGCGGTGATTCGAGCTTTCAGCTCAGTGAGATTGGCAGGTAAGGGTGGAACAAACACACGATTTTTAATGAAACCCCATAAGAAAAAATCGAGAAGTGTCAAATCTGGAGAACGAGGTGGCCATGCTATCGACCCTGTTCGACCAATCCACCGACCTGGGAAACGATTATTGAGTTTGACAATAGCCTTAATTTGAATATTAGGCAGGAGTAATTATGTACGACACAATTACCAAACAGCAAGACTAATAACGGCTAATTAATTAGGTAACTAACTGATTAAATAATTAACTGACAGACCAACTAATTAATACACTAGTTAATCAATTAACAAATGTACTGACTGAATAAGTATTTAAATAACGCCAACTAAATACTCAGAGCAAAGTCTTTTATGAAAAGCTAATTGTCGCCCAGTTAGTCAAGAGTTTCTTCGTCTTTTATGGAAACTAAAGGTTCCTTTCCTTGTCCGCCAGATTTCGCCACCGGCCCCTCTCCTAAGCCATATAAATCCAATCCTACAGACTCCCTTGCTGCCTCATTAATGTCACCTTCTGACTGAGTGACAAGCTTTCTCATTATTATATCTTAATTGCATCATGCTTGTGTTCCTCAATACAATACTTTTATTTTCCGTCGTTACACAAGCTTATTGTTAAAATCATATAAAATTTCACATAAAATTGTTACATTTTAAAATTGACGACATGTTTCGATATACAATTCTATCATCGTCAGGTCTATCAAAATTAAAATTAAAATCTGGTGTATCTGTTGCTCTGCTTATATTGCTTTTGTTTTTATCCGTTTTTATTACATCTCCAGGCTTCTTTCATTTAATTTTGGAGACGCGCCTGGGTGCCTATATCGGGTTGTGTGTGAGGTGCGTGTCCGTTGTTATTGAATGGCAGACAGCAACTCATTATCTCTCTAATTAAACGACTAACTTATCTAATGAGTAACTGATTGACTTTACAGTCTCACTAGATAACCAATTATGTTACTCACTGACAAGTCAACTGGCACGATGGTACCGTCTTCTTTGAGCGGCAAGTGGTTCTTGAACCTAAAAGAAAATTCCTGAAATTTTCGTCACACTCATAAAGAACCTGCCATTACATGTCAACATAAAAATCAGTTCAACCTGTTACTCTAAGCCACTTTAAAACTCAAAATTTACGATTTCCAAGAGATGTTTCCCATGAGCTCTCCGGTCAAAATTTTTGAACGTATCTCTTGATTAAACCCTGCGTGCAACGCACCCCGCCTATTTGAATCCTATGGATTTAATCAATGTGAAAATTTGTGCTTGAAGAATTAAAGCTTCCACACGAGGTGTGGATGAATGCGATAAACTGTGCTATGCAGGCACAGACCTCGCTAATTTTTATGTGATTCACTGGTTCACAATTCATTCTGAGGAACAAATAATAAAATTACTCGGAATGCATTTTCTCAGTTCCTTCATCTATTTCCTTATCAAGACATAGGAAATCTATGTGAAGCAAATACTGTCAAATCTACCAGTTTTAACCTTGCTAATAAAGACAGCTTCTATCCTTGCACACCCTTACATGATTACCCTCAGGCTACCATTTGACGGTAACATCTCACAACGAATAATGAATGAATTCAGCGAGGGGGGAGAGGGGACTGGAGGGAAAACTGTATAATGAGGAACTTCATAATTAATACCCTTCAGAAAATATTATTACGACAATAAAATGAATCAGGATGAGCTGGACGGGGTCACAGGGGTCACACGAAGGGAACTTGAGATACCTATGGTCAGATGTCAGGATAATACACAATAGAGCTTAGAACAAAATATGAGGATTTGGACTGAATTCTTTGTCTCAGTATAGGAACCAGTGGAGGATTCTTACAAACAAGATAATGAACCTTCGGATTTCATAAAAGCCGATTATTTTCTGACTAACTGAGCCACCATCACGCGTAGCTTATGAAGAAGGATTTGTCTTCTTTGGTCTAGTAATATACTGCATTAATCAACATTAGGAGTTGTTAAGAGGCACACAGTCGGAGGTTGTTAACGAATTTAATAGAAAACAGATATGTTACACCGTACAAAGATATGGGATACTTCCCTTGTATTTCATTAGCTACACTTCAAATTAAAACGTCGACACATAAATGTGTTAATTAGGTGTTGGCCTGTATTGTATAATTTACCATTTTCTTCATACGATGAACAATCTCTTAGATCTTAATGAAATAATGAAGACTGATGCAAGTTTCATATGACGCTGAGGTTCATAACGAAGAGACGCCAACGAAAATAAAATTAGAGCAGACACCACATAAAAAATTCAACCTAAACATATCTCATGGTTTGCAGGTATAATACGATAAAAAATAGACACGGTCTACTTGTTAAGCGTTGATTTTATACAATTTGTAGGAAAAATTCATAAGAACATTGAATTCATTATCATCTCGTATCATAGTTCCTTCCAGAACATAAGCTTATTCACACACTGCTTAATCTGAGATCTTTTAATCTTGTGCTGCTGTAACATTTACTGAACCAAGAACGAAAGAACAGGATTCCCCATTTTGAATATATTAAACATCTGAATGTATTACAACCCGGGAAGTTTTTGCCCGAATTGCAATTCTTGGAATGAAATCTCTCATCTGTTTAACGACTGAGGTAGGCTACCATAAACCATCGATTACAGGCAGAAATACTGGAACGACGAGTCTAATATTTGTGGGGTGTTGAGGAATTCAGTACGATACACAATGAAAGATTATTTATAACTTAGTTTGTAGGATCTGAAGTGCTAGTTCTGTATTCCGTCTTCGATTTCTGTTTGGGAAAGAAATCTAGGAGGTTGTGATGAGCTGGGTATGTGACTATTATAGAGGAGACAAGAAGTGGATGCTGAATTTTGGTCGGGAATCTAATATTCGCTCAGCTGACCATTACTCATTATTGTATAAGATTTGAGGTTCTCATGGCTTTCAAACTGTCAATGTTGATCTTCTGGGTTGAAACGACGTATGGACTTATAGGCAGATACCAAAGTTTTTGAGGAACATATTGCCTCCATCTTCAAAACTATTGTTTACATGGGGTTACTACCCAGGAGACTAATATTAACGGTGATAACCGTATTCATAAGAGTTCATCGCTGGTCCAAATTTGTGACAGACGAATCTAGGACACAGCCCTACGAAAATTTTTAATATTATCATCCATCTACGCCTAGGTCTCCCAAGTGATCTCTTCCCTTTCCGGTTTATCTACTAAAATCTGGTGCTTTAAATAAGGATGTTCAAGCGTCTGAAGCCTAGTGGTAACTATATGTCCCACCTTCTTCATAAACCAATAAATCTGCATTTTGTATCGATTTTATAGAATTGCCAGTGAAAACGACAATTATTTCCTTAAACGTTAGCCAGCTGGTCTTTGTAATGGTGAAGAGTTGTGTTTCCTTTGCGGTACGGACTAAATTGAATATTATTTAGACAAACTCCTGCTTCAAGGGGTTGAAGAAGTGAAACTGATCGTGTTCCTCTTTGCCGAACAGGTCTGCAGTCTGAACCAGTAGCAAGACACAACCACCAACCGCGCTGTGTGAACCGTCCTGAAGTGTGTGCACCGGTTGGATGAGGCGACTGATCGTCCATGTGTGGCCTAGCGTTTAGAACACGAAATAGCCCCTCGCAAAAAACTTCCCTCCGCTGGGGCGACTGCTGTAACAACTACCCTTCCTCCCATTATTATACCCTTCACCTCCTAACTACAGGGTACCCTACAACTGACTACATCCGCGATGTGTAGCAACACAGCACACCTACTGCCCCACTGGTTCCTTTACGCTTTATTTCCAAAGATATAATTAATCGTATTACCTAAAACAAGCAACATAAATGTGTTATCCTTAATATTGTCTTAAAAGAGCACTTACGTAAAGCAAATATAGAATTCACTGCCTGCCTGATTACAAGGAAACATACTGGAAGAAAACTGTTACTGGTGACTGTATACATAAATATATTCTGTTAGAGGATTCGGTAAGGATATCTAAAAGACATTCAGGAGCACGAAACTGGTATCTATAGTAAGACACATCATCATTTGAACTCGACATGAATATCCTCGTAGTGAAATAGTTGGTAGGACAGAGAAGTGTGACGATTTATCATAATCCACATCATCAACGAATTCCAAATAGAAATAGACCCAGTGACTGCAGTGTATAAAATACTCATTACAGAAAGTAGAAAATATACATATTTTTGTGATAGTAGATATAAATGTATTTTTGTCCCAGTTAGTTTACAATTTGTGGTTAATTTGGAACATGTGAAATTTAGGAACAGATGGAAGTTATTTTTAGTTTCAACAATCCTCGAAGTAAATACCTAACAGTATTTAATTAATTGCCAAAGTAAGAGCAACGCATTCTACGAAACCTCCAGCCACGTGGACCTGCTCTTCAGATATTTGTCTCCGTACGTAAAAAGGTATGTAAGTGGCTTGATGTTATGTTAACATAGAAACTAAAATGTTTAATTTTTATTTTGTTTCTTGGTTCATTTAACATTTCCTCGTCTGTACGTTTTATAAGTTGTTGACTTGAGCTGATTAATTTATAATTTAATAACTCCATTCTAATTGCAACGACCTTTCTTAAAAAAGAAATATACTTAGAGATATAATGTAATGTTACAGTCATTGAATACATAGTCTTAGAAATCTGTCAGACAAAAAGCCTTAGTCTTTAACGATATTGATGGGTTATGAGTGGCTGCATAGGACGAGATCCTTGTGCCACGACCACAGTAAGTTTTTCGCTCAAGTTAACTTGAGAGTGACGAAAACATCGGTAGATTATAGCCTACCTACATTAATTATATACGTTTTTATTTATGTTCTAACACTTTGTTAAAAATATTTGCGCTGGTGTCAGCCATTGCTGACACGTGTCAACACGCAGAACAATTTTTCGAAGGATCGGAGCGGAGCAAATGTTTTCTACCTTCTTCCGATCCGACACGCCACCCCACTAGTTAGTCATTCGGCTGCCAAGACAACCTACCTGTACAGTACGTATGTGGTATAATTTGAGAATCAATGAATGTGCAAATAATATTACAATTTTATATGATCTGATTTTCCAGCAAGGCTAGCAGGATGATTAACATCGCGGGCATTATTTCAATTGTACTCTTCTACGTCTTGATCTTGGGTGTGGGTCTCTGGGCGGCTCGCAAGAAGCAGTCTGGCGATGACTCCGAGGAGGAGGTCATGCTTGCCGGGAGGAGCATTGGGCTCTTCGTCGGAATTTTCACTATGACGGGTGAGTGTTGCTAGGGTCAGACGGGCTACGTATACCGACTAAAGCGTTCTGCCGTTCACGCCAGTAAACTGAGTAGAGAACAAACAACATGGAATGGAGTAGCAATGGTCATATCGCATATATTCGTATCGTATGAATATGGCTGTCATCTGGTTAGTTGCGCAGTGTAGTCAGATGTCCTTACTGCCTCCATCACCAGGACGACTGCTCCATGGAGCATAGTCTTTATTGAAAAGCAAATAATAAACCTATATCTTGTGGAATCCGAAGGGTCATTGCCGTGTTGACAAAGCCCCACCAGGTGTCGCTGTCATCAACCAGATGAATCAATCTGAATGTGAGTGATGTATATATATGAATGCCTACATGTTTGTTCTTCTGTTTTGTTTTCTTCCATTCTTCTCCTCTCTCACCATCTCTGTTGCGTAATCTGATGGAATACCGACGACATACCACGGCCTGCAAAGTCCTCGATAAATGACTGGGCAAATATTGGCACTGTTCTCTCCTCAAGAGAGTAGATGCTTTGTAGCTTCCCCAGGACGAGCTGTCAGACGTTGTAATCCCATCAGTTCTACATTTCCCTCCCTATCCATTATCAGCCTTTTTTGTTTGTGCTTTGATGCGAAATAAGCGAAGTATCAACATTTGACAATGTCAGATAAACGAATGAAATATTTGTTTTCCTACGACTTTCCTTAACATTGCAAGCGATAAAGGCATCTACATCTGCTGAAGATGACTTGTCTTCTGGGATTTTGAGCAGTGTAGTATCGTAGAAATTGACCAATGTTTCAGAAGTACCCACTGTTTCCACCATCAGAACTATGATCAACCAGAAGTGCGCATATATAAGAAATAATATTATTAGTGTTTCATGTCACGAAATTGCACTTTCACTCTAGACGTCGATTCTCAACAAAGTTTATTTTTCTTCGACTTTCACGGTATAAGCCTTCTTAACTTTTTAGACAACGGATAAGATAAATTCTGAGACTGAATACCTTGAGCAGGATTCGAAACCATAATCCAACATAGCGACCTAACATACTAAAGTATTATTCCTTCCTTGTTAATTCACTAATAATTAATACCATCATTACCATAATTAAAAACAAAATAATAACGGTTTGGGTTCTCTTAACTGTTCCAGCTTTAGCTTTTATGTCTGAAATATCGGTCTTCTCTGAGTTCTCATCAGATATCATTTCGAAGATGGCTGTCTTCTGGATTGTTGTTCAGTGTATTCTGGTAGAAGTTCAACAACGACGAGTAACTATCACCCTGATAATGGAGGCAGCAAAGACCTGTTAAACGTCGGTAAACTTCTACCAGACTACACGGTGCAACAACCCAGAAGACAGCCATCTTCAGACTCACTGTCATGAGAACCTCAAATCCTACAAATCTCATTTCCCTTTACGTGGAGTGAAGTTGTCCCACTAACTTATTAAACACCAGTCCATCAAGGCCGGCATTAGTGGCACTAAGGCTTCATTTATTATTGACTTTGGCACTTTTCTAAGACCCATCGTTCCATGTTTTATGTGTACCATAAATATGAGTCGAAGCCAATGTCTCATGGGCAGTCCACTGAGTTCGGAGGCGAATTTACGAAACCCCACCGTCATGCGAACTCTAGAAGAAACATGATTCCATGCCCTGGGTCTCCCAACAAAGCGGGGGCTTGAAAAAGGGAGAGTGTGGTCAGTAAACTGAGAAGACACACATCGTGGATATTGATTATTGGCTTAATCAATTATGCAACACACACGAGGAAAGAACACGGCTGTGTGATAATTTTCAGGGAACAGATAGAGTTATTAGCTTCATATGGGCTGTTACGTAGCTTAATAAGTTTAAGAGTGTACGGTGTATTGTTGAAAATGCAACTGTTTCTATTGTGCAGAATTGTGGAAAATGTTACATGGCTAGTATGAGAGAAAAACATTCATAGGGAGCCCTAAGCATAGGTGGGAGGATAATATTAAAATTAATCTGAAATAAATCTGTTGGGAGGATGTAAACTGGATTCATCTGGCTTAGGATACCAGTGGTGGGCTCTCGTGTACACAATACAAACTTTAGGTGATTTGGATGTCTTTGAATTTCTTGAAAGGATGACCGACTATTAGCTTCTTAAAGACTCTATTCTGTGGAATTTGTGTATGCGTAACCTATAGTCCAGTGGTTGCAGACTTTCGATTCTAGTCTATTCGGTCGGCGGTCTAGGTTGTAAATAAAAAAGAATATTTGCAGACTGAGGCGAAGTGTATGCGTGTATCACCGTTCAATATCGTTTCGAAGAATTTCCATTTTCATGAACGTCAGTACGAGAGCCACTGCAAAGAAGTAATTTTTTAGTAACTCACCATATGTAATATGGCTGCCATACGAATGTGTAACGAGAACAAAACCGACGTTTCAGAGGGGATTACTAACTAACGCCTCGTGAAACGTCGGTCAATATCTACCAGAGTACACGATGTAACATCCCAGGAGACGGCCATCTTTAGACTAGTCGCCGTGAGAAAGTAAAATTTTACGGCTATTAAATTTTATTTTCCACAATATCAAAGAATTTTTACGCTGCTGAGTAACAATAAACTTTTGAAGAATTTCCCTAATCATCGACGATTTATTCCGGACTTGTTAAAATGGTAGGCCCAGTGATCTATTTCCGTGTATCTCATAAACTTTTCATGAAAGCTTCTTATGAATACGGTGTACGAAGTGTTCCATTATGTCGAGCGCGTCTGAGGCACCCACATCGCAGCTCTTAATACCGGGGGATGAGGTGTTAATCCTGTTGAAATACGAGAGTTCTCATAGAACGTCCCTGAGTGCTTACTCGGTGTCCTTGTCCAACAGCTGAGCCCACATTCCACAGTCTGGCTCAGTGACTAAGGCAGAAACCAGAACTAGTTCTTAATTCGGACAAGCAAATATATTAGACGACCTGAAGATGGCCGTCTTCTGGGTTGTAGTAACGTGTAGTCTGGTAGAAATTCACGTCGTCAATTTCAAGCCTATAACTCCTTTAAATTGGGGACCTAAGTGTAACTCAGTCTGATCTTTAAACTTGTCAACCAATCCATAAATAATTAATCAACCGACTGATTTGGGATGGATATAAGTGACTCACGACATAATCCAATAATGCCCATTGTTTCGCACGATGGAAATTCTGAGTTCTGTGAATAAATAAAGCTGTCCCACTACACGCCATGTAGACGCTAGGGGGGAGAGCAGGTATAGTTCCTATGTGAATATTATGTTAAGTAAGTCAAATGTATTTCTGTACGTTGCTATGTGACTGGTTGCTATAGACAAGGTTCTGTTACAGCTACATGGGTTGGAGGAGGTTACATCAACGGTACAGCCGAAATGATCTACACGTCGGGTTTGATTTGGTGCCAGGCGCCCTTTGGATACGCTCTCAGCCTAGTATTAGGTAAGGAAGCCTGATTTGTGACTAAATTACCAACCAATTAACTAATGAACAAAATAAACAACTAGACAAGTAAACAATCAATCATCCAACCAACAAAGTAACGGACCAACGATTAAACTAAGCCCATAGTGTGCAAAATACAGACCTAAGAGATAAAAATGCTTGTATATTAGTAAAATTTAGGGTTTTCAAAAATTGAAACTGGGTGTTAAAAATGTGTTTCGTGAGATTTTGTTACCACGATGCGTGTTTCACAAACGAAAGTAGAAGCAGAACAGGCGAAAAAATTCTTTATTACCACTGAACTGAAAAAAAGTCTGGGCTAAATGTATCCAGCGGGTAGACCTAACTCGCAAGTTGGTGTGTTCAGGCGGCATTTTCTTCGCGAACAAGATGCGTCAGCAAGGCTATATCACCATGCTGGACCCCCTGCAAGACTCCTTCGGAGAGAGAATGGGAGGATTGCTTTTCCTGCCTGCCCTCTGTGGCGAGGTCTTCTGGGCTGCCGGCATTTTGGCTGCTCTGGGTGAGTACCGACGCTATCGAGAATTGATATGTAGGTTATCAATGTCTGTGTAATTGTACAGACATGCAAGAACTATATACAATTAGATTGTACGCATAGACACACACGCACAATTTAAAATAGATTTTAAAATATCACTCTGAGAGCCATGAATACTAAGACGGAAAGAGGACAAAAATAGTGTAACTTTGTGTTTAGATAATTATCCTATAATATCTGAAAGACTCGACTAGATAAACTTACACGGAGAATACCGATTAATGGATAGACAGAGACGTCTCTTTTATTCGATTAAATATCTTTGTTGCTTGTGAGGGTTTGTTTTTGTATTTATTTATTCTTTGGTTATTCTGTATCGTGATGAACAGATATTCAAGATATATAAGGAGTGTTTATTTTAAAAGGGCCCTAACTGTTGCCCACGGCCTCCACGCTAGACATTTTTTGTATAATGTTTCATTGTAAACTAAAGCCTCAATTTATAAAATTGGGATTTATTTTTCCTTCGGCTTATATGATCTGATACCTATCATAATTTCGGATTATCAATAACATGATCATGCCTTTTGCTGCATAATAACAGCAAATGTTTTCGAATCCTTGCTTGAGAGTCATACGAGGTTTTCCACAGGCGCCACACTCAGCGTCATCATCGATATGGACCATCGAACGAGTGTCATCCTCAGCTCCTGTATCGCTATTATCTACACACTCTTTGGCGGACTTTACAGCGTCGCTTACACAGATGTAATACAGCTGTTCTGCATCTTTATTGGACTCGTGAGTAATCTTAAGATACTAAAGAGCATCTGTGTATCGATATAATACTATGAAGACATAAATCGTCATACTCACCACTGTGAAAACCTCAAATCTTACACGATATAATATTATTTCGCTTGGACAGATGGCGAGATAAGATGATAGTACAAATGGTGTCATGTAGTAGTAAGAATAATGACTTATGGAAGAGACAGAAAGTTCAGTAATTTGTGTAGCTTTGAGGAAGAAAGGGTTTTAATTAGGAACTATTATCTTTGCACATATTTTAGTAACATTTGCTAACCATTTTAAGTGTCTGTAATTTTCCACGTCATGAAATTGATACATCAGTTGGGATAAAAGATAAGAACAAAAGAAGTAATAAAAAAGAACGACTCGAAAATCTGAGAAAAGGATTTTGTTTATCAATATTTAAATTCAGGCATATTAAATATTTTTAAAACAGACTGCGTTTGTGGGTATAGTACATTTTCCAGAATATGTAGTGACTATTTTATTAAACAGCTATAACAAGCAGATCTTTGTATCGGAGAAGATCAGTGCTAATTTTGTGAGAAAATGTTTTTAGATGATATTGCTGCATTAATTTGATCAAGTATGACTATTTATTGCAGTGGATGTGCATCCCGTTTGCGATGTACAACGAGCATGTTGGATCTCTCTCTTCGGATGCTGTTGATTGGATCGGTACAGTGGAACCTTCTCAATACTTTTATTACATCGACAATGGACTACTTCTTATCTTTGGAGGAATACCATGGCAAGTGAGTCAAAGACAAAGAATAGAGTAAGACGAAAATCAACTAAAGTAATGATGATGATGATGATGATGATCTTCTAGATTTTGGGTCATTGCTACAACCCTGAAGATGGAGGCAGTATGTTTTTCCCGAAACGTTTAATCTACCGACGAATCTACACGGCGCCAAAACCCAGAAGCTCATCATCCCTACCGCCGTGAAAACCTCAAATCTCATAAATGAATAAATCATTGTAATTCATATAGTCTTTCTCTATGAAGGAAAATAAAAATTAGAAGACTTTGAAAATAATTTGCAAGTAACATTTTAAAAACTAGTAAACAATAATTAATTAATGAAAAATGTACACGATATGTTGATTGGAAATCCTGATGGGAAGAGACCAATAAGGAAACTTAGGAGTGGGTGGAGGATAATATGTAAAAGGGTCTTAGGGAAATCGCATCTGGGGGTGTAGATTGGATTCATGTGGTTAAGGTTAAGGACCGATGGTGGGGTTCTGTAAGGACGACAACGAACCTTCGGATTCCGTAACATACAAGGAATTTCTTAACAAGCTGAATGTACTGTTAACTTCTCAATAAATACCCTATTCCATGGAGATAGTTATTTAATATTTACTAAATACATGCGACGCCCCTGATGATGGAGGCAACAAACGTCTCTGAAACGATGGTAAACTTCTACCAGACTACACGGCGCTACATTCCAGAAGACCGCCATCTTCCGACTCACCACCGTGAAAACCTCAAATCCTACGCATACGTCTTGTTTCAGGTGTACTTTCAGAGGGTGTTGTCCAGCAAAACAGCAGCCAGGGCCCAGATATTGTCATATGTCGCTGCGTTCGGCTGTATCATCATGGCGATTCCGCCAGTGCTGATCGGCGCCATTGCAAGATCCACCTGTAAGTTTTTATCGTACGCCTATAAATCCGCTAATAAAGGCAGGTCTCATTCTGACGAAGATTATTCTAAACCCCATCGCAAACCTCGTGTCTCCTCATGTTTCAGCGTGGAATGAGACGGGTTATAAGGGAGTCTATCCACTGTCTTCTGAGGAGACCAGCATGATCCTCCCGATGGTCTTACAGTACCTGACGCCGAGCTTCGTGTCCTTCTTCGGTCTGGGCGCTGTCTCTGCCGCGGTTATGTCTTCAGCGGATTCCAGTGTTCTGTCAGCTAGTTCCATGTTCGCACGTAACGTCTACAGACTCATCTTTCGACAGAGGGTTAGTGCTTACGAGTCACACGAAATGCATCTACACTGCTCTTGTCCTTGATTTTTCACAGGCTTTCGTTCATAGGTGGCGTCAGATGTTTTCGGGTAAACTTTGCAGTTGCCATCTTAAGGCTTAATGGAAACTGAAATGCTTGTCCAAACTTTGGATGACTATGAACATTTGACCCCGAGAGCGGAAGTTAAGCATGCCTAAAAGGTGTTCATGAAACGAGCACTTTCCCTTGCATAGCAGCAAATGTACAAGTCTGGCTCGAAAGAAGTTGCATTTGACGTCCTAGGGGGAAAAAAAGTGCCCATTAGCTTAACCACAACCGTTTGTCTGCATGTCTGCCTAAAAATTTGGGGACGGTTAAACGGGCTGTCACGAAATTTGATACTGAGGAGTTAAATTAAAATCTCTAAAAACACTCAAATTTTTATTAAGACCAAACAGGTCCTTTATGCGTATCTGCGCATGGAAACGGCTAGGTGGGGAATCCCCACGTTACCCTGGATACAATAACCCCTTTCGTCTCCTATGCTACCTCGGTTAATATTATTTCCACCTGCTTGCGGAATCCCCATATAACTGCGCAACCACGTTAAGGAATTACCTGTAATGATGTCATCATCCAGCCAGACAGGCTCCAGATACTCCAGAAACTTTGATGCCACGTACGCCATACAGAGAGATCAAAGATTAAATTCTCCTAAATAAGCTACAATTGTTATGCTATTTTTATATTTACTAAATTGTTCAATTCATTAAAAGTATTTCTATACGGGGCTCCATTTATCGAATTTTTTTAAGGCCCGTAAGAATGAAGGGAAATGAAGAATAGCTACAATAGAGTGATGACATTATCCAGCGCATTATGCACGCGACGAGACTGTCATCTGGAATTTGTAAAAGACTGTCATAAAAATAAGTTCTTGGTTTGAGTCTCGATGTTATTATTCTGAGCTGTGACGTCTTGTGGACTTGTGGAGGAACGTATCGTCTCAGTTTTAGGACTGCTTTCTTCAGTCCTAAAGACAGAGAGTATGTTTCTCCGAAACGCTGGTATTCACCAACAAGTGAAGTTGGCGTTATTATCCAGAAGACAGACATTGACCACAGTGAGAACCTCAAATATCTTCCACAGACTTAAGTCAAAGAAATGTCCAGCTCAGATAATTACAAAATGCTTGCCTTGGTATACAGCAGAACAATTTCTGTTGAATCTCACAGGTAGGTGCAATACAAAACAAGAAATTGTATCCAATTTATTACGAGTACTAGAGTGTGTTACCCAGTTCCTCTTTGCAGGCTTCTGAGATGGAGATTATTTGGGTAATGAGGGTTTCGATCTTGGTCGTTGGAGCGCTGGCAACAGTAATGGCACTTACTATCCCTTCCATCTATGGCCTTTGGTAAGTTCCACAATCTGTACCGTTTAACAAATACAGAGTAAGTCACAGTTGGGTCCCGATTTAAATAAACACTGAGTATTTATTAAAATGAAAATTGCAAAACAGAGTTTTCCCCAACACGATTTTCAATGTAACATATACGCGGCTTTGTTCAATTTAGTGTTATAATTCTTTTAATCGGTACTTAATTATGATTTACTTTTTATTATTAGGTGATGAACAAAAGGTGGTCTGAAGGCATGTAACACTAACTGCTGCTATATATTTTTTATTGTATAATTTTTCTTGTAGGTTATCGTGCCTAAATGCAGTCTTACGTCCATGTCTCTTGTCCTCAGGTCCATGTGTTCAGACCTCGTGTATGTGATCCTATTCCCACAACTGCTGATGGTGGTACACTTTAAGCATCACTGCAATACGTACGGTAGTTTAACCGCTTACATCGTCGCCTTCTTCGTCAGAATGACAGGAGGAGAGCCGTTACTTGGGTTGCCCGCCATGATACACTACCCGGGTTGGGATGGCGAAAATCAGCTGTTCCCGTTCCGAACCATGGCCATGCTCATGTCTCTTGTTACTCTCATCTTAGTTTCTTGGGGCACCAAGTAAGTAACCGCGCGTCTGAACATATACAGGGCGTTCGTTTTAAGAGGAAAGCTACTTTACTCGACATCGCCGTGTTGACATCGATAGCTTTTGGCAGTTCTTTTCAAACCCTGGTCGTGGTTTTGTCTCGTATAATTTATTTACTAACACTTTAATCTCTTGATACACATAATACGCAGTCAGTTTTTACAGAATACCTGTAAATTATATTGCGTTTATTTCGAAACTGCTTCTCCCTATTTGTAATAACTGTTATTAATAACAACACTTAATTACCACCTACTGCACAAGTCTTGACTTATTATTTTCGGACCTTTTCAGAATTCTGAGCATTTCTGTACCAATGTCTCTAAGACACAAATTAAGCAATTCGAAATTCTAGGGTTTTTTTCATACAAATATACAGATATTTTATTCCAATAAAGGGTGTTTGAGTCGGAACTGTTTGGCATCAGTTTATTTTTGTAGGAATATCGACAATAAAGTTCAATGGCGATGACCGTCTTCCAGGATGGTGCACCGTGCAGTCTGGTAGAAGTATACTGACGTTTCAGAAGTGCTTGTTGTTTCCATAATCAGAGCGATTCTCATTGATGAAGGCAGCAAACACCTGGCCAACATCGGTTACTTATACCAGACTGCAGCAGGGAGTAACAACCCAGAAGACATTCATCTTCGTACTTGCTGGTCTAAGAACCAGAAATATTACAAACTTAGTTCCTTTGATAACGCGTGGATGTCATCTTCACGCCAATGCCCACAGGTGGATCTTCGAGACCGGGAGACTTGCACCAGGTTACGACATCTTCCGATGCGTGGTCAACATTCCCGAGGACGTGGAGCGAGTCGACGAGCCTGCCGAGGGCGGGGAGCAGATGGCCGTCATGACGAGTGCCATGCGGCAGTACGGAGCGGCGACCATGGTCGGAAAGGACGAAATGAACGGGCGAATCAACCCGGCGCTAGAGCCGGACGACGACATGGACATGGCTGAGGTAGAGAAGACACGAGGGGTTCGGCCGAGGGTCGTCAGTGGCACGACGGCCGGGGGAGGGGGGAGTAGGGGAAATCCATCGACGGGAATCCCCGTGAATGAAAACGGTAGCAGCCCCAAACAAGGACAAACATCGCTCTAAGGCTAAGCGACTTGCTTTAAGGCTGTATTCAAAGAATTTCCGTTACAAGTACCTTCTTAATTTCTCGGTGAGTGCGCTGCAGTATTACCAAATATGAAAAAAATTAATAACTGAGACAAGAAAAAGGATAAAAAAGGTGGTTTATCAATTAGCAAAATAACTGGTCATTAAGACATAAAAGTCAATGTAATTGTGATTATGTTAATAATCTATATGTCATATTAAGAACGTAGCCAGAATTTGGTCATTATGGTTTCAAATCAAGCGTTATATAAAGCCGACGGACAATTATCGATACTAAAATAATTCTAGTATTGAAAATTTATAACAGTATTTAATTTAAATTTTAGGTATCTATTATAATGTGAGTACAACAGATACGTATGCCATTCGAAGTTAAATTTTTACCTCAGAACTTTTAAAATAAATGGCGTAGCGTCCAAAGTCTTAAACTGGCGTTAGAAGACAGAAAATAAGGTCACCAATACGAGGATCAAATGTTTAATGCTGTTAGGTAAATAATCACACAGTGAGAATGACACAAAGCCTATAATTAGACTCCGTGTTCAATATGCGGAATTATTAGATGTTAAAGCATGTGATACATATAGTTACCACAGTGATTTATCGGGATAATCGTGGCAGCTGTATTAAATTCGCATATTATGTCGTGAAACAAAATATTATAACTTTTTCCGTCCGACCAGTCAGAAAATATGAGACTGTATTTCAGTACTGCAGAAAGTTAACATTTCGATAAAAAAAGTCACACTTCATAAACAGATATTTCACAGATTACATTAATGCATATGCAGATTTATTAATGTAGCATTTAAATTGAAAATGTCGAAAACAGAGATTTAAAGTTACTTACAGAGATTTTAATTTTTAAATAATGAAAGAAAATATTACAGAAATTAATTTCTCATAGTGTGGTATTATTCCCTCTAGTACCCTGTCTCCTCGCCCAGCCTTTACCTAGAGACCACAAATAACTATGTGTGGTACATATCATAAATGAAGTATCGTAGTATAATTTAACTATTATTTGTGCTGTGTTTTAAGAACAGGGGTGTAACATACTGACCTTCAGAAACAATTTTAATCGCTTGTTAGAGTACTTGGTAATCGTGGGCTTTAATCTTAAACTGTTTGTAAGTTCTGTGTAGGGGTACAAATCAGTAATATTATTCTTGGTTAAATGTTTGGCAGGCTATAGATGTGCCAATATCCCGTGGCGAATCCATGCAAATGAAAACATTTGCCATGGTTTACTGATGATGATTCAAGGACTAAAGCTCAACTCTTCAATGGAGGAGTTTGGGCATCATGAGGTACAACTTCGGAAGCCGCGTTGGGCTTCAAGTGACTGTCAGTTTTATTTATATGGATAATGGAAGTCTCTATAATAAACACAAATGATCTTAGCGTTTAGTATGTTTGTATTATACAGAAAGTATCACTAAATAAAAACAGATAAGTCCCATTGTTCTAACCACAACATTGTTAGATGGAAATTAATAAGATATGCTCACTGACGTTCTGTTATTTGGAATTGTAATTATAGATGTATATAAATATCGATGTAAATTCACGTGTCACAAATGTGATATTCTAACATATCAACATGATTTTTATCAGTGTATTGTTTTGAAAAATCAGTAGACGATCTAGGGGAGGGAATGCCCGCTTTGTTCACAAACATCAATGAATATATATGGGATTTTCACAAACTTCTATATGTCGCGATAATGTGAAATGGATTGTTACAGTGGTCACAAACATTTTTGTGTAATATTAATCCCGTGGGACATAAGTTTTAATTGAGATTTGCTTGAAATCGTATAGGAAAAAAATTATATAATATATATTTACGTACTGATAGGCATTTTTATTTATAGTGTAGACAGTAAACTTTACTATATAATTGTTAAAGATATTTAAATTTCATTTATTTTCAATGTGTAATAGTAATATGCATTTAAACGTTACATAATAAAAGACTGTCACGAAAATGTCGAAACAAAGCGGATGAAAGAAATGTTTATCATAGAGTATCAATGATTATTAATGCTTTGATGAGGAGGGGAGCATTTAATGACCAATAGCAGCTCCGGTATTAGAGTAAAGGAAAATATCATTATAAAACGCGATCTATTTTATGTTACATAATATAATGTAAACGTTGATATTATTGACACATAATGCCACTGTTGTTGTTGTAAACGTAGCGCCTAGAGTATAGACAATTAGTAATGTCACGCGGCGAGACCGAATGAGAATTGTCCATAAACTGGAGAACTATGTTTTCGATTTCAAAACATTATTTCGTGTCTTCCATATTGTTAATTTCAGACATGAATCCCCCTTATACATCCACTGATAATAAAACTAATAAACACGTTTTAATTTAATGCATTGCATTGCTCTTAATTTCGTGAATGCTAACTGATTTATCACTATAATATAAATACAGCAGATTAAAAATATTTTGCTTAATGCAAATACGACCGTTTTCACATGTACGAGTTATCTGAAATCAACATTATAAATTATGTCCTAAAATGTACATAATATGTCACAATTTGGTCGTTGTTCAGAAAAATTATAACTCTGATATGAACAAAGCTGCGGATATGATATAAGTATTGGTGCAAACGTCATATTTGTTCTTACAATTTAAATTGTTTTCACACGCTTAATACCCACAACCCCGTTCATTCCAGTGTCATAATTTCTTTAAATCGGGACTTAATTGTGGTTCAACCTGCGTTTTGTTGATCTCATACCTTCTCTGATATGCATAGTTCACAGTTTAAGAATCGCGAAGGTCTAGATAAATAATTCCAATATTTAACCATAGAAATTAACAGGCATTTGTTTAGATATATGTACTAAAATGGACTTCGAAATCACATCTCAAAAATTATAGACAAGAAACAAAATAATTAATTATACCTCCTGTATTGATTACTTAAGTGTGACATTACTGTAATGAAATATTTGTTCCTTTAGTATCATCTGAAAGACATGTTTATAAAAAAAAACTTGTATAGGTGGCACACACAAAATGTTACAAGAGCAAAGTCATTATGAGCTTCTACTAGTGTCCTAGCAATGTTATAACATGGCGTATAACAGTAAATGTTGGTATTTTATGACAGACGAACACACGTATAACCCTATAATTAAAGATGCGAATATTAAGATTAAAGCTACCTGCGCACCGATACCTTTCTCTCTTGAATGATAAGTGATCCCAAAGCAATAGTCACGTGATGTCCCCCCTGCGAAAATATCGTAAATGTAGCCTTTCGTATTGTTATATTTGTGGAGTAGTTTAATAGCTTGTTGGGCTGTTGACGGAAGTTTTTAACACGTGTGTATTTTCTGTGCTCAGCAAAGCGTTGCTTGAAGAAGAATTACCAAATGTTATTAAAATATTTAAGTAATGTTAATATTTCATTCATATAGTTTATGAAGTATTTTGTGTCCATAAAACAATTAACATTTTATGGGTTGATTCATTGATGTTATAATTACGTAATTCATTTATAAGGTTGCTGTAAGAGATTAAAACATTATTTTGTAAAAGTGCTCCTGACGCACACCTCTGGTTCGCCATTCTGTTTATTTCTTCGCATGGTGGGAAGAAAACACTTCCATGTCTATATTTTTCATTTCAGGCATTGGTATTATGTGCGTACATACAGGTTGTGCCAGAAAGATGTATATACACATTATAATATGAAATGCTAATCTTATGCGTTTATTTATTTTTGTGGTCATTTTGCATATACATTTACAAAACACTAATTAATTTGAAAATTAGTGTTTGGACTTCCTGTTTAGCATAATATATTAAAGCGACTGGTTACAATCTGGGTGACAGGAATACCAATATTAAAAGGAGCAGGAATATTTCTCTTCACCAAGGTGACCACTCATCTTCATCTAATGCCTAGATGAGGAGTGCGTGGAGCTATACCTCCACTCCCCCATACGTCTTTATTTTTCACTTTTAAAATTAAAACCGCTTTCAGTGACGGTTAGGCAGTGTATGTAAGCTGCTTCTACATTTGTGGAGGGATAAATTATTTGTAACAACTTTTTACATTACGATCTATATTCCACGGATGTGTGTTCATTTGTGCAAGGAGTTTTGACGTGTTCGCGTGCTTGATTGCACATTGTTCCTTACGTATCCGCTGGTCTGTAAGTTGACTGACACCAAGAGCCGTAGTACCTATTTCACAGAATTCATACATTACGTCGTAAAATTTTTCAGTCATATTTAATAGAGGATTCTCAAAATGTGTGTCATATGTTACCCGCCAATGTGGTATACAAGGCCCATGTAAATTATTGTAACTCTGTATGATAACAAATAGTTGCCTCATGTCAGAAAACCACTTTGTTAATATCGCCAATACTTGGCCGTGATCAACGTCAAATCCAGAATTAGGACGAGTCTAAGACGGACACGAAACCTGATAATGAAAGACTGGTCTCGCTAGATCAGAGTCAAGTAACTCATCCACTAAGGACTAATATTGCTAAAGGAAATTATGAAAAAAATATGTGAACCTACTCTAATATGATATTTGTATCAAAATTCGAAAAATGTTTTGATAGAAATACATTGATGTAATTTTTATACGAAAAGAGGCTTCAACAATTTGGGAAATACTGTTTCGTTCCAACATGGTAGAGATCGTGTTAAAATATTTCACACTCTTCCACTAGACGGTAATGGTAAATGAACATCTTGTTTCATAAATTGTACAACACATCTTGTGCGTGATAAGAAAGTTTGAAACTCAAATTTCCAAGATTACAATATTGTCATTAAATCTATATTTTGTTGGCCACTATCCCATTGTTTTAATACAGTATATTTTATACAGACTTCATTTCGGAGATTTATTCTGCTTCTGTTTTTAGGTTATTGGTCGTCATTTTATTATTTTTTTTAAAATGAGAAGACAGGAAAAGCAAAGCTAACTCAGGAAGTCAGTGTAGTCCTATAAAAATATATCGTAGATAATCGACATGTAAATATAATATTGATGCAATCAATCTATTAGTCACAAACCTTCTAAGAAAAAGCACGCATTGTAAAAAGTATGAATACTACATTCTTTAAACGGGCTACACTTTAACATAATGGCGGACCAGGCAAAATAAATTTTCATACACATAACTTGACATTTCAGTAATTTAACAATTAATTATAATGTAATGTACGGTTTGTATTTTAATTGAGCTGTGTTTCTCGTACGCTTAATAAATTGATGTATACTGAAACTTCGATGCATATCACATTCAACATATCATACTAATATTTAAAGTGTTACTTAAAGAAACGCAATCTCGGTGTGATTGGTTGAGTTGACAAGTCTATTGATCATGTTCACAAAATGTTCTGTTTGCATGTTATCCAAGTTTTCTCTGATATATGGACTTGAGGAATATAAGATTATTATAGATTTTCATGCAGTATAAGAAAACGCAAACACACGTCATATAGGGGCCTAATACTATTGAACAAAAATCTAAAAGAGGAGAGTAGAGGTAAGTGATAAAACTAAAGACGGAGAGGAAAATGTGGGTGTAGAATGCAATAAATAATTAAACTTCTATTTTATTTCGATGTAAAAAAGTTATAGAAAACCCTGCTAATTGTTTCCTTACAATGTGAAGACAAATAATTAGACGTTTATCACTAAATGATTAATGTAGAGAACCAACAAATGTAATGATGTGAAAATAGACTGTGTATTACATTATTATAATAATGACAACTGTAAAACATGTGTTTTAGTAGTGAACTGTTTACCACAAACAGACAAAATATAGAAATGATACTGAAATATAAAGTTCATTGCGTTTAATTTATTACCAGTCATGCCCGGGGCACCTCGTCTCAAATAATCCTGCAAAATGCGGATGTGAGGACCGAAGGAGAGACGAGAGTTTAATAAATCAACTATGCTCACATTTATAGACACCAGCTCATCCTAAATATATACAGGCTTTTAAAGTAGCCACTTGCAGATGTCTTAAGGATTACAGCCTGAAGAAGGAAACAATATATTTCTCCGAAACCCTTTTTAATTTTTTTCAAGACCAAGGCTTTACTTTTTATTCTATTTTTCAGCACAGTTTCGGTTGGCTGAGGACTAACACATGGGAAGAAACTAAGATGGAGTAAAAATATAACGTATTTATGTGCTTGACAATGGCAATGATTTCACCACCATTTATCAGACATTCGGCAGATAAACTGACATTAAAGTCTACAGAGGTAGTTCGATAAGAATCAGGTCTACAATTGTCCCTTGCGAAATAAGCTTTTGTGTTATATAACAAGGGAATATGCTATTACAAATATATAAAACTCTTTATTGAATTCAAAATGCGTAAAAAATATTATACAGTTAATAGATTATATATACAGGCAAGCTGATATTTTCAAGAAAATACAGAAAACTGTACACCAATTTGTCATGTGAAAATTTAGATTCAGAAATGCCATTGATATTCTTGTAAAGCTATTATGATGACAAGAATACACAAAAAAGTAAAAATTGCACTGTAAAATAGTCATCAAGTTACGATTCCATTATCCAAGTCTGGAAAACCACACACTTTGTATTAATGCCCAGCTCAAGATTTCTCATACCTAAAACATTGAACTAATGTACTATATATACACGATTAAGCGAAATTAACAAAATTCGAAGTTTAGGGTAGAAGAGAAAACATGCAGACAATGTAATGATGCAATATATTATACAACTTAAGACTCACACATGAATACTTGCAAAAACCATGACAGAACATATGAGGCAAACTGTGAAATCTCACTTCACTGAGGTAGGATATTTAATGCAGGAAATGGTTACAATTTTTGGTCAAATAAAAAATTTCACAAACAGCTGCTTCAATTATAAAGTTGTTCTGAAAAACAAAGATCCCTTATGCGACAGATGAGATACAATTTAACATTAAAACTTGACGAAACGTTGGGTCTTTCTTTACTGTGTTTCAGGTGGATAACTGTAGCTTCCAAAAAAATACGAAGTATTTCAGATTAAGAACTGCTAGGGTAATCATTAATTAAAGATAAAATAAAATAATCGAAACAGTAATAGGAATCTCCATCAATAATTTTAAAATTTTTATCTTCAAAATCTCCAAAAATGAGTGGAGTTTAGTGAAACGCTATGACCTTTTTAAAATATATATATATAAAAATTTGAATACAAAATGGCATTTATGATAACTAAGAACTTTCAGACGTCTCACGTGACTCGTGTTAATAACTTACGTAACTAAAATCTTTATTATAACGCAAATTTTAAAAAACTTATCGAGCGTAATAGTATATTTCATTCCAACATACTATCACGGAAGTTAAAGAAAATATAAATCTGAATACTTCAATTTGACCGGATAATGAAACCTACGTAATTAATACACATAACCCCCATTGCTTGCATAGTTTTGCCCTATAGTTGCTGGAACCCCGTAACTCCTTGACGGTGCGCCTCCTTGAGACGATTTACTCGACGAGCTGAAATATCCTGAAGCCCTTGATGGCCCAGATGCTGGTGCCCCATAATTCTGGGATGGCGGGGCAGGGGGAGCACCGTAATTTCCAGAAGGTCTGGATGGAGCGCCATAATTTTGAGATGGACTTCCAAAGAAACCCGACGAAGCACTTGGAGCTCCGTAATTTGATGTAGGTGTTGAGGGAGCGCTGTAGGTGGTAGCTGGTCCTAAAGGAGCACTATAGCTTTGAGATGTCGAAATACTAGGAGCGCCATAACTACCGGAAGGAACTGCGCTCGGAGCACTGTAATAGCTTGGCTGTCTGGATGGTACTCCGTAACTCTGTGATGGAGCACCACCTCCAAAAGATCCAGAGCTGCCAGGGGCGCTGTAGGTTTGTGAAGGGTTTCCTCCACCAAACGAACCGAATGCTTGGGCTGCGTAATTACTTGGTGGCGCTGAAGGGATGGAAGGAGTTCCATAACCTTGAGATGGCGCTCCACCGCCAAACGATCCAGAGGGGGCTCTGGGAGCTCCGTAGTCTGAAGAGGGACCAGCGGGCACTCCGTAGCTGGTAGATGGCGGGGCAGGGGGATGTGGAGCACCATAGGTTCCGGATGGCGTGTATGGTCTACCTGACGGCGCTGCTGGTGCACCATAGCTGGAAGATGGTGCTCCAAAGCTTCCAGTTCTGGAACTACTGTATGATCCGGATGATACTGACGGGGTTCCATACGACGAAGATGGTTGTGATGGTGCGCCATAGCTCGGTGAAGGACCACCACCAATGCTTCCACGCCCAACAGCGGAAGCTACGTAAGTAGATGATGGAGAAGCGGGAGCACCATAACCCGAAGAAGGGGAACCTCCAGTGAATCCAACACTCGGAGCTCCATAATTTGACGATGGAGCGACACCACCTCCAAATCCACCGCTAGGAGCTACATAACCGGATGAAGGTGAAGACAGGCTGGCATAATTGGAAGAATGGTCGTCATTTCCGCCTCCGAATCCACCATTTGGAGCTCCATAACTCGACGAAGGAGTACCACCACCTCCAAATCCTCCACTTGGAGCTCCGTAACTGGACGAAGGAGTGCCACCACCTCCAAATCCTCCACTTGGAGCTCCATAACTCGACGAAGGAGTGCCACCACCTCCAAATCCACCACTTGGAGCTCCATAACTCGACGAAGGAGTGCCACCACCTCCAAATCCTCCACTACCAGATGCGTAACTCGACGCAGAAACACCACCTCCTCCTAATATGCCACTAGGGGCTCCATTAGAAAAAGATGGAGTACGACTTAATGCAAATGCTGCACTAGGAGCCCCATAGCCAGATGAAGGGATGCCACCTCCGCCTCCACCAGAATATCCTCCAGCGCCGAAACTGGAACTTCCTCCGACTGTCAGAATCAGTGATGTAGATTACAAATTAATATGACCACAATAAGGTTATTTGTAACATTATTTATGCTCTGTTCACGATGTGTGTGGAGTAGGCATCAAAAAATACTGACTAGAGAGCGATATTAAGTTCGTAGAATGAGTTGATGTCATGACGGCGAATTAATTGTTTACTAAATACTGAGTGACGTAGACCTGCACTATTATTATTGATGTACAAAATGCACAAAAATTAAATGTTACGAAGACGTTACTGGGCTAAACCTAGAGAAGAGACAATTCGAGTCATAGTTAGGTCGATATTTAATTTGTAGTAAGAAAGAATTATTAGCACATATTCCGTAATGTCATGGTTTTCAGCATTTACGGTTCATTGCAGATGACGTATTTACGTAATGTCATCAGGAAGTAAAGCTACTGAGTGGATCATATGTTAATCACACAGATAGCATTCAAGTAACTCAAGAACTTTTTCAAGTGATATTACGAGCCAGCTACTACCGCTTTCATATTCACTTTGCAGAAGAGTGAGAAAATATTTAGGCGATCAGAGCTAAGGTGTTTTGTCAACAAAGGCACAGAAAGAGTGTTTCAGGTTTACGTCTTCAATTAATTCACTTTAATTAACTAAAATAAGCTCGTACTACAGTCAATAAAATTTCCTACCAACCACAAAAGGTCACCTCACATATTTCAATTGATATTTTCGAGAAACATCATTTTATAAAAAAATAAAAGAATTTGACATAAGTCACTTTAACTTTGAGTAGTTCATAAGTATCATGTTCATAACATTTTAAAACATTTTAATACCTGTAATCTGTTTTGTTATCGGAATGAGATATGTTAGGTGTTAATTACTACTAGTTTTCTTCTCATTAATATTTTATCATCATTATCATCGCTGTAATAATCTGTTACGTATTTCACAAATTCACGGTTCGTTCCGCTATGATGGGAACCAAGAAAGCGTAGCGATAAAAAATTTAAAAAAATACATGGTAATAAACTACACATGAACATCTGCCCTTTATCTTAAGGCCAAAGATTGTTATGTCTGTACCTTCAATATAACCAGGACCCTCACATTTGTAACACAGAACATCGCAGAGATATCCGCTAAGGTTAGAGTGACACTTTAAAATTTAGGCAGCGACCACGTGCACCGAAGGCTTCTGAGATGGCCTTCCAAGTCAGAACGGAATAAAACTTCGACGTTTCGGAGATTGTACCATTACCAATACAATAAAATATTAAGATAAAAGCATACACATACTGGATCTGATATAGAAATAAATAAATTAGTAGCTAATTCCAAGGAGCAGAGTCCTTCTTGAGAAGTTGGTACTACACCCAGCTATACAGGAAATTCCAGCATTTATAAAACCCGAAGTTTCATAATGGTTTTCGAAAGATTCATCAAAGTCTCTGGCCCTGCATAACATTCCGTGATATTCTACGCTATGCAATGTACAGCTGTTAGTTCCCAGCGTAAACCTCAAGTTTCAGGCCCACCCCTCGTCGGCTGTCTGTGACTGCTTAATCAATACATTCGCAGGTACCCTCTATATCTATAGGCATTCTTCTCCTTCTACAAAAGAAAGACTAAAAATGGCGGTTATGTAAGGCATTCAAAGACAAAACAAATTGGTGACAAATTATGTAACCCTTCTTCAGATACACTCATAACGCCACGTTAAAATCAACCCAAAGATGCAACCGACCGATCTTGTTTCGTATTTGAAATTTTCCGGAATCAAATCTCGGCTTGGAAACAGGTTGTCCTGACCGTGGTTCTTTGTGGTTTTATTCAGTCCCTCCAGGCATGTGCCAAGATAGTACTTTAAACTAGGCAAGAACAGCTTCCTTCTTTATTTAAAACTCAATATTCTTCTTACATTGAATTAAA
This sequence comes from Zootermopsis nevadensis, assembly GCF_977971745.1. Lineage (NCBI taxonomy): Eukaryota > Metazoa > Arthropoda > Insecta > Blattodea > Termopsidae > Zootermopsis > Zootermopsis nevadensis. The sequence continues at coordinate 6,026,099 of NW_028259144.1, read as the reverse complement.
TTTGCATTCACTTACGTTCTTCTTATCAAGTACCACATAAATATGACATGAATAATTAAGTTCTTACTCAGGTAAAAAGAAATAACAAATACATACAAAACAAACATTGAATCTGCTTCTAAGATGTTAAGACAATTAGTCTAATGGCTCGATTATCAAAAATCTTTAATCAATTTTTTACGAAGGAAGGGGCATGTAGCGCGCATGGATGGGACAAGAGGTGTGCACCGGGTACTGGTTGGGAAGCCTGAGGGGAAGAGACCGCTGGGGAGACCTAGACGTAGATGGGAGGATGATCTCAGGCGGGATATATGAGAGATAGGAGTTGAAGGAGACTGGATTTTGTTGACCCAGGACAGGGTCCGGTGGAGGGCTTTGGTTAATTCGGTGATGAACCTTCGGGTTTCGTAAGCCATCTGGTTGGTTGGGTCCACTATTTGGGAAGCCTGAGGGGAAGAGACCTCTGGGGAGACCTAGACGTAGATGGGAGGATGATCTCAGGCGGGATATATGAGAGATAGGAGTTGAAGGAGACTGGATTTTGTTGACCCAGGACAGGGTCCGGTGGAGGGCTTTGGTTAATTCGGTGATGAACCTTCTGGTTCCCTAAGCCATCTAGTTGGTTGGGTCCACTATTTGGGAAGCCTGAGGGGAAGAGACCTCTGGGGAGACCTAGACGTAGATGGGAGGATGATCTCAGGCGGGATATATGAGAGATAGGAGTTGAAGGAGACTGGATTTTGTTGGCCCAGGACAGGGACCGGTGGAGGGCTTTGGTTAATTCGGTGATGAACCTTCTGGTTCCCTAAGCCATCTAGTTGGTTGGGTCCACTATTTGGGAAGCCTGAGGGGAAGAGACCTCTGGGGAGACCTAGACGTAGATGGGAGGATGATCTCAGGCGGGATATATGAGAGATAGGAGTTGAAGGAGACTGGATTTTGTTGGCCCAGGACAGGGTCCGGTGGAGGGCTTTGGTTAATTCGGTGATGAACCTTCTGGTTCGGTAAGCCATCTAGTTGGTTGGGTCCACTATTTGGGAAGCCTGAAGGGAAGAGACCGCTGGGGAGACCTAGACGTAGATGGGAGGATAATCTCAGGCGGGATCTATGGGAGATAGGAGTTGAAGGAAACTGGATTTTGTTGGCCCAGGACAGGGTCCGGTGGAGGGCTTTGGTTAATTCGGTGATGAACCTTCTGGTTCCCTAAGCCATCTAGTTATATCCTTATTTAATTTAAGTAAACACTTCTAGAACTACAAATTTTTCTATACTAAGAAAATAAATTTGTAATTGTAAGCAATATAAAGTACAGACTTACTCTCTCGCTTGACTAGAGCAGTTGTTTTATAAGCCAAAGCAGTTCCCAAGATGCACCAAGCTATCAAAGCACCCTGAAACAACGAAACACATCCTCATTAATTAACTGCATGAGTCTCTTTACATGAGTTTTCGGTAATAGTGTTTTTGTATATCTACGTCTTTATTCAATATTATGAGGAGCATCAATATCCCATCCGCGGCCACAAGTAGAAGCTACACTGACACATGTCACCTTTTCAACTCCGTGTTCGACACATTAAGAAAAGTTATGATGTTCACTAAGAAACTGAACGGGAATTTATACGTTTCACGTTTTACACGTTTTCGATTTTCACGGCGATTCGCAGGTAAGCAACCCCCGCGTATAACGAGAGTCGCCTGTGTTGTCAATGGTGAACAATGTCTTCCACTTCTCTCACACTGTTACAAGAACAGACATCTTCATCGTGAAGGTGTCTAACAACTGCTGAGATAATTTGAAGAACGGTAAGCGTGGAAAAACGTTTTATGTACACGCGTGACAGGAAAAAACACGTGAATGAGAGGATAATTAAGATAATTAAACAATTACATTTGAGGAAGTATTCTATCAGGATATGGACTGATTTGAAATTTTATATCCGAAGTAGCATAATTTTGTTTCAAAGTCAGTATATTTCAGTTTATTTCGCCCATGACTGAAATAATAGTTGACACAGCTTCAATATTCAAACCTCAAGAATTAGATCACATTCTAATGTTAATACAAAAGCTAATTTAAATTCTAAAACACCAAAGATGTCATTCACATCACGGGCAATGAATTTAGCTCGGTAAATGCATCATGTATTACGACAATGGTATCCAAAGTCACTGTTGCAACAATATGATAAAAAGTGTTTATAGACGTTACACACAGACAGTCAAATATGGGAGGGACACATAAAGTGTTCTTCGCTAACGCTAAAAAGTGAAGAACATCTAAAAGAGTTACCGCTAGGCTAACCTCCTGTACCTCATTAACACAGCGGGCAAACTTTCGTGACATTCTCTTGTTCTGTTATATTACAATGCCTTTTTTGTTGTTGTTAACTTTCTCGAAACAGAAACTGCTTTACAACTGTGACCACAGCTTTTATGAATACATGCAAATGAGCCTGAAAGCGCATTGTTTGGATACATTTCCTTACTATGTGTTACTCTCAGGCGTGTCTTGTTGATACACTGCAACGGGGTGAGGGGAGGGCGAGGAGAAAAGCTGAGGGCTTTGAATATCGAATTTTATGCCTACAATCTTTCACGTGTACATATTTCTCTACGGAACTGTTTGTGGAGTGTAGGAGAATTGAATGCGTCATATTCAGTTGTCATTGTCTATGATTGAAAACCAACATTTGTAGCAGATTCCTTCTTCAGAGGAATGGTCGATCTGATGATCAAGACATCCCTTGAATTCTATGGAACCAGAAAGCTAACCGCGTTCACAAAATCTGACACGTTGGCTTCCATGAAGGTTACCGGTGAGTCCCATGAGAATAAATTTTATTACCGCGAGAGACACCGCTGGGTCACAGTCAAGGATTACCTAGATTTTATTCGTGGCTCACTTTTCGTAGAATGTAATAATGTATTTCTAACACGACAGATGGGACAGGAAAGATTCACGAGATTTGCGAGGGTCACAGTAAGACTTCTGAATTCTTTTTTGTCGGCGAAGGGTGAGAAACACCGGTGGGTCACGAGGCAAGATTTACGCCTTGTAAAATCGCTTTGGAGCCGATGTGCTAAGTAAAAGTACGCTGAGTGTACACTTAACACGAACTAGAATGGTACTTGTGATTCACTTCCGCTGTGTCAGTGACGTAAGACAAGTATCTACTTGATGTTTTCTCTCAAAAGAACGACTAAGCTCAGAACAGACTCTTTTTCAAACACCCACATTCACGCGGAGCCTCGCGCTATTAAATTTCTGTAGGTGTAAGACTATGTAAGAATCAAATCTATAAAACTTTGATTCTTGGAATTTTATTTAAGTATTTTAAATCGTAGCTCCACATTTATTCATTATCCTCCAATAAAAACGACGAGAAATTTAAATTATTTAACGTAACTTTTGTTATAACGGCTGTAAACGATCGACACTGGTTACTACATCGATTAGATTCATATCTATCCACTCTTCATGTCAACACACGTTACCATGGTGACGTTTAGAGACCAATATTTAAGTTCTCAGATAATGTAATGCATTGTACACGCAAGCAAAAGGGAAAGTGTAATTATCCTGTGGCTGAACATTACAACATTAAGACGCACTCCAGTGTAACAAAGTTAAATTCGTTTTTCTTACTGAGGAAAATCTAAACTTGTATGCTTCAACATATATTATTTCCAGTTCAATTGTTATAAAGAATATTTTAAGTCGAGAGACATTTAAATTGAGAAAATTTATCCATTCTGCTGATACCTATTCTAGACTTTAAGGAAGATAACGAGTATCTGTAAGCTGCGTATTAACAATAATTATTACTTGGTGAGAGTTAAACCAATCAGCGTCAATCAGTCTTCGATATTCTTACCATTAACTTTCTCCCTCGACTTTCACAGTTTAAAGCAATTGTTTTACGAGTTAGCTTTTCAGACATTTGTTTTTAAGGGCATTTTAACATGTTTTTTAAGTGACGTATATTTACGAGACAAACCTTACACAGTCAAGCAAGGGACTTAATTGTAGATGTTAAATTATTTCAAAAGAAAGGCTAAGAGTTTTACCTTGTGCTATTACTAGCATTACTATGCATGACTAGCTGAAGTATGGCGACCCGAAACGTCGTAACTGTCTTTCTTTCGGCACGACAAACCAACATTAAACTTGCCTTCATATTCGAATTCTAGTGTAGTATTTATAGACTGCAATAGCAAAGCTAACCACGAAAAAGTTTAATCAGAATAGCCAATCTCTGGGCTAAGACTTAAACTCGGGACCTCCCGAATACGAAGCACGAGTGAAGTCTATCATATATGAAACTAAGGGAACCGAATTGGTTGTCGGCATTTGTATTCGAATTGAAAAAATAGTAGAAACACGCACTTTGGGAGCGTCAGTACACGCCACCTTTTCTCAAATCAAACACAAAAATATTTCTCGAAAACAGCCCATAATAACTACTCACTTTTTTTTTTTGAAATGTATGCTCATTAAGAAAAGTTTGTACATTAATATGTCAAGCAGCGAATTCTACCAAATCTCATGAAAGGATCTTCGATATGAATCAGTATCCAGCAGAGAATCGAAATTTTAATCGACGTCACAGACAGGGCGTTATAATTATTTCAGCTTTCCATAAAAATTCGTACAAATGGTAATTAGAAATTCGTAAAAGCTGCTACAATTTTTTGATTTGCATTTATCAGGGCGTTGAAGTTGTTACTGGTTTTCTAGAACACTGTACTGATGGAGGCAGTATATTCCTGCGAAACGTTAGTACCCAATTACAAGTCTACACGGTGTTACCACCCAGAATATCAATACCGACATATTACAAATTTTAATTCTCTACTGTATCTCACAACTCACCATTGTCCAACACGACACCATCTTGAAAGATGGCTCAGAAAACAATCTGAAAACACAAACAACTGACTTAGACGAATGTTGTTATGTGATACTTGAAGAATGAATACTAATTTTCCCTCGAGATGGAAAGAACAGTTGACACTGATCACAGCAGAACCTCGGCAGACCTTGTCTGATATATATCCAGGGATGTTGTGGTTCTCGGTGAATCTACCACCTCTCACTTTATATATATACCAGCAGACATCTTGAAATGAGAATGTACCCATAAAACGTTACGTTATAGTACGAGCGGCAGATTGGTTTACGTTAAGGAGAAAGTTCTACCACTGCCATTGATAGTGACGTCATATCGTCTCATTGCAGTGGAGGTGGCGATAGATCTTCAGTAAGCTCTGTACGTACTGTGCTTGCTAACAGCTCGTGCTAAGAGCCTCAGGTCAGATTTAACCATCCATATTTCACCGCACCGCACCTACTTTGGGAACTATTGCCTCACACACGAGCAGAATTATATTTGTATTAGTGGGTATCATTATCTGTCAAAAAATACCCAGGGGAATATTAAGATTTAAGATAAACGCATCAAGCTACAAGACAAAATTATATAATAAGTTTCGTAATTTTTTCTCGCCAAGTAAGAATGATATTTAAGAATTTAGTCGTTAAAAGACATCATTATATCATCTAGTTAACAGCAATTTTATTTACTGAGTTGTCACATACTCTATGAACTGAATACAACATTTATTATTTAATTAAGAAAAAACGTGTCAATGTATCGATAAATCAGTCTACGACATTTCATTAACCCGTTACCCCATTCTTCTACCACTTTTGTACCTTTATCTTCTTCTCTGCTTTTCCCCCTATTCCTTCCTAGTCCCTTTCAACGTAGAACAGTAATGAAAAACATAGGCCTTGCTTTTACCGATTAATCAACCATATTAAAAATACTTCAGAAACTGCCTAATGGTATTAGAAATTACAAAATATTATCTTTAACCTCTTAGCGTTAATACAGAAAGTTTTTTGCCTTTGTGAGTGCAACCAAACATTCATCAAAGGCAGCAAACTTCTGATTTTTCTTACGGCAAAAGTATTGAATCAACACGTGCTGGGTCAGTAACCTATTCAGCCAAAAAAAACTCAATTGGGTACGGGATATGCCATTAATATACTCGACATATTAAATTCACATTTTTTTGACAGTTACAATGAACAGTCTATAATTTATTCAGATCTTGTTGGAATATACCTCCTGGCTTTCCTCTAATTTAAATATTATGGCTAGAAGTGTCTTTCATAATCATGATGGTACGCTTAAAAATATGCAAGAATAAAATTTATTAACTACGATTTCAAACTCCACTAGAAAATGTTTTTCTTCATCTTCGTAAGTTCCTTGGTCTGCAGTTACGTAAGTCTTAACCTGTCCGTCAACACTGTTAACATTTCGCTGATAAGGTCAGCATTATATTTCTTGGACATAAATTTACTTTATTAATGTAATGTATAAAATCAATTACAGGCAGACTTTCTCCATACACTTCCTTAATTAGTAAGAAAGTACTTGTAAGTTTATCTGCAATAGCAACAAAGTTACTGACTTCATATGCAAATCTAAATACCTTTTGTTATAACAAGTTTCTAAACTCTTTCGTGGTTTTAGAGTAAGGACTAACTTTCTCTGGAATTAAATAAATGCCTGACGAATATATCATTATTATTTTCAGTCTCACGTTTAATTAAACAAGCTATTTTATTGTGTTATAGTCTAACAGATGAAATTCGATTTCTTTATTTAACAACGCCTTTCCAAACACATATTTCGACAGTGACGAACAACAAAATACAAGTGATTTTAAGCTTACGCGGTGATCTATTGTTTGTATTGATCCCGCTGTTGGATGCTAGCACAGCATGGAAGAGAGCTGTGTCACCGACGTTTCGGAATCAAACTCTGCCATTATTAGGACCTAACTAATGACTAGTATGGAAGCTAGAGTTAAGAGTGGGCCCAACATATATACTTTCTTTATTTTTTCTTAAATTTTTACCCGACGACTAAAGTAGAGTTCAGTAGTGTTACAAATTTATAATTTAAACTTCGTACAAAGTAAAAAAAAAGAAGAAGAAATTACCTCATCATCGCCACAACCCTCTCGACTTCGACCAAATATAATCACCTAGCAACAACCAGACTGACAGGACGACAGAAAAATAACAGATAAAAAGACTTATTTATACCTTATAGGAAATTAAAAACTTTTTCGAAGAAAAAATATTTGGTTCTTTAGACTTCCTTTAGACACTGCGTATTATTCTCAATAGCAAGCGGGTATCAGATGCTTGTAAATTTATTTCCACTGGTCTCATATGCTTCGTCTCCTGTGTTTATATCCACTCAAAAATCATCAATAAACAAGAGACGAACAAATAAGGCAGAGTTATCATAGCGCCATCACACTACGCTGATAAAAACTCCTTATTTCATATGTTAAAACTGATCATTTCATAATATAAAGGCGTGTAGATGGTATGTAAATATTAATATTTATAACCTCCGTATCAGATAAAAGTGACTGATCAACTTCACTATCGGTTTCCTTGGGAGAAACCATAGCACGCATCAGACACGACGACCCGGCGACCCGCTCCGAAAATTTTAGCAAAATAAAACAAAAAAAACAAGCTTATCTGCCATTCATTACATTTAACATCTGCTTTCCACATGACCAACTCCATGGAAAAGAGTCACTCTTGAGATGCTAATAGTCACTCAGATGACAATAAAATTCACCGCCTATTTTTGGATTCATTACCGTGTTTACTAGCAATTGCTTTCACTTGTTCGTGTAGTGTGTCAGTGAAATGCAGTAGACATCTTTACATCATACGTCTTTAAGGTCCATTTTAACATGATTCCTTATTTAGAACTAGGTCTCGAAAGCATAATCTCTCCTTCATATTTGGTACTAAACTGCACGTGTTTTTGGAATGCTCTATGCATGTTATATTTCCCTCACATTTTAGGCTACTCTACTGTATTTGAACACCTTAATAATATTTGGCGAAGGGAAGACTACAAACAAACAAGTTTTTTCTGACTTGTCACTTCCTCTTTCTTCGGTCGAAATATTCTCCTCAGATCTTTGTTCTAAAACATCCTCCATCTGTGAGGTTCAGTTAAGGAGAAGAACCAAGTTTAATATTTGCCTTTTAGTCCTCTTTCTACCCACTTTCAAAATCATTTTGTTTAATTACATAAGAGAAGTTCTCAAGTTGTAGAAAGTGTTCACTAGTCAAGAGTTTCTATGGAAACCATTTTAACGGATGAAAGACTAAAACATAAAATAATCACAATCAGTTCGAGTGCCAGGCCCAAGGCACTGAAGCTGCAACTCTCGTCTGAGAATTCTGTTACTGACTCGAATTTTACAGAGCAGGAATTTTCAGGCTAGAATAAAAGGCATTCTACGACGACGACTACACGTTTAAGTACCCTTAAGATTTAAACAAATACGGGTACATGGGCCATCAAGAATTACTTTAGTTAATGGAAGACAACTATAGTAACCATGGTAATAAGGAAACCATAGAAACCAAGGTAACAACAGTAACAAAGCCTAAGGATTACCCATCGGTAACTTTCGTGGGATAAACACAAGTAGGTATTTTTTTATACGTTTGTCCTTTCCGAAGCAGTCACGGAGGAGAGGCTTGCGGGCACTGGAGACCCTAAGGACTATGCCGGCAGCAGACAGGTCGATGGTAGGTGTACGACGAAGAGAAACACCCTGACCGTTGAGGTTGTGGCTTGGATCGCTGGGCCAGAACCCAACATCCGTATAAGATTTTAAATTAAGATTTCTGTCTTCTGGGTTGTTGCGCTGTATAGTCTGGTCGACAGTATGACCTCTGAAACGTTGGTTAACATCTACCGGACTACACAGCGCAACAACCCAGAAGACAGAAATCTTCATACTCACCGCTGTGAAAACCTCAATTCTTACAAGATTTTAAATGCTACAAATCCCAAAGAAGAAAAACAGAGACAGAACAGCTAAGATAAGTTACCAAGAAATATGTCTACAACGTCATTCTTAAAAGTATATTCTTGTAAGGGTTTGATGATCCCTTATTTCTTATCGAACTCAAAATAGCTTAAATGTGTCAACAAATTTTAGCACAGACTCCGCCACATCAAGTTAAACGAAAATCCAGCTGTTCCACAGTTGTTACAGACGGACAGACTGAGCAGATTTAATGGACGTTTTTTTTTAAAAATTTTCAGTTGCGAACGCGCCTAAAAGTGGAGTATTATATTGCACTAACAAAACAAAACTGAATCTGTTTAATTAATAGCAGCCTACAAGATAATTCCAACGAAGGCCTTGAAATATTACACACTTTCAAGAAAGCTGACGTTTAGACCTACAAGTCCTCTCTCTCTCTCTCTCTCACTCAAAGTCTGTCATGGCCGCCATAACGTAATCGTTGAAGGCATGGATTAACATAATAAGAAATTCGTACTAAATGGGTCACTTGTCAACACAGTATGACGCGTTATCAAGTTATGGATGGAGACGGCTTTCAGATATGTGGAGTATCTGCGATTACAGCCAATAAGCAGCCGCGGTCAGTCGACAATGGGTGGTTCTCCAGACTGGGGGCTAATCGAATTGCTAATAACTCCTAATCGTAAAACTAGTGTGTTAGGAAATGGTACAGAGGGCCTCAGACTTGAACGGATTTATCAGAGCTATCTCGTGAACAAAGCATGGAAGTTTCTTGTCTGTTTGAGCGTGATATCAGCTTATCGGGATCTGGCGTCGTGTAATTATACAGTTGGGTAACTGAGTGACTGAAAACGGTATAACTTTCATATCGAGATCCTCAGGAGTATACAAATTGGCTATTAGGACACACACAGACACAGACGTCATGTATTAAAGGCTATTGTTTCATAACAGACAGGAAATATTCATAATTACCGAGGAGCAGATGTGTCGTGACGTAGAACAATTCACCTCCTTCGGTTATAGTACTAATAATTCGCGTAACACAGAATACACACATGATTTTGTATGCATGCTTGCGGCTATCTGCGTATCAGTTTTACCGAAAATACATCCCATCGATTATTATTCCAGGGGTGGTGAACGCAAGCCCGGGGCTATACGTATTTACATGCCACTAATTTTCTGTTAAAAATTTGGTAACTCTGCTTTCAGGCGTGTATGTAATTTCATATAAAACATATTGCAACGTTTAACCGATGGGGTTATACATGGTTTCGAATGTTTGCTAATAATAATGTAATTACTGTTAAAGTTTCAGTTAAAGTATAATTAACTTCTTAAACACTGCAGTCCGAAACTGTACTGCCATAATTAAATCAATGGAACAGAAACAGTCTCGAACTCTCAAACAGCATCTTATGAAACTCCAAACGTTCATCTCCGTGTCCACAAGTCAGCCACCGGTCCCTATCCTGAGTCACATAAATCAAATCCATAGCTTCTGACATAAATTAAGAACTATTTTAATATTATCATTCAGTCTACGCTTCGGTCTAGTAGTATTTTAATCCTTTCTCAGCTCCCCCGCAGTTCTCATTATAAAAAAATAAATTCAATTCTTTATTATTTGTGTGCTGTATCAACAGCCTGATGGCCAATTACAGATACAGCACAGAGATAAACTCACAAACACAATAAAACATAAAAGGTAAAACAAGCAATATATAAAATACATTGATACGGAAAAAAATAAATACACAAAAAATTACTACTAACTACATTAGGATATTTGTAAAAATAACATGAATCAATTAAGTAAATTATACTATTATAAAATGTGAAGAAGTGTGACAATTTTTGTCTCGAATATGTCCAAATCCCTGCAGATGACATTAGCAGCTGATGCGCCATTTTAATAATATCTGAGGAATGGTAAAGTTATTATGCTTCTCATTATGCAATATTATCAATTAGTTTTTACTTTTACTCTCTTAAGACATAAATATTCTCTTAGGTGCTCTGTTCTATAACGTCCTCTATGTGTTATTATTTTAAGATGAAGTACCACATTGCACACACACCAAAAGAAAAGGTTACTTTATTGTCTCGTATAGTTTAATTTTTAATTTTTAGATTCGAAGCGGTAACATCAAAGACTCTGATCTGAATGGTAGTAATTATGGCGTTGTGTCATAAGGAAGCACAAACGACACAGTGGAATTCAAGTGTGAAAGAAGACAGAAGTTTTATTGTTGATAGAAGTAGCTTCTCAAGTGTCTCAGTTCACACGTCTCACATCCACTCACTTAAAGACGCCACAGACTTAGAACTTAAGTCATGGACGTAACATGTTTGCATTTACTATCGCACAGAATGGAAGTGTGACTTCTTTCAAAAGTACACATCTTGAAAACAGTTTGAGATTCGCGCCCGACTTTCCAGCTTTTACCTAGGCTGAACAATTCGCTTCGACAAGTGTGGACCTGTAAGATTAGAAGACAATTCTCAAACTTCGTGTATGAGCCGACGACACTCCATCAATTGTAGAAGGATCTCACGTGGCCTGACATCACGGTTGAGAGATTGTCCACTCTTGCTTCGGAATTCGGAAGTCAAAAGACCGGTTTCTTTGACCGAGTTTTATCGTGCATATCCATTACCTCCACGAAACTTCTGGATAGAATATTTCAATTACGCCATGACCGCATCCTTTCAAATACTCCCCAATTCATTATCCACTAACCAAAATCATCATTCAATGATTCTTAGTCTGACATTCAGTAGCGTCATTAAATAAAAACAATTAAAATAAACAAACAAAATATTTTGATGTAAAGTTAATGAAAATCATAGTAAACGTAAACACCACGGAATATAAATAAAATTTATTTTTATATTATTAAATCTGCTCCTAGTCAAAATTGATTCTGAAACTACGAATCTTTAAGATATTTCATATGACTCCTTGGACGGAGGTCGGCCCATCGTAAAGCCTGTACCTACGCAGGACAGAAGATCACATACAAAAACAAACAGAGTGGGATTTGAAACTACGACTACAGTGTTCAAGCGATAATATTCAACTCGACCAATGTAATTTTTCAAATTAAATTTACACTGGTTTTCGATGAAATTTTCTGAGTCGTAACGCCTTGTGGACTTATAGACAGATACCCACGTTTCGGAGGAACATACTGCTGTCATCTTCAGGGCTTCAGTTCTGAAGACGGAAACAATATGTTTTTCCGAAACGTTGTTATCTACCTATAAATCTACACAGCGTTAAAACCTAGAAGACCAAATTCAATCACTCCAACGCTGACAGAATCTAAACAGATCATACAAAGCAGACCATTCCGAGGAATGCATACTACCATCCTTTGTGATTGTGGTCCATAAAGGGATTTATTGATTCCATAGATCACACGGTAAGTAAGATCGAAACACCGTCTCTACTCCTTTCTATTGTCAACGCCACAAACAAAGTGGTTACTGCAGTGCACCACCCCACCATTGGTCTTATAATTCGTTGCGTCAGACTGAGGACCAAAGCGTCGTTTATAATGGAGACTGCTTTGTCATCACTTCTGGGCAAATCACAAGACATGCTGACAGTAACACTGCGCATTGACATAGATCATCACATGGTCGTAGGAGTGTAATAACACGACAGCGACTGAAATAGACTTATTAGTGTTTCCTGACGCTTACACTTGACTTCAGCGAGTGCAGTCACTTCTAGTCTCTTAATACGTCATTTGCAGAAGTTAACTAAACAGAACTCGGCGGTTTACCCTCTCAGAGATTTGCATTTATCATTGTAGGAATTACGTAATGTTAACCGGGTTTAATAAATTACCATAGCAACAAGAAACAAAACACTAACGTTAAGATCCGAGGCTGTCAAGGCGACGGGTATTAAGATGGCTGCTTATGTACTTACTATCTCTATCATCAGGGTAATCACCCTGATATCCCAGAAGATAACCATCTTCAATACACTAACAATTTTTAGTTTTCTTTAAATAAGTAATGGGTTTATTCTTAATTAATTTAATGATGCCGTTTCAGGTGCAGATGTTACGTAACATCAAATAAGATGGGAAAGTGATTATGAATTATAAGCAGGCAAATGATTTCAAACGAATCGATGATTATCCAGACGTCTGTCTCAGGATGCTGAGTAAAACAACGAAAAAGTTAAGACAGGATGAAGAACAACCCGGTCGATATTTTATATTGTTATCAGCAGAATGCATCTGCAGTAATCTGTTCCATTTTTTGCTTTGACTGAGGGCTAAGGTCCAAACTGATAATCATCTCTTGTTGTCTACCAGAAATAATCTAGAATGTTATAAATGAAATGCGTCTTCTCTGCGTTAGGCCTACGTCTATACATATTACACAGGCATCACCTTTAAATTACTAACCACAATTTCTGTTTATTTATTTATTTATTTAATGACGCTTTCTGTAACTTACAATAAATAGTGTCAAATGGTAGGATGATTAATAAACAGAAAATGGGGAAGTAAATGGGTCGGGGCCTAATTTAAGGAACTATCTTGGAATTTTCCCGGACGAAGTAAGTAAAACATAGAAAAGCTTCAATCAGAAAAGCCGTTCTCTTGACCGGGAACTGAATCCGGGCCCTCCTGAATACGTCGTTAGCGACGTTACATTAAAATAACATTGACATTTAATAATAATGATTACAATTTATACTTTGATGTGAAATTAATGGGAACTACGTGACGGAGGCAGATACACAGCTTGTGACTTTGCGTGGTCACTACTTCTTACTTTTAAAATTTTTTAAGATGTCAAGGTTCATAACAAAGTCCTTGATTATAGTTTATCCATAACTTAATTTTGAACGTTTTCTGACCTTGTTTCATTGCTGTATGGCTGTCACTAAGCTTAATCTTTATTTATAATAAAGATTTACAACAACGAGCTATATAAAGATTTCTATTAAGTGTGAATCATTTACTCGAAATAAATCCACGTGTGTTACTCTCTTCAGTAACTTCATGTTTTATTTTTTATTTAGTGTTCTGTCTGACGACAGGTCCATATGAACAGGATCCTTCCATCCTTTTCTCGAACTGGGACCTGTTCATATACGTTCTTGGCAGATGATCCAGAAGTGGTTTGCCATTACCTTCTTCTGTGTGTGAATGGAGTAATTGTTGGGATGCCACGGAGAAACCGGGGAAGCCCCCGGAGGAAAACTCCGTATTGCCTAGACCACGGCCTTGCCCAACACAAGTTGTAAATCCGGGCACCGCCGGGAATCGAATCCGAGACCCCAGGATTACAAGGCCAGCGTTCTAGCCGCTAGACCACCGTGGCTATCAACTTCATGTTTATACCCCATTAATAAAAAATGGAGGTTGCATTTAATAAGCTATAAACGTGAAATCATTGAGAGTTTTTCAACAGACTGGTGTAGATGTGAAGTTCTAAGTATGTCACAATTATTTTCTGTATAATTTTAAAACTGTGAAGTTCTTTTGTGCTCATCCTATACTATGTAAACCAAATACAATGCCTGAATAGGAACTGAGACAGCGAGCTACAAAGTACTGGCTGTGAAGTAATGTTCACAACATGAATAATATATGGTTTCTTATCTGCTACCCATCCCAAACCCTCTGATCCCACGTCTTTATCTCTGACGGACGTGGAAAGCACAGATTCGTCCCGACTACGCACCACACATATTACCAATGAGCTAACCTCCGACGCACAGATTTATATAATAATAATGATAATATCTTTAGCTGGAGCAGAGAGTATGTTTCGGCAACCTTCCTACTGTATAAGGCTAATGCGTATTTCTTTGACCTAGAATGTAATGACTCTTCTCCGGGCACCTTGTACATCGGAATGTTACGTTTGAATGCCGTAATTTACCGTGGTCTATGACAACTGCCAGTTGACCCTTCAACTTTATCACCTAAAATTTCACTTTCATTTTTAAGCGAATCGTTTGCCTTCAAGGCGATAAAGATCTTTCGAAAGACCTTCCAAAAAAAATTTAAGTGTTCAGTGCTTCGTTAATGAATCTGCATGGGGAAAGGCAAATGAAGGAACGATGCCATTCACTCTAAATAAGGGACCAGAAGTTCGTCATATCAGAGTCCGCGTTGACTCTTTGCTGTATAAACAGAAGACAGCGGGAGGTATCTGCAGGCTGGCTGCGACAGCCACTGCTAAGCCCCGCATACGTAATTTAAGTTTCCTTATCCAGCCAGAAGATGCAAATAATAGTCTATATCTTTACTTGTTTAATTTTTCCTATCTCTTTTTCCCTTCCCGTTCTTTGCTTTTGAAACCTGCTTGCACAGGTGTACTTTGAGACTTATTCCCAATTTCCTGATAAAAGTATACGTACATCACGTGGTTCTTATACATGTTAAGAAATTATTGATCAATTGGTATCATACACAGCTATCTTATATGCTTCTTAGGATGTATGACCATTGTTTAATAAGCATCTGTAACAATATGTGCCTAAAATTTTAGAGGAGGGAACAGCTTAATTTTGTTAGAAGGGAAGTTTAGGTTAGATTAGGTTAGGTTGGGTTAGGTTAGGTTGGGTTAGGTTAGGTTAGGTTAGGATAGGATAAGTTATGAGAGGTTGCGTTAGGTTAGGTTAGATTAGGTTAGGTTGGGTTAGGTTAGGTTAGGTTGGGTTAGGTTGGGTTAGGATAGGATAGGTTATGTTAGGTTGGGTTAGGTTAGGTTAGATTAGATTAGGTTGGGTTAGGTTAGGTTAGGTTGGGTTAGGTTAGGTTAGATTAGGTTAGGTTGGGTTAGGTTAGGTTAGGTTGGGTTAGGTTAGGTTAATTTAGGTTAGGTTAGGTTAGGTCAGGTCAGGTCAGATTAGGTTAGGTTATGTTCTGCTTGCTCGTTTGTCCAGTAAAACTAAAATGAAAGCGAAGACTTTCGGTCGGTAAGACGCTGAAGACTAAGAGAGTATTTTGAAATTCTGTTTAATACAATGGTAAAATAACTTTTAAAGAAAAGTAATTTTGCAGTCTCTACAATAAGGGGGTCATTGCTATTAATTTAAATCGACACGTAAATAAAAAATTGTAGGAAAAATTCAAAGCTACCGAATGTCAAAATAGGTGGTACGTATAGTTACCACTGTGATCTGATTACATACACTTAAATGTGCAAAAAACCTGTCGCTAACAATGCTGAAGAGAGACAGTGAATGACGACAGATGGGCTTATGTTATGTTACATAGCTAACGAGCGATAAGTAAGCGGTAGACGACCAAGGACACCGTAATCATTTTCTGGGGAGGGCGGTGCAGTCATTACATTGCCTCACCCGAATACGAATATTTAAGAGAAACTGCGCAATAAATCTGCTCCTCAATCAGGCACAATGAAACTTTGCTAATACCATCAACTCTCCCCTTGTACTTTTTCAGTGAATGTACTATTATTATTTAGTGTTCTGTCTGACGACAGGTTTTTTATGTTTCTCAGTGTAAACATCGTTTATTTTCTCAAACATCATTAACCAGTTGATGTCTGTAAAGTAGACATGTTGGGTTTTCTTCGCGGTACGGACTGAGTTCTTAAATATGATTTAGATGAGCTGGCTGTTTGGCTTAAGAGCAGATGAGGAATCAGGATGCTACACTACAACCAAGAAACTCCGAGACATTTCGTTTGGTGCCGTCACACGCCGGTATTATGCAAGGTCTCTGTCATCCTTCGGGACTACAAATGTTACCTCTGTGCGTGTCAGTTGATCATGTGACTGTAATTACAGGCTCGTGTCTCCTCTTAACCTGTAATGTCACGCGCGGCCGGACAACCGCTCCAAGGTCAATCGCAGCCTGAGAACACGCAATTCTACTCCAGCTTTCTCTCCCGTCTGTAGCGAAATCGTTGCATCTTCATAGTCATTTTTAATGCCCATTGCCTCACTTTGATGTTACGTAACGACGCTACTCTGTGAATTTTGTATGTAGTTAAGAAACTCAGCATTAGTAATAAACATTTCTACTTATTCAAAACGCACAAAATTATGATCCTTCATCACAGATTCATCATGATTTTTTTAAAATTAATAATCTAGACACATCTCTTTCTGCTTTCTTCTTTCCCTCTTTCCTCCCTATTTAATTAATTTCTTTCTTCTCCTTCATTTATCTTCTCAGTCGCCCACCTCCCTTCCGTAAGCAACTCCGCGGAGCGCAATGAAAGTAGTTCCATCTGTCAGCAAGCACGAGAAAACAGATGAACGATTTTTAATATATTTAAGATAATTTTACATTATCAAGCCATTTCAGTTCTCTTTCAAACGGGATAATTTTAACGACCGCTTTACATAAAAGCACGAAGACTTCAGCTAATTACATTTACTTATTTATGATTTATTTAACCCTTCAATATCTTTAATACGAGATTTACATGACATCTTGCGATTGAAGCTGAAATGAGGATAAAACGACTGTATTATTTATCGTAAACCTTTTACTGTGTGTATAACTGGCATTATTTCTGTATCATCGCAGTTAAGAATATCAAAATAAAATGACTCAGAATTGTATTTTGTAGTTAGAAATGTTGCTAGGACAACTTTCATTGTAATGGAAGTTAAACGTTAAATGATTGTAGTTAACTTGTAGGCCTACCTTGAGAGAAATTAAGTCTGGTTGACATCAGAAATCTGTAAACAATCTTTATTTTGTTTCTCCCTGTATCCACGAAAAGAGTAAGATATTGTAATACAATAAAAGAGGATTCGTGTCAAGTTACAATTAAGTATGCATCACTGATAGGACTTAAGAACTCTAAGAGGAATATTCAGACCAAAGAAAGATGAACAAAAAATGGAAAATGGAACTAATTAAGCGACATCTGAAGTTTTCACCTCGACGAATATAAAGATGTCTTCTGAGTTGTTGCACCGTGATGTTTGTAAAAGTTTACCGACTTTTCAGAGGTGCTTGCCTCCATTAACGCCCTGATGATGGAAGCAACAAGTACCTCCGAAAAGACGGTAAATTTCGAATAGACTACACTCAAAATTTCGAGTCGGAGGTACAATATGCATTGATACGTGAAATGAGGAAAAGGATTACAATGTATTTATTAATGAAGACGAAAGGTTGCTGACGAGAATTCTGTTCTGAAAGTGGCAGCGATTTCTCAGTAGGAAATTAACAGAGGCCGTGCGTCTGCTGTCAGAGACACAAAAAAGTAAATGCCTTGTGAAATTACCTTCTAATATTTGACCGCCTGTCCCACTTTATACGTTCCTGACATGAAAATTTATATCTTCACATCAAATATGAAGCATCAAAGGCATTCTCTACGAAACATAGCAACAAGTTTTTCCTTTCTCAGAATTACTTTTGATTTCTATGTAGGCCTACAGGTCTACCACACACGCGACTGAAATAAATGATTTAAATCAACTCCCTAGAAATATCGACATTAAGGACTTAAAAAGTTGAGAATTCAATTCTAATTTGTTACCGTCTTTCTTAAATAAAATTAGAGTAATTTATTGTTTTATAAGTTATGACTTCGTCCTTCAGCCTGGTGTGAATCAAATTAGCTAATAACAGACTTTAGAAACAAATTAAGAAATAAATTAACAAAAAAAAATTCTCGAATATATAGAATGTAAAAGCCTATATATTCTGCTTCTATGCCATAGTATTATGTCATTGTATCTGAGAGTTTTTATTTAGCATGTGAATTTCTTCTGAGTGGATGACTTTCGATGCTCGCGTGTATAAAATTCTAAGTTATATTAAAACGGTCTGAAAATCCATTAAAACTATAATACAAACAAACGACCATAGCCTCATTTGCCATTGGAAGAAGGAACCATTGCACTGGTAGATCTAATATGAAAGTGAATGAGACAAAGTGAGTAAAGAACGAATCGAAAAGCAGGCTGTAATAACAAGTATAACTATTGTATTTTGCGACAAGCAAAATGTTATTAAAACTTTAATATCTCCAACACAAAAGGCAAGCATCAATTAAGTTTCTAATGTGTAATATTTAATCTGTCAATCGAATGAAAGTTTAGACAACAGAAACAAGATACTGAAAGAGGATTTAAAAAATCACAGCTATTCAGCACGACGTATAAAGGAGACTGTTTCATTTAATAATTTTCTCCGAGGCTTGAAGTGAAAAAACGCGAAATTCCGCTTGATTCTGCCGTATTTGGGTCCTTTTACAAACAGGAGCTGGTTTAAAGTAATTGAGATTAATAACATTTCTCCGTCAAATGATTTTCAAATTTAACAAAATTCCACAAGTAGGTAGGCAGGTAGGAACTCTAAAGAACAGAAAAAACCTGGTCGGAGGAATCACCTAAAATAGATAAGAGAGAATAGAAGAAGACACTAAAATAAATATGAATAATAAAAAATCAAAAACAGAGAGACAAAGAAAAAGTTAAACGATAGAAAAAGGGAGGTCACATGAATCTCCTTGCAGGTGAAAAGTAAAATGACATTCAGCTGTTACGAGCGGGAAGACGATATTCATTTGTTTGTAGTCATCCTAAAATGTAAACCATCTTCGGTAGCTACTTGTCTTCTACTCTGCCCAAATGAGTGTGACAGCCCGGCAGTGAAAGTGCTTCGAATAGCGGTTCCGGAAACGTAAAAGCCTGTCTGCCACACACGATTATAATGGTCCTTGCTTATCACTTCTCTCTCTCTCCTTCTCAGGCTTAACGTTCGCACTTCCTTACATGTGTCTGACCTCTTTTCCCATAAGCCACTCACGCATCTTTCGACACACCAAACAGATAATTCGCAGCAATAATGAATCAAGTCCTTGTGAAAGCATGGGAGTACACGAGTACCCCGTGCTGAAAGAAGTCTACTGCTAATGGCAATGATCTGACAACTTAAGCTACGTGGATATGACACACATTTAAACCGTAAAATTGTCGTGTTAAATTGATGTTTTCAAATGTTCCCATAATCAAAATTACAAAATTACAAATTTTCGAAAGCTGAATTTTCATTTTGTCATAGGTAAAAGAATAAGGATAAAAAATCAAACTGCTGGTTGAGCCCTTACTTGGTTTTCCTCAGCTTTGTCGGGTGAATGCTCGAACAGGACCTTAACACAAATCTTGCACATGTAACCAATTTATAATTTACAGTCACCATGGTCATAAATGTTTTATGGACTAACTTACATATTTCAAGAAGCATTGTTAAAGAAATCAATCCTCAAGTGGTAGGCATATATGTATATGTGTATATATATATATATATATATATATATATATATATATATATCTGTGCTGTACTTCTGAAAATCTATCAAGACTCAAAATCCACCTCTTTAATGAACTAATTTTACGAATAAAGTAATTTTAAGCAGTCAAAATCTTATGTCTATTATTGTAGCTCAGATAACATTTAGTAATGTATCACGTTCCTTAGTCTGTAACAATTCGTAAAATCATTTATTGTACGTATAACATTTCTTACGGCGAAGAAATGTTAAATAAATATCCAGCCGTATGATTTCAGGTTTTAGCGGCTGCAAGTCTGAGGATGCTGTCTTCTGGATTTTTGCGCCGTGTAGTCTTGTAGAAGTTTACCGAATTTTCAGAGGTCCTTGCTGCCTCAATCATCAGGGCTACCAGCCTACACGGCGCAACAACCCATAAGACAGCCATCTTGAAATATCCAATCGTCAAAATAGAAGACCATGAAGACAATTTATGCCGTGTAAAGCAGGCACAGGTGCATGAATAATATTTCGAATTACGAGTACAATAAAAGAATTTGAGCCGACCCAATTTTCTCTAGCATAATCTGTCAGAGTACGTGACTGTGTCTACTCTCTGCTTAACACAGTATTCCAAAGCAGATACTAAAAATGGCAAGTGACTGCTTCTATGTTCCTTCAAAACCCATGGCTACAGGAATGCTAAAATGACGACATCAATTGCTTAGGTAAACATTATTTTTAAAAGCAGAAAGGGTTGAGAAGAGAACAAAAGAATTACAAGTTCCGAATTGAATACCTGTTTCTGAAGGAGGCAATTTATGAATAGTCGGCATAAAAGCCCAGGGGGGCTTGGTTTAACAAACGAGGTGAGACAAACAAAAGTTTTTTAACCTGTTTCATTCGGAGGCTGGAGAACAAAGTAATTACAACACGCTTTTGTACACGTGCCTCAAATAAAGAATTATGGGAAAAGAATAATTTAATTGGGTATCGTGTTTCAACTGAATCTGAATAACTGTTCAGACATCCAATTACTCCAGAAATGCACGTAACCTACACGAGCTTTACAGTTAAATGACGTCATGGCTAAACCTCTGTCTTCATTGAAACGATTTATATAAAATCATTTATCAATATTATGTCATTTGTCCTATGCGTGGCACATGTCTCGCCAGTACCTTTTATTTAATGATTCTAACGATAATTATTGTAATAATATTATAATAAATGAAAAGTACAAATTTGTAAACGTATTTTTATAGTTTTCTGCAATCCTTTGCAATTTATCTACTAGTTAATGAAACCATAAATTTATGTTAATGAGAAAGCAAAACGGTTATTCTGTGGTCGTTCTGAAACTTGTAAATATACTGTGATATTAAATGGTTACAAAGGGAAAGATGCATTTAAGGTATATTCAAGATCTGTTGTGAATCTGCAAGGGGTGCATGATCAAACGAGCAAATAAACTCAGAGACTCATTATACGGAATGACGATGGATTGTATTTATCTTTAAAAGAAAGATAATTGTCTATCTTAAGTATTCTACGTATTAATATCGAGAATCATAGGCAATACCTTTAACTTTCACTCCCACATTTAATCATATATCCTCATTTTGATACAGGTAACAGCACGAAAGATCACACGAAAACACAATACCACAAGTTCTTTCGGTTACTGTAGAATAAGAGAAAGTTTTGCACTTTTGTTTATTTAGCCATTATTTTTTCTTGTTTCTGTTTCTAATTCCATCCTCTGAGTGGGAACCCGTACTTAAACTGCCTCACACACAAAAACTAATTTTGTAACTTGAAATGTCCGGGATTGTATGTGGTATGCCACTCCCTGGCTACAATTATACAATGCACCTGTTAAAAATTCATAAAATACTAAACATAGCAGCCATTCTTCTCACAACTTCGACACTAAACGTGGCGGACAATGATGGAGAATTCTATTGCAGAATGATATTTTAATTTGTTTTCCATTTCGAATGCGAAATTTTTGTTACTACATTCGACACGAGTAAGACTGACTATGCAGTGTCACCAACATAAGAAACACAACCACTCAAATTTTCAGCTTTAAACAGATATCGGCTGCCTTCAGAATTCAGCTTCAGTATTCTATACAATCACTTAAAATATCAACCAAACGAGGTTGAGGCCGAGACGAAAGAACTATTCTGCAGCTCTGTGTGAGAGAATTTAGGTCACTCACTCTTCCGAGACAATAAATTTATAAACTGTCGTCAGCATTAAAACCACCGAACTACACCACGTTTGTCACATGCTCTGACAGCACAAGTCATATAATTAAATTATCTTCACTGACCTCATAAACGTCATCCTATGTGGGTCGATTATTTTGAATTCGTTTAAGTTTGATTGGGATAAGTTACATTGGATTATGTTGCGTTTTTGGTTCGGTTGGGTTAGGTTAGGTTAAATTTGGTTAGTTTAGGTTACATTTGGTTAGGTTAGGTTACGTTAAGTTAGGTAAGTTAAGATTAGGTTATATAAGGTTGTTGTTTTACGATGGGTTGGGTTATCCTGGAGAAGTGCTGGAGAATCCTGGAGAATTCCAGGAATATTCCTGGAGATATCCTGGAAAATTCCTAGAGTATTGTCAAAGAAGCCCTGGAGACATTAAGCCCAAATTTTTTGTCATGGAGGATTGCTGGAGAAATCCCGGAGAATTTCTGGAAGGTCATTTGGAAGTCCTTAAGCAGTGGTGGGTTTGATGCTATGCGAGTCGGTTATTTTGGATACGTTTAAGTTTGATTGGGATAAGTTACATTGGATTATGTTGCATTTTGTGTTAGGTTGGGTTAGGTTAGGTTTGGTTAGGTTAGGTTTAGTTAAGTTAGGTAAGTTAAGGAAACAAAATTTTACTGATAAGGAATGTTTTTGCTTTTAGGCGGTTGACGACATATGTTTTACGCCGGCACCATGTGAAATAAAATATTATATTTACTCTTATACACGTTTAGTTTAATTTTCCTCTTTTCAAGCTCCGAAATCTTATTTAATTTAGTTGATAAGCTCATTGTTTGCACATGACTTCGCATCCCTAATTAAGAATCTCTGATCTTCAGCGTTATCACGAGAACTTTTAGTAAGGATATCTCTGGCCTGTCAGCCGAGATTCGAATCCGACACCAAATATAGATTGTATCAGAGTAAAAATAAATATATAAATGACAATCAAACACGTGAACGGCTGCAGGAAGGAAAAAGTAGACAGAAGTCCCAGGAAGCTTTGTTACATCGTGTCGTCATGATGAAATCATTTTGCGATACGTCTTTAAGCCGCATTACTTAACAAGGGCTTCATTGAATTACTATTCGACGTTCTATTCTATAATGTCGTCGAATGCCTACGTCGTATGTCATGTAAAACATACGTGATGTCCGCCTGTTAATTCGTCTAACGATAATCGCAGGTTTTATGTTTCAATTTGTCACGTGCTAACTGTACGTACCGTGGAGTTGCGCAGTGTTGCATCTTCGCGCCACGTTCATTAGTATGACCCTTCAAATAGGCCGTTAATCTTATTTAGGAGACATTAAAAACCAAAAGAAACCATTAAGACAACTTCAGGTTACGAAACGAGAAAAGACGAGACAAGAAGGTTTGTTGTACTCCGACGGAAATCAAATTACGCTAACAAAATTAATTACATTAAAGATTACAAGAGTATAAAGGCGAGAATAAAGAAGACAGCAGTAATATTACAGTCTTGATTTATGAAGGCTGTGTCCTTAATGACAAACCAGCAATATCGTCCAATGTTTATCATCCATTAATCAAGAGAAACGAGTACATTTATTGGGTCATTTCGGTGGTTCGGTATACATTCATTTAAACTCGCGTCAATGTTTCTTCTTGTATTAGGAATTCCGACTTAGAAAAATACTACGGATGAAATGTAAAACTTTTTAAAAAATACTTTATATTATTTCAGTTCTGCTCTTCTAAATACATGTGAACACACGTGAAGTGTAGCATCTCTCCCTTTGTGAAATGCTTCCTCTCAGGTGAAAACTATTTTTATTAGAGATTAGAAACAAAGTTAATTTTTTCAATGTTGGACAAAATAAAGTACAACTTCATACAAGAACATGGGTATGTTTAAATAAACACTCTATACAGCGAAAAGTGTTTCACACAAACATTAGAACCAACAATTATTTAATAAATCACCATTCACTAAACCTCATCAAGACAGTCGGTAACACAGCTAATATTGGACTAGGGATTCTGATGAATTTTTATATTGGAATATATGACACAATTCGTCGAAGGAACAAATTTTGAATCGTATTGGTCCATACACTTTTATTTTATATGAAGGTCAACTGATTTCTTACCACATTTCTGTGAAATGGCCCATCGAGAAAACGTGTATTTCTAAATTAAAGGATGAATAAACTAAAGATTAAACAACATATATTAAAACAACGTCTCGGTATAAATAATATTTTATGAAACAATTAAAATTTCTTGCTAAAGTTTTGTAATAATATCCTCTCCTATATCTTCAGTCCTTCTCTAACTACTATTAAGTTTCTTTCTCTTTGCTTTATTTCTCTTAAGCGATTCAATCAAGAGTCTTTAAAAACAACGAACAAACTCTTCAATTATCTGTAACTTATCACCTAGAGTCATTATTATGTATATATCCAAATTTATAACAGCTTCTTGTTTTTAGAAGATTTATTGTTGCATGGAAACATTCTCTGTACACTGAATGATCCGCTTTAAACTCCCTCTAATCCATAAGGTAAAAGCTACAGAGGTTTTCACGGCAATGTGATACTTATCACAGTCCAACAAAACTCAGGGCTGAATACGCTGAAGTGTCTCTGTTGGAGGGAATTTGCTATCTTAAATCTGAAAATCACATGAAGTCTTTCGGAATCAAAAACTTCTTACTTCAATAGGATTTTAAAACTTTCTTTATTTTTTATTTATTTATAGTACGTATTTATCCTCTTCTACCCGCAGGCGTCAAAACCCGAAATACAATATAAACTCCTTTCATTCCATCCGTTCAATAACTAAAAACCGTTTATTCCTGTGGTCAAATTCTATCTCTAAAATAATAAATTTGCGCCCACTGTTTAACACATTTACATTTTTTCATATTAATATGCAACTCCTAATACTGTTATTAGAAAATGCACAGGAATATCAGATAATCTGTCGTAATGGTATAATATAATTGAACGTTGAATTTAAAACTTTGATCTAAAGAGGCAGACAGCAACACGAGAATAAAGAAAATATTGTAAGAAAATGATTAGTTCGTAATCTATCATTCTTGGAATAAATGTGTTAAACCTAAATGAAGAATACTACGAAAAAGACCTAAGCGTAGATGGAATAAAGATAGATTTAAAATGAACACAGTGTATTCATTTAATGCATTTTGTTTCTATAAAAACATGAAATTGTTTGACTAGCTGATTAATTGTATTTCTCAAGATAGACACTGCTCCATGGATTTAGTTTATATTCATCACAGATTTTATTTTTCCACATAAAAATATGTAAAATGACTGTTAGCATAGCCGAAGTATGGACGCAAATATTAACCAAATTACTTCGCACATCGCCAATCTCGAGCAGTGTAATGAAGTGTTTATAGGTTGAAATTAAAATTCTGTTTGCTTAGTATTCAGGCAAGAACATTAAAATGTATCGTTGTTTGGGGAAAGGGCTTGTGTTATGGAAACCAAATTTTATAGGCGAGACAAAAAAAAATGAAGGAATTATTTAGTGCCAAGTGCTATAGAACACGCGTAGATATCTGAAACTGATATTCATGCAGGAATGCTGGAAATATTTATGTTGTGACATACGAGTTTTTCAAAATTAATATTTACAATTTACTTCCGTAATCAGTTGTTTGTTATTTACTGTATACAGAAACTAAGTAAAGCAATTATATTGATAAATTAAACTGACGGAACCTTTGAGGTTTTATTTTATTAAACTTACTATTCCATTATTTTTATAATTTAATCAATATAACATGTTTACTAACAAATGCCTCAAACATCTTTTCGTGGAACAAGAATTCTGAATGGTGTACACGTACGTGATTACTAGATTTTTTTATCTAATTGTTAGTAATGTATTTTTTATTTTGGATTTATTAATATTTTTATGCATTTATTATTAATATCATTGTTGTGTTATAACGTTAAAGTGACAGTCTGAAGGAATTTTATTATTTACACATTTATCATAAACGTGCATAACAACAGAAATGTGTTTAACTGAATATTCAAATCTAGAATCCACATTTGCAAAACAAACGACTTAGTTTAGATCTGAATTATTTTATCGTCTGAATGTCGCGGGTCAGAATATCCAAGGGAATGAAAGAACTATTTCAAGTTATTTAATGACATTTTACTACCTGCATTTGCTGATGAATTACGTTTGTAAAGACGATGAATATGTAGTTGACGCAGAGGAAACATTTGTGATCTAACTTCGTTAATTGTTTGGGGAGGCCGAGGCATGTCACCCAAAGATTAAACCTCAGGTGGCAACCTAATGTTACATTCAAACCATCTAATTTAAACTGAGCGTAATACAGCAAACTAATTTATATGGTAACAAGTCATTAAGTTGAAAGAGGCAGGTCACAGTGTGTTTCATGAAAGTTATTGATAAAAGTTAATCGAAAACTGGTATTTGCTTGGCGGGACTGAGAACAAACACTAAAACGTGTATAAGACAGTTCACCAAAGTGTTAAACGTACTCGACACTATTATATTATTATACCTCTGAAGGTTTGTGACAACTGATTCATTATGTACTAATTTTATGGAAGATGGAAATGAAGCCATCTCCTAAAACGTCGTGTATATTAAATATAGATATACCGCAAGCAACAGAAATGTCTGTCATAATACTAGTATAGTTATTGTTAATACTACCATTAAAAAAAATAAAAATAAAAAAAAATAAAGGAAGGTAGTATCAGAGAAAGCGCAATACATGGCTGTACGAACGATAAATCGAAAGATATAACTTAAAAGGGTGACAGCAACATTCTTCTTTATTCCCAAATTTTGGTTTCGAATTGAGTTTTTTGAAGCGAAATCAAGAGTAACTTGATGTATTCATAATCAAAATTTTTTTTCCAGGAAAGAATGGCTTAAGGACAAATTACATAACACTTAAGCCCTTGTTATCTAGTGTAAAAATATAGTACACTGTTTGAAATAAGATATTCCTCATGGAGCGACTAGCAAAAAACGCCAGTGACACTCTGTCGTCCATCTTGGTCGAAACGTGTGGACTAGACTCCACTCAGCAGTTCCCGACGTAAACTTTAATATTTCAGTGACTTCCCTTCAGATCGATCCAGCTACCTATATTTAGCCGGCGATAAAGGTGAACCGCACGTACAGGTCCTCGTTTAGATTGCAGTGCAGAAACCACATTATGCAGAACTTTGATATCGTGTCTACAGTCACAAGACTACACGGAACATTTCTACGCGATTATCTTCAGATTTGTACTATTGCATTAAATGCGTTCACACCTTTGTTTGTCCAAAACTTATATCGCTGTAGACTTACATTATATGAGGCTCCGAGTTTGATTTTCTGCTGCTTTATATGTTGTCTGTGTTTCCGAGTTTTACCTCAGTCTTTCCGATGATATTACTGTTTTTACATTCTTCTTTCTCTCTCGAGTTTAAACAGTGATTTAAAGTCACTTACTGATCAAACATTATCAGCTTAGTCACAGTCTAACCTAACTTAACCTCTGCTTAGGCTTTTGATAAATCCCACGGCCCTTCCAAGCAAAATTCGACTCATTATTATCCCTTCTGCTTAACAATGATAATCATAATAACTTTATTAAATCGATGTCATATAAACTGAACACGTAATACAGCGAATTTAGAGCAGTGTTCTTCAACCAGGGGTCCGCAAGATATGACGAAAGGGTCGGCAAGTTGTGTTGGTGCTACTCTTTTATAGTTTTATGTTCTTGCAAGTTTTAAAAATTTTAATCACGTTTTTTACGTAGAGAATCTACATTTTAATTACTTTATATTCTATTTAATCAAAAAGCGTGAGATAATTTTCGGGACGGCGTCCGTGTTTCCAGAAAGACTGGTAAACAATGATTTGGAGCAGTGTTTCTCAACCTATGGTACGCGTACCACTGGTGGCACGCAAACAAATGTTAAGTGGTAAGCGAACTAAGTAAGAAAATCAAAAGATAATATTAACATAAATAAGTTTTCCCTGAACGCATTTGGTTAGTGGTACATTTAGTGTGTTAAATTATAATTAGTGGTACGCCAGCGAAAAAGGGTGAGAACACCTGATTTAGAGGAATTTGGGGTACTTAAAACAAGTCAGAATAATAAAATTTCTCTGTCTGCCAGTGGTTCTTAACCCATGGGCCGTGAACTCCTACTATTAAAATTAATTAATATTATTTACGGTTATCTGGTACTTCCATTTTATATGAAATGGCCTACCTAATTTAATTCAGTAAATATGATTAAAATTTAAAATTGGGTTATCCGATCCGTAGGTAGGGTTAAGGCTAAAAAGATTAAGAATCACTTTTCTAACAAAAGCAAAAACAAGAATTTAACCTGTTTGAATCTTGAAAATTATATATCAATATTAAATATATCACAATTCACTACGTCAGTGTGAAGCCTTGTTTTATTGTACGGTCAGGATTAGATTCCTGGTAGGTGTCCTTCAGTTTTCATCCTCAAGAATTTGCTCAGCCAACCTCCAACCCAAATGGCAACTTCGAATTTCCTCTCTGGCATCCTCAAACCAGTGAGCGGTCTAACAAATTTTGGAGATAATATTGTGTTGGTGGACGGGGTTCTATTTACGGAGTAAATATAAATGCATACCAGATTTTGATGACAATTGATATTGCAGTTGTATTGTAACCAGTTGTCACGGAAACAATTTAATTAGCTGAGTGCGTTGGAAGCGGCACAAATGGGCAGTCATTATCGATGTTGGACTTCTGGGTTGTAACGCCGTGTCAGCTTGTAAAATATGTGCCAACGTCCAGGAGAAAAATACTGTCTCCGTCTTCCGTGTTGAAGTAAATATGTTTCTTCGAAATGTTGATATGTACATTTACGTCAAAACGGCGTTAACAATCCAGGACACCAAGATCGAAAGCCGTCTTAAAATATTATGAACAGTATTCATACTCCATAATTTTCTTTAGAGTGACCATAACAATACATACTCAAGAAATCAGTTGAAGTGAGAATAACCCCTATTATACAGGGTGATTCAAAAAGGACTTTACAACTTTGAAAGTGTATAGAAATTTATTCAGAAGGCTTACAGAATCAGTTGAGGTGTCATCTTGTAGCAATACAAATTACGTTTTACCTCAAACAGTCATTTTGGTTCGATGTGATTGCCATTGGTGATACTGCAGACATCCCACCTGAAATAAATTTCTTGCCAAACACGATCCAGCATATCCGATGTCACTTCTGCAACTGCGGCGGTGATTCGAGCTTTCAGTTCAGTGAGATTGGCAGGTAAGGGTGGAACATACACATGATCTTTAATGAAACCCCATAAGAAAAAATCGAGAGGTGTCAAATCTGGAGAACGAGGTGGCCATGCTATCGACCCTGTTCGACCAATCCACCGACCTGGGAAACGATTATTGAGGAAATCCCGGACTTCTGTGAGGTAGTGAGGTGGTGCGCCGTCTTGTTGGAAGTGAATGCGTCCTTTTTGGTCATCTTCGTCTAACTGTGGTATGAGAAAATTTTCGAAAATTTTTCAAATGCACTGCTGCTTGCGCTCGAGGTGACGGAATTCGGTAATACAGCACAATGTGAGTCAAACTTGATTTGCTTTGCTACAAAATGACACCTCAACCGATTCTGTAAGCCTTCTGAATAAATTTCTATACACTTTCAAAGTTGTAAAGTCCTTTTTGAATCACCTGGTATTTCCATAGCAACAGTTTCCGAATCCCAAACCCTCTGAATACTAATGTTGGAAAGATTAAACTCTGAAGGGTGACGCAGTAGGAAATCGAAGTTTTTTAATGCGCCGAGTTCTGTAATTAATACATATTCTCCTCCAGGTTCAAATATTTGTTTATACTACAGTTTCTTGGCTCGGAGAACAAGTTCACCACGGCGTCTACACTGGCATGTAAGCCTTGGTTTTCATGCGCCTCACTGTCACATGAGGAAACTAGTTACAAAACACAATAACATTGGTTTCAGATTACAATAAAGCTAGACAACGAGATACTGGCAAGGAATACGTCGTTGCAAGAAGAGTCAGAATATACAGGTCGAGCCTAGTAATTCTGCTTGTCATCTGCAGCATGACGGATAGAGGATTCGTTGGGAAAAGCCAGTGTGGTGTTGCGTTTGATATTAAAAAGCACGCTGGGGAACACACACTGTGCGATTACAGAGGGGGTAGAGGGATTCACAATCGAAAACAACAGCAGTGAATAACAGAGTGGTCCATGTGACAGATTTCAGTGGCTCTCGGATATGAAGAGAACTTCTGAACTACGTTTACTGACTTATCTCCCTCTGAAGCTTACCATTCGTTCACATATAAAACGGAAGATAGAATATGTATGAATCGATGCTCTTGGAGTAGCACCAATCTTTGTAAAATTTAATATGAGCGCCGTGCTTACGCGGCAACATCTCCAACTTTCCTGTTGTGAGTGTAGTATCTACGTTTTTCTGCAGGGGTTCGATCTTCATTTTCTCTGTCTACTTTAACCACGATGGGCATTATATGGAATAGTTATTAACACGGACAGATATTTGAACTAAATGTACTAAACCCATTCCACAATCAGTCGATAACTGTGAAAATGATTTGCGAAATTCTAAAAGTTACCGTACTGTCATAATTACATTGAACGCATGAACTGTATTACTTCGCTGATTTTCTTACTATTGATCTGTTTAAAGAAACGGAGCTCTCGCGTGATCCACGCTTATGGTAATTTCCATAGCTGACGGCCAATAGGAAGTCAGCGTTATTTAGCTAAATGCTAGGCCGGTGTTTACGTACATACCACTGACATGTGAAATGAATATCGCACTGCGTAATTTTGTAAACAGCATCATTAAATGAACGAAACTTGAATCAGTATCGTCATCCCAACTACATATTATCTTTCTTTTTACACAAGAACGGGGTTCAAAAGCTACCTTGCGTCTATAATAGGCCTATGTTAGTGCTCTGTTTACAGCAAATACTGGGCACGGCCTTCATAAACTTGCAAAATGCAGGATTATCCACGTGTCTTCATTGTTCATAAAACATGATACGATTTAAATTTGTATATGATGTAGATGTCATTCATAATACCTTAATTAAGTCTGGCAGTGAGGATTTTGTTTGCTTGTACACTTCTCCTTTTAATGTTTCTCATGATACAGGTTTAAGTCAGGAGACATTGACGGCTAAACCTTTATAAAGTCAATATTTCTCCAAATTCTTCTCGAAACAGATTCACTGACTCGCCCGTGTACAGTAATGTCTTGTATGTAGTCCTGGAAATTGTGTAGGGGATGTATAAAGACTCAGATTAAAGAGGTTCGTGGTTCATCTAGTGATCATATTTAAAATACAGTCCCAATAATCCGACATTTTGTTCATGACGAATTTCGAAATTAATCCAGCGTCCAGATGTTAACTACTCAATTGCCTCATGGTGTTACGATGCGCTGTATTCATTGCAGAACACATTTCCTCGAAATTTATTACACTTCAACGCTCTAGAAGTAGAACCAATTCTAACACATAAATTATTAAACTCTGGGAACATAAATTTAACTGTTATTAGTTATTTAATTAAACAAGCATTAAAAACATTAAACGATACGTAACATAAACACACAATTAAATGTTTATAGTAAATTTAACATGGCTAAGGAAGCTGCTTAGACAGATAAAACAGACGACACATATCCAAAGTGATATTTTCATTACGTCTGTAACATTGATTGTTAAGTGATTAGAACAACCGAACTATTACATGTAAATTACCGAATTTTATTTCGTTTTTAAATATCTTCAATTTGTGTGTTCCCTTGGAGAGAGAGACTAGGTATTAGAAAGGTCACTTCTGTGTCCTATAACCAGTTAAATCTTCGTGAAGAGGACAATGTCTGAAGATTATATTTGAAGTTCGATTACGAAGATGACTGTCTTGTGGGATGTTGCGCCGTGTAGACTGGCAGATGTTTACCGACGTTCCAAAGGTTCTTACTGTCTCCATCATCCCCAGATTACACAGCGCAAAGATAGTTATCTTCAATATCTATAGTTAGTTGAGAATCCAAGCCGGGAAGGACAAACTGGACTCCAATAGAAAATTTTTGTTTTTTCGGTCAAATTCATTTACGGAGACCGCACAAAGCCATGTTACGTGTCCTCCTGATAAAAGTTTTGTTTTGTCATGTGTAACTACCAACTGCAAGTATGAATAAAAAATATGCCTAAAATGAACATGGCGGATTTATAGTGGGCGTGTCAATGGATGGGTCGTTGGGCGTGGCTTATTTTGATACTGGGATGGAGGGGGGATCAGTGAGGGGTAGAGTTTCTGCTGTTGGAAATGTTTGGATCAATATTACAGAGTAAAGAGCACGTAGACCGCTTGTACAGACGATGTGTGTGGGCAGGTAGTCGGCTGCCCCGATATACGCTCAAAAGCAAAATAATATTTTATTTGTGCTTTGCAAGTGCAGCTCTCTGTTGAGCCGAAATTAAAAATGCGTAACCCTCTTGACTTTAAGAAGGCACAGTACAGTCCGCGAAAGTACTGCGACTCCCAGTGCAGTTACAGGCGTGAAGAAACTACTAAACAGACACTCGGATTAAATTTCCAGAATCACGTTCCAAAGCACAAGGGCAGAGGTCGACTGCGGTTAAGTCATCGCCTGTCAGGCAACGGTGTTAAAACTTTGTAGTATTTTGTAGGTAATGAAGAAGTCTCCGGCTCTAAACAACTGACAGTCAATTAACTTCTGAAGGCACGAAGCTACTTAAGAAAACCGATACGTTGATGTAGAGACCAATAATATCTTTGGATTCATAGGAGCAGACTTTATTGGCACAACGCTCCAAACTTCTTGAAGTCGGAAGTCTGCAATCGATTGTATGTTAAGATCACGAGTTGCGCGTTCATTCAGGCTTCGTTAAATTCATCTATCGTGATAACTCACAATATATTTGTATCAGAAGTGCGACTCAAGAGATGAAATTTATGACTAAATCAATTAATTCTTCGGTCATTTAACATCGTTATTCCAACAACACAAGTAGTATAACATCACACGAGATGAGAAGATTTCTTATAATTGCAGTCCGATTGTATTCGACTTTAGTTATCTTTCGCAGTTAAAACAACAACTTTAAATAACATAACATAATTATTTACGTATGGAGCAGAGTGCAAATGAGCAAATAAAACTCCAATGTGTAATTTTGCCACTTTGATCGAAGTTGTTCTTTGCGGAAGATTTAAACGTATGCAATGTTTTGTGTGTCGGAAAGTATCTAAGTTATGAAAGCACTGGATTTTTATTTATCTTTTAAATAAGTTAGTCAGTTTTTTCAATAGATTATTTAAATATCTACTTCTTTTAGCTGAGATAAATGCGTGTAATCCCTTCATTTAGGATAAGTTACGTTCCTGGAGAGAGTTCGTGAAGCTAATTGGTATTTCCCATAAGACCAGTGTTATAAATAGAGGAATAAACAACGAATTATCAAAATAAAATTATAAATAAACAAGTTCATTGCCTGAAATAAAATATACAAGTAACAGAAGCACCACAAAATTAAGAAATAGACAGCAAAATTATTCAAAAGACGCACACTAAATCAGCGTAAAGCAAACCGACTCGTACTAATCCTGTTTTCACTGACCGACTGGGCGACGTTTCGTCTTTCGCCTTTTCGATTTCATTCGGAATATTCCGGATGAATGATTTCGCGTCCCGATGACGAGCCACACGGAGGGCACGTGCTTCACTATAAAAGTTCGTATCATTTATTTCATAATGGGAATCTTTCTGAAGCTGTGTCTAGTAAGTGCATAATTTGCCTTTGTAATTAGCTGTAAAAAAATTGGTCTTCGTTCGTCGCGTTGCAAACAGCACGTCTTCGAATTACTACAAAGCACTTGACCTGGCAACAAAGGATCGTGATAGTTTAGAGTAATTGTATTATTATCTTTACATTCACCGCCAGAACACCCCAGAGTACGTCCTGTGATGATTCAGATATGCGTGCGGTGCAGTCCGTGTGGCGAATACAGATCTGTAAGCAGATAAATAAACCATGGGCAGAGAAGAAAAGGGGAAAATTCGAAAGGAGTGAATGTTCAGGGAGAAATGGAAAGGCGCGGGGATTAGTCTGAGTGAATGGAACAGCAAGGTACAAAGAAGGGAAGAGACAGAAAGAAGAAGAAGAAGAAGAAGTAGGAAGAAAGTCATAAACATGAAAAAGGAAAGAGATGGTAAACGATTGTGATTTGGCAGGTAAGAAAAAGGGGTAATGAATTAAAAGATCACTTGTCTGTGAAAAGTGTTACAGTCTGAATTCTGTAAAATTTCGGATTAGCATTTATTGTAGTAGCAGGAGCAACATAACAAAGCGGCGAGGATATTCATCGTCCTGATGACGGAGGCAGTATGACCTGTGAAACGTTGGTAAACATCTACGAGACACAGCGCAACAACCCAGAAGACAGAAATCTTCATACTCATCGCCCTGATGACGGAGGCAGTATGACCTCTGAAATGTTGGTTAACATCGACCAGACTACACAGCGCAACAACCCAGAAGACAGAAATCTTCATACTCTGATGACGGAGGCAGTATGATCTCTGAAATGTTGGTTAACATCGACCAGACTACACAGCGCAACAACCCAGAAGACAGAAATCTTCATACTCTGATGACGGAGGCAGTATGATCTCTGAAATGTTGGTTAACATCGACCAGACTACACAGCGCAACAACCCAGAAGACAGAAATCTTCATACTCTGATGACGGAGGCAGTATGACCTCTGAAATGTTGGTTAACATCGACCAGACTACACAGCGCAACAACCCAGAAGACAGAAATCTTCATACCCACAGCTGTGAAAACCTCAAATCATACATGAGGATATTGTTATAACGCTGTGTGGGCTTGTACCTAAATACCATCGTTCTGGAGGTACATATTGCCTCCATCTTTAGAACATGGCAGTGTAGTGTACTAATAATATATAAGTTCAGTTATATCTCCGCATTTCTAACACCAAAATGTTATTTTCTCCGCGTTTATTCCCATATGATACGTCGTGTCTCAATAATGGCACATTCCTTATTTGAATTTCATTCATGTGATTTAGATCGATTGCTTTCGTTCACTCGACCTCACTGCAAGGGACACAGAACACGTCTTTCCCCTATGCCGAACTATCCTACACGTTATTTGAGGTGACAACCAGATGGCGGACGGGTCGTTCTGTATGCAAACCGTGCAAGCTGAGATCTCATCTCAGCCAATTTCCCAAGAGGACTTGCAAATTCCGTTAGGCCGATCTGCTGATCCAACCCTTGTCGTGTAGTATTAACGAGCAAACGAAAGACTGATTCTTTTTATATAAGAAACAGAAGTGATATTCCTTCGACCCCACAAAATTGATTTTAGAATTAAATGTTGCTTTATATATTCTTTATACTAAATATATAAAATCAACGCATAGAGAATTAGAAAAAAATTAAAACATTCTATTTGGAGAATGCTACCTACCAAAAACATTAAAGAAATACAAAAATTATAACTTTCCTGTTTAAGACTTACAAGACTTGTTTGCAACTTTCTTAATATATGACACCTGAGGTTCTCACAGCGGGAAAAATTTCGATGTTGTATCGACTCATACGGATGTTCTATTTTTTAGACGTGGCCGCTGAGGGGAAGTTTGGGGAAGAGTAGTGGGAGTTGAAATTCTAGGCGAATGAGTCAAGTTGTCGCTGAGGAACTTCATACGCCCCCTTAATTATTTCGTTCTGTTAACTGGGCTTGTTACCGTCTACTGCGCACGTCTAAGAAACTGAACTGTAGATACCAGAGTTTTGTAATGACATATTACTGGTATCTACATAAAAGTCCACAAGGTATCACAACCCAGAAGAACTGTTAATATAGTGTATTCACCGAGATAGAAAACAAAATAATATATTTATTTTATATAACTATCTAAGTTGCCAGTAAGACGCAGACGGTGTCCTGTTTAGGATTGTTTAAAATTCATCTGTCACGTTAGTTGAACGCAAAATGCTAATATCGAAACGAGGTAGGATTGGGATCTT
This sequence comes from Zootermopsis nevadensis, assembly GCF_977971745.1. Lineage (NCBI taxonomy): Eukaryota > Metazoa > Arthropoda > Insecta > Blattodea > Termopsidae > Zootermopsis > Zootermopsis nevadensis. The sequence goes on along the minus strand of NW_028259144.1, from coordinate 5,989,536 downwards.
GATTAGAAAAAGTGACATGAAGGGAGGGCGGGGGGAGGGGGTGTCTGAGGAAAGAAAGACAGAGGCGTGATTAGGGTGCAAGATAACCACCATTAGCGATTCATGAATTCGTACACAAAAGGGGGTGATAGGATATGGCGAACTAATTTCGTGGACGTTCCATGATTCCCTGAGCTGGAAATCTTGTACAACCATGAGTGACGTAACGGCAAATAGCCCCTTAAATTGCTCGGCACATTCAAATTTTATCAGCGAATTATTAAGACCACCTTCTTCATCTACTACATGTGTTACATACGAGACATGATCTTACTTGTCAACGACACTGCTTAATTTATTTATCATCCGAAGATGGTTATCTTCTGGGTTTGTAACTCCCTGTAGTCTCGTAGAAGTTTACCAACGTTTCAGAGGTCCTAGCTGCCTCCATCATTAGAGCGATCATCAACCTGATGATTATTTCTGGTAAAATGTTACTAACCTTTCAGAGGTATTTAATTATTCCAACATCAGGACGATAAGTAATGGTTTTGTTTTGTAATATTCCATAAACATTTTCACCAACATTATTTTTTCTTCCAAATGTTGAATGGGATAATTTCATGACGTAGAGCAAATATTTTTTTTTGATTTTTAAAACACACGACTAAGATTGGTTGCCCAACAGAGGAATAACACTCACGAGACATGTGAGTAAAACTTAAGACGAGTAAGTTATAATGCGATCGTAATATTTCTTATCTGTAAGACTCGAGGTGCGAAGAAATACGAGCGTGTCACTACGCTGGTAGACTGGTTACTTTCTTGCCAAGAGTAACACAGTAATAAATCAGTAACTAAGTATCTATTCTGGTGAGATTTCAGGTTCTAATGATTATGAGATCAACCACATCCCACAGTATCTACGAAACGTGACAAAGAACTTGAAAGGTCATGTCTTCTGTGTTGTTGCCCCTTGTAGCGGTGCAACCCAAAAGCTAACCATCTTTTGATCTTGCAGACATGTGAAAGAGCTTTTCGAGTCATGACCACAGATTAAGGACGCTAGAAAACTGTGTTATAAGTTAAATGCTTAATGGAATGAAGTGAAGTAACCCTTGTGTCACTCATGGTTTCCGCTTTCGGGACGGGGATTCCCTGAGCGCCTAGAGAGGTGTTAGCTTTCATTAGTTGTATCAATCCGCTGGTGCTGGGGTGGGTGTCGGCCTGGGTAACGGGGGTTGACACATGGTGGTCGCGAGAATCGTAGGGGGAACGAAGATGCTGAAACACAGGAATGGGGGTGAATATGACATCGAAATGATGGTCTGCCCCAGATATTTCGACATGGCTAATATTCAGAATGTCCTACATCAAGAAGTCGCGAGTTACAGATGTGACTAGTCTATAGTGGGAAAAATTGCACAGAAATCGGATTTATATTTGACACAGTTTCATTTCTCATTCGTTCAATATAATATAATAAATCAGCTGAAGATGTATTGAAATTAGGACATTAAACAATGTCACGGCCATGTTTTAAATCCGAGAAAAAATATCTTGTGCCATCGACCTTACCCCACGATACCTAGAACATGGAAGAATAATTTGTTCATTGTGATTTTAATACTAAATTATTAAATTTAATACCACGAAGAAATATATTAACTACTAAACTGCATGGATTAGAGTCGTTATCGAATTTAATAGTACGCTTAGCTATAATAGCCGTCAGCAAACTAATGATTCACGGTCACAGGAAAATCGTACGTCGTTGCAATACGAACAGCGAAGAAAGTGCAAATCTTGCAGTTTATCAAAACTATTATAGCAACGCTGTACTACTATCTCAAAGTCGCGGGATTAAGGGGGGGGATTCATGTAATTTGGTTGGCGGCTGATTTTGCAAAAAAGTTGTCGTTTTTTATAGAAGCGCAAATTTCGTTATCGCGTCTGCAAGAGCTACATTATGAGACGGATGAAACAATACCAGTACAAGTACAGCAATGGAAAGAGTAATGACCCATAAAACGATAGAACAAAACTGACAGACCTACGCAAGCCAAGACAGGTTTTAGAAATACATTTCTGCGGTAAATATGGGACTATTGTGTGTAACTATATAATCCTTCCTCTGAATATTGTGATGAAATTTACTAATCTGAACATTCACAATCACGCAAAATAAAGTCTGACGACCCGCAACCCCTGCGCAGAGGTTCCACTGTGGTCCTAATATTGATCTCACGAGCAAATTCTACCTACCTGTGTTAGCTGACAACCTAGCGTTTCAGGCTGCATGTTCATGGTACTTACAGCATACAACTTCCAGTTGAAACTCTGAATTTATTGATCACTAGAACTTTCTTTTATATTTGTCGTCATGAAGGATGGAACTTGCCTGCTATAGGCCTACTTTTGACCTATAACTGACCCATGTCTCTAGCAGTGACAGTGAAATACGGCCTCTCTAACTAACTAACAGACTGACCGTCCGTTTTCCATGGTAAGTGGGTCCCTTGCCTGCACAGCACAGAGAGAGCCCTCAGTAGCGAATGGAGAAGACGACCTCAAAATTTGGAGGGTAACTACGAATATATTGAACAAGCGAAAAGGGTAGTTCTCTAGCCTCAGATTCTGATGACGTTAACAATTCTTCATTGTAAAGTATTATTATGTTAGAAAGTGCTTCACAGTAAAGTCAGCGAAATATAAAACCATAAAAATTTAAACTGTGCCAAGGTTTGAGATCAGATTCACAAAATTGAAGGAAATTGATCTTATTATGCGTCTCGCTCATCTATATCTCGATTTTCACGGTAAACACGATCAGTGTATAGCAAATTTATTGTTATTGTGCTCCTATGCTTCAAGCGTTCTACAGTAACAATAAAGTTTGATTCTGGCTTCGCCCGGGACTAAGAAAGACAAATCTGAAGATGGAAAGGTAGCCTTTAGTGGCTAACCGCCTGAGCTTTAACAACAAAACACACACAGAATCCCTTTAAACTATTTATTTCAAGCAAAGCTTGTGAGACGCGGTAACCAATGTAAGCTACCCCGTCCACATTGCTCGTAAGACGAGTGACCGCGAGCTGGATTCAGGTTCTTACAAGCTCCGGCAGAGGGTTCCAGTATCGTTAAGAGATCTAGACAGATGAGGGTTGGGGAGAGGTCATTCGTTCCAAGCAAATGGCTTATCCCAGCCCTCGTCCTACATTCACACCCTTCTCACAATTCTTTCTCTGCTATGATGAAATGGCTAAACAAGCAATAACAATGTTTAAATGCAGTCTGCTAACATTTATGTTGTTTCCGCAGTCTGAAAGTGTGTTTTAATACGTAAAATCTTCACTTACTCGAAGTGAGTTTTGAAATGTGTAAGGGATAAACATGAAACAGAAACCAGAATCCGAAATTTGTTCCAGTCATTCCTAATGTGGCATTATATTTAATTTTACTAAGAACAAGCAACTCGGCTGAGCAGAATACATTTTAGACTCTGTCGATAAGCCAGCCCAGAAATACCCTCCTTCTTTCAAATCCGAAAGGTCATTTTCGTGTTCCCACTTGTCCATGTCCAGTCCGCATCGTCCAACAACTTCCCAAAGATTAGTTTCAAGATATCGTTCTAATAACGCCAATGTTTTAAACTGCTCTCTTAACTTCACTTTTTAATATCGTATAAAATTCTGATTTTTCCCACATGTGGTACATGAACGTCATGATTCTCTCACTCACCTTAATTTGACGATCCTAAAAATTAGGTAATATTTGACGAAGAAAACATTATAAAGACCTTCATTATTTACGCCTAATATACATAAACCTGCGAGTTCTTCTTAGTAAGATCCAAAAATTATTCTCACCATTCCGTTCCCAAACTATGTCAGATTTGAGGTTCTCATGGCAGCGTGTATAAAGACAATTCTTTTTGTGTAGTTGTGGCTTGTACTCCGATAGAAGTGCATTATCGCCCTGATAATGGAAGCAGTAAGCACTCTGAAACATTGTTAATGTCTACCAGACTATATACATACTTTGTTCGAGAGATAAATTTACTAACGGTACACGAGACTTGTAAACTATTTGATTAATTTAGTATGAAACTCTTGAGTTATAATAATAACCATAACGATTCTTAGGTCTCAACTAATATTTGAAGAAAAAAAACTTTACCTCTGAAGCCAACAAATTTTGTTGCTTTGAATACACGGTATTATACAAAAGACATTTAAAGAATATTATATATCACGTTTGTACTAAGTTTACCGTTCCGACGTCAAACATGGATAATGAAGGAAAAAGACAGGAAGAAACTTCAACCAAGAAATACAATTTATAAGCTCTGTTATACTATACAGAAGAACGAAAGAAGTTACTGCATCAGAGAAAAATAAAAATATTTCATATAAATAAATTATTAATCTGTCACAAGAATAAATTGACAGACCAAACGCAGGAAATGGAAGCCACAAAATGCTTGAAGATAAATGAGTAACAAAGCAACAGATGGATATCAGAAATGCGACGTAAATATCAATTATAAAAGCAAAGTAATCACTAGCTAGGTCATGAATGTTAAAAGGGGGACACAGGTTTATGAAATTTATTAATTTTCGCGGTATTTAATGTAGTAACTGACTAGTTTCCTATATGACCAATGTATGTTTATGTATACTTATACTAACTACTCTATGTGTATTCACCCTGAAGCTCACCTGCGCACGTAATAAAGTAGTTCCAGCCACTCTGTGTGCAAGTATTATTACTTTATATGGCGTGGTCTTTACGTCTATTTTGTGTTGGCGTCGAAAATGAATGTTAAACTGTATTGCATCTTAAGAATTAAAGTCTGTAATTTCGAAACTTGTTCACCTCCAGCTTTTATGGATTAGGTCTGTTGTAATTTCTAAGCTATGGATGCTTTCAGATGTTCATATCTGTATACCTGACGAAGGAAGCAGATTCAGCCTACGTAACGCTGTAGTTTTATAATGTTATAATTTAGACGATGGACAAAGTAAAAAAAGAACAATTTTACGCAATTTTTTGGCAAGTATGCCATAATTGTGACATTTTTTTGTATGTGGTTTTGTGTGCGCGTTAGTGTACCAGAAAGACGTCACAAACAGTAGCATTATAATAATTTCCCGTTTAATTTTCATCGTGTATTATATCAATTTATTCTAAACCACTCGGGGATCTAGGTATAAATGGAAGTAATGCAACAACGGGTTGGGCCTGATGATGTAAACTGGATCAATCTAATTCAGAATAATCTAGCCGGCTCTCGTTCACATAGTAACGAACCTTCTAATTATGCGCAATTTCTTGTTAGTATATTAAATATTTCTTCCCCCATTAACTTTAGTTTCGTCTTAGAATCATTACCGAAACTGCGGCAACAACACAGCCAGAACAGCTACAAACGTGTTAGTTTCCATCTGCTGCGAGTCATGTGCGTGGATTATGTCACATTGCGAGCGTCCGGACATTGTCGTACTACCACGTCGTGGAACTGAAACACGTCTAAACTTGTCCATAAAATAAAAGAGGCAATCTCTCAGTTTGCAGTAACGAGAAACTCTGGTGTTCACTTCTACTTCTTTCGTCCTTTTGTCATTTCAGTTCCATCAACCTCAGGGGACGAATTTTACTCCTTCCTCCCTCTACTACCACTCACGGTAAACCTAATTCCATCTCCCCCATTCGTCTGCAGGCCCTTCTAAGATTACAGAACGCACATACCAATGTAAGGCGGAGCTACGTACACCAAATTAATTCGTGTACTTCACTTACCTATACATCTTGAGCCACCTTGAGGCGACACATTGGATAACCTAAGTTCCAGGCTTAATGTCTCATATTTTTCGTGACATTCTCAGACTAAGAAAACAAAGAGACCAACTCCATGGCCCAGAGTCCTCCTTGGGCTGCTTCTAGTCATACAGATAATCTAGAAATTCCAGGCTTGTGCCAATATCAGTTGGACTGGATGTAAAGGTTGGTTTGTAGAGCAACGGCTGGAGAATTCTTCTAATCTTATGAATGGTAAGGTCGTGAAGATTCTTACAGACCAGTGTTTTATCACATTTAAATTGTTGCGTTTGTTCACGACCGCCCAATATGCAGTCTCAAACAGTTAACCTAACCTAACCTAACCTAACCTTAAGATAAAAATTACTGCATGCTCGTGGAATGGGAAGGTAAGAAGATGAGTTGTAATGTTAGGTGAGGGCAAGGGCGTAGCGTGGAAATGACAGGGGCATTCTAGTATTTCCCCTCACTGTCATTCCAAATTCACAACCCTAGGGCGGTTCGTTCAATTCTCATTTGAATTTTCGATCAGCGCTCCTGTTACATTTAGATTGTGGTACACACGTGATGTGTGAATGCACAGTTATTGAGTCAGATATTCCTCAAGAATATTCTGTTCAATTTATGGTACCATCCTACGAAAGAAAAACAGAAACAGAATACAACATATTGGGGTAAGAGAAATAAGTAAAATTAAATGAGACAGGACAGAGACAGCAAAAAATAGAGAAACAAGGAGAGAAAGACAAAAATAAACGCAGAAATTAAGAAGAAAACTAACGTGTGAAAGAAACTACGAAACAAAGCGAAATAGAGGATAACCATAAGACACAGGGTCATTATTTAGACTATCTTCCGTTTCTAAAAGTTGAAGACAATGAAATCTTAGAGTCTGAAGTAATTCAAAATGAACACTGACAATAAACTAGCCGAATCGATAGTGTAAGGTAATGATATTTTTTACAGACGTAGATCTTCGGAATGTACGACACGTTTATCAAGCAAATTCATGCAGAGCGTGAGATTACAACATGGTCGCCGCTAAATCTATACATAGCTTCCGGTTGATTTACAATAAAGAACGAACCACTTGAGTTAGGTATGTGCAATTTCGTATAGACAGAGCATAAACGTCATTAAAAATTCCACACCAACATGGAAACGGCGCGAAGTTTTTCAGTTATATCTGTTACATTTATCGTAACGTATTCCTGGGGTCTCGGGTTCGATTCCCGGCGGTGCCCGAATTTATAATTTGTATTGGGCAAGGCCGTGGTCTAGGCAACACGGAGTTTTCCTCCGGGGGCTTCCCCGGTTTCTCCGTGGCATCCCAACAATTACTCCATTCACTCACAGAAGAAGGCAATGGCAAACCACTTCTGGATCATCTGCCAAGAACGTATATGAACAGGTCCCAGTCCGAGAAAAGGATGGAAGGATCCTGTTCATATGGACCTGTCGTCAGACAGAACACTTTTTTTTAAAAAAAAAAAACCCGCCGATTATAGTACGTGAAATTACTTACAGAAATGAATTTTTACAAAGTTACAGCCTCTGCTAACTTCAGCATGTAGTCTGAAAAAACATTTATTTTGATTTTACCTGACTCTTTGGCATATAAACGTTTCGTAAGACAACCAGACCAGTCGCAGTGAACATATACGTGAATGCTTTTATCTCTCATCTCGTTCAGCCATTCTTTCTGTCCTCATCCCGTGGGAAATAAGTCGCTCGTTTCGGTATCGCGAACTCCCTTACTGTGCAGAGGGTTGGATTTCCGTGTAGGGGTGACGGCTGATGGTGGCTAGCAGGGGTTGCAAGTGTTGTGTGCAAGTTCCTTTTTTATTTTTACGGGGTGGGGGTCGGCGTGTAGGCATTACAAACTTTATCCTCCTTCCAATTCTAATGTTTCCTTGCCCTTTGTTGTATAAACAGGAAGAAATGTTGTATACTGTGCACAGTATAATATGCGCCACTTAAAATAGAGCCTACTCAGTAAGATCTTGTTTGGCGGTAAGCCGCAGTGACAGGCGTCCCACGAGGAACCGTAAGACCGGTCACAAATTCTTTCTAATACGCTCGATGCATGGTATCTTATACTTAGCGTGCAAAGGAAAGGATGAATGTCTTGAAGCCTCCTCCAACCTCACGTTCATTTGGTGAATATCAGCATAAACCTTAAAAAAAACAAATAATTATTTGTTTTTTTAAGGTTTATTATAATAATCGCTCAAGTATTCAAAAAACCTCCCTGCCTATTTTAAAAGCCAAAGGTTCATTAGTGTGTTAACAAGAGTTCGTAACTGGTCGTCATAATGAGCTACGTGAATCCAATCCGCAACCTCATAAACTTCACACTCAATATGATTTATTTTAATTTTATTCTCCTTTGGCTCCTCCAAAAGGTATTCCGCATTTCTCATCTCCAACATGCATGTTAAATGTCCAACCAATTTTGTTTATTTTAGTTTTATCATCTCCGTAATATTTTGTGAACACCAAACATGTGAGACTGCCTGGTATACAATTCTCTCCACCCCCTGTCACGTCTTCATACGTCCTAATGTTCTTCTCAACACCCTGTTGGCAAACACACACAATCTGTGTTCTTCTCTTTATGAGAAGCACTATTATTCAAAATCATGAAACAGGTATTATCACAGTTATTTTGTATTTAGAACATTTTTAATACAAATATTAATATCCAGCTTTACTCAACCTGTATTTTTACACTGTTCAGTCAAGTCTGTGATCTGTGGCAGATAATATACGATTTAATTATATTTAATTTGCCATTAGATTTTACATGCTTCTTTAATCCAACAGAAAATTTGCTATTCTCTTGCTTATCTTATACACCTGATTCCTGTTTTCGTTTCATCATCCCATTTAGGCGTCAGCTGAGTTCTCTCAGAAAAAAATTCTTACTCTGCAGCACGGAGGTGCACTTTTTTCACTGACTCACGAGTTTTCAGCGTAATACATTGACGACGATGGATTGGCTAACTTTTTTGTCAGTAAAAATGCGTCCGATGGTTGGAGATTGAACATCCCCAGCGGAAACAACTTCTAACGTGAATTCTAACGGAGTATCCCGAGATATAACTGACTCTTTCCGCTCTACATGGTTTCTTTTTGCTATTAAGACGTTCATCCAGAATTCCAGTATCTTTAGAAGCAGCCTGGTTTGGATGAAATATAGGGCATTAATTATATAATGATTAATGGCTACAGTACGTATCACCTGCTTTAATATTCACTTATTCTATATTTTACCCAGAAAATATATTTATATATTCCGTATGCGTTTAGATTCTCAGGGTAAACAGTGATTATCTCCTTAAACAGCTTTAAACAGTTAATTCCTGTAGTGGGTACGGTACAACCTGAATTTTTATGTGTTATTAAATATTCTTAGGGTTATAAAGTGATTTGAACAGTAAGCGTGTCTGTATGGGGAAAAAATTAGACATCATCTTTCACTACTTGATGTATGTAAGACATAAATAACAAATAAATAACAGAAACTACAGAGGGACCTTCCCTCAGAGCAACACAAACTTATGACTATTCTCAATTCCAAGCACTTAATTTTTGTATCACCCTGTGGCTGTAGCCGTGCCGCTCCGTTGTTTGCCACGCCCTTCTTCACTTATGCATTACGAGGGACGACCGCGACAGTAATTAGTCCAAAATTGACTAGCGTTGTTGTTGATCTCATTTTCTAATTAACATTATAACCAGATTATTAGAAATGCGACGTTTCCACAAACAGTCTTACAACATCTAAATTGACAGTAATTCCTGTCACGAGTAAAAACAAAGCAGACAAAATTTGTTAGCGCGTTTCATATGTTCACTACAGTGTAGCCCTATAGACGATTTATAAATTAAACTCAATCCTTGGGGACAGAAGTTCGATTTAATAACCATCAACGAACAAGCTCATATGGTCACATACTGTCAACGTTAAGACAATAGGAGACTGCGTTTACGTAATACAAGTAGGTCGATCGAAAGGGGATTGATTTTAAATACCATTGCCAGAAATTGCTATTCGCGTGGATTTTAGAAGCTGTTGTGAGCATACAGAGTTCGGCTGAGGATTTATATTCCTACAACATGGTCTTCTCCAAGAAATCCGTATTTATTAATGTTAGGGACGTTTTTTGTTTAGAATTAATCTTAAAGAAAATTAAGTATATGTTTATGACTCGTCAGCAGACTGCAGAACAAATCGTAACGATAGCTATTAGAAATGTGGAGAAGTTTAAATATTTTGGAACGAAAATAAATCAAAATTTCATCCACGAAGAATTTGAAAACGGACCAAAATCGGGATATGCCAAGCAGGACGTCTGTTAATTATGAAACATCAATTCCGAAGACAGAATTTATTGGAATAGCCCAAGAACTTGGAGGAACTGAAAAGCGGTGGTGAACGGACTGTTGCTAGGACTGACCCAGACGTTCTCCGCAAAGGCGCACGTGCTAAGCAGGGTGGATGGTTATCTTCAGGACGGTGCTGAACATTTTCAGTATCTGCTCTAAAGACGTATTACAGAATGTGAAAAAAGATTTGAATTCCTGAAAAGTCATTAACAGTCAGATTAAACTCCTGCGAAAAAACTAAAAGATTTATTACTACTTTTAAACACCAAATACGTCCATGAAGATCAGTTTTCTATAATCCAAATATCTCTTGTGTAGCATGGAAAGAGTTAAGTGACAAGTGGATGAAATTTTAACCTCTGATCAAAAAAATTGATTGCACGATCCTGCCTCAATTTAAACGGTGGTTCAAAATAAATTTACACAAAATTGAACAAGTCAATTTAACATTAAGCTGTTTAAATTTACTCAGCACGGCGGAAAAGCCAATGTATGCAGCTATCGCCTCCCGCCCTGAAGCAATTTTAGTATTCCATCGGCGAGTTGCGCTGGTTTAAGACTGTGGATTTACTGAAGACGGGATGAAACCGCACGAGGTGTGGGCTACAAGAAGAGCATCTGTACTAGCACACTAATAGCAACGCCTATCGCTTTCTGCACTAAACACTAGCAACATATCTAATTGCACTGAAGTCGGTGATATTTCAAATTCTTATGACGGCGAGTATAAAGGTGACTATCTTCTGGAAAGCACCGCCTCGTGGAAGTCTACAGACGTTTCAGAGGTGCTTGCTCGGCTATCTCCCTGACGATGCAAATAGTAAGTACCTCTGAAACTTCGGTAAACTTCTACTAGTCTATACGGCTCAACAGTACAGAAGACAAACATCTTCAAAAATTGCATTTAATGTGACTGAATCTTGGTAATACAAGAGCAGTCGGAAACTATTCGTGTATATTACGCATAAATTGAAAGATTATCATTCGACATCATTTAACTTGACTCAGAGATGATTTCTGGTATGAAGTCATCCATAAAGAAGTTTCATTGGTAATCAAATGCCCTAGTCATCTAAAGGAGTCGATGTTAACATTATGTACATTTAGAGAAAAGATATTTTAAATTTTTATATAATTTTCATCTTATTGTAATTTTTTTATTTATTTCCTGTCTTTGTTTCATCGATTGTTTATCTATCATTCATTCCTTTTTTTCAGTTTTCCTTCCATTTCATTTTTTAATTTTTTCTTTTGTTCAGGTTTATTCTTCTCTCTGCTTCATCCGTTTTTATCGTATTTCTTTATCTGTTCCTTCCTCGCTTCCTTCTTTCTTGATATTCTTTTCTACATTTTACTTATTTATCTCTCCAATATATTTTCTTTTACCAGAGGTCACAATTAGAAAATGAATATCGTGAGCCAGGGAGCGAAGCGCTTGCTACAGACACACGCGTCCACGAATCCTATTCACGAACTTGCAGGTGCCAGACTTCCCACATTAAAATTCGACCATAACCCAACGTAAGAAGCAGAAACAGAAATATAGTACAGGGCGAAGGGGAAGAAAATGGTAATGGATCCGGATGCCAGTGGCGCTGATGGCAGTAAATGTGGGGACGAACAGATGCACCAGTGTTTTCTGAACAAACGAAAACAAAACAACCTCCATATATACTGTGAGAGCAAGAAAATTCTTTCAAATGTTTACTCTCCTTTCTGAGTCAACATTTCCCTTCTGTCTTCTTGCCTTCATACGTTCAATCACAAAAGCGTAAAGTTATCTGTGGAAAACTGATACGCACACGTCCGTTCCTAATTATTAACACCAAAGTTACAGAGGCAAGGGTCTGACATATTGATTTTGATGTCTTAAGCACTCTTTCGCCATAAACTGATTCTCCTCCATCTCATGGCTCTGGGACCTACTCAGTCGTCTCCATAACGCGTACCGTGTAGCTTTTCTCTGGAGATAAATCAGCTGCAGCAAGAAGCTAGCCACTTATCTCTGAATCCAAATGAGGAACTTTGCAATCCATGACGTCGGGTTATCATAGGAAATATAACGTTTACCTAGTGACATATTTTAATTACAATTTCAACGTGAGAATGCAGAGGCCTGTTCTATTTCAATTGTATCAGGAACAAACGAATATAAGCAAAGCGAACGTGCGTCCACCTCAGTTCAGATTTACCAGTTCTTATACTTCCTACGATACTAAGGGCCACTCAGATGATCCATCAAGTATAAAATTCGTTTTGTGACTTCCTACACCTTTCTGTCGTCTCCCCCAAATGCCTAACTTTGTTGTTCGATCTTTAGCCAATTTCTTTTCCTCCGTCTCCTACTACCACCATTATCGTACGTCTCAGCAGAGATCTCCTTCACAGTCTCCGGGGAAGGCACTTTCATAATCCAGTTTCTGACCCGGAAAATCTCGAAGTATAACGCACAGACAGCTCTAATATATGGTGAGATTTCAGGTTCTCACGGTGGCGAGTATAAAATTACTGTCTTCCGGGATATTACGACGTGTAGTAAGAAGGCTCATCGTACTGATGGTGGAGGCAGAATATGTAAATAACTATCAGAGTACGAGGTGCAGCAACCCAGAAGATACTGATTTTCAGCTGCAATGTATTTTTATACTTGCAGGCCCAGACACAGTGCTCCTAAGAACTTTTTTTTAAAAAAGTAATAGATCAACAACAAAGTACTTGTTTAATAACTTTGTTACACGAAGGTCACGCTGTCTCCAACACAAAGCCGACGACAGATTATGAGACCTTTAAGTAGACGGTCTTGTTAGAAGCAGACTAACAGAAAATCCCCTTTTCACGTTGATTTTCGAAGGGCGTGTGAGCTTATAATCGAGTTTTGTCAATTGCACGGGATGACGGGAGGGATTGGGGGTACAAGGGGAGAAGGGGGACTGAAAATGGGTCGCGGCTCCGAATTGGGACAGACCCGCCCGTAGGAAGGGGAGAACTCTCTAGAGAAATGTCTCTGGAGATGGGGGGGGGGGGACATAAAGGAAAAGAGCAAACTGTTTTATCGCGCACTCTGTTTCCTAGAGAAGACCGAACGTTAACGTCATGAAGTATTAAGCCTGATACATTTTTGTTACCCTGTGTCTACCGGAAAGCGGCAAATTGACAAATGTGTGTAACTGCAACGGATAGAATCTGGTGGACAGAGGGCAGACATTTTTACAATTAAAATAAGTATGTATGTTTCATTCATTTGCACCGTAACATCATTTCAACAGACGCTAACTGAAAAAAAGCCTTGGAAATCGAATAGAAAATTACAATTATTGTAGACTACCAGAATTCGACCCCTGGAAAGAGCAGAGGATTATTCCTTTACCTTCTGCATCCAGCCCGGATTCTGGGACTCACCCAGCCTCGTGTACAATGGGTACCGGTTGGCTCTTTCCGCGAGGGGAAAAGCGCGGCCGGGGCGTGACGCTGACCAGTCACCCCATCTAGTGCCGAGGCCAAGAATGAGCAGGACTTATACGGTCTCTCATCCCAAGTGCCTACATGGCGTGTAGCGGAATAGCTTTAATTTACAGACTGAGTCTATAAAATTAATATAAATATTAGATTCGCAATATGAATAAAAATACAGCATTCTGAATTCGACAGGTGTTTACAAAATGCTGAGACATGAATTAAAAAAGGTGGAACGCACTTCACTTCTTCCTAACCAGTTTTAGGTTAAGTAAAATTAAAATACTTCTAATATGAGTCAAGAACTGATAAGTACAGCGTTCACTCGCATTCCATGTATACGCCAATTATAATGCGTGTACTACGAACGTGTCTTAAATAACAAAGATGTATAAAGGGCAGAATTTTAAAGAATTTTGAAGGTATGATTAGATTTTACTGCTGGTCACTTTCTCCTCATACCAATTGAGCTACTGTTCACTGATCTAGTAAGAAAAACTATGCTTCTATTTCGTTAAGCAAACTGACGTGTTGCATTATATTTTCGTAGTGACATATTTTGTAATGTGTAAAAAAAAAAATAACGACATGCAAACCCACATAATGCTACGTGTCGTTCTTCACGGAAACTGACTGTTCTGTAGCACACAGCCATCTGCAAATACTGGTCTTGCTTATGTGATAATCCGTATGATAAATCGACGTGTCTGCAAACACGTAGGGTGGCAGCGGTGGGGAATAAGCTAGTTCTGCAATACAACGAAGTAATATGCCGATATCTGCTTGTTTTCTTGTCGGATTAACTTGAAGGTTTATATGCAAGTGCGACTGCACATGTTTGCGTAGAGGTGTTGATTGCCTTGCTGTTGAAAGCCAATGAGCACAATGAAAGGATTTTAAACACTGGCAGGGCTTACTCCTTTTCTCTGTTTCATTTATTCACGTATTTTTTCTTTCTTTTCTTAATTCTATTATCTTCATGTCCTCCGTTCTCTCTTTTTTCGTTTCATCTTCTTTCATTATTTTTACCTTTATTCCTTCCGTTTTTCTTTCGTTCGCTCCTTCTTTGGACGTCTTTCTACGTTTTGTTTTTCCTTTATCTTCTGCCTCTCTCTATCTATATATCCTTATCTCTTTTCGTTATTCCTTTGTTTGCTTCTTCACGTGTTCTGGACTTCCTCTTACTTTCCTTTCTTCTTTATAAAGTCTAATCCAGACTCCTCTACGTGAGTACTTAATTAAAAGATGGAGTTATGCCACATTTTCGGATAAAAATTCATCTCGTCTTACGCCTACCCTCTCCTGCACATCCAAGAAGTATAGTTTAGAAAAATGCGCAAAATCATGTCTTAAGGCCCCCGGTAAAGTGGAGTTCGTGTTTTTTTACTAGGTCCCTCCTCCTGGTTGAATACAGGGATCCACCGGACTAAAATGAAGGAGCGAGGTAAAGCAGATGTGAGGATTATGGGTTTATAACTCAATTATATCTCTGTTTGCGCAGCGAGTAACGCTAGAAGGCTGCTCTGGTCTTCATATCTGCAACAGTGAACGCCATTTTTTTGTACCCAATTAAGACTGCTCTCTGCTAAGAATATCTGATTCATTTTCTCTTCTTGCAAACTCATTGGTAACATTTCGCGGAAACAGAAATTAAGTATGAGAAGATAAATATAGGAAAGGAATCGACAGCTGTCTAATATTAGCAACAACACGTGGGACACAGTCTACATATACAGAATATCATCACAGAGAAAAAGAATATACATCAGGTTTTCTGAATTTGATTTTTGTTAAAGTCGTCGCATTTTATGTTGCGTTAAGATTAGATTTTGAACAGACTGTACCCCTACTTAGGTTGTTATGACAACGACCTTTTCACAGCACCTCTTTCGTGTTCCTTGGTGGTTGAAGTGATTTAAGTAAAAAAAATGAATCCATCTTGCTTACAGCGAAAGACATTTTAAAATCAAACCTCACAACTGACTTTTTGGTGTTCTTGCCTTCGTTTCTGTAATCTCGTATTCGAAGCAAAACTTTTCTCTAAGTACCATTCTTCTATCGTGCTTAGTTTCCGAGCTACACGAAACACCCTCAGTGGGAATCAAACGCAGGACACTTTTACCTTAATTTTGACTTTTCTATGATCTGTTTCTGGTCTCAAGAAATAAACATGCAAAGTTTGGTGTTAGATAGCTAAAGCAAAGAAACACATAACTTACAATTTCTACTTTGTATGTAAGGTTGTTTAAAAGGGTAATGATATCCTACAATTTCCACATAGTTCTTTCAAGTTTCAACTTTCCAAGACACTTACCTATTAAACTGCTAATAAAGTTTTTCTTCCACCCGGAAGAGTTACATACCCGAAACCTTAGTAACGTATTTCACAATTCTAAAATAATAGTTATAAGTTCTTTTAAGACCGACAGTTATCAAATATTTTGTATGAATACTGACAGAAATTCTACACTAATATAATTATATAAGGTATAAGCTTAAACACTTCAAAGACAAATTATATGCCTAGAGCCACTTAAATATAAAGACCTGTATGTACCATAGTTTTCCAAGTCGGTACAGGGATGGGGGTGGGGGTGTACAAGATAAACACACCCCCGCGTTCGTCTGAATCGCCCGAAGAATGTTAGTCCTGTAAAACCTCCTCATTAGACAAAGCAAACAAGTACTGCACTTGAATGAGAAGTCCTGGGGAGACAAATGCAACAGAAATTGAAGTGAAAGGGATGAGAATGAGAGGGTGAATTTACATTGGGTGGTTAGAGGGAGGAAATGTAGAGTTTTCATGCATGAACATAACGGATATAACGAGGTACACCCTAGTGAGTTCTCAGGAAGCGACTGAGTGACGGAAAGGAAAAAATCAAGTTTACCTATTTTTATACAGCGGTCGATATGAAGTGCTGTACTTCGCGTCAACCAGTCAGCTGGTGTCTCATATCGATCGATATATACCTCTACAGAGGGATCCACTTATTCTTAAAAAAAAGGCTAAAATCATGTTTAGTTAATAAATGAGCTTCAGAAACAAAAATTCTAGCTTCAATCGAAAGATAAGAAATATGGTGGACAATGAGATTAAAGCATTGTTTATTTTAATTCATTACCAGTTTATTTATATTTAAAAATATTTTGGAAATTTACAATACATTTTAACACCATTCACATATTGTAGAAAATAAGCATTTTTTAAAAAAGTAATTATAAAATGTTATTACATGATAAAAGAGTATATATCCATGTCATATGTTTAAAACGAAATATAAATTTCATAATTTTTTTTGAAATATTCAATGGCAATGTATAAATTTCGGGAATCTGAGGGTTTTTCGACCCAGAAGACGACGATCTGAACGCAAACCTTAAAACTTATTTCCTCCGTTTATGTTTTTTATTCGTTTAGCTGAGGTAAATTAGACACTTACACTGCAAGGCTTCAGTTTTACGACAACGTTAGACGTATTACGAATTTCTGAAATGAATCTGTGGGAAGTGCAAACCAGCAGTTCTTCTAAAAACGGATCAGAAGTGACAGCGTCACATGTTTAACCACGTACTGCTTGATGTTACAAACATTACAGTGAAACGTAGTGGGATATTTGGGTTTGACGACGTCATTTGAGTATCCTAGCAACGTCAAGAGGCTATAACGCTTGTTCAACTAATGCATAGTTAAGTTTCTGTATAAAGTCTTAACACTATAACTACGTTAGATTCGGTTTCTGTTTAACTTTTATAAACATACAATATGTCATAATAAAAGTTTGCATCTTAAATGAAACCCAGAGGTTCATTTGCGTGCTCACAGGCGTCAGCATGAGCCAACTGAATCCAGTCGACTATTCACATGGTCTTTTCCTAAGATGTATTTTATGTATTAGCTTCCTATCAACGACTAGGCCGTCCAAGCAGTCTTTTATCTTGAGGGTTTTCTACTAAAACATCTCCCATGTGTGTATCGAGAGCTCATTCTCGAAAGTAAAAAATTTTGTTGCGAAATCTGTTGAACAACTTTTAAAGTAAATCGATTCTCAGTAAATCGTTCATGATATTGGGTTAGAGAATATAAAATATAGTAGCCGTTATCTGTCATGAAAAGAACTTTCTTTTTTTTGTCACCTTGACAGGTCACACGATCAGCCAATCTAAAAATAATCGTCGTTAAGCCAAGTCCTTCACCCGAAAACGGATGACTGCTTTGTTTCATTGAATTTAACAAAGCCTCGAATGTACTTTGGTTCCTGACGAACTGTCACACGACATGAAATACGGTAATCATGCTTCAACCTTCTTGACACAACTGATTCGAGTTACTAACTTCATTCTGACTTTTACCTCCTACGGCCTTAACTATCTTAATAATTTATATCTTCTCACTTGTAAACGAAACTAGTAATCATTCTTAATTTATTACCTTTCTAACACAACTACAGTATTGCCAGATACTTATATGCCAATTATTTTTGACGTAAATACGTCTATATTTTCGGGTCAGTGTCATTCGGCAAAAAGTGAAAGGAAAAAGTGTAACTGCATTGTTATGTTACCTTGGAAACGTCAATTGTTTACTCGGCATTATTGTTACCAAGGAAACGTCATCTGTTTACTTAGCATTGTTGTTACCTATAAAACATTTCATTACATTACCTTACCTTACCTTACCTTACATTACCTTACATTACCTTACCTTAAATTACATTACCTTACCTTACCTTACCTTACATTACATTACATTACATTCAGCTACCACAGACCTATCTTAAGCGTAACTAATTCAAGTTAAATAAGCAAAGTCTTAATCAAACTTTATTCAATTGTAAAGCATATATAAAGGAAATATTTAGAATAAAGCCAATAAATAAACTTCCTTTTCGTATAGACGTATTTACGTCAAATTCTCCGGAACCGTGGTTCCACTATAACTTTTTAAGTCCGGATTATATATACTTACTGCTGACTTCCTGTCCAGCCTTTTATGGATAGTTTGGCTTATAGAATGGCAACATAAACTCCTTCAGATGACATTTTCTGGAGTTGAGAACGATGGTTTATTCCACTTCATAACATTTAGGCTATTGACAGATAAAGAAACTGAAACAACAGAATGTGAATGCCCTTATTTAGTGAGTCCCCCAAAGCCACACGGAAATGAGGCCCAGCGTTGGGCACCGCTTCCAACCTAACCTAACCTAACCTAACCTAACCTAACTTAACCCAACCTCTGTTTGCTCTGATGGAATGGCATTACTTTTGCACTGACGGTCTCTCGATACGAAGGTACGGAAATCGACTATCGGTCCTTGACATATAATATTAATTTTCTGTTTGGGAACTTGTGACTGCCAACCGAGAATTTGCAGGGGCGAAATGTGACAAAAAATTCCTGTCTCCCTTTTATGTGCTACATGTTCGGCCAATCTCATTCTTCCCATTATCATCCTAACATACTTATCTGAACAATGTTAAATATTGTACTTTCTATTCTGAAATGACCTCGACCTGAATTCTACTAAAAGCGAGAGATTAAAAAATTATACGTACATATTTCTAGATTTAGGTCAGTCCTTGAAATCAGGATAGCACGACAGGAGTCGATAAGGTTCAAAATACATACAAACTATGCCATAAATCAACAAGTTTACTTGGCACAGCGTGTTACAATCGTCACATCAAAGCTGAAGCTAAGCAAACAGCTGAATGTTCAGGAACATGACGCATTTATTGCCCGCAGGATATGTGGGGGGGGGGGGGGGGGGAGAGGGCTGGAGCTCCGTCTCTTTATGCTTTTTCTGAAATATTTAATTGCGATTAATATTATCATTATGGTCACCAGGATTACAACTCACGTCATTATACGTGTCATGAGTTTCAAGGTATGCATCCCGCTGTGTTCAACGTTAACATATTTACGTCAAATTCTCCGGAACCGTGGTTCCACTATCACGTTTTGTCAGTGACTTATTTCGGAACGTCCTCGGACCCGTTTGAAATTAGTGCTACATTTACGTTGATAATGTGAGGAACAAGTATTTAAAAGTCAAGGGTGGGAATTTAAAGTAGAAATAATATATAAAAAGAAACTTATATGTTATGCAGTACGATTAAAATAGTGACGTCTTCAAATTGATATTCATTACGCTGTAACTTACAAGCCCAATTAAGCCCAATGTAAATCATGACACAGACTGTAATTTACACTACAATTTTCTCGAAAGTATCTGACAATCTTTGCACATAGTAATACAATATTTACATACTGTATCTTATTTATTTGTTGTTTATTTAACGATGCTGTCAGTAGATAAGGGTGATATTTGACTAGGCGAGCGATTATTAGCTTTTCAAGAAGGATTCTGATCTATGCAGTTAATTTACACAAACCACAAGTTAAAACAGCGATAAAATTCGGCTGTGTGCCATGGACATGGGATGAGAAGGTTCAGAGAATACTAGAAACGACAGTAATAATGATGCAAAAGTTCTAAGACTGACACACACAATTAGGGCACAAGTAAAATGTAGATATTGAAACAAGTGGAAAACTTAGGTCAAAAATACAGCTGTAGAGATTATTAAATGTTGGAACCGATGTATATAGCATATAGGAAACACATATGAAGTCGTATGACCGAAATTTGCGTCGGATTAAGAGCATGCACTGAATGTACAAGAGGTAGATAAAGGTGAAGAAAATCCCGGAGAGTGGATTTTAAGATCGACGCAGACATTTCATTTTCTGATGCTTAAGGGATAAAATGAACAAGACAAATAAGCAGGTTGTTCAATTAGCTATTGTACTTTTTCTATATGTATTTATCTTTCGAAGTTTCAGCAAAAGGGTCTAATTAAACGAAGAGCACGTTTAACGACGTATCCACGTAAGAAGGTGGGAAAAAAGGCAAAATACAGTTTAACTGAAAACATCACTGTCAGAACATCGGTACAGGGCTTTTACAAAAAACAAGACTTCTTCAAGAATCCTCAGAAGCTTACAGAACTTACAAAACATATTTCGAAAAGAGAATACATGCGTCAATAAATGTACCTCAAACGTTACAGCTCCTTCTTGCACCCCCTTCCCAAAAGGGCACATATAAAATATTCTACTCCTTTATCATGATAGGCTAACACAGATATGACGTCATATCATGAAGGAGCCAATCCCAGTACAGGAATGCAAGACGCAAGCGTCATGGCCTCTAAAGCGCTTCCACGAAAACTCTATGTTCCTGTCCGCTCTGCCCCTCCGTCCCTGTAATTTTCCTCCCCTCAATTTATGCGTCCCCACCAAACGCCACCTTGCAGCGCCCTCCTTTCTCTCTCGTTTGCGCCTGGGAAGAGAGGCAGCCTGGCACGACTCGGCCGGGACCTGGGACCTGGCAGCCCGTGTGTGTATATGTGTGTGCCGGGTTTGTCTAACCGCCTCCGCTTTATAGCTGTGTCCAAAGGGGGCAAAGCAAAGAATAGATTTCAGGGTGTTTTGCGGGCACAAACACATTTACAAATAATTGCAAACGCAAAAATTATAGAAGGAAATACGAAAGGTGTGAAGTATTGTTTAGAAAAATAAAAGAGAGTGGGAAAATTGAGAAAGTGTTTAATCCCTGGAACTAATTCGTTGCGACACGCACGCATATATTAGCGCAGGCGGTTTCGGATTCAGAGAACTGACTTCTTATAAGATCGTCTCGGTAAGGAAGTTTAAGAACGTTAAGAACCACGGCCGACTCCAGCGAGGAAACCGTCGTACCTACGGGCAGCACCGACACGTCATCAACAATCGGCGGGTCGTTGTTGGGAAGATTACCCGGGCCTCTGCTAGAAGGGCTGGCATCTACAGCCCCCTCGTCACCCCAGAGAGTAGCCTCAAATATCCGCGGTTACCTGGCCAACAAGTTCGAAGCTGCCATCCCTGACACAGGTAGGTCTAAGTCTCAAGAACTACTTCCGCTGTTCATTCAAAGAATATCAAATTATGTATTTCCGATCTGAAATCACACATCACGCCACGTGTGTGTGTAAAATGCATGCAGAAAATAATAAGTGTTTATGTTTACACTTGCATTCACGTATCGAAGTTGATTCAAGTTGCATCGTTAAATTTATTTATTATTTGTGTTCTTTGACGTCATTATCTGAGACTAAATAGCGCTGAATAGTCTGATTTTCCAGCACTGATTGAAGAAAACCACTAAAAGTTATTCAGGGCTGCCAACCATTCCGCCGCGACATTCGGATACAGCAATAAATAATTCACACTTTGCACAAGGGACCTGAATAAAAATCCCTATCTATTATTAATCTTCAATAAGTGATCAGTTTAATGCTCTGACCGTCTTTATTTGAGGAAGAATGGCATAAGCTGCAGACCTCAGAACGTCTTGAGCGGAACCCAGAAATGTTTTGGATTGAGGACAGAAAAGTTTCAGTCATCCCAGTCGGAAAGCGAACCTGGCAATTACATAAGATACTGAATTTACACTGATTAGTTAAATAATATTTTGAAGAAACTCTAACAAAAGTCTAAAGCAAAGATATTTATTAACTAACAAATTCACACGAAGGGCGAGAAGACGTAATTTTACAGTTTTATTTTAAGGAAATAAATTTTATAATTAAATATCGAGAAACTTATATAATATATAACAACAGCATATGTCGATTTATTATGTTCGAATTTGCCTCAAATACCGGTTGAGAGTAATAATTGAAAACCATGAAACAGCAAAGTCCTGTACATTAATACGTATATTATTAGCAATTTTTTTCATTAAAGAACATCAAATTACAACAAATGAATGGTGTCTAACCTTCATGACTCTCACTGCTCGTTGGAAAGATATGCGGTGACGATCACATACCTGAAACACAACAACAATTAATTTAATTAATTACTCAAGTCAGTTCACTCAACTCTCAATCAAGTACATCCATGTTAATAACCACATTTTTTCTACACGAATAACTAAATCATGACCTTCAGATCCATTAGCTATTGGGATAAATATAACAATAATAGTTTTCTGTGACTATTATAGCAAGATAGCCACGGTGTTCTAGCGGTTAGACCGCTGGCCTTGTAATCCTGGGGTCTCGGGTTCGATTCCCGGCGGTGCCCGAATTTATAACTTGTGTTGGGCAAGGCCGTGGTCTAGGCAACACGGAGATTTCCTCCGGGGGCTTCCCCGGTTTCTCCGTGGCATCCCAACAATTACTCCATTCACACACAGAAGAAGGCAATGGCAAACCACTTCTGGATCATCTGCCAAGAACGTATATGAACAGGTCCCAGTCCGAGAAAAGGATCGAAGGATCCTGTTCATATGGACCTGTCGTCAGACAGAACACTAAATAAATAAATAAATAAATAAAATAAATTATAGCAAGTAGACCTGATAAGAAACCTCGTAACTGATAAAAAAGCCAAAGATACAAAGAGAAAGTTGTGTCTGTGCTTAATTAAACACTACTCGATGTCGGCGTGTGGGAGAATAAACGTGTAGCTTTAAGCCTTCTCACCCTCGGCATCAGACGGAGGGGAACGGTCAGCTTCGTGTTTCGGCCGCTGTATCCCCGGAGAAAGAACCCCTGGTACATAGACCCCACTGCGTAACAGACTGGGGCAACCCGAGAGTCAGTATGGAAGCGGAGATGGTGATGGATTAATCCTTTCGTTTCATAATACAAATATATATTTTAAGAATAATTTAAAATTAAAAGCTAAAGGAAAATATTATAATATGAAGATGGTGGTACATGCTGTGTAATTCTCATCATCTAGACATTAGTACCAACGTTAAATTTGAACATAAAAGATTAGGTTATTCTGCATTCCGTTATAAGCACGTTTTATAATACAAATTAACAGCCTCCAAGTTCTACTCTCTTCGTATCATATGCGTGTGTGTATAAATGTACATACAGAAAGTTCCACACAAAATGTATACACATTATATTATCGAATATTAACCTTGTGTGTATATATACATATTTCTTGAGACACGCTGTATATGGCTAGGAATATCCTATACAACATTCGGGATTTCGTAAAGGAATGTCAGAAATCGTTGCATTTTGAGAGAAGGTCGTCTCCGTTAGTAACACAACGACAGACTGTCACATAATTATGACTCAATAACAGTTTAATGTTCTTCTGTGAAGTGGTTGTTAAAATTTTGTGATACAAATAAAATATGTAATGGCTCAACAATTTTTCGCAAAATTCTCCATTACCAAGTTTGATCAAAATTGGTGTAACCGTTCTCGAGTATCATTACTCGGACTGAGAAAACGACATTAATCGGAGGGCCGGAGGTTTGCGCACGAGCATAGAACCCATTCGTTAAAACATTCCTGGTGAGATCTGACATTTTACGACGTCGACTACGAAGATGTCTATCTTCTGGAACGTTGCTCTGTGTAGTCTGGTAAAAACTGACCGACGTTTCAAACATGCTTACTTCCTGCATCATCAGGGCCTGCAGCATCGCCATGACGACAGATGCTGTAGGAAGATCGGAAACGCCTGTCAGTTTCTACGAGACTGCACGGCGCAACGTCCGAGAATACACATTCGTGTACAGTCGTCTTCAACGTATTCTTGGCCGTGCAGACTTGTAGGTAGATACCAAAGTTCAATTCAATTCAATTAATTTATTTACGTGTTTGCCAACAGCAAGAAGCCAATAACAGGCAAACAAGTTTCTGAGTAACATAACTTCCTGTCGCCATCTTCAGGGTTATGACGTCGTTTGGGCTGAATACCTGAAGATGGAGGCAGTATGTTTCTCCGAAACGCCGGCATATATCTACAAGCCCACATGGTGCTAAATACTGAAGACAAACACCAGCATCTTCACCGCCGTGAGAACCTCAATTATCACATTCCTGGTTTATTTTAAAATGACAGGATGATTATTAATTGAAAAGGACGTGGAATAACAGAGAAGTGGCATATTTTATGGTACCACAGTTTTTCTGGAGAGAAAGACGATGAACACGAGACACCTTAGTCAGGACAGAATTTCTGGACCGAAATAAAAAAAAGACTCCCGGACACAGAACGGTATCGTTTATCACCAGACCAAAGCTTCTGGAACGACTCCTGTTTCTCTGGAACTGGTCTGGACAAAGCGAAAACAGCAGGCCACGTAGTCGAAGGCCTGAGCACGTAAGGAACTGTGCAGGGAAAAGAAAATGACACGGGGGCGTAGTCCCCAGGGCGGGGGATAATTGAGTTGAGTAGAAAGAGAGAAAGGGGCTAGATGGAAAAACAGTGGCGGTCGTGTGGGGTTGAAGGAAAATGGGGGGTGACGGAGTGAATGAGAAAACTAAACTAATCTGAGGTGAGACACACGCGTAATATCAAAACGATCGAAGCTGTAAGAAATCCGAACATTAAAGTCATCTTGGAAAATCGTGGCTTGCGGCAGATAAAGTGCACTGATGTTAGACCAGCCACAACAATTTGCCTCGGCCAGGGCAAATATATTCAACAAACAAACAGAACAAGTTAGGATACGTACGCGTAGTGTAACAATTCAGGCGCTCTCGCCAGTCATGGAATTTTGACCTGTGCAAATAGCAATGGTTGTCCGGGCTTACACAACCATACAGGCATGCTGAACCTAACATTTGATAACTGTAATGTGAAAACGAGCCTAAAAACTGCAATTTCTATGTAAAATAAAACAGATACAGATTACATCCGTTACCTGCTGTCTAGCCTAGAAATTTTTGAGTTTTATCCCAGCATAAAAAAAACAAAAAAACAAAAACAAAACAACAACAACAACTATAGACAGAGTCAGTACAATGAGAGTCTGGTCACAGGTGTTGTCGTAGGCGATGTCCTGATAACGTGCTGGCAGACCTTGCCTATCTATCGTATGCCTTACGGTGGTTAGTATTATTGCCTGAGGAAGACAGAGAGAAACCTGTACTAGTGTCACTTGGTCAAACACAGGTTTCAAGAACTATTGTGTTTAACAGGAGTTTCCGTGTCGATAAACTATCAAGTAAGTGACTGTGGGGAAAAACAATTGAATTGGGAGATAATATCGAAATGAAGATGGCTGTCTCCTGGGTTGTAGCGCCGTGCAGTCTGATAGAAGTTTACCGACGTTTCAGAGGTCCTTGCTACCTCCATCACGAGGGCGATGTCGGCGTACAACACAGAATACAGCCATCTTCATACTCGCAGGGAACTTATTATATTAACAAGATAAATAAATATTAACAATTCTAATACATGAAAGAGTTAATGAGCGTTAGAATATGGTGATTGTATTCCGAGTAAAAGAGGATTAAACTCTTATCTTATGACCAAAGTAATCTTTTCAGAAATAAGACCATTTTTAAAAATTTAGATATGGGTTCAATTAGAATGTGTGTCAGAACGTAAGATTCATCTTTCTGTCGAAATAGAAAACAAATTCGTATCTTGATGTGGTATACGCGACATAGAATAAGAAAAATAATAACGAAATGGAATATTCTCGCAGAGACGCTTCTTGCAATTTCCATCGCGTAGAAATAATATCCGTGGGGCGTGGTGGTTTCTGCTGTTGCTGCGGAGAATTTTAATGGAGGAGTCAAACACGGAGCTGAGGTTATGCTAATTTAAAGACAACAGCGCCAGACTCCAGCACCCTGAGGCCACTATGGGGAGTCCAGCGCTCCCTTACATCATGTTTCTAAATTAACGTGATCAAATTGGAGGTCCGCGGGCCACATACGACCAGAGACCAGGCCAGCGAATGTATTTGTAAATTTGTTACTAGCAACTACAAGTTCATTTATTTTATTTACTCCGAAGAATTTTAAAAAAAATCGCCATTTTTAACCCGCCTGCTGCTCTATGTGTATCACACGTGCTATTGACTTTAAAAACTCTGCTGTAAAACAATTTATCTTGGTAAAAATGTGTCAGATGAAAGCTTCTGAAAGAGAAAATTTAAAATAATATGTAAGTCCGTAGTAGATTGTGTAAATTTTAACAAATTTATATGCGAGCAGATAATTATGTTTTTTCTGGAAGGGTATTATTAATGATTACAAAAATTGCTATTAGTTTAAGAAATAAATACTAATAAGGGATTCTTAGACCTTGGGATCAATGGGAAAACTATTCTTGGCCCAAGAGAAGAGAAACGCTCGACTACTCTATTCTAAATTAACGGTGTAGCAGAGGGTGCCCGAGACAGCAAAGAGACAAGGCAATCGATTTTCGATCTAACTACAAACATTTTAATGTTTAAAACTTCGAAATTTTTCCATTAATTTCAGACTTTATTAGATTGAACCGATGAGGGATGAAGTGGCAGGATACTGGAAAAAAACTGTGTAATGAACTTCAGAATGCTGACCATCCACCAGATATTCTTTGGAAAATGAAATCAACGATGAAGTAGGTGGGGCATGTAGCACACACGAGGAAGATGAGAAATCTGTGAATTTCGGTTGAAAAAACTGAAGGGAATACACTCGAAAGACCTAGGAATAGATGGAAGGATAATACTGTAAAGGTCTTAAGGAAATTCTTAAAAAGTGTATGAATCTAATTAATCTGGATCACGGTAGGGACCAATAGCATGTTTTTCTACAAACAACCTGGTTCCACAAACGGGGGGGAGGGGGTTACTTATTGGTTAGCGACTGTTAGCTTCTCAAGAAGGGCTCTGCAACATACAGTTAGTTTCTAGACTTCGGAGACCTTGGCATAATATTAAAACGAATCTTAAATAAACACTGTAATCCCATCTCTTAAAACGTACGTTTTACGAAAAGAATTTTAAAATAAAGGAAGTATATTGTGTACCCTCACATCAAATCTATATATTCAAGTATAAACTAGTTTTATCTACATTCATGAAACATCTTCATACTTTCATGTTTCCTTACGTTTTATTTTAATACGAGCGGACACCGCGGGCAACGTCCAACCAATGCAACACGAACCACGACTTATTTTTTTGCTGTTGGTTTCTATCTGACATGTTTCGGAGGCGAGAAAATAAAGTTACGAAAGGAATAACTTAAAGGAAGAAACGAGTCAAGAGTAATGAAGAAAAATAGGACGAACAAACAATGTGAATGACGGAGGAATACGGTAGAATGTAGGAAGGCGATAAAGGCGCATAAGGATCAAAGGAAAGGAAGAAAGAAAGAGAGTAATTGATAAAGACAGGAAAGAGATAATTCATTGTTTAATTTCAATAGTGTTTATACAGAACTTATTGCAAAAATACTGTAGTGGTGTAGTACGAAGCTTTTAAATGTTTTTAGGAAAGAGTGTACAGACCTAACCAACCCTCTATTTATATCCCCTGCTGTGTATGCAATAATAACGAGCACGTGATGTGGAATGACCCTTCTGTGCTGCATCCCTTGGTACACGCCGGCTGACGCCCTTATAAAAATTTCACACGACTGCTAAATATTTCAGAAGATAGCTTCAGCTTCAGCTTCCGCATCTGCTCTTTGGCTGAGTAAACACACAAACACTGTACATCAACATGACTCCCCCACACACCTATCACACCACCAGTACATCTGCAGGAAACTCATGTTATTCCCAAAACAGGTAAGGAACATGCCACTTACGAAACCTAAAAATAGTAGAATTTAAGGTTCTCGTGGTGTCGAGTATGAATCCTGTGGGTTTCACAAAAGCGGAAAATTCTTTAACCAGCTAAGCGAATTTTAGCTTCAAATAGATTTCATTCTATGGAGTTAATTTCCTAATTAATTGATCAGAAATTACAAATAAACTTTCAGGGTTTATCTTATTGTTACAGCGCAAGGAAGTTTGGTTCTTCGGCACAATACCTGACGTTTCAGTGTATATTTCAGATTATTAGATCTATTTTACTATTCTAGAGTTGTTATCAAGCCTAAAATTATTAATTATTTACATTATAACCATGCAAGTTAACATCCTAGCTGATAACATGACATAAGGAAAGTGTACAGAAATAAGATTATAATATTCAAGTTCGCATTATGCAACGTTTTACGTCCAAGAATTGCCAGGAAACGTTGTGTTTGATCATATTTTATTAATTCAGAGCTCTGCACACAACCGAATAAATGTGATTTGTGATTTATATTAATTAATAAATATCTATATATTGTAAAAATTCCGCTTATTATTATGGTCTAGATTTGTTAACGATTTAACCGCAGATTGCCATCGATATTGCTATATTAAACTGATTTGTCTATTAAAATCCATTATATTCCTGGTCTGTTATCTGATTTCACTCTATCAGTAGGAGTAATTGACATTCTGACTCCAATATCCTTGCGTTTTTACAATAAAGGCCTAAACACTAATGACTGCATCTTTTGATTTTTATAAATCTTAACTTTCACTTGATATTTTACACAGCACACAAGTATATATACGCTATTTACTCAAAACAATAAGATTTCCATTAATTAGTCACAACGTGGGGTTGATGATTTATAATCTTCACAACGATATATCGATATATAATTATATAAGTAACAAGCACGCAGTTAACGCCAGTAGGCTAAGCCACGGAACAGTTCCTCGCAGAGTAGTGGCAGGCCTGCTGAACTTCCCTCGCGTATCCCTCCGCCACACCGTGTTTGCGTCAACCGCTTATTTATTCATGAGACACCTGCCATGCACTCAGTTACGGATCGTAAGAATCAAGGGTGTGGTACAGCACTCGATGTGTTAACAATAAAATAGTCCGCTAAAAACGCTCCGTGTGTTTAGTTTAGTCCCGTGTACAAGAAATGATTCTAGTATTTAAAATTTCCCTAACTGCAATTTCAAACGTTACTCGGAAGAAATAACCGAAATTAACATAATGGAGCATGCCAAATTTGAAATATGTATACTGATTTTATATCGAAAGAACGCACACATTTCTACCTATCAAGCCCTTAGAATTACGTGCTACCTAAAACAACAAAATTATTATCATTATAAGTTTACCGGGTCACCAGTTTATATACAAGTGTTCCATAAGACCACGACTAAAGGAGAAAGCTTATTTCGTAAAATACGCAAAAAATATGTATTTATAAAGGTAAAAGTTGTTGCAATTCATGTGTTTCAAATCTCAAGTTTTGTTACTTTTTTAAAGTAATTAATAGTAAAATGTTACGGCGATGTTGCCACGTTGAAATCACAGTTATCTCGCTAATCGCAGTTTTCCTGGTTTCGTTCACCCCGTGTTTCCCTACTCTGAAGAAGACATCCCCCTTTCGCTATCATTCAGAAGTTACAACATCGCGGTAACGGCTCATCGTAGATAAAAAAATATTCAAATTCTTGAGATTTAAAACACGTGATTTGCGAAAAAAAATCCTCTTTGCATTTTCCGTATTTTGACAGATAACACTCATTTTCCACACCTGCGGACTTATGGGACACAAGGTATATAAATTTTATGTACATGAAAACATACATATGTACACGAGGGAAAGCCAAAATGTACAGACAATTTTAGTTTGCCTCAAAATTTAACGTTGGTTACCAGTGAAAATGTTGGCTTACATAAACAATGAGATCCTCCCCTCATTTGCAGCTAGACGGTTTTCATTGTCTATTTTCTAGTAGTGATAAAACTGTGACACGTTTTACACGGCTTCTTTATTAGCATAAAGTACCAAAGAAGAAAAAAGATGTACGACCCAGTATTTATTTAGTTTACCTGCAGAAGATATATCGAGCCTTGCACCTGCCTTTAAAACTATTGATCCAGCTTCGCCAGCGAACATTAAATATTAATAGCCAAAAGCTTTAGCAACATCAACCACATCTGATCAACTCCTTAACCTGCCCACCCGTAGGTACAATTCTATAACAAAGCCTTCAGCTGCCTCACGTTATCACACATCATAAACACATATTAGTGTCTACTTCTGTGACCACAGATAGCCCCGTTTTAAGTTTAAAATCACTTTGACACTTCCAGTCAAACCTAAGACTTTATATCAAAATCCTATTTTCAAGATTTAAAACAAATATTTAACCCTTTACAGAAAAAATCTTTTTAATAATATTTAAGAATTCAGCCCGTACCTCAAAGAAAAAGCAACATTTCCCCCACACCTAAGACAAGCTGGTAAATTCTGTTTATTACCAGAGCCACACGAAAACAAACGTATAAAGTGCAGTTATTGATTATTAAAGTAGTTAATCATATAAAGAAATGTATTTTAATGATTGTAATTTCAGGATTTCTATCATCAGTAAATTACGACTAATGAGGCATTTAAAATCGATAGGGACACATTTGGGAAAAAAGCCTATATATAGGCCTACTCACATTTAAAGTACACTTATCAGCTATTGTAGCAGGACATATAATACGTCGAGGTTTTAAAATAAAACATCTCTTTTTACAAATACATGAAATTTATTTGGCTGTGTTGGTCGAACGTTGTTACCAGATGGTATTATTCACAAGTGGAACACGTCATTTCTAAACTACTGTGTAGTTACTCACACGTGTAAGCACTCAAAAAGCATGCGTTCTCTTATGTAGCCACTCACGCACTGATCACGATACGTCGCGTGACAATTTTTCGATCAATCACGTACAGTACGTCACAAAGAAATGACGTAACAGGGTGTTAAATCTCTCGGAAAACTTGCCTGACAAGTAAGGTCGTCTACAAGAATAAAACTGGAAAGGTGAACTCAAGCGGAGTACATACACCGTTAGAAGGCCAAAAATTTAGTCACGCAACATATATGACGGTCCACAGACAGAAACTACTCTTATTATACCTTAGGCCTGTAGTTAGCTAAATATTTGTCATATCCAAAATATTCACATAAGAGCAATATATTTTATTTAATTAGATTAACTAATTTTTACACAAAATTCTATTCTTGAGATATTTTATAATATTTAATTTGGAATTCATATAAACTTGAAATTTTATTTTAAACGTCCACATGAAAATTAAATTATCTCAACAAAGTTCTATCACAGACGCCCAAAGCCAAATTCCATCAAAATTCGTTAAGTAGTTTCGGAAAGTAACCATGCATTAGATAGTTTTTATACAATATTTTTATTTTCCGTCTATACACAAAATTAAAATAATTGTTTAAAATTATTTAAAATTATAACATTCTCAGTAGACACTGCATCTTGTTACATTTTTTGTATCGACGACATGTTTCAATGTGTATCACATCATCATCAGGTCTATCAATTTTAATATATTTTAAAAACTGTTGTACATTTTGCGTTGCGTTTATTGATTATTTTAATTTGTTTAATTTTAAGTTTTTTGTCTCTTCCTTTTGATTTGGAGGTTGTACTTGGATGTTTTATATCGGGTTGTAATTGATGTGTTGTGTGTCCGATATTAAGAGACGGTAAACAGTTTAAAAACAGTAAAAACTGAACATAGCAGTGGGTACTTTTGACAACAAAACACAGGCATTTAAGAACAAATAATACCAGAACTTAAAAAATAATTTCCTTTGATGACGGACGTACGTCAGCCATGAATGTAATAAGACAGAGACTTCTAAAACCAGAGCACACGCTCCTACGTATGCTTCGAAAACGTCCTACAAAAATAATATTTATATGAATATTATGTAAAATATAATAAAGCAATGTGAATTATTTTGGCTCAGGATCCAGTTTGGTCTCCACTACGAGTGGCCCACTCAGCGGTTTTTAAACGTCATCTAACAAATAGCTAGCTAATAGC
The DNA here is from genome assembly GCF_977971745.1 of Zootermopsis nevadensis. Lineage (NCBI taxonomy): Eukaryota > Metazoa > Arthropoda > Insecta > Blattodea > Termopsidae > Zootermopsis > Zootermopsis nevadensis. The sequence continues at coordinate 5,957,157 of NW_028259144.1, read as the reverse complement.
CATTCGTTCCACCTATAAGATAGCCAGTAGACAATTAAGCGTTGTTAAATAAACTATAAATAAATAAGCAAATAAATAAATCAGTTAGCTAGCTAGTCAATTAATCATTAAATTAATTATTCGGTTTTGTCCGTCTAATACAATTATATTTAAAATTTAAAATTTACAAATAACATAATTAAATTATCATTTTATGTTCCATATTGAATAATCGATTTACATTTGGAACATTTTTACAACATGTTTCGGTTTCATTGAACCATCTTCAGGTGTAAAATTATATCAATAATATTTTAAATTTTAAAAAATAATTACTTTAATATTTGATTCACAATATGACGCAATTATACTATCAATTAATCATGTTTATCTAGTTTTTATCACGTGACCAAATGAAAACGTTAACTGCTCAAACAGCTACTAACTGCAGATATTCCCTCAATTTGTGACAGAGTCTGTTTGTTACGTCGTTAGCTAGTCTGTTACTCAGCTGACATGATAACGTACATAAATTATATTGTAGATTATTGCGAGTGCATCGAAATACAAATATCGCAACGATGCGAACATCTGTGTACAAGGATAAATTTTTGTTTCTCTGCAGGCAAATAATAAATAATAATGTGATTTTTTGTGCTCAAGATTCACTTTATGGTATTAATTTTTTAAAACTGAACTTTGAATAAACAATCAGCAACTTGAGTCCTTTTACCCCGCGGTTGTTGGGTAATGTAACACTGTCGTACCGTGCAATATAATTGGATGCTGGAGGCAAACTCACCCCCCCCCCCCTCCAACCATCCTGGTCTTTGTAGAAACGTTCATCTAATTCTTTCTTATTTCCTTTACTACTGGTCGTCCCATCTGGGTCTCCGAAAAGAAAACTCAATCAACGTACCTGTCACATCCAGCGCCAACGCGGCCAAATTCAATTACAATTTCAGTGTCTCCGTCTTCTTATTCGTTACCCTGTTCGTTTACTCTCAACAGTTCTACAGTACTACAACCCTCAATCCACATCTCCGGTCACCTGCAGAGATTCATTTCCTCTTTCATTAAGGACATTTGATTGCTTCATGTGACAATATTCTCTATAAACACAGGAATCTCTACGGCGGACGAGGTATGTAGCACGCATGGGTGAAAAAAAAAGAGACGCGGACACAGCTTTAGGATAATCTGAAGGGAAAATACCATTTCAAAAATATAGCACAGATACGAGAACAATATTAAAGTTGAAGATTTCTGTCTTCTGGGTTATTGCGCCGTGTAGTATGGTAGAAGTTTACCAACGTTTTATCATCGCCCTGATGACGGAATGGTATCTTATATGTACCATTTTCTTTAACAATCTGAAACTCTACGTTTTGAATTTGTAGGTTTCATATGATTCTCTCTGTAAACAGGGATTCTTTCCTTCAACAGCACTGATCAGTTGATATTTGTAATGGTTAAATGTTGTGTTTTCTTCGCGGTACGGATTAAATTATTAAAAATTATTCAATAATCATTATGTCTGGAACGTTTCGGAGGCTGGATCTTTCTCCGTCTGCAGATATGAAATATGAACGAAAATGAAATATCTACTCACCTAAACAGAACACAGCAACAAAAACTACAATAAATATTCCCAACTGAGCATTTCCTAATTCTTACTAATTATCAGAAGATACAGTCATATCCAGCCTCTGAAACGTTCTACAAACAATCACTACTTTAGATAATGAACAGAGTCTAAGGAAGATTTCTATATAATTATCAATACAAGCATTCATCTTCACTCGAAAAATTATATCCTTAGTGTTTGGTAAGAAGAGTTTAAACAAAATTATATTAAGATGGCATCCTTCTTACTGAGCATCAAAGGTAATGTCAAGAAAGTTATTTTCCCGACAAATTTTCGAATGAACCTTGTGATTCGGTTGCCTGGACCATGTTCAAAGCATTACCGAACTTTCTACATTAGGATTGTGGATTATACTGTTCAAAAATTGTTTTGGTTTGTTTCTGATGGTCTCACTATTATATGAGAAAACATTTAGAGATTCGCTGAATTTCTCTTGCAGTGGTTGTTCACGGCTGACAAGAGACAGCGTTCATGACGGAGTTCAACACAAAATATTTTACTGTGCAGTAAGAAACAAATAGCTCTTCAGCACAATTCTGGATTCGCCACTGACATCTACCGAACACGAAATTCAACGACGTACAACATGAGGTCGGGTGGGAACGAGTTTTAATTTCCTCCAAATTTCTCCTTCCCAACAGACCCATACCAAAATTTAAATACAACTCGTAACTGAAGTTTGAGCGACATTTTTGTTTCTCAAAAGAAAAGAAAAAATTAAATCATTAAAGCAGAACCTAATTTCTCTTTTTGTCTCTGTATTTTGAAGGTTGCCTGTCACCCGCCTGTTCATTGTTGACCGCCTGCCATGACAGCTGGCTAGATTTGGTTTCCGCTTCCGGCTAAAGGGGATGATGATGCAGGCAGCGACATCTCGTTCCCATCCGACTAACCATCGTGCCGCCACCATCGCAACTACTGCAGGAAACCTTACACTAATAATTCTCCCACCGTACCACCATTAACTATTACATCAACAAGTAGTAGGAACAGTATCACATTCATAAATTAGCAACAAAATTAAACTTCATTATCTTGAATAATATGTTCTGTTATGATCACTGCTGAAGTAATTATCAAAACCCCATATGGTAACACTCAGAAAAAAAACATAAAGCGAAATAATACATGAATATATGCATCATTACACACACGAAAAACAGAGGAACGAAGCAGAAAACAGCGTGTAGATAATAGGAACATTAAGATTCTACTAAACATTTTCCACACGGAATATCTAACAGTAAACTTGACCAATCATTACACATCGCAACCAATCACGACGTCGAATCCAATCACAGCCTGCTTGAAATCTGCAATCAGATTCTCCGCCATGACGTCCATTCCGATCATAAACATGGAGTTCGGCGAACTGAAGGACTTGGTGTGGGCGAAGCTGCAGGAGCCCAAACTGCAGCGCAAATTGATCTTGGTCATCGTGTCGATAGCTCTACTGCTGGACAACATGCTGTACATGGTCATTGTGCCTATAATCCCTGATTATCTGCGTTACGTGGGGGCATGGGGAAAAGAAGAATCGTCGGAAATTTCGATCGAAAACGGGACTGTGGGGCTAAGTTCAAAACCAGTACCTCGTGATCATCATGGCCAAGACCAAGCGACTGGCGTACTTTTTGCTTCTAAAGCAATAGTTCAGTTGATGGTAAACCCTTTCTCTGGGGCCCTCATCGACCGAATCGGATACGACATGCCCATGATGATTGGACTGACCATTATGTTTCTTTCAACAGCGGTGTTTGCGTGTGGGCGCAGTTATGGATTACTCTTCTTTGCGAGAAGTCTTCAAGGCGTGGGATCAGCATTTGCAGACACGTCAGGTCTCGCAATGATCGCCGATAGATTCACAGAAGAAAATGAACGTTCTAAGGCTCTAGGTATAGCCTTGGCTTTCATCAGTTTTGGTTGTCTTGTAGCACCTCCATTCGGTGGAGTGCTGTATCAATTCGCCGGCAAGGAGGTCCCATTTCTAATTCTGGCTTTTGTATCGCTAGCTGACGGTGTGATGCTTCTTCTAGTTATGAAGCCAATAAAGGAACAAATTGAAGAAAGTCGACGAGAACGACCTCAAGGTATCCCTATCTGGCGCCTATTTATAGACCCGTACATAGCCGTGTGTTCAGGGGCTCTCATGATGTCCAACGTAGCCTTAGCATTCCTTGAACCGACAATATCACTGTGGATGGAAGACAACCTTACAACAGATAACTGGAAGATTGGAATGATATGGCTGCCAGCATTTTTCCCGCATGTTTTCGGAGTTATTCTGACGGTCAAATTAGCCAAACGGTATCCTCAGTACCAATGGATGATGGCAGCTGGGGGCTTGGCACTGGAAGGTCTGTGCTGTTTTATCATCCCATTCTCTAGCTCCTACAAAGTTCTTATGATACCCATCTGCGGAATCTGCTTCGGCATTGCGCTCATTGACACTGCCCTGCTACCGACCCTCGGATACCTGGTTGATGTTCGCTACGTATCTGTCTACGGCAGTATATATGCCATCGCTGACATCTCATACTCGGTGGCGTATGCCATTGGCCCCATCATCGCTGGTGGAGTGGTCGAAGCCATTGGATTCACAGCGCTCAATGTAGGTATCGCCTTCTCGAATCTACTATATGCACCTGTGCTCATGTATCTCAGGCACATATATGACTTTAAGCCTCTGAAGAATGAAGCCAACATTCTGATGTCCGACCCTCCAGATAAAGAATATCAGACGTATACTATGCAAGATCAGAAACCGGTAATCGGAAGTTTAAAAAATCATCTCGAGTACTCTAGGTTTTCCGATGAGAACACTTCCATGTCTAATGCTTATTATCCCGACGGTCAGATAACGCAGATGCAGGAAACTGATGTTGATAAAAACATGGCAGAAGGACCTAATGGCTACCCATCTGGTGGCAGTAACTATTACCCTGGACAACAATTCAGACAAGATCAAAGTAGCCAACAGCAGCAACAATATGCGCAGCAGGGCTATCAACCACAACAACGCCAGCAACCCAGTTACAGCAACGTGAACACCCAGAGATCCGATGAATCGTCAAGAGGAGAGACAAATCCCTTCAGGGCACAGGGAGCAGGGGGAGGGACGGAAGTGGGAGACAAGAATCCTTTCCGCCAAGGGTCAGGTTATTAAAATAATGCTATCCCAGATAAAGAAAGTAGAATTTTTTTTCCAAATATGGTTCCCTTCCTATATGCCTATGCCATGAAACTGATTCCGAACTCAGAATTTGAATTATTTCGTGTGTTAGACCTGTTGTAGGCAAATTTGTAATAACTTACCTGCCGTTAGCGTGACAACAAGATGTTCAAAAGTAAGCTTTAGCCCTATTTTAAAATTCCGGATCGTCATAATTGCGTCGTGTCTCGTGTTGTACTTTGTGTGTAATATCTACGGTAGCACCCATGAAATGAATATTATGAGGATTAATGTTACGGTCATACAAGAAGATATCATTAACAGTTCCAAAAATCATTGTTGGATTACATCAACTATTTTAACTTATCCTGTAGATGGACTGTGTAGCGACTAATAATTGGAATTTTAGAACTGTTACTCGTCAGGAACACACGAATTCAACGTCCTCAATGTTACAGAAAAAGCAAAACAAAACCTATTACTTAGCAGAGACGCTAGATTGTTATCTTATCTGTCTATTCTCTTTCCCAGAGGAAAATTACAAAATAAAGTCGCTTACGGAAGTCGTAATACTAAAGCATTTGTTTATTTGAACATTGTAACCGTTTACTCAACTTCAAATTACTTAGAATAAGTAGGCTCTGTACACTTGTTATGGATTTCGAAAATCTTTAGATTAGCTGTAACATATTCTAAGATATTTCGAGTTGAGAGAACGCTTATAATTATTTCCAGACAGACCCTTCATTCCATAAATTTGAATAAAAATAATTTTTGAATGGGAAACTTAAATATGTGTGTCAAAGTGGTGTTCTTATTAAAACAATAAATATCTAGTAACCTCTGTCTGATTATATTTACTGGAATAGTACTTTTGCAGAAAATTGAAAGTATCTTCAATTCTTCACATGAAAGTAGTTGAATGCATGTCATGAACAGTTAGTGAAAGTGTTCTTATATTCCTGCACCTAGCAAGAGAGACGATGGAGGGACAGTAATAAACAATAAGCATGCTGATACTACATAATATAAAATTTTATCACTACGCAGAAAGTAACACCTTTCAAACCATTCAGACGTCGAGATTATTCCTGCCTGATGCACCATCATAATATACAGATTATAAAGTATGTGTTAGCATAAGAGTAAATTCAAGAAGAATTTTTGTACCCAAAAATAAAGAATTGATATGTAACATAAAATAATGCTGGTATTTCAAAAATTATTACAAGTAATACATTGGAAATTATAATAAAAGAGACTCCATCTTCATAAACGTTAGTTGGATTCCTTCCGAATCAATTTCCCTTAACCAACGTTTTTCTATTATACGTTTAAACAAAAACCTAATCTACCGAAATCTGAGTTATTTCGTTAAGAGAATTTGGAACCGTATTTGTGGTGATAAGTTTAATCACATTATGTAGCAAATTGCAGAAATTTCGGATTAATGATAGTGATAGACTTACGAAGCTCATCTTTTAGATTCGGCAGAGTTTGTGAGATGTAATATCGTGGAAAAATAGACTGTCGTAAATAGGTGAAAGAAAACATAGAATGAATTTCAAATGCGTAATTACAATTTTTTAATTAAATACAACAGATATAAATGCAGACCCTGGAATTTTACAATTGTGTAAATATATTCCATTTTTTATTACTATCACGCTCGTATGTTGAACCCGATTATTCATTATGTTCCATTTCATTGCATTACTTTGCATGTCAATGAATCACTCATAATATTAAACACACAAAGACGTATGCATATCACAACGCATTATTTTAAAAAAATAAATGGATATGTAGAACTGTATCTGAAAATTAAAAAAGACATCTCATTACTCTTTACATAAACGTAGTAGTATGCGTATGTGCTGTGTGTATGTGTATATATATTTATGTATGTATTGTACATGACTCGTGTTATTAATGGCCTGAAACACATGTCGTGGAAGAGTGCAGTATGTTGCATCGAGAAATGAATAGCCGTCAGTGTAACCACAAAAATGTAGCTGAATATGTCGAATTTATTTATGAATGTAAGGCGTTTGCACACATCCACCAGTAACTTGTGTTTCTATTCATTAGATTGCCTCCAGCAAAGTTACCCAATATGAATGTATTTGTATTTGTATTATAATAGGTGTAAGATTTTCTATGATGAACAACCAAGGTAAAACACATATCAAGTACACATATTTAGGAAGAAGTTGAGAAGTGAACTGTTCAAATATGTGATAAATGAAGAGCAGAGTGGTATTGCTCTTCTTAAAATTATAGATTCTAATTAGATATCTCTTGTTAATATGTTATAGTTAGTACTGGCGATCTGTAGCATTAGTATGGATAATATATTCCTAATTTCGGAAAGGGATAATGAATTGATTTCACAATCTCCAATAGAAATAGGGAAGTTTTTATTATATTTTTCACTAACGTTCAGAAGACTTGCTGTCAGAGAAAATAATTAATCTAAGATTCAAGGCCTTCTAAAAAATGGACTAATTATAGAAAATCTGATTTTAAACACTAAAGTAACTATGTTGTGGGGTTTTAGTGGGGTTTTGCAGAAAATGAAACACTAATCTAATTTTTTTAATATTAGAATTGACTATCGTTTTAGCAATGTTAATTCAGTGAATATATTTTGAGGGGTTAAGATAACAAGGAACACTTCACACGACTGGTTTTCTGAAGCCAAAATGCACTAGCGTTTTTTTCACAAATTATGTCACTGCCCTTACACACTTTACAAGGCTCGTGTATCCGCGATCCATAAGTAATCTGAGTAGCAGAACATGGCCAATCTATGGAAAAGTACTATTCAGTGTAACACTTGAAATGGGCCATTTTTTGAGATAATTCCTCTTCACAAATTAAGCACTTGCACAAATTGCGTCCATTTATATAATTTTAATGTAATTTGTACGTAAACTATAGAAGAAGGCTTGAATTTATGACTTAAACATATATATATCAATGCTGTGATAAAAATAAGCCTCTTTATTTTTTCCACCCTATAATGCAGAACAATGATAAAGCCTTTGCTCTTCTTAGACTCTTTCAAAAATTTAACTCTTTAACTAAGGATTAGGGAAGTTTAGTTTTTACAAAACGACGTAAAGCACGGGAACTATTAATAGAATAAAAGTAAAATGTTTGGGAGTGTCTTCCTTATAGATCGCTATTGGAGATTGTGAAGGTTTTCATCGTTGTTATATTATAGATTGTTCCTTGTGCACTGCGTTTATACATCTGTTTATGAGCGTGAATTATTTTTTTAAACATACGTTTTTAATGTATAGGCTATATATATTTATCAGACTATATTTGGACCAAATTAAAACTATTGTTAACATATCATGTTTTTCTGTTTTCTGGAATGTATAGATATTGTCACAATTCCCTTAAAAACTTCAAATTTTCAAACTTACAAAGTATCCATGACATTTTAGAATAGCGTAAATAAATTCCAGATTTAAAAGTGTTATATTTATGTGTATGTAGTAATGATGGTTTCATCAGGTAAATATATCGAAGTGAGAAAAAAGTACTAAATATATGTGTGCTATGTCATTATTACTAAAACTTATTTCTTACATATCATCGTCAATCAGAATATATAAATGATGAAAGTTATTGTTCTGATACCAGAAGAAGTTGCTCAGATCTGTACTATAGAAGAAACTGCAGTATAACTATTACTTAATCGAAGTTATATCATTGAGAAATTTTATTCATATTACCCTTTGGTGCCATATTGCATCACATGTATAAAAGTACATTATTCTCCTCTTGTTTGATATTTATCAGCAATAAGCCGTTTTAACACGTTACCATTAGATGTGAGAAATTACTTGTACTTTAATTTTCGAGACTACTTTCGTATTCTTCATAAAATTTAGACTAATATAATTAAGTTGAAATCATGCGAAGGAGGATTATATTTGGTTCCAAAATCTTTCCTCTTTTGCAATTATTTTATGATCATGGGTCACTTTCAAGTCCAAGCAATAAAATACTTGTAAATGTTTTTAATCCTATCATATAGCATTAGAGGTCCGCATAGAACACATATCGCATGATATTATGTAGAACTGTAAATACATAAAAGGAATAATTAATAGAATTTTAGGACAGACTGAAACCGCTTTATATAATTCAGCCATCTGAAATTCAATCCGTTTACAAGTCCTAGACATGTCCCATTAGTTGCACTGAAATTTCGAAAAAAACTCAGAAATTAATGCAGGACATTTAGACGTTGGTGCGAAAGCGAGCTTATGAGTAGTTAAGCCGTGGAACATTTTGGCTGTTTGAAGAATGTGATGCCTCCATTATTAGGGATGGAGTGTGTGGAAATGTTAAACCATATAAACAATACCTTTCCCAACACTCCTAAATTTGTCCCAATAGAATGAATAATTCTATATTCTACACATGCTACCTATAAAATTTAATTTTACATAATTTTTCTGCTGAGCGCTATGAAAATATACCAGCACAACCCTTGTAGTCCTATAATGTGAAGTTTGAATATTGATGATGAGAGCAAAACTAGTTCATCCATGTATTAAAAAAGTCATTTCATAAAAATAATTCGCCAACTAAGAACATGTGGAATGGATCCTCATTCGTTTGTGCAAGAAGTGGATATCAGCACCAAAGTATTATAAAGATTGACTGTGAGGTGGTTGTATTATAAATAAAATGGAATTACTCGTACTTAAAATTGCTATTAAACTGAAGAGCTTATAGTAATTACTAATAACTTGCTTTTGTGAGCAAAATATCTAGAATTTTTGCTTCAAAGTCACTTAAAAAAGTAAACCAAACATATCATAAATATACCACAACCCAACCAAGACATCGAAACTAATATCACTTACTTAACACTGATAGAATTATATCGTGCCTAGGGGAGTTCATTAAACAAAACAAATTAAATGATTTAAATTGACGGTATTACTACCAATGGAATTTTTTTAGTATGGCGTAATATTAACAAATATAAATTAGTGTATGCACTAGATTATTGTATTTTACAATTATATAATCCGAATTGAAGAACTTTGAACAGTTTGATAAATTAATGTAAAGAATTTTTATTTTTAATAGATTTGTTGTTAAACTATTTACATGCTTCGAAGTGCTAAAGTTTAATATTGAACTACAAGGAAATTAAAAGTTGCATGTTATTTTAGTGGCATCTGTTGACTACAACATTCTCCAAAACTGTAATATTACTGCCTTCTAACTAAACAACGTACGGAACTACTTTAACAAATCCAAGTTTAGACTGTGAACAATTCCGCGTGTCACTGAATTAAAACGTTAAACACATGCAACTATTTTCTTTGATACACGTAAAAAATATTATTATATTTACAAACTCCAAAGAGAAGGCATCATAACAATTGTGACGACTAGTAACAAAAGAGAAGTTTGTGCTCTTTAAAGTAGCAACTACATTAGTTTATGACACTAAGCTGTACGTTAACATACAAATCATAATTACCCTCAAATTTATACAAAAGTTGTAATTACTAAATTTCATTTCGCAACAATATTTAAAAATGAACTACTGTACTTCAAAAAACCGTGTACAACAAATTGCGTAACTATTAACAAAACATTTTGTCTGACATTTTGACCATAGGAATTAAACCGTACCTTAACATAAAAATTCGTGTTTTGATGTAATTAGATCAGACACAAACAATGAATTTGAAATGACAAAAATATGATTTTTAAGTTATAAGAATTCGAAAGGTTAAACGTTACCATGTATCTGGATGTGTAATACATTTATGTTAAGCTTCCTCACAATTCTGTATATATATTTTGCGTAATTATCAATCTGAATACCTATAACTGCTACAATTTAGTATTTCCACCAAAAGGGATTCTTGGAATTTACAACGATTCTGAATTTCTAATATCACATTAATCCTGTGCTTTTAGAATTATAACGATTCTGTATTGTAATAATGGCAGATGACCAGTTATCAGGATATCGTACCAATGGAAAGCTGATGACGTTAGTTCTGTGTATTCAGTATTACAGCAATATAATATCAAACATCCAGGACGGAAAGTAGTGGAACAATGACTGGCACTCCTACTTCATATTCGAGACGTTCGGAATTCTAAACCGGGGAAATTACTATCGTGACTAAAGTTTTCATGCTTTAATTAATCTCTCTGGAAAAAGCAGAGAACGATCCTCTTCTCGAAAGTGCCGGAATATAACATTAAAATAAGTCACAATTTCCTTTAAAATCAATTTTAATTTATTAATCAACTTATCACTCTTGAGCTACTGAGAGCACCGTTAAACAAATAACGAGTGAAACCGAATTGTAATCAAGGACTATCGGTACAAAGTGACGCTATTAAGAAAATTACGAATTTTAACTGACTCAAATCTCAACATCTAGCATTTTCACGACATGTTATGTAAAGTCACATAACTCATAGCCATTCAAACTCCAAATGTTCAAAAAATTAATTCTGGAATTGAATCATTACGCTGATGTTGCCGTAAGAAAGTGACCACTGATTTAACTTACATTACCTAATAACGGTAAGAAGTGAAATTATATGGCCCGTTGTTAATAGCTTCTTGAACACTGGTATTATATGCAGAATTCCGAAGAAAATCAATCGATCCTTAACAAACCTTCGTACAGAGTATTATGCATTTTAACTGACGGACTCCATGCATGGGCGTATTTCTTGAGAATTTAATATTTTTCTCAGCGAGTCACGGAATTTCCAGCATTTTACGTAACCACAATTTTCATCATCGTGCTCACAAAATCCCGCTAACGGTTCCCATTCTGGGCTATAAAATTCAAATCTACACACAAAGAAGCTGTTTTCCATACATCTTCATACTTTTCTCTCACGTATTCGTAGGTCTTCCAAGTAATGTCTTTCCTTCAGGTTTGCCAACCAATTTTTTTACGCATTTCTCCTATACGTATTACATGCTCCGCCTATCTCATTATTCTTAATTTGATAACCCTAATAATATCTGGTAAGAAGAACAAATTATAAAGCTCCTAACTTTGCAGTCTTTTTCCATTGTATCCCGTCATGTAATCCGTATGATCTCCTAAAAACTCTCTTCTTAAAAATCCCTCATCCTCTTTCCGCAATGCGATATACCAAATTCCACACTCATATAAAACAACAGGTAATAATATAGTTTGAATAATTATTTTAATTTCTTGAATTTTTAGACTTCTGACGGTAATACAAAAGACTCAAAACTTCATGCTAACAAGCACTCGCCGAATTTAGTCCCTTGTGAATGCAATCATTATTTTTTAACGTCGTACTCATGCACGTGAACTCTCCCACAGTATCAAATGTTTAATTGGGAACCTTTATATAATAAAGTCATGTAGCCTGTTGACTTAGTTTTCTCTGCGTTTAATTCTAGACCAGCTTCCGTATTACCGTCTAACAAAACTTCTGTAGTATTAAATCTTATTGCAGCAATACGTGACGCGAAATACTTCTTTATTAACATAGCCTGCTTTTTAATAAGAAACGTAGGCTTGTGATCAGAGAAATTCAGAATCTGAAACTGTTGATGTATCCGAATAGTAAAGTTATTTTAAAATTCTTTTATTGAGAAAGCACAGATTAAATGTATACATCTACAGTGTCCTTTTTAAATAAAATTTTTAAAAAAGAATATGAATTTTTTAATTTTGAGTGATAAATGGTTTTGTAAGCGTAAACACAATACCTTGATGGTAATTTAATTTAATCTGTTAACTTTCAAAGTAAAACCGAAATTAAATGTCACTCAAAAATGAAACATGTTTCAAAAATTGTTCAAAATGTTCGCCTGCGACTTCAAGGCACTTCTGAGGAAACGTTTTTGCTGTATGTTGGTACAATGCATTCCAGTACTCTGTAGAAGTAGCTGGTAACACTGGGCATTGCCGAAACGACGCCTGACATTTTATACATTTCTTGTAAGAAGCTTCATTTTGAAACAATTTATTTCATTTTCACATTGAAATTATTGCCAATTAAACCCCCCATTTCCTGTATGTATTAATCTCACATTATTGTTCAGTCTTTCAGGATTTAACGCACATTAGTAGGAACATCTTTACTCAAAATGATTTATGTTCCAGCGACGTTAGACATAATCTTCCTGAATCATTCTGTATAAATTACCACGTAACTATATTTTAAGCTCTTTTATCCAATTACTTTATCTTGAACCCATGTTAAACTGATGACAATTAAAATGTCAACACTTTTATACTTTTGAGCCATTTGTCCAGTTTCGATTATTAGATTTTGTTGTGGCGAGAAATCATGAAACACAATAAAGCAGTTGACAATGTAGAAGAGATTAGTGGAATTGTCAAAGGTATAATAAATCTAAAACATATAATTCTGACGTAACGTTTCACGTGTACTGGATTTTATTTCTACATCAGAAATATAAATGCTATGTCCCTCAGTAACATTCCGTTCTCCTGCTTATCATTGCACTGGAATTACTTCTATTTCACTGTGTACTGATTGTAAGAGTTAATACTTACACAGTCGTCGTAGATAACATAAAAAGTAGAGTTAAAAATCCTTACGTATGAGATGATCAGTGTATTGATGTGATAAATAACTTCCAGAACCAAAGCCAGTTCTTGACTGTTATGTACGAGAATACGTGGAATTATTTTGTGTTATTCTTCTAAGTGTATGGAAGATCATTATTGGAAATGCTTGTTTCAAATATGCATGAATGAACTCTTGCATTGGTTAACTGGTAATAAATGCAGACTGGATAAATAAAATAATGATATTGTTGTAGCTGTAAGGTTGAAACACACTCTGTATATTCCTTAGTATGGTAATGTCAAGAATAAATTATGGTGCTGTTAAATTTGACGTCCTTGTACATCTATAATTATTAAATTTAGTCATCCTATTCTGTCCTATTTTCATGGTTACTTGCAGATTATCCAGACGAATTTTCGATATAACCATTATTATTACTGTTAACATAAAGCCATTTAAATTCTAATACACGAGCGCGACAATAAAAATACGCTAGTTATTGTAAGTGGGGCTTCTGTTAAGTTGATTGGTTACATATAAAAAAACATTATTATAATTAGCAGTCTCTTTAATCCTACGTATGCATTTATACAAATTTTTAATTTCTGGACATTCGACGGCTATCGTAGCAGAAAACATGTTCAAATAAAAGTAATAAAAAGTGGCACAAATTAACTTAATTTATTTTCTATAATACACAACCAGGGTTCCTTCTCGGCAGAGTGAATAATTTAACAAAGTTTTCAAACTGAAGTTAAGTAATTACTTTACACTGATCAACACCATGTAAAGTTGGTAGTTTAAAATTTCGTACTACTGACATGTTGATAGTAACCGTTCTGAGGGAGGCAGTAGTTGTACAGAATGTAATGTACACGTAGTTTTAACTTCAAAAGCTTGGGGGGGGGGCAATCAAACGTATACGTTGACATGATAGAACCCTCACTTTACAATATAAGGAAAACAAACTAAGAACATGTACTTTTCTGGCTGATTAGCCCAATAAGCAGAACTTTACGATTAAAGTTAGGAGCAATTAGGATTTCGGAAAACCGTTCAGCGAATGAAAAATACTTCAGACTCTCTAATACACTAATCAAGCTTGAACTTACAAAGGCAAGGAGCGACGTTGGAATGAGGTCTTTGTGTGGGCGAAGTAGGTGAAGAGTATGGGGAAATTCTGTGATGTAATTTCGTGAGCTGTTCTGTAATTAGGCTAATTTGTAACCTCCCCTTCTCCTGTCTCCCTCAAATCATCCCTCTAAAAACCCACACGACTGTAGATAAAATAACTAACTGGCCTGGCGGCGAATGCAGGGTTGAATAATGGATTGGGGGTAAATGATACGGGGGTGAGTGGGACGCGTGCCCTTTTAAGCGACCGTCCTAGTCATACGGGAAAACAACAACGCAGTGTGCCGTACCTACCGGCCCCGGTCGAAGTAGACCGAAACTGGTGTATTCTGAAGTTCTGTTGCGATGTTCCATACGAATATGCGTAAAACGAAGATTATATTAACGCGGAATGCATTATCATCCGTACGCCTTCCCTATATGCGCTTATTTCATTACCCAAATTTTACTACACTGTCCGTAGACCACGGCATTTTCATGTCTAAGACATTGCACCACCCGGTGGGACGTCGTACGTCATGCTAGAAGGGCGTAAAGCCGATGACGCTGCACACAGAGATTGAGACAATTACATTCGGGCGTATAAACACTAATAATGCACATTTTTCAAAACAAGCGAGTGCAAGAAATTAGTCTCCGTGAGTCAACCTTATTTTTTTTCCTGGTATGATCCCCTCGAAGCAGTTTCTCCAGACATATGAATTAACTAAATCCTTTGTCCAGAACCTTACATAAAAATTTGACAGTAATTTAGCTGTCCTAGAATTAATCTGTTGTTATGGATTCCAATACAGACCGATACAAAATTTAGGCTCATTTCGCCAGTCAGACAAAAATTTTATTCGTCAGACATTTCCTCCGTAAGAGAGTTTGTCGTGAACACTAATTGTGAGGAGTCGATTTCTGAAGACGGCGAGCATGAATATGCCAGCCTTCTGGGATACTACGACATGTAGTGTCGTCGAAGTTTACCGACGTTTCAGAAGTGCGTACTGCGTTCATCGCCGTGATAGGCATTATGAGAATTGAAGTAGGCCCACAAATATACCAAGATAAAATTCTCTAGTAAGGTTACGATTAATCGATAGCTGCAGGTTCGGTCTGAGTACAAGATATCTCTCTGTCCCTGATCCTGTCTTTTACTGTTTGCAGACGCATCTGTAGTGTTTGCTGTGGCAGGTCCTTATTTCATTTGGGCTGTTTACTTGTGAGTCAGGTATAGAACGTCTCCCACACTTAGTGGGGGGAATCGTGGTTCTGTCTCTTTGTACCAAGTTCCTTCTAGGGTTATCAAAACTTTGTATCTGAGACTTCGTTCTGTTATGCCAGAATATTTTCTCGAAGACAAATTATTACTTGGCTCTCTTAACTCGCTAGCATTGTATGTCGGTTTATTTATTAAATAACCTACGTAATATTAAGGTAGACGTTTCAAAATATATGACTAAGTCCTATGTATACGTATCCTACGTCTTTTGTCCTCTTAAATAAACTATATTAAACTTGTCGATATTTGAGGTTCTCTCGGCGATTAGTCCGAAGATGGCTGTCTTCTGGGCTGCAGCGCCGTAAAGTCTGGTATAAGTTTACCTATGCTGTATTGGCGCATGCTGCCTCCATCATCAGGACGATATACATCTCTAGGAGTTTGACTCGCTAGGAACTACCAGCACACTGTACCATGGAGATAAATGTTCCCAAGTTAAAGAAAACTAAGATAATCGATTAAATTCTTGCCTATGAACTCGACCAACATAAGGGTGGGTCAACAGAGTAGAAAGAACGGAAACAAAATAAATTATGAGATTATAAGAATAAAATATTAACAAGAATATTGATCGAAATATTACTTCGGAAACAAAGTATAGCATTCGTAAATTCTTAGTGTAGATAAATCAAGGAAGTTTCCATAAAATTTGGACATGGAGAGAAAAATGCGAGCTGAATCTTTGTACTGAAACCTATGGGAAGGTTGCCTAAATGAAAGGGAAAGACACAAAAATATTATATCCCTATTTATATTGCTAAAGGTCGGGCTTATAAAGTTTATACTATGAACGTATAATTGATGGGTGTTGTGTCCTATTACCTATTATGTCCGTTTATAAATCTCTGAAACTACTAAACGAATTTAAATTTAAATGATGTTGGTGCCTGTGGGTTGTGCTCTAAAACTTGTCGAGAAATTTAATTTTGACGTGATTCCATCCAATATATCATAACATGAAGCTCAAATGGAGCTTTATGGAGCTTTACGTGAATATCAACACGTGTTTGCATACGCATATCGACAGCAGATCGCTAAATAAGCCATTTGTACGAGTAAAAACAGTTTAGAGAGAAAATTATAGAGAAAAACAAAACACATTACCAGTAGCCAACACCATTTCCAAAATTGTTACGGGTTTCTAGACAAACAAAATGGAACTTTTATAGTGCGTCATCTCATGACTTGAGAACCGCTAGACAAGTTTTCATCAGATATTGAACCTTCTTGGTCATCAGTTCTATTTTACGCTAAGCACCAAAAGTTTGCAATTACGAACTGAAAGTCCAAATACAGATGGAATCATAGATGATACGCGCCATAATTACTATGCTCCGCGTACATTTCGCAACTTGCGAATGCATTATTCATCATCCGAGCGCAATCATTTGCATCCTCGAACGAAGCGTGATCTATTACAGCAGTGACGTAATTTTCCTGTTCAGCGCTGTACTAGCGGTATCCTGTCTTCTTCCTGTGTACTGTGTACATCCGTCAGCCACGCTTATTTCGTAATGGAAACATTCATCCCCCCTTGCAAGCACCCCACATCACCCCCCACAAAGCAACCCCACCCTACCCGCAACATGATGTCACCTCATTCACCCGTCGCTACTAGGCCCCCTTGACCCTCGACCGAAGTTTCTGTCAAAGGCGTTGGCACAGTTATCTCCATTCCTGATACAGAACAGGACCGAGGTTGTGATCTATGATCGTGTCCTATTTGAAATCGAAACACCTCGCATTTGTTTTAGTGTGCGATATACCATCTCAGAATAATTAGCTTATCTACGAGAAAGAGTTCATTTGAGAGTTACCATACTCCTCTTTCGGTTTGCAATATTCAGAATCCGCAATAAACACAAACTCAGGGACAGTTTTAGTAAACATGTCTTGTTTCTTTCTTCACAATATGCCTGCACACTTATAAAGCAAGAATTTATATGTAGATACACATTTATGGCTTTCTTGAAGGGAAATTTTGTGGTGGGCCTTCATGTGTCTTTGGCAAAAAAAATGTTACGAAACACTGATTTCGATTTCGTATTGTTTCGAATCGGTTCAATATAAGGTAACAGATTCTAATTACTTTCGAAGCATAAATCCTTGTCCACGATTCTCAGCAAGTAGAGGTTTTCACATTAACCAATCACTCAGTTCAAAGAGTCATACCAGATTTCTACAAATATATAATTCAAAAATGATTTCTGAATCTGCAGAGGAAAAAGCCTATTGCTTCCATCACGCACTCTAATGATAAATTTAGCAAGTACCTCTGAAACGTCGGTAAACTTGTATCAGACTACACGGCGCAGCACCCCAGAAGACATTCATCTCCGGACTCACGGCAATATAAACCCGAATTTCTCAAACGAGCTTCTGTGAGAAAAAAACTTAAATTCTACTGATAGCCCATTCGAGCGAGTGAGAGAAAACTTCACGTGCATCTCTGGATGTAATACATCCGGCTGTTAATCCTATAGCTCCGCCTCCGTACTCAAGAAGATTCCGAGGGATATGGAAAAGATCACTTAGGGTTTCTTCATACCGCACGAAGTCTGAAAGCCTTCCTTCCTTGCACCACAACATAAAAATAAATCTTAGCTACAGGCTGGTTCAGAAGCTTTGTAATCTACACGTTTAATATCATACCATCCTATATGAAGCTAATGCAATTCTACAGAAGATTACGTGTAATAAGACAAAACGTATTGCAAAATATTTCTTTGATGCTTAATAATAAGCATGCATTGACCAAAATTCGTAGAATAAAAATACAAGTAAAAATTACAATCAGCCAATCAGCGAAGTATCTTCATTTATGCCCCATTTAGGTACATTCTGGAATAATACGTGAGGGCTAATTACTTTACTGAACCAATCGATTAATAATCTGTCTATATTTTTACTGTAATAATTCAGTTCAGTAGAGAAATATTTAGTAAAATTTATTACCTACATTTTCTTATTACATTAAGAGCCTGATTATGTTCATCCAGCGTAAACCACATACAACTTAAGTTATCAGTATTCATGAACACAGATAGAAAAGATCAAAAATATTCAGAAGACACTTGTGCACACCAGTGGTAATAACATTTGATATGTGTTTTTCTTCAAACAATATATTGTTTCTAGAATAATATACGTAAAGATGTTTAATCGTGACGTACGTTACAAACCTTCTTCAATGTAGTCTCTCATTATCGTCCATTCCCGTAAGATACAGTTTAATAATATCCTACCATCTATAAAATAAACAGACCAACTTGTATAAAGAACGAAGCACGAAGCGAGATCACTCTTCTTCGTGTTTCTGTCAGCAAAGTGTGTTTTCGGCTTTAAGCTACAACATGATACACAGCGCCTAGGTTTGTCCACAGCGTGTAGTAAGAGATAAATGGTCGATAACTTCACGGCCTACACATCTGTGCCAAGTTTGTGGAAGAAAAAGGGACGCTATGACGATGTTTGTTTGATAAACATTAGTAAAAAAGTTTCTAGTTCCTTTAATACTTATTTAACTACGATGTAACAGGCACAGAAATTATTTTTACGTCAAATGTAAGAGAATTACAGAACGGGTGTAATGCGAAATTTTGTGTTAAAATTACGAGACTAACTAAATTTCGTGTATTGATGGTCCACTTTACATAAAGCGAGAAATACTGAATCTCTTAAATGCGACACTTGAAGTTTTATATTTGACTTCCAACAAATATACAAGACGAAATCCATGGAACACAGCCCAGAGTCGCTCCACAAGTCACGAAATTCTCCTCTTTGCATGAACGCCGAAAGTTCATTTCCATGTTCATAAGAACCTTCCAACAATCTCTTCTGAGCCGGTCTGGACGCAGAGGCTTGAGGAAAAATCCTCTGCCCCCTCCGGGGATCGAACAACCCCGTAGCTAGACACTCTGACTGAGCTATCCCAGCTCCTAAGTAGCTTCAGGAATGCTAAAAATTTAAACTGCAACAGATGCATTATGCATTTATACGACCACCAGTTAAATATGTAAAATCTCAAATTACGCGTCTGTAAAATACGTGAGATCAATAAGAATGTAATGCTCCAATCGCTTTTTAAAGATCTTTATCCAAATTTTGATCAGCATCCATACATCGAAACACCCTGTAGAAGCTGACACCCAAAGACTGGATACTGCAAAATAAACATCTTAAAACCCTTTCAGGGTCATAGGTAAGGGGATGGTTAATGAACCCCTAATTATCTTGGAACATGTATAGTACTTCCCTCCTAAATACTACGCTTACGACTTTTCTACAATTTGCCCTCTGCCTGAGACGTTCTTCGGCGGCCGCGCTTGAACTAGTAACGCGATAAATGAACTCCCGTCTTAAAGCAACGGCCCGAGAATTTACTGTACACGCAGGTTATCTCAGCAGCCAAATGACTGACGAGCGGGGACCGGAACGGAAGAAGGTTTCTGCACGAGTCTGGTAGAAAACATTTGCTCCGTTCCTATCCTTCGACCACTTGCAAATTAATCTTCATTTAAAGCACACCTCTAATACCAAATTTTATCTAAATTCTTTAAGAATTTTCTAAAAACAAAATTATGAAAGAATGGCATATAAGACATCTACGTTACGTGCTCATTAATTAAACACAGTGTTTTAAGAAGGGGGAACAACGAAAAAATTACTATTCCAAAAAACACACACAAATTATATTCTGGAGAATCTGCTGTAGAATTAAGCGTCAAAACATGGCATTCGCAAGAAAGGCGCAATATGAATTTCGTTAGTATTCCTGCGTTGATGTAACGTGTACTCAGAACGTTGCTATGTTGTGGGTGCATTATTAACGGTTCGTTAACGGTTTGCGAGTGACTTCATATTTAAAAGACCGTGATTTGATTACTCTGCCTAGAGAGGGGCTGAAGACAAAGTGGAATGGGAGAACAGAAGTGGTTGTGGGCAGGGAATAAGTAAATGTTGGAGCAGAATGAGGGGACAGTCTGTTGAGTGGGTGGTAGCATTATACTTCCAAAAGAGCATATCTACTAGGGAAAGAAAACATAAAATATCTTTTTCAGAAGCTCTAAATATAATTATACCTTGAAAGAATAAATATACTCTGAGAACAACCGAAGAAAATTGTTTACTCTGATACAAGAAAGACAATAAGAAAGTTTAATACATTATTATTTGGAAGGAAATTAAATTTGACAAATGAGACAAAATCTGTATAATTAACAGCAGTGACTATAAATCTCATGTTAACTTTCCATTTCTTAGGTCATGACAATGAATCCGTCAAGTTGGAGGTCCTGTGTGATATTTCGCAGGATGATTAAATGTTTCCCTGTCCCTACGTTCAACATAATAAAGACATATGGGGATGAAGGTAAAACTCAACGCATTCATAACCTCTGGACTAGATAGAAATTACTGGTTAGCTTCGGAGATATCCCAATAGGGTCCTAAAAGACGGTGTTTTGGCGAGCGTAAAATCAAGTTAGCGGAAGTGTGTGATCCGATTGGGTCTCATAAAGAAGTATGTAGATAAAAGGTCGTGGTATCACTGGATATTTCATTTTCTCGTATTTTCTGTCAGTATCGCCTGTCGAAAGCAAGGCTAATACCTTCAGTAGCAAACCGTCCATTTACTTCCAACTAGTTATTCCTCAAAATTCGTGATTATCTTCATACTACATTAAAATATATAGACCTAACATATGCAATTTGAACAGCGTTGTTAACAAGTTATCAAAATAATCATATACTGTGCTCATAAGTTAGTAGGTGTGGAGGAAGTCACGTGTTCCGTATCATGTATACGACACTACCAGTTCGTTAAAGGTAATTTTTATTCCTGAAAGCAACATAAGAACGAAAAGTTACGTAATATATAGATAAAAATATAAAAAAATGATCAGAAATTTAGCCCAGTGATAGACAGCATTTTCACATCTTCAGTGTCATCTACTGCTACATTCTTTCTAAGAACTTGAACGAATAACAGTTCCTCCTAATACCTCCGCAAATAAAATGAACGAGAAAATAAACAGATATCAGAGGCGGGAAATGAAATGACGTCCTAAAGAAAGCCTGTTCTGTTGCCTAGCAAACACAACAGTACTTCATCGATTTTTAGTTCGAATCTTTTAATTCATCCACATACCAAATGTTAGTACCCACTACAGCATGTCGCTCAAACACATCATATATCAAAGATAAGAAGAATACAGAATGGTATAATTTTACATATTGGCTGTCAGTTACGTACTTTAATACAAGTCTCTAAGATGAGTATTCCATTTTGATCAATAAGAATCAACAAATATAAACCGAATGTAAATTAAGTGAGATTTTGGTTCTTCAGGCAACGAGGATGATGATGGAAGTTTCGCCGTGTAGTGCGGTAGAAGTTTACCGACGTTTCAGAGATGCTAGCTGCGTCCATAATCAGGGCGATCAGTAATACTCATTTAGCATGTCGGTAAACTTCTACCAGACTACGTGGTCCAACTTCATTGCGCAAAGTACTTCTAAAGATAATAATATTCGTAATTGGTAATATTTAAAGAAAGTGTTACGTATTCTACAAAATACTTATGATCTAAGTAATATATTAAACGTTGTGCTTAACACACTTGTATGATAATTAGCGTTCTATCTGACTTCCAGAAAATTACGAGACCCATAGGACATCCCAGGAGCACATCAACGACAATGATATCTTTTCATAAGGTACCAACCAGTAAATAATTACGAGCATATTACCAACCTTATTATATAAACACCAAGTTAACTATGCTCTCCGTAACGAGGATAAAACAGTCATTTCACGTTACGTTTTTATGACGATGAAGACATACTCTGACACAGAACAGAAGACAGAAGGTGACCGTCTCCCGAAGCAAAACAATATTGCGTTATGTGTCTTGCGGCAAATCATAAAATACTTCGTACTAGGACGACGCTGTCACAGCTATAATAAAAGAGGAAGCACCTGGGACCAGCGTTTCTCGCCAAGGGGTTTAAATCTTCATCCTGGTTGAAGCAATAAACACTGCATATTGCTCAACTCTGGGAGCTTAACATGCTGACGTGATATATTATTATTTTGTGGCTCCTGATAACCCTGCAAAGTCTCGCCCTATTCTGCAGAAGATTATTTCCCCCCATCGGCATCAAATACTGTCCATACGAAGCGCAAAATGTTTGGCTTCATTCATTTCTTTCCTAGACTTCGACTTCATGAGATTAAAAGATCAAAGGGAGGTCGTTCATAAAGTCTGGTTTATTAAACCACCTGCAGTGCGTGATTGTGCGTGTTTACGCACGTCACTGACAGTACGTGTACCGACGATGCAAGGGCATGTCTGACGTCGTTTATTGAGCCGGTCTCGAAAAGTCGAGACAACCAAAAGGCGATGAATTTAGTCATCCTAATAACTTGGTTCATTTCAGTTCTAAGGTTTCGCCCTAGAGTCACCCACGTGCCAGGTGTAAGGTGGTAACAGGCACATTTCGTCCAATAACTAATAAAATGTAATAAAGATAAGAAAAACGTTAAGAGAAGAGTTAACAACGTGGAGCCGTCCCTCGTTTGAGACTACGCTGTTCTCTCAATAATCAATTTCCGATAAATAAATAAAACAGCTCAGAATAAAGAAAATAACGCTTAAAAAGCATGTTCATGCACTTCAGTGACAATATTGGAAAGTGCGTGAAATTGGATTGCAGTTTTATATAGTTTTTTAAACTAGAACACAAGTAGGTAAAAGTTAATGAATGGCTCTTATGCTAGAAAAACAAGATTACGTTTTACATCTGTAGACAATTGCACGCTTGTCTGGGCCTTAATGATGGTAACGCCTGAGTAGTAGAGTGTACGCACAACATGGTAGGCTATATGCTTTATTCCCCGAGTGCCTTGTGTGATGGTCCTGGATTATTACTATCTTTCTTCATCTGCTTTTATAAGAAGTCTTTAAATATTTAAAAATCACTACATTTCGAAAGACACCGCTTCTCTCGACGTCAGGTAAATAAGACACAGATCGGTAACAGCTCGGTCCATCGAATCAAATTAAAAGTTTCCCCCTTTTTTTACCTGGAGTCGGAGGAAGACGCATCATTAAAAACGAGACTTAAAGAAAATACAAACGACGGACGAATTCCAAAAGAAAGAAAAGAGTATATTTCAACTGGGAGAAATTCAAATGGAAACTGTGTGTTTTTCAGAGCAGATTACACCTTCCCATTCTTCACTCGTATACGGACTCAAAAAATCAGGTTTGTGATTATACAAAACTTTGTGGTCACGCTTATAAAAGAAACGAACTCAGCGATGTCTTGATTTCCGTATATAAACGCGTAGAAAAAAAAAATTCCTGGCATAGTTTGAATCACGTGACCGGTTCACACAGTGCATAACCGCGAAGAATGCAAAATGAAGTAAGTGCCGGGGCTGGGGTGGTCTTCCCGGCTTGTTACGCAGTTGAAATTATCTCCCACCCCAACACGAGACCCTCCTCTTCGTAACAAAGCCAATATCTCTGATCCCCGTAGCGAACACTAAGACTCGCTGAAACCGCGTTCGAGTCGCTAAGAGCAACACTGGCTTACGGCTCTCAGAGTCCTGAGCATTTAATCACATTGCATGTGGTAAAAGGTAAATCTAACCCTGCTGCTTAATCAACCCTTTGGATCCGAAACTCGTCTAAGCAATATTTAAAAAATTCAGTTCTTAACACAAAGCAAACAAAACCCTTCACCATTACAAACACCAAATTGTTAATGCTGTTTAGGGAAATAATTGAAGTTTATTCTGAGAATAACACAAAATTCATAAATATGGATAAAATTCTGTATCACTGAACGCTAAAGAAAGTGGTACATATAATTACCATTCGGCCTTAAAAGGTTAAAGACCACACAATGCAGGCGCATGGGGGAGTGACGGTAGGCCTGGATGAGATTTGAGGTTATCACGACGGTGAAGATGTCGATGTTAATCTTCTGGGACGTATCACCAAAGAATCGGACAAAAGAATCATATACTGTATATTTCTTCACGGCTGAAGATGGAGACAGCATTTTTCTTGGGACGCTGGTGCCTATCTAGAAGTCAGAAACGGGGTCACAACCCAGAAAACCAACAACGACTGCTCCACTCACTCTTAACCTCGGAACTACATGGCTTAGGACCTTCCTCGAAAATTTAACACAGATGTTTAAGAAATCATCTTTTAAGGCACATAAATGCCATTTTCACAAATGTTAGCTCATTAATCCTGTCCCGAGTCACAATTCAGTCGGCACATTTTTATCTTACTAATTAAAATTCTACCATTTCTACTTATACGATAGCCCCGAAGATGGAGGCAGCAAGGATCTCTCAAACGCCGGCAAACTTTTACCAAACTAAGAGGCGCTACAACCCAGTAGACAGAGCCGTCTCTTTATTTAAAGATGCTATCTTAGAATAGTAGGAAGAGCTATCAGACAGAAATAAGAAACACGCGGAGAGAAAAATAGTCTACAAATTGACACGCATCTGACGAGACACGTGTTGTTCGTTTTACGTAGACTACGCTAATGACAATAGGGAGCTAGGTCACTTTTTCTCACAGAGGCCACTTTGGGTGTAGGTCGGGGAATAGGTCTTCACGACCAATTGAGTTTACACGCAACGCCCCGGGACCGTCAAGGGGATTTTCTCGGCCTTACGCAGCGTCTACAGCCACCACTAACAGGAGGGAGGTAAAATACCGCGGGATCTTTTGCCTATCCACCGCAGAACAGCGCCTAGACTGACTACAATCATAAACTGCTCATGACATCATTTTCAATGTTTTCTTTGGTTGTTTAGCAACGCTTTATCAACTGCACAAATTATATACGGTCTAACCACATGATCGCGAAAAGTTAATTGGAAGGGCAGTTAAAGATTCAACTTCAGTTACAAAAACCAGTCACCGGACCGAGGTTTAAACCTTGGAACTCCAAAATATAAGCATAAGTGTCAACCTATGCACCGCCCCGTTTGATACGATGATCATGAAAGACATGTAAGGACATTTAATGACGCGGTCGTTGTCTACTGGAAGGCACTGTCACGACATGCGATAAACCTCAATGAGGACAACATGTAACCCAGCAGATGATCAAACCGGGCATTCCCCCAATAAAAATTTTGAACGTTATAATAGCGCCTGTTCTGTGGCACTGCTATAGTTGTCTGGAGTGACTTAATATAACCATGAAAAACCTCAGGATATCCGGTCTCCGGCCCTTGATCTGAACTCGATTCCTCCCGGACAAAAGGAAGTTCGATATTTCTTTATTTCAATAATATTTAATTAATAACGAACGCAGTACTCTGTATGATTTGAGGTTTTCACAGCGGTGAGCATGAAGATTTCTGTCTTCTGGGTTGTTGCGCCGTGTAGTATGGTAGATGTTTACGAAAGTTTCGGAGGTCATACTGTCTCCGTCATCAGGGCGATGAATGCGACATTCTTCAACGTGGTACTCTGTTAATACAGATATAAAATTTCTCTTAAAATATGCTATTAGTGGATAAACAATAACGAAAAATCAGCCTGTTATTTAAATTTCCCCTCTGTGAGCGCAAGTTAACGTCAAAACAAGCAAGCTGCCTTTTATACAACACAGATATTGCCTATTTCTGCGTCTGACTACAACAGAACTGTGCCTGGATGGTTTCGATCGTCGAATATGGCCACCACGGCAATGGGGGCGTGCAGCATCACCGTTCACCTAACTATTGCAGATGGCAGTATCAATCGATTGCCTTTCTGTAGGATCAGATTCTGCGGTTGCAGCGGGTTGCCGGGAATCCTGATGAACAAGGGAGCAAAGCCAACGTTTGTTCACCAGACCCTCCGGATATTTGGTGGTGGCTGAGAGCGATGGGAACTGCGTTGCAGGCAGAGTGCGGGCTCGCAACACTCCATCTTCATTACACGAGTAGCCACAGGAACACCAAACAGTGTCCACAGACAAACTACAAGACAACATGGTTCGTAAACATTGACGAGGTTGGGAGATATAATTTAGAACAGGACGTTCCATGTCAAAAGCCTCACATATCCATCGACAGATTAATGTTTGACAATGCTGACACATAGACAGGCTATAACAGTTATCGTCACACCGATATTACGTCTGACGTGTTATCATGCATGACGTTTCGGCAGTTTGCTCTGCTCGCATCCTCAGTTCACTGGTTCTCATAACACTGACGGATTTATTTATTTATTATTCATTCTGATACAATAAGGCCTTGACAATGACCTCTTGAAACATCCGTAACATTCTACCAGACTACACGGCGCAATAACCCAGAAGACGGAAATCTTCATACTAGTCGCCGTGAGTACCTCAAACCCTTTTTTGTTAAAACCAATCAACAGCAATGTTCTGCTGTCTTTGAATTTCATTATGTAATGTTTTATGATCAGGTACAGACAAATGGTTCAGACATACTTCCTAGCTCCAGATTGAAGCCACGTGTCAATTTTCCATAAAGAACTTTAATTTTATTCTCACATGAAACAGGCTGTAACAGACCAAAATGAAACTTACTAGGTAGCTTTCGGTTTAGTCGTACCTTTTAGCGTGTAACCCAAAACTGCCCAAGTCCCTTAAGAGACAAAACATTCTTACTTTTTAAAAGGAGCTTACTGACTTCTTCGTCATCAGGCAGTAAGTTCCTCTGAAATATCGGTTAAAAAAATCTTTATACTCGTCGCCGTGAGAACCTGAAATCTCCCTAACCACCATAATTTTCACCCTAGAATCCTAATTTATAAAACAAAATTTCCACGATTTGCGTGTGTCTGTGCAAAGTAGGAGCTTGCTGTTCGGAGTAAATACTGCGCCCAGCGAAGGCAAGCCATGTGTGTGGGGTGTTAAGTTCCCTTCACGTCATACAACACACCCTCGCCTCGTGACTACAATACTACGGTACCAGTCAGGTTTATGAGTCATTAAAGAACTTTTCTCTCCCACACCCCCGGACTCGACACAATACTTACAAGCCGCCCCCTGGTTACGAACTCCCTCTTCAACCCTAGGCGTAACTGACCATTGTTATGCTAAAATAGTGTCGATTCTGAAGACCAAGTTAGCGATTTAGATCTTCATAGTAAGCTGTACAATCGCGAAGGGAAATGATGGCCGAAGGGAAAAGGGGGACAATACTTCACAACTGCATCCGTCCGTTACACATTCTTGTCACGTACGTAAATCGAATCTGATGTAAAATTATTCGGATAAAAGATAAGGCAAGGATCGGGCTGCAAACCCATGGCTTCTCGTAGCGACGACCCGGGTTCAACCACAGATGACTTCAAATCGGATTCGTTTTTGATGGACTGATGCATGTCTTTGTCCGATTTTTTTAAAAAAAATTCTGCTAATCATCACAAATATTACCGTTTCATGTGGTGTGTGATAACCCTGAAAAAGCATCACATTATTACATAAACATCTGGCCCGAAATAGGGGCTTTGTACACAAGCCGACACTTGGTTAGACTGGAAGTAAACGTGATTCGGTATTTTAAAGGTCAATCTGTTCTCAGGTCACTGAAAGTCGACGAACCTATGAAATGTAACGTTGCTCGTTGTTCCAAACAAGTAAACCCGAAGGGAGCAACATCTAGAAAACTTTGCGTTAAAGGTCAGACTGCTGGTTCGTGGGTCGTGCAGTCTGATAATAATTTACCGACGTTTCATATGTGCTTATTGCCTCCACCAAGCGAACCAAATAAATGTTATTTACCTTACGATTAACCTTATTAAGGAAAGTACTTTAATAAAGTGGTCGTCGTCTATTTCAAGAAATCGTTTTGGATTTTACTTGATTATATAAACACTTAAGATGTCACAAGCAGCCCGGATCTCAAAAACGCTGTTCATTTTTCTCCGGATACATTTATCTCTGGATTTATCATGCCGAATAAACATAATGGACGAGTAATAAGTTGTATGAATGACATTCACACTCCAGCGGTTGTAAATCAGAAATAATTACTCGCAGAATATTATAAAAGGGACGCCAAATAGTAACAAGTAAGAAAATGTACTCATAGCATAACAATTCTCTCCCGTTCTCACAATGACCTCTGATCTTTAATCACGTTAACTATAATAACCTTTGGTTATAAAAATAGCCTGGCTATTTTCCAACTGCTCGCCCCGGAGAGCAGAAATACACGTAAGTCTTAAAATAAAGTATAAAGCACTCATTATTGCTAGTCGATTTTAAACAAAAATTGAAAATGTCAACAAATTTTAGTAAAATTTCCTTTTATCAAGTTGAATTAATGTTTCATGCATACGGACAGACAGAAGAAGCGATTTAATAGTCACTATCTAGGTATGCCTGATCGCCTAAAAGCAGTGAATTCTGTTAAGTGTTGGCACCGTTAGTATTCTCTTGGTTTTCCTCAAATAGACCGTTAGGAAAACGAGAACCAGAGAGAATTTGATATACGTAAAATCCGTTTCCTAGCAACGGCAAAGACCCGCAGTTACCTTGACCCCCTTCTCTCTAAAACTGCGACGCGGAGATAAATATGGAAGATCTTCCCCAGGAAGCATCAAAACGTGCAAAGACTCCTGCACGTCTACTAACATCTAATTTCCCCCCCCCCCCATTCGTCCCACGAAAGAACGTGAGAAAAAGTTCTGGTGACGTATTAGTTGCAGAAAACTCATACACGGAGGACCAATACTATAAGCACGACGCCGATGATCACAAAAGCAAAATCATCAATTATTAAAAAAAAAACCGTTTTTCACAAGTTACGATATAGGGTGTTAATATTGACAAGAGAAACCGCGCACAGTCTGGTAAATAAGTTGAATCAACGATCGGCGTCTGCTCAGAGTAAGTGTGAATAGTTTGGTCAGTTGGCGACAGTCGTCGAAGGCATTACGCATAGCAGACCAACAGCAATTGAGTTATTCAGAAAGTAAAAGTAAAGTAAGCCCTCTTTTACTCAGTACACGTAGGCACTTACCTTTTTATATTGTCCGGCGACACCTGAAAGTCCTCAAGGTTAAACCCTTCACCATTAGCACAAAACATTTTTGTTAAAAAATTTCAACGTCTGTATGTACACTATTTATAGTTTCACACGAAATATTCACAAGTGTTGATAATGCACTCACGCGGGTTTCTTCAGGCTTCAGTATGTGCCATATGCACTTACGACGCTTAACCACGTCCGTTTTCCGCAAAACTTTGCATCATGAATGAACGATAACGACACATTATAACCAAACTTAAAATAGCTCCCACTTGTAAAGCTTACGAAAAACGCGAGACAGATTGGAATCTGTTTGTACCACATTTATATCCCCCCTCTTTTGGACCATACAACAGGATGTACGTAAATTTGTAATTAATATTAATGTCGACATGCGAAGAGAAACTGAGTAAAACCAAGAAAACTAGTCATGGGATGATATTTGAACTAGGATCATCCCAAATACACAGTAGTGATATTCAGTGGTGTGGGGGTTGACAAATCGTGCTTAGATTTTGCATTTTTAATCACCACCCTGTTAATTTGTTTACCTGATAAAACATAAAAATTAAAATTAAGAATAACATTTTTATCTGAAGTTAATTCATTAAAGTAACTTTTCACTAATGGACATTTTTGAGGGGAAACAGACCACTGATATTCATAAAATACTTTTTACATAAACCCATACTAATAATAAGTTACAGTTAAATTTAATATTTATTATAAGATTAAATAAAATGTGTTTCTATTTAGTGAGCTTGGCTCTTGATCAACTGTGCATTTATTTGGCACGAGTTCAGTGCCTGGGTAATTGAATCATGGCCCTTGTTCTTATTCAATTGTTTTATTACTACACCTACACTATACCCACTACAAACTACTACTCGTACAAATTATTCAATACAGCTATGCTACAGGCCAAATCCTTCAACACAAAAAAAATATGAAAAGCAATCTACATTACTAAATGCCGACAACTAATCACTAACAAGACAATAAGCGTAATAGCCACAGCATTCTACAGTCTCCAATACTACATTTTATAATTTTCATACAATAAAATTACCCAGATGCTGGACTCAGTACTAACTAAAAGCATGACTGTTCATAAGCCAACCAACTAAATATACTTTTACTTTAAAACTTAAGCAGTTATGTTCACTTTGAATATGACTTTTTATAGCTTAATAATGATGAGTATATGAAGATCTAAAGATTTATTAATTAATGTAAAGTAATTTTATTCTGCAAAATGTTAGATAGATGAACATGGCTAATACATGAATGTTCTACCCCTGAATTTATATTACTTACAGTGTTGCTGATAAACTTTAAAGCCTACTATCTACAAATAACTCATAATTGTTTCCCAGGTACACAAACCACTGTCGTCACAGAGTTCCAACCTGTTTTAAGCGAATAAGTAAGCCTTGTAGTACCACTAACACTGATTGGAAGCCATTTTAACTTACGTTGCATAGATTATAACATCCGAGATTTACTGCAAAGTAGAGTTTGTCATCTATGATATCGATCTACGTATATCGTTAAATACACCAATTGTCCTCCAGATGGCAGACTAATACTAATCGAATACCACACGTCTCTATCTATGCCAAGAGTTCCAAACAAATGTATGTCCAGTGCACAGTACAAAGGCTGGCTTACAGCTAGCTCAGTGTTGGGTGCGGGGGGGAGTGGGGATCGTACTATCCAACCGTGGGAATAAATACGAAACCATGTCTGCGTGTCTATACTGTTAACTTAGTGTCTTTAAAGCTCTAACCAAAGCGTAAACGAAGGCTGGCTCTCCTGACTGAGGGCTTCCGTGGTTCTTCTCAGCCTTTCCATGGAAACGCTGGGGTAGTGCCTTATAACGAGTAGCGACCGGTTTCTTCAGAACTTCTTCCAATACATTAAACACAGCCATCCATCGCCGGACGCTTCGTAATCCGTGGAAATGAAACAGTGTCAAGAATATGTTCCAACATTTAATTTAAAGGAAATTTAGTATATATTAAAGGTAATGTTGTCCCTCTGCTTAATTAAAAGCCACGTTATGAAGACGTGTGTGAATTGGTACCTGAATTAGATCTAGAACTGTGGTCAGTTTCACGACCTGGCAGTTTTGCCTACAGGCAAACCGCCATTGGTATCTTACGGTCAGGAGGATGAGTGAATCCCAGAGCTAACACGAAAATAAATCACTACCAAATTTTGTTAAAATATACTCATT
This sequence comes from Zootermopsis nevadensis, assembly GCF_977971745.1. Classification (NCBI taxonomy): domain Eukaryota; kingdom Metazoa; phylum Arthropoda; class Insecta; order Blattodea; family Termopsidae; genus Zootermopsis; species Zootermopsis nevadensis. The sequence continues at coordinate 5,925,082 of NW_028259144.1, read as the reverse complement.
TAAATATTTGTTCATTCGTGAAGACAAATGCATGGAAGTGAGGTCTCAGGTTCTCAAGGCGTCGAATATGAAAATGGCTATCTTCTGTGCTGTTGCGCCGTGTAGTCTGGTACGGACGTTTCAGGAGGCAGCAAGCATCTCTAAAATGTCGGTAAGCTTCTGACAAACTACAAGCCACAACAACCCGAAAGACAGCCATCTTCGGTTACATCGAAGCTTATTGACGTCCTCGTTGCTTTTAGTTTCCACCTATCAAGTGCAATAAAAGTTAAAACTGCACTGCTCTAGTACGCCACTGCGCGTTTATTCGACAGACGCTGCTCGGGCAGCCATCTCCCTCTACAGAACGACTGCAGTGGGACCAAGTACACAGGAGTGACATTCTGTGTTCCCTGTCTCAATGGACTTAACTTGGAACTTAGCTTCAACACAGAAGTGCCGTATGACACCTCTGGGGCCAAAGCCCATTCTATATTCCATAGTCTAGTCATACTTAAACTGGTAGGCCTGCCTATAAACAGGGTGTTTTAGAAGACGCTGAACATGCGAATACATGTGCGTAAGCGAGATGAAAATGACAGGGGAAAATTATATAATGAGGAGCTCCATAATATTTACTACTCACCAAATGTTATTAGAAACATGAAAACAAGGAGGATGAAATGGGCGGGGAATATGGCAAATTATAGTATATTTTCTAAGGTATGTTATCACACTATTACGCAGGCCTTGTAATCCTGGGGTCTCGGGTTCGATTCCCGGCGGTGCCCGAATTTATAACTTGTGTTGGGCAAGGCCGTGGTCTAGGCAACGCGGAGTTTTCCTCCGGGGGCTTCCCCGGTTTCTCCGTGGCATCCCAACAATTACTCCATTTACACACAGAAGAAGGCAATGGCAAACCACTTCTGGATCATCTGCCAAGAACGTATATGAACAGGTCCCAGTCCGAGAAAAGGATGGAAGGATCCTGTTCATATGGACCTGTCGTCAGACAGAACACTAAATAAATAAATGATGGCCACGGTGATCTAGCGGTTAGAACGCTGGCCTTGTAATCCTGGGGTGTCGGGTTCGATTCCCGGCGGTGCCCGAATTTATAACTTGTGTTGGGCAAGGCCGTGGTCTAGGCAACACGGAGTTTTCCTCCGGGGGCTTCCCCGGTTTCTCCGTGGCATCCCAACAATTACTCCATTCACACACACACAGAAGATCGCTGCAACCCTTGAAGTCTGCATAATCTTAATGTTAGTAATACCAATACGTATCTCTTATTTAAGACAAGGAAAATAAAAAAGAAATCAGAATTAATGAATATTAAATATTAAAATATCAGACAGGATCAAAGACAAATAAGTACATGGAAGATCTAAATACATTTTAATTTCAAAGTAAAATAACAGCATAAAAGTTACATTACAAAACAACTCTCCTGAGAGAGAGATTCCTCGACATAGCCCAAAATAAAACAAACAAACAAACAAATTAATTTAAACATGAAAGCGAGAATTTGTGTTAACGCAATCAGGAACTTCATCCATACATGAACATGAATATCTTGTTATTCAATTATGCCGTATCAACTGCAGTTTCCGATTCGTTGAGAACAATGTAAGCACGTAAGACACAGAAAGGATGCGGTAATGTCCTATTTAAACATACATTCACACCAATCTCGTGTACGTCTGAGGAAAACCACGAAAAAATAATTACTAAATCCTCAAAGTTGTAGCATTGTTATTTTAATTGAAGTTCGATTGGTCAACCGTCTATTCTAGAGGGCACAAATTGTTTTCAAAATAAAATTTTATTCCCTTTGGGGCACTCAGAAAATTCCACGGTGGCTTTACGTCGGTAACTAACGTGCTCCTAAAGGAGTAATAAGGTTTGCTTCAAATTAACTGTGTTTGTGTAGGGCGCCGTAAAGGTGTGACACAACACTGCGGCTTCTGGTTACGCCAGGTTCTAACGAACTACCAGTGAATGAATTACCTACATAGATGGCAGTCTACAGTGCAATCTGAGCATTATTATCTTTTGCAACAACTCATTCCAAGTTCTCCACTCTCTGCCCGTCCGCCTTAGCAGATCTATTTTTAATCTCTCTGGAAGCTAAGATCTTGCAGCTTCTGCAACTTACTGAAATTTTCAAGAAGTGTATATTGCTCCCATGTCAGTCTCCTGAGAAAAGAATACATCGCAATTACCAATTAAATATTCAGCAATGTCTGTCTTCAAAATTATTGTAAAGATTAGAAAAATCTGAAAAGTTTCAGGCTTAAAAAATTAGGAGGTTTACGCATTTAAATATATCTCCTTTAAGTTCGAAAATTGTTGTACCATTATAACGAAATAAAACATTACATAAATTCAGATAAATACTTTTTAAAAATTATGATGATAAAAACAGAAGACATTTCGTTATGTTCATCTGATAGGGGCAAGTTTAAGCGAATTTTATTATATTAGATTAGGTTGGGGCTGGTTAGGTAAATTTAGTGACAGAATTAGAACATTTGCGCATGCGCTGAAATCAACATACATATTTGAGCTCCTAATTGGCAAATTTAGTCGAATTTGTACGAATTCATGCAATAATATCTACATAATATTCTAAAGTGAATTTAAGAACAAATTCGACTATCAATTACATATTTTATAGTCGATTAATTAATTACCATATTAACAATTTAAATTTAGACATTTATCATTATTAAATTGAAGAAGACGAAGAATAGAGAGATTACATATTATGTTTCAGCCGTTGTAACGATTTTGTAAATTAGGTTAGTACACACTTTACTTGGACGAGTGGTTTCCATGGCAACGTTCCACTCAGGGAAGTATGGAAATATAACGCCGTTGTAACTGTACTACAAGCACCTTTCTGCTATTCGGTGAAGCGAACCTTTTGACTGGCAATACGCAGTGTAAGCTCAATTCTATTTAACTCGGAAAATTCACATAACATGAACACCCATGTCGTGCATTGAACCAAATACTAATCTAAAAACATATAACAAAAATTTCCTGCCAAAATATAGTAAGAGCGGAATGTGATAAAATTGTAACAGATTTTATTTTTGGTTGCAACATAAAGCAAAGTGTAGTAAATAAATTTCATACAATTTCCATGTAAAAATTTCTGGTCATTCTTACATAAAAATTAATATCGTATTTCCTGAATTTTAAGAATCACTTCTTCACATTTATAATTTCTGAAACCGGGGTTCATATTTCTTTCCTGAAAAACAGTTACTAAATCGAGGACTTTTAAAACCGAACAAATATGGTATTTGTTGCAATCATAATCAAATTTATGAAGGACAATATTAATAATACTGCCTATATAATTGATACGAATGAAAATGTTCAATCCAAATTTACGTCAAACAGCTCTCCAGAAATAGATCAGCTACTTTGCTTGAGATTCAGGACGTCTTATCGACCCTGATATTTATTTATATATATACAGAAACAATCTGTTATTCCGCTTAAGACAAAGTTAATGAAACTGAAGCTCAAACTGAAAGGAGTCTGAAATTACTTTTAATTAATTTTGTTAACTGTTCACCACGCAGAAATATGTTACAGATAGAACGGATAATCTGCATTAAGAAATAATACAAGTCTACTTCATGTGGTGTAACAATTTTCTTGAAGATGATCTATTTCTAGAATATTAGTAAAGTTTGATTTGATATCCATGCCAAGTACGATCTATAAAAGCCAACAGTTTTCATTCATGACGAAAAATTTTACCAAAATCCGTTCAGTTGTGTTTTCATATTGAAATAACTGAACGGATTTTGGTGAAATGAATGGACACAACGTTTATCATATGCGTTCACTTCGCTCACTTGGTATAAAGAAGACATTGTATCATTTACTGTAGTTTGTTATCGACAAAATTCATCGAAACTTACTATGGATAAAAAGTTAACAAGTTTCAAATGTCACGTGCTTAAACAAAATAGAGAACCACAAGACAGAAACATAATAAAGTACATTAAAATAACAAAAGGAACGATGGTGTAGATTCATTCATTTTTCGCTTGGTGGCGTTCATAAGCATGATGAGATTTGCGCCTGCTTTTTGTATCTCCCTCAGGAGGTTTCTCCACGTTCATTCGTTCTGTGTAATGACTTTCAGAAAATGAGAAATTTACTTCTCCTTTGCCTGCCTGGTTAGAATGTTGGCGACAGATTAACGCATTTCTTACTGAAGTATTCACAACGCACATAACTGCTCCATTCTAAAGTCCTTCTACCTCGAAATTCTTATCATCTGCCAACACAGAATCACGCAATAAAAATAATTTAATCGCCGTAGCAATGACTAAACCAATTCCACGCAGCAGAATTATTCGCTCAGAAATTGCATGTCTTTTGTAAAGCCACGAAGGTTACAAGATGGCTGTTTTATGGGCTGTTGCGCCTTGTAGTTTTGTTAAAAGGCTCTGTCATTAGGGTGATGACGGAAAAAGCAAGCACACCTGACATGTCTGTAAACTTCTAGAAGAATAAATAGCCCAACAACTCAGCAGAAAGAAATGTATTCATAATCGCAGTCGAAACAATCTCAAATCTTAACTCGAAGATTTATTATAGCGCCCCATTTATCTCATCGTGACACAAATGAATTCAGCCCACATCCTGAAACCGTACTACGACTTATTTTAATATTATCATCGATTTCCCAAGTGATCAGATCTATTTAGATATTCCCACTAAAATACACTCACCTTCTCTATAAGTTATACTTCATGTGTTTATTTTTAAACTATCTTGTTATCATTTCCTATTAAATTAATCTCTGTTACAGACAGAAATACGTACGACGAAATGGGACTCTGTAATTTCTTCCCGTTACTATTTCTGTTGAGCGGAAAAGCGTCTTTTGTTCCTGAAATATCGAGGACACTTCCAATTTTCATTCACGTCTTTATTTTCCGCGTCTCCTCAGCTCCTAAAGAAGTTTCATAGTCTTCCTATTGAGGAGTCCAGCTCGAAAGACGTCTTTGTTACGGCAGGAACGTACTTCTGCTTTAATAGCAAGGGGGACTTTGCGGTGTTGTGCGGTATGCTACAAGGAGGGGAGAAGATGGTCAATTTGGTGAACTCGTAGAGAAAATTAGCGAGGGAACCAGGAAAAGGATGATGGCGGGGCGGAACCGAGATGGTTTTCCTTTGGTCTGGGGACTCCCTGACGGAATGAAGACACTTCTGCTGACCTGGACAAGATTGCGGGAGGCCCTGACAGACGAAATCAATATCGATAAAAAAATCTTTGAGAATTTCCTGTCGTAATAAAACAATCAACTGCTAATGATAATGACATTTTATATTCTACTAGGTGTACGTATTATATTTCCCAGCAAAAGTGCTCTTAATTTCGACCTCATACGTGACATGGAATAGAATACTCTAATTTTTACACCGGCATGACAATGGCTGCTAAAATACTAACAATTCAACTTTCTTTTGTAACGAAGAATTTCGGTTTTCGTGTCCAATATTCGTTCTTTTTTTTTCCTTGCTTCATGCCCCTCCTTCGACATTCTATTCTCGTGCATCATTCTTCTTCTTCTTCTTCTTCTCCCTCAGGTGATTATCCGCGAAGCATTTCCTCCTGATTCCCCCAACCCTACTTCCTACACCCCATGTCTTTTCTCAAACTTCTCGCAGGAAGAGGGCTGACTATTTGAAAGGGAAAAAGTCAGGGAAGTTTCTAACTGAGATCCCCTAGGATTTACCAAGAAGGAATAAGGATTGAAAAAGAAAAACATCTCATGTATTCTAAAAATCTCCTTGAACGTCGGAAGAAGAAACGTTCTCGAAAATCGAACGTGTTGTTTTACAATGTGACAGCGCCTCTTTGATTAAAGTGAAACATTTTGTGTGATGCCATTAATTTAGTTTCGGGTGTACAATTTTAAATAAAACCGTTCCATGTTGTTATGTAATCAAGGTACATACACGCACTTGTATTCGGAATGTATCCATTCAAATTATTTAACACTTTACAAAATGTGTGTCCTACTTGAGGGGTTAATTCGGAGTTTTCTAAGTTTCTCTACGTTCATGTTTCTCAGTCTAACTTTGTTTTCTTAAAGAAATCCATTTCAGAAAGAATAATAACCCTGGCTGACGGATGCCTCGAACCAATTAATAACCTTAATAAGATTAGTTATCGTCTTGAATAGAACGCTCAAAATGTTGTTTATACTTTACGTTTCTAGGGTCTCCCCAACAGATTTGTACCTATCTTTAGATTTAACTCCGAACGCAATTCTCAGTGCAGTGGGACTATGTAGGCCTGATTAAGAGAAAGAACACGACTGCACAAAGACGGACATGAGGAGAAAAACTAGATAAGCGGAACACGTAGTACGCGTCAGGAGAGAATAAATGCATCCAAAATTTCAGCCTTTCAGTCTGAAGGAAATAAACCACTCTGGACGCAGATGAGATGATAATATTAAAAGTATCTTAGACAAAATTAGTATGAAGGTGTGTACTAGGTTCAAATGGCTGAAGATGGGGTCCAATGGTGGTCTGTTGGAAACACGGTTTCATAAAGAAACAATAAATTTCTAGATCAGATAAGCAATTATCAAACTTTAAAAATAAAGCTACGTAATGGGATTAGCTAGGATTAACATAAAGAAAATTCTGTTACTCATTACGAAATACAAGCTTCATTAAAATCTATAAAAATTTAATACATTTTGTAACTTTTCTTTCAGAAACTTTTCCTGATCATTACCAATTCTAAACAGCGCTATCTAACACCCAAGTTAAAAATATAAAAAGTACCCATAATTTTCCTTATATGCTTATTTTGACAGAGTAAAACCTTTCTGCAGATAAAAGAAACACCAGAAAATATTTAAGAAAAGTCTTTAAAAGTTGAAGAAGCGCTGTTTCCGCGAGCGGATTACTCCAATCAGATGTTTGATTCTGTTCTCTCTGCATGTGAGTCGGTAAAATCGATCCGCGCTGTTTCGAGAGAGCAGTCGAGAGTCGTTTCCCAGCTGAGTCCTCAGTCTTGTTATTATGTTTGTTCGCTTTCATGTAAGCACGACCCTTAACTAATGGATGTTCCATATAATCTACTTAAACCCTGTGGGGAATGATTTTAATTGTTGTTAAGTGACACCGCTTTATTAATTGCTCTATCACTCCCCATCCGTATCTTTCCCTTAATGGATGTCTTTCAATTCGAACTTTTACTTCATCCATCATTTATCACTGTAGCTACCACGTACCTAGATTTCTATGGTTGACTCTTACCTCAGGTACAAATTGTAACACAAATCTGAACGTATTTCATTAACCATTAGTTTATTACACGATACACAATCTCGCCCAAACCAATAGCCACTCAGAAATGAAGAAATTCTCCACGTTTTACAAAACGTTCACAAAATCTTCGAATTTATTGTCGTTTTAATAAAAACACGCCTACTTTCCCTATCTTGAGCCAGACGAATTCAATCTGCAGCATTATATTCTGTTTCACGTAAATCAGTGGTAATATTATCCTCTCATTTATATTTATACTTCCCATTTGTTCGGCGCTACAAAGCACAAGGCAGCCATATTTTTACACACCGCAGTGAGAACTTCAAATGCTACTTTTTTAGAAATGGCTCACACTGAACAAATTTTCGGATGTGGTCTCAACGCTCTGAAAATGTTGATGGTTCATGGAATCGTCTATCTGAATATAAATTAAAAAATTCGACTGGGTATGATGAGTAAAATTATGAAAAAAATCAGTTGGGTTGAAGATTGCTGTCTTATAGGCTATTGCTCCGTTTTAAGAGATGAAACGTCGGTAAATTTCTATCATCTACAGCCGTTAGAACTTGAAATATCACTCGGTCAGTTTTCTGGTTGGTGTTCGAACCGGCTACCTTCCGAGTACAGGTCTAAGATTAATACCGCTAATACCGTAACTGGCAATAGGGAAGGAAGAGGGTAGGTTTTTAGAAAAAATGTGGTCTTCTGCAAAGAAAACTCATATGATTAAAAAGTTATATTTTATAGACATATTTGGTTTAGCCTATATTTATCAGTTTAAATAACATATCTGATTAATCTGACGGTTTGTTTCGTAGCCAAAAATATATAAACGTAAAAAATGTATATTAATTATTTCTGTACAAGATTTTTATTCGCATGACGTGTAGCGGAAAGGACGGCTAAAAGGCTTTGATGGCTCTGACCTGTGACGGCCGTAGCTCGTCCAGCGACTCCCATCACAAATTTCGCTTTCCGTCAGTCCGTGAAGAGCAGAAAGCTCTGTTCCAGCGTAACCCTTTGTGAAACTTGATATATGGAGCCAATTACACGTCAGTTTAAACGCAACGTGGCAAAGAGTAATGCTTGAAACACACCACCTGTGACACGCCACGCAGCACAAAGCTCAGCTCATCTTACCTTCTTTGATCAAGCTAACAGTTTGCCTTAGGGAGTTCAGGTTAGCTTTTCAATTGTGACTCCTCGCAGGGGTCAGTGTTACTGACTGCCAGGCTCAGGGTTCAAGTGTCGCTTGTCATTTTGGGTTGAATACTTTTGTACTCATTTCCTTTAGTGGGAATGTATATTATGAGCTCTTGTGAACACGGTAATGAACTTTAGGATTCCATCAAACATGGGAAATTTCCCGGCTATCCGAATGACTATTAGCTCATCAACTACTCTGCTCAACGCAGTTAATTCGATAATAATTTATTAGTTCCAGGTTCTGTGGAATAAATATTGAAGTTTCTCGCACTTCTGATTCGTAAACGGAAGGTTTAAGATTCGACTGTAGGCCTACACGTCTGTTAAAATTTGTTTTAATTTCTCTCACTTCGTCCAGACATAGACGGAGAGGTTTCTTACGACAGTCTCCCTTCTCATGATCCCAGTTAATAACCATTCACCTTCCATTTTACACTACAGACATAATTGTGGGTATAAGAAGGCTTCCACTTTACCTAGCCATCCCACTATGAAGGTATACTACGTTATAGAAGTGAATACCTATGCATTCTATGAGCCGGGATAGCTCAGTCAGTATAGTGACTAGCTACGGGCTGGACGACCGGGGTTCGATCCCCGACGGGGGCAGAGGATTTTTCCTCCAGCCTCTGCGTCCAGACCGGCTCTGGGGCCCACCCAGCCTCCTCTACAATGGGTACCGGGGTCCTTTCCCGGGGGTAAAGCCGACCGGGGCGTGATGCTGACCACTCACCCCCATCTAGTGTCGAGGTCAAGGAAGAGAGGAGCTATACCTCCACTCCCCCCACAAGCGCCTACATGGCGTATAGTGGCACAAACTTTACTTTTACTTTTTACCCATGCATTCTAGACCACAACATCAAACCCAGGAACATTAAAAAGCTGCTGTGTCTGTTGGCAACCGAACCCAGTAACAAAAATGAGAAACAATGTCTTGTTTCAAAGATCTTATTCGTGAAGGTGATTAGTCTCCTGGGGTGAAATGCCTAAAAATTACCAGTATTTCGAATGTGATCTCTGCTTTCATCATTAGGGGACCACGATGGAAGCAGTATTCATCTCTGAAACGTCGGTTAATTTCTATCAGTCTACCACGACGCAACGTCCCGGGAGATAGTCATTTTCACATCTGGCGACGTTAGAACCTAAAATCTAGCCTAATAGTCTTGCATTTTCATCGAAGGACATAGTGAACAGCAGAACCACTCACTCAGATATCCGATGTTTCGGCAGATGTTTCAATAACATTCCTCTCTAACACAGATACCTGACGCTCTGTCGTTGGCGCACAAATTCGCTCGCTTGTTTTCGCACGAGTTTTCCATATTTCGTTATCCGCACACTGCCGTCTCGTACACCGTATCATATTTTACATAACGCTATTAGTCAAGTCCAATTTGCTTAAATCAATGCGCTCATTAAACTGGACGTGAAAAATGACTAACGAACTGATTGTGTGACATCACAAATGTACGTTTTAACTCCATTAGCACCAAAGCCACGCGGCAGGTCAGTGCAGTTGTAATGTGTTTGTGACGTATGTTACCCGGTTCGAATCCTTTCCGAGTGAATTGCTGTCTTAAAACAACTTCGCCTTTTTCTCAGTACCTCCAAGAAGATGGCTTTAAATAACTTATAGTCGTATTTTTTTAATTTTTTTTATCATATACATTAGTTCATCATCATCGACAGGATTCTTCAGCGTGTTATGTTTTGTTTTCATAAATGTGTACAATTATAGAGCAAAGATTTACATGCAGATGCGTATTTATGTTCATGTAAAACTTATAGTTTTGTATTCTGTTTCCGTGAGGAGAAATTCTGTGGTGTACAGTCATGTCTGACAAATTAGAGTTTGCCACGGGTAAATAAATTTTTCGAAACACTGGTACAGTAGCACACCTAACCTTTATATTAGATACAAGTGAGTAGTTGGACTATTATCCTCTTATCCAGACTAACAAGTGAATTATATTACCTTTTATCGGTTTATGATTACAATCTCAAGTGAAGCACAGGACAAAACGATATCCAGGCTCTGCAACGCGTGTTCCATGCTTGGGGCAATGTGTCATATACCCTATCTGCTTTAAGAGCGTTTCAGTATACCCGTACTGAATTGTGCAAGGCTTCAAGAAAATGTAACGTCAAATATATGAGTATTAATAATGAAAATACGACGAGTAATTAACGTGGGGGTAATCATTTACACATACCAGAACTCCAACTAGGATTGAAGTAAAAATGATTGGCTTCTGGGTTGTTGCGCCGTGTAGTCTATTAGAAATGTACAGAAGATTCACAGGTACTTGACTGAGGTCTTCATCGTCATCTGTTACATAACCACGCATGAAACACTGCGAACCGAGCAGTAAACAATTTTGGCCATGATAATATTAGGCGTGAATCAAATCTATTTACTATGGCACAGAAGCTGATCCGAACTGGTCTCACTTTATTTATAAAGTTTGTACACACAAACTTCCAAATACGCAAGATAGGATAATTATGATCGATATGGGCGTGGCTAATAACGTCGTCACCACCTCGGAAATTAAAATTCCCTCAGGATGATATTACAAAAAATAAGGAGTCAGAAATAGGGAGTATCAAGAAATTACTTATGGAATAACATCTGTAAATTTTCCGTCCAACTAACGTCTATTTATTAAGTCTGTACCGAAAGGCATCAGATGTCAGCTGATGAGATTGATTAAGGCTAGATTGTATTACGATACTGAAACAAATATGCAGACCATCATAAGAGATAAGTTTGTCATATTAACTATCCATTAAAACAAACAGTGTTTTAGCCTTTCTGTGTACAGAGGATAAAAAAAGCATTCTGAATTTTCAATCTTCATCTGTAACAAATTTCTTCCCCTTTGGCGTTACCCAGAAAAAGAATCAATATTTTTCAAGTATTATTTAGTTACCGAAGGCACGATTAGAATTATCGCACTTGAAGTTTGTTTAACATTCATTATGATAGCAAACTTTTAGTAAAATTTTGTGGTCAGTCAGTATTTGCCAATCGTATGATAAGGTGTAAATTCACTGTTAAGGTGCGTGACCAGCCAAATGCAGACTCCAGACGCTTTATCCCCACAATTCCAATTAGACAAAGACGTAACCTGCAGAGTCGGTGAGTCGGCCGTAAGACGTACGCGGAAGTGTAAATCGATCACCCAGCCTGTAACAAGTCTCTCTGAACACCGCGTTATCCTTGTCACAACGATTTAACAAACGATACTACACAGCACAATTCTATAAGTTCCTGACAACGATTTGGTGATCCGACATGATGTCTAGAAAGTTTCCGAGGTCCGAACTTTGCGGTTACTGGTTGGCACTCCTGCTTCATTCTCGGGAGGTAACAGGTTTAACTCTCTTCCCAGACAGTGGCATTCCTGGCAGACGTTTATCGTGTTTTTCCTTAGTTCCTTCAAGTATATGTTGTGACAGTATCTTAAAGTAAGCCAGGATAACATTATTTTGAAAAAAGGACTCAGACGTACCGGTCTTTAATAGAACGGTGCTCTTGAAATTTGGCGTATTTGTGTCTGTAAGATTGTTGCCAACCTGGTTCGCGCATTTGGCAAAACCCAGACCATATGCGCCAGTGTGCACGATTGTTTTGACGACAGATTATTCTGTACAGGATGGCGAGAAGCACTTTTCGCCCTGCCACGGCGACTGTTTGGAACGGTGGAGCTGCCTACGGCCGAAGACGATCTGATTGGTTCCGACGGTCAGGTAAGTGATAAATGTCTGAACCGATTTAAACGAGTAACGAATGGATTCAACATTATTAATGCATTCACGTCTAACAACAAGAAATTGTAGAACTTGTTACCCCACAGTGCATAGAAAGTTAATAATATTATCTGAAATTGATAATTACGAACAATAAATAGGCTAGAAATATATTAATTATGTAATAAGAGAAAAATACATTAAGGAGATACTTCTTACTAATCAGCAGTGAATTCCAAGCGAACACAATGGGTTTATTTCGGAAGGGGACAGAAGAAATGCACACAACATTTTAGTAAAGAGGCCAAATTGAAGACTGAAAATTAAATGGGAGAAAACATTAAGTTGGTAATAATTCTGAGGGTAGAAACTGACGGAACTGTCTTTGGATCGTGTCCTACGATAGACTTTGTTGCTGGCAATTTGATACTTCGAGCATAAATAAACACCGAGGATTTTCTCTTATAGAAAGACCTGTTATGGTAAGAAATAAATTACACACTGACCTGCCTAAGTGTACGAAGGCCATCTAAATAATATCAAGAAAGCGGTTCTTACCTCAGCGAAAACACTGCTGTTTAAGGAAATAATCGTTGTTTATTTGAAAATCAAAAAAAGCTATGAATACGTACGCACCATGTAAAAAATACAAAGTTACCAACTGTTAAATCAGGTGAAGGGATAATCTTGCGTTCAGAGTGGTTCTTATTCTGGCCTGATCAACACATACAATAATGAAGAACAGAGCAATCATAAAATCTGCTACACACTTCGGCAATAAACCCGCCCGCGATCTATCTAAAATCGCTGTTTACATCTGTAGGTCGAGAAGTCGTACGACCGAGATAAGATAATTCTGGAACGGCGTTGCCAGGAGACCGCAGAGCACAATCAACATCTCCCCCCCCCCCTACGTGTGTTCCTCTCTTTCTTCCATCCTCATTAAAAACTAAAATGTAATTACAGAGGACCTCCCATGGAGTTATTCCTTTCAGCTCAACCCCTTTTCACCTCCCACCCAGATCTCACCCCCACTAAGCAATTCAGTATACTTCTCCGTCACTAAAGCTACTTCCCTCTTATGTATCTAGCTCCCTCTTTATCCTATTCCCCCGTTATATTTATATTCATCACATCCCGCAATTCGAAACGCAAAAGGACGCTTAAAACGTGTTATATGTCGGAATATTGCAAGCAGCGGGGGGCGGGTACAGTTTGATAACAAGACACGCGATTGTGAGGGGCCCAGTCACTAAATCAGGTCACTTTGTCCTCTTGGTTCGATACCATATTCATAAAAGCTATTCGGAGGACCACCGGATGAACACAACCCAAACCTCAGACACTATTTTGCTAAGATTCACTTTAATATTATCATTTTCCTTGACAAAACTTGAAATTTCTTCAAAATCTAACTAACCTAACCTAACCAACCAACCAGATGGAAAAAAGTCATTATTTAGACGCTAACAGTCGCTCAGCACGCCATGAAATATCTAACCTTTCAAGGAACCCAAAAAAGTCATTACCACATCAGCCCCTGGTCATTGTTCTGAGCAAGATAAATCCAGTTTCTGCCCCCCCCCCCCTCCCATATCTATAAGATTACTTTTGTTACTATCTTCCAGATACTCATAGTCTTAGAAATAGTCTCTTCGTTTTAGGTTTTCCAACCAAAGTGTTGCAAGAATTTTCCATCTTATCCTCTCAGATCATCCTGATAATATTTGGTGAAGTGTTTAAATTAAGAAGTTCCCTATTGTGTAATTTTCTCCAGTCTGTCAATTCGTCCCTCTTACGTCCAAATATTCTCCTCACAATCCTGTTTCTCAAATACACTCAAGCTCTGATATTCCCTCAACGTGACACTCCAAGTTTTAATCCCATAAAAAAATTAAAAATCTGCACTGCACGCAGCTAGAATTGTTTTTGCCCTGAGTGTTTGTTATTACGATCATAATTTCTGTACAGATAGCAGAAGACTGGGAGGTTTTAATAATCAACACGTGGCGGGCTTCAATTGGGTTCAATTCATTCTACCGAGTTTCACAGAATTCCTTTTATTAACCACTCCAATAATAATATTCTATTTCAGTTACAGCGACAACAGACGGACTTACAAACAAGCACAAAAGTTTACAGCCCATAACTCCGTTGTTTCGAATGTTCTAGATTAAATTCTCGCACAGAAGTTGGTTATCCTTAAGAAAAGACATGAAGTTGCGAAAGACCATACGTGCAGATGCTAGGATATTATAATTCCTTTTAAATTTATAATTTACAGCCATGCTTATACATGACTCTAAATAATTTATGTACTGTAAAAATGTAAAATAAATTACAATCGAACCCCGATAGAACGCCACGCGGTTTCCCCAACGTAAATTGGCGTTACATCGGGGGTGGTTGTTAATTCAGACTGATTACTTATTGTCTCACAAATATCATCAAGACAGCGCCAAATTATAGGCTTTCTCCTTGAAAGGGAAAATTTTTTGGCAATATTTTGATGATTTTTATCGGGATATTATTTTTGTAGGCGTACATCTTTTTTCCAAAACTGACCACTCTTTTCCTCAGTGTCACACAAACGCAACTGCCATTACACTAGCGTGTCTTTGTTTAATAGTCAACAGAAATTGAATTCAAGGTCATCGTAACTGCGTCGTTGTTCCTGGTGTTCCATTAAATATTCAACACATCGGAAACTTTTTTCAACAAAAATAACAGACTTTGATAAAATCTATATCGCGTGATAAGCGGCCAACTTCTGAACGATCGGAAATTTTTTAATAAAATAAACAACTTTTAGTCTACTTAAAAGTAACTTATTTTATATTGGATAAAAACAAATGACAATTAAAGTCTCCCTACATGTTAGCGTTCACGTCCAGAACCAAAATTTCACCGAAATCCATCCAGGGGTCAAAGAATGTACACGGGACTCACTATAACTGAAAACAAGAACGCAGTAACAAAACCTGACCAAAATGAAGGCGAAACAGGCAATCTGACTGACGTCACCTTACTTTTACTTATACTGGTATTTTATAAATCCCGCAAGCATTTGTAAATTTAGCCTAAGACGTGGACGAAGAGACATGACCTCCCCATTTTGCGTACATTTTGTATACTTCGTGAGAAGAAAGCATAACAAAAGGGACCGGTAAGTACCAGTAGGGGAAACTGGGGACTCAGCATGTGCTTGAAATATGGCGCGTGTATGTTATAATAAATGAGTAGCATAAAGGGAAGAGGAGCGAGAGAGCTCTGTCATCTCTCTCTCTCTCTCTCCCTGAATAACAACACGGCGAAGGGCCTTCGGGGGTTAGTTACGTCTAGATTCCAACAGCAAACATTCCATGCCCAGTCAACTTGAAGCGGGTACGTATGAGATAACTCGAGGTCTGACAAAACCTATTTCGATTAACTTTGATAATAGAGAATTTTATGAAAAATTGACAAGTTATTTCAATTTTCATTCAGATCAGACACTTTTGACGACTACCTAATAAAACAGCACAAGAATCTCTTGATGTAATTTTATCACAATAGATCAATTATACAAAAACAGCTGTTTCAAGAATAACAAATTAAACAAAAAAGAAAAAAGTGAGTTCTTTGACTTTAGTCCACGTTAACTTCTTGTGTTTTCATTCCATTAATTTATTGCTCTAATACAATACAAATTTGAAACGTGTAATAAACAAATGTATTTAATTTTATTCTAGTACGTGATTTAACAGCGAAAATTGAAGCCTTCTTGTTGATTATTTAGTACATACTTTTGACTTCTTGATAATCTTAATTAATATCAACACCAGACATGAAGAGCTACTTCCGTGGATCATCCCAAAATTAACTCATTTTACGCCAGTTTAGTGTTGCAACTACTTAGAACACACTTGTTAAGTGTACACTGTACACGTGTATAATCATGTTTTACTAACGTGTCCACTTATGTGCATAAGGAGTTATAGAAGTTAACAGTAAGCTCATATTCTGCTACTTAAGAGCTTAATCCTTGTTTAAACTAAACTGACTACATTGAGCAAAGTCTGCCTGGAGTAGCTGACAGCTTGACAAACAATTCTAATGGAAGATAGATATCAAGAGATCAATCAACCTGATCCACATCCTCACATCATATTTCTTAAGATCCATTTTAATATTATCTCTCATCCATGCTTAGGTTTGCTAAGTGCCATCTTTCCTTCACTTTTCCGTCTCAAATTTTTATAGACTTCAGGTCTTTTTCATGCGTGCTACATGCCCCGGTCCCCTTAATAATTCGAAAGCTTTTACATTCTTAATTGATATGTCTGATATCGGATCTTTCAAGACGAACAGGTAATCGTTAACATGGATACCTATTTTTAATGTTCTTTACATACTCATCTACGTGAATTTAATTTATTTTCAAAATTTGTGTATAAAGACTACAATAACTGAAATTTGGTAAAGCCTTATCTTCTGTTCAGGCAATGCCCAAAATAAAATATTTCCATGATGATACTAGAGAATTTTAGAATCACACTATAAATCCAAATCTGGCGATGTTTTAGGTTACAGCAAAATGTTTTACGAGAATATATTGAACTGGCAAAAGGAATTCTTCCCACACCTTGTTAAAGAATCAGAGAGAAAGCCGTGAGGCGTAAACTTCATTAAATCCAGTAAGTTACTGAAAGCAACAGTTCTCAGTTCCGTTGAGGAGAAACAGCACAGATGGATGGTATAAACAGACACTCAACAACTCCAGTCCACGCAGGGAACAATTTCGAACATTCGCGGTGATAAGAGCTCAACAACATGGCTTATGATCACTTTTCTGACAATCTTGTATTTTATAAATTATCCAATAAAATAAACATTAACACTTTTAAACTTGAGTTCGCCTAAATAACATTTAAGAATTCAGTCTGTACCTCAAAGAAAACACAATTCTTCTCTGTTGTAAAGATCACCTGGTTAAAGCTGTCTAAGGAAAAAATTATCAGTTTTACACTGAGAACCATAGTAAGCTCATAAATATAAAACGCAACGTTATTACCGATATTCATTGAAGGGTTAAATAAGTAATGTGTGAATTTGTGAACTGGATTAAGCTGGATTAAGACAGGGTTCAATGGGTGACTCATGTGAAGACGACAATAGAACTTCGGGTTCCATAAAAGGCAGTGAATTTCTTGATTAACCAAGCGACGGCTGTTGAAGAAGGACTTTTCTCTACAGAAATAGTTATTTTATTATTATGAACCAAATAATTTTGTTACGTTTAATTTTGTTGTTTTTTAAATTATATTACAATTTGACGTCTCCTCTTTTCCTTTGAGTGTAGAAACAATAAAGATGTTTTCAGTAATGATAATTTGGGTTTTAACGCATTTTAAATTTGTACGTGATTACCAACATTTCGAAAAAAAACACTATCCACATCTTTAAATCTGACATAGTTGTGTATGTCTATTATAAAATACCAAGTTAAATGATACCCGACTTGTTATGTAACAATGCCCCTAACCTCTGTGTGCCCCATAAAGAGGGGAGGTTTAAAGGTCGGTAAAAGAAAGAAGCAGGATAAGACATGTCTCAACAATGCAAAAAGCTCTTCCTATTGTTTCCGTGCGGTATAATGCCATTATTCTATACAGGGGAGAATGAACGCTGTACCCTTCCCGTTACATAAATAGGATGCCTGTAGGAGCGTTGTGGCAGCCCTGGCAATTAAATAGTAACACGTCCTCGGAGCATGAAGAACTCACCCTTCACGGAAGTGACGTCATAGTTATATCTCTCCCATTGTTATACAAAGTGCTTTTTCTGTCAGACGCGAGAATGATATGGCACAATTCAGGCTTAACTGGAGGACCACATCGGTAAATAATTGTAGACTCAGCATCCTGAAATTAAATTTATTAGAAATGGCTTCTAGTACGAAAGATACAGTCATCTCAAAATATAAAAATAAATTCTTTCGTGTTCATGTAATAAAATATATTCAATGTTCTGCTACTCCAAATTATACATCAATATGACTAGTCAACAATCCAGCAAAATCTTTAAGGAATTTTTACCTTGAAAAGGAAAATAGTTATTTGACCACACCTATACACTTTTGTAATTCTAATTTGGATGATACACAACATATATTTAATACGTACCGACGTTTTGGGAGTTGTTTTTACAAAGAAAGTCGTGTTAAGACGAGAGCAGAGCTCCCGAAACGTCGTGTACCTCAGAAAATCGATAGAAACAATATTCATATCAAAAATTATTTTGCTAATCAGACGTTGAAGAGGGCGAACCGCGGGTGAGTCTCGGCGAATTTACAGCAAAGGGAGCAGAACAATTTTGTTAGCCGTGGCTGAGCCGTGCCTTGGCAGCAGGATGAAGAAACATGAGCTACCTGCATCACTTCTGAACTGGATCAATACCTGGAACGACTCTGCGGGGCAAGCCCTCCGACAGAGGCAGACAGAAGCTGCTCTCTCTCTCTCTCTCTCTCTCTCTCACGACAACACGTAACAATTACAGCAAACAGACCTAACCATCACTCCAACCATACATCCCCACAAAACCTACACTTTGTAATGCGCAGTGTAGGGCACTCCTGATTCACAAAACAGGGGGTCCCGGGTTCGAATCGTGATTTTTCTCAGCCATTCCAGGCACACATCGACGTAATATCTTCAGCCATCTATTTTCTATATACGACGACGCAGAGTCTAAGATTTAGGGAGAAAAGGATCGTGGTCTATTTTAAAGAATTAACATTTAATTGGAAATGTGTCAGTAGGACAATAGGCAACGTAGTTGGGTCTTGTGAGTTACCACTACTTTAACGTGTCAAATAAAGTTATCCCCGGTACTTAACTAAGCACCACGCCATGCAGACATGTCGGGGCGGAGTATTTTTAATCTCGGCTAAGTAGAGGTGAGTGGCTAGCTTCATGCCCCGACCGCTTTATCCCCAGTTGGGACGTTTCAGTAGAGAAAGAAATCTTTCCCTGTCGGGAATCGAGGCCAGGTCCCCCAGCTCGTAACCAGTCATGTGTTTCAAAATCCATGATTCATCATGGATCAAAAATTCGATTTTGTTTTCAGTGACAACATGTTCTTAAATTAACCAGTAAAAACACAGCACATACGTAGATTTGTAAAGGAAAGGCGAAGGTCTCAAGGGCGAAGTCCTGTCCCACGTGGACTGACCTGGGCGCTGACCCGGGCCTGCGCTGTCAGAAGCCGGCGACTAACCGCTTTACATTTAAGTGAGTGTGATTCGATGCTACTGAGATTACACCTGTTTTAACAGTAGCACAAGCTTGCTAATTGTAACAAACAACATTTTCGTAGTTTACAGTCCAATTCCTTAGGCCGTGCCGTAGCTAAAGCGGCTACGCGCTGACGCAGAGGACCGGGTTTGACCCCGGGTGACTTCAAGTAAATTCACGGTGGACCACTGCCCCATGAGGAATATAGTAGCCCTAACCAAGCAATACATCATAGCCCTAGTTCTTAGTCAGAACCTTCTGTGACGTAGTGCTTGGCAGGTCTTAGGGTGAACGCAGTTCTTTAAGTTCAATTCTAGCCACGTTCGTTCAAGCGTTTCCTGACAACTTATAATTGAGCCTGAAGATAGAGGCAGTATGTTTCGCCGAAACACTGATATGTACCTGCAAATACACACGGCATTACTGTGGCAACGACAGTTTGAGAAAATGGCTCACTCATTTTAAACAAAGACAGGACAAGCAGAAAGAGTTGATAAAATACGTAGAAATATTAAGTGGTGTCACTGTGGAGGCTAAGAGGCTACTGACAGATCAAGTCGCTTTCTAGGACTGTCGGAACTTAACGCCGCATTCATTTATCGGCGTCTTTAGAGCGAGTCAATCTACAATAAATAACAGGCTGCAAGTTCTAAGAAGCTTAGCATTCAAGTCTCGAAGTCGTGCTGCTGGTGTATTGTTGGTGGAAAAACAGCGGACAAGCTAGGCGTACTGCCGAAAGCCTCTCGCAGAACACGCCAGTCCAATGAGAGAGAGAGAGAGAGAAGGCGGACGTACAGAATGGTCACATCGTACCCGTCTCGTTACGTCGAACACAGACGGGAATGGATAAAATCGAATTATTTTGTTTCATTCTATCGAGTCCTGCAACAGCAGTGACGCTACAAATGCGAAATTCATTTTAATTATTCCGAACTACATTTTAAGATATTGCACATTATAACCAGGTCTCAGGAAAAAATGTAACAATAAGTTTCTAAGTTTCTAATTCCTTGACGTGATCACTGTAATAATATATGCATTTGATAAATAGAAAAAAACTATGATGATTCTTAAATTTTCACCTGCCTCGTGTTACGTCCGCCCCCATAAGCTCGGAATTTGCCAGCTGTAAATATAGAAAATAAAAGAACATAAGCAAACACTGAAAGTTTCAATGCTAAGATTCGAACGAGGTAAAAATCCAACTCAAGTGTTTTCAAAGACCTAACCTTCTCGGACTTTATAAATGATAATCCCCGAAAGGGCTGGTTTGTAGAGCGTCATAAAACTAGCAAGCAGCGCTGAGTTCAACTAAAATCTTCACGTCGTAAAAACGCGTTAATTAAAGGGGAACATTCTACACCCTCAGCTTCACTGCAACAAACAGATTTTACGCAGAAACATATCAACTTTCGGTTCTAAGAATTTGCATGAATAAAATTATTAAAAAGTAACAGATATTTCAAAATCTGGCGAGCTTTCAGGTTCTGAGGGTGGCGTGTATGAAAATGACTTGTCTTCTGGAATATTGCGCCGTATAGTCTGGTGCAAATATACTGACGTTTCAGAGGAATTTACTGCCTCCATCATCAGGGCGATGAATTTATTCCTTCTTTAATATTATATTGAACATTAAAGAATAGTTCGTAACCCTGACGATAGAGACAGCAAGTACGTCTGGAATGTTGGTAAACTTTTGCCGGAATATACGTAGCAGCAAAGCAGAAGATTACTCAGCGCCGTCAGAACCTTAAGGATTAAGTGACTGACAAAACAGAAGTTTATATGTCGTAGTGCTGAAGGCTTTTTATTCCTATTCCCATGTGATATTAAATTATGCAAATGGAGAAACTGTGTAGGAGATCTGACAGGAACGCGAAATGACAGAGGAAAATTAATCTCAGACGGAGTAAAAAATACTGGAATCAGAAACAGAACACCAGTAGGTGAGGCAAACCGACGCATGAGGTACGTCATAACAGTGACAACGCAGTGAGGAGTTTCGGATTATCAGGCGATGAACGAACAGAAATCTGACTACGAGTGTCTTCCGGGATGCTGCGTCGTGCAGTGTCGCAAAAACCGAAGATCAGATTAAGGAGGATGAGATAGGTAGGACATGTAGCGGTCATGGGGAAGATATTTATTTATGGTTCATCTAACGATACTGTCGTTAACTCCAATTATATACCACGAATGTTATGATAAATAATGAACAATATATTTAAAAGGACAAGGAAGGAATTAGTCCTGGACTAATTCAAGACACTAACCCAGAATTTGATTGGAGGGACTGACGAAAACCATTGAAATTTGCTGCTGAGTGTTAGTACTCGTGCTTTATATTCGGGAGGTCCTGTGTTCAAATCTCGGCCCAAAGACTGGTTGCCCTGACTGAGATTTCTTATGGGGGAGATGATAAATGCGTACAAAATATAGTTGAGAAGACTAAAGGAAAGAGACCGCTAGGAAGACCTAAGAGTAGATGCGAGAATAATATTAAATGCATTTGATGGTAATGAGGTTATAAGGTTAGATTAAATTAATCTGGTCCAGAATAGAGTTCTTGCTTTCACGGAAATAAGCCTTCGGGTTCCATTAAGAACATGACGTACTTTGAGTAAGTATATACGTAGTTATTATTTATGTGTGTGGCACTAAGGTCATGTATTATCCACACTACATTAGTTTCTCTCTGAGCTTAGCGCAATTTCATAACCATTCTAATCAAAAACTTAGATTCAAAGATGTGACACATCTAATAAACGAAAAAGCAATGTCAAGCCTTCCACTTCTCTGGTTAAAAAAACTTTTCATTTCAATTTTCATTTTTTGTACTCGCTCCCTCCCCTCCCCCTTTCCATTCATTTGGGATCACCCTTGTAACTTCCTTGCTTTTCCTTTCATGTTCCCTCGGGACGCTACTGGAGCTGAGTTAAAAGTCAAGAGATGGACTAGCGTCCTCTTCAATAGCGCTGCTGCCCGATTCAAGTGCACTCCAGAGAGGGGTCGGGAGGGGACTCACAGTTGTCAATCAATATCCCACATGTCTGCTATCATCCGAGTGCGTCATTAAAGACAGGAAGCTCTTTATATAACGCTCAATTGTTTTCCGATCTTAGAACCGTGAACAGCAATTACACAGGTCAAGATGTGAACTACAGAAGGAAGATTCTTTTTCTCAAAGATCTTTTACATTTTGGTCTAGCGGTCAGAACACTAGCCTTGTAATCCTGGGGTCCCGAGTTCAATTCCCGGTGGTGCTCAGATTTATAACTTGTGTTGGGCAAGGCCGTGGTCTAGGCAACACGGAGTTTTCCTCCGGGGGCTTCCCCGGTTTCTCCGTGGCATCCCAACAATTACTCCATTCACACACAGAAGAAGGCAATGGCAAACCACTTCTGGATCATCTGCCAAGAACGTATATGAACAGGTCCCAGTCCGAGAAAAGGATGGAAGGATCCTGTTCATATGGACCTGTCGTCAGACAGAACACTAATAATAATAAATTTTCTGACACAAATTCAAGATTTGTTCACAGTTCGTTGTTCATTTCACGTAAATTATTGCAATGACAAAAGATGCTTATTGCACTAGCCGTGGTGATCCCCAAATATAAAATATTCGCTTGGAATACCCGTACGAGAAGAACTGGGCACATGTTGCATGTAGGAAGATAAATAAAAGCGAAACGATGTTAAACAAGTGGACAAAGATAAAATATCGTAATTGTCACCAGAGACATGGATTAGTTAATTAAGTGTAATGCATTTTAAGACGCAGTGCAACGACAGTACACTTCGGGAGTCTGGTCAGTGACCCAGTAAGGCTGGGGAAAGGCGGTGTCCACCGGTAGTCTGAAGATCGCATCATTTTCCACGTTCGGTTGGCAGCATCGGCTCTTGTACTGCAACAAGGCGGAAGGCGAAACTCTGGCTCGGTTCGTTACGTCAATTCCGGTTTTCAAACTCACTCACGGCGAATGAATACACAAGGTTGGGGGAAGATGGGGGAGTCGGACTTTTCTTCCTTCGGTACGTTTCAAGTTACGAGGGTCGAGATTGAATGAGGGAAGTAGGGCAAGGGCAAAGGGTTTGTTCGGAAGAAAAATGATCAACAACAGGAAATACTTAATAAATTACTTGACGCGATGACAAATTTAAATTTTAGTTTCCTGAACAGACTTGTACAATTCGGAATTTATATAAAACTGTCTACGAAGTTGCAACTTTACGTGGCCTTAGAGCAACTCCAACTCAGATTTCTGCCAGAACTATCAGACAACTTTGTTAAATGTATTGATATTTTAATATTTTCCGTCAAATCACAATTTTAATAAGATAATAAAATATAAAATATTTAAAATATCATTTCACGTTCCGCATCGAATGATCGATTTACAAATTGGAACGTCTCTTACGACATGTTTCGGTTATATTTAACCGTCCTCAGGTATAAATTAGATTGGTAAATTTAAAACTCGAATTACAATCATTTACAATGTTATGCAGTTTATTGAAATGTTCTTATCAGATTACTCTTATATATTAGAACGAAGATATTGTTTTTATATATATAGCGTGGTTCATCTGATGTTTAATATTAGTCTGTAAAGCAATGATTTAAATAAAACATTAATAAATATGGAGTAATATAGAAAACAAAATGATGGAAGTAAATAACAAAAAACAATACCTTCGTTCTAATATATAAGAGTAATCTGATAAGAACATTTCAATAAACTGCATAACATTGTAAATGATTGTAATTCGAGTTTTAAATTTACCAATCTAATTTATACCTGAGGACGGTTAAATATAACCGAAACATGTCGTAAAAGACGTTCCAATTTGTAAATCGATCATTCGATGCGGAACGTGAAATGATATTTTAAATATTTTATTATCTTATTAAAATTGTGATTTGACGGAAAATATTAACCTAATTCACAATATGACGCAAATATACTACCTTATAAATGTATTGAGCTGCTGTTTCTAGCCGGTACAAACGAAGGACATTCACCCCACTTTATTTCCAATTTGTATGTTGCAACACAACGTGAAGAGAGGAAATAGAAAACACAGCAAGGTAAAGTCGTCTCTGTGCTTAATTAAGTATCGCCCCGTGGATATACACGTGGGAAAGCGGATGTATACTCCCGTGCATCCTTAACCTCGGAGCTAGATAAATGTGAGTGGTCAACTTCACGCCCCGGCGTCTTTACCCTAAGTGCATAATATATATATTTCTTTCAACTATCAGTATCAAAGCCGATGATGGAGGCAGTATGTTCCTCCAAAACTTTATCATCTACCTAAGAGTCCACGCTGTGTTACGAAATGGCAGGCCAGCATTTGGGTGGGAGATTATTTTAAATTTAATCGCATACAAACAGACTTTATTAATGCGAATATGATATTAGAACATCCGTAAATTAAGTTTATCTTATTTTATTTCCATTTTTGCCATCTTGTTGCTTTCTTCTCAGGGTGAAATTTCATGTCAGAAAGCTGGATTTTTGTTTATCAAGAATATGTTTTATGTAGCTTATAAACCACATAAACCGTGCCAAATTTAATCAAGAAGCGTGGAATTTTAAAAAAATGAGACAATTAATTAGATGTTTCGCTCCTCACTTATCTGCTATTAAACTGTAAACTTGCTAATGCTTCGTTCTGTAAATATCGCATGACCTAACAATAAACATATCCTGTAGTTCTTATACCACCACACAACGTAGTCAGTAGAACAATGGCGTTGTTTTCAAACTGTGTTATTAAACCAAGGCTAATTTACCTTAATTATAGAGAAGTCTAAGAGGTTATATAATTTTCTCCGTGCCTTCAACAGAGTACTGAAACCTTTCAGTGGGCGGAAGAGAGATGATGATTAAAGACGTGATTCTTTCTATAGCAGAACTGACGTTAATGAGGATTACGTTTCATATCAATCTCGTAAACGTCGTTACTATGGTAATGTTCATCAATAATAAATAAAATACGAATAATAAGGGCGTAAGTCAAGCGTAATATGTACTAATTTAAGTCCTTCTTACTGATGAGGAAACCAGCAAAATAAAAATGTCAGTAATTTCTCCTAAATTTAAATTAAGCTGAAATTTTCAACATAAATTAAATGTACACTCGAGAGCATTTTTACGGGTTTTAGTAAAACTTTTTAAGTCCTTTTAAGTTCTTCCCCACCCCATATTTTGAGCTATTTATAAGAGAGAGTCAAAATATTTCAAACATAAAATTAAAATCTATAGGCAATAACACAGCGAACGTGGAAAACACGTTACGCTAACTTTACATTTTCTGACCTTTACATATACTTTGTAACTAAACTCTGCAAACAATTCCATTATTTATGGTCGTGCATTGTCAATTAGCAAAGCCTAAATCCTGAAACACGCTCTTCATAGGGAACGAAACTTACTGATTTATAACTTCGCCGTGCTGATGCGGCAACTTCTCCGACACCCGTGTTTGACCAATTACGCTGTAGGGGACGTCACAGGCGCTACTTGGAACAGACGTAAAGGACTGAGAGATCAGACGTCTAACCACAAATTTAACAATCAAGAAGTTTATTTTGAAAAAGTTCTTCACGGAAATGTCATAGATAAAATATATAGTAAGATTTAATGTTCTCACGACGGCGAGCATACAGATACTGCCTGAGTTGTAGCGTCATGTAGTCAGATAGAAGTTTACCAACGTTTCAGAGGTCTTTGCTGCATCCATCATCAGGGCGATGGAAGCAGTATTGAACTCTGAAACGCCGGTAAACCACTACCATACTACACGGCGATACAGCCCAGAAGACAACCACGTCTCCCTCTTAGTGTAGTACCAGTTCATTGTTAAGTCCTTTAGAGAAAACAAGAAGTTGGATTTGGGCTTCACGTACAATAACGATGTTATAAGACCTAAAAGAACAAAGATTGAATCTTATCACCAAATTTCAGTGAATACGTTAATTACAAATGCAATCAAAACCCGTTCGAATAATTCTCGAGGTGAAACGAGCGGACAGACACGAATCCCTTACACGTAATTTGTGTAAGTAACACAGAACACATGCACAGACCATGCCACTACCAGCACTGTTCCCAAACTCATGTTCTGCTGTAAGCGAGTACACTGTCTGCAATTAAGGTTACAGACAACGGAGTACCAATGACGGAACAAATTAATTTGTCCAGCCTCCTCCTTGTACACGTACGTTCATTCAATACGCTTGTCTCCCCTTGTCCTCACTCCCTTCCTACATCGTTCCTTCTTAGAACTTTTCTTCCCTGCTGATCGCTTAGTCATTAACACAAGAGGGACACAGAAGATTCTTAACAACGGGGTCCTGGCTTCGGCATTAACTCCACTAACCGAATGGACTCATTTCTCAGGATTTCTACGTTTTTGTAAGAGACGCTACCGGGATTAAAGGGTGATGGGTTGGGTCGGTAGCACAAATCGTATCAGAAGGAGTAAATATGACGGTGGATTGTTATTAAGCAAAGCAGAACACTGAAATAAAAGCTGGATGAAGTTAGTAATGGCTCAGTGTTACCTTTTCAGATTTACTGATTCATATCTTATCAAGGACGCCACAACCTTTTTAAAATGTCTATCAAAATAAAATCCGCTAAGTAACTTGCTTTGTGCTTAAACCATAAGCGTATTTTCCCGAGCAAAAAATCGCGGTTTACGAATTTTAAATTCGGAATTAACACTGATTGATCTAAATCTTATCTACATAATACGCAGACTCAATTGGTGATCATTTGCTGTTTTTAAAGAATTTTGGATCTTATGTGATAATATTTATGATGTGTTCTTAAAACCGGTGCTATCGCATGGTAATGCTTCGCTGTCTCTGTATTCTGGGTTTTATGTTGTAACATTATAACCGCTGCCACAGAAATACTGTTGAAGGAGCCTTACCTTCACACTCGCCGTCGAATTTATTTAACGAGATTACGTTTTCAAAAGCAGAGCAGTCTTGACGAGGTCGGGTCCAACTCAATCTAGCTGTTGAATAGTCGATCAGAACTTTTTTGTTAGGGCAGTGAGTTGACATTTATTTCGGATTATTTCTTTGTAATTTCTAGTTTCAATTAAATGAACTTGAATTTTCAGGCAGACGCAGAATGTATCACGATGAGAAAACTCCTTTGGATCTGCTGAGAAAGCCATCACAAATATCTCATGTTTCCTGAGAAAATAATGAATATCACTAAGCCCTTAGCCTTAGAAGAGAATGTCACGTGAGTTGATAAATGTGACGCCCAAGCTTCTGGGCTATTTGTACTGTGGTGTGCTGGGTAAAGGAAAATCGAAGACCATTTGATTAGAAACTGGGAACAAGGGAAGATTGGAAGCTTTTGGGGGTATGAGGGATAAAGGGAAGATACAAATTGGCTTCCACGTAGGTCTGCAACTTTGGCAATCTCACCCAGTCAAAGCCTTAAATGCCAAGGAAGAAAATGGCAAAGAACCCTCCCTCAAAGGCACAGGCGTTACCTTGAGATTCGGGATAATATAAATGTGAAATTTCCTTGAAGCTGATGCGTTCATTCAGATTTGATAGAAAACACTTTCCCTCCACAGACGTAAAAATCCTCGGCGTAAGTTCAGTATTTGTACTTGAATCATAATTAATATTCTGTGCAAACTTTTATTATATTTTCTTTGAAAAGAGTACATAAATTGAAAATTGTGTCTATCTGTCCGTCTACAAGGCTCATCACTGAATCTAACGAACAATTTTAAAATTCATCTGGTATTGTATACTGAAAGTCGAGTAAATAATTTCTGGTCATTATCAGTCTAATTCCAAATTGCATCTATGACATATTAATGATCACGATTTTCCAAAACATGATGACAGTGGTTCAACATATTCCCTCACGGCGAGCGTAAGTTGTCCCTAACTAACGACGCATTTTATGTAACAGGTTTTGGTACATTCTAGCGTATGAACTACCATTGAAACACTAATGAAAGAGAGATCTTCTTTTCAAAGTGTTTGCTTGGCTAACGCGGTTAACATAAAAGCTACGTCCCTGACCTTAAACCAGCTAAAGGTCAAGTACAGGAGCTACAAGAGAAATATTTGAAATTACAGTCCGAAACGTCGCGTCTGCTTCAGGTTAACGTGACGTAGGCTGTACGTCATGACCAAAACGCATGAGAACGTCTTTGTATGAGAACAGGTGTTTTCTCATCCTAACAATAAAGTGGGGAATGAGGGTGGGGACAAGAAGGGATGAAAGGCGTGATAAATGGATAGCATATATGGGTACACATGGCAACCCTCGAAACCAACCCCCGCGCACACAACCCTCTTAACACGGACAGTCGCGACGAAAGAATTTGTCACCGCCATCGACCCTCGTAGTATTAAATGTCAATAAGACGTACAGTTTCCTGGTGACAACGACAATTCCAAGTGTTCCGAAACTTTTGATGAGAACACCTCATTGCTGAACATTCCTGCAATGCATTCGGAAGCTCTCGGGTTTGAAGCTCGGTCCGAGGACCGGCTGTCTCCGTCTTAAATGGCGTCGTTCATTGTCTCAATCCCTCCTATAAAATTATTGTATACAATCTTAAAATAGACCAAGAACGCACTCTCCGTATATTTTCCGATTCATAACTTACTCTCATCCAACCGACAGACATTATATAATCAGTGCCACGGGAAGTCCTGATTTTCACGAAAAGAAAAGATTTTTTTTTAAAGTTCTCACAAATCGGGTTTACTGGTTTAAAAATATATAAATTTCATTATAAAATTTACATATAAATTTAAGCTGAGGTGATTTTATTAAATTACAGATAATACGATGTAAAGGATTTTAAGTATCAGCCATTTTTTCTTTATATTTTTTTTAATTTCCCTCCTTTTACACCAGAACCAGCACTTGAAACTCGTTACATATACCTCGAATCAATAAATTTTATTTTTCAGGAAGGAGGAAAAGTTCTTAATTTCCGAAAAATAATTCTTATAATATTTTAGCATCGTATCCTATCAAACGCGAAAAGCAACCCTTGTGGTAAAAAGACGTCTGTGCGTATGTAGTCCCTTGCAATATTTAACTAAGTAATTTTATTTCAAAATTGTTATAAACGGCATCACCTACTCGCTTAACAGAACAAATTTCTCATGTTTAAAAGCTAAATTCATATGCTACAGCCATCTGTGATCAGAAATATACACTAAGAGCAGATTTAATCATAAAACGTTTTATCTAGATTGTTGAACACAGATTAGAAATCAGAAAAAGAGTTGAATTATGTTGCGATATTTTTTAAAGTGATTCGAACCCCAAGACTAATCGATACGCGAGACAGAGTGTTAAAATACGAGCTTACTTTGGTTTGTGAGCGTTCTATGCACAAGAAGTCCTCTGTGTGTGTGTCTGTCTGTCAACGTAACGTAATACATAAAATGTTCTCAGTTTTAATTATTTATAACAATTACCGATATTATGAAGACAAAATGTAAAATGCGTGCCTTTTTTCATGGTAACGGACAAGTCATGTCATAATAATTGGGAATATATTTAAAACGATATTAAATATCTAACGTGCTGCTCTGTAAAGATTTTGTCATCGAGATTTACAGGATTATTATTCAAATACTTTAAAAATTCTGGTAAATGTTAACTTACATATTCACTATTAACATCATCTTACATGTATTTCCCAAATTTTCTGTATAAATAAAATAATATTACGCTTTCAGGTTGCTTTTGTCATCTGTAAATCGATTTGTACGTAACGTTTAAAGTCGATCGATTGATGTTTTTATAATCAAAGAAATTTGTACAAAAATTTGAACATAACAAATAATAAATTAAAACCAAAAATATCTCTAATATTTTCTACATCAAATGCTGGTGTGATATTCAAATAAATGTAACTATAACATCGCAATGACTCGGTTGCTAGACACTCGATCATATAATTAGTTATATTTTAATAGATAAAGTTGGTATTGAAGTAAAGGAGGGTATCCTGTCCTTTATAATATGCCCCAAAAGTCCCTTACCTTCATCCCTCTACACGCATGACAAATCTTCTCCCTATTTCTCTCGCCCCAATAAACACAGTTCTGAACCCGTTTATGTGAAACATTTTCAATTCCAATTAAAATCTAACTGAATCACAAAGCGGTTGCTTACATAGGTTGAGGACACGTGGATAAGAAACACGACCTGTCACTCCAATTAAAAGCAGTGAACACAGAGTACAGTTGTGATCATATGTCACTGAAGCGATCATTTATACTAAAAGTCCCCCACGTCGAAAATACATAACAACATGACGTCCGCGCGACATAATTTAAATTCAATTGCGATTAATTATGAACAATTGTAATCAGTGTCTGACTTCGGTTTTCGAGGATGAGCCGAGTCAAGTTTTGGTTATCCAACAATTTAGTAAAATCCGCAGATGCGAAGTTCATGGCGAATGCATGTTAAGAAAAACATCGAAAAAGTAGCAGAATAAGAGGCATCGAAGTCGGGGTCTGACGAATATAATGCAGGAGTTAAGATCACTGAATCTTGACTGTCGGTAACTATTTACGAACACATCGCTTGTAATAAGCGTTTCACTTAGACTCGCAAGTATTTTTAAAAAAATATATAATAAGAAATTTTAACTGGTTAACAGTGTTTTAGCATTTAATATTAAAATTTATAATTTTAAAGATAAAATTATTGTGAAGATTATTTATGAAAAGAATGCTGAATGTGGCGATAAGGGAATATTTAACATATCAGTATTATCCCAGCATTTATCTCAAGGGACTGAGAAATATCATGAAATATTTCAGCTAGGAAAGCTTGTTTCTAGTCGAGATTTGAAACCCGGAACACAAATTAGAAATTATAACCACTCAACGCGTCGTTTGGGGCAAGTGACCTTTGCTGATGTTTTCCCTCCTGTCCAAAGGCCTACTATTGCTCATAATCAAATATACGAAACGGCAACATTCATATTTTTATCGCGCTGTTATCATGGCTGTGTGTTGCTACGTTTTTTCCATCACGTTCACGTCTTTCCCTCCGATTTTAAATTGGAAATTTACCGCGTCTCTGAGAACTTACATGGATGGGAACAGCCAGATATTAAAATCCACGAACTATAAATGAGTTCTCAAACATCACAGGAAAACAATGTGGTTTTATTACTGTAGAAACCCTGTAAGTGTTTCAGTACTTATACGTTTTCATAACATTTCATTAGTTTTCATCCCGATGTGCTCTCGAATTAAAAGTCTGAAGCGCTGAAGCTACCCTTCGTACAATCAATCATTTAGATATTAATAAACAGCCACTTTAAATAAAGCAGGTACAAAAGCACAAAAGCTGCAGCAGAATTCAAAGCGTACTTCAGTTGTTAAAGCATTCCTCTTTCGCCACGGATGAGAATATTTATTAATTCCCATTCAGCTGTTCTAAAATAAAATTACCTTGTCATTCCGCTGTCTCATTCATGTCATTAATTACAGCCTCGATTCCCATTTTATTTCAAGACCATTTTCTTATTAATTTCCTCTTTTATTTCAATTCTTTTTTGTTTATTCTCATTATTCTTACGACAGTTCGTAATGTAAGAGAGATCGAGTGTAAACGAGGGTATCGGATTTGAACACAAGTTTACCCAGAATAATAATACAAGATGTCAATGAAGACAGGGAGTCCGCACGAAAGATCACAATATGGCAAATGTATGGATTGTTTTCACGTGACGTAAACTAAAATAAGCTGGACTTCTATACCAAACAATCACACACGACTTTTATATTCTATATTTAGTTATTTTTCATATTAGCCATATGAAAGGAACCCCTAAAGATAGCCCATGAAAGCCGGAATGCATAGAACAAAATATAAAGTCTAGTTAATAAACAGTTGAATCTACTGGTATAATATTAAAGTCGATTTGTGTGAATAAGGAGGTGGCGTACTAGAAAATAGTACTGTATAAATAAATATTTAATGTCTTATTTTTGTTATATAGTTTTTAATATCGTAATAGAGTGAAACATTTTTTGGGTCATCCTGTTGCTCTGACCATCTACTGAATAGACCACGAGGAGATCAAAATTGATTTCAAGAAAGAAACCACTTCCCTGCACGTTCGTCCCCATTTCGCTCTTGTGCTGCGTGACAAGAGAAAAATGCGTGATAAATCGAATTGCCAGGGCTCACAGCACCCCCGAAAACATTGATTTTTCTTTCTACCTTCGTAAATTGCACACTCGCGTGGCAAGTGGTGGAGCTTTTCCGGATGTACCACGCTCCCTGGCTGCAGTAACCACACACCACACCCACTCGGCCAGGTTCTGGGCTACTCAACAACTTCTGCCACGTGTCGGCCTGCAATCGATCTTCATATCTAACTTCAGTCAGATTCCAATTAGCACTCTTTATGCTGCATTCTAGATATCCCTTCAAAACCGGCGTTTCATCTCTGTACATTTATACCGGTTGATGGTTTTGATAAAAATATTTGGTTTAAAATCTCTTTATACTTTGAGTTCATCATTTTCATCATCTCAGAAACTGAATTTTAAGTTCTGGCCTTTCATGGAATTACAAAATAATGTGTTTCTGCTAAAAATGTCAGCGTGGATAATTTTATCACATTTATTACTCATTGTGGAAATTAATGTGACAATCATTCTCAAGTTTTTAGACAACTGAACTCCTCAGAGCTAAGTTGGTACAAATCAAATTCTTAAAACCTAACATAAAATTAGGTTTCTCGTTAATACCGAATAAATAACATAGAGAAATTTAGCGTGCTTTCTATAATATATTATTAGCCCCAGAAAAAATGGTTTAATTGATTAGAGAATAAATTGTAAGTATACACCTACTTCTTTCTACACATTTGTTGACTTATACCACTTTAGCTCTGGTCAGCTAAACTGCATATTACTAAACTTATTTTGTTGTCTTAAAACACAGAAAATAAAAAAGAACTTAATTGAATTTTTAATTTTTAATATTAACACTGAAATTAGTATAGCTAGAAACTGATGTGATGTCGTTGAAAGATGTAGACAGATCGTAATGAATATCTGGAAACTTGAGAAAATAATTTTGTTCACAATCTTCCATTTATTAATTTACGTAGATGGGTAGTAAGTGAGTACGTTATTTATAAGTCGGTCTGCAAGGTTTTCACATCAAAATATTTATCAACAATTTACGCAGCTACTCAGGTTAGACAATTCTTCATATTTCTTATGCATAATTAACTTATTTCTAGGAAGCGTACTTAAGCTTTGTAGACTTTGTCGTTAAACACAAATTAAAAAGTATATCCTCATTTTCACATCGTGCAGTAGGCGGTGTAATGTTTTCTTTCTGAATAATACGCAAAATTTTGAAGTTTGTATCGTGCCTACCTTCAGAGCAGACAAACAGCCCCCCCCCCCCCCCCCCGATCACCTGAATCAACGTACGCACCCTCTTCTGTTAAGTAGACTGTAAGCAGGGAGGGGTGACGGGGTGGCGCCCAATTATTTAAACACTGCGTTGTAATAATCATCAGATCAGCATCGTTTATTTAAGGGCAGTCGTAGAAATATTGCGGAAGGGGAGTAAAGTTTGCCTCACATTAAAAGAAAGGAGGAATTCCAGTGAAACTGTACAGCCGTCTGCAGACGTACTGTTAACAGAGACTTTCATATTTATTTACTTGTAGTTTATTTATCGACTTTATCAGTAGCTCAGATTATATAGCGTAGAATAATTAATATAATTAATAAATTATAAATCAGAAAAATAATATGGAACAAAGTGGTCGTGGTATAATTTAAGGTATTATAAGGGAATTTATCTGGAGAGACGAAGGAAAACCACTATAAACTTAAGAGAGAATAGCCGGTCTCCGGGTTAAGATTTTAATTCCAGAATCTCCCGTAAACGAAACAAGAATTTTAACCATTCAGCTCCTACGTTCGGTAAGACAGGTTGAAAAACTACAACATTAAGCAATTGTAAACATATGAACTCAGATTTGGAGCAAACTTACTTTATAAACGCCTCTATACTGTTATGTATACCTCGTCGGCTTTAGTGTTCAGTTATTGCAGACACAAATATGCTGTTGTACCAAGGTTTCGGAGGAATGAGTCACAAATTCTAAGCTAAAGTTATACTCCTCCGAACGTCGAAAGTAACCTTCAAAACTACAATAGTACCAGAAACCAGAGAACCATTACTGGAATTTCTACCTCCGTTAAAACTTCAGGTCTTAAGTATAATTGCTTTGCCTTAATGAAGCACGCATATTTCGAATTTACAAACACAGAACAAAGCACAACTGTCATCCCCAGAGCTTTACTTTTAGTAATTACTCTATAAACCAAATAATTCGCCCCTGCAATCACTGGCCCCTCTACAGATGTATTAATTATTTAAGTTGACGAAGCCCTGCGCCCAGGGTTTGTCCAATGTGCGTCTGTCTCCACGTCACTCGCTTATTCTCCCCTATCCAAACACACTAACGCTTATTATTTGTATATCACGGGATCAGATGTTGACGGACTGAATGCCAATTCCAGATGTCCGTACAAGAGTAGACTCGCTCTTTTCCTCAGTCTACAGCAAACACAAATAATACATTATTTATTTATACACAAAATTACGTAGCGGACCTTTAACAGTACAGTCAACTCTACAATGTATTAGTTCAGTCTGTACTCTTTTCGTTCTGCTATATCATCTTTTATACATTATTTGATTTCAGGGTGTGGTCGTCTCTTTTTGACAGGGGCGTAAAACGTGCGTCAGTGTCAGTAGTATAAATCGATACAACGGTCATAATTGACATAACACGAGGGCTTCATTTAGCTCTAATTTCCATGGCTAGAACTTAAGAATGGTTTTGTGTCTGGTAGCATTATACTAGCCCCGTTAGAAACCACGCATATGTCAATATTAGTGTTCAGTGTTCTAACACCGTGTAAACACCATGGATTTGGAGAACGCGCCCATAAAGTGTTACAAATCAGATTAACATCGACATCTTCACAGCAGTGAGAATCTAAAATCTCAGTTTTTAAATTTCAGGTTGATGATTTAGGTGTGTTCACTGTCTTCAATAACCATTAATCTGAGTCGGCTTTAGAAGCATTTCCTAACCAAAAACAGTACCGTGCAGCCTCCAGTAAGATCAATATACTTCAACCCACTGAGAATTGTACCTAACCTAACGTAACCTAACCTCCCGCTGAGTGGCCTGCGATGAATGCAGTGCACCCTTCACAAAACGAAACCTTACGATCTCCGACAAGTCTAATCTGCAACAGCCAGCAATTTTCAGTTTTTTTTAAAATCCGAAATCGATGCGAACTTACATATATTTAGCGAGCAGTTCATGTAGCGACATACAATTATTACATTATTAACTAATGCGTATCCAGCGTCCTGGTAGATCCCCTGGCAGAACGACCACATCATTATCCCCGTAACATAATACACAACTCCCTGGTACCATTTAATTTGACTCCATTAAATAAGAAACAAATACAATCACAGTAATTACAAGAATTATGTTTTATTATAGTCATCCGTTATTAAAGTGTTTTCTTGCTTTAATACTTCTGAACACCCAGCAAGTTCTAAAGAGAAGTTTAGGAAACTATACTTCTTCCTTGTTAATATAAATTAATCAAGCTAGAAGATTTTGTCAAAATATATACATATAAAATTATCACATGTATCGCCATTGGTAATACTGTATGTCACCCTGACATTCAATCTTTTGAACTAATACCATTTCAACATGGCGGTCTTAAGAACAGGCTGATAGCCCCTAGAAGATTTCATCAAGGCAATTAAACTTAGAGCAGCAGTAGTGACCATCCATGTCTGGTCCTGAAATGCTTTATAGTAAAAGATCTTCGAAGAAATTCCGTAATTTGCACTTATCATCAAATAGGCTAATTATTAGTACGATCAAACGTAAGATGACTGTGGGCGGGGCATGCAGCACGCACAATAAAATTTAAAAATGAACATAGAAGGAAAACAGCTCTTGGAATATCTGATCGTAGATGTGAGGATAATATTAAAAGGGCTCTTCAAGAAACTGTGTTTGATTGTAAGGATTGAATGAATCTGGCTCAAGGTAGGATTCAGGTGAGAGTCCTTGTAAATCTGTATTTAAACCGGATTTCGTAAAAGCATAGAAATTTCATGATCATCTGAGTGACTGTAAGCTTCTCAAGAAGAACTGTGCTTCGTAGACGTATACTGTGAAAGTGCGACGTTAATACAGTTATCTCAGGTCAGGTCATGTCGATTTGGACATTTGGTTTTAGCGGTGTTAAATATCGTGGTTCTTTCCCCAATGTCATTAAATTGTACTTACTACGTTGCAACACAAATTTTAGTTTAGTACTTGTATTTTTATTACTGTCTTCTAGCTTTGTAATCTGGTAAAAGTTTGCCGACGTTTCATATATGCTTGCTGCCTCCATCATCAGGCAGCAAGCACCTTTGAAAGTCGGCAACAGACGACAGAAGACAGCCATCTTCGTCTCACCGCTGTGTGAACCTAAAATCTCACAAACTGTGGTGTTTTTTCCCCCAGAAAATTATTCTGCCGAAACTCCCGGTGCCAAACTTGGACGAAACTCTGGAACGCTACCTAGCTGCTGTAAAACCAATCGTCAGTGATTCACAATATGAGAAAACGAAAACGATGGTAAAGGCCTTCGGATCGAGTACTGGTCAGGGGCAAAGACTACAAGAAAAGCTTCTGCAGCTTCGGGAGGAACAAGATAATTGGGTAAGCATAATTAAGGCACAAACTAGTAATTTAAAGTGAAACAAAGTAACCATGGTAACCAATGTAGCCTGTGGATTCCCAGTCAGTCACTTCCACGAGCATGTCAAGTGTCCGCCGTTGCTGTTGGGTCTCAACCAACTGCAATGTAATTATTGTCCTCTGTTCCGCCAACCAAATCCGTCTCACCGCTTCGCCAACCACGGCACGCTCTACATTCGACTTCCTAGAATTCCCAATGCACATTCGCCCTGAAGATGACAACTGCAATGTATGCCGAAAGGTTCGTTGTTTTTCAACATTCGATGCGGATCACTTCTCGCTTAGAACATTGTAATAATCGATTCTGTTTCCGTTGTTTTTGGATTGCCACTGACGTTCACAAAGAAAACACGCCATCTTTTATCGACTACCATTTTGTCTACTCGCTCTTAAACAACGGGGAAACAGAGTGTAAAACACAGAGAGGAGTTCTAAACTCAATTGTTCTGGTAGAATGGTAGGTTTACGTGCTGTTGTTACGAGGAAACAAAAGCTCCCTGCCTTCTCGAAAACTCCAATTTCATGTCACTGGAGTTCAATTTAAATGTAAATGAAAAGTAAAATCTAATTTTTGAAGGGAAAATACGCAGACGCTGAAAGAATTTAAGAAAATCGTAAAAGAAGAAGAGTCTGAAGTAAACGCAGTGCAGGAACAGGTTAGATCATCGCTGTTAAAGTTTTAAAGACAGATGAAACGCATGCACTACATGCACAATCGTGCATCCTACCCCACCTATGTCGAGTTGGGTCTGAAGCTAATCGATGAGAAATATCCGACGTGCACGGCTGATACGTGAGTAACTAACTGTATCTTATGAAGCTAACAGTCACTCAGCTGGTCAAATGGATTTGCAAACTTTAACGGAATCCGAGAGCCCCCATTATTCCATCTTCAGCAACGTGAATCCAATCCACAACCCACGTACTATTTTTAGGACCTATTTTAATCCTGTGCTCCTACGTATGTCCAGCCAGACATTCGCCAATATAGTAATTGAAATTGTGCCACGACCACTTCCTTACAAATAAATTTCCAATTCATTAACCACTAATCATGTCGTTCGGCGTAACACAGTATTAGCAATTGGAAGTTTAGTTCAATAAAACAAAAATAACAAAAACTTACACGCATATATGTACAAATATATTTAAGCGCGCACAGCCTCAACATCCGATATATGGGCAAAAACCTTATTCAACTTCTGCGCACACAAGTTCGTGAAATTTCTTTCCCGATACAACTCTCAGCTGATTAATTACGGAGAGTGCACAAGGCACGAGTGAGTGCCACGTAAGAGTCCCATTCACCAAAGCGCTGCTTCTGTTTCATTTGTTTCTTTACGAGTCGCTTTCCCTTTACCTTACAGTGACGCCTTCCAGGTATCCAAACCCGGCGCACACACAACGAAAAATCAATTTCAATTCGTTATCCCGTTAGTCAGAGAACAGGGCTGTGTGACAGGGGGGAGAGATTATAGTACCACGCCATGTACAAACGGCTTCAAGTAATAAATGGCCCTGATGTACGCATAAGAAATGTATACAACGAACTTTAAATTGACCAGAACGCGCCAACTGCAAATAAGTCAAGTGCCGTTCCTTCCTTGACATTTGCCCACCAATCCACAATAATTGCTACTCTCACAACATCACCATAAGAACCGGTACATAAATGGCGGGTTCTGGGCAATTTACAATTTGGGTTCTCCGCTTTCAATCTCGTTAAAAGATAATACCTTGCAATTTAATATAATTAATTAATTAATACACTATACATTTAAGAGTTGATTATTTCATGATAGGGATCGAAACATTAAATCAGATCTAAAACTTCTTGACGATGGTGAAGAGTCAATTGAATAAAAATTTACTTGGATATTATCCATCGTCTAATAAATATAAAACGTAAAACGACGTTTCGGAGATGGGACTCTATCTCCGTCTTCAGGTTCCTACACAGTTGGGTCCACTAGATAGAGCTAATCCCTATCTCGTTTTGCGTTTTATATTTACTAGACGATGGATAATATCCAAGAAAATTTTTATTCAATTGAAACATTAAATCTTAGTTAGAATAGCTAATATCCAGACCGAGTTACGAACATGGGATTTATGAAATACGAAGTAACGTTCCTCACCTTTGAACGGCGACGTTATATATCGAAGGGTAAATCCGCTGATATTTCTTAAAAAAATTAATTTAATCAAAACGTAGGTTTGTTTTGCTACTGTCTCTGTGAAAAAACTCAAGTTTCACTTTCATGAAAGGTCACCTAAGAAATACCAATGAACCGTGAAAGTGTTTGTAGATTCCGTTGCCCTCTGCTGTGTCATTACATCGCAGTTGGACCTGACTGTATCACTCGCCGCGGTTACTATGAAAATTGTTTGATCATCGACTCGGAAAGTAAATGACATTTCGCTGCTCATGCGAACACATCCCGCATGCCTCAGTCCCCACGACCTGTAATTCAGAGCTAGAGGGAGACAGAAACTCTTCCGCAAACATTAACCCTCAAGGGGTAAGAAGAGGGGAAGAAAACTAGATTAATAAAATAAAAAATAATAATTGGATTTGCCTTAACTATCTTCATGCATCGACTAGCCCGCGGAACCTACAAGTGATGATGTGTAGTATTGATTCCCCTTCCCAAACAGCTTTGTTTTTAATTCAGTTTGCACTGTTAATTCCACGTGAACATAACACATAAAACTTATCAAGTGTATGAAAATTTCCTTTCGTCATTTACAGATTAAAGTTACGAAAATTTATAATGAGTATTTCATAAATTGTACCCTTCATGAAAAATTGGGATGGTTAGAAAACAGAAGAATGCTAGAAAATTAGAGGACAAAACAGAGTATAAAGGAAAACCAGAATAACGAAAACAATGCAAAGGAAAACTAGAAGACAGAAATGGCAGAATTATTCTATTTTGTATTTTAGCTTCAAATACGTATCATGATTATTTAATCGTGGAATGTCGTATTGATTATTACAATAAAATCACAATTCTATAAAAATATAGAGATTAAAAACCAAAATTTCAAAACGTCATTATTCTCTAGGCATGAAATATTATGAATTTAGATCACTTTACACAGTATACATTTTATGTTAACTTCAGGGTCTTACCTATAATATTTCGCATACCATTTTGTAGAATTTATTTCGAAATTGGGAACTCTCAGCAACGAGAAATATCAAAACACAGCACTAATGCACATATTCTTGTTTTTTATTACCCAGAATAACAAATAACTCGAAGACTAGAATTCTTACTTACACCACTAGATGTCAGCATGTGTTAGGTTCTGTCATTTTGTTTCGTCAACGTAAGTAACTAGAATTACATAACCCTGATTTACTAAACGTTAAGCTAAGAAAACCAGCATTAATATGAAAAAAAACACACGACGATAAACAATCCTGTGACTTCCACTTTTAATTTTATAGACGAAAGTACATGAATGAGTGGCCAAAATTTCTAAACCAAATTCTAAGTCTCTGTGGGCGATTGTGAATATTAAAATATTTTATATTTTCGATGGTAAAATGTTTCATTGGCTTCTTACCATCTGCCTAATGTATAGTTTCATCAGACGTCGTCAATCACAAGAATGAGGAACAGTAAATGTATCGACTATCAATCATCGTTCGCTACGTAATTTAAAGACAACATCAGAAGACATCATTAGTGTCAAAGAACAAGATCATTATGAATGTTTAATTGCAAAGAATGTGAGAAGAAGCAGTTATAAGGTTTTGAGATAACCTTCAATCGTTTGTCTGGAATGAATAAAATAAACCTCTATAATGCTCAACAAACGTAGATGTCTCCTGAGCTAGTTTAAAACGAAAAATCTCTGTAATATGGGCTAAAAGCTGTGCCCGTGAAACCAGTTTGTCACTTATCCAGGTTAAGAACACATGTCCTTTCATTTCCAACACGAAAACTTCTGAGTGCAGTCGCACTTAAGCAGAAAATTAAACTTGAAACCTGTCGACTGTGACCTATAAACGCCAATACTACACCATAAGGTTCTTTTCGCAATTATTTATCATGCCAGAGATTTATAAAGAACTTTTGCGTGGGCCGAGGTGGTCAGACACTGGAATATCGCCGCGGAGTACCAGGTTCAATCCCGGGTGACTCTAAGCGGCATTCATGGTGTTCGAAGTAGGACTGGAGCAGACTTCTCCCTGCTAAACGTCATTCCACCATTTCTCTATACTCATCTATCGCCAAACAGCACATTATTATACCCTCGGTCCCAAATCAGGGGCTTCTGTCATCCGCCACCTAGCTGATAGCGGAAGGAAGGTTATTTTGTTGTGATGCGTGCAGAAACGAGCAGATTATGCTTAATATTTATGTATATTTATGGAAACACCCGGTTCGAATCTCGACTTGGTCACCAGTATTCCTAAAGTGATACATGGTTTTCCTCAGCACTTCCAGATTAATGCCTACACAGGACCTTCACACTGACTAAAACTACCTCCTTACGAATCCCAAAGTATTCATGAGACTTGATAGCCTTTACATTTCATCCAATGTTCATATAATCTGCACAGCTGAAACA
The DNA here is from genome assembly GCF_977971745.1 of Zootermopsis nevadensis. Classification (NCBI taxonomy): domain Eukaryota; kingdom Metazoa; phylum Arthropoda; class Insecta; order Blattodea; family Termopsidae; genus Zootermopsis; species Zootermopsis nevadensis. The sequence continues at coordinate 5,883,087 of NW_028259144.1, read as the reverse complement.
TATAAATAACCTGCGACTATGAGTTAAGAAATTTATATATTCCTCTTTCAAGAACAGCGGACCGAATAGTAAATCCAGTGGTCTATTCTTTTATTGAGACACAAAGCTGCTAAACGTAAAAGAGATACTGTTTCAAAATATGGAATAAAAATCACACATTTTAGCATTGAATGTGTGGGACGACTTGAAATTCTGCAGGTGCCATAAGATGGAGGTGGGACGGAGCGGGGGTAAAATCTCTGTAGCTACTACCGAGCATGGCGGGTGGAAGCCCAATCAGGGGGAACGCTCCAACAGCGCATACTCTGATCATATAGCCAATAGAAACCCAGAGAAATCTGTTCTCTTCACATACATCAACTTCTCTCTTTTGTCCACAATTCCGCCTATTAATACGAATATATATAAAGAATGTTAATGTGTGTGCAATACTGGGAAGAAGCAAAATAACAATACAGCGAAATCCCAAGAGATCTGAATATTTTTACGTTTCAGACAACTTCGGTTTAACAAACTTAGTTACTCCCTGTAGTGTAATTTTGTTTTTTAATACTGTCACGTTGAGAAACGCATTCAGTTCAGATTAAAAACACTGACAGAAGTTGAGTGACGAGAACATTTTGCTAATGAATCACTAAGACCCATATTTGAATAATTATCATTAGTCAAATTAAACGCTTTCCTCGAAAACTTAATTTCAGATAATGTGCTCCTCAGACACTATCTAATGAGATGTATTTTCATATGCCACTTTTATAAATAACTCAGTTCATCGGCATCTTCATATTTATTTCCAAGCTTAAGTATTTCTCTCCTATAAACCTCAGCAGAAGCACAAATTCTATGCAAACCAAATCCAAATTCATGTGAGTGGTTTCGAAACGTCTCAAAGTGTTTTTGAGGTAAGATCTTACAATAAGTCACTCAATTTCAGCTAATTCTTTGATTGCTTAGGATACTATAAACTTCTAAAGGACCAAGTTCGGTGGACAACCTTCTTACAAATCGTTTTACACTTATCACGTGATATAATCCGTTATAGTTAGCGATGACATATATTTAGTGTTAGGTAAGAAGGACTTAAGCCAAATGTAACTTGTACTAACTCTTCTTTTTTTTCCTTTTTCCGGTTTAACAATGTTTCTACATTTTCCTGTACCCTTTACGGGTCACCAACTTTTTCAGTTGGCTTGATCTATAGACATTTAGTAGGACTCCTTGGATGAGGGATCGACCCGTCGCAAGGCCTCTACCTGTACACAGGACAGCACAACACAGAAAAACATCCATGGCTTGAGTCGGATTCGAACCCACGGTCCCCGCGACCAAGCGGCACAAGACCCACGCCTCAGACCGCGCGGCCACTGCGGACCCCACTTGTACTAACTCAAAAAATACATAATAAAATAATACATTAAATCGTAAAAATTGCACGTCATTATCAGATGAATCACACAAACATTAAAATTATGATTAAATATTTTTGATGATAATATCTTGAAGCCGAAACGTTTTTTAACAGAGTAAAGTAAACAAGTAGCAAAGGTGCTTCTGTATTATCATCCCACACGGCATGAAGGATTTTAAGATTGCAGTAGTTAAGCTGGGAACACCATAGTCACAGCGGGGCCCATTTGACTGTTGCAGGCATATACCTGGTGGCTGAACGATATGTATCTCAACAACCCCATTCCTCTGCCCATCAACTCGAACCCCGGAATGGTATTTCCGCCGAGATCATTCCGGTCAGCCTACGACATGGCCAGGTTCGCTGCCCGAATCATGACGGGCATACTCAGCCACAAAGATATTATGGACAGGTGAGTTCTGCCCACCCATACTTACAGGGCAATGTAAGTGGTCATGTCTGAACGAGCACGCAACTACGTCTAGTAGTGAAGAAACAGATTTTGAAGTACACTAACTTTTCAAAGGTAAACACCACACTTCATCATAAATGCGCAGATTATTGATAATGGCGACCACATCCTCACAGAACACGAATTTGACATTCCGCCCGTTTACATTAAGCACCGAAGAAAATTAAAAAGAACAATATTCATGTAGGTGCCAATTATATAACGTCCATGCCAAATTTCATAAAAATCCCTCAATTTATTCTCGTGTTATTGCATCAATACTGGCTAATTTCACCTAGACACAGCAACTAATCCTAATCTTATATCGTCAATAAAGGTAATAGCGTTTATAATTCCGCTACTGAAATTAGAAACATTTCACTATGTTTTCTGACAGGTTACGTTAAATTAAAATTATTATTATTTTAGATCTGGTATAGAATCCTTCAACAAGTTCGTCACAAGATGGCGTGATGCCTAAAACACAGCATCGTATACATTAACACCATACAGTAAAGTCATTACAAGAAATATGAATGGCATTATTCGCTATCGACTAGCGATCCAACTTTCCGCCCGTCAGAAGACAAGCTCCGTCACTGGTTTATATTTCATGGAACAAGACTTACCTTTCAGTGCCCACGTCGGGTGTCATTCTGTCGTTTGAACTGCGTATTCGCCTGGATACCATCTGGTCTAACCTCACTTCACAAAACATTACCGTCACGTCACACAGATATACGACTACCTATCACCACTCGCCAGTTCACTTTCGAGTTTATTAATACGCACATCAGACTTTCATTTGTCTGTTAAAATAAACATGAAATAACCTCTATTTGAAAAACTATGCATAATAATGTTGAATATTTATTTATGTTAACTGATAACCTACTACTCACTCAAATAAATGCAGAATGTAAACTAACGTTGCGATCAGTGTCATCATGGTGGCACTAGTGTCGTTAGCTAAGTTTAATGGCGTTTCGTTTTCGAGGAGAAAATGGGCCACCAATGCAAAAATGTGCGTAATAAATTATTAAGTAATTTAAAACATTATTTAGTAAATAATAATTAAAAATTATTTACTTTAATTAATTTATGCGGAGATATATAAATAAGATCAAAGTCTTTAGTCTTCCAGTGATTCTTTGATTCATTCCTTCTAACTCTCCCCTCCCCTCCCCTACCCTAACCTTGTTTACTTAAATTACCACAACATATATAAAAATGAGCCAAAATACAGCGTTAATCTGCGATATTTATCACATAAGTCAGACATTTTAAAATATGATGTAGAAAACTTTACATGATCACAATTTAACAAAGTAAAATTTCCTGTAAGTATATAAAACTTTTGTAAAGAAGAAATAGTACTAAAGCAAACTCCATACAAGCGAAATGTGATTCCTTCCAAGCGTGGCCGAATCGATATAGGATAATCGATCATAAAGTCGACAGAGCGAGTAGAAAATAATTAGAAACACGATACAATAATAAATAATCGACTACAAAAATGAATGAATAAATCGCGTGTAATAAAGCCACAAAAATGCAGAGTGTTCCAAAAAGATGCAAATACATATTAAATAAATAAATAAAATATTCATTTTAATCAATTAAACCATTACATACGTCAGTCTTAGCACTTACAGGATTAGTGAATCTAGCGTAGATGTTCGACAAGACCACCGCTAGCTTCGTGGCACAGTTGGCAGTAGTGAGAAACTGACTGACAAGCGGCCACCAAAGTGTTTATGTTTATATAACGTTTTGGGACATTCCATATTTTAAAATTTTGTGGAGAACGAATAGATTTGTAGAAAAGACACTATAAGTCCTATAAATGTTGAAAAGTCAAGGGCGCAAAAGGCGTTAAAGATTAACACATGAAATGAGAAAGAGACGAGATTTAGTATGTACCTCCCACACTACCAAACCCACTCAAACCCATGAATCAGTTTGTAAAGTAATATGTAAAGATTGAATGCGAGAGCCAGCAGCCACATAGGATGCCTTTGTTTAATTGATTGATTCTTAAATTATTTAGTAAAGCTGTTTCAACTGAAGGGGTCTCATTGGATCGAATGAAATTGAGAGTCGATCATAAATTATGAATGGTTTTTCCCAACTGTCGAACTTCATGGAGGAATGGCCAAATGAGAAACTGTTAGTCGCTCAGTTAGTCAAGAATTCCACGTCTTTTACGTAACACGAAGGAGCTGGACCCCATCATGGGAAATTTACCTTTTATTGTCAATTGAAAATCGATTGTTGTTTCCTGCTGTCATTTACATTGTACATTACTTTCCTCTACTTTTCTGTCACATTGAAAGAGCATGAAATGTGTAAATAGCAGTTTGTCCTTCGAGACAACACGACGGCGCATTGCACCTAAACCAGGAGGGAGGGAAACGATTCAACAACCACCAATGAGAAAATACGCCTCTAATGCGCATGTTAACTTAAACCTCCGTAGATCCTCCAACCCCTTTTACTACCACCATGCCACGTTACCGATTTCACTTGCACGCAAAGTAGTTGGCAACTACACGAACTGTCGACAAAGTTCGTTTCCTTAAACGACATAAAATCTTATGATAAAGCGATAATTTTCGACTATCGACTGTGGCCACCTCGTTCTGCGATCCAAAGGAGCTTGTAGACCATCTATCGGCGAGGTTGAAAGTAATACTTTTCAGGTCATTTGATTTTAAGAGTAACAACTTGACCATTTATAAACCATTGTTGCAGAGTCTGATGAAATGTCGCGACGGTACACACGAACAAATATTCGTAGGCTTACATTTATAAAGCATGTTTCTGTATAAGTAAATGCTTATGAAAATGTTAAGATCGATTTAAGATATACGATAACTTTTTGTAATACGACGATAAAATGAGTGACGGTTATAGATTTATGACTATTCTTGAATCGCAGGTCTATTACAATTTTGATAATGAGTGCAAAAATGTAGCAACGTGATTTTGTTGTGAAAATCCCTTGAAGGGCGGCTATTTTAAAGAATTAAGTAAATTGGAGGATAATAATGATTATTTATTTATTTATTTAACAATTAGTTTTAACCGCGTATATTATGGTAAGATGATTCGCGTAAGATTTATAACAGTTGAAGTAGGATGTGGCCTCGGTCTACTTTAACGTAAAATACCTGTAATTAGTCGAAGGTTACAGGGAAAACACAGAGGCCTTTAGAGGATATCCTGTCTCCTGGCCGAAATTTGAAATCGTAACTCCTAATTGAGAAGCAGGACCGCAAAAAAGCTTTTAAGTTAGAGATCTGACATTCTGACAGCGGCGAAGATGTCGATGTTGGTCTTCTGAGTCGCGCAACGCAGGTCTGAAAATGACCACAGAATTTTTCTCCGAAATTTTGGTATCTAACCATAAATCCATACGGCGTTACAGCCCAAATGAACAACAACGAAATTATTGACCGAATGTGAACTATCTCGGACGGCGGTGTTAGTAATCTTAAACCTTTCGGTCAACTGACTAACTAACGAACTCCGACACTGAGACGTCGGCGGATATTCATCCATTCAACAGATCCTTGCTGTTATAAAAATAAATAAATAATCACTGTCATTCAATCCCATCGTGAGATCACAACTTCATAATCTATATCCCCCCGGGTAAAAGTTAACTGTATCTTTCCGTCTACGTCTAGGTACACCAAATGATCTCTGTATATCAGATATTCGGTTTCGAATACATTCCTTGGAAACTTACGTGCTGCATGCCTTAATAAAAGGCTATTATGCAAATTCTTTGAATGATATCCTATCCTCCGGGTCCACCTGAGTAGGAAACTTCCTCCATCGCTACCTGATGACGAAGACAGTTTCCGAAACGTCGAATTTACAAATATAATGGAAAGCGACTGAAGCTAATAATTTTATGAAAACAGATTTCTTGAAAGGCAAGAATTTTATCAGTACATATATTGTGTTTGTGTTGTTATCAGACATGCAATACCAGTGGAGCGAGCTACATCACGAGAGAAGGGCCAACCGCTTTGCATGTCTCAATACTATCGTCTCTTCACGTCATATCGACAGCCAGGGAAGACGCGAGACTTCATCTACACCAAAATTAAACACGGAGAAGGAGATACAAATCAGGGAACAGAAAATATAATTGTGGCTTGCAGGAACCATGTAAGCTTTGAAACTTATTAAATACTGAAGATGACTGTCTTCTGGGTTATAGTGCCATGTAGTATGGTAGAAGTTTACCAGTTTCAGAGGTACTCGCTGCCTCCATCATCAGGGAAATGAGGCAACAAGGAGCTCTGAAATGTTAATAAACTTCTGCCAGACTACACGGTGCTACAGCTCAGAATAAAACCATCTTCGTAATTGTCACAATTAGAATTTCAAATACTACTGATGAAAAGTTGATAACAACATAACTTACCATTAAAATGAACAGAACATCGTCCAGTACTTAGGCAACCTGTCATTTTTATTGGACACTGCATAACCAAAGCAGCATATATAACTGAAGATATGGAAATTAATAAAGTAAGTGAATTGTCCCCCACAGCTGTATGTCATGGCGCTGAAACCAAGTGAGAAGAACAGGCTAACAGAAGACGAAATGACCTTCCAGTTTCTACACATCCTTCAAGATGCCTCCTGTCAGCCGTTGTCTCCACCAGTCGGGATTCTCACGTCTGAAAGGAGAGACACCTGGGCAGTTGCTAGAGAAAAACTCAGACAAGGTGAGACAGTTTTGATACCATAAATTCATATACTTCAATTTAAAGATGCAGCTTATAAGAGAATAATAATTTGTACTTCTGTTACAGAGTTAAAAAACACATGAAAATACCTGTATAAAATTAAATGTAAATATGAGAATAAAATTAGTAATATTTAATTGGAATTGAGGCAAATGAGGGTGTTGAATTACAGTAATAAGAACAGTGCAAGAACATGGTGTTACGTAGACACAGTCTTTTGCATAAGAGAACTTAATAAATGATTTGATATGACATTTCAGTTGGTACACGCAAAATTAACAGTCAAATCTTAATTTTATTTTCCTACGAGAAAGAATGCTGACATAGCACATTTTCTTCGCCATGTTTTTTAAGTTTCTTTTATCCCTACGCTAAAAGTTAATTAAAATCTTCAACTACGCCTATTTCATTCTCTTCTGTCCGTGCATTTGCACAACATCGAAAGGTTTCCTTTTGACACTTCTCTATTGACCTCAGATAAGAAAAACAAGCAGAACCTTGAGGTCATCGAGAACGCCCTGCTGCTAGTGTGTCTTGACGAGCCTTTACCTGCAAGCTTCAATTGCCGTACCCTGCGAAGTGACGTGCCAGAAACTGTAAGAGGTCACATTGTGGATTCAAGAGATGAAACAAATATGTCTCATCAGATGATTCACGGTGGAGGAAGTGCGGCTAATTCAGCCAACCGCTGGTTTGACACGACAGTTCAGGTGGGAGCATCATTCATTTAAAAATCATAATCCCAATGCAGAGTTTCTGGAATGTACTGACTGACCCACAAGTCTCAGGTTTTACTGAAACAATTACCTGTGCCAATCTACCTTGACGATGGCGTATGCAATTGCTGGCAAAGGATCCCCATGCCATTTACCATGAAACTTCTGTTTTGATGAGATGATAATGTTGCGTCATATTGTGATGATTATAATTGTTTAATTTTAACCGTCTAATCACAATAAAATATTTTATTAAATATTATTACTACAATTAACATTTAATATTTAAAATATTTAAAATATATTAAAATGATGCTCTTTCTATCGAAATGTTCGATTTACAATTAGAGCATCATCAGATGGTTCATTGAAAACCGAAACATGTCGTGAAAAAGATGATGCTCTAATTGTAAATCGAACATTTCGATAGAAAGAGCATCATTTTAATATGTTTTAAATATTTTAAATATTAAATGTTAATTGTAGTAATAATATTTTAATATTTAATAAAATATTTTATTGTGATTAGACGGTTAAAATTAAACAATTAAACAATTCTGTTTTGATGATAAACAAAATATACCAGCTTCAGTTTTATAAATTAAACTCAGCACAAAAATATTTTATGCCCTACACTGCATTTTTTATATATAAATTTAATTCACAATAATTCATAAATGCAAATTATATCGCCTGTGTCGCAATTTGTTAAAATTCTTAAATAACCCTATAGCATAGCGTGTTCACTGATTAAGGTTAATTAATGCATCTGTAACTTTCTGGCTCCTGGCAGAAACTCCTATAAAAAGATAAATTGATTTTATGAAGAGATAATTGACTCGTACAAAAAAAATATTATAGTGCTCGGCAGTACGTCATGTAGTTCCATACAGGAGCTAGGAATTGACAGGTGAATTGAACTTTATGTGCAATAAGGTAGTATATTTGCGTCATATTGTGAAGTAGGTTAATATTTTAATATTTTCCGTCAAATCACAATTTTTAATAAGATAATAAAATATAAAATATTTAAAATATCATTTCACGTTCCGTATCGAATGATCGATTTACAAATTGGAACGTATTTTAAATATTTTATTATCTTATTAAAAATTGTGATTTATGTGCAAGTCTGTCGCATAAAATTCACTCTGTAATTATGAATACGCGTACATACAATGCAGAATTACACAACTGATATTTCACATACTGCACGAGTAACCTGTCTTTCTAGATCATAATTTCTAGTGATGGCGTTTGGGGGCTGTGCTATGAACATTCGCCATCAGAAGGTGTGGCTATTGTTCAGCTGATGGACGATGTGCTCAAGAAATGCGAGAGCATGCCTACCGCTCCCGATAACATTCCAAGCAACATCCAGTGTCAAGCCCCGCAAAGATTGGAATGGGTGATCAATCAGGACAGTCACCAGTACATACAAGACGCCATTCAGAATTTAGATTTGTAAGTGTAGTAGTAATAAGATAAATTTTACAAAGACAATTTATAACTATGTAAAATTTCAGGTTCTAACAGAGGCAAATATTAATATGGCTGTCTTCTGGGTTGTTCTGCCCCGATCAGGGAGACAGCCAGCACCTCTGAAACATCAGTAAACTTCTAGCAGACAAGAAGACAGCCATTGTCAGAACAATACATCTTAAATCAATATGAAATATTTTAAAATTAATACGAAAAGAGGAAATAATTAAAGAATAATATCACCATATTTCATAATAAAATAAACAAGTTTTACAAAGCAACATAATGAAGATGACAAGGTATTTAGGCATGGATAGAATAAAATATGTAGGATTTGAGGTTTTCACAGCGGTGAGTATGAAGATTTCTGTCTTCTGGGTTGTTGCGCTGTGTAGTCTGGTCGATGTTAACCAACGTTTCAGAGGTCTTACTGCCTCCATCATCAGAGTATGAAGATTTCTGTCTTCTGGGTTGTTGCGCTGTGTAGTCTGGTCGATGTGAACCAACGTTTCAGAGGTCATACTGCCTCCGTCATCGGAGTATGAAGATTTCTGTCTTCTGGGTTGTTGCGCTGTGTAGTCTGGTCGATGTGAACCAACGTTTCAGAGGTCATACTGCCTCCGTCATCAGGGCGATGAATATTCATCACAGACTACACAGCGCAACAACCCAGAAGACGGAAATCTTCAGAATAAAATATAATTGCACTGCAAAAGAAACAGAAAAAACTTTTGACTGTTGTGGACTGAACATAATATGTCACAATAAACTCTTTAAGCTAAATGAGGAGCAATTATTTTCGTAAAGCCAGATACATAATGACTGTACCACTAGTTCAATAATAAATCACAAACGTTCTCTAATTTATATTACAGAATGGTCGAAGATCTGGACTTCTACGTTTATCGCTTTCCTGGATACGGGAAGGAGTACATCAAGTCTGTAAAATGCAGTCCTGATGCCTATATACAGCTGTCACTACAGTTGGCATATTTTAGGTAATAACGTGTTAGAAAATTAAAGTTTTATAAAAACGCAGCATATATCATGACGGCAGACGTCTGCTCTTTCTAAGTAAGGCATGCGCATTGCTCAGAACACTTAGTTTTAGAAGATAACAGTAAAGAATAAATTTAGAAATCATAGGCTTTCATGTAAATAAAGATTTATTATATCAATATAACAACAAATCACCTGAATCTATCATCACACCTACAACATGGGCACAGCATTATTAAATAATTAAAGAAATAATCAGGGGCCGCGCGGTCTGAGGCGTGGGGCTTGTGCCGATTGGTCGCTGAGACCGTGGGTTCGAATCCCACTCAAGCCATGGATGTTTTTCTGTGTTGTGCTGTCCTGTGTACAGGTAGAGGTTTTGCGACGGGCCGATCCCTCGTCCAAGGAGTCCTACCAAAATGTCTATAGATCGAGCCAACTAAAAAAATGTTGGGGTACCGGAAAATGTACAAACATTGTTAAACCGGAAAAAGAAGAAGAAATAACCAGTGTCAAGAATAGGATGACCTTTTAAGTTGCATGTTGAATAATAAAAACATTGCAGTGATCATGAAGAAACTGCAATAGAATGGCTTGCCTAGAAGTTGGTGTACAACAAAATATCTCAGGGAATTGTCTGCATAGTACATGGCATTGTAATGGACTCCATTATCTTGCTCTATGGTACATTTTTATTGTTACAGAAGGTGGATGGCAGCTAGTGTGGTGGCACTTCACTGGGGAATTCCCTCTGAAATTATATAAAGAATTTCAGTTCCAAGTTTTTTGTTTGACAGTATGTAGAAGGGTGTTGACTGTACACCACATATACTTCAGGAAACATACGGTGTTCAATGTAATTTTGATGTAATAATGTCTGCTGTTTTATATGCAGACTGTACCATAAACTCGTGGCAACTTACGAAAGTGCGTCAACACGACGTTTCCTACTGGGTCGTGTGGACTGCATCAGGTCAGCTCATAACGAAACTTTGCAGTGGGTGATGGCCATGTGCCATGATGAATCTGGCACTGAAGATATTCAGTCTGGAAAACGGGTAACCTTCAGTCTCTATGATGTGAGTAAATGTCATCATTTATTGCTGAAGATGGTCATCCTTGGCATCTGTGCATGATCGAATGCAATGCTCCATATTTTTTAGAGACTGGTTTATCTCAAAATACCTCTGACCAAAAAGGTCCTCAAATTAAACACATCATATTTTCTGCTGTGAAGCCTACAAAAATTTTCATAATAAGAGATAATTTTTTTCTAAAACTCTAGTACGTACTGTGAAAAGAAAACAGGAATCCATTGCTTCAATCTCAAAAGCATGCGTGGTTCCCACGCTTAATTATTGACATTAAGGGTTAAATAAAAGATACTGAGTTGGGCAATTTTGACCTCTATAAAATCTACTTAACACCAGCCTAAAAGTAGGTGAATCCTATCAGTATTCCTTCAGTTCTCTCTACAGCTCATTTCAGAAGTATTATGGCAGTTTTACCAACAGAAAGGGAACTCATTTCACTGTTCTTGACGACAGGCACAACAGAAGCTTCAATTATTTGATGAAGCGATGAAGAAGCAGACAGAGATAATGGTGGAGAACATTCTAGGCCAGGGTATAGATGTCCACCTTCTGGGTCTCAGAGAATTGGCCAAAGACCTCGGAGAACCCATACCAGATATTTTCCAAGATGACGTTTACAGAACTGCCAATCACTTTTCTTTGTCTACAAGTCAGGTACGATAACTCACCTCAATTTTTGAATTCATTATTCTTGTACTTCACTATGTTAGGGCAATTTATAAAATAATAAAAGATTAAGATATCTCTGCTACATGTAGAGGGTTTCGAGGTAAAGTCTCGTGTTTTAGAATTTGTCTCAGTGATTTCACTCGTGAATTTAGCAACGTATGAAAAGAAAAGAAAAAACACCAAACTCTCATCTGCTATATTATTACTAACCATGAAACTGCATTAAATTTAAAAATAAAACAATATAAATGCAGAAGTGATATATATTCTTCAACTAATTTAAACTGAAATCATGTAAATGCAGGTGTTACTACTGCAAAATGTTTGTTTCAGGTACCTACAAGTTCGGACAGTTTCATGGGTTACGGACCTGTTGTGCCAGATGGTTATGGTGCTTCATACAACCCCCGCTCTAACACCATTGTGTTCTGTCTATCTGCATTTCATTCATGTCAGAACACAAGCACATGGAAACTAGCTCATAGCCTGGAGGAAAGCCTGAATGCCATGAAAGACATGTTGAGCAGCAGACACACGAAGAAATAGTAATTTGTTACTCTACTTCTATGATGTACATAGACCTTTATTTCAGGTCAAAGTAGATTATTTGTTAATACTGTTAGACAACTGGTGGTCCCCAGGAAAGGTGAAAAGAGAACAAGTGAAAAGCAGAATAACGTAATACAATTAAGCAAACATCAAAAATTCACCTCCCATGTCCCATGTAGTGTAAATGAACTTGGAACTAAAGGCATTCAGTTATGCTATTTAGATTATTTAAATATGTTTTTTTCAGCCTCAAACATAATGTAGCATCATATGATATGGGAATACCTCAGTCAGGATGGCATATATTTCAGTTAAGATTGAACCACAAGCCTCCCAAATACAAATCTAGAGGATTACTGCAATGCCTCCTTTACTTCTTAAATAAGAAATACTTACAGATGTCCATGGTGTTATCATTCCATCCTAACTATATGTCCAGCCCATTGTATTTTCTTACATTTAATTATTCTATCAATATCAGGTGACCTATTTAAATTATATAATAATATTTAATGGAAACTGGAGCTAATATTGAAAAAATATTCTTTGCTCCCACCATGTTAGTTCTAACAATTACACAGGACAATGAGAAACAATAGGTTCCAGACATGTCGGTAAATAGTGTACAACAATTTTTGGTAAAATTCACAATGCTGAAATAAATATTGATTTAATTCCAATGCAAGGAAGTCTTCAACATTTTGAACTGAAAACTAGTGTGTCTTCCTTCCTCAGAACTCTTCTGTCTCCTGAAGGTAATTTGAATTTACAGTGATCAGATTTAGTATAAATTCAACACTGGATCTTTAAGAAAATGCTAATTACAATAAGTAAGTTAATCTTTTATATCAAATAAAAATAAACATTATATCTGCAAAACTTTAAGTAACCTACAGTAAACAATTAACAACTATAATGCTCCAAGTTGTAATTAATTAATTCTAATAAACATAATATGCACCGTGCTTTCATGTTCCCTTTTCACTTTTTCATGGGTATCTGTTATAAAAAGAAGGAATATTGTTTGTGTAGAAATATATGTGTACCATATGAAAGAAACTGGATCAAATAATAATATTAACTTTGCAGAAGGAGAGCATAAAAAATATATTCAGAGTGAACTGAAGTCTTCTAGGTTGTGATGCCATGATTACATAGTAACATAACCTCTAAGACCACAATTCACATTTTCATAACCATGAGAATCTCAAATTCCAGAATTGTAATTAAACAGAATTTTGTTCTAAAAGTACTTCAATCACATTTAGTGTGACATCTTCATGAGAAAAAGTTGCTTCTAAAATAACAACGGATTTATCATAGCCACACATCTCTTAGATTTTTAAACTACTCCGATTGTACATAAGGTGTACATACATATACAAAGCATGATTGTGTTCCTTAGGATTTGTTCCCAGAGAAAATTGTTACGGTTATTTAAAACAAAAAATATTTATATTTTTATGTTTGCCTTAGGATTTCAGCCATATTTGGTTAAAATTTAAACAACATGCCTACCATTTGAAGGAAATATATGCACATAATTATATCTTGGAAAACAAGGACAGAAAATGGATTAACATTTTCATTGCTTACACTGCTAAACACACAGCCTTATGCAAGTTAACAATTAAAGTGTTAAAAGAATTCAAATTTTGTTTCCCTTATAAGAAAGGAAAGTTGAGTATGCCCTTTCTCATAATGCAGAAACTAACTTCAATTGATTGATGTTGTTATGTACATAATATTAGAAAACTTATTCATTATAAAATAAATATGTTATTGTTATTCTGTTTTGGAAATGGGAAATTGCTTAGTGATGACGTTTGTATACATATGTTAAATAAGTGGAAAAAATTCCTCATACTGAAATTAAGTATTGAAAGATTAATTTAACTGTATTAACATATTTATAATATTTGTAGCTTAATCTGGTTATTCATATTTATTTTAATATACACTATGTTTATTAACATGTACAAAATGTCTGCAACAGACATTTTGTTGATGATGTTTTGTACGCAAACAACGTGTCTTCAAATTACACATATCAAATATTGCAGAACTGCTTTTCAGTAGAATTTATTACAGAAATGTTTTGTAGACTATGTGATATGAATCAATATAATTTATTACATAAATTGTTAAAATATACACATACACACCAAAAGCGAAATGTTGGACTGTAAATGCATATTACTACATGTTGACTTGACCAAGATGAATATTATATCTGTTACACATTACTCTTGTTCTTTTATATAAGATATTAATGGAATTGTTGTCACACATTTTTATTTAGAAGCTATTATAGTCCTATAATTTATTAGTAGATAATTACTGTATATAGATTGATTAGGACTACAGTGCGTGTATTAGCAATATACAGATATGTAGGAATTTCATCACCATGTAACTCTAGATAGACTATCATGGGTTCAGATAGCATCCAATTGTTAGGTTGTATAGCACGTATATATCCAACACTGAACTACGTGTTGATCACCTAAATAAAACATCAAAGTTTATACTGGTTATGTATCATTATGTTTCATGTTGAAAGAAAGAATATTAATTCAGTTATATTAATATTACAAAAAATGCCTATGATATTTGCACAAAGAAAAATAAATCACTTTAATCATTATTCCAGGTTAACTCACAGCAGTTAAATCCTAGGGCTTATTGGTTATGAACCTAGTATATTAATTCTATCATGCAAGAATTAGTATTTTATTATCTTCCTAGTTCATTAAACTGAAAGAAATATCATTTTTGAACGAAACTTTGGGAAAAAAGTAAAAAGTTGTACTCTTATTGAAGTAAATATAAATACAAATATATTTGTGATTTTGCATACCTCATTGATGTTGATGTTCACTTATTACAGATAAATGTTTATTATTCCAGAGCTAAAAAACACTACAGATGTTACATTCCATATAAATATACATTACTGTTTTGTATTATGTTAGAATACATGCAAATATATAAGAGTAATGTGTTGTATAGTCTGAACATAGAACTGATACAGCAGTTGTAATAAAAAAGGTTATGTGTTGGTCATGTGATGCTTATGGATAAAAAAAACCTTGATGCAGAAATCTCTGGGACTGAGGCAGAGATTGTAGGTAAGATAATATTAAATGGTTCCAGGATTTGGTCCAATGGTGGATTTTTGTGGTGATGTTGTTAGACTCTAATACCAAACAGTGTATAATTTGTGATCAAAGTAGTGTGTGTCTATATAAAGCACAGGGGAGTATTTTGCCCAGATCTTGCAGGGGAAAAAATTTCCCATTATATTATTTAGTAGAATTTCTAAGAGACAGAAGATGTTGAAAAGAAATTAATTGTCAAAATGCAGTGTGAACTTTGATGCTATGAATCCGAGTGACATAAAGTTCTTATATTGTAAATTCAAATAGCTTCCTATATAGTTGTCTTCAAAAATTGGCACTATTAGTGTACATTATACTCAATACTGCTAGTATACACCTGATGAAATGTCAATTACAATTTCTTTAATTGTATGATTGTGGATTAATTGTATCAGAGTGTGAAAATGTGTGGTTATTTCAAAACAATGAAAATGGCATACACAATGCTTGAAGTGGGACAGTTTGTGAAATATTTTATGATAAAAGAAATTTGTGGCTGGATAGTTCGCAAATCCCTTGAATTTTAGAAATTTGACAAAATAAATTCCTGTTTGAGGCTAATATTATATCAACCTAAAATACTCATGACATTAACGTTTTCCCTCGACGGAAGCTTATTACCATGGTGACCAGGTAAATGGAATAATAAATTAATCAAAGACATGAGGTCAGAACAACTCTGTGCTTACACTTATTTTATTGTTATTTTTACTGTATTTTGTTGTTCTTACAAAAAGTGAAACAAAAAGAGGGAGAAAGAACATGAAATTTTGGCATGGTTACCGGCTGTTAAGTGAAACGATTTTGGATCTCGTTGAAAAGAAACAGGTTAGCAACATTTTCAGTTCCACCCCACTTCAAGCACTGAGTACAGAAGCTTGTAATATGAATAAATGTATTTATTCCTGTATATGTACATGGAAGAATGTGGCCATGAAAGTTTGGTGTGGATTGTAATGTATATCGAATGCTTTATGCAATGGGAAAGAAACACAGGTATGCTTATGGAAGTGCAGAATATAATATGTAACTAAAAGAGATAGATATTACTATGGAACTTCATTAAATTTTTCCAGTACAAATCTGAAATATCTGCTATTATATTCAATAAGTTACTTTAATGATGAGAGGCGACTGTGTTTTACATCCAACAACTGACCTAGTTCATAAATGGTGGCAGAGTAAATTATTTAATTATTTCAGTACAGTTTATTTTAAGAGGAACTTGGGTGAATAACAAGCAGATTCACTATGATGAAGAAAGTTTTCAATGGCTGACATTGGATTATGCAGCAATAAACATAAGGAATCAGGTCTGCAACTGAAAGAATTTAGGTGAAGTTCATGATGATACTATGAACAGAAGTCAAGAGATCAGTTTCAATAATAATTCTACACCATATATATCTATCTCTTTTTGATGCAATGAAATCAGAACTACTATATGTTGTGACAACACTATTTAATACGATCTGTCTTCTATCTAATTTCAAACTTGTTTTGTCCCACATGACTTTAAAAAAAAGTGATCATGTGGGCGCCCGCACAGTGACTCTTGTCCATTCGAAGTAGAGCTTAGAATGAAACAACATATATCTATGAGGAAAATACACTTTGCATTTCTCTATATGCTTAAAAGCAACTGTACTGCTGTAGACTAGCTTCAAAATATTGCAAGAATTGTACATGATGCTTCCTAGTGTTCAATAGTCTTGTTTAATGAAAACGCAGAATTGATGTAATTGAAATATGTGTAAATATTGAAACATCAGTGGTAAGAACAAGTGATTTAGTGACAGAGTTATTTAAACTGTTTATTCAATAGAAGCAAACTTTACTTTCTTACAGGACAAAATAATTTAAATTTGTGTTAAAAAATAATCAATTGCAGAAAAATTAATTTCTATTGTTGAAACCAAACACAAGATATATATGTGTGCTTTCCTTCAAGATAGTGTTATTAACTGCTACATTCAGGGTCATGATTACATGGGAAAATATTGATGTAATAATTGTATTGGGGGTCACAGTGGCCGCGCAGTCTGAGGCGTGGGCCTTGTGCCGCTTGGTCACTGGGACAGTGGGTTCGAATCCCACTCAAGCCATGGATGTTTGTCCGCGTTTTTCTGTGTCTTGCTGTCCTGTGTACAGGTAGAGGCCTTGTAACAGGCCAATCCCTCGTCCAAGGAGTCCTACCGATTGTCTATAGATCAAAGCCAATGTAAAGTTGGGACCCACAGTGCACGGGTCGTTCCAGTATCCAGTAGTAATAATTGTATTATATATATATATAATGATAAGCATCTGAGCATAAAAATACCAACACTTTGCAAGCAGACAGTAAAGTGATTCCACTGTGCATAACAAAATTACTTCCATTTCATATGTAAAAATACAGAACTATCAGCACATTCCCCATTTTAACATATTACTGAAGTAATTATTCCACCAATTCATTCAAGTTGTGATCATGTGGAAATCATTACTATAAGTCAATTGAGAGCTCACTTACAGCTCGTACATTTGATGCAAAACAACCCATCTTATCACTAAAATCAGTTTCTTTTATTATTTAAAATATATTAGATTTTCTGCATTGGATATTCAACTTATATAATCTACCCAGAACTTTGAGCCAGGCCAACTCAATCAGTTGAAGGGCAGCTATAGGTGGCTGTAAGACAATGGTTTGCTCCCTTATACAAGAGAACATTTTCTCTTTGGCTCTGGTGTTCATCTAGCCTCCAATAAAATCGTGTGTCCAGAGAGAGAAGCTTACGTCTCACATTTTATCGAGTCAGTTACCGTGAAAGCTTCAAACCCTCATTTCTATTTAATGCTGAGGTCTAAATGCATCAAGTTTTACCTTCATGCTCCCTATATGCCACAATAAAATGGTAATTAGGTAGAGACAATTTTATTTAGAAAATACGCACGGCTCTACTATGTTGTAGGCGCAGCATCATGAACGTAAGCTGTGGAACAAATGGGAGTACTACCTACTACTACTCAATATGAAGTACAATCTTAAACGTTACCTGCTTCATAATAATCTGATAATATCTACTTAGCTGAAAAGGATAACTTGTGTGTGTACAGATTTCTTCATAACTGTCGCAAGCTGCTGCTCTATGTAAATATCATTTACATACTTTCTGCAAATGTAGCATATTATTGTGATACAAATGGACAGAGCTGTACATCTAACCACTTGATCTTACCACATTGATTTTTCCTGCATGCATGGGAGAACTGGGGAAAAAAGAATACTTTTACATTTCAATGGCCTTCAATTCAATGTATAGTACTTTTTTGTAGATTGTATACATTACTATACTATAAATGTAAACACTTGGTCATTACGTACATATACTTCCAAGGGAAAATATATATTAGTATTTTGTTTTGAACATATATAGCATTATACTACTTGCTAATCTCTGGTACACTGTTAAAATGCAGTTAAATACAGAATTAAACATATCACTGAGAAACACATATCAAGAAATCATACCACAGATATTTTGTGATATGACAAATATACGTTGATAAGGAAGGTTTCAACGAAGTTAAAATAGTTTATGTATATATATGTACCATAGGACAAACATATCATAGAATGTAATTTTTATTACTGTTCCTTGTTTAAATGTTAGTATTTGAAATAAAAAGCTTCAGTCACTGCAGTAGTGTGCAGGTTGGAACATTATTTGTATGTTTAGAAGTCTAACTGAATTATTAACACTTTAACTGCCATGCATTTAAGCATCCTGCTATGATCCTTAAGTTTAAGTACTTGAGTATTTAATTTGACTGTATTAATAACACAGAAATTATAGAAATACTGTAGTGATGGCTAAACGCTGCATATTATGGAAATCATGATTTGAAAGGTCTGCTCCATTTCAGGGTAATAAGTGTTTTAAAATGTATTCTTTAACACTTCTAAATTTATCAACAACTATGAAACAAATACAAATCCCCCCCCCCCCCCCACCTCCAAATGAATTAATATTATCTGTATCAAGTTTAATTCACATCCATTAAGTCATGTAAGACATACAATGTAATGTAATGTACTTGTTGCATTTTATATTCATTGATGAATGTAGAAAGTTCTTCCCTCAAATTGAGTCTGAGTTGCAATAAGTGATGTCAATGTTTGTTCTTATATCTACAGGTTAAGAAATACCAAAATATTACAGGGCACGTGGTTTGAATGGATGTATTAAGACTGTTAAGATGCTTTAACAAATACAATTTACTGATCACTCGTGCTAGGAAAAGAAATAAAAATTATTCCACTTAGGATTGGCACTCCCTAAACCTCACAGTGATTACAAGAATTCTTGTTCATGGCAGTTAAAAGCAAATTGTTCAACCAGGAATACATGACATATTTTACTGTCTACAAATGAAAAATTTATATGTATCTGTGATGCTGGATTAATGTCACTTCTGAAAACATACAGAAACCAATCAATATTTATAAGAATTCAGAATAAGAACTATGTTAAATGTTATTTGTGATGATCAAATTTACAATAAACAATAAAAATGAAAGGTAAATTTGGATATTTCAGTAAATTTTATAGTTTCATATTTACCCATAACCAAATCCTACGCTGAACAGGCTACTTACTCCCTGTGAAATAATGTGTGTATGTATAATACAGGCAAATAAATATTATTTACTAATGGTTCTAAAACATTTTAAAATCTATTAATAACCCAGATTACCTTACCAATCCTTTCTTATCCACCATCCACAACTGCTCTTATCAACCCTGAAGATGCAGACAATATCTTCCATCACAACTCAGAGGACTACACTTTGGAATATGAACGTCAAGCCAATAGGAAATGAAATCATACACAGACGTCCTTCTTGTCTGTAACTGACAAACAAAAATATAGGCTGATAAATTGAACGTGTAGAAGAGGAAATTTCATATAATGGGTATCAGGGATGTTATGAGTTTCAAAACATCCCCACATCAAGGGTTGTCAGGACAACTGCAAAGGCAAGCAAGGATCAGGTAAGCAAAATGTTAGTAATCATGAAGCATTACTGTCAGATAGTTACGAAAGTTAATACAATACATCAAGCTTTTCATGGCACAATTGCATTAAAAGTTTTCTGTGTAAATTTTTCAATAAGATTTTGATCTCTTCTTTTCATCTTCAGAATTACTACAAATTAATTTATTTTCAAGAAAAAGACTCAATAGAACTGAAATTAAGTAAAAAGTACTGTCACTGGTTTCAAAGTAAGTTTGATAATAAACAGTGAATTTACCCCACTCCCTATTAATATACATATTTTTTTTTAAATATGCTACTTTTACAGATCCCTGGGAACAATAATTACATGTGTTTAGCATCTCTACTTCCCACCTTAAAGAAAAGTTTCTGATGCCTTTGCAGAACAGAATAAAAAGCATAATGACAGGAACTGGCAGAACGAAGCTTCAATTAATACTATTATTTTTGTATCATCTATGGCTAATGCTTCTGCATGAAATGTGGTAACAGGTTTTATTTGAGGTAACACTTATTCTGAAATAAGAATATTTTCTCTATACATCAATATTAACATGGATAAGTAGAGGGAATGTCCAGCTCTGTAACTTAAGGTCATAGTTTTATGTATGATTTTTATTTCCACAAAAGACTGTTGTCAGGAAAAAAAATGAGAGAAGACAACAAAAGTAGAATACTCCGAGGGATAAAGTACATTAATGATGTTTCTTTCTTGTATATCAACTATGACTTAAATATACCAACATGACACTCATCATATCTACAGACCAGGGAGGTCTCCAGCAAATTGTTCCATTCTTTAATGACAAGGACATATGTAACTACCAGAGTCTCACATAAGCAAAGATAACATGGCAAATTTATGTAACAATGGAGCTTCCAAATAAACAATGAAGTTAAGACTAAAAACACGTAAGCTTCATTAAGGAGTTTCGTAAATGTGTGAAAACGAAACAGTTGTTTCCTTATGTTTTACATATTACACATTTAACAAGTGAAATACTAGGACAGTGTCATAATATTTCACAACAGATTATTAAAATTTGGATTTTAATAACAAATTTATGCAAGTACAAGAGTTTGTTTGCAGTTATCACAAGTGTAAATAAGGATATTTCACACAGTACTTTTAAACACATGAAACAAATATAAAAAATATTATTGATGCAAAGCAACTAAACAAATCTAAATGATAATGGAATTTGATTGACAAGAGTTTCCTACCTATAATACAATATAATGAATTATATAATGGAGGGATGCACAAAACATGATTTGGGTGAGCAAATATTATTCCTGAAGGTTTTACACTGTACAAAGTTTGACCATACAAATAACAATTAAGAACACTATACACACATTTCACAATAAAGAATATTTCCAATACATAATTTTATACTGTTTCGGGTATTGTGATGGACAAATAATAATTTATCCTGCATCAGTGTGCCCATCGAGAAATCTGGCACAATAAATTCCTTCATGCCTGTACCAAATGACCACAATACAATATAATAAAAATAACTTTTATGCTAAATTTATGCAAATTAAGCTGCATAACAAGAGAAATCATGCGGATTTTATGTATACGTATAGCACTTTCATGTTAACTTATTCAAATACTGTAATGGAAACATGAAATACACTTACTTCATATAATTCAAGAATTATTAATAAATACTTCAAGAATAAGAGAGAGCTTATTAATCTCAAATAAAGACCAATTATTCTTTTTAAAACATGACACATTTATTAACCATGACATGCCAGATGAACAGAGCATTGAGAAATGAGATAAATTCTTGTCAACACAAAATTAAAGCAGAGTACACTGCTACCACTTCTGAAGAACACAGAAGTGTGATAAACAACATGTCACAGTAGTCTTCAGGGTTGTGATCTCATGTGGTCTTGTAAGATTTGAGGTTTTCACAGCGGTGAGTATGAAGATTTCTGTCTTCTGTGTTGTTGCGCTGCGTAGTCTGGTCCAACGTTTCAGAGGTCACACTGCCTCCATCATCAGGCGATGAATATATATTAACATCGACCAGACTACACAGCGCAACAACCCAGAAGACAGAAATCTTCACGTGGTCTTGCAGGCAATTATCATTGTTTCAGAGAAACATACTAGCTCTACCTTCAACGTGAAGTGCAAACACCAGTAAAAGCTACAAGATCACATGGAAACACACCCCAGAAAATCATAACTGGCATGTTCACTGCCATGAGAACCTCAAACTTCAGTGTGTTAGAGTAAAATACAAAATTTAAAAAACTGAAACCTGTTAAGCTGGCAATTGTGTTCCATAGAGTATTCCTAAAACTTTCTTTAAGTAAAGCAAACAGATGACTGACGTATGATAATTGTGGTAGTCTACCAAACTCGTCACACACCTTGGACGGTGAAAGACGAGAAATAATGCGTGGAAGCCTACGACAGAAGTACGGTGGGTTATAAAGGGCACATCTGGGTATGACATAATGGGATGCAGTACATAGAAATGAAAATGTGATTATCCTCACTTTACATTTGACACTGTGGGTTAAACCTGTAACTGTAAAATCTTTTAGCATATGGAGAATTTCAGCATATTTAAAATATCAATATCACATCTGTACTTACCTTACACATTATTTTCACCATGTTTCCAACTATTTCTCACATTTCTCATTGCTCATATTTTATATATCATTACATTGTAGTTATCTAAATGTATTAAATAAATGAGAGAATGTTTAGAGACAGTATTGTATATGATGTAGTGACAGAAACCCCACAAAGTTAAACTTATTTTTTCTCTTTTGGCAGTCAGAAAAAAATATTTAAAATAAAAGATTGAATCAATTAAAACGTATTACAGCAAAAAATATATATTTTGTAGGAATTTAAAGGTTGATAAAATTGTTATAATGGAAAATAAAGACTTAAAAAATTGTTTTTAGGATGAATGTTTACCAGTATGAGAGGGATAATTCCATAATTGTATGGCAGTATGAATTAACATTTACAGATTTTTCTTTGCACCAGAAATACTGTCAAAAGCCCAAGTAGCATGAGTAAAAGTGATAGAAATTAAAGAAACTAAAAACTAACCACTATTTCAAACAATGATACTAAGTACATAATGAAACACTGCAACATATTCTGTAAATAAAGCTTAAATAGCACAGTACAGCTAAAGCCTGACAGCAACCCCATTCATCAGGGGTGTGCAATCCTTTTCAGAATATGGGCCATACTGAAGAGATTATAAACCACTGCATAGTAGCAATAAATTTAATATTTCTTTATTAATAGATCTCACTTAATAATTACAGTTTTCTGTAAGATGAGCTTCATTTTTAATTTGTAAGTTTTACTTTTGAAAAGAAGTTAAGATGATGCCAAACTGCAATGCTTGTGGAACAAAGAAATTCCTTCTAAGAGGTTGATAAATTTCATAAATTGGATGTTCAATCCATTATTGGCTGCACAATCAGAGAGGCACTCAGCATGACACAAGTACACAAGGCACAGCCATACTGTTTCAAAATCATTGACAGTCTTTTTTTTAAGAATTCTAATCTAACCTTCATACCAACTGTAGAATACTTAAATAGCTAACAAAAGACCTTTGTGTGCAAGCTGATTAACACAGCTTGGGGCTATGTTCCACATGCACCTGCACTATCTCTGGTAATAGCTGCTCTCCTTTAGTAATACTGTCATCTATGCAGAAGAGATATTTACAAGATTCTTGACTGGATGGTTTTACATATCAGTGTATGGGTCTGCATGTACATGGCATCAATTAACAGAATAATGCTGCATCACAATTCTGACTGAATTATTAACAAAAGACATCGACCCTTCTTTAATATATCATTGCCACAGTTACATTATAATAAAAAGTAATCTCTAACCTAAAAAGGCAAAGACATGTATTAAAAAAGAGTTGTCCAAACAAAAGTATTTATGAATTTTTAACCTAATTTGACTTACAACAATCACTGACACAACACAGAAGTGATGCAGAATATGATGCTAAGAGATGAAGGAGTGTTCAAGAGGCTTCACTTGTTTGCTACATTATAAAAAGAAAGTAGCAACATACATCAATGATCAATTAAAATTATAACAACTTTTCAAAATATAAATATTGACATAAAAGATAAATCATCACAATATAATGTAATAATAGCTAATTTAAATAAAGCAATTAAAAGTGTCATCTGTTCAACCATCCATCCTACTCCTGATCTGACATGCACATATGCATGCTCACACATGCATGTATAATTAATTACCCATAACAATAAACTGAGTGCAATGTGTTGCATATAAATATGGGAGCAGCATATAATTACAGCAATGCAGAAGTAATTATGAACAGCAATGGATATCAAGACTTTGAAGGATCAGTACACCCAAGTGGAAGAAGACAGAATACTTTCCACTTATGAAAAGTCAATGAGAAATCAAGTAAATACAAATTTTTATAAGAAAGTAAAAAAATTCAATAAAAAGAAGATGCTTTTATAAGAACTAAATTAGAACTCAAGCAATACAACCTTTTACTGCCCACAGAATTTACATTTTGTTTGCTCTGCAACTAGCAATACTGTAACAAAGTGTCCATTTTGTTTAATTAAAACATTACATGACTGCCTAACAGTTTTGTTAATAGGTTATGTTTCATGCTCATACTGAGAATATCTGAATCACATTCATAAACCTAATGCTGTAAGTTATTAAAAATCACGATAAATATTTTTTTAAATTCAATCACAGATCAAAATACAATATTAAAAGATCTAACAGAATTAATAACAAAGTGCATCAGGTGCAACCATCAATTAAATTGCAACAAGCTTTGAATTCTTTTACTTTCAGAAAGCAACAAACAAAAATGTCACATATGCTATTTTACAAAACTACATACTCAGTTTTCTAAATCCCATCATAATTTAATATGCAAAAGAAACAGAAAGAAAATAGTCCTTGCATATAATTTCTGTCACTGTGAAAACGCAGAAATTTCAGTCCTGAATTGCATAAAAATTTCACAAGAAATGGTTTGATATTAGTCTTATATTACAAGAAGATATTACTTCACTAATCTGTATTCAGGAGCATAGCAAAGAATAGGTCTCTCACATTATGAAACTTGACAGTGAAGCAGTTAGAAGAAACCTGTCTCTAATTAATATTATATGTAAAAAAAGAATTTTTGATTTAAAATTGTTATATGCAATACTTTAGACAAACATTTAAATACAATCAGAAGATTCTAATTAGTCAATAGTTATTTTTAAACATTACTTTTTTCAACTTAGAAGCACAGATACTTCTCTGTTATCATCACCTACCTTTCTCTCAGAAGTTTTTCTTTTACTATAATGGAATCATCCTAGAATATATAATAATATTATCATGTTGACAGTTAGGCCAAACAATTAAGGTATCAGTTCATAGAACTGAAGTCCATAACAATGACAGAGAAAGGAGCATACAATCATATTTTGTATCGGAAAACATCTAAACACTAAATGCAATTGGAGACTTGCACACACTTTATGTGTAATAATGACTAATTATTCTATTTGTAATGATAAAAAAGTGGTGGTTTTCTTTCTTTTAACAGCAATTACATTCAAAAGCTTGGTTGTCCTTTAACAAGAATATAGACTTACATATGAAGTAGGATTCCTTGACAAATGATATAACCATACAGGAAAAATTTGAAGAATGATTCCTAAAGAGAACCACCAAAGAAATACGTGTATTTCATTCATAACAAATTGTAGTTTCAAGACAGAAAAAGGCTTGTTTTTTTCACATGCTTTCAAATATGTAAATTATTTGTTCTATATTTTGGTAGTATTCAGTTATAAAGTTTTAATCTCACTGATGTACTTTTGTTCTTACATTTCAATACTGTTTTGGCAACTGCTCATATTGAAGAAGAAAACAGACACATTTTCATAAATGTTCAAGATGACCAGAAAACACGTGCCAAAAAGTCCCCCCCCCCTTTTCCATTTGTCAAAGCATTTTGAAATACAAACAGGTGGTAAGGAAGTTCCTGCAAATTCTTGTTTTAAAGTTATTTTGTGAAATAATTCACTGACAGCTCCATACTTGTAATCATAGACAAAACTGAGATGATTTAGTTTCTCATTTTTGCCTTAACAAGAGAGCCAACATCAAATTGCAAAAATTCTTCTTACCATACTAAAGCTGTTGAAAGCTTCTTACTATGTAATACATATTAATATATATATTGCACGTATTGCACCAAACTCTGTTAAAAATTAACTGTTTCCTACTCAACAGTGTGCAGTATTCCATATATATTACCTCAAGTTGTACGTCCATCATCTTCCTTACGGGTACCATTTTTCCATCACATACTAAAACTATGCCAATTGTTTCCTCAAGTATACAAAAATCTAATCCCTGACAACATTATCATAAATTCAAAATTTTAGAAAAAAAGAAAGTTTTTTATCAAGTATGATGTAGCTGGAAATTTCCAACCGTTACCTGGTTTAACAACACAGTAACAGTTCAGCACAATACAAGACAAATATGTGAGCCCACTTCTTATCTTCATTATCATATAAAATAAATACAATCATGCATAGAGACATCCATATCATAAACCAACAGAACATTCTAACCCTGCAATTTTTGTAAGTAAATACATTATTATTTGCTGGTGTTTACATATATGTTCACCCCTCCCTCTGTGCAGGATACTGTCAGAACATACTCCTACAGCTGTCTTCTATAATATGACACATGTTTATCTTGACTTCCTTGCATACCTCCATCTTGATCCTTCTAACCACCAGTTATAATTTAACAGAGGTTGGTGCAAACGGGTATCAAAGAAGCAGCAAGATCTGCTTGATCAATATTTGGTTGTTCTTCTCATTGTTGACTTTATTTCATTTGTAGTTTTGTCCCAAAGAAGACAATGCCTCAAATGTTTCTATTTGTGGGCAAATGTAAACGGAGAGGAACCAGACACACCAGAACGGTGAAAATGAACATTTTGCCACTTGTTGTCACGTTTGTGCCACACTCTAGTCTCCTCTGACTGCTGTGTGTGGGCTTGACCCTGCCTGAAATGAAGATAATGAGAATGAACAGATATAAAGTAAGTGTGTGAACTTCTTAAGATAACAAACATCGGAAATGTATATTTCATTAATATTCTTCAGAAATCTTCAGGCTTGTTAGTTTAATATAAACTTACACAACATTCCTCTTGTACAATAAATAACATCACTAACTCTCTGTTACAGAATATTCCTTCAGCAGTTTGTGGTTTTCCACTTCAGAAATTTCCTGTTATGAAATCAGAAGGTTCATTACCATCATAGAAAGTCTACCACTGAACTTCATCCTGAACTTGTTCAATCCCATCATTTCACATTTCCAAAGCCTATTCTCCAAAGTTCCTCTTTTGCGTTTCCTAACTAAAATGTATTTATTCTCTTGTTCCCTCCGTTATCAACAACCAACAGTCATGGTGTCGGGCCACTTGTTGACCCATTTCAGCTTCAGTCATCCAAAAATCTCTTTTAAGACCATCCTAAGTTCCTTAACCCATGAAGTCGGTAATTTCTTTAATAGTTCGGGAAAACTGTTTCTTTGAATTGAATTTTACTGAAAAAATAGGTGTAAATATTAAGAGTTAGTAAAAATAATACTTGTTTAACGTTTTATCAAAGTTATAGGTATAACATTATCTTGTTTCTAATAATCTACTTACTTGTCCATGTACTGCGTGAGTCTGACATATGCAATACAGGCTGCATCTTCTCCCAGCAAGTGTACATGTGGGTTGAGAATGGTCGTATTCACTGCTTTGCAGTTTTTGCCTAACACTGCAACACAGACACAAGCAAAAATAGTCTCTTCTCAACACATCTACATTTCATGTGACTGTCACTGGAAAATCCAATATGTATATCTTTGCTCATACAACAGTCCCCTATAAAATACAAGGAAATAAAACTTCTGGAAAGATGCCATAAATGTGAAACAGCTCAGTTCAGCTAAAGTCAAAGAAAACTTTGTGTTTAAACTCAAAAAAATAGAGATAAATCCATATTCATTGTACAGTATATCATAACATTTAAAAGACCATACCTGCTTGAATAATTTATGCAGACAATAAACTAGTAATTTACATTGGTTTCCCTGATATTTTACACATAAATTTAAAAATGAAATGCCATTAGGTTAGTTTCAGCTTCTATGAATATACAATTTGTCTTTTTTTTATTTAATAAAGAAACAATTTCATCTACGTGAGTGTACCCATCCTCCTGTAGTTATTTTTAAACTAGTATCAACAACATGACATTTATGACACATTACCTTCATACTATTGACAACCCCAACATAAACAGTGCAGACATAACAAATGGCACCTTTCACTTTAGGAACTAATCATATGTGTGACAAGTAATGTTTCTGTAACTTCTGCTATGTAGAAATAAAATAGAAAAACACAGTATCCATGAAAATATGAATATCTACTTTTCATTTTATAATTATAGATGTGGGTGTTTTTGAAGAGGGCACTCATAAGAATAAATTAACCTAACAGAGAGGAAGTAGCAGGAGGCTGAAGCAAAGTTAATAATAAAGAGCTTCAAAATTTCTATTCTACTACAAGAAAGTTTCTACAGCCAAGTATGAGCACTGGCCTTCCTGGCAAATTTTCTGCCAGCTTTTAAAATCTCTTTCTAGTACTTGGAAGGACTCTTTGGACAGAAGACAGCCTGTCTACACATGACAACAAAGCAAAGAAAAATGCAGACATATCTACTCTTCAAGTGAGATTCAAAGCCATGATCTCAGTCAAAACCCATTGTTATTAAAGACTATGTCATAGAAGATATCATAGATTGGATAGTTAGTCCTTTAAATAATATAAGTTACTGAGGCTGGACAGATTTACATGCAATAAACATTATTAAATGCACAACTTTGGCTATCACAGATAAGCCACTCTGAATGTCGAAAATTATCCAGTATTTTGGCAAACATTGCAGTTGCCATCTTCACGGTGTATATGTAATGGTTGGGCATTGTGGCAGCCTCGTGAAGGGCAGGCATTCTAGTGCCTCAAGTCTTTAATAGGTCTGAGGTATGCCACTGCAACACAAAATCAGCTGAATCACACATAAGAAATATATAAGAATTATGGGAACTCAGATGATGTGATAACAGTAACTGAATTAAAAGGTGAAAGTAAAGTTGTCCTCTTATTAATCAAGCACCACACCATGAAGAGGTAATAAGGAGAGGAGTTACAGGTCCATGTTTTCAACCCTCAACGCAGAAATTAAATCTTCATGATATGCACACACAATGACACACAAAGTGGATTCATTTTTGTATCACTGTGCTGATATATTCTAAACATGCAACAAATGTACTATAATTCTATGGGGTTTGAGAAAAAAGTGGATTACTTTTTCAAGTAAGCATAAGATGAATACAGTATATCAATTTAATGACTAAATGAAGCAAATAAGAAACATAAAAAATTACAAACTATAAACACAACACTAAACAAAATGGTAAATATTATTAAGAAGCAAAATAAGCATGGAAAATACATAGAAAAATAATGAATTTAATGAATTACAATCTATTAAACCATTATCTATAATACACACAGCAGAAAACTGTACACCAAAATAAGAGAAAGCCAGAGTTTTAAGGTTAGCTGCTTAGCCTTTCACTGTTCTTATGAGTCAAGCTAGCTATGACATAACGGAAGTACAGATATAACCACATTTAATGGCCATTACCATCTTAGCAAGAAAATGAATGACATAAATATATTATAGTAAAACCGATTCACCTAATGAACCACCCAAGATATTCACTCAGGCATTATATTTGTAAGCCGGTTTGAATTCTTAGGACTTAACTACATCTCCATATTTAACTTTCTTTTCTCACACTGTCATTCATACACATAAACATAATCAGATATCTTGTTGACATCAGGATCATCTGACTTAATATGAGAATATTAAAATATTAACTTGAGATGAAACATGCTGTCTCACATAGAGGACTACATATAAAACAACAATACATAATTATTTTGCAGATTAATTAACACCGGAATATGTTTTTATAAGAGAAGATAGAGCCACAAGCAAAGTGGGGATATATCTTTGAATTTACTAACCAGCCTCATTCATATTCAGTGTATTTAAAGTATTTTAATTTCAAAATCCATTGACCATAACAAATGCATACTCACAAAATCATACAATGAGACAGACAAGAAATAGGGATGCAAAGAAAGTAGTAATTACCATTATCAAAGTAAAATTTGTGAAAGTCCATTCCTTCGACTAAATTACCTAGAGCCTCTGGCTCAAATGCGGTCAGGTGAGGGTCACAGATTTTCCTATAAATGGTAAGAGAACAAAACATCATTAATTTACAGCATTTACTCAACTGTAAGCTAAGGCACGATATTCATACATTTTTCATTTCCTACGTTTAAGCTTATGAAGACAATGGATGATTGCTGAGTGGTTATGAAATGATTGAGGAGAAGTTAAATTATGTGTAAAAGATAGTAAGCACTGCAATTTTCTGGTATTGGATTATTTTTTCCAAAGAGAAGAAATTTCATAGAACATGTTTCAATTGCCTGTAAATCTTATTACATCTAACACGTAAGAAAATGTATGCATAGCGTATACATTTTTGCCATGTATGCTCTGTTATTGCCTCTAGTCTGTCAGGACAAAATGCCACAGCTATTGGATTGTATTGACACATTTTAGTAACACTCCCTACTATAAAATTTCATAAAAATCCACTCAGCAATTCTCACATTTTTACATGTGGACTGACTGACACAGAAAAAGACATGGCAAAGCTAACAGCCCCATTTTTGCAACTTCATTGTGAACAACTCAGAAATTGATGATCACTTCATTATCAATGATATTGTCACATAATATTTAAACAGATATTGTTAAAAGATTAATTTACTTTTTGTCCAATTTTACTTGAAAATACACTGTTTATAGAAACACTAGTGGTTATCAACCATTACAGATTTCAAACAACTAGCTGAGCTGAAGAAAGTAGAATGCAGGTCTTTACAGGACTCTTGAAAAAGAAGTGGCCTGCTGTTCTATCATATTTAATATACATATGATAAGCTCAACACTAAACGCTCCTCTTTGAGGTTCAAATGCAACCATTTTTCTGTTTTTTGATAATGTTTCAGAATTCACTAGAAAGATGACCCTTTGGAAAAGTCCATCTCATTAGTATGTAAAATGGAACTTACGTGTATGCTTCATAATCTCCTGTGTTGATTGCTTCTATAAGCTGTTCAGTCATCTTAATGATCTCCTGTTTACGAGCTAAGGAGCAGAAAAGAAAAGAAATATAAGTACGACAGAATAGGTGATTGCACACTATCTCATGTTCCAGTGTGTCTTGTTTAAAAATTACATCTTAAACCATCTGAATGAATACTGAATTAAACATTTGACTTCAATTGACATGGTAATGTACAAAATTATTTTTATCTACATTTTAACTTAGGCAAATAATTGTGGCAGAAGTGAGTAGCAAAATACTTGGTGTACGATATATAATTGCTTTATTGCCCCCCCCCTCCCCCCCACACACATGGAGTAACAACAACCTGAAGTATTGTTAGGGCATCTGAAAATGGTCATAAACAGAATAAAACACAGTTCATATTAAACTTACAATTTATAAGTGTTAGGTTTTAAAGCTCAGATTGGCTATTCATGACATCATATTAGTTGATAAATAATTTGGGTTGAAAAATTATAATATAAATTATTTAATAAAGGTGTACAAGATAGTTAATGTACATATATCAACATGGCAAAGTTATTGGTCAATAAACAAATAAAACCAAGTCTGCATGGATCAATATTTAAAAACTCAAACAGCACAGGTACCACTCTACACCACCACAACCACAAAACAGGTGTAAACTATCATGTAGGAGTATTATTACTACACAAAGACTGTCCAAACAAAAACATTAAAAAAACTAGATTTGTTAATTTCATCATACTAACCTTAAGTTTGTGTAACCAGCAATACCAACACTTTAATATACAGAATTCTAAATCATATTCAATACAATTTTGTACTTTGGAAGCACAGATGAAAGCACTGTCCACATTTCTTCCTCATATACCCATTATGGAACACTAATCCCGACACATGCTGACACCATATATTGTCATAAACTAACAATCACAACAAATTGTAAAATGCAAACTTCTCATCACTGTAAAAATGCAACATAAAATATCTTCCAGATAAAAGTAAGTGTACATTTATTTTACATAACTTCTTTTTTAGTAGTTAATAATAAATAAAACATAGACTTGTCTATCATGTTTAGAAAAGAGAGAGCTGCCAGGGAAGTTCACAGTTGAAAATTTAATAAAAATGTACTTTTTAAATGACTGGTATTCAACAATTACTCAACTGCTTCATAATAAAAATTAAAGCCTTATTCTGTACCTCATATCTTGCTTTGCAACTGAAAGAATAACTGAGAATAAACTCAGATTTTAAATTTGTAATTGTAAAATAATTACTTTTTAAGATGGCAGTCATCATAAGATATCATTAATGAAATATACTTACGAAAATTCCAAAAATCTTTAACACAACAGTGGGGCTCAATAAAAGAATTTTGGGAAGTACTGCTATAAATAAATGCCATTAATTAATTTATTACAGTATGTAAATAAAGTCATGACATCAAATAAGACCTCTAGTTAGGTTTTCAAAAGTAGTTTCTTTATAGAAACAAAAAGTGATAAGAAGATAACTTTTATCGATCACGTGATGTGACTTACACACAATCCAGCAGGCCATGTATCACTTTACATTAGCAAACTGCTGAATTGTTAACCCCAGAGTTAAAGTCTGACAAGCAGCCATATGAAACAGGGGCTTAAATACCTGACTTCCACATAATAAAGTTAAAAAATTTCTGACCACACTGGAACAAGTATTACTTGCAAAGTACACTTCATTCCTACCTGGTTTCACAATGATAAACTAATCTTCAATAAAAGTCATCAGACCAAAATATAACTGTACAATTTGTAAAAACACCAAATCCTGTACATTTGACAGCCAAACAGTGCAAAACGTGCAACTTCCAAGAGAGAAATCACAATACAGAAATGAGAAATAAACATTACAGTACCCCAGTAATATTTGTCACTATAGATGTGTGCAATAGGTAGCCTCTTACCTGAGCCATGGGAGTTCGTAGATAACTGCGAACAAGTCTTGTTTGGGCAGAGAATCCTTATTTCTACATGTGAGGGGAGGAGACCACCCAAATAGATTAGAAAAATCTGTATGGCTAATACAAAGGCAACCAAAGACTTCACACAGTGCTGTCAAAAAACAAGAAGTAACACTACAATTTGAAACATCTACATTGTGGGCTGTTGTATGTTTATGTGTACCTCATTGATGAATGACTTATGTACAACTTTTATAAGTTTGGGGTTTGAACATAACACACAGTACAAAAAGTATTATTACAGATAGATGCAGGAGTTTTCTACAGATGTCACATCTGTTGAAACAAGACCTGTAAGACAAAAAATAAAGTTATTCCAGATAGTGTTCTTCTGGGGTTGTAATACCGTGTTGTTATGTAGGTGAGTTCCAACATTTCAGAAGAACCTGCTTTTGTCTTCTGGGTAGAATACAGAGGCAGCTGGCCCCTTCAAAATGTTGATGACCATCTACATGACTACATGGTGTCACAGCCAAGAAGATAATAATCTGAATTTGTTTTCACCTCTGCTCTTATAATGAAAATATTGAATTTAAAAATCTAAAAATAGTTGAATACATGAGTGAAAACTCACTGTTTTGAAAGAGGATATCCATTATATGCTGCTTTGGTCAATTTATGTGGCAGCAATACACCACTTCCCAACAATTATTTATGATGCCATTATATCAAATATTTTCCTCTTAAAAATACTTCCCATTTGTCTGCCACATGGAGACAGTAGTGGACATGTTCAGATGGAAAAAGCACAAACAACCTTTTATCCCAGTCTGAGTATTTAACTGTGTAAACAAGACATTTTAGTTCTAAAGATACCGAACTCCAGCAAATGGGACTCTTTCAGTCAATTATAACTTTCAAGTGAAGAGAATCCTTTAAAATGTGAGAATAACTACAGAAACAGATGATTATTTTATGAGAACATAACATTAAGTTATATCCTAGATAAGCCCAATGACACTGGAATGTCTTCATTGTGTATTCACAGCACTGAGCAAAGGAAATATACATGCTTCTTCTGAATGAATCATACTCACTTTAAATGGTTGTGGAGATTGTACTTTTGTTAAAAAAAGAATCATTCAAAGCAATTGAAAACAGATAAAATATCATTTGTATGTAAATATATGTACAAATAAGGATGCTGATCTTACTATTATTTACATAAGTATGAAGTATGTGTGTATCATAGCCGCAAAACTATGTAACTTATAAAAAGTTCATTAAATATCTTAGTATATTCACTAACATATAAGAATGCTTCAATGGTTATATACATTTCTCAGAAAAAGCAAATGTAAAGAATCATATGTGTGTGAAACATTTCTAGTTCCAACAGCCTAAAAATAATATAAAATACCTACAAGACTACGCAGCTTCAGAACTCAGAACACTTCAATCAAGAATCTGTACTGAGGTTGAGGTTGAGGTACCTATGGTTGGAGTGGTTATGATACTTCTACTTACTGCAAAAGATTTAGCTTTTTCATACAAGATTTCATGATTTCATGAAAGCTCATTGCTAATGTGAATCCTGTTTCTGGATGACTGAAATGTGTAGATGTGTGCTGTATTTAAAACATTTTTGAAAGCCTTATCATAAGGACAGTAATATATCTGGTGCTCAGTAAGATGGTTTAAGTCCATATAAATTATTTTTGATTTGTAAAATTCTTACAGAGCTCCAAATAAATGTACAAAATGCAGCCCATGTCTACATGGTGTCACCACTCACAAACAGGAACCATATTTATGTTCATAGAGTCCAATGATGAAAGGGGTTACATACCAAATTAGTCCAATATGACACAAAAGCTTATAGCAGTTACTTACAGAAGACACTTCTGTAATATATCAGTCAATAAATAAAGCACATGAAACATAAATCTTAAAGAGTAATGCATATTCAGTAAATTACATTATATGACATAAATAAAGTTTTTGCCACAGAAATTAAAACTACTGAACTACATTAAAAAGCAATGAAGTACTTGTAAAGGTACAGTGTAATAACTCATTTTTAAAATCTAATTTAATTTGATACGCTATTTCAGTAACTACAACTGGCCATTAGTACTTAAGTAAGATTTAATTTAAGATAATATTTGCTGAATTAAATAAAAACCTTCTGCCCCAATATAATCTTCTATAAACAGAAAGATTGCAGAAAGAAATAAAACTTATATCAGTTTACAAAGAATTTTACACCTAAATTTTCATGTAAAACCAATTCAAAACTGATAATTCCCTGGTGTAAGATGATATTCTATGTTATATGAACACAAATTATTGTACAAAGGCATGATTTAGGATTCCCACTGAAAGAAGTGGTTGATTATTAACAATGTTAAAGAAAATCAATCATAATTACCCAGAATACTTCTACAGCATGGTACTTGATATAACATAGATTCACTGAGGACACAAAAATTTGATTATTGGCTTAGCATTTTTGAAAGTATCTCATTAAATCGTCATGGTCACTATTAGGTTCTCATGATGGACTTGCATTATGATATCTATCAATCTAAATATGACTGCTTTTCAGGCTACTTACTGATCTATAACCTTCTATCCCATCATGTAAATTCACTGGTAAGCAATCCGTTAAAGTGCCTTTCAGAAATATTTCAGTATACTAAATGTGGTAACACACCTCAACCGACTACATTTTTCTGAATTAGCTTCAGTTATGGGGCATAAGAGTATACTCTAACAGTTTTTAAATCTCAAAAGACTTTTAATACAATTTCATTACATTACAGATTTATATGAGTGTGCAGTCTAAGAAAAACTCCACAGAGTACTGTACCTCAGAAACAGTCACTCAGCTAATCAAGAAATGTCAAACCTGAAGGTTCACTAGCATGTTCACAAAAGCCTACAATTGGTCCTGTCCTGATCCATATGAATCCAGCTCACATCCTTACACCTTACTTTGCTAAGATATTTTTAATATTATCCTCCAATTTACATATAGATATCTCTTTAGATTTTCTGATTACAATTGTATGTACATTTCTCATCTCTCTAGTACATGTGCTACATTCCCCACCCATCCCTTTCTCCTCGACTTCATCACCCTAATAAAGACAAAGGTAAAGAAAAGTAGAATAAAGGTGCACTCATATGTTACTCCATATAAAATATTTTAGGTTTGTTTTACAAAATGTTGTTTTTAATTTCATCTCTTTTTGCCAAATGCTACCAGGAAAATCAGACAAAGGAGGATGCAATGCATAAAACATGCAGCTAGCACATATGGAAGAGAATAAAAATGCACATAACATTTTTGACAGAAAACCTGAAGGTAAGAGACCAATTGACAGACCTAGACATATAACAGAAGAAATTATTAAAAAATATCTTAGACACACAGAGTATGAGGATATGGACTGAACAAAATTAAACACCGCATTTATTTTTTTTATATAAAAGAAATTTCTCACATACTTTAAAAGCTGGAAGAACTGTTTACAGAGAACCAGTGACTGAAGTATTTGTTTCTGTAAAATGTAAATTGCATGTCTACACAATAAAAGCCATACTTTAACACTTCACTCACCATCTGCATCACCAGAATCACATCTCAATAGCTGGTATCCTGCAATGTCCGAATCCTCTGCCAAACAGTTGTTATACACAACAATAAAATTAGAAAAAATAAAGTAAATAAACAGATGTGAAAAAGTATACAAGAATGAGACATGCAAAATGCAGTGAGAAAGAAGTCTGGAATAAGATCTGGATATTTTGATGCAATTATATATGCAGTGTCAATAGTTAATGAAAATACTGGTTAGTACATCTGCTTCTAGATGAATGAAATGACATACTAGAAGGAGTTTTATAATCTTTTCTTTAATTTCTACAAAGCAACAGTTTTGCAATTAAAGGAGTAAAATTCATGTCCATGCAATTAAATCTAGATTATAGTACAAACATGCTATGTCCACCTATTGCAATTTTTCAAGTTTTCAATCCTCTGTCAAAATTTGATAAAGTTTCATCTGGGATATTCTTACCAAAAATTCGCTACAAAATAATTTGCCACTTGAAATTTAACTTTTGCATGGTAATAAATATAATTTGCATTTTATTAGTCAATTACAACTGTCACTAATTTTAAATATATTAAGTTTTAATTTTTATCTAAATATTCATCACATGAAAATAATTTTAGATATAAATTACAAAATATGCTAAGATAAACATTTTGTAATATATGTTTTTGTTAAAGTATATAATGATTTGCTTGAGATATGTGATATTTGATTTCAGTTTAAAAAGTGCCTATAAATGTTGTATGCTTATATTTTTCACTCATACTACCACACAAATAATTTTATGGATGCAAATGTCTATTTTTTAAAAGACCATAAGCAAAACATTTTATAACTTGTGTATGAATTCTAGTACCCAGTAATACATAACAATCACACATCTGAAAAACAAGCACATGCAAGACATATACACAGTTAAGCTAAATGAATACACAAAGTAAACTCAACTTGTAAAATATCAAAGTAATGTTTTAAAAATATAATTTGTTGTGTCATAGTACACAATCTTCTATAGAGTTCAATGGCTGAAGGGATATATGTATTATTATAAAAATAATTTTATTTTGAACAATTCTGTCCAAATTCTATGATACATATATTGGGAATTTTCTCAGTCTGTCTGTATCTAGGATGGCATCTGTAAGACCCCATAATCATTTTTTTCAGACTCTCTGAATAAGAAGAAACTGGTTATAACTTTTGACATGACCAAGATTTTGACCAATACTTTCCATATACACGTTTGGGAACAATGACATGCCTGCTTTGTAATTATAGATCTCTACAGTGAAATTACTGAAATAGTTGTTAACTGTAAACTGCTTGTATGTAACCGTATGTACAAACTAACAAACATGTAATTCAATTTTGGGCGAGATATTGCTGTTCTGAATGTCATAAATATAAACTTATAACAAAGGCCACACCTGAACACAACACTTACCCCTTTGATACGATTCACTCTGCTGACTTAAATGACTTCTACGATTATATGGCATATCCAAACTTTTGAATTCGGTTAGTGATTTAGCCTTTCTTTCAATACCTGCAGATAGGAAAAGAAAGTACATGCAACATTCAGAACAGTACACAAACAATGAAGCATTCTGAGAACAAAGAAAATTGAGCATCACACAGAGCAAAGTGGTCATAGCATTCATAAGCAATAAAAAATTAAACAGAGAAAATAAATTTCTACTTTGATTTATACAGTGCCCAAAATCCATAACAACCATTATAAAAGTAAATAAAATGGCTTATAATTGGCCCAAAGAACCCAGTTATTATGCATAATTCCATTTGCATTGTAAGTTGTTTTAATTATATGTAGCTTGTGCCTGTTATGTGAGGACAAGAAAACTGTAGAGATGTCTTCTTCACAAGTACAATGCATATTTCTTATCAGACTTTAAAATAATACTGTATTCTTACCTAACCTCTGTGTCTGACTTATGTGAATAGTTTTGGACTCTCCTGTACCAGATAAACTAGCAATATTTAATTAAACAAGAAAGTTTTATAATATAGAAGTGCATTATGTTGCATGACTTTTGATCACCCTGTAATATGTAATTTATAAAAAAATACTTGCTATGCATATTGTGATGACTGAAAGTGAAGAACTACTGTGAAATCCAATATGTGATACACAACACGCTGAACAGCAACAAGACAGCAGACTAACAAAAGTTTTACTTTGATGCCACTAAAGTGATGCCATACACACAAGATAAAGCAATGATAGGTGTGCTTTTTGTGAATTATGGCCCAGTATAAATAATAAAAATCAGATGATAACATTGCTATTTGCATTGTTTGAAGAATACAACACAGCTGATAAGAAAATCCCTCTCATGTTTTTTACTGTATTAACCCTGTAAGAAATAATTCACCCATGGCTTATCATAAAACTTAGGTGTGGTCACAGATGGGAGTGGACAATTTGTGAAAGAGACTGGAAGCCAGAAAACTAAAGAAAGAAATATCTGCTTCAGAATCAAACTGTTAACCACACTGTGCCACTGTTTCAAAGAAGCTTCAACAGGGCTATGAAAACTGAAGATCTTACACACATAAACTATTGTACCTGGATCTCTGAAGTGAGAAGTGAATATTTTCTTAAAAATCTAATGTACAAATTGTCAGTGTTATGAAAAGGAAGTACTCTTGGATGGCATAGTCATGTTTTGGAATGTTTGTGTTATATGTAATTAAAAATATAAATGTCAAAGGCAAAAACAGTTAAACTGTTATACAGTAAAGTTTGCACAAGCAGACTGTGTGTGTAAAACGTTAACATACAAGGGAACAAATAAGATACTCCTCTGTTAAAATCTGGATTACTGTAAATGTAAAATAAATATTATATTAATATGTATTGGGTATCTAAATTCTCTAGTCCCCTATTGCACAGCAGGATATCTATTTATACGAAGCTCTAACAGTTATCTTACAAATGTTGAATATAATCAGTGTTTATGAGAGACCTTAATGAGTAATATACAATAAAAGTAACTGTCACCAGACAAGTGCAACAACCTATAACAAAAGCTACATTATGAAATATAACATGCTATGAAAGTAATACAATGAAAACATGCAACAGGCTATGAAAGATAATAAAACCATAAATTACTTCACTCATAGTGAATTGTTAAGTAAGTAAAAGCATAAAGACTTTACAGCCAAAGATTAAAAATTTGTGAAGAACAAAATAAATTGTTTCTACTGACTGCATTTACAGC
Organism: Zootermopsis nevadensis; assembly: GCF_977971745.1. NCBI lineage: Eukaryota > Metazoa > Arthropoda > Insecta > Blattodea > Termopsidae > Zootermopsis > Zootermopsis nevadensis. The sequence continues at coordinate 5,842,574 of NW_028259144.1, read as the reverse complement.
AGTCTTGGTGTTAAAACATTCTGGCTGCACAGTACATGGTCAGGGTTTGATTCCCTAGATGTATGATGAGAACTTGTCTTCATCACCACATACAAAATAACTCTGGAGTTAACTCTACACCCAAAAGTACACACACTGCAAGATTATAAATTTACCATTTGTCCAAGGTTTTTTATAATTTCTCCAATATGACCGATGTCAATTTACATACAAGGTGGGATTTCATGAAACCACCATGAAGTTGCTTTGGATAAATGCTGACTTCATTAGATACTCAGATACTTTTGTTAACAGTGAACTTTCTATTTGTAGGATTGTGTTGTGATGAGTACTAATCAAAAAAAAAAGCTGACTGCATTCTGTGGTTAATGTATCACATACTGAAGTTGTGTAATACCATTACAAACTTTTTTTAAGATAAATAAAATCAACAACAGTGCCACGCATAAAAATCTTTTGAGTTGGCAAATAAAAAAAAGTACAACGTGCAGCGAGAATCTGTTTTTATCAATCTTGTTACAAAACCCTATCATTCATTTGTATAAACCCTGTATTATAAATTCATATTACTGTCAGTACACTGTCTAAAACAAATGTCCATTAAATTAAAGGCAAGCAAAGTTTAGAGATGGTATGCAAAATTTAACAATTTCAGACTCAATGGAGATTAACAATAATTTTCTATATTCATAATACAGCAAACAATGCAGGAGATATTATCAAAACCATCAGAGCTTGGGAATCCTAAGATTAAACACATACATTCTTGTTTTTCACACTATCAACATGCAATTGCATTTCTTTACAATATAAATAAATGACTGGTTAAAGTTATAACATGCACTGTAAAGATGAAATTAACAGCCATGTTAAGAGCATTCATAAAAGTAACCACTTTGATTTATAAGAGAAATTATCCAGGTTTAACAACTTACCCAAGATAAATGGATTCAACAAGTTAACAAGCATGTGCAAAACACAATAGCTGTGTACCATACAGCTTATGAAAGGACCGATTAGGAAGTTATACAGTCTCCAGTGTAGGAATCCACAAACACTTTCCATATGTCTTCTGTCTGAATAGAAGTGTACACCATCTTCGCCTTCTTCTTGAAAGAATGAAGATTTAGCTGATGGGTATGAATGTACTTTTGTACTGAGGGAACATGTTTTCCTTACTTGTGGAAACACACTTTTATGAGACTGCACACATTCTTATCTAACCAGTATGAGTAATAATAATCAGTGATAAGCAACCATCTTTTACATAATACCAATATAAAAAAATTCCTGTCCACATTACAAGCCAAATAACAACTAAAAAATTCAGACATTTTGTTTATGTTATGTTTCCAATCATCAAACGTTATTAATATGGATATGAATCAGGAAGACAGAGGTATGATGCCTGGCATGAGCAGGAATATTTTCATCATCACTGCATTCAAAATGGCTCTGGGGCTCACCCAGTCTGCTATCCAATTGGATGTAACCACTCAACTCCATCTAGTAACAAGGTTAAAAATGTGTGCAGCTATACCTCCACTCATGGCATAGTGGTTAAACACAGCAAAATCTTAACCCTTTTATCATAGTTAGTATTAACACAAACAAAGATCCTTATAAAATTGAACTGATGTCAGAGGTAGGTGCACATAAAACTTAAGAAAAATATTTTTATGAATTACATTTCTAATTTTATGCAACAAAAATGTCATTTAGAAACTTGGGACTATTTCTTTGCCACGAACTTTCTTGCATTTGAATATTTGTAAATAATAATATTTTTTAGTTCTTAATTAATCAGAATAAATGTAGGGGTTGCTCATCACTTGTACAAATAAAACTTACATTAGTAATTCCAAAGTACACTGAACACACTTAATTTATATAAACAAATTAACATTTACACTACAAAAATTAAGAATACATACCTACTGATGATATTAACTTGAAGAAGTAATTTCAAAAGAAAACTGAAACAGTTCTTCCAAACGCTTAACTTTTTCAAGGCCAAGAAAAATGGAAAGATGTGTGTTCTTCATACTGTCATTTACTATCACACCAAAGTTTCTGCTGGTTAGCTAAGTAATGAATAAATCCCACTTATTTACACCAAAAAAGTCCATACACCTACACATCATTCAGCGCTGATTCCACACCCTTGGATTACATATGTTTCCATGCAGCTCAACTTGCACAAAAACAAGAAATGCCAAAGGCAGAAAATAATATTTTAAATTCCAACTGGAAAATATGTCTATCCTGTCTATCCCTATGTAAGAAAGGATCATTTTGAGAATAAATTCTGCTTTCTCTTCAGGTGGACAAGTAGTGACTTACAGAATTAACAAAGTTAAAATCTATGCAGAAAAAAACTGCTGACACAATTTTTTTGTGTATACAATCAGACGATATAAATATCATCTGTTTGTGTATATATATCAATGTAAAGTGTTGCTAGAGGCTGGAAGACAAATGAATTAAATTCATTCAGTTACCAAGACAATTAAAGAGTACTGGTACCCCTGACTGTGGTTTGTGGCACCACTGCATTTTGCAATCATTTTCTAAATTCTTCACTCATAGATAATAACATGCCAAAGAAATATACTGCAACATTTCAAACAAACACATCACTACAGATAATCACACAATTAAATAGGAACCGGTCTTTTAGCTGCAGCTCGTTCAGTTAGTAAGGATGTGATGGCACAACTGAAACGCATTAATCATGGGCCACACACTAACACCATGCCAACAAATCACATCATATGGAAGATGACACACATTATCTTTATCCTATCATCCATTTCCTACTAATTTTATAATTCTGGTAGTCACTGGCAACATTCAGTACTAAAAGTTTTATATAAAAAAACTGGTAAATATTTCTATGAATTTACTATGAAACTGTTTCAGAATTTCATCTCTGTAACTTAATTCTGAGTAAAGATGAGAAAATGCTAAAGTTAAATAAAATTCAGTTAGATTTCGTTCTTGTAGGAGGTACATGAATATCAGAATGTCCCATTTCAAACCAATCCAACACAAAGAATTTCCGGTATGTTTAAAAATCATATACTTGAGTCCTCATCTTCAAAGGACTGAAGCAAGTATTAATTTGATGATAAAAATAGGTTCAAAATGAGCTATCTAGAAAATTAATAATTAAATTTAGGCCAAATGTATGGGGTTTTGTAAAGACATTAATCAAGAGGCAAGGCCAGAAATGGGTACAAGTAGGGTTTTGAAAAAATGTAAATAAAGAATGGCTATGAATATGCACGGAACAGCACTGACCTAGTTGAAATATTTATCTTGAACATTTATGGGAGTTTTATCACTCCTAATAAAGAAACATTTCAAATTTGAAATCCAAAATTTTTCTCTATTCTTCTCCACATTAAACAATGCTGAATTTAAAAATATCTTGCTTGAGAATACATGTACCAGCAGTACTATTTGTTACCAAGTTTGTTTCCGGGTTTATCTAGTGATGCTATAATGTAAAATTTCACTGAGTTGGGAAGAACAAGTTATGGCAAATTTCCTGAGGAACAGGACAGCTGACTGCCTGGCCCAAATGCACAGCACCACTTTGCTGCTGAGAAAAACCTACTTGACCATTCATTACTTCCTTATGTATGTAGAGACATCTTCCATATCACATAATTTTGTGCAAAACTCACACTCAATTTTATACCTTGTGCCCCCTGTAAGAGCACAGCACTAAGACTAAGTGTGGACTTGCCACTGGAAGTGCCTGCAGCTTGGCCGGCCACTGCTGTTATCACTTTGGCCATTAGCGCAGGTGACTGTGGAGGAGTTGAGCTGGGTGCAAAACCTAGTACAATGAAGCGTGTTCAACAATGAAAAAGACAGCAAGTAAAGAAACAGAACTCAGGGATGTTTAACCTACAGCTTACATGATCATAACATAAATCTGGAAACTGAGGAGAAAGACACATATTTTGTGAAAATATAAAAGATATGAAGCTTCATGGAATATAAGATTTAACAGTAACAAAGATCTAATATACTCAATACTATTTTAAAAAACAAATTTCAAAGTAAAGGTTAACAAAGAAATTACAGTCATTCCTCCATATTCATGAATTTGCTATCCACAGTTGAGCTCCCATCAATTTACCATGGATTTTCTTTGAATGTTTGCATGCTACATTCTCATGAGATTTATATAATTTCTCAGCATCACACACACACATATATGTGTTACATTAAAGTCAGTCTTCACCTCACTGTTGTACTAGCAGCATATCATAAAATCTAGCTTATCTGTTTGTATTTTTGCACACCCTTGTCTTCAAAAAGAAAGATAAGTGATGTTAATGGCATAAATAGAAGTGTAAAAGCCATGAAAGAAAAGAATCATACACATTTCATTTAATAGACATATTATATATTTATCATAGTTCATGCCCTTATACACGAACATCTTTAGAATGAATACTTCATGAATGTGGAGGCATGCTTGTGTATAACATTAAGTGAAAGACTGCCCACTTCAAAAGCAAACACAAAGACATCTCATTTCTTGATATCATTAATACACTTCCTGTTCAGTCACATGCTGGACTACTAGTCTGTTACAAGGTAGAAACACTGCGACAACATATTTAGCAACAGTAATAAAAAGTCTATATAATTTTTGTGTCAATGAAATGATGCTACTAGTGTTATTTATATCTCATGATTTCAGTGTTAAAAAAGGTTGTACATAGTGTGGTTACACATAATATAATTATATTCATCTGTTACCATATTATTGCTGTTAGTATGAAACATATTTGTTGAAGAAACAGTGCCAAACTCTAACATGGACATCAGCACCAATAATCTTGTAGATATGGCTACTGCAGAAGAAGTAATATTAATAAAATTATGTGAAAGAGGTCAGTTACTGGAAAGAAAGAAGATTGGCAAGACCAAAACCCACACAAAACAACAGACAGATGGTTACTATATAAATTATAAGTATCTGTTACATTATAATTCTTTTATATAATATTTCTGGCACTTTTTAAAGTGGAGTGGAAAAGTCAGCTGTGTATTCAAGAACTTTATGGCAAGCTTAATAAGACAGAAAAATCCTTCTGATATTTTTTGAGATGTATACAATCTATCTTTGACAGATTCATCTGGCTTGGAAAAGTGATGCCCTGGAAAAATGTGTCCCCTTAATTAGAACATATTTATTATAATTTTCTTCCTCCTTATGGGCTTACAGGCATTTTAAAAATTAATTACTGGCTCTGGCACTATGATTTTATAAACAAATAACATAAACTCAGAACCTGTTGCCAAAATATTTGTAAGTATCATAAGGTGTCAACATTGAATGTTCATAATGTAAATTACAAATCCTTGTGCTTATTCATCCACATTTGATTTTTAACTTGCATTCATAGTTTATGCCTGCACAATAATTTCTTCACAGACTTTTATAATGTTTTTAAACTGAATTGTACATTCAATTTAAATACTACAATATTTAAATAATTAAAACATATATTAAAAAGAAGCTCTTGGGCATGCTGCAGATTATTTCACCTTAAAATGAAGCTGACAGTACTGTGTAACCCTTTTTATGTATCACAATTGGTTGTTCTGATCTATCTATAATCAGCTACACTTATCATCAAACATATCAATTGGCTGAAATAACGTTTGTAAACGAATAAAATCAAATTAATTAATAAGGAGGAATTATTTTTTATGATTATACAAAATTATCAATAATAATGAAAATAAGATGGCTGTTTTCTGAGTTGTAGTATCATGCAGTCTGATAGACGTTTACCAACATTTCACAAGTCCTCGCTGCCTTCATCATCAGGGTAGTCACCTTGTTGATGGTACTACAATCCAGAAGACAGCCATAGAATCTAAAATCCTACTTCATAATGTTACAGAATTATGAAGTAAGTATAATGATGAAGAACTTAGAAAATTATAATTAAATAAATAAAATTAAAATTTAAATGAACACACAGTTACAGCTCATGCTGTCTGTAATGCACACCACCCATTGTTTGAAAGCTGTCAATTTATATCAACTGCTGCACCACTGTGTGTAGTTTGTACAACTGATAAAATGTCTTTCAAACCAATGCACTTAACAGATGTATAGAGACAAGTATATGGCAATGTGCCATTATATAATTGCCTGGGAAAAGCAGTTATTTTTAGCACAGCTAAGAGCAAATGTCAAATAAAACATATACTTAGAATCATCAGTCTGTCAAAATATACTCATGCATTTCTATGTATCTTCAAGAATGGACAAGATTGTGTGAGAAAGTGCCTGTATTTGAAACCAGCACATAATAGAAATTTAGTAGAATAAATTGAATTTATGAAATATTCAGTGGCCCTAAGTACAATTAAATGTATCAGTATAACTAATTAACATAAGCATGGGGACATATTTTTCTCTTTACTGCCACATGCAGACTGGTCGGTTCTGGGGCCAAGCCAACTTACTGCCCAATGGATACTGTAGGTAAAGTGGCAGGAACATGAAGCCCATAATCTACCTGCAGCTAGTGCTCAGGCCAAGAATACATGGAACTTTATCTCTAATTTCCCTATACACCTTCATAACATGGTGTTTAGACCTAGGGAAAACTTTACCAATATTTAAACTTTAAATTGTACAGCTTTATGTCACACATCATTTACTGAATGTACACATTCACATAAAGAACGCAAATTAAATTTGCTGCCAGCAATACAAGCCACTTCCTTGTTAGCCTTTACTGTCTGCACTTTGCAACTCACTTATGGGAAATCTATGTATCAAAAAACAATTCAGATAAATATTCCCCACACTGTACTTTGAAGCTACACCTGAAAATTCATATCTAAACATAAGTACATAAAATTCCACAATTATCTTACAAAGTCTCTAAGTGTCAAAGGCTATAGAATAGGTAACATACTGCCTTATTGATGTTTGGAGGCTTGAAACTGAATGATTTGTAGATAAAGAATAAAGTCTCATGAAAATAAAGACTGTAACTAATTGGTAAGGAAATGTAACATGCAACAAAACAGGAATTAAAGGTGACAGAATACTGAAGAAGAAATTTAATGTAAAGTGTTCAGTGTCTAAAGTAAGATATTCCTATAACATCTCTTCTGACAATGTTGAAACTTAAAAATATTGCTGCCATTATACAGTAAGGTTACACACACCATATCAGAAATCTGGTGCATATTTTCAGCCAAATTGCATTTTAAAACATTTATATACTTTGCCATAAATAGAATGGTTACTGTATAAATAATTCATCTCTGATATATAAATCTGATGACCAAAAACTAGAACTTAGAGTATGCATGTCAGGCATTCAAATACCTGATTAAGGACATAATTAATTAATAAATTCTTAAGTCCTATTGCCCATGTATAAACAGAATGTATTTAAAGTTACATTAAATGAAACAAAGGAGGTCACAAAGAGTGATAGGAAACCCAATGTAAGAGGAGGGCCATGCACTGTGGTACCCAAATGATACTTTGCTGGCAAGTATGAAGTCTTCAGGATTGTTGTGCCATATAGTCTCGCAGAAGTTTATCGATATTTGAGATGATGGAGGCAGCAAGTACCTCTGAAATACCAGTAAATTTCTACCAGACTACATGGTGCAACAACCCTGAAGTGAATGACAGGATGATCAGTTAATAATACCTTGGAAAGGATATGGAAGGAGGCAGTACTATCCCAGCATTTTCTAGGAGGCAATGAGAAAAACCATGAAAATCCTCATTCAGAATTGTGTGTCCATCAACCATCTCTGTTCTAAATGTTTACTGCACTGTATCCCCACCTACACTATGCATTGAGGCCACAGAAGTATGTGCCTGTACCCTGATGTCAGTCACACTGTAATAACCTCAATCAATGCCTATGTGGATGACCCTGTTAGCTCATAATACATTTATGTAGGTGCTTTTGTTCCTTCACTCAGCAGAAAATGCTTATAGAACTATATAGTGTGAATAGATTTGAAAAAAAAATTCAAATCTAAAACTAATTCGCATTCTAGGATGAACACTAACTTCACACACACATTCAAATACTACCAACATTCACAAAATGGAAACAATGCACAAAAACAAAAAACTGCTCACTCATTTAAACATAAAGTATACAGACTACTTTTATACAACATGATAGAACTAATTCTTATGTTACAACTTCACAGAGATAACCTAAAATATTGCAACTTCACAGCTTTTGTGAGTATCATTACATTATTTTTGCACATGTCATGATGACACTGGCTTTTTGACATGTTTACAAAATTCTAAATACAGATTTTTTTTAAATTTTTTACAAAAGGCTCAGGTCTCCAATGAACACAGAGCTGTTAAATAATATATTGATCAATCAACAGAATTAAAAAATTTTGGTCCCTTAAGTCCAGTTATATAAAGGTTTCATCTACATATCATTTCTCATTAACAAGACTTCTGAAAATACCAATATATATGACCTTGTGCTATATGGAAGAAAATTATAAAGCTCAGAAACACTAAATCCATAACAAATGATTAAGAAAGAATAGCCAGGTGGATAACTAAAAGCTTTGAAGACACTTCACAGTACTATTAGCAAAGCCACAGAATAAGCAAATTTATGAAAATACACATCAAGTGTAACTCCCATTAATTCTGGTCAAGAGATGGAATTTTCAATGGCATCTGAAATATCAGAACTTCCCAATATGTGCAAATAGAGCTTCTACTTGTCTCCTTGCGTCCAATATTTAAACAGATAAAATTCCATTCTATTTATGGTACCAGTAACAAATCACATGACAGTAAGAGATGTATGTTGTTGTTTGCATAATATTCAATCACTGATGTTCTTTCTAGGTGAGAAGAAGTATAATTTATTTTACAGAACATAGAGCATTTTCACTGCCAAACAAGTCACATATTAATAAAATATGTTGATATATCTTTCACTTTTAATTGCAATCCATTATATTTGACAGCAGAATAAAACTTACAAGCATTAAACTGCTTGGCATTAATTCCTGGAATATAATACAAAAGCTATTAAGCACCAAAGATAAATATTTTATAGCCTGAATAAGAAATACATATGAATAGTAACTTCTTTTACCTTAGAAAGCAAAGAATTCATTGCTGAAAAAGTTTGGTTAGATGCAATTTTCAAGGTTGTCCAAGTGTCACTATCCTGAAAAAAAAGGCACTCTAACTGGAATAAGTAGCACAATATACACAAATAAACTGTGAAGACATTTTATAACAGACTATTGAATGTGCTTTTTCATAAAAGTAAAAGTAAAAAAGTAAAGCCATCCCGCTACATGCCATGTAGGTCATTTGGGGGGAGTGAAGTTATAGCTCCTACTCTTTCTTGACCTTGGCACTAGATGGGCATGAGTGGTCAGCATCACGCCCCAGCCACGCTTTAGCCCCGGGAAAGGACCCCGGTACCCATTGGACAGGAGGCTGGGTGGGCTCCAGAGCTGGTCTGGACACAGAAGCTACAGAGAAAATCCTCAATCCTCTGCCCGTTGGGGATCGAACCCCGGCCGTTCAGTCTGTAGCTAGTCACTATACTGACTGTGCTATCCTGGCTCCTGCTTTTTCATGAAAATTAAATTTTATTAAATTATAAATTTCAGTACAGAATTCACACATGTAAGGTATTAATCTCTTCATAATGCAGCTACCATTTCGTATGTTTTAAATTATTCAAAAAATTAAAAAAAAAAAATAGTGACACCTGCACATCCATCTGCACTTAAACTAATCAGCAATCTAACCTTCCTTAAGCACAAAATTCATACTACCTGCAACAAACTTAACAAATAAACAGAAAATACTGGTTCATGCTTTGAATGACCCACTTAACATTATATCAATTATCATTCAAACCCACAGTACTCTACAATATAACAATACATATAAGCAACATTCAAGTGATCACAAATCCCCATACAATTAAACTCTCCAACTTCAGACGCAGTCTTAGAACAGTTTAATATGCTGCCAGAGTGCAGTACCTACCAGGAGTCAGACATCTAGTAGTTAATAATTGCTTTATGGAGAACTTCATGTAAATCTTAAATTACCTAGTGTATATACCTCTTCTGTGCACATTGGAGTGGGTTGTGTCCCTGAAGATGTGTTTGCTGTGTAGTTTGTTCATGTATGAGGTGTCTGCTTCTTGCCACTGGTTTCAATTATGGATGTGCGAATAGTACGGATTTCTAATTATATGCAATCTTATGTGGCTTCCACATGATTTTAATTTGAAGAAAGGTACCAACTACCAGTGTCTATATGATACTCTGGCTGGTTCAACAGATTTTCAGTATAATCAGTTCATACTGGACAATTTTAACTTTTACAAACTGTTATATGATGTTTACAGATTTTGATTTAACAAAATTGATGTCCAAAATTTCAACTTAGGATTATACTAGCCAATCAGGGCCACCACTTTTCTTTAAGAGTGAAATTAGTTTTATCCCATTTATTACTTCATGGATCAAGAAATGTTTCAGACAAAACATAAAACTCAGGGAGAAAGAAAACTTTATAATTATCTATTTCATTATGACTGAGTACATTTCACAGAATGACTTCCAGCCTCTGAAATAAGACTCACTAATAAAGTTCTATGACTGGTTACAACAGTCCTACATAGCTATGAAAACCTTTCATAGACCAAAATAGACAAAAGGTCTAAAGTTCAGTTTTAAGTTTGAATTAAAATATCTGTGTATGGACATCAATCACAATTTTAACCTAGGTTAAGCTGCTAACAGTAAAAGCCTGAAGAAAAAAAATAGTGTTCATGCTGTGAACTTTTCTGACAAGGTTATTAACTTTGTTTTTGTTTTTAGGCAGGAAATGGGCTACTGTGTTTGTGGATAATTTATGGTAAACTGGTTCTCACAAACAAAATATCTAAAATTATGAAGAAAAATGTAGCTTCTGTTTCTGTTGCTTACACTCCTATGATCCTAGGTTGAATATAGTGAAACACAGCTGCTAAACTTTAGAGGTAATATGGTTTCATAGCATGGTCCATCTCTAAGTATACTTGTTATTTCAGCTCAAATACATCTTTTTAAGTTAATCTTTTAGTTATTAACAATAATTATAAGAACATAGAAGAATGTGTATTTCTTCCTCAAATAATGAATTATATGCTCTGTGTATCATATATGTTAGCTACAAATATTCAGTGAAAAAGAAAAGTTAATTCAAAGTACAACCACAAAACAGCTTAAAAGTTGCATTCATTATGGCACCAGTCTACAATTGTTCAAAATGTCATGCATCTTGGTTATTTAGTATAAATGTGAAGTGGAACAAAAATAGTGCCCCAATAATAATTTCATAGTAGCATATTAGTTCTGAACAAAAAACTAGTTAATATGGATCTTATTTCTGGATGATGGCACTGTACAGAAGCAAGTGGCATTACCATCATTTTGGATATTGTTATTGTCACTGTCTTCAAGGCCAAGTACCTGCCCAATGATCCTGGACTATACTCGCAGTTTCATAGGCTGCTGGAAATAGAGCATGGCCTATGGTCCCGTATTATACAGTCTGGCAATTACTTAACCTTGAACACAGAGGAAGTAAGATGACTGTCTTCTGGGATATTATGCATTGTAATCTCATAGAAGCTGACTAACATTTCAACGTTTACTACTTCCATCATCAGGGTGATGAGTGCCCTGATGATGGAGGCAGGAAGCACATCAAACATCAGTCAATTTCTTTGAAACTACAAAGCGTAATATCCCAGAAGGCTGTCATATTCATACAATCCATCGTGAGAACTTAACATCTCATGGACACAGTAAGGTTCCCTAAAATGTCAGCAACATAGTCTACATCTACACACTGCCATCACCTGGAAACGAGACCAACATTAGCAGTAAGCTATCATGAAATGGACATCTTAATATGTTATTCTTAGTAATATGATCAACATCCTTACTTTATGTTATTATGCAATGCTTTAATTCACACTGACATCAGAATCTGAGACAAAATATGCTAGATGTTCTTATATTTCAGCAACAAAGGTAGAAATAAATGTATCAATATTCTTAATATAGCTATATGAATGAAGTTATCTTTCCTGGAAAAGCCATTATTTTTTTAATTGCTATAAAAATCATGCATTTTGTAAGTTTATAATTAAAATGTATAATGGAATGAAAGGATGTATCAGTGACAGTGCAGAAACTTATGATGAAAATTGTGACTCATTTATAAATTTCAAAATTACATAGTAGTGATGAATTTTTAAAATACGAAAAACACACTGTGCAAAATTTATGAGAGATTTCGGAATAGCTGATATTAAGGCCACAGTAAAGAACAAGGATACATTGAAAACAAAATCCAAAGACAAGAACCATGTGGCTCAGTACTTTAGACATATCTCATGTATCAATGCCCTTTACCAGACAATTTTCAGTTCAATTCCTTGCACCACAAGTAAGGGTTAGTTACAACAAATGTAATGATATATATGTAAAACACAGTAAATTTATTTGATCATAACAGAAGTATTTTAATAAAAATTATGAAAAAGCAATTCACTTATTAATTGAAATATTAGTTCTGGTTTACCTTCGGGCTCTTTAGCAATAACTGTTGAGCTCCTGTCTACCCCTGCCTTGTTTAGTTTGTCTTCTGTTGGAGAGTTGGAGAAAGTAGAGGGAGGAGTGCCCCAAGAAAAAAACACACAAATAAACAAAGAGAAAAAATAGTTGGAGAGAAACCTTTGTACAATATGAAAAGTTAAAATATAAGGGCTTCTTATTATGTTACCAGTAGCTAACAGTGAAACCTCAACTTTTAAATACAAACCCCATCAACTTTATGTTACATTCATCAATAAACAGCAGCAAGAAAATGAGCATGATGTAGGAAAAGTACTTCACTTCCCAGAAGTGTATAAACCCATTCTAAAATTTGTTCATCTCAGCACACAGCAAAGATGTCAGCTTTATACAAGACACAATTTAAAAGTATCTATGAAAGACTGAAATCATAAATGAACATACACTTTACATTCTTTTGAAAGAAGGAAGTGAGGTTTAACTGTTTCTAGAACTCTTGCCTCTGGCAATGCTGTCAAATGCTGAATAAGATATGCCCATAAAATTGTTAATACATTTTCACATACTGCTATATCACAAAGCAAAGATGTTTAAAGTAGAGAAAATGTCATACACTTTATGCCAACTCAGTACAAAAATAAAGTATTTTATGGAATTAGCTGCACCTGTATGCTAAAAAAGAAATAATGAATATATTTACATTTTTATAAATTATTGCATCTTTCAGAATTTGAGAGCATAAATTAATCAAAAGGTAATAAATATTTAAACATGGCAGGAACCTAAAGAACTTGAAAGTCTACCCCATTCTGATCTCATGCCACAAAAGTAGAGAGAATAACAGAGAGAAACAGAAGAAAAGAGCAAGAAATAGCATAAATATTGTCAGAAGGGTATATGTACAGACATATGAAGCATTTCTTGGGAAACACATTAGAAGCAAAGATAAGCAAAGTGATAGAAGAGAAATAAGAAATAACAATGGATTTATGATTAAAGCATGCTGAAGAAAGCACGGGATTATTTTTAATTATGAGAAGCATTCCTTCATCCTATAAATGCTAAATACATTCTATGTGATAATATATAAACAGTAAAAAGGGTTAGTTTTCATAACTATAGCCTTGAATCTCAGAGACAATATTTGGTGGCTGTGCTTCTAGGACTAGGAAGCTCAGTAATCGACACAGTCATCGTGCATAGGGCAATGGCTGTGTTGTGCCACCAGCACAGTTACCAAATATTCTCGCTGTATAAGTTATGGAGATCTTTACTGCAACTAAAACTTTTGTATATTATGTAGCATATTGCAAGCAATAATCTGAATTCTACAAATGACAAGACTGCTGCAAGCCATATTCAGGTATGAATAGTCACAGCAGTTTGCAGCTACCAGCTGAAATTTGCATATCATTTAAAAGATGCACTTAAAAACTAGTGCAAAATAAAATGTTATTATACTCACAGCAGAAAGGGATTAAATGTCTCCACTTTATATTTGCATGTCACTGTCAGCTTACAGGAGCAAACAGTAAAAACCTAACATACTATTTACTTTAGATTGTTGTTGGAGAAAAAGATACAAGCATGATAAAATTACCTACATAATACAGCTTAATGTAATATAAACATAGCCTATTAATACAATCCTTACATATGCATCATATAATATAAAAGAGAATTACTTTCAGACTTCAATGTAAAGGCAGGACAAAACTCTACAAACATGTTATGAAAACAAAATAGAATAAAGTAAAAAGCAGCACTTCAATGATATACAAATATATCGTAAATGCACTGTTTGCAGATGGCTGTCTTTCGGGTTGTTGCGCCATGTAGTCTGGTAATAGTTTCCTGATGTTTGAGAGATGCTTGCTGCCTCCACCATCAACCTAATCATGGAGGCAGCAAACACCTCTGAAACACCGGTAAGCTTCTACTACACTACATGGTACAACAACTCAAGGACAGTTACCTTCATACTTGCTGCTATAAACAGCTGAAATCAGGCATTGTTTGAAATTTTCCATACCTCACTGTATTTGATGCAAAGTTTATCACACTGCGCAGAGCTATAAATTATTTTCCCTAGAATCCAGTTTCTGTTGTGGTTGCAGTGTTTCACTAGCACAGTGCTTTTTTTGTGTGCACAAAATGAAATAAGAAATCTGTTTTGATCTTTCAGCAAGACTGCTGGATGAACCTGACTCTTGGGCAGAAAATGCTGATTGGTGCGAGACTTGTGTTACAGAGTATGACTCAGAAATAAAGTGACTAAGTTCGTAATAGAAAATAGTTTAGAGCAGATATTCTCAATCTTTTCCGCCACAGCCACATTCATCCTTGCTTATTGATTTGTGGGCTGCAAAGTTATGAATTAGGATGGCAATTTATTAAAAATGTTACTAACTTTTAGACTATTACAAACAGGTTCACATTACTCAGTAATTTATTATAAATAATTAAATGGGAGAGATGTGACAGGAAGCTACCATGATATATTTTAAGGAAGTGTCCAAGCACTTGCTTACAGAAAATATAAGAAAAAATCTAAAAAAATAAAAGTCAGAATAGCCAGCCTCTGGGCCAAGAATCAGAGCAGTGATCTTCAGAATAGAAAGCATGAGTGCTAGTACCTCAACTTTAATGTTATATATTATTTTCATTAATTCATCATCACTACTGACTGAATATCAAAATCTGGAATATACATCCGTGCAAAAAAATTAAGAAGCATATTAACATAAAATGCCATTCTCTAGAACTTCATCCTGAAGCTGAAGTCTACATATTTCTCCAAACACTGGTAACCACCTACAACAGCACACCACATCAGAACCCATAATTCTATGAACAATATGATGTATATTATTTTTACAGATATTTGCATATATGTATCTATTCTACAAATGTTACTCAAACTAATACTGTGACTATATGTTTCTGAATATGACCACATCTAGTTATCAACCTTATAGACTCATAAGAAGATAAACTTTTTAATATATTTAGTATAAATCTGAAAACCTTCTGGTCAGAAATCCATAACACCAGACACCCAACTTGTAAAGCTAAAAGCAGATATTGCAATGTTTTATGAGAATTTCACCACACTGAAAATAATAACAGTTCTGATATGTGATGAAATGCAACTGCACCACACAGCACAAAGTAATGTCTCTCTTTGCCTCCATAAGTATGTTTATTTCAATTTGTAACAACTGTATAAACAACTGTATGTATGCGACTAGATCGATAAGAAATATGCAGCAATGGAAAGAGGGAGACAGTTGCAGTGTTGTATAATAGCAAAAGGGCTGGGCTCTACAGTTTGGAATAAGGGATAAGGAAAAACTGCACTCATTCTGTATCAATATTTTCTTCATTTTTAGTTTGATGGCTTTGATGGTGATTCAGGGAAAATATTTCAAATTTTCCTTTCTTAAAATGTTTTGTTCTGATCCAAGACATTTACTCTGGAGACAGATACTGCTTGCAATGCTTGCCAGAAATAAGGAGAGACTTCACAAATAATGTGACTCAAACTCAAAAGCAAATCTTATAAATCAGCCATGGACACTTACAAACATGAACTGTATAAATATTTTTCTCTGTCAACAATATGAATTTAGAATCTGGAAGATATGATGTATGCATCCAACCTATTTATTCCAACCTATTTATTCCAAGCTATGATACATGAGGCAACAGTAAATAATATATAAGTATTTACTGAAAAGAAAACCACTTGAATATTTTTCTTCTTCTGCAGCATTGGTTAAATCAGACTTCTTCACTCAGTTAAACACAGGTCACAGTAATTGTATTTGTCCATGTTAATCAATGAAATTCCAGAATTGAAAATGCTATTCCATTACCATAATAGAAATGTTAAATTATAATCATATTTGTTATAGATTAAATTAGGTAAATTGTTATTATTATTATTATTATCATCATCAATTTAAATTATTGTAATTATTAAATTTTGTAAACAGCTGCCACAATCTATGAATGTAGCAAGTTTTTTGCTTAATACAGTGAAACCTCGATGCATCGTTTTCGGCGGGGGTGGGAAATAAAAACGATAGATGCGGGAAAACGATAGATGCGGGAAAGCATTAAAAATTTAAAAAAAAACAATGTTTCTCTTTCAAAGTTACTTCTTTTTACCAAAAAGGTCTTTAATGGATAACTGGTTTGTCGAAACTTTACGTTTTAGACCAAACAGAGCACTTTCCACGTTCAAAATGTTTTCCTCGTCACGTTCACTAATATTAAGCGCATAAAAGAACGACTTCACTTTCGCCAATGCAGCGTGTGCTTCGGCAAAACTCGGCAAAGCTTCGGGCTCGCATTCGTCGTCTTCCTCTTCCTCACCACTCCAACCCCCTTTGCGGACAATAACAGGAAGAAT
The DNA here is from genome assembly GCF_977971745.1 of Zootermopsis nevadensis. NCBI lineage: Eukaryota > Metazoa > Arthropoda > Insecta > Blattodea > Termopsidae > Zootermopsis > Zootermopsis nevadensis. The sequence goes on along the minus strand of NW_028259144.1, from coordinate 5,825,494 downwards.
GGAAGTACTGTTACTGCCGAACTCAACGAAACGTAGCCGTAGAAGACACTGAACCACTGGAAACGAGATGAACCAGAAGAATGAAAAGTGCCGCCAGCCTTTCCTTTGTACTTATAATAAAAGCATTTGTGAAGAAATTCACAGTGCACATGCCATCTGGCATCGCTGGAACGAAATATGAGTGCACCCTAATTAAAATCGTAAAATTTCTGACAATGAGCACCGCCATTCACTCCAACTATCACCCCTGCACCGCTGACCCCTCATTCCAAAAGGATCTGTGCTGGTTGGGCGACATAACAGGTTACCGCTACTGTGTATTCCAAAAACATTGTGCGTCTTTCGGTATTAATTTATCTCAAAACACAGCATTTTAGCTTATATCTTAATTGCATCATGCTTGTGTTTCAATACAATACTTTTATTTTCCGTCGTTTACACAAGCTTATTGTTAAAATCATATAAAATTTCACATAAAATTGTTACATTTTAAAATTGACGACATGTTTCGATATACAATCTTATCATCGTCAGGTCTATCAAAATTAAAATTAAAATCTGGTGTATCTGTTGCTCTGAGTTACTGTCTGCCATTCAATAACAACGGACACGCACCTCATACACAACCCGATATAGGCACCCAGGCGCGTCTCCAAAAATAAAATCGAAGAAGCCTGGAGATGTAGTAAAAACGAGTAAAAACAAAAACAAAAACAATATAAGCAGAGCAACAGATACACCAGATTTTAATTTTAATTTTGATAGACCTGACGATGATAAGATTGTATATCGAAACATGTCGTCAATTTTAAAATGTAACAATTTTATGTGAAATTTTATATGATTTTAACAATAAGCTTGTGTAAACGACGGAAAATAAAAGTACAGCATTTTAATTTCTCAGAAACGATCATTGCGGGAAAATTGTGGGCCGGGACTAAGATTTTTGAACGATCGAAGCGATAAAACGATAGTTCGAGGAACGATAGAAGCGGGAAAATGTAACATTATTTTATATGGGATGTATTCGGGACCGAACAAAACGGACGATGCATCCGGGAAAACGATAGTTCCGGGAACGATAGATAGAGGTTTCACTGTATAACAATCCTACCACTGGGATATTCCCTACATCTATTACTTTTTCAGTGTGATGACATCCTATCTGTCATCTTATTATGTGCATAACACACTGAAGAGTACTGTTTGTGCAACAAATACACAACAACAAAAGAAGTGAGATCTGCAACAGATGCGTAAAAAATGTTTGCAGATAACGCAGAGATGTGTAAAAAATATATTATCTATTCAATCTTCAGAAAGAAACAAATAATATCCATATAACATAACTGTATATATGAATATACAAAAAGACAAATACAACATAATATATGTGAGTAAAACATGTTACTACCTAGGTTTGATAATAAAATGTAATGAATTACTAAGTGCGGTGAGAATAAACAAATTGAGAAAAAACTGACTGTTCAAATGACTTATGGTTTTCAAGTTAAAAAAAACAGTTCTTATTCTTGAATCACTCATTGTGAAAATATGTCTTAAACTGCAAGTTACATGTAAATGTAAATGTTCACTATAAATGTCAATCAAAATCCCCTACCTTTACTCAGATGCTTCACCATTAATATATGTACAAACTAAAATAGTTTTGATGTCCAACTGTATATGCGAGATAAAAAGTACTACATTACAAACAAAAATACTTGCTGTAGCTACAGGGGTACACAACAAAATTAATTCATGAGCTGTGGAAGTGGTGGTGACAAAGTGATTTTTCTAAGTAACCATGCAGTAAAACAAATGGCTGTTCAATTAAAAGCATATTGTGCTGGCATAATTCATGAGATTCCTGATGCATGATGTTCCTGAAAAATCAATCCTACTTACATCAACACATAATTTTATTTTCCATCATTAAAATTCAGCTGATGTTGCCATGTGTTATGGATTTATGGACCACTTAAATATAATGGAATGAAATACTTCCTATAATTATTGATAGTAACAGTGTTACTTGTATAAAATTCTCAACCATGCATTACTTGACAAATATTACAAATCAAAGATTAAATCATAACAATAAATGGGTAGGAGACACTAAGAATATATGATAGAGAATTAGAAAATATTCAGGTCTGAAGTTGAAATAAAGTAGAATGAAGATGTATAATAGGCAACATTGCATTTTATCTCTGAGTGAAAGTAAAGATAATGTTGTTTATATGAATAGTAACTACTTTCTAAATAGAAGTTGGTTAGAAAATGGAGGTAGAAATAATCTCACTACTCTAAAGAAGACTGATTCCTACAAGAAACATACCATGATAGTATCAAATCCATTACTACAATAGAAACGCAGAGAAGTCTGTCCACAAGATAAAAATTGATGCATTCTGGTACTAACAAAAGGCCTGTTGTGAACTTTTCCTGCTAGAAGTATCAGAGTACAGTGGCCTCTACATACAGATAGGTCATTTAGAGTGAAATAATTTCATTAAACAAAATAATCAGATATAAAGACTATTGGAAGATACAGAACTTGAATACTGTAAATACGAGTTGTCTAGAAAACCAAGAAAATGGAAATCACCATACTTCAATGTAAGTAAACATATACAGCAGATTCTGGTTAATTCTTTACGTGGAACTTCGCATAATTGGGGTAGCCACTTAATTGGGCCAAAGTGTTCTAGTCCCAACATGTCCCAATTAACTGGAATCCACTCTGTGTGTGTATATATATGAAACATTTCTCACATTCGGGTACTAGTAGGAAAATGGCTAACTTATTTAATGTTACTGAATTTATCACCCTTCAAAAATGTCTTAATAACAGACCCTGAAGAAAAAAAACCTTCCCAATTTTCACTACAAACTAGCTGAATCAACCAGTATGTTAGTTAATGATGTAACTGACACACTGCACATCTGCAGTAGAAGAACATAAAGAGATGCACACAATCCTCATAATTGTGCTGGCTGATCTAAATTCATTAAAAATATATCAAAGTGGAAAGAGAATAATTACTAGCAACAAACTGAAACATTAAGGGTTCATAAATACAGGGTTATTCATAATTCCCTGACACATTACAAAAAATCACAATAATAAACTTTGTCATGCAGATGTTCTTTAGCAACAGAACTTATTATCAATGAAATTCCAGTTATATTTCTATGTGTGCATCTCTGGTCATAAAACAATCAACAGTAATGTGACTGTTATAAAATTACTTTATAAAGGTTAAGTGATTGTTCAAAATTAAATACAAGGCAAAATCTTTTGTGATTTAAATGCCAGACAAACACAAATTTTACTGACACCATTTGCAAGCAAGGTATAAAAGATTATGCCCCTATTTTAAAATGTACTTTTCTTTTGTAGCATTGTTATTATCTTAAATATGTTCTATTTGGTAGTAGATGAAGCCTACTAACACTTTCATAAATCAAAAAATACAATTTAACATACAAAGCATAACTTAAAAGTCTATATCAGTGTTGGAAATCAAACCAATTTATGCAGTTTTTCATGGAAATTAATCTTCAATCACTCCAAGAAATCACAGAAATGAACTTCTCTGTGGGTGTGTAAACAGCAATAGAAAACATATTAAGAGCACACAGATTTTTTGAGTATTTGCTACGAAATTTCTGCTCCAAATGCAAAGGGAAAACAAGGAGAGTAGGCACCGCATTGGAGAATTCAGAAAGAAAAGGAGGGCTGTAACTTGGAAAGGAGCATTTTTTTGTACCCATGTTCATACAAATTTCTTAAATAGTTTTGTTGTACAGAATGCACCCAATTGTGCCAGACCTTTAAGTTACACCTGTATAATATATGCAAGGACTTCATTATACTGAAAATATTCAGTAAAAAGTAAAAAAGTAAACACAGACAACTTTTTTTTAAACATACTGAGAATTTAGCTGTGATTCGAATCTGGCATAATAAAAGCTGAAAAATAAGCACTGTTTACATTTCTCAGGGTCTGTGGCTATAAATACAGTCATATGCTCTGCCTTGTATTGTAAAGAAAGGGAAGCAGCTTGGAATTATAAAATTATCATTAAAGAAGTCAAATATGAACAAGATCATTTATTTTATCTTTACCATCAGATGCAATGACTTCAGAGTAATAAGATGAAAGTTATAGAATAAGATAAACTATCATGTGTTTACCTTTGACATCATCATCCTCCAAGGTCGTGCTGCTATCTGTAGACTCCTTCACCTGCGATCCATCACTCTTCTTGGCAATGATACTTCGGCCTGTGGGAGGCACAAACTCTGAGATCATGAACAAATCATATTTGTACACCAGTAGTTATCTAGTAAAGAAGTATTCACAAATAATGTAATGCTTGAACAGGTAGCTATTTGTATTCCAGTTTAACCTTTAATTACAGGATTTTCCTGGGTAAAAGCATGGCCAGGGCGTGATGCTGACCATTCACCCCCATCTACTGCCAAGGTCATGTGCCTCTATGGCATGTAGGGCAACTTTTTTTTACTAATATCTGATGAAGCTCTTCATTATGTAGTTTTCTCCAGCCTTCTATTTAGGTACAAGCACTGATTCTTAACTTTCCTTACAAATTAAGAAATGTAGGCTTAAAAACTGCTCACTAATATTTCCTGTATAGAAAACTGGAAAATTACCACCTTAGTTTATCAAAACCCCGATTATTATGACATCAAATAAGTGTTCAATCTGGAATGTGTATACCAAATACTGTGAGTGAGTGGTTAGTACCCCCACTTCTTATCTTACAGGTCCCTAGTTCAAATCTCAGTCTACAGACCAACCATTCTACTGAGGTTTTTGTAGTTTCCTCAGTCCCTCCAGACAAATTCCAGCCTAGACCCCAAATTAGGCCACAACCGCTTTCTTTAATATAATTTAAAATTCATATTCATTAATCGCATATCATTCAACACAACAGGGATGGCTGTAAGTTGCAATTAGATAGTCTATAATGTGTAATAATAGATTCAGCTTAAGAAAGAAAAGCTATTCATTAATAATTAAAATGTTTCTATGCTAAACCCATAATCTAGAGTTACAGCTTCCACACTATCTGACTGCAACATCTGACTGCAACATCTGGCCAACCCTGTATACCATCCAAGCTACTGACAACATTGTTAAATAAACCACAAATAAATAAATAAATGACTAGAAGATACAACCCACTAACTGAATACACCTCATAACATTTATGCATTAAACTGGGTGAAAATATTTTAAAGATTTTAACAAAACAAAATAAACTTTTTCTCAAACTTATTATGTCACATAGTATCATTCTTTGTTTGTACTGTCTGATAATTCAGACTTGTATGTGACAAAAAACTATTGGTGATACAGCTAAGGCAGATTTAATTTGCTAGCTACACTAGCTAAATAATATACTTTGCTGTAATCAAAACTATATCCATGTATAAATGTGTGATTCTGTTTTGAAGTCACATTAAAATAACACACCTACTTCAAGCAGGACATTATTTGTAATATAAATTCCAAATAAAAACAAATTATTTATCAGGAGAATGAAATGACAAAGCAAACTTCAAGTAATGGACTAGGACAATATAATATACTTATTTATGTTAAATTGTTATATTCATAAGTATGTAACAATGTTGAAAACAAGAACTTAATTATTAAGTTTTTCAAGTTAACTCAATGTGTATTATGTAGGTATTTATGGAACATATAGTTACATTAATAAGATAGCAACCATCAGTAGCATTAAGCATGACTAGCCTTCAAAGATTATGGACTGAAAAAAATAAAGTGATTATTCTATGAAATCATTTTGAATTCTTAATTAGATACATTTTTATGAAACCATTTAAGCAAAGCAACAATTTTAAATTTACAACACATCAACTTTAAATCAAGCAGAAGAAATGAGAATATCAAATGCCACAATTAAGTCCCTTTTTAGAAACTAAAGCATCCTAATTAATTATGTAAACTGTTCTAAGATTTTTCTAGAAAGCATATGCAATTGTTTAAAAGAGAAGTTAATACTGTGCATGTGTCTAATGGCCACTGCATCATCTGTGAAAACAAGGTGGTACAACTCAGAAGTTTTAAAAATTGTATACACTAAAATAAAGTGTTTCAGCGATATGCTTGGAAAGTAATTTATAATAGAGATATATTATGTAGGCAGAGTAAGTAATAACACAGCCATATGGTAAGAAAGAACAGATACTGACTTCCCCCCTCCAAATGGCGGGGGGGGGGGGGGGGCGAAGCTGTACAAGAAGATTTTTTATACCTTTAAATGAAGATGATGAATGCATGTTATACTCTGCTCATCATGGCCATGTAGTTAGGAAACATATTTGGGAGGTCTTGGATTCAAATCTAGGCCTGAAGACAAGTATACTCACTGAGAATTTTCAAGCTATTAACATCATCAATAAATAGGAACAAAAAACAATAATAATTTACTGTAAGTCTTTAGACTGTCTCATCTTTCTTCAATGACAACTAAATCATTTTATCATTTGTGTTCTCTGCATGCTTATTTAATTCATTTACAAAAGTACCACTTCAACAGATGATGCATTAGCATCAGGAAATTAAGATGAAATCTGTACATAAAGGTCCATACTTCCTGCAACATAATTTCAGTCATTTTAAGTAACAAGAGCTGTTCTGGAATTGTCCTCATTTAACAGACACTCGTGTATATGTCTGTTGAAAAACAGTGAATTCTCTCCAGTGACATGCCATCTGTGGTTCCCGTGTAAATTAATGACAGAAAAATGCATACTTAAAACACACTGGGATCTAAGTTAGCCATCCCATACCCGCGATACAGTAAAAGTAATCAAGGACCTGCGACAACATATCATTGAAAGTACCACAGAACACATGGCACAGGCCTCAAACTGTTCAACTACCACCACTAGTCATGGAAACTTTCATCCTAAAAACATCCACTTTTAAACTCAAAACCCAAGGATATGAAGTTTAACAGCCCATAAGAATTTGAAGGCAAATATAAAAAACATAGCTGCATATTAATGCATAACTCCTGAAATAATGTGAGATTTTAAATGTTTACACTACAGGATTTGTGGTGATCCATACATGAAGCTATGGTCTAGAATCATATTAATTTACTAGACAGTGGCCTGGTGTGAAGAGACAAACAGAATTTTATTAAACATTTAATTTAAAATCAGAACCACACCAGTCACATATCAAACAAGAAATTATTACCAAACAAAACAAAACATAATGGATGTAAGTAATACTGTATTTAACAGTATGGAGGGATTTTATTGTAGCCGTTGAGTTTAGAGAGATGCATAGCCGTTACATCCTTGGGCTGCTGGAAGAGCACAATCCAGTGTAACTGCACTCGAGACCAGTGTTAATCACTATCAATTAAAACATAAATTTGTCTCTTGAACTTATGAATAACAAAACATACCAATGTAATTCATGTTACAGCCATATTATGAATTCTCTTCATACCAAACAGCTTCTCCACAAACCTATTACATTATATGTGGATAATTTCCACAACAGCTTGTACATAAAATAGTCCTTCAATTAGGTGGCATATCATTTCTTCTAACTTGAGTTCAAACATATCCTGCACCATTTCATAAATGATCATACAGCCTTACATGCGGTTCAAACACAAGCAAGAAATGTATGATCATACACTGTAAGACATTTAGACATCTAAAATGTGAGTGGATTGTGGAATGCAAATGCGGAAAGAAAGTCAGAAAGAAATGTACAGAAAATGACAGACAGATAAGAAAAGTATGCCAGGTAAGTGAAAGAAGGGACATTAACATCCTAACAGTGCATGCACACAACAAGAAACAAATAAAAAACACGTAAACATAGCACAAGATATAAATTTTTTAATTTATCTTTTATATTTCTTCCTCACTGAGGAAATTACTGTTTGAAACTTCTTACCACTTTCTGGAGGAAGATGGAAGTTACATCAGTTACCATGGCAACAAAGAGATAAAACAAGAGCAACATTAAAGCTACATCTACTGATCAAAATAAGCAATGTCAGAAATATAGAACCTTTGCTTCTACTATTGCTCTGTGAAGAAAGATCAAAAATCTATTACTACTCAAAAAGTGTTTCAAGCACATATTTCAAGTGTGTGATGTGTCACTTCATTTTACAGGTTGAGGAAATTAATTATTTTGGCATTCATTATACAAATACATAATAAGTATGAATATTTACAGAAGAAAAACATAGAAAAATAGTTTTAGGTGCAAATCTAGTGACAAAAACATCAGAAAAATTTGAAGAGCACTCATAACACTTGTAATAAAAAATTCTTCTTCTACAATCCACACTTACAAAATACTAGGAAAAATTTGTTCCTTTGGTGGGAATAAACTTGACAAAAGGAAACTATCATAGGCAATAGACAGTGAGCAAGTTATTCCTTCCTGAAATATTTATGTACAGCCACATCCAAAAATAATTAATTGTTTATAAAACATGTTTTGCTGTGTCAATTTCATCACATCATCAACTGCATTTAACATTCCTCTGAGAAATCCAACTGGGAAGAGAATATTAAGAACTTGCTACATTTACATAACCAAATCCATCTCAGCAATTTCATTTGGAAAGATAATCTAATTTAATGTAAAAACAGAAATATTTAATACACATTTGTAGTGGAAACAAATGTGTAAAATATGAGAATGTGCAAGGATACTTCAAGAATCATTATAAATAAATGACAGTACTTCCTTCCAAATGTTAGGACCAATGCTACATGAAGATAACTGCTGGTTATTCCCACATTAATATTAATTTAAAATCACAACCACTCAGGTCACACATCCAAAAATTAATTTTTCAGGATCATACTTCTCAAGATGTTACTGCTTAAGAAATTGTTATCTGTTGTTGGTTTAATCTGTATTTGAGTTTAAGTAGGCTAATTCTATTATAAGGACATGGGAACTATCCAAAATACATTTCAACAATATGACAATATATATCATAGTACTATAGTTATTCAAATACAAATATTAAAATCAAAGCGTCCGGTAGGGACGAAATTGCAGCCAACTGGAGTCTGATATAGGTGCAGTGGTTTTGACTTGTAAAGTAAATCAAGAATGATAATTTAAAATAGAGCTTATAAATACATTATTTTCATAATTATCCAGTTGACTGCTAATCATAAAATACCTCCGTACCCCACTTTCCAAACAGTAAAAATAAAATATTTACCATTTATGAAATTTTCAGTTCTAAAGTTTTCAATTTCATTGGTATGTATAACAATTAAAATATAATTGCATTATAAATTCAAAATTAGATGATTTTGAAATATCTTTATCAAATTTATGAAAAACTGATTAAATAAATTAATGAAACTGATTATTGTTTTGTTCTCATGACTCATGCTTCATACATTTTAAGTACATAAACATGAATTTGAAAATTCAAATCACATGTTTAATATTTACTTAGAGATTCTTACTTTACTTGTTGATTCTTACCCAATTAAGATGTCAGTGATGGGTGTGGATGAAGTACGTTTAGTTTAAAGAAACTAGTACAGCAATGAAAGATAATTAAAACTAGTGGAAGATCTGAAAATCATAAAACACTAATTAAAATATGCTAAAAGGGAGATTTTATTACAGACTTTAATTAAAACAATAGAAAATAAATGCTGCAATATCCATTTCATCCAATAGCAAGTAATACCTTACTGCACAGTTGTGCTGATTTATAAAGTTTGTTCCCTAACAAAGATTACAAGACCATTTTAGCAACACAAATAAATAAATCACAGGAACAGCTTAATACATGAAATTGTATATAGCTGCCTAGTTACCATATGAAAGGCATAATAAATATCTGAAAATTATAAGTTTCTCAAAATTCTATAGGATTTCTGCAAACATATTTTGATGTACCACCATCATGGCCATTCACAAATGTTCAAGTAAAGTTTGTGCATATAACTTAAACATCTGCTACATCTGTAATGTCAGGAAACAGTGAACAGAGTTCCTAACCTTCGTCTTTAAAGAAATTTTCAGATTACCTAAATAATCTACACAAAAGTTGCAAATTACTGAAGCAAAAAAAAAATCCAAAGATACTCACTATCATGACTTAAGAAACCCAAATGAATAATAAGTTATCAAAACAAGAAACCAACAGTCAGATACAAAGCCAATATTAAAGGTGAAAATAAAATAATATTTTAATGTTACCAGCCTTTTCAATACTTTCACTAACCTATATGACAAGAAGACTGTAATATTCTCAACATGATTTTTACAGATTATGAAATGTGTTTCTTTATCTATTATGCTAGCAGCAGGCAGTGAGATTATTTCATTATACAGATCAGAAATGGCTGACTATTGGCACTAAGAAATAAAAATCATTTGAGAATGTCCTTAGAATAAATGTAGTGGCAATAGTGCATTTTAATATCATATATTATAATATATTAATTTATAAACAGATTATAGAACATTTATTAATTTGTTAAATAAGTCAGTATAAAAATATGTTTTTATAAAGTTTGCAATGAATTTTACCATGTGGACTAGAAACGGTTAGACACGCCTGATGGAACTCATTCAAGTTGTTTTTCTTTTAGATTAGTACCATAGTCACATTTTGATCATTCTTCAGAGTACTAGTGCCAAATAATTAACTTAACAGAGGACAGACCTCCTTAAAAACTTAATTATGTACACTAGTCAAGAAATTTCCTACCTTTTATTAAACCTGAAACTGGTTTCTATTCTGGGCCGGACAAATCAAACTCACATCACCCCACCCTGTTCCTTTCAAAAGTTTTTTAATATTACCCTTCTACCTATGCCTATGTCTTCTAAGGTCAATAACATGACATTACCTATGACTTCTACCGTTCATGATAATCTTTGTTTGTGATTTATTTGATGCTGATATCAACAGCTCAGACCGTACAGCATCAAATGACAGGATGCTTAAGGAACTGGAAAGGACATGGAAGGAGGAAGTGATTATACTATTGCAGCATTTTCCTGGATGGACCAAGAGAAAATCTTCAGTCAGGACAGCCACTCTCTGGCCCAAGATTTGAACTCTGGACTTCCTGAATATGAAGCAGGAGTGTTAATCATTTGGCCACGGTGTGTGGTGAAAACCTCAAGCACTTTGATCTTCATTTTTCCTAAAATTTTCCTCAATGAAATCATATAATTCAATTCAGGTTCAAATCAAATGATAGTTACTGGGGTAATCCTGTTGTGCAAGGGGTGTACTTCAGAGGAGATTAATGATAACAAAGTATTTGATCATTCACTGAACTTTTTGATCAAGTCTGAAGAGTGAAGGTGCAGTTCATATGCCTGTATCCACTAAACAGGAGAATGGGTGAGCCACAGAAGCAGTTTGGATGTTGTGGTGAATGGAAAAGTTCCTGCCCATGCTGGGAATCAAACACTTTGTGCAGCTCATAGCCAGACACTGTACTAACTGAGCTATACCAGCCACAATAACTAATAATTTTATTCAAGTAATTTGCAACCATGGAGAGTGATTAAGAAGGCTACATAAGAATGGGAAGTAAAAAATAACAACGTAACCCATAAAAACAACATTCATTACTTGCATTGTTAATAACCTACTTCCCTTAAACCTATAATATAAAGCATAACACAAAAATCAAAACATATATAAAGCAAATGAAGAGATTAGAGGTGTTGTGAACACAGAAGTACATATTTAGTTAGTGTCACATAACAGTTCACACAAAATATGTCAAGTAAAATCATGTGACATAAACGATAAGCAATCCAGTAAATTTTGAATCACCACAATTCCAGCAGATGTTATTTGTGGGTAAATGTGATTTTAATCAGTGTTCATAATCATTAGTACTGTTGAATTACCAGATATGTCTACAGAGCTACAAGTTAGGAAAATTTGAGGTTAATAATAAAACGTTCCCAAAGTGAGAACGATGATGAAAAAGGGATGGTAGCCTAATTTCTTATTTACTGAAAAAATCTGCTGCTTGTCAAATTAATAAATTAATGTACTTATTAAATTATTTTGTTCTAAATTTATTTACACATGTTTATATATATTGTATTTATTATATAATGATGTCATATAAACTTTTAACCAAATAATTGTTTTATGAGATACATAAGATATGTCTTAAAATTTAAAAAAGTTTATAAGCAATCATAGTTTAGTTGCCATTTTTTTATTCATAAAGGGTATACAAACATAATGCAGGAATTCAGTTCCTAGTTAAATAAAAGTAAGAGAAAAGAGAACTGAGGATGAGATGAGAATTACTTTCATTATGTTATTCATTAGTCTACCAACTACAACGATCACCAGTTTTCACCACAGAGTGATTCAAACATCTCCACAGCCAGACCAGTTCTGATTACTTAGCAGCTTATTGCAGGTTGATAATGAAATGTAAACAGTGACTTTAATCAGAAGTTCTCACACCAGACAGTAATTAGATCACTCCAGCATGTAACCAGCTATAGTTATGTTCTGTTACTAAATTATACTTATTTCAATCTAACACTGAAGCTATTGTGCAATTTTTCATCAAAATCTCTGCTTCTGATACTCTCAGACTACCATGACACCATAAAGACTTGTTTTACTCAAATTACATGCTTAATGCAACCACAAAGTTAGGTAAACTACTCCTGAACCACTCTGTATATAATGCTTTTCATTTGCAAAACTTATTATTTTTTTACATAATTAAAAAACTGGACGTTAAAATATATATGTTATGAAACTTGAAGGCTCATTACCATGCTCACAACAGCCCACCACTAAACCCGGCATATAAGAATCCAGTTCACATCCTCAAGCCCTGCTTCTTTAAATCACATTATAATATCATCCCATCTATTCCCAGGTCTCCCTAACGGTTCTTCCCTTCACGTATTCTAACCAAATAAATTCTGACAACAGAAAAATAAATGTTACACTTGCAATTGGAGAGATATAAGTGGCAAAGAGACATAGTTATCTACGACTAAACAAAAAATAATGAAGGAGAGGTGTAGTTCATCTTTGGAGTCATAGGAACAGGCCCTAATGGCCTAACCCTACAAAGTTCATAGGATTTACAATGTTTGGTTATCCCAAGAATGGAAGCATTTTTACAGCTTATGGATAATACCATACTTACTGTGTAAGAACATAAATATCTTTCTAACATAAATACCTACTTCATAACATCCAAACATGAAAGACAGACCAAAACCCTACGATGAGAAATTCTAATTGCACCCTTGTAATAAGAATAAGAGACTAACTCCATTTCAAGAGACATCATCATTCATACCAGACATCAGAGAACTAAAGGACCTCTGATGAGGTAAATTGATAGATGTACTATACCACTAGCAAATCAACCACCAAATTACACTCTGAATGATAGAGGGGGTCAACTGCTGGTGGCAAAGCGAATTAACATTTTCTCTTCAAAGTTCTTTCAAGAAGTAGGCATAAACCTTAAGAATTCATGCAGAGGGAGACAATCTTACTATTTCACTATAACACTGTAGTTCATGATAAGCATTTAAGTACCCTGCCATAATAGGGGAAAATAATATTTAAACTACAACCTAACTAAAATTGTGCTACTAGAAACCCCCCATGTTTATAAACAATTTAAGCTATTATTTTATGTGCATGATAAATTAAGTGTTTGACTGTAGTGACAGAATCAACAAGAGAAAACTGAGTGCTAAGGGTCATGGTTTCACTACTCAGAAACCATTCTACATTTTACCACCACAAACAACAAACAGAAATAATCCTTCAGTGCTTATACTATAGCAGTATTTGCCTAGTTTTACTGAAAAAGTCACAAAACACTTCAATGGGAATAGCCTGTAATGTCTGATTTCTGGGAAGAGCCAAGTATTGCAGGATAAATAATGTAGCATGTATACACCATCTTATATCTTTTTTGTTTGCTTCAGGAAATATGATTATTCATACAAAAATAACGAGAAATATATATGTAAAAAAGTCTAATTTACAACAAACTAATAATGCTTGTGAATTATTTCTGTTCATTGTGAAATATAATAAGTGTCAAAATTAAAGCATCTACCTATTTACGGACAGGAAACTGGAAGGGCAGTAAAATTAGGATCCATCAATCCAACGAAACATAATGTGTTTGTGAAAACTATTTTCAAACTACAACTTTTTTCCTCCATTACAAACATTTATGTGTATGTTTCTGCATTACTCAATCAAAATGCAATTAACAAATTGGTACATCCAACATTTATGTACAATTACAAATATCTAATGGAAAGCAATCTAATTTTACTACTTATTTGCTCTAAAATACTAATAAAAATGTGAAGTGTTCAACAAAAATATATATTGTAATCACACTTGCTTATAATTAAGTGTATGTGAGACGTTTTATATCAACTGTAAGAAGTGATGAAGACACATGAGAACAAGAACAATAAACCAACACTGAGGTGCTACAATCTAAGAATGCCAGTGATATTAAAGTGCATTTTCTATAACGCTTCTTCTAGATATTTTGATTAGACCTTACAGCCTGTTCCAATTCAGAAGTGCTTCTGAAATTCTGAATCCTTTTAGGCATTTGGTAGGATTCCATAGACAGGTGGTCAGTCAAACACAAAACATGTTTTGTTTAACTGATATTAAAATTCTCTCTCATAATAATGAGAAAAGAAAACGTGTATACATTTCTAATATCTATTTTGAAACAGGTTTGAAGTGAAAAAAATATAAATGCTAGCAAAAATAAAGGTTTCTCAATTTCTAAGATTACAGTGATAATACATTTTACAGATGTTAGTAAGTGAAATTTAGTGCTCTTTTTAGTGCATAGTAACTACAAATATCAAAATGTGTGTTGATTTCTACATATCTATAATATTTGGCACTGTATGTACGTTTACAACAATACTCAGTTGATTTTCAAATGTTGAGGTACAAATCTAAGGGCAATATTTGAGTATATCACAAATTATAATTGTTTAGATCCTGCTGTATGTATGGGACATCATCATTCTGCTATTCATCAACCAAACAAAATGACTGTAATTAAAGTGACTCTAGTCCAAGACTTTCAGATATCAAACAGATTATTAGAGAGAGGTAAGATTTACAGGAATCATAATTCAGCATGCTGAGAATGAATATACAAATTAAATAAAGTTAATAACTATCTGTGAATCTGAAATCTCGCTAATGAAGGCATACAAAATGTATGGAGCTAAAGCTCCATACATTCACAACCTAGCACTGATCAACCTCAAACTGCAACAATTTCACACCCCCATTGCCACTGCAGAGGATATGCGACATTATCTATTGGCTACCTGGGTGTGGATATTAGGCTTTGGGGATAAAAAGAAAATTTTCCAATCTACCTGAAAGGAGGTGAGCCCTCACTGTTAAGTTCAGTCACCTTATTAAGCCTCCTTAATTAAATATAATAAATTCAAACTGAGATCCATAACAATAATTTCTATATCACCAAGGACTAGAAATGGACAATCTTTTATGAAATATACTTTATGATGGCCAATATACCTAAAGCAGCACAGCATTATGAGAAAACCTGCAGATATAAAGAGAGTGTGTAGAGTCATATAATACAATCTTTCATCCAGTCAAACCCTTAACTTGAATTTAACAGTATTTGAAACATCAGAGACACCAACCCAATAAACAGAAATGATGCTAGAAGAAGAATAAAAATCAAATTTCCTTGCCTGCTCTGTAATTTAGTACTGAACTTATGTGAATATAAGTAATGCCCATGTTTTGTGACAACAAACACTGAACTTATAATTTTCTGTTAAATTTGTGTTGAATTTTTATCAAATTACAAACCAATGTTGTGTTTGAAATTGTGCACATTTTTTAACTGTAACAGTTTACAATTCACTAGCGGAACCATTCATATTCGGAAACCATTCCTTTCCTTTTTCACACCAAGCAAAAGGTGTTTCTGAATGGTATAATTTCAGATCTTTATGTTAAAACTGGTTGAAACTGCTGAAGAAACCATAATGGAGCAACAGAAGAAAAGTTAAATACCTAAAAATTTATGGGAGATTGAAGGCACCAAAAAACCCTTTCATGGAAACCAACATGGCCAGGTAATCATTCAGACACCCAAAAGTGCCAAATTTCAATAGACCGAAATAGGATTGGCTGATCACATAGGTGAAATGAAAAACAACACACATAATGCTTCATGATAACAGTGCAATGCTGAAATTCTTGGGAATATTTCAAAACAGCCTGAGAAGACACAAAATAGGCCCCATCTCCAAAATAAAAGTATGATTCATACAATGTGCCATTATGTGTTTTTGTTAAAAATGAATGTTAAAGACTGTATATGTCAGTTAACCCACTGTGCTGCTGAACAGCTGAAAAGATGCAAATTATATCTACTTGTACTTTATTTACTAACAAATTGCAATGTGTTTAATATCTGTTTTGCAGAATTTCACAGTACATTTTAATTGTGACAAAGATTCATATTCTCTGTTATTTGACATTGCATGTGCTTGGACACATAAACTGTTTCAAAATTTAAATGATTCTGTTAGGTGTCTGAACACAAAGTATGTACAAAATTTCAGAAGTACTTAGCAAATATTTATCATTCATTAGTCCTTCAATACCCAAAGGCATTCTTACAACCTACAACACATGACACACTTTTGGAGCAAAAAGCTGAAGATTAGTAATTTAACATACTGGAATACAGTTTATATAGAGAGAATTTCCTGACAGCAAGTACCATTTTGTCCACCGTCCTCAGTTGCTGGTACTGCAGATATATACAAATAATGAGTATCTGAACATGTGTCAAAGCCGGTACTATCTGTCAATATCCCAGAGAAAATACAATGCTATGAAAAGTAAGGTTCTGCATGCATGACTGTTCAAATGGGAAGAGAACAAGAAGGCAGTGAGCCACAGACCTTTTTGTAGATAACGTACCCACTTGCCTGCATGGACTAAGAAAGACAAAGACTATACTCTTGCTGAAGCATGAAGGCTCAGTACCTGATAAATCAGACAACTATATTGGAAGCATTCGGACACCAGAAGATAGTATCAGTCATCATGAACCAAGTACATATTATTCCACATATAATTCTTGTCACTTCAGTTTGTATAGCCAATGGACAAGTTTATATTGAGTTAGTGAACAGACAAGTGAATCAATGAAGTGAGTGAATGAGAAAGTAAGTGATACACTACATAATATTATCAAAATATAGTTACTTAAGTAGGCAATATAATTCTATGATAAAGGAAACTATCATGTTACTTAAAATGTTACTAAGGAGGTATAAAATACAGTCTTGAATGTAATAAACAATATTACTACCATATATACAACTGAAACTTGGATAATACTGTATTCATTTAAGAAACTCTTCCAGTATGTTAATTCTGCATAGTGAAAGCTCACTTAAACCTCACATCATGCAGAAGTATAAAGATATCACTCCAAAATCTGTATCATGAAGTATGATCAGGAATGAAACATTGCTTGGATAAGGATTCAACATCAAAGACATGACTAATGAAGAGAAGATTCTGGTGAATGGCAGAACCATACCATACAACTGCCTGACACAGTCTGTTCCTATCACTTTTCTTTGTACGTGGGGTCCGGAGGTACTTACCCTGGGCATCATACTTACTGGAAAAGTTACGGGTTGCTAGCATCGTTGTAAGGATCGCACCCTGCGTATGAAACAAACAAGAAGCCAAGTGGCAAGAACAAAACATCAGAGGATGTAAGTTTTTATGTGTTATTTGCACAAAGCGTATGAAATAAAGTCATAATGGGGAGGTCAAGTATGACTGTGTCTAAATACTTCACCTCCGAAACTACTGGGTGAATTTAATTTCAGCTGATAACAGTAAAATATAACTTTGATTTTCATTCATGTTATATACAACTTTTATACTAAATACTCTATATTAACTTATCTAACTTACTTTCCTCGGTATTAGGGTAGCAGATATCAGCTGCCAACCAAATTCACTTTCATGTTTATTCACATTCTTACTTTGGGCTAGATTTGACAAACATGTAAAGAATGAAATACACATCCATGACACTCTTTAGGAAGTATGATTTTAAGATACTTTTAGGCCAAATAAATTATTGTTATCTCAAATACAGTTTGAATTTACTCCCACGATTTATGTAAGATCTATCACACAGGTTACTGAGACACTACTTGGTAAGGCAGCAACACTTTTCACAATCTGGCGTCCTAAAATAAAGGAGAGCAACAGATGCCACACATCAGATGTTATAGCTTTAATGCATGAATTTCATTTTACAGCAACCTGTAAAATGAAATCCAATTCTTTCCTAGTGAATTAATAACCCAAAATTAGAGATCAATTTAAATTTTATTACTCAATGGAGAAACAAAATAGTGTACTAATAATCATAATACACACCTTCAGTTTACGCCTTGCATTGAACTTCTTCAAGCAGTCCACAGTTTCTTGTCTGTGAACAACAGAAGCCACACGTTCCCTTTGCTGAAATAAAATAAACATAATCTTGTTAGTAACTATACAGTCACAACAGAATCAGACCTATCTCAGTGCACGCAATGAACTACAGTTATAAATACTTATAACAGAATATCAAGGGACCTGAAAATGTTGTTTTATGAAGGTATCAATTTAACAAAGTTACTTCGAAATAAGTAATATACAGTACACATCATAATATTTTCTATCCAGAACACAAACCAGGCTATGAAAAAAAAAAATACTACTGAAAATGTTTACTGCTGAGTATCTATTTAAAACACATAATATGCATAACAAATTTATACACAGCAGCACACAGTTTCTTTCTCCCTTCCATTTTCCAGCACACACATGGCCATAGTCAAAAATGAAAGTGTTGGGGTGATCTAGACACAGTTCCAGGTTGAAAGAAATGAACATGCAATGATTATATGAGGCTGTCCTCATTGTTACGTGATGACAAAGTCCCTAAAACTAATCCCTTCAGAAAAAGTGTAAATTAAAAGCATATACATACGCAGATCCATGGATGTTTCAAAGCCTCTGAGGCCGTAATTCTCTTCGTAGGGTTGACTGTCAACATTTGGTTGATCAGGTTCTTTGCTTCTGGTGTTACTGTGTCCCATTCTGGTGAGGGATACTAGAAGTAAAAACATGAATGACAGATCTTAATATACAATTCTTCATAGAACAAATATTTTACAAATCAGAGGCACAAAATACAGAAAACACATGTTATTTGTAAATATGGTAATTGTCACTCTTTCATCAAAAACAAAGTAACTCCAAGCTTTACTGACCATTACAAATCCATGTGCGAGAGGGAAAGGAAGACAGCACACACATAGATAACCCAATTGTTCCTTGTACTACAGGATGTGAAATTACATCTAGGATGTAGAAGTAGCACCTACAGATTAAGGCATGTGCCTGCAGTGCTAGATTTTTTATAGTTCCTTTAGTTCACAAAGTACAGTGTAGTGTACGGTTGGTGTATAAAGAATTCCACGAATTGTGTTAAATTTCATTTACACTATACATGCTCAGACACTCTTTACCATCTTCCCCTTACACTGTGACATAGTTCAAGCTCAGAGTCATTTTACAACCATTGGAACGTCCAGTGTCCACACCAAGAATCACATGAAATTATGCATGACAAGTTCTCTTCTCCAAAACATATATTCTCATTAACTCACATCGTATGCACCCGCCTTTATTTGTGCATATAGTCGATGCTGATCCTCATCCCAAAAAGGAGGATATCCAACTAGCAATATGTATAATATCACTCCTGTAAAAAAAACAGATATACAATGTGTAACAAACTGACAGTTAAACAATTTAGTCAAGTATCATTTCAAGCCGACTGTTCTTTCAGTCCAACACATCGTTCAAACCGGTGGTATACACATGACAACTGATAACATCATGGACACCAGTACAGTTGCCATGTGTAATTTCAGACATGATTTGATATTTCCCAGCTGCTACATAGAATATAAGAGTGCAGTTATTTATATATTTAGATAGCATCTTAACATTCAGTAGACCATAATTTCTCTTCAAAATATTATGTGTGAAAAGGCACTGTAATAACAATTTTAATTCATCACAAAACTCTAAAATTATCAGCAATATTAATACAAAATAGCTCAAATTAAGTTATAAAATGTTTCTATGAGAACACTAATAGTTACAGTATTTCACACAAGATAACTTAAAATCAGAATAGAAGCATTCACAGAAAGAATGAGAATGGTAGTGACACAGAATGGTTAAGGTCAGGCAGGCCGTCTTCAGTTCTTCACAGATTACTTCTAGAGACCAGGAATCGCCAACGTTTTTTGCATGATGGGCAACTATAAAAAGCTCATAATTTTTAGCAGGCACCATATAGATCTATACCACCACCACCAACACCCCTAAAAAAAGTTGCAAATGGAAATAATTATACTGTGACTGTGGTCTTGCATCTGCTACACAAAGTGGCTCACAAAGAAATAGATCAGATTAAAACTTAAAACTCCTTATAAAATTCTAAAACTCTCGCAGCTAGAACATATTCCTTCCGAAGACACCAAGGTGCCTGTGTGCATGCAGGTGATGATTCCTGTGTAGACTATAATTATATCCTCATTAGAATCACATGTGAACTGTAAACCTACCAGGTGATTTAATAACTTTAGATTATACTACCTTTAAGATGTTATACTTCCAATATAATTAAAGAATACAATGTCAAAATGTCAAGCAAGTTAGGAAATGCACCCATGGCATAACAATTCTGATACATTCACTCTGTTATTGCTTCTAGATTTTCAATTTATGAATGGTGACTTCCAATGGTATCTTCTAATTATGTAAAACAGGTGTGGCAGATGAGCAAGGGCCTCCAACTCCAACATAAAATTTGATCAAAATCAGTCCAAGGGTTCTCAAGTTATGAGACAGCATGGCATAAAAATCACATTTGCTTATTTATCTAAAACATCACAACACTTACAGGAAAAGCATTAAAATTAAATCCGTGGCGTAACAGCTCCAGAGAGCCAAAGCCAACTAGCTTGACTGCTGGCCTCACGTTCACATGCCTAAGCAGAGGTGAACGATCAACCAACCAGATATAGGGTGACGTGTGGTCAGCACGACGAACCCCCAGCCATTGCTAGTTTTCATGACCAGATTACGCTACTCATTGTAGCTCCCCAATTTCCTCACGATGCTGGGTTGGCACCAGTCCCATACACTGATCGAAAGCTCATGAGAAAATTTCTTCTCCCCCGAGACTCGAACCAGTGCGCATTCCGTATCGCCGGTCCGAAGCATGATGCCTCAGACTATGCGGCTACTGCACGGGACGCAGGAAAAGCATACTCAGCATAAAATATGCTTATTTTGTTTTATAAGTTTCATCCCAAATATTTTTCACTCTAATAAATATTTAGCAAGTTTAGAATCAGATGTGAGCTGAAATGTATGTAGATCTGCATTTAAGTGTTCATTGCCATTGTCCGATTTTAACCAAAACTGTAACACATTAACAAATTTTAATAAAATTCCCAAATATAAAAGTTAATGAAAGTCCATTCAGCAGTTCTTAAATTGATACATGTGGACAGACAGATAAAGAATGATGACCAGGCTAATCGGTGCAAATTTCTGTTGTAAATGCACCAAAAATAAATATTATTAAGTCAAGTAACATACATGACTGTTAAATAAAAGTACAAAAACTGTAGATAAATTAAATGATAAAGAATGTAAATCTGGAAGGAACATAAGTCTTAAACATACATACCTAAACTGCAGAATCAAAATGTAAACTTACCACAGGCCCATATGTCAACTGGCTTTCCATAGGGTTCTTTTTTTAACACCTCTGGTGAGAGGTAACCAGGCGTACCAGCAAAGCCTGGTGACATCAAAACATAGTTGAGTTCACAACTCTGTATCATAATCGTTTGACATCAGCCAAAATGCACACACGGACATGCCCGTAAGTCTGCCGGTTGGGTGGTTCATACTACACAGATAACTTGGGTCAGTTCAGATGAAATAAATTTGAAACAACTTTGTAAGTTTGTTGCAAATCCGTTTTCCAGATAAATCACTGTCACAATGCAAATTATTTTAAACTGAAGTTTCCTTGTCACAGATCCTTAAGCTTATAAATTAACCCCAATCAACTTGACAGAATATGTTTCAGAAACACAGCACTGGAATCATTCACAGTATATTAGTAGTTAGGAAGTGATGTTTATTAATCTGGAAGCAACTCTCGACAATTGCACAAATAATTTAATAAGCTCTCAGATTTATAAACATGAAACAAACTAACTCAGGAATAGAAACACTGTGGAAAATTTTAAATTTAAATAATTACAGTAATAAAAATAAACAAACACCTTTTTAAGTCTTTTGAACACAATATTATCAATCCTTCCATGATCTCTGTTAACACTTTGTGCCTAAACATGAATGATACACAAAACTGATGAGAAAGCAATATTAGATAAAACATTTTTTTGCCTACATGAATGTTTGTCCCAACATGACAGTAAATTTTATGAACAACAAATGAATTAATGCTGTGTTTTGGAAACAAAAATTCAGTAATCTCAAAATAATGTTTACACCAATTTATTATATTCTAGTGGGTTACTTGCCATGATTACAGAGTGTTCTGTACGCTGTGCACTATTTTGCATGTGAGAAATAATAATAATAATAATATATATATATATATATATATGTATATATATATAAACAAATATGACAAGGGTTTAATCACTTTTGAGAGACCATAATTTTATGACACCTAAACTGAACAAGCTTTTCACACGAGGGTTTAAAATTTGCAGAGTTATGTTAAATGCCTTTATTTTGTCTTTTAAATTAGGATATTAAGCTTCTAGTAAGTGAACTGTGACCTCATGTTCAAAGCCACTTACTAAAGCACTTCCACAGAACAGTCTGTAAAACATGAGGAATTCACAAAAACTTTAAGGAAGAACATAAAAATCTGAACATACCAAACCACGCTTGCTGTTCTCCTTGTACTTCAATCGCTAAACCAAAGTCAGCAAGCTTAACGGCTGCACCTTTTTGTTTACTCGCTAATAATAAGTTTTCAGGCTATGGAAGAAAAAGCGAAAAACAAGAACAGAAAAACGTGTTAATGATCTGTTAGTATCAATCATTCAACAAATTGGAGATCATACATAGAAACAGTTTAAATTTCAGTCTTACTTTTAGATCTCTATGAACAACTCCATTTTGATGACAATGATTGACACTTTCCAGGATCTGTTGGATACAATGAGATGCATCTGCTTCACTGTAGAATTCTCGTGCGACGATGTCTTCAAAGAGTTCCCCACCCGTCACTCTGAGGAAGATAACATGAAAATAGCAAACACAAATACTGAATTAACATTTTATACAATAAATTTATACATTTATATAATAACTTATCTTTGATGCAAAATAACCAAAGGAGAAGACAAATTAGAGGACAATGCCAAGGGCAAATCATTAATGATCATATATTAAATAACAATTAGTACAATTTCAATATAACGTCTCCAATGTGGCACTAATACGAGAAAGACAGGACAAATAGCAGTAGTTATCAGTTATGTGCCAAACTGAGGATCTTCTGTGATACATTGTAGATATTTTAATGTATAAAACTGGACTTCCTGTGCAGTGTTATTTCTTTTTAATTTCAAGTATCCTTAAAAATAAGTTATCTCAGGAACACAGAATAAAAAATGTTTTAATTTCCTTCGGCAAAATGTATTTGCTCCCAAAATAAAATAATATTGATTTATCACAAAACAGTGCTCATTAACGTTAACACGAATAATTAAAATTTTAAATTTGGGGCAGTTATCAACATGATTATTCAACAAAACGTAAGATTTCAGTCATTCAATAACTTAACTATAAGAAATATTAATGGAGATCTTTAGTGTACTTACAAATCAAACACTAGATAGTGGAAGTTTTCTTCTTGTATGCTGTCATGTAGCCGAACTGAAAGACATAAGAAAATAAGCAAAATCAAACAGCTATGTTATCACACTGCATACTAGGTCTACATCAAATACAGACTGAATAGAACAGCGGTCCCCAACCTTTTTGTGCCTCCGGGCACATTTGAAAGTTTATGAGATCGTGGCGGGCACCAACCAATTAACAAAGCCAAATTTTCTTTTCTCTGGACAAATAAGATATGGACACCAAATAATACACAAAACAACACGACGTTTAATGATACAAGAAACCATGCAATCAAAAATACGTACTTTATAAGTACAATTATTATTACTCAAGTGGGAAGTTAGTGTGATGTTTGGCGCTGCATTTCATCGGCCAGTTTTCCAAATTTTGGAGTGTAGGATGATGTTGATGGCCACGGTGGTCTAGCGGTTAGAACGCTGGCCTTGTAATCCTGGGGTCTCGGGTTCGATTCCCGACGGTGCCCGAATTTATAACTTGTGTTGGGCAAGGCCGTGGTCTAGGCAACACGGAGTTTTCCTCCGGGGGCTTCCCCGGTTTCTCCGTGACATCCCAACAATTACTCCATTCACACACAGAAGAAGGCAATGGCAAACCACTTCTGGATCATCTGCCAAGAACGTATATGAACAGGTCCCAGTCCGAGAAAAGGATGGAAGGATCCTGTTCATATGGACCTGTCGTCAGACAGAACACTAAATAAATATAAAATAGGATGATGTTGCTGCTCGCAAACAATCGTCAATATGGACGTCAGTAAGTCGAGATCTGCGCTTTGATTTTATAATGTTAACGGTTGAACGGCCTTCATTATTCAGTATAACCTCTTTCCGTAACAAAAAAAGCCTTGGCGCCCGCGGGCACTGCGTTGGGGACCACTGGACTAGAAGTTTGTATATAAATGAGTACTCAAATAACATATGGCTTGAGATCTTTCACAGATATCTGACTGATTGGTTTCCTGCAGTCACCTGAACAGACTGTGGAAAACCATACGAAAAGTCAGGACAGCTAATAGCCCAATTGAAATTCAAAGTGATTATGCAAAATATTAAATAGATGGAAATCAAGTGTTTGCTTTTCGTAAGATAAACATATTCAAATAGAAATACTGACTAACTCACAGTAAATTTTCAATATAAGGAGATTTTATCCATGGTAAGCGATAAGTCTGAAGTTACACTAGAATACTCGAATGAAATGTAAGTGATGTGGTCATTCATCAAGCTGTTGCCACACGTTAATCCAGTCAACAATTGTACATTATATGAATCGCCCTCTGAAGTCCATGGTTCCAATCTTTTAGGGTGTCTATGTTCTTTCCACGAATACTAAGAAGGCGTAGAAGGGAAGTGGAGGTAATGTTCCAAACATTATTAACAGTGACAATAGATGTTGATATAAGTTTGCTACATTCCAGTCACTGTAATTCTGGAGAATGATCCCCCAGTATCCATTACATAGGCAGCTGAGTGATCCACATGCCAGTCTGGATGCTGAGTTGAAGATGAGAAGCTCTGTTTCTGCGCGGGTATCAAACCCCGGTAGTCTAATCCAGTCTTCAATAGTTTCTTTGACCATCTAGTATCATGCGTTCAACGAACATGTCCATGCCCATTTGGAAGGAGGGTTTCGTGTATCTGTATCACAGCCTGGATTCAAACAAATTCCAATATTGTTAAGTATGAGTTTTAGCAGGTTGGATCTTAATATGATTGTTTGCAAGGACTTTTATAGCGCTTCTGTTGTAACCTCAGAAACCACATCTACAAACTTCATGTTTTTAGTATTGAAAGCAGCAATCACTTGAAGGCAAGTGGCCGGTTAACCGAATTTTACACGCTCCCTTGAGAGGGCATATGTAGACGCGTCTCTTTGATGTTTGCCAGACGGTGTCTGTAACTACAACTACGAGGGCCAGTTCTCTATTAATTTTCGCCAGATGGCACACGTGTCTTTTAAATACGGTAGGTTAGGTTCTCTCAGGCGCTGGAAAAATACGTTTTATGGACATGCGTATGACGAAAATAAACTTTGTACTTACTGGGCAATCCGGTTAATTTCCGTGGAGAACATTTTGTTTTAAGAATTGAGAGAAGTGATTTGTTATGGAAACAATGAGATATCGAGTTCTACATTCACTTCAGACGTGTTACAAAGGACTGTCGGTACGGTTTTCGGGAGAATTTGAAACTGGAAAGAAAGCGGGAATAATTCCTAAAATGTGATGCCTCTTAATCTCAGGGCGGTGAGTATGAAGACGGCTGTCCGCCGAGTAGTCGGGTAGAAGTTTAAGGATGTCTCTGAGGTGTTTGTTACCTCTATTATCAGGGCAATGCGACAGATGAAAGCCATCTTAGCAGTTTCTAAACTTTTTTTCCAAAGAGAGACGATGAGACGCTGTGCGCTGTTTTCAATAATATGATTTGATTTTAAAATGGTACTTTAGGAATAACTTTGAACAGAACCTGCAAAACTTTCACAGAGACGAAGATAACATATCTGAAGCACGGGTAAGGGAACAGAGTGACGAAGATAATACACGCAAGCAACGTTGTATTGATTTCCTAAAAGCAATTACAGGACTCAAGGCTTTAACCTGGGACCTGATTAGGTGATTCTCTCTCAGACTGCTATGAGGGTAGACGGGATTCAGGAGCTGACATTCTGCAAGGTAATCGCGAGATTCTGCTAAAGTTCAACTACTCAGTAGATCGCGTATTCAATGTCAAATGAATTGTGAATGCTGGAGCTGCAGTCAGGATAAATGTCGCGTCGTACAGCTACTGAATGATCTGGTTGATTGCTGTAATCAAGTCATCCAACGGTTGGCCTCAACCTCAAACTCGTTTCAGAAACACTGTCGCTTATTGAAATTTCCCAGAACAGGGTGGTCCAAAATTTCATTCTCTTGGGCCAAGAAACCCCTTGTGGCACTACTACTGTGCCGTAGCTCAGGAGCGCTGATATTTTGCGTCTAGTACACCTCCAGATGACTCGGGATTGGATCCAACTGCGGGTTCCGGTGAATACGATAAAAGAACTTCAGGTTCCTTAAAACAGGGGCGATTTATTGACTAGCTATGTGGCTATTAGCTTCTAAAGAATAACTCTGCTCCATATAGTTACATTTAACTTATAAACTTTTATGCGTCCTACGTAAAAGTTTTGCTGAAAATTCCGAAAACCTGATAGGGATAAGATGAAGGTCATTCTAATAAACAGAGACTGGAAACCATTTTGGTCCTTCCTTTTCCAGGACACGGAATATACATGTGGTGTTCTTCCTCAAATAAGAATCCTTCTTCCAGAGGACTGGGATCAATTGCGAAGAAATGCTAAAACTGTCAATTCTTCTTGACGGGCTATAAAACCACCAACATGAAACACTTTACAAAAATTGTAATTAAAATTAAATTAAACTGCTATGATACGCAGCTGCTTGTCCCAAGTTTGAACGTCTGTCCTGGACACTTTGGGCAAAAGTAAGTAACAGAACATTCACATGCCAGAGACAACTGATCAATGATCCTTTGAAATTTAAAATTAGAATCAGTTACGATTAATACCTCTATCATGGCCATTCATGGTAATAAATTTCTCAACATTCGTGAGTCAATTTCAAGTCAGAATGACAGACAAACGTTGTATTTATACTGGTAATTCCACTTCTCAGTGTGACGTATACACAAAGGCTACACGTCACAACGTAAGGCACAGCACATCCAGACTGCCCATAAATAATATGGCTACCCACAACTGGTAATGGAAGTTTGCTAGCCAGACTATTTATTATTAAAACGCATAACGGTACCCTTTGGTAAACTACTCTCAATTATTTACGAGAAAGCAAAGTTCAACTGCACCACAATGCGCGCATTTCACAAACTATGTTATGATTGATACCAACATCGTTCATCATGGATATCACTTGTGATTCTCTAAGTCTGTGACAATGACTGATTCATTACACTAACAATATATTGACAGTTCTCACTGTCTCAAGTATTTTTATCTACGCGACGTTTCGGAAGCTCGTCACGTGACTGTGGTTTGTGGACGGTGTCAGTAGTTCAGACTACGCAACGTCGAATGGCAGGATCATTAATGAATGAATGTTGAACCGGAAAGGATATGGAAGTAGTCGTGACCTATTTTAAGGTAATTACCCAGCATTTGCATGGACTGGCGTAAACCACGAAAGAAGTTTCTCAGGATAGCCGGTCTTAGGGCTAACAAAGAATATCTCATGAAGTATAGACTACCTGCCTGAATACCGCGGCGAACAAGTTGCCGAGCAAGCAAGGCGCTATTCATGTTTTTCACTTCTTTGTTAGACACGAACATTTCTTCGTTTGGCATTGAGAATGTTGTTAAACTTATAGCAGGCCTAAATGGGACCAGGAAATATTAATAAGGCGTGAACACATCTCTCAGTACACGCAGAAAGAGTAAATTGTATATATTAATGAATATATTCAGAAATTCGGGAAAACAAGTCCAAATTCTACTTGGAACATGGCTGCACGTCTGTGTTCCCCATGCGTTGTCCTGTTATTAGAAGCCATGAAGTTAACCTATCCATCCATCAAGGAGTCCCACAAAATATCTAAAGAATTTTAACGTTTAAGAATTAATTTAAAAAAACAATCCGAAGAATTTAATCCATGATAAACGGGGAAGATGATCACGTAACTCACGTAAATATCACTTTCTATAATGACGGAAACTTAAAATACTGCTAAAATTTTAACAGACCAGCCTCGTATCTCAGTGTACGTACAACAACGTGTTTTCACCATAATTAGTCAAAACGGCACACTGAAAAATTTCGCGGTACGAAAATATACACGGCCATAAACATGCATCAACATATAAATAATTGTAAATGCATTTATATGAAAACATTAAATAACACGTGTTTAATAAGTCTATTTATGATAAAACCTATGTGTGTGAATCGCGAATTCTAATTACGAAAGATAAGCTACTGAATTTTTGTAATTATAATGTTCGAACATATAATTTCTTAAGAGAATTCGCTGCACATCTAAAACCTCGTGGCGGTACACCAGTTTCCACCGTCCTACCTAATACAACTCTAAATGGTTTCAACGACGGTGCGTTAATTCAATATTGGTCTTTCCATGGACTTCATCCACTAGGACCCAACTCCTGAAGTTTTAGAAATGTAAACGGAAGTTTAAGTCCAGAAGAAGCTGAATATTGAACATGACTCCTACCTAATTTTGTACTGGGACTATTTTCCACGGCGTTAAAAGGCTGAGGCGTATAAAGGAAGCCAGTGGCCACTCACCTCCATCTAGTGCCGAGGTTAAAGAATGCTGTATGGGGCTTAATTAAATAAAGGGATAATGTTGTATTCACTAGACCTACTTATATGTTATTCTTCATAAAGAAACTCTGCTACATATTGCTGGGAAATGGAACAGACTTAGTGTTAAGGTCTACTTAAAATATTAACTACTGCGTGTTCTGAAAATGACTCGGTCGCGTGACACAGCATTGGTAATTTCCCTGGAGTATTCACTATAAATGAAGGCAGAATGTACCAAGCCACCCCTCCTTCCCAATCCTCTTCGAAAACTTAAAAGGAAAGGTTGCGAGAATATTTCACAGAAAATGTTATATGAAATTCCATACATATCTGAAATGTTAGGTTAGAAATTCAGTTATATTATGTCCAATTTTTTCTTCTAAACGCGGTTATATTTCATTATTTGCTGTAACAAAGCAATGGTATATTCCATAAATCCGATGATTTTTTGTTACCAACACGCGAAACAAGTACTAAACTTAGTGTTTTCATTTCAACTCTAAGAAGATAGCAGTATTCCTTTTTACTAGCTTCTTCCGTCGCAGAGTCTAAAAATAAACACAAATTATCTTCAGCACGAAATCTCGAGGGAAAGACGCTCTCTGTAAAATAATTCACGGCTAATATCAACAGCAAAGGGCAGCCCAAGCAGAGAACCGATTGTTCTGCAGACATTCGCCTTCGACTGCATGTCTTCGATTATAACAGGAATCACCGAAAGGTATGAAGCCATTACACTTCAGATCAACTCAGTCATTCTAATAGAAAGGCATAAAGAAATGTCATAAAGCAATTCAAATAAACAGTAAATCGAAGAGTTCTGTCTTCTGAATTGTTACGCTGTGTAGACTGGTCAATGTTTACCAACATTTCAGAGGTCATACTGTCTCCGTCATCGCCCTGATGACGGAGGCAGTATGACCTCTGAAACGTTGGTTAACATCGACCAGACTACACGGCGCAACAACCCATAAGACGGAAATCTTCATACTCATCGCCCTGATGACGGAGGCAGTATGACCTCTGAAACGTTGGTAAACATCGACCAGACTACACAGCGCAACAACCCAGAAGACGGAAATCTTCATACTCACCGCCCTAATGATGGAGGCAGTATGACCTCTGAAACGTTGGTTAACATCGACCAGTCTACACAGCGCAACAACCCAGAAGACAGAAATCTTCATACTCACCGCTGTGAAAACCTCAAATCATACAAACAGTAAATCTTCTATGCGGTTTCCTCCCTCGACATTTTTTGTAGAAATTTTGTATTGCTCGTCTCGTCCATGTGTACGACGCGTTCAGCTCATTTCAAAATCTTAATATTAAGTAAAGATCGCGTATGAAATCTTCATTACGTAAATTTCCTATGCATCAATAACTTCTGCCTTCTCAGGTCCAAATTTTCTGAACACTTTGTTCCCAAACATCCTCAATGCCTGTTATCCCCCGAGGGTATAAAACCAAACTCCATCCCCACATTAAACAACAATTTCAATTGCTTTTATCTTTTATACAATACGAAAATAAAAACAGAAAATACATTTTGGACTGAATTTCAGAAAAGACTATAACAACCTCCTCCCAAAAACGGGCTGGACACTCATAAGAAAAACACTGGCACACGGTGAAGTTATGCTCATGAGACATGACCCTTCACGAAGTGACCATCAGGGGCCGGCGAGGGACTAAATAACAAACTGGAGGCCGCAATATGGCGTCTGTAGCTGCAGCCCCACATGAGACACGGCACCTCCCCCGAGGTACCACTCGTGTTTCAACTGCATTTCCACGTGACTTGTTCACCGTCACAAACGGGTACACTATTTGTAAGTTGGCTGTCACAAATTGTAAGTACAACATCCACTACTGGTACGAAAGGTATTAAAACATACAAATTTCATTCCTTCGAAGCCTTAACAAGCTTAATAAGCCAGGAATGAGCGCCTTTTAAACCTTGTTTTCCTTTTATACCCTCGTTATTTTAGCAACTAAATAACGAATGGCTTAACAAGGCTTCTTGGCTAAATCCTTTCCTGACTGGTATATTTCACGCAAACTTTTTCTCTACCTCCAACTGCTTTGCGCTACTAATTAGTAACTTCAAGGCATAATAAACTCTCTCCTGATGGGCTTTAAGGCCAAAAAAAATCTGCTTTTAAAAATCAGTGGAAGAGAGAATTTTTCTGACCATCTTCCCCCGGTAGTAATTGTGTGTGCACACGCAGAACTTACCAATATTTGGGTGTTGAAGTTTCCGACATATGCGAGCCTCCCGCTCCAGTTTCTGGAAGTCTGAAACAAAAACACGGATCAAATTAAGAAGTGCAAAACGTGCTTTTGCCAATACGAAGCCATTTCATTATATAACCCCTTCACTTCGATTAACATCCACAAACTTCCTTACAACCCGTGAGAATCCCAAATCTCACACAGTGATATCCCGTTCAACACTGCCCCACAAAACGCTGCTTAGGAAGAAAATGTTTCAGACAAAGCAATCAATTATTGATGCCTTCTTGAAGAAAATGGCTGACAATTCCACGGAAATAACCATAAATCAATACGAATATGGATGTGCTGATATTAAGTACCGATGTGTATTAGATTTATTATTATTATTTATTTAGTGTTCTGTCTGACGACAGGTCCATATGAACAGGATCCTTCCATCCTTTTCTCGGACTGGGACCTGTTCATATACGTTCTTGGCAGATGATCCAGAAGTGGTTTGCCATTGCCTTCTTCTGTGTGTGAATGGGATGCCACGGAGAAACCGGGGAAGCCCCCGGAGGAAAACTCCGTGTTGCCTTGCCCAACACAAGTTATAAATTCGGGCACCGCCGGGAATCGAACCCGAGACCCCAGGATTACAAGGTCAGCGTTCTAACCACTAGACCACCGTAGATTATCAAATGAGAAAGACTGCTCCTACACGTTCCAAACTAATAAAAGAGCAGAATTCCACTATAAGAAAAATAAAACCCAAATAACAACCCAGAAGACGGTAATCTTTGGTACAGTTTCATTCAGAAATAGGCATGGAGGAAAAAATGTAAAAGAGAAATAAAGAGGAACACAGCGCGTGCATGGGAAGACACTCAGCTTATAACCTCCGTGGTAAATTATATTTTTATACCAGCCAAGAGAGCACAAGTTGTTTCATCTTCAAGAAGATGATGTTTCTCAGCCACCCCGTGGTCTCCAAGCAAACGAATTATTGATGAGGCCATTGCACAGATGACTGGATCGGCCACAGAGGCAGCCTCCACATCTGCATAGCAGAGAAGAAGAAAAAAAATGTCGAACGCCGGTCGTATACCTTACCGCCAGCTATCAAACTGACTGAAATGTCGTACGCCATCATTCCCATGTTAATCTCGATGACAGTGTATTTTAGTTTGAGCTGGAGTCCCACAGATGACATTTTTGGTAATAATAAATAAATTGGGACAAACACAAAAAAAACCTACAGCAATGCAGCATAAGAACAAAAGAATCAAATCTTAGGCACAACTTGCGGACCCCCAGGGTTCCGCGAACCGCCGTTTAAAAAAAACGTTCTAATGGACACAATAATTTGGTAGGCTTGGTCCCAGCCCTCATTCCACTCACCCCACATTCACACATCACTGCCGTTTGACCCATTTAGTTTCACTTTGATGTATGGTACGGCCCGGAGCGTTCAATGCGTAGAAAATACGGGCAGTGCCTGCATGGGGAACCGATGACGAGGGCAGTGTCCCCGTTTCCGAAGCAAATAGGACCGCACTTTGCAGTCCGAGTGCGACGACGCATTCCATATCCTGCGGTTCGAGACCGAACTATGTCAACACAATCATTTCCTACAGGACTCTTTTTGCAGATTTATTTAATTACGGTAATGAACTTTCGGGATCCACAAAAGACAGGAATTTTTGACCAGTTGAACCAAAACTAGCTTCAAGATAAGAACTCTACTCCGGGGAAATTAAATATATTTACCGCCAATGTCCTCTCGGCTGTAACGCCATCTAGATCTATAGATAAATACCAACGATTAGAAAGACAAGCGTTGATGAGAGGATAATCTCAAAACTTATCAAAAGGAAACTAGGGGGGGAAGGTATGGATTAAATTCATCTGGTTCAGGATAAAGGCCGATGGAGGACTCTTCTGTACAAGGTAATGAACCTTCAAAAGGCGAAGAACAACTTGCCTATCTGAGCGACTACACAGCTCCCCAGAAGGATTCTGTTCCATGGAGTTAGTTTGTCAGTTAGTGGTTTTCGTTGCAAAACGTCATCTGACGGGATATTTATTTTAGTGAAAGTCTACTCTAGCACGTCCCTTTGAAGCTGAACGATTAGTCTGAATTGGCAATGACTAGCAAATTCATTCGGCGTCACTAGAAAGCAGCTCTATTTATACAAGTGCCAACAGCAGACAGCCCCAACCCTTGCGCAAATAGTACACACACAGAGATCGACTAACGTGGTCTCAGAATCTACCCCGCCCCTGCATAATTATCCAACATACACGACATGTAGGACTACGTCGTGTTTGTCGTCGTAATGATACGGTGCTTCGAAATGCCAAAGTACCAAGTACCGAAGTTCGAGGGTTGGCAGATAAAAGTAACGAGCCTTAAGATCTATACTTCAAGTGTAAATTTACGGTTAGAGAGTAAAGTTATGTTACTTTATGGTGCAATCTAATGCTCGAGCGAGAGAAGGCAAGAAAGAAGTGAAGAAGAAGAAGAAAATGAGCGCCGATATACAGCAGCTAGCGGAAGGAGAGGAAGTGAGGTTGTAGTTAGGAAACTAATCGTTAATTGCAAATTAAGATTTACAGACACAATATCATGTAGGATTTGTATTGTTCTACCACTAGACTCGTTACTGACAAGTCTCGATGTGCACAATTTTACCTTTAATTTAATTAGTGATGGCGACAAACAGTAACCAATGTTTTCATTTTCGCTAAAGTAACAGTTACCAAATTGTATGCTTCAAGGCCACAGAAGGACTTAACACCACCCTCCTCCTCCTAATCGACGCGGCCATGTCACCAGTACAACGTTGCTAGCCTTGCGACGCTGCTAGTTCTGGGCTGTCTTCACTCACCTGGGATCCACCGTCCCTGTTGCAACCTCTCAAAGCATGACATGTGTTGAACACAGCAATCAAAAAAAAATATATACAGACTCCATGATACCGAAGTACGTAACGCCATTCAGCCATATTTCCAGCGAATCTGAAACTCAGCGACCGCCACGAAAAAATGCGACTGTGTTGTAAGTTATGGAGGCACGGGCTAATTAAGCGTTTGTGCTTCAAATACAATTACTCTGACATTGGCGACATATAATAAAAGGGCTTTTAATGTAAAGTAGATGCGTCAAATGTAAATAACGGTTCAATGAAATTATCATTTCTCTTTCATCTTACGTTCTTTGAAGGAACAAAGCTTTGTTCAATTACATTCACAGTTGCTACGGAATGTGTTTCGCTTTGGAAACAGAGTACGGGATGAAACATGGACATATTCTCTTTGCACCGTCAACTGGAGTCGCTTTGGGGGTTATATTTCCATATTCTTTTCTGTGTAACAACAATCACTGATTGTATTCCTTTACATTGCTAGCTGCTTATTCATTGGAGTATCGCAGGAGGGTATAAGAGAAGACTTAATTATTATATATTGTTTAAATCTTGTCCGTCTAATCACAATAAATTCTTATTAAATATTAAAATATCACATTAATTAATTATTTTAAATGTTAATTAATGTAATATTTTAATATTTAATAAGAATTTATTGTGATTAGACGGACAAGATTTAAACAATATATATTTATTACATCACAATATGACGCAACTTTACCATCTCATGACTTAATTATTGTTACTTTTTCGTGTTCTCTGCATAGTGTGCATAAACTGAAAGCATAATGGGGAAGACGTGTCTGTACGCATGTATCATCTCCGAAATTATATGACAGTGTTCTAATAGTTGGTACTGGAGATCTTGGTGAGGGTAGCCAGACATTTTCTTACAAAACTTGACCCAAGAACAGACTCAAACCTGTAAGGAAGAATGTTATCATTATATATTCTGCTTTAGAAAGGGTGCGTGTCGTACTACACACAGGACTCTGCCTTTACTTGTACGTCTCGGTCACATGAATCACTGGCAACTGCTATGTAACACTCTTACTTTCACTTTAGCTGCGTGACGTCACACAAAATACAAATTAAACGTCGAGACGGTAGTCGCATGCAAAATACTGTGTTAATGAAATCAAGTAATTCCTATGCCATATTTTTAATCGTCGAATAACAAAAAAAAGACCAGCAGTAAATTATCTTAACCTGTTTCTGGTAACCAGGAGGCAGGAATGTTTTCCTTATCCACAACGACAAATGAAACAAAGCCTCTCTAAATTGCGACCAAAAATTAAATGATTACGTATAAGGAAATCTCAATCAAGGAACACAGGAGCGGTTCTCCTATAATAATCGTTCACATCTCGACTGGAATTTATCGATACAACCCCCCCCCCCAACCCAAACTGGTTCGAAAATATTAACGACTTCTCTCATTGGACAAGTATGGCCAAAACAATCTAATCTTCAATTCGTAAAATATGCGGTCTATTTATAACCAACAGGTCAATCGATTGTAAATACAATATTTGAAAGAACTACTGCATCGCTAGCATGTGGCATCTCACGGACATTTGCCAACTATTGACTCTATTTGACCCCGATTTAAGGACATTAATATGAAGTTAACTTCGCCTCGAATTTGAATGTCTTTTGTCTTTATTTTGCTTGGGCTCTGTGTTATGTACTTGTGTATAACACAAGAATGACTGAATGGTTTATTTAACAGCGCTTTATCGTATGTATTAAAATAAATACCGTCATTGATAAACTTAAAAATGATGTGGAAAGAAGACCTCTTGGTATACTTTAAGCTTATATCCTAGCACTGCCCGAAGAAACAAAGGAAAACCACGAAATATTCAAACACGATAGGTGGTCGGAGGATTGAGCAGGGCTGTCCTTAAAGCGGGGAGAGAGGCCCTTAAATAAACATAGAACTTGGCGCCAGTAACACTGTCTGAAATAATAAAAATGAAAATTTTAATCAGCGTTCTCGTATTTTTTCGGAATTTCTTTCCAGGGCCAAAAAAATTTGCGCATAAATAAAAAGAAATTGCACCCAGGACGGGATTGGAACAGGGTGCCTGCCAAATATGTCAGCCACGTTACAGGTTCAGCAAAGTACGAGTAAAACTTCGTGATAAAAATATAAGCCAGCTGCGACTCGCGGGCCACAGTTTCTAAATTGATCTAGGCTAGCCTTGGCACACAAGGAGAACGCTGTATTATTAATTCAACACAGGAATGTGGGGTACAAGGAGTAAGACTCGTCCCACATATTCATAATTAATAATGCCAGTACACGTAAAACGATAAAACAGCACACTAACAGCGTAGCACTTTCACATGTCTGCAAGAGTAATGCAAGTCTCATGCTTGTAAGCATTGATTCTCGTAGCATTTGCACAGATTTATGTAATGAGGAAAACGTGTTGTACAGTAAGGTGCAAAAATCAGGAAACCTGAAATAAAAACGCAAAAGAATACACAGTTTCCTTATGATTTTGGGTTCAATTTAATTGTACAGTACAAGTAATAATTTCCAAATACAATTATTACAAGCACTTCTAAATATGTTACTTACAATGCAGAAATTAACAACTCCATATTAAAACTGGAGAGACCTCATAAACACCCACACTAAACATTCACAATCACTAACTGCGCACGAGGACATGAGATAATTTATCAGAAACTTCCCATAGCATCGGGTCAACAGAGGGAAAGGAGATATTGGTAAATGACATTTTTCTGAAAACTTTGTGTAAAAACTATTTATCTGTCAAAGCAAAAGGAAAATACAAAAAATTATAATTAAAAAATACTTATCGTAAGCCTAATTTAAATTCAGATAACCGACAGAAGTACGACGTGTTTTATCATAACGTGTTTCACATACGAAAAAGGATCGAAGAGACTAGGTCATCAACCAAGGTCATTTCTTTAAACGCTTATTCAAGCCGAACTATAGGCATCTGGGTCATTATACTCATGTTAAGTTGAAATCACGGACAGATCAAGGTCATGTCAAAGTCACACAAATTCCAGACAAAGGGTTTGACAAATACAGACCGTCAAATCTCCAAGGTCATTTCTAAATAATTTCCTCTCACGCTAATTTCTACCAAAATACAGGTATCTGAATGAGTACTCATGCCAAGTCGAGTTCACGGATAATTCATGGTCATGTCAAAACAATACCAGCCCAACACTTTACCGAAGAGGGGCGTACTGTTTTCAAGGTCAATTCAAGGTAATTTTTTTAACGGTTCGGTTAGGTTAAAACTCAGAGTTGTGTCACAGCTAATGTTACACTCAAGGGCTGGTAGAAATTGAACTAGTTGTTTTAAGCTTTTAAGTGTTCACACGCAGCATACATAAACACACGTTATAAAACTAGATTGTCTCACAGTACGGACCCACGAATTATCGCTAGGAGTTAAATTAAGTTCAGGTTTGGATAATGGAGTCTACATTTTACAAATTAACGTTTCAGGAACTCTCAACTGACACGAAAATGAACCAAGTTCAGAAGTTTTTGATCCACAATAATATTAAGGGCGTCCAACATGCAAAGGCTATTACAAGTACCAAATATAAATCTCTTCATTCCTAAAATGATGATTATCTTTGCCTTTAAACTCAGTCCTCTGTCCGGAACTATGCGCAACTATCCATAAAGCCACCATTTCCAAGATAATTTATATTCAACAGAATTATTTTTCCATGACCAATGTATGTACAAAATTTCCACGTTGGCTCCATCATGCATTCAGAGTTTCCGAAAGAATTCCGAGCTGCTAATTCTAATGACTCAAAAAAGAGAGCAGTTCCGCGGACAGACACACGATGATGAATTCTTATGGCACTAAAGTTTCTTCAATTGAAAGGCCAAGTACGCCAAGTCATCTGTCTAGATCACGAATTTGCAGAAGATAACGCAAATCTCGTTACCTCTAAAACTTTCTCTCTGTCTCAAGAAATCCTGTCTTCTTTTCTTCCGCAGTAGTGACTTGTCTAAACTAGAACAAGCTCATCACTCGTATTGTCTACAGACCACCCAGATGGGTCAGAAATCCAGAGCACGTAGCAAGTATGAAAACTTATATACCGAACCACGTGTACAGACAGACAGACAGACAGACAGTCCGACGAACATTGGACTGATTCAATCATTTCTTTTCACGGCACGTACTCTCATACTGAAGACAAGATAAGTAAACAAGAAATTCTTAGAAGAACGCGTGATTCCTACTTTCCTTTAAATGTATCAATATGGTGAGCCTAGAAAAATAATTTCCAACAAAAAAAGATTCCAATTATCTCAAATTTGACAAATTGAATATCAAATTTCCACTGTCGCCATGTATGTAATTGTTAACATAAAAAGAAAGTTTCATAATCTGTTGGTATGCTTATGGTTATTTCTCCAGACGATATTTCGCATGCATAGCTAAATACGCCGACGTAATTATAATATCACGCCCAAAACAAAAAGACAAATATTTTAGAGTTAATATTTATGTCGACAATAACACATGTTCCCATTTTCTACGCAGTTAGGAAGTAATACTATTATAAACAACACTAGAATAAATAATACCAGTATTAACAAGACAGTCCGGTTTTTAAAAAAGTAATTACATGTTATTTCCACGTTTTAAAGTACAAGAACTTTGGGAACACTGGTATTTTGCTTCGATCGGACTCAGTCACTGGTCCACAGAGCGGACCAGGGCGTTATTATTATTATTATTATTATTATTATTATTATTATTATTATTATTATTATTAAGTGTTCTGTCTTACGACAGGTCCATTGCTCTGCCCAAAAAGAGCTCTCCAGTTGTCCCTATTCTCGGCTTCTCGCTTTAATTCCTGGAACGTCATCTTCTTTCCTTGTTTCAGATCGTCGGTTAGCTGTATCCGCCTTCTTCCCAGTCCTCGCTTTCCTTCAACCTGGCCTTCGATGATATCACTCAGTAACCCATTCCTTCCCATAATATGTCCCAGCCAGTTAGCTTTCCTTCGTATAGTGTAAAAAATAAATACTACCACTGGAAGGTCACTTGGATCATCTTCAAAGCAACGAAGGGCAATGCATGAATCAGAACGTATGAATAACTTTCTTTTTTACTGTTACGCATAGCAAAGACAGCCTTAAAAATATCAACATGATGTGAAAGAAACTTAAAAAAAAATAACAGCCCATATTGCAAGGGGATTTATTGGTATAATCTACATACAATTTAATTATCTCTGTCATTTTTGAACGCAAAGTTTTAAAACACCTGCAATATATATTAAAGTAATTTATAACACGCTATCTGTAGGAACGAACAGAAACATTTGTATCCACAAGTTTCCAAACAGCGTTCTTTCTTACATGGCCTTGCTCTATCCGACAGTCACCATATTCAACCACTGACATTAATATTAGAACTGGGCAACTTTTTTCAAAAATGATACGAATATAATTCCGCTAGAACCAAATCCGCTGGCACGGCTTAAACTCCTGTCTTTAAACATCAACAAGGAACCGAGAGAAATGATAAGGTGCATTTAAATTATCACCACTTATGTACAGTCCTGAAGTTTTGTTTGAAACGTTGATAATTTTAAAAACACACTAGAAATAACAAGATGATATCGGGGTGAAATGTTCTGTTGCGTTAACAATAATTATTAACCTGACCTCTTTAATTTGAATTGTAACATATTATAAACATATCTACTAGCAGCGCGACTGGTATTAAACTTACAAACTTTAGCTAAAATATGCACCATTACAATGGCTAGCATTCTTCGTACGTGTTAGATAATATTAGCCCAACGTTCTATGATAAGGCAGATCACAGAGAACTCGATTTTTAAGTTTCAGCGAGAAATCACATTATGAAGAATACTGGGGAAAAAATAGTTTCGTCAAATGACACTTTAAGGGTTCAGGTGATTGGTTGTTGTTATACTGACGATTTTTTTAATATTATCATTGACAACTCAGAACTGAACCTGGGACCTTTCAAATGCTACGCTAATAACAACCAGTGACTTGAAACCGGAAGTACAGCCAATGAAAAATGCCTGCGTTCTTATAAAGGGGTGTTAAATAAAGCAAGAAGTTCACAATTTAATAAAATATGGTAAATGCGTTGGTTAGAAGCGCTGAGTGTGTGGTGCAGTGCCATTTACAATTGAGATGAACAGAGCTAAAGCAGTCTAAGTCAATAGATGTATAAAGTACATGTCTATTAAAGTCAATACAGTGTTCTAGCAAGCACACAACACAACCCTACATATTTCATTTTTATTAACGAGAAACCTCATAAAAGAATTCGACTTATACCACTTTAGCTCTGAGATTAGTCTTTCTTTTGAGGAAGCGGGAGAAATGGATGTTGATACATAAAAAGCAAGCTGGAAACCAAGAAATTCTCGGAGACAATATCTATTCTGGCAGGTTCAATGACACCGCTACGAACCGCAGTTCTGTATCGATCTGAGGCTTTCTGAATCAGAAGCCATTTGTGTCTTTGCACGATATGTGTTTGTAACGTAAACAAAGCCATTTCGCAGCATCTATCTGGAAATCTATCGTCCTGCGTTGTCTGCACTCGAGGAATGAAGCAAACGCAACAGATGACGAAGTCTACAGGAATTTGTTGGTGAATTATCAACACAACGCAATATTCATCTAAATATTTACAGGAATCTCTATTCGATAAACCGGAGTGAAGCTGTGTGTTCCGGCAGACGAGGCATCTCAATTAACAAAATTAAAACATTTTTGGTGTCGTAATTTGTGGCACTGACAGGAAAGAGTTGCTGATCAGTGATCTGTGTAATAGTATCATTTTAGTATGCATAATCACTTAACTTTAGATACCTAGATTCCTTTGTTCCATGAGACATGATCTTTATCGGTGACAATTTAAATTCATACCGATAAATATATGATGTATGCAACTAAATCTTCCTGTGTTACTTTGGTACCAGCTGTAATTTTAGTGTTATATTCTTATTACTTCTCTGACAGTAGCGTTTCCTTAGACACTGCATTTTTTCCGTAACTGTTGCTGAAAGGAAAGTTTATGCTCCTTTAAGTTGTAAGAGCTCCAGGTAAAACGTTGCAGGTACCAATTTATACTTGTCAGGAGCGTAATTATTTTGAAATCATTACGGCTGAATGGAGAGGAAAGTTTCTAGCTGAAATAGAGCTTTTACAGTCTCCACCCTCCATGCAGTACACTTTCTTCACCTAGAAGGAAAGTTCAGTCTTCAAATGTCAAGCATAATGAAACCGTGAGAAAATTCTCTCAGCTTGCTACCTGTTCCGCGATTCTTAAGTCGGAAACAGAAATTTTATTTTTCAATGTTTTAGGTCACAGCACTATGTGACTATCTGAATTACTTACTACTAGATCTACCATTGCTAACCTCAATATTTTATACATTTAAAACAAAATTAATTAAAGCTTTCTGTAATTATGCATAGAAATATCGAAGAAAGAGTATGAAAACAATTTTATGAAATATGCTAGGAGGGGAAAACAGGAGGAAGTCGAATTATTAGTCAGCAACTATAAGTAGGATAAAATCGAATCGTCGCATTTCTTATACGTAACGTATGAAGTTCAATTCAATATATGATAGTCATTCAGCCATAAAAATAGGATTTCTGAAGAAGATGAATTGGCAACAACGTCCGCACAAAACATTTTCGATCTAGTTAATGTTATAATGTACTTACAATTCATTCCGGTTTTCACGTAAAGTATCACTTCACGATCTGTAGTCCAAGTCAAAATTAAACATGACAACTAACCCAAGATTTTATCACATAACGCAAAGTTTGAAAAATAAACGGTCACTCGCACGCCTGAGGCAAGTTGATTTTTCTAGCTGACAAGAACATATTCACAACTGTTATTTATATCAAAGGATCTAATTTTAGTTTTTCTCAGTTCTGTTTAAAATTGGTGCTAACATGTTGACAGCTGCTGTCCAACTTATTATTGACACACGTTTGCTACGCAGAGATAAACTGTCTGATTACAGCAATTAAAAGTGATGCTATTCAAGTCCTGGCTCTGTCTTCTGTGATGATGCACGGCACAGTCTGGTAAAAGTTTACCAGCGTTACAAAGGTACTTGCTGCCTCCATCATCACGGCTATCGCCCTGATGACGGAGGATAGTTTATCTCGTTACATATCTTTAGTCGAAAAAACTCAAAGGCGTACAGAGGATAATGTTAAAATGGATCTTACAGGAATAAAATAGGATGTGGACTGCATTCATCTGTCTCAGGTCTCAGGTCAGCATCGGGTATTCGTGAACACAGTGATGAACTCTCGGGTACCGTAAAGGACGGGGAATTACTTGACAGGCTAGGCGACTAGTGGTTTCTCAAGAAGTCCTCTGTTTCATGGAGTTAAATAGTACTTGAATATAAAATGTTACCGACACAACAAATCCTGAATAACACCAAATGTTTTATCAACGTTTCGGTAAGAGACTTCCACATTAAGTGTAATCATAATCCGATAAAGAATTAATGAGCTTAGGAGTGCTACCGACAAATGCGCACGCATTATTTTCTTCTCACCACCAAAGGAACGTCCGTGCGCTGCATATAAGGTCTACGGAGACACATTTCCAGAACAGAACGCCGAGATTGTGCGGCAACTTC
Source organism: Zootermopsis nevadensis (assembly GCF_977971745.1). Taxonomy (NCBI): domain Eukaryota; kingdom Metazoa; phylum Arthropoda; class Insecta; order Blattodea; family Termopsidae; genus Zootermopsis; species Zootermopsis nevadensis. The sequence goes on along the minus strand of NW_028259144.1, from coordinate 5,782,144 downwards.
TCCGACGTCGGGATGTGGCGTTTAACATACGTTGCAGGCGTATTTATGCCTATTCAAACTCGTTCATGAACTTTATGATTATTAACATACAAAAGACCCAGTTTCTCTTCCTGGTACAACACCAACACTTCAATTTTTTTTAATGCAAAGTAAATATTATATCCACTTATACCATTCTTTTTGTTACTTACTTTATACCATGCACATTAGAAAAAAAAAGACACTTTCCGACAAAAATGTACATAATTTTAAAGGTAGTACATTCATACAAGGACCAAACTTCTCGACAGCATAACACAACAACGGGGGGGTTGTTTCACTACTTATTTTGAAGCCAGTGGCATGTACTTCGGTGGTTTTCAATTCGATACTAGCATGTGACGGTCCAATGAGTCGGCACGCTACCTTACCAGCGGTATTCCAATTCACCCTCTTTTATCATAATTTGAAACTGACAACAACAATTTCCTCCCCCGTATTTTCCAATTCACTACATATACACAGTTAATACCCTTTTAAGTTACGTAAACCTTACAGATACTTTATATTGGAGTGGAAACTGGGCAACGAAAGAAAGGAAAAAGAATTATCTTACGGATGCTGATATAAAATCCATGAAAACAGTGGAATATATTCAGACGGATTAAAACGAAAGGCATTTGCACTACAAGAACTGAAAACAATCCATACTGGACAAAGTTTTGAAATATGAAACGAAACGGAATTAACAATCTGACAGCAAGCAAAGAGGCAGACTTCCACACGGATTACACAGGAATACGTTCATGAAAATAATCGCAGCAGATTACAACGGAAGAATGAAAATTTCGAAGAGGCTTGCAATATTTCACAAATAAATCAGTCATTAAAGATCACACGAGTTCACATATCGCACTTTCGGGAAAACTAATAAACCACTAGCAAACAAATTTATTTTACGCCTGATTTACTTGTCCCCCCCCCCCCAAAAAAAACAGACAGCGAATATCGAAACTTATTTTTGGACTAGTGTTGTTTTTACAAGTGCCCACAAAATAATTTAAATAAACTGCATGATAGTAATGCATATTTTTCACTGCTGGAGTGGCGTAGTTATGAATTAAAACAAAGTAAAGTGAATTTGAATAAATAAATACCAGTATTGAAAAGAGCAGGTTTAATTTACTTTAAAACTATTTCTGTAAAATTCAATTAATCAAAGTAATATCTTACACGCTAATTAATTAAGTAGCAGCAAAACTGTTTGTCCTCAAATAAAATTGCAGCTATTATCCACTTTCAGGGCAAAGAACCAAATAAAAAAAGAATTCAGACACAACCATATACATTTATATTACAATTATTAAAATTCTAGCACTTCATAAATGTGCTATGAGAAGTTCATGACCTCGCATTATGAACAACTCTGAGAAACCATCGAGCATTGTGGTCGAGAACATTCGCGAGGTCCCAGGAAAGCTAGCGTTTCGTGATTTTCCTCAGTCCCTCCAGCAAATTCCAGGATTATACTTTCAATTGGGCCACGGCCACTTCCTTCCACGTCGTTTACATCTAATGATTCACGATCATCCTCTAATTCGACGCTTTATAGTCTGAGATACTGAAAGCGTCGTTAAAGAAACTATAAATAAGCAAAATTGTGCCTTGTGACATTATTTCAGCACATCAAACCATACTTTAAAACTAAAGTAATTACAAGATATAATTTGGAGGAAATTGAGGGTGTTATGTGAGCAAACAGTCGAGATATCTTGATGGAGTAGGTGACGTGTGCTGCCATTACAGCATTTTGCGTCTGTCAACTGTCGACAAGCCTGCATGTTGGTCGAAGCAAATAGCGTGCGAGTGACCACTTCTCTCGCGTCTCGCACTGGACCATATCTTTATCGGATTAAGAGTGTGTTTGTGCGACTTGGGGAGGCAATTACATAGCAGGCAGCACACTTATCGAACAGAAACGCTCACGATACAAGATCACCGAACAGAGAACTGCATCGTATGACTTAAGAAAATAACGCTCATGTTGTTTATTTACTTTGGACTCCACACAACATTCATCAAAATTTTAAATTTTAAAAAATCACCACGTTTCGAAGGACTGATCATCTTCCTGATTTTTCAGGTAAAAGGGGGGAGACAATTTTATTTATTTAAACAAGGATATCAGAGACAAAACTTGCTTTAGCCACTGAAAACATTGTTCGATAAATGATTGACACGGCTATTTTTGAATCTGACATCATTTAAGAGGGTCCAGAGCACATGAAAAAGCCAAGGCTCAAACGTCAATAAAAAGCCATCTTGTTGGGGTCTACAGACTTTATTTAAAATTACGGGGAAAAAACTGTAATTTAAAAAAGTTGAATACGCCAGTTTTACATCCGGTAGTCAAACAGACTTCAAATACTTCAATGATCGTTGAATGTTATGTCCCGCAGGCTGCCTACGTTTTTGTGTGATGAATCGATTTTGACAAACTCGATAAAGTTATATTTGACTCTTCATGTAATTCAAGGGTTATTATACCGAATTCGCAAAATCGAAAATTAAATTTCCCGGAAAACTTTTAGAGAATGATGACGGCTGTCTTCTGGGTTATTGCGCCGTGTAGTTGCCCTGATGACGGAGGCAGCAGGAACCTCTGAAACGCCGATACACTTCTACCAGACTACACGGCTCCACAGCATAAAAGACTGCCATCTTTAGACTAACGCCGTGAAAACCTCAAATTTACATTTTAGACAACATTAAAAATACCAAATTTCATCGGAATCCATTACAGAGACAGGCATTACCTTCCCAAATTCTGCTCACACTGTGAGAAGGGGGCAAAATAATGTAAGCGACGCGATCAATTTACACACATCAGGCCGGTAAATGTAAGCGGACCAATAGTTGAGAACCGCTGCTCGAGAGGACTCTGTGATCCCAAGATGCGTGTTGGTATGCGACAGACACCAAATCAAAATAAACAGACCGTATCTTAAAATGTCATCGTCACCCGAGGACGTTTCAATGATAAACCGAAGAAACAGGATGCAACAGTAAAATATTTGGACACATGAAATTCTTCTGGGCGGTGCGACCGTAAGGCTCTATGCAGACACGACCCAGAACACTAACAGCAAAATAAAATTAGCGAAAACATTACAAACATAAATATTTCACATGAGGACTGGGCAAGAATTGTGTAAACATACAATAAAGAACAGGAATAATAATAAAAATAAAAATAATAATAATAATAACCGCTGGCTTAACTCAAATGATATAAAAACTAATTTGTTTCGGAATTTTCTTGAATACAAAATATTATAAAGTTGTTTCGAGAATGTCTGGTATTCTTTGAAATCGAATTTCAGTACGGAATTTCGAAATTCTAATGGAGGTTTCACGTCTTTCCGTGACAATACTTCAAAACACGACACTACAAGATGCTCCCAAGTATTTGCTATCACTCAATTCATGATCATTTTGGCATTGCTCATTCGACAGCAGCAGTTAAAATAGAACCGCTAAATAATGTTGCAATATTTCATACACAGCAACAAACCAAACCAAGAATATTGTAAAATGCTTGTAACACTGCTGCGTTTTTAAAAATAATCTGCGTAAAACAGAATAGTGTAACTGTGGTATACAGTAAATATAAACATAGTTTTATGTTTTGGGTTGATTCATTTTGCATATAGACATCAGTCTTGTATCATAAAACTGATCACTGATATTCCGTGGCAATGCAGTTGATCTGTACACCTACAGATTTATGAGGGTCACGGGTCACGTGTAGGACATAAATCGGCATACAAACTTCACTTTCCTTGCATTACAAGGCTTCCGTGCAGCGGGCAATGCAGCTCTCTGCCTCCTGTTCTCACAATTTAGCTATTAGGGTAGAACGAGGAAACTGTAAACAGTGGGTAATGCCAGTCATACAGTTTTAACAAACGATAGCAGATTGATGCTTTCATCTAGTTCTGCCACGTAGTCCTTGATTCAGTCAAGTGTAAAATCGAATTCTTCAATTTCTGGCCCTGTTACCGAGATAGTTTGTTTCGTGCTCCAGTGACGAAATACTTTTGATTCGAACATCTGAGTTGCATGGATATCAAGACGATTTACAAGCGCAAATATTTTGTGAGCCAGGCTATAAACAAGCTTATTAACTGGTTACGTAATAGTAAGTCCGGTTGGTAAGTCGTGAATGCCACGAGAGAAATCGTTACACACCACAACACGGAGGACAACACACCCACATGCCTATAATTGGATTCGAACCCATGACCCCAGTATCCAAACGGTCAAGACGCAAGCCCTAAACCGCGAGACAACTGCAATAAACTCGAACATGTAACTTTATGGCCCTACAACCAGTGGCGTATGAGTCTCTGCCACCTCAGAAGTTCGTGTGGTCATCATGTTAGTGTTATAGATAGAAGTAAGTTTCGGTGCGGAAGCCCGTAACTGCATTATTTACATACCAAATTTCATGAAAAGCCATCAATTGGTTTAAAAGTTATTATGAGGAATTGGTAAACATACGAGCTCTCTAGAACGATAATTCCAGGAGCCTAACTTTCCTTTTATAATAAAAATGTAAGCTAATAAAAACAGAATCATATTTTATTGAGGTTTGTGCTATCTTTTCAAGACAACTGCTACAGCGACGGTGCACAGCCCGTTAGAATGACCACTTAAATACAAGTCTTACAATTCTTCATTTTAACCCCAGCCCCCCTGAAGCTACTCTCAGCGCCCAACTGCAGCATTGCAGCATCACGGTCACCAAATGATGCTGAATCTCTCAATCTCCTTTTGTAGTAAAGAGGATCGAATTTCCATAGCAACAGCCAACCAGATTCGCCACACGTGCAGGGTAAAACATGGCCGAATATGACGTCACTACCGAAGTTCTAAAATGGAAAGTATTTTAAATAAGGCATTAAATGTTACGACAAAATAACGAGAACGTGTTGAGATAAATGTAAAAAATTAAACAGAGACATCAGTGTCATATTATGTATACTACGCACGGATAAAGTAGTGCGTACTGGGAAAGCGACCGCGGGTGTACAGAACTTATGATGCAGAACTAACAAGTGTGACTAGCACAAAAATCCCTTTGAAATTCTACGAAGAATAGTTTCTTCCGTATCTTAACCGATCACCCTGTTTCTTCCTTTTTTTTCCCCTCTCGTATCTTTATCTCCTTCACTCCTTTCTCCCGTGCTTCGTTCCAATCTCAGAGAAATTTCACAAAGACTACACATCAACAATTTATAATTAAAGGACATGACGCAAATACACGTATTTAAATCTAACAGTCAAATGTAATGCAAATCTCAAACAGTTTACAGATAACAGAATATAGCTCAAAACATACCGTTATAAAACAACACATAAATATTAGCGAACGTTTTCTCCGAGGTACGGGCCCGTATATCAAATCGGTACGCGTGAGCAGATACGAAAACATCAAACTGGCTTCTAAATAATGTAATACAAATAAGAAACCTGTATGAGAGTCGGCTCGTAACTTAGCAACGTCCGTCATACATCACCGCTCGATCGGACGCAACGTACGGTTACCAGTACAAAGACACTACAAAGGCTCATTCATACTTCGACGACATTCCAGAGTGCACTAAAATCCCGTTAGAGCGCCACACTTTGTACACCGCCAACGCTAACATTAAAGATACAGCGTCTTTTTTCCTTACAATCGATGGCGTCTTAAACTCGAAGAAACATGGTATTACAGCTGTACATGTGCGTCTTTTTAAGTATTGAGACACTTTGAGCAGCGTATGATATAAATTGTAGTAGAGACTGTGTGTCTGTGAAGAGCCGATATCCGACTTCAAAGGAACGTCTTACACTCCCCGGAAAAGCATTAATGTGAAATTGACAAAGTTACAGCTCAGCGGTAGGTGTACGCTATTTCACATGTTCTGCCGTTCGAAATTTAGTTTAATTGCAGTGTTACACAGAGTTTAGTTACAAGTTTCGTTTGGGTCTTGCGGTAGAATGAGATTATTTTCTTAAATGACATTAACAGACTGAAGCCCGACTGTCGGCATTAAAAGCAAATATTTTCAGACCCTGAGCAAATTAACATATTCTTCCAAAATAAGGACTGGGTTCTCCAAGCCCGTTCAAATGCTCACAAGTCATACGAAGTTAATCAAAACTTAACATCCGTTTTAACATTAATGTAAGTTGTCAGATTCATAAGTGTCGTTCAATCGGACCGAATCATTCAGAGCACATTGTGATTTATTCATGTGCTGAAGTTTAATGAAGACAAACATTACGTGAAACTTTATCAGTTAGTTCAGCTACTCAACTAAGATATTCACCTACTTCGACGATTACAAATTTTGAAGCAGGTAGCTCAGGTAAGGTACGCCATCATCTGTTACCGAAATCAAGCACTGGAGCGAATGCCAGATTATGGAATAATATCATAATCACAACTTCGGGACAGATGAAGGACGCTCATCGTGTAGCTTCCACCAGAACACCCCCAGAAAGTGTTCGCAGCAACCTCCGAAGAGCGGACGGACATTTCGCGAACAAAGAAACGAAATTAGCAGAAGTTTACACAACTGCCGCGCACTTCCATGCAGACATAAGAGAATGGAAAGGCATCCTCACGGTTATACGCTTAACACAGTTTTTAAACGGGCTTCGAGATTCCCACGACGGTAAAGATACAAGGATGGTCTTCTGGGCTGTAGGTAGATGCCAACGTTTCGAAGGAACATACTGCCTTAATCTTCAGCGCTGAAGATGGAGACAATATGTTTCTCCGAAGCTTTGTTATATACCAACATGTCCACGCACCGTTACGATCCAGAAGATCAACATCGATATTGGTTTTTATATTAATTTATCGCAGATATAAAACCATTTTTGTAATCATAATCGCACTGCAGTCCGTTAGAATTATTTTTAATGTATTTCGTTAAATATTCATGGCACTAAAATGCTCCAGAAAGTAGCATAGCTTACCTACTATTACATGTAGAAATTTTCTGAGCAACGTATAGTTCTTTTTAATCCATATAGTCTGATTTGACAGTGGTGTAAATTAGAGGTTCGGGTAAAACTGTACTGAATCGATACGATCTATAAAATCGCCCCGCGACTCTTGGTGTATATCAAAACTAACAAATTTCATTAAAATTCCATCAGCAATTTCGTACCTGGTAAAATGTTCAAAGACTGTAAAACTGCATCCCACATCAGGATCGAATTCTAACTGACGTTTATTTATGGTTAAAAAGCCACCTCTTGTTTCGTCCTTTTATCTTCAAATGGCCGTCAGAAAGCTGTCTCTGTCTGATACGATGACCCACATAGACACTCATATTTCTTCCAGACTTCTTCCTCCTCTCCATCTCCTTATCTTCATTGTCTGTACCAGCCTCATCTTTCCAACATCTCCTCAGTCTTCCTATTTATCTCCATCCTTCGGAATTATAACTCAACGTCATCTTCGATATAATTCTACAGGATGTCCTCAAATATAATTCTACAATGTTTCTAAATTATATGCCATAAATGACAGGGGAGCATCATGACGTCAATATGAGTGAAAATGGCCCAATGAACACAGGTCCGGAAATGCTTTATATAAAAATTTACAGAAGATAAGTCAAGAGCATATTATGTTGGGAGGCTGGTTCAGTCGCGATGCTATTAAAGGCAAAGGCCTGGGCCGAAATCATAGATCATCTCAACGATCTGGTACTCGGTACCTGCAATTTATCAGCAGAAATTTACTTCACTTGATAACGGGTGTTTCGTTGTAGACACGATGGATGTGATTTCTGCACGATGGTGCTCCAGTACACTTCACTACGGCTGTATGAGACTGGATATGTAGGCATTATCCCGGACGTTCGATAGGTTGTTCCCGAGGTTCTTGTGTCGTGGCCACCACGGTCACCAGACCTGAATCCGACAGATTTCTACTTGTGGCGTACCACGGAAAATTAAGTTTACACTTTGCCAACGCACGCCGACAAAGCTAAATTTTCACTTCTAGTCAGATGTAAAGGGATCGAATGCGAAAAAAGTAATGAGAAGAATTTTTAATATTCTGTAACAATAACAAATGTGAAAAAGGGAATTTTTAACTAGAAGCTGAAAATTCTTTACTCAGAATAATTACGCCCGTTAAACTAAGGATAATGAAATGGGCTAGATATGCAGCGTAAATGGGAGCCAAGAAATGTGTAAAAATATGATCGGGAAACGTAAGAGTACCAGTTAAAGGCGTTGATGGGAGCACAAGGGAACTGGCTCGAGAGAGGGTTTATTTTTACAGTAATGACGAAGTTTGATGGCAATAAAGTACTTCTTCAACAGCTGCAGAACTATCGAAACTCAGAAAAGATCGCGTACCACGGAGTTGGCTTGTCGGAAGGTAATAGATCGATATTGCATTGTGAATAATGCATCGAGTACAATCGAGGAAAATATATCCAGATCACGTATTTTTGAGCCGTGCTTGCAGCAGAAAGGCTCGCTCCTTGCAATATTCATGACTTGGCGACCGAACCGAGGACTCGTCTACGGCAAAGGTAGGCGTGGCATTCAATATTATCCCCGATACAGCAGTATTCTCTTTCAAAATAGTTTCCGATTCAATATCCTTAAAAGCTCTTACAAATGTATTCCAAACATATCGGGGGAAAAAACATGTGGTATCCTTCTTCAGGGCTGAAGATGGAGACTGTCAAACGATGGCATCCAAAGACTAGTCTACACGGCTCCAAAACCGAGATCATCATCATCATCATCACCATCACCGCCGTGAAAACTTCAAATCTCAAACAGCATAATACACGTGCTTCATCAACACTCATTCATCTACACAGGTTAAATATCGTTAAGCAAGGGGATAACTGCAATCAGTTGGGGAGAAAGTGGAAGAAAGTCATGACGTACTGATACTGTAGGCGAAATTTATCTTGAGTGATACCTTCCTTGTTGCCACTCGGTTTGCCCGGTCGCGTCAAAGTCGCGCGAGTAGGCGTTCTACTGACTGTTCAAAAAACATCAGTAGATTATACAGTTATTATTAATGATCTCCCTCTCCTTTTTACTGTGAATTACTGTGTTAAACCTACTTATGTTGGTGTCGGTCATTGCTTACGGGTATCACCGCACGCAATGCGAACAGCAAAGTTGTCGAAGGATCGGAACGGAGCAAATGTTTTCTACAAGACTCATACAGTTTATAGATATAAAACCGCTCAAAACATGCCGTTAGTGGAAAACAATAAAAATGTTCAGCCTTAAATAAGTATTGGGTGGTGCAATTTCAACGTTTCTATCGAGGCCCGCGCTCATTGAAATACACATATCTAACAGCGCAACCAAAATACAGCCGCCCAGAGCCATAAAACTAGCTGTCATATACAAGTAATACAGTTTACTTCGTTGCATAACTGAATGGATATTAATAAAGTCTGGAAACGTTAGTATTGACAGCTCGGAACCTACTGAAAACAATATTCATTAAAGCGCAAAACCACATTAATTATCCACAAATTATTCAACATATATATATATATATATATATATATATATATATATCTGTTGCCTAGTAACCAAATAAAATAAAGGAAAATAAAGATGGAAAGACCAGTAATACAAAAACCATACATAAAATATAAACATAATTCATGCAATTAACTAAAACTACACAGGAACGGAATATAATCGTTTCATTTACCATCAAACTCTCTTTGATGAAAAATTCCGTCACAAATTACATCACCCGTGCCACAGAGCGTTTAATTTGAAACTTCGACCCAGTGCAACCATATCACAGCTTTGTCTTCATGAACTTGTAACATCCCAAGCATAGTGAAGTACGGCGGAGTATCGTGGTCGGCTTTACAAGTCCTCGCGACCACCGTCTGATTATTAGCGTCTCACCATCTGTGGCCCTTGCCAGAAATTCTCTGGCTTCTCATACATCATACTCAGAATATAATTAGTTCTACACATTTGTCTTCATTTTATTACGCGCCAACGCCTCTTATCGAGGTTTATCGTAAATTACGCACGTAACCAACGTAACCACGCTCCTTCAACAATCTGCTACCTCGCCGCTTGACAGACAGGCAGATCACTCCAGATGTCACCTTACCTCCCAACTCTATCATATATTTTAATTAAGGAGGAAGATAGTGGTCTACGAGGAAGAGATTGGTTTCTTATATCAAAGGTCTAACGAAGGCACAAGATTTAGCCGGTTGGGACATCAAGCAAAGATCTTGGCTCCATCCTCCAAGCTTTCAAGGGCAGACTTCATTAACAATGCGGCACACGAACATCTTACGCGTGGCGTTTCTTAAAGCAATGGTTTATGTGATGTACAGTCGCTTTATCTGTAGTGGTGTTTTTGTGTACTCTTGGTGGGTAGCAATATACTCATTAACCTGACATACGTTTATGTCTCATGTCCCCAGTAGCTGTTCTCTTGGGGAATAAAACCCAGTGAGAAATTTTCATCCATATAATTACTGCATTTCACAGCACAGTTTTATAATTGAAAAAAAATTACCTGGAGAATAAAATATGTTTTCAGTTTCCTGTCGCAAAAATATCCCAGAAGATAAGCGTCACTACTGTTATAATCTTGTTCGCTTTCATAATACAAGGAAGGCAAACGGAAACAGGATTTGAATTACGTAGGTCGACACATCTTTTCCAAAAAGCGATACAATCCCATAATTGTAAAGTTAATCGCACAACAGATATTTCTGCGCACAAAGTCAGAAATAATGTTCTTTTACATTTCGTTCAGTACTGATCATAGCCAAGAAACATTACAAATAAAAATTTTAGATCATAATGAGATCGATATTTTATATCTAAATCCATGAAACAGAATCCTTCTTGATAAGATAACAGTCGCTCAGCAGGTCGCTAAACATATCGCCTTTTATAAAACCCGATGGTTCATTACCGTCTTCAAAGCAGCTCGGGACTTGTCCCTATCGTCAGCCAGATAAATCCACTCCACATGACCGTATCAATTATCTTCCAATCTACATGTATACCTCCCAAGTGTTATCGTAACTTCACGTTTTTCCGACAAAATTTTTGTGTAAATTCTCCTCTCTCCCATTCGTGCTACTTTTCCACCCACCTCAACCTCCTTGATTCCATCATCCTAATAATATCTGCGAGAGCACAAATTATGAAGCTATTATTCAACATGTATTTTTCTCTAACCCCCTGCCCCTTACCCTCTCTCGGGCAAGAACACTGTTCTCAGACACCCTCAATGTATGTTCTTCTCTTAACGTACATTTTCAATCTATTTAAAGGACTAAATAAAGCTGTCTAGACCGTACGGAATGTTTTCCATGTAAGCTACGCGCGGTCTGGAGATAATAGCGCAGATTTGCAACAGCGAGGCTGGTTTACTCTGCAGGAACAGGGTTTATTGGTCCACTGTACGCTGCAGTATGAGAACAATGGGCTACTGTAACTTTCTGAACAGCGCAGTCATTAGAGCACGACGCTTTTCAGTAAATTAGCATAAGAAAGCAGTGAGAGGAGCTGAAAAAAGCGAATTATAATCAGTGTAATAGCATATGAGATATGAGGACCTCACGGCGGTGAAGTCGTCGGTGTAGGTCTTTTGGGTTGTAACGTCGTGTACGTTCAGGCAAATAAAAAACCTTTCGGAGGATACAGGGCTGAGGCAGTACGTTAATCCGAGACGCTGGTATATCTACCTATAAGACGGAGCTACAACGAAGAAGACAAATACTTACGGGACCTGACTAGATTTGTGAAACCATTTCCAGCTAGTAATGGACGTACGTATAAGAAAAAAAGACAACTTTGTATAGTCCACAAACACGGACCGCGTCACAGACCATTGGACCTACACAGTGTTAAGATCAATTGTTTTTCGAAGCTCATAGATACAGCCAGAAGCGGTCGGCTGTGGGCGAGATGCCTTCAGTCACGGTCCATTCAGCCTCGTGTTTCGAATCCATGTTGTAAGTCCACGGCCATAGGAAAAACACAGAAAAATTTCGAAGAGGGAAAAGTTGTTGTAAACTGTTTCCAATCTCAACAGTTGGAATTTATTGTCTCGGAGAAGCAGGGGCTAAGTTTTCCCGCAAAAAGTAAACAATTCCACCATATCCCACAAAAACATTATTAAGGTGTCACCTTTATGTTCCTTTGTGTTTAAAAAACGTGTAATAAATCCTTAAACAATAACGACATATTATATATAAAAAGTGGTAAAATCTGTGTTGAATTTTCAGCGGACATTACACTAATATATAAATACTTTTACACAAATTTTCGAAATATTTACGTAAAATTATAATGGACGACACAAAAAAAGTAAATTCTGCTACAGAAATTTTTTACTAATAAAAGACACGTTCTATCTAAGGTTCTGATCTATATATTCATGAATTCCTTGCAGCGCCGTTTACAACGGCAACTGGTCCGACGCAATAGTTCAGCGGGGTTACATAACTGCACTGCAGAACGGACGGAACCACGGCGATAACGACCTCAATGCTTCCTCTGATCGAACTTTCCCGGGCATAAGCCAGCCAGCCACCTGAACAACGTGAACCGAGACAGTTTATGCGACCGAAACCTGTCCGCGCGACACCTCGACTCGATTCGACATTCTTAAAGTTTATTACAAAGCACAGAACTACATAGTTTCACTCTACGACCATCTTCCATGAAACTGGTTGTCTCATAAGTTGTTGTTAAATGTTTTTATTCGTCTGGTTTCCGAAACAAAACAAAACCTTATACAGGGATTGCGTGACGTCCTTACGTCTCACTTCTGAACAGCAATAGCAACTTGTGAAATCTGGGGGGGAAAAAGAAAAAGAATTGATCTCAATAAACGCACAAACAAGATTCTGGATAGTGAATCATGGCGACATGAAAGAAATGTCGCCAAATCAAGCAATCCAAAAGAACAAGGTAAAGTCAATTTATAAAAGTAAAACGTTATGAAATATACGCGTAGCGTAGCGTAACAATTCTCTAGCTAGGCAGAATTCGAACTTCGACCTTCGACCTTTGCGAGTGAGGTCAGAGCTGTCTGGGGACATGACCTTCGACCCTCCAGCCAAATTATTCTATCTGTGCTCCTGTTAGCAGTTCTCAAACTCAGATTTTGCCCTCAGATAAAAGTCGACGGTTTCCCTAAACGAATTATTCTACATAGATTTAATAGCAGCTGAGTTGTGCTGCAGTTCCACGTGAAAAATCGGGCGCAAGGCAGAGCAAATTTCATTAATTTTATTCACTGCACAAATAACAACGACGTAGTCAAACATTTCTGGAGAGGGAAGCAATAAAACTTTAATTCTTTGTTACAAGAATTAATTACTTTAAGACGAAGGTAGAAATGGTGTGCTGTGTTACCGACGGGAATATTTCACAAATTTTATTTATTTATTTAGTGTTCTGTCTGACGACAGGTCCATATGAACAGGATCCTTCCATCCTTTTCTCGGACTGGGACCTGTTCATATACGTTCTTGGCAGATGATCCAGAAGTGGTTTGCCATTGCCTTCTTCTGTGTGTGAATGGAGTAATTGTTGGGATGCCACGGAGGAAAACTCCGTGTTGCCTAGACCACGGCCTTGCCCAACACAAGTTATAAATTCGGGCACCGCCGGGAATTAAACTCATTTTCTTAAATTTATTTCGTTATTTCACAAATAACGAAATAAATTTAAGAAAATGAGTATTCACTTGTATAAAGCGGTCGTTTAAATTCTCCCACCTGAATTACAATTGAGCTAATATATTATGATTCCTACCTTCAAACTTGCTTAAAATCTCCATGATGTAATGCCTAAACTTTTAACTTAAACGATGAATAAAGTATTTACTTAAGCGTGATATTGTTGGTCTTGTGGAATACTGTTTCTTGGGTGTATGAGTGAGTACAAAATACAGCAGAATGATTCAATACAAGGTAAAGATGAAGATAAGAGAGTTGCAACTTTATTTACGTTAATATAAACTCCCCACTTGCTCGGGCAGTTAAAAATGATCTCGGAACGTCTCCTTAGTTTGGTACAGCTATGCCAGGACAAGCCTTCTACGCCAGTAGTGCAGCATCAACATCAACAAAGAAGCTTAACTGTATATAACGTCTATCCGGCGTATCATTAACGTAAATTAAAAGTGAAGTTGCCCCCAAGAAACATCCCTGGGGTGCTGCACTGCAGATGAAATGGGATGAAACTCAGAATTGGATGCGTTCTTAGAAAGCAGACATTTCTGTTTAAAAAGGATTCCCAGGGAAAATTATGAAAAACAATTTAGGATATGTACGCACAGCTTAACTACTCTGACGCGATATCTCTCTTATTGTTTCTAGATTTTCAGGTCGTGAACACTAATTTTTGTGTTTTCCTTTGGGACATTCATGTTGCCCACAGTATAATTTCACATCATTAATTTTCACAAAAATTCTGCGTGTGACGGAATCTCTATTCTTTGTATGTTCTCTATAAACAAGTGGGGCGGAAGAGTAAGGGCATATATATACAGGATGTTCAATTTAAAATGCGACTCAACACTAATCACGTAATTCACTATGGCACAAAAACATATCAGAAACAGGTCCACACCAATACAATAGACTCTCCCGGCCACTTAGCCCGTATCGTAGTCACTATGCTGACTGAGCTGTTCCGTGCCCTTATACTCCTTCACGCAGAATGTTTAAACATAAAATCAATACGAACTTCGCAAGGCTTTTGTCAACAGTTCATGTCTCAGAAAGACACACACAGCAGCATGGGAGCTCGCTGCAGGCCCTTGCAGTGTCTCGGTAAGCCCTTAAAACTCGAAGCCTATGTCAAGAAACATGTAGAAGCACATCAGTGAATCCGTGAAGCTTTCCAATTCCCAAGGTTTGTGCTGTTTGTATACGGCGACCCCCTTTCTTGTTTCTTAACAAACACATTCGTACATTACAACTTCACACTTCCTTTTCGGTGGAATGCCAATTTATTTTTCGAATACCTCACACTGCATACTAAACTTTTCTATAAATTTCATAATTCTGAACAAACTTTCACAAGAAGTAAATGTGACCGGCTCAAGACATCGTGCCCTAACTGCATCCCTTCTGAGCGGTCGAATCACTGTTTGGGAAAGATTACGTAAGAGACGGGGCTAAGAGGTGTCCAATGGCAATTAAATTTAATGATGTTGTTAGAAACACTACACTTGGTAATATTACTAACTTTAATGATAGGTCGAAAGCGTTGTAGAGCCAGTCTTCGTTTTACGATGATTAGCGTTAAGAAATTTCGCTCATACGAACTTTTACAACGAATTTTTATGACAATATCCAAACTCATTTTCATATAAATAATATTAATAACTCAAATGTTAATTATATTGTTAATAATTTCACAGAATAATGAACAACTAACATAATATGCAACATAATATGCAAAATAATAAGAAGATCAAAGGAACACCCACAACAGTAATCTACATCTACAATCAATGAATAACTTGCATTAATAAATATAGAGTAGTTTTAAAGATAAAAAACCTGAAGATGATGCTATGACATTGAAACATGTAGTAGTATAAAGCGCAATATTGTAACATCGAGATAACGATGAATGGCGCAGAATATTAATATTAATTTTAAATTTTAACATCAACAATTTAAAAGTTTGTGTATAGACTTGAATAATAAATATATATTTGAATTTTACAACGAAGTTGGTTGGTCACCAAGACGTTCACGTCAGGTTTCGTGAAAATCTGCCCAGCACTCCCTCGATTTAAAACATGAGGACACAGACAGACACAATTACCTACATTCCTTTAAACCTGTGTCTTCGTTTTAAGCGGGTCGTGCAAAGAACAAGTCCACCGTAAAGTTTCGAAATGGGACCGAGCAGAGGCGAGGCTCAAATCCGAATCTTGTTTGTCGTTGTGCGTTGGAGGATCTGATTTATTTCACGACTTAGCATCTGAATCCTCTCCTTGGGGGCTACACAGGGTGGGACGGCATAAAATGTCATTCAGCAGTTTTCTCTAACTTCGCCTTTTCTCACATTCTGCCCTACACGGTTCATGACAATGGTGGTATGGTGGAAAATGTACTCAGGATTTTCGGCTATGTGATGGTTGAAGGGAATAGACCACTTGGAAAACTTTGGGCACTGATGGGAATATAATACTGAAACGAATCTTTAAAAAGTCAGGGTATAAAGGTGTGGAATGGATTCAACTCATGATTGGGACCAGTAATCGACTTTTGGAAACACGGTAACGAGCCTTTGCATTCAACAAAAGGCAGGGAATTTATCGAGTAGCTGAGGGATTATTCGTTTCTCAAGAACCCTGCTACAGTGAATTAGTTTAATCGAAATTAGTCACCGAATTTTAACAGCGATTTACTCACAAAAGGGAGAGAGAGGGGGGGGGGGAAGAATTAAATTTTATGAAATTCCCTTCTACGTGTGGTGGAGTTAGTTCGAACGGACGGACAGGCAGGCAGAGAGACTGAAGCGGCACAGCTAATTGGTGCTCACATATTCCCGCAAAACGGGCCTGAAAAGCCTCCACAAGTGGTACACACTTGTTACAGCCCACTCAACAACATTTCGAGCTCATTAATATCAATTGGCCAGCAGCACACGTCACTTTCGCAGTGGTTCCGACGTGGATCGAAGACCAACACGCGCTTTCCCCTTCCCCCCCCCACCCCCCGACCTTTTCAATTCAATAGAGAAAATCAGCTGATAACTTAACGATACAGCCATGACAGCACGTGGCTCTGTCTTTTAACTTTAACTCTTTGCAAAGATCAACTGGTCAGTGATGTTTCAGGAAACAAGCTCGGTACACGTATTCCGTACCGGAACATAGAAATATCCTCACGTGTCCTCAGTGTCTACCTAACGACTTTCCTCGTCCGGAATTTTGCTATCACCACTCGTAGGTTATTCAAAATACGATTTTGAAATCGTGCAGAATAGCTCAATCTCAACATTAAATTTAATCCAAATTCGTCCAGTGGTTCTCGAGTTGAATGAACTGCACAGACAGACAGACACGACGAGCCCAAAATGAGTTCTCGCTATGCACTTCGTGTAAAGAGCGCACAATAAGGACAGCAGGCGATAAAAATTAAAATTCTTTAATGAGTGTGAGGGAATTACGAGGAAGTCCCACCCTAAAGCAGTTTATCCAGCAGAAAGACCGTTCAAATACGATGTGCAGTTGGTCAGAAGTTCAGGTCAAACACGAGGCAAACTGCGTGACCTCTGCAAGAGTCTGTAAAGCGACGTGGACAAGCTTCCCTCTAGCCCTCGTGAGTGGTGTCCTAGTCCTACCAGTTCATCAATACGCACTTCTCTGGCATGGCCGGGGCGTTTGAATATTTCAACCCTCTCCATGCTGTCAACGAGATATATCACTTTGATATTTGACCTCCCCCACTATCTTGAACGTGCGATATTATCAGAGACCTGTCGTGCTGTCACTTTACGCTTCTGACTCAGAATTAACATTTTCCTACAACCTGAATATGTAAATATAAAATAAACTTTTTCCGCCCAACACCTCAACGTGAAAATTGTCAACGATCGTTTCAAGAAATAAAAGATGAATGTGCTCCTAAAATCTGAAGTTCTAGGAACACATTACTTGTTACAGAAACAACACGGCATGGTAATGTCTAAAAAGTAGTACACATATGGTAATTCGTATATCATCATCATTGACACTTTATGCTAAGTAGTTTCACATTGTTACCTTGGTTAGCAGGGGAATTCCCAGCCACTCAGACAACTCTGACGTCACTAGCGCCATTCGCAAATTAAAAAAAATTGAAATTCCTGCTACAGCACCAGAACTGTTACGCTACGCGTTCAATCTCTAACTTTTTATCATTAACTTGTCTCTTTTATTTTATACATTAACTGATATAAGTGTTTATCAATTTTGCTTGTGCCGACTCGTGTAGCCCAGTGGTAACTATATGTACCACCTGCTTCGACAGTAACTCGACAATTTGTATTTATGGGTTTTGTATGATTTTCACTGTAAACAGAGATTGTTACCTTAAACAGCATTAAAAGTTGATCTTTGTAACGGTGAAGAGCTGTGTTTTCTTTGAGGTACGGACTAAATTCACATGTAATATTTAAGACAGAACACTAATAATAAATAATAATTTAGAGGCGTTCCGGTTTCGAAGGGTTAAGCAAGTGATAATATTGTAAATCACGGTGTTTTAAAAGGTTTTAAACAACGGCCTCAGGACGTAGACACACAATTAGTTGGATTTCTTGGTTCGTTGGTTAGTTGGCTCGTTTGTTTGGTTATTCACATTACGACTGTATACGCAGCTGAAGTTTCACATGACACGACACGGGCCAAATTCACTGAGCTACGTAAAGCCGGTTATACTGACAAAACGAGACCGACCTATTAAATTTTTTGGCACGAACAAATTGAATTTAAGGAATAAGTGGAGATCCAGAAGACGTGCCCGTGACTCCTACGCCTGCCAAACACAATGGATTGAAAATAACTCTTCTAACGCAGACTGCTCATTCGAACGTGAACAGACATTCTCGCTCAGTAATTTTAACGCTTCTCTGCAACAACGAACCCGTTATAGCAGCGGCGTGTCTCCTGCTCTCCAGCCAATAAATCGCTCTGACCCAGGCACGCAAATTGAATTCTTTTAAAGATAAGGTCCCTAGACATGGACATACCACTGAACCCACTGTAGAGGCAGCATGAAAAACAGAACCTAGTGTGTATCGGTACTTAAGAAAACACACCTCCACATGACAGGCGAGCTGTCTACTTGTCGCTACATTCACATAAAACAACAAAATCATTCAACTAAAGTTACATATTTTTTTAAAATACATCAGTCAAAACTTTAATCTCTTGCCGTGCTCCAACTGAAGAAAAACAAAAATGAGACAGAGAAGGGAAAAATACATAAAAACTAAAAGGAACAGAGCACAAATCAAAGAATGAAGAGAAATTAGCACAGTCACCAAGATATTGGTAGTATCTGTTGTAAGGGATTAAACAAATGTGAGATTTCAGGTTCTCACGGAGGCGAGTATAAACATTACTAGTCTTTTGCGTTCTTGCGCCCATCATCAGGGCTAAGATGATGGGCGATCGCCCTGATGATGGAGGCAGCAAGGACCTCTGAAACGTCGGTAAACCTAGAATACTAGCCACATTGCATAAAATTCACACCAAGTAATTTTCTAAAGGCCTGTGACGATGGTTTATTCTATATAGGTCTTCCAGTATTACGCTGGGAGTTGCCTATTGTTTTAAATCTATTTACCATAATCCATTTGCCCTGATTAACAGAGGAACCTGGGCAATGGACATTGCAAATACAAGAATCAGTGGGTATCGCCAACAAGTGGTAGGCAGAGGATGAAACTTGCATCGCAAAATTCACTTCGAACCTACCCCAAAGAAAATAAATCTCAAGCCGTAATCCATCATTATTCTTTCCGTGTGCTTATTTGTAGTTACAAGTCAGCGTTTGTACACAGAACACCAATTCCAAGCGTATGTACGTTTTACTCTTATGTGCGACAGAAACTCCTTTGTTTTTGTTCGTTGCAACTTCGACAAATACAATGCCTCCGCCCTCCCGTTCTTCTCTGTGAAGTTCTCTATTGTACTCCGAACACCAGTACCTGTTTCGACTAGTGTTAACCTCACAGCTTCGATGTATCCATTAGCCAGCAGAATTTTATACACTGGCGTTAATAGGCAGTCCCTCTGTCGATGATGGATCTAGAAATTCGCATTCAAAGCAGAGGATGATTTACTCAACAAAGCAGCTTCCTTTTTTTATTTTCTTGCGAAATATGATATCCCATTTCAGAATCTGTTTAAAATTAAGTACCTTAACTGTTAAAAGGACAAAGCTTATCTACATATCGTTTCAAAAGCGACTTATCGACAAATACTTCGCAAATTACGCTCGAGATACGAAAAAAAAAACATTTAGGTAGTGTACACGTAAATTTACCGTTATCTTTTACGGATATTAACAAAAACTTAAGTATGCAGACAAAACTTATTAAAACGTTCAAATATTATACTGCTCAATTTTATCAGTCAAATCACAATAAAATATTATTATTAAATGTTAAAATATTAAAATATTATTACAATTAACATTTAAATATTTAAAATATATTAAAATGATGCTCTCTATCGAAATGTTCGATTTACATTAGAGCATCACCTTTTACACTACATGTTTCGGTTCTAAATGAACCATCTTCAGGTGTATAATCCATATAAACTCAAATGTAATATCCTAAGTGCAATCCTTCGTCAGATGTCCATCAAATATTAGTTTAAAATCCGTTCAGTGGTTCCCAACGTGATAATTACAGACAGACAAAGCTAATACGCAACTTTTCGTAGCTAACGTGTCAAGAACGTATACAGCACGCATTCATAATGGATGTGGTAAAGTGGATCTTCAATCTGTTCTTAGGAAAGTTTTCGAAGTTTCGTGGAATTCTGTACACAGTCACACATAAAATACCTGATAATAAATAAGCTTATCTCTTTGTATAGCATAATGTTACAAAAGGACGCAAACCATTTAAATCCTTCTGCGCACCCACAGGCAATTATAAAACGCAACACTTTCCATTCTATCCTCCAGCAGAGTTTCACGTTCGTGACCTGAATACTTGAGCAAGACCTGAGACGTAACGTGTCTACCGCCACTGCGTTTCTGTACACAGCAGAGGTGATGGCATTCTTGTAATGCCTGAGATTCTATCTCGAAATGAGTTGGTCTACGTGTTTAACAAAATTCATTCTTTAGCTCCTTAACAAATTCTTACATTTCTACTTCCCACTGCGGTGAACTTTAAAAAACACAGAACTGGACAATGTGGAATGGATTCTGGGCAAGAACTACTGGTTGACTCTTGTGAACATAGTAATGAACCTTCAGGTTACATAAAAGGCTTCTTGACTAGCTGAGAGTACTATCACCTTCTTAAGAAGGACTCTGCTTCATGGAGTTGGTTATGTATGTATTATTCAGAACACTGTATTGTGACTGCTTCAGTTTTTTTACGAATAGGCCCGGTCCTAATTCAAAATTAACGTCTAAAGGTGGCGACTGACTTGTAACATTTACTCGTAATGTAACATTCGCGGCGAGCATGTTACATTACACCACAACTGGTGAGGCGCATCGAATGCTCGTTTTGAACGCTCGGCTCGACTGTGCTCGTGTGTGCTCCATTCATTTCGTTCAATATGTCGGACATGGAGGTTGTGTTATCTTTGTTTCATTTAATACGCTACTGTTATCTAAAGAACTCGTGAATGCTCGTTACGACGCCGCTCGACTGACTGACTGACTTGTAATGTAACACTCAAAGGGATTCGCGAAAAAACCGACAACACGATGGAGCGCCCGCGAGCGTGAGCGGCTCGCATCGAGCGGCTCCGTTCGCTGTCTTCACTGGTGTAATGCTCGATTTGTAACACGTTACATTACAGGCAAATGTTACAAGTCAGTCGCCACCTTAAAACTACGTATTAATCCTTTTAGACTTTTGGTAAAATTCTTTGCATGGTCATCCTGACATAATGCTTTCAAATTGATGTGAAATTCATTTGCGTTTAACCAATTTTCAGTTTACTATAGCCTTTTTAAAACATAGCGTTAGTGTATTACATTCAAGATCTGTTCACAATTATGAACAAAGTGTGTTCACACCTAAGACTACCGATCACAGTGCCTTGTCTCTGACGTGAAGCGTGACTGTACTGTGCAATTGTCTTTGCCACAAACCAGGCTAATATCAAACTTTATTTGGAGTCGTATACTTCTGAACATTAAAAAATTACTTTTGACCTAAATAATGTGAAATGAAAATGTCATTATGTCAATCATGACTTCTCATATAAGCCTCATATTAAGAAGAGAGCCATGATTTTGTCGGCAATGACCACAAGAACTAGCCAATTAATAACGCACCAAGAACAGAAAAACAAATCACGTCTACGCCTGCAATGATGTCATGGACAAGCCCTCGTCTAGGCTATTAAAATTAATTACTTACATTTGACTACAGTCAAGACATTATATACCATCACAAAAGCTCAAATATGCAAAAACATGGCTAGCATTTTCATACAAGAAGAACAAACTAGTTTTAAAGCATTCCCCAGATCGTACGTCACGACAAACATTTTTCATCAACAACAACCAGAGTCTGGATCTCAAGACTCGACGATTCAATGCAAAAATCACGTATGTGCTGAGACTATGCACTTCCTACATTCTTCACTGAATCCGAAATATTTATGATACTATGAAGGAACTGTGTAAAACGAAAATCGATGATGTGAAAGTAGCCGGAAGTCTGGAATTATTCATAACAACGCTACAGAATCCACAAGATGCAGTGTCAACTTCGAAGGGTAGGGTAGATATTTCTGGCACGCGTCTTTAAGCTACTTGCTGCATCAGAAAGGATGGAATAATTGACTCTCGTCCAATATTTACTTGCCAAGGTTTGTTAGATTTCTGCCACTTCACAGCGACAACAGTTCTACACTCTGCAGACAGAGCCACATTTACTTTCTACTTCCAGACAACGCCTTCTTTTAAATACAATGACTTCATAACTGCGTATCAGAACAGACCTTAATACGTAAAAGGTATTCAACCCACGTGTCAAACTTTCGATAAATATTTTTAAGGTAATCAAATAAAAGGATATTAAATGGACGGGGAACGCAGAACACATAAGTGAGATGAGAAATCCTATAAAACTTTTGTCGGTAAACCTGACGGGAATGAGCAGATTAAAAAACAATGGCGCAGATGGGACGAAAATATTAACGAAATCAATTGTGTGAAATGGGTTCATATAACCCAGGACAGAAATAACAGGTTCTTGTGAACACAGCAATGAATCTTCGAGTTCCATAAATGGAGAGGAATTTCTTGAGTAGCTTAGTAAGTATTCTCAAGAAAAACTCTGCTCCATGGAGTTATAGTAGGCATTCTACACGACCCTCATTACAATCAGAGTGACTACATTTTGATAGGAGACGGCGTTGAAGGTCCGATCTTTCGGGGAAGGGGTCTGTGATACCGATCACTATCTGGCAGTATGTAAACGAGCAACGCAAAAGTCTGATATGGAGAGATTCACTCTCAAGAAACTAAACGAATTGGAAAGTAATGAACAGGGTCACGTTAAACTCCCGAACAGGTTCGTGGCTCTAGAGAACTTTGACGATGATGCGGATATCAATAGAACTTCTGAAACCATTAGAGAAAATATAAAAATTTCAGCCAAGGAGATTCGAGGCCATTACGAATTGAAGCAGCATAAGCCATTGTTCGACGAGAGATGTTTAAAACTATTCGATCAAACGGAACAAGCCAAACTGCAATGGTTACGGGATGCGAGCCAAACAAATGGAGATAATCCGAAAGACGTACGTGAAGCTTGTAAACATTTCGGGAACATTAAGAGGGAATATCTGGAAGACGAGATTAACGAGCTTGCAACACACAGCAAAAACAAGAAAATTACAGACTTGTACAGAAGTATAAATGAATTTAAGAAGGGTTACAAACCTAGAAGGAGCATGGCGAAGGATGAGAATGGTGAGGTTAAAGTTGATATTGCAAAGCTGAAAAGGTATAAATCGCCACATAACCTCCCTGCGTGAGGAGGCCAAGCTCCGTCAAGGAATGTAGAGTCACAGACAATAATAATTATTCTCCTTCATACTTTGTATTGATATACTTTGAATCTACTTGATAACTGTAATACCATAAGCAAAAAATATCGCCCTACGGCTCCTGTGTAAGGATGGGCAGACTATTCCACTGACCATTACCTCACTCCACCTTCCAACCCCTCGGTCAGTCCATTACTTTATTATTGATTTACTGTAATTTACGCTTACTGGCGAATACCGCACCGGAATTGATACTGAGGGGTGAGACGTTCTAAGTATAGTGTTAACTGCATCCACTACCAACTATCGCACATCTGTGCATTACCACGTCTAGACTACAGAGCTTCAATAATTCGTTCAAATGTACAGCACTTCCCGTGACTTTTATTAACCTGAATTCAGGGTTATCAAACTTGAAGCGACTCTTTGATAGCACAACCCCAAAGGTCAGCACCCTAATACCGAATTCTACAACATAATCCTGAGATATTCCCTCCTCACAGCCCCGGCGATGCAGGAAGTTAGTATCTTGTAGGAAGAATGTGGTTATGGGGGAAAAAACAATGTAGTATGACATTAGTGTTAGTGTTTACTGGTATGACGTCGACATTCCTGTCTGAAAGTTGTCAAGGAGATCAAACACAAGGGCAACAATCAGTTGTAAAAATTTTAAAAAGTGCTAGACTGGCGCCGAAAACGCAAAGGAACCTACGCCACAAAGAACAAATATTACCGCAGAAATTTTTCCGAGAATAAGCAAACCCGCGAACGAGGAGGGTTTGCGGAGGGCCTATTAATCTGTCATTCTTCCATCTCCTCTGTTTTAAAAGCTGCAGTTGTTCGACAAGGTAAAGCAAAGTAGCGGTTTGCAAAAAGCATAGCATCGCCCTAATTCTAGAGGCAGTACGGATCCCTGAAACGTCGGTCAACTTCCACCACACTACACGGAGCAACATCTCAGAAGACTGTCATCTTCGTTCATTTCCGCATTCAAAACAGCCTCCCACTGACTTCAATCCTGAGCCAAATAAATCCAGAATATCGAACTCCAGCAATCAAGACCGAAGCCAGTAACAAAATATTGAAACTATGGCAAATTAAGGCGCGAAAAACAAAGCTCAGCAGTACCATGGCCGCGAACCAAATGTATATTATTTTTTTTCCAAGTTAATTTATTCCATGATAAGTGTTCGCTGATAAACCCTAATCCACTTTCACCGGTACTGATTCTATATTTGAACCACTGGCACTGGCTGCCTGGGAATTTTTTTTATTTGTATCGCTGCCCGCTTGAATGCACATGAACTTTATGTTACTCGATTAGTGAATATCGATTATAACCCATGAACGGCAAAGTAGAAGGTAAATGCTCCCGTTTGCCAAACGCAGAGCAGATACAGTGACGATTCGCACTACTGCAAAATTTCCAGAGACGCCTCGTATTCTTGAAACACGGTCCTGCACGTCAGTGTTCATGACATCCCACAATGCGGTTGTAACTCCAAAGCCTCAGAATGGTATCCACGCGATTTTCAAATAAATAAAATCTTTTAACTGCGGAGTTTCAGATAATGCCCATTAGCCTCACTTTTTAACACGCGTAACATACGATTACAAAAAAATGGCCGATGACTTACTTAAGTAAACATCAAGATTTTTATTTTAGCAGTTTGTTTGTCGAGTTAATGCATTTACTTGGAATGAGTTAAAATTTAAATATATTAGAGGAGGTAGGGATTGGATCGTATTTCGAATAAGTTTCTTGACAGCTAGGTTTTCCTTGTACTAGGCACGAGGGTAATGGGGGGGGGGGGGCCTTCATCAGTCCAACGACGCTGACATATCCCCTGAGCCTCGTGAAATCACAGAACTCTTCAGAAGATTACCTTGAGAATAAATAGATGTATGTAAGTAGGGCCAGGGCTCGTTAAAACATGACGCTGTGCTTATAGAAGTTTTCGCCTACACGTAATAATGACTAACACTGACAACGTTTGGTATTACACACTACGTCACCAAGATTCATTCCTATAACATTTTATAACACTTGCATCAAGATGTATTTCTTCCTGAAGCGTTTAAGGCCAAGATTCTATAGCCAATGCACAAAATCAAGCCGTTCTACAGAAAAATGACGATTTATTATTACAAGACGTTTCTGTCAGTCGAATTTCAGAGCAAGTTGAGAAAAGTGAAAACAAAAACGTCGACAGAATATATGAGATGACAGTCATGTGTCTATTACATATCAACATGTCCTTATCTTGGCAGCTAGAAAATACCATGATCATAGTAATGAATTTCAAAAGATTCATCTTACCTCTTGCTGATAATTTCTTGGTGTTGATTATCTTGGCTGCAAACTCCAAGCCTGTGGATTTTTGTACACATCTTCGCACCACTGAGAAAGCACCCCTAGAAAAAAATAACATTAATGTCAGCAAAATAACTGTTTGATTGGCACACCTGCTACACACAATTCTCAAATGTTTATGCATCGATAATTCACCTGTTACCTTCGAGATAAAAGAAAGAAGGTACACAAAAGATCAGTATTTTACCTAAGATATTAATTCGAAATTTAATTTTCACAATTTGATATCCTCAACAAACACCTCTCCCTGCGTATCATATCGGTCAAAAACAAATTAAGGAACGGACGCATAGCGAACAACAATTTTTAACAAAAGTCCCTAATACCAAATTTTATAGAAATATGTTCAGCGATTCTCGACATAACAGACACACGTAGTGAAGCCAATAAGCTTAATTTTTTGTAACTTTACATTTGTAAAGCGGAAGAAATTGAGATTCTTCGATTAATAAAGGCAAATGCTTCTCTAGAACTTCAAAACAGACAACTACTGTTATGAAGATATACCCCATAACCTATAGGGCGTTAAAATGTGAAATTCAGCCGTTTTTGGAAATATGCGAAGAAAAATTTAACTTCCATAATCTAAAACGGAGGAAAATATAATCAAATATCAGGAGTAAAGAACACTGTTTTCACGCTCAAAGAAAATAACATGAGAGACGGCAAAATGTAAAGAAAACACGCCAATTTCTCTTAATCCCTTGTTATATTACGGTCTGAACTTCAACTCTTGATACGATACCTCGTTCTTCTGCCGGGAGTTTATCCAATTCCCAGCTCAAATTCACTGCGTTCTTCAATCCAACGACTTGCACTACGGCAACGGAAAACGGAGTTAACCTCTCGACCTCATTTATATCTAACTAGTACAGAACTTACTTCCAAAGACGCTGATTAGTTTTAACTCATGTTCCCATAAATTCAACGTAAAATAACCGGGTATGCCACAGCACTCTGCAAATCTTTTGAATCTGATTTCTTCGAATAAAAAGTGTTATAAAAACCAAACCCATAATATAGTTCCGGCAATAAGACACCGGTTTCTTCACGCAGAAGCTCAGGTTCGATCTCACTTCGGTTAATGCAAGAATTCTGGATTGATAAAACGGCAATGAGACAGATCTCTCTCCGGGATCTTCAGCTTTTCGCTTGCTATTATGAATTGTGAATGCAAAGTGAACCCTTGTCATCGCGACACGGCGCGTCGACAGGTTACGAATGGAGGAATAATATACAATCATGGACAGCCGACAAGGGACGGTCTTCCAGATTCGGGGTTGAGCGAGAGGCTACGTTGGGCTTCAGATTTGCGGGCTCTTTTAAACACGGTAATGAACATTCTTCATTCCATATAAGGCGGGGGATTTATTGACTAGTTGAGCGTACTATCAGCTTCTCAATACGGACTCGACTCCGTGAAGTTAGTTACTTTTTCTTGATTCTACAAATCCTTACATTAATCTGTCACTGCCCGTGATGCATGTGACAGGCATGACCTCCCTCAGAGCTGATTACAAGTTATTACACTTAACAGGAAATGAAGTACGAAAATCGAATTTTAAATTACATGCGAAACAGTCGGTAAAAAACACATCTAGTCCTAAGAGAAATAAAATAAGCAAAGAATGTAAAAGAATAAATGACAAAGAAGGTTTATTGCTATTACGTGTATTATAAAAAGCATATTAAGCCTTGTACTCTATAACTCAGACGCGCACACGTAACGTCTTCGGAAGTCGTATATCAGTGCAAAGATAGAAGACTGCATTATAATGAATGATTAGGGCTGAAGTGACTTGGGGTCCAGTTCGACGCCATTATGGTATATTGTATTATATAAACGACATGGAAACAAGATTCCCGTTTGGAAAGTGTTCTTTTCGCAGCTCAGTACAGAAGAATAGCTGGTCCTGTGCCAAATATCATAATCCCAGTATTCTCTGAACGTAAGGGGATTAAAACTACAAAAAGAAATATATCCTGCAATAGTATTCCATGTTACCTAAATATGCGTTCGAAATTCCTATACATTATCTCGCCTTTATTAGAAACCATGAAACATTGCTCGAGTATTACGCTAATTTCTGTGTCTTAGTTCTGCGAACTTGAAGGGAAGTGACGCAGGTCTTTGGTCCTAAGCGGAAGACCTCTGCTCGAGAGGTAGGACATGTGAAATGTCTATTCTGCCCTACATTCTCAAAACAAACTGGTATAGAGAACAACAAACTATACCGTAGGTCTGGGATTTCAAATGCAACGAGAGGGTGCGGAAGGAAAAGAACAGAAACTGAACGGGTGCAGAGAAGGCGTTATAAAAGGATTATTTTCCATGTTCGGAGAGAAAGAAGACGCTACACATATTACTTTAGACTGCTGTAAAACGATGGGAAATAGGGCAAATTAAAACGCAAGACATGACTGAAGTGTCACGAAGAAACTGGGAGAATAAATTTTACCTGAAAGACTGGAAAATATTTAATGTAGGAGACAAAATGGAGAGTAGGAGTATAAAAACCAATACATGTTTTGTGGAAATATAATTCTTCGTCGACTAGGTAATGATGCCGTGGGCGATCTTGTAGTAGGCGGTTACTAAGTCGAGGCGATACGTTCTTCCGAGACGTCGGTAACAATCAACAAGACCACACGGCGTCATAAACCAGTAGAGCACAATCGACGTCTTCACCGCCGTGAAAACCTCAGCGCAAGGACAGAAATTTCCTGGCCATTACTTTAGTTAGATCACAATAGGTCGAACGGTTTAAGTTTGCTGGAAATCTGACAAGCTATTACCATGGCTCTCTAGTCAAGCCGAGGTGGTCCAATACGGTGCCCAGGCGCCTTATTTTTTGAGTGCCATGGCGTCGCCTTGACAATTCCTAAAAAAATTTGTAATGTCAAATACCGGCGGCATATCCTAAGGACAAGGGTGGCTGTAAGTGTCCACTTAAAATGCAATCTAGAGAGTATGTCACTCTAGAAACTAAAAACAAAAAGTGCGTGGTATAAAAGGCAGAGTGCATACGAAATTATTTTATCTCGTATTAAAATTCTCCACATCTGGTATATTTGTGGGTTGTTGCGGTTTGATTATACATTTAAAAGTGTAAAGATTTCTTTAAGTAACAACGAGAATGGCCTCAAATTATGATTCGCGCTTATTTCTTTCAACTTTAAACTACGTGCCAGGTCACTCGAGACAACACTCCT
This sequence comes from Zootermopsis nevadensis, assembly GCF_977971745.1. Lineage (NCBI taxonomy): Eukaryota > Metazoa > Arthropoda > Insecta > Blattodea > Termopsidae > Zootermopsis > Zootermopsis nevadensis. The sequence continues at coordinate 5,752,754 of NW_028259144.1, read as the reverse complement.
TGGCAATGGGCACTTAGACACGCCCCTGAATGTTGCCTTCCAACATTCAAAAGCATGCCTTCACCTGCGTGTTAAGATTAAGTCTATACGAGAGAAACGTTGTCATTTCATCCAAGGACAACATCTGGAAGCCAAGACGTGTTTGATAGGACTACTCTTCCTATATAGCCAGTAATAATTTTATAAAGCTAAGCTCGTCACACATGGGAAAAGCGAAGAACGGTAGAGACAGAATTGCAGAAAATTGCCGTTGCACAGATTGGTTTAGTGGCCTCAGTCCTGATGATATTGAGCTGGACACTGCTAACCGCCCAGGCCGACCTTTCCGTCAAGCACAGAACACCCCCTGGGGGAGGTATTTGGAGCACTCGACTAGATGGAGCACGCACAAACACACAAACACATGCACGCACGCACATCCCCTTCCGAACCGCCCCTCGAAGGACAACAAATGTCACGTGAGGGCAGAATGGTACGCTGGCATGAACACGAAGGGACACGGAGTATTAACATCACCTCGCAATTAATTAATTAGGTATTTATCGCGGATCAACTTTGCTTTAGGATACGCCATTATGATTGTTTCTTCATTTTTTGCTCTGTGTTAATATTGTTTCTATTTTGGGTTTGCCTGTACTTGGCAGTTACATTTAATACTGTACATGTATAAGTTTAGTTAATCTGTTTGTGTATTATTTTTCATTATTATTGTATGTATTATCAGTGTTTGCCTGTTATTGGCTTCTTGCTGTTGGCAAACACGTAAATAAATTAATTGAATTGAATTGAAAACAAACAGGGTTTCGAATTTATGAAAGACGCTGGCTTTCGTCTATGCTGAAGATGTTAAGCGGGCAAAAACTTAAATATCTTAAAGAATAGAACGTAAGTACTATTACATGCTAGTAAGGAAGTCGATCAACAGATAAAACAAGGAAAAAATAAGAGTTTGTTTCATGTCACTTAACTAGACGTGCCAACATAATAATATTGTAGATAATAAATCCTTCAAATTTCTGCAAATTCAGATACTCAGCGACGAACATAAAAGATCGAATTTACATTAATGAAGATGCTGAGATCAGATTAAATTCAGAATCTTTTTTCTTTTCCATAAAATACCTAAAAACCTAAATATTAAAATATATAAAACCATAATTTTAACTGTTGTTTTGAATGGCTGTGCAATTTGATCTCTGACATTACGGAAGAAACAGACAAGGTTTGATAACAGAGAGTTGAAGATAATATTTGGACGCAAGAGGGAAGAAGTAACAAGAGGCTGGAAAAAATTACATAATGAAACTCAGTAACTTATATTCTTCATTAAATATTACTAAATAAAATCAACGAGAAGGGCATGGAAGTTGTGAGAAACGGGTACACAATTTTTGTTAGAAACCCTGAAGGGAAGAGACCATTCGAAAGACCTGCGCGTAGATGAGAGGATAATATTAAAATGGGTCTTAATAAACTAAGGTGAGAAGTAATGAACTGGATTCATGTGGCTCGGGATATGAATAGGTGACGGACTCTTGTGAAAACGGTAATGATACTTCAGGTTCCAGGCGAAAATTTTCTTGGCCAGTTTGGCAACTATTCGCTTCCCAAGGACTATGCTCCATGTGGTTAGTTACTTTTAAACTGTGATGCAGTAAATAAATCGGCCTTCATACAGTTTTGTTGATTTTGAATGTTACGTTGTGAAAATTCAAGTCCTGATGCTAATGGTACATTTGGCTTGTTCCTCGAGGTTAGGGATACCTCAATCCTTTTATGATTTCTAACCCACGGAGAGAGGCAAGATGGTCAATAAAAGACACATAGAAAACAACACTCTCAGCTGAGTCAGGATAAATTACAACTGGGATCAGAGACATCGCACTTGTTTTGAGCCACGACATCGCAAGAGACAAATTATGTTGGGCTCTGGAGCTCAGAAGAGACGAGGAAAGCCAAACTTTGAAAAAGTGTCATGTCTACGGCATTTCCCGGGGTTCTGAGAGAGTTTTTTTTTCTACGTTTTTTGACCTGAAAGACAGCATTATGCAAATTGTCTGTCGTCGGGAGCTTACAGTAAAGCGAACATAAGGATTCATAAACTAACAAACCTATACCATTTATAACTTATTTAACAAAACAATGTTACATGTATTTTCAGAATGTCCTATTTAAAACGCAACGCCAACTATAATACAACGGTATTCTTTGCTTTGGTGACATCAAATGACAAGACAACATTAACTAACTAACTAACTAACTAGATGGCTTACCGAACCCGAAGGTTCATCACCGAATTAACCTAAGCTCTCCACCGGACCCTGTCCTGGGCCAACAAAATCCAGTTTCCTTCAACTCCTATCTCCCATAGATCTCGCCTGAGATTATCCTCCCATCTACGTCTAGGTCTCCCCAGCGGTCTCTTCCCTTCAGGTTTCCCAACCAGTACCCGGTGCACACCTCTTGTCCCATCCATGCGCGCTACATGCCCCGCCCATCTCATTCTTCTCGACTTAATCACCCTCACAATACTGGGGGAGCAGTACAGATTTTTAAGCTCATCATTATGCAGTTTTCTCCACGCCCCATCGTCTTCCCTCTTAGGCCCAAATATCCTCCTCAACACCCTGTTCTCAAACACCTGCAAGACAACATTTATTTGTGTTTCTATTCATTAAGAAATTACAGAACAGCTTTGCAGCAGATGCTGAAAAGTCCACCAGCTTCTGGAAGACACACAAGTACTCATTGTATCCCGAAATTTTGTTACCAATGCTGTCAAATTTGCTTCGGTGTGCATCTTCTGAAAGCATATGTAATAATCTGTTTCCACTGCATGTATGTTTTCTTTCGGACAATAACATTGACGACTTCTATTGTTTGTCATTTTTCGGTTGTTCAGGAGCGTAACCCCCAATTAAAAAACTGCGTTTAAGGGTAACAGCTGCTCGTTTTACGAGCTCTCATCAGGACGTTAAATATACAACAGACGTTCGGATCTACATCTGTAGACAGTGCTGAATGCATGGAAAAAGTAAAAACTTAAGTCTGGATTGAATGTACTGATCATATGAGACAGACATTGCAATGCGAGTTTGCTGAAATGAGGGGGGGGGGGGGACACGCATCTGCGAAATGTAACATTCAAATGCTTCACGCCTGGGGCAGGAAGCGCTAGATCCATTTACACGAACAATAAAAAAATATGTCGGTATTTCACACTAAAAATAAGTACAGAGGTTACAGAATGGATAACATGAGGAAAAACAGAATTGAAATCCAAACGGAACTATAATATTTCGTCGCAACGACGAAGATGTTCTCACACAACTACACCCAAGTAAGACGAAAACGGTATACTACCTAGGTGTTAAACAGACACGCTGACTTCTTCCTATTCTTGAAGATATGTTTGAATACAATAAGAAGACTGTTTAAAGAATGGAGGACTAGGAGACGGCCAATTGTAAAGAAATGCCCCAAAAATTAAAATATAATCACTAAAGAAAGCAACAAAATATACGCGCCACTTCGTAGGTCGAAAAACAACCCGGATACTTCACAAATAAAACTGAGCCACGTTAGTTTGGTACTAAGGTTTTTGTCACTTAGATCGCTTTATGTATTGCACGGTAACAAAAGCCTAGCGACGAAACAGCGCAGTACATAGACGGCGTTATGCATTAAACTGTAAGTGCGTACAGTCTCCTAGCAACCACGAGACAGGGGAGATAAAAATAAATTGTGAAACAGGACTTCACATTACAGGCTTATATCATTGCAAGCCGTGTTACAGGCCTACGTTCGAAACATTAATTTGCTGCAACTATTATTCCAGAGTTGTGGAATATTAATAATAATTGTTGCGAAGTTAGAAACTCCCTACCCTACGAATGGACTAACATACAAGATCATGATAGATCTTGCAGTACAACTAAACGAATCTCCAGAGTTAAACTCTCTTACAAATCCTGCAGAGAAACTAAATACATAGTTGCCCACGTGCATCAGGAGTTTAATTATGTTACCGCCATGTTCTCTGTTAAATATCTCCATAACAGAAATGTGTTTTTTATAGAACAGAATGTAGAAGTACTTGGGAAGAACAAATATGACTTAATATAACGGTACGATAATTGATTTGTTGCGTAACAGAAGTTTAAAATGAAAGTGACACTTAAAATATAAAATTCGCACCTAAAGTAGATTTGGACCCTGCAATTATTTTATTTACTATAAAATATCTATCAACTAAATGACCAATAAGGCTCTGTTTTAATAGACCCTTCCAACCGATTCTCAGAACTCTCATATAAGGTATCCTAAAACAGTCAGTAGTTTATTTTATCGCAATTTATAAACTAATAAAATTATGTAGGGGTTGAATGAGGTGACTGTGAATAACGAACTCAAGAATATTTAGAAAGAAATGCAAACTTCACACTGCCAGTCCTCAACATTTATTTACGGGGCAATTTGAATCACAAAGTCTGCAGAACATACTCCCCAATGCGGAAAATAGTTACAGAAAATTTCTGTCTTCTGGGTTGTTGCGCTGTGTAGTCTGGTCGATGTTAACCAACGTTTCAGAGGTCATACTGCCTCCGTCATCAGGGCGATGAATATGACGGAGGCAGTATGACCTCTGAAACGTTGGTAAACATCGACCAGTCTACACAGCGCAACAACCCAGAAGACAGAAATCTTCATATTCACCGCTGTGAGAACCTCAAGTCTTACACAGTTACAGAAAAACATACAAGGACAATTTTTGGCAGATCCTCAGGAAGAACTTCTTCGGTAAATTTCAACATGTTTAATCGGCACAGATAGTGTGTGCGTGTATAGGGACATCATTTCTAAAACCTATTAAAAATTTAACAAATTTATTTATTTTATGGAGCGATACTTGGCTTGCAGCGATTGGCGGTGAGTAGTGCAGTTTATCAGTAAACGCACTGCAGCAGTAGGTAGTAGTAGCAGCAGCAGCAGCAGCGATACTACTATAAGTAGTAACAAAAGATAGGAGAAGACTTCAAAGATAGATCTTGGAATCGCTCTGCCTTAATCCTGGCAATGAACCAGTTGCAACACGAAAACCAAATGTGATTTCCTGCATCCGAGACCTTCACAGTCAATAAACGTTAATTTTCATGGCAACCACAAGACCGGTTCTTACGAACAAGTGGCATTTCTCGCAATTCATAGCCAAAATCGTTACCCATTAATTTCCGCTTTATGAACGCAACACTAATTCCGCCTCGTTAGACACCCAAACTATAAAACGAATAATGGAGCCTCGTGTTGTCCCAGACTCCGAAACATACAACAGATTTATCGATCTGCACAGCTTCCGAACCTACACCAACATTCGTAGTTACAGTGTTGAGAAATGCTCCCTTACTCCAAAAGGGGGAAACATGCCAAATATTTAAAAACAAAGATCCAAGAACAAATCTGGGCTCAGGAATTAGACTATATTGTAAATGGGGATAATTCCTGTCTAAAACGTCGTTATTCATTCTGTACTAGTGCGGAGGGGAGGGGGTATTTAATTAACTAGGTTAAGGGCTGAACATTTACTTCAGACGGAAGAAAATAAAAATAAATATGAAAAACATAAATAATTTTATTGAGAAACCTACTCGAAATAACATATTTCAAATACTGGCAGAAGAATATTATTAAAATATATGCATCCATCATTAGCCAGAGCACTATGGACTGGGATGATAAAGCTCAGTATACAGCCGAGTAGTCACTATTCTTTCAAAGGTAATACAATTTTGAGTAGTTAGCAAATAGCTAACAGATAATGTTGAAAGTTTTAGGGAGATTTCGTAAGCGTCACTCATAATGCCATACAGAATACAAAACTGGGAGATAGCAATCTAGAATGTAATTAGGAAAGCTTAAATTAATAAATAACTGAAACTAATTAACGCAGCACCTTCCTTACTCAGCAGAAGATCCCTAAACCAGTCAAACGATAAATGTGATGTCAGGGCCAAAATTTAAAACACTTAGAAAATCAAATATCTTAAGACAAAAATAATACAGCAATCGATAAAAGACAGAACTAAACCATTACGAATCCAGCAAATTAATAACTGAGATTCTGCGCCATCCAAATCGAGGTCCTTTTAAATGAAATTTGGAGACCAAAGAGCGACGTTCCTTGGCGTAAGCATAGTTCGAATAAAACACTAGTACACTCACGGATGCAAATTACGAGACAGGCACTAGTTGGAGGAAGTACGAGGCTTGTACCACCGCTTGATGAAGAATGAGACTGAATAATGTTTTGAATTAATTAATGTTAGAACCAGGTTCAGTGTGGGGAAAGATGAAGAAAATAACAAGGAAAATAATGAAATCAGAATAAAGAGAAGGAGAAGTGGTGTCATGAGGGAGATGAGATAAAGAAAAGGGAAAAAATAGAAACCCACTGTCATGAATGCACATTTTAACGCCCTGTTCTCTTCTGTAAAACTGTGAGTGATTCCCCGATACACGGACCGGACCGACTGAGTGACGAATTGTAGAAAAAACCGCAGTTTTCTGTTAAGAAAATTACAAACGAAAAAAAAATCCCCTGATATCGGTCACTAAGAATTTAAGTCATGTGTTGCATGGCTAGCGAGTGAATATAGGCAGACAAGATGGTGACAGAAGATGCAGGGCGTCGCATCGATCGCCTGAGAGAGAGCAGACCAGTAAGCCAGACAGAGCTAACCTCCTCCCTCGCCTTGTTTCACCTCAGGTCACTTGCTCGCAGGTCCTGGGTCACGATCTTCAAGAGATTTCATTACTTAGAAACATCGCGTCAACATTAATACCGCACACTTATGCAGTGCATGTTTACAGGTAAAATTCGTCGATTCCAGCCCTTGTTCAAGAAACGAAAAAACAATTTTCGGAAATACCTGTCCTTCGGTTTTCGCGGCCGAGTTCAATGTGCAAATGCGCCACGTTGAATGTTGAAAGTAATCCACGGTTTCGACAAATAACGCAGTTTCTGATTTCAGGATATACACGTGAACATTCCGTTTTACACATATTTATGTTACTTTCTTCGTGTTTAAACCACATCTGAAGTAAAATTTGACGGCGCTACAACCCATAAGACGGCCTTCTTCATACATCTGAACTGGCTGTTTTAAGCATAAATCCAAGACTTCAAATAAATTCCGTCACTGAATTTAGCTTGATCTCGTGCATCGGTTTGGGAATTAAATGTTTAAGACGAGTGATCCAGTTAACACGTGAAGAATTTAGAAAGAACAGAGGTACACGTCGGATCAGGTATTGATTGTCATTGAATCATGACTGTGGCGATTAATTATGAATCCCGGATGGTCTGTCTAGACACAACGAACAACTGGCTGAGTTTGGTGTCCAACTGCGACGCAGAAACACATCATGCTACCCTCAATTCGGAGCACTGCCTTCTGCCTTATTAAATAAAAAGGCAACAAGTTTACGCCGTGTTTAACCCCCGTCGCAGGACGCGCCATTAGAAAACGCAACTCAACAACAATCATGTATTAAGCAAGTTTCAGACCCAAGTTTTAAGTAGCTTTCCGAATGAAAAACAAACTAGTAAATAAGGTAAAGTAGAAATTCTGTCGCGTTCGCCAAAATATGCCCTTTGCTAATGGCGCCAGTGACGTCAGAGTCGTCTGGGGTCAATGACTGATCCCCGAGCCAGCGGCTTCCAAATTCTCATTTTCTTCTCTCATATGAAAGCAGAGGGTTTCAAGAAAAGAATTTTTCTTTGCTGATTTAACAACATTACAAGAACTCTACTTGAGTCACTGGGTGAAAATAAGGGCACATTAATTATGTTCACTTACTGAATTAAAATTTCAAGGACTTAGAATAGGAAAGGCGAGAAAATGCTAATTCTTTATGCCACAATAATGGTTTGCTAGTACATCGACAGCAAAGTTAATTGCTTGTTACACACAAACACAGCGAAATAAGCCCACAGAAGTATTTATTGTTGTTGCGTAAAGTGGCGTTTAAAATTGTCCAATCTAAACTAAAACTGAAAATATCTGATAACACATACAAAAACTCTTCAATATCAAAATCGGTTAATCTCTTCTCAAGTTGTTTCATACATATGGACATACGGACTGACGAAGCATTTTAATATGCGGTAGGCAGAGATGCGAACTAGCCTTAAACTCTTATATAGCAGTTTTTACGCTTTATGAAATAGGTGTGGCATCACGATGCGACACCATTCCGTGCATATTTTCCATCGTCTGTAGTTGAGATTTTGTCTACACAGTTTCACAGGCTACCCCGTCTTCGTTTTCAGGTAAAACAAAGCAGAATAACATTCCTTAGTAGTTTTCAAAAAATTCTGCAAGGAGATAATGCCAGTCGAAAGTCATCCCCATGCCAAATTTGTTAAAAAGCAAACCTCAGGGATGACGGAACGTCATTCGAGTACACAGTCCTGAAAACGTGAGATAACATCTCTTAAATGTAGAATTATGGTAACTGTTGTCTAAAAAATTTATAAAAAATACGAGGCGACCACATTATTTTTTATTACATTACGGTAACTGATGTCACATAGCGAAATTTGGTGTGGTGGAAGATCGTTAGCTACAAGGTGCCGTCGTGAATATCAGAGGTTTTATTTTGCCACGTTAAGTCCCGTCTGTCACACTTTTTCTGCAAGAGCCCGCAAATAATCCGTACACAGCAACAGAGAGGAAGTGACAGGATGCCATTTTGCCTAACGCTGGTCTGGCAAAGAACACAGAAGAATACTTAGAATCACCATCAAGGAACATCACTTCAGACAAGAAGAGGTTCAATCCAGACACCTCAATCAGTCTAGATCGTCAGGTCGTGCATGCTCGCCCGCTACCTAACCAACCAGCCAATCTCGACAAGTGATTTATTCAGTTTCACAGACAATAGAATCTTCAGGTACGAACAAAATTATCTGCTAGGAATAGTGAAACGCATTAAGCATTGGGATCTACTAATGCTGACTGACATTTCGGCTAGTACCGATGATTACAGGTTTTGTCTAATTGACATCTAAAGTTTCTTAACAATTCACCAGGCATAATTTGTTGTTTAACATGTACGTTTGCTGTTACTTTACGTTTCATAAAAAATATAAATCCTAAAAACATGGGTACCAAGCAAAATTAAGCTATAAGGAAACAACACACTTCTTTACTTCGCAAACTCAGCGACTGTCAGCTTCTCAACAGAAACTCTGCTCCATATAGTTACTTAAGAATTTAAAAAATACAGCATCTGGTTAAACTCCGATATCATATTTAATTATTCGTGTTTTTTTCCGTCTAATCACAATTGTATATAAATAAAATTTATACATATTTGGTACATCTTGTACCAAATATGTAAATGATATTTTAATATCTTATGTATAAATTTTATTTATATACAATTGTGATTAGACGGGAAAAAACACGAATAATTAAATTTTAATTCACAATATGACGCAATTATATCAACTTCCGATATCATAGTCAAACTAGGGAAATGTACAAAAATGTTCATTTGTAACATGGAGACTTGGCAATGATGATGTCAAAACACAACCTATACTAAAACGTAAAAAGTGTTTCAATAAGTGCATTGCTGTTAAGAAAAATGACATCCTACTAAGTTCAACTTATTAAAATATTATTAACACACACACAAAATGCGTTGTTATACTGCATAAGACTGCCATCTTTCAAAAAAGCAAATTATATTTTTGCATTAGATCATCCAAGAGGTTAAACGATTATCTCACAATATGAAATAGCGTATGAAAGGCAATTATAAAATTGCCTATCAGCAAAGGTCAGTTTCATAATTCCGTAACAAGCACCGAAATCCGCACGCGCCAATACAAAACCAAAACTGTGCAAACAATTTTATAGCATTTATGGACACATAATAGAATACGATCTGTACAAGCGCTTCCTGTCATGTTTTCGTTGATTATCTGCCGTCACTTTCACCCGGAAACAATAACATACAACACATGATACAACTATAACTGAACATATCAAACATCAGGGGACATCGTAGTTCTGAAGTTCAAAAGATTCATCCTCACAATTAGGATTGATGTCAGCAAAGCGAGAGACCGTCTTTTCAAAACTGAACTGACAGCAACTATCCACAACAGAATAGATCCTGCTGTAGGTCCGGAAATTGCAGGAAACCGTTTGTGTTGTGCACAGAGCGTTTAAGATTTTAATTAAAAACTGCAATTAACAGAGGAAAAGCAATTTAATGCAGTAAAATGAACGAATCAAAGCATAAAGTCATTTTAACTAAACCACCCAGCTACACGGAGCAGCAGAGTCATAAATGAGAAGCTGTCAGTCGCTAAACTTTTCAATCAATTAAACTTAATCTATAATAATTAGATAATTAAACAATAATTTAGTTCAAAACTTTTCAGAGTTAGCAAAAATTTCATTATATAAACAAACTAAACTTCGCGACCAAATGATTGACGATTCTGTCTCGTATTCGAGAGGTCCAGGTTCAAAACTTGGTCCAAAGATTGGATATCTTAGCTGAGGTTTCTGGTGGTTTTATAAGCATGTGTAAGTATTATCCCGTCTCCCGAATGGTGTTTTACTTTAAGGTTTTCCGACTGAAATTTTGTTTAAATCTCGAATTTTTCCAATTCGTGCTTAATGTCCCGTCCATTCATCCAGCTTGATTTGACCGTCCTAAGTAAAATACAAGCCAATGATTAACTGAAGTTGTATGAAAGAATAAAAATAAGTCTATATTTTAATATAAGTTCTCAAAATGAAATACAAAGACATGTCATTCACAGAGAAAGGGCGTGACAAGTCACCATGGGGACGATATTCACTGTAGAAACAAGTGGACGTCGTCCTAAGTAACTGGAGATTAAATTAATTTGAATTAGAACAGGCTGGCGATCGTACAAATGAAATGGCTGAGCAAACATGGCGATAAAGAGTGTATTGGCAGAATGAGTGAGTAGCTTTTAACAAGAGAAGAAAGACAGCAGGCAAGCAGCGAGGAGATCCAGCACATCCCACGCAAACCAGAGTCCATCGACATCACCAGACGCACAGAAAGCCTTTCCTGCGATAAAAATCTCTTAAATCCTGAACTGGTTCTTCTTTTCATTCCTTATTTCCTTCTTCGCCCCTTCCTTTTTAAATTTATTTTCAAGCACTTCTTTATTTTTATGGCATATTCGTCTTTATTACCTCTTCTTTGATTGTGTATTTTATCCTTCCATCAGATCTCTTCTCTTTTCTTATCCCACCCCTTCCTTTGTTTCTTTCTTACCCATCCCGGACAAGAATAAATCTGACGACCGCAGTTTCAATTCAGTTCTACCTCCGCCACCCAAAACGCAGGAACTGAATTTATATTCCCACCTTTAATTGTGTTAAACCAGAACGAATACGTTCAGCTGGAAAACTGCTTTTTTAATGAAAGCAAATGAAGTGGTTTGAGTGTATTTTGACGCTTCGAAAAGGCACAAAAACAGAACGCTATGAAGTTTATACGACGAGAAAAGTTGCATTTCCCTGTGGGAAAGACCCTGCTTTTAAAAAGTCGATACAATGTCGTCACAAGTAAAATTGAGAGCTGCCTGCCAACAGACTTCTTGCGACTTCATATCTGTATAGGGAAACTGAGGGAAGGGAGAAAAAGAGAGAACTGTGGGTGACGAAGGACAGAAAACAGCTCCTTTTCAATTGTAAACTTTTATTACAATGCATTCGCCGCTTGAATATTTTTAAAACTACACACAATAGTGAATGAAATTATTGAGATGGACATGAGGAATAACTGCATCTGCGGGCAACCCTTGAATCCAGCAACGGTTCCAGCTTTAAATCTTACAGAGTGGTCAGGGTGAGTTATAAGAAACGAAAGCAGTAAATTCAAGAGTGAATTAAAGTCAACAAAAATGTAGCTGTAGATCTGCTATCGGTTACCCTCACTCACTATTTCGTCTAAGACTTCTGGTTCTCACGGCGGAGAGTTTGAAGCTGACAGCCTTTTCGTAATACTGCGCCGGAAGTTGACGGACATCTGAGAGATGCGTACTGCCTCCACCCAGAACACTGAAGATGGTCAAAACGTACGAAACTCGTATAAGTAACAAAGATTCACATGCGAAGTGGTATCATATATAAAAACAAATTATAATTTTAATTTCCGATAATCTAAGATTTATATTAAGTCGCTACAGTATGAAGTTACCACGGAATAAAATAATATAAGACAAACGGGAATTGTAAAAATGGCGCTGTAGCTGTAAGCTCGACAGCATTGGTAAGTACATCTGTCCTGTGATACTAACGAAATGGCAAAAGTAATTCAAGCTACTTAATTTGCGTCGAAGAGCTAGAAACTGGAAACTGGAGATACAGCCAGAAAAATATGGCTAGTACTCGTGCTTGACAGATATGACGTCACAACACCTTCGACCGGCTTGGCTCCCACCACAAATGTTCAAGGGAACAAACTACCCACACAAAATGGTATGGGAATGCCAGTGTGATGAGCACACACAGCGCTCAAGCCCAGAGCCGATAGGAAATGACCAGCGCTTCAAAGGTTCTAATGAAAGAAGTACCAATCGCCTTTGGAAAAAACATTTCTATCAGACCGCGCGGTGCAACATCCCGGAATTTATCGTCGTAATGGTCGCCGTGAGAACGTTATTTTACATCTCTCTTTATTTCCAGGAACACTGCAGTCACTTCTAAGAAAATGAAACAAGATTAAAAAAAATTATCTACAATAAATCATCCCTCCTCAACTTCCAATCAGCGATTTGATGTCTTCACGGAAGCATCACATACACTCGCTGTTAAAAGCAAATGCGAGCACATGGACAGAAAATCAATCAAAAGCAAATTAAAACTGGTCTAAATACGCAAGAGAAGGACGGAGTTAACTTTTCGGAATTAGAAACCAATCAGATCGGAGCACACAGGATATCGAATTCGCATAGAAGAAATATTTAGCAATGCGGCCGAGATAAGAGTTTTTAACCCTTTAAAGCTCAGTGGTTAAGATATGCACAAAATTAAATCAACAAGACTCAAATGAGGGAAGGTCTATTTTGTTTTGGCATATATCCGCCCATTGGTCTAGAAATAAATGCAGAAAATACAAAGTACATGATCATGTCTCGGCATCAGAATTCAGGACAGAACCAGAATATAAGGATAGCTAATGAATTGTTTGGAAATGTGACAAAATTCAAGTACTAGAGAACGACACTAACAAGTCAGAATGACATATAAAAGTGGAAAGAGCATAGGAAGAAACATGTCGAGTAATATAAACAAAATATCGTGTACAATCCTACGAAAAAAAATACAACGCTGAAGGAGTTAAATTATTCGCATACGAAAACAGTGATTAAAAATATCACATTAATAAATCTGTAACAGTCCCGCACACAATGTACGAGGGTCGCTCATTAAGTAATGCCCCACATTTTTTTCCTCAGAACATATTTATTCAAGATGGCTCAAATTTAGTGACAATATAAATCAATGTTTCCTTTACACATACTATTTTTCCACATAGTCCCCATCAACTTGTACGGTTTTACGCCAGCGTGGAACAAGTGCATGCATGCCTTGCCGGTACCAGCTCTTGTCCTGTGCACGTAGCCATGTCCTCACTGCTTGAATCACGCTCTCGTCATCTTCAAATCTTGTTCCGCGGATAGCATCTTTAAGTGGCCCAAAGAGATGGAAGTCGGAGGGTGCCAGATCTGGACTGTAGGGTGGATGGGGTAGCACCGTCCAACCCAATTTGGTGATTTCTTCCCGGGTTCTCAGACTTGTGTGAGGGCGTGCATTGTCGTGCAGGAGCAAAATTTCTGCTGGATGCTTGTGAGGCCGAACTCGTCGAAAACGCTTCTTGAGGGTTTTCAGGGTCCTGATGTACGCGTCTGAATTGATGGTCGCACCTCTTGGCATCACATCCACAAGAATGACCCCATCACTGTCCCAAAAGACAGTCATCATGACTTTTCCGGCGGAGGGAGTTGTCTTGAATTTCTTCTTTCTCGGTGATTGAGGATGATGCCACTCCATTGACTGCCTTTTTGTCTCTGGCTCAAAGTGGTGTATCCAGGTTTCGTCACCTGTAATGATCCGGGACAGAAAGACCTCTCCCTCAGCATCAAAACGCTCCAACAATTCAGAAGAAATCGTTTTCCTTTGAATCCTGTGGTCTGCTGTGAGACTTCGTGGAACCCATCTTGCGCACACCTTCGAATATGCGAGAGCCTGGATAATTGCAATCACACTTCCATTGCTGACTGAAAGCTGTTGGGCCAATTGTCGAGTTGTGATGCGCCGATCCTCACGAATAATGGCATCCGCGCGGTTCAACATGTCTGGAGTGGTGGCTGTGGCAGGACGCCCAGAGCGCGGCAGATCACGGAGCTCGGTTTCTTCACTTCCTGAAGCTTTAACTCTCTTAGCCCTGCGACCAACGGTGCTCCTATCGACTGCACAGCTTCCATACACAGCACACAAACGTTTATGAATGTTCACCACCGTTTCTTTTTCAGCAACAAGGAATTCAATTACAGCTCGTTGCTTGTAACGAGAGTCGTTCACAGACGCCATTTTAACAGTTCACTACAGCTCCGCTATCGGTTGGAATCATTTGAAACTCCGTACACGAACGCGGGAAACATCAAATCTCAAGCATGTAAAAGTACACTTTTCTATCTTCATTATTGGCTGAGAAAAAAAATGTGGGGCATTACTTAATGAGCGACCCTCGTAAATAAAATACAATAGGATGTATTAATGTTTGGTATTCCAACTCAATAGGGCAGAACGCTCAGCTAATCAATGGTTCGTTATAGTGTTGATAAAAGCCAGTCGCCGATCCCATCTTTAGCCAGATGAATCTAAATCACACACTCCAAGTCTATTTTCCAAAGATCTATTTTAATATTATCCTCTCATCTACACATCTATCTGTCTTCCGAATGGCCTCTTCCCTTCAAGCTATCCAAATCTCCCCATGCGTGCTACATGCCACGCCGATCTCACCCTCCTTGAATTTTACATAAACTTCGTGCACTATGTCAAGAAAGGTTATCAAAAGACATGTTCATGATGTTCAAACCAAGTTGGTACGCCAGTTACCAGACTACACACTCAGCATCTCTCTCGCTTTAAACCGGTTCTCGCTTCTGAAAAACGAGATCAAAGCAATGAACTTAACAGAGATGAGGCCATCCGTCAAGGAGTCAAGTTTCACGACGTCTTTCATGATATGGCTTTCGTAAGCGTACTTTGTGACAGCGCGGTAATCAATATTTTAGGTTCCATTGCGTCACTTCAACCATCTTCGTCTACCTCGTCGCTTTTACGTGCATGTAGCTATTGATTTAGCACTTGTCAGTCCAGAACCACTTCCATTCCTACTACACAGTCCCTTGTCTCCTCAACAGCGGCCCAAATATCCTCGTTTTTCGGCACTGTTATTATCTGTACCAGCGCATCAATTTGCTTATCGCCTGGGAGTCGGGTAGTAGAATTTCACGCGTAGTGTTCTACCGTCACAATCTGGAAATTTGCTTTTATGGGTGTCTACGGGACTTGGGCTCGTTGGTCTTAAATATGATAGAATAAAAATACATAAATCCAATCCTCGATTTACGAACGTAATTTGTTCTACACAAACTGTTCGTAAGGTGGGAATTCGTAAATCTAAAATAAAATTTCAATTAATTTCAATGTGAAAACTTCTGACTGGTTCCTAGCTTCCAAAAAAAATCACCCAGTATTTTTCTATCATATGTTAGAACACTGTAAAATCATAAAAATAAGAACAGGATTACTTTGCATGATAGTCATTATCTATTTGCCCCCCCCCCCTAAAAGAATGTTTAAGTGTTAAATCAAAGTTTTACATTGTACAGCAATTACTGCAGTTACAATATAGACATCATAACTTACGTTAACAAATAAACAACTATTACTCCACGTTATTTGCGAAGAGGACACGCGGCCCGCCTCAGCAGAAGGTTAGGTTTTCCGTTGTAGCGAAAATTCGCAAATCAGAAGTTTATATGAGAGACAGGTGCATTACTGTATGAGATGTGAGGCTCATATGGCGGTGAAGACATCGATGTTGGTCTTCTGGGTGATGGTCGTCGGCTTCTCGCCGCGGAGGCCCGGATTCGTGATCGGGTCAGTCCACGTGGGATTTTCAGTTTTCGAAGCGGCACTAAGACAGGTTTCTCTCCGAGTCCTTCGGGTTTCAACCGTCAGTATCAATTCACCGATGCTCCATACTCACTCATGTCCCAACTGGTGGACGGACAAAGGGCCCGTCAGAGGCCCTTTCCACAGAGACAGTTTCGCACCATCGCATCAATAAAATGAACTTGTGGGTAGAAACAAACGTTTCAGTAGAACATGCTACCTCCGACTTGGCGTCTTCCTACAAGTTCAAACGGCGTTAAACCCAGTACAAGAATCTCGATTGGTTAAGGTTACTCATGTTGATGTTAGCATACAGAGAGTTCTCAAGTTGTGGATAAATACAATTTCTTCTGTTTCAGAAGAATAGCTTTGACTATGTTCAATTCGCAGCTTAAAGCCGACAAAGAATAGTCCTCCGGCCTAGGAGGTTGGGCATGAAGCCAATAAACTCTCATCTAAAATGTTTTATGGGTTTCTGTGGTAAAATTTTGTTACAAAAACACAGAGAATCAGATACTAGATAAATTGTTTGGGGCGACTTGGCTCAGGGTAGGACAAAATTAAAGGCTTCTGTCTTGACGGAAAATATCGTTGTAGATTCTTAACAACAAACCATTTTGTGACTAGCTGAGTAGCCTATAGACTGCTCTAAACGTGGGAGTTGTTTACAAAGGAAAGGCTGGGTTATTAATAGTAACAGTGATTTTGTGGTAGGGGGAACACGACAACCCCTTCTCTCGTTCCGTGTTGGAATTGCGAGTCAACAAAAAAATCTGGCAACTTTCTGAGTTCCGTCTTGCGGTCCATTAACCTCCAATTTTTAAATCAGCTCAATTCCCCACGCGGCAGCTCTTCGCAACGCGGTTTTGCTTATTCGCGGAAAATTTATTGTGGTGATATTTGTGCATCGCGGCGTACGTCCCTCGCTCTTTCACGGTCGTTCTTACGCAGGCGCGCCGAATAAGACGCAACAGCCCGTCTTAGTACCTACGTAGATATCGTGCTACAACAAATGCCCGTTTTAAGTTTTTTCACAATGCATACAATATTAAAGTCTATTCATAAAACATTTGAGCGGTAATTTTTTAGTAATAACAACAAAAATTACATTTACTGTAGCATTTAAATGTTGCCAACTCTCTTCGTCCTGTAAATAAAAACTTTCAACTAGCACCTCTCCTTGCCAACATCTAAAATACAGATTTCTGTCTTCTGGGTTGTTGCGCTGTGTAGTCTGGTCGATGTTTACCAACGTTTCTGAGGTCATACTGCGATGAATCGCCCTGATGACGGAAGCAGTATGACCTCTGAAACGTCGGTAAACATCTACCAGACTACACGGCGCAACAACCCAGAAGAGAGAAATCTTCATACTCATCGCCCTGATGATGGAGGCAGTATGACTTCCGAAACGTTGGTTAACATCTACCAGACTACACAGCGCAACAACCCAGAAGACAGAAATCTTCATACTCATCGCCCTGATGATGGAGGCAGTATGACCTCCGAAACGTTGGTTAACATCTACCAGACTACACAGCGCAACAACCCAGACGACAGAAATCTTCATACTCATCGCCCTGATGATGGAGGCAGTATGACCTCCGAAACGTTGGTTAACATCTACCAGACTACACAGCGCAACAACCCAGAAGACAGAAATCTTCATACTCATCGCCCTGATGACGGAGGCAGTATGACCTCCGAAACGTTGGTTAACATCTACCAGACTACACAGCGCAACAACCCAGAAGACAGAAATCTTCATACTCATCGCCCTGATGACGGAGGCAGTATGACCTCCGAAACGTTGGTAAACATCGACCAGACTACACAGCGCAACAACCCAGAAGACAGAAATCTTCATACTCATCGCCCTGATGACGGAGGCAGTATGACCTCCGAAACGTTGGTTAACATCTACCAGACTACACAGCGCAACAACCCAGAAGACAGAAATCTTCATACTCATCGCCCTGATGACGGAGGCAGTATGACCTCCGAAACGTTGGTAAACATCGACCAGACTACACAGCGCAACAACCCAGAAGACAGAAATCTTCATACTCTGATGACGGAGGCAGTATGACCTCTGAAACGTTGGTAAACATCGACCAGACTGCACAGCGCAACAACCCAGAAGACGGAAATCTTCATACTCATCGCCCTGATGACGGAGGCAGTATGACCTCCGAAACGTTGGTTAACATCTACCAGACTACACAGCGCAACAACCCAGAAGACAGAAATATTCATACTCACCGCTGTGAAAACCTCAAATCTTACATCTGAAATACAGTTAGTTCATCTTTCGCACTTCGCCATTTTACACAACTTACCACAAAACCGTGCACCTCCGCCTCAATTACTTTCGACACAGTCTAAGATCTTCGCTTTATCCTTACAAAAGCGTATATAGAGAAGGCAATGAAGCCAGAACTCGACTTTAGATAATATAGAACAAATGATAGCAACAATTGTGACATGATGAAGTCGTGTGATGTGTACTGTCATTCACTTACTATGCTCGTTTAATCATAAGCAAGCCTAATTGCATCGGTTTAAAGTCTGCGTCAGTTTAGTGTAATTAGCGGCACAGAACTCAAAAGATAAGTGTCAAATGAATGAGCGTGTTGCTGTCATAACGTACAAGAGATGTTGCTGATGTTTACAAGTTCATTAGACGCACAGTTCCCTAACTCCGGGTCGTAACTACCACTCTTACCGACGTACAATGCTCCGATCAACCAACAACCAATTTTTTGATTCCGTGGAACATGGAGCATAAAAGGAATGGGGTTTCTCGACTAACTGAGCGACTGTCAGCATTTCAAGAGAAAAAATAAAATGGAGTACGATATTACTGGACACTACACCGCGTCATTCCGTTTATACTAACTCCTTTAGAAGTTCATAGTCGCTCAGCTAGTCAGAAAATTCGTCGCCTTTTTGTGAATCCCGAAGATCCATCACCGTTTTGACAAGATCTCGCCACTTAACCCGATTCTGAACCACATGAGTCAATTTCGCCCTATTTATTTTAGATAAATTTCAATATAATTCTCCTCGGTCTCCCAAGAAGTATCTTTCCTTCAGGTTTTCCTATTAAAACGCTAAATACATTTTAATGCCCCGCTACGTTAACATTCAACTCACCCTAACAATATTTTATTTAGGACCTAGAATATTAATGTAACGATCGATAAGTTTCCTTGATTACGTCACACAATCTTGCACTATTAATGTTCAAAAACTATAATAAAATTTTAAGCATAACACGTTATATACAACTGCCTACATTATTTAAATGTAATAATTTACACAGCATTGACATAAAATATTCGTTTTCAAAAATGACAAGTTTAAGTTAAGATGTTTATGTAGGCCTATAATTCATTTGACTACTAGGAGTTGACTTTCTCGTGACGGAAAGTCTGAAGATGCGTCTTCCTTGTTGTAGCCCTGTGTAGTCTGGAATAAGTTTACCAACGTTTGACAAGTCCTTGCTGCCTTCATCATCAGAGTTCATCGCTACAATCCAGAAAACAGACATCTTCATTTGCCTATTACTTTTAAAACCATCTGATAATACTACTACTTTGCATTCCATATATTCGACAACAGAATCTCCATTCGAAAACTCGTTAACCTTCAAATTCTTCGCGGAATTGTGGGATCAGACCTTAAAATAGATAACCTTCTTCAGGATCCCCTCCAATTCATTCATCATGACTTCATCAATCGATTTTATAAAACCTGTGCAGTTGATAAACTGTTGTTACGTAAATGGCGCAACTGAGCAGCCTGTGTTATATAAAACATAATATCACGCTTTCATTTTTTGTACGGGCTGTATTTAAATGGGCGCGGACCTCATGGAAAACATTCTAACGTAACACCGGCTTATTTTTGTATTTCTTCTATAACGGCAGGAGATAAAATAGGATAAAAGAACGAAAGATATAAAGTAAAGAAAGAAGTGGCAATGGAGATTAATCTCAGTGACTGGACTAAAAAACTCACAGACGCCGGAAAAGGGAAAAAAAAAACAGAAGTGGAATAATTCTAGCTTTGTTACAGAAACTTAAATCACTCGGATATACCAGGAACACTGAACTGAAGTGAAAGTACGTGTTGTAGGCAGACGTGCGAGGTTACGTAAGTGATTACCACCGGTTTGGAGAACGCCGGTGACGTGTTGCAAGTGGAAACAGCGAATCCGAGAGGGTAAAAGGCTTCTATCAACAGTTAGCCTACGGTGTATATTTACACGACTCGAAGTAGTTTGGAGAACTAAGATCATAGGTTTGGCCCCAAAGGCGAAAAAGTTTACTCTGCGAGAACTACAAGCACAAAGTAACAGCTAAACTGTGTAATTCATATTCAAAATTCCGTATCCAATGCGCAGTTACGAAACACGCAGCGTCTGCACCATTTCTCTCTCTAAGGCGCATCAGTCACTGTCGAGTGACCGATTCTTCGATTATTTAACGATGCAGTTTCAGCTGTATACGTTAAATAAAAGTCGAATGAGATGAGAAGAGTGTCGTGCATGGTGATTAGGTTAAGGATTTGTAAGAATGCAATCGTGGCTTGCTTGACCCTTTGACCCTGTAGCTCACTTAATAATATTCAAGAATTCAGCCTGTACAGCAAAAAAGCTTCACCTTTACAAAGATCAACTGATCAATTCTGTTTAAGGAAATACTGAGAATCATACGAAGCGCATTAATACAAAACGGAGAGTTGCTGATTATGTAGGTGGTACATATACTTACCATTGGGCACTAAAGGTTAAAATAATTTCCAAAGAATATGGATGAGAAAACATAACAGCAATCCAGCTTGGCTCAGTGTGTATAGTGACTAGCTAAAGACTGGACGACTGAGGTTCGATCCCCGACAGGGGGCAGAGGATTTTTTTCACCTCTAGCCTCTGCGTCCAGACCGGCTCTGAGGCCCAC
This sequence comes from Zootermopsis nevadensis, assembly GCF_977971745.1. Classification (NCBI taxonomy): domain Eukaryota; kingdom Metazoa; phylum Arthropoda; class Insecta; order Blattodea; family Termopsidae; genus Zootermopsis; species Zootermopsis nevadensis. The sequence goes on along the minus strand of NW_028259144.1, from coordinate 5,731,540 downwards.
CCAGCCTCCTATCCAATGGCTACCGGGGTCCTTTCCCAGGGGTAAAGCGCGATCGGGGCGTGATGCTGACCACTCACCCCATCTGGTGCCGAGGTCAAGAAAGAGTAGGAGCTATACAACCTCTCCCCCCAAGCGTCTACATGGCGTATAGTTTGACAGCTTTACTTTTTATTTTTTACACATAACAGCAATCTCAGAATCTGATAACTTGCCTTAGATTTGAACTGGATGTCTTCTGAATATGAGTAAGCCGCGTTAATGCTATGTGAACGTGGGATTCCGTGTCAACACTGTTTTAGAATGTCATCAACTTTTGTTTTAAAGTCTCAGTGCTAAATCTGTGTTTTAATTTTTATTAAAAACCATCTTCCCCACGTACAGCATTCATATGGTGTCACTTGATAAATGCTAATGTCTTGCTAGTTAAATTTCGCACAGCTGAAAGTAAAACGTAGATCGCTATGAATGCAAATACCAAAATACGTGTGCCGTGTGCTTTACGACGGCACACTATTAAACCGGTGATAGCTGACTGCGAGTCAGAGCGGTGCTGAAATTTATATAGCACTGGTCGACGACATACGACTAGTTTTAAAGCTCTTACCCCATTTTTAGGCGCGTCCTCAATACAATTAAAAAAACTATTTTGTTGCGTCTGTCAGCATTTCGCAACTTGAGAACGCCTGAACGGGTTTTAATTAAATTTGATACTTTGAAAATTATTACAACTTGTTGACAAAATCCTTTTTTTTTTTCGCATCTCGTGCGTAATACCCTAAATATTTATCGGAGTCAAAAATGTTCCGAATAAAAGTTGTAGAGTAAAATGAAACACGCATCTTATGTCTAACACACATTTTCCATAAATCGTATAGTTTCCGAGATAATTAAACAGAAGTGATTTTTATGCTGACTGATCTAATCATAGAACTGTTAGACTAAATACTACTAGATGTTATACCGGAGGTCCTTGCTTGACCTCCCAGCCTGTTTTACTTCATTTATAATAGACCATTATTAATGACATCGATAGAAATTTAAAAAATGAACGCGCAATGTTACGCTGAGTGTAATTTCCCTAACTTGTTTGACACAGCTAATGCTACATTCAGAAATGTATCTCTACGATTAAATGGCTAATAAATATATTCGTTAATTAATCACAGGGTAGTGGGAACTATTCGTACTACCTGCTTTAACGTTCAGTAGGCGGCCACGTCTCTGATGTAGTCCCTTCATGGGTTTTATCTGGCGCTCACAACAAACAGCAATACCTCTTTTAAACATCGTTAAAAAGACAACGTCGTAATGGTCATGCGGTGTTTCCTTCAGAGGAAGGAGCTGAATTATTAAACGCTGTTTGGATAAGATTTGTCTTTTAAAGGGTCTATCCAGAGACAACTTTCCCTTTCTGTCAATCTTACGATGAATTCAAACTCCACACGAGTTGGAAACAGAACACGCGGTAAGATTGTGGTCATTTTATAAGAATAATTTTACAAAAATTTTAAATTATTTTTAAAACTTTAGTAAAAAAACCAAATAGCCACTCTAATTTTATTTCCAGGCTGTGTATGGGTGTGTCCACTGGCGTATTCTCTAGTAAAAAGCACTTTATTTGCGGGTTCAATTGTTTTAACACATATAAATAATTCTGGAGCTCAGGACGTTCGACTGTGTCCAAAGTGATCACACGATACATGAAATCCTCGTCTGAAATAGCGTAAGAACATTGCTTCAGATATCGAGGACACAAGTTTAAGACAGGTTACAGGAAATGGTAACCCCAAATTAGATTGAAACACACACATAGATGTGCAAGTATTTTAGAGAAAAAGCTAGAGGCGATTGCTTAGGAGATGCAATCTTAAGGAAAATAACAGGTCTCTTAAAATAGACTCATAAAATGTAGAATATGAGAGTGTAGACTGGATTCGGCTGGCTGAGTATAGAAACCAAACGACTATTCGATTGTCAAGAAAGAATATTGCTCCATGTACGAGGCGCGTCCCAAAAGTAAGTTTCCCACTCGTCCCACAGCTAGCAAACCTTATATTGAGCGAAGCGACTGTGCGTACGTGATAGAGCAATGACGTAGCATGGCGCATGCACTAACGGTACTTCCCGCGTTCTCACAGTAGCATCGTTGCAGCTGTTGAAGAAGGAGGTTCTTATTCCAGCTCCCGCCGACTGTGAAGTGCGGTCAGTGATAACGCTAGGCCGCACACGGCTCGACGGACAGCAAGTCTCCTGCAGGAGTTCAGCTGGGAGGTGTTTAATCATTCACCCTACAGCCCGGACCTCGCTCCCAGTGATTTCCATCTTTTCCTACACCTCAAGAAATTCCTGTCCGGTCAGCGTCAGCGTTTTGAGAATGACAGAGAGGCGGAGATGGTTGTCACACAGTGGTTCCAATCCCAGGCGGCAGACTTCTACGACACAGGTATTCAAAAGTTGGTCCCACGGTATGACAAATGTCTCAATTCCGGTGGCGAATATGTTGAAAAACAGCTGGACACTTGCTGTATCTGTTGCAATAAATATTTCCATGAAATTGTGTTTTGTTTCTGTAAACGGCCCCAGGGAAACTTACTTTTGGGACGCGCCTCGTATTTAGTTTTATTGGATACACTGGACGAGAAAAGCAGTCTGCAACTCGCATGTTTCTCTTGACGCCTATTAAAATAGGATCTAATTAATGCTATAGGAAAGAGGTATTACACGAAGCAGTACAAAACACACTAAATCAGCAGCCGTTATAAATGTTTCTAATTAAGGAAGTGCATTAAAATGTCTAGTTCGTTGAAGAGGTGTATTCATTTTCGTGGAGATTTTATAGAGTAACTAATCTTGTTTCGTAGGTGCAGACCCAGGCACAACAAAGTGTAACCGAGCATAATAAATTTACAAAATACACCAACAGCAAAGTCGATGTGAACAGTCATCAATCACACACAGCGCGAGGATTGACATCGATATGTGGATGACAAAGCGCACCCAAGAGGTGGCGACGGAATGTTATAACAACGAGGGGCGCGCGTGCAGATAGAGCATCACAAACAGGCGCGTTCACAGAATTTCATTTTATTGTTTAACAGCAACTTCTCGAAAAATCTCTAATTGAATGAAGCAGTCCTTCCTGAGCTAGCAAAGAAATTCCCCGCCTTTTACGGGCCACAAAATTTCATTACCGTTTTCAAAGAATTCCGCCGATGGATTTTATCAGGAGTCAGACGACTCCTGACTACACACTATGTAACACCTGTTTTAATATTATTCTCCCATTTACACCTAGATCTTCCAAGTTGTCTCTTCACTTCAGGATTTCTAAGAATGTGTAAGCATTCTTTTTTATCTCATCTTCCTTGATTGATCGAAAACCAAACTTCAAGCCTCAAGACCGAAACCTAACAATAAAACGTTGTAACAACGCAGCTCAAAACTCGCAGCGTAGCAAAGCTAACGACACTGAGTGGCGGGGTAAGGAGGGGCGAAGTCCTTCTGTGCCCTTGAAGCACTCAATTCGGGACGATTACTATAGAAATATTTTGAAAACAACTTACAAAAAGAAGTGTACATGACACGATTCGGATATTTTATTAATAACTATAACGTCGTTATTACAGATTTCTTTGACGTACTCGGCGTCTATCGAAGTATATATGTCAATGTGGAAAGATGCGCTACAATAGATAATACACATTTTCCAAATTCCATGTGTACGATTTTGGAAGCTACATCAGTGACTCTGATGTCGATTACTAAGACCACTTGTGGCCTTCCACACGTGACAGGAAAAAAAAATTAAATAAATGAAAAAAGAAACACTGAAAAAGAACCTTCCAATCACTTTCTTTTTAATTACCTACGCTTAAACCTCCCAGCAGGCCAGCTACAAAGTCGAAAACGAGGTACACCGGAAGAAGACGTAATTATTCCACGATCGCGCACTGTTGTGAATCGCGCCTTCAGAATGATTCGTGAGTCCATGGATGGATGGGGTTGGGGTTGGTGCGAATGTCTCCCTAGGCGTAACAAGTGGCGATCAATCACGTCATTCTTTACAGAATCAGGTGAGGTGCAGAAACTGCACAAGCGCCAAATTTACATTTAAAAATCCTGACATTCACAACACGGAGTGCCCTACAGTGCTCTCAAACTTTAAATTAGGATTGCTGTCTTCTGGGATGTTGCACCGTGTATTCTGGTAGTCATTCGCCAACTTATAAAGATGTTTACCGCCTCCATCAACAGGGCGATGAGTTAGACCAGTTCAACCAACAGATAGGTCTTTTCTGTCATCATTTTACCTGATGCCGGAAGTAGAACCAACTTCCGAAACGTTGTAATTTTATACCTTCTAGATCAGTGGTATTCAACCTTTTTTGATGGCGTACCCCCAGATACAATTTCTCTTCAACTTTGTACCCCCAAAGTTATTGGTGTATAACTCAAGTTATACATAGTATATAATGTACATTTAAAATAAATTAAATAAATTACATTACTGATTATTCAGTGTTTATCATAATTTTTTTTAAAATTTCATGTACCCCCTAAGATGTCTTCGCGTACCCCCAGGGGTACGCCTACCCCAGGTTGAATACCACTGATCTAGATGACGAGCAAAGTCCAAAAGAACAATTTAGCACAAAGAATCGCTATTGCCAGAAATCTTCAAACAGTAAATACTCTGCTCCATGGAGTTTTTGAAGCCATTACCAAATTTCCCCGCCTCTCAGTGTCAAAAGTAGTGTCGTTAGCTTTGCTACACTACGAGTTCTGAGCTGTTTTCACTCGCCTCGGTTCCCCTGTTCAGGCTGCAACGCTGTATGATTTTTTACTGTGATCTTGGAGCACGCAATCTGCTGACGGATACTATACTACACTAATACCGAATTATATTATAAGAGAAGTAATTCATTGAGTGAAAAAATAGTTTTCCGTCTACTTTGGAGTTCGGACAAAGAATTGTATTTATTTTAAAGCAGTAGTTTGGAGCGAGTTCCTAAGGTTACCGCTGCTGCAAAACGCACAACATCGCTCGTTCGCCTCGCTGAGCAACTAGCCCGCCAGACTGAAATCGATAAAACGGTCTCGGTTAGGTTGTACAATTTTAAAACAGCGAACCATTTGTCTCCGCTAGCATCATCATCCAAGTGTGATAACCACCTTACCAGCAGCACGCAGGAGCGGCAGACATATTGAAACATACATATCCTCACTTGCACGCTACAGAACAGCAATGCCGATTACAACACCAGGGCTTGCTGATATTCGTACTGATTTATCTAAAGAATTACTACATATACCAAACTAGAAATGACCAATTTCTGCCCCGCGTAAATCACGATGTTGTTCGGCATAATTCCTGCCTGTTTTTTCCCCCTTACTGACTTTTACCGACGTCTTTTTTGGTATGAACGTCGTGTCATTGGATGCATATCAACTTCGCGGCAGATTTATAGATTTAGAGTGTGGAATGACACTTACATAAATCTGATATCAAAGTTTGTAATCCTTCGGCAGTTGCCTGGACATATTCGAAATTTTTGTTCGCGTAACATTTCATTCCATAACGACACTGTTTCATCACACACGTCTAAAAAGACTGGAAAATAGTCAAAATGGCATGTAGAAATTTCTCAGAAGGCGGCTGTGGCATATTAAAGTACACTAACACGATAGTCGGTAACTGAAACCAGATTCAAACCGGGTACATCCTAGTACAAGCACATAGCTTTACCGCTACACAAACCCGTTCGACGTCACAATATATCCCGAAAAAAGACTAACGCAGACAGTGCTGAAAAGATGGCGGTCCACAGAATATTAATCACTGAAGGGTGAATTGCATTCTTCAAAACCATGAAAATGTTGCCTGATGCCATGAACTTATCACTGAAATGTGCAGCAGCAGGGTAAGGTCTGAGGAAGGGGTGAAAGCACATTGAAACCTATTTACCTCTCCCGACATAAACTCAGTGGACTGGTAATAATTTAACGTGATAGCAAGGCGAGGAACCACATCATTCACATTACATGAAGCGAGGCATGACGGGATAAATAAACGCAGACAAGAACATGAAACCGAGCTCCCATGCTGGTCCCAACACGGGACTTAAAACCAACAATAATCATCAGAATCATTCATTGGTTCAGTCACCGAGTTGTCCAAATATTCCTTCATATGGTATACACAGTGTTCAAAATGGCCACCGCTAGCTACGTGGCACAGCAGGGAGCGGTGAACAACTGACTAACAAGCGACCACCAATGTTGCTGCTTTTTTGGGACAACCTGTACGTAGGCGTCTTTCTCTAATAGGTCCGCCTACAGTTGGCAAATGTTGTGATTTATATTATTCTTCATAGCCAAGTTGGCATTACTTAAAATAAGGATTTAAAATGCACAAGATTTGTAGATCGCTAGTTTTGTAAAACGCAGTTAACTGTTTAAAACGTGTTAGAAGTTATACACAGAGTAATTCAAAGCTCCAGTACAATACTTAAGGATGCTGTTTGGAAGACCGTCTGGAATAAGAAATATAAATATTTTTCATTCAGATTTGCCACCGTTTCTGCGCTAAGTTTTACGTCGATGTCACTCTGTATTATTGTGATAGCTTGAAGGGAGCTCCGCGCAGAGAGTTCGTGGAAGTATGAATAACGATAGAATAATTAATAAATAATAAATAGGAATGGATGCGGAAGTATTCGGCTGGGGCCTAATTCAAGGTAATGCTCCGCCATTTACATTTAGAGACTGAAGAAAACCTGGTTAGCATTCCTGAGTCGTATTCCAGAGGTTCCAGGTGCAAAATCCAGCTAAAAGGCCAATTATTCGGGTAGAATTTTCATGCCTTTTCCTAGTAGCTCCATGAGAATACTGGAATAACATCATAAAATAAACCACCACCGCTTCCTTCCACACACTTTCCAACACAATTAAAAAATTACCCTACACTCGGCGCTAAAAAACCAGAGAATTTTATAAGCGTAGTTAAACAAACGAAGTCTCATTTGGGGGATCCTTAATTTAACAAGTACGAACCCAAATTAATTTCGGCTAACAAATTTTAGTGTAGACCCCAAATACCAAATTTAATCGAAACACATCAAGCGCTTTCGAATATAGCGTACATAAAGCATGTAGACAGACTGACAAACAGAAACACTGACCTCTTCATCGTGCGTTTATCGTAAAACATCGCAGACTTTGCAAATTACGTAGAAATCGGTCATTGGCACATGCCGTGTTCATTTAATAATACACGCTTGACTGTAAATGCATTAAAGTAATTTTAACAAGCTCAGAGCGGAAACGTTCACGTAGTGAGCAGGAAAAGCAAAATTTGTTTTTTAAAGGAAACATTCACGACCCGATAAAAACTATTATTAGCGACAGCCGTAAGTAAGATTAGACATGCAACGTGACATGGGCTATATTAATGCCATGTCTTTCACCCACCGCCGTGACTCCAAAAGATTAAGTCGTTCCGCTTCATTACCAAACGACCATGCCTTATATGACGTCATCTTAGTGGTGGAAGAATGGAATTTAAAATGGTGTTAATGCCCACATACAGAGAGATAGTTTCCCACGTAGAGCGCATACAAATAAAAGCATGTTGTATATATTATACAGCACGAACCTAAATTAACAAAGGAAAGCCAGAATTATATCAAGGTCCCGTCCCTGGGCTCAGATTCGAAGTAATGGTCTTCACAATAAGACGTTCGGTACTTGGAGTGACTAAAGTATCAGCAAATATTATAGTTTCGTGATTTTCCTTGTTTCCTTCATAAGAAGTGCAAGCAGAATCACTTCCATTATCCTTCCAGACCCATCAGAAACAATCATATTACCTTCCCCCGTCTGACTTGTATTGACTTAGTCTTTATATCGATAGAACCTGAATCGAGAGAATCGTCTCTCCCACCACTCCTCTAGACTCTCTTCTGCCCCCTTTCATAAAAATGACCCTAATTCCTCATCCCTACTGCCACACCCTGTCTCATCCACACTAAATCTGACAAAGCAAGTTGCAAGTCCTGTACACTGGACGCAAAATATCTGCAAGCCTCAGCTATTTCAGTAAGAGGGCAAAGGGAGAGCAAGATGCCTCATGCGCTATCCTTTCTCCTTCATTCCCGGTACCCCAGCTGGCCGAACAAACCTTCCTCCTTCGCGTGTTTGCTTATTCGCTGAAAAATATTTGTGCTTCGCGGTGTAGGTCCCTCGCTCTTCCGCGATTCTCTTGCGCAAGCGCACACGGTATCCACCCGCCTGTCTCAGCGGCCATATAGCTATCGTGCAACGCAGAGTGCACTTCGACTGTACTTCTCGAAATTTTTAGAATCGATTGTTGCCCTTGTATTCCATTGCTCTGACAGCTTTCATCCAGGAACGCCGATGGAAGCCAGCAGCCAGCATCCACTGGAAATGAGTGTGGCCCAGAGCTGTTAGCAAAAATAAAAACCTAATCCTGCCAGGAATCGAACTCTGGTCATCCATTCCGTAGCCAGTCACAATAATGACTGAACGATCCGAGATCATGGCACTGAAAGCGAAACAAATGGAACATGACTGCAGGTGATCGATCGATCACATACTCGCTGAGTAAGAGAATAAGCGACACTGGTAGGTAGGCAATGGCCGCGATAAGACAGGTCGACCATGCCTCGAACGCCTGAATGTTATGGGGATCCGCAGTGCAGAGCGAAGCGAGCTGAGAGAATATTGATGAGTTTAAGTGCTCCCTGACGTAGCTTCAACTACAGACATCGCTGGTGGACTTACCACATGGATCTACGAAGCCAATCTATAAGCGTCGCATCATCAATTATCAGAAGTCAGATCCTATATCCCAATGCAGTTTGAAAACGCCAGAAGTACGAAGATCAAGATAAAAATCGATATCGTCAATCGTCATTCTCAGTTTACAACTTCCATCTTTAAAATATATCACATTATTTGCTAAACTGGTACGTTATTGAGAATGAAATTAAACACATTCTATGCTGTTACGTTATTTCTTCCTATTTATGTAAACAAACTTTGAGATCCAAGGTTCCCATGGGAACGAGTAGAAAGATGGTTGTCTTCTAATACGCTGTACAATGCAGCCCGATAGACTTTATCCGACGTCTCAGAGAAACTTTGTGCCTTTATCAACAGAGTGGTGCGTCGTCCTAATGATGGTGGCGGTAAGCTTCCCTTAGAAATCGGTGAAGGGTCTCCCTGACGATGGAGGCAGTAAGCTTTCTAAATCTTTGATCAATATCTACCGGAATACACCATTTAAAATCCCAGATGACAGCCATTTAAATAAAAGTTGCTTATATATCTGAATCACAAACTAAAGGAATCCAAGTTAAAATTTCATCAGCATTTCTCTTATTTCGATAGCTGACATGCCCTCGACGTTGAAATCGTTAATGAGAGCAACTTAAAAACACGTCGTAGTGATACAAAATGGCTTTACCAATCAAGCAAGAATTTCATGAAACTCGGCCGTTCCTTTCTAATTATTGGGACACAAAAAAATAACATACACTGTACTGTAATGCTGTTTCCGATTTCGGAAAATAGCCTGAAAATAAAACCATTGACGAAACGCATTCAGTTATTTCTGTACACAAGACATAAAATTGGTATCTAATGAAATATTGTTTACATGATAGAATTCGCTTTCATACCATCTATTACAGTGCAAATAAAAACCCTTTCATTTGGACATAAAACTCCGCCATATAAAGATAACACTCGCACATAAAGTAAGTATTTACACTGTTTGCTAATATAATTTTCATCACGTTTCAAAGTACCCAAAATGCAAACCAGTCGGCACTCTTGAGTAGCTTTAAGCAATTAATTCCGTGTTGGAACGTGGTCTGAATGTTAATCTCTTGCTGTACATATCCAAACACATCACCTCAGAGTTCTGTGTGCGTCCAGATACACAGGGAAAATAACATAGGAACACGTTTAATAGCTTGCAGCTTTGAACGGAAAAACTATGATTTATATGCCAGCGGAAATATCTCAAAGCTATAAACGCTTATCAGACACACATTAGTCTATGTGCATTCACTTTTAGTTCGTAATTACAACCACATGGGTTCTTTCTGTCACAATAAAATTGTACTAGGCTTCTCAGAAGTACCCTCGAAAAAAAAAACAATTATGTAAATAACAGCCTTCTGAAATATTTCGCCATGCAATTGTCCGACGTTTCAGAGTGCGTAATACGTACACAGTCGGTCAACTTCAAACAGACAACACGGTGCAATATTCCAGAAGGCTATCAAGTTCAAAGTCGCGGCAGTGAAAACCTGAGGTCTCACAAAAAATTTAAGTACCTTTTGGCCTTTAACATTTCCCCTCACTGCTTTTATAGAAATAACAAGCTTGTATACCGTAATACAACGAATAAGCCCTAATGTTCTTAACCCGTGAGAATGTACATAACATGACAATGAAAATTCAATGTACTAACATGACACAGATCTCTCATGTAGACAGTATAGTGGTTATTATATTATTATTATTTAGTGTTCTGTCTGACGACAGGTCCATATGAACAGGATTCTTCCATCATTTTCTCGGACTGGGACCTGTTCATATACGTTCTTGGCAGATGATCCAGAAGTGGTTTGCCATTGCCTTCTTCTGTGTGTGAATGTATACCACGGAGAAACCGGGGAAGCCCCCGGAGGAAAACTCCGTGTTGCCTAGACCACGGCCTTGCCCAACACAAGTTATAAATTCGGGCACCGCCGGGAATCGAACCCGTGACCCCAGGATTACAAGGCCAGCTAGTAATTAAAATGGTCTTACGTATGAAAAATATAGTTTTACTTTTCTGAACAAGTTCCATATTGTATTGTCCACATCACTGCTGTGCCGAATCAATATCGGCTTAAAAATTTTACAATATTCATGAGACTATATGTGCTTGTGTATTTTAAAATAGTCGGGAAATAAAATAAATGTTTAATGACAAAATAATAATAATAACAATAATTCAGTTCTTTATTTTAACGTGATAACTCAACAGCTTCTTCAAACTGTGGTCCGACCTTCTCACATGATGAAAGCAGTACACAACAAAACAATGTTAGTGGTTCTACTGTTTTGTTATCGCATCGATAAGAAATATGTTTTGCTTGCTGGCTTGCGTTGGTTACAAGTGGACACGTGTTTAAAGGCAGCGAGATAAAAACTGTTTAACTACACTAAAAGCAAGAATCCCTGTATCACTTGCTAGAAAATTGCTGAGGATTCTACACAGCCGGCAAATGTGCTGAAGCAGCTTAGCCCATTTGCTTCGTCTAACGGCCTAATACATCGTGGATGCAAAAATAAGAGCCAACATTTTAAAAGCTATTTTAAATAACTGTAACAAAGTGAAGGAAAATTCAATAGCACACGACGAGTGGTTGGCTCTCAGACGACGTACAATGCGTGTGCCTACTGTAGCTCTGCACACGGAGAGGATAATCTATTTCTCGGCACACTCGATTCAACGTTACCGGAGTAACACGTTCACTGCATCCATGACTCCGGCTTTCAGCTCTTCCCAGACTGGTCACCTTTTAATATGCGTAGTCCCCGGTGGTCTAGCGGTTAGAACGCTGGCCTTGTAATCCTGGGATCTCGGGTTCGATTCCCGGTGGTGCTCAAATTTATAACTTGTGTTGGGCAAGGCCGTGGTCTAGGCATCACGGAGTTTTCCTCCGGGGGCTTCCCCCGGTTTCTCCGTGGCATCCCAACAATTACTCCTCTCACACACAGAAGAAGGCAATGGCAAACCACTTCTGATCATCTCTGCCAAGAATGTATATATGTATGAGCAGGTCCCTGACAACCTGAAGAGGTTGGAAGGATGCTGTTCATAATATATGCACCTGTCGTCAGACAGAACACTACAAATAAAAGTCCCCGAAAGTAAAAAGGCAATGGTATGAGATCAGGAGACCAAAGTGGGGAAGCAAGTGGTCCCAATTTCCCAAAAATGCTTCTTCATCCTTTACAAATTACGTCTTGTGGCGTGTTTCAATTCAGATCGACGGAAAGTCTCTCCTTACCCAGAACAACACATCGCAGAAAGACGCGAGCACTCAACCGTGCCTCAAGCGGGATTCAAACTCCCAAAACGTGCAAGTGCGCCGGAAAATTCTAAATTAAAGTTACAATCTTCTTCGATATGAGGCACGACGTAGTTCTCCAGAATTTCCACAAAGACGTCACTCGTCTTGGTATGGAAGAACGAGACCAGTAACTTTATCCTCCATTAGAGGACGTTCACTTTCAGTTGACTAAGATGGAGGACCGCGACTTTGAGAGGTGGAAAAAACATTCGTTACTGTACACCAAATAGTTTAATATTTTGGCTTATTTTTTCGTTCACACTGTCAATGACAGATAATGTCTTAAATACATCTCACATTAAAGTTATGTACATCCACATCTTCTCGTGTGTGCAAAAGTACTACTTCAGGATGACGATAAGAGTAGTGGCCAATTTCAAAACGAGTTTTACTACTAGCTGCTCGCTTTACATGTGTAACTGTACCCGGGAGGCCCCGATTTATCGCCATACCAGCAAGTCTCTACTTAACGTCGCACTGTATATACTAGCTGCATAACATTTTCGCCTCCACCATTACAACAACAATTCATTGTTGTTATTCAACAATGTATGTCAAGTAACATAACACACATTAAAACAAGCATCTGAACGAGCTGTTGTTTACAGAATTATATAAATTCAATTAAACAACACTCCATAAACAAAGCTTTATTTAAAGGCAACATAAATAAAATACAAGGGGTAACACGTTCTAATCTGCATTCTGGAAGCTTCTACTGAAAGTCAACTCATTTACACATACAAGGCTCCCATGTCAAGTCCCTTCTTTGTCCCACTTACACAGCGGGTATTCTTGTCTGAAATACTATGTAGAGTAGCTAACGCTTCTGCGAACAGAACATTCCATTCGTGCAACGGAACATTCAGTAAATAGCAAAGATACATAAATAAATTCCAGCATACTCCGTTCCTTCTCAAGAAATACATATACTGAGGTGTGATCTACCAAACCTGACGCTATTTCAACAGAGTCAAACACCCCACAACAAATTCCATTAATCCAAGTTCCTTTTACACCTTCCATGTACCGCAGTGAACATCTGTGTCTTCACCATAATAAGTCGATTAAACCCCTTAAGAGTCCCGTCTGTCATCATGAAGTTTTTATCAGCTGATCGATAAATTGGAAAATTCTCGCTCTATGCAACAGTGTGATTTAAAAATATTTTTGGTAATCAGCACCAGTAGTAGTAGTAATTCAGTTCAGTCGTCGAAGCGCTTAGCAATAGCGAGAAAATCAATTACAGGCAAGCATTAAAAACGAAATAAGATGTGAAAAAACAAATATAATACGATATAAACACAATAAGAACAACAGGTAACAAGAAATCAGTACTAAAAAGTACAAAGGAAGACCTAAAACGTCTGGATAAAACAAAAGTTGTAGATATACATTACAAAATCAATTATTAAAAGATTGAAAAAAACATCAAACTACAATCCTTGTTGAATAAGGATTGAATTAACCTCAAAAACATATTTTCCTTAGGTTTTGAATTTGGAATGATTTGTCCACCCCCACCCCCCCAACTCTCCCTTTCCTTTGGCCCACTCGTAGATTTTATCTCCTAAGAAATATTACTAAAATATGCCTAATTGTAGCAGCACTTGCAAAACAGAAGTCTGCCATCCACCGCAATTACTGAGAAACTGGTTTTCTGCACAACATAAATACACAGCCATAAAAAGTATCTTATAAAAACATATATTAGTACACGCATTTTAAATTGAATATTCTACTCGTGTACCTACACGTGACAGACTGAATATTTATGTTCTTTCATACAGTATGCTTCTTCCAATTTATCTTAGAAGAAGCATTTCCAAGGAAACAATTAAACCTGGAAGCTGACTTTAACAAAAATGCAACAAAAATAAAAAATAATGCACATTGTTTAGTAGCATAATGTATATACGATGTATATATGTGATCTACAAGCAAATACGAAGTACTACGTACAGTGCAATGTTTATTTTATCTAGGAAAGCATTTATTAAATGAAATCACTTTTAAAACACTAAAATATTCAGGTCGTTTGTGATTCCTTTACAAGCAAGTCTTACTGAACATTAGCGACAAAACAAATTTATCAGTTTCATCGTATTTTCCGTCCAACTGTTTCCATAACCGATATAAAGTATCTTTCAACATGAATCCATAATTATTTTACGTAAAACAGTTCTACTTATGTCATGAATATACAACTTAAGTAATGGGGAAAAAGTTTAATACAAATTTGTTCGTGGAAACAGCATGCCATTGTAAACACACGAACAAGTGTAAGAAGTAAAGAGATTTCACTGAAATCCATTGGACACCAACACACTTTAAGTGAAATCATGGTGACGTGTATAATGAACAAACTAAACATCAAAATAAATAATTAAAACCACAGTGCGGGGGTCTTCACCGTCCGTGCCTTCTATATTTATTCAGCTGTTCAAGAAACTCCCCAGAATCCAAAGGTTCATTCCCATGACCAAAAAGGAAAACCCGTCATCAAGTCATCTTATGAACCTGTTCCTTGATGTTCACATCCTCCATGCTCCCCCCCCCCCCCCCTTCATCAACGAATCGGCCTCACAAATGCACTCATGCCATGACTAAGCAATGAGTCAACACTATACATGTCAAAGTCACGTTCTTTATCGCATATATTCGTTTATGCTTTACAATACCATTTCAGTTTAAATATCCCTTTATACGCATTAACAATATTAGTGTTTTGTATTTGTCTATTACATATGTTTACAATTCCTTACACACGCTAATATAATTACGCCCATTCTGGCAAAGTAAACGTTAAAATTATTACGTTTATGCATTTACGTACAATGAAGACGGCTTTTCAAAACCGAAAAGCGTAAACAATAATACGGTTTCACTGTCTGAAAAATGTTACTTGTATACATGGTACAGTATTAATTCTTGAAACACCATGATATATACAAAAATTTTAAATTGAATTTTATACAGAAAATATTAAACGTACTTCTTGTTTTAATAACCGTGTTATTTAACCTTTCAACTCTACCCCCTATTTAAGCGGACCTACAACACCGAGTACAAACCAAGAAACTTTGCCGTAATGTACGACACCGACGTTTTCGCGGCGATGCAAATGTCGAATGTGGTCTCGTGGATACCAACGTTTCGAAGAAATGTACAGCCTACATCTTCAAGGTACCCTGAAACATTGGTAATAACCTACAAGTCTACATGGTACCACAACCCACAAACCTACGATCCACATTACAGTAGATAATTTCTTTGATCTGAAAGAATAAAATTACATACAAATAACAACACAATAATAAACAGGTTACAATAATTTAGAAATTAAAAATCATTCCGTTTCAGTATCATCCAATTTTAGAACACATTAATTACGTCCAGAAGGGCTGGTACAAAGTACGAAATGTATCCCTACAGTTCTGAGCTGCATTCTTTAACATCCTCCTTAACGCAAGTTGACATTTGAACAGGGTATCCCACGAAATGTCCCCAAGGAAAACAATTTGAGTCTGACGTCATTTCTTTCTTATCAACCTAAAAAAAAAGTCTTAAAAGGCTTGTGGTGGGTTCCGTTTACGTCACAGATAACTTCATCAAGAACTACGCGCAGTAAATGTGGGGTTCTGCTATTCAAAAAAACAGTAAACATGCCAGGAAGCAACGTTTCTATTTTTCCAGATTCGTACTCCTTATAAATAAACATGGAGAGAAAATTATTAACTTGATCGAGCCTTTAATTTTTTTAGCAACGCTGATACAACTGTACAACGTCGAAAAAGACCATAAATGATAAGTAGGGTACGTAGGAACTTCTAAGGATAAAGTCATGCCCTATTTCAAGGTACCATTTCGACATTCGCCTAGGAAGAATTAAGTAAACCGGAGTGGTCCAACGTTTTTCTTCCCACAGGCCAAGAACAGTTTTCGTGTTGGACCCGAGGACCAAGAACCCCTTCCTGGTATTATTTCTAAAAGTCGTCCACCGTTTCTCGGCGATAAAGACGAATGATACGTGAACCTCATCGCTTATGTCCCTCCTGTGGTACGTCAACTCCGCGCCCTCCACACACCAACTAGCAGTAATCTCAGACAGCTACAAATTCATATCTTCAACACAAACTGAACTGTACCAGATACTGCGAGTATATAAACTAATTATTCTTCGCAACGAGACAGGCCACTTTACTTCCGCTCTTAATAATTTCTGCTGCCTCAACAGAGACTTTCTTCGAATTAAAAGCATAATAATTGATACTACACGTAGCATTTATGAGCCGGGATAGCTCAGTCAGTATAGTGACTAGCTACGGGCTGGACGGCCGGGGTTCGATCCCCGACGGGGGCAGAGGATTTTTCCTCTAGCCTCTACGTCCAGACCGGCTCTGGGGCCCACCCAGCCTCCTCTACAATGGGTACCGGGGTCCTTTCCCGGGGGTAAAGCCGGCCGGGGCGTGATGCTGACCACTCACCCCCATCTAGTGCCGAGGTCAAGGAAGAGAGGAGCTATACCTCCACTCACCCCAAACGCCTACATGGCGTATAGTGGGACAAACTTTACTTTTACACGTAGCATTTATACATATTTTTTACAGTATCGTCCGCTTAGTTCCTTTGACCTGAAGGAAGTAGTGCATGACCGTGATAACTACTACGAAGTGGTTTGAAAAGTGGTTTCAGCCATTTTTAGGAAGTTATCAATTTACTATACTCACAACTTCTGATACAAAATACTTTGAAATATGACCGAGCTAATTCGTGATCGCTTTGACCGAATACCATTATTTATTGTCTAGCCTTCCTGTTTCAAGTACGCTGAATAAACGTCTTTTGGTCAGTTTAGGTTAGGTTACATACACTGTAAATGGAAGATAAATGCTCGTGTTCCACAGGTACGATGACACTCTTTTGAAAACGGAGCATTTAACATTTTTAAACAGAACAGTAAATAACCAAGTTGATATTTACCGACTCAAAGACGTCATTAATTCCATTTTTATATATTTTAGCCGCCTTTACACACAGATAGGTCTACAATAAAGCATACTTGCAGTGTCCACAGTCAAATTGTGCATAAAATTAGCATGCTAAACAAATTTATTCAAAACAACTAATCGCAAAAAATGTTCAGGACACAAAATATTTATCAGCATTAAATTCTGTAATTTTATCTAAATATTCTTTCGATACGTAGTGCGTTTCGCGAGATACGCATTTATCTCAAAAGTAACTACTCCTATGGGTGTCAACGGGCGAAATAATCCGATTTAATATTGTGCCACTATGCCTTAGTTACAGCTACACGCACAAAATTTACCATTTAATGGCATAGGATTCCGACAGATCGGTCTACTGTATTTTATGGACACGAGCAGAAAAGGTTAGACATCAAAATTTAACGAAGTGAAAAAATATAAAATTGCACAGCTTATCGAAAAACTATGCATGATTTATACCAATATGTTAGTGGTTCCAGAGCAGTTAACTGAAAGAAGTAAATATAAACACACGAAGAATTCTGATACGGAAACGTTTCGAAGGTGGCAATCAGGAAGAGATGAGAAAAGTAATAACAGAATAAATCTTACGGAAATACGTTCCACTAAAGAGAATAAAATGCGATAAAATATTTAAAGTCTTTAAAATAAGGTTCCCCAAGACAATACAGAATTTTACACAACAGAAGAAATATGGAAACGTGGAAAAGTAATAATTTTAGAACATCTATACGATGGACAACGTCCAAATGAACAGTTTAACATAGCAGTAAGAAGAATAATGAAGTTGCCGGCAAGTAGGCTTGTAAAGAAAGCACACTGCATGTTGCTAATCATAAGGCAGTCATTCAGCCGACTGCTTCATTAGGACGGTCGCTAGCTGCTGTGGATGGCCACTAACTTGAGACTTGTACACACACAATAATTGTTGCTAGGGTAATTATACATACCGTAGGTAAATATAAAGATCCATAAACAGACGGTGATAAGGCAAAGCATGCTAATAATTATCACAACGTTGATAATGTTAATGGCGACGCAATAAATACTACCAACACCACCGCTAAAATAATCTCCATTTTAAAGAAGTACAATAACAGATCATCTACATTCAACTCCAGAAGTCGGTGGCAACACAGATGTACCACACAGCACACAAATTCGATAATATATTAGTTTCTCAGTGCAACAGGGCAAACAAACACATATCACGTCGAAATAGCCTATTTTTCTAGTACTGGCGTTACTCAGTTTTATTAAAAATGCATTAACCCTTCTGAAACAACGCCCCCACAACAGAATCCCTTCCCAAGTCACTTAAATACTAAACATGAAATATTTCGTTAGGTAATTCCTCTGAGCCTACCTCATTAACTCCATGGAGCAGAATCCTTTAGAAGCTAATAGTTGCTCAGTCATTCAAGAAAATCCCCTCAATTTATGGCAATTACTGAGTTCACGAAGCCCGTCCTGAGCGAGATAAATCCAGTCCACACCAGTTTCAATTTTAATATTGTCCTCCCATCTACCGCTGTTATTATGCCCACATATTCCCGTCAATTACTTTCTCCGTGCTCCCCTCAAACTGGGGAATTCAATTTCGCATCCACAAAGCCAAAGAAAGTGCAGTTGAATATACTGTAACATGGGCATGTGTTCATGTATACTTTTCCCTTTTATTTAACATAACACGCTCCTCAAGTGATGCAGTTTATTTCTTAAACACCCTGTACTATATTACGTCCTGATATCCACATACACATTCATTCTCATGGAATTAGGAATAAATGCTACTGCAGTAGAAGGTATCTATTTATAAAAACGGCGATAAAACTAGAAGAAGTAGCTATCGAGGGATATCAGTCTTATCAACTTCGTACAAAATGTTATCCATTCCTCCTCGCTCAATGTTAACTCCATACGCATACAAAATTATTACCGGCCATCAATGTTGATTCCGAGGTAACTGATCAACTATCCATCAAATATTCTGCATTCGCCAGATAGTGAAGAACATGAGGCAGAATGGAACAATACGCCAACTACGTAGAGGCTGTATGAATCACGACAGAAATATTTTATAACTTTTTAATTGAATTTTGGAGACCTATACCCACAAAATTAGTAAGACTAAAATGAGCCTAAATGAAGAGGAATACGCAAGACAGAGTTTGACAACTTAATTCACATCTTACGCTTTAGTTTGGCATAAACTTGATTTCTGACCCGAAACACGTCAGTGACGTAAGGGAATAAAAATAGTTTCTTTCATGTGTTATTTGCAAGATGTGCATAAAATGAACGAATATAGAGATGACTTTGCCTGTCTGTCCATCCGCATGATTCAACCAGAGGCGGATTTAGATTAAATTTGGTATGGACTCCACGTTCAAATCTGCTTTCGGCCCTACCCACTCAACAGACACGGGGAGCCTTTTTATGGAGGGTAAAGTTACTGGAGCGTGAAGCTGATCGCTCACGTCCTCTTCGCAGTTTTATTTATATTTAGGGTATTCATACCCAGAAAAATAAAACTTCCTTCACTTCTGTGACTAAAGTCGTGTTTCTCAAGCTACAGTCTGAGATTACTGCAGAATACAAAACTTATAAGTTGCTCCAAGTTTCAATATCTTACAAGGCAAAGCACAAACTTAGTTTAAAATATTACACGCGTCTGGTAATATTAATGTCCTTGCAACAAGCTAATGTTAAAACTTCTTTACATTGGCAAATATGCCACTTTTGTTGCCCGCTTAATGTAGAACACGTCAAATCCGCTGTCTATTAGCTTAACAACGTAGTATTTTCCACATTACTGAAAAAACATTCTGAGAATAAAGGCGGATGAATTAGGTCAGGATCGTGCAACAAGACAAATTAATTTTCGACTGCGACGAAACGACAAAAAGTCTCTATTAAGAACCTAATGGTCGACAACCAACATATTAAAATACTAATTGCCTGAGAGCTGCACGTTTTTGTAACACTAGGTACACAAATCATACTGAAATCTGTGCATCGAAAAGTCTAAATCATATAATTGAATAAAAATTTTCTTGGATATTATCCATCGTCTAGTAAATAGAAAACGTAAAACGACGTTTCGGAGATGGGACTCTATCTCCGTCTTCAGGTTCCTACACAGTTGGGCCCACTAGATAGAGCTAATCCCTATCTCCGGAGATAGAGTCCCATCTCCGAAACGTCGTTTTACGTTTTATATTTACTAGACGATGGATAATATCCAAGAAAATTTTTATTCAATTGACTCTTCACCATCGTCAAGAAGTTTTAGATTTGATATCTAAATCATATAAGCTTTAGCGATTAACTTCGCGAACTGAAGCACTGAGGAATACAAAAAGATAGTTTGAACTATAGGCCAATAAGTCTGCTTATTATTTTCAATTTATCAAATGACGTTGCAAAGACCTGATATAATAATAAATGACATGCAAACTGGGAACAAAAGCAACACTGCAACTTCTATGTGTCATCCACTTCATTTCACATTTCCTTACCAGTTTCTTTCAAGATCGTATGGACCCAGGCCAAAGACGTAGAGAAGAATTTATTATGTAGTGGGTGTATGAACAGTGCACTCAAATGCCAAACCTATATTTGAAAATTGTGGAGTCTTTGGAGACACAGGGTTCTTCCAACAATTTGCACGAACGATTCAATATCAAAGTACGATTTTCGTATGCGCGCTGTACCACGTATCTTACGGACTTCACTTGATTAAAATGACTGTCGATTAAAAGTAAACGCTATCCCGTTATGCACCATGTAAGCGCTCTGGGGAAGAGCAGTCAGAGCCCCTACTCATTCTCAACCTCGGCACTATGCAGGGGTGAGAGGTCAGCGTCACGCCACGACCGCGCCCGGGGAAAGAACCTCCGATATCCATTGGACAGGAGGATGGGTGGGCCCCAGAGCCGGTCTGGACGCAGAATTACTGTCGATTAATTAAATAATATTTTAGTTAATGGACTGATGAGGCCAGACGTCATGAAACAATAGCACGCAATGTTAATAAATTCACTGCAAACATACATTTTAGATATAACGCTCCAAAAGACAATATCCCGTTGGAAGGGTTACGCATTAGACCTCTTTCTTGGCTCACATGTTACAATATTTGGTTAGATTTGAGGTTCCCACGGCGACGATTATGGCTGGGGTCTTGAATGTTGCGCCGTGTAGTCTGATTGATACTAAACGACGTTTCAGAAAAGCTTACAAGAAAGCCGTAAACTCCCTAGAAACGTAGGCTTGTATCTACCACCCTGCAAGATGCAACATCCAAGAAGACAGCCATCTTTATTCCAATATCGGTTTGCTAGCTTTCTGTGAAACAAAACGAGTTCTTTAATTCAAATCCCTTGAAATTCTTTTTAAAATTCAAGCTAAAATATAAGAAAGAGCGGACGTTTTAAACTCAATACTCTTTCGAAACGACCAAAAGCCAAAGCAAGACACTCCAAAGCTGATGGTGTGGGCTGGATTAAACCGACTCTGGCATAGTCCTCTGACGGGTTCTTGTCAACACAGAACTGAAACTTTGGGTTCCATTAAATACAAGGCATTCTTGACTAACTGGAAGACTGCTAAGTTCTCTGAAAAACTCTGCTCCATGGAGTTAGTTAGCAATGGCTATACAGTACACGCAACAGTCTGAGCATACCCTAGCGATTATTAATTATAAACATAAAAACAGTAGACAGCTCAAGGTTTTATCACGTCATTAGCAAATAGAGGCAAGTGGATGAAAAAATCCGTATGGGAGCGAAATGTAACAATGGTAACCTGAGGGGATAGTAGACGGCTTTTAGCTGATTGCTACAGAAAACGAATTCGTGCGGCCTCTGGACGGCCTAACACAGACCGACGATTCCACGACCCACCTCGTAAACGTACTGTCTATGCAGAGAATCGACTCGACCTTGAAACAGAAGAACCCATCTGCGCAGGCACACAGTCGTCTTATTACGCCTGAAACATCGGTTGCCTCTCAGTTTTACATTGATTTTCTAGCGTTCTAGTGTTTCGTCTCATTCTTGTATTTTTAGTATGTTTTTGTCGGGTTATTGGTAACACACTGATGAAATATCATGCAGATTTCTCCAACAGTGGGAACGGTTTTAGCGAGAGGCGATGTTTTTAGGACAGCATTCAGCATGTCACGGCTTCAGAGCCGAATAAATTCTCCTCTGACAGTAGAACAGCTCCAATAGCCTACGCTTCTTTTACAAAGTTCATAAACATGCATGCATAATGAGATGTCTGTCTGTCCGTCCGTAGTCGGAAATAGGTCACCATTTCCGACTACTGGATGGATTATTTCGATGTTGTCCGGAATTGTTAATTACTTTGAAAGATGTACAGATTTGAAGATTTCTGTCTTCTGGGTTAACATCGACCAGACTACACAGCGCAATAACCCAGAAGACAGAAATCTTCATATTCACCGCTGTGAGAACCTCAAGTCTTACATGTACAGATTTAATTTAATTACAATCTCTGCTCTGCACGAAGTCGACGTGAAATGTTATAAAACTGCTCATTGTGCAATTCTCTAATTCACTAATTGCCAATGCTGACGTATGTCGTGATTCAGTTTGTCAAAATGTCTTTATTTAAGTCATTGAACATGTGTATGGATATTTTTGGGACACACTGTACTTTCCACTGTCGCCTTAACCACGTAAAATGACTGGCGTTACTGTCCACGAACCGACTGATCTCTGGACATTGTTTGTATTTACGGTTCGTTTAACGATGCTTTCAGTTCCTAGACTAGCGTCGGATGACAGTGAGTAATGAATTGGGAAGGATATGGAAGGAGGCGAACGTGGCCTAATTCAAGATACTATTCCGACGTTTTCCTGGAGGGACTGCGAAAAACCTCAGTCAGGACAGCGGTCTCCGGGTCGAGATTTGAACCCAGGACCTCCCGAACACGACGTAGGAGAGTTAACCACTCAACTCCGGATATTTAATAGTACTATTTAAGTTGTAGAGGTTATCTAACGCCGAAGGATATGAAAGGATGGCCATGAATGATTATCGGATTAGGAATTCCGAAGGAGGCAGTCCAAGCCTGTGTGGGCATTCGCCTTTAGACACTAAGCAAAGCAAAGAAAACCCTCAGGCAGGATAACAGGTAACCAAGCCAAGATTAGAGGTGAACAAGTGAGCTTCGCGATCTAGCCATTTTACGTACGGGTGAAGAGCGTTCAGTACCCAATGGACAGGAAACTAGATGGACCACTAAGTTGGTATCGGCAAAGTGAAAAAAAATCCCTAGCCCTGCAAGGAGTCGAACCCCTGTCGTCCACACGTGGCCAGCCACTATATGAACAGAAATATCGCGGCTTATTTAGAGCCTAATCATGAGCGATTATGTGACCTGGATTTGGAGATGATCAAGTTAATTCAGACTCTAAACCTCCTGTGTATAGCATAGCCCGAAATAATCTGTGTCAACCCTAGTGGTTACTCTATGTACCACCTACTTTAACACTCAGTAACTCTAAATTATGTCCGTAAGTTTATGTATGGGATTCGGCGACTATTCCATTAAACAGCATTAACCAACTGATCTTTATAATTCAGACGCTTTGTGTTTCTCTCGGGTAAGATGAGAACGAGCTTCGGGCTTCAACGAACAGAAAAAGGGAACTTGTTATTTCTGAAGAGCGCTGGAGAAGGAGTACGACTTTTCAGTCGCCATCAGCAGACTATAGCTTGCGAGCTGAAACACCAAACACTCGACGGAATGGTTTCTTTCTTACCAACTCAACTGCTAAGGTGGCTTCCTTGGTCCCAAAAATAAAAAGTTCAGGGGCCTCAAAATCGAGGTCGCGAAGGAGCGTTATGGGTGGGGAGACCCACGGCTCCTTAAAATAGCTGTGCCCTCCCTTAACTACATACCCACTCTCTCTCTCCTTTCCCACGCAATGTCAGTGACACTCAAAAACTGTTGCATCTCCCCAACAGATACACTACACATTCAGTTCTATCGAACAGTAAACA
This sequence comes from Zootermopsis nevadensis, assembly GCF_977971745.1. Classification (NCBI taxonomy): domain Eukaryota; kingdom Metazoa; phylum Arthropoda; class Insecta; order Blattodea; family Termopsidae; genus Zootermopsis; species Zootermopsis nevadensis. Next base: position 5,707,335 of record NW_028259144.1, on the reverse strand, counting down.
TACACACTACCTACAAAGCAGCGATTCCGATACAAGAATTATTTTCCCACCCTCGCCGCCCGCTTTCCAACCAAATGTGGCGTATTTATATCAATTTAGTTCCTCATTCTGTATATCATTCTACCTACATAAAAATTACCCTATTCTACAGCGTGATCCAGAGATCCCTGTGCACTTGTAAGAACACAAATACATTTAGGACGATTACACGGTTACAAGGAACAGCTGTTTCAAGCAACGTAGTGCCCAAGGTCATGCAGTCACGTGACACACAATCCACGGCCAACATGAGCACACGACTTTTGAATCACCCTGTATAATATTATCTTCTCTTTCATAATAAGCGTTTTACTACAGGGCTATTTCCAACAGCTGCATGTGTAAAAAAATGCACAGAAGTCGCTGAAATACAAAGTGCCTAGCAAACCTTAGTCACTCGGCTAGTCAAGAAATAACTCTCTACGGAACTCGAACGTTCACCGACATGTTCTTAAGGGCCTACCGATAAGACCTGTCCTAAGCCAAATGAATCGACTCTACACCCACCTTACTCCATTTCCCTAAAGCCCAGGTCTCCAAAATGGTCTCTTTCCTAGGAGGTTTATGGCTAAAAAAAGCTTCATTTCTCATCTCTCCCGCGCGTGTTGCAAATCTCACTAACCACCCTTGATAAAACCCGGCGACGTAAACATATATGAATCTCTTCATTATCCTCAGTACTGTGTTCTCAGACACCTGAATCATAAAATTGGGATTCCACACAAATAATTGATTGCTGTTTTTTGGAAATTGTAAAATTAAGAATGAACGACGCACATACTCACGCAGGTGAAAAATGTCTTAGCGATGGCAAGTTACATTTTTAACTATTTTAGCGGTGTACAAGTTCAAACGGCTGGGAACAGTTGGATTAAAAATGTAATTTCCAAACAAGTGTAACTGCGTTTTACTATTATCGGGGGATTATGCTAGCGCAATGCGGTCGAAACTTCAAATCATCTCCTTTGTCCTACAGACAGAAATACTTCTGTCTAATTGGCCTTGGAAAATAATTCCATGAGGCCGGCAACAGCCTATGGAGTGAGACGACGGCGACGACGACGATGATAATGATGATGATGAAATTTCAAAATAAACACGAATCAGTATTAAGTGCTCAAACGATATTACGATTTAACACTGTGTTAGAACAATTACAGATATCTGACTGAAACTTAACGCTTTGCGGGGGTAAATAGATGAAATCGTGGTTTCTTCAGAACCTACATAAAAATTCTGACGTAATACCTTTCAATACGTGAGGGATTCCCCGCTAAACCTAAACCCATGGAGTAGAGTCCTTATTGACAAATTTACTGTCATTCCGCGAGTCAAAAAATTCTCCACCTTTTATGTAACCTGAAGGTTCATTACCGTGTCCTCATGGGAACTAGTAGCTGGTCCCTATCCTGACCCCGGCGAACCCAATATACATACTTCACAACCTTATTTATTTAGCATCCATTTTAATATTATCCTCCCATCTGGGCCTACACATATGGTTCCCAAACAAGTCTCTTCCCTTCAGGTTTTCGGGCTAAAAATTTGCATTTCTCATCTCTTTCGTGCGTGCTACCCTCCCATATCATTGCCATTGATTTGATGAAGAATTATGAAGCTACTCGTGCAGTTTTCTCCATCCCACTTCTTACTTTCTCGTGTGTTCAAATACTATTCTCGGAATCCTGTCCTCAATCACGACGAACAAATCATTCCATCGTTAATTCTCCTCAGCTAGAGTATAAAAGTAAAACTTCTTTACCAACTGCACAACATCAGAGACAGTAGTTCTAGTTTATCAAGATAACCTGCATGCAGTGATATGTGCTGTTATTGGACTTACAGTCATTCACATAATTTAATAACACTGTCATACTAATTGGCAAAGCAATGTTATGTCATTTATGTCACAACAAAAACTACATATGACATAGAATGCTGGAAATTACACCTGTTTCCCTGAAAGATAAACGTTGAGTAATAATGTCACCACCTGTAATCAAGATATACAGCGAGGGCTTGTGGTAGATATGGTTCATTAAATTGCTCCAACAAAGTCGTTACAGTGCAGCCATTATCTAAATTGTGAACAGATAATGCCATTACAGCACTAATTAAACATAAGTGTCCCAAGAAAGAACTCAAGAGACTGAGGTTGTTTGGACTCTGCAATGATACCTAAGGATTGTAGTTGGCCTCAAAACTAGTTTGTGAGATCACGATTAAACAAGGGATACCGTTACATCAATTTTTTTTTTTATTTACTGTCCCCGAGCGCTTATTGGCTAATACAACCGACATAAAATGGCTCCAAAATCGAATGCTGCAATTAATACTTCTTAAATAAGGGCGAAGAAAATTGAATAATTAACACATTTGATGAATTAAAGCAGCATAGATGTCTTCTGTTAAAGGTTTTGAAGATAAATAACAATGAAAATAATACATTTTCATTCCAACAACCACCTGCCAAATCAGATCCTGTTCGAATTATTGATTTGAAAAGTGACACTTCGGAATCTCAGTTCCTCGTATTATGAAACAGAGGTTAATTTATAATACACCCTTGTTCACAAGATATGAACAGCAGGAATGCTGATACATATTCTTAATTATATGCCGCTACAATAAAACTAAATTTTCTGGGTGACTAGATAACCCCCTCGCCCTCCCACCGTCAAAAAAATCCCGCAACGGAAGGTGGAGCGTCGTCTGCTTTAAGCACTGGCACTGGACCAAGCAGCTGAAAGGACATGTAGAAGCAATAACACATTTAAATACAAGAAGAAGATAATACGACTGCATTAACTTACTTTCCTAGTTCCTCCTTGAGCTCATAATTATCACTGAAACGAGTACAAGCTGCTGGAGCAGCCATACCGAGAACTACAATATTTACTTCACTACTGAAAACGAACACACTACGCTGGGCAACTGAGAGTTCGAATATAATCGATAATACTACGTTGAAAATGAGAATAGTTACTGTTCATAGTTTTGCAAACAAAAAATATATAATACTGTATACTTATGTAAAGAAAAGATTTTAACTGCAAATTCTTATAATTTCACTATACATTGAATTTAAATAATGATTATCTTGACGTCAATAGTGTAAAACTGAGGCAGGAGCACCAACTATCGAGAAAAAGCACTACGTATTCCCTCCCACCAATGAAGAGTAGCAGTGTAAATTACCAACATTGCAATATTGGTGCGGTGGAGGGGCTTTCAACATGATGGTCATTTTATTAGCCAAATAATAATGAGACGATTAAAAAAAGCTCCAAAAGAAATTTTTCCTCTGAACAAAACCAGAAACCAGAATTTTACTTATATGTGTCATATTCATAAAATTAACACATGGACATGCAATCAAAGCTACCAGATCATATTTCATAGTCACATTTACAGAGAGGACTCAGACAGAACACTCAAACAATTTTTTGGAATGTTGTTCAAAGGCTCATACATCATTTAGTCTAGCTAAGTGCAAAACCATTAATGCCAGTTCAGCCACCAACTACATATAACAGGGAATTAAACCCCCTATTTAGTTACAACAAATATTGCTAACATGTTGCATGGCCTAACAACCATATAGTTAATACTATCAGAAAAGAACAAAAAGTAAAGATTTGATTTCTGTGCACTCTTATGCAAGTGGTCATATAATCATGTCATGTCATTTCTGAGCTGCAATTTTTAGCCCATTACTCTGTTTTCACAAGTTCTATAGTTTATAAATTGTCATATGATAAACTGTTTAACGCAGTGTAGTGATAGGAAAAATCAATCTGAAATATCCTTAACTGTTACATCATGAGTCAAGTACTGGGAAAATCTCACATGAGAAATCAGAAGAAGTAGATTATTTTAAATGCATTCTTCAAGGATATTTCTAAGTAAGCTGACTAGTCAGAGGGCAAAATTACCACGTGTATTCAACATACAATCATAAACTTAGTTTTCTCATAAACTGAAATTCTAGGATATGGATAATGTCTGAAACTTGAACTAAATTTCATAGCCAGTGTACATGGTAAAGAGAACATAAAATCATAGCAGTGTATATTTTTACTTATGCCATGAACATTAATTCAAAATGCTGAACAAGATTTCATCATTTATTAAAATAATAAAATGCAATAGTAAGTGTAACATAAACATACTTTTATGGTAATGAAGAACTGTAGAATGCAGTGGTCAGAATCTCTCATTGATCTATTTACAAATGAAAATGTTGTAGCAGGCTGATACACAAAGTCCCACAAAATGTTCATCTCTGCTGAAGTGGTCTGCGTTCCACTGTTGGTGTTGCAACATTGTACAATATTTCTGTAACCTTGAAATATGGAACATAATGACAGCTACTATAACCATTTACATAACACTCAAAGGGTTCATATTTATTAAGATGGAGGGAGAATAAAAGAAAACAAAATATTTAAACAAAACTTTATTATCTAAATCTCTTACTGGAATGTATTTAAAACTTAAAAACTTTTCACAAGAAATATAACAGCTTTATTTTAGGGTAAAGCGAAGAGGAAATATACCACAGTCCAAATAAAATGAGTTATATATACAAATATTCATGATTTAAAGCAATGAGTTAAATTGGAAATGCCTCTGGCAGAACAGTTATAAAATGTATCTTACATACTGCACAAAATATCAATTTTTCTATTTTCATACTTCTTGGACAATATTAACTCATGCAACTATCTACCAGTTAACAGTGCTAAATAATGTCTGTATTAATTAAAACACATTTAAATTAATATCCAAATGATTATGTACTGATCTCTAAACAAATTTTAGATATAAATGTTGATTTATAAACCTGATTGATCCCTTATTAATATGCTACTGACTATATGTTAACACCTGCTGCTTAATGATCATCTATTCATTGTTTCCAAGTCATAAAAGCACACAACATAATTCATCTACAAACCTGTCACACATATACAAATGCATTCAATACACATACACACTCACATAACCAACATGCATACTATACCACTAGTTATTTACAGAATGTATATTACTATTAAACAAAAATGAATCTTTTATGTCAAACAAGAAATGTATCCATAGATGCCCAAAATGCAACCCATTAGTATCCATTTTACTTACAAAACTATAGTCATTTGGCCACCAATAGAATTTACCATTATAAATTATATGTATTGCCATTTCAACTAAATAGGAAGGAATGGATTTACAAGAACAATTACTATTTTAGTAATGCAAAGTGATACAGAATCCAAGAGGACAGACAACGTAAACACAGATTATTATACTTCACAGTAATATGCCTGTTAACCACTTGTGGTACTATAGAAGGGTAATCAACCTAAGTAGATCACCAATTCACCATAGTCTGTCCTTTTAGCACAGAATTTCATGCAATTTGGCCAACACACAGTATTTATAAACTTTCCAGATTTCACTGTACATTTTTAACATCATTCATATTTTCCAAAACATAAAATCAACAGAATATATAAATTTTGAAATTGTTAATCGATGTCAAGACAGATTATGTACATGATCAGATGTAAAGTACAAATAGTTCATCTTCTTTCTTTCAGTGCTAAATCAGCTACTTGAACATAGACATGGCTATTATTCCACAGTGACAGATTTTGCCAAGTTCCTTGGACAATCCACATTACAACCTCTGAGTACAGCAATATGATAAGAAAGAAGCTGCATTGGGATAACAGTCAAAATACCCTGGAACAAGAAAGGACATATGTTATTAAACTTTCAAACCAGTTAACTAATTTCCACTCTGGGACATGACAATTTCCAATGTCCAAGCATTGCTAGGCTTTTTAAAATAATCAATTTATTGATTTAGACAAAACTGTTACCAGTTTTCTTGCTCAGTATGCAGCACATTAAATATTTCACAATAAATTTGCAAAAGCAGATATGTTATGCATAAGATAAATGTTTGTTTGCCAGTAGCAAACACCCACAATTACCAGCATGATTGTCGTCTTGTGGGTTGCAACACCGAGCAGTCTGTTAGGTGGTTGCCAATTTTTCAGAGAAACATGCTGGCTCTATCTTCAGGCTATAAATTTGTACCTTGTACAAAGAGGCAGTACACTCCTCTGAAACGTTGGCAAAACCCTATAAGACTGCATGATGTATAAAACCACGAAACAAAACTCTTCAACCTCACCACCACAAAAAAAAAAAAGCTCAAATCTCACCAAAAGCTATGGTTTAAGCAAAACTGCTTGCATCTGCTAGACCAGAAAATTGAAGGAACCCATCTCAAAAACTAGTTGTCCATGAGGTAAATTCTGCTACTCCCAGTGAATACAATGATGGTGAGAGTAATGAATGGTCTACTGTACTGACAGTTTAACTAAGGCTCCAACCCACATGGGGTGTATTCCACACTCCGAAAGAATTAAACTTCGATCTGTGTACAAAAAAAATCTGTTTCTCTATTTGACCATGAAATAAACCAGATCTCCTCTGAATGAGAATCAGATTTGTTACTACAAGGCCAGCCATAGACCTGTCTGAATGACTATTACAATCAATGTTACAAAATTTATAGCCAGAACCATAATGACTGACCTGAAGACAATCCACAGTATGTGGAACCTCAAGTGTTCTGGATGCAAAACTTTTGGTCTCCTTATCTCCCTTCTCACATATGATTATGGGCCTTCCTTCACGTGCTGTTACTTGCTGCAGGGCATTCATGCATTTCTGTAAATATCGGAAACAGTCATTCTTTTTTCTTTTCCAATTCATACAGTAAGCACTACAGCCTGATCCAGGTTCTGATCAATCATTCTTCCCTTTGATTTCCCAGACTTCATCATCTTCAGTACCATAAGAAGTCTGGAGTAAACTGTTACTTTCTATACTTTCTTCTTTTGTTTTTCAATGTACAATTAATGGTTCTATACACAGACTGGAACATTTACATTCTCTCATGCATGTTATTACTCTATCAGAGTTACAGCAATATCATGAAGCAAGAAATGTCCACATATATCTCAATAAAATTGTTATATTATGTTTGATGTCATGGTAGCTTGTATTGAAAAGCTTCATATGAATCTGACACTCACCACATAAACAGGATCTCTTGTGACAATCATGATAACAGGCATTTTATTATCAACAAGTGCAAGAGGTCCGTGTTTCAGTTCTCCAGCCATGATACCTTCACTGTGCATGTACGTCAATTCTTTTACTTTCTGCAAATGAAAGAAAATGTTTCTTATCGGAACTGTGTTCCACCTGTAAACCGAAATCTGTGATGCCGTTGCAGAATATTTTATGTAGTAATGCCTTTTCAAGTTTAATTGTAAATCTATCAGTACATTTTCTCTCTCTTTAAAAACTGAACTGAAATAGAATTTACATATTTTTATTTGTCACAAAGAGCATGGCATGTCTTATGATTGCAGATGGAAGACATGATTCTGATATGCTGTGGTGTAGTTACAAATATATTGAATAAACTATCATGAACAGACAACATGAGGCAGTCCTCCTCAACCATATGTAATTTGGTATATCAACAGACTACATAACATTAAAAAGATGTTAAAATTCAGTCTGAAAAAGTTTGTAATTAAAATATACAAAATCTATCATATAAGGAGTTAGCTTAATTTACATAACAGTAAAGAAGCACAGGGTAGGAGACCAGATGAGGAAATGCAACAAAAGAGAGGAGGGAAGTAGGCAAAGATACAACCCATCCCATAGAACACAACAATGTATGACAATGAGAGAAAAACAGGGGCTCTTAAATATGTTTTAAAGGTGGTATTTACAGAACACTGTTTCTGTCAGCTGTATTTCTCCATTATCTAATTAACGTTTATAGAGATACCTTGAGTTCTGTCGATCCTTGCTTCGAGACTACACCCAGAGCTCTTTGTAGCTCAACTGTCTTGAGGAAAGTCCCCGGATCGCTCGCAGAGAGTGTTGCGTTTTAAACATGGAAGCAGCAACCAACGTTCCATAATGGATGGGCCCCACTTAATAGTACCTGCACCTTGTCGTGGTGGTGGGGCTTGAGTACCTCAGTGACTCCACGACCTATGCTGGCAGTAGCATAGCTACTGGTAGGGCCTCCCTAGCCAGATTGGTCGAGGGGGAGAGGTCAGACTAAGACAGGTACCCTGGTCCTCCAGGTTGGGGGTTGGTCGCAAGGCTAACGACCTTGCACCGTAAAAAGGAAGATGTTTCGAAACCTCAATCAAAGCCTCGGACAGACGGACCTAACAGAAGACCGAATGGAAGAGAAGAATTGAGGAGGCCATGGACCAAACACGGACCAGAGAGCCATAGAAGAAGAAGAGATACCTTAGTTTTATTGTCACATGAAGAACATGTACTCACAAGAGCTCCTTCCATACATGTTGCATAATTATAGCCTCGTCCCATGATAAGCAATGATTTGTGTTGGTACAGGTCTTTAGCTAGTTCTTTCACTTGCTCGTCAAGATTCAAAACCTCTCTAATCTGTTCATGCAGAAGCTGCAACCCCTTGATAATCTGAAATGAAATAAGTTATGGCATAATGGCAGCACAGCATTTACCAACTAGGTCCTATACTACCATGGTAGCGACAGTGTAAAACCAAACGTAAACTCAGCTTTGCTTTGCGTAATATATGCATGGGATAATAAGTGTGACAAGTCAACAATTCAGACATACATACCTCTGATCGGCGAGCCTGGAGAGATATCCTATCTTCGCTCATAACCAGAGCAAACATTACAAGCGAGATGAACTGTGAAGTATAAGCTTTGGTTGATGCGACACCAATCTCAGGGCCAGCATTGATGTGAACACCACAATGTGACTCTCTACAGATGGAGCTGCCGACTGTGTTGGTGATGCCGACAATGAGAGCTCCACGATTCTTACAGTAACGAAGAGCCATTAGTGTGTCCGCTGTTTCACCTTAAAATGTAAAAAAGTATTGTTGTCTAGTGCAGTGGCAGCAAAAACTGGTATCTGTCCTTTTATCAAAATGCAGATGAGACTCACGTAGTCACAGGCTGATTGAGGACGACTGCTTGTGATGAAAGCCTATAGTTATTAATTTCATAACCACTTGGATCACTGCAGAGTTAAGCATATTAAAAATACAACTGTTTTTCTTATTGTATTTGAAACTTATGTAATTAATGGTCCTTTATGTGCATAATTGCTTTCAGCATATTACAGATTCCTATTATACTACACAGTTCAGATGTAACCTCAAGAAGTGACTCCTTTCGCTGTCCTATTAAAGTAAGTGAGATGCTTTTGAACTTGCATTAAACAGTATTTTGCACGGCATTTTAACAGCACATAGATTTTCTGTGAACCTTTTGTACTGTACCAAGGGTTACCCCACTGCACTTACCAGACTGTGATATGAAAAAACAAACATCATCTCTGAACACAGGAGTGTTTCTATCAAGAAAGTCAGATGCCAATTCTACCATAACTGGAAGTTCTGTGAGTTCCTCCAGCAGCTGTCTTGTTGCAACTGCACTATGATAGCTTGTTCCACATCCAATAATCATCAAGCGTCTGCAGCGGCGGATTTCAGGTATGTATTCCTGTAGGTAAACATAACATAAAATATGGGTAGCAAATTATAAATGTGTGTTTACATAAGACAACTGATTAATATTATCTAATTATGCTCAAGAAACATCATTACTGAGTGGGTGGTTCTCTTTTTTCACGTTCAGAAGGTCCTGGGTTCCCATCTTGGTCCACAGACACCATATTTTTGTCATTTTCCTCAGTACCTCCAGAAAGATACTGGGATGGTAGCTTCAAACAGACTGTACCTCCCATGCCCTTTCCAATTCACAGTAATCCTACCATAAATGCTAAATAATGTGCATTGTTGATAAAATATAATTAAATAATCCATGAATCAGTCTTAATTATATCAGCTGTAAAGATAATTTAGCATCAATAAAGACAAGTATATCATAAGCTCTGGTTTGTGAACTCTTTGGGATATGCAAAATGTATAACATCATAGTTTTTGTGTGCCAATATTATTTTAAGGCAAATGAATTTTAATACTAACTTACCTTTATACCACCAAGAATAACAGCCTGAGTCTCAAAGTTAAGACGTCCTCTCATGGTGTTCACTACAGACTCCGGTTGTTCAAAAATTTCTTTCTGCATAAATGAGCTGTAGTTTCCTGTAACATAAATTAAAAATATAATAACTGATTTAAGACTGCATTTTTCTGATCTTGACACATCCACTGCCAGGCATTTAAAAGCATATGATAATTAATTGCTGGGGCTTAAGGCACAGGTCGTCAGAGTGGTTTGCTATATCGGAATTTTTAGGCACTGGCAATTTTAAAATGTAGCTGACAAACAGGAAACCCCAATTTTAGAAACAATGTTCTATTATGCAGCTATACCTTTCATAATTTGCTGGATTTCCATTTTAAGTGTGATGATTTCACGAGAATGTGAGTCATCAAGTGATCTTCTAAGTCGATGAATACTTAAGGAGCCTTCCTTCACTGCAGCTACATCATCATCCTGAAAATTATATAATTCTTAAAAGTTCCATTATAAAAATGAGTGTGTTCTAATATAAAGGAAGCAATACCAAGACAATTTTGGAAACTAAAATAAATCTCAGAATAGAATAAATGTATGTTATTTCATGAGAGGATGAAAATGTACTTTTTCTGCACACAGTTAGTTAAAAGACAGAAATTTGGTGATTAAGAAATTATCGCTTGTACTAGCAGCAGAAGTCATCCATAAACGATATTTTGAACACTTTCTAAATTATTGCTAACTATTCAAAATTTTAGCCCTCCACTTGGAGAACCAGTGGGAAACTCAGTCCTCCTTACATAGTTAAAAAATTGACAGTGGAACCAGATGAAAACATTAAATGTGATTAACAATAGTAATAAATAGGAATCCCTTACCTCAAACTTTGTTCAATTCTAAGAGACCGTGATGTCCACCGGCAATGATCAATTTAATCAAAACTAAAATGGAGAGAGTGGAGGGCAGTATCACAGATTTCTTAATAATTCTTATATAAGATAAGTACAAGCGATTCACAGCTCAGCTCTTTCCGCAATAACGAAATCGGATTGTTGACGGCAGTAATGTAACACAACAATGCCGAATAAACAGATGACATAACAATTAGTTTCTTAGGTAAAGGAGTAAAGCATTGTTATGCACGCAGGAGTTCATATAAAAGCTGACCACTGTCAGTCCATATTTACATCCCAGTTTGAATGGTCGAGGCTCCCGCCACGACGAAACCCCATTAGCGTTAGCAAAATTTCCGTTCTTATATTAAGACCGTTTACCATTTCCAGCAATGCGTCTTGTGCGCAGGAATGGTTTCACCTAGGTAGGGACGATGCTTGCGCTTGCGCAGGCCTCCGCCCTCAGTTAGCTTCTTTGGTTGGTTGGTTGGTTGGTTGGTCCATATTTACACATTGTTGGTATGGATCCTACACATCTTCGTAATGCTGTTTTTGCCGAATGACCCTTCTGTATAAACGTATTTACGCCAAAAAGTTAAAAATTCATTCACACTTAAAAATCTGAGTCCTGTGATGGAATCACTAGCTCACCTCCAAGAAGATAACCTTGTTTGTATGCTCAATGACAGCGCTAGCATCCGAAGCAAAGAAGTATTCCACTTCCTTATCTTCCAGGGGCTGGAACTCTGCCGTTGAGTCAGAACGGGGAAGAATCGGCAAGTCACCTCTGCCATGTGGTCGGTGGTCTGTAGACAATATACTATATAGCTAATATCAGAACGACTACAGAAAGCGAGTGAGAGGTTAATGTGTTAAGGAATCATCCAGATGAACTAAAGATATGCTGCAGTGTACTGTAAGACTTTTTAAATAAAAAAATTTATAGAAAATTCCCAAAAAGACTTTAAACTTTAAAATCAGATATGGCACTTTGTATTCAATTTTAACAAAATCTCCTTAAATTCCAAGACATGAATATGTTAATAATAATCTTCATGCATCAACATCAATGTCATCATCTTAATTATTACAACCAGGGCCTGAGAAATGTTCACTCACTCACCTGAGATAGGTTGATTTAATCAGCTAGTTGACAGAGATTGACAATATTAATTAATAAATAAACTTTCTTATAGTTCTTCCCATTTTTTAAAGTTAATGTTAACATACTGACAGTACCTTTCCATTATTATAAAATGATAGCACCCAGTGATGAAACTCAATAGACCACTACTTTACACAAGCATGAATATGCTCTTCATTGCTGACACTTTCTAAGTAAAACTGTAACACAGAGGTGTTTTTTCTACAATACTGTAAAAATAAAGCTGTCCCTGGTATATGCCACAAATTAATTCAAACAGTAAGAAAATATATTTTTATAATGTAAAATTTACCTCACAATTAAAAGGCTTATCAAACAAAGGTCTACAGAAATATAAACTTCTTATTTAAGGACAGTCCATTCACCAGTGAGTAGAACACTAAATTTTGTTACTTGGTGGAAGGAAAGTGATTAAGTACACTGAATGGTAGTAACAGCATATCTCAGTCATCCAGATGTGAAGAGCCACAAAATTTATCCATGACCACAGACAACCCTTAGATACCACAGGAAATATCTAATACAGCCTGCATAAGAAACCAACCACCAAAATGCTCCAAGAGATTCCTGTTTTCTTTTGCTTTTGAAACATTTTCCTGGAAGACATATGGAGATATACTTCCTGTACAAAACACATATCTGCACTATTAAACAGAATAAGAGATAAAATTATCCCCCTTACCATTATCCCAGTGCTGGCACAAAGCAGAATGACCCTTCCTATCTTCTGAAGGTCCATCCACTTCAGCATAATCACAAATTATCCATGAAAAAGGATTAAGTTCATCCAATAAAAATGCTTCAGAACTATCTAACCTCTACCATACCACAAAACCTACGTTTCAGATCAGAAATGAAGTGGATTTACATGGCAACTCTTCAGGAGCTACAGAGTGTTAATTCTGCGTGATACCACTGTATTTCTATTTTATTCATAATATTTATTATTGGAAACTAACAAAAAAAGAACAATATTTTCCTTTTATAATTTTTTTACTTAACTGTATAAATATCTACTGTGTCAACAGAAGATATTTAATTTCTGTAAGACATATTTCAAATTGTATACTCTAATCTTAACTTACCAATATGATGGAGATATTACATAAGAAATTTAAACTGTTACAGTATTCTTACCTAGGAAAAAATCACATCCAGACCCACAATAATTAGAAAGATTCCTTCAATAAAAAAATAATTACAGAATGAATCATAAAATTACTTATGTCATTTATACATTTTAGTGTGTGTATACAACAATTCAAGCTCTAAGCATAATGCAGTATAAGGCAAAGCACATGCTGTAGCTCATAACCATATCAGTTCAGAGGCAAAAATTATTCAGAATCATTTATGTCATTAGAAATATAAAAGAACTTTTGCATTTGTTGTTAAGAACAAAGAGAGCAAACTGATGCAAAAATTTGTAATATTGCAAAGAAAATAGATTTTACATTTGTAAGATTTCTAGTTCTCATGGCAGCAAGTAGAAAGCTGGCTGTCTTTTGGGTTGCAGTACTGCATATTCTGGTAGATGTTTACCAATGTTTCAGAGGTCCTTGCTGCCTCCATCATCAGACAAATTAACCTTTATCACCTTTGTGTCTTGGCTCATGTCTTATTCATCTGGCCTTGCATCACAGCAGGTACCGTTAAATCATTAAACCCGAGGTTAAAATCGAGCCACGAGCAGCCTAGTATGAGATTTAAATCCCCTATTCCTGGAGGATAAAGGTTAATTCTGACAACTTTAATTTTTTTGGTACACTTCTGATTGTTCCTTTACGGAAACGGGAAATTATGTTGCTCAAAATCAGTTTAGTTTCAATTAGTTACTTATATATGTAGTTACAGACTCGAGTGTAAATTACATGGATTCCTATAAAATGATATGGTTATGACTTTTGACACTGAAAAGCAAACTTAGAAGCACAGACAGAAAATAAAGACAGAATTTAGGAAGATTTTAAACAAATTAAAAATGTAGTTTGTACCTGGGTTTTGTGATTCTGCATCTAATGGAAGGTCAGGAACAGATTGTTTAACAAAAATGAAACAGAGAAATATGAAAATTAGTGCAACATACCAAAATATCATGCAAAACGAAACATCATGGGCATGCATAAATAGACCTCCATACATAAAATAAAAACAAGCACAAGACAAAAAAACTAAACCCATTAACAGCACAACCACTCTACTGCTCATTAAGGCGAAGTTTTATAAGGTATATTTTGAATAATCAAGTAATCACAAATCAGTATAAATTAAAATGTCAGCAGGTGAGTTGTAGGGCTGTTGTGCTGGTTGAGATTAAACTTTCTAGTTCAAAGCACGTTTAGGAGAATCTTTAATTGCTGGACTAAAACATTTATAAAACAAAACATTTGAAAACCCTCTACTAAAATCTAGTCTACATAAATGCCCATATATTATAACCACTGTTACAATTTCAGTACACATCCTTACATCCTGACACTTGCATTTTGCCAACAATGATTACTTAAGACAGAAATTAAGGTCAAGAATTTCTAACAACTGATTTTTAGAAAATATATTCTGTAGTATGTAATATGTAATCCTGGTGAAATAAAAGTTACTGTGATAAGCTGAATATAAATTTATTTTCAGATAATTTCAGCCAGGACATTCAGATATTAACTGCAACCGTATATAGACAGCTCAGTGATTCACACATATTAAAGTTGGAGTACATCAATATTAGAACACGGGATATAATTGTAATGGATAAAATTGCCCACATTTATTACAGATAAGAACTGACACAGTGAGATAAGTAAGAACGCACCAAAAGTACAACATTAGTTATTAAAGAATAAAGAAGAACTATTAGATACCCTAAAGATTTTATTATCTGAATTAAAAACCAATCTCATATATCACAGACAGACTATACAAAGTATTATTTACATTGTTAATTAGTCACAGAAAATTTAGTAGAGAAATAAGATACAAATTGATTGAGAGAGAAAGGAACAAGCGCTTATCAGAGTAAAGACCAGAAAATAATGTCAGACAGAAGATGTTGCATTCACACTACAAACTTTCATATAGTTTCTGGTGCTCATTACCATCATAAGTGTGTGTCCAGGACACAAAAGAGCAACCAGCAATGAGAATAACAATTATGCAGGACTCCCATTAAATGTACTACAGCAGCCAGAAGCTGAAAATGAATTGTCAAAACATATCACCATAATTGCAAAACAGATGTAAAGAACACCTCCTTATTTTCTGTATAAGTGGATGAATGTAATTATTAATAAATATGAAAAATCCTGACAAATCATAAAATACCTCAAATTATAACTATCATCCCCAGAAAAATATTTTAAATTATACTTCAAAAGAGGTCATTTCTTCACTGCAGTTATGTTAGAGATTTATGGTTCTTAATTCAGATTATGGGTAACATAAGTAATACTATGTTAAGAAAACATTACAAAGAAGAAAAGTTATCAGAAAATAAGAACAGAATTTTAAAGAAACAGCTATATCAAGTACTTAAAGAAGAAAGAGAAGAAAGTATGAGATTGAAGTATCTACTACCTGTTGTTACAGTGTTTTCATCTGTAGGGTGCCAAGGGTGTCAATCAGACCATGCAAAAATAAAAACAAATATCACATAAAATTAATTACAATGGAATGAGGTGATATGGTTAATATGTTAGTCTATTTACATAAAGACAAGCCTAAGATTATAAGCAAAAAATATATGTACTATGGCCCACAGAAATGCAAATATTGTCCAGTCTCAAAGCTACATCTACATAAGGTCTGTCACAGAAAAGAGAACAATTAACATGTTCAGTGTTTGTAACAGAAACATGCAAGATGATTTCATGTTAGTCGACATTCACTCAACAGCTACCAACTAGATATCCATGCAACATTTTGTCATTGTATGTAAAGATATAGCAGTTTCTCCGCTAACTTTAAAACCCACATGCATGCACAGGCGCGTGCACACACACATTCATATGTACATATGTAATACTGGTATATGAAAGTGTTAATGCCCTGCCCTTAATTTTTGTTTGAGGGGGGAGGGGGGAAGGGGTGGAATTTCAGTTCATACTATAACACACTTAACATACAACAGAACACAGCTGGAACACTTCACAGAGTACCTTCGATACAACAGAAATGTTCTGTCCACAACGCTGAATAGGTTAAAAATTACATCCAGATGTGCAAGCTTAAAAGTAAGATGGAATAAGAGTTTACGTAAATGGATACTGTTCAAAGAAAGAAAATCTTGTACTATAGAAATATACATAAAACTAAGTCAGTAGATCATTTGAACTGATTAAACTAAATATCCAACCTTTCAAACATAGTGATATTAAGGTCTTAATAATTTTTTAGACTTTTTGAAAAAGCAGATGATGGACAAAGTCCAAACAAACAAACAAAGCAATAACATAACACTATTGCCAAAGAAATTCAAAGACCAATGAGAGGACCCTAAATAAGCCTTGAAAATACTTTGTTCTTTATCCTTCCTTATTTATCACCATTCACGATATTTATTTCCTTTGATGCTGTGTCACCTATGCAGTTGATAAATAAATTGTAAAATAAACAAAAATATGAGATTTAGCTGAGCAGAGAACACCGACTCTACACACACACAAACAGACAAATGACAGAGGTACACAGCTTTATGTTAACAAACTTTATACCACTGCATAATTGCAGTACGTATGACACTACTAATTCACAAAATCTAGACCCCGTAAAAGAGCTTTGAGAATGATTATTTTACATATCACAAAAATACCATGCTATTAGCACATGCAAAGCCATACATATAATCTTTTTTAATTACAGCATGCAACCTAAATAGGCACATTGGCGTATTTGTGCAGGGAATACGCATTACACACAGTGCAGGAGAATGTCAAGTTTCATTCAAAGAGACAATAATTTGTACTAAAAGGATACAGTTCAAAACAGTTATTTCTCCATTTTTGTGGCAGATGTGTTTTGGGTAATGTGTAAATGAAGAGCAAATTTTCCATGATGGTATTCAACTCCCATACAATAAATGATTATAGACATTCATTCATTTAAAATGTGTACATAGTTGTAACAATATTGTGTTAATATTTAAGGAACTCTGTATTTCCTCTATCATTTTCCATCAGCGCCATACCTTTCACCATTATGTCGCCTGCCTGACAGCATGACCATGTTAAAGTTAGAACTAAACAAACATAAAGAAGTGGCACAGATTCAACTACTTTAAATCAAAAATGCACAAATGGAGAAATGTTTGTACTTCCTTAGTGCTGTAACTTCTGAAGCACCATGTAATAACAGTTACTTATTCTTACCTGATGTATGTAAAGCATTACATAACCATGCCATGGTGTTTTAAACAAACAATAAATATGAATTATACCTATCTTTAAACTGAAATGTATACACATAACATGTTATTTTATTCTCTTACTTTTACTCTCAACAAATAAATCTTAAAATATTCTTTACTGATACCAAATATTCTAGACAAATGTATCATCACATACATCTTTTAATTATTAAACTGTCAAATTACCAAACAAGGAATTTAGCATAAAGATAGGTGAACAGAAAATTTTAGTACAAAAGAATATCAAGAGTGAGATTTTAGTTCACACTACACCATGAAGAGGCTTCCAAACCATTATGGAAATCAAAGCCTCATTGTTCAGTCTACCGCCAGTCACTTTACTGTCTGAGATATTATACATCACCTTATGTCCTACTACGTATGTTTTAATTAGAGTCAACAACATTACTATTTTCTGTTCAATAAAACAAAGCTGTTATTTCCTCGGCAATTATTAGGGATGGAATGACTCGTTAATATTTAATAACGTAATATTTACACGTATTGTTTAAGCACTAACTGTGATGTACTACCTTACAAATTCTGATCCTGAAAATCACTGCACATGCAGAAAATATCCCAAACACAAGCAATTTAAAGTACAGCTGATTTCAGACTAGAGACTTCAAGCAGGAGTCTTAAATGTACTTTCTTATGTTTATTGACCAACACCATTTATAATAAAGAAACATCATGTTTTTATTGGTAGCATATACCACCACTTCCAAAATCTCAATAATATAATCTTTACTATAATTAATTATATGAAACAAAAAATTAGTGGCTAATGAAGAAGTTTTGAATTGCAAAATTATTACAATTAGCATCAGCATAGAAAGTTTATGGTTCTCTAGAGAGAAATGGATGAACTCCGCATTTCATAAGCCATTCATTCTTACATATAGGAATGCCCAGTTCCAACATGAAGAATATCACTGGAGATTTTAGGGATCTCTTTACATGAGAGATGGGCAAACTGCAGCCCAAAACAGACTGGATCTGGCACTTGAGACAAAACTGAAAAAGGAATTTTGTTATAAGAAATGGAATGAAAACGAACTACACAGTTCTTGACACCTTTCAAAATGGTTTTTCCTTGATTGTAGCCTGTGAAAATATTTGAATTCACTCAAGGTTGAAGGATAAATATGAAGTATAAAGATTGCAATTATTTTGACCACATATGCTGGCTGCTAAATTATTATTTAGAAACATGCTGCACTATAAACTAAACAATGACATGTGGAAATTACCTTTGCTGTACAGAATTGGTACATGATCTGTAGCCAGACGAGTCTTAGCTTTTATTCCAACCAGCAGAGGGCTACCTCGACGAGTTGCAACACATTCTCCAGGGAAATGCTTACTTTTAAAGCATAAAGCAAATGCTCCTTCCTATTCAGGATTAAAAACGAAAGAAAAGTGTAGTAAAACAAGCATCTAATAACAACATAATATGACAAAACCAAGTTTCTCACACTATGAATGTCATGTCACATGCATTCTCTATTATTGAGAGAAAAAAACTTAATAATACACTAACTTCATGTAGCAGAGTTCTTCTTAAAATTTATAGTGGCTCAGCTGATCAAGAAATTCTCATTCTTTTAAAATAAATCAAAAGTCCACTAGCATTTCACAAGAGTCTGCTACTGGACCTTATTCTGAGCGAGATAAATCCAGTTCACATCCTTGAACTCTATCCCTCTGTTATTAATTTCAATATTATAGTCTCACCCACAAATAACAGATTTCCCAAGTGGTCTGCTCCTTTCATGATCTCTGACTAAAACGTAGTATGCATCTCACCCCTTTAATCTGATCGTACAATTAATATCTGCAGGATAATCCACATTATAAATAATTTTTATTAATTACCGTTTACACAAACATTTCTTAAATTCTTTAATACAGGTGGCTTGAATGTTTAAACAGTGTAATGTCACCTTCATTTCTCCTTTACACAATACTGTTACTAGATACAATTTTAAAGTTTTTAAACATTCTGATATTGATTAATGCTATGTTGACTGACAGTTACTTATTTTAATTAATAAACTTAAATAACTATAATTATTAATGAGCCCATAGTCCACCCCACTTTGTCTGCCATAATTCCCATAAACCTGGGCCTCAGCGGTAAGAAGCTGGCAACTAACCAATTGTGCTATGACACAGCCAGTCTTCCCATTATTTTACAGTGCTAACTGGACCTACAGAGTATTAAGAAGCAAAAAGCAGAAAAGATGCACTTTAAAATTATGGCATTCAGCTAGTTACAAAATTATAAAACTATAAGAAAAGTTGATTGTGTTAAAGATATCCAATAGTATGGACATGCATTACACAACATTTAAAATTATATTAAATAAATGACAACTGGGGAGATCAAAGACTGTGCAGACAGACCAACAGACAAAAGACGTACAAGACAGAGTGGCCATAGATACCAGAGGAATGCATGTGAGAAAAGAACGAGTAACAGACAAGGATCTGTCAGGTGACAACAAACTGTAGTGGAAACATTAATGGATGATGATAACTGGAGATTTCTGCGTAAGTATGCTACAGTGTCTTATAGATACGTACAAGCTGCTGAATCACTTGCTCTACCAGTTCCCTGAAAGAACAATTTGGGTTCTGCAAATAGATGTGGTACACCAGCTTAGCGATGACTTCTGTGTCTGTCTCCGATTCAAACTGGTAGCCCTTCTTCAAGAGGAACATTTTCAAATCCTTGTAGTTTGTAACAATACCTAAACAGGCACAGAACATATATTTGGCACAGTACCATAAAAATGTATTGTTCTCTAATTAACTTAAACAAATGCAGAGTAAAAAGCATAAAATGACTTTTATGTAATTTTTCCTGCTCCACTCTTATTCTGTTATCTACTTAATTTATTTAACAGATTGTTCTCAGATACACTCTATCTTTGCTCTTCTCACAAAATATCACATCACAAATGAACAAAAAAAGGTAATCGAAAGATGTCCTGAATGATAAAATGCAATTTAGAAGTTAATTTGGTCTTCAGCATCATTTAATTAGAGACCCGGTGCTTCAAGATAAAATGTATATTAAGACAAACTTGATCAAATTTAGTTAAAACAAACTATACTAAGAAATATACCATTGTGCACAACTAGAAAAGCGTGGTTGGCATCAGAGCGTTGGGGATGAGAATTAACTTCACTAGGAACACCGTGCGTGGCCCAACGAGTATGAGCAATTCCAACATGACAGGTTGTGGTGCCATCAAAATCTAACTCCTTTACTCCTGAAAACAAGAATATTGAGAATTGAGGAGGCCATGGACCGAATACGGACCGGAGAGCCATAGAAGAAGAAGAAGAAGAAACATTGCAAATAGAACATAAAATATTATCTCAAGTCTATCAATTGGTCTTTACAGTGATATGCACTCTATCTTATCTCACATACAGTATATTAGTTTATTATAATTAAGTGGGAATTTTTCCTCTCATTATTCTGTTTATTTCGCAACACCTTCCTCTTCAACGTGATTATTTTATCTCAGACTAGTGTTAGCTTTTACTCACTTTTTTCACAAATAAAGGAAATCAATTTTAATATCTAAAATCTAGTATAAGATAACAGACTCACTACCTACAAAACTTAAACTTATAGATAGGCTTACATATGTATGTATGAAATTAACTCCCTGCAGTTTTTTCTTAAGATCGTGGAATCCCCTGACTGACTCGAAGTAATAAGAGAACAACATGCTCAATTTTAACATTATCTTCAAAACTTTGTCTCCACATTCTGTACTATTCTGTCCTAAATATGTCACGAAATAAAAACAATGGGAGGTCCCATTATAACACATTCAAAACCTTCATCGAACGTGCACCACAAATCCCGTAAACATCCTAGACCATCAGGGTGGAAATTGTGCTTTTCTTTGTTGATATGGAATGGAGTAATCTTCCTATATCAACTTATGGTGATATTCAGGTACACAGATACTTACTTGCAAGGATCTCATCTTCCAAAGCCTTCACTTTGCCACTCTTCTTCACAATAGAAATATCTTTGCCATCAGCACCATCTAGAGCCACTCCAGCAGAATCATACCCACGATATTCAAGCCTCTTGAGCCCATTCACAAGAAGTTCCAAAATCTCACGTCGGGTCTTTGGAGTAAGGTAGTTCAGATATGCAAAGATTCCTGTCACAAACAATTAGTACACTTTTATTATTCTTTTCTGATAGTATATAACAGTATGTACTAAAACACTGGTTATAAACAAAATAAAATGTCTCGTGTTAACAGAAAAATCAGTACACACATCTGACTGGGGATCGGACCCAGAACCATCCACATGATAATAACACAATATCTTAACTCGAGACTACCAAGTTTATTTATTAAAGTTGACCAAGTAATTTCGTAATCAGAATTTCTTTCCCGCCAGTCGTAACAGACATTTTGTTTGTTGGGCAGGTGTTATTACCAGTTTACATGCAGGAGGAGATAAGATCATGCTGTCCGGATTGCGTGATATGAAAACAACGAGTAGGGGGGCAAAGCCACACCAAACGCTGGCGACAAAGAACGGAATTCTGTCGCTTGCATTGCAAACAGCATTACAAATCTTCAGGTAAATGAACTAAAGTGCGAAGTGTCTCTGAGTCCAAGTGCCACGTCATGACGAACAGCGAAGTTGGTTTCGTTAAAAGAATACCAATGCTGGTCTTCTGGGTCTTAACGCCTTATGGACTTTCAGGCAGATACCAGCATTTCGGAGAAACATACCACACCCATCTTAAGCACTGGGGCGATATGTTTCTCCGAAACTTTGGCATCTATCTACAAGTCCACACAGCATTACAGACCGAACGACCAACAAGAATGTCTTCGCCGATGTGAAATCCTCAACTCTCTGAGAGTGTCAGATGTTGGGCCTCAGACAATCTTAGGCTTACTTCCGCTAAAGGCAGTTAGTGGCAGGTTTCTCATCGCGGAGGCCCAGGTCCGCGACCAGGTCTGTCCAGTAGGATTTGTAATCGGCGAAGTAGCATTGTGACAGGTTCTTCCACGAGTCCTTCGGTTTTCCGCTGTCAGAATCATTCCACCCCTGCTCCATCTTTCATCCTGCGGATGGACTATGGACCCAATAGCGGTCGTAGTTCCACAGAGATATCTCATTCATTGACAACAACAATAATAATTTGGTCCGGAGATAGGGATTAGCTCTATCTAGTGGGCCCAACTGTGTAGGAACCTGAAGACGGAGATAGAGTCCCATCTCCGAAACGTCGTTTTACGTTTTATATTTACTAGACGATGGATAATATCCAAGAAAATTTTTATTCAATTAACAATAATAATGTTAAATTTATTTGTTCGTTTCTGAAAAGTTCACGAGCTTCGAGGACGTGGGACTAGACGTGTTTTAGTTTAAAAAATCATTTTCCCAAGTGAGTAGAAAAGTCCATGCCATGCGATTTTTTTTTAATTTTATTAAAAAAGTATTACATTATATATTATCAGATTACTACAATTGTCAAAGACTTTTTTATCTGCGAAACGAGGCGTTGTCAAGTGGAACTGGATCTGGAGGTGAAATAACAGCAACACAGACGCCTACCTTAGAACGGTATTGTCTGCATCGACCTTGCAAACCGCTATTGGTTGCTAGGAGTAAAACCCAAGGTAAACATGTAACATACTTTTACTATAATATTTTAACTTCACTCTCCTCCAGATCAAGCTAAGATCTTATGTATTGTCTGGTGCAGTACATAACAGCACAAACTCATAACAAAAGGTGAAAGTTGGATAAAATTACATGAATATGTTCTTATGAGTTTACCTACTAATCCCCCTTTTTTTGGAGTATGTAACGACAGATCATGCTGACATCTTCATAAAAATAAATATTCCTGAAACTTGTACTATTTATTACGTTGTATTAATTTTGTAGTTCACTTTTCTGAGAAACAATCTGTGTTGTGTTTGTTGCTTTAAATGTTTAGTTTTTGTACTAAGAACTTAATAAAGTACCAGGCCTATGTCAAATCTCAATATTTTTTCCCCCTGAAATAAAATAACGAAGCCACTCCCACAACTGCAACAATTCACGACATATGTTAAATCAATCTACCAACTATTACAACCGCTTGAAAGAATATCTGTTTTCAATCCGATTGCATCTTCAGATGTCTGAATTCAAAATTCAAGCCCTGGTTTTGTTACGTACACTGAATTTTGCTTGTAAACAAAAACGTTATTATCAAACATTTTTAATCTCGAAGTGAGGTATCCTGTTGTGTTGTATGAAAAATAATAAGTGTTATTTCTGTCTACACAACAATTATACGTTAATTATATATTAATTACAGCTACATTATAGCCACAACATTTTTCGGACTGACATCTGACAATCATTAGGTGGCATATGATCAAGATTAGTTAAAATTGAAATGTGTGACATATTTTAACAGAACGTGTGACAAAAACTTAGAATGTTAAAAATTATAACAATAAAACAATTTCGCCCTGAACCACCTACGAGGATCTTGTACATATTTCATACAACCGACCGTTTAATCTATTCTATTAAAATGCCAGACACACTTCAATTTTTAAGATTTTACAATGATCGAATTCCACCTTACAATGTCCGCATGTTAAGACATAAATATGTTTTGGCTACAACGTAGCTATCATTAATGCATAAATAAAGTTGTGCAGATGAAATAATACTTATTAAAACTTTTTTATTTTCATTCGGCGTAACTTTTTATTTGTATTATTAGTGTTCTGTTTGACGACAGGTCCATATGAACAGGATCCTTCCATCCTTCTCTCGGACTGGGACCTGTTCATATACGTTCTTGGCAGGTGATCAGAAGTGGTTTGCCATTGCCTTCTTCTGTGTGTGAATGGAGTAATTGTTGGGATGCCACGGAGAAACCGGGGAAGCCCCCGGAGGAAAACTCCGTGATGCCTAGATCACGGCCTTGCCCAACACAAGTTATAAATCCGGGCACCGCCGGGAATCGAATCCGAGACCCCAGGATTACAAGGCTAGTGTTCTGACCGCTAGACCACTACCACCTTAAAAAAATATAATTATACTTCAGCACCTGGGATACTGCGGGGGCAGTCAGTTCACCGAACTGTGTGCGTCAGCTGAACATTAATCTACAAACGTCAAAAGTTGAAATCAGCATCTGCGACGAAGAAGATTATGGTGAGGACTCTTTTGCGCGGTTCTATTCCGTTATCACAGCGGCTACGTGTCACCTAGACATATGTTTTGTAATAACTAGTGTTGCGCGTGTATTCGTTTCTGGGGGGGGGGGGGGGCTTCGCCATTTGCATTTACTTCCACAACCTTGTTTTCTGTACACAAAGCGATGGCAGAGGGAAATTGTTTACATAACAAATTATCTCATGGTCTTATATTTAGATTACAACTGTGTGCAAAAGCATTCGAACCTATTTCGATCGAATTTGTTACTGGGGGGTGTGAGACACGACTCCTTCAAAGGCATCTCCCAGACAAAGGATTCACATTATCATCATAATCGTAAACATCGCAGTAACATGCTAACAGGCGAGTCATACTGTCATTCTATTATCATCATTATTGAGACAATGGCGGTCTCTAGTGAACACCATAACGAACCTTCTGGTTCCATAAAAGGCGGGGAATTTCTTCAATAGCTGAGCAGACTATTAGCTTCTCAAAAAGAACTCTGCTCCATCAATGCATTATTATTATTACGTTAATACAGTAAGGTTCGAAAATTCCTTTCCATATTAACGTCAGTATCACATCTATCACATTCAGTTTAAATTTCTGCTCTGATCCATTAAAACAAATCCTAATTTATATAATTCAATTTGTGACAAAGTTAAATAAGTGGTTATACGAATGTGCTTTAGATGTTCCCGTCGTTCTTGACGGGAAATGTCTCCTTATAAGCGGTTCATGAAAGTTGTGGCAAGCTTCTCCTGGTTCCTCCCCTCAGTCATTTTCGCTCTTACTGATTCCGCACGTTTGAAGGCGAGACTATCAAATGAAGCAGGAAAATTAATATGTTGTCAAGAGGACGGAGACATTTGAGGTTAACAGGAGAATTGCCAAGGCCAACTACTTAAAGTAACTGGAGATTATAACGGTAATTCATAAATACGGTAAACTCCAACAGCAGTAAATACAAAGTCCATAAATCAGCAGACGATGTAACGTCACTTTGATTCAAAACCGAAAACTCCATTACAGGATTTAACAGCAACTAAGACGCGAACATTATTTAATTACCCAGTCTGCTTAGTTTTAAGACATTTATTTTCAGGCCCATACATTACATACGCCTGCAATCAAATCAAATGTAGAGCGATCAGGTAAGAACTTCGGAGGAGGGAGTCGTGGCCTATTTTAAGAGGTTTCCGGACACCTGATTGAATAGACTGAGGAAAACCACGAGAACCCTTATCATCACTATAGCCGGTAACTCGACTGATGTTTGTATTGGATGCCCTCCCTAACCTAACCTGCGTTTACCATCTGGGTCATATTCCAGTAGTCGAACACAAACATGAAACTACTTTGAAGATGGCT
The DNA here is from genome assembly GCF_977971745.1 of Zootermopsis nevadensis. Lineage (NCBI taxonomy): Eukaryota > Metazoa > Arthropoda > Insecta > Blattodea > Termopsidae > Zootermopsis > Zootermopsis nevadensis. The sequence continues at coordinate 5,681,142 of NW_028259144.1, read as the reverse complement.
GAATTCTGGGTGTCGCGCCTGACGATGGAGGCTGCAAGAACCTCTGAAATGTCGGAATTAAACGGCGGAACAATCCATAAGACAGCCGTCTTCAATATTCGCCACCATGAGAACCCGAAATCTCACATTGTACTACCTTCATTTTGAAATCAGTCACATTAAATAATTTTGGGAAGGGGCCCTGCGGTACCAGACTGTAGCTCTAACCCTTATTATTCTACTTGCTTCTTATGCATTGACAACGAGAATAAAAACGTGTTCATACCACACCCAACTCTCTCCGGCTCGATTGCCTCCGATCGGTGAATTCTGTTTTAAAACACAACTTTCGTTTTTAAGTTTTGTCTCTTACCTCATTTAACGTTACTTCCTGGTTGTACGTATTATTAACACAGGCCTAAACTACGCAGCTTTTAAAATCCTCAAATATAACTGTTCTGTTTTATGCAAACAGAAATTAAAACAGACAAGAATCATAAAACATCAAAGCTTATACATTTGTAAATAGCCGAAAGGAACTCCTCCTACATCAAAGCAGTTTTTGGATCTTTTGTCTTCTACATAAAAAAATTCTCTCTTTAATGACTGCAAGACTGTATTTATATTATATATAAAATACAGTTTGATGTTTGATTTTATGGACGTTTGGTTGGGCTCACAGAGACATATAAGTTCTCAGTAATGACTCCAAATAGCAACACGGTCTACTTTACAAGTGCTGCTACCATTAAGAAACTTACACAATTGTTTTTAATGTGATGAAACATTCAATTAACGAAATAAGCATCGAGGCCGGTATTTTTCCACTGTTGTTCCAAACTGAAATCTTTGGGAACGGGACACGGGATAAACTACGGACGGAGATAAAAACACCAAAGGGATAAAGGACAGAAAAGGAAGGATTAAGGAATAAAGATGCTGAAGATATAATCCCCCGTTTAAGTTCAACGAGCCTTTTTCCCTCATAAAATAATAAACTGATATATACAAAATGACAATGACGATGTTCCCAACTGCGCTGGTTATATGGCGTCGTATATTTGCGACAGTGTGAAGTGGAAATTATTTGGAAACAGCGGTGGTGACATATTATCTTGTATTATCAGAGTGTGATGGGACTCAGGGAAGAAAAAAGATAAATATAATCTTCGAATGACTGACTGCTGGCATTGACAATGTAATGACACTTAAATATTACACGCTCAGGAAATAAGTACTTCACATTTTATCACTGAAACGCTAAAATAATATCTGCAATATGACTGACACAATCGAATTCGCCTTTGATTTAAGGGTACACGTGATTGTGTAAACTTTTAAAAGACTACATTAACACCTTCAAATTATCATTAAAGATAAAAGTTGTCTTAAAGTTGTAATCTACTTTAGTTGCAAGTACCCAACAATAAGGTAAAGCATCATTTTCCATTTTCCAAATGTATTTTATATTATCCACGGTCTGGCCAAGTGCTGCGCAGCGATTGCAGAGTTAATTCCGTTCCGCCAAGTGATTGGTTGTCATTACACTGGCAGACGTATTTATTATTACAGTAACAGAAGTGTCAATTCCCCCCTTCCTTTCCTTCCCAAACGCCTAAAAAGTTCTTGGGATTTGTTCACGAAGATTTTTCTCATCCGCCCCGAATAAAAAATTCGTTCTGAACAACTGTTAGAAATTTTGAGGGACTCGAAAAGATGGTATTTAAACAGCTTACTAACGACAACTGAGCTCCTAAAAATGAAATTAGCTATCAGAACGTCGTGTTGGTCTATACCAAACATACGTCAAAGGACAATACCCAATATAATATTGGTACGGAGCTGCCAGCACCAGGTGTCCTTATAAGGTGTGAGACGATTGTTCAGTCATTACAATAGTACTAGTAAATTTGCCGTCAAGAATGACGGGAAATCTAAAACGGTAAAAACATATAGTCATAATTATCGTCCCATAAAGCTCAAAATTCCTTAACAGCAAATGACAAATAAATGCTAAGTCAAAAGGGTATTCTCGCTGTTGTGATGCTGAAATAATAGACTGCTAATGTCCTAAAGTTTCGCTGGAATAACAGAGGATGATCGGTCCAACTTTCGCCTTAATCGACTGCTAGTTACCTCATTTCTTTTCAGATCTCCCTTTATATTACGGAAGATTTGACAACGTGACTTCACCGCGAAGGAACAGCTTTCTTTATTGTGGGCTTTATGTTTACAAGTCGCTGGAACGTTGTGAAAGTTGAACTATAGTTTCTCTGCGGTTACCCTGTGGAAAATACGTTTACACTTTCCAAGTTCATGATGTAAATATCCTCAACAAAATCAATCGAAAATCGAGACGATTTCTGTGCGTATCACAGAAAGATTTCTGCTTCGGCTTACTCAACGCCCTGATGATGGAGGCAGCAAGCACCTCTGAAACGTCTGTAAACAGACAACACGACGCTACACCACAGAGGAAAACTCCCTCTGCTACATTTTACACTTAATGACAAATACGAGGCTCGTCCTTAAAGTAAGTTTCCCTGGGGCCGTTTACAGAAACAAAACACAATTTCATGGAAATATTTATTGCAACAGATACAGCAAGTGTCCAGCTATTTTTCAACATATTCGCCACCGGAATTGAGACATTTGTCATACCGTGGGACCAACTTTTGAATACCTGTGTCGTAGAAGTCTGCCGCCTGGGATTGGAACCACTGTGTGACAACCATCTCCGCCTCTCTGTCATTCTCAAAACGCTGACGCTGACCGGACAGGAATTTCTTGAGGTGTAGGAAAAGATGGAAATCACTGGGAGCGAGGTCCGGGCTGTAGGGTGAATGATTAAACACCTCCCAGCTGAACTCCTGCAGGAGACTTGCTGTCCGTCGAGCCTTGTGCGGCCTAGCGTTATCACTAACCGCACTTCACAGTCGGCGGGAGCTGGAATAAGAACCTCCATCTTCAACAGCTGCAACGATGCTACTGTGAGAACGCGGGAAGTACCGTTAGTGCATGCGCCATGCTACGTCATTGCTCTATCACGTACGCAAAGTAGCTTCGGATGTAGGCAAATATTCTTACGGATGTAGGCAAATATTCCTTTGTAAATAGGACCATAAGAAGCTGGAACCAATTACCTCCAGGCGTGCTAGAGTCTTTCCCCTGTAAATTAGGCACCTTTAGAAAGAGGGTCAGAAAAGTAGTTACAAGCTAAGGGTTATTAAGTTGGGAATAAATGGTGATAAGTGAAGTGAAGTGTCTTAGTCTCCAAGTGATGAAGGGCTGTAGTTCTTTGGGATAAAATTTTCATGTACTGAGAGCGGACTTTATATTCCACTCTTAAGTATTGTGATTAATTAGTGGATGTGTGTTTTTTTATTGTGTCAGATGTTTTATTTTGAGTGTGGTATGTTGTATTGTTGTGTCTCATTGTATTGTTGTGTGAGTGCATCAGTTCATGACGTTTGTAATACATTACAGTTATTGTCTTATGTCTAGGTGGTATTAAGTTCTTTTTTTTAAGTTAAGTACTTGAGGTTGGATGGTTTTGTAATTTATGAGTTGGTTGATTTTGAGTGGGATGTGTTGTTTTTGTTGTGTCCTTTTTTATTGTTTTGTTCTGTCTCTGTGTTGATGTATCTCATTGTATGTGGTGTCTTATGGTTTTTGTTGTGTCCTTTGTTTATTGTTTTGTTGTGTCTCATTGTGTTGATGTATCCCATTGTTTGTGTGTCATATTGTTTTTGTTGTGTCCTTTTGTTTATTGTTTTGTTCTGTCTCTGTGTTGATGTATCTCATTGTTTATTGTGTCTTATTGTTTTTGTTGTGTCCTTTGTTTATTGTTTTGTTGTGTCTCATTGTGTTGATGTATCCCATTGTTTGGGTGTCATATTGTTTTTGTTGTGTCCTTTTGTTTATTGTTTTGTTCTGTCTCTGTGTTGATGTATCTCATTGTTTATTGTGTCTTATTGTTTTTGTTGTGTCCTTTTGTTTATTGTTTTGTTCTGTCTCATTGTGTTGATGTATCTCATTGTTCTGTTCTGTCTCATTGTTTTGTATGTTATTGTAGGACACTGCCACCGGGTATAAACCCATTTGCAGTCAATAATAAATAATAATAATAATAATATAAGATTTGCTAGCTGTGGGACGAGTGGGAAACTTACTTTTGGGACGCGCCTCGTAATTCGTTATATTTAACATGCTGTGGAATTAACGGCGTTGATCATCCTCAGAATCGAATACAACATTTTGCCTTCTGCTGGAGCAATGCTCCTTAAAGGCGACTGTGCCTGCAGTCACTAGACTCAAGGACGGCAAGTTCTGCTCGGTCTTACCTCCTCGTACTTCAATCAGGCAAAGGAAGAAGTGTAATTAATGCCTCTAGAACGGGTTCAGCTGCCTGTGAGATCACAGAAGATAAATTAACTAACTCCATGGACCACAGTCTCTATCGATAAGCTAATAGTCCTTTAAGAATCCTCCTCACAACCTATTTCATCACGTCCATTTTAATATTATCCTCCATCTACGCCTAGATCTGTCAAGAATTTTCGACTAAATTCTGTACGCATTTCTCGCCTCCCCCAAACATTCTTCATTGATTAAAAGATCAGATAATAAAACAGGTGAATAATTTTAACTATTTGGGGACTAATGTGTCGTACTGCAAAAAAGAAGGCAAATATTAAATTAAGTAAGTCTTATAGAATGTGAGGAACAATAAGCCGTACATTAAGAAACAGAAATGAAATTTTACAAACTGATGGCAGTACCAGTACTAACATATGGCTGTGAGAACTGGGCAACCAATAGGGCTGATAAGAGGAAAATCGAGACAGCAGAGATGAAATTCTTACCTTCTGGATAAACAGCGTAGCGAAAAAATTAGGACAGAACTGAAGATTTTTAACTTAACAGATACGATATTTCAAATGAAGCAAAATTGGCATAACCATGTCCAAAGGATGCACGAGGAAAGAATCCCGAAGGCGGTACTTCAATACAACCCACAAGGACGAAGAACTATTGGAAACAGGCGCTATGGCCTAAATCCATGAAAGAATAAGAACAATATTTGATGAAGAGTACAAATTATTAAACTCGTTACGAAAATTTCTCCAGCCTCCAATTATTTTCTCCATATTATATCGAATATTACCCACACGGTGTAACAACCCCGAAGACCAAAATCCGAACCTCAGTCCACGTTCTTCCTTTATGGTCATAGACCAATTTTCAAACCCATGCAAAACAACAGGTAAACTTACAGTTTTGTATATTTAAATTTTTACGATCTTAGACATTTATTATCTATATTCGGCAAACGCCTTCGACTAGAGGATGTACATTCACAAACGTCTCTGTACCTGACACGTCACTGAAATCTGGAACCTGGAGCAAGCACTTTCACATTTAACTCGAAAAATATTTTCTGGCATTTTGAAATGTCTCGATTACTACTCATAATAACCTGTTTCAGTCGCCGAAGTTGTAAACATACGGACATGCTAGCCGTTGAAAGATTTGAGGTTTAAGCAGCGGTGAGTATGAAGATTTCTGTCTTATGGGTTGTTGCGCTGTGTAGTCTGGTCGATGTTTACCAACGTTTCAGAGGTCAGACTGCCTCCATCATCAGGGCGATGAGTATGAAGATTTCTGTCTTATGGGTTGTTGCGCTGTGTAGTCTGGTCGATGTTTACCAACGTTTCAGAGGTCATACTGCCTCCGTCATCAGGACGATGAAGATTTCCGTCTTATGGGTTGTTGCGCTGTGTAGTCTGGTCGATGTTTACCAACGTTTCAGAGGTCATACTGCCTCCATCATCAGGACGATGAAGATTTCTGTCTTCTGGGTTGTTGCGCCGTGTAGTCTGGTAGATGTTTACCAACGCTTCAGAGGTCATACTGCCACCATCATCAGGGCGATGAATGTGCCAATTGGGTGGCAGTATGACCTCTGAAATGTTGGTAAACATCTACCAGACTACACGGCGCAACAACCCTGAAGACGGAAATCTTCACAATAACAAAACTTCGAGTTCCATAAAAGGTGGGAATTTGTTTTGACAGCCAGTATTACATTCTCAACAAGAACTTTGATCCACGGAGTAGTAGTACTGTGGACTGAAAACTGTTCGGTTGCCTTATCAATTAGAATAAGGATTTCACGATGTTTACGCATCATTTCGCACGTTACTTTATCTATCATCTGCTTATAAGCCAGATAATGCAAAAGTCAGCAAACAAATATGCTATACTATCATTAATGGACTCGGCGTACAACACTGCCTCGTAAAATTTTATTTACGATCAGATTATAACTATCGACAGATCAGTAAACGTCGTCATCACGAAGAGAGTTTTACGTCATCGCAAATACGCAGACCTACATGTGTGTCGCATACGTAGACACACTCACTGCCTGACGTAAGAGACAGAACCAATTACATTTCAACATTAAAGCAGAAAATACAATCGAGTATCATATTTTAAATTGTCTTAGGGCGGTCTATAATTAATATTTGATTAACTAAGTTAAATATGAATGCAATCTTGATTAACTTGGCTCTTACAAATTTCAAAATCTTATCACAATGAAACTCTGGACATTGATTCAATGCAGTTCAAATTAAAAGGGGTCCGCCCTTCCTGCCACGAGATAAGGCACAATTAATCTTAACTGCGTAATTTATAAATATTAAACATCCTGTGATGCATACACAAGTGTTTTCAACATGTGGCTAAAAAACGAAACAGGATTAACATAAAAATAATTTGTTCGCAGAAATCACGTGTAGCGGATAACAGATGCATACTCATTTATATGGTCCATCTGGTTATAAACCTGAGGCAATATTAAATAGTAATAATGTTTGATACATTTTATTTATTTTTCTTTCACTTAACGACGCTTTCAACTTGTTTGATTAGATAACGTCTAGTAAAAGGCTTCTGGAAAAGCGGTCGTGGCTTACTGTAAGTTACTGTTCCAGCATTTGCCTGGAGAGACTGAGGAAACACCCACAAGAACTGCCAGGACAGTCTGTCTCCGGTCTGAATTTTAAGGCCGGGACCTCGCGAATATGAAGCACGAGAGATAAACACTCGACCGCGACCCCCGGACTAAGATTTTAGGTCACATGGCGGTTAATGTGTATATTTTGGTCTTGGTCAACGTCGCGGCTGACTAATTATCACCCCGAATGTCCCGGATTCAAATCTCGACCCGGAAGCATGCTATCCAGGTTGAAGCTTTTAGCCGTCTTCCTCAGTCATTCCAGGCGAACACAGGCCAATCTCATCATTCGACGGTATGTAGTCTGAGCTACTGGCTACTGAGGTTCTCACGGCAGTGAGTAGGAAGATGGCTCGGATGGGGGGAACAACTAACCCGCACGGGTTTCATATAAGACTAGGAATAACCTTGATTAGCTAAGCCAATGCTAACTTGTCAGTGACTACACCATAGAGTCGGCTCATTAAGATCACATTGTAAAAAGACCTATGACATTTCATAGCAGAATGGTGGAAAGTGAAAGCCATGTCTGAAAGTGTTTCTACGCAAACACAACAGATGCAGCCATCCAGTACAAGTCCCTGCAAGACCTGAAACGACCAGCTCTCGTTCAGTCGTATTATGAGAGGCGCAGAGTTGCTCCTCCTACCAAGGTGTCAACAGCCGGTCAATGTTGAGTCCGTGCTCCAACACGAATACAAACAAGCAGCAGAACGAGGCTCGCCGCTGCCTGAATAGGTTGCTTCCCTTATTTATCGACGCTTTCTCAATTACTTGCGTTATATAGAGTGCAGAGATGACGAATGGTGAAGCCCCCCCCCCCCAAAAAAAAAAATCCTCCTGAAGTTATTTCTTCGGGACACGAAATTCCTCAGCCATTACAGGTTGCTTCCAGATAGATTCGAACCTTGGTCCTCATGAATACGAAGAATACCTAACCATTAAACCGCGAAGCTGAATTTGGAGAGTAAATGTGGAAACTGAAGTAATGTTCACGAACTTCATCTCCCCAAACCGCTCGACAGATTTTCATTAAATTTGGTAAAAGTCATCATACTAATCCTTACACATCCTATACAGAGCAAATTTTAAAGGAATCTTAAATATAAGTTTATCAAGTTCCTTGTCACTTTCGTTATCAAATTAGTTCTTCTAAAGCTTAATATCGAATGAAGGGGAAGGGAGTTTGTGGCTCCCCACGTATTTTTTACTGAAACTTGAAGAAGGAAATAATTTTTCCGAAAGCTACAAGACAACAGAGGTTGGACACTCACAGAGACCGTTTAGAAACCCTGCACTGTACACCTTTCAACTCTTGCCAAATATCTTGATAAAATCGTGAAAAGATAAGAAACTGGATAAATGCCCCAGGATCTATTCTAACAATGGGTTAAGATTTTTTCTATTCACCAGCAGACCTGCATGTTCAAGGCCAAGGATTAAACATAATTCGTCTTCTTACTGTGTGTGAATTTGGGTGATTAACAATGGGGCAAGCACACACATTACATCTGACTGCAGCCTTCACTTAAGAATTTGTCACATTGCGATGATTCACTTCATCACCTGTACTTTGGTTAACAAAATCTACAGTGATGACTCACATGTTACCTTTCTTAAGATCAATTATGATTTCTGATAGCAGATCCAAAAGCCATTTACAGGGAGTATATACACAGTACATAACAAAAATAACGTTACTTTCAGTAAAACTTGTAATCAATGTTAAGAGATACAAATATAAGAGATCTAAAATGTTTAAATTATTTGATCAGCCACTGAAACCTATGATATGTAAAACTCTGGATAATCCCCAGTTATCACCAAAATAAGACAGTTGGAGCACACAACAGACCTCCCGGTGATTCCAGAAAAAACAATAAAAGGCAATGTAGGCCTCACTCTAATATAAACTAAGTTTTCCAGCATCTTATAAGAACCATTATGTTATTTTATTTATTTACAGTAAATTTAATTACGCTTTTTCAGTACCTCAGGCCATTAATGTTATCAGACTACCTGAAACACATGTAATTGCTACATAACCCCAAAGCTGCATCTCTTGTCATACGTGACCGGAACAAACAAAAATAAGTGCAATGGCAATCATTCATAAGAAGCAAACTGGCGTCTAAAATACCAAAGAAATCTATCTGTATTCAAATATCCCGCGTCCAAGAACCCACGTAATGCTTCAAAAAAACAATAACAGTCTCAGTATCATTTATGAGAAGCTAAGTATGAAGGAATGAATTGTCACACATGGCTATAGGGCAAGACACCCATTTTGTGAATTGGAGTTATCACAGAAAATACTAATAGTGAATGAAGGCAATTACTTACCACACATACTGTCCTTGTTTAGCCACGTCGTCTACTGCAACACTCTGCGAAAGCACGAATTGTACAGAATGAACCTTATACTAGCACGCCTATGTGCTTTTAACTACACCGACAGGCACAGGGAGTTGGCAAATCTTTGCGTCGTCTGCTGGTAAAGATTTGAACGAAGATAAGGAAAGGTGATGAAAGATATTGATTTACAAGTGCTATTAAATGATGTGTTGCTACGTGAACACTATCACAAACGGTCTTGAAACCTATTCACTATACATGAAATAATTCTTTTATATCATTATTTTGACTCCACTTTGACCACCTTATGACGAACGCTTTTGTTTGTATTTGCACGACTATTCACGTTTATATGTGAGCACATAATTCGTTCACTTCTCATTCAAACGTATTTATAGATCACAGACATCGTAACACAGATGTTAATGAAATAGAAGAAGTTTGGCAATATTTCAAATTATGCCTTAGAGTTAAATGATTATGTTGGTAGCCCATCCACAGCCTTCTATAGCTCATTCGTTTTGTGCATGCCGTCATCGTCTTGTTAGAGTTTCGTGATAGCAGTGGTGGAGTACAACATACACACATAAAAAATATACACATGTTTAATCAACAAGAGATACAAAAGAATATATATGTATATACAATTGGAACTTCTCTAACCAACCAGGTGACAATTGCCATCTCATGAAGGACTCTATTCCTTTTGTGAACACAGTTATGAGGTTTGAGAACAATTATCTTCTGAATACCGTTAAATTCGAAAAAAATTAGTAGTTCAGGTTTTATATCCTCAGCGTTATTTATATTATTTTTTCTCACACCACGCCTGAAATGCTACGTTTTCCCCGACAGGGTCGCAGGTTGATTAATTTGTTGACATTTTCCACAAATTATAAAAACATACAACACTGTAACAATGTTGGCAACGAAAGTCTTGCATATATTGTGCTGCTATCTACCCGAAGTGGTGGTGAAAAAAACAACAACCACAGTCTGGTGGCAAGTTATTTGCAGCCATTGCCATGTGCTCAGTCGGTAAGAACGATAACTACCATCCAACTCCCTTTAATAATAATACAAGAATGGCTCATTTTACAAATGTGAAGATGACGGTCTTCTGGGATACTTTTTCGTGGAGTCTGGTTTAAATTTACTGACGTTTCAGATGTATTTACTGCCTCTATCATCATGGTATGTAACCTACTATACCAGCATTTGATAGTGCCAACATTTTTACCAAGACCGTGACTGCTGCTGAAGATGGCTGAGTTCTGGGTTGTTGCACAGTCTGGTAAAAGTTTACCGATGTTTCAGAGGTCTTGCTGCCTCCATCATCAGGGCGATGACTGCTGTGATGTCACGATCACGCAGAACTCAGACGTGCTGTGCTGCCACCTATCTTAGAAGTCCCCTGCAAAACAGATAAAGCATCAGCGGAGACAAGGGGCAGCGTGCGTCTTCAGAAATTATAACAGTCGCTTAGCTAGTCAAGAAATTCCCCGTTATTTATTAAACCTCATGCTCCGTTATCATGTTCACAAGAGCCTATCACTGGGTCTTAGCCACATGAATCCAGTCCACGTTCTCCATTTTAATATTATCCTCCTATTCACACCCATTCTTCCAAGAGCTCTGCAGCCTCCTGTTTTTTGGGTCCAAATATTCTGTTCTGCTCATCACTCTCACATGTTTTGTGTTTTCTTTTAATAAATAAAAGAGCTTTAATAGTCTCATGGAGGTAAAAAATGTAGATTACGATCTTCTGGGTTAAGTTGCCATACAAGTGGTTACCGACGTTTTGGAGATGTCACCTTATATTCTAAAAGTGGGCGTGACAGGTTAATCCAGAAGTTGGTAACCACCTACAAGATTTAATGACATCTTACCACAGAAGACCACAATACAGGTAAAACTTGAATACTTTAATTGCATGAGGAAAATCGTGTTTTTCTCATATGAAGTGAAGTCCGATCTGAACGCAAATTTAAAAAGTTCAACAGTTTTTCTCCAATATAAAATGTAATCAAAATCTGTTAATTAATTTTCGAGTTGTTTCATAATCATGGACAGACTGTTGAAGCAATTTTAACAGACGCTTCACAACGTCATGAACACCCCTAAAAATTATTCAGAACTGAACAAGAACAAAACATGAAACTCCCATAATAAAGCAAAGAGAAATATTCATTCAAAATACGAAAATTCTTGACGTCATGCAATTTGGTGATCGATATAAAGGGCTTATGTCGATCGTAATCTTATTTGCATATTTGTATATTTTGTAATACTATTACTAAAAATTTGTGTTCCACAGATTACGAAACTAATGCTTCTGAAACAAAAATGTAATTAAATGCTATAAATTAATCGTAACAATAATAATATATTAAAAATGTAATTTTAAGTAGGCCTATTCAGGATTTCAGAGTGATCCCATAAAATTATATACCCTGTAATATATATCGAGGGAAACTTTCCTCGTTATGTTTTAATTTCCCACTAGTGTATGAACACCAGAAGTATATTAAAAATACAATCTAATGACTTTCTAATGATACTGAGGCACCTTCCAAAAACTTTTAAGATAGACAATATCAGATTGGAGGGTTATGAACACAGCTGTTGAGGGAAGAGGGGGGAGGATAAGTAATAAGTCATCCGGGTCTCAGAAGTACCGTAATGTTTTCTGTTTGCTATAGGGACACACGTTAAACGTCAGCCAGCTAGCTTCACGGCAGCAAACGGTGTTCGACCATAGCGACATTGTTACGAAGACGTCGTCTCTCCTCGTTTCACCGCAGACCGAGAGAAGAATCCGCCCCCCTACCGACAAGGGAGCTTTTCAAGTTGCATCGTGACGGAGCCAAGTGCAGTTGTGTAGTGTTGTGTGACCTCTAATAAATGAATAACAATTAACAGAAGGCAGCAGTTCAACAATGACGGTAAGTGCAACTGTACTGACAATAACACGCAAATGCGTATATTATCGTCGAGGTAAAATACGCATATTGGAGTTGCAACGAGAAATAAGAAGAAGGCGAGTGATTGTTGTCCTTGGGTTGTCGCTGCTGGAGCTTTCGGGCATGAGCAGCATCGAATGCTTTTACCGAAAAGGTGATTGATACCGAATATTCGACACGGCTCACATCCGAAGGTCAAAGGTACTTTTCTGAGGTTCATACACGTTCCTCGTTCGCCTGTCTCGGCTAACCCCAGTGCGCAATCCGTCTTCAGAAGATTCGGCTACTCCATATTTTTGGGGGGAATCTGAAGGTTCATTACCGTGACCACAAGAACCCACCATTGGTCCCTGTCTAAACCCAGATGAATCCAGTCTACACCTCCACACTCTATTTCCATAAGATCTGAATAATATCCTACCATCTATATTTTGGTCTTCCAAGGAGTCTCTTCCCTTCAGTTTTCAGAATAAAATTGTGTGTGTATATTTAACAACAGAGTGGTGAATAACTTGACGGGATATGTTGAAGAAATAAATATAGTGTCGTTTCCGCCTTAGAAGTTTGTATGGCCGCCACATTGGAAGGCCACAATTTAAAAGTACCAGAGCGGAGTGGTTTCGAGTGATATTTTGTTGGTGTAACTTTTCATGAGAATCCGTCAAATGGTTCAAAAAGTTATGGCGCGAGGACGTAAGGAAACATTATAAACCTGTCTTTCATTGTGAGAATAGATAAAGCCTGGGGTCCCGGGTTCAATTCCCGGTGGTGCTCAAATTTATAACTTGTGTTGGGCAAGGCCGTGGTCTAGGCATCACGGAGTTTTCCTCCGGGGGCTTCCCCGGTTTCTCCGTGGCATCCCAACAATTACTCCATTCACACACAGAAGAAGGCAATGGCAAACCACTTCTGGATCATCTCTGCCAAGAACGTATATGAACAGGTCCCAGTCCGAGAAAAGGATGGAAGGATCCTGTTCATATGGACCTGTCGTCAGACAGAACACTACAAATAAAAAAAAATACGTAAAACAGAGGGAATAAGAGCAGAGATGAAAAGTACTTGGAAGGATTGCTTTTCTCAGAATGTAACTTTGAGCACCCGACTCTGAAGTGGGCATTTCTAGGGCGAAACAATTATTAGTACAGATAAACCCATTCAGAAAGTGCTTTCTGCTTAAATACGCTTTATAAAAGTTACACAACTTCGAATGTCGGAAGAATTATGGATTATGAATCTGCAAAGATGAGGCTGCAACTGTTACAATAATTATGGCGATGACCATAATTACGTTTTATGACTTTTTTCCAACATATTTCTGAACGTGTGAGGACACGCACCAGGCAGGATAACCGCTCTCCAATTCGAGATTCAAACTGGGAACCCCCACATAATGACGCGGTTGACCGAGATAATCTGAGATAATTCATGACCTATGAGTGTGAGTATTATCGTTGAGGTAGAGATGACGATATTAAAGTCTGCAATGACCCGAGTTCTGACGCAAACATTATTTAATGTCGGTATATATGAAATGCCGTTGTTTTAGAGGATGAATGCGTGTCTTCAAAATAATAAAAAAAAAACGCATCGCGCACATTCTTACTAGGATAAAAATAATGTATAGGAGATGATCAACTTTTGTACCACTTTGTGTGGGTCAAAGATCAGCGAAATACGTGAGTCAGTTCTTTAGCGGCTGTTTGGGAATGTCTCTGGTTCTTTGATAAGGGCTCGACTACGTGAGTCATACACACCCAAGTCGGCCATCTGCCTAAGACGACATTTTTTTAAAGGACAGTATCGCCTCCATCTTCTGGATTGAAGCTTAAATATGGGCAAAAACTTTAATAACCACCTACAAGAATACATAGCGTCAAAACCCTTGACCACAGTCGACGTAACTGGTCATTTATTTAATACTGTATTATATTGAATGTCCTGCATTTTATAAAAATCAGTTTGTCTACAGAGTGACTTTCATCGATAGGCTACATTTTTACTATTCCCTTTATTTGGGTTACATAATTGTAATAAAACACCCGAATGAGTAATTAGCACTTATGAGCTATAAAAATTACTTATCTTCTGGGACGTTGCGTCGTGCAGTCTCGTAGAAGCTGGCCGACGTTTCAGATGTATCATCATGCCTTTATGTTGGAGGGAGTAAGCACCTCTGAAATGTCTGTCAATTTCTAAGGGACTAAACGGCGAAACATCACATACGCCTTCAACGAACAGAATATTCTTTTCCCATGAGAGCTACATGTCCCACAAATCTCATTTTGATTCCCCTTAATAATACTAAAATAAGAACAAAAATTATGAAGTTATGAAACTTGTGATGTAAATTTATCCGTCCTCCTGACCTTCAGCTCTCTGGTCGTGGAGAATTTAAATAAGGCAGGAATTTTAAAAGTTAGTAAGTTAGCATGAAGCAGGACGAACTAAGTGGAACGTCTAACCTGCAGCTTTGGATTTTACCACACCTCGGTTGTTTCTTGTGGTCAATCCCACTGCAAAGCTAGATAATAATGTACAGTTAGTTTTGTACGGAACCCCGTAATTTCTTTGCCAGTCGGATGAACAAGTGTAACTAACGATACGACGATGGCAAGCTGAAGAACGAGAATAAACAGCGTTACCGAATTACGACAGATTACAACCGCGTGATTCTTTGTGATATACAATAAAATGTTGCACGCTATCCAATTTCCACATGATAAAGGTAATAGGAGTACAACGCATTGACGCGAAGTCCATAACGGCCAGTTACAATAATTTTTATAATTACAGATCACCGAGTGTTCATAACATTAAGCAACAGCCTAATTTGCCGTGAGGTTTCTGAACGCGCTATTTGACGTTGACGATGATTCACTGTAATCTACGATTTCACCGAGAAACTTGCGAATTATGTCAAAATATTTGAATACTTGTATGATTCAAAAAAAATCTCTCAGACATTCCTTTTTTATAAACAAATGTTGTATGACTCCGTGTGTGTGTACACAAATGCTATCCTTAGACACGTTGTATGAATCTAATTATGAATTGAGAAAATTCATACACGGGTAGGATTTGAGGTTTTCACGACGTTGGTAAACTTCTGCCAGACTACACAGCGCAACAACCCAGAAGACAGAAATCTTCATACTCTGATGACGGAGGCAGTATGACCTCTGAAACGTTGGTTAACATCGACCAGACTACACAGCGCAACAACCCAGAAGACAGAAATCTTCATACTCTGATGACGGAGGCAGTATGACCTCTGAAACGTTGGTTAACATCGACCAGACTACACAGCGCAACAACCCAGAAGACAGAAATCTTCATACTCATCGCCCTGATGATGGAGGCAGTATGACCTCTGAAACGTTGGTTAACATCGACCAGACTACACAGCGCAACAACCCAGAAGACAGAAATCTTCATACTCTGATGACGGAGGCAGTATGACCTCTGAAACGTTGGTAAACATCGACCAGACTACACAGCGCAACAACCCAGAAGACAGAAATCTTCATACTCTGATGACGGAGGCAGTATGACCTCTGAAACGTTGGTAAACATTGACCATACTACACAACGCAACAACCCAGAAGACAGAAATCTTCATACTCCAGACTACACAGCGCAACAACCCAGAAGACAGTCATCTTCATGTACACACAGCGTTACAATTCTGACTCTCTCTGTCAAGGCCTGAATTCAGATAACTAACACAGCATTAAAATCTTTTAATTATCTTGAAGATTTACGGAAAAAATGTCTGGACATAGTTCATTATGTAACAGTTACAAAAGTAATAGGAATATTATCGCAACCAAGTTCAGTTCTAGGATAAACAAATACTTTAGTAGAACATAGTGAAGGTTAACGGAACCTGCGTTTTGAGTAGACTAAGGTACAGGGAGGGCATGACAGCCTTGAGTAAGCAGGAAGGTACGTCAGCAGGCCACGGTCACATCCCGTCCTGGGTCTAGCATAGCGCAATGAACTTAAATTGAGTGCTTTCTTTTTTAGTTATTCTTATTCTTTTTAGACTTTCAGCTTATGAGAAGTTGGAAGGAATAATAAAGTCCATGGAGCAGAGTTACTGACGTAATGAATAAGTAGTCGCGAACAGCCGAAAATGGACGATCCTCTAGCTTTGGGGTTGGGCATGTCACGAAATATCACGCAGGGCTCCGTGAGTAAGAAAATGATTAAAATTCAAAACGTAAAATTTATTCTACTGAAAATTTATTTCTGTCTACGAATGTACAAATAATGGACACGGACATACGTGTTTGGTTTGATACTACGTCGCTTAAAAATGCTGTTTCAGCTGAAGAGGTTAAACAGAATGAAATGAGAGGATAATTATACAGGTGTCTCTAAGTTATGAGTAATCATCTACAGGACAACTACAGCACGCCAGTATGAGTCACGAGTTGGCCCGGAAATACTTCTGTAAAACGTTACAGGGGATAAACGTTCACGGGAAGAATATTCCAACATCTCCGAAATGCGAAATGCTTGACTTGTCGAGACATTACTACAAGCGCTCGATGGAGGATACTTGGCTCTACTCCAATTTTCAGGTGTAGATTAACTACAAAATGCAGTCAATTAATTGTTTTCAAAAACAGAAATGTGAAAAGAAAGTATGATGAAAGTGATCTCACATAAAAAAAATCCGTTCACTGGCAGAAGCATGTTCAGTCTAATGAAATAAACCTTCTCTTCACTTCCCTTGAGAATCATCGCACATTCCCCGGATGAGTAAAATGTTAGCGAAAGTTCCGATGCGTGACCTACATAAGGTGGTTTACAAGACCACACGAGTGTGTAGTGTTCACGTATAAAGACGTAGCATGTCGGAAATCCCGTTAATTCCTCGCGTGCTTAGTATATAATGACGTAACACAGGCCTATTAGTACAGTAATTTTATTACTCGTACCATTAAAGTTGCCAGGTTTAGAAGCCTATATAACTAATTACACTAACTTCACGGAACAGGGAAGATGATAATCGTTCAGCTGGTCAAGTAATTCCCCGTTTAAGGTCATGACGATATCCAAATGAGTCCGCCAGCTGAATTACGCACAAATCCTATTCCTCGGTATCCATTGTCTCGTAATGTGAAGACTATGGAAACAGGAAAGATACCTGAAACGTCGGCAAGACAGGAAGGAATGAAAGAGAAAAAGATACAAACATGAAAATAATAAACCAAACATACAACATTCCTTTCTCGAGATAATGACCTTAACATAAAAAAGTAAACTTCATAAGTACTTGTATGTTATATTACGTGTATTTAACAAACCTGATTAATATATGAATCGTGGAATATTAATTTAAGTATAATTAAGAGTTGCCTCACACTTGTGTTTTGTTTCTAAATATGCAATGAAACAATTTCCGTGCTGATCACAGAGTCTGAGCGGTCAAAGGCGTGGGTCTTAACAGTTTCAACACTGAGATCGTGGATTCTTATCTCGCTCACGATTTTCTGGGTTGCTGCATTACGTAGGCAGAGGCACTGGGTCTAAAGAAAGGGAGATTCAGAGCGTAAAGCACCAGCTGATTAATTAAGCCATGCTAATTACCTTAAGCACAAAGATTTCCGTCTTCTGGGTTGTTGCGCTGTGTAGTCTGGTGGATGTTTACCAACGTTTCAGAGGTCATACTGCCTCCGTCATCAGAGTATGAAGATTTCTGTCTTCTGAGTTGTTGCACTGTGTAGTCTGGTCGATGTTAATCAACGTTTCAGAGGTCATACTGCCTCCGTCATCAGAGTATGAAGATTTCTGTCTTCTGAGTTGTTGCACTGTGTAGTCTGGTCGATGTTAATCAACGTTTCAGAGGTCATACTGCCTCCGTCATCAGAGTATGAAGATTTCTGTCTTCTGGGTTGTTGCACTGTGTAGTCTGGTCGATGTTAATCAACGTTTCAGAGGTCATACTGCCTCCGTCATCAGAGTATGAAGATTTCTGTCTTCTGGGTTGTTGCGCTGTGTAGTCTGGTCGATGTTAATCAACGTTTCAGAGGTCATACTGCCTCCGTCATCAGAGTATGAAGATTTCTGTCTTCTGGGTTGTTGCGCTGTGTAGTCTGGTCGATGTTAATCAACGTTTCAGAGGTCATACTGCCTCCGTCATCAGAGTATGAAGATTTCTGTCTTCTGGGTTGTTGCGCTGTGTAGTCTGGTCGATGTTAATCAACGTTTCAGAGGTCATACTGCCTCCGTCATCAGAGTATGAAGATTTCTGTCTTCTGGGTTGTTGCGCTGTGTAGTATGGTCGATGTTAACCAACGTTTCAGAGGTCATACTGCCTCCGTCATCAGAGTATGAAGATTTCTGTCTTCTGGGTTGTTGCGCTGTGTAGTATGGTCGATGTTAATCAACGTTTCAGAGGTCATACTGCCTCCGTCATCCGAGTATGAAGATTTCTGTCTTCTGGGTTGTTGCGCTGTGTAGTATGGTCGATGTTAATCAACGTTTCAGAGGTCATACTGCCTCCGTCATCAGAGTATGAAGATTTCTGTCTTCTGGGTTGTTGCGCTGTGTAGTATGGTCGATGTTAATCAACGTTTCAGAGGTCATACTGCCTCCGTCATCAGAGTATGAAGATTTCTGTCTTCTGGGTTGTTGCGCTGTGTAGTATGGTCGATGTTAATCAACGTTTCAGAGGTCATACTGCCTCCGTCATCAGAGTATGAAGATTTCTGTCTTCTGGGTTGTTGCGCTGTGTAGTATGGCAGATGTTAATCAACGTTTCAGAGGTCATACTGCCTCCGTCATCTCATCGCTGTGAAAACCTCAAATCATACATAAACTTAAGCACAGTTTGCAGACGGAAGGATTTATCTCTGTTCTCTCCTCTTCCCTTATCCTTTTTACACCCCTGCGCCCTACTTCTTTACTTGCATTATCTCTGTCTGATGGCATTGTTGCAGAAACGTAGTGACTGGGTATTTTATCGAATATATCAGATGTATGGCAAGAATTATGCCTGCAGATGGACAGATGAAAGAAAACAGAAGAAGGAAACAAATACAACTTTTAATTTCGAAATATTAACACCTCGATTGACTGTTTTGCGTGAAATAAAGCACGAACGCTGAAGAACAAACCAGGAAAACATCATCTTCCTACGATGACAAGTTCTGCTTTCATCTTGAAGAATCCTCAAAGGAATTTTCTGACTTGCGTCATGGAGGCGATATCGGACCCAAATGGCGCTTGACTATCGGTGACGAGGGAAATTTTTCAACTCCTGAATGCGTCGACTAATCGAAATTCCTTCACGATAGTTCGCGATTAGGAGAGGTCGATAGGTGGATGGATGGGGAAACAAGGACAGCGGCAGTTTTGACAGTGCGTTTGAAAATAATGTGTTCAGTGGAGCAGGTCTGCAACTTTATCGTCTGCATTTAGTGTGACTCCGTGGCGAACTGAAAAGGAGACAGTACGAACGTATAACAAAACACTACGAGATCCCGTTAGAGTATATCGTATTGCTTAAGCCATGTCTCGGTCTTCCGCTTAATGTGGGCCGCATTCCTTACTCACACTCACATTCTAGTCCTCAAAAAGAAAAAAAGAACACTAGTTCGATTCCAGGTATTCCTCCTCATGAATACTTAATAAGTACAGATGTAGGAATGCTTCTCAGGTTACTCGCAGCAAAAATGTGCTCATGAAAATTAGCATAAGCTTTGTTCACATGGTGGATAAAGAATAGTTTCCCCTCTAGTGGTCTAGCGGTTAGAAAGCTGGTCTTGTAATCCTGGGGTCTCGGGTTCGATTCCCGGCGGTGCCCGAATTTATAACTTGTGTTGGGCAAGGCCGTGGTCTAGGCAACACGGAGTTTTCCTCCGGGGGCTTCTCAGGTTTCTCCGTGGCATCCCAACAATTACTCCATTCACACACAGAAGAAGGCAATGGCAAACCACTTCTGGATCATCTGCCAAGAACGTATATGAACAGGTCCCAGTCCGAGAAAAGGATGGAAGGATCCTGTTCATATGGACCTGTCGTCAGACAGAACACTAAATAAATAATATAAATAATAGGAATTTATATGAATAACAATTAAAAGAACAATTACCTCCGGGCCAACAGCGTCTGTTGAAAAAGCGACGGACGGACAGACAGATATGGAGGTGCCTTAATGTGTTTCTTCCTTACGCTAGAGCGTGTAGAACACCTAAAAAATGCACAAATTATAAAGGTAAGAAGGTGAAACACGGATCCTGTCACCCACACATAATGCAGCAAGCAAACGAGATGCCGAATACCGAGAACAGGCAACTAACTGTAACTGGTTTAATAATAGTGCCTTGCTGATAGAGCGTGGTAACAGGACCAAATATCCCGGAAGTAGGCTATGATGTGACATGTTGCAATTCTGCGTTGTCGTAGTGTCGTAAAACCATAACGTTACAACTCAAGAGTAGTTGATCCGCAGACTCAGAAATAACAATGACCGACATGACCTTCTGCGAGAACATGATGGTTACTAACACGAACAAGAAATTCCTGTTCTTGTAGAACCCCAAGGTCCACAGTATTGATCGAAACGGCTTCCAGTGGGCTAAGGTACAAACACCCTAAACCCGGTTCAACTTCTTTACATGCATGCGAATCTCTGCATCATAAAAAAGCCATAAAGATTTCTGTTAACATCGACCAGACTACACAGCGCAACAACCCAGAAGACAGTCATCTTCATATTCATCGCCCTGATGGCGGAGGCAGTATGACCTCTGAAACATTGGTTAACATCGACCAGACTACACAGCGCAACAACCCAGAAGACAGAAATCTTCATACTCTGATGACAGAGGCAGTATGACCTCTGAAACGTTGGTTAACATCGACCAGACTACACAGCGCAACAACCCAGAAGACAGAAATCTTCATACTCTGATGACGGAGGCAGTATGACCTCTGAAACGTTGGTTAACATCGACCAGACTACACAGCGCAACAACCCAGAAGACACAAATCTTCATACTCTGATGACGGAGGCAGTATGACCTCTGAAACGTTGGTTAACATCGACCAGACTATACAGCGCAACAACCCAGAAGACAGAAATCTTCATACTCTGATGACGGAGGCAGTATGACCTCTGAAACGTTGGTAAACATCGACCAGACTACACAGCGCAACAACCCAGAAGACAGAAATCTTCATACTCTGATGACGGAGGCAGTATGACCTCTGAAACGTTGGTAAACATCGACCAGACTACACAGCGCAACAACCCAGAAGACAGAAATCTTCATACTCTGATGACGGAGGCAGTATGACCTCTGAAACGTTGATTAACATCGACCATACTACACAGCGCAACAACCCAAAAGACAGAAATCTTCATACTCACCGCT
Organism: Zootermopsis nevadensis; assembly: GCF_977971745.1. Taxonomy (NCBI): domain Eukaryota; kingdom Metazoa; phylum Arthropoda; class Insecta; order Blattodea; family Termopsidae; genus Zootermopsis; species Zootermopsis nevadensis. The sequence continues at coordinate 5,659,429 of NW_028259144.1, read as the reverse complement.
GTGAAAACCTCAAATCTTACATATAAAAGCCAGTTTCATGTTTCACTTTTGTGTTTGTTTCCGCAAGTATAAACCCAGGGGAAAACGTTCAGATTAATTAGACTGAATTTTCATTATTGTTATCCTGTAAGGGGCAACGTTTAAGCGTTTATTTTAAATATAAACTGTTGTAGATTTCTGTTACAGGGCAGCCTGCTATATTACATTTTATACGTTTGTCATAACCCTAGATTTAAAATTTCCTTGCATTTTAGGAAATTCGCACAGACAATGTGATGTGTGAACTAAAAGAGGGGTTGCTGTAGCAAGGAAGGGTGGTAAGGGTCCATAAGACTGCGATACGGAAGTGTTGGGAAATGGAAGAAAGAGGGCGAAGGATTAAGATGCGAAGGAACCCATTCCCGTTGAATTTCAATGGGCTTTTGCACTGGTACATTAATAACGAACAGAATGCACGCACTGGGATGTAGAGCAGGTAGTGCCAAGGACGTGTTTCTGTAGACAAAACCTCACCTTGATCATGGACCGTACCGTAAAGTTCGCATGACACCACGACCCACTTGGGCAACTGTCCAGCTCCTGCCCTGTGCAGCGTCTTACGTTCTCTCTCAGAATACCCACCGGTCGACGTCGAAGTCCGGAACCCAAGTTCAGGTTTCCAGAATTCTGGAATCGCCCTGAATCAAGAACCTCGAAATTAGCCGATATAATCAAAACGTTACAATACAAGAAGTTGCCTTGTTCGCATATCTGCATACTGATTTTGGTTAATTGTCGCATTGTGAGTCTCTATTAAAGACAGTCGATAAACCTAATTTTTTAACAGATTATTGCGGACCAACCATTTATACGAAGGTCTAAATACATGTGCAGGTACGGTCATCATTAAACACGCCTCATTACTGGTTCCAGAAACTTTTCTGACAAAACATATGGCCACAAGCAAGATTAATATGTTCGGTTCCACATCGTTTTCTGAACAAAAGTTTACATCTATCGCCAAATATTGGTTAATTAGCTGTTGCCATCAGTCAGGTATAAATTACGCGTGGCCGCCATGTTGTTGTTTTAAAATTTTCACATACATGGCCTTAAAATCCGAGCGTCTATACCAGAAGTTCGTATCTCTTCTGTCATGGAACATATTCGTAGAGAATTAAACACTTTTACCAAAATCCAAAACACGCACAGATGTGAACACTCGGTGTATATATATAGGCTTACATATGCATATAAGGCAAAGTTACCCTTAAGATTATTTAAGCATCACACCACAAAAACGTATGGGTTTGTGTTAACAGTGTAAGTAGATGGAAGTCAATGGTCAGCTTCACGCTCAGACCGTTTTATCCCAGGGTAATCAGCTCCTTTGTACCCAATGGAAAGAAACTAGACACTGACGAAGAGAAACATCATATCAGAATTTAACAACGATATATCAACTATAGGGGCTATGCAACGTCGAATGATGAACGGGAGGAAAAGAGAGGAAAGCTAGTGGTCGATTCGGATTATTATAAACGCGTCTTCTTGAATGGACTGGACGAGGTTCGAACTAGTCACCTGCACAATGTTGCATGACGTGTTCTGCCAGACTGTTCATTTGGATTAAGCACACAGTTATTAAGTAAAAGCAATAAAGGGAATTAATAACACAAGATTTTTTTGTACGACTGATGAACGTCAATAATTTATCAACACCGCTCGTGGCTCGTGAGCCACTCGACACAAAAAGAAATCACTGTTTCCCGTAATGAAGCAGGTGCATGCTTACCATTTCACATCTTTCAAACTGGACCGGTTCTAGATCCCGTTGAACATCACATTTGTCAAACATCGTCAGAGATCAAAAAGAAAACGCAGATGAACGAGTTAAACGATCGACACCTCCATGCACACCGCACTGCTGACCCACCTTCTGGCATCAGAAATTAAATTAACTTATTTTTAAATGTTATACAACATATTTAAACCTGAATGACCTATAGCGGCACAATCTTCTCGCACTTTTCATGAAAATCTTTTTTTTCCCAAAGATTTCTAACAGGAGGAACATAACACAGCAAGGACCTCGCCAGTCCACTTTTTAATGAAAACTAGTCCAACACCTGGTCATGTTATAAACGTGTCTAAGTGACTGGAATGTTCGTTGAGTCGCCGACTAGTCTGCGGACAGCAAGCACGAGATTCCAGGATCCCACGACGGCGAATAAGAAGATGACTATCCTCTGGGATGTTGAGCAGACGTTTTAGAGATGCTTGTTGCCTCAGTCATCAGAACTATGATGGAGGCAGCAGGCACTTCTGAAACGTTGGTTACAAGGTGCAACATCCCAGAAGACAATTCAACTTCATGCATTATCAAGTTAACAAATCAGCGATTTCTTACGGATGACTTCAAATGGGTAAAATGGAACCTCGTACCGGGCCCACGTTTTAAGTGGGGGCTGGCATTTTCATCTTTATCGCACTGATAGTGCCCACGTGTTCAAAGTCATGTTACGATTCTCGGACAACGACCTGGAGACAAGATCAATCCGCATGAAGGTGGGCAGAGACCCCACCTTCAGCTGCTACCTGTTTGTGTATCCTTCAGTTTTAATTTTACCCTTCTTTTTTTTTGGCTTTAAACAATACCGTTATAACCTAATCCTTGTGTACAGTCAGTATGATAAGAAAGTCGCTGACACACACACGAGAAAACAAATTACAGTAAGTGCTGAAGATGGCTGTCTTCTGGGTTGCAGTGCCGTGTAGTATGGTAGAAATGTGCCGACGTTTCAGAGGTATTTGCTGCCTCCATGATCAGGTATCTAATGAAAAATCTGTAAACTTCTACCAGATGGCAGCCATCTTCTTACTCACAGCCGTGAAATCTCAAATCCTACTAAATCATGTGCTGTTTGGGCGACTGAATTAAGGCCACGATGAGTCGCACGTGCAACATGCATGATAAATGTACCTAAACTTACAAGTACCAGCAAGTGTATACTTGAAAGTTTCTAGGCCTCAGCTTTGTATTGAAGGTATTTAGGGCTCTCTAAGTTTCAAGCACACTGTTAGGTAGAAAACTCCGGTTTAACAATGACGAAGGAGTAATTGTTGTATGGGTATAAAAATTAGTAATAAATGTATATTAGGACCAATAACATACGCAGATCGTAAAGAACGTATATTGAAAACAAGCGCACTTAACTTTCGAGTATCCTATAATTTTTCATCCCAAAAGTATGTGGGGACCAGTTTATCGTAATAAACAATAACTGTATTCGTGAACTTTGATCAAGGCAGTTTTTAACACAAGAATATGTCACAACAATGAATTCGATATAAATGGATTACCATTTGCCTACTAAGTAGTCCTTCTGCACCATGATTAAAAGTTCACCTTTGTTTGTCTCTGACTGTACTTGCGACCTCGAGTTACCTTGACTTTGGAGTAAAGGCAAGCAGGAAGAAGAAAATAGATTACGTCAGCCACGTCTCTTACAGGGCAGAATTCCGTTTATTTGCCGGCTTTTAATCATTTTTCCTAACGAGCAGAGAGACATTTCACGAATAATCCGACCAACTGCAGCTGTCCCATTGAGACTATTTTGTGCCCTGCATTGCTAATCGACGAACCCAAACACTTTCTGGCTTTGTTTGCGTGCACTCTGCTTCATGCACCAGTTCTCTGAATCAACTACGCCACGAAATGTTCCTTCACTTCAGGCTTCAAGTTGTTTCTCTCTCAGTCATGATACTAGGACGCTTTTATCTGAAGACCATTCACAGAGAAAGTGCAACTTGATATATACTTGCAAAATTTGGAAATTAATCCTATAGTAACCCTCAGACGTCCAAGCTTGGATAAATAATATGTATATAAAAATTCAGCCCCTAAACAAAGATCAATTTGTTTGTCTGTTACATTATTGTTTTATAAAAGCCTGATTCTGGACCTTGTCTCGGACCTGATGACTTTAGACAACAAGCTGTTTCTTTAAGATCAAGCTTAACATTATTCTATCTATGTCTAGGTCTCTCAAGTGGTCTGTTGCATTCAGGTTTTCCATCCAACATTTTGTATGAACTTCCCATCAGACTTATACAAAACTTTTGTAGGAAACATTTTTGTGTTGAAAAAGTATAAACATCTGAAGTCGTGATTCTTAGATAAAAGGATCTGGGAGATTTTTTGCTCCATCAGAAACATGTACAAAATGTCAGTGTATGTCGAGATCTATTTTTGCTAATTTGATTCTTAGTTAGGTAACTTTCAAATGTTTCAGCTGTTATGTCCTTTGATTGATTGCAGATAGCACGAGCAATTATTTTTGTGTCAGTGACATCATTGCTGGCAGTTAGTTCCTGGATACCAGGGTCTGAAGCAGAAGACACAAGAAAGGAAGATTCCTATGGCAAAGATAATGATGAAAGTCAGGCAACAACAGTGACTGGAAACACAGCATCACCAGAACATTATTTACCATCAAGGGACAGAAGTGATGAAGCAGATGATGGTTATGTAGATGCTGAAGCACAAAATAAGGATTCATTTTCAAGTACAGTGGTGTCAGAAAAAATACATAATGAAACTGAGAATAAGACCAAGTCTTCTCCATTAACAGTAGAAAATTCACATTTAGGATACAGAATGCCTGGTCTTTTTGGTTTCAATGGTGGAGAGCCATTTTATCTAGAAAAAGACCCTATTACAGGCGCAGTGGACTTCAGTACAAAAACATCAGCAGACAAAACTGGAGCAAATGAAGATTCAGATACAGCAGTACCATCCCTTAAAAATCACAAAATATCAGAAGACACTAGTACTTCAGATGATTATTACTATTATGATGAAGAAGACAGTGATAACATTGACAGAAAAGATGGTGCTTTCAATGATAATGGAAGAATTAACTACATGAACCCTTATAAAAATTATCCTCCCACTATAAACGATGTTAACATCCATGTAGAAAATCACAGCAATCATAAATATCAAACAGACCAAAATAACAAATATCCTTTAATTTCCAGCTCCTATGCCAACACTAAAGTTCAAGGAACAGCTGGTGGAAACAACAGAAATCATCGCCCATATGCCACTAGTTCTACCCAATCACCATCTTATTACACAATCAGACCCCAACCTACTTTCTTAACTAGCACACCACAACCCCCATCTCAAGATATCATCAAGTATAAATCCCCTCAAAATAATAATTCACCTCATCCTGTGGCCACAGAAGAAACAATGTATCATAAACCAACTCCAGAAAGACATGAAAATTACAGTTCTCAAATACTTAACACCCATAAAAACAATCAGCAGCTACAACAAGAAAGTATTCAACAAACACTAATGGATAAACAGCAGCAACAAAACCAGCATTATGAAAAGCACGATGCAAAGCAGCAGCAAGATGAACTAAAAAAACAAGCACAAGATCAACAGCAAAAATTAAGACCTTCAGACCATCAGTCCTCATCAGCCACTAATCCAGAGGTCCCTATCCAGAAACTTCCAACCAAAGCAACTAATCAGCCATTAAATTACGAAGAGGAAAGTAATGAAGATTATGATACAGAAGCACCAACCAGTTTCAGTTTATCAGAACTCTTTGGATACGGTAAACCTCCAACAAGAACTGAGGAAAAGAAACCTCAACAAGAACAAAAGCAGCAACAGGCACAAGAATACTCCAAGCAAGGTGAATATAAAGATCCAGTTCCATCTACACTGCAATCTACCCACACCACAACTACAATTAAGCCAAGTATAATTAATCAGGAATTAATTTCTGAAGATCAGAATTATGACAAAAATCAAATCCAAGAGAAATACCATACCACACAAAAAGCAACTGCAAATAAACTTTCAACTACACAACCCTCTGATATTATTTATAGTGAACCCAGCACTGTGAAATATCTGGACACTGTAACTTCCATGCCCCTGGACACCCAGTCTCATCCAAAGCAACAATCTGCAAATCATCGTCCTGAGAAGTATGAGCCATCTCCCAACATACATTCAGATACTTATCACCAGGGTACTTCCGTGACTGCAAATGCAGATTTAGCTTCTAACCCATTTCAGAATGTTAAAAACAACATAGCTGTGGTGACAAGTGTTCATCAACAAGCAAAGCCAGGATATCTTGGGGGATCAGTACATTCTGAAACCAATACAATGAAGAATAGTCCATATGGATCATATGCAGAAGAGCCTTTCAGGCCTATTTTTGGACCTGGTCAGGGAGATGATAAGCCTCCATTACACCAGCCAGAGCATCAACCACTGGTGTCACCTATAAACAAAGACAGAAACACCAATAGTGTGTCCAGCAGCAACCTAAGCCCAGTAAAAGCTGAAGGTACAATGCCATCAAAAATTCCACAGGAGACACCATCAAGATGGAATTATCCTTATGATGAAGGTACTTCCACATTCTTCCAAATTCCTTCTCATAATCAGCAGCAGCAACAACAAAACAAGGAAACAGTTTCTGTAGGAAATTCTAGAATTCCTGAAGTTGAGCCACCAAGACCTCATTTACAGAACCCAGGTTTTCTTCATTCTCAACAGAACAAACCAACATTCACATCAGAGACATCTGTTTCTACTGGAAGTATTATCCCAAATTATAACAGAGTACAAAGCAACGATCCTCAAAGCCTTCCAGTCTCACATATGCAGGAAGCCTTTATACCTGAATGGACAGACAGTAATGCTAAAAGGAAAGGTGATGGAGAAGGGTACGTTGTTTTTCCAGACAGTCACCCAGAGGGAGGCAGACCACAAGATGAAACTCTTAAAAGGCCATCAATAGCAGTAGCAGTATCAACAAACATACAATCGATTGGAAATGAAGAAATTAATTATCAACTATCATCACCACAGTCTCAACCTCAACAAGAAGAGGCAGGGTCTTTAGAAATTATGCACACATCAAACCAGCAGAGATTTCCACTTCCACCAAATTCTGCTCCTCGGCCAACAAATCAGAATGGAGCTCCAATTCTGCACAGGGACACCGTAAAGGAACCAGCACAAGAACTTAGACCTCCAGCAGAACCTGAAAATCTGAGACAACAGTCAGTGTCAGGAAATTATCCCCATCCACACTGGGAGTCACGCCCAACAATACAACCTCAGTACTTTCCCCAACCAGATCCCTCTCAAATTGCAAGGCCAAAGCATGATGTTGTGCCACCCCACTTCGTACAAACTTCTACTTTCAGCAGTGAGTATCGCATTCACCCTGACTTCTTACCTGAACACCCTTTCCAAGGAAATCGACCTCAAACAATTCCAAAGAATCATAATCAAGATGCAAAGCTTCCCAACATTCTTCCCCAGTTCAGACCAAATGCCAAAATATCCCATATTCACTCTGAAAATGGAGGTCGGATACAAGCATACCCACATTTTGGCCCACAGAGACAGCCTTTACTTGAAAGGCCTAGCAGACACCCCCCTCCAGAGTTAATGGGGCACCTGCATCCACCTCCGCCACCTCATCATAGAAGAGTGAATCGCAATGACAGTCCTCTAGATGGATTAAATATGGATGAAGATATATTTCCATTTGAAAAGCATCCTCCACAGCCCCCAGCCATTTCTCAACAACGACCTCTTGTTCATCGAAGGACTGGCCCTCATATTACAGATATGGGTGGATCTCAGCCACAGGTTGCAACATTACAAATGATGCAACATCAGCAGCAAGGAACCAACACATATTTTCTTCCTAGACCACTGACAGCTAGAGATGATTTCCCTGATTCTGATGATGATATGAAACCTCCTTTTGAAATTAAATACCCTTTAGGATCAACATTAGATGCAGAGGCCTCAGAGAAACAACCTGTATTTGTAGTCTACCCTGTGAATTCAACTCCTCTCAATATTGGAGGTGGAAACGCAAATAATGGTGGTGTTGTTGTAGGCATTCATGGTCCTCAGCGTCCATTACCACCTTCAAATCTTGACTCTGAGGGTGGTTCATCATTACCCTTAGAAGATATAAATGGTGGTTCCTTAACACTTCCATTTTCAGGACATAAAAATCAAAAACCAGTGCTTAAACTTCCTACAGATAAGCTTGATTCTCCTCACCTTCAATCACAAAATCCAACAAATTTTGCAACACCAAATACTAATGCTGAACGACCCATAAAATCTGATTTCCCTTATCCACTAGAAAAGCCAGATGCTATAACAGACGTAGCAGAATATGAGATAAAACAGGACAATGAAGGCCATAAGGAAATTATGTCAATCTTGGGAGGTGTTACTCCAAACAACAATGATAGATATGACAATGAATTTCCACTTAAAAATGATGGAATTCAAGCAGAAGTACATAACAGCAATAAAGACAGACATAATGAAGATGACACAGAAATTAATATAATACCATATCTTCAAGACTACATGCCATTTGCAACCAAGAAACCAATCACGTCAATTAAACTATTACCTGAAAAGAAACCTACTACTCATTCCTCCATCAATGTTCCAATCGAATCTCTTACAAGCTCTGTCAAACCTGTAAAAGACATGTCCCATTCCAACCAATGGACTACCATAAGCGGTGGACACCAGACACAAGATGCAAGAATAGTGAATATTAGAGGTTCAGAAAATGAAATCAATGCTCCCACATCTTCAACATCAGAACCACATCACTCATCAGCAATATCAGTCACTCTTAGAACAGTTCAGCCACAATCAAGTACCACACATTCTCCTGTCTCAAAATCCACACTGACTGTTTCTAGCTATCCAAAATCTCCCCAGTTATCTGTTACCAGTGCCACTGTACATGGAGGATCACTACAATCAGCTCATCAGCAGGGACTGGTTGGTTCTGGGGGATCAGAATTCACAGTATCAGCTGTTATGCACACCCATCCCCAAGCACCTAGCAACCATAGACCCGCAGAGGTATTTTCATCAACAACACCTCCTCAGTTGAACTTTCAAGCTCCTTTCCTTGCAAGTGCCAACATAGGATCTGCACCAGCAAATCAAGGATGGAGTGTAGTTGGAAGCGGAGGGCCTAGCAATGGAAGAATGAAACCTGGAACTGTTGATAAGGCTGAAATTCATTCAGAAGAACTGAAGGCTTCTGAAATTAAAACTGATAGTGAAGATCACAGTAGTGAACCAAACAATTTTGATTTTGAAAACTTCAGACCACAGTTATTTGGAGGGTTTAAGCCTATCTACACATTTCCTGAAGAAAATGGAGAGGAAAATGCTAAATATCTTCATACAACAGAACGCCAAGAGAAAATGATGTCATCAGCCTGAAAATTCAAAGATGTTACAGTTCAGAATTTAGGACAAATCATATTATATTATCACATTTAATTTGTGGTAGAGTGTTTAAGCCATTGGCTTATAAAGATGAAAAATCTTATCATATTCAGTTGACTTTCAGTAGACAAGGAAAGAAAAATCCAGTTGATCGGTTAGAAAGAAATAGAACAGTGACACAATATATCATATTAAAACTGCTCAGTTATCACATGCATAACTAAACTTTTGTGTCTTACAGGACAATATAAGACCACTGTTAATGCATCTTCAGTGCTGTTTTTCACTGCAGATGAGCTAATAAACTATTTAATTTTTCTACGGTCACTGTACTGAATGTTTTTGATCTATGTTCCTTATCCACCTTTCATTTACACTATACCGTATAGTTACAGTAACAAAATAGTGCCTTCAGGAATAATTTAAGAGCATGAAATACATTATATGCAATAATGATCATTTGTAAGATACCGTCAGTTACATAAATAAATCTAACTTTACACATGACCATAAGAACGACAACAAATGGATATTCTTCACAAAATATTTACTTGGAAAATTGTTTTATAGGATCCTCAGATATTATCACTGTATTACATCTGAAGTTCTCACATAAATGAAAATGCTGATTGTGGTGTTCTAGATTGTGTTGCTATATGGTCCTTTAGGATACCAACAAATGTCCAAACCTTCCATAAAAACTTGCAAGACCACAATGAATCACAACTCAGAAGACCACTGTCAACACGTTCTTACTGCAAGTAGAGGAATTAAGCACATCAACTGCTGCAATTCATAACTATGTCATTGAAAACACTAGCACTCACAATAACAATCTAGCTAAAATTTATGTTAAAAAAATCAAATACTTTGCAAGTTTTGATGTTCAGTGAAATGACTGCCTTGCTTCTGAGACAAGAGTTGAATGTTGAAACATAACAAGTATTTGATTACATATTGAGCATTGTAGCACCATAATGTTAAGACTGTATGCTTATTTTGGGAAACGGTGGCAGGGAAAACAATGGGCAACTGTAGAAACTTAGATTTTGCCATGAACTGGGATATACTTCATTTTAAATTTGAATAATGTATGCAATATTTTAATTAATCCTTATGTTTACAATTTAATTACCACTGAAATATGGCAATAAAGTAACAATTACATCTTATTAGACCATACTATTACATAAGCATAGTAATCAGGTGCAAAATAATGATAAGAACATAAAAGGAAAGCAAGGCTATTGCATAAAAAACAATGGAATCTGCATAATTGATCATGCAATTTTTTGACATGTTTTCATAATACAAACAAATGCTAACTGCTGGAAACTAAAGCATAATATATTTTCATACTATGCATTACATAAAGTCACTGAAAATTAAGGGGTTAGGAGAAGCTGCATTAACATAATGCAGGTGAGCCACTTGGTACCAAATATTAGTAACCTGCAGGATGAATGGACAAAGGTGATATTAAATTCATGATTAACATTCACAAAGTAAAGCACATTCATAAGTTTTTACTGCTAGTAGTGATGCAATTTGTTAATATATATTTCACAATGTATATTTTTTTAAATTATGGTAGATTATTTGAACAAAGTTCCCAAGCATCTTAATTACAGAAAGATAATGAATTCATACACATTCATAAACAGTTCATTACCATGAATGTGGTTATTTTTATGTGAGTTTGAAAATGTTGATGTTTTCACATCTCCACTAGTGTATATCTTTCAGTTACATGAAAACATAATACTTAGGAAAAATATGCATAACATTACTGATCAGAAAATTTCTACAGAACAAATCTGTTACACTGTTTTAAGTGAATATAATGTTGATTCACAACAAAAGCAGAAAGTAGGCTCAATTTAATCAAGTAATCTTTACTTTAAAAATAAAGCAAAACACCAAAGGACTGTCCTTCTATCTTAGTATTACACACACAGTAACAGATGCATATTACTTACGTTAGTTTTAATATACTCACTCCATAGTAATGGGCAAAACTTAAGATTAACAATATAAATGTAATCAAACTTCTATTACATTATCATAAACATATAATAAATTTAAAACTAAATAAATATAGTTGTAGATGTCAGTTAAGAATAAATGCAATTGCCACACTGGATTAATTATATAAAAATTTTAACAAATTTATCCAATATGGTGATTATAGATGTGTGTGTGTGTATGTATGCTGTTAATTTATTATAATAGCAAGTAGAGTGGTACTGGTAACTGAAACACATGTAATAGTTTGTATTGTGTTTGTAAATGTTATACTCTTGTGTTTACAAGTGTGTAAGACATCATCACATATGAGTCGATATCATTAATTTATCTTTTGTATTTAGTATGAATGAACAAAATGAATAAAACTCAACAAATCTGTTTCTGAATATTACTTACATTGAAATAGATTTATAATAAACTCAATAACCTTCCCTCACCTCATCAATATGTGTTTCATCCTAATCTGTAAATAACAGGCTGCAGTATATTTTATCAGCACGTAAGATAACAAATTCTATCAGCATGGATATCATGAGTGTACAGTTAGGCAGGGTTAAGTCAGGCCAGGATAGTGTTACATGTGGCTGGAAATCATGGGTAATGGAATCAGTATTTCCCTAGCTTAAGACTTTGAGCATTGGTCATGTTTCTTGAAGCAAGCATAAAAAAAAATCTGATGGTGAAGTGTTGTCAAGTGGCAAAATACCCATACAAATTTCATCCAGCCATTCTCTTGTTTAAAAAAAGAATGGATATAAGTGATGAAAAGCTTGAGTTTGTTTAGGTTAATGATAAGCATGTGTAGAAGATTGCATTGGCATCATCATGATACCACATAATGAATCTGATAATCTGTGAGGTGATATGAGCTTCATCAAAACTTACAATAGGATGATATAATTATGTACTGTTAGGAATATAAAATTTCAGAAAATACAAAATTTAGGTTGAGTAATTCCTTTTAATTGTAAAATAAGTATGTCAACTGCAGGAAAGAAAATATGTGAGAATCAATTAATAAATTGCATGCTGAACATGGTACACGTAAGTTATTAAATTGCCGGTACTCTGTTGCTATGCTGATGGAATTCGAAATACTGCTGGCAAGCGGTTTAAATACCTTCAGAATGACGGACTCTGTACCTTGGGTGAGACATTTCTTGGAAAAGGCCTTGAATGGTTATAATTATTCCATCCTGTGTAAAAACCACACATACTGCAACCACTATGAAGAGAATATCAAGTCCGTTCAACTATGATAATAGAGTCTGGGTATGAACCGTCCATGTCGAATGATTTATGAACCAGAACATTCGAAAATAGTTGTTTCCAGGATCAAACCTCTTAAAATCAAACTGTGTCAATCAAAAAATTATAGAGTCCAGCCATGCGTTATTGTCACTATCCTTCCTATCACTTTCAGCATTTCAAATTACCCAAAATCTAAAACTGGAAGAGAGCATAAATTTTCCGAAAATCTTTTACAACAAATCTAGCTCACAGATTATACCGACTTCAGGCACTAATTGGGAATTTAGACGATGCGGTGTTGGTCACAGTTACTGTGTTGTCATTTTTTGTATTCTGTGGTATGTAAGGTGTATTGTGGGAGTTGTAAGCACGTGGTGTGTAATTGAGTTTTAGTAATGTCGTTTTTCATAAGAAAAGGTACTAATATAAAACCAAATGAAGGACGTAATGAAAAATATATCAGAAAAAGAGATAAACGGAAAAAGAGCGAATCAGGCCAACATAAACGGAAGAGGAAGGCAGCTGAGAACGGTGATTTGATTATGCATCCGTCGTCATTAAATAACGAAGAGATAGAAAGCGACTTTGAAGATGAGATTCCCCAGAATAATACATCACACAGAAATGTACATTTCGAGTCAGACGATGATGCAGGAGAAACAGCACAGGATAAAAAAGTTCGTTTGGCTAAACTTTACCTGGACGAAATCAAGAGAGAGGAGCTCGAACGAGCAGAAACAGATGTTATTGACAAAGATGTAATTGCCCATCGTTTGAAAGAAGACTACCTAGAACAAAGTGGTAAGCTAAAAAGGTCTACTGCAGATACTTATGTGGGGTTTGACAGTAATGGGATGCAATTTCTGCGGTGCAAGGAGCATAAACTTGCCATCACATGCCTCGTCATATCTTCAGACAATAAGTTTGTGTATTCCTCATCCAAAGATTGTGGAATTGTAAAGTGGTCTTTAGCAGAAAGACGTAAAGTAAACACCATACCGAGGATGCAAAAAGGCCCTGCAGATGTGGATAATGGCCATACAGCAACAGTGCTGTGCCTTGCGATTTCTTCAGATAGCCACTTTCTTGCTTCAGGTGGTGAAAATAGAGTGATACATATTTGGCATCCTGCCACACTGCAACATCTTCATGCGTTTAAGGGTCATAATGGTGCTGTTAGTGGCCTGGCCTTTAGAAAAGGAACTCATCAGTTGTTCAGTGTGTCTACAGACAAAGCAGTTAAAATATGGAGCCTGGATGAGATGGCATATGTAGAAAGTTTATTTGGTCATCAGACAGGAATCACAAGTGTGGATGTCTTGTCAAGAGAACGGGCTATAACATCTGGAGGCAGGGACCATACAATTAGGATATGGAAAGTAGTGGAAGAATCACAGTTAATTTACAGTGGGCATATAGGTAGCATTGATACAGTGAAACTCATCAATGAAGAATATTTTCTTTCATGTGGTGATGATGGGCAATTGTGTATGTGGGGAACTAAAAAGAAGAAACCTCTATGCACAGTAGATTTTGCTCATGGTGTTTCTGCACAGAATGGGGAACCAAATTGGATCTCTAGTATTGCCACAATAACAAATACCGATTTAGTTGCTTCTGGTTCACAAGATGGATGCATTAAACTCTGGAAATGTGGCAATGGTTTTCGATCACTCAGTCCTGTCCTAAATATTCCTGTTGTAGGTTTTGTTAATGCGATGTCATTTACTTCAGATGGAAATTACCTTATTGTTGGTGTTGGTCAAGAACACAGACTTGGTCGGTGGTGGAAGATAAAAGAAGCAAAAAATGGAATTCTGATTATCCCTTTAACAAGGAAACAATAATAGAGTTCCTTGAATATCTGTTTTTATCTCAGATGTAAGCTTTAGAAGAGCCAAATATGTGTGATTGTGACTGAAAATATTAATTTCACCAATACACTTGAGGGCCTTATGCTGATTGAATTTCTCTTTGTTTCCTGTGGCATATTAGGGATGCAGTCCAGGAAAAGGTGATAGATGCTTTTACCCCAAGTTGTTATTTAAATTATCTATGGTAGTGTTGCCAATCATGTGATACATTTGTCTGATTCCCAATCACTGAAATGAGGAATGGAGCCTTAGCAGTACATGTTGGTCCTGTGCATCCAGCTATTATCAAGTACTGACTTTATTCTCAATTGGCATTTTTACTTTCATAGTAATTTAATTTAACCTAATAGCTTGTTTAAATATTAATATATTTGATTATTAAGTTGTATTTAGACATGAAAGTATGAAGAAATAATTTGTCATGATCTGTGTGAATGTCAAGACATGTGAAGTGCTGATTATGTAATAGGAGTAACAATGATACATTTACAGTATGTGGTGTAAATACATGTTCCCCATACTGTATGGCTCATAAGCTTAGTGGTATTTCAATATGGTAATGGTTTTGTTGTATTGAAATGTAGCTTTAATTTATAAGCACAATTTCTTTAGTGAAGGAGAAAATATTTTTTTGTGGGCACTCTGTCATAACTTCTAATTCATGGATCCTGTTACATTTTTATTATATTTTGTGTGGAAGACCCATGCTAAAAAATTCTATCAGTATATGAATTCAGTCATTGCTGGATAATTTGTTATGCAAACACGTTTTTGCAATTATCTCATTAAGTATACTGAATTCTAAACTAATAACATTTTATGTAGCATATTTCCGCAATGATAGGGTACAGTGACATGCTGTTTTGGACACAGCAACAATACTTGCTATAGTGATATTTTCTGGTCCTTGATAAAATTCTTTCAGCTTACTTTAAGAACTTCATATGTTCAATTCATATCATTTAAGAGTATTTAGATGTTTCCTGCCAAATAATGTTCTTTAGTTGTGCTCAAATACCATGTAAATACTACTGTTAGTAGGACCACTAGCAACAAATTTAAAACTTTGTATGCCATCATTAAATACAGGCTTCAAGACAGTTATAGTATTCTGGAAAATTCAGTGATTCAGACATGAGGGTTTGAAAGTAAGTTAACAATATAGTGTGTACTGTATTTCCTAATACACAGAAACATTATGTGAACCCATTATAAAAGTCTTTATAATAAACAAACATTTGATTGTACAAGGTGGAAGTTTTAACAATCCTACCATACATACAAATAAACATCATGATTTGAAAACTATTATAATATAAATAATGGAATGGAAAAATTCAATGCAGAGTTCTTACATACTTTTACAAAACGTTCCTAACAACAATATATAGAAATTGTTATAACAGCAGAATAGTTTACATACTTTACTAACAAAATGTATTAACTTGTTTACACTTCTTGCACCAAATGCATGGTAGATGGTGCAGTTGTATTTTCTTGCATTACAGAAAATACTGGTTTTACAAATGCTTTGCACCATGCTGCAAATTTATTGTACTATACGGAAAATATTGGGAATAACTGCTCATATAGACAGTGTATGTCTTGCATTCACTTATTTCAAAATAAAGATGGTGTGATGATATTGGTTTCTATCTGAAAACACACCAAAGAATAAACAAATTAATGTGCAATTCTATGAAAGGATACTTGATTAACCTTAAACTTTTGGGTCTGCAACTAGACTAAAAATTGCCAGGTGGTTGGGGGGGGGGGGGGGGGGGGGAGAGAAGAAAAAAGACAGACAAACCTCTGCTCAGGATAAGCAGGAAATGTTGAATATTAAGTAGTCTAACTCTGCCATGTCTTAACTTATATATTAATTACAACAGAAAACCAACTATACCAGAACATTGCAGATGGTTTAGACCCCACCTCTTTTGCCAAACTGGTTAAATGTCAAGGAATGGAGGTTGGTAGGGTGGTTTTTACATCTGAACCATAGTTTCTGTCGTGTACAACTGCATATAGCATCTTAGCCAAGTTACAGTTTAACATGTTTTATGTAACTTATGTGATCACAAAGAAATGTGTTACTGATCAGACTAGTTTTCTCCTTCCTATGCTCTGAAAATGTTAGAAAGTTGGGATAATGCAGAGAGTTAACTTCATTTTTATATTTTTAAAATACATTAACATGATACTAAAATAAACCAATCTCAGAAAGACGAGGGATTATTGGATTATGTTATTAAATTAAAAGATGACTAACATTCAATCCAAGAGAACAGATTTGCACTATCCAAAACCTCGGACATAACTTCCAAGTTTCTCACACTACATAACCTCCATTCAGCTAGATCCTCACAATCACATAGAACATGTGAGACTGTTTCATCTTCTCTGACTTCTCCAGCAGATGGGGCTATTTGCAGTTGTTTGATGAGATGCCCTTTATGTGATACTGACCTCTTAAAAATCCTGTTACTTGTGTGTCAAGCAGTTCCTTTTTAGTCTTAATAATTCCCTGGTTGCTGCCTCCATCATCAGAGCAAACACTATGATGGAGGGAACAAGCATCTCTGAAATGTCAGTAAATTTCTACCAGACTACAAGACACTACAATCCAGAAGACAGCGATCTTCATACTCATTGCCATAAGAACCTAATCCTGCTTAGTTCCCTAGTTATTTGGGCAGAGATCTTCAAGAAAAGTCCTTCACATATTTTAAATAAAGTGTAAGTGTGATGCATATTTCAGAATCCTTACCACAGTTCACATAATCTTGTTGAATAACCTCAGGTCCAGCTTCAGGACTATTTCACCAGTCTCAACAAGGTGAAGAGGGAGTTTTTTAATGATTGGTCCACTACACTTCTGTGTTGCCATCAATATATCTGCTATACGTACTTCTGTTCGACCCAAGAACTCTGAAACACATAACTGGTTGCATGTATAGATATTAAATTCAAAGTCACCTATATTTATTGCTACTGGCTTCAATATAAACTTTACTTGTCCAAATACAGTAAAACCTCTCTAAGTTGGACACTTGGGGTTCCATGAAAATGTATCCAACTTACAGAGGTGTCCAAGATAGAGGGAAAGAGAAAAATCATATTGTGGTCTAATGACAATATAATCTATTTACTTACACTAACTACTGTAGTCTTACTTGAATTAAGAATTAATTATAATAGTATTAATAATAATCTTTTGAAACCCAATCCCATGCATTGCACATTACTCCTCAGCCTCAATAACATTTTTTAAAGTTAATTCCACCAATTTTCGCTTCCCCATCGCAAAAAGAAAAATTCCATTTCTGTTAACACAGTCTGAACTCAAATGCAAGCACAGTACTGATGGAGTTCAAACTGTGTCTTCTGCAATACTGTAGTCCAGTTAAGGGGTCAGCAAAAGAATAGTTAAACACTTGCAATGCATTCCAATGATGGGTTCAATGTCCATAAGATAATCCTCCAGAGAGGAGGCATTCAGTCAGAAATTCAAAATAACAAAATATGTAATTGAAAAAGTTTCCCTGAAAAGCATCGAAGTTAAGTGCATGAACCTGTCCAACTTACAACAAAAGGGGTGTCCAAGATATAGGGTATTGTGGACATGTAAAATTATAGGATATTCGCCGGTTCCAATTTAAAGTGTCCAACTTGAGGGGTTTACTGTACCTCTTTTGTATCTACATAACAATCAGTTACTATAAAAGATGTTGCATACAATATTGGTTTAGCTTAGGAGAAAGTTAGTCCAATCGAAATTGAAAACTGCTAGAAATATTGTGGAAAAGGTGAATTCATTTTGACATGAAGTTTGCTATTTATATTAAAGCTCACCATTGGGAGAAAAATGTCCACGATCAAATACAGTGAGGCAAAGAACATCTTCCTGTAGGTCTTTAATAAGAAACTGCATTGTAGCATTCCACTGAGCTTCAGATGTTGCTGACACGACCTTTGTTCGATGTTTTTGGACTCCCATAGTCACTTCACAGAATACACCACATTTGCCTAGTCAAAGAAACACATTCAATTACAAATGAAAGAATACTTTAGACTGATGTATGGCAACAAATTACAAAAATTAATTTTACCTTCCTCACGCCTGTGGACTGGTAGGAACTATAAAATATTCCATTTGCATTAAATTCTTACTTCTGTTCAGTGACTGAAAACTTAATTTACTGCATACTTGTGAATATGTAACTTTAGCGCGGCAATGACAACAGAACTTTACATTCGGTATACATGTACTCTTGTAGGTTAAATTTTCAGCTTCCTGGATGTTCTTCAATTATGCCCTGTCTGTCACCTAGACTATGCTACGTGTAAACTGCAGAGATCTCAATGAACATACTAAGATATTATAAAAATAATATACCAGTGGAAAGATTACCTTTTTGTTTCCGTGTAAATAATATGGCAGCTTTTATTATGACCAGCTGAAGACAACCCTTGGGCGGCTGATGAGAAACTACAAACATTCCAGTGAAATGCAACATGCATGAAGTTGGCTACAATTGGAATGAATCTACAGGCAGTAGAAGCTTTCTTGGCAGACATGTCAGACAACAGATATGTAATGAACACTGTACTTATTGATCACTTGACGGAAGGATCACTTAAGCAAGTATTGTTAAGAACCAACTTAACAATTTGTACTTTATACTTTAACTGAACTATGTGGATGGAGGAGATAGATTCAACATATGGAGGATAGCTGCAGGCTGATTACAATGGATGGTCATCCAGGTTGGGAGTTAGTTGTTGTGCTTGGCATGATATGTCCATCTGCGGTATTCATGTTAGATATTTTGAATGAGACATGCTTCAGCAAAGATCCATATGCAGTTTCATATTTATGTACCCTAAACTGAAAAATGTTTCAGGCAGTTATGATCTTAACCTTTTGTGCCATGTGCTTATTTTGTAGGACAAGTAACTTTTTAAAAATCTGATAAAATTAAATATTGATCAGTGACAATACCTAGAGATGATATAAGCATTCATCTTCCATTAATTTTGTGGGTGGACAGGATTCATTGGGAACTTCAGTGAAACAGTCAACCCAAATAAGTGGACATGATTTAAGTGTGTGTGTGTCTGTATATATAAATGTTTCATAAATTTTGTTGCTTAAAGTTCATACGTACAATTTCACATACTCTAGAAGTGTACAATGTCTTATATATCTGTTGTCTATAGATAAGGAAATATTGTGGTGGGTTAGTGGCAAGTGGCACTGTAAAGAAAGCTGTACATGCTGTATTAAATACATTAGGCAGGAAGCAGGCAGGCTGGCTTGCTTACCACTGGCTGAGCGGGGTTTCAGCCGGACCCCTTCCATCACGACAACCAGTATCCTGCCACATGCCCCAAACTGGGCCTGCTCTGTGAATACCAGACAAAATATTAGCATTCAGCCCCACTCACTAGAACTGTTTTCAAAAGCCACTGATATAAAGCAGTATTAAAAGCACTTTCTGCTAGCCTTGTAGGTTTCAATACCATTCATATTACAAGTAGATCCTTTTAAACATAACTGAAAATCATTGTAATCTGATACAAGAAAATGTCAAGATACCATCACACCAAAATATATCACCCAGTCACAATGTTGTTACTTTCGATTTTCCTACAGAATTTTGTTAATAATGCTGTAGTTTTCAAAGATGTCATCTTACAATATTTCGAGACCTACACTAAATGGTACTTGTCCTATTCCAGTGCATGAGTGAACACAGTTTGAAAATAGATAATATCATTATGCAGTTGACAGGCTAAGGATAGGATGGAGAAATATCATAAACAATCAGTGTAGTCTGTTACAGCTTTCAACCGAGAAAAAGAATGAGAGGGAATTCTCACTGCCTGACAATGAAGAGTAATCACTGTTTCTTTTGAGTTTATGTTGGCAGGACAACCAAGGTCTGATCCTTTTCATCATATTCGGACTGGTTCTAGGCCTCATTTAACTTCCCGTCCAATGAAACCAAAAACTATTTCCCAGGGGGTAAATTATTTGGAGCATGAAGATGACCTCTCACCTCCCCCTAATGCCAATATTTTTTAGTGACGCTGTCAAAAATACGTAACATAGCCAAATGATTATAAACACTTCAACCTGAGGCTCAGTATGTTGGTATCTTCAGTGGATCTAGAAATACAGATAAATGAAAGTAATAATTTACTTTCTAGGAACCCTGTATATTGATTTGAGTTTAGATTTAAAAATTGTCTCTCCTCAATTTTTAACTCCTTACATGAGAATACCAGGGTGAGACAAGATGGCAACTATTATAGTCAATATTTAGTCAGGACCACTTTTCAAATAACCTGGACATTTTATCATGCTATTTAGCACAATAGTAATATCGATATAAACTTGAATTACTCGAAATTTTCTTGGAAACTAAATTTCATCAAAATTCAGAATAATTTATGGTAATTCAAGTTTGAATTACATACCAAGATTGTCCTAATAAGATGGGTATTAATTGTTTCCACGTTCATAAATGTTAAGAGAATTTTATCCTTTTTAATGTGAAAAATAATAATTGTATGAAATAATATCCACTTTTACCTTGTATGCACTGCATCTAATTAAACAATTCTAAAGAAGGCCTGATGATGGCGATATAAATTTCAAAAACACTGTCTTAGTGAAAATTTATTAAAGAAGTTGATCTGAACAGTTCACTGATAACAATGCCATTTTTACTTTAAATTGTCACCAAAAGATGACACAACAATCTTATCATAATTTTCAAGCAGCTACACTGTTGATCAATTATCAACAGGTAATGTGCCTATTCGTAACATGAATTAAAATATAACATTCATGTGAATGAACCCTATGAGAAAACAGTGTCATTACAGATGGCCAGAGCAGGCATAGTATGAGGCATCTAAATGCCAATAGAAAAGATTTGTAGACAATTCCAGCATACTTACTTGACTGTTGTCTCTGTAAGTGACATTTCTCATTCTCAAGAAATTCTTTGCAGGCCTGTCCCAGGTATTTGTACCAGAGGTTTCGTTCTTTAACACTAGGGGCAAGCATGTTATAACATGTCTTGTTTAGGATGTCTTGGAGCTGCAACTGTCGTAACAGCTCTGGTGATTCACAGCCACTTCCTTCACTGTGGCCTGATGTAACTTTTGACTGCCCATTGTCCTCAGGTACAGTAAGTTCATTCAGGAAAATTGGCTAAATGAATCAAATAAAGTCTATTACAGAAAACATAAGTAATTATACAGGTGTAATGATAAGAAATAAAGTATGTCACAACTTTGTAACATGAAAAAAGACCTATTTATGATAACCACTAATGGACAAATACTGTATGGCACATAACATTGCAACAATTCTGTTTTTCTTATATATGTTACTGGATGATGGATTCACTCCCAGGTCAGTCTATGTGAGATTTATGGTGGACAAGGTGGCATTAGGACAGGCCTTTCTCCAAGTTCTTTGGTTTTCTCCTGTCCATATAATTCCACCTTCACTTCTTATTCACTTATACATTATCTGCAGGATGGTAAATGGGCCTGTTAGACGCTCAGTTCCACAGAAACATAGTGTCACCTCATCGCAATAACAACAATAGTGGAACATGGCTTTTTAAGTGACCCTTGTACAGGGCTGATGTTTCAGAGCAAAGATTGGGATGAAAAGATAATCATGAATGAGCAAATGAGAACTTGGAAGGAAGAGGTCACAGCTGACTTCATAGTACTATCTTAGGATTAACTTGAATAAACTAAGAACAATTAT
Source organism: Zootermopsis nevadensis (assembly GCF_977971745.1). Taxonomy (NCBI): domain Eukaryota; kingdom Metazoa; phylum Arthropoda; class Insecta; order Blattodea; family Termopsidae; genus Zootermopsis; species Zootermopsis nevadensis. The sequence continues at coordinate 5,637,165 of NW_028259144.1, read as the reverse complement.
GTAAAACCTCAAAGATAACCATCAGTAATCCTTCTGAGATTAAAACTGAATATATGCCTACAGCAGGAAGTGTGTTAACAAGTCTTAATAATACAATAAATAATTACAGTCCATGTATTTATTTACTTGTGGTTTATTTAATGATACTGTCAGTAATCTGCCTACATAGCATCAGGTGATTAATTAATAATGCACTGGAAGGATATATATATATAAAGGATTTCGGTGTGTGTCCTTACAGTACTATGGTCAACTGAATTAATTTAAATCAGAATTGTTTACATTAACACAGTAACACTGACAAAAACTTGAATTTAGTGACAGGTTAGGACTGGGTAGTTTAGAATGGTTATGTTGCATCTATTAACACATCAAATTCATCAAAATGTATGTATGGTTACCACATTGTAAACTTGTTTCATAATTTTTGTAAAGAAGGCTTTTCTTATATTTCTGCTCTCATTGCAGTGTTTAATAACTGTAAATAGCAGCTGATTCAACAATGCAGTGGTTTTATACGTAAGATTTCTTACCTTCTTATACAGTTTAAATGTTGTATTAGCATACTTCTCAAATGAGAAAGAGTTTCCCAAAGGTTTAGGAGGCTTAGCCAGTAGTAGGAAATCATTCATTAAAAAACCAACTAATTCTTTGCCACTTTTAGCCTGAAACACAAAAGCATAAAAGGATTCTCTACAGATATGAGGGTTATCACATGACTATGTGAGGTATATTTTATTATATACAGAATGGCCAAGAAGTCACTGTTCCTCTAATTACACAATTTTGATAAGTTTAAAATTATCTTATTCTAGCTGGTTGCTTAGTAGATTGTTCTTTCACACAGCCCAAAAACTGACTTACTTCTTTAAATAATCTACAGCCATTTGAAAATCTTGACCAATTTTTCTGTAAATTGTAGGGGTATGGTGACTTCTTGGCCATCCTGTAATTTTTTTTTGAGATGAATCTACTAGTATATTTAGGAGACTGATGTGACTTTCATGATTTAAATTCACATACAATTTGACACTCATTTAGTATTATTCACTTTCAGCAAATTTAAAGAAAAGGAGATAAACAATGATGCTCAATAAGGAAACACAGCAATGAAATCAACAAAACTGTATATACCACATCTTCATACTAAACTCAAACATACCTTATAAAGAACACCGAAGTGAAGAAATTTACGTGGACCAAGAGAGTTTGTCATGGAATTGAACACCAGTTCTTCATACAAACCTTCACACTGCACACACCGTTGAAGCCATTCTAAGCGATCTGAGTTTTCCTTTTCCCGCACACCTTCATTTACCTTAAAAATCATTGGATTGAAGTGTGTGTGTGTACATATATATATATCATATGGAACAGAAGATAACAACCCTGCTAATTACACAAAACTCTGGAATGATAAAAACTATCTCATGTTATAAATGTCATATTTAGCCAATGCGAATTGTAAACACGGTGTTGAACCTTCAGGTTTCATGTAAGGAGGGGAATTTCTCGACTAGCCAAGTGACTATCAGCTTTTCAGGACTCTGCCTCATAGAGTTCATTTCATACCCTTTTTTCAGAAGAGTAAAGAAGTTCCTTATGTCTTTACATAAGGCTGCATGCCACAGCAACATCAGTACATCACTTTGTTCAAACACAAGCAACAAATTACAATTACTAATCTACACTTGTTAAGAGTTCAACATGTTTCAACCACTGTAGGGTTATTTTCAGGGGAATTTCTTTATTTGCTCTTTAGCATAAGTCGCTCCAGGTAAAGTCTGAAAGCTTGACTTGTTTTTCACTACTTAATGTACAACCTGGAATGATCTTAATAAGGTATTATTTTTCTAGATTTCAGGTTAAAATGTATTATTTAATTATGATTTATATACATATGTACCTGTGAACACTTAATATTTCTCAGTTACCTGCGTGCAAAATTCTTCAGCTTTAGCAAGGGCTTCTTGTAAGTTTTGCCTGTCAGGATGATCATCTGGTGTGTAGTCCAGAATCTACAACACACAACCAAAGCATGACCACCGCAAAGTACTGTTTCTTTCCACAATGGAACAACTTTGTTCAAAATGTTAATACACTTTCCTCCACCAGTCACTTTATCATGTTAATTTTGACAACAAAATGAACTGCAGACTGATGACCAGTGGAAGAGAGATTAGTGTGCTTTAGCAGAGTGGAAGGAGTTGGACCAAAAGCATGGGTCAATATATAATCTCTACTTACAGTTCACAATTTTCTGGGCTTTCAGACCCACTGGTCCTGCTATAGGTAGTATAGCTTGGTTTTCTTATTACTTATATTAACTCCTCCTTACCCACAAAGTGCTTACTTTTTTAATAAGCAGTGGATACTTGGTTATACGCTGCATAGGCTTGATGAGATAGCTACTGAGGGGCATGCCATTAGTGCGGGGATCACTCTGGCACTTCTTCACTATCCTACGGAAATCTGCCGACTCTTCTGTTAATTGCTGAAGAAACTTAGCTGCACTGAGCTGCCGACTGCAGAAACGGATATATGCTGTCATGCATGGCAACTGCACAAATCAAGAGAACAAGATCATTAAAATAATCTGATTTTATGAAGACTTCTATGTCAGAATCGCAAAAATTCGAATTTACAGACTTGATGCAGACCACAAGACTTGAACAATAATTTTAAATTTCATAAATCCCAGGAAAATTAAATTACTGTACAAAAAGTGCTTGAAACTTGGAACAAAGTTGCAGTTATATTTTGTGTCTTACTGGCCACATATACAAGAGAAGAGGGCTCTGCTTGGTATATAGATAGACAGATAAATCATCCATATATATAATATTAAAGTTTAAATAGTCTGAAGAGGCTTATTACACGAGGGAATTTCATTACAGAAAAGAAAGAATATTTAAATCTGATGATTATAGAGCAAAAGGAATGTTCTTTATTTTAAAACTTGCAGTTAAATTGTGAAGTATTTTTAATAAGTATATTATCTTCAGACTCACCACCGTGAAAACCCCAAATCCTACCTGTATATTATTGCTTTGCAGACCAATTCAGGACTTACACATTTATATTGATTCACATAACACATTTCACTTACATTTTCACATAAAATATCACCTATCATGCGAATGACACGACCTTCACTCATATCCCTCCTCACTTGAAGAGCCCTGAAACCACACAATGTAAATCATCAGACAGTTGTCCTTTGTGATGAAATGTTCATATTAACTAATTATAGCTTACTAAATCAATGTTTTGGTACAAATTCAAACTTCTCTCCCTGGCCGGGGATTGAATATGATGTCCCTGTTTAGTTTTATAGTATCAGTGAGCTATAACAAGGAACAAGTTGTCATCTCTGTAAAAATATCCTTAGTCAACTACATGGACGACGCAACAAATGAAGAAAATCTGAGTTTATTCCCTGGTTGAGGTAAGAAAATCTTTCACTGAAATGAAAGAAATGCACTGCACAGGATGGTAGCCTTCAAGGAAAGAAAATTTTATCATAGTCTTACAGGCAACAACTAATTACCAACACGACCTACAAGCAAAGCATGTGGCCATGATATGAGTCATTCAGAAAAAGCTATTGAAAAACTGTCTCACAATGTTGAAATGTGATCAAATTTAGCTGTCATTTATATTAGTATAGTAATAGAACACAACAAAGATAACATTATTTTCAGAACTTTAAACCCAAGATACATGAAAATCAAGAGATTTTTCAATTCTGACTAGGATCTGGTATGGAGACCTGCATATACTGCAAGCACATATGTTTCAACTGGCATGCTTATAAAAACATATTATAAGTGCTCAATTTCTAACCTGAGGAACATGTAATTACAGTCAATAATCTCCCTCCAGTTGACAAATATCTTCTGTACTTCCTGAGGACTAAGAATCTGGCATTCCACTAGTGGCTTCTCAAAAACCTGTCACAAAACAGTAAGCAGCTCAGTATAAACAAAACTAACGTGCAACATACAGCAACAAAGAACTAATAAAATAAATTTGCATATTCTATATAGGTAAAGTGCCATTACTTAGATGTCATGCTCTGGCTACTCTACGGTGAAGGAACAATCCCTTGAACCCAGTGGATAGGACACTGGGAGGGCCAGTGAATCTGGACAAAATGTCAAAGAGAAAAATTATTGCCACTGCCAGGAAACAACCGCCTAGCCATTCACTATTCTTACTGAACTGTCCCAGCTCATTCCGTAAAAGTAGATTAAAATAATCAGGTAATTCATATTATGAAACAGACATGATTTGTCTCAAGTAGGTTTATATAAATTTATATTTGTTGAAAAACAATCACACTTAAATACTGATATGTCTACACCTTTAAGGTTATTTAATGACAATCATCTGCTGAGTGAAAATGACCATGCAAAGACACATGGTCTACTTACATCATGGACAGCTATCATGTCATCAATGTACGCTTGTTCAGTGGTTATCAGTTCCAAAATAGCTTCCTGATGTTTCCTCTCCATTCCACTTAACTGCACAGTTGCTGTTTGAAAAAGAAATACTTTTTTTAACCTTAAGAAATGAAAATAGGAGTAAACATTTTTTTAAAAAACAATGTCTATCCATAAAACTGATGTGATTTAATTCTAATGCACAGGTGCAAATACCAAACATGGCTACAAAGCCAAATGATGTTGAAAAGTAGATTTTCATTTGAATACATTATCTTGTGTTTAATAATTAAAGCCAATAAGTTGAATTTCTTTTTTGATAGGAATATAATGAATTAATATTTCCTTCTATTACATTTTACAGTGACAATTTTTGAGACTTTTTTTATTTATGAAGTATTAAACACAAGGGAAATCTTTATTAAAAGCTAATTGCATGCAGAAAATACTTTGCGCTAGGAAATCTGAATGCAACCTGCCACTGCAAACAGGCAAGTCAGCAAGCTTGCTGTGGTCAAGCACACAAACTTGTTGGCTGAACATTCAGATTCCTTCAACCAGAGCACTTGTAAATCAAGAAAACCTGTGCCAATCTCATCCAACTTCCCAATATGTAAGTGATGTAATCCAACTTAATCCTTTAAAGCTGAAGCTCATCCAAATAATATTTAAGAATTCAGTCTGTCACTACTAGGCCAGATTCATTCCACCATGTGGAACAAATGTAATCACTAGTAGAAGCACGAAGTGTGTGTGAATTTAAAGTTTAATGCAAGATTTGAACACAGTTCTTCTATAAGTCATAATAAGTGCTTTACGTTGTGTGGTAACCCAGAAATAGCTGACTTGCATTTTGCATATATCTATAAAACATAAACCTGAGATCCAAGATGAATGTAAATTGATTTTCATTTTTATAAATCGTACCTCGCAGGAAATATTTAGGAAATTGGTAGGAACATTGTTTCCCTAAATTATTTTAAGTAACATTAATTATTATCTTTAATAATTTTCATTGCAAGAAATACAGAATAACCTTGACCTCACACAGCAAGTTCCTATCTGTTTCCAACTTCATCAATCTTGATATACTGGCAAGTATTTGCTAAACAAATGGACAATGAGTAATAACCAACATCATCAAAGAAAGAAAGTTTTTAGTACACAGCCCACAATAAAAGAAATACATATAATTTTGGTAATATATTACTAGTAGTCACTGGTCCTATGACAACGCTTCTTCAAATGCCTCTAAGCATTAAAAGCCACTGTAAGTCACAAAAAGGAAACAAAGTCACAATTCCAATTTTTATCTGCCAGTGATGTTACCATTCCTTTATACTATTTCCTCGTGGATCTCATCACTGCATATATTTCTTTGGATTCTGATTTGAGAGCCAGGCTTACAATTTTTACATTATTAACTCCAATGCAACGTTCCTCCGAGACACTGGTAACCACTACAAAACCAAACATCATAATCCAGAAGACCACAACTGACAATTATGGATATCTGTTGAAACAATGCACTTTCTTCAAAATAAAAATTACCTGAACTACAAATGCCAGGAGAGAATACATTTTAATAAAACATATATTCTCTTCTGACATGAATATGAGACTTCTTATTAATGGGGGGATAAAGAATTGCTTCAATCTGTACACTACTAGAAGCCAGGGAGTCTTGTGAAATGCTTTACTGCTTTACGTCCCTGCTTTATCCATATGTTCTTACTTTGTTCAGAGCATTGCCTTCCTCTACCATTCAAAATCACCAAACTCATCTCCTAATGTCACTCCTCTACTATTATAAATATAATGATATGTCATTTGGCCAATGAACTCTTCACAAACCAAGTGCAACAATACAAAGTAAATATTATGCATTATTTACACTTTTATCAAATATGATTAAAAATTTAGTGAGGTGCCAATCATAACAGTTAACAAGCTCTCAAAACTTAGAGATTTATATTAAATTATACAACATATAAATGCAATATAATTAAATACACAATGATTTGAAGACTTTGTCCAGTGTCCCAGATATACACACAATAACCTGTTACAGCATCACAGTTTACCTTATTCACATAATTTCATTTAACTGCAGTTATTCTCAAAACAATAACAAAAAAGAATTTATTCCTTATTCTTATGCAGAGATACTCAATACCAAATTATATATTATTCTAATAGGAACTTCCCAAAACTCAGCATAAAAATCATTAGAATTCATTGAAACTTAAACAATAATGTAACTATTGTTATATACATGGAATTTCAGAACTTTCTGATAAATGTGTAATCTTTTACACTACAAGTATATATATTTCATTCATGCCTAAGTGCCCGCAGATAATGACAATGGCTCAAAAACATAAATACTAGGCTAATGCTACATTCCATAAACATTAAATAAAGATTCTAATAAAAATCAGATAAAGTCATTTTTATGACTCATTTCATATAAAGGATTAATAAACAAGAGATACAATTCAGGACTTAGAAAACAGAGAGCAAATAAATCATAATCAGCTCAATAACTTCTGTTGCATTCATCAAATAAGATGACGAGCACTGATGTAAATACAGCCAAATACTTATGGGTGCCTGACAGATACAATGTCCAGGAGCATAATTCACATTCCTTGTGTTATTACAATGCCATCATATATAGCCTTCTATAAACACACAAATCCCAGATAAATAAAACTTATAAATCAACATTAAAGATAGTAAATAATCAAGAAAATTAATATGGTTTCATTGTAAGTATATATGAAACTGTATGGTGTAAACAGGGGTCAGTTCATTAGCCAGACAAAAATTTTACTCATCAAATATTTCACCCACAACAGAAACCATTATAATTTATTTTGGCAAACAACTGATTATAACTAACCTGTATGATAAAGTGAGTTACAACTATCAGCAAGTCTTAGGATTTCACTTGCATCAATGCAAAATAAAATAAAACAAAATGATAGATCACTCACATATTGATGAACAAAAACAGGGAGGTAGGTAGCTGTGCCATTACATAAAACACTTCTGACACCTGTGGTAACATAAACATATATTTGAGGACTTAAATTATGAGTAGTTCAGAGAGAAGTATGTAATACAATATGCCCCATCCAAACTCCTTCAGTGGGGAGCAAGCACAGAACATAAAAACAATTGAAAATGGCTGTCTTCTGGGATGTAGCACCCTGTAGTCTGGTAGAAGTTTAGTGACATTTCAGAGATCCTTGCTGCCTCCATCATCATAGCCCTGATGATGGAGGCAACAAGGATATCTGAAATGTTGGTAAATGTCTACCAGACTACAGGGTGCTACAACCCAGAAGACAGCCATTTTCATAACTGCCAAAATAAGAACCTCAAATCTTAGTCTGTAAAACAAGTTTTCAGATATACAGATTATCAGTTAACAATAATCAATGCAACTAGAGATTCTCCAATATTATGCCTGCTTCTTACTTAAAATCTTTGTTGCACTGGCAAATTATGGTACCATATTTAGATACCATCAAGTATTTTATTACATTATCTTCAGAACTTCTTTTGTACAGCTTATGTGGAGAAAATTCACACATGTTGACTATGGTTTATATTTGATCATAGCATGTATATTCTGTTTCAGTCTCAAAGTGAAAGTATTTCAAGCAAAAAGTTCATTACAGAAATCACTTCAGAAACCTGACAGAGGTTTAAAGGCATTTAGGGGGAGGAAAAAAGTCTTCGCTAATTGAATTTCCAAACCAGATTTACCACATGCTCCCCCCACCCATTTCTACTGAAAATGGCAAAAATCCATCACATGACAATTTACTACTTCCATATTGTGTTTTTCTAACACCAAAGCTGCATTGACATCAAATTCTATTACAGACACATGGGTGTGTACAACATGTTCCAATTCCCATTTCTGATTGAGTTATAAATATTTTAGGATTTATAGATATTCTTCTTCTAGCATTACTTCAATTTTATATACATTGATAGTCAAACAAACATATCATCTAAAAACATTGGAGGATAAAAGGCAACTTGCACAAATTTTGTTGTGCAAAGAGATTCATAATTATACAAATTGTGAAACAAGTTTAATATAACACTAAAGCTGTAATGCATACACATCTGACTTGTTAAGAGAGCAGTTCTACCCTTGAAATCTATTAGTTTCCTTCTGTTCGCTTCATTTCAGTTCAGAGTCAGTACTGGGTTATTAGGTTTAAAACAAGACCTTCATTAATTAAAGAACAAAAAATTTACATAAGTCCATTAACACTTATAATATTTATCATATAAAATATGAAGTATTAGGTTTGAATGCAAGTTTCACATATAATGCAACTGTTACACAATTTCAAGTAACTTATGCCTTATCTACAACTGATAGACTCAGCTATTACAGAGAGCTTGCATATTTCCAAACTGTTAAAATATATCTGCACAAACAGGAATAAAAGAAACCCATTTCATGTCGTTTCAAAACATTAACACCAAACAAGAAGTAATACAATCAGCAATTCAGTGTTCATGCACAAGCAACTGTCGATGACTGTAACCACAGTCAATTTATTCTGAACCATTTCATGGTGTTCTCATAATACAGGGTCCCTGCTTCTAAACATTTTACATTTCACTTTATTTTAAACATTTTGAGAGTAAACCGGAAGTCCCAATTTTGATTACAGACTCGAGTTACTTTTGTTATTATTCTCTGTATCACTAAAAAGGTTAGTGCAGCATTTATATTATGTTATACTCAAAGTGTTTCCACTCTGTAAATAACACAACTCCTAACAAAATTATGGAGACTATGGGGATTAACCTAAACTACATCAGTTTATTTCCTGCAATATACTATTAAATTCAAATTTCTACAGTACACAGAACATGCAAATGCCTATAGAACATGAAGCGTCCTATGACAAGGTTTCAACAACTGGATTAATTATGGACTGCTCTATATAATCTACTTTAAACAACATAACATAGAACTCTTAACAGTAAACACAAGGAGAGATAAGGAAATTTACCTTCCCTTATAATATAATAAGGTAATAGTTATTCCTTCATTATGAATTTGGAGAATTCTTTTAAATTTGTTTTATAATAGAAGCATAATATTTATACTATCCTTGTATACATACACAAACCGTACATTATCTTTCATAACAATTACAGAGACAAAACACACTTGGATATATATACGTTCTTACATGTTGTTAAAACAGAACTTATAACACTGGTCACAATTTCTTATTAACATTATATCTATAAAGAATTAATATACTAACCTGAGTATCAAATATCACCTAAAAGGTAAACTCATCAATACATTATAAACGTGAAAAATGAAATACGAAAGAAAATAATACACTCCAAGCAAGCAATGGTACGGTAACTTCACGAGTGTCTCTACAGTGCTAGGAATCAATGGCCTAGGCACACATTACAATGGATAACAATCATACATGTGTAATTAAAAACAATTACAAAACAAGCAAAATTAGTATAACAAAAACAGTTCTTTGTGTGCACATCAAATTTTCCAAGCAATGTATTTATAATCAACAAGAACTATTAATATGTGAAGCTTTCCAAAACATTATTAAAATTCAGTGCCAACATGTTATCAGAAAATACATTACCACATTATTATCTGTATGTAGGAAGCAGATGCCAGCTGAGTTTCCACATAAGCAGAAAGGAAAAAAAAAAGTCACAAACTGCTCACACATTGTTGGCTAAAGGCAGGGACCCACTACCACATGCAATAAAAAAATGGCAGCACCATTTATATTATCAGATACTGTGCTACTACAATATTCATGCCAAACACTGGATGCACTGTATTGTATTAATAAAACATTGTACATGGGAACTTAAAGATGACCCTCTCCCCCACCCAAAAATAAATAAATAAAAAATCAACAGGAACAATAAGGAAGGATGGGGGAATGAGTGGGTGTTTTTTAGTTAGTGCACTGCTGATGAGACAACACAGCTACAAGCATGGAGGGGGAATACAGTCATATTTGACCAAACAATCATTCTGAGTAGCAATGTAATAGCAACAATTCCTTATACTATTTCTTTCAAGTTCCATTATACTAGCTTTCCTTCACTCAATCAGTTCAAACTAGTGCCAGTAATTTATATACATATATTAGATTCAAAGTATAACTTTACTAATAAATATTTCTATATTAATCTTTCTTCTTATCAGCAAATAACTGAGTGGCAATTGTTGCAATCGATCGGTGGGTGGCCATAAGTGGGTCCACAGCCAGTAGGCAAGGTGTGCTCGCACATTCCTACAATTGAAAGAAAAAAATATGAAGAGGCTGTGTAATGTATTAGTTTACCTAAGTGATATAACTGAGAAGAAAAAGTACCAATTCAGAATTTCAAATATTCAACATTTATTATTTCTGTACTACCTAAATGTATCATGACCTAGAATTTTAAGAGAATTATATACAATCCATGAATTAAAAAATGCAAAAATAAAATGATAACTATAATCTCACAAACAGTTGACTATGAAATACATTTCCATGTTCTTCATAATTGCCTGTTCATTTACACACTCTTTAAAACCGTTTCTCAGATAACTATAGAAAGCTATCACACAGTCCAATTTACTACAGACAATATTGACTATGCACACTAACAAAAAAGAGATTTGTGGTGGTCTCATTATAATATTCCTTAATTCTAAGAACACACGATGGTATATTTTCATTAAAAGTTTAAAACTATGAACAAAATATTTGCAGCTGTGTTGAAAATATTTGGCTCGATGGTATTTACTGCCTATGAAGGGGCTTATTATTAGTCTTCACCATGTAACATCACAACACTTGTGTTTTTGCACTAATAGGTGTAAAAACACTGAACACTGGCATTTGTGAAACATTTTAACTGTATGTAAATATATAATGACTCTTGTTTCATATTTTGGATGGAATGAGTAGAACAAATCAGCAAAAACAATTACTTTATTTTTTCTGAATGCTGTATCAAATAAGTTTTAAATACACAAGACTAGCAGTTAAATTACTATGCAGGTTATCTGACTTTAACACACACAATGAGCAGTTTCTTGAGCATACATCCTCATGAAATGACCTACTGTAACCACAGCAAATGAAAGGTATTAGCAAACCTTTTACTCCTTCCACATTAAATAATTTACGTAATATTTATTCATGAGTCTGGAATATATTTTTCACTGCAGTTCAATGCAAATTTATCACCTCACCACAAGATAGTTTTGAGTTACTCTTCATAATTTAATGACACTTAAATTGCTGAATATATCTGATCAATACATAAAAAGTGGTCACATCAATCCTGATGATGAAGTCAAAGACTGACTCCAAAACATTAGATACTAATTTCATCCTCACACAAATTTTCATCCAAGTGCAGATAAAAAATACTTTTAAAGTTTAATTTTAAATAAATAATTACATAGGCATGTGAGCATATAAACAAATGTATATATAATACATCTTTTCAAAACTCAATTATGTAGTGTCATGACAGTAAACAACAAGAAGTTGATGGAAAAATTATATATACACATAAACTATATACACATATACACACATATAATCATCACAATAAATCAACAATTTCCATGCAGTTTATGTTAAGAAAAAGTACGCAAAGAAGAGGTATTTCTCATAATTCTCTTTGGTCAATAGGAATATATATTCTTTCTCTGTTTATGAGAATATTTCCATTATTTCAGTATAGTTTATTGGTGCTTTTAGCAACTTCTGTCTTTTGGTCATTAAAGAAATGTAAATACTGAATGTTAAAGGTAAGACAGCTCTTAATTTAAATTTGAAGAACACTATTCATAGTGCACCAAAAACACTAAAACCAGATTCTATAAAACTAGAGTACCATACTTCTATCATGATCAGTACAAGTAAGTTATCAAACACCATTTATCAACAGCATAACCTGGTATTACCATATGCGAATAACTAATAAAAGAATTAAAATTAACAAACTAGACAAATAATGAATGAAAAATGGAAAAGTAAGAATGCCTTTACACAACCTAAAAAATTAAATTCTAATAAGCCAGATACGGCTGAAAGATGTCACATGTTTCAGTATGATATTGCATTCATGAAGTAATTTTCATGCCATATCATATAATACATATTCTATCAATACTTAAAACAACAAATATTTTAACAAAATCCATTAATATTGTTTTTTAAAATTGTAAATATTTGTTTTAATTCAAGTGATGCTGTTGTCAGACCATCACTTTTTTTTAATTTGTGATGATACAGTAGTCATCTCATAAAAAAATCTTTTAACAAGTCTTTCCAAACATCAGTCAAGTGGTTAGTGCTCCTGTTTCATATTCTGAAGGTCCTGAGTTCAAATCTCAACTTGGATAGCATCTATTGTGACTGAGATTTTTCATGGTTTTTGTCAGTCCCTCCAGGCAAATGTCAGGACAGTACCTTAAATTAGGTCACAACTGCTTCCTTCCGTATAATTTCTAATTTATTATTCATCCTACCTTGAGCCACAGACAGCATCATTAAACAAACCAGAAATAAACAAATAACATGATTTCAAACTTAAACTAAGTTCGGCATGTCTGCTATAGTGAAATTTATTATAAATATATGGAGGTTTAAATATAAATTACCCTTTCAGGACAGATATATTATTATATCAGACAAATGTACTCACATAAGGGTGCAACGTAATTGCTGGGGAACAGGCCAGACACACCTTTCAGTTCACCTCGCCACCAAGATGCTTCCTCGCGGGCCAACAGTATGATCACATCATCTTTCTCAAAGCTAAGTTCATCTTCATTCAAAGCTAAGTATGGGTAGAGAGCCACAACTTTCTCTGTAAGAACAATAAATACAGAACAATATACTTAATATAAAGCACGAGGGGCAGTTTCCTCTTTTTGTAGCTACTGCATTGTCCCTAAAAGAACAAAAAAAGTTTTATGCACTGCGCCAGATTTGAAAACTCACTGTTAAAATATTTCTTAGTAGAAGCCAGTTGCTGATGGCATTATAGAAAGTTGACACGCTAGACATCACCCTCTCCACCCCCCACCCCCCCAAAAAACAACAAAGAAACAAACAATCAATCAATCAATCTCAATAATTTAATAGGAATGGAAAGGAAATTTAAGAGACAAAAGTTTTCTTATATTTTCAAGCCTCTTCAAACACAGGAATGCAAGTTCTGGTCATTAGGTGCTGAACCATCAGAGTGCACTGGTAATTACATGTACCACCTGCTTAATAATCAATAACTCTGCATTTTCCCCATAGAATACATTTATGGGTTTTGTATGATTCTCGTAATAAACAGTGATTATTTCTTTATGCAGCATTAACCAAATGATTTTTGTAATAAAGGAGTATTATGTTTCCATAGAGATATGAACTGAATGTTTAAATATTATTTAGATGAGCTTTAGCTTTAAAGGTTTAATGGAATGCATAGCTTATATACATATGATTATTGACTGGGCCAAACTTTTCTCTGGTAATCATCTTCAGGGGTGTTTCTAACTTCTCCAGAACATTACTCACCAATAATTGTCTCTGTGGGAACAGGTTTCTGCTGTTGTTGCACCGTTTGTTCTTCTTGGTGTTTGTGTGAGACTGGTGTGCTCCGGTTACTGCCGCCTGCTCCCAACAGTTTTACGTAAGATGCAGGAAACCAACCCACTTGACGTTTCTTGCCTTTCGCCTGTAACTCACCCTCCCACCATCCCGTACTCGTTTTCTTACGAATCATGATAAGCTGACCACGCTCCAAGTCCAGCTGTTCAGCACTAGTAGCCTGGTAAGGTGCGATTGCAGTTGCTATCTCTGGCTTCTTGCCTTTGCCCTGCAAATTATGATATTGCAAATAACTTTCAACAATGTAACATGTGAGAGAAACTGATCAGCACATACTCTACTGTAGAAAAATCAATTAAAACTGAGGACTAATTTCTAAGACTGATAGTAGTCAGCTAAGGTTATAGTATGTCTAAAAGAATGTTATTTGGGAAGAATCAATATCAAATTAAGGACAAACAGGTGGTACTTTCAACAAAAGACAAACAAGAGTAGATACAGAAATTCAGTTTCTCTAGTCAAGTGCATATATTGTAAAAACAGTGACTGATCTGAGAGGCTACGTACTGAGACCCATCTTCCCAACTGACATGCTTAGATGACAGTGTCAGGTGCTGACAACAAAGTGTTTTAACGTTTTTGTACCTTCTGACAATCTCAACATACCAACATTTTCACCCCAAAATATACTGTGCAATGTGAGAAATATGAGAAACTGCAGAATTTAAAAAAATTGGAAGCAATAATGATCACAAATTCAATTCAATTCATACAAATATACATAATTAAAGATCATATTTTGCACTCTACATTCAAGTCAAAATCCTATTATTTTCAAAGTTACGTACACAAAGACTGAACAAAGAAAGCTATGCAAAGTACATGAAGGTAGGTGCTGCATGTAGTACTGAAGTGTTAGCTTCAAGATTATCTACTAAACAGTCTATTCTACTCCATAACATCAATATCATAACATTGAAATCAGATGTCAGTATGAATAGAAATTTATCACTACACCAAGACTTTCTCTGTTTGTCTAATTGCAATAGCAACATTACTTGTGTTGTGCAGTGTCAGTACAGAGTACAGATCAGCATTGTCTGTGCATAAATGCAAGTAAAAAGTGTGAAGTCTGCTTTGAAGTTTAGTTACATTTACAGTAAAGCGTGAGATTGAAAATCTGGGTATTTCTAAGTTTATAATTACAATAAATAAAACATTACATTACCATTTCATTGATAAGCAAAAAAAATCTAAGGCATATAAAATATTCTGTTAAGGGCATTTCAATAATCCTACCATGTTTTGTAAAAAAGTCATGAAACAGAAAAGTCACACCCAATTTATGGTAGACAATAAGGGGAATGAGAAGAAATAATACCAATTTCCCTTCTGCAGTCAGAACATAAACGCTTGTACTAATATACATCAAAGAGATTTGGAGTGTTACAATTCTGAGAGTATTTTGTCTAACTTCAGTATATTTTAATGTAATGTACAGAAGTCGGATACAAGAAATGTTTGATCTTTATAGGAAGATGCAACTCTAGTATGAGTGGAAAAGTCCACATCACTTGCTTACATATCCAATGTCTTTCATGCATGCCAAAGCAGTTTAAAAACTGATTAATATCTATGATAAAATATCTACAAAGAAGCCCACTATAGTGAAAAAAACAGTATTATTCTGATCCATCATGGGCCCAAAATTTGGTTCTTTCAGAAGGACATATTATGTCTTTGCAGTATGGAGCAAATTTTAGTGGGACCCCAGAGAATCATGTGACAAGCAATATTAAAAAACTGCATGACCAAACACTTAACGCAAAACATAATAAGCATTCTTTTCAAGCAGAAGGAACATGCAGGAACACACTGCCTGATAAGTTCTTTACACATGTGTGTACCTTGGGTGAGTGAAAGATCCCAGGAATTTTCTGCTAGTAAACCATCCCATGAATTGACGCAGCGAGACACCAAGATGAGACGAGAGGAAGGGTAGAGAAGAATGGAAAGAAGGCAAGAGACAAGAACCCAACATTAGTACATCACACACACACACACACACACACACACAGGCAAATGATGTTAAGATGCAACCAACACCTCCCACACCTGCATATCAGAGGGTTTATTTTAGAGAGTGTAGTAGGCCCTACCACCTCAATACATGATTCTACTCTTATAAGTCAAATAATTGTGATTCCCCCCATTTTCACATCACACTGATTCATGATATAAAACAGGCATCATGAGATGACCAGCTGCTTACCACTACTATTACTACCATGGCTGCTCTTTGTATATCTTCTACTCTTCTAGAAGTCTTACTGAATAATGCTTTATAAGAAACAATTATTATTACAATGAAAAACTGTTTTCATAAGCTCAAAGATGAACACAGGCAGACTTTATTGCACCTCCTCTGTTATTTTAAAGTTGACAGTAAATTTAAATGTAATTTTTAATTCTATTTAAAAGTTAACAAACAGACATACATACTCTACAGTAATTCTAACAAACTTTACTTCAATGTCCACTGATGTTAATTATACTCAAATATTTCTGATAGGTCCTTAGTATTTTTAATATGATTTGTAGCATACATAATGTTTTCACTGAACATAATCACTATAGAAATGGAGGGCCTACTATATCACAAAACAATGACAATGTTGTCACATTTAGAACTTGCAAGTCAACAGGAAGAAATTCAAATGCATGCATCATAAAATACGTTTGGAAGGATGTAATCATCAAAAGTAATATAAATTAGAAAATATTTCTTCTAATAATACCTTAGAATCACTATCCTCCTCTATATCTTCAGGCTAAAGGAATGTAAAGTTCAACATATCAGAAATCACAACATAATAAACAATACACAAATAGAAAACACAAAATATACTTTAAAAACTGTCTAAAACTAATACCAAACTTAAAAAAAAGACACCAATGCATAACTAATATGCAGACACACTATCAGATCAAAGTGTAGAAATTAATTTACATTCAACAGTCTCAAAATCCACAAGTAGGCAGAAGCAACTGTGCATTAGCTCAATCTCAAAAGACAAACATATTCTTTTAATATTCATATTCAACAGAAATTAAATACTAAAACTGAATAAAAACTAATTTCTAATTTACAAAACAAAAAAATGTAACATGTTTATGAAAGCACGAATAACTGTTATTAATCTATTCATTTGAATCCCATAAACATTAAATGATATTCTGTGTAACTGTAGAGCTACTTACCTGGATGCTTCCAGTCATTGCTGCAAGTTCAGGAGTGCTGGGGGATTTGTCTCCAGACTGGGCAGAAGCAAAGAAAGATATGCATAAGGTATACTTCACCAAACACAACACAATTCATGTTATCCACAGAACTAATTAAGCTGTAATATTTTGTTCTTAATATATGCAGAAGACTGTTTTCAACTCATCTTTACTAATCTTGTTAAGTGTAAAAAAGCTTGATTAAAAGTTGGTACATACATGATGATCAAGAGGGGTTGAAGCAGTAGTTATAAATTTGTTGGTATGTGCACAAAGGCACATGAACATTTTCTGGCATCTTAGCTTATTTAATAATTGTTTTCTCCACTGTGGTACTCAGTAACAAGGGCTTATGTCAAACATAATTCCTATTGATGCAAGCTCTTCTTACTAAGTGCCAAATATGTAGCACTGAATGGGAAGATGACTGAATGATAACACAAGAATGTGGAAGTAAACAGAAGATATTAAAAGGTATGGCCCAGCATTCTTCCGGAGGAAGATGAGAGAAATCGTGGAACCATCAGCCAGGATAGCCAGAATCTCGGCAAAGATTTGAACTTTATCACATGAAGAGCCATGCAAAAACAATATTCAGTTCCAAGATACAAGTAGCCCTCGATTTATGCCGGGGATGCGTTCCTGGACGAACTGGCGTAAACGGAATCGGCGTAAATTGAAACTCTTTTATAATGTAAATCAATGGGAAGTCAATGACATGCGTTCCCAGCACCCAAACATTGACGAGTAATATAATGACATTACATTTAAAGCTCTGAAATAACGTAAATAAAATAAAGGGAATTTAAAAAATATATTGTATATACTTACAATCGGCAATTCGTTGCTGCCCGCGATTGACTGCGATTCTTTCATGTGATTGATGTGTACAGTCATCTCTGCTGTTACGCGATAGTTGCATTCATGTAAGATGCCGACCTATAGAAAATCGCGTAGTAAAAATAACCCCGGTACCTCCGCAGAGATTAAATTAGTCCTTTGAAAGTTTAAAGCGCCACGAATGAAAATGCATAAGAGCAAACTTGCATATGCAAAAGTTTGCATTTCACAAACAACTTTTACCGATTCATCGATCTCATTGGAGGAAATTCGCGTTAACGAAACATACGCAACTGCAGAGATGATTGTATTTATAATTTTTATTAAAAATCAGCAATGTAAGAATTACAATTTAGTATAAGAATAATTGAATAAAGTTATAAATAACAGTAAAATATATTTGTTTCACTTTTTGACTTGCTGGTTTCAAAATTGGCGTTATTCTGAATCAGCACAAACTGAACCGGCGTAAATCGAGGGCTACCTGTAATGTGATCTCCCACAGAAAAGTGATAGTGGAACCATGGTTCCGGAGAATTTGACGTAAATACGTCTATACGGAAAGGAAGTTTATATATTGGCTTTATTCTAAATATTTACTTTATACATGCTTTACAATTGAATAAAGTTTGATTAAGACATTGCTTAATCAACTTGAATTAGTTACGCTTAAAATGGGTCTGTGGTAGCTGAATGTAGTGTAAAGTAATGTAATGTAATATAAGGTAAGGTAAGGTAAGGTAAGGTAAGGTAAGGTAAGGTAAGGTAAGGTAAGGTAAGGTAATGTAATGTAATGTAATGTAACGTAAGGTAATATAATGTTTTATAGGTAACAACAATACCGAGTAAACAGATGACGTTTCCTAGGTAACAAAATGCTTGAATGCTTAACTTGAATTAGTTACACTTAAGATGGGTCTGTGGTAGATGAATGTAATGTAAAGTAATGTATTTTAATGTAATGTAACGTTTCCTAGGTAACAATAATACTGAGTAAAAAGATGACGTTTCCTAGGTAACAATAATGACGAGTAAACAGATGACGTTTCCTAGGTAACAACAATGCTGAGTAAACTGATGAGGTTTCCTAGGTAACATAACAATGAAGTTATACTTTTTCGTTTCCCTTTTTCGTAACACTTTTTTGCCGAATGACCCTTCCTTATAGACGTATTTACGTCAAAAACTATGGCTGGTGAGACCTTACCTGAGCCACCTGCTGGACAGGAGCTGCTGCAAAAATGGGGGCTGCTGTTGCTACTTCAACTGGCTGCTCAGAAATGGGTGCAATGTTACTAGCCGGTACTGCTACTGCAGGCTAAGAAACACACCCAAAAGCACCACATACTTGCACACACACACACATATATATCTTATGTTAGTGCAACATTTACAGCAGTTACACCACCAACAACTGTACAAAACTTTATTCTGTAAAACAATGCATGTTCTTCCCTATGTTAATGGCATTAGTGACAGACTAAAAGGGAAGTAGAACCAAATATATGGTTCTGATTTAGGAAAGCCCGATCATAATAAATGGCTATGGAGTCCACATATGCAACAACAAAAAGCTGTAGCATGTTACACACAAATATTGACTTCAGGAATGTCATTATAATTAATGTAAAAGTTTTAATTTACTTCTTACAGAACTGCAGGATGCACCATTTAAAATGCAACCAGAACTACAACACACAAACTCCTTAATGCACAAAATGTCAAAACCAATGACAACAGAAGTCTTGCAGCCATATCCCAACGTCTCAGCTCATGCACTGCTAGAAATCGGCTATTTTGAAGTTCAATAAGCATTTGTCCCAGGCAAAAACTTCCTGCGTCCTAAAACTCTGGTACCAACTGCCTTATCGTGTACTTCCTTGTCAGGATATGCATTGCTAAATGTGTCATGAGTAGCAGGAAATGATTTCAGTGCAAAGCATTGTTTGAGAACGAACACAAGTTCCGAGTGCGAACATACCATGCTTTCACCTGCACATCTTCTGCGTATTTGGTATGTGAAACAACACAGCCTATCAATCAGGGTGACCTTGACTTGAGTGTCACAGGGAAGGTCAGAAGAGTATATTATGTGGGGGTGAACCTGCTTCTGACTGTTGATGGGCTATGTTTTAAATGGTATATCTGTATTATTCTACCTTTCGATTTGTATGGGTGTGAAAACTTGGTTTCTCACATAAAGAAACACAGATTTGATGTTTATTGAAAACAGGCTGTTGAGGAGAATATCTGGGCCAAAGAGGAAGTGACAGGAGGTTGTAGAAATTTACATAATGCGTAGCTTCATAATTCGTACTCTTCTTCAGATAATGTTAGGGCAACCAAATCAAGGAGGATCAGATGGACAGGGCGTGCAGAATACATAAAAAATACGTAAAATGCACCAACATTTTGGTTGAAAAAACCAGAAAGGAAGAGACCAATCGGGAGACGTAGGCACAAAAAAGAGAATAATTTCAAAATGGATCTTAGAGAAATAGGATATGAGAGTGTGGATTAGATTCATGTGGCTCAGAGTATGTACCAGTGGCAGACAGTTATATGGTAACTGTCCTTTGGGTTCCACTAAAGTCACGGAATTTCTTAACCAGCTATGTGACTATTACCTTCTCAAGAAGGCCTCTGTTCCATGTAGTCAGTGTGAACTAATCTAGAAATTTGTATGTAATGGCCATGACTTCTTAAACATGGGCATTATGACAGATAATCCTGTACTCACCTCAGTCTGAGCCTTTTGGACATAATTGGATGGGAAGATGCCCAGCCTGTCTCCTATAGTACCAGTCCACCAATCTCCTTCCCTCTTCACCACAATGACTACCTCCCCTTGTTGAAAGCTGAGGTCACCAGCTTCCATAGATTGATATGGGTACAGTGCTACATAGTACTCTGCACAGAAGCATCACACAAATTTGTACATTACACACGTGATCATAGGAGGCCAGGTGGAAGCAAGATTCTTTCACTCATAAACTATATAAACTTAGATTTGAAATGAATGAATATAATGTACACCAGACAGGCTAGTAATTGCGTGACACATTGGAAATACAATAATAAAAGTTTTGAGAGGAAAATATCACGTAAACCTAAGATGGGTCATGGGCATATCAGAAAATCACCATAGAAATATTCAACAATGATTAATGCATTATCATTTTCTTTATAAGTCTCACCATGTTCATCAGAAGAGGCCTGAACATCTGCATCCAATTCAATGGCACTGACATAGGACTTGGGGAACCAGCCTTCCATACCAGCCAGCTCTCCATACCACCATGATTCCTGCTGCTCTTTCACTGTAATTATGCTGCCTTTGCTGAATGAAAGATGGCCGCTCTTCTTCGCTCTCCACATATACAAGGCCTGAGCCTGCATGTTCTCAACCAGTGTACCCTTCATCAAAACATTAAGACTGTCTAAAGGTTTTTGACAAAGCTGTATAATTAAACTTATGCTTATTCTCCTCTGTCTATTAACTTAACAATTTTATAAATAATAAAGAAGCTGGCTCTGAGTCCATCATCAGCTGAAACCATATAACCTAGGCCACTGGAAAAAGGTAATCTCAATCCCTGGACCAGAACTGAGATTAACTCTTTCCAATGGCTATGTTCTATGGTTTCACCTACTGATGGATACAAAGCCAGCTTCCATAATGATGTGTGCTTTCAAACTTATTAAACTAAGAGACAAAGGAAAATGTTCGAGAATATTATCATATCAAATATCCAGTTACTTTTCAGTAAACATATAACAAGAATATGAGTCAACATTTAGATACTTGAGACTGAAATTATCAATAAAACATAAATGAAATTCAAGATGACAAAAGGAAAGTAAATAATCTAACTAGTGCTTACCTGTCCCTGCACAGGACTTGGAAGCTCATTTATTTCAGGACCCTGTTCACCTGCAATCTCAGCTACAGAGCCATTGTCACTTGTATTCTCTGGAACCTCAGCTATACCTCTGGAAAGAGAAAGAACATTCTTATGCAGTCACCTCAAACATAATCACCAGTTGCTATCATGGTGATAATGAACATAAAATTATAATCAGAAAACTTGAATGGAAGAGACAACTTGGGAGACTCAGTCAAAGATGTGAGAGTAGTATTAACATTGATGTGCACTGGATTCACCTGGCTAAAGATAAGGTAGTAAACCTACAAGTTCCATAAAAGGCAAGGAATTTCTTGACCATATTAAAAAGAATCTTGCAGATGTTGTGAGGATGAGGGAGGGACAGCAGGTAGGCTTTGTTACTAGTGGTGTTGAACCTTCACTATCTACTGCCTGAGAGTCACTGTGTCTTCTATTGCAACATCAGGTGGTAATGCTACAGATGCAACAATGTGGCTCCTTCAAATGTTACAGTGAGCACAAAAGGACTGTCAACAGATTTCACACACGATTCTAGAAATTAGACTAAAATTCATACTGCGCTACATCTGTTCAGACATACTCAAGCTGACGTTTGGGTTGCAGTGAATCTGTCATGATGTCTGGAGGGAATGCTAAAGACGTGTCAACCTGGCCTCCTTCAGATGTTACAATGACAGCAGAAGGACTGTCAATTGGTTCCACATAAGATTCAGGAAACCACCCAGTGTGACCTCTGAGCTCTCCAGCTAGCCAACCTGGTTCTGAATTCTGGTTGACTGGTACCTGTAGGGAAGTGAAAGAGACAAACATTAAATCAGCACTGTTGCATCTACCTCATTACAATAAAATTTAACACACTGCTTGGAGGATAATATTAAAATGGAAATGAAAGAAACAGGGTGGAATGGTGTTGACCATATTCACGTGGCTCAGGTTACTGACCAGTTGTTGAAGACGGCATGAAAAGAAAAACAGAACCTCTTTCTACAGCATGAACTATGAATACAACTTACCATGATGACATCACCTGGCTGGAATGACAGCTCATCAGAATTTCGTGCCACAAACTCATAAATAGCTCGATACTTCAGTAAGTTATTGCTTGCAGCTGTAAGAGAAAGAAGTGTTTTCTGAAACATTATAATAATAATAATAATAATGACAGGTTCTTTCCATTATGAATATCATAAAACATTGTTTGAACAAATAAACAATGTACAAAATGTTGTTTAAATAAAGTGTGATAAACAAAAGGCAACTATATGTAGAATAAACTAGGAATTCACTTAACCCTTTGAAGCTAAAGCTTGCCTAAATAATATTTAACAATTCAGTCCACACCACACAGAAAATACAACAATTCAACTTTACTACAAATATTAAATGGCAGTGGCCTCTATCAGATGACTTTAGATGAATGGACCATTCAACATCGACTTATATAACAGAGTCTTCTAAAGCAAGACGAGAGACAGGAAAACTTGACAGCTCCTTTTGCATTCTCGCCTTTTCAGGATATATACTGACCTACTTCAATGTGGCTTACTGAAAAGGAAGAGACCCCACAGAACACGTACCCCTTTCATGATATTACTCTGGGTTTTGGCACCGTGTAGACTAGTTTGCAGATGCCAATGTATCATCACCACAGTGAAAATCTCAAATCTCACAGGTACCATTTTCTTCTACTTGAAGACAGAAGCAATATATATACATATAGACAATGGAAAACAGCCAAAGAAAATTCCAACATACAGACCAAACTTCTAACCTGGAGCAATTGTAGCATCTGTGGAGTTGGTCCAGTTATCTGCAGTTGTTGTGTCCCATGCCTCAGGTGCAGTATCCCAGGCTGTGTCATCCCAAGATGATGTAAAATCCAGTGGAGCTTTCATTCTTCCACTCACTCCTTTCATTTCAAGCACCTTAAAAATTTACAGTTGACCCTAGTCATTAACAATTTTGGTGAAATGTTTATTTTTCCTACTTTTCATTTCTAACATAAAAGTGTAATGTAGCTTAACATATTCAATGATAAAATTACATAAGTCAATTTATCAGAGGCTTTAACATGCCAAAATCAACTTAAACAAATTAACACACCCCTGCTCATAACTTTAATAAGATAAAGAAATCATATATAAAATAACACTGCATACCATGTAGATGAGACAAGTGATGATTGAACACTTTGGAGTGGTCTCTAAATTCATCATCAGGGATGATGTATTACAACTCCATTCTCAAAAAGCTGATTACTTGAGTAGACTTCATTGCATTCAGCTGCCTCTGAAAGCTTCAAATCTTACATTACTTACCTTATTTCTTCGTTCTTCATAGACTGAATATAACTGTTCACATTCTTGAATAAGTAATGATAACTGCTGTTTTAAATCTCCCAATTGGCTGTTATTATTTTTTATATCATCAAGTTTCACTTCAATCTGAAGAAGAAACACATAAAATGATGTTAAACAATAATACAATTTCTATAAAGACTTCCACTTCCTTTTATGACCACTAAAGCAATTTGAATAACACATAATAAAAATCTGAACTTTTCACAAGTTTTATATTTATTCAGCTGTCATAGCTCAGTCAGTATAGTGACTAGCTATGGACTGGACGACCGGGGTTAGATCCCCGACAGGAGTAGAGGATTTTTCTTCTAGCCTTTGCGTTCAGACCAGATCTGGAGCAGACCCAACCTCCTATTCAATGGGTACCAGGGTTCTTTCCCAGGGGCAAAACGCGGCTAGGGCTTGATGCTGACCACTCACCCCCATCTAGTGCCAAGGTCAAGATTGAGTAGGAGCTATACCTCCCCCTTCCCCCAAGCACTTACATGGTGTATAGTGATACAGTTTTACTTTTACTTTACTTCGTATTTATTCAGTGAGAGTTTACAAATTAAAACAAGAAATATTGTCTTCAGACTGAGAAATATATAAACACAAGAAACTACCCAAACTAAAGAGATTTTCATTAAATTAATATTGGTGGCCCTTATTATAATTTATCAAACAAAGTAGTTTTACAGATTAATAGAGAATTCTGACTATGGATTTCTGTGACTCTAGTTTGCACTTCATTTCATTACTAACGTACAAGAAAACTTACCTCTTTCTGTAAGTCCTGCAACCTATCTCGCAGTTGTTTAAGAGTAATTTGTTTATTGGTAAATGCTAATTTGACTTGTTCTTGATTCGCTGTATCAGCAGCTATATTCATCTTATTTCGAGCTTCAAGTCGTGACTTTTCTTGGCTCAAAGCTACCAAACGTTGATTTTGTTCCTTTAATCGAGCCTTCAAGGCATTCATCTCTGAAAGTTGAGTATCACGTGTTGTTCGCATCCCATCAATGGTCGTCTTTACGCCCGACACTCCCACTCGTGTGTCACTAATCTTCTGTGATAACTCTTTTACTTTTTCATTCTAGAAAGAATTAAAACAGAAATCAAGTATTCTGCAATGATTTAGACACATACAGACCTATGTGCAGTAAACGAAGAAACAAGATTACTCAAAATGGCAATGGAACTGAAACAAAATAGGAAAAAAATGCAATGAATGACTGCCAAGTGAGGATAGATATAAAAATAAGAGATGGCACAAAAAGAACTACTAAAATAATTAACTTTATTCACTCACCAGCTGTGATAGTTCTATACTGAGATTCTGGTTCTTAGCCTTCAATCGAAGCACTTTTTCCTGTTCCCTTTGTCGCTGTTGCTGCAATTCTTGACATCGTTGTTTCTCCCATTCTAACTGCCTTTGTCGTTCCATTTCTCTAGGGGAGAAAAAACAACAAAACAAACATGCTTTTTAATTATGAATTTTATCACATCAAAACAAATTTTTTACAACCATAATATAGAAGGTGAAGAAAACTGTCACATGGTAACATGTGCAGCAAAATTAAAGTTCTGCATGCACAAGAAGAAAAAGAAGTGACAAAATTACAAATGAATAAATACAAAGGGAAAAAGCTTGTGAGTGTACCTACTGCATTCCCTGCCAACAAACAACATTAACATGTATTTATAAAGGATAGTCAGATTTCACGTTACAAATAACTAATTACTTAATTACAATCCAAATAAAAAAAAACAAATATATCAAGTAAAAAATACTCAATGGGCACTAATAATATTAAGAATGTTTATTAATAATGTGAAAATTTAATCTTGAAGGCTTGGAAAGACAACATAGGAAATTTCAACAAAACCAAAGCATACCTTCTCGCTGCTTCCCTCTGTTCCTGAGCTCTTCGTCTCTGCTCCTCTCTCTCTTGTTCAACTTCTCGTTGCCGCTGCAGCTGTTTCTCAAATTCTAGTTGTCGGCGACGTTCTTGTTCTTGTCTGGAATTATAATTATATAGGCTTCATAAATACAGCACTTTTCAAAAATAAAACCGTTGTAGTATTTGAGATTTTCACGGCAGTGAGTCTGAAGATGACTGTCTTCTGGGCTGTTGCGCTGTGCAGTCTGGTAGGAGTTTACTGACATTTCAAAAGCCCCTGCTGCCTCCAGCATCAGGGCAATCACATCATCCTGATAATGCAGGCAGACTACATGGTGCTACAACTCTAAAGACAGCCATCTTAAAAATTGTTGCAGTATAAATTTCAGTTGCAATACTAGTTAACACAACATTTCTACTTACCTAATTCGCTCCCTCTTTTCCTGTTCCTCCTTTTCTTTTCTCTCCCTCTCTTCTTGTTCTTTACGTTGGATCTCCAATAGTGCTTTACGCCTCCTCTCCAACTCTGCTTGGCCTTTCTCAAAATTCTCTTTACGCTTGTCTTCAAATGTAACTATAACCACATAAATAAAATATCACTTAAAAATAGGAAACAATGTGTAATATTCATGGGAATTACTTTTAGATTTTAACAATTTTGGGGGAGGGGATATAATTAGATTTATTCATACTTTTATCCCCACAATCACTAATTAGGTATTAGTACTTGGATTAGCCTGGCTCATACATTCTGCTGAAAGCTGTCCATTATATTTTTCACTAATAATATTTCTCTATGCATGACCACCACTAGTTAAGGCACAGATCATTTTAACATTCAAGTTCTTGTATTACAATGTACTTAACTTTCTACAAGAAATTCTGTTACTTTCTTCATTTATTATCCTACATGGCATAGAGTTCCCTAATATTTTCAATCCAACAGTAACAACATTATGTGCCTAATCTATATTCAAAATAAATAGCTATGATCAACAGATTAGTTTCTCATGAAAACCAAATCAACATAAGAAATACTAGCCTGTTGGCAAGCTGGCAGCTGCATCTTTCCCTTCAGTCTGTTCAGAAGGAATTCCTGCAACACTTCCAGTCAGACTGCCCTGTCGCTGTCGGCGAAATGTTGGGGGTATAAGGTCAGCTGGTAGGGTTGGTGGTATCTTCTCACCAGCTTTAGCCATTTCACACAAATGCAATGCCAAGACAAATTCTTCACATGACAGCCGTCCATCTGAATCCATGTCTGCTAATGCCCTGTAAATAGAACATTTAATATACTAGCACTAAACAGGCATTAAAAATAGCTGTTAAACAAGAATGGTGCAATTCAGGTTTCTGAAAAATCAGAAGTGCATGATTTAAAAATGCTGTTCTAACTGGTTAAATCAGCATTTCCACTTTCACATATATAAGGGGGGAAATAGGTAACGCCCAAACACACAAAGAACATCTCAATAGAAGAAATAAGCAAAGAATTCAAATTAAATAATATACTAATTTTAACTTAACCTCAAAAAATATTAATAACCAATAAAGATATCTTCAGAGGACCATGCTGGTAAAGAATCCTTTATGTGAATACTAGAATACTATTTATTGTACTCACCAAATCTGTGCTAGAACTGGTTGTGGAAGCTGTGTCTGTACCATGATGTTACGAGCTTGTGGCCCTGAAAGGTATCCAGATCGTGCCCGATCTGTTGTGTTGAACAACTGAGTGTATTTTAACTTTGACTGGTGTGGAACAGCCCATTCTTGAAGTGGAGAACCCAAAGACAAACTAAAAGAAAAAAATGTTACAAAGCAGCCTGGAAAATGTTTACATTAAGGTGCACCCAGACTACTTGGAATCATACACCATCTAATGTGCCTCAGTAAGTGTTGACGTTTCATAAACCCAAGCCCAACCAGATGATCAACTTGAAACATGGGCTGAGAGGTTCATTACAGTGTTGGCAGAGCCGTCTGTACACGCTGACAACATGCACCCTGAATCTATGCAGCACAAGTCAAAGTACAAGTCAGAGTCAAGTTGTGCAAGCACCTTTACAGTTCCCCCTTTTCAAAAGTCACTCCAAATTCTTAATAACTGTCAATAGTAAAAGTGCCAAATCTGTATTACTGTATATTCATATTATCTCATTTCACATGATATATAATATGATAATAAAATATGCTTGTTACTTGTTTCCAGTCATAACAAAACAAAGGGCTGTCAAAATTTGGTAAATGTCATTAAAGTGATGTACCTACAAATGTAAGAAATTAATTCCTTGGTACAGAATTCTAACCAGCCAAAGATCTTGTTTATACTTACGGAGAATCAAGGGACACTACCCTTTCTACGGCAGAAACAGGAGGTACCACAGTGGAAACTGGAATCAAGAATTTAATTCAGTTATTTATGAATAGTTTGAACAAGCATGGATGATCTGAGTAGATTAATTTTTCAAATAAATTTGTTGTAATTTTGCATACCTCAATGTAAATTTAAACATATTGTTACACGTCTAATCACACTACAGATATTGAAGAGCATCGTACATTTCATTCTTGCACTGCTATAAATCTGCCAAATGGCTTAGAAATTCTGTAGTCAAAGAACTGATAGTGGCATGTCCTGCCATATATCTGCAATGACCAGGTTCACTTGCATGCTGATAATTTATGGTCTTAATCAGATCCCCATTTGGTAACGAATATAACAAAAACTAATTCAATATCACTAAGATTAAATAACATGAATGGTTCGATTTTTAATTACTTAACAATGCTACAGGGCTAGTCTAAATGATGTTCCAATTTGAAACACGTTACTCACGTTTAATGAAATTCAGATACACAAAATTGGTACCAATGGAAAGAGAAACTCTCCAAGTTTATGTTGGTATACTTCGCGGCCGTGTAGTAACACTGTTCGCCACCAGGGGCAATATGAGAGAAAATGGCTGTCATCGAAGACAGGGGAGCCTTTTGTGTCCTGGATTTCCATGTTCACCGGACCTGAGGCCCTGTGATTTTTTTCTATGGGTGTTCGTCAAAGATAGTATTCGTGCCACCCTTACCACAGACCTTGCTTGATCTGCGAGCACGTATCACAGCAGCCATTGCAGCAATCGATCATGATATGCTGCAACGCGTCTGGGAGGAACTCGACTACAGGCTGGATGTGTGCCGAGTTACCAAGGGGGCTCACATTGAACACCTGTGATGTACTGAAACAAAACTTGGAGAGTTTTTCTTTCCATCGGTATCAATTTTGTGCATCTGAATTTCATTAAACGTGAGTAGCATGTCTTTCAAATCGGGAACATCATTTAGACTTGCCCTGTATATCAACTGCAGAGACAATTTAGAATTACATGAGATGACAGGAACATTATATACCATGAAATGAAAAGGATCGGGGGGGGGGGGGGGGGGGCACAAAGAGACATATTTCAAGATACTATTCTGAACGCAAAGGAACCTTTGTCAAGATGCCTTGGATTTGTGATGGGTACATTGCAAGTCAGGCATGCCAGAGCTGATTCAACAAGGTTGTTTTAAGTAGTATGAAGACTAACGACTTACCTGGTGGTGGCCGCGGAGGTGCGGTACCTTGACCCAAAGCAACTGAACCATTAGTAAGAGAGTGGGAAACAGGCTGTGATATTCCTACAGGCATGCTGACTGGCGGAAGAGCAGGTGTAATGCCCATTGGTGCAGGAACTGTACTCGGGATCATACCTAAAGGAGCTGACGGAATTCCAGTTGGTCCTACACCAAGAGGGGCAATTCCAACTGTGCCTGGAGGAACACCAACAGGTGCAACCTGAGCCACACTGAGGGGAACTGTCATTGGTGGAATGGCATTACGCTGCTGCGTGGTCATAGGAATAATTGGAGGTGCCATACTGGGACGTGGAACACCAACTCCAAGCGCTGGTCCTGGTACTAAAGGAGGTTGAGGCATGGGAGGAACAGCAGGTGGAGTACTCTGAAGCATATTGGTTACACCACCTGAAATTAAAAACATCAGGCAATTGAAAATACACACGTAATGTAATAATTATCATACATTTGCCAGAATCTGACTTTTGCAAATGGCAAAATGATATCAAAAGGCATCTAGTACCTGACTGGGTGGGTGATAACATCACAGAGGATTCTCCATCCAGTGTATGTTTTTATTATTACCCAATTTTAACCAACATTGTAATGTGTGGGCAAATTTCAATAAAAGACCCAATACAAAGTTAATAAACATCCATTTAGCCATTCTTA
Source organism: Zootermopsis nevadensis (assembly GCF_977971745.1). Taxonomy (NCBI): domain Eukaryota; kingdom Metazoa; phylum Arthropoda; class Insecta; order Blattodea; family Termopsidae; genus Zootermopsis; species Zootermopsis nevadensis. Next base: position 5,606,510 of record NW_028259144.1, on the reverse strand, counting down.
GACTGTTACATGCAGACAGATAGAAATATGTGGAGAAGTTAACAGGAAAATTGTTTTGCAACTTTCAATTGTGAACATGTATAAAAGCAATAATTGATATTCAAATTACAATTAACTTATGCACATTAAAAAGTTCATGCATAAATCCAATCTCAAAATACATAAATATCAAAATTTATATGACTTGGAACACGGAGGTGAAGGCCAAACAAAATTAAAACGTTGTAAGGGTAGAAAATAACTATTCCACTTCCATAATATGAAGTTAAGAACATACCAAATGGTTTTGGTTGTTGCAAGAGACTAGGAGGTAGCACCTTAGGTAACTCAAAGTTCCGTAGTTTCAGGTTGATCAACTTGCATGCTATACTGAACTCTTCAATATTCATCTTCCCATCAGCATCTGTGTCTGCTAGTGACCTAAATAATAAAATCAAAGTATATATTTGGTCTAACGGTAAGAAAGATGTCAAAATTCACTTGCATCACACAAACACATTTCTAAGAATGCATACTAACTGTCAATTATATGTTATTTGCACTGTGGATTCAAATTAATAAAAATAATTACAAAAAATCTATTGGAAAGACTACATTTGCATAAAAATTTGTATCTCCAATAATGTTATTAAACAAGTTAACTGTTTTAAATGAAAGTGATAAAAAATACTGAAGCAATTCTAAAATACAAAATTTGGTTTATTACACCCAGTGTAATATACCAAATCTTGAAAAAAACAATTTGGTTCAGAAACATTAAGAAATTAGAGTTTACAACACTGTAGCATGATCAGGGCAATGAGTATTACTATCATCGCCCTGATGATGGAGGCAGCTACAACCCAGAAGGCAGTCATCCAAAGATTACACAGTACCACAACGAGAACACAATATTCTTGGTACCACTACAATGCTAAAGTATGATCACGGATCTAGGATTGGCTAAATTATGCCATTTGGGAGGAGACATCACACAAAAGGAATTTCATACCAAATGTGTCCCAGAATTTGTGGCTGAAGTCGTGACTGAAGCAAGAAGCCTTTGGCCTGATCGCCTGTGACAATCCCATTAACAGGATGCAAGGCTCGGAACTGTTCTTCATAACGAGCTCTTTCTTGTGGAAGGATAATCCATGGATCTACAGCTCCGCCTATAAAGATATTTAAATTTTATATACTTCAAAAATGGCTTGTCAAGCAATGGACTCTTTACTAACAAATTATAGTCAGCTTGGTGTAGGCCTGACCTATTACAGGACGGTTTCACTCTTAAAATATTACTTCAAATGTTCACATCTTCACCATAGTAGTCCACTATGAAACAAAGTAATTCCAGAAGTAGTTAGCAAAATTGAAGACTGATCAATCAAAATTGAAACATAAAGTATGTTGTGGCAAATATACTTGCATAAAAATCACAAACAGCTTTCATAGCACAAAAGAATTACAGGATTTCATAAGTAGGACATTTAAGTAGCTGGGCAACTATTAGATTCTCTAGAAGGACTCTATCCAATGGAATTATTTACTTTTGTTACATGAAATGGTTTAATATATTAAAGACATGGATGTACTTGGGGATGGGATGTGTGGTAAATTTTAGGTACTGCGGGTGTAGAAACTTACATTTCACCACTAAAACCACTACATTTTTTACTGCATGTTTTCATTCTTCATCTGTGAACATTCAATGCAGCATAAATATGTTATCTATGCAGCATTATGTTTCAGTAGTGTCAGCTTTCACAAGTGCATGAATGCTGTACAGACAGAGACTGTGACCTCATTTCATCCACATACTGTTGTCACATGACACAGACATACAAGGTGATAAATTTAAGAACAGCTTTTATGCACATTAGCAAACTAAGGAACTGCGGCAACAGGAAAAATTAAAGTCTCTTCTATGACTGGCTTTTGGGATAGAGTACCCACTATGCTTCTATTTCAATCCTTAAAACAAGAGCACTCTCATCTAAAACACATTAGTCATTGCGGCTTTTTTAACACAAAGGGCATAAATAAACTAGTAATGGTGAGATAATATCAGTCTGTCCATAAGCCTAATTCCTCTAAAACTACTAAATGGATTTTTATGATATACCAGACATGTACATCAAACAATAACTTTGGGTTGATCTTGTTCCCTTCTTACATGTTTATAAAGCAACAGCCTACTATGATAGTCTTCAGTAAACGTTAAACCTATGTTTTATTTATTTAGTGTTCTGTCTGACGACAGGTCCATATGAACAGGATCCTTCCATCCTTTTCTCGGACTGGGACCAGAAGTGGTTTGCCATTGCCTTCTTCTGTGTGTGAATGGAGTAGTTGTTGGGATGCCACGGAGAAACCAGGCCTTGTCCAACACAAGTTATAAATTCGGGCACCACCGGGAATTGAACCCGAGACCCCAGGATTACAAGGCCAGTGTTCTAACCGCTAGACCACCATGGCTCTAAACCTATGTACAAAACTTTTATATCACATGAGCAGATGTGGTGTATAGACTACATTTCAAGTGTGGTCAACCTTTTCTAACACTAAATGGATATTAGATTACTACCTGCTGATAGAAACAACTTATTTTTAAAAAAACATGATTATAAAGTTACTTTCAATCAGACTAATTTTAATAAAAGCATGGAATTGCTTTAAACTCTTACATGTTATGAATCATACTATAAAACCTCCACATAAAAAACAATTACAACTACAGCAACAACAAATCAGCATAATTACCCAGTGGAGCTGCCATGACTCAAATCTTCTGAAAGCTGAAAATACATGAGATATAAAATTTCAGTAACTTTTGAAAATCTTATTGAGTAAAATTCTACATAACAGATTGTAATTACATAATTTATTTATTCACGTTGCCTTAACTCCATAGGTTATAGGCATTGAAAGACAAATGGCAGGGTAATTTTTAAACTACCACATTAATATAGTCATCTCATTACATGCCATGTAGGCACACGAGAGTGGAGTAATATGCACTCTTCCATAATATTCAGGTCAGCAGAATCTGGACCAACCATCCTGACAGGGCAGTCAGCATTATCCTTAGTTCCTCCTGATAAATGCTGGTATTTAACTTATTCTAGGCTACAATGACTTTCCACAATCTTCCATAACCTCTACAGGTGGAGTTGACATAAACTAAAATCCAAGTGTGCCCGTTTTAACGTGACAGAACCTGTAGTTCGACAAATTAACAGTAATGTCCTTCCGACATGCACTGATTGTAAGCTACAAGATTCTAAAACAATATTTCCTAACATAATTTCCATTGAGAGACAGTAATACAAGCATCAAAAGCAACAAAATAAGGCGTACGCTCGAATTTTATGCCAAGGAAGCTTTTGATATAAGGTTAAAACTGCCGGTGTACCTGATAAAATTAGTATTTTAAGTTTCTATGGGAATGAAGTGCAACGACATCACCAAAGCCAATTCTCTCCACCAAAATAAAACATTCTACACAATAGGTCAATTTTGACCTCTTCCTGTCAAGACGACCTTATGATACGTCACCAATCGATACTGCTGCAAACAGTCAAACCACCAACTTTACAGATATCTTCAAATATCCAAATAGATTTATTGTATTTAAAGTACAGTAAATATCACTTGTGCATTCATAGTTCTATAATTTCAAATTCTGTGGTATTTTAAACGTATGTGTTGTTTGGTTACAACCAATTATAAAAGACTTTCGTGTCACTTCTCCTAACACTTACAAGCGATATTGTGGGCATAGAAAACAACCCGTATTTCTGAAAAAGAGGGAGGGGGCAGAACATTCCCGACATCTATTAGCAACCGAAAGACTTACTTAAGCAAAGAATACGATGATGATGACTACCTGCAGTGCCACGCAGTGTGGCAGAAATTTCCGAACATCAGGGCGATTGCCCTGATGACGGCGGCATAAAGGAACTGTGAAATGTTGGCGAACCTCTGCCAGACATAGACCATGCTAAAATCCAGAAAAGAGCCATCTTACAACTACAAGTCATTAGTGGTTGGCAACGCGCGTGTTGCTGTCATCTATCCCCATCTAAAAGAACTACTATAAAAGCGCTCTGACAGTAGAATCTGGCATTAATTCATATTAGTAGCCTATGGCAGGAGCTCATTCGGTAACAAAATTAACTACCATCCAACACGTTCAACTACCAACCCCCATCAACATACTGGATATGAGAATGGTTGTCTTCTGGGGTGTTGTGCCACGAAGGCTAGCAGAAAATACCCAAGCTGCTTACTGCCTCCACCATCAGACATTTTGAACAGCTGATCTTGGTACCATTACAAATATTTGTATTCAACCTTGTAACTTTAGTTTTTGAAAGTCACATAAAACACTGTTTTCCAGTCACTGCAATTTATTATAAATGAATAGCAACAAACAATAATATTAGTTCCCACATAATATTCACATATTTACCAGTCTTATATCAAAAACTTTCACAAATTTCCTAACTTATTTTTACTCGACGAGCGTTATTTTGAGAAAGATCACTTGTTTTTGTCAATTTTTAGACCTTTCCTCATGGCAGTACAAATTTTGACTCTCATCCCCACTCTCTTCTTCTCCCTTTACTCTCACAGCAGCACTAACAGTGTTTGTCATGTGCTGGAAGAACACTTTTCATTGCAAATATGTTCCGTAACTGCTAGAAACTCCTTGCCTTTACAAAGGTTCACAGTATGCCACCAGTGGATCCTACTACGAAGCCCTTACATCCATTTCTATGATCCATTTTAATATGACCTTTTATATCTCCCAAACAATTTTTTCCCTTCAGTTATGTAAACACAGTGTAGAATTCCTTGATCAGTTGAGTAATTATTTGCTTCTCACGGAGAACACTGCTCCATAGCTTAAGTTAGTATAAATTTCTGTGGGTAGGCAAAGAACAAGGGAAAACAATTGCCAGTGGAACCACGGTTCCGGAGAATCTGACGTAAATACATCTTTGTATTTAAATTATGTAGCCACGGTGGTCTAGCGGTTAGAATGCTGTCCTTGTAATCCTGGGGTCTCGGGTTCGATTCCCGGCGGTGCCCGAATTTATAACTTGTGTTGGGCAAGGCCGTGGTCTAGGCATCCTCCCGGGGCTTCCCCGGTTTCTCCGTGGCATCCCAACAATTACTCCATTCACACACAGAAGAAGGCAATGGCAAACCACTTCTGGATCATCTGCCAAGAACGTATATGAACAGGTCCCAGTCCGAGAAAAGGATGGAAAGAACCTGTTCATATGGACCTGTCGTCAGACAGAACAATAAATAATAATAATAATAATTTAAATTATATTTAGGCAATAAATACAATGAAAGGAAGTTTATATATTGGCTTTATTCTAAATATTCCCTTTATACATGCTTTACAATTGAGTAAATAGTTTGTTTAAGACATTGCTTATTTAACTTGAATTAGTTACGCTTAAGATGGGTCTGTGGTAGCTGAAATATGTTATAAAATTTGTACACTTTAGAGTATCAACATTTCGTGCAAACACCATTTGATCTAGTAGTACAACATCAAGGATTTGACATCAACATTAAGCCATAAATGTGACAAAGCTTTGATTTTCCTCCTTCTTTAAATCAATGTTTAAAATCTCCTGACAATATTATGGGTCCTTATTTACTGATCATTTTACATTACCCTTACTCTTACCATTCCTGAGGAATGAACGTTTAAAGGTGACTCGTCGCTGGATCTTACACATCTTCGTAACTAACGATGTTTTTGCCGAATGACCCTTCCGTATGGACGTATTTACGTCAAAAGAAGACAAGCCTAATTCTCTTACACGAGTTCACAAATGCAGATAAAAACATTAAATGTGATGAACAATAATAATAAATACGAATCCCTTACCTCAAACTTTGTTCAATTGTTAGAGACCACGATGTCCACCGGCAATGACCAATTTAATCAAAACTAAAATGGAGAGAGTGGAGGGCAGTATCACAGATTTCTTAATAATTCTTATATAAGATAAGTACAAGCGATTCACAGCCCAGCTCTTTCCGCAACGAAAGCGGATTGTAGACGGCATTAATGAAACACAACAATGCCGAATAAACAGACGACATAACAATTTGTTTCTTAGGTAAAGGAGTGGATTGCAATACGGTTTATTCACGCAATTATACAGCATGCATAATAAATGAGAAAAGAGCCTTACAGCACGCTCAGCCAATATAGTTGCAGGCGTGTGTTAGAAATTCGAATCCTTTTTATTGCATTGTTATGCATGTACCAAGCTTGTAGTCAGCTTCACATATACCAATGATCGAACCAATTAAAATTAATTGACTCCAATAGTTGGCATCGTGCACTTTCAGTGTTCAACCATTCGTGCTGAACAAGAATATTACCACTCGCGCGTATTAGTAAGAGCATGGCCTGAAAGTGGGGTTTATTGTTGTACTACGCATGTCAATGTTTCATTACTCACTAAATCTTCTGAATTTGTTGACTGACTTTAATGTATGCACTTGAAAGAATTTTTCTTTAATTCTCCATTGCCAGTAATGGAGTGGTTGTCGGGTAATCGTCTGTGGTACACGCAATACTACCGCCATATTTTTAAGTGTCGTAAAGTTCTGTAGGTTTGGACATATGCGCTTTTGTTAGGTTTGAGACAGATGTTACAATTACAGAGTATATACAGAATATGCAAACTCATATGTTCTGAATATTTTAATGTTATTTATAGTGGTCTTCAAATATTGAAATCAATCTCATGAATTCACGATATGAAAGGAACTATTTTTGACACTTTCTACATTTTGTTATCCTTTTAATATTCTTGCCTCCAATGATTTCAAGACGACGGCAATTCGCGGAAAGATACATAGTTCTTACGAACCTATTTTTATGGGTTCAGGGGTTGATTATTCCCCACATAAAACAATGAGGCAAGATTTTTCGCGATTACAGTTTCTTTCAACACGCTTAAAATGTGATAAGGGAAAACGATACGAAGATGGCTGTCTTCCGGGTTGTTACGCCGTGTAGTCTGGTAGAAATTTACCAACGTTTCAGAGGTCCTTCCTGCCTCCACCATCAGGGCGAGCAAGGACCTCTGAAACGTTGATAAATTTCTACCAGACTACACGGCGTAACAACCCGGAAGACAGCCATCTTCAGACTCACCACCGTGGAAACCCCAAATCCTACGAAAAACGACACGTTAGTATTTATTAGTCTAAACTAAATGTTATTTAACTGGCAATTCGAAATGTATCTGTCTCTTCGGAACAAACATAATTTTGAAAGAGACTCTTTGTGGCTGAAACAAGTAGAAGTCAAGAGGTCGAATCTTTTCTATTTATTGGCCAATCAGCGTTAATTCCTTCGCTAGAAATGCTGACCTAAACATTAAAAAAGAAAAGTTTCGTCAAACTTTTAATGCATTCCCCATGCTTAACGATCAATACTCTGACGGCTTACCATGTCGTAAATTCTTATCCAATAGGCTAGCAGTGCGCGATCAGTCGGTTCTGTCCGATTGGTCACACTGCATGGCCTCATAGTACGGACACTTGAACACACTTTCCTTGTTCTGTCGTTCCAGTGCTCAGTGTTCCTTCATAGTCTTCAGTGCGTACAGAAGCATAATTAAAATCCAGTAGTTAACTGTGTTGAAATCGAGGTGACGAGTAAGAGGTGAACATCAACATACTAAGAATATTAAAATCTGTATTATTATGTGTATTCGCAGATTTTGCTGTATGCAAATTTCATAGCGTTTTGTTAGAAAGGTTTTTTTTAAGTACAGGTCTGTATTTAAATTCGTCTCTACACCTTCAATGCAATTAAGAAACTCCATTGAGCAGAGTTAAACATCGAATACACTCGGAATTGTCATATGACTAGATCATCGCTTAGGCAGCTAGATGAAAGATTCTCACCGCGGAGGCCCGGATTTGTGATCAGGTCAGTCCACGTGGGATTTGTGGTGGACGGAGTGGCAATGGGATAGATTTCTCTGCTTTCCCCTGTTAATATCATTCCACCGCTGCTCCATATCCATCTCCTGTCACCTCGAGATGGAAAATGGGCCGTCTATCTTCCTTTGTTTGAAGTTGACCTACCAATGTAACCAAGTCACTTTCTGAAAGATTATTCGGTATTTTGATGTCAATTATCACATGCATGTTAATGTAGGACCAGTTGTTGTGCTGATGACATATCTTTGTGACGTTATCAAGTTACGGCTGTAACTTGCAAGGTGGCGAGCTTTAAGCCACTTTTACATTAGCACAAATACCATCTTTACGCAATGCAACGTGTTCTGACAAACGAGACACTGGCTACCGAGCCATAATGAAGCAACGTGAATATCTTAATTTATGTTAGTTAATTTTTTTACATTATGTTTTGCTTGGTGCGTGAAACTAAGGCACAGTGAGTAGGTCTTACTCGTTTATCCACATTTTCGAAACCAATGAATGGATTTCTATTAAAGTTAGTGTTGATGGCTTTACAGAAATATAATTTTATTGGTATTGATACAGGCGGAATAGTCACTACACGAAGCTCAAAAAACCAAAGACATACAAAATGCTTTCTCGACGAAAGTCGCCATTTTACTTTCATATAAACAGCTGCTCTCCTAGCGGGAATCGTTGGAGCCACGTCACTACTGTAACATGCTACAACAGTTTTTGTTAAATAAATATTTGAGTGGACTTTAACACAATTTATCATAAAACATACTTTACTAGCCGTGATGTGTAGATAATAGATTTCTGTTTCAGGGCAGTTCCCAAACTGCTGTGTGACCCTGAAGAACAGAGTCAAGGTAAAGCGATCCTCCCCACATAACTGATAAGACCGTGATTTACACACAAACACTGCACAGAGTAATGCCCGCGACAGTTGAAGGCGGACGCAGCTCATTTGTTATTTAAACTACATTTGTATTGTTTGGTTTAATTTTTAATGTTAAAGGCCAACGTGCGTATTGACGAGGCGTCACTTTTCCATCGCTAACTCAGGTTTAGCGTCGCAGGAACATCGGATTTCTTAACGTTACATTTTAACTTACCTCCCATCTACGTCTTGATCTCTCAAGTTACTCTTCTCTTCAAGGTTTTTCCTACTAATTTTTTTTACGTGTTTATTATCTCTATCACGCATGCTACATGCTGTCTAATCTCAAAATCCTTTATACGTTCACCCTAATATTTTAGAAGAGTACAAATTATTAAGTTTCTTTTTATGAAATTCCCTCCAGCCTCTTGGGTCTGTGGTCTGTTCCGATTCGTAATATTTGCGAAACAGCTAATCTTTGCTTGTGTAGATTCAACACTAAACATTCTCTCAAAGCTGATAATTTAGACAGTTTCTGTACGATAAACCGTTTTATGGGAAACTCGACGAGAATTATTTTGCGTGTAGCCCACATGAGGACGCTTTAAGGGAGCATTTTTAAACTCTTGATTTAAGTAAGAACTAACAAAATTACGGAAGTCTAGCGAACGAATATGTGATTAAAGCAATTTCAAGGTTGTTAGCACGTCGGAAATGGAGCGACGTATTACTCACTAAGCACGTCGCCTGTGTTATTTTAAAACTGGGCTACTGGTCAAAATTATTCGTACGTATTTTAAAACCCTTACACCTTGTCCTCGTATCATTTAGGTTCATTGTGACAAATTCCCGTAAATTCTAACAGCTTAATAACCAGTTACGCAAGTGAAACAAAGCTGAACCTGATGCTTACTTCAATACCATGCCATGAAGACGCAAGAGGGGACTAAGGTATACCTCCAATCATTCTTAGCCTTAACATAAGAAGATGGTACTTCACACTCCCGCTTCTAAGTTTGCACAATAACAACTTAGCAACAGAATGCATGCCCAGGCGTGTTCGCTCTAAACATGGGAACAGCAGACTAATTTCAACCAAACGTAACCTTCCGATCAATTGTTAATAAAATGCCATAACAATACAACAAAATCGAGTCCAAATGTGATTTTTGTATGGATTTTTGTGGTAAGAAGAGTCTTCATGCACTTGCTGTTCATCTCGTACTTAAATTTCATTACCCTTTAATTACAGCACAACCTTTGAAGTCACTCGTTACATAATTTCACCCTTTCTCCTGCTACGTAATCTCACTTAAGTCCAACTAATCTCTTCAACTCTTTGTCTTCTTCAGTCTCTGTTCCCACCTGCCCCAGATCTCATCTCATTCGCCTTCTTTAAATCTCCCGCGTTTCCAACATCTGTTTCGTGGGCACCCCCCTCCCCCCCACGAACAATGCCACAACTTGGTGCCTTGAACAGATGCAGGCTGTAGTCTGGTCTTTCTGGAAGCCACGAACACACCTAGTGACGCCTGAAGCTCTTCATCGCACACGCTGCACCAGAATGGCTTCAGATTCTCAGGTATTGCAGATCGTGTGAACCTTAACTCTTTGGGGCAGGCTGAAAATTCAATTTCTATCTCAAAGAAAACACAGCACTTCATTACAAAGATCAGTTTTCATTGCTGTTAAGGAAATAACAGCTGTTTATTCAGAGAATGTGTGACGAAAATGCAGATTTATGATTGTTGACGACGGTGGTACTTGACGTTAAGGGTTACAGCACAATGGGTACTTAACATTCGACCAGTCGAGTGAATGCTAAGAAGACGGGACTCTCCCAGTTTATAAACAAGGTCGACGTCTTCCGGCTTCCAATCACAATTCTTCTTTATCCTGCCACTCCCCTCCCCCTTCCAGTAGATTTTCTCCTACTGGATCACGGATTTATTGCGTCTAACCATCGATTTCTCTCCTTGATGTCACCAGCTGATTACAGCACTTGTTCGAGTCTATAAGGAAGGGTCATTCGGCAAAAAAGTGGAACGAAAAAGGGAAACGAAAAGTGTAACAAGTGTACCTAGGAAACGTAACGTTACATTACCTTACCTTACCTTACATTAGCCACGGTGGTCTAGCGGTCAGAACACTAGCCTTGTAATCCTGGGGTCTCGGGTTCGATTCCCGGCGGTGCCCGACTTTATAACTTGTGTTGGGCAAGGCCGTGGTCTAGGCAACACGGAGTTTTCCTCCGGGGGCTTCCCCGGTTTCTCCGTGGCATCCCAACAATTACTCCATTCACACACAGAAGAAGGCAATGGCAAACCACTTCTGGATCATCTGCCAAGAACGTATATGAACAGGTCCCAGTCCGAGAAAAGGATGGAAGGATCCTGTTCATATGGACCTGTCGTCAGACAGAACACTAAACAACAACAACACCTTACATTACATTACATTACATTACATTCAGCTACCACAGACCCATCTTAAGCGTAACTAATTCAAGTTAAATAAGCAATGTCTTAATCAAACTTTATTCAATTGGAAAGCATGTATAAAGGAAATATTTAGAATAAAGCCAATATATAAACTTCCTTTCCGTATAGACGTATTTACGTCAAATTCTCCGGAACCATGGTTCCACTGACAACTTTTTGTTCAAATATCACCCAAAACATAAAACTGAATTAAGCTGTTTATTCAATTACGCGATTTGACTGTATAATCGTGAATCATGATCCTTCCACGAGAAAATATACCGCTCAATTCAAAGCACCAATACAATAATATATGGTCCATGGTCTGTGAAATCATTTCCCCCTACCCCTAAAACCGGGAACCTCCCAACAAAACGCGGCTGAAGTGCTAACCACTTAACCTCAGCGCTCAGTATAGTTTTACTTAGTTACGCGAAACAAATACGTGGAACACCTTGGTTAACATTCCTTCCTTCCGCGAACTACTATCAGCATCGAATCACACCACTTCGCTACTTGAAGGTCTCAAACCAGTTTATCTCCTCACGTACTCGGAGGATTTACGTGGCTTTAGATAGGCCCATTTCCACTTCTGTTGGTTGTTATTGTCATTACTGGTATTTGTTTAGTACGGCAGATATTTGTGATTGATGTGACTAATTATTTTGATAAACGACTTTTATGTTACATATTCCTTTCGTGAAGCCACGGTGGTCTAGCGGTTAGAACGCTGGCCTCGTAATCCTGGGGTCTCGGGTTCGATTCCCGGCGGTGCCCGAATTTATAACTTGTGTTGGGCAAGGCCGTGGTCTACGCAACACGGAGTTTTCCTCCGGGGGCTTCCCCGGTTTCTCCGTTGGCATCCCAACAATTACTCCATTCACACACAGAAGAAGGCAATGGCAAACCACTTCTGGATCATCTGCCAAGAACGTATATGAACAGGTCCCAGTCCGAGAAAAGGATGGAAGGATCCTGTTCATATGGACCTGTTGTCAGACAGAACACTAAATAAAATAATAAAATATATTCCTTTCGTACACCTCAGCAGAGCACAATACTTTTTAACGTATGTTCCTATTACAGACTTTCAGCCCTGTTCATCTTGTGTTAACGTTACATTTGGGCAATTTAACTCACATGTCATGAGATTGAACCCTATCCCGAATCAAAATATTTTAGAGTACTTGGAACTGTTAAGTACGTACATATTTTCTTCTTGTTAAAATTATTTCCTTTTTGAGGGATATTTACGCCGACAAACTGAACGCTACATAAAACTTTTGTCCAGCCGCCAGGTTCTAGTTTGATGTTAAACGAAAAAATATTTTAGGAATTTGCATATTTTTCATAGACTGTATCAATACACGTACATAAATATGAAACATGCTTTATTTCCGTTCATCCTCGGATCCGCCCAAGAGTAAGGGGAACTACGACAGCTGATAACACTCCCCAACCGAAAACGAGCAGTCTTTATCTCCAGAAAATACGGAAGATGTGTAACAACATACGATACAACATGTAATGAGTGTCACAGACAGACACACGAACCTCTATAACGTGTTCCGGATGCAATTACATTTCTCCTTCCAGCTGAGAAGACAGAAACCTGCAGCCACGAACACTACACACATTTATTCTTTCCTACTGATTTTCTTTCCAATTTACACAATTTTACATTGCACTTCAAAGTATTTCTCGCCTTTTTATTCATTCCGTTCTTGTCGCCGTGTTTGTCTAGTTCTTAAACAGAACGACAACAAATTAAACACGCGACAGCTGGCAGCCCAGACCGGAATAGAACCTGGTACCTTTCGAATACAATTCTAGAGCGTAGAATCTGTCATTTTCAAAGCGATGTTAATACAAATGACGATGGGTCTTCTGGGTCGATGCGCACACAGCGAAACAGTCCAGAAGACCACCATTTACCATATATTAACACAGCCCTAGAAACCTTCAGTCTTACATCACTACACTCTATGAGAAAACCACGTAAATTCATCTATCGGAATCTCTTTGGATATAACATGAGGGTTGAAAAATAGACTCGAAAACGTTGGCACACCGCCACAATTGTACAGCGCGCAGCCCGGAAGTCCACAAACAGCGTGAAACAGTCCGTTACAGGCTGCTCGGTCATACATAAAGAAATAGATCTCAAGCATACAGTGTATTAAAAAACGCGCAGATAACAATTTTAATATTTCGGTTAATGATATGCAGTGTTGAATACCCGTGGAAAAATCGCGTAACGTCGGGCTTCAGGAACCTGAACTATTCAAGCAGTGAAAGTGAATACTGTATTGTGAAGGTCGCACGTAGACTTGCTTCGTCTAGCGATGAGAGTCATCTAGTTTCGAAAGCAACGTGCCACGATCTCATACGAGAAAAATACGTATGTTACATACAGTCCACACAGATAATAGAACCTTTTTCTTTTTATCGAAAATTGTGTAAGTGGTTAAACAGCTGGGCTACACGTGTCCCACCAATGATCGCCATTTTTTTACGATGTTTAACAAATAGTTATGCTCGTTATATTTCTGAAACTTCATCCCACATAAGAATATACAGGAATACAGTATATAAATAATAATATACTTTTTATGATCGAGTGGCAATGTGTGTGTGTGATTTACGTACGATCGGCCACGTTACCAAAGACGCTAGATGGCAGAATGTTCTATTTTGCTAGTGCTATGGCGAGAACGCTGAAATATCGTTAATGATGAAAAGCCTATTTTTCATTGTTCGAATATGAAAAAAAGATGGGAAAGGAAAATGGGAGAAAAGAGTGAATGAGGTAAGAGTGCGAAAGGGATAAAGGAAAGGAAGAAAGTAGAAAGGATTCTCCGTTAAATTTCAATTGGCCATTTTCACTAGTTCCTTTAAGGCAATGTTCCCATTTCAATTATAATTTTATACAACTAAAAATCAGAACTGAATTATTCCTTAAAATTTCAATAATTATGATTTAAGGACAGCGTTCTTATACCTGAGCCACAAGTTCTGAATGTAATGTCTATTTTATAGCAAATATAAATTTTGCGTGTTCTGAAAATACACTATTCCACTTCAAAAGATTCCCGTCAGGGCGGGATTTTCCTCTTCTACACCAGACCCAAACCGACTACGACTCCCACCCAGGCTTCTTTCCTCAGGGGGTAAAGCGGCCGAGGCGTAAAGCTGTAACTCCACTCCTCCATACGTCAGCAGGGCGTAGTGCTTATGTGAGCGCCAGAGATAATGTTAACCTTTACAGCATTAACTAAATTACACTACTTATTTAATGACAAGGCATTGAGAGCCTGTAATGAGCTTTTACCTTCCCTGTTACTAAAACAGGAATAAATTAAATTTACATTGCAAAACATATTTTAAGTAATGCCACTTAGGCCTATTATGCGTTATTGTCTCTGTTTCATATTTATGGGACAGAGGAAATTACTCACACTGAGAATGAGTTGTTTTAACATCTGTTATCATACACACCCATGGCTGTAAAATATATGATAATACTGAATTCCTCTGACATAATTTAATTCTTAATGCGAGCATGCATATAAGTACCGAAATCCTCGTTCGTTACTTCCATTACAATCTAACTTCCTGCCAATGAGACAAATTCTATTATACTTTGGGGCCAAGTCCACCCATGAAGACCAGAAAAGTTTCCAGTTTATGTGACGCAACCTAATTTGCATAACAAGTTTTATACTCCCTATGTTAAAACAGCCTATTGTTGTTTACAGTTGCAATGTGGAACTTCGGCCGCCAACGGACTCATCCAACCCCCAGACGAAAGACGATTGAATACGGGATGGGTTGAATGAGACTGACAGTGCCATTTTATCTACCACAAATCCTACACGGACCAAACCCAAGCCGACTAACCACCTGAGCTATGACACGGCCCAAAATAGCCTACACAGAAAGATCCCAATAATAAAAAAAGTAACGTAAGCGATAAAGTAAAACAAACTCCTCCTTCGTTGGAAACATCGTTAAACTAACGAGGCCCAAAATAAAATTTGCTTGCCAGCTTAAAAGATGAACACGCTAAAGAAATTTGACGCTGCAAGACTTTTTACATTCCCTGTACATCAGGAACTACATCTTATTTAACGCTTTTGTCCTCGTCCTTTGACCGAGTGCTGTCACAATAATGAACGCAAAATGTTATCTACAGATGAGACATTAACCCTTCAACAACGAATGCCACGTGTTTTAATAAACAACAATGCCGCGTTCTGTAGAACATGTTCTGCAACATGTAGAATGACTTAGTCACTATCTAGAAACACACACATGTGAATTCAGGTCTCAACATCGTGTTTTAAAAATAAATAACACACTTTGGCTTGAGGAAATTAACTGGGAAATACCACGCGTGGTGTTTGCCCTTGTCGGTGTGATCAATAGACTCACTGCGTCTATAGCGTTTTTCAGTATAACTGGAGACTGAAGCGTACACTAGTAACGTGTACTGTGGCTCCCAAGTGGGAGTAGCAAGGAAAAACTGAGCACACAGTGGTGCCAAACGTAACATTGTGGAACGCTGGTTTCCTGGAAATGCAAAGTGTTCTGTATATGTACGCAAAGAATCAAATTCTCGTGAAAACTGTGTATTTCTGTCAGGGCTTCGGACAGGCCGTGCTCCTGCTACCTATCAGTAGACCTCCTTTCACGTTGATTGGTCACTCACAAAGAGCTGAACTCGGCTCAGTCGCCGCTTATGCTGAAAAACAATATAGCTACACTGGAAACCGGCTTATTTTAAATCAAGAGGGGTCGAAATTGACAGTGTGAGAAGTATCTGACAAATGCACCTCCGGGTTTAAGCTAAGTAAACGGAGGTAAGTCACAAAGGACGTCGTATTTCGTATCTGAAAATGTACTACATGGTACATAAAAAATAAACCATTATAACCGAGCTCTTTACCGTATATAATTGCATGATCCAGAATAGCTTTATCAGTTGGGTTGGACGACCGGAATTCGATTTCCGGCAGGGGCAAGATTTTTCCTCCACCATCTTCCTACCAGCTCTGAGGCACGCCCTGTCTCTTATTTAATAGGGTACGTAGGGGGGTAAAGTGATCTGAGTATGAAGCTGACCACTCAATTCCAACTAATGCTCAGTTATAGAATCTGCTGAGATTTACGTCTAGGAAAATAGATGTGTGGTGGATTTATTTGGTGTAGGACAGCGACTGATGGTCGACTCCACTGAACACAATAATGAACCTTGGGGTTCCATAAAAGGCTGGGAATTTCTTGACTAGCTGACCATGCCAAGAACTTCTCAAGAACGTAACATGCAGGTGGACATTGTACTGTAAATAGCAATTTCATTTTCTTGTGAAACTAGATTTTATTCTTATTCATATTTGTCCTCATCCTAAGGATGGGGGAGAAAGCCTCCAGGTATAGATGGCAGCTACAAATATACTGAATAAGCAGTAGTGTACATCCAGCAAGGGGGTCCTCCAGCATGGGGGCTACTGGGAAGGGAACTGTCAGATCCTCACTACAAAAACTAGCATGTTACAATGTTACACACGGTTTCAAACTTGAAACTTTACCTGTGGTTTTGCATGGGTATAAAACATGGTCTCTCATATTAAGGGCTGAACAGAGACTGAGGGTGCAGAGGAGATCATTTGGACCCAAGAAGAATGAAGTGACAGAACAGTGGAGAAATTTACATATGAGAAACTTCAGAATTTTTCACTTCACTAGATATTATGATGATAAAATCAAGGAAATATGTAGAAAATTTTGGTTGGAAGACATGGGTTTAGATGGGAGGATAATATTAAAACGGATCTTTAGGAAATAGGGTGGGAAAGTGTGGACTGGATTCATCTGGGTGAGGACAGGGTCTACTGGAAGGATCTTGTAAACATGCTAATGAATCCTTGGGTTCTATAAAAGGTGGAGAATTTCTGAAGTAGCCAAATTAATTTAAACTTCACAAGGACCCTGCTACACGGAGTTGATTATTTTATAGATAACACTAATAATTGTACAGTAAAATCACAAACTTGTATTAAGTGAGATTTGAGGTTTTCACATTGGTGTTGGCATCTGCCAATGAGTCTACATGGTGCCTAAACTTATTAAAGTAATATAATTTATTATGCATTACTTTTATGTACTTCATTCAAGAACTCATAAAAAGGAGATGAAAATACAGATTAAGTGCCTAATTATTCTTTTAATTCTTTTGTTTTAGGTTTCAGTTGATGCTAGGAAGAGAGCTGAAATGGCTTATGATGATGTTTTGCCATATTTGGGAGAATTTGGACGTTACCAGAAGCGGATTTATATTCTGCTCTGTCTTCCAGCCATTTTGTGTGCTCTCCATAAATTAGCTGGGGTGTTCTTGCAAGCAAATATTAATCACAGGTAAATATATATATATATATATATATATATATGTGTGTGTGTGTGTGTGTGTGTGTGTATATATATATATATATATATATATATATATATACACACACACACACACACAAAAACAAACAAACAAAAAATAAATAAAAGAAACTTTAAAAATAAAAAAATAAAAAAAGAATGCAAATTACAACCCAAAAACATAACACAAAATAAAACACTCATAAATAAAATTCCAATTGAAGTGTTTTAAATCTAAGAGACAGAGGTAAATTGGAGAACCAAATTATAAACAGTTCTGAAAGTTCTAACCTACTATGAAGAAGATAAGAAACCATAAATCTGAAGAGGAAGAACTTTTCTTGTTTCTATCCAGGATAATTTTTGTATGTTACATTTTTACAGATGCCAGCTGCCATATGAGTATGACAATGCCACATACAACTTTCCAGAAATCAACATGACTATACCATGGGACTTAAAATCAAAGAGTTGGTCAAGCTGTGCAAGATTAGATGCTAATTTTACTACAGAATATTTTAATGCTGGTATCCCTGCAAACAGTTCTGTGAACTGTGACAAATGGGTCTATGACACAACAGTATATAAAAGTAGTGCTGTTACAGAGGTAAGAATAAATTTATGATAATAACCAATTTACCTCTTGAAGGATAGTCCTTGAGAAGTATAAAAATACTCAGCTAGTCAAGAAATTCTGTCTTAATCCTCCTATGGTGCCATTCTCAACATAAAAAACATTCTTCGTTTTAATTTGCATTATTAATTCACTTTGTAAGGACAGTGAAGAAGTCCAGTTTCAAATCAGTATATCTTATTCATGACATGGGAAGTGATGTCTGATTACAGAATCTTATATGCTCCAGGAAATTTATTTATTCACTCATGTATTTTTATTTGCAGTTCAGTTTGGTCTGTGATAATGCCCACTTTCGTGTCATGGCAGATTCTCTATTCATGGTCGGGGCCTTACTTGGTTCAATTATTTTTGGTGACCTGTCAGACAGGTAAATAATAGTACTTAGTCTAAATATGAAATGTAAATAATGTATGAACGCAATACTGGCAATCGACACGTTAACTCTTGATTTTTCAGATTTGGTCGTAGACCTATCTTCTTCCTGTCCTTGGTTCTGCAAGTTGTTTTTGGTTTGCTAGCAGCAATAGCGCCAGAGTACTACACTTTCATGGCATGTCGGCTCATTATTGGTTCTACAACATCAGGAGTGTTTTTGGTAGCATATGTAATTGGTTAGTAAACTGATTTTAAGTTTATTCTTTCAGAAGGTCTTTCCAGATCCCTTAGCCTAATATATATATATAGTTAAACATATAAATTAATAGGAGCTGCAGGTAACTACCCTTTTATTTAAGAATAACATTAAACTGAGAACAGACAGAATGTATGTGGGTTTCCATTTCTACCTCTAAAATAAATGAATAAATTTACATAATAATAACAACCGACAACTACACTTAATGTATACTCATTATCATGGAGATAATTATATAAAATTTTCATGTTAATCAAATTACTTCCTGCAACTCATAATATTACACTTTACAGATAATATTAGTAGGAATAAGTCTTTATCTTTACCTGTTCTAGCTATGGAAATGGTTGGTCCTAGTAAGCGACTGTATGCCGGAGTGGTCTGCCAGTTTTTCTTCACCACTGGCTACATCCTGACAGCAGCTTTTGCTTACTTCATCAAAGACTGGAGGATTCTGCAAGCTGCTCTGTCTGCACCTGGTATAATATTCCTCTGTTACTGGTGGTACGTACTAATACATGCTTATCTTAATTAGACACAAACTGGAATTATTAAATACTCAGGAAATTCATAATTTCTTTTTGTCTCCTAATAAAGTGATCAAATAAAACTGGATGTAAGAAATGAAAGAAGCATACAAAATGTTGGTCAGAAACTCTAAGTGAAGAATCTACTTGGGAGACCTAAGCATAGATGTTAGGAAAATATAAAATGAACCACAAACACATTGAGCGTGAAGGTGTGGACTGAATTCAGCTACCTCAGGATAGGGTCTATTTGAGGGATTTTGTGAACATGACAACAAAACTTTGGATTCCATAAAAGCAAGTTATTTCTTGAAATGCTGAGTAATTTTAATTTATATAGGGAGACCATCGCCCTGCATTTTGTATTGTTGTCTTTTCCGAATTCCATACCTTCATGTCAGAAACATTTTTTTTTTGGTTTCTGCTAAGGGGGAGCAAAGCAGTACAATTTTGCCAGTTGCACCCATTTCCTTAATACAGTTTCATCTCTGAACATTGTTTCATTTACAACAAGGGTGATATTTTACTTTTAACCTCAACTGTACAGGGACAGAGGATTTAAGTCCCAATACTAAAGGGCTGCTGGATGGACTTGAAATCTGGGACTTAACAGTTTAACAGTACGCTACTGCAACGCATGGCCAGCTGGACCACATTAAGTGGTGACACAATTTCAATAAAGGTTAACCACCATGTCCAGATTGACTCTGGGGTTCACTAGCAGTCTCTGAAATGAATTGTGAAGACAATCACAACTTTCATCTTGTACCTAGGTTAAGAATGCCTCTTGTAGGTCAACAAGGTGTGCTGGTTGGGCACAGGGATAAATTTATCTTTATCTTTCATTCAGACCATGTATTTTGATGATATTTTAGGTTTGTCCCAGAATCTGCACGGTGGTTAATAACAAAAGGTCGTGGAGCTGAAGCAAAGGAATTGCTTCTAAAGGCTGCAAAGGAAAATAAGGTAACCATCCCTGAGGATATTTTGGATAACCTTCTGCCTCAAACTGAGGTTGCCAATGGTGATCATCCAAGCCAACAAGAAGCAAGGAAAAAGAATACAACACAGAAGCAGTCCACACTTCTTGATCTCTTTTATTATCCAAATCTTCGAAAGAAAACACTGGTCATCCTGTTCAGCTGGTAATTATATCAGGATGCTTTCATAATGAGTTACTGTTGATATTTGCTTCTCAACATTTTATATGAATGTAAAATTTAAAACAGTTTGAATACAGTGACCTATCCAAACACACTTTTTTTATGATAAATGAACAGGCACATAGATGTGTCTGTCCTTTCAGCAGAGCATAATGCACGAGGCATAAAAATTTAATGGTGGATGGATTAAAGAGAAAATATTATCATATAGAGGTCCATCGTGTCTCAGAATGTCTGTGTGATAAGTTTTCAGTGAAATCCGACTAAAATTTTGTACGCGTTTATTATCTCTATCATGCATGCTACATGCTGTCTAATCCCATCATCCTTTATATGTTCACCCTAATGTTTTAGAAGAGTACAAATTATTAAGTTTCTTGTTATGAAATTTCCTTCAGCCTCAGTGAATTGCCTATGCTTTTACTTTATAAATGTTAGATGTTTGTGAAAAGTTTATTTTTTGTTATTATGGAACCCAGTGGTTCATTATGTTCCATGTATCCAAGCTGGAGGACCACTCCTTGTCTGATGTCTGTGATGGCTTATTAAGTATTTTTGCAGCTACCTTCCATATGTAAAGGTTGTCTCCTACATACTAAACCTACGAACTTGCCATGCGATGGCAAACGGTGATCCATTTAACATGGGAACTTTCATTAACACAGTGATAAATTCATGGGTTGCATAACAGGGAATTTCCTGACCAACTGAATGATCGTCTATCCCAAAGTTAGTTTATTTAATGGAATTCTCTTTATATCTTGTGTTATTGTTTGCAGGTTCGTCAACAGTGGAACTTACTATGGGTTGTCATGGAACACCTCAAACTTAGGTGGCAATGACTACATCAATTTCGTATTGTCAGGTGCAGTAGAATATCCAGGATACTCATTTCTGCTGCTCACACTCAACAGATGGGGTCGCAAAGCCGTACTCTGTGGCTGCATGATTGTGGGAGGAGTGGCTCTGCTTCTGACAAGTGTGGTACCTTCAGGTAACATCAGGTGGAAAGAATGCCATCACCATGTTCAGTTTACATTAGGGTGTTGGAGGTGTTTTATACAACACTGTTCTGTTGTTTTGTAGTGGCCCGAGTGTAAATGGTTTAAAGTATTATAAATGTGATTAAAGCTTCCAGGTCATGTCTTATTGGTTTTATATTGGTGTGAAAAAACTCTTTCATCTTAATGGAAGAACAAAGATTTCGAAAATTTGAAAACAAGGTGCTGAGGGGAATATATGGGCCTAAGACAGAAGAAGTAACATGAGGATGGAGAAACTTCATAATCTTTATTCTTCAGCATGTATTATTAGGATGATTAGATCAAGGAGGATGGGGGAGATGGGTCATGCAACATGCAAGGGAGAGATGAGAAATACATACAAAATTTTTAGAACACTTAATGGTAAGAGAACACTTACAAGACCAAAGCATACATAGGAGGATAACGTTGAGGTGGATCTTAAATAAATAGTGTCTGAGGGTGTGAACTAATTTCATGTGGCTCAGGACAAGAACCATTCATGGGTTCTTGTGAATAAAGTAATGAACTTTAGGGTTCCAACAAAAGGTGGGTTCTTTCTTGACTGTCTGAGCAACTAGTGGCTTCTGAATAAGGACTGTGTACCATGGAATTACTTATTTCATCTTATCAGTCTTTCCTGCTTCTCTCTACCAAGCCAGAGGAAAGAATGCACTTCTGGGATGGGGGGGTACTCATGAGGTGAATAACACTGCTACTGATGATAAGACAATAATGACCAGCAAAGTGGACATAAGCAGGTTTCTAAATCATAAAGGGAGCCAGTGGGAAAAGGTAAAAGTTTAACTGTCTGAACAGAAAAATTCATATTTGGTTCTAATCATGAATTGAACCGTATCTAAATGAGAGTCTCGTGTCTTATCCTGTGCACTGCTTATCACTCACAAAGAGTAGAACTCAACTCAGCTGATTATTCTAGTTCAAAACACTACAGTTAATAAATTTAAACACTGATATAAATAATATAATTTACAGATGTAATTAATGTTCAAAATATAGAATTTACACCTCTGGAGATACATTTTTAAAACCTTTATCATCCATGTGATGCAATTTACATGCAGTTAAACTGGTTGTGTCACACTGTTAAACTTTTAATACAGGATTAAAAGTCTGACTGGCAGTCACATAATACATTGATATGAATTTCCTGTATTCACAAAACATAGGTTAAGCCAATGTGATAGAACATTCACATATTTTAGTAACTGAATAATAAAATGTGATTTGTGTTTTCAGATATGAACTGGTTGATTATCACACTTGCAATGATTGGAAAGATGGTCATTACATCTTCGTATGGCACTGTGTACGTTTTCTCAGCTGAACAGTTCCCAACAGTTGTCAGAAATATAGGAATCGGTGCTGCTTCCACCTCAGCTCGTATTGGAGGAATACTTGCACCTTATACTCTTCTTCTGGTAAGCCAGCTTCGATTCTAGTATTATCATCATTATCATTATTGTCGAAATTAATGTTACTGTTGTTCCAGTAAGGCTAATGATGATAATAGCAATAAGAGGGATAGCAGGAGTAACAGCAGCAGCTACAATGATAATGGTAGCAATAATGATTGTGATGATAATGGTTAATTTTGGTTACTATTTTCTGGCTTTCACTGTACCTACATATCAGATGCTGGGTGCAAGGACTTAATAAAACATTACTTTAAAACTCCTTGAATTATGAGATTATATAGGTATCATGAAATTGTATAGCTACTAAAATCACTGATTTTAATTTAACCACACTTATCACTGCTAGAAAACTTTTAGGTAACTTTCTAAGCTATGTTTATTACAGTGTGGAGTATCCATTCCAATCCTCTTTATGTTTATTTTACTATGAAATTCATTGCATTTTTTGCAGGGTGACCACTGGCGACCTCTGCCATTGTTAATATACGGTGCACTGGCCCTTGTTGGAGGTCTTCTGTCTCTCTTATTACCAGAAACATTGAATAAAAAATTGCCAGATACAATTACAGAAGGAGAGCTATTTGGACTGAGGTAAGTACAGAAAAAACCCGTCACATTTGTATGTTAAATGTTACCAATATTTCTCTAATGGCTAATGCAGTTATAAGTAATAAAAGTGTCCAACTTTTTGATGTTTTGGTGCTTTGGTGGACCTGTGGAATTGACATGCATACATACCTGCCTTACTGCATTGTCATGACATTGTCATGGTGCAGTAGTTAGCACTCCTACTTCACAGTTGGGACATCCTAGGTTTGAATCACAGCCCAGAGACCAGTTACCCTTTTTGAGACTTAATATTTTCCTCAAAATGTGTGCTGGGATAACTTTAAAATATGCCATGACCACTTCTGTTCATATTCCTTCAAATTCCTCATTAACAATCCTACCATATACTGTTTAGGAGAACCTATTGAGTTGATAAAGTTCATTAAATAACCTAAAAACCAATCACTCAATCAATCCTGCTATCCTCATCCTGTCCCCTTCCTTGTACTTGAGATCTGTCTTAAGATTCCCAAGACTTTGGGAGAAATGTATTCATTCTTTTATTATGTCTCAGTCTGTTTTTATCAATTTTGTCTTTATTACATTACTACAAGAGTAAGTTTTATGTTCATATGTTATTATTTTATTTGTTTTCAGACACCAAAAAGATGTTGAAGATGTTGATGGAAACATGGCTGAAGTGATAAAAAATTCAGACTTGAATGTTAACCATGAACAGAAATGATGATCCATGAAGAACCTATAACACATCTTGTGTTTAGAATATGTACTTTTATTCCATCATGTCTCCAAATATTTTACAGTACTTGAATTTTCTTAATAACATTAAAAATAGCCAGGTCACTTTTTATGTGAGGTAATTTTTGATATTAATACACCCGTTATAAGGGTGTGTTTTGGAGAACATTTATTGTATTATTAAGGTTAATAATACACAAAGTTTTATATGTGGCAGTGTGTATAAACCTACTTTTACACAACTTATTTACTTTTAGTTTTCCTTATGAAATATGCAGTTGCTTTGTAATGTAAAAATAATATCAACATTTTATTAGATGATAAAGTACACACAAATGTCTGCTAATGTGACATAATTCAATGGGTGAGTTCTCAAAGAAATGCTACATAATTGTAGAGGTACTCTACTTAGACACTTGACTTGTTGCTGTTATTAACTGACTGATCAACCAACCCAAGTAATGCCACTGTCCAACCTTAAAGAAATTCCTAGTTTATCCCTAAATCTTGGCATTTTCACCACAAAAGCCTATCATTGGAGTCTACTCTGGGCCAGTTTAATCCATTCCATATCCTCATTATCCTTTGATCCATTTTCAAGAGAATTTCCAACCCATGTGTTACTTCCAAATACACACAACCTTCACAGACTTGTAAAAGTGTAGTAGAAATTTGAAAATTCTGTTAAATTAATCTAATTGATGTCTACCAACAATCATTCAGAATCAATAGAATTAAAAGTTAACAGAAATTACATTTCAAACTTGCTGAAGACCACCTTTGTTATATAACTTACTTTCTCAGTATTTAATAAGAAAGGGAATTAAAATATCCTGTTTTAAATGTTACTTAAAAACTATTATTCAAGACAAGACTTAAACCATTAAGAAGTATTAATTTTTTGTGCTATATAGAAGTTACAACATTTGGTAACATTTAATATTAAAGTGATGTTATCATCATATTTGAATCTGTTGTTCATAACATACTTCATTCCTTTCATTACTATTGATTGTGTATTCCAAGTACAAGTGTTTTGGACAGTATGGATTTTTCAGACATGTTTCAGAGTAACAAGTGATAAAAATTAACTTCTATTGGGTACACCACATATGTCTGCCTCATCTCTTGACTACTGAATCCTTTGTTGGATTTAATTACATTTTTATAAGAATAAAATATGAATTTGACCATTATCAGCTAATATCTGTATTTTATTCTAGCACCTAAACAGATTTTTACAGATATCTCATTAAATATAAACCCCATTTAAAAATATTTCAGATAAAGCTCATGCATACTGTTAAAATATTTTAATTCCATACATACATATGTGAGCCAGTTTTAAGAAATTGGCAAAATTCTGGTTGAAGTAACTTTATCTGAGCATCTCATTACATGTTCAAAGGCAAAAATATTTTAGTAAAAAATGTTAATACCAACCAGGCATATATAGGTTGAAATGCAATGATTGCCCATTAACCTATATAGGCCAAACCGGACGCACATTCAATCAAAGATACAAAGAACATATAACAGCCATTAAACACAATAAAGACTATTCAGCTTACGCAAAACATATATTAAATACTGGACATGCATATAACAAAATAGAACAAACAATGGATATTATAAAAATAGTACAAAACAAACGACACAGAGACACAATAGAAAAATACCATATACAACGAACGCATAAACAAAATATTGCATTAAATGACAGCAACATCTACGTCAGGGGTGGCCAACCCAAATGATCTTTCGGGCCACTTTGGAAATGCATCATAACTCCGCGGGCCACATATAAAATTATATATCCCCATATTAGATTTAGATACACTATAGATATTTTTTCCTTCTCGAAGGTATCACCACCTTGTCGAAGGCAATCTGCCGGGTGAGGAGGCTTGCGTGCTCAAATGACCCTTAGGGCTATGCCGGCCTGAGCTTCGGCTCATGGTAGGGTCACCCAAGCCGGACAGGTCTAAGGAGATGCGCTAGACTAAGAGTGATACCCTGGTCCTCCAGGTTGGGGGTTGGGTGTAGGGCTAACAACCTTTCACCTTTAAAAAAAAATATGTGTTACGAAAAAATCAACCAAGCCTCGGATCAGGACGGACTCTTTGGCACGACCACGGCAATTGAAAAAGGACATGAGATTTGGTACCTGGAACATTAGGAGCCTCTATAGGGCTGGGGCACTGAAATCAGTGTGTAGGGAATTAGGGAATTATAAGTTAGACTTAGTGGCAGTGCAGGAAGTGCGATGGGAGGGGGAGGGCACGATCCCAGTGGACAATTTTACATTTTTCTATGGAAAGGGGAATGACAATCATCAGCTAGGGACGGGTTTTTTTGTTCATAGCAGAATTAGGGCAGCAGTTAAGAGAGTAGAATTTGTTAGTGACAGGTTGTCTTACGTAATTTTGGAAGGACGTTGGTGCGACATCATTGTCCTTAATGTTCATGCCCCAACTGAAGACAAAAGCGATGATATCAAGGATAGCTTTTATGAAGAATTGGAATCAGTATTTGATACATTTGGCAAGTATCACATGAAAATTCTGCTAGGAGATTTCAATGCAAAAATTGGGAGGGAGGATGTCTTCAAACCCACAATAGGCAGCGAGAGTCTCCATGCACTTAGTAATGATAATGGCGTCAGAGCAGTGACCTTCGCTACGTCAAAAGATTTAATTGTAAAAAGTACAAAATTTCCACACCGTGATGTTCATAAATACACTTGGACTTCCCCAGAAGGCAGAACACACAATCAAATAGATCATGTTTTAGTAGATAAGAGAAGGCAGACAAATGTAATTGATGTGAGATCATTCAGAGGAGCAGATTGCGACACTGATCATTATCTGGTGGTAGCAAAAGTGAGGGAGCGGCTTTCAGTAAGTAGACGAACTAAACAAAATTTTGACACAGAAAGATTTGATTTGAAAAAATTAAGTGAGGGAGAGGCAAAGGAACAATATCAAGTTGAAATTTCGAATAGGTTTCAAATTTTAGAGACAAATGAGGATAATGAAAGTGTGGACATCAACAGGGAGTGGGAAAATGTCAGAAACTGCATCAAAATTTCAGCAAAAGAGAAACTAGGATACTACAGGAGAAAGCAAAATAAACCGTGGTTTGATGAAGAATGTTCAAAATTAATAGAACGAAGGAAGCAAACAAAATTTCAATGGTTGCAGAACCCAAACAAAACAAATGCGGATAATCTATGTAACGTGAGACGTGAGGCTAGTAGAACCTTTAGGACTAAGAAAAGGGAATACCTGAAGGGCAAAATTGCTGAACTTGAGACAAATAATAAGGAAAAAAACATCAGAGACCTGTACAGAGGCATTAATAACTTTAAGAAAGGATATCAACCCCAGACTAATTTGGTAAAGGATGATAGTGGCAATTTGCTTGCAGATCCAATAAAAATTGTGAATAGGTGGAAAAATTTCTTTAGCGAGCTCTTAAATGTTCATAATACTGGTGATATTAGACAGATTAAAATGCATACAGCTGAACTGTTGGTGCCAGAACCTAGCTTAGATGAAGTGGAACTAGCCATTGGGAAGTTGAAAAGTTATAAATCTCCAGGAATTGATCAGATTCCGGCCGAATTAATTAAAGCAGGTGGCAAAGGGTTGCATATGAGGATCCATAAGCTTATTCAGTTAATTTGGGATAAGGA
Organism: Zootermopsis nevadensis; assembly: GCF_977971745.1. Classification (NCBI taxonomy): domain Eukaryota; kingdom Metazoa; phylum Arthropoda; class Insecta; order Blattodea; family Termopsidae; genus Zootermopsis; species Zootermopsis nevadensis. Next base: position 5,578,335 of record NW_028259144.1, on the reverse strand, counting down.
AGAGATGCCACATCAATGGAAGGAATCCATAATTATTCCTATTTATAAGAAGGGGGACAAGACTGAGTGTGGTAATTACCGAGGAATATCGCTGCTATCAACCTCATACAAAATTCTATCCAACATTCTTTTGGCAAGATTAACCCCATATGCGAATGAAACTATTGGGGATCATCAGTGTGGGTTCAGACGAAACAGATCAACGATTGATCAGATCTTTTGCATTCGTCAGATACTAGAGAAAAAATGGGAGTTCGGTGGGACTGTACATCAGTTATTTATAGATTTCAAAAAAGCCTATGACTCTGTGAAGAGAGAAGTGCTATATAATATTCTTATTGAATTTGGTATACCAAAGAAGCTAGTGGGTCTAATAAAAATGTGCTTAAATGAAACCTGCAGCAAAATTCGAGTAGGTAAATATGTATCTGAGACATTCCTCATCAAGAACGGTCTAAAACAAGGAGATGCTTTGTCTCCCTTGCTCTTTAACTTTGCGCTAGAATACGCCATCAGGAAGGTCCAAGGTAGGCAGGAGGGTTTGCAATTGAACGGGACACATCAGCTATTGGCATATGCTGATGATGTTAATTTATTGGGGGACGATATAAATACAATAAAGAGGAACGCAGAAGTTTTACTAGAGGCTGGTAGACAAGTGGGGCTGGAAGTAAATTCAGAAAAAACTAAGTACATGTTAGTATCTCGTCATCAGAAGACAGGCGGGCAAAATTATCTTAGGGTAGCTAATAAATCCTTTGAAAGGGTTACAAAGTTCAAATATTTGGGAACAACAATAACAAATCAAAATGATACTTGTGAGGAAGTTAGGAGGAGACTAAATTCCGGAAATGCTTGCTACTTCTCAGTCCAAAATATTTTGTCTTCCCGTCTGATTTCTAAGAACCTGAAAATTAAAGTATACAAAACAATAATCTTGCCTGTTGTTTTGTATGGGTGCGAAACATGGTCTCTCACTCAGAGGGAGGAACACAGATTGCAGGTGTTTGAGAATCGGGTGTTGAGGAGGATATTTGGGCCTAAGAGGGAAGACGATGGGGCGTGGAGAAAACTGCACAATGACGAGCTTAAAAATCTGTACTGCTCCCCCAGTATTGTGAGGGTGATTAAGTCGAGAAGAGTGAGATGGGCGGGACATGTAGCGCGCATGGATGGGACAAGAGGTGTGCACCGGGTACTGGTTGGGAAACCTGAAGGGAAGAGACCGCTGGGGAGACCTAGACGTAGATGGGAGGATAATCTCAGGCGGGATCTATCCGAGATAGGAGTTGAAGGAAACTGGATTTTGTTGGCCCAGGACAGGGTCCGGTGGAGGGCTTTGGTTAATTCGGTGATGAACCTTCGGGTTCGGTAAGCCATCTAGTTAGTTAGTTATAGATATTTTTTTGGAGTGAAAAATTGAAACATAATGAGTTATTATTATTGTGTTTACTATTATTCTTACATGTAAACATAGATAATATAATAATAATGATACTAAGCATACATTTTGTAAAAGTGTGATGAATCTCGCGGGCCGGAAAAATGTTCAAGGCGGGCCACATGCGGCCCGCGGGTTGGCCACCCCTGATCTACGTAAACAACCCAATATTCAATGTTTTACAGTTCATCGACCCAACCCCCTAAACAACTTTCACTCAATATATATAGCCACACGCGACACACACATCTCAGTTGCAGTTTACCGTCTCTTAATATCGGACACACAACACATCAATTACAACCCGGTATGTTTTACTACCTTTTACTACATTTTATTATGATTCATTTACATTTTATTACGTTGTATTACGTATTAACTCTTTAAATTATTATATTTCCTATGTCAATATCCAAAATCACGACTTGAAAATTAATTTTACAGATATAAAACATCCAAGTACAACCTCCAAATCAAAAGGAAGAGACAAAAAACTTAAAATTAAAATTAAACAAATTAAAATAATCAATAAACGCAACGCAAAATGTACAACAGTTTTTAAAAAATATATTAAAATTGATAGACCTGATGATGATGTGATACACATTGAATCATGTCGTCGATACAAAAAATGTAACAAGATGCAGTGTCTACTGAGAATGTTATAATTTTAAATAATTTTAAACAACATTATTTTAAGTTTGTGTATAGACGGAAAATAAAAATATTGTATCAATAAAACACAAACATGACGCAATTAAGATATAAACCTTCCACCTAAGTTGTTTCTTTTAAGAAAATCAAGTGTGGACCTACATACCTTTTCTACTGTTGTTCATAAATGAGCAGTACTTGGTACTGCCAGATCTTGCAGCCATGCCTACCAGTTGCATCACATCCGAACAGGAGAGGATTTGTGACTTTCTGGTTTGCCTGCAAATTTTTTTACACTAATTTTTGGTGTTTCCACAAACTCAAATAGCACAGTGAATGTAATATAAACTAATAAAATGGCATTTTTCAAACAAAAGTCTTTATTTACCCATATGTGGCATTTGAAGTGCTACATGCTCATCAGTTGAGAGCAAAAACAAATGACAAATTTATATTAACATGTTTGCATGGAATCATGCACATCCATGCAAACTTCTTTTAATGAGAAGTTGCCTAAGCACCTTTGGTGAAAGTGAGAAACCTAACCATGGGGCAAATAGAAATGCCTCTAACAAGATATGACCTTTGTAAACAGGTTTTTGTATTTCATCAACAGCTAATGTTCCTCTACTCTACTCTACTCCTACCATCATTATTTTCTCATCACTATGACTATAGTCAGCTTATTGTAAACATTCATCACAAGCAAGTACACAAAGAATATTGCTGCTAAGTATTTAACAATCCTACTTTATATTTGGATGATCTTAGACTCTAATCTTGGCCTAATGACCAACTATCTTAAGGTTTATCATGGGTTTCCTCATCCCTTCCAGGCCAGTGTCAGGTTAGTAACTTAAATGAGGCCACAATCACTTCCCTTCAATCCACTGTTAATCTTCATGTAATCTTTCAATTTGAGGCTGCTGGAGGAATAGATCATTTCCACATAAACACATACGTGACCTAACAGACATTTAAAGAATTTACAAATGTAAGGACACTAATTATGTCTAGAAGGAAACTATTTAGTCAGACAAAATTTTGATGTACTACAGGCTTAAAAAATGCTGCTACTGAGAAAGTTTTATGAAATTAAATATGCCTATCCTGTACTATTGATATGTTGAGGAAATAATTTTATATGAAACAGAATGGTACACATATAACAAATGATTAGATTTAAAATTTTGATACAATAACTAGCTCCGAGTCCAACCAACACAAATACTAGCCTGAAATTTCTATTCTATTCAATGAGCCAAGTACTGCAGACTGCAGCTTTTGTAACAAACTCCTTACTTCTTTAAAGCAAATTAGAAAACAAAATTCTTGAAAGGGAAAGGGTGCTGAGTGCATGAATGTTTACAAAATACTGATTTCTGATGCATGTAATGTAATTACAAATTTATTACATAGGAATTACACTTCGCGGTTACAGTATTTTTGACAACAGTTAAATATTTTGTTTGTTCATGTGCTACTCTACCTGATACAGACAATGTTGTGCTGTTATATTATTATTTTTTGTGGCAATTATACGTTGATCTACAGAATGAATAATAATACATGTTCCAACAGCCTGCATTCAGAAGAAATCATTTAAATTTTGCAAATCCTTCGCATCACGGAAAACCACTTTACGATCATCGTGGCGACATAGGTATATTTCTGTCAGACTAAGTTTATTTCCCTAAGTTACTTAAAATATTTTCTCATCTGTGCTAATAACAGAAGACACCACCTGTTACAGTATTCAATTGAATATTTTATGTAATTTTTATTTTGCTTAAATGTTTAATTCTTACTTAAATTTTCATTGTCCACGTTGCTTTTAATAACCTCATCTTTAGTTTCCTTCTGTATTAAGCTCTGGTAAATAAGCATAGACCGTATTGGTAACACGTGTTAGAGCAGACAGTATTTGGAGCTCGCATTGAGGACGTTGCCTTTTGGGGCTATGTTCTTGATCTCTTTAAAGTTCACTTTCACTTTCTAAACACGTTTAATTTCTGGGGCGGATAGGTACTGCAGATAAAGCTGAAGAAGTAACAACATTCGGGAAATAGGCAAGATGATTCAATGTTGTGTATGGAATTTGGGAAAGAAAGCGGCCCAACGTCAGGTTAGTATAACATTTAATTAACTATTTTTATGGCAGGATTTAATCAGTGAGTTAGTATGGTGTATGGTTTAAAAAAAGGGGACAGTTTGTTATCATAAGTTACTTTGAGAAAATTTAGGTTAACTATTTCAGACATTGTTCTACATACAAAGTAGGCACTTGGTGGCCCCTTTATGGGTTGTAGCGCCATGTAGTCGTAGTAATGTAACAACGTTTCAGAGGTCCCGACTGCCGTCCTGATGATGGAGGCAGTAAAGACCTCCAAGTAAGAAAATTCTTATCAGTGTTATGTTAACTTCTACTTTGTTCTTACTGATTTTCTCCTAATTTGTTTTACTGCTGCCAGTTTGGAACATGGTATCAGATGAGCAAAGATGTAGTAACAAGAATGGCTCCAGACTTTATGGAAATGTCAATGGTAAATGAAGTTAATTACATTCTTTGGGCTCAAGTATACCAGTATTTTTAAATTCCTAATAGTTTTGCTATAGCAATACTTAAACCTGTCTCATTCAGAAAACTTTTTCTTTTCAGAAAGCTATATCTTCATTTTTTACATCATCCAAGAATAACTATGCAACAGAAGCCACATTTGAAACAAAGGTAAAATCAAAGCAATAAAAGTATCAATACACCTGCATTAAATCCTTGTACATTTCGTAGACAATAGAATAATCCTTTACAAATTAAAAATATTTGTGATTTTCCTTGCCATGTAGTTGTTAACCTCTATATCCATAAATCTGAAGAAAAGACAGAGATTTATAGACTTAATACTAACACCACTTAAAGCACAACTGAATATGAATTACACAGGAAAATCCCAATAATTTTATTTCAGCCTTTTCGCCTGCATCGGCTGGAGACAGGGCCTTCAAACACAGTTACGTTGACTCGTGATGATGCTGTGACACTATATGAAAAGATGCACACTATTAGAAGGATGGAAACTGCAGCTGGCAATATGTATAAGGAAAAAATTATCCGTGGTTTCTGTCACTTGTACTCCGGACAGGTATGTGCATGTTTACTTGATATAGAGGCCCACAACTGGCAACCATTTGCTTAGCTTGTCCAAAAAGAAAGCATTAGTGTAATTCTGTGGCACGTGTAGTTCCCTTCTCCTATCAGTGGCAAAATTTTGGAATAAATTTTGTAAGAGTGACTAGAAATCAAATTATGAAGAACACATATCCGTTCTTATCAGTTAGTAATTGACTAGATGGTAACTTACTTTTAACAGGATTATTTTTTGCAATTAGAATGGCAAAGTTAAAAACATTTGAACTTTTATCTGATATTGTATGAAACTTTGGCATAAAACATATTTCTTTCATTGCATGAATATACACCTATTCTTGCTTTAGTTCTAATGGATATTATAAATTGTAAATTCATGACATCAGCCTCAGCTTGCCACTTTCACACTATTTTTCGTTCCATAGCAGGTACCTTCCTCATTGCTTATTTTAGTGTCGCAGTATGACTCAGTTCTTTTCTTTGGGCAGTAGTGGAACATCAGGAAGGTTTCCTCATTGCTTGGGAGTCACAGCATGAAGAATCCCATCAGAATGATGGGAATTGTTATACACCAGTCATTTTTACAGCTTTAAAAACTATTTCCTGAAGGTAACGTTGATGGCACCTGCATGTCATCTGCCCTCTGCATTTCCAAACGAAATCTTATATACATACATTTTCAGATTTTTAATGTTGTGTTTGTGTTTGCTGAAGGAAGCAAAAACAAATCAATTACCTTGATTTTTGTGTGGTCAGTTATACTGAGGGACCTGTGTATTTGATAATAAATGGAGTCTGAATAATAGAGCAAGCATGAAAAATAATATTCTCATCCCTTCTGGCATGCTCTGTAAAAGTAGATAAATATGACTATAAGTGAATCTTGTGGTCATATGCATTTATATGATGTCCCTAAGAACCAGTATGGAATGGTACATATCCTTGTTTAAACTGTACACTGCATCTCCTGGCAACCATTCTGTGCTACTTATGTTTGCATCCAATTTATCTGAGTGTTAAATTAATATAACCTGTCCCAGTTGAGAGTTTTGATGATTTTTCCCGAGTCCTTTCAGGTAAAAGCCCAGTCAGTGTTTTGAAACAAACCATGTTTACTTCCATATCATTCACAATTTAATATTCATAATTGTCCGTATTTCTCATCTGTGCACTTGATAACATTTTGAACAGCCTACAAATCAGTTGTTCATTGGTTCATATACATGGTACCACATCAGTTTATCACTTCAGTTGCAGCATCCTATCTTATATTTTATTTTTATTACAGGAAGCTTGTGCTGTTGGAATAAAGGCCGCCCTTCGACCTCAAGACTCTGTAATCACTGCCTATCGAGCACATGGTTGGACCTACATGATGGGTGTTTCAAAGTTGGGAGTGCTAGGTGAACTGACAGGGCATCAGTCTGGTTGTGCTCGTGGTAAAGGTGGTTCCATGCACATGTATGCAAAGAATTTCTATGGAGGGAATGGTATTGTAGGTGCTCAAGTAAGTGTATACTTATATTTGGCTAATAACATAACTGTGTAGTCTGAAGACCTATGTAGCACCTATTACTTTCTTTGTTTAAAAGGTGTAGTGCAATTAAATGTTATTGTAACTGAGTGGATATTGAAGAAATTGTGGTAGTGTGGACTGAACTGATGTGGCTCAAAGTATAGGGCATATAGATAGATAGTTTCTTTAACTCCTAAGTGGAGCATAGGGCCTCCTTTCAGAGGTTTCATAGTCTTTAAAGCATGCATTTAAGAGTAGTGAGTGACTAGCCCACTGACTCTGCACAAATTCTACTCACTCCTGATTTGACTGCCATCTAGCAGTGAAGCAGTGAATCAGGAGAGACTTTGGTGAGAAATGGCCACTGAATTTTGCTTACGAAACATCTCGTATCATGCTCGCAAGGTTCTTTTACATGCTGTAAATCTACGACATGCGACCGCCGGCTTTACTTCCCCTCCAAAAGTAGTTGTGCTACAGATTTTTAAGGCAGGATAGTGAACCTTTGGCATTAGAACCCAAAGGTTCACCATTTAAGATAGATAAAGTGTTTAGATAGTTTATTGTAATTGGTGATATGAAATGGAAAGGAATATGAGCAACATGACTGGTATGATCGAGGGCTGACCTGGCATTTCAGTATGACAAAATTCTTAAACGAAGTCTGTAAAGCTGCTTTGTAATAAGTAGTGCAACTGAACTTATATGAAATGATCTTTGTAAAACCCACTCATGCCTGGTTACAAGATGAGAGTGCATTACCACATGTAGCTCAGAATTGAGACTGAATGGGTTTCATGGATCAAAGATCTTGAGAAACTGATAGTTGCTCAGTTAAGGAAATTACCCTTTTTTAATTTGAAGGTTCATTACTGTGTTCACAAGAGCTATTATCCTCCTGTTTAGGTTTTCATAGTGGTCTGTTGTATACATAGTTGATATGACTTGAATTCAATAGCCACCTGATTTGAACCCAACTAGGGTTAACTGTGTTCTGATTGATTTTTCCTGCTGATAGGCTAATTCCAGGGTAATGCCAGAAAGTAGTTCATGACAGCTTTGCCTACTGTACCTCCCAATTTGTCATTCATGATTTGAGAATGATGTTACAAAATGATCTCTACATTTGATAATTGCATTAGTAAATCTACAACTCACTCATTGCAGAAGTGCTCCTCCGAGTTCCAAGTCTGATCTAATTTGAGAGGATCTGGCAGAGGGAATGTAGGACAGAATTTAGTGGCCACTGAAAAATTTGTGTGCAAAAACCTGAAAATAAGAAAGATCTGTTAAATGCTAAAAACACAACAATGCAGACTGAAATCCATGGGTTTCCATTTTGCATTTTCTTTCCTCAGATTCAGCTTGCAAATCATCTCAGCTTTAATATGGTGTGCTTATTAATGCTGAAATTGGAGAATTGAACTCTGTTTTGTGACTATTTCAGGTTCCTTTAGGTGTAGGAATTGCATTTGCTTCAAAATACAGTGGCACAGATGGAGTTTGTGTAGCTCTGTATGGTGATGGGGCTGCAAACCAAGGTCAAGTGTACGAAGTATACAACATGGCAAAATTATGGGATGTTCCTTGCATATTTGTATGTGAGAACAATGGTTATGGTATGGGAACCAGTGTCGAGAGGGCTTCTGCAAGTACAGCCTATTACACCCGAGGCGATTATGTACCAGGAATATGGGTAATGTTTTTATTTTAAATATCACATATATATTGGCATTATTATTGTTTTTTTTTCTTAAAATGTCAGTGAAGAACTATGTAAGGTGTTGCATATACTAACTCTGGGAAATGTTCACAATTTCTGTCTATAGTTACACATTTCTAACTCTCTGAAAAATACTAGGTCTTTCATGCTTTCTGCTATTAAAATCAGCAGAAATTTTGTTTGTGGAATGTAGTATTTAATGTTACTGGATTTTTGGCAGCAAAAGCAGTAGTCCTATCTTCTGCTGTTGACTTTGTAACATTGCAAAGGAATTTACATTTAATTTCATGAGTTTTGTGTCATCCTAAAATTGGATTTGAATGCAAGATTTCTCAAAACAATAACTTTTCCTTGCCTAGATTTTATATTTTATATACATTGCTTTGATGAAGTTTGTACTTGTAATACTTTCTTATTCCTTTCACTCCCCCCCCAAATCTGCCTTTAAAATGTTCTGTATTGTTACTCATTATAAATTATTTGCTACAAAAAGTAAGTATTAGAAAGATTACAACTGTGATGCCTTTTGTACGTCATGTCATATTGGGTCATACATAACTGCTTGACTGTTTCTTAATTTTAGGTTGATGGTATGGATGTACTGGCTGTAAGAGAAGCAACTAAGTACTCCATTGATTATTGTACAAGTGGTAAAGGCCCCATTCTCCTGGAAATGGCCACTTACCGTTATAGTGGACATTCTATGTCAGATCCTGGAACAAGTTACAGGACAAGAGAAGAGATTCAGGAAGTTCGACAGACAAGAGATCCTGTTACATCTTTTAAAGAGAAGATCATAGCAGCAGAATTAGCTACTGCTGAAGAAATTAAGGTATGCATCAATAGGTTTGCTCCAGAATTTGCCATAAGGGAGATCCAAGAAAATGAGCCGGGTCTGAAACTGAAGATGCTGCTGAATGAGTTACTTGTATTTTCTAATGTTCATTTTTTAGACAGAAATATAAGTACCTCAAAAACTGTTCTTGACAGTCTTCTGTCATTGTGAAAATCCTTAATTTTATGTTTGTTTAATATAATTTTAAAAATTACGCTTTTGCTTGTTGCTGACACTTTTGTTTGAAATATATTTTTCATTTAGTAAATATATAATGAGACAAACAAACATTTGTTTAATTTTTCAAGTACATTGTCAGCTCTGATTAGCAAAAGTGGTCCAAAACTATAATTTCATATGTGATGTTCTCAGTATAACTTTAATAAAAATGTTTCATCTATAGTATTGCTGTCTACTGCAGATTGTGGAGTAACAGTATTTCCATATAATAAAATGCTGTATGCAAATAATTCATGTAAACATGCAAATAACATACTTTTCTATGAAATAATGCAATATTCCTCTTCACTAGTGTAAGAATAATGTGCATATTTTATCCAGAGTTTTAAAGCATTTATACAGCTAAGTTCTGGTTTATATTTTCTATTCTTGCCTTCAGATATTGGAGAATAAAATCCGCGCTGCAGTGGATGAGGATGTGAAGAAGGCAAAGGCTGACAAGGAGATTGGACTGGAAGAATTGACAACTGACATCTATGCTGATAACAAGGAAGGAGCCATCCGAGGAGTGACAGCATGGGATAAGTTTGAACACAAGACTCTTGGAATGGCTGTGAATGTGTAAAGGGAAACAAATTATTATATGAAGTAAAATTAGATGCTGATTTATGTACTGCACTTTTGAAGGTAATTCAATGTAAATAAAATATGTACTTGACTGTATGGTAGTTATTTCAAGGTATGGCAGTGTCTTTGTAACATGCCTTTCTGTCATATTTATTAATTTCTAAATATTGTACAATATGTTTTTCCATAAGTGTGTGTTAATTATTATATTACTGTATTATAAAAGATGTTTTAATTCAATGCAATTTACTAATAAAGGAGCTTTTATGTGCTGATGAAACCAAGTCTTGCATAAACAAATTTATAGTAGGATTTTAGGTTCTCATGGCGGTGAGTACAAAGATGGCTGTCTTCTGGGTTATAGTCCCATGCAGTCTGGCACAAGATTTAGATATTACAGATGTGAATATTAAGTGTGTACCATGAATAAGTTTGATTTAATTACATTATCACATTGAACAATTAATCCATAAGGTAGGTATGTATAAAATAAAATAATTTGTATAATCACAACTTTTAAGAAAATTGCATATAAATCTTTGTCCTTTTTATGCCAGTTTTTCACATTTATTTTCAGACTCTTAAGAGAGTTGTATATACTAAAGCTACAGAAATTTAAAATTTCATTAGGCTTAGTAAAATAATATAGCCAATTAATACACTCTAGAGCCTTATTTAAAACATTCAGACCTGCAATATGGAACTGTCAAACTGTGTTGATAAGTACAGTTGTCAAGCTTACTTATTGAACAGCAAGTTGCTCAGATGAAACAGACAATTCTCCTCCATCATTTTGTAAGTCAATGTTTCAAAATTCATACATGTATTAATATAAATTGATTATAAAATGTTAAATTCTCTTGTGTAACAATGATTCCTACTTCTGAATTAACAGGCGATTCATCTAAACTGGATGTGCTCCATCTCACCTTGCACAGCATGTAAGAGTCATTCATAATAATACAGGAATTTCATTATTTGCAGCTGTTAATTTTCATATGAATTTGCCAAAACACCATGTAGAAAATATAGAACTTAATTGGCCGTGACATATCCATTTAAAAACACTGGAAACTTCAATCCACTGGCATGATTTTGGTAATGACTATTGTCCTTACTTCTGAGAGTTTTCTTTATAGTATGGTTATATATAACATGCATTTCAATATTAAACATAACTATCAGAGCTTTTGACCATTCCATGCAAACCATGATGATACAGAAATGAATGGAATTAATTTAACTTCATATACACAGTTAAGAGAAGAAAACAGATGAGTAGAGGTGAGTTCTGTGCCTTCCTGTGTATTTATATATGTAATAAAATTTATAATGAATGAAGGAAGAAGGATACGTTACAATAGGAAGTAAAATAAAATTAACAATCCAAACACATTCCTTTGACTCATTTATACATGAATGTGAAAACAGTTGGTAACATTTATTATAGTCCTGCCCTCTCGCTGAGTCTGGTTTTGTTACTTACCTCTTGATCCTATTTGATTATTGGCTACTATGTCTGACAAAGCTGCTGTTCAGAAGCTGAACATACCAATAAAAATGACCTTGGACTAGATTAACAAAGTATACACACATTAAAATGTCATTCAGATTATCACTTAACAATTAATATATGTCTAGTGATTTTATGTGTTAAATCCTTTGACATTTTTTTTATATTCACTGAATATTCTTAAATATATCTTACAACACAGAGGAGCACATTTATGAATATAAAAAAGGAATCATAAATAAGTCTAATATATTGATTGAAGAAAAAATATAACCTTTAAAATGTGTGATAAAAGATTTATCTGAAATTTTAATATGCTGTGAACAGAATGCCATGTGCACGTCATACACACACATTAAATCTTTATTCAATTACTTTTAATTTGAAATTCAAAATTCCAATTTTTACAGATGAAACTGATGCACTGGTACTCATTTCTCATGAATGCATAAGTCCATTCAGCTAGTTAATTCACCCATTTTAAAGAACTTAAAAGATGAATAAAATAACATTTTATACATGTATTTTGACATCCTTACATATAACATGCATTTTTCAGACAAACTCAACCTCTTTTCAGCACATTTTAAAAATTATATTTGTTTCTGCTAACACCATAATACAAAGTGTAATATTACATATATAAACAATATTTTGTACCTAAATAGTGGAATAATGCTGTAACGTTTGTATATATAGCTTTATAAAAATAGATCAAATGGAAGTGGAGACAAAAAAGATGTATATTTTCACATTTCACTTTCATCTATGTATCTATTTGACAACTATTATTAGGCAAATTAGCTCTTAGGAGCTTCTTTGTCATGTATACTACAATCAAAATCTTCAATTTTCAGAATCTTCAGTGTCATTTTCTGCTACAATATTCATTCTCTTACATGGCTGGTTTCTGAACATGTTACAACAGTAAAGTATAGTACCAGTATATCCTGCTATGATTCAGTGAAATCTCTTCTTTTGGTCTCCACAACTTCAAGCTACAGGTCCCTCATATTATAATTCACATTCTTTGAATGAATTACATTCATCATGTTGGTTACTATGCTAAAGCACTCAAATAGTATATTACTGTTTCCACAACACATTTGACTACATCTTAAAATAGCAAACACACACACATATATATAAATGATAACACTAAAATTATTTTAATCTCCCCACTTTAAATATGAACATTACCTCAACAGAATCTGTGCACCATGAAAGGTGAAGGAATGTTACACATCCCAATCTAAAAATATATATCACACTCAAGCTATATGATAATTTGATTATGTAGCACAACCCAAGAAAAAATGCATGACAATTCTAACCAAAGTATGAGTAAAGTTTGTGTACAATACTGATAAAAAGTAACAAATCTAAAATAGCAAAAGGTGATTCAGATTAGTATGAATATGCAAGTAATGAAATTCTTCTTCTTCTTTTCTGGCACTACAGCCCGGGGTGGGCTTTAGCCTCCCAAGTACTGAAATTATTGAAGAGTAAACTAGGAATAAAGGAACAAACTCTAAGAGAGAGGAAAAAGAAAGATGATGTATACCAAACATTCACTTCCTTTTTACCGAACTCCAAACAAGTTCTTTGTCATCACAGTAGTTTTCTGTTTATCAGTAACTTTCTATCCAAAGTTGAAATGAACCAAATCTTGCACATAAGTTTTAAAGGGTATAAAAAAGCCTGTCCCATTATTTTTCATATCTTGCTGTTGGGCAGAATCAATATGGTAACTGCAAACATCTAATGCACTTATACTCACCATCTTTACTTAGATGATCTGATTTGTGTGTTTTTTATAACATGGTATGAGCATTACTTATCAATCCATCCAGATGCCTGTAATATTACCACTCTGAACAGATATTTATGAAAATGTCACCCAACTCTTGTACAAACTGCCAATTTACATAAAGACCTTAATACTACCCTGCAGCCTGTTCCATCTTGAACTTAATTCATCTGTCCTGCCATAATAGATTTTTACATGCTTAAGTGATAAATCCTAAAATAATTTGAGGCAAAGTTGTATCATTTAACATTTTACATTATGTACACCATCTTCAAACGATGTGTTTGAGACAATGGTCATAAAAAATAAAAGTGATTTAAACTGCACACTTTGCTAACTTTATATTGAGCTACCATGCATGTAGATGGTGAAATGAATGGATGGATGTAGGCAAAGCACTAGCAAAACACGCCTTATCAAAAGTAAGTTGGATCATTACAAATAACAATGTTTAGGGATGTAATAATGCAGTATATTGTTATAAAAACAACTAAACTGAAAGGCTACTTCCGAGTAGTTTATACCTTTAAAAACATTCTAAAGCATTTATATCTGAAGAATGATATTAGGACAGCACATATGTATGCTGAATGAAATGTACACAAATTACCAAAATATAAGGCACTGGCATAAGACAATTGTTACTTCTTTATAAACACTGTCAACAAAAGGGACATTTTACTTCTACTCCATACCACTGAACATATTTGTCACAAGACAATTCAAGAGTCATTCAACTCCAGACTAATGACTTGTGGAATAGAAAAGCCAATCATCTGACAGAATGTGCAAGATAAGACAGAAAGGGGAAAATATATTGCCATTTTAATGCCCCTACCTTTCACTCTCTCTTCAGTAACATGCATTTTGATTAAAAAAAAACAGCGTTCAAATGTTGGAACTGTGTGGATTATTAAAATCAGGCACTAAAAATATATGATGGCTTTCACATATAATATGTATTAATAATAATTACTTTTTATAAATAGTATTTTGTTTGTAACAGAATTACACTGCCGAGTAAATGAGTAACTGCTTGGCTAAAATATTGGTATTTTACTGCATGCCATCCTACTTGTGCTTATGGCATTAGTGATACTGGTACTGTTCTGCAAGGGGGTATACATAACAGCCAAGGAGCACAATTCTGTTACGTGTTCTATGACTTGATCATGTGAATATGTGAGCTACAAAACCTGAATTCAGACTATGAAAAGTGTCACTCAGGTATTGAAAGGTAGTAACATTTGAATATGAAAGTTTACATATGTGGTTCACTTCTTATATTCAAAACTTTTGATTACTGAAAATCTTAATGTTGTTACAGTAATCATATGTATGTTCCATGGAAATTCAACATATTTAAAATTCTGTAATACAGGTGATACTCATTAAACATGTGTTTATCCACATTTTCATGGATTCAGTTTTTTCAATATCATGAAAAGCATCAATATCCTATTTGTGGCCACAGTAGAAGCTGCTACAAAGGCCGCATGTCTTAATATGTATGAAAAGTTAATTAATCCTGAAGTGTTAGAACATTGCACTTTCAGGAAAGCATGTTATACTTTTCCTGTTTTACGTGTTTCCGATATATGCAACAATCACAGGAATGCAACCCATGTGATGAAATTTAGTACGGGTGACTATCAGAGTTACAGTTTGTACATATTAACTTCAAATAGTAAGAGCAATACAAACCATAAAATCCTACTTTTCTGTAAAAGGTGTAAACATTTCAGCAGCAACTGATAATGGGAATATAACACAACACTTATGAGGATTAAAATACAGATATGTTTAAAAAACATGGAGAGTGTTGACTGTAAATTACAGCTGGTTCTGGACTCAATTGTTTTAACATATAAGAAAGGCAGATCTAAATTCTTTAGGAACCAAACAAGACCAATAGATACCAGGACAGAAATAAATTACACATGTTCCAGTCATCATGTACTCATGATTAAAAAACAAGCATTTGCAATCAATGATTAACAGACCACATGTTTTAGTTGAAATTAATTATTAATTTCAACTATAAAATCCAAACTACTTCTGTTTCACCGTGGGTAAAAATTCTGTATTTGCTACAATAATTTCTAAATCATGATAAATAACTAATGAGGACAATATTCTGTATGTTATTTATAGTTTAATGTTAATCTTTTGAATCCATTAACTATCAACTTAACTTTTAAAATTTCAAACATCATACCTTATACAGTTAATACCAAAACACTGACTCTAAAATTTAATCTCCACAAATGAAGCTTAAAACACTGAAATGGATAAAATACAACTGTGGGAAGAACACACACAGTTAGTTCTGGATGCCATTTCTCTTTAATTTTTTTTATAATATATGATAATGAGAAGTTCATACTTTCAAAATCATGTCTTTAATTTCTTTTAAAAAAGAAAAACTGGCAGTTTTCTTATAGTTACAATCTGAATATTTCCAAAGTGTCATATAATATTTATAACAACTGGAAATTAATCTAGACCTGTTTATATTTCACACTGCAATAACTTCCACTTTCCCTGCATAGCACTTAACTTCCATGTCTACATTATATAAAAAATTCTTCTCAATCCATGAAGACAGAGTCTTATCCCTGAATGATACAGTTTATACAAGGAAACAGCGTTATGTTTGTCCATACAATAAATTCACATTCCTGATACCAAACTGTCTAATTTAAGGAAATTTCAAGTATACATTTTTTTACAATCCCAGCCCATCCATGAATTACACTCCTAATAAGAACTTTCATTTACTTCAGCTTATAGTAATTGTAAGTTGGTGAGCTTTTCATTGCCTTAACAATCAAACAAATACTGCATTACTAACTTCATACACCAGCAGAATAAGATCTGTCTTTATAATATCCTGACTTATTAATTAGCTAGATATAATTACAGTATCTACATTACCAGGGGTTAAAAACCTTCCTACCTGATGCCTACAAGCTCTTCTCCATTATCTTGTAGGTAGTTTCTCCAGAAAATCTCTTTCTATGACTGCCTCAAGTTCGCTCAAACTGACTGACTTGCCCTGTCCACAATCTGCTATTGTTACTGAGGGGGAGTAAACACTGAGAGCTGTGAAGAACAAGTGAAGTTCTTGCAGGGTCTTGATACTGGGTGTGACCAGCAGCAATTTGCCAGGAGATCGTGGTGAGGCTGGCACTGATCTCTGGAACTTAATGAACAGATTACTGTGTTACAATCTCTTAACTTAAAAAGAGGGTACATTCATACCAACAAACTTATAGCCAAAAACAGCAAACACAGTAATATTTTACTTTTACATCAGCTTACTTTTAGTCAATTCTACAGTTACTGTAAACACTAATGCACCTTTTGGTCCATGAGGCGAGCTATCCTCATCACATGGGGTACAAAATCAGGAGAATGAGGAATTTCATCTTCCGAATGATTGTTATTAAGACTAGTAGGTTGAGCAGCACCCACAAACGCCCAACGATACCTATAAAACATAAAAACGTAAGTAAGATAACAAGCATTATATGCTTAAAATCCAAAAGTTCAGTACTCTATGGACCAGAAACATTCAAGAAAATTCTTGAGAAAAGAGGACCTGGAAAGGCTCTGTGATTCACTGCAGCAGCCAAATAGCTGCTCTGGAATGATGGTGCCCTGGACTCCCACCTTGCTAAGTCACAAAATTATAGAAATGGGAGCCAAAACAGTATTTATTTATATATGTGTATTCAATATAACCTGCACTGTTTGTTATGCTTTATCTACAAATGCAATAGTTTTTACTTAATTATTTATAGTTTATTTAACGACGATTTTCAGTAGCTCAGAATATATAATGTTGAATGAGAAGATGATATTGAATTGGAAAGGATGTGGAAGGAAGAAGTCATGGTTTAATTTGAGGGAATATCCCAGCATTTGCCTGGAAGGACTGAGGTAAACTACAAAAAACCCCAGTCAGGATAGTCGGTCTCCAGACCGAGATTTGAACCCGGGACCTGCTGAATACGAAGCAGAAATGTTAACCGCTCAACCATGATGTTTGGTAAGCACAATAATAAAATTCAATCCCCTGCATAATGTTTTTAATTTCATAAGAGTAATGCTACAGACAATTCTGCAGAATGGAGCAGCCAATATCTCAAGGACACCAAACGAAAGGAGTTCAACTGTAATATGATTTTTAGTATATTCATTTTCATCTCAATCCTGAACTCCACAAACAATGCCTATAACCACTGTGTCTTGTGTCCGTAATTTACTCTATAATGTAAAAGTGTGCTTTTTCTATACATAAAACATTTTACTACATTTAGACACACAGAAAGAAAACAGTTAAAAGCTATACTGAGATCTGAGGTTTCCACATTGTTCTTAAGGGTTCTGATGCTGTGAGGGCCAAGATTTCTGAGGAACACATAAGTATCTACCTACAAGACCACATGACATCACAACAAAGAACAACATTGACAAGCCATAAACACCAGGAGAAAATGTAGAAGGATTTTCCTTACCTATTAAGTGATCACACAGAAATGTTTTTGGTGATAAAGTTATGCCAAATGAAGTAATGACTGAGAAGCTACATTAAAATATATTACCAAGATAAATGTTTATGAATACATCCTTTTCCATAACTAACCTCTTTACATGTTTTTAATGTGTAAATACCTGAACTACAGAACACTGTCTTAAATCCACATATATAAAGTAACACAATCTGATGCTATATGTTTCTTACATTTGAAACTGGGGCAGCCGATGTGCAGGTAGAAGTACAGCCATATCTAGAAGTTTGGCTGCTGCTAACTGAAGTTGGAGCCAATGGGGATGCCCATGAGCATGAAGTCCATTGTTACTATTTACAACCCAGGACGAGTCCAGTGCTGACAGCAGACGGATATGAGAGCTGAAAACAAACTTCTATGCATACATTTCTTCACTACAATATTCACAGGAGACCTTAAGCAATTAAAAAAAATATACCTCAATTACTTTCACAGAGATATAAACTCTGTGAGTGTCAGCTGTTTCAACACATTCACTGTTGGCCATGTGAATTCAGGACTTACTTTAAATGACAGGGTTTAAAACCCCTCAGTAGGACTTTGCTCTCTGCGGAAGAGGAGAATGAATCACAAAGTTAGGAGAGGGAGAAAATAAAATTTTATTTTACCTTTTGAGGGTATAGTATAGAGTATAGACCAGCACCTTCAGGGTACCAAGGAACTCCAAAATTAAAGAAACTTTTGTCTTCTCACTTTCATGACTGTACCTTTATGGAAATCAACTCCTACACAAGGGCAATACGGCCTACTGAAGGACAGTGAACTCACAGAAAGGCAATGCACACTTGCCATATCACAGCCATGACCTGCCTTGTTACCGCACATAAATAAAGAGAAGTGCACAATAAATATAGGGAGAAAGAGGTGAGTGGGGGGGGGGGGAGGGGGAGTAAGGCAAGAGAAAAATACCAGACATTTGGTAAGTGTCTAGTGATTTAAATTACCCTTCAAGCAACTCTATCCATTGGTGATGCAATTTTTCTGTCTTATTCAGCTTATAAAGACAGTTGCACAAAACTGACTTACATGAACTATGACAGAATTACAGCTTCTCCACTTAATCAACGTAAGTACACTTTGGCAGGGAATGTGTTAATAAAGATGCAAAAATCAGTACAGAATTAGAGCCCAATATAATCAGTATAATTAATAAATCTACAGGGAGTCATTACAGTGCATTCACTTTTACCTATGAAAGGAATTTATTGTAATACTCAGGTGTAAATCACTTAACAAGATTTCACCTCAATCCTGTAATTTCACAGTATTTATATAATTGCAGCTATGAATGACACAAAATATTTTCAAAATAAAACAGCTGAGTATTAATCTACTTTCTTGACTAACAATAATAAAGTACTATTTCATGGATAATTCCATAACACACAGAATTAAGTATTTTATTATATCAATACATGGCAGACTTTGTAGTTTCAAATGGGACATACAGTTTAAATGTGTTAAATCCAAGTGATTAAAATCTGCACCATATCAGCATTAGTTTTATAAACTGTTAATTGTGCAAAGTGTAAAATGATTGCAGCAGGAGTGGAAGCAAAGCTCAAAAAACTTACCTTTTGCATGAAGGATCCAAGCTAAGGTTAGTCATATCAGCAACAATCAATGTACAGCCACCAAGAAAGCTAGTTACAATGGACATACCAATAATTCATCACCCCCCATAATAAAAATCCAATCATCAGTAACAGAAAGATGTTGTGAACATATTTACTTGCGTAATTTATGCATTTTTACCCTAAATTGTTTAGCTGTAAAACAGTAGTGTTATACTCGGTAAGAAATCGTTTAGAAGGGTTGAAAGTACTATGAGAATGAGGACAAGTTAAGATAATCAATTAAGACCAAGAAGGATATCATGGTCATTACTCTTGCTTCATATCTGGGAGGTCCGAGCTTCAAATCTCAACCAAGAGATTGGATATCCTGAGGGTTTTTTTGTGGTTTACTGTAGTCTCTCCAAGCAAATGTGAGAACAGTACCTTAAATAAGGCCACAACTATTTTCTTCCTTTACTTTTCCAATTCATCTTACACAGTAAATACCACAGCAGCATTATTACATACACCAAAATTAAATGACTTTTCATAGTTCTCACTCAAAATGTGAAGGATTTGAAAAATTATGTTAAACATAACATAGGTAACGAAATATAACTGCATGGCTGAAACTTTTCTGTCTTTTTTAACTAGGATTTTTCCTTGTACTGTTGTAAAACATAAGGACGTGTTATTTCATGAAGGAAATAATACAAACTAGAAATGCATAAATTATGCAACAGAGGTTAGAACAATATACAAAGAGTTAAGCATCTGAAACAAATTTTTGAAAATACAAAAAAAAATATCAGAAGGGTTTTAATAAAACAAATGCTCAGATTTCTATTTACCTGTTGTTCCTTCTGTACTTCCCATCACCAAGGATATATTTTCACCCACAAGGGTGAGGAGCAAAGAGAAAAAACAAAAAGAAAACCTTAATTAATATCACAATGATCCCACACAATACAACACAAGACAAAAACAACACTTCAAAATACAAACCCCTGCAATCATGTTCACATGTTAGTATGTTATTAAAACAAGACTGGACATGGTTAGTAACTTATATTAAACTACTAAAAAATGTTACAAATTACAATATAATCTATAGACTGTAATGCAAATTTGAACCAAAGGGAGAGAAAAGTCTTAACTGGAGGGGAAAAAGAAAGAAAATGGCTGTCTCCTGGGTTGTAGCGGCATATAGTCTGGCAGAAGTTTACCAACATTTCACAGGTCCACTCATCACCCCGATGATGGAGGCAGCAACGACCTAATACATTCCTACAGCCTTCTTCTGCCAAAGCCTGAACTCTGTTTACTGTACAAAACATTTATCCTGGATTCAGAAACAGCCTTGGAACATGGCTGGAGTTAAACATGTGTGATAATATCACTGCATCTCACAACAAAATACATCACATATTTTTCTTGAAGAAACCTGAATATGACTTTGCATAAAGTAATGTGCCTATAATTTTAATTTTTTTATATAAAACAGCTCACACACAGTTAGAAACAATACTGAAAACAATGGACTGAAGCTCTAATTCTAATAATAATAATAAACTGTTACACATCAGTTCAGAAGGATGCCAGTACCATTCGACATAGTTTTGTGCTTACAAAAATAGGAACTTCACAAGAAATATAATCTTGAAAAATATATATTGGCTCACAGTGAAACTGAAAAAAATAACAACAAAATTGAAATTCTGCACAAATTTAATTGTTTAACATTAAAGTAAGTTATTCCTGCCATATTACTTACAATAAATAGACTTATTTGTTACAGCAGAATGCAATTTAGAGTATCCTGCACTTCTGCTATACTTACATACTTATCTTAAGCTGCAAGCAATATCACATTTAGAGCAAGGGGCACATGAATTCAAATTCACAACACCCAACTGTACGTTCCTTACTTAATTTACATAAAAAGATCTGATGTTGAACAGACCAACATCTTTACCAATGCCTTAAATGTTCTGCAACTATGTAATAAAATGTAGCTGTCATTACACAGTTTTCTAAACAGGTAACAAAATAAAATCCTGGATGTATATTAAAGACTACTAGTCAATGAAGCTAAAATTTGTCTGTTTATTATTACGAATCTAACAGATCTGTTTGAAAGGGTTCCAAAGTGCTAATAATTGTTCAAATGGATTGCCTTTTTTATTTGATATAACCAAAAACTTCGACTGTCTGAGTTTGAGAATGAAACTGTTTCGTGCTTTCTATAAAAGTACTTTATAACCCAGATATCAAGGAAACACTATTAACCTTTAATGTATGGGAACAGAGAATTTAAACCATGAAACTAAGGAGCTGCCAGCCAGACTGAAACTATGGTGTTTTTAACACTATAGTGGTTTACTAGCACAATGCATGGCAAACTGGACTGTGTATAAATTACCACACAGTCAATAAATGTTAAATGAAAATATTCCTCAGTCCAGGACCCTAATTATTATAGAGTTCTATTACACAATTCCAACTTCTTATATTCAATGAAAAATTGATTTTGCATGAATGTATGTTACAGTGAATGTGATATACTGATTACTACATACCTAAATTCTTCTGTGTCAGTACTCAATTCTTGCTCAATATGGAGGAATACTTGTACCATCTCACTGATAATATTAGGCCACAGCGATGTAACATGCTGTGGAGACATTCGTGAAAGCAGCACCCGAAAACAAAGGAACACCTGTGCCTGAATAGAAGGCACAACCTGAGGCAACCTCAGACTGTCTGATAGTCGTTCTAGGAAAAGAGAAAAAAATTATTTTCAAAGCTTTATTTCATCTCTTGATGTGGTGACTCGTACGTGCTGCACTCCAAAAGAAGAAGAAATGTTAGGATTTAACTTATACTGATTTTGCCCACAGCACACTATTTTATAAATAAGCCAGTGCCTCACAACAAAAAGGTTAAAGGTTAATTTATGAAATCTGCAAAAAATCAGTATAAAACAAGAAACTGTACTAAACTGCCTGAAAGCATACTTCAAAAGGCATTTTGAATTAATTTATCATCTTACTATGAAGACGCAAAAGATGTAGGGAGAACAATTGTATTCTTAATTTGGCTTTCAATATTTTCATGAAATGTTGTTATGGTATAACACAGCAAATGTCCTTACAGAAATGTTAGAAGTGGAAGGTTTAATCACACTAGCAATCACTGTAACCAAGTACGCCCCAAGTTAAATGAGTTTAAAAAACTATATATCTGTTAAAAACACAAACCTTATCATTATTTCACATTACTATGATAATTTATTTGGACATTATTCATAGTCATTATTACAATTATACCAATTATAAATTTCACTGTTCTGTCTTTGGTTTAAGAATAAAGGGAGGAACAAACTCTGAAGAGAATATTAGGCAGTCATCTTCATCACTAGGCACAGAAGCAGCTGAGAAAAACAGAATTATATAGGAATAGCAACAACTTAACATGGAGGCTAAGCACTAAACGAGTCTACCACAGATAATAATATAATGGACAATTATTTGTAATATTATTATTTTATACTAATATAGACTAATATGCATGGTCATAAAACTTCAGAATGACATTAACTCACCTTGTATTTCAGGCATATACTTGTGATACTGATCAGTTTCACTACAAAGAATAACAAAAGCAAGCCTCTTTAGTAACTGTGCTCTCTGTTCATATTCCTGTTCTCGACTGGAGAAGATGCTTAGAGAACCACTCTGAGCCACAGACACTCGACCTGCAGGAATAAATGCGTAATTACAATTATAGTTCAAAAATACATTTTAAAAAAAGCACAATATTCCTGAAACTACTGTACTGCATGACAATAATCAGGTAAATAATATAATAAAAACTAGATGCTAACACTTCTAACTTGGACCACAGATTCTGCAGTATTCTGTATAATTTTAATTTCAGCACTTTGGAAGGAAAAGGTTACAGACAAATTGCTATAAGTTTGGATATGGCCTTCAGCTTCATACACACACAGCTGCAGTGCCCAACTTAAGAGCACAATGCATTTCCAACATCTGTAAACACAAGATTCTGTGTTTCCTTGCAGTGATACACATTTATAACATTAATGCCTCTAAAAACAGTATAATTACATTTTTACTTCTCAAAACGTTTCACAACCTAGCAAATAATTATCTAATAAAAGTAATGATAAATGCAGGTTATAAATGAGTGGAGGAAAAAGTCGACATCCTACGCGTTATTAAAGAAGAGATGTACTTACTCATTAGGTCTCTGAATGTTGTATTATCATGTGTCATCAAGTTGTCCACAATTGTTTTCCAATATGGAAGACAGTTGGCTTCCATTTGGAATAAAGCTGGATCAAGAAGTAAGTCAAAAACGTCTCTACGCCATGCTTTACGAGTGTACTGGTAACTACTCAAGCTTGCCAGTAGCTGCGAACATGCATGAAAACTAGGTATGTTGCGACGACTGCAACAAAGAAATAATACATATAAATACATTACACAATAGAAATAAAAACTGTTTCAACTGGAAAATAATAAGAAAGGCACAATCAAGTCAAAGGATTATTCAAACTAGAAAATAAATAACTTTCAGGTATGGGATTCCACTGGTTCCAGTTTGCTTATTACATGAAAATTTGTATCATTCTGATTTTTATCTAAAAGTAACTGGAAATTCATTTTGCCCAAAACAAAAACAATACGCAGAATGATCTAAGTTCATATTATTAACAGACAAATTTTCTTGCAAGAAAATGAAATTTTATACACAATAAACATGGATTATGAGTATACTAATAACAAAAAGATTACACTATCTAGGGAACTATGTTTATTAAACAGACAAGAGTTACATTTCAGTCTGGTAGTCATGACTCAAAAAATATTAACTCACGCCTTAAAAGGGTAAAGTATATGAAGCACAAAGATCTAAAGTCACTACTTGTATCTCCCCAGATTTTATTTCTTTCTGTTCAATATGAGACTCAATACACCTCACACAAATACTCCAAAACATAAAGGGATTCTTTCAGTTTGCCAGTTGGGCAAAGGGTAGCAAGGCCAAAAATACCACAACTTTATGCATTTTCCACAATATATTACTTCATGTAGATTAAATGTACAGTTTAACCCTTACGTGTGATTCTTAAGATATGGCGTAATGTTGTACATCAAAGCTGTGAGCAATGCTACAACCCTTTCTTTTTCCTGGCTACCGTAGCTGACATCTAGGAGCGGTGCTAGCAATTCTGCCAGAACTGCCTGAGCTTGCACACTATACTGTGCTGTCGACAAGCATGAAACTCCTGAATAAAAAAGGGAAAAGGGTATATCACATATCTAAAAAGTATTTCTCTGCACATACATTTCTGCAATACAGAGATCAAACAAGTTTTAACATAATTTAATTAAATTTGAAATCACCAATTATTCATGTTTGGACTGGTCACATTGAATATTCTAACAGGTGCCAATTTATTTTATTTTTCATCTATGATCACTTCCTGTATCTCCAATCTTTTGTACTTTTAAGGTTAAAAGTTCAAGTTCAAACTCATTTGAATATTTTGTTGCACATATCACTTATTTTTACTGAAACAGTTACTTTGATGCTTATCTTTCACCTTATCATATACATAAACGAAAATGGCGATCCTCAATCCAAACATTTTTCACTTGCAATTTAACTCATTTAATTAGTGGATATTATGCTCACAAGTCACACCTTAGCTTGAGGAAATAAACCCACCTGATCCTTCTTTATCTTTAGTTCCTGAAGTTATGGCAGGTTCCTCTTCTCTCACGGCCAAGTTACGTCTCAACCACGTTGTCTGTTCTAAGCAAGCTCCAGCAATTTGTGAACAGGATTCCACAAGCTGTGAAAGAATAAACAGAAACAAGCTAGGTAACAGTTTCTTCAAGAAACACACACACACACCTATCCCATGTAAGACAATCAAGCTACCATATTTACAATTTTCAATCCTTATATGAAAAACATGTCATCTGATGAGAAAATACTTCAGCCCTTTAAACCACAGTGTTACCCTCGGTGGACTAGTGGTTAGCATGCTCGCCACTGGTTCGCGGGTTCAATCCTGGCTGAGGTCGATGGATTTTAAAGGGTGATAAAAATCCGTAGCACAACTTCCTTCAGAGGGGAAGTAAAGCCGGCGGTCCCATGTCATAGATTTACGGCATGTAAAAGAACCTTGCGAGCATGATACGAGATGTTTCGTAAGCAAAATTCAGTGGCCATTTCTCACCAAAGTCTCTCCTGATTCACTGCTTCACTGCTAGATGGCTCTGGCAGTCAAAATCAGGAGTGAGTAGAATTTGTGCAGAGTCAGTGGGCTAGTCACTCACTACTCTTAAATGCACGCTTTAAAGACTATGAAACCTCTGAAAGGAGGCCCTATGCTCCACTTAGGAGTTACATGAACTATCTATCTGTCCATCTTTAAACCACAGTGGGAACTACATGTACTTCAGTACACAATACTCTACATATCACAAATGTTTAAATTATGAAATTCTTTCATCTTCTGTGTTACATGCCATTGTAAATGCTGAGGATGTAAACTGCGGGGATTTAGAGGCTACTTCACAAGAAAAAAAGGTCATAACTGCACATACAAATATTGCAAGAAATGCATCAGGACTCAAGAACAATGGCAGTAAATACAGCAAACACCAATGTGAATAAAAATATTCTCTAACTCAAACCTTTGCTGTTATATCCTGTAGGTCTCTCATGTCTTTCTTCTCAGCAAGTGGACAGCACTTCTGAACAAATTCATTGAGGATGGCAAGACTGAGAAATTGAGCTGGAGGTGTGAGGGTAAGTCCATCCCTCAGCAGTCCAATAAGTGAGCCCCAGCTTTCAGCAAGCTGTGGGCCTGAACAGGTCTGCATGTAGCAATAGAACAGCTCCAGAATGCTCACTTCTAGAGTCAAGTCCTGCAAAATCATTTCCTTTAAAATAAACTAACACTTCTTACAACATCCCAAAAGGCAGTCATCTTCAAACTGTCCCTTGTTACGGAACAGAAAGGACTTCTATCACTATACCAGCCTTCTTTTTGGCCAATTTCATCATAGAAAACAAAGTCCTCTTGTTTACTCAGAGCACTACTATCTGTACCTTCTGGATTAGAGGAATATAACACATGTAATCATGAAAATCATATCTCAGAATTCACCTTCCAAAGTATTCCATTTGTGTAACAGACCTGACTTCACCAGAAATCCAAACTCGGGGCAATATGGTGATGAGCATGTCTAGCAGTAAAGAAAAATACCCACATCCATTTTTTTCTATAGATGGAATTTAAAACAATTTTGTGAGCCAATACCAAAAGCACATTATTGATCATTATAACATGACTCCTATAAAATCGTATTGGGTGATCAGCCAGTCAATGGTGAGTTAAGAACCAATGTTGGTCTTTAACACACTACTTACATGGCCGATCACCTGAGATTTTATAGTATTCAACTATCTTATAAGTTTTAAATCTTATATTATAACATGGTTACCAACCTTCTTGGCTCCTTGTATTGGGGGTGGCTGTTTTACAACCTGATGAACGGTCTGAACAAGTGTGTCAATAGGCATGACACGAATTGCTGCTACTAGGTACACCAACACTTGCTGATCAGGACTGGCTGTAGGAACCACCTGCAATTACACAGTTACAGAATATATTTGGCAGTTTAAAAATCAATGGAGTAAAAATCTTACAATTGTCAATACTAACTAACCTTTCTAGCAACTAGGGAAAGTTGTCCTTTCCGTTCTTGCCAAGCAACAGCAATTGCAGCCAGGAAGTTGATGCCATGATGAAGAGAAATAGGACTGAAGAATTCAAGTAGATGGTGCTTCACAACACGAGGACTTCCCAGTGCACAACGCTGATGTTCCCTGTTGACGGAACAATATGATTCTTATGTTCTATCTTTATTTATGTCCCACAATTCTTTCTTTGCTACCCTCCACTTATTCTGTATCATGTTGAGCATCAATATACAAACTGGTTCAAAAGTCAAGATATACATGAAAAGAAAAACACATATGAACATGTTTTTACTTACAATTTACTAATACTTACTTAATAACTTTTCATGTCTGGCCTTGTTAATGTCTTTACAAGCATATGCATAAAAAGTATTTTACTTTAAGAATTCAAAATGGTCACATTCCATGTTGATACAATTTTACAGCCAGGGTGTCCTGACTTTTGAATCATCCTGTATTTTACTAATTAAGAAATGAGCCTAACTAAAGAATGTTCATATTTTAATTAAATAAATCAATCAGTATTCAACCATATTACAAATGACCCATATCCTCAGTTGTTTAATCATTCGGATTCTTGTCCCCCTTATTTAACTACAAACAATTACAAATAAATTAACTGAATTAATTTATACTCAGGAACTCGCAACAAATACATGGTAAGAGAAATACAGAATGAAATTCATGTAACATATTTACCACTCATTTCCAGCTATAACAGCCTGCCACAGCACTGATACACTGGCAATGATACGAGGCATGTTGCTAAGAACTGTCCTCCTTGCTGTAACGTGGGGATCAAACTGACCAAGCTTCTCTTTGGGGACTGGATCCTAACAGACAAAAATATGTGAAGTTAAAACAATTTATACTGACAAGATACATTTTCCTCTACATACAAAGTAGTTCCATGTAACATGTCCAACATTTGGTTGGTTATGAGATTTTAGGTCCTCGTGGCAATAAAGATGTCAATAATGGTCTTCTAGGTTATGGCACCACATAATCTAGGTGAGTACCAACGTTGTAGGAATATACTGCCTCCATCTTCAGGGTTGAAGTCCACATGGTATGACAACCCAGAAGACAATCACCAACATTTGGTTGGTTATTCAACTATTTTAAGTTGCTGTATATACCGCAGAGGTTACATAGTGCTGATAGATATGCAGTAGGATGACTGAATATCAAATCAGGAGGGATGTAAAAGGAAGCAGCAATGGTTTATTTATACACTATCCAAGAATTGTTTATAGAGAGTGAGGGGAAACACAAAAATAATTGGGATAGCTGGTTCCCAAGAACAGATTGTAACCAGTCACTTCTCAAATGTGAGTTGGAGTCATCTATTCAACATCTTCCATTTATAACAACTACTGTGAGAACCTAAAATCTCACACTTTCATTACAGTCAATGACTAAGATGTCATAATCAATGAATGATAGCAAAGTTGTCACATGACAAGAAAACAATGTATTCTTGTTTGCAATTAAAAATAATGGTACTGACTCCAGTACTGGTTCCAAAACAATATCATATAAAATTCGTAAACTTGTTCACAATCTAATACCACTACGCATTTCACAAAAGCATGAACACAGACACAAGAGAAATGGTTAGGATGGATCAAAAAGAACGGATGATGCTTCATCATAAGATTATGCCTTGCCTGATAAAAATAAAGTGGAAGACAATGATCTCCTTGACATTCCTATAAAGTTTTGTGAAAATAAAACTTCAGAACTTATTAGGAGCTACACAAAGTGACTCCATGTGTAATATTCCACAAAACAAGTCAAAAAGTTATACAGCCATCATCTGAAACAACAAACCTGCTGTAATGGTGTTGGCATGAACACATGTATCAGGTTATTAAATATCTGGCCAGGATTTGCTCCAGGTATGCCCATATACATAGTTCCAGAACCAACCAACATCTGTTGACTGAAAGCATGGGACAGCTGCTGAGTGCTATCCAGCAGGCAATAGTGGCAAAGCACAGTCAGAGCTTCCAGCTGTGTCACCATGTAGTCTGCCGGCAGACAGCACAATGCCACTGGGGTGCTGCAACAATTTCAATGAGATACACTTATATCTCGCTGGGAAAGTATATTTGCAACAGACAATTTGAAAATGCTTAACAAAGTACAAATCTTGGAAGAATGAAATTAAGGAAACATTAAGTTTGGATCCAATATCAAAAGCTGCTGTAGCCACCTGTTTCCAAAACAATGCAAATTAGGAAATATAAAATATGGTAATAAGTTTTCTCATTACTGTATGAGTGTGTGTAACATATTACACATTCAGGAAGAAAAAAATTACAAATGTTTGTCTTCAAGATAATATTTAGATCTATGTGTGACAAGTATTATGATATTGCATAATGAGAAACAAAGTTATTTATACAGATTACCTCGCATGGTTACGGCAGCAAGACTAAGATGGGTGGGGCATGTAACTTGGAAGCACATACAGGAATTTCATAGAGAATTTTGGTGGGTAAACCTCTTGGAAAATGTAAACTTGGAAGACTGAGGAAAAAATGGGAAGATAAAAGATCACAGCGAGATGTGAGATGCTGACAAATAAAAATCACTACTTTCAACTTTAAATGTACAAAACAATGCAAGCACTTCTGATCTTTGCAAGCTCCTGCCTTACACACCACTCAAAATATACACAGAACAATAAACAAATGCTAATGAATTATACATATGGATAAAAAAATTATAACAATTACCATGAACTACTAGAAGTTCTGTAAACTGCCGACATTTTCTCCACATTGCAGCATAATTGATTCACCACACTCATCACTACATGTGTAAGGGACTGGGCCATGAAAGGAAGTGCAGATGTAACCAGAGTTGTCCAGTGCTGGTGTAAATGTCTTGTGTGGTCCTAGTGGGAAAAAACCCACAGATCTTTACAATTAAACATTTATAACATTACTGCTTCCTTCACCGGCTAGCTAGTTAGGATAGATCAATGAATTAACATACAGTCCATTCATTGATTTTGATATTACTTTCTTTCGGTCATCACCTCCTTCAAATATTAATTTTTTTGGACACTGGCAGAGCCAACAGAATATTTATTTGATTATGACAACTTTCAAAGCACAACAATGTTCATATTTTGACGCAATTACTGTTTTTACTATTATACACTTCACAAGAGCAATCAAACTTATCACATTCAAAGATTGTTGGCTTTGAACTTCGTAGTATCAGAGATGAAAATAACTCGCATTATAACATTGCAGCAAATATGGCAGCACTAAATAGCCTATGGATAAACACATATAAATGCCAATACCAACAATGTTGCTAAAACCTGCTTGCAATATTTACCACTTTTCGTATATAATATCTTTACCAAGAAATAAAACAAACAAGCAAATGAAGAGAATGACACAACTTTAATTCTTCTATACAGAAAATGTAAACAGGAACATCAACAGACCTGCTGAAGAGCACTAAGGATGGCTGCAAGGAACATTGGTTGCTGTGGAATCACATGACCAGCAATGTACTTGAACTGATTTGCAGGAAATTTGCTCAGTGAAGTCAGATCCACCTCTTTGCTTGCTGTAGGTGTTTCACCATCACCTTTTTGAGAGTTTACTTGGTGTTCAAGCATTATCAGTGCTAAGAGAAGTCTGGAAATAGAAACACAATTCAACAACTATTATATTGCTTTATCTACACAAGAGAAATTCCAAGAATATTTACAATTTGTTTCATCAAGACTACTTTCATAAAAACATTGTATAAAATAAATTATTCAGCCAACACCAATCACATTTTGTATTATAATCCTTAGCCTGTGAAACAATGGAATGAATTTTTTATAGTAATATATGTTTTTCTTTAGTTTTGAGCACTTCATAGAGCACACCTAATATTTAGGATGGGAAAACTATGGACAGTGAAACATGAGCAGTGCTCAGGATACAAATGAGTGGTGTAAACTTTATGTTAAAAAAAGTTATATTCAACTGCAAATATTAATAGTTTCCATATACTGTCTCTGTCCTGACCAGCAAGAGTATTAGGTTTCCTCAATACTGAAAAGCCTGCATATCCCTGCTTATTGTCCTTAATTGAAAACAAAGTTCCCATTCCTACCTAAGCAATTGAATTTGAAAACCTTCAGAATGATCTGAACCTCGGTATTTACATCTCCCAGCATTTTCATTTCCTTCTACTACAGGATCATTGAAGTATACTATTTCCTCTGTGAAGGTCCTCTGTTGTGGTAGATCTTCAGCTGAGAATGACTGCAATTAAAAGCAGGTTGAAACAGGCAAATGAAAACAAGCAACAAATTTTGTTTAAGTAAGCACAACAAAAACTATTGAGTTTTGTACTATAATCAACATTATTATTTACACTTTATACTGTGAGTCTGTTGCTTTTTACTCATTACAGTATTTCACTGAAAACTGACAGATACTCTACAACTGTGCACAAAATATTATTATATTGGCAGGGAAACATAAATGTAAACACACAATATGTTTGTCCAAGTGAGTACGTGAAGAATCAAACAAAGCATTTCACAAATAAAATTCAATAAATCGAGCATGGTTTTTCAATACATACCTTAAGAGACTGAACTTCTTGACTATTTGCAATGGACTTCATGTTATAAACACTGGAGAGAACACAATGAAGAACCACCTTTTGTACCTTGCATCGAGACAGTAAATCAGCTATGTAACAAGCAAATCCTTTGCCACTGTCTCGAACTATGTAAATTAACTCAGAGCAGATAAGCATTAGAATCTCGGCACTTGCAAGCTGTACCTTTAAATGGAGAACAAATACAACAATCAGCCACATATTAATAAAATAATGCACAATACAAAATCTCATTGTTGACATACAACACTAAAAAACAAATGAATATCTCAAAATTGCATTAGTTGGTAAAAAATATAACATGGAATAATGACACACAATAAGCAAGTGAAAAAAGCAAATGATTTCTACATTCTTTTCCACAACTTTATTATATGGGGCATTACAAATAGCACACCATAAAAAATATTCAGAATCCAATACTTAAAACAAAAAAAATATCCATATGCTTTAAAGGAGTATAGAGCACATCAAATTAATTCAACTGGATACTATTTTCTTTGGTGGTCTTACTTCACAGATGGCAGGCACTTCACCCACAGCAAGGTAAAGCAGATGACATTGCAGTACTGCTACCACCATAACAGGAGATGAAATGTATTCAATCATGCTATGTTTACGAGAGATTAACATAAATAACACACACTTTGCTTTCTCTTTAATTGGGACTACTTATAACAGATTCCATCACACAGCAGTATATTAGATGAAAGGCAGTTTATATTGATATTATTTACGAATATAAATGTCTCTGGTTTCATGAAGATTGGTATGAAATTGTTACACGTAAAACACCAGTAAGTAGGAATACCATACCCAACATCTCATCAAACATACACAAATTAACATCTGTATGGTTGCCTACATAAGGTATGATGACACTGCCTTCGATAGACAAAGTGCGATACATTCATGTCAAAGAAGGTTATTCAAGGAACTGGAATCAAAACTTTAGAAGCATGCAGAACATAAATTAACAGACTGCAAAAATGTTAAAAAAAGATAAAAACAAAACTGAGATCAGAAGCTAACAAAATATCTTATAATTCATTAAGGTATAAAATGAAGGTTGATTCATAATACTGCTATTACCTTCAACACTGTTAATTCGCTAAAATAATGGTTAACAAAGTTTATTGTTCAAAGAGTACAAGATCAATCTGAATTCCTGCCACTTATATCATAAATAAAATTATATACCAATGTAATGAGAACCATAAAATTGAAGACAGGAGTACAGGCAATTAACAAAATAAATACTAACTGTATCTCAGACTATGGGCAATAATTGATACAGCTGCGGTGCAATAAAATACCTGTCTATTTCCTGCAATTTCCTCTTGAGTGAGTCTCATCTGTCCCAAATTAGGATAGTAGCTCCTGGCAAAATACAAACACACAGAGATCAAAACCTCCAGGTACATGCTGCTTCGATATGTTGCTCCAAACTCTCCACTTGAGGCAGCAATATCACCATGGAAGCTTCTACCAAAGACTGACTTGCGATGTCTAGCAAGTAGCACAAGAAGATCAGAGCTTCTGGCAACATTAGCAAGTCCTGTGGCAGCAGCAGCACACAGGAATATACGAGCATTTGTCAGCAAGATGCTACGAAGTGAACTGAGAGCATATAATGTCCGATTCGAATCATAAACACCACAGTAGAGTAGCATGTGTGAATGCAACTGATGAACTCCAACTCCCATTGGTTGCTTGCCAGGTGATTTCATATCAAAACGTTGCTTATTCTCACTTTTAACCTAGAAAAAAAAACACTATGACTGACGATTACTTACACAACAATGTGAATGAACACATTTGGAAAAAATAAATGAACTCTATTCTAATCCAATTCATTCCAAGTTCACATATCTTTTAAAATACTGACTACAAACACTGAGAAGCTGAAATAGCTCAGTCAGTACAGGAACTGACTATGAAATAGAATGGACTGAATATTTCATATTTCTGCATATAAAAGTCAGGTATGTTACAAGGGTTTATTCTTCTATCTTCTGTAGTATTCTGCCTTTCACCAAATCCGAAGAAACCATTTTTCAACTACTGGAGACTGAGATTATGCACCTTAAAATCTGATTAATATGTAAATTAATATCCTTTCTCCCCTCAAAAGAAACATCAAGATAAAAACAAAGACTTCTATACTCTGTATAGAATTGCTTTGCATCCTATAGTTAGCTACGCAGAACCATAACTTCAAAGTCTACTGAAGGTAATGTAAATTTTACATGTTTTTTTCTTCTGAAACTAATTAAATATTATTTTCTTCAGACTATGGCCTGCATATAAATTGTCCAAAAGAAGATAAGAACAAATGTTGACAATTACTTAAATATAAATGTAATACTACTTAGTTAACCAAACATATTTCTGCTAAAATTACTCACCTGACTGCCCTCAGCACTTTGACTGACCACCATGTGAAGCACATCATGCAATATCTCTTCCACGACATTGACACTTGAGGAATCACCACTGCAGGGACTCCCATTTCCAAAGAACTCCTCAGCCGTTGTAGATTCTTCCAGATCTCCAAGCATTTCCTCATCCCCCACAGACCATCTCCGCAAATCTCCACGAACCACTTCAAGTCCATCATTCATATTACTATTGGATGACAAATTTCCACCACTGACACTCTCTTCATATCCTGTTGCAAGTCTCTGATCAACTGTTTCAAGTTTTGAGACACATTCCACAAACTCTGGATTGGACCCCTTCCTGCTACTTGAATCTAAAATGTCAGCTGGTTTTTCTTCCCTCCCAATTTCACTCTGATGGAACCTAGTTGCATTACGAATATATTTATGTGCTGTTACAACTTCCCCATTACTGAAGTGCATCGAATCATCTTCGGTTGCAGAATCATTAGAAGTATTGCTGTTGGTTGTATTAGATGAAAAAGGATTTACAAATACTGATATATTTTGTACCTGAGGCTTGGTTAAAGAAAGAGCATTTTCATGTTCCTTAACATATGAATTCTTCTCAGTTATATAATGGTTCTCTCTTTTTCCTCCCCCAACAAGTGTTGTTACAGCAAATATTCGTTTAGCCCTCACAGGATTACTTGTCACTTTTCTCCTTTCCTCTTTACGATCTTTCATCTTTCTCTGATCGGTGGAGTCAGAAACATGATAGATTACATTTCCATCAACAGAACTAATTGCATAGATCTTTGCTGTAGCTGAAATCTCATCTGGATTGTCTCCACTTTCTGCATCTTTCACAGCACACGTGAGAACAGTGTTTGAATGTTCAATGTTCACATGAAGAACACTCATTCGAGCTGTGACAGGGTCCAACAACATAAGAAGAAGAGGATCCACCAATCGTGATATATCTCCACGAAGGAGGGAATGCAGTAACCATGATTGTGCCTGCAATTTTAGAGGGCAGCTTTCAGCTAACTGAAGATTATCTAACATCTTCAGGAGTGACTTGTCAAAAGTTCGCAAATTCCTATTTATTCCCGCTTTGGTTTCAACTTCCCGCCCAATATGCCAAAGAAGAGTAAACCTCTGAAAAGCATCTACTCTGCGTTCAATATTTTCGTCTGTCAAAGACTGACCTATGATATTTTCAACAGCATCATTACTGGGTAACACATTATGTAACTGATGTAACAGTTCAACACAAGAGACCTTGTGCTCTGAGCTCAATTGGCCAAGATGGTGCCACAGAGAATGCACCAGTACTGGAACTACATTTGTATGATGTTCTAAATACT
This sequence comes from Zootermopsis nevadensis, assembly GCF_977971745.1. Taxonomy (NCBI): domain Eukaryota; kingdom Metazoa; phylum Arthropoda; class Insecta; order Blattodea; family Termopsidae; genus Zootermopsis; species Zootermopsis nevadensis. Next base: position 5,542,551 of record NW_028259144.1, on the reverse strand, counting down.
GAACATGCCATGGTTTTAGGAGAGGCACCATAACAACAGCTACAACACCTTGGTGTTCACTCTCAGAGACTCCTGCACTCTCACACTGTGATCGCAAGAGAGAGATCAGGTCTAGAAGTGTCGATATTGCAACTAACTGGAGTGCTGGTGCACTGCTTAGCCAACATGCACACACAACTAATACTTGTAGCCACTCGGGAAATGACGTAAGCTCCATAGGTTCATCTGCGACCAGTGATGACCCTCCTGGAAGGCAATACGTTGGAAAAGTAGACAATTCGACTAGAAGGCTTGAAGCAACTTTCACTGGCTCCTCCCACTGCTCACTCTGACACACAGTCACTGAGTTTAGATTAACCCACATTTCATAACTGTTAGTCTTTAAGCTTGTGCACCTGGACGATGAATGTAAAGAGTCATGTAAATAAGAAATGTCTTCTTTACCAGGATTTAAACACCTATACAACAAATTTTCAAGTTTTGCTGCACGTATCTCAGTAGTTTCACAAGGAAGAATGACTAGCAACTCCTGAAAAAGTTCGCATATTTTTCTGCCACTTATAACATGCTGCCCACCGACAAATTTGACATAGAACTTTTCATATTGTCTTAGGCTTTGTTCAAGCATGGACTGCTGCTTGCTTGGAACCTGGAATTCTGGGACAACCAATGGTTTATTGGATGATGAACCACGTCCACTTAAACTGCTGTCCATTTGGTTCAATCCACACTCTATAGAAGGTCCAGCACTTCTACTTCCAATATCTGGACTCTCTCTCCCCATATGAGACATGAATTCTGAACTGATAGCCTCAGCACTCTTTGTTATGACCTCTGCATGTAAATCTTCAGTAAGATTTCTCTCCATGCCATCATTCCTCACTACAGATAACAAAACTGGACTACTTACGGAATAATTACTGAGGGAGGTCTTAGAATGCTTAGTTCGAAATTTGGCACTGTGAGACTTTTTCATTTTGGAAGATGACTTCTTTGTTTCAGTTTTGCCTTTATCTGTTTTGCTACTTTCTGAAAAGTCACTGTTAGCTCTACTACAATTTAACTGCCCACTTGACACGTCACTACAGCTTTTGGCAATATCAGATTGTATGTTACATTTAATCTTCTCTTCTGAATGATCAAGGGCAGAAATTTTTGCACTATCTTGCTGGTTGACTAATGCTGATGGCTGGACTCTGGAAAGAACTTTGGCACAAAGTTGAAGACTTCGGGCAACCTCTTGAGGCAACAATGCATCACAATATAGTGTTAACTGTGTTACTATATGAAGGAATAATCCTGGGAGATGTTCACTGGGTGTGTCCATGTATGTTTCTAACGATACTGCATCTAAGAGGAATTCAGTTAAGGTGCACACCTAGAAAAAAAATCAACAAAAATGGTTATTAGTTATGATAAATGTTGAAGTAACAGACCAAGCTATTATTTAAGCCCTAGTGTTTGGTCAAATATTCACAGCATTATATACAACACATAAATGTTTAAATGTTTACCAACTTCAAAGTAAACAACTGTTCCTGTTACATTGAGGAAAAAATTAAAGCATACAAGTTTTAAGAATACTATCCTGTTCTATCAAATACTACTGACTGGTCATTGCAGCACTCACATAATTAAAAAAAAATTATATTCTAATTTTGGAGTGTCATTCAGTTGTCGTGTTTAGAAAGCTGAATTTTTTTATTTCCATGTAAAGAGATGAGGCAATCTATTATCTCTCTTGTATACTTATACAGTTGCATACAGGGACAGTACATTACACAAACAATGAAAATTATTTGCTGCCACTTGAATGACAACGGTTAACTAGCGTATGCTGGGTCAAGTGTGTGAAGGGATTTCTTGGACTTTGGGGAGCTGAAATTAGTAGCTGCCCGCAGCCAGATATCTTAAAGTATACAGTGAAACCTCTATCCATCGTTCCCGGAACTATCGTTTTCCCGGATGCATCGTCCGTTTTGTTCGGTCCCGGATACATCCCATATAAAATAATGTTACATTTTCCCGCTTCTATCGTTTTATCGCATCGATCGTTCAAAAATCTTAGTCCCGCCCCACAATTTTTACGCAATGATCGTTTCTGAGAAATTAAAATGCTGGGTTTTGAGATAAATTAATACCGAAAGACGCACAATGTTTTTGGAATACACAGTAGCGGTAACCTGTTATGTCGCCCAACCAGCACAGATTCTTTTGGAATGAGGGGTCAGTGGTGCAGGGGTGAGAATGGTGGTGCCCAATGTCAGAAATTTTACGAGTTTAATTAGGGTGCACTCATATTTCGTTCCAGCAATGCCAGATGGCATGTGCAGTGTGAATTTCTTCACAAATGCTTTTATTATAAATACAAAGGAAAGGCGGGCGGCACTTTTCATTCTTCTGGTTCATCTTGTGTCTTCTAAAGCTACGTTTCGTTGAGTTCGGCCGTAATAGTATTTCCATTCTTCCTGTTATTGTCCGTGAAGGGGGTGGGAGTGGTGAGGAAGAGGAAGACGACGAATGCGAGCCCGAAGCTGTGCCGAGTTTTGCCGAAGCATTGGCAAAAGTGAAGTCGTTCTTTTATGCGCATAATATTAGTGAACGTGACGAGGAAAACATTTTGAATGTGGAAAGGGCTCTGTTTGGCCTAAAACGTAAAGTTTCGACAAACCAGTTGTCCATTAAAGACTTTTTTGGTAAAAAGAAGTAACTTTGAAAGAGAAACATTTTTTTTTAAAATTTTTAATGCTTTCCCGCAACTATCGTTTTCCCGTATGCATTGTTTTTATTTCCCACCCCCGCCGAAAACGATGCATCGAGGTTTCACTGTATAAGTATCAGAACACTGAATATCCAGAATTAATAGTTATATAGTTTTATAAACAAATACAGCCTCTCTTGCAGAGACTGAGCTTACCATCTGCATATACTGCCTATGTATACATTGTGTCTTTATTACTTCAGGACAAATGGGAATAAATCCTGGATTAATCAACTACATAACTGAATCAATGATTGTAAAAGAAATTCATAATTAAAAAATTGGCATCATATCCTCATATTGAAACATTCATGTTTTAATTCTTACTCAGAAGAATCAACTGGAAAGTCTACTGTTTCCTTTCACATCATAATTTTTACACTGGTAATCTCACCCATACCTCTAAAAGGTTTGGTGGTCCACTTCCAACAGGTTTAACTTCTTCTTTGGGTGTTGACCCATTCTCTTGGCTTGCTGTCTCATCATTTGTTGTTTGCCGTGCACAGGCTTCATCAAACAGTGTTCCAGCATATATCCAAATGTAGCATGGTTCCAGGGTACTGAAGAACAAGTTGGCACTCTTGAGCAACTCCTGACTTCCTTTGTGCATAGTTCCGCCACCCTTTCCAAAACTGTCATCATTACTCTCACATGCCTGGTATAATGCCCTGAAAGTAAGAACGCTTGTAAGCTGATTAAACAATGTTTCTATAATGAAGTGAAGAGCCCATAATGTAGCAGGCAGTTTTATGCAGTAATCATTTAGCACATTTAAACTCTTCTTAATAGCACAGAATGACATCTCAAATTAAAATGGTTACGAGATATCTGACCAAATCAATATAAGGATAACAGTAGTATTGTAAGGGTGACTAAAATATGTAGGATGATGCACAGGCAAGACAAGGCAACAAGAAATGCACGTATATTTTGGATTAAAGATTGCATGGAAAATCAAACCATAGAAGAAAGAATAATATTGAAAAGGAAGCTCAGTGAAATGAAATCAAAGAACAAAGAGTACATTTAAATGCTCAGGATACAATCACTTCTTGAACAGGTGAATAATCATACTGCTCACAAAATATCCTGTACTGATCAATCAGTTTATCACCTTGTTTAATCTTTCTAGTTTCCATTTTTAAAAACCTACATTACTTTTTGGTTAGATCTGTATTTAAAAATGATAAAATATACACAACTAAAAAAAGTAAGGTGTATGATGCTTCAAACTCCTTAATTTTAACAGAACTGAAAGACTCGACATAAGGAACCTTACCTGAATACTTCATATAGAATATCATCCAGTATAACCGGGCCAATATCAGGCTTATCTAGCAGTGACACCAACAACCTGTAAGGACGTAAGTCGTGAGGAGATTCTCCCTCTCCTTGACTCAAAGTAATTTTGATAGCCTGTGAAAAAATCATCACATGTTAATGAGCAAGTATGTGTTTTAACTAGTGAAAACAGCCCATTAAAATTTAATGGGAAATTAGTTCTTCTGTATCTTCATCCCTTAGCCCTTTCTTACCTATTTCACACCTTTTATTTCATTCTGTCCCTTCACATGCATTCCTTCCAGTTTATATCATCAAATGAAAATGAGGCGGTGATGAACTGACAAAAATGAAGGACGAGAAGTCTAAGTGATTCAAGCACTATTCCAATATGAAAGTGGAGGTGTCAAAGAATGCCAGCTGTATTTAGGTATTTATTTCTGTTGGATCTATGATACTATTTATTTGTGAGGAGAACTGTTTTAATCAAATAATACTGTTTTCTAATGGTAATATTGAGAATGTGGGCCTGCATAATGATAGGGTTACATAATACGTTTAAAAATGCATGAAACACTTTTCTGAGAAACACAATGTAACAATGCCCAATCTCAATTTAAGAAAACAAACCTTTTAACACTGCAGTAATGACATTTATGAACATTACAAACCTGAATTAGCATTTCTCTTGAATACATATCAAAATACAGGTTACTACTTGATCCTTCAGAGCTCTTACTTTTCTTTACTAAAGGATGTTCTGAACTCAGTAATGAAATGTTGACTTCTGATCCCAACAGCCATGCAAACAATCTCCTGCAAAAAAATAACATTTTAGAAACAGCTTTAATACTCCACTTTTTAATACAATAATCTCAATAAACAGTGTAACTTATATGTGCTTGATAAATGCACTTAGTACATTTTGTTGCCAGAAGCAGGTTACAATTGTGCTTCTTCCATACAAGTTCATCTCTCCTACAATTAACTAGAAAAAACAATTCAATATGCATGCAGTGGTAACCAACTATTAAAACTTTTAATTGAAATTTATGATATAACATATCTGAAGACATGTTAATGTTGAAAAACATCATACGTTTATAAATAAAATATGAATGACAGCAATCCCCTAACAACCACAGTTTTACCAAGAGCAGATTTCAAGTATCCACTGTTTCCTAATTGTATCCAATTTTTTGAACTGCAGTATTTGGTTTCATGTATCAGCTCTTTTTTTTTAATTTTTGTACAAACAGAAAATGCCAGTGGCTTCCAAGTCAAGAGAATAGCATTTTCTGGGGACAGGACTGTAAAGACATCTGAAAATCGCTTCCAGGTTACCACTGCAGCGTGTTATTTCATAACATATTCTTATATTTTATGTATAATTTATTCTGAACATGTTATTGAATATTACTTGTTTTATGAAGAAACAGCCAATTCAGGCTTACTAGCAGCCATAGTTTCCCTAACCTGAATTCCCCACAAGTCTTGGTCTCACAAATTGTGGTTATGCCAACAAAGTGCTTTTCAGGAATGAAATTACCAGTTGGCAAGGAATTACAGCACTAAGAAAACTACACAAAATCAAAATAAATTGTAAAAACTCTACATCTGTTCAGAATTATGACATACTTCTTTAAAGAACAATTCCTTTCCAAATTTATCTAAACTAAATACATGTTTTACAAAAATACAAAAGTGTGCATACAGTAATTATAAAAAAATATATCAATGATGTTTAATAAGCAGAATTTGCTTCAGTAATGATGATGATTAGTAGGAGCCAGAACATATACTATTTTCATTCAGTTTACCTGTTTAATGACATATCACGCCGGAGAATAGTTACAAGAGCAGCTGTAACGAGGCATACCATATCTGCTCGAACCAGTTGGCTATTGTGCATGGGGAAACCCACTAGGAGCAAATCCAGAGCACTCCTTTGAACTAAAACACTTGAATCCTGCACTCCAGCACACAATGCATTTACCTGAAAAAAATTATATATATCATATTATGTTATAGCATACAACTATCCAGATTTTCTTAAGGAACCAATCTCTAAAAATATAACCACCTAATTATGTCACAAATATCTTCTTTAGTCTTTCATACTTGTGGTAATAAAAGTCAGCACATCAAAATGTAAATGCATCTACACAGTTAACTGTAACATGCTCTGTATTAATTCACTGGCAATCATACCACCCGTCTCTTACCATGACATCAATGTTAGTACCCATTATATACAACTGGTCTTCCATAGTGTGTTTCTTGTTGAAGTGAGACAGCACAAAAGATATAGCAGGTAGGCGAATCCCACTATTAGATGCCAAGCATTCCCACAGGCAACCATAAAAATGACTTCTTCCCACCTCATTACATACTTTCTCAAGCAATGAGTTGGTCCTGGAAATACAAAGCATATATAATTTAATTATTCATTTATTCTGAAACAATAAGATGCCCACACAAGAAAAAATATAAATTATTCTTTGGTCATTAAATAACGCTGGTCTGACTACAGAGGTTATATATACATGTGCGAGGTGTGGGGATTTGGAAGGTGGTGATCACTGCCTATTTTAAGGAACTACCTCAACATTCACTGGATATAATGAGGGAAACCACTATCAAAAACAAAACTACCGCATCAATTTGCTCAGCACAAAACATAAACTGAATCCATAAAGTAATAAAAGAAACATTATTTTCAAAACAAAAAACTGTAAAAAAGTGACTGTGGTTGAGTGGATCTCTCTCCTGATTAGTATTCAAGAAATCCTGGGTTCAAACCTCAGCCTGGAGAACAGCTATATTGAATGAGATTTTTTGTGGTTTTCTGCAGTCCCTCTATGAAAAAGCTGTAATAGTACTTTAAATGAGACCACAGTAACTTACTTCCATATCTTTTTTCAATTCATTATTCACTGATCATCCTACTGCTCAATGCTATGTAATTTAAGCAACTGAAAGCATCTTTAAACAAACCAAAAGCTTACCTGTCAAAATGGTCAGAACCCTCTTCAAGACCAGGTAAAACACCACTAAGAAACCCACTAAGTCCAGGTCGCAGCCTTTCACCAAGTGGAACAAAATGGGTTTCATATACAGTTAGAAGAGATGGCCGTACATTCATTGCAGCATGACCCAACAGAGGAAACAGACCTAAAAATAAGTTTGGAGGGCAACTGACAAATATATTGGCATGGTCCGAAGAATTGGGCAGGACACACACAAAAGGCTTATTTCAGACAATTATTTGTTGAATTCATGATCACAAACGTACTTACCAGCACTATAAATGAACAACTCATTGCTGAGTCTATTTGTACCCATACATTTGAAAATGATGTCGTATGTTTCCAGTGCCTTCAGATGGACACCAGACGGCAAAGCCGGATGCATGCACTGGGCCAGACGCTTGCTTATTTTGATGCGGCGTGGAATAACAGGAAATTTCATATGACTTAATAACACCTATTAAAACAAATACACAATTCAACACTCATTCCAGTATTTTATTGAACTTCAAGAACATAACATTCAGAATGTTAACAAATGAATATATTTAATTTATAAATAAAAGTACACTTACTTTGTTAAGCTTTCCTAAGGCTGATATAAGATCTGCCCATTCACTTGTATATTCAAAATTCTTCAAGGCTTTGTCTACTGCTGAGACATACCTGTCAACACAAATCACTTCAGTCTAGAGGTTTCTGATGAAAAACCTTAAAAAATGTCACAACTTAAAAAGAGCAATAAAAACAATGCTAAGTTTAAATTTCAAATCATTACAGTAACAAACAATATCCTAATACAATTACTTACACTCTGTACTTCGAATCCTTCATGAGTTCATATTCCTCCAAAGCAACTGACCCCATTGTTGAAATATGTAATGTAAAACTAACAAGTAAGGTTTCAATCAGTCATTCATTCATCTGACTTGCTGTTACTCTGGAACAAGCAACACACAAAATATATAATCTATATTGAAAACAAGGTTATATCTAACATATGTCACAGCACTTGTGCAAATATTTACTTGCTGTCTATCCTATCTGGTACACAGAAACAGAGTTCCATATCCATACCAATGATGCATTGGTCAGTTTATAAAAAAGACTACACAGCCTTCTGTCTGTTTGTGCACTAAACACTTGATTCATTTATCACAGTATTTGTATTTTTATATAACTTTTTTAACATAATTTAAATTTCCTACCTTCTACCAGCTGCCTTTTCTCACTAATTGGTGTAATTTTCTAAATACATTTGTTGCAAATCTGTATCTATATTTTATCCATTAAATCATTTGCACTTCTTTAACTGTGTCTTATATTATTTAACAACACTATGTGTAAGATGAAAATGGAAGGTAACTAGCTAAGGATCTGCAAAGAGGTGATTAAGAAAGAATTACTCTATCTTGACAATGACCTGGAAAGACTGAATATGGATAAACAATAGGCAAGCCAGGATCTAAATAAAACTCTGAAGTACTGACACCACTTGGTGCATTTCTTGTACTTCTCCACACTGTAAAAAAAAAACATGAACATACCAGTTTGATACGTCTCAGCAAAAGTAAGGAACGATTTCAAATTATGAAATGTGAACATGGAATGACATATTTCAAGGGACAAACTTCATATGCACCTGGAAGGATGGAGGAAAACTACAACGTGACCATTTGGAATGACTGTTCTTTGGCTAAAACTTCAAATCAGAACCCTAATTAATACAAATCACACACAATACCATAAAAAAGAAAACCCACTTAATTTTCGTTGTACTTCTTTTACTTTGTGGTTTGTGAATATGAGTATTATAAAACACAACAGCTAAAAAACAATGAACTTGTGACTTTATATTGCACCTTTCCTGTTTTGATAAATGGAACTTGACTACAATATCGTAAAGCAAACTAATTTAGGTGGGTTACTTGAGGTATCAATGTAATTACAGACTAACTGTAATTATTCTACTTTGTAACTAACTGACAGCAGTCTGATAAATTATGTCTTGGCTTCTTATGTACACTGGAAAGTCACTAATGTAATTTGTGTATTATGCACAAAAGTATTTTAAGTTTCAGTTAATTGTTTAATTCTATTCGTCAAATATCAAATACAGGCAAAACACCATCATTAATAAATTTCCATTAAGTTCATCATAACTATGAAACTTTAGTAAAACTTACAAATGGGTCTGCAACACGTTCCTTTGTATATGATGAAGTGGAAACATTATACTACACTGAGTAATTAAATAAATATACAAGTCTATTATTAATACTGATTAAGACTCCAATTTTCAAAGAGATATGATTATTATACCAACAGGCTTACCAATTAAGTTGTAATCTGTGAAATCTATCTATCAACGTTTTATTTTCAGATATGAAAACACCTGGTTACCTAACACTATGATAAGAAAGAAGACATGCCATGTAATATATGAAAAGCCACACTATGCTATCCCAGTTCTCAAGATGATTAGTTGTAAAGGTGTCAGAAGTCATTTGTAAGTATTAAATTATAATAGCTTACTATGAAAGTATTGAAACTTGGCGTACTCAAGATTACTTCTCTGCCTGAGGTTTGAAGCTCTCATGGCAGAGAATATGTCAAACATGATCTTCTGGGTTGCAACACCATGCAGTTCTGTGCATGGTCACCAATGTTTCAGAGAAATGTATCACCACTTCTACTCTGCAGATAGAAGCAATGCATTCCTCTGAAACACTGGAAACCGAAATAAATGACTACACATCATCACAATCAAGAAGATAACTGATATTTCTGTGGCTCAGGTATGTCTCAGATGTTATACTGATTTATTTCATCATCTAGTTTACTACTATTACTACTACTACTGCACTATTCTTTTATGTCAGGAGTTCTCAACATTTTTGAGACCTGGATATGTATTCATGGTCATGGCCACAGGGTTATAAATGAGGACAATTTACTGAAACACCATTACAGTTGAAGATTTCTGTCTTCTGGGTTGTTGCGCTGTGTAGACTGGTCGATGTTAACCAACGTTTCAGAGGTCATACTGCCTCCATCATCAGGGCGATGAATAAGCCAGTAGGGTGTGTGGTGCTAGATTTATAGGTGCCGGAATGTGAATGGTGTAGCCTGCTTATTCATTGCCCTGATGACGGAGGCATTATGACCTCTGAAACGTTGGTTAACATCGACCAGTCTACACAGCGCAACAACCCAGAAAACAGAAATCTTCATACTCACTGCTGTGAAAACCTCAAATCTTACACCATTACAGTTCATTAACAATGCTACTAAATTAGGCCTCCTATTACAAACTGGTTGACATACTGCTCAATAATTTTTCTTTACAAAATCAGTCAATAGTGACATTGCTTTTGCTTCTGTAATCCTTCTTTCTGTTGTTGTGATTTACATGCATTAAATGAAACATGTTCTAGTTTTTTATTTAACATTCTTCTTTAAGCTCTACAGTTTTAAAAAGTAAAGTTTGTCCCACTATACGCTATGTAGGCGTTTGGGGTGAGTGGAGGTATAGCTGCTCTCTTCCTTGACCTCGGCACTAGATGGGGGTGAGTGGTCAGCATCATGCCCCGGCCGGCTTTACCCCCCAGGAAAGGACCCCGGTACCCATTGTAGAGGAGGCTGGGTGGGCCCCAGAGCCGGTCTGGACGCAGAGGCTAGAGGAAAAATCCTCTGCCCCCGTCAGGGATCGAACCCCGGTCGTCCAGCCCGTAGCTAGTCACTATACTGACTGAGCTATCCCTACAGTTGTTCACAAATATAATTATTGCATCATACCTCAATTCAAGCACAATACATGTCTAAAAATGGCTGTGTCTGACAGAAGTTTGCCATTGGTAAACATCTACCAGACTCTACAGCTCAACCCAGACGACAGCCATCCTCAGACTTACCGCAGTAAAAACCTCAAATCCTAGTAGCTGATGTTTGGAAATATACGTTTCATAACTTAAACTTCTTATTATGCCCTCACGCATAATTATACCTGTAAATGTTCAGTGTGAGCAATTTTGACATATTTTCTATTTTTCTATTTCTATTGTAATGACACAGAGTATAAATATTTTAGAAGATGCTAAAATGACAAAAGTATTAATTATTATATTGTAAATAAACATTTAGATTGGTAGCAATAATTACAGTTGGATACTACTACCTGTAACGTATAATCAGACGGTCAAGTCCTCAAAAAAATTCATAACTGGTAACACTGAATTGTATAATAATTATATATGCATAACATTGCCAACTTTGTTTAATCTCAGTAGGATTTGAGGTTTTCACAGTGCAAAGACCAAAGATGGCTGTGTTGTAGCACCATGTAGTCTGGTAAAAGTTTACAGTTGTTTCAAAGGTTCTCGATTGACTTGCCTAACTGTCCATTTCTTATAAATCAAACTGATTCCATGCACGTAGCTTACTCATCACACTGATGATGGAGGCAGCAAGGATCCCTAAAACATTGGAAAACTTCTACCAGACTATATGGCAGTACAACCCAGATGACAGCCAACTTTGTTTAATCTGTTCCATGTCCTTCTAAGCAAACCTGCAGAATTTTTCTGGTACCAATTGTCATCAGAGCTAATACTTGCTAATTGCAGCATATAAACTTCTTACATACAGTTTTACACGATTCCTTTTCCTCAGCATCTGCCATGACCTTTCACATACAGCACCTTTTATTATTTTCAAACAAGTTACCCCAGCTAATAAATTCAATAGTACGAACAAGAAAGTATTTACTCTGTATACAATATTTTACTCAATCACACAAATTGCACAAAATCTTTTGCAAAACTCACAATTACCGTCGTAAACTCTCATTCACCAAACAATGACTATAAAATTGAATGGAATTTCCTCCCATGCTGAGGAATGGTTACGTGGTTGGGTAATGAGATGTAGGCTAAACGTTATCCTAGATATTTTAAGATCGTTAGGTGGAAATTCATCAGTATATAAGACATTACAATAAACAACTTCATAACATGAACAAACACTTCGAGTCATATTTGTGCACACCAACACAACTCACCCATCCAATTATTTATTTCCATTTCCTCTACCTTACATATGCAAACCGAAAGAGAGTTTATTTCATTGTCATATGGTACAAGACCATTATCGCGCAAGTCCACCAGGTTGTTATATTGTCACCATGGAGAGAAACGGCTTCACCTGTCTAATCAGTAGCCTGGTTCAGATAGTAAACTTTTGTGGACGTTGTAAGCAGACTATCTAGAGAATACTGAATCAAGGTCGAGTGTGTTTTGAAGTATGGCGTCATGAATTGATTGTGTGGAATGAGGAAATATGTGGAAGCTCGCATGAATTATCTAATTTAACACATATATTTTTCTTTTTGTTTTTTTCTACGATAATGCAAATGTTACACAAGCCATGCGTTTGTCGTATAAATGGATAAGCAAGGACCTAAGAAGTTTTTTCTTTGTTTACACTCATGTTTAACAAGCAGAGGTTAATTTAAACTTGCTTATAGTGGTAACTAAGTAGGTGTGAAAGAACTTAAGGTCCAGAGACAAGTCATGCCTGCCGCATGTAATATTTTAGAACAGTTTTATCGTAATTGTTTTAATTTTCAATTTCACTAAAAATGAATATATAGGGGTCTATGCTGACCAGAGAAGAGAGGCTGTGTATGATACAAAAAATAAATTATTATGACAATCAAAGGAAAATAGGAAAATTAACTTATATTCAAAATAGGTTTATGTGATAAGAGAGGCCAGCAACCTTGGACCACTAGGCTGTGACCCTCCTAACCTTTTTGTGTGTTGCCTATAACCTGATTTGCGAATTGACCAGTGAGAAATTTTTTTTCATGAAGTCAAGTGTGTTCTTTTGTTTGCTAGAAATTTGCATGTTCGAGACTTATTGACAGGTTGTTGTTGTAGTCAGTAACATTTTTCACTCTTTTTACAGAGGTTTAATTCTTAGTACCATTGTTCAGTCTTTTAGTCATTAGGAAATGAATAAAAATACTGAGTTGTTAAATTCACAAGTGTCTAGTACTGGGAACTATGTGATAACTGAAATATGAACCCTTCCCTATTTACCATATTTCAGTGTAGCTATGTAACACAGAAATAACCATTGTGTGCAATCGAATAATTGTTTCCAACTCTACATTAATTATAACCAGGACTCTTTTCTGGGGATGCACAATGGTACAGTGTACTAGCATCTTTTTTCATAGAACAAAACAGCTATGCTAATGATGGAAGGATAAGAGAACTATGAAGTTCAGAAATGTATCATACTCCTTTGTAACATCTGAGTACTGACACCTTTCTTTTTAGGAAAATGCACTGATTAACTGATAACCGACAAGTATGTCTCTTATGGTAAAATTAACCGACAGTATGAATTAATTTTTATTTTATTTGCAGGAGCACAGCAAGAATTATACTAGTAATTATAATAGCAGTTCTCATCTATAACGAATATATAGTTTATTCCCTTAAAAAGTGGTTTTCATGGCCAGACATTCACTGTGATACTTCATCAAAATGCATAAAAATTCTGCTGGTTGCTGATCCTCAGATTCTTGGAGAGCAGTATGAAACTAATTTCCCAAGAGGCGCACTAACACGGTGGGATAGTGACAGGTGATTGTAACAGTGGAATGAGTTGTGACAACAGTTCAGTCATAGCAGGAGTAGAACATGTAAAATGAGTATACATATTGCATTTTTTTATACAATTTGAAATGTAACACTCTGTGCATGCCATAATTATATTTATGAATTTATACATCATTATTATATATATGTATATCCTGGCATATCTATATATGCAAGAACATGTTTCTAGATTTAATTAAGATTTTGCCTGTTGTGCCATCATAGAAAGCTTTGAAAATAAAATATTTTGCATTTTTAAATGCATTTACAAATTACTAAAGTGTGGCTTTATGATATTTTTAGGTACCTATACAAGACTTTTCAAAAGGCTTTTTACCATGTGAATCCACATGTTGTTGTGTTCCTTGGAGACATTTTGGATGAAGGAAGTATTGCCACAAATGAAGAATACGGAAGATACATGAAAAGGTTTTGTGATGTGTTTAATGTTGACCCTAGTGTTAAGGTAAGTACTGTTCATTATTGAACCACATTATCACTGAACATTATACTACATCCATGACAGAACAAGCAGCTGTTTGTTTTCTTGAATTGTGTTCTTATTTGTTGCATCGACTTTTACCGTTATCATATGGGATTATGGAATTTAAAGCTCTGTATTATGGGGCTGGTAGCCAAATTTTAACTTCAGTGTTAACATTTCAGTGGTATGCGGGTGTGATGCTGGAATGCAACAATGCATGGACAATACAGGTTGAAGGAATTTCTTGTGATTTTGTTTGAAATGTTATAAAATATTATTTCTGTTGAATTTGTCACATCAGTGACTTGAGTCTTATTTTTGGAACAATTACCTTGTCATTATCCTAATGATGGAGGCAGCAAGGTTATATGAAGTGTTGGTAAAATTCTGCCAGACTGTGTGGTGCTACAGCCTAGAACACAGCCGTCTTGTTTCTGAAATTCATATTGGCTCATGAGATGTGGCCTGTAACCTCAGATTGCATTCTGTACTTGTTCTCAGACATGGCGGTGATTGTTGTTTTAAAAACCACTAAATGCGGATTGTTTCTCATGCTTTTTCTCTCTTTTATTCATAGTTTGTTTTCCTGCCAGGTGATAATGATATTGGAGGAGAAACTGAACCATTAACAATTGGAAAAATGGAAAGATTTCAAAGAACATTCAGGCAGTCAGGTATTATACAGTTAGGACATACTGATATGTTTAAGGTAAATATTTTTTGTTTCTGTTTTTAAGATTTGTTAAGTCTTATGCCTTCTCGAAGGTATCACCACCTTGTCGAAGGCAATCTGCCGGGTGAGGAGGCTTGCGTGCTCAAATGACCCTTAGGGCTATGCCGGCCTGAGCTTCGGCTCATGGTAGGGTCACCCAAGCCGGACAGGTCTAAGGAGATGCGCTAGACTAAGAGTGATATCCTGGTCCTCCAGGTTGGGGGTTGGGTGTAGGGCTAACAACCTTTCACCTTTAAAAAAATATGTGTTACGAAAAAATCAACCAAGCCTCGGATCAGGACGGACTCTTTGGCACGACCACGGCAATTGAAAAAGGACATGAGATTTGGTACTTGGAACATTAGGAGCCTCTATAGGGCTGGGGCACTGAAATCAGTGTGTAGGGAATTAGGGAATTATAAGTTAGACTTAGTGGCAGTGCAGGAAGTGCGATGGGAGGGGGAGGGCACGATCCCAGTGGACAATTTTACATTTTTCTATGGAAAGGGGAATGACAATCATCAGCTAGGGACGGGTTTTTTTGTTCATAGCAGAATTAGGGCAGCAGTTAAGAGAGTAGAATTTGTTAGTGACAGGTTGTCTTATGTAATTTTGGAAGGACGTTGGTGCGACATCATTGTCCTTAATGTTCATGCCCCAACTGAAGACAAAAGCGATAATATCAAGGATAGCTTTTATGAAGAATTGGAATCAGTATTTGATACATTTGGCAAGTATCACATGAAAATTCTGCTAGGAGATTTCAATGCAAAAATTGGGATGGAGGATATCTTCAAACCCACAATAGGCAGCGAGAGTCTCCATGCACTTAGTAATGATAACGGTGTTAGAGCAGTAACCTTTGCTACGTCAAAAGATTTAATTGTAAAAAGTACAAAATTTCCACACCGTGATGTTCATAAATACACTTGGACTTCCCCAGATGGCAGAACACACAATCAAATAGATCATGTTTTAGTAGATAAGAGAAGGCAGACAAATGTAATTGATGTGAGATCATTCAGAGGAGCAGATTGCGACACTGATCATTATCTGGTGGTAGCAAAAGTGAGGGAGCGGCTTTCAGTAAGTAGACGAACTAAGCAAAATTTTGACACAGAAAGATTTGATTTGAAAAAATTAAGTGAGGGAGAGGCAAAGGAACAATATCAAGTTGAAATTTCGAATAGGTTTCAAATTTTAGAGACAAATGAGGATAATGAAAGTGTGGACATCAACAGGGAGTGGGAAAATGTCAGAAACTGCATCAAAATTTCAGCAAAAGAGAAACTAGGATACTACAGGAGAAAGCAAAATAAACCGTGGTTTGATGAAGAATGTTCAAAATTAATAGATCGAAGGAAGCAAACAAAATTTCAATGGTTGCAGAACCCAAACAAAACAAATGCGGATAATCTATGTAACGTGAGACGTGAGGCTAGTAGAACCTTTAGGACTAAGAAAAGGGAATACCTGAAGGGCAAAATTGCTGAACTTGAGACAAATAATAAGGAAAAAAACATCAGAGACCTGTACAGAGGCATTAATAACTTTAAGAAAGGATATCAACCCCAGACCAATTTGGTAAAGGATGATAGTGGCAATTTGCTTGCAGATCCAATAAAAATTGTGAATAGGTGGAAAAATTTCTTTAGCGAGCTCTTAAATGTTCATGATACTGGTGATATTAGACAGATTAAAATGCATACAGCTGAACTGTTGGTGCCAGAACCTAGCTTAGATGAAGTGGAACTAGCCATTGGGAAGTTGAAAAGTTATGAATCTCCAGGAATTGATCAGATTCCGGCCGAATTAATTAAAGCAGGTGGCAAAGGGTTGCATATGAGGATCCATAAGCTTATTCAGTTAATTTTGGATAAGGAAGAGATGCCACAACAATGGAAGGAATCCATAATTATTCCTATTCATAAGAAGGGGGACAAGACTGAGTGTGTTAATTACCGAGGAATATCGCTGCTATCAACCTCATACAAAATTCTATCCAACATTCTTTTGGCAAGATTAACCCCATATGCGAATGAAATTATTGGGGATCATCAGTGTGGGTTCAGACGAAACAGATCAACGATTGATCAGATCTTTTGCATTCGTCAGATACTAGAGAAAAAATGGGAGTTCGGTGGGACCGTACATCAGTTATTTATAGATTTCAAAAAAGCCTATGACTCTGTGAAGAGAGAAGTGCTATATAATATTCTTATTGAATTTGGTATACCAAAGAAGCTAGTGGGTCTAATAAAAATGTGCTTAAATGAAACCTGTAGCAAAATTCGAGTAGGTAAATATGTATCTGAGACATTCCTCATCAAGAACGGTCTAAAACAAGGAGATGCTTTGTCTCCCTTGCTCTTTAACTTTGCGCTACAATACACCATCAGGAAGGTCCAAGGTAGGCAGGAGGGTTTGCAATTGAATGGGACACATCAGCTATTGGCATATGCTGATGATGTTAATTTATTGGGGGACGATATAAATACAATAAAGAGGAACGCAGAAGTTTTACTAGAGGCTGGTAGACAAGTGGGGCTGGAAGTAAATTCAGAAAAAACTAAGTACATGTTAGTATCTCGTCATCAGAAGACAGGCGGGCAAAATTATCTTAGGGTGGCTAATAAATCCTTTGAAAGGGTTACAAAGTTCAAATATTTGGGAACAACAATAACAAATCAAAATGATACTTGTGAGGAAGTTAGGAGGAGACTAAATTCCGGAAATGCTTGCTACTTCTCAGTCCAAAATATTTTGTCTTCCCGTCTGATTTCTAAGAACCTGAAAATGAAAGTATACAAAACAATAATCTTGCCTGTTGTTTTGTATGGGTGCGAAACATGGTCTCTCACTCAGAGGGAGGAACACAGATTGCAGGTGTTTGAGAATCGGGTGTTGAGGAGGATATTTGGGCCTAAGAGGGAAGACGATGGGGCGTGGAGAAAACTGCACAATTACGAGCTTAAAAATCTGTACTGCTCCCCCAGTATTGTGAGGGTGATTAAGTCGAGAAGAGTGAGATGGGCGGGACATGTAGCGCGCATGGATGGGACAAGAGGTGTGCACCGGGTACTGGTTGGGAAACCTGAAGGGAAGAGACCGCTGGGGAGACCTAGACGTAGATGGGAGGATAATCTCAGGCGGGATCTATGGGAGATAGGAGTTGAAGGAAACTGGATTTTGTTGGCCCAGGACAGGGTCCGGTGGAGGGCTTTGGTTAATTCGGTGATGAACCTTCGGGTTCGGTAAGCCATCTAGTTAGTTAGTTAGTTAGTTAGTTAAGTCTTATGATTCATTGTTAGTATGCATGTGTTCAGGTAAGGAAAATTATAGAACAGTTGGATTGTGGGTTTCTGGATTACGAGTAGGTAACATCATAACCCAAAAGATCACATTCCAAATTTTCACCAACATCAAATCTCATAACCATATGGAGAATTGAAGATGAATTTGCCAGGATGTGAAACCTTCCTTTAGTACAGCTTTGATTAATTGTGTATAAAGATATGAATAGTTGTTATATGTTTTTCTTCACAGCCACATAGAACATAAAAAATTATTGATACAAAGCCCAATGTATTGCCAACAGCTGACAGATTTTTGACAATGTAATTCCCTAGTTATGAAGGAGAGAGTACGAAAATCATTGTCATGGGTGTCTCTAAAGAAATGTAAGAAAGAAATCTGTAATGCTGCAGTTCCTGCATGAAATAAGGATTAATGAATTGAGATAGGTAGAAAGGTTATCAGTAACCTTTCAAAATTATTTATGTTACTGCAATGAAAATTTGCAATCCTAGTAGGACTTGGATTTGCATCTCCTGGACCTGGACTGAATTTGTGATTATTTACATTTTTAATTATTTGAATGATATAAATGAAAATATGTTGGATCAGCAATAACAAATATGGAATAAAAAATAAGAAATTATTGTTTTTATTTGGTTTGAACTCACATCTGCTGTCCTTTCCAGATTATGAATTGTTAAGATGACAATGTCCATATTATAAATTAATTAATTTTTCATTGGTTTGTTGGTTGTGAGACATGCTCTTTTATTTTATGGGATGAATTAAAATTGATCATTCCCTTTTTTAAGCATCTAGGTTTCTGTGGTTCATACTAAAGCGTAAAGTCATGTTATAAATTAGCCGTTATTGTATTTTCTTACTTGCATTTCTTGTTATGTAATTTCATTGAATTTTTTTTATTTTACTTACACATTTTATTTCAGGTTAATAGGTTAGCATATACAATTCCAAAACTAGAAATAAATGCAAGGCATTTACAAGGGAACAGAACACGTATAGTATTTAGTCATCTGCCGCTCCTCCTTCGGCCATCATCATTTGTACAACAGGTAATATTACCATTTATACATACAGGAGGACATTTACCATTCAGTTACCATTAGAAGTAATCACCATTTTAAAAAAAATTACATTTTAATTTTGAATCTGTTCTCTTTTTATGAAGTTCTTCATTCTTAGTATTAAATTATGTCTTTCCATTTTTAATAGGTTGTGACCCAGATCCATCCTCATGCAATATTTACTGCACATGACCACAAGTCCCTACACATATCTGCTAATGCAGAGACTGGAGAAGAAAGATTTGTAGAAGTGTTTCCACCTAGCACTGGCCCAGTATGGAATTTCCAGTTGAATGTTGGGCTAGTACATGAATTAATGGTGCCTACTTGTTCATATCGTATGGGGGCTGTTGACATGGGTTTTGGAGTAGCTGCTTTTGGTAAGTGCAGCTGCTAAAATCATTTGTGAACACCATTTTGTATGTCAGGACCTAATAGTGTCTGTAAATATTATGAATATCAGTAATGCATTTATTTATAATTGTTCTGATGTTTTGCTAAAGTAATTGGATTTTTGCTCTTGGCATGGGCACATATTTTTCCTCTGTATAATCACAGGCAAACCAGCTCTGTAGGTCCACACTGCTTCCTGTCCATTTGGTGCTGGGCATAGAGTGGCTGAGTGTGAATCTGACTACTCACATCCATTTACACTTGATTCCAGTTAATTGGGCTATCAGTTAAGCCATTTATTTGGGACAAATCTTAAAGAACAAACCTTTTTAACTCTTTACGTGGAACTTCGCATAATTGGGGCAGCCACTTAGGTGGGCCAAAGTGTTCTAGTCCTGATGTGTCCCAGTTAACCGGAATCCACTGTAGTTCTTAGTTTAACACCTCAACTTTGCCCAATGTTCTTAGTACAGCAGAACTGCACATCATATGTTACTTTACACACACTTAAAATGTTGATAATGTTACTAACATCAAACATTCTGTTTGTGACTAATTTTCTGTTGGCTTGGCACAGTGGAATGGTATTGACAGGGAAGGTTTCAGAGAAAACCTGGGCCTGTGTCACTTTGGCCACCACAAATCCCACATGGATGGGCACAAACCCAGGCCTCCACAGTGAGAGGCCAGTGACTAACTGCCTGATCTATGGCTGAGCCATGCGGTCCCATATGTGGATTAATAAATTTGGCATATAGACAGCAGAAATCTCGAGAAACATGCCATTCCTCTTACAATATCATAATTGGTCAAGAGATTCTGCCCAAGATACAAATTATTCTGTTTCCCTCCTACTCAATCCCTCAAAACAAATGCTGAGTTAGTATTACCAAAATTTTTTTTTTTATTTATTTATTTACAAGTTCCAAGAATCCAATAGTGGATATAGAACACGTCACAAACTCAAGTATAAAAACATAAAATACATACATTAAAAAATTACATCTAGACAAGCAGCGTACTAAATTCAAGACAATATAATTAGTATTTTTATTACAATAGTTATCCAATTAAGTACTCATCCACAGTGTAAAACGAGTGAGTAATTAAGAAATGCCTTAATGCAACCTTGAACTTTTTAAAATTATTTGAGGTATTCTTAACCTCTGTGGGTAATTTATTAAATATCTTTATACCCGCATAGTGAACTCCTTTCTGATAAATAGTTAAATTGGCTTGGGGTAGATACAAATTTTGTCTCTGTCTAGTATCAATAGTATGAGAGTCAATGTTTGATGGAAAAAGAGTTTTGTTTTGTAATACAAACAATAATAAAGAAAATATATATTGTGATGCCAACGGTAAGATATCTAATTCTTTGAATATATTTCTACACGATACTCTATTGCTACATCCCATCATTGTTCTAATTGCCTTTTTCTGAAGGAGAAAAATAGTGTGACTACTAGATGAATTTCCCCAGAAAATGATGCCATAGCTCATTAAGGAATGAAAGAAAGCATAATAAATTGTCTTTAGTACTGAAATAGACATATATGGTTTCATATTTCTAATTACATAGCAAGCCTTGCTCAATTTTTTAATAAGTAGATCAATATGATTCTTCCAAGTTAATGCACCATCAATCATAATTCCCAAGAATTTAGTACAGAAGATATTATTAATGAATTTATTATTATAACTTATTGTGACAGTATCTGACATTTTTCTCTTAATTTTAAAATTAATATAATGTGTCTTATTAAAGTTTAGTGATAATCTGTTCATTCTAAACCATCTATTTATATTTTCAAATATTGCATGAATGTGTTTATTAAAGTCGTTTGTATTAGAATGAGAAAATAGGATGCTAGTATCATCAGCAAAAATTATAGGTGTAGCAAATTTAGTTATTATACTGGGTAAATCATTTATGTATAAAAGAAACAACAAAGGTCCCAATATAGACCCTTGTGGAACTCCATATCTAACTTTAAGCCAATCCGAGGCTGTATTGCTACTGTCATTAGTATGTAATACTGTTCTAATGTATCTGTTATTTAAGTAAGATTCATAAAGTGCGTGATCTTTCCCATTGATACCATAAAATTTAAGCTTAAATAACAACATTTCATGATCAACACAATCAAAAGCTTTTTCCAAATCACAGAAGATGCCTCCCACTATTTGTTTGTTATTCATGGCATTTAAAATCTCTGTAGTCAATTTATAGATTGCATTATCTGTTTTTAATCCTTTCCTAAATCCATATTGTTCAGTACTTAAAATATTGTATTTATTGAGATGATCCAAAATTCTTGAGTACATTATAGTTTCAAATATTTTTGAAAAAGATGTTAAAAGTGATATAGGTCTATAATTAGACACATCACATATATCACCATTCTTATATAATGGTTTTATTAATGCATATTTTAATCTATCCGGAAATACTCCTCTCCTTAACATTTTATTGCAAATATAATTTATAGGTGAACTTATAAATGACGAGCTTATTTTTAAAATCGTAGGTGGTATCTCATCATATCCATGCGAATTTTTTAATTTAAGGGATTTTATTATTTTTTTTATTTCTTTGTTCGTACAACATTTGGAATTCATATTTGGGTATGGATTAGAAAAAGCTTGGTTCATGAAATGAATATAATTTTCATCATCATTAATATCATTTGCAATTACGGGATTATTAATATCTTGTAGTTTTATTTTCTCTGCAATGTTAACAAAATAATTATTAAATTTTTCAGCAATAGTTTGTTGGTTATTGAACTTCTTACCATCAATTTTTAGTGTTTTTATTTCAACTCTATTTGTATTTTTAATGACTTCTTACTCACACATGCTTTATGTATTTCTTTTTCATGTCCATCATATAATTTTCAGTGTTATGGCACCTGGTAGATCTTGATGTAACTTCACTAAATAATATATACACATACAAAATGACAGTGATCTTATGCTTCTTTTACTGAAATGAATTTTGTTTCACTGCCTTCTGCTTTGTACATAACATTTGTCTGTATTTTTCAGATGGTAATACTGATACCATGCTCTATGCTGTCCTGTGGCTACCTTCCCGCTTCACACAGCTTTATGTTTACGTCATAACTCTCATTATGGCATGTATATTCATGATATTGATGCTTTTTCAGCATATGTGCTTTAAGTTTAGGCATAAGCTTAGAAGAATAGTAAGTATGTAACACAAAGCATTCTTTTTAATAAGCTTATATTGTGGCATTTGGTTTTGTTATAATTATAATTCCACTACACTGTCACTTATTACACAACTTTACCAGTACTTATTGCATTGCAACATTTCACTAGAGTCACTTTTTGAACGATGTGTTCAACCGTCATGCTGTTGTTCATCAGTTATACAAGCTGCTGTACTTTTGTAGTGTAATGTGATATTTTTAGGTTAATGAGTTAAATTAATATAAATAACAATAACATCTTCATAGAAGGCATATATGAAACATATTTGTTGTGCTGGGACTTCATAAACAGAGCCCAGCTTCATGCACATCACAAACCATTAACTCCAGAGTTGAAGTCTGGCCAGCAACAATCCCTTATTCCACTACAATGAAGGTTAATCCAACACAGCACAAAGGTTCGTTAGACTAGAGCAGAGCGCTCCTTTCCGAGCTCCTCGTGGGGGTTGGTCAAGTTTTTAAAACGCAACCAACCACTTCGGGGGGGTTGGTCAAGTTTTAAAATCTTGTGTAAGAAACTAAACTAAACCCTCCGAATGAGGGTTAAAACACTTGACCAACCCCCTTTGGGGGGTAGGTCAAGTATTTAAAAAGCAACCAACCCCCTTTGGGGGGTTTGGTTGTGTTTTAAAATCTTGAGTAAGACACTAAACCAAAGGGGGGGTTAGTTTAGTGTCTCATTAAAGTGTTTTAACCCTTGAGTAAGAAACTAAATTAACCCCCCGAATGGGGTGTTAAAATACTTGACCAACCCCCCTTCGGGGGATTGGTCAAGTGTTTAAAACGCAACCAACCCCCCTTCGTGGGATTGATTGCGTTTTAAAACCTTGAGTAAGACACTAAACTAACCCTCCCTTCAGGGGGTTAGTTTAGTGTCTCACTCAAGTGTTTTAACTCTTGAGTAAGAAACTAAGCTAACCCAGAATGGGGGTTAAAACACTTGACCAACCCCCCTTGCAAATCTTCGTCTTAAAATCGATCATAAAGTTAGTTTTCATAATAGTTTTCGTAATCGTAATTTATCGAATGATTATCAGTTTACCTTGTTGGAGTTGGTACTTCAAATAGTTGATAACGTCTTCTTTCACTTTTCTGATGTTTTAGGCCAACTGTCAGTCAATTTTCAAGAATGCGATATGCTGCTTCTGGAGCAGTGACATGCGACTGGCTTGATAGTTTTTGTTGTGAAGCATTATTTGTTTACTCGGCATTGTTGTGGAACACAACAATGCCGAGTATAAACAAATATAAGGTGACATTGTTGATATCATTTTTTGACGACAATGAAAATCACAAATTTTTTCGTTAGATAGTGGACCACTTTGTGTAAATAGAGTTTGTAAGATGAACCTGATGATAACTGCATGACAGTGGAAACATATTGTTCAAAAAGTGACTCTAGTAAAATGTTGCAATAATGCAATAGTGTAATAAACTTTGGTGGAGAAAAGCAGTTTTGTTAACTTGTATAATTGTTTGCAGAACAGTATGTACAGTGTCCATTTTGATAAATAATTTCCTGTAAGGAAGATAGGATTTTCACTCAAGTGGATGACTTCTTACAACACTTACAATTAAAATGTGTGGATATGCCCAATAATTTTATTTCGCAGTTAGGGATACTATAGTAGATTAAAGACTATAAATGTAAATTCAGTATCAGATTAGTTGTGATGGAGCCAGAATGGTTTGCCTTGGGACTTATGACCATAATTAAAGAGAAAATAGTGTTTTGTGCCATTATTTATTGTTGTATTCTTAACACTTTAAATAAAATTCTTGTAAAAGAAATAAAATAAAAGTGGCAGAATATTTCCCATATACATAAAATGAAGTGTGTTTAGTACATACATACATACATCTTTATTACATTCCATGGATCCATGAGTTAGTCAGATGACAATAGGATGTAGAATAAGTCATAATAATACAATACATGTTATACAAATACAAGTCATATAAATGTCACAAAAATACAAACAAAGGATTCACATGAAGTAGAGATAAGTTACAAATAAATCCACCCATTATATACAATAGATAAATTATGACTTACTTGTAAACATGTGCCTTTATCTGTTGACTGACTTTGTCTTTCTTGAAAATTTATTCTGTGTGAAATCTGAAATGTTGGCCTTTTATATAGGGCTACATGTTTAAGTGAAAAATAGCCTGGTTAGATGTATGGATCTTGATAATAAGAATGTAAGTGTTTGTAGAAACGCTCTTATGTGTTATGTTTCTTTCATACAGCAGATTTCTTTGGTGGAGAGATGATAGCAGATGGAAGTACATATACTTTTAATTTATTAATTTTCAGCACGTTAAAAATAAGACAACTTCCCCACATATAAATAATACTTTGGTTAAACCAAACCTAAGTGTTGGTAGGGCCAAATGTATTGGTTATAGACGGAATTCTTCAATATATAAGCTGTTTATTGTATGCTCTACCTATTACACTCCACAGTTTTGACATATGTTACATTAAGTTGGCCAGTTTTTCCTCGTCTCCAGTGAAAAAGGCCTTCTGGCCTGTTTGATTAAGAATTCTGAAAGAAAGGAAAAACAAATTTCGAAGAACATAAGAATGGGTTTTGATGGTAGTTGGCTATGTTACCGACTGTTCTTTGCTGTGGTCGTATTCATTGTAGCAGGATAGATGGCACAACAGGTGTTTGTCAATGGTTGTATCGTGTAACTCCTTTATTGATCTGTGATTCTAGGTTTGTTACTACGACTGAGTGACGTTTGTGTATGAGATACGAACCGTAGAATATGTTAAATGCTTCCGAAAAATAATTAAATGAAAAGCCTGTAATGAAAAAGTTGTGCAAGCAGGAACAATGAGTAAAAGGAAGGCTCCAGCCAGTGAAAATAACCCAAATCATGATTTTTGTGACTTTCTGACAGGTTAGTTAGTAAAAGAATAGAAGAATAAAATGTTGAAGCTAGTTTTCCAGTTGCACCTTGGAAAGTTACGCAGTTTAAATCCTGACTAATAATTTTTTAAGTAATTCATTATCTTCGTTTGTCTGGTTATAAAAGGATATCCCATTTAATATTTAGCATTGTTTGCACTATCTAAAACAAAGACCAGGAATTATTGAGCAGGCTGGCTTAGCTTCTTAATAAGAATTGTGCTGTAAGTAGCCAAGTTGAGAAGAATGTGGGAAGAAATGGTCATGGTCTGTTTTGGGGTACTGGAGAAAACCTTGAACACCTCAATCAGGCTAGCCGGTTTTTTGGCTGAGGTTTTAACTTTGAACTAGTTTCCCATTATCATGACCAGATTATTGTCTTGAACAATTGAGAAGGTGTGAAATAATAAGTTTTCCATTTGTAGTAATTATTATGGCAAGATGTTATGTAGCATTTTTCCATATACTCTAACTGAATTCAAATTGATATATTTGTTTAGGTTCGAATGTGTGAATTAATCAGTCTAGTTTTGTATGATTCTAATTACTGTGCTGATAGAATTGTTGTATTACTGATGTCGAGTGTTACCTGTGCAAATTGAATGTTGTGAATTATTGTTAGTGTTCAGGTCCTTAGTATTTTAAACTCTGATTCAGCATTTCATACTTCTAAAGTTACATTTAGTAACTTATTTTGTTTTTGCTTTACAGAGCTAGCAAATTATGAACGAAATGTAAATGGTAATATTTATAAATATAATGCATACCGCAATGCAGCTGTTGTATTAGCTGCTCATCCCACACGTATTCAGTCTGGAGAAGAGGCTCGAAAGCTAAATGGTGTTGGAGAAAAAATTTCCAAAAAAATTGATGAATTTCTTCAAACAGGCAAATTACAGAAGCTGGAAAAGGTACTTTAAAAATGTGTCTTATTTTATTGTTAGGTGGATGTTGCTGCAAGCTGCTAAGTTTTATTGTTTAATTGTCATGGGACCTAATGGTATGGGGTAAGAGCCCTCTACCTCAGATAGGTAGTAGTCATTCCAGGATCCTGGTAACTGGGATATGGAATTAATACAGAACTAAACACATCAAACCACAGTAAGTACATTACACTTAAAAATGGGACATTGTGACAATTGAAAGTACAGAGTACAGTAGAGAGTAGAGTACATTAAAATATGAAATATTATAGATAATAGTCAACAGTATATTTAAGAAAGAGGAATATGAAGAATTAAAGTAAATTAAATATACATATAACTATCCATTTTATGTGACCATTTAGAGTTCTACATATAATTGACAAACTGCTGTTCATTATTTATAAAGTTTGAATATTTATCAGTAGAGTAGATGTTTTTTGGTACAAATTTCATAAATGCTGCCCTAAACTATGTTTTGTTTATGGACATGTCTCAGGTTCAAGACCCTGTCAGATTAAAAGTAGATTGTTCTGCTTTCCAGTCTTAATCCCCACTTCTTACAGAGACAAACCTTTGGACTTGAAGTGTTTGTTGTAATTCTGAACAAGATATATGGTATAATATTTGAATCAGAATAGCTGGTCTGACTCACTTCTAATTAAATGAATTATTTTTATATTTTGTATTTTTTCCATTTAATTTTGTATTATGCAGACATTATTTACTGTAACCCCATTGCACAGGTCCTTCATGTTTAAAATCCATTTGGTTAACTTCCCATCCATGCCTAGGTCTTCCAAATTGTCACTTTCTATTGTGTTTTCTGGCTAAAATGTCATACTCATTTCTCATCTCCCCATGTATGTGTCAGTGTCATGTCCTGCTTATCCCTCCCTCAATTTCATTATCTTGATAATATTTGTTGAAGAGTATAATTACACAACACTTCAATTGGTGCACTTATTGCATAGGTAGCAGACAGCAGCAACAGTGCAATTGCCTTGCAATTGGGAACCTAACCTCGATTGTCTGGAAAAGTGTTCACGGTTTTCCTCAAGCAATAAAATTCCAGAACAATACATTGAAGCAGACTATGACCACTTCCTCTATTATCCCTACCACTGTACCATTCATCATCTCTGTAACTTGTTTTGATGCTATATAACTTTTTTAGTCAATAAAATTAGTTTCCCAATACTAATGAAACACCTTATATTATGAGGCAAACCATATTAATCACTGGCTTCTCATTGCAGAGCCTAATTTCACATTTAGGGCAGTCCATTGGGATTTGTGGTGGGAAATGTGGCATTGGGGGACAGGCTATTGTGACTGTTGAGCATGATATATGTTTCTATCCTTGCCTGTCCTGTCATTTCAAGTCCACTGTTTTTGTTCACATCTTGTTTCTTGTCTCCATTCTTTTTCACACTTGGTCCATTCCACAGCCTTCCCATGCTTGATTCTAACCTATAGCATTTCATGAGCTGATGGGCTTGGTTCACTGCAAGGGCTCTGCTGTGTTTTTACCATTGCTGTATTATTTGTATTTGTCTTTAACTAATAGTTCATTTAACCTCTTCAAGATTCGAGAAGATGACAGCAGCACAGCCATTAATCTGCTAACACGTGTGTCAGGGATTGGGCCAGCTAAAGCCAAACAACTTGTGGACATTGGTGTTAAAACCATTGAAGATCTCCACAAACATGAAGATAAGCTAAATCATCATCAGCTCATAGGTCTTAAGTAAGTGCTTCCTTTCCCTCTCCACAAATCCTTTTAAATCAGTTAGCAAGGGTTTCGGACAGTGGGCACTGCTTTTGCCTCGTGTCCATGTGATTATCTTTTTCAGTTGTTCAGTTTACTTCTCATAATATGGAATGAATTTTTCTCTCCCTTGTCAAGAGAATTAACTTTCTGTTATTTCAGTTATCAGTTTACTGCTGTTTTCATGTCATCAGTTTCAAATTTGTGGCTTCTCAGGTGTTGATCCAGTGCTGAGAACAGGTGGAAGTCACTCGCTGCTCGATCAGCATGATGTATTATGTTTTACTCTAACTGCTGCAGAAGTTATCACATAAGTGACAAAGTGTGTTCATGCATTGGAAATGTCTGGGTTTTTATTCGCTGGCTGACATGAACTTCTCATTGTTGCACAGTAACAGGCCCTGTCATATACTTATGCCAGCTAACATTGAATTTTGGCTGCATATGCATTTATTATAGTTAAAAAATAAGTATCAGTGAAGACTACTTCATTGTTACAAATTATTCCTGATTAAGTAATCCTTATTACAGATATTTTGAAGATTTTGAGAAGAAAATTCCAAGGCTTGAAATTGAACAAATAGAAGAAATTATAAAGAAGGAGATAAACAATTTTGATCCTCAATATTTGGTTACTATTTGTGGTAGTTACAGGTATGTAATAGTGAATATCATTTTCACTATTGTTTCCATACAAAAGGTCCATAGTAATTGCTAGTGTATTAATAAGAAGCTGGGCTGCTGGCCTCATTGAAAGGTTGGAGAGATACTGATGTCTTCTGACCATTTAAATGCCTTTGAAAGACCAGGTACTTTGCCTCATAAATGACTGAATCAGCTGTATTTAATTAGTACTGGTTGTAATAATATCCTCATGTTCATGTAAAATTGTGAATTATGTTTAAAACTTATAGGCGTGGAAAATTGGAAAGTGGAGATATAGACGTACTTTTAACACATCCTTCATACACGTCCACAGATGGAAGTAAAAAAAGATCTCAACTTCTGAAGCAAGTAGTCAGTTTATTGGAATCAAAGAATATTATTATTGATACTATTTCCTTGGGAGATGTCAAGTTCATGGTATGTATATTATTCCTGTGTTGAAAATGATAATATTCATTGCTTGAAATCTTAAGTTGGATGAAATGTCATACCAACACAAAGTACTTTTTTGTTGGCTGTCTGCGTGAGTTCAGAGTAATTGGTATTTCAGTTGAATGCCATATGGATTACAAACACTTCAGAGACTAGATCAATTAGTGTACTTTTAATTGTTCATTAGTACAGGTAATATTGATTATGCAGAATTATAGTTGTAGGTCCTTCATGGTTAAATATAGTTAATTGAGAAAGGTTGTATGATTATAGATGTCTGAAATGTATGTAACATTTGTTAAAGCAATTTTGTCAGAAATGGAAAAGATATGGTAAATACTTTGTCTTGTAAAAACTCATGAAGGTGATTATAAAACTTGCTATTGAAATATTTTAGATGTGTTCAAATAAAAGGTATTGAAAGAAATCTGTTGTTTAGTTGTGTATGTGCAGCCATTCACATGTAGCAGGGATCACACTACTGTCTGATGTCATTAAAACTCGGTGTAGTAGGTTAATTTAAGGGCCACTTTACTGGTTTGTCTAAATTAACTTTTGTATGTATTTTTTAAAGAAGGATTTAGTCATACCAGACCTGCACTGATTTCCTGTAAATTTGGGAGTCAGAATATGCATATATGTATCAGAAATTTAAATATTTTTTGCATGTTATATCCTGGTGCCCAGGATTTGTGCAGTCCTGAGGTAAACCCTTACATTATTATTTTTACATAAATAATTCCATCCCATTTTTGTTTTCTGCAATGAGATAACCCCGAGCCTGGCAGTTTAGATAATTAAATGTTGACGTTGGTTTTGTGATTTTACTACTCAGAAGACACATCAACATATTACTGCTGTGACTTCAGGTGTAATGAGTAATTCAGTGTTTACACATCTGGCATATGTACAGTGTGATACTGTAATCTTGAGACTTGCGGCCTGAGGAAGTGGGGTGAAGGAGGAAAGATAGCGTCAGCCTATAACACTTCAGACTTCCTGCATTCCTTGCAAGTCTCAAGATTACAGTCACATACTATAATTTTCTTCAAATTCTTTTAATCATTTATATAGAGCTGATATTTTAATAATCAAACACTGGACCAGCATAATGCAAAACATAATTTATTTTACAATAATTTCTTTTCAGTCAGTTTCTGAAAATAGTGTTTAATAATATTTTTATTATGAATGTAAAGATAAGTTTTCTTTATCCACTAGGGAGTATGTAGTCTTCAAAAAAGGAAAAGAGATGTACAGTATTTCCCTGCACGCCGTTTGGACATTCGACTTACCCCACATGACCAGTACTATTGCAGTGTTCTTTATTTCACTGGTTCTGATCTTTTTAATAAAAATATGAGAGCCCATGCTCTTGAAAATGGCTTCACCCTGAATGAGTACACATTACGCCCCATGGGCTCCACAGGTATGCACTGTTGTCACAGTATTTTTGTTTTATTTGTGTACTTTATGTGTTCTTTGCATGCTGTGCTGAGAATGAACATCTATAGGATTGACCATGTCTGCCTTCTATTTGTGTGATTAAAACTGAGAACCACTGGATGAAATTTGGTATGGCCATTATGCCATGGGGGTCTACCATAAAATTGTACTTTTAATTTTCTGTGCAAGTGGGTAAGGGGATCAACACTAGCACCATGAATAATAGGGTCATACAATGATGTGTGGTAATAGAGTTTTGAAAAATATACAACTTTGGTACAACATGATGGCTGCATGTTTGTTGGGGGGAGGGGAGAGGAAAAGAAAATGAGTAGGATTTGATTACATGATCATGTATGTGTAAGTACGGTGTGCTACCAGAGCTAACTTGCAGTGTGCCTGACTTCCATTCCAATGAACTGTATGTACAAAATGATTGATGAATAGAAGAAATTATTGTAGCACCACAAGTTATCAAGTCAAAACAACTACAAGAAGAGCTGTTATTTATTCAATATGACACTCCCAATAGCATGTACTTCGTAACAAATGGCTGTTTATTTTTGTTTATATTAATATTTTATTTACCCATTGCACTTAGTGTTTAGAGAAAAATTTAAATTCCTGTGTTGTGTTGTTCAGGATGTTAATCATGTAAAATCCTGATCTCTCTCTCTCTCTCTTTGCAAATCATGAATAACACATTCAGATCAGGAGTTTCCAATGCTTCGCTGTACTTTTGTTATATCACTTTCTGGTAGATATTTCAGCTGCTTTTTTCTGTTAGTTTTATACTTTTGTATAAACTAAATGTGTTCAGTTCTTCTCCACAGATTTGAATTTCAGCTAGCATTCTTTCCTTTTTCTAGGTATTCCAGGAGAACCTGTAGTTGTAACAAAAGAGGAAGATATCTTCGATTATATTGGATATGCATACAAGAAGCCTAGTGAAAGAAATTAGTATGAATTGTCTTCATATAAACTTGTATTTCATAACTTCATTTAGATAAAAAATTTGCTACCAGTACACACCAAGACTACACTGTTCACAAGACGGCATTATTAATTTGTAGATATTTAATTCCATAAGATATTTTCTTTATAATGTATATAATAAAGTTTATAAAAAGTAATTCACCACAGTGTTTGTGAAGTGTTGATTATGATGAAAAGTACATGGAAGACTCGGTACATTCAAAATTCCTTGGTTTACAAATTTATAACCACTTAAACTGGAAGAATCATATGGTTATAATGTAATTGAGGCCTTCAGCACAATTAACTGTTAAAACACTTTATTTTGGAGACATGTTTGGGTAGTAAAATACTATCTTCAGACCAGTCTCATATAGTGTGCCAACTAAGGGTTGAGATTGAATTAAAATAAAAAAATTAACACGAGTAAAATTGACTGAAGTGGGATTATTGATACAGTGAATATGTCCATTTTTTACATTAAGCTTTTTATAAATGAATATTGTAAACTATGTGATATACTCACTGCATAGGCTGAGTGAGTTGAATCAATTTTACATTCAATTAGATTGCTTGAGGGTGGGTGCCAGACGAAAGTGAAGTTGGTCTGGTATAAACTGACATTTCAGAGGTGTTTGCTACCTGCATCACCATGGTGGTGGACACCATAAGCAACAAGTGTAACTGATTCAGAATGCCCATCCACAGCAACAAGTGATGACAAACAAGAACAAGCCAGAGCCATGATTCTCATGGACTGAAGCATAACAGTAAAGGGCATTGCATCAAAACTAGGCATCAGTGAAGGTTCGGCTAATTAAATGGTACGTAACATTTGTGGACTCCACAAAGTTTGTGCATGGTGGGTTCAAGAGAAATTGACAAAAGAGCAGATACAGTCATGTGGACATGAGCTATCGTCTGCTGGATCAGTACGACAGTGAAGGCAACAAGTGTTTTGAATTGCGTTTTCACTGGCAGTGAGACTTGGATACATCATTATTGTCCACAAGCAAACATCAGAATATGCAGTGGAAACACTCATCATCTCCTGCTGCCAAAATGTCAAGACTGAACCATCAGCCTGGAAGTTAATGCTGATGGTGTTCTAGGATTCTCAAAGTTCTGTCCTTGAACATTACCAGGAACATGGAATCATAGTAACAAGTGCAAGTTATTCCAACATGTTAAAAATTAACTGAGACCAACCATAAGGTTATCAATAGGTGTTCTCTTCTGGCACAACAATGCTCAACTTCATGAGTTTCAGAAAGCAAGGCATGTCAGTGGATGATAAGAAAATAAAGTGACAATATAAGCTGTAAATAACCATAATGCCAGTTAAAAATTTATATCATTATGTATGTTATTTCTTACAATGTAATGAGACTGGGAACCTGTAGTGACATTCTGATTATGTGTTATTAGAACTGACATGCATGATTTATGTTAACTATTTTCAATAAAGATAGAACTACAAACTCTGAAGTTATGAAAGTGACAACAATGATGTCCAGGCAAGTGAAGATATATTGTCAGTATTTTCACTGGATACACATAAGTTTAATCTCCATTATTCCTATAGCCTTTTATAAAACTTTAGATGGAATCTAAGCACACTCTTACCCCTTCTCCCCCAAATCACTGAAATTTGGATCATGTTAGGACATTTTGTGTTTGTAGATAACCATGCATGTTATAAGATTCCTTAATATCCATTGTTCACGTTTTGTGAAATGTAGATTATTTCAACATGAAAGAAAAATTTGTTTTAGGAGGAGATTTTGCAGAGGATACTCAGATGTAAATTGCAAGGGGACTTGGGAGTCATGTCACAGCATGATTCTGTCTGTTAACTGGATTTGTTACCTCAAGAGTAACAGCTAGCAGTTAATTTCTGAATGGCTCGCCAGTTTTCGCAAAGTAACAGGCTGATGCAGCACAGGGTGAGTGTGCTATATTGGTTGATTTCAGGTTCAAGTGACTGTTTTATAGGTTATTATGCCATGTAGACTGATAGAAGTTTGTAGAAACAAAATATGTTATTCCCAAAATTTTGTTATGTTGCATTATATCCTTTAGGACCAAAAATTATTCACTTACATATATACTGATTCATTCTTAACATGTGTATTTACACAAAAGAATTTTATGTGCAAATAGCCACATCAATTTTGGATAATCATATTCACCATACGGAACCATGTGGCACGACATCCATACAAAATTTCAGCAATCTCCAACCATTCGTGGTCTGTTTCGAAAATTCGTGCGCAGGTCGTCATGTTCAGCTGACGCAGATTACCGCTGTAGGGTTGAGTTAGATTAGGTTAGGTTAATGGGACATCTGCGCAGAAGGTGATGCGCAGAGACGTGTGCATGTTGTCTATGTTAAGGCATCATATGAGTTCTATTATCGATTGCGGGAAATTAAAAACTCGAATATTTCAATGTTCTTAAATTATAGAGCAATCTAGTTTTTGAGTCACTACCATACCTTTATACTTCAAAGATACCTACTTGTGAACCTCGTAACACAATAGGCTCACGTCACTTATGCATGTTTTAACGCAATTGTAGTTGTTGAATTGCATTTGTTGTCTGCTTAGGCTTAAGTATTATTAATTATTTTAAAATATTAATTATTTTAAAATATATCGAGTGCGTAACTCCTCTTTAATATAGTCGTATATTTGTGATGGTGGCCGATTACGCGTTTGTTCCAGCATCCGTGGTCTATTTCGAAAATTAGTGCGCAGGTCGCCATGTTCAGCTGACGCAGAGTACCCCTGTTGGATTGGCTCTGGTTTGTTAGGTTAGATTAAGAGGACATCTGCGCAGAAGTTGTAGCGTAGTGACGTAATGCAAATTATCTATGTTAAGGCATTGTATGAGTTCTAATTTCGATTGCGTTATATTAAACAATCAAATATTTCAATGTTCTCACATTATAGAACAATCTTGTGTTTGAGTCACTACCATAGCTTTACACTTCAAAAATTTTACATTGGTTACCTTATTGTTGACCTCTAATAATCTCGGCTCACGTCACTTATGCATTTGTTCCCGAAATTGTGGTTGTTGTATTCCATTTGATGTCTGCTTACGCATAAGAATTATTAGTACAAATGAGAAAATTTCATTTTGAAATATATCGAGATATTACAAAGATCCGCTTTGTCAGAAATATATACATTATGTATACATATCCACGGTAACGTCACATTTAGACACGTCCAACCTCTGTAAATCAGGTACATCTGGAATATATTTGGCTGTCATCATAGGAAACACACGATAGTTCGAGGAACGATAGATGCGGGAAAATGTAACATTATTTTGTATGGGATGTATCCGGGACCGAACAAAACGGACGATGCATGCGGGAAAACGATAGTTCGGGGAACGATGGATAGAGGTTTCACTGTATTACCGAAGTCAGTCTAGTGTTTCTCGAGCTGAGACGACGCAGAAAAACAATATTTCAAGACACAAAAAGTGTGTTGGGACACAAATCTCATATCTGTCCACTTGCTATCGAAACCTTCGCATTAGCTAAGACTAGAATGTCTCTAATTTGCCAATATCAATGTAATTAAAATACATATTGCAATTCTAGATTTGTTGACAAAGAGAGAGGGAAACACGGAGAAGCCATCAGGAGCATTTTTGAAACTTTTCATTCTGAACGAGCCTAGAAATGTGTTCTTTCAATCGAAAGTTATACATCTTCATTATTCATCTGGACAGCTCGGGCCTAGAGAATGTGTTATACGAACACATCCCACATTCATGCATACATATGGCCGTAAAAGAGATGCATCGAGCGATATTTCATATACGTACCATGCGAGGGCTGTATATTTGTGTTCAGTGCCCTTCTGATCGCGCGCGCCAGACTGGGATGTCGGTAATCAAAAGAGACGCAAGCTTTGACAACGTAACAAAATGCAAACTGTGCTTCTGTTTCTGGATAGTGCTTCGTATAAATAATGATGGTGATGATGGAGGCAGCAAGGACCTCTGAAACGTCGTTAAACTTCTACCTGACTACAAAGCGCAACAACCCAGAAGACAGCCATATGCGAATGACGACTTTACTGGTGTGAAGTTTTGGAAATTTTATTTTAGTATGTCGCACGGTGGTCTAGCGGTTAGAACGCTGGCCTTGTAATCCTGGGGTCTCGGGTTCGATTCCCGACGGTGCCCTAATTTATAACTTGTGTTGGGCAAGGAGTTTTCCTCCGGGGGCTTCCCCGGTTTCTCCGTGGCATCCCAACAATTACTCCATTCACACACAGAAGAAGGCAATGGCAAACCACTTCTGGATCATCTGCCAAGAACGTATATGAACAGGTCCCAGTCCGAGAAAAGGATGGAAGGATCCTGTTCATATGGACCTGGACCTGTCGTCAGACAGAACACTAAAAAAAATGTGGCACGAAGGAAGTCGCACAAATGAAGGTATTGAAGAACTTCCTGTTCACGTTCTTATAATCAGTAAATGTCACTGAAGGAGACCCACTAGGATCGAAACATGCTGGGCCCTTTCTAAGAAGCTGCGTAAATAATTGCTTTAACCGTATTTTCACACGCACGCACGCATAAAGGCCTGTGAAGTTTTAGGTTACAACTTGTCCCATACGTTGGATTGCCTTGTCATTAAGTACTTTGTTATTGGCTGTTAAAACTCTGTAGCTCCAGTTTCAGAACTTGGGATCGTTATTCATTCGTCGATTTAATGAGCCAGTCGTGTGTTCTAAATAACATTTTTTTGAACACCCTGTAAAGAAAGTGGAGTAGGATCATGTAACTGTGGTGTGGACCATTCTCAAACAAGATCGATTAAAATAAGTTAGTAGGTCATACACACGTAAAAGATTAGCGAAATAGTGAACATCGGTAGAATTAGGGATGGATGAAATTAAAATGTGTTATGATGAAATGAAAAGCGTATCTCGATCGGATAAATGCCCAAAGACAGGTGTGATATTGTAAGATTTGAGGTTTTCACAGCGGTGAGTATGAAGATTTCTGTCTTCTGTGTTGTTGCGCTGTGTAGTCTGGTCGATGTTAACCAACGTTTCAGAGGTCATACTGCCTCCATCATCAGAGTATGAAGATTTCTGTCTTCTGGGTTGTTGCGCTGTGTAGTCTGGTGGATGTTAACCAACGTTTCAGAGGTCATACTGCCTCCATCATCAGAGTATGAAGATTTCTGTCTTCTGTGTTGTTGCGCTGTGTAGTCTGGTCGATGTTAACCAACGTTTCAGAGGTCATACTGCCTCCATCATCAGAGTATGAAGATTTCTGTCTTCTGTGTTGTTGCGCTGTGTAGTCTGGTCGATGTTAACCAACGTTTCAGAGGTCATACTGCCTCCATCATCAGAGTATGAAGATTTCTGTCTTCTGTGTTGTTGCGCTGTGTAGTCTGGTCGATGTTAACCAACGTTTCAGAGGTCATACTGCCTCCATCATCAGAGTATGAAGATTTCTGTCTTCTGGGTTGTTGCGCTGTGTAGTCTGGTGGATGTTAACCAACGTTTCAGAGGTCATACTGCCTCCATCATCAGAGTATGAAGATTTCTGTCTTCTGTGTTGTT
The DNA here is from genome assembly GCF_977971745.1 of Zootermopsis nevadensis. NCBI lineage: Eukaryota > Metazoa > Arthropoda > Insecta > Blattodea > Termopsidae > Zootermopsis > Zootermopsis nevadensis. The sequence goes on along the minus strand of NW_028259144.1, from coordinate 5,504,865 downwards.
GCGCTGTGTAGTCTGGTGGATGTTAACCAACGTTTCAGAGGTCATACTGCCTCCATCATCAGAGTATGAAGATTTCTGTCTTCTGGGTTGTTGCGCTGTGTAGTCTGGTCGATGTTAACCAACGTTTCAGAGGTCTTACTGCCTCCATCATCAGAGTATGAAGATTTCTGTCTTCTGGGTTGTTGCGCTGTGTAGTCTGGTGGATGTTAACCAACGTTTCAGAGGTCATACTGCCTCCATCATCAGAGTATGAAGATTTCTGTCTTCTGGGTTGTTGCGCTGTGTAGTCTGGTCGATGTTAACCAACGTTTCAGAGGTCATACTGCCTCCATCATCAGAGTATGAAGATTTCTGTCTTCTGTGTTGTTGCGCTGTGTAGTCTGGTGGATGTTAACCAACGTTTCAGAGGTCATACTGCCTCCATCATCAGAGTATGAAGATTTCTGTCTTCTGGGTTGTTGCGCTGTGTAGTCTGGTCGATGTTAACCAACGTTTCAGAGGTCATACTGCCTCCATCATCAGGGCGATGAGTATGAAGATTTCTGTCTTCTGGGTTGTTGCGCTGTGTAGTCTGGTCGATGTTAACCAACGTTTCAGAGGTCATACTGCCTCCATCATCAGAGTATGAAGATTTCTGTCTTCTGAGTTGTTGCGCTGTGTAGTCTGGTCGATGTTAACCAACGTTTCAGAGGTCATACTGCCTCCATCATCAGAGTATGAAGATTTCTGTCTTCTGGGTTGTTGCGCTGTGTAGTCTGGTCGATGTTAACCAACGTTTCAGAGGTCTTACTGCCTCCATCATCAGAGTATGAAGATTTCTGTCTTCTGTGTTGTTGCGCTGCGTAGTCTGGTCGATGTTAACCAACGTTTCAGAGGTCTTACTGCCTCCATCATCAGAGTATGAAGATTTCTGTCTTCTGAGTTGTTGCGCTGTGTAGTCTGGTCGATGTTAACCAACGTTTCAGAGGTCTTACTGCCTCCATCATCAGAGTATGAAGATTTCTGTCTTCTGAGTTGTTGCGCTGTGTAGTCTGGTCGATGTTAACCAACGTTTCAGAGGTCATACTGCCTCCATCATCAGAGTATGAAGATTTCTGTCTTCTGGGTTGTTGCGCTGTGTAGTCTGGTCGATGTTAACCAACGTTTCAGAGGTCTTACTGCCTCCATCATCAGAGTATGAAGATTTCTGTCTTCTGGGTTGTTGCGCTGTGTAGTCTGGTCGATGTTTACCAACGTTTCAGAGGTCATACTGCCTCCGTCATCAGAGTATGAAGATTTCTGTCTTCTGGGTTGTTGCGCTGTGTAGTCTGGTCGATGTTAACCAACGTTTCAGAGGTCATACTGCCTCCATCATCAGGGCGATGAGTATGAAGATTTCTGTCTTCTGTGTTGTTGCGCTGCGTAGTCTGGTCGATGTTAACCAACGTTTCAGAGGTCTTACTGCCTCCATCATCAGAGTATGAAGATTTCTGTCTTCTGAGTTGTTGCGCTGTGTAGTCTGGTCGATGTTAACCAACGTTTCAGAGGTCATACTGCCTCCATCATCAGAGTATGAAGATTTCTGTCTTCTGGGTTGTTGCGCTGCGTAGTCTGGTGGATGTTAACCAACGTTTCAGAGGTCATACTGCCTCCATCATCAGAGTATGAAGATTTCTGTCTTCTGGGTTGTTGCGCTGTGTAGTCTGGTCGATGTTAACCAACGTTTCAGAGGTCATACTGCCTCCATCATCAGAGTATGAAGATTTCTGTCTTCTGGGTTGTTGCGCTGTGTAGTCTGGTCGATGTTAACCAACGTTTCAGAGGTCATACTGCCTCCATCATCAGAGTATGAAGATTTCTGTCTTCTGAGTTGTTGCGCTGTGTAGTCTGGTCGATGTTAACCAACGTTTCAGAGGTCATACTGCCTCCATCATCAGAGTATGAAGATTTCTGTCTTCTGGGTTGTTGCGCTGTGTAGTCTGGTCGATGTTAACCAACGTTTCAGAGGTCTTACTGCCTCCATCATCAGAGTATGAAGATTTCTGTCTTCTGTGTTGTTGCGCTGCGTAGTCTGGTCGATGTTAACCAACGTTTCAGAGGTCTTACTGCCTCCATCATCAGAGTATGAAGATTTCTGTCTTCTGAGTTGTTGCGCTGTGTAGTCTGGTCGATGTTAACCAACGTTTCAGAGGTCTTACTGCCTCCATCATCAGAGTATGAAGATTTCTGTCTTCTGAGTTGTTGCGCTGTGTAGTCTGGTCGATGTTAACCAACGTTTCAGAGGTCATACTGCCTCCATCATCAGAGTATGAAGATTTCTGTCTTCTGGGTTGTTGCGCTGTGTAGTCTGGTCGATGTTAACCAACGTTTCAGAGGTCTTACTGCCTCCATCATCAGAGTATGAAGATTTCTGTCTTCTGGGTTGTTGCGCTGTGTAGTCTGGTCGATGTTTACCAACGTTTCAGAGGTCATACTGCCTCCGTCATCAGAGTATGAAGATTTCTGTCTTCTGGGTTGTTGCGCTGTGTAGTCTGGTCGATGTTAACCAACGTTTCAGAGGTCATACTGCCTCCATCATCAGGGCGATGAGTATGAAGATTTCTGTCTTCTGTGTTGTTGCGCTGCGTAGTCTGGTCGATGTTAACCAACGTTTCAGAGGTCTTACTGCCTCCATCATCAGAGTATGAAGATTTCTGTCTTCTGAGTTGTTGCGCTGTGTAGTCTGGTCGATGTTAACCAACGTTTCAGAGGTCATACTGCCTCCATCATCAGAGTATGAAGATTTCTGTCTTCTGTGTTGTTGCGCTGCGTAGTCTGGTGGATGTTAACCAACGTTTCAGAGGTCATACTGCCTCCATCATCAGAGTATGAAGATTTCTGTCTTCTGGGTTGTTGCGCTGTGTAGTCTGGTCGATGTTAACCAACGTTTCAGAGGTCATACTGCCTCCATCATCAGGGCGATGAGTATGAAGATTTCTGTCTTCTGGGTTGTTGCGCTGTGTAGTCTGGTCGATGTTAACCAACGTTTCAGAGGTCATACTGCCTCCATCATCAGAGTATGAAGATTTCTGTCTTCTGAGTTGTTGCGCTGTGTAGTCTGGTCGATGTTAACCAACGTTTCAGAGGTCATACTGCCTCCATCATCAGAGTATGAAGATTTCTGTCTTCTGGGTTGTTGCGCTGTGTAGTCTGGTCGATGTTAACCAACGTTTCAGAGGTCTTACTGCCTCCATCATCAGAGTATGAAGATTTCTGTCTTCTGTGTTGTTGCGCTGCGTAGTCTGGTCGATGTTAACCAACGTTTCAGAGGTCTTACTGCCTCCATCATCAGAGTATGAAGATTTCTGTCTTCTGAGTTGTTGCGCTGTGTAGTCTGGTCGATGTTAACCAACGTTTCAGAGGTCTTACTGCCTCCATCATCAGAGTATGAAGATTTCTGTCTTCTGAGTTGTTGCGCTGTGTAGTCTGGTCGATGTTAACCAACGTTTCAGAGGTCATACTGCCTCCATCATCAGAGTATGAAGATTTCTGTCTTCTGGGTTGTTGCGCTGTGTAGTCTGGTCGATGTTAACCAACGTTTCAGAGGTCTTACTGCCTCCATCATCAGAGTATGAAGATTTCTGTCTTCTGGGTTGTTGCGCTGTGTAGTCTGGTCGATGTTTACCAACGTTTCAGAGGTCATACTGCCTCCGTCATCAGAGTATGAAGATTTCTGTCTTCTGGGTTGTTGCGCTGTGTAGTCTGGTCGATGTTAACCAACGTTTCAGAGGTCATACTGCCTCCATCATCAGGGCGATGAGTATGAAGATTTCTGTCTTCTGTGTTGTTGCGCTGCGTAGTCTGGTCGATGTTAACCAACGTTTCAGAGGTCTTACTGCCTCCATCATCAGAGTATGAAGATTTCTGTCTTCTGAGTTGTTGCGCTGTGTAGTCTGGTCGATGTTAACCAACGTTTCAGAGGTCATACTGCCTCCATCATCAGAGTATGAAGATTTCTGTCTTCTGGGTTGTTGCGCTGTGTAGTCTGGTCGATGTTAACCAACGTTTCAGAGGTCTTACTGCCTCCATCATCAGAGTATGAAGATTTCTGTCTTCTGGGTTGTTGCGCTGTGTAGTCTGGTCGATGTTTACCAACGTTTCAGAGGTCATACTGCCTCCGTCATCAGAGTATGAAGATTTCTGTCTTCTGGGTTGTTGCGCTGTGTAGTCTGGTCGATGTTAACCAACGTTTCAGAGGTCATACTGCCTCCATCATCAGGGCGATGAGTATGAAGATTTCTGTCTTCTGGGTTGTTGCGCCGTGTAGTCTGGTTGATGTTTACCAACGTTTCAGAGGTCATACTGCCTCCGTCATCAGGGCGGTGAGTCTGAAGATATCTGTCTTATGGGTTGTTGCGCTGTATAGTCTGGTCGATGTTAACCAACGTTTCAGAGGTCATACTGCCTCCGTCATCAGAGTATGAAGATTTGTGTCTTCTGGGTTGTTGCGCTGTGTGGTCTGGTCGATGTTTACCAACGTTTCAGAGGTCATACTGCCTCCATCATCAGGGCGATAAGTATGAAGATTTCTGTCTTCTGGGTTGTTGCGCTGTATAGTCTGGTCGATGTTAACCAACGTTTCAGAGGTCATACTGCCTCCGTCATCAGAGTATGAAGATTTGTGTCTTCTGGGTTGTTGCGCTGTGTGGTCTGGTCGATGTTTACCAACGTTTCAGAGGTCATACTGCCTCCATCATCAGGGCGATAAGTATGAAGATTTCTGTCTTCTGGGTTGTTGCGCTGTATAGTCTGGTCGATGTTTACCAACGTTTCAGAGGTCATACTGCCTCCATCATCAGGGCGGTGAGTATGAAGATTTCTGTCTTCCGGGTTGTTGCGCCGTGTAGTCTGGTAGATGTTAACCAACGTTTCAGAGGTCATACTGCCTCCATCATCAGGGCGATGAGTATGAAGATTTCTGTCTTCTGGGTTGTTGCGCCGTGTAGTCTGGTAGATGTTAACCAACGTTTCAGAGGTCATACTGCATCCATCATCAGGGCGATGAGTATGAAGATTTCTGTCTTCTGGGTTGTTGCGCTGTGTAGTCTGGTCGATGTTTACCAACGTTTCAGAGGTCATACTGCCTCCGTCATCAGAGTATGAAGATTTGTATCTTCTGGGTTGTTGCGCTGTGTAGTCTGGTCGATGTTAACCAACGTTTCAGAGGTCATACTGCCTCCGTCATCAGAGTATGAAGATTTGTATCTTCTGGGTTGTTGCGCTGTGTAGTCTGGTCGATGTTTACCAACGTTTCAGAGGTCATACTGCCTCCATCATCAGGGCGGTGAGTATGAAGATTTCTGTCTTCCGGGTTGTTGCGCTGTGTAGTCTGGTAGATGTTAACCAACGTTTCGGAGGTCATACTGCCTCCGTCATCAGGGCGATGAGTATGAAGATTTCTGTCTTCTGGGTTGTTGCGCTGTGTAGTCTGGTCGATGTTTACCAACGTTTCAGAGGTCATACTGCCTCCATCATCAGGGCGGTGAGTATGAAGATTTCTGTCTTCCGGGTTGTTGCGCCGTGTAGTATGGTAGATGTTTACCAACGAATCATCGCCCTGATTATGGAGGCAGTATGACCTCTGAAACGTTTTTAACATCTACCAGCGCAACAACCCAGAAGACAGGAATCTTCAGGTGTGATATTCTTTCTACACGGCGACGTTTTGAAACTTCTTAAATCGCAGACCTATTCATCTTCAGACCATTCCCGTAACTGTGCGCGGTGTCTCTGTTTACGACGCGCGTTCCCCTCAGTTGCTCGCTGGTTCTGCGCAGTGTCACAGTCGCTTGTCGCAGGTTGTGGTCGTAGGATGTGTTCGTTATTGGCGTTGACGATAGGGGCTCATGAGTCGTCACGTGGCGTGTGATTGTGACTTCCATAAGCAGTGAGAGATTTTCGCAGGTCCATTGTCAACATTAAAGAAGAGTTGTGAAGTTGGTTTACGAAACATTTTACTTTGAATATTTAATTTGCGGTGTGATCCTAATTATAAATCATATTTAATGACATGATACGCAAGATGAAAGGTTTTAACACGTTATGTCCTTATTTTCAATGAAAACATCAAGGTCATTACTACAGTAAAGCAATTTGTTATGAATAATAGACTGTTGTCAGTTTAGTTGATATAAGTAACTGGTATTGTGTACACTGAAGTCGCCACAAAATGTAACATGGGCTAACTGTGGTTCATTGTAAACGTGCATTGAAACCAAATTTAAATCATTAGTTTGCTTGGGGAACTTTTGAACTGAAACAAGATCACAAAATTTCTTTAGTTTCAGATATGTATAAAAGGGTCTGTTACGAAAGAACTAATGTTCATTTGACCACTGCAAGTGAAACTGTCCGACACATGGCCAAATAAACTTCTCAGAGTTATTCACAATTCCTTCGACAACAGTGTTAATGTTCTTTAATTTAAATTAATAATATTTATGATGTGCTGACTATGTCGTTGCGTTGTCAGTTGGATATTATCTGTGACTTTATTCGTAACATTTTCAATCTTCGGGATCAATACTGCGATGTTTATAGATTCTTTAATGTCATTGCCACAAATTAAGATTTACAAGCCAAGTGATGTGCGTTTTATTCTCGTGAAATAGTCTACATTTCTTAAAAAGACATATTGGCTGTGAAGACTCATCTGTTTATTACGTATGCCTTGTGCTGAATGCTGTTCTGGTGCCCAGTTTGACTGTTTTGCGTGTGTCGTTTATAATTTGCTATTGTGAGGACTTGGTTGGTCTGCAGTCTCTGTTCTTATGCGTGCGGTCTCCATGCGCTAAGAAGACCAGTATCTTCGAGGTCATCGCGTAGGAGTGGTGAGTAGGAGATTGATAAACTGTTTTTTAATAAAAACTGTGTGCGTCGTTTGACTAAAGTTTAAATCAAGCGGTACGAACGTTGAAGGGCGACTGCAAATTACAGTATAGATTTAAAAGGTTTTTATTCAGACCACGTATTGGAAAATAGATTGCTTTACAACAGTGGTCCAACATCAAAGTTTTTGTTTATAGCTGTTCAGTTTCGGAAAGCGGTGATGATGTTCAACTACGAACCCGGGCGATTCTGATCCCCGCATGGTTAGTAATGGTTACTAACCAGTTTCGTGAAACGTAGTTTCTTCAGTAAACACGGTTTGTTCCCGAAGAATTCTTCATCTTCTTGAACTGCGAATGCCACATAATATTGAACACAGTTCTAGGAGACTGCTCCTCAAATCTTATTTGGTAACGACGTTCTCCAGCGGTCGATGAATGCGTTTCTTCATATACAGAACAGGAAGAAGCTCGCTTCCTACGATTGTCCGCCATTACTAATTCATAGGATCTCCACGTCTTTTAGGGAAATGCCTGGAAACTCCAGCAGTACGTTGGGAAATTTGAATTTTTGCCCAAGATTTTAGAGAAATTTATTTTCGAGTACGTTACCTAAATAAAACGTCATTAATTCTTTTAAATTGTAATGTAACTTTTGCTCAAGATGTATAATGCAGTTGCCTGAAAGAAACTTAATAACTACGTTGGTTTCTTGGTGTTATAGTATAAGTGCCAATTCCGACCGCTGGACTTCACAGTTCATCTGCGAAACTGTTTTCAATGCTGAAAATAGTTCTTTTCGGAAAAAACTTTATAATACGGTAAACTTGCACTTGAGTCATTTTGGCATGAACATATTCAATGTTGCAACATTAGTCTTATTTATCAGTAGACGCAACGGAAACATAATATAAGTTGAAAAAAAGCTAAACAAACCTGACACAAAAGTGGACATAGACCGATATTAAATGATGCAGCAAAGTATCCATTTAAAATTATTCTTTGTCAAGACTTTTTGCATCGTCTGTTCTTTAAAATCACGACGTTTCGGAGGCTGGGTCTGTCTCCGTCTTCAGGTGAGGGGTACCTACTCAACTAATAAGGGACCCAACAGAGTAGGTACCTCTTACCTGAAGACGGAGACAGAACCAGCCTCCGAAACGTCGTGATTTTAAAGAACACACGATGGAAAAAGTCTTGACAAGGAATAAATTTAGATGTAAACTACCGTCGTCAAAACCCTTTAGAATTGAAAGTATCAATTGTCGAACAATTTTGGAATTGGCCACAGTCAGAATGTATTTTCGAAGTGTTGTGTGCTCGTAAACTGCACTTCCAGTTAGTGTCAGAGAACGAAGTGACGGTAGATGAAATTACAAAATTAATTTTACGGGGAAAATATTTACGACGCGGTGACAGTACCCTTGACTCTCATTGGCGTAACCAACGTGATGTTATGAAGCAATCATTTTTTTTATTTTAAGGCTCCTATACACCCGAACACACTGGTGGAAAACATTTTGAAACCAAATATCGTTCTCCAAGCTAATATTCGGTATTTCTTTTTTTCCGGTTTCAAGTGGAAAGCAAAATACAGTCGATAAACTGTTTGCAAACATTGTTTGTCGACTGTTTGTAGGCGTGTAGCAGCTATTACGCGCACAAGACCCTGTAAAAACAAAACGCAAATGAGCTCAAAATGAGACAAACTGAATAATACTAGCGTATTTAACTATTCCAAGTACATTTTAAAATTGTTTGAGGCCGACATGAAATTGCTAATTGAAGAAAAATCATTCACTTACACATACTTACGGTCGTTCGTATCATATGTATTTACGTATGATTGATTCTGTATGCGATTCGCTACCAGCCGGGGCCGTTTTGCCGAATTTGAGGTATATTTCATTCGTAAAAAAATATACTTTTGTATGTATATGTGTTAAAACATGTATATAATCACGTATACACACGATTTACTTAATGTGAACTACACTTGTCTGCGTAATTAAGTTAATGTTATGTTTCTTACATAATGGTCGTGGCCGATTTCACTTGTGTCCACCTCCCGAATTTGTCGCCTTCTCGTGTTACTTTATTACAATTGTTATGATATAATAGAATATGTATTTCATTAACCTACATGTGTCATGACGTCCATACAAAATTTCGTTAACTTCCGACCATCCTTTCTTTAATTTCAAAATTCGTGCGCAGGACGCCATTGATCACCGATGTCTGGTCTCGGTCAAGTTGTGTTAGGTTAGGTTATTGGGGCATATGCGCAGAAGGTGGTGCGCAGTGATTCCATATATAATATATATTGTCCATTTGAGCTAAATGTGTGATCGTTGCAATCGATTGCACCAATTTAACACTGAAATATTATAGTAATTCACATTTTAAACAATAATATAGTCTACCCCTACCTGCATGGAAGTATGTTATAAGAATTTTACATTTTTGACTTACCTGTAGACCTTGTAATAGCAATGGTCGCACTCTACGTAAACAAGCTTTATGCACATTTTTTGTGTGGAATTGCATATGTCGTCGTCATATATTGAAAAGAGTATTAAAATATTTTAAATGTTTTTGAAACACACAAAAGGGTATGAATCTTTATTACATACCAGTGGCACGGCGTCCATGCAAAATTTCAGAATTTTCCGACCATTCATGGTATATTTTGAAAATTCGTGCGCAGGTCGCCGTGTTCAGGTGACGCTGATTACCCCTGTTGGGTTGAGTTGGTTTAGGATAGGTTAGGTTAAGTTAAGCTAATGAGATGAGGTATATGCTCAGTAGGTGATGCGCAGAGACTTGATGCATGTTGTCTAAGCTAATGCATCGTATGAGTTCTATTATCGATTGCTTTATATTAAAAACTCAAATATTTCAATGTTCTTAAATTAATGAACAATCTTGTGTTTGAGCCTGTACCACACCTTTATACTTCAAAGATTTTACATTGGATACATTCCTATTGACATCGAAAGAATCTTGGCTCACGTCACTTATGCATTTGCTCCCGCAATTGTGGTTGTTGTATTGCATTTGATGTCTGCTGACGCTTAAGAATTATTAGCAAACATGTACAAATTTTATTATAAAATATATCGAGATATTACAAAGATAAGGCTTGTCGGAAATATGTATGTATACATATGCACACAAAGTCACATTTAGACACGTCAAACCTCTGTAAAGCAGGTACATCTGGAATTCATGTTGCTGTAACCATAGGAAACACACGCTCCTTTTGGTTAGACATGTAGTGTCGAAAGTTAATTGACGGAGTTTTATTTAATTTTATATTACACTACTTGTAATTACTACAGTGACCCCAGTCATCGTTATAAAGAATAAATGTTCTCAAATTACATAGGTCCAGCTTCTGCATATACGCGATATCTGTATATGATTTACGTGTTACTAACTCGTACAAACGTCTTTACTGAGCACACATGGCATGCAAATGTCCTTTCACTGAAGTCGTATGTCTCAATGTGGCGAACCGCACATATTCTTGCACGTTATGTTGGATTGGTGTTTCACTTGTTTCTATTTTCACACGTCACCGAGAAGACATCCTTACACTGAGATTCACTGTAGGTAGCACCCGTTAATACGTGATTGAACGGTGGTAATTAATCTTGTTAATGGTCCCGAAGAAATGTATTTTTAAAACACAAAATTACGTTGATACTGACCGACCGAAATCAAATAATTGCAACCGTAGTTTAATGGCGACTATTCGATCGGGACCAGCCGACTGTTCCATGACAGAATCAGTACTGACTGACTTCTGATTGGTCCTCGATGCCATTCGAAATTATTGATTTCTTTCCATTGAGGTCATCACAGATGGCACGTCTTATCTTTGGTTCCGTATTTCTCCGATAGACTGCGTCTTTGTGTTTGTACGTCGTGTCCTCGACTAAATGTGAGGCAATATTTTCGATATATTTTGTTGACATTTGACATAGGACACCAATATGTTACCACAAGTTTGACATGCGCCACAAATTCCGCGCCCACCAACATTGCAATTAATGTACCAGATAATTATATTTAGTTTTTTTGTGAGGCGATTTATATTAATAAATGACGTACTATCATTCACGTATGTTTATTCCTATTCTTTCGTTACATGATGCTTATTTATAGTGAGATAGCTTGGGTTATCGTTACGCATGAATCTGCGACGTATTTGCGTCAACATATACACTGCATCAATTTTGCAAGAAATAATTCTTGTGGAAACATTATGTAATTTTAGACGTGTTATGATGTATTACACGCATATAACCACTATTTGTGTTATATGGGGATTGTGTGAGCGCGTAATATCGTTATTGATAAGTGGTCGTGGCCGACTTTGCGCATCCTCCACCTCACGACTTTGATGCCTTCGTGCGAATTTCTAAAAATCGATAAGACATAATAGAGTATAAATATCATTAACTTACCTGTGGCATGACGTCCATACAAAATTTCAATAATTTCTGATCATCCATTCGCTTTTTGCAAAATTCGTGCGCAGGAAACCATTTTGCACTGATCGAGATTTCCCCCGTTTTGGTTGGTTTGGGTTAGGTTAGGTTAGGTTAGTGGGGCACCTGCGCAGACGTTGTTGCGCAGTGCAGTCGTATGACGTGCGCATGTGAGGGCACCTTGAGCTCGATATGGTTAATTGTAAATTATTAAACACTCAAAAATTCGATTCCGTCACTTTAAGAAGTATATTCTGTTCTGGGCTTCACTTTCATACCTAATTTAATTTTTTTACAAGGATATTTTATTGGACACCTACATTCAGTAATTGCAAGTACACCAGTCACTTATCACTTAAATATGATGTTATTGAATATTTCATACTGGAAGTATATATTTTGTCACACGAAGAAGAATTTATTAAAATATTTATTTAATTTTATATTACACTACATATAATTACTACAGTGACCCCAGTCATCGTTATAAAGAATAAATGTTCTCAAATTACACAGGTCCAGGTTCTGCTGATCTGTATATGATTTACGTGTTACTAACACGTACAAAACGTCTTTATTGAGCACACATGGCATGCAAATGTCCTTTCACTGAAGTCGTATGTCTCAATGTGGCGAACCGCACATATTCTTGCACGTTATGTTGGATTGGTGTTTCACTTGTTTCTATTCTCACACGTCACTGAGAAGACATCCTTACACTGAGATTCACTGTAGGTTGCACCCGTTAATACATGTTCGAACGGTGGTAATTAATCTTGATAATGGTCTCGAAGAACTGTATTTCTAAAACACAAAATTACATTGATACTGACCGACAGAAATCAAATAATTGCAACCGTAGTTTAATGGCGACCATTCAATCGGGACCAGCCGACTGTTCCAAGACAGAATCAGTACTGACTGACTTCTGATTGGTCCTCGATGCCATTCGAAATTATTGATTTCTTTTCATTGAGGTCATCACAGATGGCACGTCTTATCTTTGATTCCGTATTTTTCCGATAGACTGCGTCTTTGTGTTTGTACGTCGTGTCCTCGAGTAAATGTGAGGCAATATTTTCGATATATTTTGTTGACATTTGACATAGGACACCAATATGTTACCACAAGTTTGACGTGCGCCACGAATTCCTCGCCCAACAACATTGGAATTAATGTACCAGTTATTTATACTCAGTTTTTTTGTGAGGCGATTTATATTAATAAATGACGTACTATCATTCACGTATGTTTATTCCAATTCTTTCGTTACATGATGCTTATTGATAGTGAGTTAGATTGGGTCATCGTTACGCATGAATCTGCGACGTATTTGCGTCAAAATATACACTGCATCAATTTTGCAAGAAATAATTCTTGTGGAAAAATTATGACTTTTAGACGTGTTATGATGTATTATACGCATATAAGCACTATTTGTGTTATATGGGGATTGTGTGAGCGCGTAATATCGTTATTGATAAGTGGTCGTGGCCGACTTTGCGCATCCTCCACCTCACGACTTTGATGCCTTCGTGCGAATTTCTAAAAATCGATAAGACATAATAGAGTATAAATATCATTAACTTACCTGTGGCATGACGTCCATACAAAATTTCAATATTTTCTGATCATCCATTCGCTTTTTGCAAAATTCGTGCGCAGGAAACCATTTTGCACTGATCGAGATTTCCCCCGTTTTGGTTGGTTTGGGTTAGGTTAAGTTAGGTTAGTGGGGCACCTGCGCAGACGTTGTTGCGCAGTGCAGTCGTATGACGTGCGCATGTGAGGGCACCTTGAGCTCGTTATGGTTAATTGTAAATTATTAAACACTCAAAAATTCGATTCCGTCACTTTAAGAAGTATATTCTGTTCTGGGCTTCACTTTCATACCTAATTTAATTTTTTTACAAGGATATTTTATTGGACACCTACATTCAGCAATTGCAAGTACACCAATCACTTACCACTTAAATATGATGTTATTGAATATTTCATAATGGAAGTATATATTTTGTCACACGAAGAATAATTTATTGAAATATTTATTTAATTTTATATTACACTACATATAATTACTACAGTGACCCCAGTCATCGTTATAAAGAATAAATGTTCTCAAATTACACAGGTCCAGGTTCTGCTGATCTGTATATGATTTACGTGTTACTAACACGTACAAACGTCTTTACTGAGCACACATGGCATGCAAATGTCCTTTCACTGAAGTCGTATGTCTCAATGTGGCGAACCGCACATATTCTTGCACGTTATGTTGGATTGGTGTTTCACTTGTTTCTATTCTCACACGTCACTGAGAAGACATCCTTACACTGAGATTCACTGTAGGTTGCACCCGTTAATACATGTTCGAGCGGTGGTAATTAATCTTGATAATGGTCTCGAAGAACTGTATTTCTAAAACACAAAATTACATTGATACTGACCGACAGAAATCAAATAATTGCAACCGTAGTTTAATGGCGACCATTCAATCGGGACCAGCCGACTGTTCCAAGACAGAATCAGTACTGACTGACTTCTGATTGGTCCTCGATGCCATTCGAAATTATTGATTTCTTTTCATTGAGGTCATCACAGATGGCACGTCTTATCTTTGATTCCGTATTTTTCCGATAGACTGCGTCTTTGTGTTTGTACGTCGTGTCCTCGAGTAAATGTGAGGCAATATTTTCGATATATTTTGTTGACATTTGACATAGGACACCAATATGTTACCACAAGTTTGACGTGCGCCACGAATTCCTCGCCCAACAACATTGGAATTAATGTACCAGTTATTTATACTCAGTTTTTTTGTGAGGCGATTTATATTAATAAATGACGTACTATCATTCACGTATGTTTATTCCAATTCTTTCGTTACATGATGCTTATTGATAGTGAGTTAGATTGGGTCATCGTTACGCATGAATCTGCGACGTATTTGCGTCAAAATATACACTGCATCAATTTTGCAAGAAATAATTCTTGTGGAAAAATTATGACTTTTAGACGTGTTATGATGTATTATACGCATATAAGCACTATTTGTGTTATATGGGGATTGTGTGAGCGCGTAATATCGTAATTGATAAGTGGTCGTGGCCGACTTTGCGCATCCTCCACCTCACGACTTTGATGCCTTCGTGCGAATTTCTAAAAATCGATAAGACATAATAGAGTATAAATATCATTAACTTACCTGTGGCATGACGTCCATACAAAATTTCAATAATTTCTGATCATCCATTCGCTTTTTGCAAAATTCGTGCGCAGGAAACCATTTTGCACTGATCGAGATTTCCCCCGTTTTGGTTGGTTTGGGTTAGGTTAGGTTAGGTTAGTGGGGCACCTGCGCAGACGTTGTTGCGCAGTGCAGTCGTATGACGTGCGCATGTGAGGGCACCTTGAGCTCGTTATGGTTAATTCTAATTATTAAACACTCAAAAATTCGATTCCGTCACTTTAAGAAGTATATTCTGTTCTGGGCTTCACTTTCATACCTAATTTAATTTTTTTACAAGGATATTTTATTGGACACCTACATTCAGTAATTGCAAGTACACCAATCACTTACCACTTAAATATGATGTTATTGAATATTTCATAATGGAAGTATATATTTTGTCACACGAAGAATAATTTATTGAAATATTTATTTAATTTTATATTACACTACATATAATTACTACAGTGACCCCAGTCATCGTTATAAAGAATAAATGTTCTCAAATTACACAGGTCCAGGTTCTGCTGATCTGTATATGATTTACGTGTTACTAACACGTACAAACGTCTTTACTGAGCACACATGGCATGCAAATGTCCTTTCACTGAAGTCGTATGTCTCAATGTGGCGAACCGCACATATTCTTGCACGTTATGTTGGATTGGTGTTTCACTTGTTTCTATTCTCACACGTCACTGAGAAGACATCCTTACACTGAGATTCACTGTAGGTTGCACCCGTTAATACATGTTCGAACGGTGGTAATTAATCTTGATAATGGTCTCGAAGAACTGTATTTCTAAAACACAAAATTACATTGATACTGACCGACAGAAATCAAATAATTGCAACCGTAGTTTAATGGCGACCATTCAATCGGGACCAGCCGACTGTTCCAAGACAGAATCAGTACTGACTGACTTCTGATTGGTCCTCGATGCCATTCGAAATTATTGATTTCTTTTCATTGAGGTCATCACAGATGGCACGTCTTATCTTTGATTCCGTATTTTTCCGATAGACTGCGTCTTTGTGTTTGTACGTCGTGTCCTCGAGTAAATGTGAGGCAATATTTTCGATATATTTTGTTGACATTTGACATAGGACACCAATATGTTACCACAAGTTTGACGTGCGCCACGAATTCCTCGCCCAACAACATTGGAATTAATGTACCAGTTATTTATACTCAGTTTTTTTGTGAGGCGATTTATATTAATAAATGACGTACTATCATTCACGTATGTTTATTCCAATTCTTTCGTTACATGATGCTTATTGATAGTGAGTTAGATTGGGTCATCGTTACGCATGAATCTGCGACGTATTTGCGTCAAAATATACACTGCATCAATTTTGCAAGAAATAATTCTTGTGGAAAAATTATGACTTTTAGACGTGTTATGATGTATTATACGCATATAAGCACTATTTGTGTTATATGGGGATTGTGTGAGCGCGTAATATCGTTATTGATAAGTGGTCGTGGCCGACTTTGCGCATCCTCCACCTCACGACTTTGATGCCTTCGTGCGAATTTCTAAAAATCGATAAGACATAATAGAGTATAAATATCATTAACTTACCTGTGGCATGACGTCCATACAAAATTTCAATAATTTCTGATCATCCATTCGCTTTTTGCAAAATTCGTGCGCAGGAAACCATTTTGCACTGATCGAGATTTCCCCCGTTTTGGTTGGTTTGGGTTAGGTTAGGTTAGGTTAGTGGGGCACCTGCGCAGACGTTGTTGCGCAGTGCAGTCGTATGACGTGCGCATGTGAGGGCACCTTGAGCTCGTTATGGTTAATTCTAATTATTAAACACTCAAAAATTCGATTCCGTCACTTTAAGAAGTATATTCTGTTCTGGGCTTCACTTTCATACCTAATTTAATTTTTTTACAAGGATATTTTATTGGACACCTACATTCAGTAATTGCAAGTACACCAATCACTTACCACTTAAATATGATGTTATTGAATATTTCATAATGGAAGTATATATTTTGTCACACGAAGAATAATTTATTGAAATATTTATTTAATTTTATATTACACTATATATAATTACTACAGTGACCCCAGTCATCGTTATAAAGAATAAATGTTCTCAAATTACACAGGTCCAGGTTCTGCTGATCTGTATATGATTTACGTGTTACTAACACGTACAAACGTCTTTACTGAGCACACATGGCATGCAAATGTCCTTTCACTGAAGTCGTATGTCTCAATGTGGCGAACCGCACATATTCTTGCACGTTATGTTGGATTGGTGTTTCACTTGTTTCTATTCTCACACGTCACTGAGAAGACATCCTTACACTGAGATTCACTGTAGGTAGCACCCGTTAATACATGTTCGAACGGTGGTAATTAATCTTGATAATGGTCTCGAAGAACTGTATTTCTAAAACACAAAATTACATTGATACTGACCGACAGAAATCAAATAATTGCAACCGTAGTTTAATGGCGACTATTCAATCGGGACCAGCCGACTGTTCCAAGACAGAATCAGTACTGACTGACTTCTGATTGGTCCTCGATGCCATTCGAAATTATTGATTTCTTTCCATTGAGGTCATCACAGATGGCACGTCTTATCTTTGATTCCGTATTTTTCCGATAGACTGCGTCTTTGTGTTTGTACGTCGTGTCCTCGAGTAAATGTGAGGCAATATTTTCGATATATTTTGTTGACATTTGACATAGGACACCAATATGTTACCACAAGTTTGACGTGCGCCACGAATTCCGCGCCCACCAACGTTGCATTTAATGTACCAGATATTTATACTCAGTTTTTTTGTGAGGCGATTTATATTAATAAATGACTTACTATCATTCACGTATGTTTATTCCGATTCTTTCGTTACATGATGCTTATTGATAGTGAGTTAGATTGGGTCATCGTTACGCATGAATCTGCGACGTATTTGCGTCAAAATATACACTGCATCAATTTTGTAAGAAATAATTCTTGTGGAAAAATTATGTAATTTTAGGCGTGTTATGATGTATTATACGCATATAAGCACTATTTGTGTTATATGGGGATTGTGTGAGCGCGTAATATCGTTATTGATAAGTGGTCGTGGCCGACTTTGCGCATCCTCCACCTCACGACTTTGATGCCTTCGTGCGAATTTCTAAAAATCGATAAGACATAATAGAGTATAAATATCATTAACTTACCTGTGGCATGACGTCCATACAAAATTTCAATAATTTCTGAGCATCCATTCGCTTTTTGCAAAATTCGTGCGCAGGAAACCATTTTGCACTAATCGAGATTTCGCCCGTTTTGGTTGGTTTGGGTTAGGTTAGGTTAGGTTAGGTTAGGTTAGGTTAGTGAGGCACCTGCGCAGACGTTGTTGCGCAGTGCAGTCGTATGACGTGCGCATGTGAGGGCACCTTGAGCTCGTTATGGGTAATTGTAAATTATTAAACACTCAAAAATTCGATTCCGTCACTTTAAGAAGTATATTCTGTTCTGGGCTTCACTTTCATACCTAATTTAATTATTTTACAAGGATATTTTATTGGACACCTACATTCAGTAATTGCAAGTACACCAGTCACTTATCACTTAAATATGATGTTATTGAATATTTCATGGTGGAAGTATATATTTTGTCACACGAAGAAGAATTGATTAAAATATTTATTTAATTTTATATTACACTACATATAATTACTACAGTGACCCCAGTCATCGTTATAAAGAATAAATGTTCTCAAATTACACAGGTCCAGGTTCTGCTGTTCTGTATATGATTTACGTGTTAATAACACGTACAAACGTCTTTACTGAGCACACATGGCATGCAAATGTCCTTTCACTGAAGTCGTATGTCTCAATGTGGCGAACCGCACATATTCTTGCACGTTATGTTGGTTTGGTGTTTCACTTGTTTCTATTCTCACACGTCACTGAGAAGACAACCTTACACTGAGATTCACTGTAGGTAGCACCCGTTAATACATGTTCGAACGGTGGTAATTAATCTTGATAATGGTCTCGAAGAACTGTATTTCTAAAACACAAAATTACATTGATACTGACCGACAGAAATCAAATAATTGCAACCGTAGTTTAATGGCGACTATTCAATCGGGACCAGCCGACTGTTCCAAGACAGAATCAGTACTGACTGACTTCTGATTGGTCCTCGATGCCATTCGAAATTATTGATTTCTTTCCATTGAGGTCATCACAGATGGCACGTCTTATCTTTGATTCCGTATTTTTCCGATAGACTGCGTCTTTGTGTTTGTACGTCGTGTCCTCGAGTAAATGTGAGGCAATATTTTCGATATATTTTGTTGACATTTGACATAGGACACCAATATGTTACCACAAGTTTGACGTGCGCCACGAATTCCGCGCCCACCAACGTTGCATTTAATGTACCAGATATTTATACTCAGTTTTTTTGTGAGGCGATTTATATTAATAAATGACTTACTATCATTCACGTATGTTTATTCCGATTCTTTCGTTACATGATGCTTATTGATAGTGAGTTAGATTGGGTCATCGTTACGCATGAATCTGCGACGTATTTGCGTCAAAATATACACTGCATCAATTTTGTAAGAAATAATTCTTGTGGAAAAATTATGTAATTTTAGGCGTGTTATGATGTATTATACGCATATAAGCACTATTTGTGTTATATGGGGATTGTGTGAGCGCGTAATATCGTTATTGATAAGTGGTCGTGGCCGACTTTGCGCATCCTCCACCTCACGACTTTGATGCCTTCGTGCGAATTTCTAAAAATCGATAAGACATAATAGAGTATAAATATCATTAACTTACCTGTGGCATGACGTCCATACAAAATTTCAATAATTTCTGAGCATCCATTCGCTTTTTGCAAAATTCGTGCGCAGGAAACCATTTTGCACTAATCGAGATTTCGCCCGTTTTGGTTGGTTTGGGTTAGGTTAGGTTAGGTTAGGTTAGGTTAGGTTAGTGAGGCACCTGCGCAGACGTTGTTGCGCAGTGCAGTCGTATGACGTGCGCATGTGAGGGCACCTTGAGCTCGTTATGGGTAATTGTAAATTATTAAACACTCAAAAATTCGATTCCGTCACTTTAAGAAGTATATTCTGTTCTGGGCTTCACTTTCATACCTAATTTAATTATTTTACAAGGATATTTTATTGGACACCTACATTCAGTAATTGCAAGTACACCAGTCACTTATCACTTAAATATGATGTTATTGAATATTTCATAGTGGAAGTATATATTTTGTCACACGAAGAAGAATTGATTAAAATATTTATTTAATTTTATATTACACTACATATAATTACTACAGTGACCCCAGTCATCGTTATAAAGAATAAATGTTCTCAAATTACACAGGTCCAGGTTCTGCTGTTCTGTATATGATTTACGTGTTAATAACACGTACAAACGTCTTTACTGAGCACACATGGCATGCAAATGTCCTTTCACTGAAGTCGTATGTCTCAATGTGGCGAACCGCACATATTCTTGCACGTTATGTTGGTTTGGTGTTTCACTTGTTTCTATTCTCACACGTCACTGAGAAGACAACCTTACACTGAGATTCACTGTAGGTAGCACCCGTTAATACATGTTCGAACGGTGGTAATTAATCTTGATAATGGTCTCGAAGAACTGTATTTCTAAAACACAAAATTACATTGATACTGACCGACAGAAATCAAATAATTGCAACCGTAGTTTAATGGCGACTATTCAATCGGGACCAGCCGACTGTTCCAAGACAGAATCAGTACTGACTGACTTCTGATTGGTCCTCGATGCCATTCGAAATTATTGATTTCTTTCCATTGAGGTCATCACAGATGGCACGTCTTATCTTTGATTCCGTATTTTTCCGATAGACTGCGTCTTTGTGTTTGTACGTCGTGTCCTCGAGTAAATGTGAGGCAATATTTTCGATATATTTTGTTGACATTTGACATAGGACACCAATATGTTACCACAAGTTTGACGTGCGCCACGAATTCCGCGCCCACCAACGTTGCATTTAATGTACCAGATATTTATACTCAGTTTTTTTGTGAGGCGATTTATATTAATAAATGACTTACTATCATTCACGTATGTTTATTCCGATTCTTTCGTTACATGATGCTTATTGATAGTGAGTTAGATTGGGTCATCGTTACGCATGAATCTGCGACGTATTTGCGTCAAAATATACACTGCATCAATTTTGTAAGAAATAATTCTTGTGGAAAAATTATGTAATTTTAGGCGTGTTATGATGTATTATACGCATATAAGCACTATTTGTGTTATATGGGGATTGTGTGAGCGCGTAATATCGTTATTGATAAGTGGTCGTGGCCGACTTTGCGCATCCTCCACCTCACGACTTTGATGCCTTCGTGCGAATTTCTAAAAATCGATAAGACATAATAGAGTATAAATATCATTAACTTACCTGTGGCATGACGTCCATACAAAATTTCAATAATTTCTGAGCATCCATTCGCTTTTTGCAAAATTCGTGCGCAGGAAACCATTTTGCACTAATCGAGATTTCGCCCGTTTTGGTTGGTTTGGGTTAGGTTAGGTTAGGTTAGGTTAGGTTAGGTTAGTGAGGCACCTGCGCAGACGTTGTTGCGCAGTGCAGTCGTATGACGTGCGCATGTGAGGGCACCTTGAGCTCGTTATGGGTAATTGTAAATTATTAAACACTCAAAAATTCGATTCCGTCACTTTAAGAAGTATATTCTGTTCTGGGCTTCACTTTCATACCTAATTTAATTATTTTACAAGGATATTTTATAGGACACCTACATTCAGTAATTGCAAGTACACCAGTCACTTATCACTTAAATATGATGTTATTGAATATTTCATAGTGGAAGTATATATTTTGTCACACGAAGAAGAATTGATTAAAATATTTATTTAATTTTATATTACACTACATATAATTACTACAGTGACCCCAGTCATCGTTATAAAGAATAAATGTTCTCAAATTACACAGGTCCAGGTTCTGCTGTTCTGTATATGATTTACGTGTTAATAACACGTACAAACGTCTTTACTGAGCACACATGGCATGCAAATGTCCTTTCACTGAAGTCGTATGTCTCAATGTGGCGAACCGCACATATTCTTGCACGTTATGTTGGTTTGGTGTTTCACTTGTTTCTATTCTCACACGTCACTGAGAAGACAACCTTACACTGAGATTCACTGTAGGTAGCACCCGTTAATACATGTTCGAACGGTGGTAATTAATCTTGATAATGGTCTCGAAGAACTGTATTTCTAAAACACAAAATTACATTGATACTGACCGACAGAAATCAAATAATTGCAACCGTAGTTTAATGGCGACTATTCAATCGGGACCAGCCGACTGTTCCAAGACAGAATCAGTACTGACTGACTTCTGATTGGTCCCCGATGCCATTCGAAATTATTGATTTCTTTCCATTGAGGTCATCACAGATGGCACGTCTTATCTTTGATTCCGTATTTTTCCGATAGACTGCGTCTTTGTGTTTGTACGTCGTGTCCTCGAGTAAATGTGATGCAATATTTTCGATATATTTTGTTGACATTTGACATAGGACACCAATATGTTACCACAAGTTTGACGTACGCCACGAATTCCGCGCCCACCAACGTTGCATTTAATGTACCAGATATTTATACTCAGTTTCTTTGTGAGGCGATTTATATTAATAAATGACGTACTCTCATTCACGTATGTTTATTCCGATTCTTTCGTTACATGATGCTTATTGATAGTGAGTTAGATTGGGTCATCGTTACGCATGAATCTGCGACGTATTTGCGTCAAAATATACACTGCATCAATTTTGCAAGAAATAATTCTTGTGGAAAAATTATGTAATTTTAGACGTGTTATGATGTATTATACGCATATAAGCACTATTTGTGTTATATGGGGATTGTGTGAGCGCGTAATATCGTTATTGATAAGTGGTCGTGGCCGACTTTGCGCATCCTCCACCTCACGACTTTGATGCCTTCGTGCGAATTTCTAAAAATCGATATGACATAATAGAGTATAAATATCATTAACTTACCTGTGGCATGACGTCCATACAAAATTTCAATAATTTCTGAGCATCCATTCGCTTTTTGCAAAATTCGTGCGCAGGAAACCATTTTGCACTGATCGAGATTACCCCGTTTTGGTTGGTTTTGGTTAGGTTAGGTTAGGTTAGGTTAGGTTAGTGGGGCACCTGCGGAGACGTTGTTGAGCAGTGCAGTCATATGACGTGCGCATGTGAGGGCACCTTGAGCTCGTTATGGTTAATTGTAAATTATTAAACACTCAAAAATTCGATTCCGTCACTTTAAGAAGTATATTCTGTTCTGGGCTTCACTTTCATACCTAATTTATTTTTTTACAAGGATATTTTATTGGACACCGACATTCAGTAATTGCAAGTACACCAATCACTTATCACTTAAATATGATGTTATTGAATATTTCATAGTGGAAGTATATATTTTGTCACACGAAGAAGAATTTATTAAAATATTTATTTAAATTTATATTACACTACATATAATTACTGCAGTGACCCCAGTCATCGTTATAAAGAATAAATGTTCTCAAATTACACAGGTCCAGGTTCTGCTGATCTGTATATGATTTACGTGTTACTAACACGTACAAACGTCTTTACTGAGCACACATGGCATGCAAATGTCCTTTCACTGAAGTCGTATGTCTCAATGTGGCGAACCGCACATATTCTTGCACGTTATGTTGGATTGGTGTTTCACTTGTTTCTATTCTCACACGTCACTAAGAAGACATCCTTACACTGAGATTCACTGTAGGTAGCAGCCGTTAATACATGTTCGAACGGTGGTAATTAATCTTGATAATGGTCTCGAAGAACTGTATTTCTAAAACACAAAATTACATTGATACTGACCGACAGAAATCAAATAATTGCAACCGTAGTTTAATGGCGACTATTCAATCGGGACCAGCCGACTGTTCCAAGACAGAATCAGTACTGACTGACTTCTGATTGGTCCTCGATGCCATTCGAAATTATTGATTTCTTTCCATTGAGGTCATCACAGATGGCACGTCTTATCTTTGGTTCCGTATTTTTCCGATAGACTGCGTCTTTGTGTTTGTACGTCGTGTAATCGAGTAAATGTGAGGCAATATTTTCGATATATTTTGTTGACATTTGTCATAGGACACCAATATGTTACCACAAGTTTGACGTGCGCCACGAATTCCGCGCCCACCAACGTTGCATTTAATGTACCAGATATTTATACTCAGTTTCTTTGTGAGGCGATTTATATTAATAAATGACGTACTATCATTCACGTATGTTTATTCCGATTCTTTCATTACATGATGCTTATTGATAGTGAGTTAGATTGGATCATCGTTACGCATGAATCTGCGACGTATTTGCTTCAAAATATGCACTGCATCAATTTTGCAAGAAGTAATTCTTGTGGAAAAATTATGTAATTTTAGACGTGTTATGATGTATTATACGCATATAAGCACTATTTGTGTTATATGGGGATTGTGTGAGCGCGTAATATCGTTATTGATAAGTGGTCGTGGCCGACTTTGCGCATCCTCCACCTCACGACTTTGATGCCTTCGTACGAATTTCTAAAAATCGATAAGACATAATAGAGTATAAATATCATTAACTTACCTGTGGCATGACGTCCATACAAAATTTCAATAATTTCTGAGCATCCATTCGCTTTTTGCAAAATTCGTGCGCAGGAAACCATTTTCCACTGATCGAGATTACTGCGTTTTGGTTGGTTTGAGTTAGGTTAGGTTAGGTTAGTGGGGCACCTGCGGAGACGTTGTTGCGCAGTGCAGTCGTATGACGTGCGCATGTGAGGGCACCTTGAGCTCGTTATGGTTAATTGTAAATTATTAAACACTCAAAAATTCGATTCCGTCACTTTAAGAAGTATATTCTGTTCTGGGCTTCACTTTCATACCTAATTTAATTTTTTTACAAGGATATTTTATTGGACACCTAAATTCAGTAATTGCAAGTACACCAATCACTTATCACTTAAATATGATGTTATTGAATATTTCATAGTGGAAGTATATATTTTGTCACACGAAGAAGAATTTATTAAAATATTTATTTAATTTTATATTACACTACATATAATTACTGCAGTGACCCCAGTCATCGTTATAAAGAATAAATGTTCTCAAATTACACAGGTCCAGGTTCTGCTGATCTGTATATGATTTACGTGTTACTAACACGTAAAAAACGTCTTTACTGAGCACACATGGCATGCAAATGTCCTTTCACTGAAGTCGTACGTCTCAATGTGGCGAACCACACATATTCTTGCACGTTATGTTTTATTGGTGTTTCACTTGTTTCTATTCTCACACGTCACTGAGAAGACATCCTTACACTGAAATTCACTGTAGGTAGCACCCGTTAATACATGTTCGAACGGTGGTAATTAATCTTGATAATGGTCTCGAAGAACTGTATTTCTAAAACACAAAAATACATTGATACTGACCGCCAAAATCAAATAATTGCAACCGTAGTTTAATGGCGACTATTCAATCGGGACCAGCCGACTGTTCCAAGACAGAATCAGTACTGACTGACTTCTGATTGGTCCTCGATGCCATTCGAAATTATTGATTTCTTTCCATTGAGGTCATCACAGATGGCACGTCTTATCTTTGATTCCGTATTTTTCCGATAGACTGCGTCTTTGTGTTTGTACTTGTGTCCTCGAATAAATGTGAGGCAATATTTTCGATATATTTTGTTGACATTTGACATAGGACACTAATATGTTACCACAAGTTTGACGTGCGCCACGAATTCCGCGCCCAACAATGTTTGAATCAATGTACCAGTTATTTATAATCAGTTTTTTTGTGAGTCGATTTATATTAATAAATGACGTACTATCATTCACGTATGTTTATTCCGATTCTTTCGTTACATGATGCTTATTGATAGTGAGTTAGATTGGGTCATCGTTACGCATGAATCTGCGACGTATTTGCGTCAAAATATACACTGCATCAATTTTGCAAGAAATAATTCTTGTGGAAAAATTATGTAATTTTAGGCGTGTTATGATTTATTATACGCATATAAGCACTATTTGTGTTATATGGGGATTGTGTGAGCGCGTAATATCGTTATTGATAAGTGGGCGTGGCCGACTTTCGCATCCTCCACCTCACGACTTTGATGCCTTCTTGCGAATTTCTAAAAATCGATAAGACATAAAGGAGTATAAATATCATTAACGTACCTGTGGCATGACGTCCATACAAAATTTCAATAATTTCTGAGCATCCATTCGCTTTTTGCAAAATTCGTGCGCAGGAAACCATTTTGCACTGATCGAGATTTCCCTCGTTTTGGTTGGTTTGGGTTAGGTTAGGTTAGGTTAGGTTAGGTTAGTGGGGCACCTGCGCAGACGTTGTTGCGCATTGCAGTCGTATGACGTGCGCATGTGAGGGCACCTTGAGCTCGTTATGGTTAATTGTAAATTATTAAACACTCAAAAATTCGATTCCGTCACTTTAAGAAGTATATTCTGTTCTGGGCTTCACTTTCATACCTAATTTAATTTTTTTACAAGGATATTTTATTGGACACCTACATTCAGTAATTGCAAGTACACCAATCACTTATCACTTAAATATGATGTTATTGAATATTTCATAGTGGAAGTATATATTTTGTCACACGAAGAAGAATTTATTAAAATATTTATTTAATTTTATATTACACTACATATAATTACTACAGTAACCCCAGTCATCGTTATAAAGAATAAATGTTCTCAAATTACACAGGTCCAGGTTCTGCTGATCTGTATATGATTTACGTGTTACTAACATGTACAAACATCTTTACTGAGGACACATGGCATGCAAATGTCCTTTCACTGAAGTCGTATGTCTCAATGTGGCGAACCGCACATATTCTTGCACGTTATGTTGGATTGGTGTTTCAATTGTTTCTATTCTCACACGTCACTGAGAAGACATCCTTACACTGAGATTCATTGTATGTAGCACCCGTCAATACATGTTCGAACGGAGGTAATTAATCTAGATAATAGTCTCGAAGAACTGTATTTCTAAAACACAAAATTACCTTGATACTGACCGACAGAAATCAAACAATTGCAACCGTAGTTTAATGGCGACTATTCAATCGGGACCAGCCGACTGTTCCAAGACAGAATCAGTACTGACTGACTTCTGATTGGTCCTCGATGCCATTCGAAATTATTGATTTCTTTCCATTGAGGTCATCACAGATGGCACGTCTTATCTTTGATTCCGTATTTTTCCGATAGACTGCTTCTTTTGTTTGTACGTCGTGTCCTCGAGTAAATGTGAGGCAATATTTTCGATATATTTTGTTGACATTTGACATAGGACACCAATATGTTACCACAAGTTTGACGTGCGCCACGAATTCCGCGCTCACCAACGTTGCATTTAATTTACCAGATATTTATATTCAGTTTTTTTGTGAGGCGATTTATATTAATAAATGACGTACTATCATTCACTTATGTTTATTCCGATTCTTTCGTTACATGATGCTTATTGATAGTGAGTTAGATTGGGTCATCGTTACGCATGTATCTGCGACGTATTTGCGTCAAAATATACACTGCATCAATTTTGCAAGAAATAATTGTTGTGGAAAAATTATGTAATTTTAGACGTGTTATGATGTATTATACGCATATAAGCACCATTTGTGTTATATGGGGATTGTGTGAGCGCGTAATATCGTTATTGATAAGTGGTCGTGGCCGACTTTGCGCATCCTCCACCTCACGACTTTGATGCCTTCGTGCGAATTTCTAAAAATCGATAAGACATAAAGGAGTATAAATATCATTAACTTACCTGTGGCATGACGTCCATACAAAATTTCAATAATTTCTGAGCATCCATTCGCTTTTTGCAAAATTCGTGCGCAGGAAACCATTTTGCACTGATCGAGATTACCCCGTTTTGGTTGGTTTGGGTTAGGTTAGGTTAGGTTAGGTTAGTGGGGCACTTGCGCAGACGTTGTTGCGCAGTGCAGTCGTATGACGTGCGCATGTGAGGGCACCTTGAGCTCGTTATGGTTTAATTGTAAATTATTAAACACTCAAAAATTCGATTCCGTCACTTTAAGAAGTATATTCTGTTCTGGGCTTCACTTTCATACCTAATTTAATTTTTTTACAAGATTATTTTATTGGACACCTACATTCAGTAATTGCAAGTACACCAATCACTTATCACTTAAATATGATGTTATTGAATATTTCATAGTGGAAGTATATATTTTGTCACACGAAGAAGAATTTATTAAAATATTTATTTAATTTTATATTATACTACATATAATTACTACAGTGACCAAAGTCATCGTTATAAAGAATAAATGTTCTCAAATTACACAGGTCCAGGTTCTGCTGATCTGTATATGATTTACGTGTTACTAACACGTACAAACGTCTTTACTGAGCACACATGGCATGCGAATGTCCTTTCACTGAAGTCGTATGTCTCAATGTGGCGAACCGCACATATTCTTGCACGTTATGTTGGATTGGTGTTTCACTTGTTTCTATTCTCACACGTCACTGAGAAGACATTCTTACACTGAGATTCACTGTAGGTAGCACCCGTTAATACATGTTCGAACGGTGGTAATTAATCTTGATAATGGTCTCGAAGAACTGTATTTCTAAAACACAAAATTACATTGATACTGACCGACAGAAATCAAATAATTGCAACCGTAGTTTAATGGCGACTATTCAATCGGGACCAGCCGACTGTTCCAAGACAGAATCAGTACTGACTGACTTCTGATTGGTCCTCGATGCCATTCGAAATTATTGATTTCTTTCCATTGAGGTTATCACAGATGGCACGTCTTATCTTTGATTCCGTATTTTTCCGATAGACTGCGTCTTTGTGTTTGTACGTCGTGTCCTCGAGTAAATGTGAGGCAATATTTTCGATATATTTTGTTGACATTTGACATAGGACACCAATATGTTATCACAAGTTTGACGTGAGCCACGAATTCCGCGCCCAACAACATTGGAATTAATGTACCAGTTATTTATACTCAGTTTTTTTGTGAGGCGATTTATATTAATAAATGACGTACTATCATTCACGTATGTTTATTCCGATTCTTTCGGTACATGATGCTTATTGATAGTGAGTTAGATTGGGTCATCGTTACGCATGAATCTGCGACGTATTTGCGTCAAAATATACAGTGCATCAATTTTGCAAGAAATAATTCTTGTGGAAAAATTATGTAATTTTAGGCGTGTTATGATGTATTATACGCATATAAGCACTATTTGTGTTATTTGGGGATTGTGTGAGCGCGTAATATCGGTATTGTTAAATGGGCGTGGCCGACTTTGCGCATCCTCCACCTCACGAATTTGATGAGTTCGTGCGTATTTCTAAAAATCGATAAGACATAATAGAGTATAAATATCATTAACTTACCTGTGGCATGACGTCCATACAAAATTTCAATAATTTCTGAGCATCCATTCGCGTTTTACAAAATTCGTGCGCAGGAAACCATTTTGCACTGATCGAGATTTCACCCGTTTTGGTTGGTTTGGGTTAGGTTAGGTTAGGTTAGGTTAGGTTAGGTTAGGTTAGTGGGGCACATGCGCAGACGTTGTTGCGCAGTGCAGTCGTATGACGTGCGCATGTGAAGGCACCTTGAGCTCGTTATGGTTAATTGTAAATTATTAAACACTCAAAAATTCGATTCCGTCACTTTAAGAAGTATATTCTGTTCTGGGCTACACTTTCATACCTAATTTAATTATTTTACAAGGATATTTTATTGGACACCTACATTCAGTAATTGCAAGTACACCAATCACTTATCACTTGAATATGATGTTATTGAATATTTCATAGTGGAAGTATATATTTTGTCACACGAAGAAGAATTTATTAAAATATTTATTTAATTTTATATTACACTACATATAATTACTACAGTGACCCCAGTCATCGTTATAAAGAATAAATGTTCTCAAATTACACAGGTCCAGGTTCTGCTGATCTGTATATGATTTACGTGTTACCAACACGTACAAACGTCTTTACTGAGCACACATTGCATGGAAATGTCCTTTCACTGAAGTCGTATGTCTCAATGTGGCGAACCGCACATATTCTTGCACGTTATGTTGGATTGGTGTTTCACTTGTTTCTATTCTCACACGTCACTGAGAAAACATCCTTACACTGACATTCACTGTAGGTTGCACCCGTTAATACATGTTCGAACGGTGGTAATTAATCTTGATAATGGTCTCGAAGAACTGTATTTCTAAAACACAAAATTACATTGATACTGACCGACAGAAATCAAATAATTGCAACCGTAGTTTAATGGCGACTATTCAATCGGGACCAGCCGACTGTTCCAAGACAGAATCAGTACTGACTGACTTCTGATTGGTCCTCGATGCCATTCGAAATTATTGATTTCTTTCCATTGAGGTCATCACAGATGGCTCGTCTTATCTTTGATTCCGTATTTTTCCGATAGACTGCGTCTTTGTGTTTGTACGTCGTGTCCTCGAGTAAATGTGAGGCAATATTTTCGATATATTTTGTTGACATTTGACATAGGAAACCAATATGTTACCACAAGTTTGACGTGCGCCACGAATTCCGCGCCCAACAACATTGCAATTAATGTACCAGTTATTTATACTCAGTTTTTTTGTGAGGCGATTTATATTAATAAATGACGTACTATCATTCACGTATGTTTATTCCGATTCTTTCGTTACATGATGCTTATTGATAGTGAGTTAGATTGGGTCATCGTTACGCATGAATCTGCGACGTATTTGCGTCAAAATATACACTGCATCAATTTTGCAAGAAATAATTCTTGTGGAAAAGTTATGTAATTTTAGACGTGTTATGATGTATTATACGCATATAAGCACTATTTGTGTTATATGGGAATTGTATTAGCGCGTAATATCGTTATTAATAAGTGGTCGTGGCCGACTTTGCGCATCCTCCACCTCACGACTTTGATGCCTTCGTGCGAATTTCTAAAAATCGATAAGACATAATAGAGTATAAATATCATTAACTTACCTGTGGCATGACGTCCATACAAAATTTCAATAATTTCTGAGCATCCATTCGCTTTTTGCAAAATTCGTGCGCAGGAAACCATTTTGCACTGATCGAGATTACCCCATTTTGGTTGGTTTGGGTTAGGTTAGGTTAGGTTAGTGGGGCACCTGCGCAGACGTTGTTGCGCAGTGCAGTCGAATGACGTGCGCATATGAGGACACCTTGAGCTCGTTATGGTTAATTGTAAATTATTAAACACTCAAAAATTCGATTCCGTCACTTTAAGAAGTATATTCTGTTCTGGGCTTCACTTTCATACCTAATTTAATTTTTTTACAAGGATATTTTATTGGACACCTACATTCAGTAATTGCAAGTACACCAATCACTTATCACTTAAATATGATGTTATTGAATATTTCATAGTGGAAGTATATATTTTCTCACACGAAGAAGAATTTATTAAAATATTTATTTAAATTTATATTACACTACATATAATTACTACAGTGACCCCAGTCATCGTTATAAAGAATAAATGTTCTCAAATTACACAGGTCCAGGTTCTGCTGATCTGTATATGATTTACGTGTTACTAACATTTACAAAGTCTTTACTGAGCACACATGGCATGCAAATGTCCTTTCACTGAAGTCGTATGTCTCAATGTGGCGAACCGCACATATTCTTGCACGTTATGTTGGATTGGTGTTTCACTTGTTTCTATTCTCACACGTCACTGAGAAGACATCCTTACATTGAGATTCACTGTAGGTAGCAGCCGTTAATACGTGTTCGAACGGTGGTAATTAATCTTGATAATGGTCTCGAAGAACTGTATTTCTAAAACACAAAATTGCATTGATACTGACCGACAGAAATCAAATAATTGCAACCGTAGTTTAATGGCGACTATTCAATCGGGACCAGCCGACTGTTCCAAGACAGAATCAGTACTGACTGACTTCTGATTGGTCCTCGATGCCTTTAGAAAGTATTGATTTCTTTCCATTGAGGTCATCACAGATGGCACGTCTTATCTTTGATTCCGTATTTTTCCGATAGACTGCGTCTTTGTGTTTGAACGTCGTGTCCTCGAGTAAATGTGAGGAAATATTTTCGATATATTTTGTTGACATTTGACATAGGACACCAATATGTTACCACAAGTTTGACGTGCGCCACGAATTCCGCGCCCACCAACGTTGCATTTAATGTACCAGATATTTATACTCAGTTTTTTTGTGAGGCGATTTATAATAATAAATGACGTACTATCAATCACGTATGTTTATTCCGATTCTTTCGTTACATGATGCTTATTTATAGTGAGTTACATTGGGTCATCGTTACGCGTGAATCTGCTACGTATTTGCGTCAACATATACACTGCATCAATTTTGCAAGAAATAATTCTTGTGGAAAAATTATGTAATTTTAGACGTGTTATGATGTATTATACGCATATAAGCACTATTTGTGTTATATGGGGATTGTGTGAGCGCGTAATATCGTTATTGATAAGTGGTCGTGGCCGACTTTGCACATCCTCCACCTCACGATTTTGATTCCTTCGTGCGAATTTCTAAAAATCGATAAGACATAATAGAGTATGAATATCATTAACATACCTGTGGCATGACGTCCATACAAAATTTCAATAATTTCTGAGCATCCTTTCGCTTTTTGCAAAATTCGTGCGCAGGAAACCATTTGCACTGATCGAGATTACCCCGTTTTGTTTGGTTTGGGTTAGGCTAGGTTATTTGGGCACCTGCGCAGACGTTGTTGCGCAGTGCAGTCGTGTGACGTGCGCATATGAGGGCACCTTGAGCTCGTTATGGTTAATTGTAAATTATTAAACACTCAAAAATTCGATTCCGTCACTTTAAGAAGTATATTCTGTTCTGGGCTTCACTTTCATACCTAATTTAATTTTTTACAAGGATATTTTATTGGACACATACTTTCAGTAATTGCAAGTACACCAATCACGTATCACTTAAATATGATGTTATTGAATATTTCATAGTGGAAGTATGTATTTTGTCACACGAAGAAGAATTTATTAAAATATTTATTTAATTTTATATTACACTACATGTAATTACTACAGTGACATCAGTCATCGTTATAAAGAATAAATGTTCTCAAATTACGTAGGTCCAGCTTCTGCTGATCTGTATTTGATTTACGTGTTACTAACTCGTACAAACGTCTTTACTGAGCACACATGGCATGCAAATGTCCTTTGACTGAAGTCGTATGTCTCAATGTGGCGAACCGCACATATTCTTGCACGTTATGTTGGATTGGTGTTTCACTTGTTTCTATTCTCACACGTCACCGAGAAGACATCCTTACACTGATATTCACTGTAGGTAACACCCGTTAATACGTGATTGAAAGGTGGTAATTAATCTTGATAATGGTCCCGGAGAACTGTATTTCTAAAACACAAAATTACATTGAAACTTACCGACAGAAATCAAATAATTGCAACCGTAGTTTAATGGCGACTATTCAATCGGGACCAGCCGACTGTTCCAAGACAGAATCAGTACTGACTGACTTCTGATTGGTCCTCGATGCCATTCGAAAGTATTGATTTCTTTCCATTGAGGTCATCACAGATGGCACGTCTTATCTTTGATTCCGTATTTTTCCGATAGACTGCGTCTTTGTGTTTGTACTTGTGTCCTCGAATAAATGTGAGGCAATATTTTCGATATATTTTGTTGACATTTGACATAGGACACTAATATGTTACCACAAGTTTGACGTGCGCCACGAATTCCGCGCCCACCAACGTTGCATTTAATGTACCAGATATTTATACTCAGTTTTTTTGTGAGGCGATTTATATTAATAAATGACGTACTATCAATCACGTATGTTTATTCCGATTCTTTCGTTACATGATGCTTATTTATAGTGAGTTACATTGGGTCATCGTTACGCGTGAATCTGCTACGTATTTGCGTCAACATATACACTGCATCAATTTTGCAAGAAATAATTCTTGTGGAAACATTATGTAATTTTAGACGTGTTAGGATGTATTAGACGCATATAAGCACTATTTGTGTTATATGGGGATTGTGTGAGCGCGTAATATCGTTATTGATAAGTGGTCGTGGTCGACTTTGCGCATCCTCCACCTCACGATTTTGATTCCTTCGTGCGAATTTCTAAAAAGCGATAAGACATAATAGAGTATGAATATCATTAACTTACCTGTGGCATGACGTCCATACAAAATTTCAATAATTTCTGAGCATCCATTCGCTTTTTCCAAAATTCGTGCGCAGGAAACCATTTTGCACTGATCGAGATTACCCCGTTTTGGTTGGTTTGGGTTAGGTTAGGTTAGGTTAGGTTAGGTTAGGTTAGTGGGGCACCTGCGCAGACGTTGTTGCGCAGTGCAGTCGTATGACGTGCGCATGTGTGGGCACCTTGAGCTCGTTATGGTTAATTGTAAATTATTAAACACTCAAAAATTCGATTCCGTCACTTTAAGAAGTATATTATGTTCTGGGCTTCACTTTCATACCTAATTTAATTACCTGACTGCAACAGCACGTCGTCACCGGTCTATTTCGGAAGGTTTCTTTACACATGCTGCCATCTGTACGCTACATTCAATACGTACGAACGATTGCATAATTTTCGAAATGGTTTTTGATCTTCGCGATTCGTATTGCATATTTATTTGTTTTTCTTATTTTCCGTCACTTGCATTTTGTAGTCTGATGGCGTATCTGTGCACGTATAGGCACCAGATATAATATGTAAAGTAACGTTTTTGTGCGTTATTCCTTGTGGATGAAGTCGGATGTTGGTGATCGTGGCCGATTTCGCGTTTCTCCACCTCGGGACTTTGCTAACTTCGTGTGAATTTATTACAAGTGCTGTGACACGAAAGAGTATAAAATTGTGGCACGACGTCTATGTAAATTTTCAGCAATTTCCGACCATCGATGGTTTTTTTCGAAAATTCATACCCAGTTCGTCATAATCAGCTGACGCAGATCACCGCTATAGGGTTGTCTTATGTTAGGTTATGTTAATGGGGCATCTGCGCAGAAGGTGATTCGCAGTGACGTGTGCAAATTGTCTATGTTAAGGCATCGTATGAGTTCTGTTATCGATTGCGGGAAATTAAAAACTCGAATATTTCAATGTTCTCAAATTATAGAACAATCTTGTGTTTGAGTCACTACCATACCTTTATACTTCAAAGATTTTACATTGGGTACCTACTTGTGAACCTCGTAACACAATTGTCTCATGTCACTTATGCATGTTTTAACGCAATTGTAGTTGTT
The DNA here is from genome assembly GCF_977971745.1 of Zootermopsis nevadensis. Taxonomy (NCBI): domain Eukaryota; kingdom Metazoa; phylum Arthropoda; class Insecta; order Blattodea; family Termopsidae; genus Zootermopsis; species Zootermopsis nevadensis. Next base: position 5,469,778 of record NW_028259144.1, on the reverse strand, counting down.
TAATTGCATGTGTGGTCTACTTACGCTTAATAAATATTAAGACACATGTTAAAATTTTATTTTAAAATATTTCGAGTGCATAACTCCTTCATCATTCAGTCGATGTTGGTGATCGTGGCCAATTTCGAGTTTCTTCCACCTCGCGACTTTGATACCTTCTTGTGAATTTATTACAAGTGTTGTGGCACGAAAGCGTATGAATTTTTATTAGTTACCCGTGGCACGACGTCCATACAAAATTTCAGCAATTTCCGACCATCGATGATCTATTTCGAAAATTAGTGCGCAGGTCGCCATGTTCATCTGACTCAGAATACCCCTGTTCGGTTGCCTTGGTTTAGTTAGGTTAGGTTAATGGGTCATCTGCGCTGAAGTTGATGCGCAGTGACGTGATGCAAATTGTCTCTGGTAAGGCATCGTATGAGTTCTAATATCGATTTCGGGATATTAAACAATCGAATATTTCAATGTTCTCAAATTATAGAACAATCTTGTTGTTAGAGTTACTACCATAGCTTCACACTTCAAAAATTTTACATTGGTTACCTTATTGTTGACCTCGAGAATCTATTGGCTCACGTCACTTGTGTATGTTTTTACGCATTGTAGTTGTTGAAATGCATTTGTAGTCTGCTTACGCTTAGCAATCATTAATACACATGTCAAAATTTTATTTTAATGTGTATCGAGATATTACAAAGATCCGGCTTGTCAGAAATATATATGTATACATATGCACACACACGTCACATTTATGCCCGTCCAACTTCAGTGAATCAGGTACATGTGGAATTTATTGACTGTCACCATAAGGAACTCTCGCCTCTTTTGTGCACGCGTGTAATGTCTAAAGTTAATTCACGGAGTTTAATGACACATCTCGGCAATTCACTCATTCACGTACATCAGACCGTAAGTGTAATTTTCTACTTGACACCATCTTGCATACGAATCTGGAAGGAGAACGTCCTCTCGTCTTCACTCTACGAAGCACACAGTAGTTTATTATGTATCGCGGGAAATAAATGTTGCTAGCTATCGGGATGAATGCATTTGTTTGAGTACCAACGTCCGAAAGCTTGAACTTAAGAAGGTGAATATCTCTTAGCTAAATTCCAAGGCAAACATTGAATCACGGAGACTGCACTGCCTCTCGACGAAAATCAATAACGACTGACTTTCACTTCCGGGGCTGACGTGAATCTCACGTATTTGAAAGCCGATGTACAGGTCTATCCAATCAAATTGAACCACGTAATTTTCTGTTTAGTTTTCTCTCCGTTAGATTTCATAATTTTGTGAGCTCTGCTGTCGGCCAATCGGTACGTAGAAGGGTTATTGATTTACCTGACTGTAACAGCACGCCATCAGCAGTCTAATTCGGAAAGTGTTTTTACACATGCTGCCATCTGTACGCTACATTCATTGGATAAGAACAATCGCATAATTTTCGAAATGGTTTTTGATTTTTGCAATTCATATTGTATATTTATTTCTTGTTTTTCTTAATTTCCGTCACTTGACTGTATTCAGATTCAATTGTAACACCTTTATTTACGTATGGTGATTTCTGTGCGCGAATCCTTACGTATGAAGCTACAACGCGCTTACATAACCTTAGTCACTATCAGTTTCTTCGCCATAAAAATATTTTTACACTCATTTTGTGCATTTTGTAGTCTTATGACGTATCTGTGCACGTATAGGCACATAGATATAATATGTAAAGTAACGTTTTTGTGCGTAATTCCTTGTTGATAAAGTCGGATGTTGGTGATCGTGGCCGATTTCGCGTTTCTCCACCTCGGGACTATGCTAACGTCGTGTGAATTTATTACAAGTGCTGTGACACGAAAGGTTATGAAATGGTATTACTTACCTGTGGCACGACGTCTATGTAAATTTTCAGCAATTTCCGACCATCGATGGTTTTTTTTCGAAAATTCGTGAATCAGGTACATGCGGAATTTATTGGCTGTCACCATAAGAAACTCTCGCCTCTTTTGTGCACGCGTGTAATGTCGAAAGTTAATTCAAGGAGTTTAATGACACATTTATGCAATTCACACGCACACGTACATCAGACCGTAAGTGTAATGTTCTACTTGTCTCCATCTTGCATTCGTCACTGAAAGGAGAACGTCCTCTCGTCTTCACTCTACAAAGCACACAGTATTTTAACATGTATCGCAGGAAATAAATGTTGCTAATTATCCCGATGAACGCATTTGTTTGAGTACCGACGTTCGAAAGTTTGGAATTAAGAAGTTGAATACCTCTTAGCTAAATTCCAAGGCTAACATTAAATGACGGAGACTGCACTGCCTCTCGACAAAAATCTATAACGACTGGGCTCACTCGACTCAACCACACACTTCTCTTACGCCCGATTCACAGCTCTGTTCTTTCCACACTCATCGCTTATCGCTTGCCACCGCTGTCCGCAACAGCTTATCGCTTGCAACTCATTTCTACATCCGACTCACGCTTCATCTCTTTCCACACTCTCTCTTCACACTCTCGTCAAAAAAGCCAAACCAAAAAAAAGCTAACTGAGGGCGGAGTCCTGCGCAAGCGCAAGCATCGTCCCTACCTAGGTGAAACCATTCCTGTGCACAAGGCGCATTGCTGGAAATGGTAAACGGTCTTAATATAAAAAACGGAAATTTTGCTAAAGCTAACGGGGTTTCGTCATGGCGGGAGCCTCGATCATTCACACTGGGATCTGTTGCTGCTGACGGGAGGTTATCCCATCAGGCAAGTTATCCAAAAGAATTTGGTTGGTTGGTTGGATCTCTGGGGTTTGAACCCAGAGAGGGAGGGGCCGTTTCGGCTGAAGGCCTCTGCGGCATGGGGGGAAGATCACTTCAGCTGATGGCCTCCATGATCGGGGGGGAGGGTGGCGGGCCGTGCCCCTATTAAGTTATACCCTGGCATTCGCCTTACAACTGAGGAAAGCACGGAAAACCTCAGTAAGGGTAGCCGAGTAGTCTAACCACTCGTTGTGCCGACTTGGCCGTCTTTTGGGGACGGCCTCGGCTGGCCTGCTGAACATCGGTCGCCCTCGGTTGCCCTTGGGCGACCTCTGGCAGCCCTCGTTCGGCACGAGTGCCTCCCGAGTTGCCGGACTAAGGGGTTCCCCACACCAGCTAACCTCGAGTCAAATCTCTCAGTCAGTGCTCTAATGTGGTCGGCAAAGAAAGGGACCCCCAGATCCTCATGTATTTGCCTGTTACTAACGTACCAGGGCGCGTTAGTAACAATGCGAAGACACTTGGATTGCAGAACTTGCAGCTTCCGGACGTGGCTGCGGGCAGCTGACCTCCAGATCGGGCATGCGTAATCCATCATGGGACGGATGAGCTGCTTATAGAGCAGCACACCAATGAACACAACAATGCTAATAGACAAACGCAACAATGTCTATAAACAGCACAACAATGTCTATAAACGAATACAACAAAGCCAAACGCAACAATGTTTGAACACGACAATGTCTAACGCAACAATATCTATAAATAAACGTGACAATGGCAATAAACAGACAATTGAACTGTTTATTGACATTGTTGTGCTGCTCTCACGGCAACACGTCACAATATTATAAAAATAGGTAAAAAGTTTGTCCTGCTACGTACCCAACAGACGCTAGGGGTGAGTGGAAGTATAGCTCCTCTCTTTCTTGACCTCGGCACTAGATGGGGGTAAGTGGTCAGCATCACGCCCAGGCCGGCTTTACCCCCGGGAAAGGACCTCGGTACCAATTGTAGAGGAGGCTGAGTGGGCCCCAGAGCCGGTCTGGACGCAGAGGCTAAAGGAAAAATCCTCTGCCCCGTCGGAGAATCGAAATTCGGTCGTCCAGTCCGTAGCCAGTCACTATACCGACTGAGCTGTGCCGGCTCATTATAAAAATGGGTATTATTCAAGAAACTGCGTTTCCATATGTAACTGCGGTAAATGTGTAATAATATTCAATAACTGGAAACTTTTCAGTATTTTTCCATGTTATATATTGAAGTCACTGAAAACGTTGTTTTCTGTAGATCCAAGTATACACCCGAAGACTAATTATAAAGTTAAAAATAAATTTCTATGATCAAAACTTTTTTTTTTGACAATTTTCATACCTCAACTGACCTCAGTCCTTATGAATATCAGACTACTTTGTGGTTCAGTACATTTTAGTAAGGATATTATGGATTGCTATAGTTGAAATGCTTATCATAATTTTAAGGAAGTCTCATTTAGCTGGGATGCCTTTAAATGAAGGATAAATTTGTGAAGATTGTTATACATAAATAAATACATATATGCATAAAAATAAAAAAATACACACCCATTTTTACCCTAAAGATGGATTGAGGTCCTCTGAGACATAGATTACTTACGATATCAGTTTAAAAATTATTCATGTTATATGAATGGCCTTTGCGAGTTGGAGAGGTTTCGAAGGTTGAAGAATACCTAACCTTCATATCGACTGGACTACTGATACGTTGTCGTTGTGTTTACAGGCAATTCGCTCACAGATTGCAGCACAATACGACGACGGCGCAGCGTTGCCTAGCAATATTTTTGATACTCTCGCCTGGGTTAATCTGTGCCACAACATGAGAGAATTGTTCAAGCTGTTTTTCCTGTCTGTTTAAATCAAATTAGCAAGGTGTAATTTGTACTATGAAGTATACAGTGACAATATTTATATTTGTGTGGGCCTTTAACTGCTCATTATGTTTATATGAAGATCAAATTGGAAAATTTGACCGGTAATTATTTCAGTGTTTCTAGTGTAAAATTATTCAAAACCTGGAAAGTAACCTCACCATTATTGCAGCGTTGAATCTTCGTCATAAGAATTTGTTATGTGGCTGTTGCTTTTATATTTATTTTAGTTTTGAAGACCGTGTGTAACATAGTCGACGAAAGAGTACACACATGCACTCACTCGCGCACGGGTGTTTGTGTGTGTATGATATTTTGTCTGTATTTATTGTTAAATTGAGCCGGGATGGGTCAGTCAGTATAGTGATTGGGTACGGATTGGACGACCGGGGTTCGGTCCCTGACGGCAGGATAATTACTTTATTTGCAGCTGCATGTGTGAAGGGATGGTACACCTCTCCCTTTCACTTTTACATATTCTATGAATCTTCTCATCTTCCACATACAATCCAAATTCTGCTTTTTTTACGTGGTGCAGTAGTTGTGTTATCAGCAAATGTTAAACTAAATTTTAAAATATGGAAACATGAGTTTTGACTCATTCTTGTAGACAACAAACATGAAAAGTATTCTTCATGTTGAACTTGCAGCTATTCATTTAAGTCCTCTTGTCATGTCCTGTCCCATCTAGAGCATCAGTGCATTGAAAACTTTCATCTTTTTATGTCTGGTACCCTGCAGTAGACTGCTAATCGCTGGTTGAATGTGATTCCTGCACTAATAATGTGACCATAAACTCTGTGAAGAAGCATTAAAAGTATTATAGGGGTGAAGAATTGTCCTCTGTATTAGGTGCTGCATTATGATCTGACCCAACATTGGGACCAGTAAATGCTGGTACCTATCTGCTACTACTTCCACTTCATGTGCTATCATATGCATGGTGTTGTGAACAGCTGTCTTTTGGAAGATGGCTGTTTTATGGGTTGTAGCACTGTGTAGTCTGGTATAAATTTCTACCAGACTACATGGTGCTACAACTCAAAAAAGACAATCATCTTTGTATTTAAACCGTGAGAATCTCAGATCATACTTAGCTGTTTTTTGAAACATAAAAATGTTTGAAATGCTTCTCTTCTGAATCTTGATGTAGATTGTGTCTTGATCACATTTTTATCACTCAGAGAAATATCAGGGGCCCTGCCATTTATGTTATGTTTATAAGATGACCGCAAATACAAATCAAGCAATTGATTGTAACTGTAAACTACACCAATGCTAAAAGTATGATGAAATTAATTCCAAAATTTGAGCAGACATATTAGCAGTGTCCTTGGCTTGCAGGGTCGCTATCTTGTGGGGTACCTGGCTTAAATAAATGACATGATCCCTTCCAGAATTAGTTGTTTCAGTGAAACTCAAAGTTGTACAGGAAAGTTACTAAAAAAATGTTTGAGTATGTGTCTTTGAAAGTGCAATATAAAAAATAATGTTATAATCAACCCTTAAATAAATAAAATTTAACAATTTAAAAAGGGCATTATTAGCGTACCCATATGAAATTAAGTTGTTTACAGCCATGTATTGGCATTTTAACTGAAACTTATGGAGTATAGCCTGACATCAGGAAACTGTTAGCTGTGAGTTGTTAAGGAAGGCTGTTTAAAATTATTTATAAAAGACAAATAAGGAGCCCTTATAACAAGAATTCATGAAGGATATGTATATATGGTCATCCTTCTAAAGTTCACTGACATTGTTTACTTGGATTAGATCACAAATCCATGTTACATGGTGTGAAGCATGCTGTGTCTTATGCCCACAGTGGGTCAACTAGGAATACTACTGCCATGGCTTGAAATATACAACAGGCCTTTAAAATTGAAACATCTTTTGTGTTTATCCTGCAAAATGAGACCCCAAGTTTCATACTAGTACATTGCCATAAAATATTCCATTCATGCTGATTCATCACTTAGAATGATACCACATCACCCTGTTCATAATTTTCTGCAGGTCTAGCAAATTCCAGGATAACACCTTGAACTGCTGCATCCCACATCCCTTGTGAATCATGACTTTAAGTCATCCTGCCACATCACTGAATCTAGATATCTTAACCTTAGCAGTTTATACAGCTCCATAAATTAACCAAATGATCAAAGTATTGTGTATTTAGAATGGCCACATATCCAGACTGGTGAGTTTTGTCCCCACTTTTGACTAAGATATTTTGTACATTATTTGTGCTTAAGTTTATGCTACACATTTTAAATCTCTTGAACCTTAGCTATACAGAAAAGCACTAATGTTTACCTTCTTCTTTCAGGATACAAATGTATGTAGGCAAGTTAAAGTTTGCCCACTTGGACACAGTTTCTACAGTTAAGAAAGTGTTTGTTGCTACTGAAGAGAATGCAGTCGCAGCATTGAATTTAAAGTCTGGTAATTTCATCATCAGTTTTTACTGTCTATATATTTAATGCAACACCACAGTTATGTTGAACATACATTGTCCATTGCCTGAAATATATTTAATATATATGTACATTTGCGTGTTAGGTATACTCTGTTCTTCTGATGACAAGTTATTGGTTTTATTTTCAGTATTAGTGGCAGCAGTTAGGATCATACCAGGAACCCTTTGAATACCAAACTTTTATGCTAACCACTAGACCACACTGGTATTCTAAGATGGGAATAGAGCAGTGTTTCACAGCACTCTGGCATCCTGCCACAAGGTTGCAGATATGCCACAAATTTTTATAGGAAATTGTATATTCACGCATTTCATTAGTAAAAGGCAATATTTTATGTTTTATTATGAGAATTTGTAATACACAAACACACACAAAAGTTTATCATCGGTTGTTTATCTAACATGTCATCTTTATTTTCATATGCTTGCACTTGATGTCCATTTATATTTGTTGCCCCCTTTTGTTAGGTTAAAATTTGTGGTGTGCCTTCATATGATTTTGACAAATTTGGATGTGTGATGAGTAAAAGAGGTTTGAGGAATACTGAAGTAGAGTCAACTCCCAAAACACTGTATGTGCGTTAATATACCTTTGACAATGGATTGTGTCCAGCATAATTGCTGTGTAGTAAATATTTTTGTGCTATATGAGTCCCTTATATGTGGCTTACTTGTGAATTTTATTCTGGTGTGCATTTTAAGATCATAACATTGGGATATTAGGATGCTGCACCTTCCACAAGAATACATCTTTTTAGCATTAGTTGCAGAATTAGGCAGATATGTAATAAACACAGGAATGTTTCTCTCATCTCTAAGATATATTTTTCTTCTCTTGTGTTCTGTTCAAATATTTACCTTTGCATGCCTTCTAGCTTCCCTGTTATGGTTCTTTCCAATGGATCATTGTATTGACAAGAGCTTGACATTGTACGGTACCCTATGAGAACCCAAGGATCTGTTCAGTACAGGTTCATTGTAACAGATTCATTCTTTATATAGTGAAGGGTTGTTAGTCCCGTGCCCATCTTCCCAAGCTGGAAGACAGTGCGTTTTGACTGTTATAACACATAGAATAATGAAGAAATACCTTCAAAAGTTTGGCTTGTTGTGTGTCACTGTGAGGATAATATTGATATTGATTGTGGAAGAATAGTTCAACCTATAATTGATTTAAAAATTATGGGGTGTTAAGTGACTGTAGCACCACGATTGTCTCTGACCTGTTGTCCTTTTCGTATCTGTCTTTAGCTCCATAGCAGACTCAAACGTCAAATGCAGCACTGTGATTTGTTCATTGGGGTGTTCTGGGAGTCATTTGGTTTTATAAAGTGCCTTACCAGGTCATGTTAACCCTTTCTATGCTGTGATCAAGAATTTTCACACAGGAGCACCAACCACATACCTTCAAAGTAATTACTTTGGTATTTTCCAGTATCATTGACAAAAAATTTTGATGAATGTGTCATGTTTAAGTTACTGTGGACACTACACTGACAAAAGCAGGTATTACTGTTAAGTGAAACCAAGTATGAGTTTGAAGATATGATCAGGATTGAACTCTCAGTAGGCTTGATAACAAGAACTTTTCTGATCAGCTGAGTAACTATCTGCTGCTCAAAAAGAAAACTGTCCATTGGAGCTGATTGGTTACTAAATTACTTTATCACTTATGATGGAGGCAGCAGTAGCCTCTGAAATGGTAACTTCTACCAGACTACCCAGAAAATAGCTGTCTTCATACTCACCGCAGTGAGGACCTCAAAACCCACTACTTTGTCACTTATTCTTGTAACACGAGTGAGCAATACAGCATAGCATTTGCTATTTTGTTGTAGGTGAGATTCTTTGGAGACATGTCCTTGAGAAGGGACACCAAGGGGAAATCCAGTTTATGGATGGTGATGATGACATTATTGTGACAGTGTCTGGCAGAAACACTGTGGTCGTGCGGACATGGAATCCTCACAGTGGTTATCTCAATTCTGAGTGGACAGTGACAGAGACACCAAACAGCAGGTGATGCTTGTTCGTCTGTTAGATGTTATTTACATATATTTGTAAGTTAAAGGAATTTAATGTCAGTGGTCATCAATGATAGTAATACAAAAACAAATACAGTATTTGCCTGATTATTAGACAAATTTATTTTCCCACTCTCATATTCTGAGGAGAACTAATTATTCAAATGAAGTTCTTATGTGCAGTTATTCTTCACAGACATTATTTCAACTTCTTTGTTTTTCAGATGATAAATCAGGAAAAATAGCCTGTTGTGTTATTCAGGTAAATACAGTATTTTATTCCAGTAACATTGAACTGGTATATCTGAATCAATTGTTGTCTTTTTAGTAAAATATATATGGCAGCATTACATTAATTATTTGGAGGTTATGTATGGCAAGTTTGAGGTAGTAAAGTGTTGGAAATTGTGCCCACAAATGGTCATGTAATTATTTATGTTAACTTTTTTGTAGAAGTGAAATTGTATAAAGCAATATGCTTGCCATCTTTTCTGCAGATGGGGATTGGTTGTGAGTACATTGTTAGCCTGGGCCAGAATTTATTAATGAATGAATATCATTTTTAAAATATTTGTATTAAGCTTGCAAGTGAATTTTGTTAAGTAGTTATTGGATTTAAGTACAGTGAAACCTCTATCCATCGTTCCCGGAACTATCGTTTTCCCGGATGCATCGTCCGTTTTGTTCGGTCCCGAATACATCCCATATAAAATAATGTTACATTTTCCCGCTTCTATCGTTCCTCGAACTATCGTTTTATCGCATCGATCGTTCAAAAATCTTAGTCCCGGCCCACAATATTCCCGCAAAGATCGTTTCTGAGAATTTAAAATGCTGGGTTTAGAGATAAATTAATACCGAAAGACGCATAATGTTTTTGGAATACACAGTAGCGGTAACCAGCACATTCTTTTGGAATGAGGGTCAGCGGTGCAGGGGTGATAGTTGGAGAGAATGGCGGCGCGCATTGTCAGAAATTTTACGATTTTAATTAGGGTGCACTCATATTTCGTTCCAGCGATGCCAGATGGCATGTGCAGTGTGAATTTCTTCACAAATGCTTTTATTACAAGTACAAAGGAAAGGCTGGCGGCACTTTTCATTCTTCTGGTTCATCTCGTTTCCAGCGGTTCAGGGTCTTCGTTGAGTTCGGCAGTAATAGTATTTCCATTCTTCCTGTTATTGTCCGCAAAGGGGTTTGGAGCGGTGAGGAAGAGGAAGACGACGAATGCGAGCCCGAAGCTTTGCCGAGTTTTGCCGAAGTACTCGCTGCATTGGCGAAAGTGGAGTCGTTCTTTTATGCGCTTAATATTAGTGAACGTGACGAAGAAAACATTTTGAACGTGGAAAGTGCTCTGTTTGGTCTAAAACGTAAAGTTTCAACAAACCAGTTGTCCATTAAAGACTTTTTTGGTAAAAAGAAGTAACTTTGAAAGAGAAACATTGTTTTTTTTTAAATTTTTAATGCTTTCCCGCATCTATCGTTTTCCCGCATTCATCGTTTTTATTTCCCACCCCCGCCGAAAACGATGCATCGAGGTTTCACTGTAGTAGTATGCCTTGAGCCTTGATCTAAAGGAAAGCAGATACTGTAAGTTCTTCTTATGATTTTGTGTTACCACATACAGGGCTCAACCAGAAATTTAGTGTCCCAAGACTCACTTGCAGGATTAATATTTAAGATAGTTTTGAAATTGTTCCGAGTATTGCGAGACAATTGACCATGGCATTAACTGTGTTCATGTTTCTTGCACCAGTGCCAGATAAATCCATATTATGTGTTTTTAAGAAACTGTTTGGATTTTAGCACAAGATTCAAAGAACATCTGGTGAGAAACTAATAGATTTTGCCCTGCTATAATTGAGAGAATTCCGCCTAAAAGAATCTGTGTAGCAAACACATTAGTGTTTTAAAAATAGGACATTGATGCAACTGGTAAGATTAGGGACTTACACATTTGTCTGTCATAATCATTAAAACATACAGCTATTTAGGAATCCCCATTTAATTTTTCTCTGGAGGAGGGGATAATGAATTTGAGAAGAAAACTAAGTAAACCTTAAAGTGGTAAAAAGTGAAGTAAAGCTGTCCCACTATGAGCCATGTAAGCACTTGGGGGGAGAGAGGAGGTATAGCTTCTACTCATACTTGACCTCGGCACTAGATGGAGGTAAGTGGTCAGCATCACACCCTGGTCGCGCTTTACCCCCGGGAAAGGATCCCGGTACCCATTGGATAGGAGGCTGGATGGGCCCCAGAGCCGGTCTGGATGCAGAATCTAGAGGGGGGGGGGGAATCCTCCGCCCCCGTCAGGGATCGAACCCCGGTTGTCCAGTCCATAGCCAGTCAGAAACCTTAAAGTGGGGGAACTTAATATTGAGATAATGGGGTTGGACTACAGAAGTTGTATAACTGAAATGGTGGAAACTTTAAATCAAAGAACATTAAGTGTGGATCCTACTGTACTTATATGTATTGTTTGATGCTATTAAACTCACAGTTCAGTCTCTTTCAGGTTGACAGATGTAAGGTGGTTTCTGTTCCAAAAGCAACTGTTCCAAGTTGTATCTGATGCTCTGTCTCACATAACTGTCAATGCGTACAACATATCTGTGGGTACCAAAGTTTCATCTCATGACACTCCTGTGCAATGGATTGCAGGGGATTCAAGGTATTGTAAGAACAGTTGGATATCTTTTCTTGTATTAAATGTACAGATGTATGATGTACATTATTAATTCATCAAAGAACTGAAAATCATATGCAGAGGAGTAAAGGTTAATATTGAAGTTAGTTTTACTTTTTCTCTTTTTACACATTTAGGTATGATGCTTAGACACAAGAATTACTTTACCTTTGTGTTGTATGTACATAAATAATACTCATTATTTTTAAGAGATTTCCTTCTTAATCTTTATTGTATGATAATAGGGGATTTAATTTCACTTATTGTGGGGCAGCCAGTCAGACTTTAACTCAAGGATTAACAATGTAACATTGTGCTAGTTAAACACATGGCCAGTTGGACCATCAATAAGCGCAGAGAGTAAAGGTTAAGTGGGCTGGCTGACAACCAGGCGCCTCTATCTATCTTGCTCATAGTCTTCCTGTTGGACATTTTCCTTTTAATTTCATGTTCTGAACCTTTTTGAAATTCTGTCTTCATTCATTCATTTCACATGTGCATGAATTTACTGTAAATTCCCTATTCTATCTATTTTGCTCTGTATGTTAATATAGGCATATAGTAATTTTTAAGTAGGCATAATATCCCTTAGCCATTCTAATTTCCAAGTATGTCCCTTACTACTTGGTAAAATTGTCCTGCATTCTGTTCTTTTTGTGTTTCTTCTTTAATGCTTCCAGTTGTTACTGTTTTACTTTCTAAATACTTAAAGATTTTCACTTCATTTATGTTTACTACATTTTACCTTTTCCATGCCCCATCGTGCAGCTTATTATTATAACCACACATTAAATATAAATAGACATTTAATCCAAAATCCCTACATACTGTGGAGCCCTTTGGAATTTATTCTCTAATGTGCTTTCATTCAGTTTCCATATTACTGTCATGTATATGTATCAATTTTTTGTGTTCCACTTTCTTGTCCTTTTCCTACTCATTATCTCATACATTTTCTTGTTGGGAAACAGATTTTTTGCAGTCTCTGATCACACTGATTCCACATATTTTATGAATGTTCCTTATTCTCTCTGTTATTTCTTTCCTCTCTGTAATTCTTTCCCATTTTCTTATTTGTTTTCACTGCCATATGATTTTTCAAGATCAGTAAAGGACAGACATGTGTCTGTGTCACTTTCCCATCTTTTCTGATGTATATACTTCACTGTAAAAATTGAATCAACCATTGGCCTGTTGTCTCTAAAACCATTCTGTTCTTACTTAAATATTTATACCTGAAGATTTCTGGCTTCTGGGTTGTTGCAACAGCAATCTTCAGACTCACCACTGCGAAAACCTCAAATCCTACATATTTATACCTGATCTAAAATGTGAACGTTAAACTAAATTATGAGTAACTACATAAATTATAGGAAATCAAACCAAGTAAAATCAAATCTAAAGAGACCAAAGTGCCATAGGAACTAGAAATGTTTGTCTTATGTTATCACAAAACCGTAACTATGTAGCCATCATGGGACTGAAATGAGCAGGGCTAGAGCCATTTGCATGGCATCATAGAAAATCACAGCAGTTATTATATCTACAAGATAACAAATTGATTCTATTATAAAATGTGGAGTGAAACTTGTTTTGCCTCTTCTTATATAGGTGTGTCTTGGCTTTCCCGTACCTGGCTTGCTTGGAAGTGACAGAACATAACATTTTCCTGAATACTATCACTTTGACTGAGAGTAGTACTCAGACCAATTCACTGTCTGCTTTCCTGAAGGAAGTAAAGACTGGTGTGACATTGGAGACTGTTGGAGGTTCTCAGCCAGTCGTGGCAGTGGCCACAAGGGATGGTCCCAACAAATATTTGCTTCTTCTGGATGTGAATGGATTCATGCTGTGTCCTCACCAGTTTCCAGCAGCATCAAAACTGTTCATTGCACCTTATGAAAACAGCAGTAGTATACTGCAAACACTTTATGTTGAAGGGGTAAGCATTAATGTGTAAAGAACAAGAATACATAGAAGTACTGATTAAATTCTAGAGAATAAACGATACAGTGCAAAGTACCATAACAAATGAAACTCTCAGAAATAGTCATAATTATATAAGCCAATATAAAGGCTTGGGACATGAATGCGTTAAGATTCATATTGTTTATAACTACAGCTATACACATGGTCACTTACATTAAAGATTATAGTGAACTACATAGGTAATACAACATTAATAAGAAAGGCAGAAAAGAAACTTGTGACACTTATACATTAAAATATAAATAATATGTCACTTGAGGAGTTTTATCAGTACGAATAGCTCTTTTTATAGTCTGTGAAGTTTGGTTTCTAGTTTCTCTGTGGTGAAATGAGATTTCTTTTCGCTGGTAGCATATTTGTAACCCATTGCAGTTCCTGGATCCACTTTTGTTTCTCACAATTTTATCTGTTGCAGAAGGCATCAGTTAGCCTAGGTTTTTGCATTTAGGCTTTACAAAAAAAAATTCTCAACGACTAATTTCTTGCAAGTAAATGCCATGTAAATTTTATGCTTTGAACTTTTGTTGGGTTTTCCTAACTGACCAGTTCTTGGAACACTTGTCAACATTTCAACCTTTTCGCCCCTTTCTTCTTGTCATGTGAAATTTTTTCTATTTTTTTCACTGCTCCTTTCACTTTCTTGAATTCTTCCTTTGGATTCTTCATTTGTGAAAACTTTTTTGTGGAAAGTGTGAGTTTTCTGACTCCAAAGTCTCATTCAAGGAAGAAACAAAGTGAACCTGTTCAATTTTAGAGCTGTCTACATATGTTCCTTTGAAAAGACGTAGCTTAATTTCCATAACTTATGACCAGATTTGCAGTACTTTTCCTACATTTATCACAGATTATTTGTTTTTCTGATTTCTAGAAACCTTTTTTCATCACCTGGTCCTACAAAGGTCTCAGGTTTTTCTTGGAAGTTGCACTATAACTGACATTTAAGGGATTATAACATAGTTTTAAAACATCTGTTTTTTTGGCATATGTAGATAGAACTTCCAGTCATTTTAAACTTTACAAGAATAAGAATTTACTTTGCACTTGATAAAACCACTACAAAACTTGTCAGACAAGGAAATATAACTTGACTGTACTGGAATCAGGTGCTGGATGAGTCACGATGTCCTGTAGGGTGTCTGTACGGGTCAAAGTTTAAAGGCCAACATGAAAATGTTGATGTACTCTGTAATATGAGTGGCATACCAAAACAAAGCGCTACTTAAGAGTTTTTAATTGGTACAAGAATGTTCAGACTAGAGTTATAAGGATTTTAGTGAATCAGAATACAGAAATTTTAAGGGAAATTTCATATGCATTACTCCCTAAAGAGATGTAATGAGCTTGCAGAATTTTGTTACAGTCAGAAATGGTAATGACAATGTTGCCTTTAAGTTGTGTTGATTTGCCATAGAATGGCCAAATTAAATACTGGACCAAAAAATATTTTACTGGAGACAGAACTCCATTTATTACTTTAGAAACAACCCCCTTTAAAATATTCAGATTCTTCATTAACATTCTCATTCTCTCAGGTGTTAAATATAATACAGTAGTTCAGGGCTCCAGAAATATGTTCATCCACTAACCATAGGTGAATTAACAAATACTGGTGGTGAGTATTCTTAGCACTGATCTACATATACTAAAAAATTAATCAAAAAAGGATGTCCACTTTCTTGCTGAAATTAGTGCAGAATTTGAAAAATTATGTATTTTTTTACCAGAATGAAAGTATATGTTTGTTCAACAGTGCAAGGTATGAGCAGTTTGAGTTTGTGGTAGATTTTTCAGTTGTATTTCTGGAGTCCTGCACTAATTATTTTTCTCTGTGAGGGTGGTTATTATGAATAGTAAAATTTTGTGCTACTTTTTTCTGGATGTGTTAGAATTTTCATTATCATTTATGATTTTATCTCATTCTCTTATAAGGTTAACAGATTATAACAATTTTTATAGTGGTTTTTGTTGTCATACAGAAATGCAAACTAAGTTTTGTGTTGAGCCATTCTTGCAGTTTGAATGTACCTCCAACCCTTTGCTGTCTTGCTTAGTAGAGTGTACTTCAACGAATTGTCCATCACTTTACATACTCTCCCCACAGAAAACTTTTAATTATGTGCATTCTTGTATTATAATTTTTACAGTCATTGGAGCTGTCAGCATATGAACTAGAGAGTGGCATAGAAATGAATGATCTTTCTGGGAAAATGAAGTACCCAAATGGATTAGGTGAAGCAGGTATAGCAGCTGCAGTCTGTTCCCTACGAAGGGATACGAGCAGAGGTTGTCACATTTTGTTGGCAACAGATGATCATGCCCTTGCTCTGGTGTTCCATCCAGGAAAATTTGTGTGGATTAGAGAAGAAGCCTTGGCATCAATTGCTGCTGTTGAAATTTTGGATTTGCCGGTGTCTGACACTGATGCAGCTATTGAAAAGGAATTTGACCACAAAGAGAGTGAGTAATATAATATAAATACATATTATCCTCTCATATACAGAAAAACATATATATTATTTTTAAGGGACAGTGAAAGTTTTCACATATTTCCTGCAAGTGAATCAGTTGAGTCAGTGACCAGTGAGGTAGGTTGTATTAGGTTTGTCATGATTCAGTCTGGTCTGTGCTTGGAGTCTTATTTTTAGTTGTCTTTAATTCAGGCGTGTGTTAAAAGATGGTTCATTGGAGCTGCTGTCACACATTAGTATAGAGATACAGTAGAACATTCAGAAGATGGCTATGATGTAGGACAGACTTGAACCTAATCAGTGGATGGAAGAAGAAGAGGAAGAGCCTAGCACTCGTATAGTCTGTAGCATTGGAATTGACTGTAAGACAGTAAAAATTAGGAAAAGAAAATTTTACATTCCTGAAAAAATACTTTTATTTCAGAGATTTACCCATTCTGGCAGTTATAATCGACTCTTTGCATCTTAAATTGTAGGACCTGCTTTCTTTAATCAAGTAAATCTCTTTTGAAGGATTTAATGTAACAGTTACTACAGAATGATGTAATTTAAAGCTGTGACTATTTACCACTGGATTTACATATGGGAGATACTGAGAAGTATATATCACAGTTTGTTTGATATTGGCAGTTGTCAAGATAATACTGACACCTTAAAAATAAACCATGTCGTGTTCTCCCATATCATTCCAAATTCACCATTCACAGTCATCCTATTATTTCTTGCTTGGTGTTATGTGTGTAAGGATTTAACATAGTACTGGCCAATAGTAGAATGGATATACTGATCAGTTTTCCCCACTACCAGAATAGTAAAAAATAGACCATTGCAATGTTCTTCCATAATGTTCTGAAGTCACCATTTCTAATCATCCTTTTATTTCACATTTACTGCAACATAACTTAAGTACCTGACAAATAATTGTTAAGTAAATTAAAAATCATTCAGGCTGTGTTAAAGTTCCCAAACGTAAGACTCATAAAAGTTGTTGAATGGGCACAGTGGCACAAACATACAAGAGGCATTTGCCCCAATGATTTTGCTGACTATGTGTAATCTGGCTGGTAAAAAAGGAATGCATGAATTTGATCAATCCTTCTTCCTCATCATGTAATTCTTTACTTAAACATGTTTATGTCTGTAAAAAATATGTATTATCACTGGTAAAGATATCAGGGAAGTGACAGAGATCAAAGCTCCATATCTACAACATGAACAGGGAGGGTGGGATGACTTCTCCCAGTGTTGGTTGGTTATGGAAACCTCTCATTCATGACCTGAAAGATCATAGACTCTTACCAAGAAATTAATCCCATCTGTTGGCCCCTGAGAAGGGCTGCCTACACCTCTGGTGCCTGCTTGGAAATGCTCTCTTGGCCTAGCTCCATCTCCCTGTCGCTTCTCATCCCTGATTGGCCCACTCTTTCAGTCTTCCCTTCCTCCAACCCATTTCCAAGCATGTCACTTTAGCCATGAAGACAAGAGACAGCATGGACAGTAAGAGGGTTATGTTAAATAACAATTTGCATGAATGTTTAAGTATATCATATAAATTATTGAAAATACGGTGGAACTCACACTTAATTTCTCTTCTTTTGTGGTATTCCCACATTTGTTGTTAACTTTTTATTATATGAGTGATTACACCAGTGTTGAAGATTGTTCTTAAATCTGAAGGGACCACTTGGAAGACCTAGGCAAGTGAATCTTGATTACATTAAAATAGGTGTGAAGTTGTGAACTAGATGTATATGGCTCAGGCAGGTTCTTGTGAACGTGATAATCAATGTTAGGTTTTTGACTATACTTTCAACATTTATTAAGGATCCACTGCATGTTTTAACCTTTATTGGCCATCTCTTTAAGTGTTTCATACTAAAAGATATTACTGCTAATTTGTATACATATTTTCTGTTGTTGATTTCACCACATAATGGGTTGTGTCTTAAACAGCTTACCTATTTTAATAGAGTGAGTGTAGTTATTAATGAACCTTTGGGTTCATAGAGGGCAGGAAATTTCTTGACCATTTGCTTCTCATGAAGGTCTGTAGGGTGGAATTTGTTAAGATTAAACTCGGATTGGTGCACAAATCCATTGTTCTTGAGGAACATTAAATAATTATTTAGCTGTGGAATGTTTTAAAACAGTGTGCAAAATTAGACTGGGTGAGGAAGGAAAGAGCAGTTATCAGAATACGGGTCTACTGTCTGCAAATCAGTCATAAATTTCCAGGTGTTTTGGCCCTTAACCCTGCTATGTGCTTATTCCTTTCTCACTAATACAGTTTTTTTAAAATTGTACTGTTATTTGCTCATGAGAAAAGCTTTGACCTTGGCAGTATAGACTCTTGCAGAAGTCTGAAACTTGTAAAGCTTTTCTCTTGGGTAACTGACGATAATGTAACATGGTGTAATGTGGAGTGTACGTATAACATGAAATTTAACCCTTATGTTATACAAATTTTGCGCTTTTATGTTATGCACATTATTTTATCAAATCATTCATGTCTAGTGGTAGAAAGTGGAGAAGAGATAAGTTCTTGCCCATTAATAATGAAAATGAAATAAAGAGGAATAAGTTATTATCCATTAAAAAATAAATAAAATAATGATAAACACTGCAGCCTTAACATTAAAATTATATTATGATACCTTTTCACTTATTAAACATATTAATATTTCTTGTTTCATTGCTTTTCTGTGCTGCCAGTGGATTTTGGGGTGTCATGTAAGTACTGGATGGATTTTGCATGAAGCATTTTGCAGCATGCTGTTTCTTTTTCAATGTGTAGAGTGTTTTTGTGGTGTCAGTCTGTCATTAGCAGAGAGCAGACGTTGGTTTAACAGTCGCTTGAAAAGCTTTGTTATTAGACATCATTTCTTTTATATTTGGATGTCTGGTTTTAATTTTTTTAAGAATGAAGTACACAGCTGTGTCAGGGTGAGGGTTGTAATAATTTTTACATTTTTGACAAAGTAAAGCCTTTTCAAATATTTGAAAAGGCAATGAAGAGTGAGAATCCTTTAGTACAGCTGCATCTTGATGTATTGGTATGACATACTGGTTTGTAATGCCAGAAGGAAAAGCCATGGTTATACTCAGTCTTAAAATGGTGGTTATTATACTTAAGTTTAGAAACTTGTCATTCTTTCTACTTGCCAAAACATTTAAAACTGAAGATAAACACAGTAGATACACAATTCAATAATTTGGACAATTATTTTGTTGAAACATATTTTTAAGGAAGAATGTAATTTGTGTCTGAATAGAGTGTGTTTAGTAAAGTGTATGGATCAAAGAATTGTGAAGTAAGTAGGAAACTTAGGATGTTATATGATGAGGACATGTGATCCTTGCAGGTCACATAGTTCTTAGAGTTGGGACACCTAGTAGGTTGTGCTGGGGTGTGGTGGGGAGACCTCTTTGAAAGTAGTTACTTTAAAGGCTGAGAAAGAGGTGGGAAAATAACATTCAGATGGATCTTTCCCAGAGATAGGTTGTGAGTGTGGGAGATGGATGGAACCAGCTTAGGATGTGTCTGGTGTTAGGCTTTGATATTAGCAGAGATAAACTTCAGGTTGCATTAGCAGAAAATTAGTTGCCATTTTCTCAGTTGTGAATGTAATGGCTGCAGATGTAGAAACTCTGAATTTTCTTTGTGAAAGCAGGATGTGTCACATGCAGGAAAGGTTGACATTAAGGTAGGAAAGGCTGTATATTGTGCACCCTACTTCTTTACATTCCATCTTATGTGGAGAAGATTCCAAATACTGAATATAAATTTTATTTATTGTAGGCAGGTGATTTGCTTTCTATCAGAGTGATGCAAAGTGTGAAGGCAATGCAGAAGTCAGTGCAAGATGCTTTTAAACATCTGTTCTTGAAGGCTTCTCTTTTACAGTGTTTCCCTTTGTTCAGCACCAGTCCTGCTATTTCCATAATAATTTATGAACTGGTATGTTTGTTGGAATGTGAATGTTATTTAAGGATTAGTGCCATTATAAGACTGTTTTTTGTTTTTGTTAAATTTTACAGAAAAATTCCTGTCGTGCATTATGCATGTATAGATCAAGGAAATGTTTTTCAATCCCAATTCATGGCTGCATTTACAAGAAACTTTTACCATGGCCACACTGAGTTTTAAATAATATTTTGGTGTGGATAATGAAATACGTAATATTCTTTATCATTGAATATGTGAAAGGATAGTGAATTTTCTGTATTCCTGAAAATCGCTGTTGACCACACTTGATAATGGCTGTTCAGAGTGTAAACATGCTCGATGTTCTTGGTGAACTTCTTGTGTGTGGAAGAAATGTTTCTCAATGTGGTGTTACCTGTTTGTCTTTTATTAAAACCTGTAGAAAGTGGTACAGCTTAACACCTCAAAGTAGCTATTTAAATCTCAACATGTTTGTATTTGTGTAATGTGTAATATATTGTTGTGGCATGGGCATGTGGTGATTAGGTAGAATCATGTTTTTTATTTTATATTATTTTGTGATGCATTTTATGCAAATTTGTCTATGAATGTTATTGACAAAAACCATTAATGAAGTGCCATTTATTCTTGCTTGTTGAAAATATTGTATAGGTAGCAATGTTGATGACCCCTGAGGCTGAAAAGTGTCTCAATAATTATTGACATACAGTTGTAAAGGTGGTTGGACAAGCACAAATGCTTGTCATATTTGTACAGATCTTTTTTTGTATCTAAAATATTTGAAATTCTTAGTTCCTTTATGAAGACTTCAAAATGTGGACAATGTGTTTAAATGAATATTCAGTAGGAAACATTGTTTACTATGTCAAGACTTTCCTGTTTTTTTACAGCTGGTTTTTTGGGAATGTTTATACACCGTTTAGCAAGTCAGATACTGCAGCTACGATCTTTATTATTAACAATTTTTGGGTTGGGGAAGCCACCTTCAGCTGGCCAGAGAGCAGGTCTTGTTAGAGATGAGTTTGGACTACACAAGATGATAGTTGTAGCATCATCTGCTGGAAAGGTAAATCAGGTTCCTTTAATTTCCTTCATTGGTAATTTATCTGAAAAGTGTGATTTATGAAAGTGAGATGCATCTTTTACCCTTTCCTTGACCATTTCAATCTTTGGATCTTACTTCACTAGACTTTACTTAAGGGCTATATAAAATGACTGAATGTGAAAAGTATTTAGGATTAATGTTGTTGTCCCATATATTTTTATTTGTTGTAATAATGTACTGGGTTGAACTTGGGACATCTGTAATACATATCTAGTATACAAATCACTACTAGAACATCAGGCCAGTGTTTTTGTCATATTTCTTGTCATTCAGTCCACTGCAAAATGTTAAAATAAATAAGATCAAGAACCCTGCGGTATTATAACAGTCAATCATCAGAATAAAGGAGCAGTTTCTTATATAAAGATAATGGGCAATGCCTAACATAATCATGTTAAAAAGCATTAGACTTTTATCGCAGCTCCTATATTGTGAGTAGGGCCTAATTGTGTTATTTAAAACATATTTAATTTTGTGTATGTTATAGGTTTTTGGAATAGACAACTTGAGTGGGGAAGTAATTTGGCAGCAGCGTCTGGAGAATGTTAAACCATATGTGGATCAGGCCACGGAAAAGAATTACATACCATTCTTCATCCAGAGAACTACCCGTCACTTTCCAAGTCCAGCACAGTGTGCCTTGCTATTCAGGCATAAGGTATGGTATGAAGTTCAGAGTGATCATTGCCATTCCATAATTACTTTTCTCCTCCCTTGTATCACAGCTTGTTTATAGCCTTGGCCTTCTCTACAGTACCTCTTTATATGTTCCTCTGTAATACTTACTTACTTCCTTCAGTTAGTAAATGCCAGCTATCTCATGTCCATCTCCCACCATCCAGCAACCCAATTTTGGTTCCATACAGCTTCCAAGCTTATTAAAGAATATTTTTAATAGATCCAGGATCATCCATATTAATAGTATGTGTAATGCATCTCTTCATGTTGCCATTTTACACCAGTGTTTGAACCATGTTTGGTTATTTTATAAGCATTCAGTTCTCTTCTTGTATCTGTCCATTCTTTCTATACTCCCTTTTATATATATATATATATATATATGTGTGTGGAGAAAGCAGGCACGGAAGATATATATATATATATATATATATATATATATATATATCTCTTCCGTGCCTGCTTTCTCCACATGTTTCTTGATTAATTTTACATCATTGTTTGTACTTTTCTGAAAGGAAGTTTGTTATACATGACAACATGTGGTGTTGATATTCTGGGTTGTGATGCCATGTAGACCCGTATGTAGATACCAGCATTCCGGAGAAACATACTGTCTCCATCTTCTGGGCTAAAAGTTGAGACAGTGTTTTTCTTTGAAACATTGATATCTGCATATGAATCTGTGTGGCAAAATTAAATTTACTGACAATACCATATTTCATTTAAATGTGTTCAGTGATGAAATGTACAGACATACAGATGCGCCTTTACGATTATGCACTTTGTGCAAGGACTGCATATATATTGTTCTTCATTACTCTTGAGTGCAAATATTATCTTCATCACCTTGTTCTCAAACTGCTGCCTTCTTTTTATTGTTGTGTATAGTTACTTAGCTGATTTTCTAATTGTGTTTCAGGTGACAGATGAAGGTATGCTATTTGTGTTCAACCCAATTACAGGCCAGCCTCTTACTGAGCCTGATGGACTAATAAGGCTTGGATATAAAGTAAAACAATCATTCCTGCTGCATGAAGGCAACACGGATTCCTTGCGTGGAATCTTGTTGCTTGATAATCAGGATAACTTGCATGTGTACCCAGAGAGCACTCAGTCCATAGCTGTTAAAGTTGCAGCTACCACATTCATCTTCACGGCTGATCCAAACACTGGACTTTTGGTGGGCTACTCCCTTGCTTTGAGCACCAAGCAGGTTAGTCTTGTTGCTTTACGTGGGCTTTTTATACCATAAAATTCATAAAATGAAGCATAGCAGTTAAGTTGTATCTGTGTGAACACATGTTTTAGCTCTGAAACTACTGAACTGTTATTTCCAGGAGGAGGGGCAGAGTGCTGTACTAAAAATATTTGTTGTCTTATTTTTATTTTGGTTATGTCTGTCTCCTTTAACCCATACTTAGCATGAAACTCACAATAAACTTAATCACATTTCATAAAAAGTGATTGAAACAAACTCCTTGTTAATAGAACCTGTAGATTTAACAATGTTGAAAATCAAATTTTACTACCAATTCAGTCTATTCACCTGCCCTCAGTGTACAGCGTGTCCCAAAACATGTGTACACACAAGGTTATAATATTCTATATTATAATGTGAG
The DNA here is from genome assembly GCF_977971745.1 of Zootermopsis nevadensis. Lineage (NCBI taxonomy): Eukaryota > Metazoa > Arthropoda > Insecta > Blattodea > Termopsidae > Zootermopsis > Zootermopsis nevadensis. The sequence goes on along the minus strand of NW_028259144.1, from coordinate 5,446,118 downwards.
TACATCTTTTTGGGACAACCTATATTCCTAAGATCAATTTTATTACAATCACCCTGTTCTTCTTAAACCTCCATGGCTTGTTGTACAAAGAATAGGCATGTTGCCACAAATACAGATCTTGCTAAGGTTTCTAACTTTTAATTATATATTTTTGATGAACTCCTTGTAGAAGAATCCTTGAGAAGCTGATAGTTTCTCAGATGGTCAAGAAATTTACCTTTTCATGGAACCCAAAGATTATTTGTAGTGTTTTAGTATATGTTTTAAAAGCATATCCTTCCATAATGTAGCAATTCAGAGAAGTCAATGTCAGTCAACCAGTGCAACCTCAAAATATGGAGTTGATTGTGGGATTGATGTTAAAAAAATTACAGAAAGCAATAAACACTATTAAACCACATGTCATCCGCCAAATTTATATAAAAAATTTCTCATTGCGATAGGTAGTTTATTTTATATTCAATAGCAAGAGAGTAGAATTGAATCATTACAAAAGACGCCCACATCAAATAAAAGTAATTTTTTACAAGTTTTAAGAAATTAAATAAACTTTCACCTTCATGTATTTTCGGGTTATCGTGAAGTGGTGGAGAACAAAACATTTATCCACTTGAGTTTAGCATAGATCCCACAACACCAGATTCCATTGATATCTGATTAGTACCTTTGTAGATGAAACAAATGCAGCCAGAGATATGAACATACTGTCTTACTTATACTTAATGTAAACAATTCATAAATAAGTCCATAAAAGTAGTGTTACAACATGCTAATATGTATAAAATACATTCTTTTTGTGAGTGACCTGTATCTAAAATATCAGTTTCTGTTTCAGAAACTAATTGCAACTCGTGTCTGGGAAATAAAACTCACTCAGGGTTCCCAGCGCATTGCAGCTGTCATCAGTAAGAGTTCCATTGAGAAGGTCCATTCACAGGGGAGAGTACTGGGCGACCGTAGTGTTCTATACAAATACATCAACCCCAACCTTGTAGCGGTCCTTACTGAGGGATTCGATCCAGTCCACAGGCGTGAGTCCTTATGTTGTCATGTTATGTTTGTTGTGACAGAAAAAGATATGTCTGTAGCATTTTCAAACAGTCTACCAGCTGTTGCTATCACTTCTAAAATTCTGAGATGTTTTTGTGATAAAAGTTCTTCATGGTTCCAAATTGTAAACATGTTTACTGTTATAGAAATATACTGTAATATTTCCATCATCACACAACTAAATGCTTTGTTATTTAACACAATTAAAATAATGATAAATTAACGTTATTGTCAATTAAGTACTACAGGTATCCCAAAAAGATACACACTTACATTCATTGAATGAAATAAAGGTATTTTAATAAACTGAACCACTACATGCATAGCATTGGCACTTAATGAATTAGCGAATCTAGTTTAGGTGTTCAAATTAACCACTGTTACCTTTATGGCACAATTGACAGCAGTGATCAACTGACTGACAAGCAGTCACCATATTATAAACTTTATACATCTTGTTTGGGACACTGTATTAATTTATCCGTGTTAAATAATATTGTTAAACAGTAATTTGTTTGTGATGGAAATACTATAGTACATGTTTCTGAATTATTCCACAGCGTGATGCTAAACTGTAAAATAACCTTTATCATTATTTGTTTAAAAACCTTGGTACCTTATGTGAAATTTGAATCATAATATGTGCTTAATTAACAGGTGTTCATTACATTGTAGTTCAAGTACCTAGATGTGCAAATGGCATAAAGTTAATTGAGGGTTTTAGCTAATATTTCAGGAACTGCCTGATGACTTCTTTTAGGTTCACAGTGATTATTAAGTGATGAGATGGAATTGAGTTTCATTCATATTCAATTTTTCTCAAGTACAGAATCATGGATTATCTGAACTAATACCTTCTAGGTCTCCTACAACCATTCATAACATTTTGTGTATGTTGAATACAAAGTTATGTCTGCATGCTGGGACCAGCTTCTTCCAACCACTGAAACATGATTGACTTGGGATTATCTCTCTTAGGAGTTGTCAATAAATACGTCTGCTTGATTCTGTGTTCCCACCAACCCTTTGACAGCACTAATTATGCCACAATATTTATAGAGGAGAGGCCTATTGATCACTACACTGGAACAAAATTAGTGCACCGCCTTGAAGCAAACTGGCCACAGGAATTTCTCAAAGCATTATCTGACAACATTGTACCTCATATTACACACAAAATTGATTTTCTTCCTTGTAACTTTAAACTCAGTTTCTATTTTCTCTCCAATAGATGCCACATTTTAAATCTTATACAATATGAGATTTGAAGAATTTATGTGTGTATTTAGTTTTGACATCTGTGTCTGACAGAAGCATGTGTTTTTTCAATAGCTTAAAATATGTGTTTGTCATCAATACAGAATATGATATACAGACATAATTTTGTGTGGTTTCTTCTTTCTTCCTTCATTGCTTCCTTTCAGCTTTTTTAAATTTTCTTCCTTTACTCCTTCCATTCTTTCTCCATATCTCTTGATGTTGGACTATTTATACTGATTGATGCATGAGTCCTTTTAATCCAGCTTATTATGTTTCAGAGTTCTTGAATATCTACTTAATAGATGTGGTGTCAGGATCAGTGGTATTTTCAATTTCCCACAAACGAGCCCGAGAGCCAGTGCACGCGGTTCACTCTGAGAATTGGCTCCTGTACAGTTACTTCAGTGAAAAATCACGACGAACTGAAATTGTGACGCTGGAGTTGTACGAGGGCAAAGTACAGAGAAATACCACAGGTAAAATATCAAACATTATGTTTCAATTGGCTCATAAGGTTTCTTGTCATATGTTGGACCCTATGGAATGAGATTTCTTCACATTTTTACAATTCCACTAAACAGTGGTGGCAAAGGGGGTGAGTGACACCCCGGGGCCTCGTGCCTCACACTGTACTTGTGTGTGTTGGAATTGTCTTTTCTCCTTATATTATTGAATCAGTTTGTCTTATGCATATTCTTTTATCTGGGACTGACAGCAATGAATACCAAATTGATAAAGTTTTTTTATAAAAGCCTATGGATAGTAAATGAGAATTTTTAAATACCGTTCATAAAATGCTATTGTTAATGGTAGGTAACTATGTACTGTTTGGTCACAATATCACTCTTTCTGTTAATTTTTCTGAGTAATTGGCAGTTACCTGCATTAGGATTTACAGTTGAGAAAAGGTAGTCTTGCATGAATCGGGTGAGTCAGTTGTAGGGAGGTAGTTTTCAGATTGTTAAAATTGTAATGGTTAAAATTGCCTAAAATGCCTTATGTATACTTTTTTCTTAAGGGGCTTTGCTATTCAGTTCTGGCCAGGGCCTCACGATTGACTCCGCCTCTGCTGTCAATAAATGTAATAGCATGTGTTTCATATTTTCATATACTTTTTTAATAATAATGTTGCGTGTTGATGTTTTCATTAGAACATAGCATCTAATTTGTGTTCATACTGTGTATCTGTTCTGTGCTGAAGCTTTTATGAATTCTTTGCACAAAAAACAGGAAATAGCTGAACACCAGAGATGTCTGACTGTTAGACAACTTTATGTTGGTATAGTACCTTAAAAGAAACAAGTAGCCTAATCTTCCTCCCCGTCTTGAGAAGTTACACACTAAAGACCTGGTACAGTAATAACATTTATTGTATGATATGACCCAACAATACTGAAATGAGCCATCACATTTCTGTAGTTGAACCATTACTTCAAAACTCTGCAAGGCATTTGGCTTCACTTTGTCTACTGTTATTTGTTTGTTTGATAAGTCTTGGGTGACTGGTTGTGTTAGTGCTTGTGTCAGTCCAGTTCCTAACTGCTGCACTGTGAATGTGAGTTCATGTCTGTAATATCTTTAGTTTTACTAATTCTCTGGTAAGGATTTTTGCCATAGCCCAGTGTTTAGTCCCTATCTTCAAACCATGAAGGCCTAGTTTTGCTCCCAAGTTGGTCCATGTGGGATTTATTTTATAGTTAACAGAGTGCCACTGGGATGGATTTTTCTCAGAGTCCTTCAGTTTTGCCCTATTAATATCATTCTACTGCTGCTCCACATTTATTCATGTAATATCTGAGGGATGGACAGTAGGCCCATTAGCAGCCACAGTTCCACATGGACATCCAGTTTATATCCTCACTAACAGGTTCAATTCATAGCAACATTATTTTCCTTCCAGTTTCTTTTTGTCCTTCAGAGTGACCACTTTGCAATTATTTCATTCATTGAATGTGTGTATACATCATTTTGGGACATTCTTTATATTTACTTTGAAGTAAGAGACCACACTTTGTAAACATACAAAATAGCTGGTAAAATTATTGTTGTATATTGGTGTATGTATGCAAGGTGGAAGTGCTGTTATTCCTCTTACACTGATTTGTTGATACCCACTTACCTCTTGCCCATGTATCACTGTTTTCAAATTTAATTTTCATTGTTACAAATTTTCAGCCTTTTCCTCAGTAGAAACACCTTTGCAGCCACTTGTTGATCGGCAGGCATATATTCTTCCAGGCATGATTGAATCAACGAAAGAAACTATTACTGAAAAGGGTATCACTAGCAAACATATACTGGGTAAGTGAATAGTACATTGGTCCGCATACCATAACCCTGTAGGTTGCAGCAGGTTATTGCATAACTCATTAAGAGTATTCTAAAAGTGTGTTTATTAGTTGTGTATATTGAGTTATATTTTTAAAGGAGTTACTATATTGTTAGACTTATATTTAATAAAAAATAAAATATGTGATCCTTAAATTTTCCCTGACAGCAAATATAAAACCAGAACTGATCCCATTATTTGTATGGCCTGCCATTATTACAGCTTAACTACTACAGAAATTTATCTTCCCATTTCTAGGGTTAAATGAGTTTATATCTTAATTGCGTCATGTTTGTGTTATATCAATACATATATTTATTTTCCAGTCTATACACAAAACTTGTTTTAAAATAATGTTGTTTAAAATTTTATAACATTTACAATATAAATTGCATTATGTTATATTTTATATTTTATGGCGCTTTCTGTGTCATATAATATTACATCTTTCCATCGAAACATGTCGTCAAAAATCAAAAGCGCTGGAAAGATGTAATATTATACGACACAGAAAGCGCCATAAAATATAAAATATAACATAATGCAATTTATATTGTAAATGTTATAAAATTTTAAACAACATTATTTTAAAACAAGTTTTGTGTATAGACTGGAAAATAAATATATGTATTAAATGAGTTTGTTTATGTTGAGAGTAACATACCCTTTTTATTCATGTCATGATCAGTTATAATTAGTGGGATTGTTAATGCCTTCTGTTAAAATTTTCCTAAGGGATGTTCAGAGAGTCACAAACATAATCTTGCATTTGGTGTTTCAGTGTATTTGTTTTCTTTATCCATTTAGACGCCATAAAATACAGATCTGTGGGCCTTACAATACAAATATTTCTTCCTGCAATTAACACTTCCATCTTCAAAGCAAGAACACTTGATTAATTTTGTGTGACACTTTTAATGACATTCATAGATGATCTGCATTGGTGACATCTGGCAGTGATAGAAATGTTAACTCAATAATCTTTAGTTTACCTTGATAAACACTGCTTCACAGTTATAATTTCAAATAATTTAAATTATTTTTGAGAACGTAAATACCTGTCTGGGTGTGTGTCAGCTTCCGTTCTCAACACCGGGGAGCCAGATTGAAACCGTGAAGTTCCTCTTTATTATTTTTATAGTATTTCATATTTATTGTAATTATTGCATTATTATTAATTGTATGTATATTTGGATCAATGAAATGTAGTTAGGAAACAGAAAAAATAATAATTCTGTTTTATTTTTGTTTCTTGTTCAAACTGTTTCAGTTGCACTGGCAAATGGTGGGATATTGGAGGTGCCATGGGTGTTTGTAGACCCTCGTCGACCAGTCACAGTCACGCCTGAGATGCGAGAGGAAGGTGTAATTCCTTACATGCCGGAACTACCCATACCTTCTGATGCTATTATCAATTACAATCAGACAGTTCAAAGGGTGAGAGGGATTCATACTTCTCCCAGTGGACTGGAGTCTACGTGCCTTGTGTTTGTATATGGATTAGGTATGGTAATTGCAGCTTATTTAAAAGGTTCAATGCATACTGGTTCATTACTGATAATTTTGTTTAACATGTATTATGTTTTGTTTTCACGTACTTTCATTGTTATAGGGCAAGGATTTATATGTATATACATATTTATGGCTATCTATAGTTTTGTACTTCCTTTTCATTAGGTGAAATTTAGTGGTGTCTGAAAATTAGGGTGTGCCGTGGGTGGAGAAGTTTGCGGAACACTAGTGTAGATGGAAATGAATGTGTTGTTGTGTAATTGTGTAACTGTGCATTTGTTGAATATAATCACATAACAGGAGTGTTCCAGTACAAGATGTGTGAGGAGGACACATGCTATGCCCCTTAAAGGTTCACTTTTAATTCCAGGTTTACATTCATTAATGAGAATTTGAAAATTGTGGGAACTTTTGTGTTCTTTTTACAGATCTGTTCTATACCAGAGTTGCTCCATCGAAGACATTTGATTTACTTAAAGAAGATTTTGATCACATTCTAATAACTGCTGTACTTCTGGGCCTTACAGTGACATCATACATAACTAAGAAACTGGCATCAAGAAAAGCACTGAAACAGGCATGGAAATGATTATACTTACATTTTAGCATGTTAATACAATGGAACCTGCTTTAAGCACAAAAATATGATGGAGTGACAAATTTTTAAGGTCATTCATGAAGAATTTAGAATTAAATGACATTTACTTAAAATTTTTAGCCTAATTGGTCCCTCAAAATTTCATCTTCTTTTTTTAAATTTAGTGCTCTTCTTTAAAGTTCACTGTAAACAAGCAATATAGTCGTGTCTTTGTATTATTCGGCAATGTGCGAACTGTGTGTTGAGAGGTTACAGACTTTGTTACTGAATCATGCCTTGGCAGTACACGGCATGCTGGAAGCTTCTGCCATCTTCATCAGTCAGTTACAACTACTTTTAGAATGTTTTGAGAATAATGCGGAAGCTGTTCCTTTAGCTAAGAAGGCTTCTTGCAGTAACCACTTGGAATGAAAATTCTTATTTACATATATATATATACCTATATTGAACTGTTATAGTTGAATGTGCTGAAGGGACCAAAATTACAGTGAAAGACTTTGTGTCTGTCTCTCTCTTTTTTCTCTCCCCTGCCCACCCCCTCACCCCCATTTTCTCAGATCATGGCATTAAATGCTTCAGCTCATAGGCCAACAGTGAATGGGTTAGGCACATTTTTGGCTGCATGTTTATATGGAAGAAATATTAACTGTAACAGCCTTTAAATTGTCCACAGAAACCTGTTACCTGTTGCATGGCATAAAGCAGGTTTCATTATATTTATATTGGTGTGGTGAAAAGTGGAATTTTGGTGTAGCAATATTAATACCAAGTTTTCACACACAGCAGTTTTTAAACATTTTTTGTTGAAATGTTATATATTTATTTAAGTACCATGTCCTTGAAAGAATACAGAGAATCAGAACCACAATTTTTAGAAGTTCAGAACACTGTTATGTTAAAAATTAATAAAAGATAAAAATGTTTTCAAAAGTCATTTGATTTGATGGTGCATGATTGGTTGACTCTCACTGCCAAGTCTAATGCTACTGACTATGCAAGAATTATCAGATTGTTTTGTAAAACTTGAATAACAAAAGAGGCATCTGTGCTCAAAATTTTCAGGTTTTCTGTTTTGAAAATATATTTTGCATGGTAATGCCATCTGTAGACATACACTGAATTCCAATGAGTAGAGGCGGATCAGACCATCGCAGGCGAAACATAATCTATCCCATCAACTCACTTGGTTCACTGGCAGTGATAATGTTAATATATTTTTGCGTTGTTATGAGATGAGCTGAGGTGGTTATGAAATGTGTTGAAGTATCGATTGGTAGTTATAGATTGTGTGCTAGTCCTAGATAAATACAGTTGGTTTCTTTATAAACTAACAAAACAGAAAGTGTGGGACTTCATGTTAATAATTTTAAGATATTAGTTGTCTTAGGTTATGATAAGTAGTCTAATTTAAAAAGAATATGTGTACAAACCCATAACATTAAGATGTCCCATGGGGGATACATGAAAGGTGCCAAGGGATCTTTTCATAAAGAGGAAAATATTAGTGACATCTTCTTAGTTGGTTGATAGGTATGTAATGCCCATGTGAATGGTCTATGATGATTTTATTGGCCTTTACCAGTCATAGTAAAGTCTAGAATCCATCTCTAAGGTTTGAGCACCCATGTGGTTGATTGTGTTACCCCCGAGTGATAGGCTGATTTAAAAGAAAATGGTTAGTACAGGTTACCTACAATATAATGTAGGCTCTGATTTATTGTCGACCTGGAATACTTCATTTTCCCAGAGTTGTGGCTTTTCCCAGAAGTTGAGACTTCAGTCTTTGTGTATAAATTTTCACACGGATGTGACATGAGATAAAACCTAGAACCCAGACAGTCCAATGTCATTGCCCAGAGACCACTTCGATTGTAAGATAAGTCCTTCGTGAGAAGCCAGTAGTCACTCAGCCACTCACCAAAATCCTGTATGCATTCCTCTTCTCTCCCATATGGGTTACATGCCCTGCCCATCTCACCCAAACGGACAGGCAGACAGAATTCGTTTCTTTTTATATTAAAAGACTTTTAGCTGAAAGTTTCATTCTCTTATTTTAAAATTTGCTGAAAGGAAAATATTTTCGTTATAATTTTTGTCATAAAATGAGTTGTGATAGCTCATTCCGTGCGGTGACGCACCTGAGTAGGTCATCTGATGGCAGCCTTCTCTTTCCTTATGAGTACTTATTTTGTAACTGTGTTTGCCCTTTATCTAATATATTTCCTGACTTAGTCTCTCCATGTAAAACCTTTGCCCCAATGGTCATTTGTCATCTTCATTTTTTATGCTGTCATAAGTGTCCTATTGTTAACCTCAGTGGACAAGTTGTAGCTATTGTAAGCAACCGAGATGGAAATATTTAATATTGTACTATTCCAGCAATTTACAACATATATTACATCAGACAGTGTTTTTATAAAACATGCCCACAGAAAAATGTATGTGAAATGCAAGTGGACAAAAGTATGTTAAAGCAGAATATTGTGTTTAGTGTGGCTGTTTCTTGTCTTAATGGAATCTGGTAACATTGTTTGGGAAACTGCTTTAAGTACTTGGAACAATGTTCAGAAAGACAAAATTTTACTATTGTGATAACAGGTCACCTCATCTTGTTCACACAACAGATCTCATAAAATGAACCCAGTGATCTGATGTCTTCAGGTACAACTAATTAGAATTTAATAACATACAAAACTAACGAAGACTGTTCCGTACACAGCTATGGATATATTCCGATTTATGGAAAGGGTGTCTGTTTTAAGGCTGTAGTGTGAGTACAAGTGGAGAGATAGACATGAATTATGAGCCTTTTCTGATGTAGTTGTGGCCTATTTTAAGGTGCTACTGAGCTGATGTTTTCTGAAATGTGTGATGGACCTTCTAGCAGTGTTGTGTGGCTCTTGAACAAATGTGCACTCAAATTGTAGATTTTTAGGGAAAGAGGATGTGATACAAAATGTCAACTGCGAATGCTGTTGCAGTGTTGCAAATTGTTTGTATTTGCATGAGTAGGAAGCTTGTTTGTGACTTTTGGAAATTATGGTCCACTGTGTATCCAAGAAACTATGACTTATTCATATATTGCATTACAGTTTGAAGTGCGACTTTTTAGAAAAGGCGTCGGTCTTCACTTAAAAAATGTGTCCCAGAAAGTGGTGACAAATTTTTTCAAAAACAGTAGGCTCCCGATTATCGGAAGGGGGAGGGATTGACTGGGGTCTATCTGGTCTAAGCAGAAATTAAAAAATATTTAGAAAATATGTTCTGAAAGTTATAAAATTTAAGATAAAGGGATAAATATAACAATGACATTATGTAACATATTAGCATGAATCAGTTGTTGCTAAAACCTGAAGTTTACAACAATAGAACATGATTACTATCCAATGGAATCCTTTTTGTAAAAAGTAGTTGGTATGTGCTGTATTAAATTTTTTATAAAATCTTTTCTGTTATTAGTAAATCTTAAATAATTTAAGTAGTGCATGTCTGTAAATAAACTTAAATATCTGTTACATTTGGTTGCTTTTCATTTTTGCCGATTATCCAGGATTTTGACGTTCCGGGAAAATATATTTTCCGAACCAACCTAAATAATCGGGTGTCTACTTTAACTTGTCTGTAGTGGTTCTTTTTCAGAACTTGAATACACTACTGTGTAGATCTATATGTTATATACTCATGGCATCATAGTCGCTTGACATTTCAATTTTGTACTACACGGGCATGCAGTTTACATTAGCATTTTTAGTATTCATTTCTGTCACAAAAGATGAGAAGAAATGTCACATCCATTTTTTTATTATTTAGGAAACATTACCCTTTAAAAATTGACCCATTTATTATTATTTGAATCAGAAACGTTAAACATGGTCTTCTTCTGTGATCAGTTATAACTTCACAATATGTGAACTATGTTTTATGCTTAGGAATATGAAAGATTCTTAGTATTGTGTTATAGCAAACTTTACAGCAGACACATCACATAAAAAAAATAGGAGGCAAAATAACTACTATCTAGTAGTCAGTATAATAACTGGCTGTGGGTTCTATTCCTGGCACGAACACACATTTTTCTTGTTGGGACACTCGCTTAGCTTCCTTTCCAGTGGGTAAAGTGGTTGAAGCATAAAGCTGACCACTCACTCCATCTAGGACCAAGAATGTAAGGAGCTGTACCTCCACTATTGTATACAGCTTCGTGGCATAGCACAGCACTTAATTTAATTAACTCTTTAAAGCAGTGGCATTCAATCTTTTTTGTTCGCGTACCCCCAGATATAATTTCTCATGAACTTTGTACCCCCAAAGGTGTATAATTCAAGTTATTCATAGTATATAACCTACATTTAAAATAAATTAAATAAATTACATTACTGATTATTCAGTGTTTATCATATAATAATATATTTTTTAAATTTCACGTACCCCCTAAGATGTCTTTGCGTACCCCAGGTTGAATACCACTGCTTTAAAGCATAGTGGTAACTATGACATATGTACCACCTGCTTCAACAGTTGGTAACTCTACATTTAGTATTTATGATTTTGTATGATTCTTAGAATAAATGGCAATTATTTCCTTGAACAACATATACCAGTTGATCTTTGTAATGGTGAAGTGGTGTTTTCTTTGAGCTATGGACTGACGAAGCAAGAATGAAGTGGTATGGACACGTGAAGCGAATGGGAGAAGGGCGGACAGCACAACAAATGTTGGATATGAGAGTGACTGGCACAAGACCAAGGGGAAGACCACGAAGAAGGTGGGAGGAGTAGATAAAATGGGGAGTGATGGAGAGAGGTGCCCAGTGGCAGTTGGTGGAGGGACAGGAAGAGATGGAGGGGCTTTACCAAGCAGATCTGGCCCCAGGCTGGAAACAGCAATGGATGATGATGATATTTAGACGAGCTTCAGCTTCAAAGGGTCATAAAAATAATATTTAAATATTCAGTCTTTACTGTAAAGAAAACTTAACAAAAAAATTGTTGACAGTTTTTCTTTCTTTCTTGTCCATTTGAAGCCAAAGCTTGTATAAATATTTAATAATTCAGTCTGTACCTTAAAGAAAACACTACACTTCACCATTACAGAGATTAATTGGTTAACACTTTAAAAATTTAATACCTTTTTATACTGAAAATTATACAAAACAAATAAATACAAAATATAGAGTTACTGTTTGTTGAAGCAAGTAGAACATGCAGTTACCGCTGTGCTTTGGAAGGTTAAAATAGATACCATTACAGTATTAAAATAAAATGTATTCCTCCCATGATCATATTATAGGTAATTAAACTGCATTTCACCTGTGGTTTTCAGTGAAATAAAAATTTTGTTTTGTGGTGTAAAACAGTTAATATAAAATGTTGAGAAATCTAAGTGGAAACTGGAATTTCAAGAAACAAAGAAGAGGTTAGCATTCTGATGTTCAGTTCAACTATCACTTTAAAAATGTTCAGATATTGAAACCACAGTTTCCTGTTATGTGATTGAAGTAGTTTGCTATGAATGAAATCTGCCTCTGTGACGTCTGTAAACAGTGTGGCTTATTCATAAAATAATATGTATGGCAACCTCAGTCTGATTTACTCATATGTGAAGACAGTAATATAATATATAATGTCAGATACAATTTATTATATAGACATTATCTATACCACACAGTCTTATGCTTTTGAAGTGCCTTTCACTTCAGCTGTTTCAATTACAGTTAAACTTTTTACGAATATTTTAATTTCATTCAAAGCAATTTGTTGTTATTTGCTTCTAAGAACTTCTCCATTGGTTTGCTGTACAAAACCAGCATTACACAGATAGACTGTAATTGTTCTTTTGGTGTTCATTAGGCGACTTGATTGTGGTTTAATGGTTTGTGACATTGTGGTCTTACATGTGGTTACCACCCTGGAGATGGAGGCAATGCATTCCTTTGAAACATTGCACTGTTGCACCTTAGGTAATTCTTGCACGAATATAACCTAAGATCATTTTTGCTGCTTCAATTATTCGTAATGTAATTAAATCTAAAGACATTGTTGCTCAACAATGGTCTCTTACCATTGTGCAATAATGGTCCAGTAATGCAGTTTGCTTGCCCCAGTAGGTAAAACATGATGGACAGGCCCATGAGGTGATCTTTGCTTGTGCAAAATCAATAAGAACACCTAAATGGAAAAATGTTATTAAAACAATTTGTAAAACTTTTTGTATCGAAGAGACATAACTACACAACAATCCAGTGTGAGACAACAAATGTAAATTATTTTATTTTGGTGGGTGGCACTGTTAGAAGACTTTATTTTTAAATATTGTATAAGCCATATGTAGTACTGTATTTTTTGTTCTTTTGTGCAAGACTGTCATTTCTTTCTCACTATTAATCACATAAATACTGGTAATGGTCTTTTATATATTTCTGTCATTTATGTGCACACGTAATGAAACGTTTCCTGTTGATGAATAAAGTTTTTGTTATGTTTTGTTATTTTTTTAAACAAATTCCGGATAAGGAACTGGTACAAAATGGGTTCTTTACAGGGGCGTATTTACGCATCGGCTAAGTAGGCTATTGGCTAGGGCAGCAAATTTCAGGGGAGATGGCAAAATTACTTTGATGCAGACTATCGTGTAAGCAGAGCTTTCACTGGTGAGGGAAGGGTTTCCTTTATAATTCTCGATAGCATGATTGTTGTAAGTCAGGTATTTTAAATTTAATGTCTATTGAAGAACTGCTTAAGAAGGAGGTGACTTGGGGGGGGGGTGTAAAATCATTACCTAATTTTAGTGGTGGCGAAATGGATGGGCATGCCTCACCTGTATATCAGAATTGCCTTTTCTCCTTGTATTATTGCCATAGTTCACCATGTACATGTACTTTTATCTAGACCAACAACAATGAAGAACTTGAATTTTGGATAAAAGCCTGTGGTTAATAAATGATAATATTTTAATGTTTTTCATAAAATGCTGTTTTTGACGGTAGAGTGATTATGTGCTGTTCTGTATTTATTTCCATCAACAGTGACTTACTTCTCAGTTCGCAAGAATCGGGTAAATCAGATTTCAAAGCGTTAAAATTATCACTTAAAATACTTTACATGTATTTTGTCTTAGGAGCCTCGCTGTCACTGGTAATAACATCATACACGCTGATTCTGATGGCCGCGTGGATCTTTAAGTCTCGGATAATGTATTTACCGTTTAAAATATCTCTCATAGCATATATGTCTGTCCGCATTTTCTGGAGTTCTGTGAAGGAAGAGGTCTTTAGCTCATCTGCATTGCTCAGGAGTTCATCACTTGCTTGGATCAGGATTTAGACAAACATCAAAGAACTAATCCGGCTGTAGCACCAGGAAAAAGAAGATTCGTACTTTTTACGCCTGGAAATATGTTATAGTAAGTCTGAACTAAAGCTAATCGACAAGTGTATGGCGCGTTTGAAGTGCATAGCATCGTGGGAAATATATGCCAATAGCAGTGAATATTTTAAGGGGTTCTGAAGTGTTGTGATAGTGCAAAAAGAAGTTTGTGTGTGTCTTAAACGTGCTCTTTTCTTCGTGTAGTGTGAACTTCCAGATGACAGCATTGACATCCACATTTAAAACGCAAGTAGACTACTCATAAGAATTTACAACCTGCATGCCACGGTCATTTTGATAGTCTTAATTTACGTACATTGATAAGATTTTATACAATAAATTGTTTTATTATGAAACTCTTACAGTGCAGCATATGAATACATTGTTAAATGAACTTTTTGCTATATAGTACAGTGAGGATATGTGGCGGCACAGCACAACCTATCCGATATGCGTTTTTACTGCGTTGGTTGCCGCCTCTCTTAGTCCCAGCGGCACAGCCGTCAAATATTCTCGGAGTATTTTGTCTGGGTGTATCCTCATTCTAAGACGTGACAGATTACGCATTTACGGAACACATCAAAAATAACCGCGTATAGGTTTTTATATGCTATAAATGATGAAGCAATTAAGAAATGGGGCGCGGAAAACCCTGTGAACCAGTTTCGGAACCATTTAAAGTTGTAAATATTCCAACTTAGAATGGCCTTAACAAATGTAAAAGTGCTACCAAAAATTGGAAATCAGAGAGCACAGGAGTTGGTTAAATTCGGTTTGAGAACCCAACCATCAGTCTAAGCCTAAATCAAAAACCTGAACACCTAAGCATAACCTGACCAAACCTAACCTTGCTGTGCCAAAATTGCATGCCTTTTTGCGGTTTCAAACGTCCTGTGAACTCCAGTATTCCTAGTCTTGATATCGTGTTATCTTGAGATTTGCTTAGTTACAGTAATTAACAAGTGTCTTGAGTTCTAGTATCATGCAATCGTAATTAACAATAGAGCTTGTAGTCTTGCATCCATTGGCACCACTTATTTGAAGAAAATTTGTAATTTGTTTTCTCACATTTTGTATTTTATTTATATTTCTTCTATAAGAAGGTAATGAAAGTGAGGTCACAGTTTACTTACGGACAGCCTTGTAACACATTTACAACCATACAGAGTGCAACTTATGAGGTCTGGCACAAATGTAAGAGTGAATTATATGAATAGTCCAGAAAAATATTCCTTCCAAATTATGGCCCTGTTTTCTTTCTTCTTCTTCTGGAATTTTCAGTACAGTGTTATTCTTTCATTGCTTCCCCATGTTCAGAGCACAAGTTTCATAGGAGGTGTTCAAAATGCCTGTTTGGAAGTTGTAGCAGAAAATTTTGCTTGTGGAGGCATGTGGATTCCATGCTGCTTTTATTTGTACACCGATAATATAGGTGTATGAATTCCATTCATTTGAATGAATAAACTGATATGAATTTCAACATTGACACACCTATACTGTATAAGCAATGTTTAGCATCAGTCTTCCTACCATTGTCATTGGGCACCACTAATAAAACAAAATTTAGAAAGTGGAAATATGAACATTTCTCATTGCTTTGTGGGTGCAGAACATGTCCTTACATTTGTGCCAGACTTCAGAATTACATCTTGTATATATTATCTATGAAAATCATGTTGTCTAGAACCTAGAAAAATCTGAGTTCAGGGTGTGATGGAACTGAAGGATTGGCAGGGTTAAAAGCAAAACACTACTGTGTTTCTGGATAAGATGAGCTTGTGCAAAGAACATCTTTTGGTTCTATAAGTAACTGCAATGGGAAATCTACAAATTGAGACTTGGATCTGGTTCTCCATGTCTTAATTGGTAACGAAGATGTTGATGTCAGCACACCAGGCTCAAGTAGAAGACATTCTGGGCGACTTATCCCATATGTTCGGAGACTCAGTAGTCAGGAAGTTCTGGTGGTAGAGGCAGTAGATATGGAAGCATGGGTTCAGGTGACAGAAGGAGACAAGATCGTGGCATCCCCCCTGTACCATCACAAGTCAGCCATTAGAATTGTCTAGGTAACAGCAATGTGGTTTGAGGTAACAAGTCCTCATGATGGCAGATATAGTGAAGACTGTATCTTGAAGACATTGATGGCCAGTGTTGCACCAACAGTATTAATTTCAATCAGTTACTAAGTTCAAGGAACAAATTCTTCATTTTTTGTTGATGAGTATACTGTTGCAGAAAAATTGGCCAATGTTGACAAAACACATACCACAATTAAAGAAGGATTTAAACTGATGGTAAAACTGAAACCCAGATTACCACATGTGGTGACAGATTCAACTGCATAGGAGAAAATAAAGGCTATAATAACTAAGTGTTATGATGTTAGCATAAAAGCCCATAATTTGTCTTGGTTCCACACAGATCCATATCTCACTGACAATTATGCTGTAGCATTGCTCAGACCCAATATCATGTTGGCAGTGTTGGATATCACTGTGGAGAATGCTCTTGATTTGGAAGCACTTGATTTGTCTGACAACAAACTGTACTCACTTGACAACCTCAGTGTACTTTCAATTAAACTTCCTAACCTCAAAGCCCTTCACATCAAAATAAACAGGATGCCAGACATGCATCACTTGGACTGTTTAGAGGGCCTTCATCTAGAAGAACGTGCTGGATGCAAATATCAAGATTCTAATTTGAGGAAGAGGTTCCAAAAATTTTTGAAGCTGGACAGATTTGATCCATCTCCACTCATCCTGCCTGATGTGATAACTAAGAACAACAACAAGTCATATTCAGAAGAAGGATTAAGTTTTGTCTGTCGCTTACTGGAGGAGCACTACCGACTCTATGAACAGAATAACAGGAAACAATTGGCCAGTGTTTACCTTGATAATTCCATGTTTTTTCTTACATCAACATATCCACTGGATCAGAATACCACTACCACTTCTGAAATACATTACGGACAGCCAGAATCTTGTGTGTGTGAAAGATGACAGCAGAAGATAAAAGGTATTGTGTGGAGAAAAAATGGATATTATTTCCTGTCTTCCACGCTGGCAAAAACACAGCATCTTTGTCATTCATTTGTCGTTAAGCTCAAAGTTTCCACACCTTAGTTGATCACGATGTTATTGTATCGCTTATTTTGGGAACCAGGACCCACAGAAACCAACTTCTTAGGTCATTCAACACAGAGCTGGTCATTGTGCTTTATGGTAAAGGTCATTGCATAATGAATGAGGTACTCTTTGTGACAAATGCAACAGATGACCACAGTAAGGTGGCAATGAAAATGCTAGCTGCATTTATTGATGACAGTCTAAAAGAGCAGATGGTGGAAAGTTTTTCTGCCCAGTCTGGGATGAATATGCACTGGACAGGAATACGAGGTGCGATCGGAAAGTTTCAAGACTGCCCCTATAAAAACCCGTACACTTATCTCAGGTATTAAATTCATCCATCACCCTCGAAGTAGTTCCCCTGGGAGTGAACACAACGATCCCAGCGCCGCTGCCAAGCCTGGAAGCATCCCTGGAAATCTTTCTTTGTCAGCCTGTCAAGCACCATCTGCGATTCTGCCTGAATCTCTTCTATCGTCTCAAATCTCCTTCCCTTTAGCTGAATTTTCATCTTTGGGAAGAGGAAGAAGTCACACGGAGCTAAGGAGGGTGCGGGATGACGGCCATGGTGTTTGAGGCCAAAAACTGCCGAACTTTGAGGGCGGTGTGCGCTGGCGCGTTGTCATAATGCAGCAGCCAGTTGTGGTTGCGCCACTTTGCCGGCCGCTTCCGTCTCACATCTTCACGCAACCTATCCCAACAATGTCGCACAAGTCGTTGATGGTACGACGTCGATCTTCGTGAATGGCCTGCCGAATCTTCGTAACATTTTCGGGCGTTGTGCTCGAAGATGGTCGTCCAGAACGCTCGTCATCATCGACAGAGGTTCGGCCATTTTTAAAACGTGAATGCTACACAAAAGTTTGTGCACGACCCATTGCGGACTCCCCAAATGCTTGCTTTAGCATTTCATATGTTTCCGTAGCCGTTTTGGCGAGTCTTTGGCAAGAGATTCAGGCAGAATCGCAGATGGTGCTTGACAGGCTGACAAAGAAAGATTTCCAGGGATGCTTCCAGGCTTGGCAGCGGCGCTGGGATCGTTGTGTTCACTCCCAGGGGAACTACTTCGAGGGTGGTGGATGAATTTAATACCTGAGATAAGTGTTTTATACGCGCAGTCTTGAAACTTTCCGATCGCACCTCCTATGCCTTGATGAAGCCAAGTGGGATATTCAGCTAGCCATGCATGCCATCAGTGAACTGAGTGTGTGTGTGTGTGTGTGTGGGGGGGGGGGGGGTAAATACCAGCAGAAGCATTTATTAAGTGAATTAATGTGTTCCATCACACAATTATTTATGGACTTCTTAAATGGCACTTCTCAGTGTACAGTGATATCTCAATATAAAATTTGATAAGTTCTAAAAAGACATATTAAATATGGATAGCTATCACCCTTTCTTATTTGTTATTTTATTTACTGTTTATTTAACAATGCTTTCAGTAGCTCAGATTATGTAACACTGAATGAGAGAATGATAAGTACACACATTCTGAAATTTATTAGCAACTGCATCACAACAAATTATGTTTAAGAACTTAAAATATGGTGACAGTATATATGAAGATACTTGCACTTGGTTGCAATGAAAAAACAGACATTACTCCATGAGCTCTTTCTGAATATTCATTGAAGCTGTTTCTACTGAACAGTCTATGTAAAAATAACTATCACTCTAAGATCTAATATCCAGAAAGTGCAGAATTTCTTCAACATTTTTCTTGAATTCCTGATGATCGACGTTTCTTTCTGTGACCTAGAACAATAAAGAGCATGTGACTATGTACTGACTGGGTGTGCCATGGTTCCAACTACTTGGTATACAAAAAATCTGTAGGAAGATTCTTTGTAAAATAAAGAGCAATAAGGTGTTCTCCGCATACTTTCCAATTATATATTTCATTGGTCTTGTTCATCTACTGCAGATGCAACTATGGCAAAACTAATCAAATAAAAGTTACAGAATTTAATGAGATTTCTGTTTGTCATACACCAATCTTTTTGGTAAGATAAACTTGTTTTTTAAAAAGAAAATTTTGATTTGAGCACCATATATAAAGTAGGGACTATAGTAGAGTAAATGAACCCAAATTAAATCTACCTGACAACTACTGTACCAAATTTTACTGATTTGTATTCGTATATGCTGACAAGTGGATATATAGACTTCCCAAACATGCATCCAGTCCAGAATGTTTATAGCATTCAATACTATTTATTACACAGAACAGGCCAGTTTCCCACGTTCAAGAAATAATGATGATGCCTATGCCATGATGTAAGAGATGGAGGCAGCATGCTACCTCTTTTCAGAAAACAAAACAAATTTCTAATTTTTGGATATTCTTAATTTCCATTTTATCTCAGTTTTCATTAACTAGTAAAAATCTTTCCAGCTTCTCAGAATAACTTCATCAGTGAACTTTAATCCATTTATTTAACATCAAAACTCATGCTTTTTTTTTTTACATACAATTGATTATTGGGTCTATCAACAACTTATTGAGCATTCATTAAAAATTGAGAATATGTTCTGTTGACATGGGAATCGAATACTGACAGGTCTTCATGGATTGGTGTTTAGGCTTGGGCAACTTCATCTTTACCTTTACTCTCATATAATCATTATCATGATTACCTTGACTGTCTGCAAACCATCAGCAGGTAGATTTAATTGCTGGATGGGACTCCACATACAGAGTAGTTTCAGCCAAACTGCACCTTGATTTACACCTGACAGTTTGTAGAACAGGTTCACACAGGACTCCTGAAAACAGGGCAGAGTAACATGTTGTCAGCAAGAATGTGTGAACACCCCGGATACAATTACAGTATTGTAATCAAAGTAAAGCATTTCATCATGTCCAGACATATGTTGGCTCTTTTGCCTAACTTCTGAGGCACTGTTCATTGTAGGTAAACACGAATGAATGTACAAAAGGTGTAATGTAATTTGGAGCACATATTTTAAAAATACACTATTTACATATTTCACTGGTACTGATGTTAATTTATTATACGTACAGAAACTATAGTACACAATTTACACAAAGTGTTAGATGATTTAACAAATGAATTCTATGGCAGCTTGCACAGTGAACAGTGCAAAAGACTGGTAAGCACTAAGCATAAAGTTACATTATAAAACATTGATGTAACACATTCTGGCAAGAACATATTTTCATTGACTGACTATTTTATTTAAAGCTCAAATTGAATTGTAAAATCATTCAGAATGACTCATCTGTAATAAGTAAAGGATATAAATTTAATTCTAAATATTTTCTGAAACAAGCATATTTAATTAGAATGCCTCTATGCATTATAATACCTCAGCAGTCTATTAGCCTTGCAAACAATTTATGATTGTATACTGTAGAGAAACCCAGAATAGTTCACTCAGCAAAAATAACTGGCTGTGATATAGACAAATGGGTTTTAATGCCCAGCCAAGGAAGGGGCCATTTATTTGCCACTAAGCTTGAACTGGCTTCATATGAATCAGTTCTGGGGATAAAAAGCAACCAGATTATGAAGGTGACCAACCACTCATTTGCATCTAGTCTTCTGGGTTGTTGCACCACGTAGTCTTGTAGAAGTTTACCAATGTTTCAGAGGTCCTTGCTGCCTCCATCATCACTTATTGCCTTGATGATGGAGGCAGCAAAGACCTCTGAAACATCAGTAAACTTCTACCACCAGACTACATGGCGAAACAACCCAGAAGACAACCATTTTCAGACGCACCACTATGAAAACCTCAAATCCTACAAGTCAACATCCATTCCCCTATAGGTCTTAATATTGTGGTGCTTAGACACAGGGGTAACTTTATCTTCACTTATGATATGTATTACCACTACTACTCATTTGGGAAGACCATACTGAAAGCTGTCAAGCAATTTCATTTTGGCTCATAAACTTCATAAAATTTATCTAGTGTGGCTCAAGGTTTTACGAAATGATAAACAACACAAAAATATTAACCTCATTAAGAATTACAATGCCTATTTAAAACATATTTCAATATAGTGAATACTTTTAACAAGTTAAAAAGTAAAATAAAGCTGTCCTCCTGTACGCCATGTAGGCACTTGGGGGGAGAGATGGTATAGCTCCTACTCATTCTTGACCTCAGCACTAGATGGAGGTGAGTGGTCAGCATCATGCCCCAACCATGCTTTACCCCTGGGAAAGGGCCCTGGTACCCATTGGATAGGAGGCTGGGTGGGCCCCTGAGCTGGTCTGGATACAGAGGGTAGAGGAAAAATCCTTTGCCCCCATCGAGGATAGAACCCCAGTTGTCCAGCCCGTAGCAAGTCACTATACTGAGCTATCCTGGCTCTTTTTAACAAATACAAGGGAGACTAATTTCAGATTTTATGTAGTGTGATTAGCTTTGCAACATTAGATTAAACATGTGTATGAAAGTGGTATGCAAAATCTCAAAAGAAGTATTTAAAAAATATGCACATTCCAAATTGGAGCACCTCCAATTACCACTGTTTGGTGCTGTTCACTTCAAACAAGTTATGTTTCCAATTATTTGTGACAATTGCAAGTATAGCTTAAAACTTTTAATGTACAAATGTGGATGAACCTGAAGTGGAAGTGGCTGTAGGCTACTAAGATATGGTGCTGCTGCTGTCAATACTTGTTCAATTTCACGCTCTTGTAAGTTCAGGTGCACGACCAAGTCTCCCATGTTACTTAACAGTTCCTTCTGTAGTTTGAAGAGCTGAGTGAACCTGTATGAAGATACCCTGTCCTTCTTCTTGCTTTCTATTGAAGACTTAGTTAATACCTGACACAGAGGCAGTAACACATGCCTGAAGACAAAACATTACATCATCATTAGATCATTCAACAAGGATTAACATAAATGAAAACTTCAATTATGTGACACAGTTTAGAAATTCCTTTGTGGCAGTAGTAATCAAACTAAAGTATAGTCTTGGAATACTTCCATGGTTATAAATCAATGAAATTTATACGGGTTTTTTGTGGAGAAATCTCTTGAAAGCAGCTATATGAAAGTTTGAAAAAATGATACAGTGGGAGGATAATAGTGGAAACGGGTAAATTCTTTTGAAGTCCCTAAACTTTTCAAATACATCCTCTGTGATTTTGCATAGGGATGAATTATTATTTGGAAAGGTGCATGCACACACACACGCGCACACACACACACAAAGAAAATTACTGTATTTCCTCGATTTTAAGACAATTTTTTTCTTCTTCACATTTTATAATTTCTGAAATTAGAGCGTGTCTTACATTTGACGCCGCCTAAGAATCAATGTTGAAAAATTATATTTTATGACTAAGGCACAAGGAAAGTTTTCATGCCCATAACAGTAGTCACGGGACACAAACACAAAGATAGCAATAACAAACAAATTCCAAAGTATTAATACAGAGAAGTTTCATATTTGAAAATTCTTCTTCTTCTTTTGTAACCAATCCTAGGATTGGTTGGCAGCAGCTTGAGCTGCTGATACTTGGGAAATCCTGAGGATCTTTAATGCGGTGGATTCCCCTTGCCTTCCGCATCCTATGCCGTTGACCCATCCGTGTTCATCCACCTTTAGGGGTGATTTCTCACCCCAAGGGCATGAGGGTGCCCTGAACCTCCACCCTCCAAAGAGGCTGTTGGTACTTGGTAGAGAGGGACCACTTATACTGGTGGTCACTCGGTCTGTGGACGCAGTTTAACATCATGCCCGGGACTAATTTGAAAATTAACAATTCCTATTGTAATTAAGTTTTTCCCCCTAAAAACCTATTATAAATCAAGGCTGCATCTTACAATCAATGGTGTCTTAAATTCTATGAAATATGGTATCAAGAAGAGAATGCTAAGGGGGTTTGTGCATTCGGATTTTTTAAGGAAAGAGTTCATATGATTATAAACTTGCATATTCTTCATTGCTACATAACGTGAGCAACTGATACAGCATTATAAAACAAATTAATAAACAATAAATTACTTTATGAAATTTTCCACTTACTTCAATGTGCGTGAACGTATGAAATCTTTAGCTGTCTGTGCAAGTACACAAAGGAGACCAAAGCTACGGTTCACCAAAAGATGGTCAGTTGTCTCAGCAAATCTATTGACAAATGGTGACCAGATTGCATGTACTATTGGCAATAATTCATTCTCCCATGCCTCCAAGATCAGCAAGCCTTCTTGTAATATGGCTAGCACAAGCAGCTTTTGTTCCCTATTTTTGCTTGGCAGGAAATGTATACATCTCTTAAGTACAGAAACTGTCATTTCCACAAACAGTGGCAACTTCTTCTCTCCATCACAGTTTTTTTCATCACTTTCATTATATGCTCCACTATCAGTGTCTTCAACATCAACTTCAACATTATTCTTGAAATTTTCTGACTGTCTTTTACAAGAGTGATAATTAATGATTTCATCAACAGTAGTCTGTGAAGTTTTCATAATTTTTGGAACAAATTCCAATTTTTCTGTTTCTTTCCCATTAATCTCATGGCACATTTTCACTTCACTGTCTTTATTCTTTAACCATCGCCTTACAGATAAAACAAATGTGTAAAATACACGAAGGAAAGAGATTGCATTTCGGTCCTGAAAGATGTCACAACTCTGTAACAAAACCTGAAACACACAAAAGAATATATTGTCCCTTTCACTGTTACTGATGGAACAGTTCACCTGTGGATGGAATTTTTTCCCTGAATATATCAAGGACTTTTACATTGATTTTTATCATGAAAAATTATATGGCAAAAATAGACATACAAAATATTAATGTATTTGATATGAATTAAAGTGAAGAAATCCAGAAGTTCAGGGAACAACTTGTTATGCCTATTTTCCTTCAAATTTATATAGAGAAGCTAACAAGAGTTATGAGAGAATAATTTAGTGACTTTATGGTAATCAACCTTTCCCTTGGGTAAAGTGGCCAAGGCATGAGGCTGATAACCTGTAACCATGTAATCCTGTATTGTGAAATAAGTATACCTTTATGTTTACATTTTATACATGTTCTGATGGCAAACAGGTAATTTATACCTTACACTTTACACATAAATTCACTGGTAAATACTCAGTTTCTCACTGTACACTTTCAATCAACTCAGTTACTTATCTACACATCACCAGCTGTAGCTCAGTGACAGTTAGAAGGCATCCATTGTATTCAGGAGGCCCCAGGTCTGAATCTTTGACAGGAGATGGGTAGGCCATGTTCATGGTTTTCCTCATTTCCTCCAATCAGATGATAAATTTTACTTTAAAATGGGCTTCTACACTCTTATTTGGTATTAAAAATTATCCTGCCATTTTGAAACTTTGTAAAATATGCAGTTAATAAGGGGTCATTAAATATACCAACCAGTTAACTGTAGTAACACAGTCAGAAGGTTTAATACTACCAACTACAAAGCCTGTCACTTGACATAATTCTGAGCCATGACAAACCAGTTGACATTTTCCATCCATTTACCTCAGATCTAGTTTAATATTATCCTCATCTCATTCTTGGTCTTCCAAGTTGGTGGTTCTCAACACTTCCCAATTCATGGACTTGAAGAACAGGTTTTCTGAGGACCAGTCTGGCTTACATTGTACAGTCTACAAATTTAGTTATTACTAGCATGATTATTTATGTTGTAAAAAGTAATGCCTTCATGTGGTGTCAAGATTGAAGAGACATCATAATCACCCATACAATTAAAGTTGTCACAAATCTGTACACAAACACAGAGAAAACCTGCTTTATCAGTCATTAACTGGAAAGAGCTGAAAATGACTCTGCTCCATGTTTTATTTTATTTATGTGTATATACAGTGACACCTATCTTCAGTGTAGAACCTGGATGAAATAAAAATTTGTTTTTACTGTAAAATTTCTGTGGTCCAACGAATGCAGTACAAAACATCACATGTAATAAATGGAAACTGTTTCATGTGGAAACAAAAAGCAAGGACAGGATGGAAATTATTTAATCTTGTGTCTGTTTATTGTTTTCACATGATTTGGTCCAGTCCTATACTTTCAACACTGTGTTCAGGTACACACCTGTTCCATGCCTACCACTGTCAACTGTCAGTTCATTTATGTTCATTAGCTAGCAACTTGTAATTTCCTTTAAGGGTATAATAATCAAAAGGTTTTTACCTCTTCATTTCGTTGAACCAGGGCATCCAAGAGAAGTGTAATATTAGATTTGGACACAAAGTTGATGGATAAATACAGTATTGTGTATGGGGTATATATCTGTACAAAAATCTTGTCTGGATTAAGTCGAAACCTGCCTACAACAGAAAAAAGTCCCTGTTCCATCAGGTTCCATTACTGACAAGTTTCATTGTGTGTATGTACATACACAGACAGTGGCAAAAAAGTAATCACATATGATATACCTAGTAAGTCTCTGCAAATTAGCAGTAATTTTCAACACAAACTATTTAGTCTTACAATGGAAACAAAAAGTTGGTAGTTTTGAAGAGGAATTTTTACACCACAATTAAAATACATCTAACAGACTGTGGAGTAGTATAAACAAAGCCATGAACAAATAGAGTTCTGCAGACCACTGGTTGCAAAACACTTCCAAATTATGATTTCCGAAGAGGTCATCCTACCAAGAATTTGTATGTGTTTGTGTCTACCATACAAGCTGCATGCTTGATGCATCATAACCTTCTTCATGTGGCTACCCTAACAATACTAGATGTCCAAAATGTACTCACATCTTTAACAATATCCTCCAAGCATGGCAACACATCCATAGAACTGTACTTCATAACAATGTTTAACACATCCATCACACCAGCATTCTGTTCCATTCTTCGTAGCTTGAAGGTCACATGATATGAAAAGTAGTCAACATTTGCTTGCACCAAGTCTGTAACATCTCTGCCATAGCCACACGCATGACTTATGTCTCTGATAGCAGCCATTCCTGCTTCAGCAACAAGCCCATTTGCACTGCCAGCCCGTTCTAACACCAAATACAATGTCTTTAGTAGAAACTGATCAAATTTTGAACCAAGAACTCTGGCCATCTTTCCTACTCCTTCAACAAGCAAACAGGCTTGTATGACATTGCTCTGTGCTTGTCCTAATGTAATTGATACCTCTTCCTGGAGTTCATTTGTATGGGTCCCTACACTCAGACTCACATACCAAATGGATGGTTCTAGGTACACTTGCAAAACTTCCCTAATAATGTCTTCTAAATTTGTATCTTCTCTGTAGGCACCTGCAGGACAACATGAATGAGTGTTAAAAAATATTGGAATGGATATGTATACTCCAAACTTCAGTACAGAGTTTCAAAATGCATGTCGTGTGATTTCTGCATAGGTTATTGGTCTTTAGGTTCATTTATCATGGATACACATCTACTGTTGACTGAACAAGAGAATGGCAACACACTTCACAGTTGTACATTCCATTGCTGATAAAGCAACAGTGCTATTATACCACAAAGGGACATGCATTTTTTCTTCTGTTTATTTTGCTATTGAAAAATGTTTCAAGTATTACTGAGATTTTGTTGTAAGTCATGTATCCAGTTTTGTATGAGCCTTTTTTATAAATATGATTATAACATTTTATTTCACTTTCCTGTAAAGTATGGTGAACTTAGACTGTTTTACAGTCCAAAATAATTTTCCCTGCTCTAAATTTCATTAAAATCATTTGTTTTGGACATGAAACATACAAATGAACAGAAATGCAGACAAAAATGACTTCCCCATTATGCATTCAGTTTGTGTAGAACAGGCATAAAGACATTTTATTCCTAGTATGTAATACACGTACTCAAAGATCCTACCAAAGCAATATAATCGTAACTGTCAGTCTCAATGTTCACATTAATTCAAACAATAATGAAAATCAGAGCCACAGTGGTCAAACAACAAACTGCAGTGAAGTTGTCAGTCTTCTGAGTTGTTGCACAGTGTAGTTTGGTAGAAGTTTACCAACATTTCAGAGGCAGCTATGAAAAGTCAGTAAACTTCTACCAGACTACATGATGCAACAACCCAGAAGGCAGCCATCTTAAAATTCACTGCCTAGAGAACCTGAAATCTCGCAACAAATCATCAAATATGATGAGCATACAATTGTTTATGCAAACATTAAAAAACACGTGATATATGGAAGAACACAGTAACAGTCAAAAGAAGAATGCCTTACCTCCACACAGAATCTCATTTAAAAGGAATGTGATTTCCTTACGATTATATGGGTTACTGTGAAAAATGTCCAGTAGGCGATAGCTCATAATACTTAAATCTCCATACTGACCAAGCATACAACATACATCTTCCATTTTCTTTAGAATACTGTGATCTGTGAAGTATTTGAACTGTTTCCATGGGGATGTCCATACCTCTACTTGACTCACTTCTAAATCTAAAATGTAATATGTATAAGAAACAAGTCAATACAGGAAATATGACAAAAAACAGAGAGCCACCAACTACAGTTTTAACACACAAGGAATATTACAATATTATAACTAAGATAACATTTTCCAGCCATCCACCAAAAAATTAACAAAGTCAGACTTTGTTCTAATGGACGAAAATATATAGGACAGGTTTCCCACAAAAATTGTATGAGAATTCATCCTTTCCTCATCCTAGTCATCCTTTAAGTTTCTAAAAATGAAAATTAGAAACTTATTAGAACATATAGTTTTATTAACTTGTTTTATTCTCACATTTCATGAAAAATGTACAAGTGTGACATACCTTGGTGCACTGCTAGAAGGAAAGCCTTGTACATATCAATTATGTACCTCTATAATGTAAATAGACAAAGTTTTAATGACACATTTAATATAGCACAAGTGTTAACCTGTACTCATTTCATAAGTAGGAAGCTAATGAAAGATATGTTAATGAATACCTCTTAAACTGTAATCTTCTAGCAGGGATATACAAGAATTATCAAGTTCAAAGGCTTGAATCAGAGTCCACATCAGGCGGTTTAGATGAGATACTGAGCTCAACAGATGGGGCAGCTTACTAACCCCTAAGAGTTTTATGTAGCCTGACAATAGTCTCAATGCTGATAATTGCTGGACATCATCTGCAAACAATGTTACGATATAATGACTTGATTATGTTTACACCAAATAACACATTAACTGACTAACTGCCAGACCTCCTTGTACTAGAATCTGAATGTTCAGACAACTGGACAAGATTCTGATACAGTCCCACTGACCTCGTATCCTCTCAACCCACCTCCCTAAGATCAATCTTAATATTATCCCCCATCCTGCTCACAGGTTTTACCTCAATGTGGTGACAGGAACTAATACACATGCTAGACGACTATCACTAGTCTGGAGGAGGAGGGAGCTAACCGTAACTTGCAACAGATCAAAGTGACTCAGCAGCAGCACATCTGTGACTGCAAAGATGATATTTTTAAGATGCCTAATTGGGATACACTCTTCGCAGTCACAAATTGTATATTTTGTATTTAGGAAAGAAAGTTCTAGATTAAAATATATTGTTGGGGCTTTTAAAAATAAAACACTGATATATGATAACTGAAAGATCAAAATTAAATTATTCCATGGTGGTGTCAGTGGCATAAAAACAGATTAGCTGCAGAAATAAAATTTTTAAGACCTCCCATATGATACACTGTTCTCAACCACACATTCATCCCCTGCCAACCCCCACCCCACAAAAGAAAGAAAAGAAAGAAAAAAGGGAATATATTTCACTAAAATTAAAAATCAAACCTTTAGAATGAGAACTTCACAAGTATAAATATAATTGGTTTCTACACATTAATAAATGAAATATCTAAGTTTCCAAAATGGGTCATCTAATAGAATGAGGACTTCATTGCCTACTGGAAGACTAGCAATGACATGAAACGGATCACCCTTGATGATCTCAACTTCTTCACTTTTGTGTTTGGCATCCAATAACATACTCAGTACTGCCACACACATATTAATTCACTATTTGTACATTTACCTTTCATTATCATGTCAAACAAACATAGTTTTTTCTTCTGAATCCTATCAGTGAAATGCTTTCATTTAAACTACAGATCTCATGTTTAGTGAATAGGCTTCAAGCAGTTTTGTTTACTGGCAGGTATTTCCATACTGCCAACTTTTCATCACAAACTGTTAGCAACAACAATTTCAAATGTATTAATGGGGAAGGCGAGGCGAGAAAGTTTTGGTGCATATACTGACCTGTTCCATGAAGAATCCTAGGTAGTTTAGTCACCAAGTTGTAGAAGTTGTCTTCTAGGATTTCTAGAAGAGACTTTCCAGAGTGTGTTTCACATTTCTCAGAATACAACCGCAGTCCCTTTGTGGCTGCTGCAGCAACATCCTCATACTCATCTTCAGAGAGCATTATGAGCATTTCAATCAGGTACATTACACATGGCTTCAGGTTTCTGCAAAATGAAATATAGCTATCATAAAATACATATTAAAAATATAAAGACAATATATGTTATTGCATATTTAATTAAACTGTTTCAATATCATAAGTTACATTACATCAAAGTGGCTTAATGGATGCCACGCTTCTCTTTATTGTTATTAGTGGTTTATTTAATGATACTGTCAGTAGCTCAGACTATATATTGTTGTATAATAGGACTGTTAATGAATTGTAAAGGGTACATATGAAAGCATTTGTTGCCTAGTTTAAGGTACAATCTTGGCTTTTGCCTTAAGGAATGGAGGAAAACCCTGAAAAACCTAGGACAGCAAGTCTCTGGACTGAGATCTGAACCTGAGACCTGGCAATTATGAAGGAGTACTAAATACTTGGCTTAGGTTTCTCTTGAACCATGAATTGTCAAACAAACAACAGAAACAAGAACCAAACCTGCAGCATCTAGACAGCAGTAAGTGACAAGAAGATGCCAGCGCCATTCTCACTTTCCAGTGGGAATGGTGCTGAACCCTGCAAATAGCTTTTGCTGAAACAGCCAGTTTCTCTGCAGCAGCATGATACCATTCAGGGGTGCGATTCTTTTCTTGTAGACTCTTTAACATAGATTCCTTACTGCAATCCTCCCATTTGGTTACTAAAGGATCTTCTTGTAAGACAGTTGTGGTGGGATTTATTCTGAATTGCATATTGAAATGTTCCAAATCATCAGAGGAATTACTGTCTTCCATCACAACAGCAACTGTCTCTGCCCACGCTTTAACAGCAAGCTGCAACATACGGGCAACTGATAACAGGAAATGTCAAGAATGTGTGAATATTAACCATTTCAATGTTTGCATGTAACAAAACATCTGTCTTCACTCCCTCTTGGTGGAAATAAATTATGCTCTCTTTTACACAAAGTGAAGAAAGTGGTAAACCTCAAATTAAAGACTGCAATCAAATACCATTGTTATCTGATGTCCTTGCTTCTCATCATCAGTGGCAATTCTCTGCAAACCACTGACTATTCCTGGCAGAAAGAACATTAACACATCCCCTACTTGATGTCGGAAAACAATGTCATCTCTGTCTGCATCACCGTGTACTTGTGCAAGGGTCATCACACACTCGATGGCTGCGAGCCTATGCATAAAAGAATATGAAGAATGCTTCATATTTGCAATGATAGACTGAAGAAGTAATAAGAACAATCATGCACAATATGATATCCATTTAACAAGACTGGAAATATGTACTCCAATCTGAAGAACACATGTTTTCCAAATGTGTTCTATGTGCTTTTACATTACTTGCTGGCTTTAATGTTCATATATTACAGATACAAAACTACTGGTAACAAAAATAATTACCAGTAGAGATACTGCACTTCAGATAGTCAGTTTTTTACTTGCATCTTGAACAATATTTTAAATACAAGAAAATGATCTTATTGAGAACTATATTTTATATTAGTGCACATACTCATCATTTGTATGAAGAGTTATTTCAGAGAAACTGTAAGAAGTCTTATTTGAGTTAAATGGAATGTAGGGGTAAGACTTCACTAATACAGACTAATACAAAACATTAGCACCACTGGAATGAATACAGAAATAGCGCTGATGAGCATAATGAAATGTAATCCATGAGAAACAGACATGGGAAGGCAAAGAATGAGATGGTGGAAAGGTAGAAGAAGGTTCTAGCCTAACATTAAATACATGAATGAACAGAAGCAAATTTTAAATACCTTCCTTGATAATTACAGATGGCATGTAACTACTTGATGATAAGTTTTCATACTTTTTAACATAATTTTTATACAGTTAAAGCCACTCGAGGAGCTTGAATAGGTCTCAGTACAGTAACTACATTATGAGTTGAATGACCAGGGTTTAATTCCTGGCAGGGCAGGATGGTTCTCATCACCCCAAAGTTCAGACCAGCTGTGTTGCCTATCCAGCCTCCTATACAATAGATGCCAGGAGTTTTTCCTCAAGGGTAAAGCAACCAGGGCATGAAGCTAACAACTAACCTCCATCCAATGCATAGAGCTATACCTCCACATCTTCACACTTCTGCATGGCACGATGCTTAGTTAAGCACCAAGGACAACTTTATATTTTTTACCTTCATGCCTAAAATTTGATATGGTAATAAAAAGCCTGTCACAAAAGTAAAGGATATCAGCAGTGCACAGACTGTCAAGATAAAGTTTATGCTTAATTAAAAGTCTATACTAAGTTGCAAAAAGCAGACACAAATTACAAAAGTTCTCCTTAAATGACATTAGGACTACATACAAAAATGGATGGAACATGAACACAGATTGATGACAACAGGCTTCCTGCAACTGCATTCAGATATGTACCCAGAGGATGACTGATTTGTGGTGTTCAAGGAAAAGATGGATTGCCTAGCGCACAAAGTCAATAATAACAGTTTGTGTAAAGCTGTTGGATTTAATCACAGAACACAGACACATGTCTTTGGAAATGCTGCCTTATAGCTCGTACTACAAGAATGAGTAGGGCATTATCCTGATATTAATACTGAAAAGTTATACCTTAGAGGACGTGATTTTTCCCATTGGGCCATTTGGATGGCTATGTAAATCCCCTGGCCCAATTTAGGTGCATATTTCCTATCATAAAGCTCACAGATGACATCAGAAGATGCTTGTTTCAGAAGACTTGTGACACATTCCACAACACTAAGCTTCAGTTCCTCTGGAACATCTCCAACTGTAAGAAACAAACTCCATGGTGCAAGGCTTCAATGAGTTTATAATAACTTAGCTGTCAAAAATTTCATATTTGTGAACAATGACAGTATAACAAATATAATTTTTATAATTTTAAAGTAATAACTCACCTAAACATGATTTCTTCTGGTCATAGATTTGAAAGAATAGCATAGTGTACAGTTCTAAGAATTTCTTCAAATCACATACATGGGTACGTTGCAAGATTTCCTTCATGCAATCCACAAGATATCGTTTTATTTCTAACCTGTTAACATATTTAAATACCATTGAAATACATGTATTGTTTAGTCAGTTTAATAATGTGCTTATGGTGTCTAAGACATTGCAATCCAGTCTGACAAAATTGTATGGTAAAAGGGAAAGTTTACTAATTATCATTGGGTTCAGTTCATCTACACAGAAGTGCAGTCTCTGGGTCTTTAAAGAGAATTAACCTCTTAACTAGAGCATTGCCCTCAGACATTTGCCTTTCAGACACCTTGGTCAGGGCCTTCCTAGGCTTAGGTAGTACCATGTACCTCATTTGCCATAAGTCCCCAGTACTACTTCAGTTCTTCCTGCTTTTAAGCTTCCTTCTGGCACTTGCCAGATAAGGTCTGCCTATGGAACAGTTGTCTTTTCAGTTAAAGGAGAACTTCTTTGGATAATTTTAACAGCACAGAGATTATATGCATGTGCAGGGGCTGCATTTCAGTACCTATTATAATATGAGGAAGTTAAATTTGTTGTTTCTATGGAGCAATACTTGACTCATATCAGAAAAAATCTTGTAGGACTTGGTGGTGAGTCATGCAGTTCCTGCTAGAAGCCAGGAAGTGATGTGTTTAACTTTGTCAGTGGATTCACCGTAGAAAGTAGGAGTGTGTGCAAATATTTTGAAGCAATATAAGAAGTTTTAAACTACAAAATTTATTTTGCAAGCCTCTGGCTGGCAGCCACTTCAAAGTAGCTACATACAACCCCCAAGTAAAACTACTATCTGACCTCTACCAGTTTGTTTGTACAGTAGTCACGTTATTCGTGTAGTCATAGCCACTTTCTTGTAGGATTACGGTACAACTTGACTGATTTCATATTACTCACACCTGAAATGCATGACTTAATATCTAATTACCCAAGCTGCATGTTCTGCAGCTGTAGCTGCAATGGAAAAAGAGATACATCCTGCAGTACTTGAAGTGCTGAAGGAGAAACACTGCGAAGTAGTTCCGTTAGTTTTAAAATGTGATTTTTTGATGGTTGCTGAATAACCAGATTATAAGCTGGTTTCAGAAAATTGAATGTTGCTGCAGGGTGTTGTATATCCATTATAATAAATCTGTATCTGAAACAAAGATAAACAAAGAAAGTAGGATGCAAATGTTGGCATGAAAGTTTTTTACCTTCTTACCGAACTACATGAAGCAGAATCCTCCTTGAAATGTTAACAGTATGCTCAGCTAATTGAGAAATTCTCTTCTACGGAAACCAGAAGTTCATTACTGTGGTCATAAGAGCCACCCACAGGACCCCAGCCTGAGCTAGATTAACCCACTTCACTTTCTCACACCCTACACTTAAAGCATCTATTTTCCTCAAGATGCTTCCAAGCTATAAAAAGACCAAAAAATGTAGCCTATATTTTTGTAAAATCAATTCCCACTTGTGTAAACTTACAACATATCAGATTTGTGCCATTTCCAAGTTTCTGCATTTCAATTAATAGGAACAAGGTTTCAAGCATAATTCTTAACTTTTTGAATAAGTGAGATTTCAGGTTCTCACAGCAATGAGTATGAAGATGACTGTCTTCTGGGATGTTGCTCCATGTAGTTTCATAGAAGTTTACTATCATTTCTGAGGTGCTTGATGCCTCCACATCAGGGCAATGAATAACATACATCAAGTAAAAGTCTTGTAAATTTTTAATTTAATGAAGACTGGGCTTTCTTTAATTCATTCTGTTTGAAATAGGAATGAGGGATGCGAGATTTCACGTTCTTGCGGCCCTGACAATGGAAGCAATATGCACCTCTGAAAATTTCTAAGACTACACAGTGCAACATAAAAAAGGGGATCTTAATAAATGTGGTCCACTGGTAGACTTGAGTACACTAAACTAAATTAACGCTATTCCAAGGCTGCATGAAGTGAAGTAAATTAACACAAACTTAATCTAATCTTGGTCGAAAATATCACGGTAATTGGTTATTTTTATTCTATCTTGGCACTACTGTACATTTGTGTGGCTACCGTAAAGGATATGATTGGACAAGAATGGTAAAATGGTGGAGGTAAAGTTCACACCTAACGGGTAGATAATCCGTGCATAACGGTGACAGTAACACCAGAGTGAGGTTATGTCAGTGATAAATCTTCATACTTGGTGAACATACAGGAAAACAATTTTACACTTGATACACCAGCAGCATACATACCAATAAAACGTACCAGCTCAATAGGCAATCAATAAGCCTTGTATGAAGTAATAATATGCTCAGAATGTTAACAACACTACGCCGTGAACACGTGACTTATTTTGCGCTCGGCTTCAGCTGCTCAGTAGGTATGTAAGCTCCCTGACGTTAAACCTCCTAACCTCAGTATTCTAAAAGCTAGTGCTGGATTGTCATATTAGTTGTATGCAGAGTACATAGCAAAGAAGTTTCACAAAATCAGATATGAACATATAGCAATGAGGCCTCCCTAACCCCGTAATTATGATCATGTTAAAATTAATAATAACCACATATGATGGACGTGCGAATTGTGAGGTGGGAGCTACATTAGCGCAACTTACTATAGGACGCTGTATGTTTGGTAATAGATCTTCTAGGTAATGTTGTAAAATATAAAAAAACATGGCTCTTGCATGTAATTTGGTTTTGGTTTTATTTGGCGATAACTGATGCATCATTGGAGTTAATCATTTAAAATTTTATGATATGGAGACCACAAAGACATACAAAATCCGTGTGAAATATTTGTAAATCAACAGCTAAAGTAAGCTCAGGCCTCAGAATGTTGTCTCTCAAAAAAATCAGTAATTTACGTTGAAATATCATCAAATAAACTAAACATAAAGCCTACAGAATTTTTAAATAGCTGGAAAAACACGAGCCTTCCATTATGCATCTACTTTTTACATTTTGTATGAATGATGCATGACAACAAATGGAATTTAACGCCGTGTGAGCTGAAGATTGAGACAGAAGGCTTCCAGAAGACCATCTTCAGTACGTCGTATATTTCGTACTGAGGTGAGATTTCAGGTTCTCACGGCGGCGAGTACAAAAATGGTTGCGTCGTGTAGTTAATAGTTTTGCTGCCACTATCATCATATCATCCATCGCCCTGATGATGACGGCGGCAGAAACCTCCGAAACGTTGGCATACCTCTACCAGAGTCTTTGCCGTCTGTCTTTCAAACAGTGTTTACCATATTTTAGATCAACAATCTGACAACTCCATTTCTATATGTTAAGTTATTTTAATAATGGATTAAGCATTGGCAGTATCAACCATAAAGTGAGTTGTTGATGTAATCTGTTGTAAATAAGATGACTTATACATAACATTGAAAGGTTGTTGCTTCTTACGCTGTCCTTCAGGGCTCGACCCGATAACATCGCTCAGTTAATATAAATAATGTATTTGACCCCTTGGCATACTACTCGATTTTGTCTCCCCAGGAATCCAGCGGATTTTATTTACATGTTTCAAAACAAATCTGCTAAAAATATTCTGTGCTGTTAGGCCTATATCACGCTTTTCTTCAATGCTTGAACGGTGTTGACTCATTCAGTGTCATCCTACAGGTGACGCTACCTGAATGAGTGGGCGTACGACAGTAATTATCCCGGGGCGGATTAACCGGGGTCTGCCAGGAGTTTACCAGCGTTTCGGAAGTCCTTGTTGCCCCCATGATCAGGGCGACTCGTCTTCGCTGATATGGTAGACATCCTTATTTTTTGGGCATAAATTCCTGCAGCTAGAATCAGTCAAAGACAGGCTCTGTCCAGACGTTCTTAAATAGCAGCAGCTTTACTGCCTAAATACTACTATGACGTAACAGCCCAAAATCGAGCCCTAGCCTCCTCTATCTTCTTCCTCCAATCCTCTCTATCCAACGCTATCCTTCTCCAAGCTGCTGTTCCAAGGAGATTTCTGGAGTCAGTCGTCACTGCATCCAGCCATCTACCTTTAGGTCTTCCCACTGTCCTTCTCCAATATATTGTTCCTTCCAATATTTTTTTGGGTAGCCTAAATACGTATGAGTTGAATTTTTGTTTTTTATAATAACATTCTAAACTTTGATCTTTCGACTACATTTGGGGCTCTGAACCTTTTGAGACTTCGGGCCGCACTCACCCTTTCTTATCTATTGTCAGGTTGCCGAGGACAATTTATTAAAAATGCTAAACAGGCAGGTTTAACTATTAATTATATTTTTTAATGGATTTGTTGATTTTTGATTTGTATTTATAACTTGTGTTGGGCAAGGCCGTGGTCTAGGCAACCCGGAGTTTTTCTCCGGGGGCTTCCCCGGTTTCTCCGTGGCATCCCAACAATTACTCCATTCACACACAGAAGAAGGCAATGGCAAACCACTTCTGGATCATTTGCCAAGAACGTATATGAACAGGTCCCAGTCCGAGAAAAGGATCGAAGGATCCTGTTCATATGGACCTGTCGTCAGGCAGAACACTAAATAAATAATAATAATAATAATTAACCAAAAACTTACACGAATATTATGCGGTTACTATTTTATCATCATGCCGGGTGATAAATATTACAAATCGTGTGCCGCACGAAACACATGGACAGATTTCGAACCCCTAGACCACATGATATCATTCTGAGTTACGTTTATCCTCTTTAGAATAAGGAGTGACTTTCTCTGGAATGAAATATACGATTATACGCGACAAGCATTTGTCAGGAAAATGTTAGATTTGGATCTTAAAATAGGCCACGACCTCTTCGTCCAATATCATTCTTAATTTATTATTCAATGTCAGCCTGCCTTTTGATATGACAGTACCTCAGTAACTGACAATGCGTCATTAAGCGGTATTCTCAATGGATCTATGTTAAACAAGCAGGATCGAGATTCATATGAATCGATTTCAAGTGATGGCCTTGTCGGACTGTGGTAGGAGCATTAACCGATAATCACAGCCCATGAAAATACATTGCTCAATTGGAACAAGATTAGACAACAACACTTTTGTGCCCACTGATCTTTTTTTCTTTTCTTTTTTGTAAATATTTCCGAGAAAAGCAACTACACAATCCTGTAAATTTGGTTATTTTTAGTTTGACTGCAATGCACACGCCATGTTCGTGTTATTTAATGATAGATCTTCTCTTACGAAGTTCCAGTGTATTCCAAGTTGAATATTTAATGTTGATTTATATCCGTTATTTGCACGGTGTTTATGTAATGTAAGATAAATGGGGAGGTTACATCTATTCAACCGTATATTCTATCTCCGAAATGTTTTTTTTTAAATTAATTTGACGTTTCTAATCTACACTAGAAGTTGACACGTGAATTTAATGTTGATTGGTGTCGTTCTAACACAGGACTAAACTTTTCTTTACATGGTATAACTCTATTGATTATTTAAAAATAAAACCTTACAAAACATTCTTGGAGGATATAAATTACAATTTCATGAGCAGTTTTCTCGTCTGATTTGAAACACGTTTTGTGACGAGTAATTAACCGAATTCAAGCTTTACAAGAATAGATTTACTTATGAAATATATTAATATTGAGGGCAATGAGGTAAAATATCAAAGGAGATTGCCTTGTTTTTTGTTAAAGATATACCTGTTGATATCAAAGGTGATCAGGAGCACAAATATGACGTTGCATACGTGAGTAAAATATTTTTTTTGTGTTTTCTTAATAGGCGACTTCATCTACAGATGTTTCAGATGAAATTTTTGGACGATAGTGAAATATATATTTTATGTTTTGCAATAATTCGTCCTGTTTCTTCTTAAAAATTTATTAGACTGAGGTTTCATTTGAGTTTCGTGCATAATAGGTCCCTACAAGAAAAAATTGATTTCATTAAACGACTTTGTGTTCTCCCTCACGAACAAATTTAATCGAAATCCATTTACTAATTTCTGAGCTTCTCCACACGGATGGAGAGACTGACACGATTTATCCTTTATGCATCGTTTCATGCACTTCGTGCAAATAACGCAATACTGTATAAAGCCCGTGGCTAAAGTTGCGTTGAAACGGATAAGATAAGACGCGGGCGTCACAGCCGTAGGTCACATAAGATGGCAGGCAGCACCGAACAGGTCCTCAGTTGTCATTCTGATTTGTAGTGGACAATATCTAGTATACAGAGTGAGGCGTTTGTGAATGAGTGATGCGATGCCGGTGTGTAGTAGCGAGAAATTATCGCCACAGCGCGGAGGAGAAGTGACATCTGGTGATGGATACAGCAGAGACATTGACGGCGGCAGTGGTAGCAGCTCTCTGCACAGCACCTCTCCCCCGTCGCCGTACTCTCCAATATCAACCCCACCAGGCTCGTGTTCGCCAGTACCTGATTCTCCAACTATCCGAAAGAGAGGTCTCCATCATACCCTTTCATCTGGCCACGTTTCTATATCGTCGGTCCGACAGCGTCTGAATCACATTGCAAGTACTCCCACCTTCAGTAGACCGACATCTCCACTTGCTTCTCAGCATCAGGAAAAGCCTCGTCTGACTAGGGTCATAGGATGGTACCCGGCGTTAATTCTGAGGTTCATCCGACGTCTCATCTCCACTGTAGCTTACCTTATTTGGAGCCAGTTCATTCTGTTAGGACCCACGCTATGGATCTCCGCCTGGCTTTGGATCTTCTGGAAATCTATACAGCTTCCCCTTACGCTTATCAAATGGCTGCTGACTATTCTACACACCCCAGCATCTGAACGTGGGCGAAAGAAACGCACAGTTCTTATAAGTGGTGGTAGCACCATCCAAGCACTGCATCTTGCACGAAATTTCTACTCAGCAGGGGCTCGAGTTGTGGTCTTTGAAATCGAAGGCTTGTTTGGGCTTGCAAGATTTTCAACAGCAGTTGAGAAGTTCTACTCGGTGCCTCGACCTACAGCAGATCATCCTCAAAAGTACGTGAAGGCAATATGTGACATAGTAGAACGCGAACACGCGTCATATTTCATCCCAGTGAGTGCTACGTCCACTGCTTACTACGACGCCCTTGCCAAACCTCACTTGGAGCTGTTGGGATGTTCATGCTTCTGTCCAGGAGTAAAAGAGATCTGGGTATTGGATGACATTTTGGAAGTTCTGCAGCTTTGCCAGGGGGTTGGTATTCCAACCCCACCTCACTATTCTGTTTCATCGAAAGACGACGTTTTGAAGTTTTATAATAGCGGCCTGCTCCGAACTGGAAGGCACGTGATGGTGAGCGTCGGTCCTTGGGGATGCAGGGACAAGTTAAAAATTGTAATGCCAGTTCACCGTCAAGAATTCAAGATCCCTCATGAGATAAGTGAGCACAGGCCGTGGGTTATAATTCAGGACGTGCCAGGTCAGCATTTCCTTACTTGCACCACAGTGAAGGAATCTCAGGTCGTGGCAAATGTCACGTGTCACGTGAATAAAGATAGCGGCGGATTGGTGCCTGTAGAGAACCAAGAGATTTCCTACTGGCTGAAGAACTTCTTCAGCAAAATTAGAGTTCTCCGGCAGGCGACAGGGCACGTGAGCTTCCGGTTTGTGGTTTCAGATGCTGATAAAACGTTGGTGCCCGTGAGTTGTCGTGTGGGGGTGTCCATGCCCTCCATCTGCTACACGAGTGTGCACCCTCGTATAGTGTGGAAGCCGTGTAGGCATTTCAGTCGTCAGAACTCGGGTCCTCTTGTGGCTGACTCGGGAAGATACTGGATGCACGAGGCTGTCATGAACACTTTGAAACACCCGAGTGTGGAGGCTGTGGGACGCCTCATAGGAACCGTGCTCGACAAACGAGAGGCACTGTTCGTGTTCTGGGACCCACTGCCGTACTGTGCTTACTATCACCTGCAGCTGCCCTTCAAGAACGTTCTGGCCTTTGTACAGGAGCACTATGGACGGAATGGACGAAACGGCTTCCAGTACAAGACCATGGCAGCTCCTGTGCACTGAACAAGACAGCGCAAAACAGCGTTTTCAAAACTGTGTTTCTCAAACCCCTTGAGACATATGACGTTCTGTCAATATCAAAACTTGAATGGCATTGAATGAGATGATAAGATGGTTATATATACAGTGAATGGAAAGGGGTTGGAGAGGAAGGGGCATGTGTGGGCAAAAACCACGGAACACCTCACGGTAGCCAGTACCTCGGCCGGCACTCGAACCGGGATCTTCCAGAGAACAAGTCTGATGCGTTGGCGAATCTTTGAGATTCGCAAACATTTTTGGCTATATACCGAAAGAATGCGAAGATGTTCTATAAAACACATATTTTAACATTGATGCATTATCTAGTTTATAAAACAATTTTAGTCTCGAAATCTATCGTCACACTAGCTTTCTCTCATTTCAGATGGGAAAATAATTTGTGAAGAACAATATCTGCCTATGTTTCTGTAGAGTTAAATTGTTGTCTGACAAAGGACAAAGAATTTCGTAACACAGAAATTCCCAAAATAAGAAATGCAATCTTGCAAGGGATACTTGGAGTGTTAAATTCGGGTATCACCTCAATCTAGTGAATATTTAGATCTTAACACTGCCAATTTAACATCACTTGGCCACGAAGTGATTCTGACAGCGCATCCGGTATATTAACCGCCCTCTGAAGCTATTGCAAATGGGATTTACGACGTTTTGAAACATTACGAATTTATATGATTAGTTTCAATAGACATTAGTTAAGCAACTTTATCGTGGAGGTTTCAATATGGAATGATCCCGCTAACTCCTGTCTGAATGTGATTTAGAAAATTGCTCAAATTAGAGGAAGCTATGACTTAAATTTGCCTGTAACAAATGACGAGGAAGGAGGGCAGAAAGCAGTTTCTCTCAAATGAAATTGCGCATTTTGTATTGAAACCTGTTCACAGTAACATTCACACAATTATAAAAACCTGTGTTTCTCGTTTGTTGCCGTGTTTTCTCGATTTTAAAACGCACTTGTTTCACACTAAAAAGGTGCGTTTTACATTTGGTGGCGTCTAAGAATCGATATAAGAGTCTTTCTTCTAGTGACCCTATTTGTATTTAAAGGGTGTGTGTTAAAATCGATAGCGTCTTACAATCGATAGCGTCTTAAAATCGAGGAATTTCGGTATTCGACTGGTTCTGTTTTATAGTGTTATGTTCTTCATGCATTTATTTGAGATTAGTATGTTTAAAGTAATGTATATTAGTATGAGAATAAGAGGGTTGCGATTGTAATTTATCATTTTCTGTTTACAAGAAGAGTGAGTTTTTATTAGCAGGTTAAGTTACAAAACCTTTTTATAGTTAATAAAAGTTCAGTGGAAGGTTAAATGTATTTTTGAAATGTTTACAGTATCTTACGACCTAACCAGGAATATTCTATCGTGAGTATTATGCTTGTATTAAAATAATGTTGTAGTTGATTTATAATTTTTCCAACACGTTCTATATTAAACAATTATAATATCTGTAACGAGAATACAGTCTTGCCTCCGGCTGTTATAATGAATGATACAAAAATGGCTGACGTAATCGGCTTTATGATATCAGATTTCGTTCCAGTCACCGGCAATTTTCTTCGTCGTCGTTTCCTCTCTCTCTCTCTCTCTCTCTCTCTCTCTCTCTCTCTCTCTCTCTATTCTTCTGTGTCTAGGCCTACTTACTTAACTCTCCGCCTAGTGTTTCGCCTTTTACGTATATTTGTTTGTCTTTATTGTTATTTTGATGTTTGCTTAATCAATACCGCCAAGGCAAGATTTTGGTTTGAATGTCACCACACAAACATTCCTTATGAATATGGACACGGCAGTAGGGTTTATACAGAAATCGACTTTTGAAAAAACCGGTTTTCGAATTCCAGTATTTAAAAAAACCCGGTTAAACCGGTTTTCGAATTTTATGAAAAACAAAATATAATTAAAACAGTAAAAAATATTTATAATCATTTTAAAAAAAATCAGTTTATTTAATATTTATGGAACTACAAAAATATAACAAAATAAAATATACTCCATACAAAACCAAATAAAAAACTAAAACAACTAAAATCTGTACAAAATATAAATTTTTATTTCATTTAGTATTTTTCTTCAGGAAATATGATTTCAAAAAAAAAAGTCCACTGAACTATTACTTAATCTTGTTCTTATTCTAGATACAAAATTGCCTGAAATAGAAAATACTCTCTCATTGGCTACTGAACTTGGTTTTATCGTTTTTAGGGCATCAAATAATAAATCTAAATTATTTGTTCTATTATTGGTTGCCTCAAATACTGAAAATTCGGCCTTCAGTGTCTTCGTATTTGATATTATTTCTTCAAGTTCCTCAAGAAATATATGAATTGATTTTTGTGGATTTGCATGTCAAATATTCACCTGACTCATGAAGATAAGTTTTACTACAATATGCTTATAACCGAGACGATTTCAAGTCAAAATGTTAACGTTTTTAATGAATTAATTAATTAATTTTTAAATATTAATTCTAGTATCTAAAACCGATTTTTTAAATTTTAAAAACCTGTTTTTAAACCCGATTTTTAAAAAACCGACAAACCCTACACGGAAGTATAGACTATTTATAAGCAAGTTTCTGAAGATTATTTGTTTATAAATTCTGCCACGATGAATATGTTCGTTTCTTTGTACAGTTGACTGTGACATTTCAATTGCTCAATTTATGTAATTTCATCTACAAAACAAGGCAGAGGATGTGATCATGACACGAAACTTGCTGACCATACGTCCGTGCAAATTTTGTTATTGGTCATCCTTTTCTTTGGCTTGTACAGTCTCATGTTCACGTTAAGTCTAACATTGTTTATATTTCCAAACAACCGAGTGTCAGATTTTCGTAAAACTGACGTCGCTGCTGCTTTATCTCATGCATATACGTGTCAGGACTTCTTGTTAATTTTATTTGGGAAAGATTTAACACCTACTTTACTTGAAGCCGGAATTTCCAGGGGATACAGAGGGAAACAGCCACGGTGGTCTAGCGGTTAGAACGCTGGCCTTGTAATCCTGGGGTCTCTCGGGTTCGATTCCCGGCGGTGCCCGAATTTATAACTTGTGTTGGGCAAGGCCGTGATCTAGGCAACACGGAGTTTTCCTCCGTGGCATCCCAACAATTACTCCATTCATACACAGAAGAAGGCAATGGCAAACCACTTCTGGATCATCTGCCAAGAACGTATATGAACAGGTCCCAGTCCGAGAAAAGGGTGGAAGGATCCTGTTCATATGGACCTGTCGTCAGACAGAACACTAAATAAATAAATGATGGCCACGGTGGTCTAGCGGTTAGAACGCTGGCCTTGTAATCCTGGGGTCTCGGGTTCGATTCCCGGCGGTGCCCGAATTTATAACTTGTGATGGGCAAGGCCGTAGTCTAGGCAACACGGAGTTTTCCTCCGGGGGCTTCCCCGGTTTCTCCGTGGCATCCCAACAATTACTCCATTCACACACAGAAGAAGGCAATGGCAAACCACTTCTGGATCATCTGCCAAGAACGTATATGAACAGGTCCAAGTCCGAGAAAAGGATGGAAGGATCCTGTTCATATGGACCTATCGGCAGACAGAACACTAAATAATAATAAACAGAGGGAAATCACGAAAAATTTCAGCCAGGATAGCCAGTCTCCGAGCCAAGATTTGAACCTAGAACCACCTGAATATGTGGAAGGAGTGTTAACCACACAA
Organism: Zootermopsis nevadensis; assembly: GCF_977971745.1. NCBI lineage: Eukaryota > Metazoa > Arthropoda > Insecta > Blattodea > Termopsidae > Zootermopsis > Zootermopsis nevadensis. The sequence goes on along the minus strand of NW_028259144.1, from coordinate 5,401,798 downwards.
CTACGATGTTTGGTAATTGCTTTCTAAAAACGTAAAGATTAAAATAGACAAAGCTATGATTTTTCTTGTCGTTATGTGTGGGTATAAAACTCGGTCTCTCACGTTAAGAGAAAAACACTAGATTGCGGGTGTAATATGGTTCAGGATAAAGACCAAATGGTGAGCTCCTCTGAACACAGCTTCGGGTTTCATTAGAGGCACAGAAGTTTTCGACTAGCTGGGAGTACTGTTAGCGACTCAGATACTCTGCTACGTAGAAGTTACTTGTCCTTTGTTGGTAGATATCTTACTGTGGTCTGATCCCCCATCCAAGGAGTTTTACCGACTATCTGAATAAGGTCAGAAGCCCTCAGCCAGGGCTCGAATAGGGCTGTGGGTCCAAGGAATGTTAAGAGAAAAAGAACGTTCATCCACGACGTGCATGAAGGTTCGCTGAAACCAACGTGGCGTGCTAGAGCGATAGCGGTACGATGGAGTGGTTTACAGTTACGCTGAGATTAATACGGCGTGCGCACTGAATGCAGGATTTAAAGACATTATGCCGTCTCCTCTCCACGTGTCTGCATAACTGTATGTGCGCAGTTTACATATGTAAAATAACCGAATAAATTTAAATTAAATGCAGTCATATTTTTTTCTCGTAACGATGTTAAGTGTCAACAAGTCGTGGTAATTTGTTGCTGTCAATCATTGTGACTCACCAGTGACTGTCTTGAATGCACTTTTATGTCATGATCTGTTCATTGATTAATAGAGAAAATAGAGAACTTCCCTAGTGATTAGATTACGGTTCTAAAGTCTTCCAATTAAAACTGTCCTTGAACAGTCTACGTCTCGTTATTCCGTCTGACCTTCCACCTCGGGAGATAGAAAGTAGTTTGGACTCAGATAATATCCAACCAATAGCGTGTTCGTGGATGTTTTGAATATCTATATACCTGGTAATAACAATATCAAAACATTGAGTACGTTTTGGAATGAAGAATCGATCCAAGAACTTCTTGCAAGAGAGTTCAGATTGTAGTCTTCTTAGATGTGACCTCGTGTAGTTTTGTAGGCTGTTACCAACGTTTCGGATGATATATACCCACTGCCTCCATCTTTAGATTAGAATATGGAGAAAGTATATCCATATTCTAACGATCAGAACATGTGTTCATTCTCGAATAACAAAATGTCGGTTCACAGAAATTTCATCATCTGCATACGCATGCAAGAATTCAATTTTGTCATTGGTTTCATCGTTCTGTTTGTGAAAGGATTCGCGTGTAGCTGTTAGGATTGTGGATTAAATTAAACATTATGTATGTACCAATAACTTTGCAGTTTCCACACAGAGTTTGTTTTTGGGGTGAGGAATGATGTTTTTAAATAATTTCGTCTTCTCTTGTCAAAGTTTTAACTCCTTGTACGGTACGCATGAATCAGCTCTAGAACGGACAGACTGATTTTAATTATATTTATCTTAGAGGATTTTACTAAAAAATGTTGAACTCTTTAAACTTTCGTTTAAAATTGGCCTGTCTTGTTATGTCCACCAGACATTACTGAGGCTGACATAATTTCTTATAAAATGAATTTGATTGTAAATTTGGCACCAGAAAGCGAAAAAGTTTGTTCAAGGATGACAAACATTTTCAATCTCTATATTTTTTAAAGCGTCTTTTAATCAGCCAAGAAAACAGTTTAATTTAAAATCCGTTACAATAAATTATTATTATTACTATTGTTATTAAAATGAATTTAATTAAATTGAAGTGAGTCAGCCAATTACAGATACAGCACAAGACAAAATTAATAAATACAAATACAAAAAGATCTAATTATCTATAAGTGGGATAGCTTTAGTAAAGTTTAACTCACAAAGGTGACTAGTAAGCATAAACAATAATATTAACAATAATAATAATAATAATAATAAATCATCCGAAAGACGCTTTCATAAAATAAAATTATATAATACATGTGGCACTTTATAAAAACAATATGTATCCCGGAAATAGCTGCTGCCCTATGTACCTTAGGGACAAGGTCTGTCTCGGGTACATGGAAGTACATACCCCATGAAGTGGTAAATAGATAGGATAATAATAATAATAATAATATCACTCAAAAAATATTTCGCCAACATCCCGGGCGAACACGACATTAGGGAACTTCAGAAAACCGCCATTCTAGGAATATCATATATTTTTCGAAAGACGCTGATGTAAAATATATAATAATGCCTCACAATAAATCTGTATAATGCATGTAACACATATTAAAAGAACGAAATGTATTTCAGAAATAGCTGCTGCACTATCTACCTCAGGGGCAAGGTTTGTCTCAGAATTTTCGTGGCCTTCCAGGGAATTTCACATATTCTTACCTCAAGTAGGCCACGATCCCTTCCTTCCATATCACTTTAACTTCATTATTCATTAATTACCCTGTCATTCGACGCTGGATTATCTGAGCTACTGACAGCGTCGTTAAATAAACCATAAATATGTAAAATGTACGTGTACTTTTCAACTTTACGATTTGTCTGAACTCTGGTCTTGGCATGTTGGTCACATGACGTCTCGCTTTGGAAAATTACCATATCCTAGAGAAGATTGACAGTGCGAAGTGAACTGAATCCCCTTGCCTGTTTGGTATCTGCCTGACTTTGGTCTTAGGCATCACGGGTAAAGAGCATGTCACGTCTAGAGAGATGCCACATGTCATAAGTAACCGTATTACACAGTTGATTAGCAAACAGTCCGAATATAGCGGTCACAGATGAACTTTACAGATCAGGCCATAGTTTCTTCGTTGGACCCGGTAGCCAAGAACCCATCCTGGTACTGTCTTTGAAAACTAATAATCAATTTTATTTTATCTAAAAATATTTAATATATATTTATTATCGCAGTCTATACACAAACGTATTTAAAATGTTGTTGTTAAAATTTATATAACATATAACATCTGTAGTATAAAATATTACAATAAGTTATATTATGTTATATTATGGCGCTTTTATAATATAACTTATTGTAATATTTTATACTACAGATGTTATAGTGTTATATAAATTTTAACAACAACATTTTAAATACGTTTGTGTATAGACTGCGATAATAAATATATATTCGATTTCAACACAAACATGACGCACTTAAGCTACAAACTAAAAATATTTATTCGGAAATGTTAAGTTACCATAGTACGCCATGTATTCGAATAATATTGATACTTAAATGCCCATAAATGAATATCGACGTCAGAGATTAGGTATTAGAAGTGTTGTACAATCGGGGTTGTGTTATCCGTGCCAGAAAGTCTGTTTACCACTGGTCATGTTCGGGTCTCAGGTTAGGCATTGACTCAGGCAAGTTGGCATCATCACACTACCAGGATAGATGTAGAGTATGCTTGTATGAGGAGAGGTAGGACAGAAGATAAAACAAAAGACTATCATTCGCGTTCTTTGGAAAAAGGAATTCTGATCACGAAATGACATGCTTTTCGTACGGAAGGGAATCATGCGAGAAGTTAACACGTCAGGGAATTTTACTGACGAAATATCGAATAAAAATTTCCTTGGATATTATCCATCGTCTAGTAAATATAAAACTTAAAACGACGTTTCGGAGATGGGACTCTATCTCCGTCTTCAGGTTCCTACACAGTTGGGCCCACTAGATAGAGCTAATCCCTATCTCCGGACAAAGTAAAAAAGTGAAAGTGTAGGAACCTGAAGACGGAGATAGAGTCCCATCTCCGAAACGTCGTTTTACGTTTTATATTTACTAGACGATGGATATTATCCAAGAAAATTTTTATTCAATTGACTCTTCACCATCGTCAAGAAGTTTTAGATTTGATATGACGAAATATCGTTGGAGATAATTTTTAATATTCAGTTATTGTTATGGACGTGCATGCCTAAAACGAGAATAAAGCTCACGATAAAGAGGATAAATTATATTAGAAAAGGGAGAGTGTATTCGACTAAATTCCTACAACGTAAAAATATTATGAGAGAATTTTAATACAGAAGTAAGGAGAGAAGACATTTTGAAACCGACGTTTGAGGGACGAGAGTTTATATAACATTAATAGGCTTAATGATATTGGGGTCAGTGTAACAAACTTTGTCACATCAAATATCTATCAAAAGTATTTGCGCCATTATAAATAGCCTACACTTGGACTATTTCTTGATGGGAAGATACTGTATATTCTTGTATTCCTGCGCGTCCTACCTGTATTGTTAATCTAATTCTTGATTTAATTTCCGTAAGTTATACTAATCAGGTTAGGCGTTTTTCTCAGTTCTCCGCTCCAGGTATTTCAGGGAGTGAGTGATGCGACAGATGTCTCAGTCCCAGGCGGGGCCTCATATTGACTGTGAGTGAGTGCTAGGCGGCAGGTAACACGGAGCGGGAGGGTCTACTGTGTCCTGACCCCGGGGGAGAGCCCCAGCCGGCTCCAGCAAAATTTAGTATTCTATTGGTGGCACCAAGAGCTCCTGAGCGAATTTTATTTTGTTTATGATTCGTCTAACTTAACTTACATTACACGAAGTTCCAGTTCAACAATATCTCTTATCCGGTTCTGAGCGGCTTCCATCCTCACGACCTGTTTCCTAAAGATCTATTTTCAAGTCCCCTGAACATAATTTATGTGATTCCAAACATTTCGTCTTCTTCCGGGGACGAACAATGCTAAATGGTTGTTAGCCCTGCGTCTGACCGTCAATGAGCGAACCATCTTCGATGGACTCACTACTCATAAATGCACTCTTCAAAGACAGAAACCTCCCACATGGGAGGAGGCCAAGGCTCGCCTTCGGGCTGTTGCGCCATAGAAGAAGAATTATATTCAAAGCAAGCATTTCGAGTGCAAAACATAATAAAACTGGAAAGGATATATTTTCTAAAACACATATTTTCCAAATGTATTCCTCTGTGACTTAATATTAATCTGTTACAAAGTATTTTGTTCGTGAAGATGGCTGTTTTCTGAGATCTTGCGCTGTACAGGGCAGTCGTCCTGATGATGGAGGCAGCATGCACCTATGAATTGGAGTTATAACAGTCTAAATGGCACAACACAGACAACTTCGTACTCCACGCAGTGAGAATATGAAATCAACCGGGTTTCTTGCCCTTTTGAATTTTGTTTCTTCTGGAAATATTCGCGAGTAGTAACATTACCTCCACACTAGTTGTAATGTTAAAACCGCCATTTTTCTATATTTTGGAAGTGAGTGACATTACCTCTCGATATGATCAGATTTTCTGGCCCTAGGTAGGGGCATGACCCTCGTAATAGATGTAATGCAAGTGTTTCTGGCGCCAGAGACTAGAGCTCCTGTCAGCTGATGACCCACGTTGTTCGTGTCCTTTAACAGAGCATCCTTAGCACAACAGGTTACACCTCACGTATCGTGCGAGCCTCTGCTGTTATCGTAACTTCGCCGGAACATTAATTACACAGTACAAGCAATTATGTCACGAAATCAGGTGTAAGGCGAACAAGGCGTGTTCTCAGATGCTTGTTACGTCATTTAGTAAAGTAGTTGAATGGTGAGATCTGAGATTCTCACGACGGCGAGGATATCGATGTTGGTCTATTTGGTAGCAACGCCGTAGGTAGATACCAACGTTTCGGATAGATATGCTGGCCTCTGACGTCAGGACGATCGGCCTGATGATGAGGACAGAAAGGACCTCTGAAACATAGCGCAGACTACACGGTGCAACAACCCAGAAGACAGACGTCTTCTTAAGAACCTTTGCAACCGTTGCCTGCAGATTTCACTGTCGTCTGATTAACGAGAAAGAATAAACATCTGCGTAAACATCCAAGGACATAAGAACGACCAAACTCAGCCATTTCTGTTGTTTTTGTCCTCTAGTTTCACTCGTGCTGAACTTCACCTTGAACTCTACCGTCATCAACATGTTTCCTGAAGTACCGTGGCCTGCTTAAATGCGATATCAAAGGTCAGAGGTCCTCTATATTCTTGTCGGTAGCAACAAACGAATACATTAGTATCTTGTAGTTAAGACAAATGGTTATTGAGTTTAAGGCTGTTTAACAACACTGTATCTGCTTAAAAAGTAATTGCCTGTAGAAGAAGATGGAAGAATTATTAGGTGCTGTGAACTGGAAAGGAGCGGTCAATAGCTTCATCGCTGTCTTGTCCTGTGTGTTTGTCAGTTTTTGCATTAAAGCATTTAGAGTTGTATTACATAGGCCTACTTACCAATACACCCATCCCTCGATTTACGAATGTACTGATAATTCCTTCCTAAGGTGAAAATTCGAAAATAAATTCTTCATTAATTTCAACGTAAAATAAATTCTGACTGATATCAAATCTAAAACTTCTTGACGATGGTGAAGAGTCAATTGAATAAAAATTTCCTTGGATATTATCCATCGTCTAGTAAATATAAAACGTAAAACGACGTTTCGGAGATGGGACTAATCCCTATCTCCGGAGATAGGGATTAGCTCTATCTAGTGGGCCCAACTGTGTAGGAACCTGAAGACGGAGATAGAGTCCAATCTCCGAAACGTCGTTTTACGTTTTATATTTACTAGATGATGGATAATATCCAAGGAAATTTTTATTCAATTAAATTCTGACTGGTTTCCGATTCCAGAAAAAAATCATCCACTATTCTTCCCATATGTTATATATTTATTTAACGACGTTATTCCAGTATCTCAGACAATATAGTGTCGAATCAGAGGATAATAGTGAATAATGAACTGGGTAGGTTGTGGAAAGAGGAGGTCGTAGCCTAACTTACGGCACTATCCAGACATTTTTCTGAATGGACTGAGGGAAACTACCAAAAACCTGTCAGAATACCCGGTCTCTGGGACGAATTTTGAGCCTGGGACTTCCGTATACGAAGCAGGAGTGCTAACCATTCGATCACGTTGCTCCGTTCCCACATATGTTTGAATGCTGAAAAGACTAATCGTAGAAATAAGAACAGCGTTGCTTTTTATGATAGTTTATGCCTATTTTAACCATGTAAAGCAATACAGAGCTGTCAAACCAAACGTTTCTATAGCTTATTTGCCATATGAACATCAGAACAAGTTACGTTCGAAGCGGTTGTGTCTCGGAGGAAGGCTGGTTCTTCGTTATAGCGAAAATTCATAAATCTGGAGTTCATAAATCGAGGGATATGTGAGCGTTATTTGAATTACGGTCTCAATTTTAAGTTTTTGATTCTCTGTGACAAGTTGCCGTTTTGGAATGTTCCGTTTCTTGTAGGACAACTTTTTACTCGATCGAGGAATTCTGCGTCGAATCTTTTTCCAACATTTACATCGAATATGGCTGTCTTCTGGGTTGTTGCGCCGTGTAGTCTGGTAGAAGTTTACCGACGTTTCAGAGGTCCTTCCTGCCGCTATCATCAGGGCGATGGTAGAGACAGCAAGGACCTCGAAAACACTCAAGAAGACAGTCAAATGCAGCTCAACTGAGTGTTACTCGTTGTTACACTTGTTTTATAAATTCTTCTGTAGACATGCATTAAGACTGGCTGTATTGCCACTATCAGTGGACAGGACTGGAATTCGCGGATCCATATTCATGTCCCGAGCTGGGTTTGAACTCACGCCAACTCCTGGGGAGACGTCGCTCTGAATATCAAAATACAAATAAAGGAAAGGCAGACTTCAGTGTTTTTACGTTCCAAGTACGGTCTCATAACAAAGCCATTATCCCTAGCATTAAAGTGGATTGGTAGTTCTAGAAAAAGACTTAAGATAAAAATGTACTTAATGAACATTGAATTTGGTCATTTATATCAATCATTTGAAATTATTTCATAACAGTTCTGCTTGAAATTAATAATATTTACTCGCAGTGATCTCGGACAGTCGTTTGACACGTTCTCATAATTTCATTATAGAGATAATCTTATACATCAGACGAACACGTGCTAAGGAAATGCATTTACGAACAAACATAACTAGTATTTATAGGATTTGAACCAGTCTCTAAATTTATTCAGAATTATCGTGCCAATTGGAAAGATCACATTGAAAGAATGGACTCTAATAGAATCCCAATAAATAAGTTACTTAGTTTATTTATTAATAAATTAATTGTATTGTCATGTATTACTGAACGCTTCTTAATTTAAACATTTCACAATGGACTTCCAATATATTAGAGAAACGAGAAATTAAGAAGTCTCCAAAGTTCAATCTTGCAAATTTCAGTCTAATAGCTCCAGTTGGTGGATCTAGTATTAGAGGCGTGGGCAACGAGAGGCTATTGTCGTCGATGTAATCAATAATATCGTTAACTGGTTGTGAGTTCTTCCTTCGAACTAGTCTGTGGTTTGAGACAACTCAAACAACGTGTAAGAATTCTGTGGAATCTTCCAGAAGTTTATTAGTTTTTACGTGGGAAATGTTGATTGAGAGTGAAAGTTCGAAGCTGATTCGATAAAACTGTCATTATTATGTTTGTCGTACAGCGAAGTTCCTGTGATTCAGGTTACTCCTGTAATACTGAGCTCTTAGTAAGATTGTTCGCTTGTCTTATCCCGACAGAAAAAACGCCGACCGACACGGACATAGGATAGTATAATTGTGTTACTATATATTCGGTTGGTTAATTTAACAATTAATTGGCTTAAACCTTGCACGTATGCACTAGTCATTCGATACTATGAATAGGTTGAACGAATGAAACCGAAAATTAAAATAACTTTACACAAATTTTAGTAGTATAATTTCTTCTAGAGCATGTTACTGTTGCCCTGTTGTGATTAGGTTTCAGAACATTGGATGGTGGGATGTATATTTTTCCGCAAACTTCTTTACGAAAAATTTAAAGTTGGAATTATAATTCCCATTTACTACGACAGGCAAAGTAACTTTGGAACGAAAGGTTTATCCACAATAAATACGATATTTTAAAATTTAAATGCAAAATAAATATGCGTGATATGGTTAAGGAGATACATTTCTGTTTAACTTACTAATTTTTTGTACGATGATTCTATTTTTAGATAGCTGTTGATAACTTGTTTTATTATGAGCTATTAGATTAGTTATGCATTAGAATTAAATGAAAGTATACAAAACAATAATCTTGCCTGTTGTTTTGTATGGGTGCGAAACATGGTCTCTCACTCAGAGGGAGGAACACAGATTGCAGGTGTTTGAGAATCGGGTGTTGAGGAGGATATTTGGGCCTAAGAGGGAAGACGATGGGGCGTGGAGAAAACTGCACAATGACGAGCTTAAAAATCTGTACTGCTCCCCCAGTATTGTGAGGGTGATTAAGTCGAGAAGAGTGAGATGGGCGGGACATGTAGCGCGCATGGATGGGACAAGAGGTGTGCACCGGGTACTGGTTGGGAAACCTGAAGGGAAGAAACCGCTGGGGAGACCTAGACGTAGATGGGAGGATAATCTCAGGCGGGATCTATGGGAGATAGGAGTTGAAGGAAACTGGATTTTGTTGGTCCAGGACAGGGATCGGTGGAGGGCTTTGGTTAATTCGGTGATGAACCTTCGGGTTCGGTAAGCCATCTAGTTAGTTAGTTAGTTATTAGAATTAAATGCTGAGGGTGTTGTTCAGTGGCGGGATTTTTTGTGAATATTCTGACGACATTCGCGTTTATAAAATCGGGGATTTGCTTGGCCAAATGAATTCGTACCAAACGCACGATATTTGATGCCTGTAGACCACGGAAAGAGCGGTGCCCGAAAGAAAAAGACACAATAGCATTCTGATATTTAAGACTCAGTGGCAACTATAAGTGCCACTTGCTTTAACAGTCAATAAATCTGCCTTTGATATTTATAGATTTCTTAAGATTCTTGCTGTAAACAGCGAGAATCTTTCCTTAAACAGCTCTAACAAGTTGATCTAAGTAATGATGAATAGTTGTGTTTTCTTTGCGGTACGGAATGAATTCTAAAATACGTATTATAGACAAAATTCAACTTTAAAGTGTGGTTGAATGAAGTTAAAGATTCTCTTGGCCTTTCACGACGTTGTGGGTGGTGTTGGTAATTGTGTTTCCCGAAACTAGCTTCTGGAACTGTTTGAAGGTCGTGATGGCAGCTGCTCGGAATTACGGAAGGGATCTTTCAACTGTTTTCTTTGCAATTCCATATTTCCTGTTGAAACGTGAACAGATATTCCACTAGCTCCGTAAAATTTCTTTCCGTTTTCATATTTTGCCCGGGTTTCATCTTCCTGCCCCACCTAAAGAATATAAATGGCTTACCGTATAAATAATAAGAGGAAGATTTACCCATAACCCGAACACAGATTTGTAAGAAAGCGCGAATAATTCAAGCTGTTGCTTTTATAAATGCAAAACTATAAGCATCAGGGCTAATAGTTTCGTGCATTGCTTTCCTCGTGAAAATGAATTGTATGGTCTGAGGTTGTCAATTGGACTGATTACGTAAATGCATTCGTGCGTGCCAAGTCGAAGCGTCTCCGGTAACGTCGTCAAATTGTCATTAGGATCGACCTGAATCTTGCCGACACAGCTTCGGAATCTAGGCTTTATGTAACATCGTAATTCTGTTTCAACAGAGTAGATGCGTTGTGGGTTGCAGTCTACTTCATTTTAACGTGGGCAAAGATTGTAAAACATTTATTTATTAATTCATGGTTTATTTTTCATCGATATCACTAGTTCAGACCGTGTAACGTCGAATGGAAAAAATGATAATGAATTGAGAAAGATATGGAAGGAGGATGTAATGATGTAATGGATAACGAGTTAGGAAGAGATATGGATGGAAGCGGCCGTGACATATTTTAAGGTACGACCCCATCATTTGCCTGGAAGGACTGGGGTACAGCCATTAAACATCTGGGTTAGGATAGTTGGTCTCCGGTCCGAGTTTTGAAGCCGGGACTTTCGGAATACGAAGCACTCGGCCTCAACGTTCGGTAAAATAAACATGTTTGTTACTTTTAATACGATTTAATGTTTAAATTTTTTCCCCTCCTTTTAGTATTAATTTTATTATTCTTTACAAGATTTGCGCCCGTTAGACCCGTTAAAATATTACGCAGTCTGGTCAAACCATCTCATTTTTGGTCTTCCTATAGATGTCTTTCCTCGAGGTCTGTAGTTCAAACCTCTTTCTTCTTGATCTATAGTCTGTCAGTCTAGGTCTTATCTACTCTGTCGTATTTCTATGACAGCATCAATTTTGTATTCTACTATCCCAACCACGTGAGCTCTAGTTCCCTAATCTATAATATTGCTTAGTTTTCTGAGTACTTAATTCTTCGTTTAGTTTTGACGACAGTTTCATTTTAGCTGAGAATTTACTTGGCCTTAATGCAGATGACAGTGTGAAAATGATTGGCTTCCGGAAAACTTCTTAAAAAGGGTAGACGAATTTTAACAGGGGCCAGAGACCTCGTGACTTACAACTCTTTTCCATGTCGTGAGTGAATTGAAAACAACGCTACAAGAAGTGTGCACAAAACTATGTAATATCTAGAGAACAACTTCGAAGAAAAATGAAGTTTGTAAAAGTTTTATAAAAATGGAAAAAAAAAATAGAACAAGGGCAGGAACAGTAATGATGAACTGGTCACGTGAACTTCTGCCGTGTCTCCCCGCGCGGTCGCGTGCCCCTCTCTGCCTCCCCCGGTGGCTGGAGTTGGGGTTGGAATCCCATCAAGAAGCTGCTAGTAGCAGTAGTACCCTGTCGTTCGTCCCAACGCCCAGTGCATCGCAGTGCCTTCCACACCCCGTCCCGAGGGTAAGTGAAACCTGTCGACGTACACAAAGTCCTCAGCAGAACATTCGGATTTTTAAGCGGCGAAGTGAGGGCGCTAAATGACGAAGTACTTGGTCACTCGCTGTTTTAAGGAAGTCAAATCCAGGAAACTCTAATGAAGATTTCCGTCTTCTGGGTTGTTGCGCTGTGTAGTCTGGTCGATGTTAACCAACGTTTCAGAGGTCATACTGCCTCCGTCATCAGAGTATGAAGATTTCTGTCTTCTGGGTTGTTGCGCTGTGTAGACTGGTCGATGTTTACCAACATTTCAGAGGTCATACTGCCTCCGTCATCAGAGTATGAAGATTTCTGTCTTCTGGGTTGTTGCGCTGTGTAGACTGGTCGATGTTTACCAACATTTCAGAGGTCATACTGCCTCCGTCATCAGGGCGATTAAAAATATGAAGATTTCTGTCTTCTGGGTTGTTGCGCTGTGTAGACTGGTCGATGTTTACCAACGTTTCAGAGGTCATACTGCCTCCGTCATCAGGGCGATTAAAAATATGAAGATTTCTGTCTTCTGGGTTGTTGCGCTGTGTAGACTGGTCGATGTTTACCAACGTTTCAGAGGTCATACTGCCTCTGTCATCAGGGAGATTAAAAATATGAAGATTTCTGTCTTCTGGGTTGTTGCGCTGTGTAGACTGGTCGATGTTAACCAACGTTTCAGGGTCATACTGCCTCCGTCATCAGAGTATGAAGATTTCTGTCTTCTGAGTTGTTGCGCTGTGTAGTCTGGCAGATGTTTACCAACGTTTCAGAGGTCATACTGCCTCCATCATCAGGGCGATGAGTATGAAGATTTCTGTCTTCTGGGTTGTTGCGCTGTGTAGTCTGGTCGATGTTTACCAACGTTTCAGAGGTCATACTGCCTCCGTCATCAGGGCGATTAAAAATGTGAAGATTTCTGTCTTCTGGGTTGTTGCGCTGTGTAGTCTGGCAGATGTTTACCAACGTTTCAGAGGTCATACTGCCTCCGTCATCAGGGCGATGAGTATGAAGATTTCTGTCTTCTGGGTTGTTGCGCTGTGTAGTCTGGTCGATGTTAACCAACGTTTCAGAGGTCATTCATCGCCCTGATGATGGAGGCAGTATGACCTCTGAAACGTTGGTAAACATCGACCAGTCTACACAGCGCAACAACCCAGAAGACAGAAATCTTCATACTCATCGCCCTGATGATGGAGGCAGTATGACCTCTGAAACGTTGGTAAACATCGACCAGACTACACAGCGCAACAACCCAGAAGACGGAAGTCTTCATACTCACCGCTGTGAGAACCTCAAGTCTTACAAGCTCTGATGAGTTTTGCCGTTAACATATTGGATACGAATGACTGGCATCATTTCAACCCCATAAGATAGGCTATATAGCGTAGGAAAATTATTAATGAGTGGTGGGTGGGTAAAAATTTGGAAGGAGGCTGCTGTGGCCTGTTTAAAACTGCCGTCCCGGAATTCCTCTGTAGAGACTGAGGAAAACCGAAGAGAAGACCTATCAGGATACCGACCACATCACACTTTAGCTCGGATGGTGAGACAGGAAATGTATACAGAATTTTGGCGAGGAAACTTTTCGGAACACTGCTACTTGGAAATCTAGGAAGGATGTGGGAGTAGAGTTTTAATTTCGATTTTTAGAACACGCGTTGTAAGGATGAGGGTTGGATAGAACAGTTTCAGGATCGATTTTAAATTTTGTATCACATTTATTTCTACTCTTTCGTTATTATCACTGCCTTTCCAAAAAGCAAATTCAAATCGAGGTTAAAACAATGGGGATAAAACATTCCATTCTGCTAGCCAATTTTGGACTGCAGGTGCATCAAATAAATATTTACCTGCATGAAATGTATCGGCACTACGGAAAACATGCGTGAATATTTAAGTAACCTAACGCCAATCACAGGAAACGGTTTCTGATCTGTAACGTTTTATATAATTCTCCTCACCGCTAAAAGTAAGCATCTCCATACTTCCTTTAGAAACGTTAAAGCACTGTTACTTTCACTTTCTTGCCGTTGAAATTGTCTGTTACATTTTCATGTCCACGTACAGAATTAATAAAAGAGGCTGGGGAAGGATGGCTGTCTTCTGGATTGTTGCACCATGCAGTCTGGTATAAATTTGCCGGCGTTTCAGATGTGATTGTTTCCTCCATCATCAGGACGATGTCATCCATCGCGTCGGTAAACTTCTACCAGACTACACGCGCAACAACCCCATTGATGAATTACTTTAATTTGTTTATTTATTACTTTAATTAATGTTTTGTCTGACGACAGGTCCATATGAACAGGATCCTTCCATCCTTTTCTCGGACTGGGACCTGTTCATATACGTTCTTGGCAGATGATCCAGAAGTGGTTTGCAATTGCCTTCTTCTGTGTGTGAATGGAGTAATTGTTGGGATGCCACGGAGAAACCGGGGAAGCCCCCGGAGGAAAACTCCGTGTTGCCTAGACCACGGCCTTGCCCAACACAAGTTATAAATTCGGGCACCGCCGGGAATCGAACCCGAGACCCCAGCATTACAAGGCCAGCGTTCTAATCGCTAGACCACCGTGGCTTGTGACTGGTGATAATAGCATGAAAAATAAACGTCACATGTGACAGGCAGCTCAGAGAGCTGGTGTATAAAGTATTCAGTTACTTCAAGCGTGCAGCAGGCGCCTGCGTACTAATCCTCCATGTATCCATAGCGCAAGACGTTTGTTGTGTGTTTATCTGCGCCACTCGCCTTCGTCCGTGTTATTCAGTTTAGTTAATTTAGGCTGTGAAACATAATCGGATTAGTCGAAATGGTTTTAGGCCTGTTTACTGAGTAAAAGATACAGTAAAACTAATGTAAATCGCGTGATAATTGTTTGGCATTAGTTTGAACGCAGAATTAATGTTATGTAAGTATTTTTAAACAGATGAAACAAAATGGTACGCCAATTTGTAACCTCGTTCGGACATTAGATTGAATTTTGAACTTTAGACCGTCTCGTGTGTATTTCAACGGGTGGGATGTCATATTGAGATTTGAAGAATTAATTCATGCAAGAAACAATAAATTGTTACGAAGGAACTTTGTACAGTTTGGACGGGTCGATAATCGTAAACATTTTGTTATTACTGGACTTTGCCCTTGATTTTTAACTTAATAAGACTCTACGACAACTGTCTGACATATCGGATAAGGGCACTAGTGCAAGCACTGCAGTTTGTTTCATCCCTATAAGCGTTTATCTTTAGTGATAAAAGTGGAAACTGACGGTCGACGTCGCTAGTTATTCATCTTTAAATTTATATAAAAATTAAAGACCACCACGGTGGTCTAGCAGTTAGAACGCTGGCCTTGTAATCCTGGGGTCTCGGGTTCGATTCCCGGCGATGCCCGAATTTATAACTTGTGTTGGGCAAGGCCGTGGTCTAGGCAACACGGAATTTTCCTCCGGGGGCTTCCCCGGTTTCTCCGTGGCATCCCAACAATTATTCCATTCACACACAGAAGAAGGCAATGGCAAACCACTTTTGGATCATCTGCCAAGAACGTATATGAACAGGTCCCAGTCCGAGAAAAGGATGGAAGGATCCTGTTCATATGGACCTGTCGTCAGACGGAACACTAAATGATAATAATATCACCAGTTATGTGTCTAATGTTGAAAACCAACAATTTGCTTCATAAACAATATACAGTGAACACAATATTCGGTGTAACACGTGTGAGTGTACAGCACGTGACTGATTGGTTCACGATAGAAGCGTAGAAGCGTCCAGGTTCTTGTCACACATTTTGGCATCAATCTAAGAAGCGGAAGTTTTCTCGGTGCCGAATAGACGGAAAAGTAGAAACTACGATGAAATAAACCTCTTGGTAACTTAGGTAGGACGTTGGGCGTGGTCTGAAATACGTCATTCAGGAAAACAACAAAATATTCATGAATGTCCTAACATTCTGTGACGTATATTTCGGGTGGATCATTCAGTCACCTGTTCAGTCATACTTTATTTTCTTTTTTCCGCCTGTCCATGTGTCACACTGTCTCTCCTTTACCTTCTCATATTATTTCTTATCGTATTTAAATATATATTCTGGCCCCTGTTTATTTGGCAATGATTTTTCAAATGTCATTCAATGGCAATATTCTTACGAATGATAAAGAAGGACTAATGATAAAAGAAATGGTTGTGCCCTGTTTAAGTTCCTGTTCTGGAGGAACGAAAGAATGTCACCGATTACATCAGATAGAAGAAAAGTTTCCGAGACCACCCTTTGCTCTGCCTAATTTCTCTCTTTGTTTGTTTAGAGCGAAATGTTTTTATTCGCTAAATATATAGGCTATCTTTATTTTTAAATATGTACACAGATGGGTTTAACTTATTTCGGAACTTCACCACAGAGTTGTTTGAGGTTATGACCCACGACCCAGACAATTATTGGATCGAATCCTACAGGCCAAGTCCGAGGTTCACTGTGTGAACATCTCGTTACGTAACGTGCTCTGAAGACCTACAGGATGTTGATTAAATAAATTCGTTTTAACACGGAGCAGCAACGAGTCACAACCAGCCTTATGCCCAGGAGTGGTTCTTTAAGGGTGTACAGCCATGTCACTTTCTAAATTTCGTAAGTGCAAAAGAAGTGATGAAAAATTGTTATTGTCTGTTTTAATTAGCCATGCGAAGTACTGTTCAGTCAGTGCTGATAGGTGCATGAGCACGGTGTAAAGATTTACATCAGAAGTGTGGCTGATGACACCACAGAATCCTGCACATGACGCCAAATCGATTGGATTGAAGTCCGGAGAACGTGGAGACCAGGCTTCCGTAGTATGACGGTACGATTGAAATGTATCTGACCTCCGGTTAAAAAGACGACCCCTCGGTGTCTTAAAGGAAAGCGTGCTTCGAAATGGTGCACAGAACTCTAAAGTGGGCAGATTCTTTAATCAAATCTAAAACTTCTTGACGATGGTGAAGAGTCAATTGAATAAAAATTTACTTGGATATTATCCATCGTCTAGTAAAATGTAAAACGACGTTTCGGAGATGGGACTCTATCTCCGTCTTCAGGTTCCTACACAGTTGGGCCCACTAGATAGAGCTAATCCCTATCTCCGGAGATAGGAACCTGAAGACGGAGATAGAGTCCCATCTCCGAAACGTCGTTTTACGTTTTATATTTACTAGACGATGGATAATATCCAAGAAAATTTGTAATCAACTGTAATATCTGTATCGAGTATCTGTATTACCTTACAAATTGCGATCTAAAACAGCGTGATCACGCTTTTATTATGCAAGTGGATATTAATTTGTTTAGACACACCCTGTGTGTTACAGTCTCTTAGACAAACTACAGCAGATCGAGTTTATTTGGACTTCGATCGCCGCGACACTTGTATCTGGTTACAAATTAAAGGACTCTAAGCACCATGCTTTTCCTTGAACTTTTCAAACAAACGAACTTTGCACTCCTGGGCGTGTAAGAAATTGCAAGTATTTCAAATCCTTCTTAAAATCGTCATATATTGTCCTCTGTTGTATTGGGTAATGCCACGCATCAGACATGTTCGTGACACGGGGTAATCGTGTTGAAATGAGATCTCAGCGGCCCCGCGGTCGTAGCACATCTCCGACCGTACGAATACTCAGATCGAGCACGATAGAAAAATAAAGCATGTAAAAAGAAACTAAAATACAGAAAGAAGACTTGGATAAAATGTCGCTTTTACATTTGATAATTTTCCATAATCGCAATTTTCACTCGTAATAAGATAGAGGTTATCACAGCGGTGAGTCCGAAGATGACTGACTTCTGGGTTGTAGATCCATGTAGTCTGGTTTACGGACGTTTCAGAGGTCCTTGCTGTCTGCCATCCGGGCGATTCTACCAGACTACACGATGATAGGTCTATAACCCAGAAAGAAATGTTTGTTGACCAATAGTCCCTATAAAATATGCATACAAACAAAACTGTTTACACTAAGAAAGGACACTAATGCATTATTAGTGTCCTTTCATAGTGTAAACAGTTTTGTTTGTATGCATATTTTATATTCCAATACACTACGCGGTATGTAAGGTTTTAAGACCAATAGTCCCATTTAGCTACGAATGTGTTAGGTATTCCCTGTGTAAACCCAAGAAAGGTAGTCGAAATTCCTTACTTTAATTTTTAGCTTGTTCGAGTCGAAGGAATGTCCGGTAGACATTTTCCTTCAATTTGTGCAATGAACATTAACATTTAGTCATAATGTAGCTAAACATTTAGTACGTGTATGAAAAATGAGGGCGCTTTCAATTCTTTCCAACACAAAACTTCCTTTTTAATAATAAACAAAAGAGCTGGTTATAATTTCGCAGATTTAGCCACTGCAAGGGAAAAAAAACAGCTGAACAACGCGAAAGAACGCATTACCACAACCCACATGTATCTCTTTAATCCATTTTAAACCCTTATTATATTCTATTTTACGCGATTTATCCTTGTATTTTGCCCAAGGTTTTTTTTTACACCGTAGGCGATCGTCTACTCTGCCTATTGGTTAAACCGGCGATGATTCTGTGCATCTTAAGGACATTGCAGTACCTGGCGTGTCGTCCTAGCCGCCTGCAGTTCTCCCTCTTTAACGCGGTTGTTACTCCGCAGTCAATTTTATAAGAAGACACAGACTTGCGGTAATAACATGAAGTTACTCAGTCTCCCGCAGCGAGATTAGGTCGTTATTGTAGACAGATATGAGATGTAATCTCGGCATTTGTGCAACTCCCTGAATATATATATATATATATATATATATATATATATATATATATATATATATAGAACAAGGTAGTTGCGAAAGAATGGGTATGCATCTCGGATTGGGCACCAAGAAAAATGTACAACCTTCTGGAACATATGAAATACGAGACCAATTATTAGGTTATCAAACGACGCTGTATGACATCTGAGGCGCTGATGACGAGGTAGAAGGCACTCTGGAGAAAACGAGGAAATCCGCTGAAAAGCTGAGCGAGAATAGCCTGATAGTGGTTGGAATCGGCTAACTGCCGACTGTTGTCACTTTACTGACCTGCTAAATAACTGTGGAGACGATGGCAGAATGATATATTCCCGTAATAAGTTTGGGGATGAGGTTTTCCTTTCTGCTTTAGTTGTGCCATCTGTTATTGAACCTACGAGTTCTGCTGTCACGTGACACATCGCTCTGGCGGCAGAGCTGGTGTGCGACAGAGACAGACAGACGTATGAAAATTCCCACTAGATGGCAGAACGGGTCAAAGTGAGAACATGGTGATCGGCTGCAACATGTAGCACGCATGGGGAGGAAATGGGCATACAGAATGTTGGTGGAAAATCCTTCTGGAAGACCACCACTGGGCAGACCGAGAAGGAAAATGGTTGGAGTTGGCTCAGGATCGTGTCCGGTGGTGGGCTTTGGTGTTGTCGGTGTCGGACGTCCGGTGTCTCGACTGATATAACTGCCAGGTCATCAGCATAAGCTAGGATTTTGTGTTGTGCCTTCTGACCTTGTAGCTTCCTCATAATTGGGTCAATTGGAATCTTAAATGAGAGGCCACAAATAGGACAACCTTGCTTCATTCCTGTTACTTAGTTTGTCGTTTGTCGGTGTGGAATTCGTGTCTTATTATCGCGGTACATAATCTTGACTAGGTGTACAAACTTAATACCCGGAGGTACTGCAATACAGGGCCAACCCATGACCGACTTGGAACAAGCCCCTAGCACTCCACCATTTTCCAAAACCCAGTTTAATATTCTGACCCTGCGATGCAGGAAGTATCAGATATTAAGCTCATAAGAACAGACACTTTTACTAATAAAATAGCGCCTATTACATTCATAATAACAATGACTATCAGCAATCACTTATACATGCAATATGTAGCATGCAAAAATACGAGGTACATTAAGACAATTGTCACGTGGAAGTGAGTGGCTTTCTTGTCTTGAAGCTGTTTCTGAAAATGGTATTCTTCTGGGTTGTTGTGTCGTGTAGTTTGTAGAATTTTACCGAAGTTTTAGATGCCTCCGACATCGCCCTAATGATGGAGGCAGCAAGCTCCTCTGAAACGCAGGTTTACCAGACTACACGGCGTAATAGCAGTTTTAATACTCACCGCCTTGTGAACCTGATATTTCACTACGTATTGTTCTGTGAGGTTGCTTTGTTTTAGGGACTCAGCTTAATCGATAAATCTTCCGAGCTCGTGTAGATGTTACAATTGAAACCTACGTGTCCGGACAGTGATCAATGTGGCTTCTGCCTGCTGGAGGGGAAATAGATAGGCACGGAATACCACACGTGCACGCACGCACAAATCCTTGCTAGTACACAGAAAGGTGAAATAATATGTACAGTGGAGTCAAAAGATTAACCCACCTAAACTGGACCGAAGGACGGTAGGATATTCGAAAATGTCGGGTGTAAGGAAGGCCAATTAAAACGACGATGGCAAATGAAACCTCAATTAAAACTCTTTTTACAACGTTCTTAGATTATGACGAAAATACAATAAGGTATCAATGAAAAAAATCTCACAAACGAAAATATTATTTAACATAATGTAAATTTGTGACTGCAAGAATTGATTTAAGAAATTGTTAGTTGGTAGTTGCATCTGAGCCGCGTTCCTTTTCTTCGCGGCAAGGTTCCGCCAGCGTACGATTTCACGTCTTGAAATGAGTGAAAAGAAAGTCCCCTCTGAGACCAAAATTGAACAGGGTTCAGAAGAACTTGTGCAATGACAGACTTCAAATACTCAGACACCGTCGTGAAAGTGAGATTACCGTGATTAAATTCGTGTAATAAGAGAACAATGTCGACTGGATTTCCTCCAGAGTTAAAACTTGGTATTACGAAGATATTACAGAACTTGGAAGTTTATGATCTAAACGGATTGCGCAGTAATATCAGAGTATTGACATCATGGGGTTATATAATTGGCTGATTATGTAGATCGGAGTGGAAGACAGAAAAGCATAAGTGTATTAAATCTTGGTAAGAGGCCACAAGAGGATTGCCTGAACTGGTTCAGATTAAAATCGCATTATTGAATTCCTCCGCGTTGCCTAGGATGAAGCAACCGCATTTCAAATATTTCCTCACTTTTGAGACTTGGTGGCTGAAAGAAACGGCTGTGGAAGAACATTCGAGTATTGATTGTACCAGCGCGTACGACGTCCGCGCACGCCGTTCAACCTTTGATTAGCGAACGAGGAGAATTGGTGTGAACAGTTCTGACGGTCGAATAGCAGCCCTCGGACCAATGGCTCCCGGCTTCCACCACCAGCACCACCAAGGCAGGTCGGTCGCCATGTTCATTTATAAACACAATGGTAGGGCCAATCATAAAACCCCGACAAACATTCGCTTAATGTCAACAGCGGGATTATTTTCGCTATGTCGATATTGGTAAAAAGGAAAAAGAAAACTTTGAATGAAGCACGTAAGGCATACGACATTTTGTTTTCAAAATCTGATAGACCGAGGCTTCTTGAGAGACTTAAGCTTAGATCGAAGGATAGTATTGAAATGGATCTTGGAGAAATATGGTGTTAACACGTGGACTGGATTTATTGGGTTCAGGATAGTGTCCATGGACAAGCTTTTATCAACACTGTGATGAATATTTTGTTATTTAGAAAGTTTATTGGTTATTTCACTGACCCACTTCACAGTTAGAAGAATTTAACTTATATTTGGCTGTACTATTTCCCTGAAATTTGTATTGCAGATTTGTTCATTATTTCGGAATACAACTCTGTGTCTGGCATTTGTGTACCGTAGACACGAATTTCACTTCGGTGGTAATCAGAAAGCTGCATATTACAATGGACAGAGAGACATTTCCTCACGTAGATTACAGCATATTATTATTAGTAGTAGTATTTTTGTATTAAGTGATAGTGATGAGACATGATTGCAAACTTTGCTTAGAAAGCCTTATGAGAAGACCACTCGGAACAGCTTAGATAGGAGGATAATATTAAAATGGGTCTTCGGGAGATAGTGTTGGTGTGGATTGGAGTCATCTGACTCAGGATAGGGAACGTCGACGGGCTCTTATGAACACGATAATAAACCTTCTGGTTCCATAAAAGGCATGGAATTTCTTGGTTAGCTGAGCGTAGTATTGGCTTTCAAAAAAAGAACAACAGCAACATCGTCATTCGACCGCTCGAAACTTCTCATCGCGATGCGTGAATACCACGACACTGCCTCGGTTAAGAAAGACATTTGCCCTATTTGTGTTCCATATAAGGAAATATAATCTCTGTCAACTCTTGTTCTTGACATACTCAAGCGTTTACAGTAACTTGAGCAGTCGATAGTAACACTTTATTGAATTCCGATAACGCGCGCTCTTTCCCAATTTTCCGAGTCATTAGCAATGAACATCCTCGGATAAATAATGGGTGAATGTTTTATCTTAAGACGAGCGATGGAGTTTGTGTTCCGGGAAACTACACACAACCATTATTAATAACAGCAAATGTTGCTACTGTAACCTACGAGAATTGATGCAGGGGGGGATTGGAGATTAATCAACTCTTTTAAAGAGGCCATTTGGAAAAACGAATTGAGATGGGAAAATGAAATGGAAATAGGCCTCATATAAAGAGCATAAAACAAGGCGAACGGATGAGCAGACACGCACAGATATGGGATGTCATAAAATATGATCAAAATCAGTCTGACCATTCGCTTTTTTATATAACGCAGTATGAAAATGCGTTTATTGTAATTATTTCGAAAATCAAAAGTCTCTTTGAAGAGAATTAGGTTATGTTATATTTTTCTTGTCAATTTTCGTTCGAAACAGTGTCCCCCCCCTCCCCGTAAGTACACTCGTTATCGTCGGAGAAACGCATGTGTAAAGTGTCCGTTATTGTTGCCCCATTTTAACTAGAATTGGATACATTTTGGTAAAATTCTCCCATAAGCTTCTGTGCGCGCGCCTAGAATTCTAGCGCGATTTAATTTTTCAGCTTATAACAGGTTTATTCAGGCCGCCACGGTGGTCTAGCGGTTAGAACGCTGGCCTTGTAATCCTGGGGTCTCGGGTTCGATTCCCGGCGGTGCACGAATTTATAACTTTTGGTGGGCAAGGCCGTGGTCTAGGCAACACGGAGTTTTCCTCCGGGGGCTTCCCCGGTTTCTCCGTGGCATCCCAACAATTACTCCACTCACACACAAAAGAAGGCAATGGCAAACCACTTCTGGATCATCTGCCAAGAACGTATATGAACAGGTCCCAGTCCGAGAAAAGGATGGAAGGATCCTGTTCATATGGACCTGTCGTCAGACAGAACACTAAATAAATAAAATAAACAGGTTTATTGGGATTCTTTATTGGGTTGTTTCTTATTCTTCTAGTATTTTTGAGTCCTGTTGGTTGGTTTATAGCTTCACCAGCCACTGCCTGTCTCCCACAGGCACGAGAAGGAAGTTTTCATGGTACAGCATTCATATAAATACGTTTTAATATGATGGCCGAATATTAAAAAAATATTATTATATACCGGTAGCTTAGTATTAATACATTTTCCCTCTGGGTCTGTTATCTGTCTGAAGTTAATATTTTTTCTTCTAGGTGTCAGTTAAGGAATTGCCTTATCTGACAGAAGGGCAGATGGAGAGGAGGAAACCACCATTTCTTCGAAAGGCAGGGAAGAGCCGAGCAGAGGTGTGTATCATCGTGAGACCTCGCAGTGCATGTGATAGAGGCTAAGCCGTTATTCATTTAGTTCAAGAGAACTTTCTTTTTCATTCTTCCTTCCAATTAAAAATGATGTCAGTTGGAGAATCATCCTGAAAATGTACATGCTCTATCTCCTAGAAATATACGCCTACAACTTGTGTAAATTACCCCTTTTTTCAGCAGAAAACAATATGGCGGCTGAAAGAAATATTTTTGATTGAATTAAAATTGATAAACAAATGTGACGAGGAATCTGAGACAGAAAATAAAATATCTACAGATATGAAACACACATAAACATTCTTGTAATGTACTCGCTAATTAATTCATCAATCCACCCAAGAATCTGAAATAATTTTGATTGTGTTAATGCCTGCGAATTTACTTAAAAGTCACGATCTTCTTTATTATAGTCTCTCTAATTGTTAGGAAGTTGAAAGAGGACCGAAATTGTTTTGAGGTCGAGTAGAACAGAATTAATTTGTCTGATAAGAAATTACGTAGTTTTGACAGCTCTGCAGAAATTATTCTCATGCTTTAAGAAGGTCTCAGCAAATCGGGACGGTCTGGTCTGTGCTGACGATGCTAATTTTCTGAGCGAAAACACAAATACTATAAATTAAAACTTTTATATGTTAGTAAAGGAAGTGTATCATAGTTACGTAAAATTATTTTTCATAAATTGTCTTTGAGTGACTCAGAAATAGTTAAAACATTGTCGATCACGTGTGGGTTTTCTCGTGATGTAAATTTACATTTATTATATGAAGATTTCTGTCTTCTGGGTTATTGCGCTGAATATTCATCGCCCTGATGACGGAGGCAGTATGACCTCTGAAACGTTGGTTAACATCGACCAGACTACACAGCGCAATAACCCAGAAGACAGAAATCTTCATATTCACCGCTGTGAGAACCTCAAGTCTTACATTTATTATATATTTATATTGTTATTCTAATATTTCCCCCTTGCGCAGCACTACCACAGGTCAGACTCACGAGCCGCCACTGAGTTTCATAGTATATAGGCATACTCTATGGTAAATATTATTAGGATGATCAGATTAAGAAGGATGACGTGGACGGGGAATGTGGCACTCATGGGGGGTATAATAAGTACTCACAAAAGTTTTGGCGCAAAATCTGAAAGTAAGATACTATTCCCGTAGATGAGAGAACAATAAATGTGCCGGATTAAACTGGACTTATTATTATTAAGTGTTCTGTCTTACGACAGGTCATTGCTCTGCCCAAAAAGAGCTCTCCAGTTGTCCCTATTCTCGGCTTCTCGCTTTAATTCCTGGAACGTCATCTTCTTTCCTTGTTTTAAGGTCGTCGATTAGCTGTATCCGCCTTCTTCCCAGTCCTCGCTTTCCTTCAACCTGGCCTTCGGTGATATCACTCAGTAACCCATTCCTTCTCATAATATTTCCCAGCCAGTTAGCTTTCCTTCGTGTAATCGCCTGCAGAATGCTTCTTTGCTCGTTGACTCTCCTCAATACTTCTTCGTTGGTCACTCGATCCGTCCACCTGATCTTCTCTATTCTTCTCCAACACCACGTTTCAAAACTCTCCAGGTATTTCTGTTCCTTCTTCCTGAGTGTCCAAGTCTCTGCTCCATACAGCGCGACACTCCATACGTAACACTTCACTAGTTTCTTCTTCATCTCCAAGCCCAACTTGCTAGGACAGGATAAATTGGCTGACTGTTTTGAACATGATAATGAATCAGTACGTTTTATGAAAGGGAAATAAGTTACTGATCAATTGAGCAGGTACCAGTTTCACAAGGACTGTTTCTTGTATTCATAGGTGTACTAAGGTACGGACCATCCTTAACTATGTAATTAACTCCATGGAGTAGAGTACTGTGTAAGAACGTGTTGTTTGAAGTCTCATTTCGATGTATCCTTAAACAATTGAGAGTAGATGACTGGCAATTTCGTGTGAAATTTCTAGATGAAATTTAATTTGTTGCAAGGGCCGAATTATGCAGTGCATGCACGTGGACTGTTTTGGATGTTATCGAGATATGAACGACCATCACCGAATATTTCCGAATGCTAAAAATGTGATGTCGAACGCAGTAATAGCTGCTGCCACCTCTGTTGTACGATTCAAACTCTATGGTCCATAACACAGTTAAATAAAAATAGTAGATGATTATCTTCAAAGTATGGCGGCATTTGTAATTCTGATGTGTAAAATAAGCGGCAGTTAAATCGTGTGTAGTAGATGCACAGGATACATGATATTAATCTATAGTAGATAAAGCATCGTGTATTACCGAATGGGGATATAGGCTAAGTTGCCTGTAATGCAAGTGTAGATTGACTAATATCTAGAAGAGGAATTCAACTCGAAGGATAATTAACAAAGTAACTGACGAAGTACATGGAGCAGAGGCATTCTTATGAAGCTGATAATCGCCCAGCCATAAGTTACCCACCTTTTATGGAACCAGTAGGTATTCTCAAAAGGTTATCATCACTTGACCAGTTCCACCTGTCCTGTAGCAGATGACTCCAGTGAGCATTCTCACACTTTTAAATATCTATTTTAATATTATCTTCTGAGGTCTTCCAAGTGCTCCCTTTTTGTTAGGTTTTGTGAATCAGTTTTTTACTGTCCCCATCTCACTCATGCGTGTTGTGACTCATGATCCATTCCTTTGGTCACCATAATAAGAAATATAATTAATAGTGTAATAATTTCTGTGAAGAAGAAGAAGAAACTATAATAGCTTGAACTCTGAAGAAACTGAATGTAGACTTTTCTGGTTTACTGATTAGCTTCTGAAGGACTCTACTCCATTATTTAGTTAATATCTAAAATTATGTAAGATGCTTTGTAGAATTTGGTACAGAATATTTTTGTTTTCAGACTGGTGGAGGAGGGATGGAACCTAGTAGGTCAGCTGTTACTGGTAGCTCTGAAGATGTGGCTCCAGATGCCCTTCTACGACAGAATCAGGAATTACAGCGAAGACTGGAAGATGAAGCAGCAAGTTACAAGCGTAGGTTGGAGACATACAGACAAGCACAACAACATCAGGCAGCCTTAGTTAGCCGACTCCAAGCAAAGGTGATCTTTTGATAATTAATGATTTTTTGAAGTTGGACCACTATATAACATCTGATTTTAGAGGAATGGTTACTAATCTGCACACAGCTTTCTTGCTTTGGCTTGTTCAAGGGCAGTTTGCCATCTCATACAAATTTGTTGTTTTCATCATGTTTGGTTTGAGTTTTTTAGGTTATGTTAGCTTAAGTTAGCTCTTATCTAACAGTTATTTGAGCTCATCTCTGAGGGTGGACAAAACTTGAGTCCTAATGTTGCTGCCCCACCCATCTTACTAATGTGTCTACCACTTTTGCCCCATCATGCTCTGTGAATGATTGTCATCACTGGTGCATTGAATAATAAGGTAGCTGTGAGTGATGAATTGGGAAGGATATGGAAGATATTGTTTATGTCCCATTGTATAGTACTGTTTAAGGGTTTTCCTAGAGTGACTGAGGAAAAACCAAAACATCTTCAGTCATGATGTCTAGCCTCCAGACTGAGATCTGAAACTGGGACTACAAAGCAGAAGGCTAACTGCCACAGCTCAGCGTTTGGTATTATTTATCTTGACACAGTTTATAGTATTTTCATTTGTATTTTTTAGTTTTCTCGGATCTGTTGAGATATGATTTGACATGTTAACTGAAGGTGTTTTATGGCGTTGAAAAAGAAGTGGCTTGGTAATTATGTATGATGAGTTGTAAAAAAATTAGCTCTGACTTTTTGGTGGATGGACCGACGGTTACCATAAACAACATCATTTTGGATAGTTTTTTTGTGGTTTATTTAACAATGCTTTTTCAGTAGCTGAGACCATATAGCATCGAATGAGAACATGATAGTGAATTGGAAAAGATGTGGAAAGAAGTGGTTGTGGCCTTATTTAAAGTACTATCCCTGGATTTGCCTGGAAGGTAATACCTATATTCTTCCAAGATCTTCATGGGGCAAAGCAGGACTACTAACCACCTTATTATGACATTTTGTCTTTATTCTGTTAGTATTTCTGTCTTTGTCTGTTTTCAGTGCTTTGTCAACTTTATTGTGTTGAATGTCAGGTTGTTTATAAATGATGAAATGTGGAAGGATACAGATGGAAGTGGTTGAGGCATATTTGAAGCTACAATCCAAATATTTCCCTAAAATGCTAGCTGAAAACTGTGAAACACCTCAAGCTAGTGTCCCATATGAGATTTTAACCAAAGACCTTATAAATGTGCTATCTACTATACTGATAAATTTGGTCTTTATTCTTTTGCATGTTTAAATTAGAACATGTATGTCATAATGGAACATAAAGCTGACATAATAGTTGGCATAATTTGTTGTAGGTCCTCCAGTATAAGCAGCGATGTTCTGAACTAGAGAGTCAAATGGCAGAAGGTTTACCAGGCCCTGAGTCTCCTATCAGGGCCATGACTGTCTCAGCTCTTCCCCCATCCTTGGAAGTAAGAGATGACAGGATCCATGATCTTGATACTGCGCTGAGGAGATTAGACGAGGAACGCAGGAAGTAATAAAAAAGTAGAAATATAAGAATACTTTATGTTGCCAGTGTATTGTTCATAATTTTATATATTGTCAAGAATGTAGCATATTGCATAAGTAGACAGAGTCAGAAATTTAATTCATTCCATTATTGTGATTATAACAGATGTGAAAAGTTAATGCAAATAAATGCAGCCCTTCATGATCAGTTGGAAGAATCTCATCAGACCAATGATGCCCTCACATCAGACCTACAGAAGCTGACTAATGATTGGGAACAGCTGCGAGAGGAAATGTTGATTAAAGAGGATGAATGGAAGGAGGAGGAGCAGGTATTGTGCCCTTAATATGCTCTCTGCTGCCTTATGTAAGTGGATGACTGACAGCAGAGTCGGTGTATCCTGTAGGGCTTCGAGAGATGTAATGCACTAGATATCAGTCTTAATAGTAGCTCAAAATCCAGGTCGGTCAACACCCAGTGCCAAAATGCTCCATTTTATTGATAGTCAACTTAGCATGTAGAATAATGAATCACACTCCCCCACCACATATCTTATACTTTTTATGTACTGCTTTGCTACAGACACTACTTTTCAGGCACTGGCTTGACCTTGTCGCAAAAAACCAGAAGGAGGCTCAGAAGCAAATTCCAGTTACTAATTTCCTAATAAACTTTCATTTACAAATTTATATTATGTTAAAGACTGTTTTTGTTTGTGAGATTTGGTTTGAACCCCTACAAGTTCATATTATGTGTGTGAATTTTACACATTCACTGATGCGTATTACAAAACATAGATGATTGAAA
Organism: Zootermopsis nevadensis; assembly: GCF_977971745.1. Classification (NCBI taxonomy): domain Eukaryota; kingdom Metazoa; phylum Arthropoda; class Insecta; order Blattodea; family Termopsidae; genus Zootermopsis; species Zootermopsis nevadensis. The sequence goes on along the minus strand of NW_028259144.1, from coordinate 5,372,930 downwards.
TTTCATTGATTTTAGGCTTTCAACGATTATTATACTATGGAACACAACAGACTTTTGAATGTCTGGCGAGATGTTGTCTCTGTCAAGAGGATATTTGCTGAGATGAAATCGACAACAGAGAGAGATATGTCCAAACTGAACTCTGAAATGTCATCAGCAACTCAAGAAATAACCAATGCATGCAGTGGAATTATTAATGTCATGAAGGAAACCAGTAAGACAGAGGTTAGCATTGCACAATTGTGAGCCTTAATCATTCAGTTTTTACTCTGTTTCATTAAGATCCACTTTAATATTGTCCTCCCATCTATGCTTAGGACTCCAAAGTGGTCTGTGCCTCTAAGTTTTGCATGACACCCATGCTTGTAATTTTGAAATTTGAAGAATGTTTTATACCAGATGTGTAGATATGTATATGACATATAACCGTATAAAATTTATTGTACGTAGCTTGAATGGCTCATTAGTTACTGCCATCAAACAAGAAGATAAATAAAGATTTTGCAAATCCACAGTGCTTTTCCACAATACCACCAAGTAAGTACTGGAATAGTTGTTTGAACATGACTGCTTCTACATTCTTGATCCATCACAAACATCTTGTCACCCAGCATTATATAACCTACACATTTTATATATATAATGTCATTAAATAAATATGAATCTTCCCCAATGAGACCCATTTCCTTAATTGGTCAGAAGGCGATAACTACCAAACATTAGCATTATAAATAACAGGATGGTGGTGACATAGTCATTGCTACAATTGTAATGAAATTTGTGTAAAAAAAATTCTTGCAGTGTTTATGTTTTCAGATTTTGCCTGTGTCATGGTTTTGAATTTTGTCTCGTGTTAATTTTTTTAATGTTCTGTAAATATTTAATCTTAACCACTTTTAATCTGCTTATCTGTCCAAGGTTTTGCTGCATTATTCAGAATAAGCACACAATACAGTTTATGTAACCTTTTCTGAAATTTCCAAATTCCAAGTTATGTTTCTAAAAGTCTGGTGAAATTTCTCAGCTTTCTCTGTAGTTTTCTTTCGGAATTTTATCTGTCATGAAGAATTACTTAGATACTCTGCTGACATGACTTCAGGGGCAGCAGCAGATACAGCATGAACGGGAAGCAGCAGATTTGAAATCACAGATTCATTCTCTCCAGACTCAGCATGAGGCAACATTGTTTGAAGCGAGACAAAAAGAAGAGAGAATTCAACACCTGCTAAGAGAAATTCAGAATTTGGTTGGTATTACATACATCAACAACAAATTGTAATTAGGAAGTTTAAACTTATGCTGGTGTTTAAGGATCACTGGATATTAATTGATTGACTGCACAACACATAATCTTTCTTCAGAAACTAAAACCCAGCACACTCTTAGTGAAGGAATCCCTCATCTCTTATTGTGTCGTTGGATACTGAAATAATAAAATCTGGTAAAATTACAATTAAAGAATGTTCAATAATTAGAAAAATTGAGGTTCCTATAAATTTTGGGATCCAATTGGCATTTGTGATATGAATGAATTAAACTGACTTGCAGTAGGGTTCATTGGCATTCTTTTGTTTTGATGTTTTCGAACCTGTAGGTATTAATACATTGTGATGACCGGAATGAACGTGCTGGTCAGGGAGCAATGAAATGCTGTCCTGTTATTTGTTATCATTTGGGTGAGTTTCCCTAAACACAGTTCATGCATAAAGTGTGTGTGCAGTGGTACAGTTAAAGTTTATTTGTCCATAAGGATGGTGATTAATGGTTATTATGTGTTCGGGCACCTTTCCCAAGAAATGTTTTTATGTGGGTGAAACATTTTCATCTTGAATCAGAAACTCAAGCATCTCAGATGCTCTGTCCTTCTTCAAATGTTCCAGTCTGTATCATGAGCTTAGCAGTAATATTATATATTAATGATCGAGAGTCACAGCGACTTAGTTGGTACAGTGAGTAGACTGAAAGCTGAATTACCAGGAAGATTCAGCTTCAGATTTTTCCCACAATGTCTAGGCCATCTCTGGGGGCATGCTTAGTCTCATCTGATGGGTGCCAGGGACTCTTTTCCTGGGAGGAAAATGGGCAGGGTGAGAAGCTGATTACCTCCATCTATTGCTGCATCTAAGAATGCATGGAGATATACATCTTCATAGCATGGTACTTTATTAAGCACAGTGGCATCTTTGTCTTTTTACTTCTACAGTTAATAATCTATTTATATATATGGTATTTCCAGAGGTACATATTTCTTTTACTTTAATTTTGTTTGATATGACAAAAATTTGGTCTCATGGTCATGTTTTATTAACATGTTTTGTACAAAATTTGTATGTATGTTTTCCATTTATATAAATTTATGATGTCTAACTTAAATGGAAAGTTATTGTGGATTGATACATTCACTGTGTTTGTTGCTTTACATTTTACACATTTTTCAAAGATCTGTTGCTACACAAAATCTCAACATCCTTTATCAAGTAGCAGTAATATTGCTCTCACCTTGGAAATTTACAAAACTGTCATCTTGGTGCTATGATTATTAGGAAATAGGAAGTGGTGGCTTCTAGTGATATGACGTCAGCCACTTACAACTGTTACTCAACATATTTGCAGCTACCCTTGTATCTGAAGACTTTCTTTTCCATTCATAACTTGAGTACACAACTTACTACAGTGCACGGATCCAACTTAATTTGGAGCTTGGATAGAATATAATGTAATAAGTTGAAACTGCACAAAGAAATAATCACCTTCCTAATTCCCTAGTTTTACTACTGAGTTTAGATTTTTCTTACATGATGAGATATGTTATGGCGGAGTGATGCAGCAGCTCTGCATTGTGTTGATGCTTCTGCTCATTAAATGTGAAACTTCACAGGAGGAGAGGTGTGGGGAGGCAGAACATGAAGTGGGTCAAGTGATTCATATGCAGGAAGAAGTGGAATTGTTGCAGAATGCTCTGCGTGACATTGCACACGCTGTGATTCAGGATGCAGAGAGCCGAGATGCTGAACAGTCTCATGCAGCTACACACCTGCACCTAACTCCTGCTGGTCCAGTACCTCAACGGTAAATACCTGCCTCATTGCACTTTCATTTTGTACAAACCGTGGAAAGTTTTGGGTACAGTAACTGGACCCCAGACTCAGGCGGATGGTTTTCTGTACAGTGATTCTTGTTAGGAATGTCTTTATTTCTAGTGTATCCAATTATTTTATTTTAAACTGAAATTATGGATTTTCAAACAAATTAGAAGAAAATTGGTAAATGACATATGAATCTTATTATAATCTAAAAATTGTATTGGAAACATCCTTATCATATTGCTTCCCTCAAAGCAAACTTGTGCCTCTGAGGAAGCTAACGGCAGTTAACCCTTTGGTTCCAAAGTTTGTCTAAATAATATTTAAACATTCACTTCTTACCCTAAAGAAAACAAACCATCCCAATTACAAAGATCAAATGATTGATGCAGCTTATTCTGAGAATAATGACACCCATAAATACAATCTATGAGCAGAATGCTGTTACTGAATGTAAAAGCAGGTAGTACATATAATTACCATTTGGTCTCAAATGGTTCCAACTTCTTCCAGAATTTCATTTAATATCTTAGTTACTAAATAACAAGGGGTAACTTCTTTGCCATCGTCTTGCATTTAAATACCACATAGGGAGGTGACTTTTTCTGCTGGTTGTGATAGCTGACATTAGGATGCAGCGTTCTTTCTTGGCTCCTATAGTTTTAATCTGCAAAGTTTATTCCCTGGCAAAGTTAACTGTTGTCTGGTCTGCATTTTTTTGTTTGTCCTAGCCGTTTTTCATGTAGCTTTCTCAGCTTCAGGGAATATTTCTGCAAACTGACAGCTTTTCCTATTATGCTTTTGGTGGTCTCTATTCTGTCATCATTTGCCATCTCATATCTGACCATAAAACGGCTATCTTATCCATGACTACAGAAATGGCATTTGATTTATTGTTTTAATAGAATATTATTTTATTCTGAAATCAATTGAATCATCTGAAGCCCTTTTCTTAACATTCATGGTTTCATGAAATACAGTTTTAGAGTCATAGATTCAGTGTTTTGTTCTATCATCCTGCCATATTTTTCTGTATTCAGATCGCCAAAAAGAGCTATGCGCACACCCACTTCTCCAGCTTTTGCTGAAAGCACCATCTCTGCTGTCCAAGCCTCACTACACAAATACCAACTACAAATTCATGAGTTACAGGTTGGTAAGATGACTTCTGAATAGCAGAATAGATCATTACTGTTTCTTAATTTCTTATTTTTTTATAGCTATGAGGTGTTTATTTTTAGGAATGTGTGAACACACAAAATTTTTAATCTGCATGAACTCAGACTTTACCCTAACCCTTTCGGTGTCAAACTGAGTGACATATTCAGACTATGCGTGCTGCCTGTAGTGTTAAACTAAGTATGTTATTGGCCTATGTAGCATTAGCATTTTAATCAGGACTAAATTTTAATAAAATGGAAACAACTCAGCCTAGGCCAGAGGTTTTCAGCCTGCGGCCTGCGAATGTGGCTTATGTTGTTTGCAAACGTGCTGTAATATTGTGTCACTCTGTATGATGAAAAATAGTTCCCTGATATCAGAAAATACACTTTGTTAACATATTTGGCTCTGCCTTTCTGTGTGAGTAATTGTTCAGTTTAATGAGGAACATAAAATCAAGAATTTGGATGTGTCTTCCTAACGAACACTTGGAGGGATATATTCGAATGACAGCAACAGAAATTCAGCCTGATGTTGAAAGATTGCTGAAGTGAAAGCGTTGTCAGATATCTTTTTTTTTGACTAATTTTGGTAAAGAAAATCACTGGGTTTTATGTGAACCTGTTTGTAATAGTAAGCTATTGCATTTTTAATAAATTGCTATGATATTTGAATAAATAGCCCTCGTTGCCTGTGAGTTGATAAAAAAGTTTGAATGTGGCCCCAGATCTGCAATAGATTGTGAATCTTTAGCTAGGCATTCAGTTTAATGAAAAATGTATCCTAAATATTTTACTTTTTCTCTGTTCCCATCCTTATCATTCTTTTCCTCTCTCTTTATCTGTATACCTATCTCTCTCTCTCTCTGTACCCCTCTTTCTATCCTGCTTCTTATTTCCTTTCAATTAATTAATTAACCGTGCTCTGAAAATTTTTACATCAGGTGAAGCTTCAGTCCAGCAAGGAACAGCTGATACTTTTTAGGAAACAGTGTGAAAATGCTGAAGATAGTCAACAGTCGCTAGAAACTAAAGTGGGAGAATTGACAGCGCAGCTTGATTCCTGCCGTTCCCATTGCTCACAACTGATGCAGGAGAAAGATTTGCTGCAGAAATCTCTTGATTCTGTTCGAAGTGAGAAAAATGCTTTGGACAAGAACAGAATGGAAATCAATGCAATGGTGAGTTAAGTTTGTGGATTATGGTGCTTCGAATAGTAAAACCTACTATGATGCAGCTTGGGACATGAGTGCAATTGCAGTATTTAACTACCCTTTGTGGTGACTTTAATGTTTATCAAACTAGTGTCACTGCTTGCATGTGATCTAGCTGGCCATGCATTCCTTACATCTAAACCCTTGCCTCCTGTAGCTCTCTGCCATAATTTGGACGTTACTAGAAGCTTCTGTAACATGAGGCCAGCTGTGCTAATGTAGCAGGCTTGTGACAGTATAATCCAGAGGTCTTTTGTATCATAAATATGTTGGAATGTATGTTATGATACCATTTTCAGAAAAGAAAGTATATGTTTTTAAATTATGTAAGAATGCAACCACTCAGAAGACTGACAAGGAAACATGGTTTGTGAAGTGGATGAAACTAGCTGAAGATTTTGTTCAGTAGCAGACTGGTATAAGCAGTGTTGAACCCTTGGTTCTACAACCAGTGAACTAGTAAATTTCATTAAATTAAGTTTAGTTAGTTTGTTACAAAACTGGTAAAACTACTACTGTTTTCTGGACATAAATGTGCAAGAATTAAATAAATGATTAAGCAAGTGTTTGCGTTTATGTTCCATTTTGCAGATTGAAACTCTTAATGCTGATTATGAGAAACTTCTAAAAGCAAATGCAAAACTGCAGAAAGTGTCAGACAATTTGGAAGACGAAAAACTGTTCTTACAGACTGAACTCAACCGTGTGGCTAAAGATGCAGAAATCAGGTGTGTTTAAGTAATGTGAGATATTAAAATTAATTGGTTGATAAATTAAACATAATTTTTTTATGTATGGTTAACTGAAACCCTGGGAGCAGTTGTAATAAGTTTGCATTTTTGGTGGTTTTGTTACTACAAATTAGATGATAATATCACAAACAGATGCTAAGCTGTCTTAGAATGTGGCTATTGATAAGGAATAAAATAAAACTGTTAGAGTGTAGTTTACCATATTTCTCTCCCTTCCCCAACATTTCACCAGTCCTGTTCATACTTCATCTATCACAGATATGGCTACACATTTTTATTTACAAGATGCTTAGCCAAATCTAATGCATGTTACCGGCTATTTTGCCTCAGATTATTGTATTATTGTTCTCCTCAGTCCTTCTGGATGGACTTGTGGGATGGTTCCTCCAAATAGGCTATTACATTAAGGTCCAGTTTGGAAAAACAAGGGGATAATGTAATTTTGTGCATGTGCTGTTAGTTGATGTACATGCCTATAAAAGTTGAAGTTTATTCTTAACCCTGGAGGTAGTACAGATGTCGTACAAATATTTTCTAAAATCCCCTTAGACTCTTGTTTATTCCCATCTCATTTCCAAATTCTTATGCAGATTTGCATGCTCTGTCATGAGTTTTGAATTATGATATCTTTCCCATTGTCTGATTTTTTTATGTTCTCCACGCCTTTTCTACCATTTTATCTCTAATTTTCCATAGATTAAGCTCAGAGCCTGTTCTGGCTTCTATTAATTTTTTGTATGATCTTGTATCTGTATGTCCTTTGAATTTGTAATAAAAAGTTTTAGGAGTGTTAATGAATTCTGTTAAGATAATTTAACCATTTTTACATACAGAATAAGTATTTAGTTTGTTTTGTGTCTGCATTTTTGATTGTATGTAATGTGCAGTGTCTTTTGTCATTTCTAAAAGATATTGTTTGACTTTGGTAACACTTTATCCCTTTTTAACTCAAGTTTTGTTATGGTATAAAAAATTGTGAGTGGTGAAAGTAAAGTAAAGATTGGGCATAAAGAGATATAGAAATCATAAAATAGCTTCATAAAAATGTAACATTCCAAAAATGGTGCTTATGTACATATATGTTACACCCCTGACTTATTAAAGATGCTTTCAGTTTCTGGTAAATATTTCCATTCACTTCTCAAATTCGATGTTCTCTTTCATATCTTACATATTTTTCAATCAATGTAATCTATGATTCACACTCTTTAAGCACATTTGTTGTTCAAAATTGTTCTTTTTTGCTTTTCATAATAGCTCCAGTTTGCAGCCATGTGTTTATCACCCTCAGAATGTGTGTGTTTGTGGTCAGTGCAGAATCTTTTCACTCTATGTTTATGCTAATATTAGTTGAATATGCAGATTAATACTATAACACATTGTCATTGAATTATGTAAGAGAAGTTTGAGACACCGGAAGCATCTGTCATGAAAGTAAATGTGTACAGCTGCTTATTCTGAGGCCTAAAATGGAAAATTATACTAAATTACAGGGAAATGAATTTGAGAGCTGAGGAAGAGAGGTGCAGTCGACTTAGGGAAGAACTGCTCACCCTAAGAGAGGACATGAACAAAGCATACCTCTCTCATGACATGCTGGAGCAACAGAAGATGGAATCAGATGATCTTATAGCTCAAACAGAGAAGAGTAAAGGTGCAATTATAATACAGTGTTTGTTTCCCTTGCTTTCTTTTCTGTGCTACCCTTTTGTCCATAAAATGTGTTTGCAGAATTCCACAACAATTTCAAGAACTGCAAATGTGAAAAAGACATACACTATAATGAGTGATCTTTGCATATTACTTAATTACATCAAAGTAGACAATGCTGAACTGTGCAAATTAATAACAATACATTAAAAACTACAGGTCATGCATTGTGCTTTGTGCCGTTATATTTTCGCTTCATAAAAGATCTATGTAAGTTCTGACTAGCAGATACCAACATGCTATGTTAATCTTTGTTAAATGAGTAGCTTATCCAAATTATTCTCTAACTAAATTTACTTATTGTAGCATTTATGTGTAACAGCAATGCACTTAAAGTGTCATTTATGGTACTTATGAATGACAAATTATTACTTTTGGGCATAAACATATTAAATTATGATATAATTATCAATTGTAATGGATTCTGCAGAACTCCCATAGGCCTCTGGTACACAGTTTGGAAACTGCTGATTTAATGTACATAATAGTACATGAATGTTAAATTATGGCATGTAAGTGCTGTGAAAATTAAAGGCAGTTTTGTTGATTGTGACGATAGGAGATATGGAGTTGGAATTGGAGCGCACTCTACTGGAGAAATCCGATGTCCAAGAGACATTAACGAAGCTGGAAACAGTGTGCATGAGCTTGGAACAAGATAAGAAGAGATTACAAGATGAAGTTAGAAAGGTGAGACTTTTCTTCTTATTCTTTATCTTGTCATCTTCAGTTTCATTCACTTCTGTACTGCTTCCTCATCTTCATTTTTGTTTCTTCTTCTTCCCATATCCTTTTGTTTTTCCTTCTCCTCATCCTGATTCTTCTGGGTGTGTTTTGTTTTCATATATTCTTCATTCTCAGTAGGATTTGAGGTTCTCATGGTGGTGAATTTGAAGATGGCTGTCTTCTTGATTGTAGCACCATATAGTCAGGTAGTAGTTCACAAACATTTCAGAGGGCCTTACGGTCTTGTTCATCTGCAGGGATATGAGAGATGAATGATTGCCCTGTTAATGGAGACAGCAAGGACCTCTGAAACACTTGTCATTTTCTACCAGAGTACATAGTGCTACAACCCAAAATGTTTTGTAACTGTCCATTATTTCAAGTTTCTGCATAAATCCCTCCAAATCACTGTGGTCTTGGCCCTGTGTTCCCTTTATATATATATATCTCGTTGTTGTTCTCAGAATTAGGAACAAATACAGGGTTTTTGGCTACACACATTACCTGTTCTGAGTTCAGGAATTCCTGCTGGATAATGCCACTATGTGACTTTTTTCTTGGACTTTCTATGTTTTCTTGTGATTTATGTGATAAATCCCAGTGAGAATTATGGCATTTATGTTCTTACCATCACATATGTTAAGACTGGGATCCATTCAACTTCTTAACAGATGGGTACTAGAGGCTGTGTAAGTAATAGGGATAACATAACTGGACGGTGAAGCAGACAACCTGAAGGAGATACTGCGATCTAGAATGTTTGGAGCTTCACCTGCATGCTCCCTATACATCTTTATAATATGGTGCTTAGGCACAGGGACAGTTTTAGCTTTTATTAATATAGTTCTTAGTTCTTTATTTGTTGCCATTATAAAGTAATTTGAGTAGTTGATACAGAATTGTTAATTATTAATATGGGTGCAGATTGGGGAGGAGAAGGCTTCTCTTCAGAGCCAGTGTGCTGACCAGCAGAATGACTTAGGGTCTCTCAGGAAAGAATTACTTCAGGCTGAGCAAACACGCCTGGACCTGGAGTCAGACAAAGTCTCCCTCCAGGAAAAACTGAAGTTCCTGGAGATTGAGAAAGAGAAAGTAAGTACTTTACTTAAAATATTATTGTTGAGAAATTTAATGCTTTATACTTTTTGTTTGGATTTAACCCTTTGAAGATTAAATTTATCTAAATAATATCTGAAAATTCAGTTCTTACCTCAAACAAACTAGCACACTTCTCCATTATAAAAATCAGTTGTTCATTTTTGCTTGAGGAAATAATCATTGTTTGCTCTGAGAATCATGCATCATGCTGATACACTTCTTCATGCGTCTTACAGGTGGAACTAGAATTGGGCCAAGTGTCTAGGGAAAGGGGAGATCTAAGTAACCAGCTGTCGTCACTAGCTCGTAAGAAAGAGGCATTGAATGAAGAAATGATGAGAATAAGACAAAGATTGGAGCAAGCCAATGAGACTAATGCTCGCCTCAATCGTGACTTGGAGGATCTTGTGAAAGACAAAGAAGAAAAACAGGTAAACGCAAATCCAGTGTGTCTGTTAACTGTACTAAACTCTTCATTGGTGGGATCATTTTTCAAGTCAGGAAGTTGGGAAGCAAAAGTATTTATAAGTTCTGCTGTGAACTTTCAATTTTCATGCAGGTTCTTTTGGAAGCAAATGAGAAGGAACTTCAGCGGTTGCAGGAACAGTTTGCTTCAGTACGAAGTGAGAAAGAAGCTCTGGAAGGAGTTCTGTTTGATACACAAACAAACTTGGCGGCTACTGATAATACACGCATTCAACTAGAAAAAGATCAACAGGATTTGCTGGTGAAACAGGAGTCTTTGAAAGGCCAAGTATGTCGACTGACTCGTGACCTGGAGGCTTCTGAAAAACGAGCACAAGAGACGAAGGCTTCATTGACTCAGCAGGCTGGTGCACAAGAGGTGGAGTTCCAGCAGGTCATTACCAACCTCAAGAAACAACATGAGGAAACTGTGAGGAAACTTACAGAGGAAAGGGTAAGTTTTTGCTTCTGTACACCAATAGGGACATGGTTGAGGCACTTGACCCTGCAAAGAAGTCTGTATTGTTAGACTGGTAGGTAAGTTATAGTATGTGGCTTGCATAGATCCTGATATTAAGAAGTATAAGTAGAGGTACAGCAAACACGGTACAGTTAAGAAATGGACACAAGAATGAAAGAAGATACAGACCACTGTACTTGAAAATATAACCAATTTATAGTAGGATTTGAGGTGCTCAGGGTGGTGAGTACAAAGACAGCTGTCTTTTTGGTTGTAGCGCTATGTTTGATAGAAGTTTACAGATATTTTAGAGATCCTTGCTGCCTCTTAAACATTGGTAAACTACCAGACTTCATGGCATGACAACTCAGAACAGAGCCTTCTTAAAACCGCAGGATAATTTAGAGTACAGTATAATTTCTGCAATAACCGAGTGTGTGATACCACATCATTGCATTCAGCTTATGTCTTTTCGGACAGGAACATATCAGAATCTCGTTAGAGAAGAGGTTACAGCAGACAGTTCAGCAGATGGGAGGAGAGAAAGATGGTGAGATCCAGCAGCTCCAAGAGAGGATAGAAACTCTACAGCAGCACATTGAGAATATTTGTCAGCAGCATGAAGAAGTTCTGCTTAGAGCAGAGAATGATAAGCAGCAAGCTCTGCTCCTTGGTAAGCAGACAGACATTTGTGTCTCTTTACATGGAGTGAATAAAGTAAATGCATAATTAGAATATGTTTCAACTATGAAACTACTGAATGGATTTAATTGAAATTTGGTACTGGGATCAACAATCAAATTAGTGATTTGAGGTTCTCATGGTGGTGTAAATATGAATTGTGGTGTAAGATTTGAGGTTTTCACAGCGGTGAGTATGAAGATTTCTGTCTTCTGGGTTGTTGCGCTGTGTAGTCTGGTCGATGTTAACCAACGTTTCAGAGGTCATACTGCCTCCGTCATCAGGGCGATGAATATGAATATATGAAGACAGAAATCTTCATGAAATGTGGTCTTCTGTGTTGCTGGTTGGCTGTTCAGATCGAGTTTTTTCATGTTTCTTTGCAGTCTGTGCGAGCAAATTATATGAGCGTATCTTTAAATAGCCCATAATTGCTTCCTTTCACGTTCTTAATTCATAATTATCTGTTTCTTGATGATATATAACTTATGAAGTCAGTAATGAGTCACTAAATAAACCAAGAACCAATAAGCACTAGAAACTCCTCTGTTAAATGCCTATAATTTTAAGTTTCTGACAAGACACAGGATTTTGTTGTGTTTGCATGTGTGTGTGTTATGGTTTGAACACCTTCAAACACTGATACTTCACTGTTAGTTTTTGTCACTGTTACCTTAACTGTTCCCCATCACTGACTACTGTGAGAGCCGTGTTCCAGTTATGATGAAAATTACGCACATGTCTGTGCGCACACCAAGTCTTTGCAAACAGCCCTTTTAAATGAAGGGCTAACATAGTAATTCATAATTTGTATAAGTCATTGGTATACTTTAAAAAACAGTAATGTTTCTAAAGTATGTGTTGTTTAAATAAAATTATTTGTAGTCATATTCAGACAGAATCTGGCTACAAATACCTTTAAATCAGAATGACAATGAACAGTAAATTACAGGAAAATGAAATAAATACCTGCTTCCTCACACCTCTAGCTTTGATTCTTGTAGCTCACCATGACCAGCAAGCTTTGCAAGAGAGAATGGACGGTGTTCAGAGAGAGCTGGAAGAGGAGCACAGTGCTCTAGATCGACTGCGAAGGGATGCAACAACAAGAGCAGAACAGGATCGTGGTAACATCAACCAACTTCGAGATGAACTTGCCCGCTTTAAAACAAGACTGGAAGAGAGCAGGTTGGTTTTTACTTCACAGTGAAACATCTGTTGAAACAGATGCCATATTAATAGTATTTTCAGTGTTATGAAAATTGTCTGATGAGCCAGGGTAGCTCCATCAGTATAGTGCCTGACTACAGACTGGATGACCAGGGTTTGATCCCCAGCAGGAGCAAAGGATTTTTCTTCTAGCCTCTGCATCCAAATTGGCTGTGGGACCCACTCAGCCTCGTATCCAATGGACAGTGGAGATCCTTTCCCCAGGGGCAAAGTCCAGCTGACTGGAAACTTGTGTCATTTTACTCAGACCTCGAGGTGCATTATTGGATTGTGCCTTGCATACCATTTTCTTCCACATCCTTCTCTGTTTCTTATTCAGTCCAGTCCCCTATCTAGTTGCTACTGGGGGACTCTTTGCATGGGAGTAAAATGCCTGGAATGTGAAGCTGGTCACTAACATCTATGTAAGGAAAATGTTAGGAATGCTTATGGAACTTTACCTCTGCTATCTCATTCCCTTTTACATCCCATTTTTATGGTATGTTGTTTAGACACAGAACATATTTAATACAACATGACCTTTGCAGTCAAGAAAGTATCAATAATTATACAAAGAAATAACATAGGACAATTTTGTATGATCTGAAGCTAAGTATAATAAATTCTTCTTGGGCTACCTGCCATGTCAGGTGGTTGAAAGGCTAAACACAAATGTTTCAAAATACCCTGAGGTTGAGGACGAAGATGGTTACATGTATATTTGAGATCACTTTAACTCAGAAAACATCAGGATACTGTATTGAATGGTGCTACTGCTGCACCCAATTTCATATTGCTGCCATGTTGGTAATTTACCAGACTGGGATCATCTGAACTGGTGTGTGTTTGAACCACGTTTCATGAAAATTGGTTAATTATTGTGTACAATTTTGATGTTTGTAACTTAATTGGACAACTGCATGTGTCTCATTTCTGCATGTATGTAGTTACAGGGGTTCCTAACCGAGGACTCATTTCCTTCAGGAAAAAGCCCTGAACTGCAGTTCTGAGATTTCTCAATTTAATTAAATATCTGTCCATTGCTCTTATTTGTGAATGTGAGGCAAGAGACGCTGTTGGACAGTGGTAACAAGTATGACTTGCAGTTGAAAAGTATCTGGTCTGAAGTGGTGTTTTTTATTTTATTGTTTATTTATTTGTTTTATTTTTCCCCAATTTTGTGGGAGATTGGGGTGTTTGTGATCTTCAGCCTCTCAGAATGAATGACATAATAGTGTCTTTAAAAGTAAGCCACTTCCACTTTCTACCATAGCTTTTCTTTTTATTAGCGAAATACACCTTATTGGGTGCTAAATAATCACATCTGAGGGGGTTTTGCAGTAGCATGAAATAACCAAATTCAGAAAGTGATACTGCAAGTACGTCATTGCTTCAACATTAGATCTCTTCATTGACAAATTGTTAACTCTCCACCATCATTACAGACCTGACATCATGATTTGTTGTTTATGTTGTTTGTTATGCTATAATGTCATATGTGGGGCTTCTAACTAAAAATTAAAGTGCAAGTGTATAGAATTATGTCTCTACATATTATGCTTTATTTGCATGGAGTGTGTAAGCTGAACACATGATGTGGAAATTATATGGTCCATCTGCATATTTCATCTCCAGAACTACTGAATAAATTTTGATGAATAAATAAATAAATAATAAATACCCTTGCTTTTTTGAAGCCAAAATAAAACATGATATTTTTTAAATGACTCATACCAGTATAAATGTAACTGTATGTGCCTGCCCTTCAAGTGATTATTATATGTATTTCAAGAGTTTTCAGTAACTTGCAGAATATTCCTGTAACATGCATGCCAAGAGTCTGTGAATGTTTGGACAAAAGTTATCTTGGTGTATGGGTAATTGTAATCTCTAGGTTAAAGGCCGAGGAAGAGAGAAACCGACTAGAAGGTAAACTTGGGGAGGTGCACAAGGAAAGGGATGTTGTGCAGCAGGAGTGTGAGGAGCTGAAAGTGCAGCTTCATCTTGCTGAGGATCGTCTTGATGCAAACCAGAGCCAGCTGCAAGAAACTTCACGTAAACTGAAAGAAGGTTTGTGAGCAATCTGATCAATTAAACTTTATGTGCAGATCTTCCTTGAAAAAGAGCATGTTATTCAGATAGTCAAATTTCTTGATTTTCTGGAACCTGAATGTTCATAACTGTGTTCACAAAATTCATCAATGGATCCTATACTATCCTGAGAGAAGACTTGGAAGATGTAGAGATGGAAAAAGTGTTACTATTCTCTTTGTCATTGTTCTGCTTTATTGGGTATCAAAGTGTTTACCATTTATCTTTGCTAGTAGTTTTTAATCTTTATTATACTATAATAGGTTATTTTAGCCCCATACTACAGGTCTGCCAGTCAGGCTTTGGAAAGTAAACTGGATTGTGACTGTTCTGAACTCATAAAGAAGATTCCATATGGGTGTACAATGCAATGTACAGTTAAGCAGAGCAAAAGGATTATTAGCTCATCTCAGAATCTCTGCTTAACACATTCATTTCCAACAGTTAACCTCAAGCAAATTAATTCTTACAGCATTAAAGATGTTTTGAAAAATTTTAGCTTCAGACTTTAAAATATTAATTTCTTGTTACAAGACTTTTACAGGTTATAGTACAGACTTTGGGAAACCAAACTGTGTATCAGTCTAGTTAGTGGTGTGGGTTGTTATGCTATGTATTTTCTGATCATATACCAATGTTCTTCCACGGCATTTATATAAAACCAGAAGTCTACATGGTGCAGCAGCCTATAAGACTATTATCTAAATTCACATTACCATGAAAACTTAAAATCCTATATATATTTATAAGTTTTTGATGTACATTCAGTTAGGAAATTGTTTTCAAAATTCAGATAACTTGTCTTAGTCTGTTTATACATGGCTGTTTGGTCCACTGAGGATCTGAATGCTCAGCTGTGAATGTGTGCGAGGATAAGGAAGAAATTAGTAACCCGAAAGCTTTTCTGCTAATAATAACATACTTTGTATTGTTGAGTACTTGTATTATATCCGCAAACTATCTTCTGCAGCTGAAAACACCAGTGAAGTGTTGCGTAAGGAGCTGACTGACATACGGAGACAACTGGCAGACAGCAACTATGAAAAGGAGAAGTACAGTAGTTCTAATAAGGAGCTCCGAGACTATGTGAAAAGGATTGAAGGAGAGAAGAGAGAGCAAGGAAGGGCTCTGGAAGAAGCTTTCCAGAAAATTTCTAGTAAGTTACTAGGCACTGTAGAAAGTACCAGATTGTATGTTGAGTATTTTTGCTAATTTAAAAACTGAAGGAAAAGGAGTCATCATATAAACATGAAAAAAACTTTCTCTGTGATGAATGGTTACCTTGTCAGAGGTACAAAGTACTCATTTTTAGTATAGGTAGCATCAGTATCTGTAGTGCAGTTGTATGACAATAAAGAATAATGTAACATTCTCAGCATCTTTATCATCTGAACCTGAAAGTTAAAAATTTTCTTGTATTTACATACAATGGACCATGTATTAGGATTTGTTTTGTACAAGAAAAAGTTCCTTCGACTGTCTGCAGTGCACAAACACAGTGTAAAATGTTTTCAATAGAATGAGTATGGCCTAAAACAAGTACTTATTATACTAAACAAAATAATTTCTCAGACAGTTTCTTAACATTACTTATCTGAGAATGTTGTTTCAAATGAAAACATTTTCCAGAACCTTTGTCGTAACAAACACTTGTTCATCAGTCAATTCTGTTCCATAACTTTCTTCAGCAAATGCACTTGCGGTTATTTATGAAGCTATTTTTGGCTGGTCATTCTTAAACTTAAGTTAATCTACCCTTGGCCCTTCATAGTCTAGGAGCAGAAAGTCTACTTTCCAGGTTGTGGTGTTCATGTTGGTTGTCTGGGCATCTTAAAGGAGATGTTGAAGCAGCAGGTTGGTATGATGTGCTCTGTGCAGTCTCTACTCAGCAGTATTATTCAAAATAGCATACATTTGTTGTACCAACAGCGTGAGCAACGTGCATGGAAAACTATAGAGTGAATGCTGCTGCTCATATGGTTTTCTGGTTGATGAGCACTTGCTTTGCCATCCTGTTGCTCAAACCATGATGATAGTCACGTGGATATGGTTATCCCTGTTCTGCACATACTTCTGTTTATGCCTCTTGAGATTTCATGCTTGTAAATTTTTATTCTTCATGTACTGATGTATTACAGCATTGGAAGACTCGAAGACCGGTCTGGATGGGGAACGTACACGTCTTCAAGGACAGATTCGAGACTTGGAGCGGCAGCAGCTACAGATGTCCCATCAGTTACAAAATACACAAGAGGAGTTACAGAGGTCACATGCTACCAGCACTCAGATGCAGAATGAGGAGAAGGAACTGCAGGCACGCCTTGCCTCAGAAAGTGAGGAGAGGGAAAGAACACAGCAGGAATTGCATCAGCTCAAGAAACAGGCAGGTTACTCAGTTATTCAGAAAAGTCTGCCTTTGGAATGTATTCTGGAGCTGCTACATTCCAGAGATATGTGAGGGTCTTCTGGATTGTGGCACTGTGTAGTCTTTTAAGTGGTTACCAGTAATCATGTTCTCAGTGCACAGCACCACAGGGGACGCAACATAGTTCAGACCTTTTGATAGGGTTAATGCATAGCATAATCCAATGGCAAACTGGCAATGGCTGTCATAAGTCTTGCTGTTCATAGAATGGGGGAGAAAGATGTTTAGCTTTATGTAGCTGCTGGAATTTGTTACAGTGTCTCTGTCACTGGCTCTGGTGTCTGAGAACATGTGTGAGCTCTTTTCAAATGTGATATAGTCAATCGGCCAGGTCAGGGTCTGACATCTCAATAGCAAGTCATAAGTATGTGACCAAAGAATCTTGGGAAATGATATTCGGCTTGCACATAGTGAAGTGAAGCCACTTGTGAAGTGGGCAGATGCTGGTCACTTACAAGACACACAGCATTACAACCCAAAAGACAATAATTGACACTTCTCTCCAGCTGCCCACATTTTCAAAACCTGTCAGTATTGAACAACTGGTGTTCTACTGTGGGCAAGACAGGGAGTTTTCTCTACAACTTTGAACAGATCAGCAAAGGCCCTCCCATCCAGTTGGTACCAGGGAATGTGAGGAAGTATACCTCCACCTTCCCGTACATATTCATGGCATGCTGCTGAATTAGTACACCTGAAAACCCAGGGACAACTTTATTTTACTTTCTCTCATTTATGCCTATATCTCTCAAGTGGTCTCTTCCCTTGAGATTTTCCATGTAACATCTGTATGCATTTCTTGTTTTCTTTGTATGCCTTCCCATCTAGTGTTTGGTTTAATCATCCTAATAATTGTCAAGTAAATATGATGAAGCTCCTTGTGTAGTTTCACTTTTTTCTCAATTTGTCTGCTCTAAGGTCCAGATATTCTCTTCATCACTTTGTTCCCAAATACCCCAAATCTTTGTCCGTCAGAGTGAGAGAGCCAAGTTTCACACTTCTGAACTTGGTGCTTACAAGCTTGCATCATAAAAGACTATTCAGTTAAAATGTTTGGCACATTTGCTCTGTTATGCTTAGATTGTCGAGCTTGATGGAAGCCTCGAACTTTCAAGACAGGAGTTAAGTCGAATGCGTTCACGCGGAGATGAAGAAGAGGAGCGCTGGAGAGCCAGAGAACAAGAATTGCTTGTGCGACTTGAAGATAGTCGTAGCAGAGATCGGAAGCTTGAAGATCAGAAACACAATTTGGAAGTTTGTCTGGCAGATGCTACTCAGCAGATTCAGGAGCTTAAGGTGCCTAAATCTGTAACTGTATAACACCTTGTGAGAATATCAGTGACCAAATCCCTGGCACAGTATGTTTCTGTGTAGTGTTTAGAACTCCTGCCTTGTATTTGAGAGGTTACAGATTTGGATCGTAGCTGGGACAAGTTTCTCATGGCTCTGCTTAATCTTTCAGGGAATGCAGTGGAGGTACCTTCACTTTACCATCCTTTTGTAATAATTTTTCCAGTTTACTAAAGTTTGGTATTCCAGGGTGTGGTCAGCATTAACAGTCAAGTAAATATAATTTTAATTTTTCTGAATTCATTATAATCCCTATATTGCATGAAACTGAAATCAGACTTTAAAGTTCTCTTAAAAACAGGTTATACAGCATAGTTCAAATATAGATCTCATAAGATCTAAAACTTTTATGTGAAACAGTTTGCTCTTGTTAGTTCCTGACAGCCATGGTGATATGTCTTTAAGACCTGTTGTATATCCTTCCATTATGGTAGTATGTAATTTGTCAGATATTATAGATTTAAATGCTTAAAAGCCTTGTAACTTATAAAGCAACTTTATGGTCAGCCATTATGCCTTTATAGTATTATGTTGAATTTTGAGTGGTTGGAAGAGGATGGAATCAGTGGCAGTGATAATTATGAAGCATTGGAAAGTACATAGCATGACTAATTCTGATTTCAGGGCTTGTTGAGTGGAGCTAAGGGCAGTCTGGATGTATAGAAGAAAAGCAGCAGAAACTAAATAGTGTTGGCATGTTTTAGGCTCGCTTGGGAGGAACAGAGGGCCGAGTACGTGCTTTGGATGCACAGTTACTGCAGTTGGAAGGAGCAAAGAAAGAAGCAGAGCAGAAACTAAGTAGTGTTGGATCCACACTCAGAAGAATTGCAGGAATACAACTTGATGGTAGTGTCACTTTGCCATACAAAGTTATGAGTCCTTCAAGAAGATGGAGTCCTGCTAAAGGTATAGATTTATTAAACTGTCAATAGCGAAATTAGAAAAAATGATGTTTCTATCTTAGAATTCAAACCCCCATTTAGCTCCCTCTGCAGACCATTGCCCTTGCACTGTGTGTACCAGCACAACCATGTTTTGATAATCATCTCCTTGACATGAGATAGTGCATTTACTCATAATTGATGATCTTCTACGCTTTAGAAAAGTAGAATTTATTCTCTGTTGGCATTCTTTGTTTCATCATGTTAACACAGAAGAACTAATGCCACGTGCAATAGGATGATTATTATTATTGTTGTTGTTGTTGTTGTCATCATCATCATCATCATCATCATCATTATTGCTGTTAAGCTAAATTACACCATAGCATTGATGAATTAACTTGCATAAGGAATCTAAATATACTTTCACAAAGGCCAGTGGGCTGCCTAGCCTGTGAGAGTGTTAAAGGTTGTGGCCAGTAAACAGTATGCTGTGGTTGTATATCACCACGTTTTGTTGAATGAATAATTTAGTTTCTTGCCATGTTCGTAATCTTTCATCTCAGTTCAGATATACATTGCATCCAGTTTTTGGAAAACAGGCACAGTAAATTTGACTTCATGTGTGTGGCAGTGTTGGAAGTAAGAACTTCTGTTCTGCAGGAAATAAAAGCTCAAAAGTCATATTACATTCTTAATACTGGGAACACCATATAAGTGTCAATGAAAAGGAAAATTTCTCACCTCTTCACTGTAAATTATTGCTGGCCATCTAATGTGTTGCCACTACTGTCATACTCTGCAATTTATATTATTATTTTATTATGAACTTGGCCTTGTCTCACTAGTGAGAATTATTCATTTAGTACATTTCAATTGTAAACATTTCCTTTTTATGGTGAAAAGCAGTATATTACATATTAGCTTCTTGTTGCAGTTCAGGAGCATGGTGATGGACGAGGAGATGTTATGGCAGATATAGACCCAGAGATTATAAGGAAAGGCGTTCGCTCCTTGATGCAGCAGATTGCACAAATAGAACGTGAAAGGGTATGAAATTACAAAATAATCATCTATAAACTTTAACTGCACCAAAACTTTGTTAGTGGCATTTCTTCCAAACTGAATGTAATGGTTGTACTCCCACCACCACTCCCCTGACTCAGTTCCCAGAACCTCATTTGTAAAATTGTGGTGCACCACATGCAGGTGTAGACTTGAGAGAAGAATGATGGATAACATTTTGTATGGAGTTGATAAGAATGATATTGTTTGGTAATTGCTTTAGTGAGCATTCTGTCTTCCTTTTTATAAACAGGAATATCAAACATTCCTTCCTTCTCATTCTAAAAAGGTTGAATGTGTTTGTGGGTCTCAGAACTCTTGCTTGGATTAGTTCCACCAGAACTTGATCAGTACTTCGACCTTTTTAGTTTTTTAATAGCATTTTCTGCTTAACATTATTAAGTCCATATATATTTAATAGCTACTTAAAATTAATGTTCCATCTATTTAAACTAGAGTGAGAATCTACAAGTAGGTTACTTTTTTCATTGTTATCTGTATAATCTCTGCCGAATTGAAAAAGCGTCTTTAAATAAGCTCAGATACAATCAGTCAAACAATCGATAGGTAGATGAAGATTATGTACAGAAGTTTGGTTCCATTCTTTTCAGGATGATTTCAAGACCCAAGTTTTAAGTGCGAAGAAACAGTTGCAAGAGGCACAGGAACTGCAAAACAAAGTAGATACAAAACTAAACACAGCCTTGCAGAATGTAAGAATCGCACAAGATGAGAAAGGCACTTTGGAAGCTAAATTGGGCCAGAAACAAGCTGTCTTACAGTCCCAGGTATGTAGAGTCGGAATACAAAATCTGTATGAGTGTTAATTCTTAATCCGAGAAAGAGTCAAACCATTCCATGCGTGCAGACATCTGCCATCTTCTGCTGTTATTCATAAAAAATGTTGTTTTGTTCGTAAGTACTGCTTATGTTCTTCAAGTGTATGATGGTAATGTTATAGCATAGATCAGTGATTAGATGTGGATTCTTTGAAATACAAGATGGATTTGTTTACTCACACTTATTTCAATTAATTATTGTTTTTATATCAGTTTTGTTGTGCTTGAAATCAGCCCTATTACAGCAGTTCTCTTTGTTACACTTAGTCTTATCCGAGCGTTGTAGCTTCTTGACAGTCACAATTAGGGTCCGGTGGCAGACTTGTATGGTCACAATGATAAAACTTCCAGTTCTATAATAGGGAGTTTGCTAACAAACTGAACAACTATTTCTCAATAGGATCCTGCAGTTATGTAATTGGTTTAATTTTTTTAGGTGGTTGTAGCGCATATTCATGTTCCTTTCTTATGTCATGTTATAGGCAGAAGCTCTTCAGCAGAAATCTGAAGAGGCCCAGCAGATGAGAGAGAAAGTAATGGCTCTGGAGCTCACTGTTAGTAGTGGCACTGAAGAGAAGGGACAGTATGAGGTACTGAGGATTCTGGTCATGTCAAAGGCATTATGCCAGAAGGGCGTATCAGCATACCTTCATAATCCGAAATATTTGGTGTAACAACATAAAATAGTGTGATGTATATCATTCCAGAAGGGCATAATGCTGATGCTGCTCTACATGGGGATGCATTTACATTTGTACATATGAAAACTAATAATGCACATTTGTCAAACCAGATAAATATAAGAATTTAGTATCCAGTAAATCATTCATTTTGTTGGTATGCCTGTCTAGTGTGATGCAACAGATGTTGAAACCTGAGTAGATATTTTGTTGAATGGGAAGGTCCATTGTTCTTGTTGTAATCTTTGAAACTGCTTAATGAATTCTGATGAAATGAGATGTGCTTGTTCTTACTTCATGTAACCATTTTGTTGTGATTCATAACACTTTGACTTACATGAAATTTAAATTGAACATATATAATTTCTCAAAAGTTACTCATTTTTCCTGCACAAAATGGTTTTGTTATTTAAAAAATGTAACTCATTAATATCTATATTCATTATTTGAAACAGACTTTTTCTTTACTATGTGGAAATTGAAAATACTTCATTCCAGTAGCCAATTTTAGGAAAAATAGTACTGCTGTTTATCTGAATGTGACACCTGTGTGTTAACTGTTTGATGAACTGTTGAATAGAAGCTTGGGAACACTTTCTGTGTGTGTGCACATGTTTTTTTCTCTGCTGAAATACATGGAAAATTCTCTCATAAATTTGCTGTTTCCTGTCTCTGCCAACATTTTCCTCTCCATTCTCAGTATTATACAAAGTTTGCCTGTTGTAGGCATTACAAAACAGATTCTTTGAATTTTTAAATTCATCCTAAGCATATCATCTCTGGTGTGTTCTTTAGTGTTCAATAAATGTTGTTAGTGGTAAAACTTGTGATTCTGACACTACTTAATTTCTTTCATGTTTGAAATTATGTCTGTCTTATGAATCACATTTCAGCTGATAATTTCCTGCCTGTAGTTTTTAAGTTGCTAAAATGCATGTTATAATTATAATAATGACTTTTCATAAATGTCAGTAATTTGCTGTTTTGTAACGAAATTGATAATCTTAGTAGAATTTTTGTAAGACTACTGAAAATTAAAAGCATAGATTTCTTTTAGAACTAATATTAGGAAGAATTGCCAAGTATATTTTCTGTCTGTAGGATAAACTTGATAAAATGCGGCAAGCAATGTCCAGACTGGAGAATGAGAAGCGTAATCTACAAGAGGAATTGGGGCGTAATGAGTCTCGGGCCACCAAACTAGAACTGCAGAGGTTGTCTTTAGAAGGAGACCTGCAGCGCCTGCAGATGATACTGCAGGAGAAGGACTCTCATATCCAGGTATGTGATCCTGGAGAGGTCATCATGTCAGCTTCAGATATAAGAATTACTAATACTTGGGAGCTGCAGTAGGAAATTGAAGTGATATACATGATGAAATTAAGAGCATGTTAGAGTCAGAAAATGCGTACTAATGTATAGTTCAAAATATTTAATATTGCTTTCTCCTTTTAAAATTCTGAAGATTAAGACATAAGTATATTTTATCTCTGTATCTGAAAGTCTGTACAAACTTTGAGGGTTTGTTCTACACAGCAAAACAGTTCACTGAAGTTCACACAAACATGGGTCCACAAAAGCGTCCTTTTCCGAGTTACAGCCCCTGAAAGAATTGTACAAGCTCTCAGCACTCTGATGCGTTTATAAGAGGTGAGATTTAGTACATGCCTGGACACATATCACAGTCTGTCAT
Source organism: Zootermopsis nevadensis (assembly GCF_977971745.1). Lineage (NCBI taxonomy): Eukaryota > Metazoa > Arthropoda > Insecta > Blattodea > Termopsidae > Zootermopsis > Zootermopsis nevadensis. Next base: position 5,349,348 of record NW_028259144.1, on the reverse strand, counting down.
ACACATTCAAAGATACAAGAGGTGTTGCAGAAATGTGACACCCATTCACAGTGCACTGCTGAAAAGTTCATATTATGAATACTTGTAAATCAATTGCAAGGATCCATGTTAATGTTATCTGACTTAAATATGTATATAATTCAGTATCCATATATATTAGTTTTGACCACTTAAAAGAGTACCACCTGAAGACGACTAAAAAAGGTCAAAGCATGTAGTGGTATTTTAATAAGCATTGAGACTATAATCATTAAACTTGTTGTGTAGGTGGACTGTCAATCTAACAAAAAGTATTATTAAAATGCTGCCAGTGTCTAGACTGGACTACACAATGAAGATTTTCCTCTGCCCACAGTTTTGGTTGCAAAACCTCATTGGAAGCACCACTTTGAAGACATAGATGGAGATGAATGTTATTAAAATTGATCTAATAGAATTTTTGTCCTACCTAGTATTACTAGGGTATATGAAATATGATGGTGGTGAGGAGGGTGTTGTTCTGGGTTCTGACACGTATACTCATAGATAGATACGCATGAAGAGATCACTTGAGATACCTGGTCTTAGAAATTTATGTTAAAATGTGATTTGGAGTAATAAGATGTTAACATATGGTGTGGATTTGACTGACTCAAGATTGAGTCCAACGATGGGCGAGTTTTTGTGAGCATTGTGAGGAACCTTTGTATTCCATAAAAGTACAGAAGTTCTTGACCAGCTGAGAGACTATCATCTTTCAGAAAGAACATTTTCTGCCATGAATTTAGTTGGCACTAACTTAGAAATGTTTGCTGTGCAGAAGTTGCATGATAAGTGTGAGATCCAGGGGCGGAATCTTGCAAGTCTTGAGGAGCGCTGTGCTTCATTGAAGTCAACTATCGACCAGCTGAACTTGGCGCTAGAACGAGCAAACACTGCTGAGACAGAAATGAGAGCTGAAATACAGAGTCTGCAGCGCACATTGCTGGACACCAGTTCAACCTCACAGTCAAGTAGTGAGAAGCTAAAACAGGTCAGGTGATTTACTTGAAGGATTTTACCATGTTAAGTGCTGGGTGTTTAATGTTATCATAATTCTGGGTCGCAAGTAGAATGTCAGGCTGTTACATATTTACCCTTCCTTTTCTCTCTACATTCTTCTTCATTCTCTTATTTAGCTGCACTTACATTGTCTCTGTAAATTATCTTGACGTGATACTGTATAACTATCTGTATTGGGTAATTCTCAGTTTCTATACTGCTGCTTCCAATTCATTGTATAAAATGACCCTCACAACTCATTTACCACCACATGATTTCTGCAGTTTATACATCAGTGTTAAATAACCTATGAATAAATGTGTTCATCATTCACGATATCCTAGTAGTTGATACAGTATTACTGAATGTCATAGTAAAGTGGTTAGCTTTCATACTTTGTATTCAGAAGTTGAAATCTTGGTTTTAATAGATACAGTATTATGAAGTAACCAATAAATAAAAGTGCACATTTTCATTGAGACTGAATCTTAGCCTTTGGCTTATACTTTTCACTTATTTATTTTCACAGCTTCAAAAATCATTGACCAACAGTGAAAATGAACGCAGAGTGATCACAGAACGCCTTGAAGCGTCACAACAAACATTGGCTGAGCTGCGACATACCAATCAACATCTCTCTGATCAGAACCAGCGGCTGCAGACAGAGTTGGCAAATAGTGAAGTCCAACGCTCTGGCCTTGAAGCTCAACTACGATTGGCAAGCTGGCCACCAGAGCGATCGGGAACAACCGGAAAAGATGAGGAACTGATGCGGCAGCTACAGACGTCGCAGCGGGAACGCATGGAACTGCGAGGAAAAGTGGAATCTCTGTCAGATAAGGTGAACTTGCAGCTAGTACACTAGTTATATCTCTGAAAATAGATTACTTTTTGTCATAAGATTATCATATATTTAAGTACTTAATTCTGAAGTTACTGGCATGTTAAACATGACAATTGTGACAGATCTTACCTCCATGTAGGGTCCCTATTGCCCATTACCCATTTGATAGAAGGTTGGGTAGGACCAAGCTATCCAAGTCAGCTGGTCACTTTACTGACTGAGCTATCATGGCTCACATAGATCATTTGAGTCCTGGTGCATGTCTGCCTGTATTTCATCCTTGATGTAATGTTTATTCTCTTATGAATTGGTTTCAGAACTTAATCAGCTTAAATGTGATGTATCTCAAAGAGATTGAGGTTAGAGACACTTAACTACTCCTCAAACCTTAATCCTTTCTTGCTGTCATGCTGTAAAATACCATAAGTGTCAACCAGTTCTCTAAGGACTTAAGAGTGCTTTCGGGAGAGATCTGTGTGTCCAAGATAAGCAGAAAATGTAGGAAACTGAATATTTTGTATGGTTATGTCTTTCTTACTACTGCACAAGGATCACCTATAACAGAAAATTGGTCTCTAAACAACACTGTGATCAGATTTAAGGTTTTTACAGTCAATTTTGGAAGCCCATCTCTTGCAACTAGTTTCCTCTTTGTATGTCCTGCCTTAGGTCCAGAAATTTACAAATGGAATTTATTTTAAACATTAAATCACTTGAAGATTTCCATCTTCTGTGTTGTTGCGCTGTGTAGTCTGGTCGATATTAACCAACGTTTCAGAGGTCATCAGGGCGATGAATACTGCCTCCGTCATTGCCCTGATGACGGAGGCAGTATGACCTCTGAAACGTTGGTTAATATCGACCAGACTACACAGCGCAACAACCCAGAAGACGGAAATCTTCATACTCACCGCTGTGAGAACCTCAAGTCTTACATTAAATCACTTGCTTATATTTAATGCAAATAGTATAATTTGTACTGTATAACATGTTTCACTTTGCTGTCAGAGTTTCATTCAAGCTTATTTCAATTGCTGTCTAGTAATAAAGAATATAAATTCTTGCACTTAGGTTCGCCAGTTAGAAACTGAGAAACAGAACCTGGAGAGAACCTATGCCAAGACAGCAGTTGGTCGCAGCAAGAGCTATGAACGACCAGAGAAGGAGTCAAGTTCTGAGGGCTTGGAGCAAGAAAACCGGGAGCTTCGTATGCGAATGCTTCACTTAGAGGCTCAGTTAGTAGACAAGGAAGCAGAAATCACCAAATTACGCTCTCAACTTTCATCAGATTTTAAACTAGATCGCAGCACAGAGATAGAAAGGCTGAGAGCAGCCCAGCTACAGGCAGAGAGGCTCCTGGAAGCGAGGGAGCAGTCACACCGACAACAAGTTCTGCGATTAGAAAATCAGGTAATAATGGTCTTTCATCCAGATCTAGTGCTTAGAAGTTATGCAAGAATTTCCAGACTTTTGTAAAATTTCAATGACATTTAAGATGTAGACATAATTGCATAGTTGTGCTATTTTTTAACTTATATAAGAGTTTTCTATTTGAAACACAGCCCTAAGTACAGTAGTATGTGTAAGCTTTGTTGACATCATTGTAACAAGACAAACAATGTATAAAGTGAAGCTTTCGCTGCAACTGAAGTTGATGAAAGACTCTCAGGTTACGAGCCGCGTCTGGTGGCTGAATGGTGAATTAACCATATCTTCTGCCAACGTTTCGAGAGCAATCTCTGCTCTCATCCTCAGGGCTGCTGCATGACAAATCTGGTCCTTCGTAGTGTGCTCGCCAATGGGAAATGGTGGTGGACGGCAGGTAGTAGCATGGTGTTGGTGGTGGCCCGTCCATTGCTTTGTTTCGCGCTGACCAATAGGAACTGGCAGTCGAGTAAGCCGAGAGTCTTTCATCAAGACACAGTATTTTATTAATTTGTTAAGCAGTACTTACAGACGAGCTTTACAGCAGATGCTGAAAATGTCCACCACCTTGAAGGCAATTATCTACCCTTTTTAGTGTGTTTCATGTGACTTTATGAAGTTCTTCTGGCTCTAGTAACATACTATAAACATTTCACCATGCAAACATAGTGGTAGTATACATATTTTGATATTGGACCCATAAGAGAGAACTTTTGAGGATCTGGTTGTACAATGCAGAGGCAAAGAAATAACAGCCAGATGTTTCCATTATAAGTAGTACCTATACTGTCTTAAAGCAGTAGTTAGTTGCCCCCCCCCCCCCAGGTTACCTCACTGTAAAGTGGAAATAAGTGTCATTCTTAAAGACACATCTCAGGTTATCTACTTATGCTGTTTCAACTGTAGGGGTCATAGCATCATTTCATTATAGATACAGTTGCTGAGAGAGCAGTTGAATCAAGAAGTTAAGCGCAGACAACTGTACGTATTGAGAAGTTCTCGTACTGGCAGAGAGATGCAGCATCTGAGGCAAGCTCTAGGAGATTCCCTACGTACTGTATCACAGGATCCATCACTGGATGCTGTGTTATTGGAGCATGAGGCTCGGAAGCTAGACACAACGCTCGCATCAGCATCCAGTCTACCTTCCACATCCACCACTGCTTTGCCACTTCCAGCCTCCCATCACAGCTATTCAATGTCTTCTCCACATGATGTGGCAAAATCTGCTACACTGCAGCCCAAGTGAAGAGGACTATTTGTAAACTACTTATGGAAGGTAGATTGTGATATATTTTCAATAGAGACAGTATATTAACCTACTCATCACTGCCAAGAAATGTATTTATTCAAGTGATTTCTTAATAAGCATTTTTTAAACTATTTATGTACAGTACCTGCAAGTTTTATGTCTTTTTCCTTATCAAGTATATCAGATATTTATTCAGTATTATTTTTATATTCTGTTAACTTCAAACTTTCCTCTATCTATAGTCAGAAATTTATAATGTAATTTTTCCCCTTTCAAATACTAGCAGTCAAAAACTGTTGAGCTGCTATGTTTAATTTGGGTATGATTACACTTATAATTTCTAATATGTAAGTGTTCATATATATGTAGGCCTCTCAGGCTGCAGAGGCAGTCTCACAACTTTCCAGATGGATCTGAACGTTTTAAGCTGACTTTGTTTTAATACCTTTTTGGGACAATTTTTTCTGGTAGATGAATTAAGAGAACCTGATAGTAGTATGATAGTTGAACAAAACACTAGTGTATGTGTTCTTTGATGTGTAGTTACAGGCCAAGTGCCATAGAACATGTTCATTGTCCTACATGTAATTGTTACCATTACCCATGTTGTCAAGAAGATGGTGTTGAGTCTTGGCCACGTTTGCTTGCATGTGTAGAACGTAGTCTGAACAACTAGCCTGTGATAGGTAGGTCACAGAATGGTGTGGCTATGGGCATCGCTAAGTTTCTGTCATCTTAAGTGATGGGACTGTAAAATCAAAACTGCCATTTCACATCTTTATAAAATATATGGTATAGTTGTATAGTTATATTAATATACTGTTTTGGTAGGTCTTTTGTGTGTGCAAAATGTCACACCTGGAAATTCACGCTTTTTATCCACAGTCAGACTTTTGTACAGTGAAGAAATTTACCCAACAGAAAAATATAGATCTTGATCAACTTTACACATACATCTCAGGAATTGTCTTCTTGTTAAGTCTGTGACTTAATCTGTTATTTTGCATTTGTTTATCCTTTTTATGTGTCTGTCACACCAGAACTCTCTTGTTGTACAGAATATAATGTAGACATTTAAACTGTCACTGAATATGATTTATGAAGATAACTGAATTTATGTTGAAGGAATATCTTTTTGAAGACCCTTACTGCTCATTAACTCATTCATTATCATAATCTAATAGTACAATTGTCAGCACTGCCTCCTGGCAGAAATAATTTGGCTCTTTGTTTACATTCTTTTGTTCACTGTGGACATATACAGTGACAGAAAGAAATGGAGGCAGTAAAGCAAAAAGAGAAATCCTTACTGATTATAATAGTACATTATAGATGGGATGTGCTTACAGTATTGTCCTTGGCACAGGCATAAAAATAAATGATACACGGCACCCGAGTACTTAAGCAAAGTAACATAACATGGACAGCACACATAGTCCAGGTACAGACTTATGCTGGCAATTAAACAGTTAAATCAGAATTGGATTTATTGCTGCTGCAGGACTGGGAATGACATCCACCTCAGATTTTCAAGCTTGGTAAAGAACTAACATACATGCAGCATGTGCAAGAGTAGCCATGTTGAGAATGTGTCATAACAAACCAAATATAAGTTAGTGAAACTATTTTTATGCACATATTTACTTAGGATACTTAGGCGACCCGTTCTTCATTGCCTTGAGCATCTGCGGGTCCAAACGTTTTTGTTGGCTTTGATATATTATACAGTTGGTAGGACTCCTTGGATGAGCGATCAGCCTGTCGCAAGGCCTTTACCTGTACACAGGACAACACAGCACAGAAAGCCGCAGACAAACGTCCATGCCTTGAGTGGGATTCGAACCCTCGGACCCAGTAACCAAGCGGCTCAAGGCCCACGCCTCAGACCAAGTGGCCACTGTGACGGCTTTATGCACATATTACAATATAAAATTAATGTATCATTCATATTAAAAGTTGGAAAATGCATATCTGTAATCCACCTGTAGGGTCTTATGTGATGATAGATTTCAAGTTATGTTGAAACGTAGTTAACATAACCTCAAAAGTTAGTATTTTAACTTTGATTGCATTGTAGAGGGTCTTGTTATCTGTGTATACATATTCTAATAATCTTCATAGAAAATGTTTTTGTAGTTTCATTTGGTCTTTATTATAATAGTGATCTGTTATCATTTGTCATTATTTGAGCAGCTGCTTGAAGGTTGAAAATTGGGATTGTAGATCTTTGACCTACATTTGATACTTTTCAAACAGATGTTATCAATAAAACTCTTACATGACAAGAATGATAATTTGCTGTTCATGGTCTTCAGTAGAAATTTGGAAATGAAAACTGATCAGCTTTATTCATCCAGTTTATTTTAATTTTCATATAATATAATTTTGATATTACATATCATGTACATATTGTTTTACTCATATGTACATAATATTCGTGTTGTTTGAAAGTTGATGTGCAGATGGAAGATCAAGTCGCACAGATTTATATTATCATCTCTGCAGATTCTTGAACTATTGCCTTCAGTGTTCATTCATGTACAATAACATTCATAAAACATTGGATTAAATGACATAAAGTTATATTTCAAGGTACATATTATTGGTTACACTAGAATACACTGCTCTCTTTTCACTAGTGTATTAAAGAAATTGATACCTTGAATGCAATTATCATATTACAGAAATGTTCTAATTTTCAATTTACCTTTTACAACTTGAATTTTTGCAGTTTTCACAACATACCAAGTACTCCTGCACATCTGTAAACATGTGAACTGTATTGTTGCCAGTTTTATTCTTTGTGTTATCACAAGTTTAGTGCCTTGAGTTTTGAGTCACTGCAAACAGTGTAAATACTCCAAGGCTATGTGTACAGGCATGTCATATGGTGCACATATGAATCTGTTAGTATTGTTGACAGAGATCTTCCTGTCTCCTGAATAAAAGAATCTTGAGAATGTTTTCCATTATTCTTCATAATATGATCATTCTGTTAGAAGTGTCCATTGTCTGAAGTATATTTGATATATATGGTGCTTTAGGAATTGACACTACTATCATTTTCAGGTGACTGGTTGTCATGATATTGACACTTATTGTCAACTCTGAAATGTTGGCAAACTTCTACCAGACTACATGGAGTTACAACCCAGAAGACAGCCATCATACTTGCCACTGTAAGAACCCCAATTCCCATAAACCTAATGTGTTTGAATTCCCCATATGAGAACAGAAGTGTGTTGAAAATAATATTGACGTTTTAATGGTGTGACGAAATACGTTACCTACTTTTGAGGAATTGACGAGTTTATGTAGCAATTAAGGTGATAGTAGAATGGGAGTTGTGGTGTGGACTATTCTTTGCCAAGGAAGATTTATCTGGCATTTGTTATAAAGCATTAAATATGCTGCCAAAAGCGAGTGTAATTGAAAATGTGTGGTAGGATGATCAGTTTCCTAATCTGAATCGGACCAAGTTTGAGTGATGAGATGGAGGAAACCAGCCCACAGTTTGGTTTCAGCACGGGTTGAAAATATCAGAAAAGCAAGACTTAAAAAGTGCGCTCTTTGGAGTACGAATAAATTCCAAATGTTCTCTTTATTACGTATCGGATGTACACACAGGTCCAAACTTCGTCTTGATAATACCAAATCAAGGCTGATGACGATGGGTTATGACGTCATCACGTTATTGCCAATTTTTGAAAATTGAAAAGCGTGATTTTGAATTATCCGCGAATGGCATGAAATCCATCCACCCATTCTCGAGTTTTTACATGGCGTATATTGGGACAGCTTTACTTTACTTTACTAGTAGGGGCCTCCTGTTGTTCCTTAACCATGACTTCCCGAGTGAGGGTTCCTTCTCCGATTCCTACAGCCCTCTCCTGCTGGGTGGAGGTTGCGAGAGTCGCAATATGTCGTGACGTGTTTCTTCCCCGATTTATGTTCGATTTCGAAATCATATTCACCCAAGGCATCGTGATGTCACAACCTTAAACTTCCTGCCGTACAAAACATATCTATGGGTCATTGTGCCAAAAATACCCGCTAACAACTCTTTCTGCGTGGTACTGTAATTTCGTTCCGCGGCGTTCAACACGGAAGATGACTCTCATCAAGACAGATAACGTCACTAATTGGAGACGGTCCTAGGTACTAGCGTCCCATTTTGTTCATATTTCAGCATCCGATGTTATTTTCAATTCCAATAAATTGAAAATTGCTATGGTGGACGAAGATCCGTTGGTTTTATCTTCATACCAAATTTCATTGAAATCCGTTCTCATAACATTTTGTTGCCGAAACTATAGTTTGTAATTCCACCGATCGAGGGCAGTGCGTCGAGACAAACACGAATAATCACCAAAATCCAGGCCAAGTAGATTGGGAACAAAACTTATTAACATAACGTTTTTTCCTTTTGTGATTTAAAGCCCCCACCCACATAATCAAGGTGCAGGACTGTGTATATCTTTCATGATATTATATTTACAGTTGATTGTATCCAATGCAAACTATGCGCTGCCCCCACTTCACAACTATTTACGTCACAGCTATACAGAATCGATCTTTCGTGGCCATCTTGATTCAATTATTGCTTAGCATTGCATGTTTTTGATAGTATCCAAGTGGCTTGTAAAATCCAGAGCAATCTGTGTTTTGTTTTGTTTTGTTCTGCTGTGCGGTGGTAGGGTCTGGTGATATTACTTTCAAAATATACTTATGGCAAGAAAGGGACCTAAAGTGTTATTGGGATTTGAAGATGAATACATTACAGAAAAAAACAAGTCGCTTGTCAATTTCACGACCAACAAAGTAGGAGGGAGACCGGTAAGTAATGTTATTTAACGATTTTGTGTTGTTTGTGTAATGTCATTAAATGGCACAGTTTTTCTTGTCTTATATTTTTTTATCTTATGACCTTGGGGGAAAATTGTCGCGTAACTCAAAGATATTTGTTACAAACTGAATAAATACCATTGTTTGAGGATGGTCTGAACTGATAAACAATACCACAGCATCAGTGAAATGAAAGAAAGTAAAATTGTATTTGTGTTATTGGGGTGTGATGGTGACACATTGAAGAATGTTATGTAGCAGTGGATGAATAAGGAGAGAGACTCTTGCATTGGCAGCACATGTTCTCATTCAGTGCAAGAATAAATCTGTTGTGAAAAATTGGGACTACAATGAAAAATAAATAATGTGTTCACCAATATTGTGGCTCTATACATTTGTGATTTTAACTATATTATCTTTCAAATTGTATGAAATAAGAAATATGAGACATTAATTTCTTACTGGCCCTCATAACAATACAGTTACAGATAAGTTTGTGGTAGTAAAGATATTGTAACTTATCACACATAGATACAGATGTAAAAGATCAAATTGCATGGGGACATAACTGACACATACTGAGGCATTTAACATAGTAGCTCATAATACCATCGGTGATTTCTGTACTTAAAATATTGTAGAATGGATATAAATGTTCTCTTCTTTGTCATAATTCTGGTCTCCTGGTGCTGGTCAGTAACTGCTCACTCCTGCCATGTCCACAGTCACTGTGAGGTCCACACACATATGAAACACTTGCAATTAACTATTTTCTGCAACCTAGTGTTTATAGAACATGTAATGCTTCTGGAAGTTACTAGTCCATTATTGCGACTTCCAGAATCTTCGATTAAATTTAGAACACTGGTTGAAGTTGCTTAAACCTGGTGTTACATGTTGCATGCACTAGTGGCCATGAATAACAACCTGGGGGACTGTGGTATTGCCACATACACCAGTTGCCATAAGCCCCCAGTGTTACCTCTGTTCACTCTGGCTTTTAAGCTTTCTTCTGGCATTCCAGACAGTCTGTGTCATGATGCTTATACGAGGTGCGATCGGAAAGTTTCAAGACTGTGTCAATAGCGGGCGAACCGGATGTAGTACGAGCTTCTCCCTTTAGGGGGTGCGGCCTACATTCATAGTGAATCAGTGTGCCAGCCGGCATCATCGAATTAGCATTTGTTTCTTAGTTACGGGCGTTTTGGTAGTGCATTACACCGACCCTCCTGCGATTTCGGAATGGCGTGTGCATCAAATTTTGCCAAAGACTCGCCAAAACGGCTACGGAAACCTATGAAATGCTAAAGCAAGCATTTGGGGAGTCCGCAATGGGTCGTGCACAAACGTTTGTATGGCATTCACGTTTTAAAAATGGCCGAACCTCTGTCGATGATGACGAGCGTTCTGGACGACCATCTTCGAGCACAACGCCCGAAAATGTTACGAAGATTCGGCAGGCCATTCACGAAGATCGACGTCGTACCATCAACGACTTGTGCGACATTGTTGGGATATGCTATGGGACCTGTCAGCTGATTCTAAAGGAAGAACTCCACATGCGACGCATCATGACAACGCGCCAGCGCACACCGCCCTCAAAGTTTGGCAGTTTTTGGCCTCAAACACCATGGCCGTCATCCCGCACCCTCCTTATTCGCCGTGTGACTTCTTCCTCTTCCCAAAGATGAAAATTCAGCTAAAGGGAAGGCGATTTGAGACGATAGAAGAGATTCAGGCAGAATCGCAGATGGTGCTTGACAGGCTGACAAAGAAAGATTTCCAGGGATGCTTCCAGGCTTGGCAGCGGCGCTGGGATCGTTGTGTTCACTTCCAGGGGAACTACTTCGAGGGTGATGGATGAATTTAATACCTGAGATAAATGTACGGGTTTTTATAGGCGCAGTCTTGAAACTTTCCGATCGCACCTCGTATGTACAATATGTACCTTAAGACTACATATTGTAGATCACCTTTATCCATGGTTCTGCTAGAACTGCCAGCTCTCTGTGGCAGTATGCCAGAACCATTGAGAACCAATGGCTCCCAGAGAGGTGACCTATATGAATAGTGAAGGTAGGTTTCTCACAGCTGGTGCCGGTAGAAGGCGCTCATATGATGGGGTACTGCCTACTGCCCTGAAGTGGTAGTTAGAGACACTTTTATCACCACCTCAGTGCCATGCTTTCCTCAGCATGATACCTCACACCTTGGCTCTCATGGACCAGCCGAAGGGTGTGATAGTATAATAAGAAATTATTGTTAATTTCTATGCAAAAATTTTATATTATGTGACATTTAAATAACTTTTTAAAACTTGGAACCCTTGTTGTTAATTTAAAAACTCTTTTGTGTGTTATTTCAATTCACTCTATCAGACTAGTTGATTTAGATTACCTTTTATGCACTATGTATTAATGCATATCTAATTAAGTGCATTCTGAATTAGGTGTGGAAAGTGTGACATCTGTAAGAGTTAAGGCCTTCACATTTGCCTTCAGTGATCTGAAGTGCAGAATGATTAGTCTCATTCGACAGTGTGTGTACCAATATGGTGGTATTGGCTGTATTGCAGATATATCCATTTGGTTCCTCTCTTTGCCCCATTAGATGTTCATTCAGTAGAAAATGTGCACAAGAATGCTCAATATTCTAATAATCTTGCAGATGAGTAACATTTCAGACATTTTCATCTTTTTCATGTACATATAACATATTTACAAATTCAGTTTTAAACAAGTGTTTAGTAGGTGCTATATGAGTAATGTTTCTCATACATCTTAAAAGTGTCACTCCTGATTGGCCACTTTAATTTGCAATATCTGTGTAACCCTTTTTGTTACACTGAATATTTCAATCATGTAGTTAGTACTCCTGCTTCATATTTGGAATGTCCCTGGTTCAGATTCTAATACAGAGGTCATATGTGCTCACTGATGTTTTTCATTAGTTCAGAGAAAAACTGAAGATAGTTCCAAAACTTTCCACAACATCTTCCTTCTGCATTGTTTCCAGATTATTATTCACATTTATCCTGTCACTTGATGCCTGCAATTAAAAAGAGTCATTAAATATTCAAAAAGTTAATCAAACCCTTCTGTTCCATTGTTGAATCATAATTGATAATCATTAGAGCAATTTTAGGACAGTGTAAAGGAGCTGAGGGTAACATGAATACTACTCTGTTTGTGTTTCAGGACTGGCCTGTAGATGGCATTCCTCAGCCTCTATGCCATCTCTGTGGACTCTCCTTGCCATTAGTACTGCAGATATATGCCCCCTTGGAGAATTCACCTTATCACAGAACTCTGTATTTATTTGGATGCATCAATCCAAACTGCTGGAACCAGAATGAAAGGTCATTATAAATATATTAACTGTCAGTCCCAAAGGATAGAATTCAAAAATACCCTTGTAGTGCAAACTCTTAGGTTCACTTCACCCCTTGGGAAGCTCTGGGAGTTTCCTAGTTCATATTTTTAAAAAATGACAGATAAGGCAGACATGGGAAGACCCATAAGGTGTTAGTCAACGACACTGGGGCATGAAGAACACCCAGAAAGATTGGAAAGATGTACTCTTTGGAGTACACCCTTATTATGATGGTGTACATCATGCTATATCATGTAGGTCATTTTTGCACCATTGTTATTCAAGGTTATTGTGTCTTGGGTAATTTTTGCGGTTATGTGATCATGGGCTGTTGTGCAACATTGTCATCCAACAATGACCTATGGTCATTCTTTCACTAATTTAATTTGTGGTCACATTGTTGCACATCTATAGGTAATCCTTCCCCATTTTTGTAAAAGCCACAACAAACAAACATGGATGGGCCTATAATGTGTTCTTTGCTCAGAGTAGATTGTGACATACCTGAAAACAATTCAACAAATCAGTTGTGAAGCAAAAGCCAAGAATGTTTAGCCTTGTTACAGTGTTATTTTGTGAACAGATTTCTAATGTTTCCAGGTCATTCTCCTGTGTGATGTGTAAGAAAACTTTACACACATTAGAGAATGTGTCTGTGTAAAGTAGTGTGATGAGGAATGTAAGTGCAACATAGTGTAGACAAATATTTTTCAAATTAAAGCTGGAGAAGACAAGTATTGTAACATTAGAATGGTTACACATTTTACCTTCACATGGAACATTGAGGCCCTTTTAAAATATGACACTTAGTTTGCATGAGCTTTTTATGTGAGCTGTTTGTGTAAATTTTTTATTCATGATTGCTCACTATATTCTTCTGCAAACACTTTCTTTCTTTACAAACAGTAAGAAAATTTTGCTTGAACTGCCAGATAAAAGAATGTATGCCCCTTTATTATGCTTCTTCTTTCTGACATAGTTGGTAGCACACTCCTAGTTATAAATATCCTGTAAGGCCCAAAATTGCCTAACATTAATTATCATGTACCAACCAACAGTTGCTTTTCAGCATATTGTGTAGATATATGTCAGTTGGTTGGTGATTATTTGCTGGTGTTAATATATTTTCGAAATGTGAAGCTTGGAAATTGTAGTATACATGCCATTTGGTTCTGTGCAGCTGGGTATGTATCCGCAGTCAAACTCTTGAGACTGGTAGTAACACATCAGCCACAACAGTGAATACATTGAGCTCCTCTGAGTGGTGTGCTGATGCTGATGACTGGGAGGATGATAACAATGGTAACAACAGTGAAGAGAATGGCAATGTAATTGGGCGAATAGAAAGCTACTTTTCAGATGAAGAAGATGAGACAGAAGATTATGAAGATGATGTTCAAGTAAGACTTGGGAACTTGAGTGTAGATGAGTGGAATGCAAACTGGGGAGGAGGCAAGGGAGTTACTGCAGGAGCTGGGGCAGGGGCTGTTGGGAGACTGCACTCCCCTTCAGCAACAGCAGAAATCGAAGGCGATGAAAGTGAGGTGGTGAGTATTATAAACCTTTGTAAATGGCCTATTGACACATTTTGCATGGAAATGATCATTAATCTCATACATTCAGGAAACCTCTTGACTGACTAACCGCCCTGCATTTATCAAACTTCAGGGAAACTTTGAAGTAGTAGATATTTATTGTAGTCATATATTTCTTTAAAGCATGAGTAAATTATTGAACTTCCTCACAAGCATTTCATGCCAACTCCATGGGTTAGAATTTAAATTGTTCTTTTTTCTCTGAAAGCGCACACGTGTCCATTGTTTCATTGGGGAGGCAGCGTAGTTGAGTCAGTATAGTGACTGACTACAAGCTTGATTACCAGGGTTCAGTTCCTGGCAGGGACAAAAAATATTTTGTTCAGCCTCTGCTTCCAGTCCAACTTTAGAGCCTGCATAGCCTCTTACTCAATAAGTACTTGGGGCCCTTACCCTGGGGGTAAAGCAGCTGGGGTGTGAAGCTGACCACCCATCTCTACTTGGTTCCAAGGTCAAGAAAGAGTGGAGCTATTCTTCCACTACCCCATACATATGGCATGGTACTTAGTAAGTGCCAGGGATAACTTCTTTACCTTTGCCTCTTTATTAATTTTTCCCCTGTGTTGTGTGTTTAAAATTCTTCTATATACTGGTGTTTTCTGACAGTTTACCAATGTTTTAGAGGTTCATACTGCCTCCAACATCAGGGCAATGATTGATGATGATGGAGGCAGCAAGTACCTCTGAAACACTTGTTAACATCTACCAGACTATATGGCATTACAACCATCTTCATAATTTTCAAGTGGTCTGGAAAAAAGTTTGGGTACCACTGTACCATGGAATCATTCATTATTGTGTAACATTAAATGAACTGGTTCTTGTAATTCACAGGTGAGCATTGATACTCCGACAGCTCCACAGCATGATCTGACTGCGTTGCTGCAGGAGGTAGCTCCGTTACCTATGGAACTTCGCAGTACAAATGGTGGTGATGGTAAAAGGCAACATTATGCGTTACCAACTGGGCCACCTCAGTTTGTGTCTTCATTTATCAGTGTAGGTGAAGAAGATTTGTCCAGTTCACCCACCATCACACCCATTTCTGAGCATGTGCGTGAGTTGCTGCAGGAATACCAACAGAATAATGATGATGGCATAAACGTGCTGAGTCCAGAGCAAGAAAAAAGTTTGGTGCAGGACCAAGGAGAAAATCTTACACAAGAGAAGTATGAAAAAAGCATCCCAACTCATGGGGACAGATTGTTTCATCAGTTCGTGTCTCGGATACAGAGTCATCCAGGACAGATACTCAGGTCAGCCGATCACTGCTGTCTCTCGGTATTTTATCAGCTGTCTGGCATACAAAACCTTGTTAAGTTAAGTTCCTGGAAAGATCTTTTGTTTTACTAAGGTACCTTCAGTCTCCAGATACCAGTTGCCATCATTCTAGTGCTTAATTACCCCATTTACACTGAGTAATACTCGGAAATTAGTGGTTCTGTATGGCATCATAGGCCCTTGATACTGGAAGCAACAGCTGGTAATTTTCAGCAGGAAATATCCAGAAACTGCAACATAATAAATTTTGCACTGGTTGGATACTATTTGAGATGTTACTGTGACCTATAATTTCAGGGTGAAAGGAATCTGTTTGTGTGCCATTAAAGCGTAAAGCGTATCGATTTATAGACACTCCTCTTACTGACAAACTTTGTATTTCAGTTTCTTAATCATTTATATATTTTTACTTTCTAATGTATATTTGAAATTACAGTTAATTCTGCTAACCATCAAATAGATTTTTTAGCTTTCTTTAAAAAAAAGTCCATGTTACAGATCAGCATCCCTCTTGTTACTGATTAAACTATGCAGATATAATTAAGGTCACCTGACATTTCTGGTGCTAACCTTTATTCATATCTTTTTTGGTACCATTTGCTTTTTCCTACTGGCTGAACAGTTGACAAATACTAACAGTGTGTCAGTGAAGGATTTATTTGCTAATGTATATAACAGACATGGAGTCTCCTCCAACTTAATAATGACTGACTTTTTTCCCATAACCTTTGTCCTTAAGCAGCTCGCAGATAAAACTACTTAAATTAAAGATGAATTTTTAATTAGAAGTTTGAATAATTATGTATAATATGGCTTTTTAATTGATTAATTATCTGAAAAAGGGAATTGATAGTTTAAAATGTTACATTGATCAGTATATGTAATATTTGAACTTGCTGGTTCTATTCCAGATATTGCCATGAGGGTGGAACTCCACTGCTTCTGTATCCAATCCAGGATTTTCCTGTTGCATGTGTTCATTGTCATAACAAAATGTTGTTTGAAATGCAAGTTCTTCCCACGCTGATTCCAAAGTTACGATTACTGGGCCCAGGAGGAGAAGGTGCGCATCTTGAATTTGGGACAGTTCTAGTGTTCACTTGCCGACAGAGTTGCTGGACCACTACAGATGCGTGGCGAGAAGAGAGGGTAGTAATCCAAGCTGAGAAAATCTAAATAGCAGAACTTGGTTATCAGTGGCTATGTCCAGATAGTGCATGATCTCATTATATGTCCATGCTTTTGTCTTCAAATTTTACATTTGGTAGTGCCAAAATTATGTATGTATTTGTAGTACATATTAATGTAAATGAATATACAGAACGACTTTTAACCCTTTTACTGATAGTGAAGAAAAATGTATCATTTTACTGTATGTTGGTCGGTACTGGCCCATTTTTCAGAATTAGGACAGTAATATAGTTTCCCATCTTTGTACATGTTTTTTCCATACGGTTAAGAATTGTTTTTAAATAGTGTTTCATGTATTTGGCAGAATAGTTTCATCCGCAACACAGAACATGCTTTTCTGCGTCAGAACTCTTGTACCCATGACACAGGATTTATATTTAGCGGATATGTCACATCCATAAAACACAGTGTGTCTTTTGTGCAGTGTAAATGGTATGTCCGTAGCAGAGTAGAATTGTTTTTCTCTACAGTTTGAACATCATAGAACAGCATTTCTGAAGCCAAAATATGCTCAGGCCAGAGTCATGAATGAAAAAGTTTTTGAGGCTAAATTCTGTTTTGAATAACCTTTAATGTGTGTGTTCAAAAATATGACAGGAGATTCAGTAATTAAATGTGTAAGTACTGCAATGAGTTTTTGGGATTGAAACAAAAGATCCTTTGGTAACATCAAATGTGGTTTTTACCCTGTTTTTTGTATTCATGAATATTCAGAATGGGGTAGTATTCTTCTTCTATGATGCAACAGCCCAAAGTTGAGCCTTGGCCTTCTATAGAATGGGGTATTATTCATTATTTTTGAAGATACGCTAGTCAGTAACAGTTTTATTTAAAGTAATGTGAACTGAAAGACAAATGTTTGCCATTAAGGAGGAAAATTGTAACAGATTTACTTCTTAAAAATAACTTCTGTCGGATGTCATCCATTAAGATTGATACACTAATGCACTTGATTCATGCACTTTCCATTACGTCTGGCAGACATAAATAATCTCAAACTGAATTTTTAAATAAATTCATGCCATATTACTGGTCATATTTGAAATGCTTTGCTTTTCAAGTAGCACCATAAAAACAAATCATATTATGTTATGTAAATGTATAAACAAATGAAGAAATCAGGCCCACTTTTATTACTGCTTTTTCTCCAGAATGGTGGTCCCTTGTTTTATCCTCTATTATGTCTGTGTCAAATGGATTCATGACTATGCTATAGAACAGTCATTGTCTTATCTCATTTCTGAGTTGGGAAGAATTTCAGAAAGTCTTCAAGTTCCAAGATTCAGATTCCAGCATTTCTTTTGCATCTTCATGACTGTGTAAAGTATTGATACCTGATTTTTTACTAAATAATGTGTGTCCTCAACTTAGTCATCTTAATAACCTAAAACAACAAGGCATGACATATTTTAAAACCAAGGAAATTTAATTGTGTTTAGAAAATGCTGACTGCTGCTCTTTTTTTTCAACTATTTGAAGATCATGTGATTTCAATCAAAAATAGTAGCACAAACATTCTGAAACCAAATAAAAATATAATTGTACATTCATACTAGTTGAACAGACAACCCACATAAAGTACAGGCATCTTGGGAAGAGGAAGAGAAGATTCGCACCGACTGAAGAAAAGTTAGGAGTATACGTGTAAATTCATGCACTATTCAACCCACATATGTGGATATGAATATGGGGGGAAATTAAAAAGGACATATCATTTATACTGCAAATTTTACTCATCAGATAAGAAAACCAGTGGGATCAGATGCATTCCATTTTATGTTATAATTCAGAGTTCTAGCATTGCTTCTTTCACCACATGCAGGATGTCTCTTTATACATACATACATCTTTATTACATTCCATGATTGGTAGATCATTCTAGTTTCATTTGTTCTACGTGAGTTATGTAGCTTCTTTGGTAACAGTCAGATGAATTTCTTGTTTATCTGGTGATAACTTTTTTTATTATATTTCATTCTGGTGCTGTTTTCATTAGTTAGAATGTAAACGAGATTTTCTTCCATCTTAGCTCATAGAAAAATGTGTAGTATTTAGTTTACTTTAGCTTGTAATGTAGTAATGTAGCATGCATTTGCTTTCCCATATACAGTAGCCATCAGGATATTTGGACATAGACCATGTGTTTACATAAATAGATAATACTAGTCATAAATTATTTAATTCTCTTTACATGTATAATTAAGACTTGAAGTTCAACCTTTAAAAGGTTATTTACAAAAGACTCCTTTTTAGTATGTTAGTCTGTTTAGATTCCATTTATGGTTAGGAGTGACCGAATTTTTTGTGTATGTGCAGTCAAACCCTGTTAAAGTATCACTCTCTGTCCAGCACTAATATTGGCATTAAAGTAGGGCTGGCAGAAATTGAATTAAATTATGTTTGTGTGTATTTTTATGAGGATAAAAAGGGCAAAATTGTAGAAATTTGAAACTTCTGTAATGGTGCCGTATTATTTATAATATAATATTTATCTTTATTATAATCTCACTGGAGCACAGTACATACCAGTTTTTATGTACAGAGTCTCGCGAGTGCAATGCAAGGGTGACTGTATGTACAGGAATGCTGTGTCAGGGTTTGACTGTAATTCCAACTTGATAAATTTGTGTTATACTGATGTATGAAAAAATGAGCTGTGACATTGTTCCTGAACTTCAGTTTATTAGTAAATCACGTGAACAATTCTTTGTGGTTAACGGGTGTAATGCAAATTTGTCATTTGATTGATGTGAGAGTTACTGGCATAGTATTCAATAGGCTGTCCTTCCTCCCAGAGGTTTACACATGTTGATATAATTACCAAAGATTTATTCTAAAGAAGACATTTAACACTGACTCTACCAGTCTGTTTAACCATTTCCTTATCCTAAATAAGGGATTCCAGAGTTTCAGTGTCTCTCATAGGCACTTCATCTCATGTTGCTTAATAATGCCTGTCAATAGTGTAAATGTTTCAGCTCAGCCTACAAGAAAACCAGTCGTCAATAAAGAAAATGTTACTATCCAAAATTAGCTTGGGTTTAAAATTTTGCCCAAATATTATCCTCAATTAACTTGTAGCAGTTAGAATTTTGTGGCTACGTAGTGTCTCAGGTTTTTTTCATTTACAGCAATAATTTAAGCTTCTTTTTGCTAGATGGAACCAGTGATCAGTAATTCATTGAAATATACTACTTCTGACACATTTCTTTTATACTTTGTTTTTATTCATCAGTTCAAAATATTTTGTGTTTTTGCAAAGTTTGTCCTAAGATGACATGCTCACAAGATTTAAACTCTGCACTTTTTGATTTCTATAATGCAACCTAACAAAATAGAACACTTTAGAATACTACTGTGCTTCATGAAATTTGTAGGCTTTATTGTCAAGTGAAAATCTAAATTTTGAAGGTTCTGAGATCTAATGTCCTAGTATTATTGGGCTGATCAAATCAAGAAGACCTGAGGTGTAATATGCTATGGAAAAATATGAAATGACAAAATATTGGTAAGTATGGTGTAGAGATTGTGAATGTGTGTAGCAAACAATGTTACAGGTTTCTGTAGTGCAGTGTTATGTGGAACAGCAAGGAATATCACAAACAGCTGAATCATTGTGGCCTGCTCAATACCATGCAATTGATAGCCAGGGGTTAATTGCTTTCATAAGTGACTGCCATAAATACAGATGTAAATTCAAGATTCATTAATTAATGGTAACTCTGCAGTTTTGATGCGAAACCAAAGCCTTACACGTTTTGAAAATCAAATGGTTAACAAATCTTAAGAAGTTTGGTTATTTTCTGCATATATGTACCAGGTAATCACAAAACTAAAGAAAGACATGATATTTCGTATGCATAACTGAGATTTGGCATTCTATACCTTCATATTTTTTAATCCTTTGTGACAGTGTGTTAATATCAAAAAGAGAACATTATATTAATTCTAAAGTTTGTGTAGTAATTCCTGTGTACATAAAGGCCGCACAGTGTGTTATGCCGTAATTCTTCATTTATATGAACAATTTGACGACTATTAGAACAAAACTGCAAGCTATTCAAACATTTCGCGCACACTCTCAAGAGATTCTTCCACCAGATGTAGCTAATAGTAAGGGGGAAGTCAGAGTTCCTAAGAGAGGGTCCTGTCAGTTTTACCCTTGCCTTCCTGCTACATACCGAAAGGAATAACTGCTTCTTTCAGAATAGGCCTTGTGTGTCAACGCGTTTTGCGAAAATAGTGAAGTATTCGTCAAAGTGATACAATACAACCTAGTGTTTCAACCCGATTTACATGAAGGGTAATAATCGTGAACTGAATTTTGTCTATACAATTTTAACGTGAGACTTTTTATCTCTCCTATTCGGAAATCACGTAAGCCTATCCAGTGATATAAGTTAGAAGCATGCGCCACTAAGTGTGAAATATGCCAATTGAAAACATGGTAGTTTAAACTAGAATTGTTTTTGCTTATATGTCAGTTTTGGCAGAAATAAATTACGTAATTGATTGATACCAGGCACCCTTTCCTCCGGGTAAAGCGGTCCGAGGCTTGAAGCTGACCACACTTTTCCGTCTAGTGCCGAGGTCAAGAAAAACTGGGGAACCTACATCGCCCCACACATCTTCATTACGTGATGCTTAATAAGAACTAGGGAAAACTTAATTTCATCGTCGTTGTTGCACCAATGAAATGAATGAAAGAAGCACAGAAAGCAGAAAGCAATTGTCTCATCAAACTTAATTTCTTCCTGGAAGAAATTTTGTGATATTACTATTATCAGAACATGAAAGTTGTCTAATGTGGAGGCAGTATGATCCTCCACTATGGAAATTGCTGAATGTGAAGAAGGATGCAGTATTCTTGTTCGAAACGTTGATACCCATCTATAAGACCTCATGTAACCACATACCAAAACACCACCATCGATATCTTCACTACTGAGTTAAAATCTTATATCCATGTAACTTTGAAGTTTGAACTTTGCAGTTACAGATTGTTAGACCGCCCCCATTCTGCTTCGCCTCATTAATGACTCTTTTCAGTGGTCAACACGAGATGAGTCGCTCTCGAAGAACAAGGCTGGAGGGAGTGACCGAGGTACTGCGTGGCCTTGGAGACTCAGGTGTTAGGGTGGGGCACAAGAAGCCAATAATAATCGAAGAAGCTATACGTTCTGCAGTAGCGATGTCAGAAACCACACGCGACTTACAAACCTTTTTGTATGTCTCGGTAGACGCCTGAGTCTGTTTACTGAACCACTTTCAAAAATGGAGCATGCAACTTTAAGGCTGTAAGAACCACAATTTTATAAATAATTTTCCACCGTGATAACTGTGTAAAGCGAAGGGCATTGGGATTTTTATTTTGAACCTCCACGTTGAGTGAAGCGCTGAATATTATCATCGTTAAAAGCAGTATCTTTTAGAAGAGTTTAAAAAAATACGTAGATCCAAAAAGTTTAGAAAATGTCTGTTCTTTTGCAAGTATCAAAGTATGGGACCGATATAGATGGTAAACTTTATTGAGCCTTTTTAACGCAGGCCTAATTTTCTGTCATTATGAGGGTGAGATCATAATGTTGTTTTTACCCTGCCTCCATGTTCTGAAATAGTTAGATTGCCACCAAGTAACGTCATGTGAACTTTACGCCATCGAAGGCCACCCAGGACCTTTTCAGCTTAGACTACTTTTAATTTTGTACAATCAGTGATGATAACAACATGGCGGATTTAGGAGGAGACTGTGGGTCATGTCGATTGTTAGCCAGATTAAATAGATACGGACTACAGGCTAGAAGGCCAACAATCCTCTAACAGCATCGTCATGGCAGCGGTTGTAATTATTTAAACACAAGCGTGACGAACATCGACTATTTTCCAATCGTACTTCTTTAAATACCGTCAGGCCAAGGCCTACTTTACCTTTAATGAAGCCTAGGTATGTTCGGAGAGTTTATTGAGAAGTCTGTGGTAATTATTTAAATAAATATGTTTCTGACTGTGTACCGTATTATGTAGGCTATAATTTAATTGATTTTGCAACAATGGGGTTACAGCTACAGATAATGAGATATAAAACAATGTATTTGGGAATTACAGTCGACAATTAGTATCTGCCGTTATTAATATGCAGGGTAAATGAATAAAATAACAAGTTACGGTACTTTGAAAGAGTTTAATTGGATTGGACATAGACCTATTAAAAATTAACCCAGCCGTTCCATAACTCTTAATGTTGCAGTCGTCTGCCTACCGTCTAATTTTTCAGGCCGAAAGCAGTAGGTGTCCAGACGTATCTGTATGGAAATCGCGAGATAAGATTCATACATTTTTATTCTTCTGTAACAGATACAGAGCGTTAAGACAAGACTTTAAAGCTTCCAACAGCAATAGGCTGATAATTCAGTATTGTTATAGATAACAGATCTATTGCACCAACTCATCGTTTTATAAACTCTTGACTAACGAGTTTTTTCGTTAAAGCGTTTGAAAAGTGAATATGCCTGCTTTCTTTCCGATACTGTATTCGTAATTAATTTTCACAAAATTCAAGCACATCTTTTAGTTTCATTAGTTAAAAAGTGATTTGTACTAATGCATAAGTAATTATAGAGATTGCAAAGGAGTGTCGAAATCGAAACGGCACGTGTGCGTATCGTTGATTTAACGATCCAACATGGCTGCCATTTCAGCCGCTGCCGAACCCGCTAGTGAGATCACTGAATGTGCAGGCTCATATACCACTCAGGCGCTCTGTCTTTGCGGATGCGCAAAGATATCTTGCCAGTGATGGTCAGCTGTGACGGGAAAGGCCTCCGGAAATGCGCCTTAGGCATGTAACTCTGAATTCCAGGGATACCCTACGGCACCACAATGTACGTGTACGGTTCCGAGATCACGTAGACATGTAATATGTGTGTGCCTAGTGTAAATTCACGGTGAAAATCTGGCGTGAACGGTGCCGCGGTGGGTCTGGGATCATGGCGTCGGTCGCAGCCGAGACCCCAGCCGGCCACGGGCACAGCTTCAGCAAGAAAACGTTCCACAAGCCCACCTACTGTCACCACTGCAGCGACATGCTCTGGGGGCTCATACAGCAGGGGTACATCTGCGAAGGTAAATGCATTTTTTATTTGACATGTACAAAAATGGCGTGTGTATGTGTGGTTCTTCACGCGGGTAGGTGAGGGGTGAAGTATTGGGGATCGCCGCTGCAGCCGAGGCCCGGGCTGTTTTGTTCCCCGACAGCATCCAGTTGACCCCCCACTCCACCCTTCTCTTACAGGATGGACCGTACGGTTCTCTCTGATTATCACTTTATTAAAAAAGAAATATCTCTGTTAAATCAGTCTTATGTTCCTGTTTGTTCCTCGAAACAGTGTTGTGGGACATCGACGTTTGTAAATTGGACTGGAGGGAGGGGCTTGAGTTTGGGTCCTTTTCGACACCGACAATTAAGAATACGTTGTATTCTGTGCACTGAAAATTGCTGTCACGTTTATTTCGCAACACAATACTCATCAGAATTGGTTTTACGAAGTGATAGTTGGTTAATGACATGTACCGACGTACCAACTTCTACTACATTTAGTAAATGTGCTAGGGACTCGAATATACCTTCAGAAGTTTTGTAAACAATGTCCTTAATATTTGTTTCCTGTACAATAAAACATGAATGACCGTTTTGTGACAGAAGTAACTTGCACGTATGTTATAATTACTCAACTTTGACAGCTGAGGTGTAACATTTCTGAGATATTCTCTCCCTCTGACCATTTCTGTTTAAAGAGATATAAAAGACATTTGTTCTGTTGTTATACGTTAAATGTAATCTTCGGCTTCGTACTGTGTGTAACGCTCGTACGTAAGAGAGTGGGTCAAGTTCTTCATGCACTAACGAATGCGGCATATGATCGATCCGTGAATGGACCAAGACCAGTACTGTGAAAATCTTGGCACAAACATGACTTTCTGTAAGACTGACTACGTGGAGTCGAAAGTTCTCACTCCGAACTCGTTCAAATGATTATATTTGGTTGAGGCGTGTGAATTATTTGGTAAATTAAAAGGGTTCCATGAAAGCGAAAAAAAAAAATTCTGTTTTGTCGAAAGAGTACGATGGGGTGGGGTATTGTTTGAAAATGTCTTGTGTCGCGTCAGACCCAGCCATATGTCTGAGTATCCGTAGCACTGTTACGTGTTAATGAGAGGCAAGATGTTGTTACCCTGGCATTGCACGTACTTTATCAGCTTGGTGTAAATGGGAATTAACACAGAGGCAATTGATATGCTTTCAGTAGTCATGTGTAGAGGTAGATGTGTCTTTAAAATAGTCTTACCATTTTATGCAGTTCCAAAAGTAACCTATAAAATAACCGATTTTGACCACCACACGAGTTCAGTGAAACACCTTCGTTGGAACAGTCACGAATTCTAACAAATATTAACAGATGGCAAAGTGAGGTTGATTGTGACATTCGTGGATGATTATTACGGCACTGTATTCTGAAGTTGACATATAGCGACTCGAACGAGATTTGGTAGGATGATTAATTCTTGGGTTTTTTAATGACGTTGCTACAACTGCTGTAGTGAACAGCGGCGAAGAGTCTTGAAAAGTACGGCGATCGTCGAAGTTTTGACGATCTGTAGGCTCTGTCATCTGTTTATTTCGTGGTTTATTTCACCACGGATGTTTTTTTATAAGAGTTTAGATTTTTGTTGACGCTGCTTGGTAGGAATTGCGTAAAAGAAACGTGATTTGTGTTAATTTGAGCTCTCCATACCGAGCACGGAAGATATATACAAGATATTGACCAAACCAAAGACATATTGGGGTTCCTGGTCGCAACGTACAACATTTAGGGCTTCCCTCACCCACCCTTATTCCACCCAGCGCCAACCCCAAAGACATCAGAAGCGCTCTCATTTTCTTTATCAATAATTTAAAGCAGAAAAGCCACTTGGATAATGTTAAAGTCACATTCTTACGATAGATACTTTTGTATATTTATTTATTTATTTACTTTTTACATTTTATATTTAGGTTGTGATAAAAATTATATGTTGACAACATTATTAATGCATTAAGGAAATACGTAAGATTATCAGTGTGTCCAGCAAATAACAAAGTAGTTTTATTTTACTCAATTGAACTAGTAAATTGATTACTTACAAGCAACGTACGTCATCAGTTATATTTAAAGCATCAAAACGGGAAGCTGTTGTTTGACTGTGGTTTATTTGATTACCGTATCATTAGCTCAGGCAGTGTTGCGTCAGTTGATAGGGTGAATAATGAATTGTAAAGGATATGAAAGGAAGCGGTCGTGGCATAGTTCAGGGTACTGTGCCGGCATTTTCCCTCAGGGACTGAGGAAAACCAAACGAAAGCCCTCAGGATATCCGGTCTACGAGCCGAGATTTGAACAGGGAATTTCCCGAATACGAAGCCCTAACGTTCTTTGACATTATGTTATAGGATGTTTTATTGTTTCAAGTTGGCTAATTTGTGAACATTGGATGTCAAACGTGATTGAAATGCAAAAATATGTATTGTCATACAGTTACAATATAAACCTGCCGAATTATTGAATCGAGCCTATGAGTAATTTAACCTCATATTTACAATTGTGCCCGAGTAGATTAGCTAATCGTACTAACTTCTTTTAATAATTATAAATAGCGCAGTTTCGGAACTAGAGTAGGCCTATGTATTTTTCTAATGGCCACGATCGTTGTAATTAAATTTAGTGATAGGTTCTTTATGCAGCGTTGTGTTGACAAAAATCTGTAATTAGTCCTTCTCATGTGTTCACTAAAATCAGTCGAATTCACCGTTTCTCTACTTACATTACAAGGTTCTTCATAACGATTATTCGGAGACCGGATTTCTTTACTGAGATTTCTAACGGTTTTACTCAGTCCCTTCAGGGCATATGCCCGGTTAGTGACTTAAAGTAGGTCACGGCGACTTCGTTTCCTATTCGCTATTAATTTATCATCGCATTATTCGACATTGTGGAGTTTGAGCTACTGACAGCGACGTAAATCAATGATGAATGAACTACTTTAATATTACAGATTATTTGAATAAAACTCTGCGCTTCGCAGGATATTTTACAACTCTAAATCAGGCCATGACCATTAGAAAAACACATTTCAGCACCAAAGAAAGACCATCGTCTTTATATTGTTTTTGGAAGGGGTTGTACAATTAGCCTTCATGCCCAAAAATAATCAAGAATGCTCTGGAAAGATTTATTCAGAGTTTGGATCATGTCAGTATTAAGATTTAATTTTTGAATGTCAGTATGGCCAGTCAGTGGCCAAGGCATTCTACCATATGTACAGGATGATATAAAAGTAATGCAACCCATAGTAAAATATTGACGGTTGCAATTAAATACAGTGTTATTGGATTTATAAACGCACAGTATCGCTGTGACTATACAAGAGCCCACGCAGGTGACGTCATGCTGTAACCTGCTAGCGCTAGTCGGTCAGTTGTCTTTCAGCAGTCGAAGTGCGAGGATGTCTTTTTCACAAGAGCGACGAGTGTTTATTGCCGAACACTAACTGGCATCTCGTTCTTACCTAACTTGCCAGAATGAGTGTAGGGATACATTTCTCGATTCTTCTGTGCCAAACAAATCGACAATGCCTCGTCTGGTGAACTATTTCCCTGACAAAAGACCTCGTAACTGGGTTGCATCAAACATGAGGAAAAAAGAATGCATGCATCGCTGAACGCGGTGGACATTTCCAACACTTAACATAGCATTGTTTTTTTGTTTGTTTTTGATTTCAGCGTAGTTTATTTTTTTGACAAATTGAACATGTGTCAGGAATGGGTTGCATAATTTTTTTTCCTGTCATTCTGTATAAATGATTCAGAACTTAAGAAGTCATTCTGAATTTCGCGAAAGCTGAAATGAGAAGAAGAATACGAAGACTCCAAATATTTGGAATTTTAATCACGTTTAACCTTTATTTTTCAATAACTGCCTGGAAAAATCTCATTAAGAATTGACAACGGTAGTGAATACGAAAAATAAAAAAGCCTCCCGTTTTAAATAATGTTGGCCCATTGTAAATGAGCTTCAAGATCGCTGTTAAGCCGCAGATAATTTATTATTTAACTACGTAAAAGTGTTACTGTTGTAGTTAATTAAATGAAACTGCTTTCTTACGTGTGGGAGTGGCTAACATTCCTAAGCATTTCCTGATACGACACACAATAGAATGCTAAAATATGATAATTAGAGAAAAATTAGGCTGCCTGAACTCTGAAAAACGCCCCCTGACATTCGGGGCCCGGGCGAGTGCGACTCCCCCTCTCGGCCGTAGTATACAGGGTTATTCATAATTTCCTGACACATTACAAAAAATCGTCAGAATTGAATGGTGCAAAGGATGGTAACATACGACGTGCCGATAGAAAGAGAAACTCTCAAAGTCTGTTTTTACGTGCCGCGGCGCTTATTTTCGTCGGTGGCCGCCAGGGTGCAGGTTAGTATATTACCATTTTGTATGAGGTTTAGTTGAGTGAAAATTGTGACGCTAGCAACAGAGAATGCATTTTACGTGCTTGAGTATGCTCGAATAGAGTCGATCGTGACGGTGCAGCGACGTTTCCGAACCAAGTTCGGAAAGGACCCGCCGGTGAGGAACAGCATAAAGCAGTGGTATGAAAAATTCCAGCCTGACGGGCGCCTGTTTATCGCAAAACGCCCAGGCCGACCAAGCCCTTCGGAGGAGACGGTGGATCGTGTGAGGGAGTCGTTTCAACACAGCCCCCGTAAGTCCAGTAACCGAGGAAGTGTAGAGCTGGACATTTTGCAATCTATACTGTTGCGAATTCTTTGTAATCGTCTGCGGGTTAAGCCATACAGGCTGCAGTTACTGCGGGCTGTAATCGATGAAGACAAGACCCGACGATTTCAGTTCTGTACCGACATGTAGCAGCACTTGGAGAAAAACGGTTTCGCCGAAAAACTGATTTTCAGCGACGAAGCTACGTCTGACGTTTATGGGAAGGCGAACAGACGCAATGTGCGGGTATGAGGAAGTGAATCAGCATTTGCCACAACGTTGGAT
Organism: Zootermopsis nevadensis; assembly: GCF_977971745.1. NCBI lineage: Eukaryota > Metazoa > Arthropoda > Insecta > Blattodea > Termopsidae > Zootermopsis > Zootermopsis nevadensis. The sequence goes on along the minus strand of NW_028259144.1, from coordinate 5,320,418 downwards.
CGGACGCATGGCTGCCAGTGACCATGCGCTGCTTCGTTGGCCACCCCGATCACCTGACCTGACGCCATGTGATGTTTTCTTATGGGGGTGCGTTAACGACCAGGTCTTTGTACCGCCTGTGCCACGGGATCTGCCTGAACTGAGAAGACGAATCATCGCTGCCGTCTCACAAATCGATCGTGACATGCTGCAGCGGGTATGGGCGGAAATGGATTATCGGTTTGACGTCTGCCGCGTCACAAAGGGCGCACACATGGGGCATTTATGAGGTGTGTAAAATAAACTTGGAGAGTTTCTCTTTCTATCGGCATGTCCTATGTTACCATCCGTTGCACCATTCAAGTCTAGCGATTTTTTGTAATGCGTCAGGGAATTATGAATAACCCTGTACTTCTCTGAACGTAATTATGATTTGTGAAAATAGGTTATAAGTCACAGCTAATTTTTCTCGTCAAGGCCATTTACGTTCAGCGCAACCTCGCCAGTACGGGCTACCCGTGTTATATAGAATCAAGACTTAAGGAAATATATGGCTGTTTCTTCCAGAGCGGCCTCTCATATGTAGAGATGTAAAATTCCCGGAAATTTTTGGGAAGAGGAAACTGGGAATAAATTGGAAAAATGAGAAATGAAGCATTTGATTTTCAGTAACAAGAAAGTTAATACCATTTTCTTCACGAAATGAAGGAAGTAATAATTTTAAAAATTAAACAGTTGCGGATAGCCGACAAGGGGCGTTTCTCCATCTCGGGTTTTGGGCGGGGAGCTTGCAGTACGTTACGAAATTTTACACAGAGCCTCGGAAGAATTCTTTAGAACGACGTAAGCAGAGGAAAATGGACGTGAGATTTGGAGCTTGGAATGTTAGGAGTCTTTATTGGCCGGGTTCTTTGAAAAAAGTATCAGCAGAATTAGCAGAATGTAAGTTACATTTGGTGGAATGAAAGGTCAGACCTGACAAGGGTGACACTGAACCAGCAGACGATTGATTATACATCCCTGTATGTAAATGGAATGCTGGTATAACTTAGGAACAGAGTTTTATGCAGTAGGATATCGTATTTAATACTAAGAGGTCGTTGGTTTGATACTGTTCTGCCAACTGAGGGTAAATGTAATGAGGAATTAGAGCGCTTGCTGGATTAATCCCCTCTGTACCACATGAAAATTTGAAAGGATATTTCAGAGAATGTAATCTTTATACATCGCAAAATCCATACACTTTTGACTTCTCCAGATAGAAACACGTAGAGTTATAACGTCTTGGCAGGCAGAAAACGACAATTGAGTACACTTGATGTCCAGTGTTTCACTGGAATTGACTGCTATTGGATGCTGTAAGACGTAGGGAAAGGCTGACGTGGTGAGGGTTCATCTCAAGAAGCTGAATGGTGCAGAAGTTAAGGTTTAAGTCCACGGTTCTAACGATGATGAGTTGCATTCAATATTGTTGTTTTTTGGACCAAATCTGTCGTTCATTATACTAGAATGAAGCCATAACGTTTCAGGAGCTGGCTGTGCTCCAGTCTTCAGGTGATAAAACCTACTCTGATGGGCCCACAAAAAAGGGAACAGTCCCACTCTCTGAGATTGGGATTGTTCCCTGAAGACGGGGGCGGTGTCAACCTCCGAAACACCATGGCTTGATTTCATTATAGGCTGTTGGACGATGGACGTAGTCCACACGAGCTCAAATGGGTTTGAAATTTAAAAGAAATTTTATGTTAATGTGGGAATCAATAGGTCGTGTGAAAATATTGCAGAGAATATTAGAATTTTAGCGAAAGCGATTGCAGAATTGTTAGATAAAACAAAGCAGGCTAAATTTCTTTGGTTGCATAATCCAAGTCAAATGAAAGCAGATAGTGAGGGCTTCCGTGATGAAAAAAGGGAATATCTGAAAGACATAAATGTTAGAGACTTGTGTGGTGTAGGGAAACTATTTATAAGGGTGACAAAACGGACTGTAATAATAATAATTATCGAGGAATATTACCATTATCGACTTTCATTTTTCTGGCAAGGTTAACTCTCTGTGTAGACGACATTTTTGGAATGTTATCAGTGTGCATTTGACGTAATTAAAGTTCGTATAAGTAAACACTTGTTTGATGTGTTTCCCATTCACGACGGTCTGACGCATGGAGATGCTTTATCACTACTTCTATACAACTTTCCTTTAGAATACGCCGTCGCGAAGATTCAAGCAAACAAAGAGGCTTCAAATTGAATGAGACACTTCTGATCTAGACTGGTGTTAATTTATTGGGTGAGAATATAAATATCATAAATAGAAAATACATAAGCTGTTAGATGCTAGTAATGAAGTTATTATTATTTATTTAGTGTTCTGTCTGACGACAGGTCCATATGAACAGGATCCTTCCATCCTTTTCTCGGACTGGGACCTGTTCATATACGTTCTTGGGAGATGATCCAGAAGTGGTTTGCCATTGCCTTCTTCTGTGTGTGAATGGAGTAATTGTTGGGATGCCACGGAGAAACCGGGGAAGCCCCCGGAGGAAAACTCCACGGCCTTGCCCAACATAAGTTATAAATTCGGGCACCGCCGGGAATCGAACCCGAGACCCCAGGATTACAAGGCCAGCGTTCTAACCGCTAGACCACGTTGGCCATCATTCATTTATTTATTTATTTATTTATTTATTTATTTAGTGTTCTGTCTGACGACAGGTCCATATGAACAGGATCCTTCGATCCTTTTCTCGGACTGGGACCTGTTCATATACGTTCTTGGCAGATGATCCAGAAGTAAATGTATGGAAACTAAGTATACGTATATTCATGTATCATCACCAGAACTAGTACGCGTTTAAAGGTATTCATATAAGTTCCTTGAAAATGTGTCATAGTTTAAATATTTGGGAATCACAGTAGCAAATCAAAATTGCATTCACATGAAAGTTAAGAGCAGACTGAGTTTAGAGATTGCTTTGTACCACGCATTTCAGAATATCTTCCTCCCATCTGCTATCTAAAAACGTAAAGATTAAAATGTACAAAACCAGTTTTACCTATTGTTTTGTATGGGCGTGAAACAGATTGAGGTGTTTAAGATTGCTTTGGAAAATATTTGGAAATAAGAGATGTGAAGTGGGGTGAGGCTGGAAACAGTCCGCAATGAGGTTAGGTTCATAATCTGTACTCTTCATCAGACAGACTGACAGGTTATGCAGCGCGGGGGTGGGGGGTGGTGATAAATGTAAATAAAATGTCTGTCACAATACTGAAGGGGTGGAACGAACCACTCGTAACGCCTAGATGTAGATTGGAGGATAATATGAAAATTAATTTTTGGAAATGGGGTTGGAGGGTGTGGATCTGATTCACGTGACACTGTATAGTGGCCGGTGAAATCTGTTGTGAACACGGCGATGAACCTCTGTAAAATGATGGTAATTTCTTGACTGGCTGGAGTCTGTTAGTTACACTGTTTAGGCGTGCATTTCATTCGTGGCCTTAGAATCATACGGTACTACAAATGAACTACAGTAATTGTCACCCGATAGTATAAAAGTCTTGACTATTCCGGTTAAGCGTAATCAGTTGTTGCAAACTTTCTAATGTGAAAACCCATACAGTTATCAATATTCCTAATTTTTCTGTTAGTTTATTCCTTCTCAAAATTTCCCCTTCCTCGAATATTTACTTAAATGTGGGGAAATTTAGTAGTGTTGCTGTATTCCGTAACAGAGAAGAACGCAGACGAAACCACTAGTGGCTTGTTTTGACGCATACTTACTGTCTCATTTTACTGGAGGATCTGAAGAAAACCACAAGAACTCTTTCAGAATAGTCGAAATTCAAACCTAGGATCTCCTGAATACAAAGCAGGGGTTCTAATCACTGTATCACGACTTTCAGCTGTGTGATGTGATTAAACTTGAAGTAAGTTTTTGATAAAGCGATTACTTTAGACGCAGTAGCTTCGCCATGTGTGGGGGATCAGCCGTCTACGGGGAAATATAGCACAGGTAAATAAGGACAGATTTTTGTGGTCCGAACGGATTCAAGCCCGTGATCAAAGGGAGGGAACAATTTGATAAGGCACTCAGCCCTGCTTATTCGGCCAATCCGGCAGTGGTTAAGCATACTGTCGCCTAAAGCACACTCGTTTATGTCGTCCTTGCCAACTGTTTGTGTTATTTGTCAGTGACTGTTTTTATGGTTCATACAACGACGCTTTCATTAGCATCGAATGGTAGAAAGATTGAGGAGTTGGGAGGGATATGTAAGGAGGCAGTCGTCGTCTCATTTGACGACTTGGAAATATCCTGATATTTGCCTGTAAGGTTTGAGGAAAACCACGGATATCCGCGGTCTGGATAGCAGGTCTGCGTGAAGAGATTTGAAGTCGGGACCTCCAAAACACGAAGCAGGAATGCCAGACACTCAGCCACGACGTTCGCTGTGATTGGATGTTTCTTTATGGAGCGAAATTCTTGTGGAATTTTGTTGATTCTAGTGAAGGACTGTGGGAAAAGAAAGTTTAACGCAAATAGCACGGTTTCTTGAAAAGACACCAGTCACAACTTAGCAGTCATTCTGTCAGTGAAAGAAATGTGATCCAGGAAAATTGTGGAAAGCGTTGATTCTGTTTCTGTTTAACGGGGTTAAAGTGGTTTGTCGGCTTCCGGACACAGCTTCCTGTAGTAGACTGATTATTTCAGTGTGGCTAAGGATGTATCAGTCGGTACGCCACTTTAACATTAGCGTCACATGTAGATATAATTATTATTATTTATTTAGTGTTCTGTCTGACGACAGGTCCATATGAACAGGATCCTTCCATCCTTTTCTCGGACTGGGACCTGTTCATATACGTTCTTGGCAGATGATCCAGAAGTGGTTTGCCATTGCCTTCTTCTGTGTGTGAATGGAGTAATTGTTGGGATGCCACGGAGAAACCGGGGAATCCCCCGGAGGAATCCCCCGTGTTGCCTAGACCACGGCCTTGCCCAACACAAGTTATAAATTCGGGCACCGCCGGGAATCGAACCCGAGACCCCAGGATTACAAGGCCAGCGTTCTAACCGCTAGACCACCGTGATGTAGATATAATACTGTTACATAATTTTTCCGTATTTCTTTTATATCCGTTCCATGTTACCCTTTCTTGCTACCACAGACATCGCCTTTATACGTGTACAATCCGATCACATCGCATTATTTATCGTCACATCATCACATGCTCTCCCATCACATCATCACATCACATAAAACCATTTATCACAACTCAGTTCTTTCGTAAGTAACTTTCTTCACAAATTCTCATTCATCTGCATTATGTCGACACTTCGTAACGTAAAAATGTATACTATCCATCGTGTAGAACGTGTTTAATTTAAACAATAAATGGCCCAAACCATTTATTCAAATACACCACAGTTTTGAAACGTACGAAACCCATTGCAAGATACTCTTTGGGCCACTGTACAGAAGATTTTGCCACTTAGAGCAATTAACGAGAACTTTTGTGTATCAGCTGTTTATAGTCTCTGCGTCCCCTTACAAATTTCGTCTCTGAAAAATGGTTTCAGAGAGACTTTGTAAGTAAAGTAAAGTTTGTCCCACTATACGCCATGTAGGCGCTTGGGGGGAGTGGAGGTATAGCTCCTCTCTTCCTTGACCTCGGCACTAGATGGGGGTGAGTGGTCAGCATAACGCCCCGGCCGGCTTTACCCCCGGGAAAGGACCCCGGTACCCATTGTAGAGGAGGCTGGGTGGGCCCCAGAGCCGGTCTGGACGCAGAGGCTAGAGGAAAAATCCTCTGCCCCCGTCGGGAATCGAACCCCGGTCGTCCAGCCCGTAGCTAGTCACTATACTGACTGAGCTATCCCGGCTCATGAGAGATTTTGTATAATACGAATATTATAGACGTTCATCGCTATGAACAAACACTGAAATAATTATTATAATTATAATTGGATCGCGGATAGCAGGAGAAGTTGTAGAAACGTAATCTTAACAACTTCCATTACTCATTTCTACTATCAAATAAGTATTTTTTTTTTCGTTTCTAAAAACACGTACCTGTGTCTGGCGTAATCCGTGCGTCGGTAACATTATATCAGATATGTTATATTGTATTTGAAGCTTTGTTAGGTGAACAAGGCCTAAATGCGTAGACGTGTTAAATCCGACGAAGAATCCCGGAGCTGAATGATGTGACGTGAGGTCTTAACCATGTCGTGTCATTTCGATTCTGGTCTGTTATGCAGTTTTGCATAACAGACCTTTGGATTTTAGTTCGGGATTGGGTATAATCTGACCTTTCTCGTAACGAATTTTGGTTGTGGCGTCGGAAGAGACTGGAAAGGGGACTCTGATAAATCGATCTCAAAGAAATGCATTTTTAATTGGTTGGTGTATCGCAAGGAGAGGGGGGGGGGGGTGTACCGGGAAGGTCGTGGGCTAATTTCCGAAACCAAATTCTGCAAGTAGTGTCACACACATATACATTGATCCGAACTCCAGCAGCAAGCACTGGACTGCCCCCCTCCCCCTTTCCCCATGGGAAGCTGTGACGTCATTCGTCGCGCGCGCCGCGACGAGCCGTCCCCTCCCGCCCCACCTTCTGAAGAAGCAACAGCTAAAGATGAAACAAAGCGAGCTAGACGGTAACACTTGGAGGGCCCATGAGGGTGTGAATACGTATGCTTTAGTCTGGTGTCAGAGACACCTTGTGGCGTGTGTCTCAGGGTTTCGAGGGACTGGACGTTGCAGACTAATGCCACATGACAACACGCATTTTGTGTATCAGGTTAAAATCAGTCGCCATCTGAATCTTCATGATCTTTCGTCCGATCGCCGTATTATTTTCCGTTTTGTTACGAACTTACGTCAATAAAGTTTGCGTATTTATAAAAGTTTTATCGCAGTATAAAACTTCAAGGTCACAGAATCCATGGCGCTATTGGTGTTCTTTCGTCACAATTTCGCACGGCCGCCATGTTACTATTATTGATGGTAGGTAATTAGAGTACGTTGTAAGAAGATAGCTCATATTGATACGGTGTTTCATAAGAACGGTTCACTCATTGCAGGGGTCTCGGCCATTTCTAGACCTAGGACCGCATTCAAAACTGCTTATAGACTCGAGGACCGTAAGGTTGTAAATGTGGACAGTGAATTGAAACTTCATACCAGTCTATGAACAATGCTACAAACAGGCATACGTTAAGCAGTGATTTTTGTTGCCAAAAATCAGTTTTTGTGAGATATCTGATGCACAGCTTTTGCCTGAGTGGTTTTTTCAGTTTAAGGTTTAATTTCTGGCACTGCGTTTACGTGCATCCCTCTCTTTAATAAACCTAAGTTACTAAGATCGATGGTTGCTACCAAGTACTGGTGGCGATGAACATGGCTGCCTTCTGGGTTGTTACGCCGTATAGTCTGGTAGCGGTTAGAACGCTGGCCTTGTAATCCTGGGGTCTCGGGTTCGATTTATAACTTGTGTTGGGCAAGGCCGTGGTCTAGGCAACACGGAGTTTTCCTCCGTGGCATCCCAACAATTACTCCATTCACACACAGAAGAAGGCAATGGCAAACCACTTCTGGATCATCTGCCAAGAACGTATATGAACAGGTCCCAGTCCGAGAAAAGGATGGAAGGATCCTGTTCATATGGACCTGTCGTCAGACAGAACACTAAGTAAATAATAATATAATAAATAGTCTGGTAGAAGACAGCCATCTTCAGCCATCATGGAATTTTCGATAGATGCTAACATTTCATAAAGAGCAGTTGATTCTTTATGTATGAACATTGGTTGATACAGAAGGGCGAACGTGAATAAACGAAAGTTTGCCAGCGTCGAAATTTAGTGACATAGACCGTTTTTATCTATCAGCCTTCCTCGCATTACTTTATCAAGTTACACACAATACTTACCGGAAAAACTTGTGTGGCTTTTGCACTGACGGAGCCCGTTGTGTGTTGGATGCAGATCTGGGTTTAAACAGTTATGAAAACTACAGATGTTGATGCCGTTTTACACATTGGCAGGTGTTGGCCGTACGAAGTGCATAAGATGAAGGCATAACGAGAAGTTATATATGCTGACCATATTTAGATATAATTTTGTATCGGTGTCTGAAGTAAAATTTGAAACGATGGTTTAATTTTGGTTATTTTGGAAAGATAAATAATATTTTTTACTTTGTATGAAAGAAAACGTTCATCGTGAAATAAAAATCTCGTTAAGTCCTGCAAATTGTGTTCTTTAAACATTTATCAATATGGCAAGACTGCTTTATGACTGCAGGTAGTGTTTAATCATTTTTGTATCTGCACCGTGGGTCATAACTCGGGTGCAGGTGCCAAGGTCTGTTCAAGTGGGACTTTTGGTGGACAAAGTGGCACTGGGATAGGTTTTCCTCCGAGCACTGCAGTATCCTTCCACCGCTGCTCGATACCCACTCACGCTTCATCTGGGGATGCCCTTCCCAAACATTTTAACTTTTTATTATTATTTATTTGACTGCAAATGGGTTTTTACCCGGTGGCAGTGGTCCTACAATAAGACACAAAACAATAAGACACAACAAAACATAAGACAACAAAAACAATAAGAAACAACAGAACAATGAGACAGAACAAAACAATAAGACACAACAAAACATAAGACAACAAAAACAATAAGAAACAACAGAACAATGAGACAGAACAAAACAATACGACACAACAAAACATAAGACAACAAAAGCAATAAGAAACAACAGAACAATGAGACAGAACAAAACAATAAGACACAAAACAATAAGACACAACAAAACATAAGACAACAAAAACAATAAGAAACAACAGAACAATGAGACAGAACAAAACAATAAGACACAAAAAACATAAGACAACAAAAACAATAAGAAACAACAGAACAATGAGACACAACAAAAACAATAAGACACAACAAAACAATGAGACACAAAAAACATAAGGCACAACAAGAACAATAAGACACAACAAAACAACACACCACACTCAAAGTAAAACAACTCATAATATTACAAAACCATATAACCTAAAGTACATAACTTAAAAATTAATACCAACTAGACATAAGACAGTAACAGTAATGAATCACACGTTTCATCAGGACCTTCTCTTCACTTCACTACACTTATGAAGCCTTCTCATCCTCACCCCAATTTATCCCCTTCACTGCACCCACCCATCTATTCCCTTTACTTCACCTCATTTATCACTTTCCTAACCTTCTTCCTAAACGTACGTGGTTTACAGGAGAGAGTCCCTAAAACCTCAGCAGGTAGCTGGTTCCAGAGTTGGATGGTCCGGTTTACAAAGGAATATTTTCCGATATCTGTTCTTTCTAACTTCGCCCCTCTCTCAAGGGAATTCCGTAATGATTTCGTCCTGAAGACTGGCGACGATACGTGGACATATAGGCTATATTTGGTTTTCTTTCCAGAACAAATTCCTTACTAGAATCGAAAAGGTTTTGTGTGTTTTTCTCTATGATTTATTATTTTCAGTCCGTAAATTTACATCGTTAGCGTAGACCAGAATATGATGTGTCCCAGTCAGTTCCAGTTTCTTCCAAATGACGTATTCTAAAGCAAAGTTGAGAGGTATTGGTGATAAATCATCTCGTTTCAGATGCTGCAAGATTCTTATGAGTAGCATATGATCATCAAGGTAAAAGGTGTAACATGGCAAAGAAGTAATGCGAAAAATATGTGTGTACTCCAAATTGGGGCACACCTTTGTACGTCTGTTAGTTTTTTTTAAAAAAAGTGGCGAAATTAGATCGAAATTCACTGATTCAATGATTCAAAGTGATGTTGAGTGGATCTAATTCTTCTGGAATCAGTAGGTCTTGTGAGTTTCCTACTTATAGAATTGTGAATTATTATGATTGTTATTGGCATATCCTGCCAAGAACCACGTGGCCACCATGAATTAATTGAGGAGTTCGTCCAGTCTCCCATTATAATGCTAGGAAGACAGATATGAGGCACATTTCATCTCAGGGGGACCCCCCCCCCCCCCCCCCCCGTTGTTACAGCCTCTGTGCTTTTTTAAAGTTTCTTTCTGTGACTGTGAGGATAGTTTTACTGTGGTGTGAGATTTGAGGTTTTCACGGTGGTGAAGATGATGTTATTTCGGGCTGAAGATGGAGACGGTATGTTTCTCCCAAACGTTGGCATCTTCAGACGAGTCTACACGGCACCAAAATTCAGAGCATCGTAGTCAAATGGTAATGGTAGGATTTGAGGTTTTCACTGCGGTGAGTCACTCATCGCTGTGATGATGGAGGCAGCAAGGACCTCCGAAACGTCGGTAAACTTCCACCAGACTACAACAACCCAGAAGACAGCCTTCGTCAAATAATAATGGTGTTTGACGGTTGTTTAATTGCCCGTTTTACCTGAATTTGATCGCCGACCAAATTTATTTATAGTTTTCTCCAGGGATCCTTTACGTCTTGTCAATGTTTGTCTCTCCTGCTGGTTCAAGTGGTTCAGTGAATGAAATGGTGCTGTGTCCATTTCTTAATTACAAATATCAGCTGTTACTGGTGGTTCACCATATTTAACAGTTTGTCTTCACGTTTTTTGAGATGATAAAGTTGCGTCATATTGTGATAAATATATATTTGTTTAAATCTTGTGATTCTAATCACAATAAAATTTCTATTAAATATTAAAATATTACTATAATTAACATTTAAATATTTAAATGTTAATATTACTATAATTAACATTTAAATATTTAAATTTTAATTATAGTAATATTTTAATATTTAATAGAAATTTTATTGTGATTAGACTGACAAGATTTAAACAAATATATCACTTTTTTTTAGATTATATCAAAATATTAGAGGGATTTTTACCAAACAGTTGGAATTTTGTGAAAGAGTTTGCTGCACAGATTACGGCGTTGTATGCGTATCTGAAACAAGGTTCAATAGCTTGTCATGATCACAATTCTTTCCGACCTGTACACTGCATATTGTTCTGACAGGTGGAGTGCTAACAAAATGTGTGGGGGTGAATCTTAATCGCCGTCAGTTGCGAGTTCGACCCTTTAAACGCAGGTGTGACTTGGAATTCTTTGTAGGATGCGTGTGGGTTGAAATTCCTACATGTGATGGTGTTGAATTATTTCTTGATAATCATTACTTTTAACGCCACGGTGGTCTAGCGGTTAGAACGCTGGCCTTGTAATCCTGGGGTCCCGGGTTCAATTCCCGGTGGTGCTCAAATTTATAACTTGTGGCATCCGTGGCATCCCAACAATTACTCCATTCACACACAGAAGAAGGCAATGGCAAACCACTTCTGGATCATCTGCCAAGAACGTATATGAACAGGTCCCAGTCCGAGAAAAGGATCGAAGGATCCTGTTCATATGGACCTGTCGTCAGACGGAACACTACAAATAAAATACAAATAAATAAATCATTACTTTACCCTCCCTCCCGATTATTATAGGGCATTTTAATTTTCTAGGAGACAACTTAGACACGCGTAATTAATGAGACTGTTGGATCTGAATGGTAACGAATTGTGTCCTTGGCCGGTTGGCATTTTTATTCCACGTGTTTCTTTGGCTGAAGTCGTCAGTTGCAGTTTACTTGACGTAACAGTCACTAATTTTGGTGATCTGAGCACCAAATTAACTGACGATTGCGTGGGAGAGCCTGATCAATATCCCCCTACTTTCTATTATAGTTTATTTGTCCTTTAAAAACTTTGTAGAAAGTCATGATTCTTCTTATAACAGATTTCCTTCAGAGGTCACCTTCTACTGTGCAATATTCTTCATACTGTGTGTTGGTGCTTCGCTTGGCTATGGCTCTGACAGAAAATAATCGAAATTTTCTGTTTTTTAAAGTATTATATAAGAAGAAATTTATTTTTACAGACGCTGTAGAAGAACAAATCTATTATTATAATAAATTTTAGTTTTTTTTTTGAAAGCCATTAAGCCTGACGGACTTTCTTAGTGTAAATCTGTAGATAGAAATCTTAAAACGCGACTTTGAAACTTAGGAGATGCGTATCTACGTTTATAAACAAATGATATTGATTAATTCCAATCAGGTTGAGTTTAACGGTAGTGTTTTGTCCGAACCCTGTGAAGTTGCTGAGGCTTTTGCTAAGCTCTTTGAACTAGTCTAAAACAGTTCCCACTTGGAAAATTTCCACTCTTTATTACAGACCTCTGAATTTGTATCATTAGCACCTGTCACTAATTTCATGTTCGTAAAGCCTTAAAACGCCTACGACCATCTGAATCTGTTGTACTCGATGATATTCCTGCATTTTTATTAAAGGCTGTTTAGAGATTTTCATATCTGATTTTTAAAATTTATTTTTAATCTTCGCGTGTCTCAGCGAAAATTTCATACTTTAAGGAAGCAAGAAGCAGCTGTCGTTCTGGTTTTTAGAAGAGAAGCAGCGCCTCTCTTAACATTTCTAGATCTATGTCGACTCTCAGTAATTTTTCCAAATTATTTGGATTTAATATCATCCGCCTTCCTTGCGTCTTCATAAACCTGCTGATTATGGATTGTCTGTTGGATATGTAAATTGTTTCCACTGTTTCGTAACCAACAGATTGTCTCGTGCTCGTATTTTAGAACTCTGTCATCGCCTCTTGTCTCACAAGGTTCTGCGTTTAGGTAATTGATATTTAATGTTCTGTTAATGATCTGTGTAATGCTATTAAATCTTTTTGCTGATGACAGATTTTTCTGACCGTAAAGTTTCCTGGAGACTGTTCATTGCTTCAAATAGACATTGAAACTATTGTAAATGGTGCGTAGTGAACCGTGTGGAGCTTTATGTTTGTAAAACCAGAGAAATTTCTTTACAAGGAAACTAATATGATTTCTTTTAAGTAAAAATATTTCAAATCTCGTATTAATCGTACGTCGGCATTAAAGTTGTCGGAGTTTTTCTTGGTTAAAAACTTTGTTTTCATCAATTTGTAGACGTTGTTATTAATTTTTGGATTGTTTGTTGAAATTTCTTTCATGAAATTGGATTTGATTGTAATTATTTGAAGATTGTTTTTGTGATTTTGGTTCTAAAGTATGTACATATCGCCCATCGCTCTCGTATTTTCGCAAGCTTTGAGGTAGCCGTGTCTTATTCATTCTGTCCTCTTCATGTTCATCTCATGATGTTATATTTTACTTTAGTTAGATCTAGAACTTGAGTATTCTTCCGCTGGATGGAATTCTGACGACACCAGAAAACTTGAGCGCATTCAGTGGAAGTTTTTAGCCCTGTGCTACAAAAGTGTTTTTCCTCAAATCCATTATAGTTACGCGAATGCTTTGGATCGCCTATACGAGTAAAGTAATTGAATTAAATTATTAATTGTCGTTCTTGTGAAATTTAACATTTTTGCTATACTTTGTAGTTGTTGCTAGTTCTTCATTTGCTGAAATGTCTGTATGTACATCGTCTTCATGTAACATTTGATATTTCTAATTTGTGTTGTTGTTAGATTGGAAGTTAAGTGAAAAATATCGCACGGTCGCCATGTTGTTTGCAGTGTATAAAAATATTACCTTAATGAAGGTTGCAATTTTGGAAGATTTTTACCATCGGTGTCTAATTTGAGGACTTTTCAGTGGCACTGGTGTTGTTTCCAAATCACAAGTTTATGTGTTCGCCATATTGATATTGCTTATTGTAGGAAATTAGAAAAAAAAATCTAGGCCTGCAAGAGTTTGGAGTGAGTGCCAACGTCGTGTGTTTGCACTAAATTTCGTGAAAATCGTTTAATGGGTTTCGAAGTTTAAAGTCGTGTTACAACATACCAACGATGTACTTATCGCGTAATGTAAGAGTGGACTAAATAGCGTAATTTAAATATTAATTATTGTATCGCGTTTTGACTTTGCCTGATCTTGTGGTTAGGCCTAGGTACATTTTATAGTTTTCCTTAGTCCCGCTAGGCAAATGCCGGGATTGTACGTTAAATTAGGTCACGTCCAGTTTCTTCTGTAATATTTCTGATTCATTATTCATCCCATCTTTCGACGTTATTTAGTCCGACAGCGTGATTAAAAAATACTGTGAATCGATAGTCGCCTCAACAGACAACAGATCAAAATCATTACATAAAGGTGGCTAATAAATCCATTGAAAATGCTTCGTAGTATCAAATGAAAATTGCTTTCACGAGGAAATTAAGAAAGTGTGGAGAAAGCTGCATGGTGAAGGTGAGAAATACAACATTTTGGTTGAAAAGCTCGAAGAGAATAAGGAGCTCCTAAGCCCTAAGCGTAGGTGGGAAATACATGACAGGGAATCGGAGTTGGATTCTGCGAATTGGATTCGTGTAACTGAGGAAAATGACAGGTAGTGGCTTTAGTGAACACTGTTATGAACCTTCAGGTTGGGGAGTTTTTTTTTGAAAATCTGAATGACTATCAGCTTTATAAAAGACTCTGCTTCAGCTGCAGGATGGAGAGGGTTTTGAGCTTTTTAGGTTGACCCTTAAGAAGAATAATTAATTTTTCGGCGCTGATCTACTCTGTGCTTGGCTTCCTGTAATGTGGTATTTCGGGTGACTCGTGTGGCCTGAAATCGTTCTTAAACAACTTGTGTCAGAAAAGAGGAGTTACCTTTTTGACCACGTGTGTTTGTGGACATGATGGGTTAATAGATTCCACCGCGTTATAAAGGAAAAAAGAAGTCGAAGGTTTCCACGGCTTTAAAGATCTACTTAGATTTGACCACAGATCGATCAGGTTGCGTCTGGACCCGTATTCGGGTTGTACGGGTTCGAATCTCAGTATTACCGGCAGATATCTGGAGTCACTTCAATGACGGCGGAATCATTCAAAATTCTCACTGCCCTATTATGAGCATCTTGTTGTATTATTTGCAGTAGAAACGTTTTGATGATCTATTCAGCCATCAATTTTGAAAGGGTGGTTTTGAAATGCCGTGTGGGCGTATAGAATTAAATTATCTCTTGTTGAAGCATTATGGATGTCAGCAACACAAAATATATTTCGATTGATTTTCTTTTTCAAAACAAAGCTCTGTATATAAAAATTACATCATACCCCTGATAATGGTGCCAGCAGGTACTTCTGAAACGTCGGTATACCTCTGCCAGATTTCCCGGCTCAACAGCACAGAAGACGGTCTGAAAGTAGTTTATTTATTTATTTAGTGTTCTGTCTGACGACAGGTCCATATGAACAGGATCCTTCCATCATTTTCTCGGACTGGGACCTGTTCATATACGTTCTTGGCAGATGATCCAGAAGTGGTTTGCCATTGCCTTCTTCTGTGTGTGAATGGGATGCCACGGAGAAACCGGGGAAGCCCCCGGAGGAAAACTCCGTGTTGCCTAGACCACGGCCTTGCCCAATACAAGTTATAAATTCGGGCACCGCCGGGAATCGAACCCGACACCCCAGGATTACAAGGCCAGCGTTCTAACCGCTAGACCACCGTGGCCATCATTTATTTATTTAGTGTTCTGTCTGACGACAGGTCCATATGAACAGGATCCTTCCATCCTTTTCTCGGACTGGGACCTGTTCATATACGTTCTTGGCAGATGATCCAGAAGTGGTTTGCCATTGCCTTCTTCTGTGTGTGAATGGAGTAATTGTTGGGATGCCACGGAGGAAAACTCCGTGTTGCCTAGACCACGGCCTTGCCCAACACAAGTTATAAATTCGGGCACCGCTGGGAATCGAACCCGAGACCCCAGGATTACAAGGCCAGCGTTCTAACCGCTAGACCACCGTGGCTTTGAAAGTAGTTTAGTGTATTGAAACTGGTTCTCGGTGTGTCATGTCGAGTTTGCAGCGTTATCATGACTTATCGCTCGTTTGATTGTTGCTATAGTGTGACGACTGCTAAACAGACCGGATTGTTTGTTGTTAGGGTGATAATGTTTTGTTAACAATGGAGATCAGTTTTCAAAATGTCTCATTACTGGACTCGTCTGGAGTTTCTGATGCAGGCTTTAGGGACTGTTCCGTTCGGAATGCTTTGCCCCATTGCTACGCGGAGGTAGGTTGGGGCACGTAGGCTGAGTCGGAAATCAATAAAATGTTATTTTCCGGATTGAAGTTAATATTAATGTTCGATTTTTCTTTTCCATTTAAGAGACTTTCGGCGAGGAATGGAATTTAGTGTTAACTTCGTGTTGATACGGCTGTAAGTAAAGTCAAGGAACAGGCAAGAGATCAGTACAGAATTTTGTCATGGAAGCTATTTGATAACAGCGATTTTTTAAACAGGGCGTGGATGGATAATATTAAAATGAATCGTAGGGAAATAATTTGTGAAGATGTAAAATTGATTTAAGTCAGCGTGGTCCAAAATTATTTGTTAATTTGTACAAACATATTTAATTATTATATTTATTAAGGATTTTAAAAAAAAATTGTGATTCTCATCTCATCTGCTGCTGTACTTTTTGTCCACCATGAAAATGTTAAAAACAGAGCAGAGCAACAGGTTAAAGTAGCGAAGTTCAAATAATTTGTGTAAATTTTCCGGGTTAAAATTGTGAGAGATACAAGATGTTGTAGGAGCGGATTTAAAATAATACACAACTCTGTAGTAGTTTGTACGCATTTGAATAACATTTATATTTCAGCATAATAATTTGTCATTTATTAAATGCAAAAATAATGACAGTAGGGGTTTCATGGCCCTTGAGTCGAACAAAAGAAATTTTCTGGCCCGAGCGAGGGAAAAAGTTGGATAACCCTGATTTAAGTGATAACAGTTCCTGTAGCAACCACATATTGTTTTTGGGGGCCTAGCTTTATGGGTTTCTAGTGCAGGGGCAGTGAAATTGAAAAGTGACGTCGTCGAAATCCAGAGAAAATTGTTGCGAAAATCAAGGGATGAAGCGGAATTTATATTCAAAGTTCACGATTTTTCAGGGGTTCTACAGCGAACGTATTCATTCTTCAGTGTACAAAGTGACGCGAAAGTAAATGTATGGTTTTATTACCTACCTATTCTTTAAAGCACATGTTTTGACGTGAAAATGTCTTTAAAATCGATGCCGGGTGTGGGGAGGCAATCGCGCCCATATGAGCGACAGTTTCTGTCGAAGTAATTTCAAATTTCAATAACTCGGCTAAAAATAGACATAGCCCCGCCATCTTAGTCTCGTTTTAAAGAGGAAGGATGAAAGTTTGTGCCAGTACCGCTCCGACATTCGTGGCGGCCGGACGTCGAGAACTGCGCACGCGCAAAGTGAACCCACGATTTTCGACTTTCCGGATTCGACACGTGTCCATAAACGGGATCATATCACAGAGACTAATTATCCGATCCGAGTGGACCAAGTGTTGTTTTGAAGAGGAGTGTATATGTTACAACTCATCCTGGCCCCCAAGTGTGTATCTCAAAAACTCAAAAAGATACAAGGCTGTGAATTTGAAAACGTTTGAAAATTTCCCGATTTTCTTAAAATGTCGCGATATATGAGGGCAAAGTAAAACCAGAATTACAAAAATCGGGCACGAATGCGTAGAGCACAAAATTCCAAAGAGAATGACACCGAAAACGCCGGGCCCGGACCCAAAACCAACGCGCAGTATTGCCGCGAATATAGGCAACGTAAGCGCGCTCGGACAACTCAGGTGGCATCTGACGAGCCTGGGTCAGGTATGGATGTGTACCAATTAAGAAATAATCATTTATAAAAATGATTATATTTACAATATCCCTAAGTTAAACTATTAATTATTAAATAATATTTTCGTTAAGAATTTTTTTTGTTTAATTTCAATATACTATACACGATTGACGTTTTCACGAAAATAACTGCGGCAGTGTCCGACACTGCCTATCAATTTTTTTTTTTACGAATGGAAGAGGCTTGTCCCCCACCCCGCCCCCCAATCAAGATCTTATTTTAGCGCGCGCGTCACGCAGAGCTGTGGCATTATTTATGCGCGTTTGTGTTCCGCGTGGGCCAGGAAGCGTCCACGTTCGTTGAGACAGAATGACGCGTTGGCCGTCAAAGATAAGTTGCTGCAAAGCCAAGCTCTTATCTCGCGACGTCACAGTGAAAGGACACACATTTGTACACTGCGCCACACAATACACGCACGGAAGCCTTAAAAACTTGCAGCTTTGTTTTGTTCCTGTCAATGATACAGACGCGAATTTATCGCTGTTCTAATTAGTTTCAGAGGAGAATTACAATGCTGTTAAAGTGGCACTCGCCGTCTGGAGTCCTTATTGGAGTCGACCTGACAAGGCTGATTTGTTTATAAGACTGGCCTTTTGCAGTGGCTTCCAAATGTGTAGTTCGTAAATCCGTTGACTGACGACAATTCTTACGTTATTTAGCGACGCTGTTTCAAGTACAGAGGTTATGAGGTGCAATCGGAAAGTTTCTAGACTGCGCCTATAAAAACCCGTACACTTATCTCAGGTATGAAATTCATCCATCACCCTCGAAGTAGTTCCCCTGGGAGTGAACACAACGATCCTAGCGCCGCTGCCAAGCCTGGAAGCATCCCTGGAAATCTTTCTTTGTCAGCCTGTCAAGCACCATCTGCGATTCTGCCTGAATCTCTTCTATCGTCTCAAATCTCCTTCCCTTTAGCTGAATTTTCATCTTTGGGAAGAGGAAGAAGTCACACGGCGAATAAGGAGGGTGCGGGATGACGGCCATGGTGTTTGAGGCCAAAAACTGCCGAACTTCGAGGGCGGTGTGCGCTGGCGCGTTGTCATGATGCGTCGCATGTGGAGTTCTTCCTTTAGAATCAGCTGACAGGTCGCACAAGTCGTTGATGGTACGACGTCGATCTTCGTGAATGGCCTGCCGAATCTTCGTAACATTTTCGGGTGTTGTGCTCGAAGATGGTCGTCCAGAACGCTCGTCATCATCGACAGAGGTTCGGCCATTTTTAAAACGTGAATGCCACACAAAAGTTTGTGCACGACCCATTGCGGACTCCCCAAATGCTTGCTTTAGCATTTCATAGGTTTCCGTAGCCGTTTTGGCGAGTCTTTGGCAAAATTTGATGCACACGCCATTCCGAAATCGCAGGAGGGTCGGTGTAATGCACTACCAAAACGCCCGTAACTAAGAAACAAATGCTAATTCGATGATGCCGGCTGTCACACTGATTCACTATGAATGTAGGCCGCACCCCCTAAAGGCAGAAGCTCGTACTACATCCGGTTCTCCCTCTATTGACACAGTCTTGAAACTTTCCGATCGCACCTCGTGTATAGTGTCGAATGATATGGTGGTGATTACGTAATGATTTGGAAGAATGTGACATTTGTTTGAAGAGATCGAATTAAAGGCAAGGGGAAAATACTACGCTAGAATATCCGATATCCGGGTAGAGATTGAAGCCGGGTACCTATAGATGGTTATTGCAACACCATTCGGTTCGATACACGTTCCTTTCGGACATGGCAGAGCTCGGTGTTAACCGTGTCAGCCCTGAAAACACGTACGGAAAATAGTCTTCTGTCTTAATTTCGTACCTCAGAGATACTTCATGGGCCAGAATACAGCAGCTCCAGCGAGTTTAAGCCTCAGCTCGGTGGCTAAAAACGCCTGGCTGGCTTCAACTGGCTAACGATGTATTTTATCTGATAGGTTTTGCTGTGCTCCAACGTATGAAGTAGAACTGGATCCACCGATTATGGCCGCTGACCTTGTAGGGAGCGTCGAGTATGCGGACCAATCAATGAGGAAAGGAAGGAGTTTCCGTCGGTCAGTACAGTCTGTGTCAGTGCAGAAGCCTGATAATTGTCTTGTTACTGAGCTGTGTTAACAACATGACACCTGATCGTTCTGGTCATTGATAACGCCTCGAATCACAACACTCAGACAGACAAACCACCGACGTCTTAATCAAAGAAGAACGAAATGAAAGCCTGGATATTGGAAATAAACATCCCATTTTGTGACGTGTTCAAAGCTTAACTGTAAGATTTAATCAAATTAAATAAGTCAAAGAACAAATATTATGTGTATATTATTTAAATCTTGTCCGTCTAATCACAATAAAGTCTTATTAAATATTAAAATATTACAATAATTAACATTTAAAGTATTTAAAATATTAAATGATGTTCTTTATCGAAATATTCGATTTACATTAAAAAAATGATGGTCTAATGTAAATCGAATATTTCGATAAAGAACATCATTTAATATTTTAAATGTTAATTATTGTAATATTTTAATATTTAATAAGACTTTATTGTGATTAGACGGACAAGATTTAAATAATATATATTTATTATATCACAATATGACGCAACTTTACCATCTCATAAATATTATGTGATTCATCAGATTTTAGCAGACAAAGAACTTACTGTGCTGAGACTTCCGGACGTACAATCCCGATTTAAACCCCATTGAACTTATTAAGGACATCGAGCATCTGTGTCGCCAGAGATTCGAAGAAATTGGGCAAGAGGAATGGGATAATGTGTAAAAACTAGAATAAAATTTATTATGAGCAAGAAGGCATAATCGAAGACGCTATTGAACGTATTATAATTGAAGATAATGGAGTGGACAACATCATTTGTAGTGATGAATCGAGTAATATGTCAGGAGGCGATGGTCTATGAGGAGTGGAAGAGTTGGGAGAGGACCGAAGAGTTGTGAAGAAAATAAAATTATCTAATACTCTCTGCAGTGTTAATTTTCTAGTGATGTAGTGTAGTGAAATAGATTTTCCTGTGTTACATAACGTGGTGATATTTTATTTGGAGTGTACTGTACGCGGCCTGCTGTCATCCATTCCAGCAAACTTCTGGTAAGTGACTCGCTCCGAGGTTCAGAAAGTTCAGAGGCCAAAAACGCTGGAACGCAGTATACCACAGAACCACGAAAGTAGGAATACTCTGTTTTTCGTGTTTCAGAGTGTTAGCCGTGCTAACACAGTTTATATCAAACCACCGCCGCTGTTTTTGGGACACTCGAACTGTTTCAGATATTTGTCGGAATCAGTGTTTTGTGCCAGTAATTTTTTTTTTATTGGTTTTACTCAATTTTCGTGCAGTTCATTGCAAGAACGCCATTTTGTGTTGTCCAGGAATTTGAAACTCGCGGTCCGGCATCATTATCGAATTATGCGATGTCCCAATTTTAATAAATTTTGAGTTACGTCCGATAGTTATTTGTGTATATCAGTTGAATAAAGTAAGAATGTGTTTCATCGCAATTCACATTTGTGTGTGCATGTGGAAAAAATAGAGGGATGAAAAATATATCTTAAACTTTTGAAATTTACCAGGAAAAATAATTTACACAATAAAAATGATTGATATAAATATCTTTTCCTTCATGTTTTTATAACAAAAAATAGTGTGCTTCAGAATTAAAATATTTTATAATTTGGACTTAGTCGGTTTTGATTCTCCCCACACATGGTCCATGTTCTGGCTTCCGGAACAGCTGTCATCTTTGTAGATCGGCCCTGAACCTGAGTAGACATGGAGTTTGAATGCCTGATGTAGTCCATTTCTTCTGTGTAGTTGATTGATAAAACCGCCACGGTGGTCTAGAGGTTAGAACGCTGGACTTGTAATCCTGGGGTCTCGGGTTCGATTCCCGGCGGTGCCCGAATTTATAACTTGTGTTGGGCAAGGCCGTGGTCTAGGCAACACGGAGTTTTCCTCCGGGGGCTTCCCCGGTTTCTCCGTGGCATCCCAACAATTACTCCATTCACACACAGAAGAAGGCAATGGCAAACCACTTCTGGATCATCTGCCAAGAACGTATATGAACAGGTCCCAGTCCCAGTCCGAGAAAAGGATGGAAGGATCCTGTTCATATGGACCTGTCGCCAGACAGAACACTAAATAAAAAATAAATAAATAGTTAATTGATCTGTTAAACGCCGTGTGAAGGCTGAGGTGGGTGAGATCGCATTAGCCTAATCTGTCTTAAACAAGGAAGTAAGCACGTGGCATATGGCAGAAGTTCTGTGTCAGAGTTCGCATGTCGTGGTCTTTGAAGAAAGTGGCGCTGTGATTACAAAAGTCAAGCGCATTTTAGTCTGACTTTTTTTTTTCTTTTGAAAACGTGTTATAAGGTGGTCACCACTCACTTGCATTCCTCAACTCTAGAACGTATTTTCCATCTTGTTCGTGGTATAACCGCCTGATTCGTCTTAGTTTGTTCTTGAATCGATCCTTTAGCTCCACAGTAAACTTTGCTTTTGAGATTCCCCTCCCCAAACAGGATTAAGTCACATCACATAAATCTGGAGTAGGGGTGTTGGAGGCCATGGTACGTGTCCATTCCGAGATTTAATAAGCTGTGAGCTGTCCACTTTGATGGAACCGCATCTGTTCACGACTTCGACTAAATTCGAGCTAAGGAATCGAGTTCGAGAAGACATTCGATAGTACAGGCAGATATACCACGAAAAGCGATGTAAAACGTGTGCCATGGAGTTGAGAAATGGGTGTAAGAATTGATGACCACATTTCAGGTTGTTATTTTGATGAAGAAAATGCTTAAATGTGTGTTTGTATTTGAATGAAAACATAAATAAAGTAGTGTGCGTTTCCTTCTTGATATTTTAGAATGTGGTAGAGTGTTATGGCGGGACTTAAATTTGCATTGGTGCAGAATGCTGTTTAACGAAGTACTAATGCGACTTCAGCTGGACAACTCTTGGCTTACGAGTGGAAAAGAACGCGGGAAATTAGCACAAACGAATTTTTATGCTTTCTACACTCGAAGTGGATCATCTAGGAGAGGACTTCGTTTTGAATGTTATAACCTGAAACCGTGGGACGGGCTTTTTTGATTTTGGCGTCAGTATGTGCACTAAAATTTGTTAAACGAATTATATTTTGGTACGTTTCGGAGCAGTGTAACTTCTGATTTTACTGGAGAGACAGATCAAACTTCATTGACTTCTGTTTAAAAAAAATAAAACTGCTCGTAGTGGAAAACATTGGTACCAACCAACAATCTGGCACGAGAGTCTTATGGTTCAACATTTGCTAATGCCAAAGCCCACCATTAAACAAGATACCGAGAAAGTTACACCCACCTTTCAGCCTTACAACACACTTTTCTAATGTTTTCCCTCGAAATAGTATCGATCTTTCTACGGGTTTCCCCACCAAAACTTCGTATGCATTTCTTGCCTTCTGTAACCTTGCTACGTATTCTGCCCGTGGTATTCTCCTGGGTTTCACGGAGTTGCCTTCCTGGATCCCAAATATTTTACTGAAAACTGGTTTAGAACACATTTAATTTGTGATTCAAAAAGGACTTTACAACTTTGAAAGTGTATAGAAATTTATTCAGAAGGCTTACGGAATCAGTTGAGGTGTCATTTTGTAGCAAAACAAATCAAGTTTGACTCACGTTGTGCTGTAGTACCGAATTCCGTCACCGCGAGCGCAAGCGGCAGTGCATTTGAAAATGGCTCGAAAATTTTCTCATACCACAGTTAGACGAAGTTGACCAAAAAGGACGCATCCACTTCCAACAAGACGGCGCACCACCTCACTACCTCACAGAAGTCCGGGATTTCCTCAATAACCGTTTCCCAGGTCGGTGGATTGGTCGAACAGGGTCGATAGCATGGCCACCTCGTTCTCCAGATTTGACACCTCTCGATTTTTTCTTATGGGGTTTCATTAAAGATCGTGTGTATGTTCCACCCTTACCTGCCAATCTCACTGAGCTCAAAGCTCGAATCACCGCCGCAGTTGCAGAAGAGACATCGTATATGCTGGATCGTGTTTGGCAAGAAATTGATTTCAGGTGGGATGTCTGAAGTATCACCAATGGCAATCACATCGAACCAAAATGACTGTTTGAGGTAAAACTTGATTTGTTTTGCTACAAAATGACACCTCAACCGATACTGTAAGCCTTCTGAATAAATTTCTGTACACTTTCAAAGCTGTAAAGTCCTTTTTGAATCACCCTGTATATTCTGGATTGTTACAAACTTTTATAGTTGTATTCATCTCGTAATTTTATCATGAATCTGGTTTCTGTTTGTTAGGGTTCTCAGGGGCATGGGCTTAATTTTGGAAATTTTCTGAAATTATTTATTATGTGTAATTGTGTTACGACCTTGTTGTTGATTTTGGTTTTGTGTCTTGTTCGTATGTTTAGTTTAAATTTGTATGTGATTAATCGTCTGCATTTCTTGCATTTAGGATAATTTTATGTCAGGATTGGGTCCAGTGGTGTGCTTTTGTTAACTCGATTACGAAGCTTCAGATACCGTGAAAGGCAGGGAATGTGTTTATGCAGCCCAACGACTGTGATCTTCTCAAAAACTCTGCTCCGTGGTATATTTTATGTAGGCCCACCTGTTTTAAGCCAACTCGTTTTATATGTAACTTTTTTATCGTAGATTTTCTTGTGGTGACGTATTCTAGGGTGTGTGGGAAAGTCAGCATGGCGGTTAGTGGGGCCGAGCAAATCGCGAAGAATGCATCTGGAAACTTTTTTTCTGATTGCAGTTTTTCAGGGTGGGGAAAGTGGTCGCTACGCGTGGCCTCGTGCCTCGCGCATATGTGTGAGCATGTAACCCAGCGGGTGGAGGCCTCTCGTATTGATCGGCCGTGGGCTGGCTGGCTGTCCGGCCATACTACCCGAGTGAACAGGTGATTTTTGTTAAGCCAAGGAAGACTTTGCAACACGAGGACTTCTGGTTTCCTTTCATTCAATCCAACATTTTGCTGTACTGTGCTAACTTGTGAGGCATGACGTCACGAAATAGATGTTTTATCTGAAGTTATTTTAAGGGCTCTCTGTCGGTTGAGGACAGACATTATTAGGGATGATGGACTGGTTCTGAGCTTATTAAACTATTTTTTAGCTTAAGAGGTTGTATAGGTTTGAACAAAAATGGGAAGATGATTGTAAGTAGTGGGTGGATAATGACTTGGAGTCCATATTACCCTTTTCGAGGTATCAGTTCTACCATACGATTAAGAAAGTGAGACATGTAACTAAAAACAGTTGACAACCCTGCCGAGATTCATACCGACTGCCTTCATAATGCCAGTCTATGCTAGTGGTCGGCAAATTTTTTTTCTAAATAGTAAATATTTTAGGCTCTGCGGGCCAAGAGGCAAACTCGAGGATATTCGTAGGTAAGCCTACTTATATAACAAGAAAAAAACAATTTTTAACAAATTTATTGAACAAAATATAACGTAATAATAATAAGTAGACTACAATTATTTGAAATACAGCTCTACTAATGAGAAGAATGGAATTGCCTGTTTATGAGATGACATTTCACCAAACTGAGGTTTAAATTCAGTACTCCCTATCATCAAAATTGATTGTAAATGATTAATGCTGACCTGTATTGAGATTTTACATATTTCATCTTTGAAAATGTCTTTCCACACAGGTAGGTGCTGTCAAATACAGATATATAAATCACACATACGGTCTTTCTCTCAACTACTCAACTCGGCCGTTTCGTTATAGCGCGTACTTTGAAATTTCAAAGAATGTAAAATCCGTTCTTAGCTCGCGGGCCGTACAAAAAGTGGCGGCGGGCCGTAGTTTGCCGACCCCTGGTCTAGAGGGTTACGGTACTGTTTCGGCATTCACGTAAGATACAGGGCCTGCAAGAGTCCTGTGTATCCAGTCTTGAACTTGAACCTTGTACTTCAGAAGGTGTGAAGGGCTGTGTTAAGTACCGCGGCGTTCGCATGTAGCAACCAAGGAAAACTGTGAACTAAGAACACCTTTAGTCTGGTTATTCAGTACTCGGCCGGGATCCGAACCGGATACATCTGGGATGAGAAATTTTTACAGTTTAGAAGAAAAAAAAGGTTTTCTGTTAGCTGGATTACCTGGGCTCGGTTCTCGACAGATGCACGGGTATCTCTCGTCGCCACTGTTTGTGTTCGGAACTGTTCTAGGGCTCATTTAGACCATCAAGTTTGTGTAGAGAGCTTAAGACTGTCGAAGCGTGAAGCTGTCTCTCCCCTCCTCTTTCCGAAAGTATTCAGCGACCTTCGGTTAGGCCTAAATTTGGTATTGTCGGGGGGATTTCATTTCTGTTCATAATGGTCCAGTATACAACAGGTCGACTTGAGGAATTTTCTGGAACCGTTTATTGTACGTACAAAAAGATGTGTGCAGGCCGTGAGATACAGATGATTAAAACAGGCTTACTACAACTTGTATTTGAAACGTTTCTTTAACGTGGTTTGATATAAATATAAAGGTAAAATAATTCAGTTGTGAAGTTCCGTGCCATAGGTCAGGTAGTTAGACGCCAGTTTCGTCCTAGTGACTTCTGGAGACTTTCGTGGTGGACGAGGTGGTACGAGAATAGGTTTCCCCCCCGAATTATTTGATATTTTCTTCTGGTAATTGTCTGGCATTTGCTCCATCTTCATCTAACACCCGCCCCGTGAGGTGTGCTATAGTTCTTATCAAGCAGCACGTATCCTTGGTCCTCAGCTAGGGAGTTTATCGGAGAAAGGTAATTAGGTTTAGTTTCAGTTATATATGCATAATAATGCCTTTAGTATTTATTATCTTTGTCAAAATTATAATTTTGTACCTTATGGAATGTTATTTGTATGTCAGTAGACTGGGATGAACATCACGTTTGATGAGTCATGCAAAGTCGCGACAAACGTGTTTGAAAAGTAATGTTGTTATCTTGTGACTTTCGGGCTCGAATCACAAGATGCCTCATTACATAATCTACTGTCCACAGATCACGAGAAAAACCCTGCTGGGGGAAGTCGTTTCTGGTGCGGTGCGGGGGGAATGTTACTTATCAGCTGGACTAGAGGGCTGCTATAGGTGGGAAGTGTGATACGACAGAGTTTTATGTTACTACACGCAGACTGAAAGAGCCACGGTGGTCTAGCGGTTAGAACGCTGGCCTTGTAATCCTGGGGGTCTCGGGTTCGATTCCCGGCGGTGCCCGAATTTATAACTAGTGTTGGGGAAGGCAGTGGTCTAGGCAACACGGAGTTTTCCTCCGGGGGCTTCCCCGGTTTCTCCGTGGCATCCCAACAATTACTCCATTCACACACAGAAGAAGGCAATGGCAAACCACTTCTGGATCATCTGCCAAGAACGTATATGAACAGGTCCCAGTCCGAGAAAAGGATGGAAGGATCCTGTTCATATGGACCTGTCGTCAGACAGAACACTAAATAATAATAATACACAGACTGAAAACATCAAGCCGTTAAGAGTAGCGTGTAATGAGTGCACCTCTAATGTGTTCTGTGGGTGTTGCGATAATATTCTAGATTAAATCGCTGTGCCACTGTGAGGTAATCTTAAAGCTGTACCCATTAGAACACATGAAAGCCTGTCGTCTGTTGTTCGTTCAGTGGTTGTGGAACGAATGCTTTTAGGATGGGTCGTCACTCACCGCGAAATCTCGCGCATGCGCGTATATCGAATTCCTAGCAGGGATTTTCTCCTGATATGGGGACTGTACATTGCCTACGTGTTTCATTCGCAGGTCCCAATATTTTCCAGGGAACTTGGTTTGAAACTGCTTATTTCCTTCTCTGTTAGAGATCACGTTTTACACCCATATAAAACAGCAGTCAAGATTAAGCAAGGATAGGAGTTAGTGAAACGCAGTTTGCATTGATTTAAGCCATG
Organism: Zootermopsis nevadensis; assembly: GCF_977971745.1. Lineage (NCBI taxonomy): Eukaryota > Metazoa > Arthropoda > Insecta > Blattodea > Termopsidae > Zootermopsis > Zootermopsis nevadensis. Next base: position 5,292,790 of record NW_028259144.1, on the reverse strand, counting down.
CAAACACTTTTAGGACAGCCCTTCCGTCTGTGATGGTTCTGTTGTATGTTGCAGTTTGTAACTTCGTGGTGCACGACCGCTGTCTCAAGACTGTGGTCTCTCCCTGCTCCAGCATTGCAGCCAGCCTCATGAAGGTGAGCCCCATGGTTACATTTTTGGCTTGTGATGTAGTCAAGTCCGTCTTTCTGTCTTATAACTTCTGAACCACATGGCTGATTTTCGTGAAATCTGGTATAGATTTAATGCCACTAGAGACCACCCTACAGCGTCGTTTCAGATGTCTACTCTGAGCAGTGCCAACCTGCCGGCCATGCGAACGTCTGAAGTGGGAGCGACATTGGTCGCCCTAAATCTAGGGAACTGAAATCTGAGTTAGTTACATCTTTCAACGATTTTAAGTTGTTCTTTATGAAGTTATCGACTACAAGCGTATGGGGTTGCCCAAGATTCATATTTTGATGTTTGATTGCAACCACTGTTTAAATAGGCATGCGAAGAGTTATATGGAAGTCTTATATATGCAGGGTATATTCCGTCTTTTGTGTATACACCTTTTGGAGACACACTGTATATAACTAGCAGCGTGCCGCAGTGTTACTGCAGCGAGATTCGACAAATGCTTACATTTAATATCGGCCTTTATTCGCTGAAAGCAAATAACTTGCCTGATCGTTCTACATGCATCGTTATATATCATAACTAACTAACTAACTAACTAGGTGGCTTAGGGAACCCGAAGGTTCATCACCGAATTAACCAAAGCCCTCCACCGGACCCTGTCCTGGGCCAGCAAAATCCAGTCTCCTTCGACTCCTATCTCCCATAGATCCCGCTTGAGATTATCCTCCCATCTACGTCTAGGTCTCCCCAGCGGTCTCTTCCCCTCAGGCTTCCCAACCAATACCCAGTGCACACCTTTTGTCCCATCCATGCGCGCTACATGCCCAGCCCATCTCACTCTTCTCGACTTAATCACCCTGACAATACTGCGGTAGGAGTACAGATTTCTAAGTTCATCATTATGCAATTTCCTCCACGCCCCATCATCTTCCCTCCTAGGCCCAAATATTCTCCTCAAACACCTGCAATCTGTGTTCCTCCCTCTGAGCGAGAGACTATGTTTTGCACCCATACAAAACAACAGGCAAAATTATTGTTTTGTATATTTTAATTTTCAGATTCTTAGAAATCAGACGGGAAGACAAAATATTTTGAACTGAGAAGTAGCAAGCATTTCCAGAATTTAATCTCCTCGTAACTTCCTCATGAGTGTCATTTTCATTTGTTATTGTTGTTCCCAGATATTTGAACTGTGTAACCCTTTCAAAGGACTTATTAGCTACCATAAGATAATTTTGCCCGCCTGTCTTCTGATGACGAGATACTAACATGTACTTAGTTAATTATTTATAAACCCAGCATCACTGGGATTCGAATTCAGGGCAAGTTTCGGTTTTGAAAAATTTTCTCTTGCAAACGAACAGATTTGTTCCTGGATCCACGCACACCCGCAACGTGTTCCGATTATGACCTTCACTTTGTACGAAATCGACTTCGGGTTGCCAGCATCGTATCTTAAGGTGAAAGATGCGTTGGGTCATGGTAGGACACGCTGTTTAGGTTTGGCGACTTGAATTATGTTTACGTCGGTTTACTTCAGTATCGTTTACTACAGTTTAGCATCGTTTAGTTCTGTTCAGTTCCTTTAACTCGTTTTAGTTCAGTTCAGAGCAGTTAAGTTACGTTTAATTAACTTTCGTCGTTCATTTGAGTTTCGATTACTTCAGTTTAGTTCCGACTAGTCTAATTTAGTTCGTTTCATTTCCATCTAATTCCGTTTACTTCAGTTTAGTTGTATATTTACATCGAATTAGTGCAGTTAGCTAACTTTAGAACAGTTTATTGTCCTTTAATTCAATTTAGTCTCCTTACTTTAGTTTAGTTTATCTTGGTCGCATTTCCTTCATTTAGGTTCCTTTAGGTAACTTCAGTTCGGTTTAGTTCCGTTTAATACAGTTTAGTTCCGTTTAATACAGTTTAGTTCCGTTTAATACAGTTTAGTTCCGTTTAATACGGTTTAGTTCCGTTTAATACGATTTAGTTCCGTTTAATACAGTTTAGTTCCGTTTAATACGGTTTAGTTCCGTTTAATACAGTTTAGTTCCGTTTAATACAGTTTAGTTCCGTTTAATACGGTTTAGTTCTGTTTCATACGGTTTAGTTCCGTTTAATACAGTTTAGTTCCGTTTAATACGGTTTAGTTCTGTTTCATACGGTTTAGTTCCGTTTAATACAGTTTAGTTCCGTTTAATACGGTTTAGTTCTGTTTCATACGGTTTAGTTCTGTTTAATACAGTTTAGTTCCGTTTAATACGGTTTAGTTCCGTTTAATACGGTTTAGTTCCGTTTAATACGGTTTAGTTCCGTTTAATACAGTTTAGTTCCGTTTAATACGGTTTAGTTCCGTTTAATACGGTTTAGTTCCGTTTAATACGGTTTAGTTCCGTTTCATACGGTTTAGTTCCGTTTAATACGGTTTAGTTCCGTTTCATACAGTTTAGTTCCGTTTAATACGGTTTAGTTCCGTTTAATACGGTTTAGTTCTGTTTAATACAGTTTAGTTCCGTTTAATACGGTTTAGTTCTGTTTCATACGGTTTAGTTCCGTTTAATACGGTTTAGTTCCGTTTAATACAGTTTAGTTCATTTGAAATCCTTCCATGATCCACTGATCCACTCCGACTTTACGCCAGTTGTCTGGGCCCCTTTCCAGACTTCGAATGCGCTGAGAAGCTGACCAGTCCACTATATATTCATTCTGAAGATGGTACCTGCAGTGTTTGTCGAAAGGTTGGATAATCTTCGACATTGGACACGGCTCATCCTGGAATGCGGAAGGACAAGGATATTGTGATGGAAGGGGAGGCCTGCACTTGTTATGCGGGGTATCAAATTTCTCACTCAGTTTAATTGGCTACAATTGAAGGGTCTATTTACCTATCAGACTAAATTAATTCTTACACGAATCGGTCCTTTTACAGACACAGCACTCTGTCAGTGCACGTTAACACGTGTTAGTTTTGGTTAGTTTACAACGGGTAAAGGCCCAACTGAACTTCTGTGCGTATTTGTGAGCCATATGGCAAATTTTGATGATGAATTACAGGGGTTCGCATACCGGTGTCCGTTATAGGCTCTTATGTTTTATAAAATAATAGGCTCTTATGTTTTATAAAATAATAGGCTCTTATGTTTTATAAAATAATAGGCTCTTATGTTTTATAAAATAATAGGCTCTTATGTTTTATAAAATAACAGGCTCTTATGTTTTATAAAATAATAGGCTCTTATGTTTTATAAAATAATAGGCTCTTATGTTTTATAAAATAATAGGCTCTTATGTTTTATAAAATAATAGGCTCTTATGATTCATAAAATAATAGGCTCTTATGATTTATAAAATAATAGGCTCTTATGTTTTATAAAATAATAGGCTCTTATGTTTTATAAAATAATAGGCTCTTATGTTTTATAAAATAATAGGCTCTTATGTTTTATAAAATAATAGGCTCTTATGTTTTATAAAATATTTGCAAGACTATGGCTGTGATATAAATTGTAGCGACGTGTCGTCTGGTAGAAGTTTACCGACGTTTCAGAGGTACTTGATGCCTCTATCGTCAAGGCGATTAACTACGCGGTGCTACAACCCATAAGACGTACATTTTCGTACTCGCCGCCAAATCCCGTTTGCATGAAACTCGCTGTTGTAATGAAACGAATATGAAGTAGGCCTGTGTGTCATCGAATGTGTTATACGTCTTGTAGCTGAAGTCCGCTTGTTTTACAGAGCATTTTATAAAGTCAGAACAGCATACGGACGTCGTCTGCAAGCGAAATGGACCTTGTTAATGTCAGCTGAAGGATGCACTTGCCCGCTGTTCTTGTTAGCGTGCGTTTCTCCCACATTCGCCATTTGGTAAAGGAGGAAGGAAGATAAAATAAGCAGAAAGGAGGATGACAAGAGAGGGAAAAATATATTTTTCACCTACATGCTTCAGTTGTTTGTAAAACATGAAAACTGACGCGTGTTTGAATGGGTGCGTGGGTGTGAAAGCAGCTGTCTGCATCAACCGGCGTGGTCGCTGTAGACTATACCCTGCGAGGTGTGCTTAGCTGCGAGTCCATCGGGCACTGCTCCCCCCCGTGAAACTGTTCCACAAACTTCCGTATCCAGGAATATGAAACAGCGTGGACGCCTTGACCCATTTTGAAGCCTAGACGTTTATTTATAGCGTGGAATGAGTGTGTTTCTGCAACAATTTGTGATTATACGTCATTCGGGGCGGCAAAGTGTACGTTGGACCGTTTAGCAGTCGTTCCTCAGATACGTCATTGAAGTTGACTTCCTGTTTCTTTATTAGGTTATCTAATGACGCTTTTAATCATTAAAGCCCAAAGTAACTGTGTCCCACCTGCTCCAAGTCAGTAAATCTTAATTTTTACTCTGAGTTTCGTAAGATTATTGTTGAAAAGTACAATTATTTCCTTAAACAGCAATAACCAGATGATATTTGTAACGGTGAAGTTTTGTTTTCTTTGCGGTACGGACTGAATTTTTAAGTAATATTTGGACGATCCCGTGTGGTGTTCGCTAAGAAAGGCTTAATGTAATACAACTTTATTTTTACTTATGTACACTAGAGCGCCGATTATTCGGAGCCCAGTTTTCCGTAGAGTGGATTATCCGTGGTTTCAGATTGTCTGTAATTATATTTGCTTTAAGGTGTGCAGTGAATAGCTCGTATTGTCGTCTTTCGGCAAATGTTTACACAGTAGAGAATTATGTTGACCTTTTACAAATCTGTATGCTTATATAAAAAACAGGAAAACAGGCAAAATTTTCGGACTTTCTGATAAAATTACTTTAAGAAAGAATGTTTACTACTTCATGTATGTTTGTATTACATATGAGTATAAGTTCGTAGTTTGTTTACATGGATGATTATAATTGCAATAAAATTTAATTTGCGTTTACAGTGTTTTTTGGTTATCCGGGCCCCGGCTTCCTCAAATTAACACGGATAATCGCAGTTCTGCTGTTCTTACAGAAGACTAACCATATTTATTTTTATATAGTGTTCTGTCTGACGACAGGTCCATATGAACAGGATCCTTCCATCCTTTTCTCGGACTGGGACCTGTTCATATACGTTCTTGGCAGATGATCCAGAAGTGGTTTGCCATTGCCTTCTTCTGTGTGTGAATGGAGTAATTGTTGGGATGCCACGGAGAAACCGGGGAAGCCCCCGGAGGAAAACTCCATGTTGCCTAGACCACGGCCTTGCCCAACACAAGTTATAAATTCGGGCACCGCCGGGAATCGAACCCGAGACCCCAGGATTACAAGGCCAGCGTTCTAACCGCTAAACCACCGTGGAGTCACTCACCATATAGCGTCGAATAAATTGAAAAGAGTAACGTGATTGGAAAGTAGATACTATCCTGGCAAGCGCCTGGAGCTCCTGAGGAAATGCCCTGAAACCCCCCCCCCACACACACACACACAATCCAGCTTTCTTGAGAACAAACGTACGTCGAGATTTCTGGCCAGGACTTCTTGTAAAAAGTGTGTTGAGGAGAAGCAGCATTGTCGGGGCGTGTTGATTCACGGCCTGCCCCTTTGAAATCATTTCCTGATACACAGTTCCACGAGTGTTTAAAAAACAATGTCCTGTACTTCCCGTTTCCTCGGCATTAGTTGTTCCACTTTTGGATATCGAAAAAACGCCCTGCATTTGAGTTTTGCTGTTGTTTACTCTTTAGAAGCGGTTTTTTAAACGTTTAAGTTTCCTTAGTAGTTTTCCTAGTTTGAAGTGGAACTGCGTTCAAACGCAGTTATTTAAAATCTTGTTGTGTTTGTATAGCAGACAACTCTACACGACCGGTCATTTCTCAACGGCGGTTTTAAATTTAAACGTAAATTATTCAGTAGATTGTATTATACTGATTCACTTGGATTGGGATAAGACTCGTGACGAACTCTTTGTGGACACGGCAAAGAACCTCCTGGTTTCGTAAGAGATAGGGAATTTATCTTTAGCGCATTGTTTTCATTAGACCAGTGGTATTCAACCTGGGGTACGCGAAGACTTCTTAGGGGGTACGTGAAATTTAAAAAAAATATATGTTATTTTATGATAAACACTGAATAATCAGGGCCAGATTTAGGGTTAGCCACAGGAGAACCGGACGTAAGGACATTCGATCTGGGAGCGTCATTTTTTTTCTCTCTCTACTTTATGTAAGCCTAATCTGAGCGGCAGAAACAAGCTCAATCATCTCATTAACAGGTCTGAACCACATTAATTAATAATTGATAAAACATTTAAACATTATTTTGCTTTGCTAAAATACCTTTGGTCCTTTATTAATTTCTATATGATAGACAATAATGTATTTGTTGTTTAATAGCTTGATTTTCATTTATCTCATTTAAAACTTTTTATTTAATACATTATTTTTGATGTAATTTATTTAATTTATTTAGGATGTGGGGCGTGATGCTGACCACTTACCCCCATCTAGTGCCGAGATCAAGAAAGAGTAGGAGCTATGCCGCCTCTCCCCCCAAGCGCCTACATGGCGTATAGTGGGACAGCTTTACTTTTATTTTAGATGTAGATTATATAATATGTATAACTTGAATTATACACCAACAACTTTGGGGGTACAAAGTTGAAGAGAAATTATGTCTGAGGGTACGCGAACAAAATACCACTGCATTAGACAGTCGTCAGTGAGATTGCGGTCGGTAAGGGTGCAGGGAATCTGTTGACTGGCTACCCGAATGTCTATTAGCTTTCATGGACTTTGCTCCACGTATGTTATCTGTGGTTGGGTTTACATCTTAAGGTCTGCTAGGTGCAGAGGAACTTGTGTTAACAAACGGTGGACACCTGTAGCCAGTCTGGAAACTGTTTTGATCACATGTCGTGCGACACGACCGTTTTCGTGCAGGAAGGTTAATCCCCGCGTAACAGAAGTACAATGAAATGTGTGTTCGACTGTGATCAGCATATGGCAAAGGCATTCATGTGTGTGTTTGTCTTTTATTTATATCTGTCCTAAAGTAACTGTCAGCTGATGTGACAAGGACAAATATACCTTTTAATACGTGTCTTTTACACACAATTTGGAGGTCTTGTCTGACTGGCTTTCTACTCGCTTGTCTAATCTCGGAAACGATTGAAATGAAATTTTGTATTGGGGTTCTTACCTAATAACTGAGGACAATTTATTATTTTGTCCAATAAAACTATCAGGGTTGCTCTGAATATGATTAGAGCTTTATTAGTGTTGTTAAAATGCATAGTGGACCAAATAATATGATAATATAGTCTCATTAAGATAAAAATTTTTATTTGCTACTTTTAGAAGAATATAAGAACAAATACTGTTATCTGCAGTAGCAGGCGAACAAGGCCAATGAAGTATACAGACACACAATTCAAGTCTTGCTAAACTTTTGAAGCTGAAGCATATGCGAATAATATTTAAGAATTCAGTCCGTACCGGAAAGAAAACACTTAATCATTACAAAAAATCAGCGTCTTGATATGTTTAAGGAAACGGTCGCTGCTTGGGGCTTACAGTGAACGTCAGATGTATCCCGAAGTACAAAAAAAAAGCAGAGTTATTGATTGTTAAAGCAGCTGATGCGTAAGGCTTTAAAGAGTTAAAATGAACGCACGTCGAAGTTTATCAGGCGATACGAATTTTAAGAAATTAGGAAATTTTCTCCAGGAGTAGGTCGGGCGCATCACTTTGTTTATTGCTTCTAGATTTTCAGTTCGTGAATCAAAATGTTCGATGCTGTCTTGTAAGTAACGTAAAATAATGGGGGCTGACGAACGGTTTAAAATTTGATCAGATCAAATCAGCGATTCTTGAATTATGAGATGACAGCGTAATAATCCCATTTGTTTATTTGTGGCGAGATTGGAGTAACCTATTGGAAAGTTTATTGCACGTAAGATTTGTTTCGTTCTTAGGCGATCTTTACTATTTAGCGTAATTGAAGAACACATTATTTTCGTATCTGTGCGACGATGACCTTTTTTTTATTTATTTATTTTATTCAGTGTTCTGTCTGACGACAGGTCCATATGAACAGGATCCTTCCACCCTTTTCTCGGACTGGGACCTGTTCATATACGTTCTTGGCAGATGATCCAGAAGTGGTTTGCCATTGCCTTCTTCTGTGTGTGAATGGAGTAATTGTTGGGATGCCACGGAGGAAAACTCCGTGTTGCCTAGACCACGGCCTTGCCCAACACAAGTTATAAATTCGGGCACCGCCGGGAATCGAACCCGAGACCCCAGGATTACAAGGCCAGCGTTCTAACCGCTAGACCACCGTGGCTGCGACGATAACTATGGTTGATATTCTTACCTTTGATAAACTGTTGTATTTGGTATTCCATTGGTTGCCCCGCTGACGTCATAGCGGTGTAAAGAATGCCTTTGGAATATTAGTGGAGCCCAAAGAGTACACCTTTCAAATCTTGTTCTGTAAATTTATATTCGCGTTATAAATGGTCCGTTCTGTCATCAGGTCATTTATTGGCCACACTTCGTGACCAGGAGAACAACATTTTTTGCTGTTAAATATTTAGCGGTTTGCACTCGCTTAAGTTCGTGGGAAGTGTCCATTATTTACCATTGGACAGACCCAAGTTTAAGTTGGGCTTCGGACTTCAGACAAGTATGTCCTCGTTTTTTTCGGTTCCTGAGGGAAATAATAGAATAATATCTTAAAACAAGCCAAGTCCATCTATTACATCCTCCCTCACGTTTTCGCGACACCTTGGAATTAGAAAGGCTAGATTTTCTGAATAAGTGTCAAAACAGCACATATTAACGTGTGATATGTGCAGCTGAGTGAAAATTATTTGAATTCTATTTTTGAATACACACCCCAGATTTACGGACTATAAACTTATTTCCAGTGTTACAGCGCAAGGCCTTACATGATGAGGGGATTTCGAAAAGAAATTGTTTATTTTATTTTAATTATATTACTTTAAATCTCATAATTGCTGACAAGGAATTACCTGGTTTAAAATTACCACTATTAGTTATTAAGGCTAATAGTTCAATCATTTGTTTTTCACTGCATCTCAGTGATTATGACAAGTTTGGAAAAGTTTAAAATATTGATATTCTTTGTTGTCTTATATATATATTAATTTTTGTTGGGTCTTTGAAGCTTAACATAGCTCAGGGTCTCAGACATCTAAATCGTGCCTCGCATATTTCACATTTCGTGTTTCATTTTTCAGACGAAAATACTAGCGCCATCTCCATTCTTATCCACCAGACTACAGGACAAAATTATTGTATAAAGGTAGCTAATAAAGCCTTTGGTAATGTGGCAGGCCTCAATGCGAATGACTGTAACAGATTAAAAGTGCACACGTGAATTTAAGAGCGGATTAATTTCGGGGATTGGTTGTTATATCCTAGCGAAGGCGACTGGTTGGTTGTGTGGCGAGAAACAGAACTAGCGATCCCACCATTATGTACATTAGGCAGGCGCTGACATCAGCGCTCTCTGGTAGATAACCGCTGGTCTCCGCGTAGTTCAGAATATTTTGTCTTCCCGGCTGCCTTCTAAAAACACACACGCACACAAAACAGAACTACACTTATACCTGTTGTTTTGTGTGGGCGTGAAACTTGGTCCATCAGCTTGAGGGATGAACACAGATTTTGGCTGTTTGAGAACAGGGTGTTTGGTCATGAGAGGGATAAAGTGACAGGAGGGTGAAAAGCTACATAATGAAGAGGTTAATAATGTGTTGTCTACCCTTAACCAAATATTATAACGACGATAAAATCAAAGAAGGTTATGTAGCACGCATGGAGGAGATGAGATATGCATCTCAAACTTTGGTGGGAAAGCATGAAGGGAAAACCTAGTTGTAGATGGAAGGTAATATTAAAATGGAGCTTTCGGAGGTAGGTGAATGTGGATTGAGTTTATTTGTCCAGGAGAGTGACTGGTGGCGGGCTCTTGTGAACACGGTAATGAACATTCGGGTTCCATGGCTGAGCGTACTGTCAGCTTGTCAAGGATTGTGATCCATGGAATTACGTTGTTGGTTAATCTCCATTCTGATTTTTTCCATTTTCATGAGAGAAGAACAAACCAGAAATCAATTACGTGTTTTTCCAAATGTCTGTTACCATACAAAACTGTGTTCATTGACGTGTTATTACTGTGGGATTGCGGAAAGTGGTAGCCGTATCGTATCTCGGCTGTCATAAGTGATGTTTTCTGCGGTTTTCATAATCTTTTAGGACATATAGCGATAGGTCACAGTTGTTTCCTTCAGAGTCCTTACGCTCTCATTTTTCATGGCCATTCCATCTCTTCTGACGCTGTATGAAGCAGTCAATAATCAACGCAATCCTGCAAACCACAAAATGCACAGTGGGCAGATGTTGAAATTGCTGGAAGTGACTGGGGAAAGCTGGATGCGATGGCGGACAGAGTGAGTGACTGACCGTGTGGATGCAACAGGAGCGACACCCCCCCCCCCCTCTCTCTCTCTTTGTCCCATCGATCCAAAAGCTGTTGCCATAGGGACGGGATACTGCAGTATCGTACGACCCAGAGAGAGGACTGACTGCTCGCTCCTTCTTCCGGCATGATTCCATATGAAATACAGGCTTATCCGTTAACTGTCTAATTAACTAAGGAAGTGCCTGCTAATACAGCCCGAAGGTTCAGCACCTCTTGTAGGGAAGCGGATGTGATAGTGAGCCAGTTAAAACCGGTTCATGTCCTCATATTGTTAAACTGAGTTAACTTCATATCTCCCTATTGCCCAACCTGTAAGTTTCCATAAGAATTCGATATTTATTTATTGTTTTCCCTTACACAAGCAGCGACAAGCCTAACATAACGTTTTTATCCTAACAGTTGGTATTATCCATGTCATAAGTATTTATGTAATATTAATTAAGCCTCACAGTTTGACCACCTGACTGTCTTGTGGTCCAACGTTCGTTATTAGTAGGGTTCGGATGTTCATGACCTACAAACCGAGAAATATTCATGCCAATATGCCCCAAAAATTGCGAAATGTAACCCAAAAAAGGCAAAATATGACCTAATTTGTTATGAAAAAATATTCGCTAAAATTTAAAAAAAAAGTTTTGTATTTCAATAATGTTATTTATTTACATATGCATGTGCAACTATTACATTACTTGATTTCCTAGTTTTAATCAAAAACTTCAGTGTCTTTTAAGTTGTAAATGCCTCATTTTGGATCAGCATCAGATGTTGAGAATTCGTGCTCCTATAAAAATATGATAAATTTTAGGAAAGAGCCTTTTATGCATTTAAGATTCATTAATTACAAATAAATGAATAAACAAAATTCAAAATATTGCGTACCGTTTTTCGTTTTCCTTTCTTGGCAGCATTACAATGTATAACGATGTGCATTTTCAAGGTCTCAAATGAAAATCGCACAATAACAAAATGTGGATGTACTCTTTAATCTAGTTGTAAATGACGATTGTGGCTTTATTTTTTGCTACAGTTCAGTTTATTTCTTGCCCTCTTGAATATCTGTTCTGTATTCATTCGTCTCATGCTGCCTATCAATAATTTCTAGCTTTCTCAACTTGACTTCTCTTCTCCTGGCATATCTTTGTCTTCAGGTTTATGGAAAGTAATAATATGCCTAGCCATCAAGTGCTCATTGTGAACAATTTGTGTTTTAGAATCCCGTGGCACATTGCTGGTCTGAGCAGACACACCAAAAGCGCAAGTTCTGTAATGTTTGCCGCAAAAGACTGGACGACAGTTTATCCATCCACTGTGAAGGTAAGTGTTTTATATATATAGCGACCTTCCATCTGGTTTACTATGTTCGTTTGTTTGCCCCTGATGTGTTCCTGTACCAAGGAATACATTGTGCTCTTCTCGTGTTGTGTTTGTGTGTTAATGATAAATCAAATGGAAAGAAATTTATGAAAATATGGAGATAGTGAAGCAATTTTAACATTTTTACAGAGGCGTCTCATTCAGGTACTATAATATTTGAATAATTTCTTGTTTTTCCTGGGAATTGTCAATTTTTCATAATGCAAAATAATGTGCCAATGTCCTTGTGCCTGACTTTTGTTCGAGAAAGTACTTTAAGATGCAATCAAGGAAGTTATAGTTTCAGCGTGAAGGCACATATACATTGTTGCAAAATATGATTAGCTCATTGTCATACCACATGATTTTTCCTGCTCAAAATATTTTGTGTTCATAATTAATTCTAAGGTTAAAAATGGAAAATTATCACAAAACTTCTTTTTAGGTATATTGCCCATTGAGTGAACACATTTTGTGCAGTTTGTGCCAGTACTTAGGATCCTGTTAGTGACCTGTGCATTTTTTTTTCATTTGTGCCCTTACATGTGCACGTGTACATATATGTGTGTGTGCGTGTGTGCACATGAACATCTGTCCTCTGATTCAGTTTTGGACTTCAGTATTACAGATATTTATTGACTGATTTTTGCAAAACTTGGTACAAGTGCATTACCGTTGGAGACCACCTTGTCATCTTGATACTTTTTAATCCTCAGTCTTCATCAGGACCAACATATCATTAACTTCATTAGAGAAACATGTATATGTAAGAAATCTGATAATAGGTAAAATGTTTTTAACACTTCAGTTAGGGTAAGGACATGCAAATATTTTTTTTCTTCTAATTTTGAGGTTTTTCAAGTTTTTGTTGTTTGCGTAATGCTGTGTTTGCTGATGAGGTGGGAACAGCCTTTAAGAGTAGGATCTTGATATTTTGTGTTACGTATCAGATTTTATTAAAGTAACAGAATGTAAGAGCATGGCGTCAATGTGAAATAAATGAATCTGCTGGAAGATAAGTTGTACTTAATTCAAGAAAGCCTTATTCTTCAGAACCAAGAAATAAACTACATTAATGATGAGAGCTTTAATACTTACTTTAAGTGTGCTTTAGTTTCTATAGTCGCCCTCTTACAAGTTATGAACTCATTGACTCTTATCTTTCCAGTTTGCGAATACTATGTGCATACAGAATGCCAGGATTTTGCAGTAGCGGAATGCAAGGAAAATGCAACATACCTGCCAGACAAGGAACTATCATCAGTGCATCACCAGCACCACTGGCGTGAAGGAAACCTTCCGAGCAATTCTAAATGCGCGGTGTGTAAGAAGACGTGCTGGTCGGCAGAATGCCTGGCAGGATTTCGTTGCGAGTGGTGTGGCATGACGGTAAGCATTGTTACTTGCATTCGTATATTATGGGCTAATGATTTTCATGCCAGAATTGGCTGTAGCTGCATTCATGAACAAATCAGTTAGTCAAGAACAAAATTTTACCGTAGCCTCACGCATAAACAAAAAATGCACCATTGCCAAATCATGTATGAAAAATGTTTTATGATTGCTTGTACAGGCAAAGAAAATTATCTCTTACCCATTAAATTTTAAATAATATTTTTTATGTGAATATTCCACAATACGTAAATAGCTTCAGCAATTGAATATATAAATATGTTTATTATATTAAGTTATTTAGGTAATGCCAAAAAGAATACAAGAATTGTAAAGTAACTTGATAACATTTTAAAAATGGTAATCTCTTCCTGACTTGTTTTCCCTGAGCAAGGACCTGTGAAACATTGGTTAACTTCTTTCAGACTGCGTGGTGCTACAACCCAGAAGACAGCCATTTCCATTGCTCGTTATTAAATAGACGATAGTCGAAGGCTGTGCGCACATGAAAGTAGTAGTTCTAGGCAAGACAATTTAGGTCTGAGCTCTTTGGCCCTATGGGTTGAGGTACAGGGAGAGAAGAGGTGGAATAGAGAAACGTGATAGAGCCGATCAGGAGGCCACTGCTTAACTGGTCTACAAAACTAATATCTACCCTGAAAATATGACTCTACAGTGAGATGCCATTGACTAATAGCCTGTGCTCTGTGATGTGGACAGGATCTGCCCTCAGCAAATTATGTTCCTGTTTAGTAATACTGACAAATACTAAAGGAAATCAGCATGTAGACTTTGTGAGTGTGGCAAGGGCAAAACTTGGTCATTACTTTCGTCTTGAATAGTGGATATATTTCCTTCTGTTTTCCACCACCCACATCATAGTTTCAGCATTTCTTCCAGGGTACAGGGCTTGGTTCCAGGCGGTATTTTGATAATAGTTGTTGTTTTCTAACCTTCCTGCTTCTAGTACTACTCTTGCTGCATCTGCTACAACTGTTACCTCTACCATGGTCACTACTATTATCGCCAAGATCATCTGTAGGTGATTTCTAAGGTGCCTAGAAAGGTCTGAAGTAACATTTTTCACTTGAGCACTATACTTAGATATAAAAATGGTAACAATCTAACTTGCATCCAAAAGGCACCCAATTCAAATTGCAGCATACTTCCAAGACTAATTTGTTTAAATAAGCCAGGATTGATTCCTGATTTCTCCCATGTTCTTCTCAATTTATGTCATATAATTTGTCTTATACTACACATCTTCAACAAATAATACAGTGTCACATCTGAGGAATCCATTACCCTGCGCTAAATTCATGTCTTATTTTCAGTTAACTGTTCCTGAAACACCTGAAGAGACCACTTGAAAGACAGGATAATACTGAAACAGGTCACTAGGAAGTGTAGTTGGAGGGCATGATTGGATTTATTTGTGTCAGGATAGGGACCAGTGGCAGATTGTGTGAACACAGTAATGAAAATTTACTTTACATGAAAGGCAGGAAGTTTCTTGATTAGTTGAGTAACTGTTAGTTTCTCAAGGACTTTACTTGATGGAGTTATTTAATAATACTAAACACAATTATTGTTAACCTGCATGTCACTGAATTCAGATTGTAATTGCAAGACTTCTATGTACAGCCTAGCTTTTGGGTCATTATATATATTCATCATAGGCAGAGGAAGAGTTGAAATTGTCTCTGAACACCATACCATGAAGTCATGTACTCTGTGTAAAGTTGAAGATCTGTTTATTCTTAGCCTTAGCTTTAGATGGAGGTAAGTGATCAGCTTCATTGACCCTTCGGCTGCTTTACCACTGATACCCACTGAAAGAAGGTTGATTGGGCCAAGAATTGTTCCGGACTTACTTTGTGGGTTAGCGATGGTTATATTTGTCATTTTTCACCAAAAAAATGCTGTCTTTCCCATCTTTCTTGTCTTCCAGTTTTTGCTTTTCAAGAAGATTCATCACCAAAACTCTCTGTGCATTTCTTGCTTGTTCCACCCTAAATATGTGTAGGTCCACCATGACATTTGTTTCAACACACTAAGAATACATTACATGTGGGATAGTACTTTGAATTAGTTCATGATTGTTTCATTTCCAATTCATTATTCATTGATTATCATGTCCTGCTGGTCAGAGCTATAGTGAGTGTCTTTAAATCAACTGTAAATAAAAAAATCTGAGCTACTAGATCACATCATGGCAAGAGGAACAGGAACTGCTTAACTCATCATTGTTGGTTCACTGACAGGAAATGGTTGAATGTCCATATTTGTTTTTCCTTTCACATGTATCTTGTTGTCCAGAATTGTTCTGCCAAAGGTTTTTCAGTCTAGTGTGACAAATTTGAGAGAGAGCAGAGAGACAGGGTTTCATCCTGTTGCAGTCCCATGCAGTGTGCCACAAGCAGATCACTGGAGAGTGTACATTCGGAAACCTGGAGCCTATCTACCTGCCCCCCCATGCTGTCAGCATACCTCGCACTGAGGTTCCCATGGAGGCCATCATTGGGGTGCAGGTTCGTCGCAGAGAGACCATGTCCCGTGAGTATTCATGCCGTAAGTGTTGCTTTGAACTAACGTTTAGATGGCGTAAGGAAGAGGCATCATGTGAGATTTGAGGTTCTCACAGCAGTCAAGATGTCGCTGTTGGGATTCTGGGTTGTAATGTTTTGTGGACCTTTAAAGATACCAGTGTTTCTGAGGAAAATTGGTATCTACCTGCAAGTCCACACGGTGTTACAACACAGAATGCCATTATTGAGATAATGTTAATAACTACATAATCGTGGTGACCACAGTTGATCTTTGGACAGTGAGAGTCCACTTTTCATATTTATGTTGCTTTCTGCAGCACATGTTTTATGCTGAACATCACGGCCAAGTGGTTAGCACTCCTGCTTCATATTCAACTGGTTCCAGATTCAAATCTTGGCCCTTAGATCAGCTATCCTGACTGAGGTATTTTGTGGTTTTCCTCAGTCCCTAAAGGCAAATTCCAGGATAGTACCTTGAATTAGACAAACACTTCTTCTCTCCACATCCTATTATTATTCATTATTGTCCTAACACTTAATACGATATAGTCTAAGCTAGTGACAGCATCAATTAATAAATTGCTAATAAAATAAAATCACATGTCCTTTATATGCATATTGTATCAAGTGCTCAGTGTTGTTAACTGACAAGTGTTTTGCTGCAGGTTATGCAATAACTGCCAGGATGTTTCATGAAAACTAAGTAGCATTTTTTTTGTGCCAAAGATAAGATGTTTCAATATTAACAGAAATATTTTGCATGGTTGTGAATTATGTGTAATAGAAAACTAACCTCTTAGTAGTAAGACTGAAAATTGAGTTTATAGCAGAACCTTTCTCATTTGCTCAATCATTTTACTAGTGATGGAAAGGTTAAGAGAATTTTATTATTTACATAACAAATTAATATCAAAATATGGCAATTCCTTCTCTCAAGAATCAAAATTGTGTGCTGACAGCATTCTAAAATTCTTAATTTGTAAATCACGCCACTTAAGGAGTGTTATAATGGAGATGATTATGAATGTTATTAAATTTAAATCATGTTTGAAACAAGTTATTAATTCCTTTCTGATTTGTTTAGACTCATCACTGTGCTCGCCACTATACTGTTATTGGTTGCCAATTCTGTGCTTTGATGCACTTTCATTGCAAATAAAAACATAAGCTCATCTGATCAACTTTGTATGAAACAGCAATTACAGCTGCCGAGATTAAATCTAGAACAGAAGTATTAGAGTACCAAGTCATTATTGTGGCTTTTGTGCATGCTTTGTTCGTCATGAGTTCACTCCAGAACCTGCACTGCATTGCTGTCTGTCTCACAGTTGTGCCATGCTTGTTAGTCTTTTGTCACTTTGTTTGTTAGGGCTTCAGCTGTGATGTATGTGTATATACTGTATTCATACCTAAATTCCAAAATTGTATACTTCTACATTTGCATGATCTGTTTATTACTTAACGTAAGATAAGTTCAGTATGTAAGTCATGATACTGTGATACTCGGTTATTGCCAGGCACTTGTAAACACATTGCATGATTGTATTTAGTTTTGTTATCCCTTGAGAACAAAAATGTGCAGCTACAGTAATGTCGTGCTTATCATAATAATGGTTTTTGAAGACACTTTTCAGCTGGAAGAAAAGATTATTTAACTCCTGACTGCTTAGTTTGGAGCAGTGATGGCATTTTGTTGGTGTACAAAAAAAATTGATGAAGTTAAGAAAACACTTCAGGATATTCCATGGTAATTAATTGTGTTTTTCTTTGCTTGAGTATATTTTTGTTAGTTACAATGTGAGAGTTAGATTTTGAGAGGAAATATATACAGAATTGTGTAAAAAATTACCATGCCACATGAAGAACATTGAGATAGGCAAGATATGGAACAACATGGGTCATGCAAAACCAACAGAGGTCTTTTGGGCTAAAATCTATATTTTTAGCATCCCTGTCATTTTAACAAGTACAGAAGCATTTGCCTTTATCACGCTGCATTGTAGGGCCTTAAATGACTGGGATTTATAGATTTTAATATTTTGTATTTCTAGTATATGCGTTTATTACATCACCTCACAAATTTTAAATAATTAATCGGCTGTCTTGACCACACCAGAATGTTGACTGTTGTTATGTTACACTCTTCTAAAAAAGTTACTTTAACAAGTGACATATCACAAAACAAACTTTTAAGATTGATGGCTATAATGTTGTTTCTCTTACAAGTTCATGCATCCAACAGTTGATTCTACTGATAACAGAGTATTAACAGTACCAAGATTGGCATAATATTTGTATAAGGTTTTGTGAAAATCATTGAATCAGTGAGTATAACATAAAGGTAAGTACAAAATTAAAGGCAATTTTAACAAAAAATAATCACACAGTATTTGGACATACATTATTTTCCTGTGTGATTTCTCTGCTTTTATTTGAATTTTAACAGTCTACAATTTTTCTGATTGCACTGGCATAAAATGTTTTTTGGGCCATAAGCCTTTCTTGCACCAGTTCTTTCAATAATGTATTCTCGTTTCAGATGTAATTTTGATTGTCCCAGATATGCTGATTGATCTGCCCCTTAATCTTAATACATATTACAGTCACCTGCCTGAAACATGCTTCATCTACAACATTTGTACACACTCCTTTGAATCTCTCCACCCATTTGTAAACTGTCCTCTTGCTTATACTGTTATTATGCATTCTTTGCATGAAGTGCATAGGGAGAACACATTATGGGCTGGTCATGTCTGTCTATCTGTTTAGTCAATACAACTCACTGCATTCAGATAAAATTTTATGTGGAGAATAGTACTTTTGAATATCCTTCAAGTGATGATAAGAATTTGACGGATGATGAAATTCGTGAGGTGAACATTGAGGTGCGGCATTGTAGCAGCCGAAACAGGGAGCAGATTTAATACCTCTAAATGCACGCTTGAAAGAATGCATGAGGATGTTACATGTATTCTGGTACAAAATACACTTACCGAGCTTGTTGCTATAAAGTTTATTAATTTTCACACACTTTGACTACAGATGTCAGATTATAGATTATCATTCTCTGCTTCATCCTATCAACAGATAAACCATCTTAAAATGTTGTACTTTGTTACTGTTTAAAAGACTATTAAAACCTACCTTTACTTTTTGACTTCCCCCTTATTTACATGTGTAATCAAATCAGGGGACAGACAGACAAATGTGAACATGCACACAGCTTCCTGATAAAATTCGAGAAGTGGGCCTATTAAAATATTTTACTGATGTTAAAAGCATTTTAAGTTTTTACAATGACTGCGGCATTGTTAGGCATCTTTACTGAGTGAAGTGAATGACATGACAAATGGTGAAGGCTTACACATATATCTATGACCTAGTAGCAATGAATATATTCTGATTACATTTTATGTTATCATAATGCAGCCTCTTTGGGTAGTTGGTGTTTACCAGATCAAGAACAAAAGTTATACTGAAGTAATATAGAATCGTATAAAGCTGTATTCTGCACACTTAACACAAGATGAATTATTTTTTGTGAAATGTTACTAATGTGATAATAGGTTATAATATCTCAGTCAATAAAGGGTCTGGCTAGAAGCTGGATGCCCAGGGTTCAAATCCTGACAAGATTATGACATTTTTCTTCACTATGTCCAGAAAGGCAGTGGTTGCAGGGATTCTTTCACTTGAGATAAAGTGACTGAAGCTTAAAGCTGTCTTCTCAGCTCAATGTAGTGTTAAGGTTAAGGACAGTTGGAACTTTAATTGGAAAGTGTGAAATGTTATTTGGCACAAGGAAATGTTAACCTAATAAATATGAACATTAGAGGAAACAAGTTAGAAACTGTATGCATATTGGAAGGATTCTGGTTTGTTGCCTGTAGTTGACCGTAAAATGTTTCCAGTGATATCATACTTGGCTAGGGTCAGTGGTCTTTGTATGTGGGAAGTGTCTTGCTGAATGATGAAGTTATCAGAGAATTCACCATCTTAGTTATAAATCTGGCTTTGGATTCCCTCATTTAGTTGCATGGAGAGCTGTAGATTCCTGATCCAGACACTTCTGCACAAAACACACTTGGCCTCCAGGTAAAGTGCCTAATATTATCATAAAATTTTAACTAAAAGTGGAATGTGATGGCAGATTTTAGAAGAACTTGTATAACATTTGAAAATACATTAATCAGTTCTTGAGTTGTTACATTTGGACATAGGAGACAGACAGCTATGGCAAAGCTAATAGGAACAGTTTTGCACCTGTTATATGCAGACATTCCTGTGACTGTTGTACAGATTCTGCAACCTGCACCTCTCCCCTTTTGTCCATAGAGGCAGTTCTTGTTCTTACTAATAGTTACATTATTGGAGAGAGTTCATAAAGCAGAATTTTGTGGAGTGAGTCACTATTTTCCATAGGCACAGTGTTATAATTGGGGGTTACATTCCTAATGACGAAAAGAAAAAAAGAAAAATAATTGTATTGCCTGAAACAAAACATATACAAGCAATGGAAACACATAAGATTATTCATATGCTATGAAAATTATTACAAAGACAGCTAAAATCTTTAACAAGATATATACCAAAGCAGAAGTTAAGGTGAAATGTCTCACTGACTTTTGTTCTTCCCCTAGTATCACTGACTGACTGGGTAACATTGCATCCTTTGCATTTTCATTGGCACGTGTTCAGTTTTGTTCAGAGGATTTCAGATGAGTGAGTTTGCATTTAGCTGACGAGCCACGCGTAGTATGTTTGCTGTAGAATTTTATAGTGCGTATCTTTGTAAAGTGAGAACTGACTGTAGTCAGGAATGGATAGAGTAAAGATTAGGGCAATCCAAAAGTGACTAATTGTATAGTTCTAAAATTAAATGTAGATGATGAAGGTGGCATCATAAAGTATATATTTATTTTTGTATCATGCCTAACAGCTGTCAAGTTATATGTAATGCAATATGTATCAATTTTTTCTCAGAACAACCAGAGCAGGAGCTTAGACAGTAGTTTTCTTGGTGCTCATTTAATAGATGCTGTTATTTTACTAGGATTTTTATCAAAATTCTAAGTTAGTGAGCTTTCTATAAGTATTATGTAACACATAACAAGTATGTTTTATGGGTAAGTGCAAAATTTATTATAACCTCTATCTCAGACATACATATATCCAAAGATAGGGAATCTAAACATGAGTTAAAGGGAATGCAGTTTACATATTATAATGCTCGTAGAATATTGATGCATTGTGTACCAACTCAAAATGGCTTTACAAAATTTAGTCTACATATACTCGATCAAATTTGATTAAAATTGGTCCCATAACTTGGGAACTCTTATTTGTCAATGATTGTGGGACATGAAGAAACTAATGGGTGAATTTTTATAGATTCTTGTACTGTGCCTAAAACAATGAGTTTTGCTGAAGTTTTACAGAAAGTTAATTCCATAACACAGGCCTTGTCATATATCTACCTCTGCTTTTGTTCAGTATAGTCTACCATTTGCCTAACATCTTAATTTATTTACATACAACACTGAATGGTGCTGTTCAGTTGTTAGCACTCCAGCTTTGTATTTGTGAGGTCCCAGGTTCAAATTTTAGCTTGGAGGCTGGGTATCCTGAGATATTTTGTAGTTTTCCTCAGGCCTTCTAAACAAATAACATACTGGTTCTCTAAATTAATCCATGACTACTTCATTAAACATCTTTTGAATTTATTAGTTGCTGACTGTGTTGTAAGTTGATACTGTACACAGTGATTGTTAATTCCATTCAGTAAATAAAGAATTATGTTTTACTCCTAAAATCAAGTAAAAAGTTCCTGTAAATGTAAGGGCGTAATCACTTTGTTAGCAATATATGGCAACGTTGCGCAGTGATGAGACATCAGCTTACAATAATGTTTGGATGAGAATAATTAGTGATCTTATAGGACCTTTCTAGCTACCCCATGACTCTCAGGGGCCTCCTATTTAAATTTTTCAATTGAATAACTATGTCAGCTACAGGAAGATGTAAGAAACTATTCAGTTTAGGCATGGTGGCTCTCATGCTAATTTTACCTGTAACATAAAGCAGTTTTTGGACTCTCACAACTCAGATTAGTGGATTAGATAAAACGGAACTATTTTGTGGCTTCTGTGATCACCTGATCACACACCTGATGACTTTTACCTGTTGGGCCATCGGTAGGGCATAGTTTACTTGTGAAGAGTCAACATACAGGATTATTGTTGGCATTTGATTGAAGTCGCTGCTACATCATTATGACATCTACCTGCAATTTTTCAGCATACCAGGAATTCTTGCCATCACATGTCCGAGATATGCATTGAGACTAGTGAAAAACATTTTCAGCAATTTTTGCAAACATTAAGATGTTGAAATCTAATAAACAAATTCACTCCTAAAATACGTTACTTGTCTCATTTGATTTTCTAATGCTTCCTGTTCTCACTAACAAAATGGTTCATACTGTATTTTTGTAGGCTTAATGTTAGGAATAGAACATGACTCTTTTGCATGTAATTAGGAATCTAAGAATTGCTCTGTACAATCTTTGTAATTGAAAGAAAAATTAATCAAATGAAGTACAACTAAATAAAATTATTTAATGAAACTTTCTTACAGTTTCTTTATCAACTGCACAGGTTAGATAACATTTATTGGCAGAATTGACTGAGTAATGAACTGGGGAAGATGTATGTATAGTTAGTGATTACAGCCTATTTTAAGGTAATACATTTCTGTTTGTGAGCTGTGAATTATTTATTTATGAACTGAGGTAACCCAGAAGAATCTCATCTGGGATAGTAGTTTTATGAGCCATGATTTGAACTTGGGAACTTCTGAGTATGAAGAAGGTGTACTTACTACTGTAGTGCAATGTGTGTGTTAGACAGTTGTGTTATATACTTCATCAATTTTCTCATGTAAATCAACAGTGAAATGTATTTAGACAAATTTTGATAAATGTAGAACTTACCTTTTTCCAAACCAAGGAATGTTGGTCTGTTTGCTGTTGTTTCCTGCATTTAGGTTTCCCTTGGCTACTATAGTTTAACTTTTGCAGAATTTTGCCATTTTGCAGGCTGCGATGATAGTGGGAGCCGAGTTTCAGCTGTCATGAAGCGACTGTCTCTTGTTTTGCCTCGCAGCTGCAAGGGCAATTGCCACACCTCACCTCCTTACATGAGAGGTACATGACTCCCCATTGCATTGCGCTGGGCTACCGTTGCATTGTCATCCAAAGAGGACGTGCTGCATGAATGTGGTGTCACCCACAGCATAATCAAAATCACATAAATCTTGCCACTTTAAAGAAATATCATTCATGTCGCCTTACCTTTGTTTCATGCAGTGGAAAGAACTGTTGTGTCTCAAGGCAAACATTTAAAAGCACGGTTTTGATTGTGGTGAACTGCATTAATGATAGTTAAACTGTTTGCAAGAAGGAACCACAAACGATGTCATACAGTATTCGTGTAAAATATTTTTCAGAGCTATAGTCACAACAAAGTATTATGCAGTATTGAAGTAGAGTATATACATTCTTAACATAATATATATTTTAAAACAGGATCCACCAAAGTATCTCATAATAGTAATAAATTATTTTGAAAAAGGAATCACAAATATACTCTTTGATATTAAAATAAAATGTGTTATACATATTTCCAAAAATTAACCACAAAAATGTCATGCAGTTTTAATATCAAATTGTTTGCAGAAATGGAATCACAATAATCTCATGCAGTGTGAATATAAAATGTATGCAGTATAATTATAAAACATGTTTCCAAAAATAATATTCAAAAGTTTCTATAAATATCACTATAAAATGTGTTTAATATTTAATATAAAAGATGTTTCTAAAGAAAAAGAAGTGCTTTTCAGTATTAATGTTACTGTGGTAATTAAAGTTACAAAAATTATATTCTTTTACCTTGGCTGCTGCATTTTGGGTTCGAATCCCACTAGGGCCCAGATATTGTTTGATTTCCTCAGCTCTCATATCATCCCTGTCTTGTACATCCTGCAGCTCTGTTGAGTTATTTTGCACAAGGTCTGTGATGTATATAAGCAATTGGACATGAATGACTGTAGTACAATCCTGATGTTGCTTTGCCTCATGCCTGTACTTCTCTCACAACATTTCACCTTTTGATTTGCTTAATTTTTTCTAACATGAAAATAGTTCAAACTGTGTGTTCAATGTGGTAGCAATGTGTTTTATTCTGCCCATTCAGTACATTTTACTAAAGTTATATCAAAACATTTTTGGAACAGGATAAATATTTATATCAGTATATTTTTTAAAAAAATTATTTGATTCATTGTGGAAAAATGTTGCTAGAATTCAGAACCAAAACAGAAGGACATAACGAAAACTTTTCTTTTTGCCATCAGACAGAAATAAATAGTAATAAGTAAATTTTAGGGAGTTGATGTTTTCTGAAAAATACAAATTTGTAAATTACTTGTATATGTTGTATTTATTTTCTATTTACGTTCTACTTTTTCTTGTGGCAGAAATGAAAATATTGCTCTGTGGACAGAGATATGAACATTTGTACAAATGGGAATAAATTGTCTGTGTGTTATGATGTAATGATAAATGCTTAATATCCCTTTGCACAAATATGTGCTCAGAGTCTGAAAGCGGTATGGTATGTATGTGTAGGAATATAAATAATATTGAATTTTTCAACCTACCTACACGATACACCTAATATAATACCTAATAAAGCTACGAGTCAGGTAATAAATGTTGGCTTTTTATTTTCTCCTTTATACAAGATTGGTTGCATTCTAGCAGACTACAGGTTTAGTAAAGTATATATGTAAATGTTTCATTATGGAACGATCTTAATTTGATCAAGTCTCGGTAGCAACAGTGGGTATAATGTGCAGTTGAAGTAACTTTTCTCCCGTCATTCATGATAAATGATTTACTTCAAATGGTAATGGACTTTGTTTTTGTTAGAGACATGCCTTAAGCTGTGATCATAATAAAATATGTTTTTTTCTATCCTGGCTGCAGACTTGTTTTCAAAGTGATTTTCTTTTGTGGTTTTTCAGATTGTATTCTATTATAGAACTGTTACTACTTAATTTTACTTTCCTTTCCATTTCACAGAATTTTCTCATTATCATTTGAACCTATGAAGTATAAACCATCAGTAAATAACCTACAGATCAGTGAGATAAAATTCGTGGCATTCATTGACATCACATTTCAGGAAACCTGTTGTTCCTTTTTGGCATTTTCTATTTCTGTTATGCAATGTCACTTTATCTTCTTTTATCTGCTTAACTGAAATCCCTGAATGCTGTTCATTGACTCCGGTTTCTTGTTGTACTTCTGATATGGACTATCGGATTTATTAATGTGTTTTTGCAGAGCTTGCTCTGATTTTTTTTATTTTTTAGAATTGTTTATGGAAGTAAGTAAGAATAATACTCTTGTTGGTGGATTCAGTAGCCATAGTCTCTATCAGTATTTATTATGTATTTTACAAAAAAAAACTGAAAACCTTTTCATTGTGAAGTTGTCACTGTTAATTAAGTATGTACCAAATGTTTTTATACAGCTTTTTAAAAAAAATTTCATAGTTTACCACCACATAAGCCAGATTTATAACCACTAGCGCCATCTTTCGTTTTATGTCCATCAATGATAGACACCATAGCTACCCTGTGACTGTTTATTCAGTCACATCTTCTGATTCTCCACAGATTTGTCTGAAACCAATTTTGTATCTATTTTTAAACATTGGCACCTTCAGTCTGAAGCTCTAAAGTCACTCCTACCCAGCCTTTCTGCCGTTTCTTTTCTTTATGTTTAAATATTGTTCCTGAAATTGGAATCTTTCTTAATCCTAAAATTCCAAGCCACTCCCACATGATTTCATTGACATCTGCATCTTTTTTTTTTTCCTTTCACATAGAGTGACTTATGTTTTGTTTTAACTTTATCTGTCTTTAATACTTAATGTATAAACTTGAGTTATTCCAACAAAAGTGCTTTTTGTTACTGCTCTCATGCAGGTTTTCACTTGCTTCAGTTATGATCAAATACAGCATGTTAAGTGGGTGTATTTGGGGGAACCTTATTGCTACAGCAATGCAGTATCACCACAGACTGAGTATTGCAGACCATTTCTTTTTCAAAACAGCTGGTGTTTTCCACAAGGCACAAGTAAAAACTCTTTTCATAATTTCAAATGGGGACATCCTAGGTAGATTCCAAAAACAACATTGCAAGACTAAGTAAGATATGCTTAAGGATAGACACATGGTGAATCTAATAGGTGCAGTTTTGTTCTGAATGCACTTACAGATCTTGATAACAATCAGTGAAAATAATTTGCATAATGAAAACAGCAAAAGAAAAAAGGTTTGGTCCTGTTGGATGGGAATCATTAATGTGAGAATAATAAAGCAGGATAGCGTATTAATTAACTCATCGATAGCTGAGAGAGACCGTTTTCTATCCTGATGGCATTAGATAGTTTTATGGCTGTCAAGAGTCACTGAATTAAAGGTGTGACTAACAAAGTATATCTATGCAGAAGTTTTGTGATGTGTGTGAGAAATTTATTTTATAAAGTATTTTAATTAATTTTATATAGGTATCTCTCTCTATGGAGCAGGATATTATTTATGAAGTCGATGGACCCGAAGGTTTATCACCGGATTCTGATGAGCTAGCTGAATAGATCAAATAATGTGGTAGTATGAAAAGGGTTAAGTCAGTAATTTCAAAGGAAGTTAAGAGCAAAGAGAAAAGTAAGATGATGTTTAGCTTCATACTTGGATGTACAGCTTAACGATAAAGAAGGCACAGTACTGGGGCTTGTGAAAGGAAACATGAAATTGTAAAATAGCTCCTTAATATTAGGCATGTAGTACCAAGTACAGAGAAGGGATTTGATAGCCACACTGGAGCACAATCTTTCCACTGTACTCGATCACTGCATCAGTTGCCATGAGTTCCTGCAACTGAACAATGATGAGGAAGTGGTATTATATTTCCTTGCAACATTCACATACATCTCGGTGTTGTTCAGGATTCCCTTTGTCTAGGATGTGAAGACATTTGCACTAGAGAATCACTTTTTATGTGAATCTTTATGGTAAATGTAACTCCAATATGAACAGTCTGAGTAAACTGAGAAGAAAGTTGTACGGGATTTTGGTTTATAACAGACAGCCTATTCATAATCTTGTTGATAAAGGCACAACAACTGGTGTGTTAATAGACTGGACACAGATATGTCAGTATTGGATATTAACAGAAGAAGAGCTGGATGAAATCAGAGATCAGCTTCAACAATCATCTTGTAAGTTCATTTAACACCATGTTCTAGAAATGGGAGTTCATAATCATTGAAACTGTGGTCTTATAAAACAACAGTTGCATGCTCCCTCAATCCTATGTGATTGATTTCTGTAAATGGTTTCTTCAGTCAGTGTTAAAACTGAAAACTGGAGTCTGTTGAAGTAATTCAAATGTAGAAGAAGGAGTGTCCTGTCTCTCACCACTCAGCAGGTTGGACCATTAAATGGTCCCAAAAGGAAGAGAGAGAAAATTAAAATAGTATTGCTGAACACACTATGTAGTGCCTATTTTCTAGTTTTAGGATATGCATTTTTACAGTGGTGGGAAAATAAATTTTATAGAACATTAACTAGAAACTGCAGACTGGCAAAGGTCCATTGACCTGCAGTTGTGAAACATTGCCCTAGTGCAGCTGAGGTACACTGCAATCCCTGCAGATGACTTTGGGTTTTGATAACTAATAATTTATTTTTTGACACATTTCTGTCTATGTTCAGATAACCAACTTTAAGTCCATTTTGCAATCCACAAATATTTATAAATTAACTTTGTGTTCTTTTACATAATTGTAAGCTATTGTAATTAAAAATAATGTAACATTTGATAAATGAAAGTGAAATTAAATTTATTATTATTATTATTATTATTATGTGTCTGTTTTAGGTTGATAATGCATGTTGATGTTCATCACCGCATGCTGCACTTGCTTCCTGTCTGTGTTGATGCTTTGCTGCTTTTGTGTTGCTTAGCAAAGCTGATCATCTTGAGTTGATCATGCATGATTTTGTTTTTAAGTAAGGAACAAAAACAAACCAAAAGAAAGAATGGTAAGAATAATTTTGTAACACATAATTTACTATGGGATTTAATCTCAGTAATAAAAATTATAAATTAATGCAAATAAGGCATTAGAGCACCCAGTATATGTTTATAATATCATGTTTGTTTTCTCTATCCATGAAGTGTGTTGATAATATGAGTACTATAACCCTTTCAATGTTTTAATCCAACAGAGGTCAGCACTAAGTTATGGTGGAAAGAAACTTGCCACATGTTGATAGGATTTTATTTACCTCAGCTGTTTACAAGGAAATAAAGAAAAAGGCACTAATGAAAAAAATAATCCATGCAGGTTATCTGTCAGCGCTTATAGTAGATGGTACAATTATACAATATTGTGTTTAGAGGGACACTAAAGTAGATGTTATGCTGTCCACAAATACGTATTAAAGCTAACAGCATAAACAGCTGAAGCATGTACTTGGGATTAACATTGAAAGGGTTTCTTGTTATCTTTAAAATGACAGAGATATGTAAGATTAACTAATTGTTCACTTCAGTTCAGTGCTTTATTTTAATGTATGCTAACTCAACCATTACATGAGCCAATTAAAGAATCAGCACAAACAAAAACAAATATGACAACAAAAATACATACAAAACAAAATAATTTGTAGTGCATATAAGATAAATTAGTATTTGCACAACACCATTAACTTTATAATAATGCTGAAGGTAACAAAATGCAGTAATTAGTGATTAGCCAAATTAGACAAGAGGTTAATGTTAAAAAATAAGTTTATTGAATTTATTATCATACATGTTGACATTATTAAAGATTTCATTTGCAGCAAACACAGTGAACAGGACAGGAAAAATATTAAAGCCTCTTAAGTTCATGACTGGAACTGTAATACCAACAGTTTCTAAATGTAAAGGACAGGCCACAATTGCTTAATCTTTGTTTACCAGAGACCCATACTCTGGACATTTAAATTGTGTTTAAACTGAATTAAATGAAAGGCAGTTATAGAAAAAAACTCATTAAGTTAAATGATAATTAGTATGAGAAAAATTAATGGGTACAGCTTGAGCTATTGATTCATTATCATCTGCATTAAGGTTGTCCACAGGAAGATCAACAGACGTCTGATTGTAGACACAGTTAGCTAAGACTCATGTAACATGAAGTATTGTCCAGAGGCATAATTTATATGTATAAAAAGGGTCTTCTTTCTGTTATAGCCAACAGGCTGTAATAATTCATCAACAATTATGGGTAATAGTGATCAGGTGTCACCATGCTCTAATCAGCATTTTTAGTGTCTGTGCCATCAAAGATAGGAAAACGAAAAAAAAATTCTGTCACCGTTAGCCTCAAATGATATTAAAATAGTATTAACAATAATGACAATGATAGTAATGATTACAGTTATGATGATGATGATTGCAGTAGTGATAGTAGTAATATATAATAAATAGAACGTAAAGTTTCACGATGTTTGCTGTGGATGTATAAAACAAAAATGTACACTGCTGTTGCTGTTCAGTATTCTTTATTCAGGTGTGTGTGTTTTTTTTATATAGAAAATGTTCTGGTTGAATGGTTTTCATTTGATTACCAACGCACTGCCAGGTTTTATGTGTATACTGGCTTGTATAAGAAAACTGGTAATTGTATACCAAAGTGTCATGACTTCATGAAGTGCAACTATATTTGGCAAAAATTAACTGCATTGGCATTAGGTGTATAACAGTTTAGGTGAACAGACTAAGATGTTACATATCAAGTGACTTTGTATACTATAACTTTAAATAATTATTGCGGAATGGTGAAGTTATGTTTTTTAAAGTGAGGAGTATATACTACAAGATAGATTTGAAAGTTGTAGTGTTCTGTGAGTACAGTACTATAGTTACCATGAACTGTAATGAGGGAAACATGATTGACAAAGTTTACAACTTGTCAAAATTAGGTGCATGTCTCAGATATATGAGGTAACATTAGTATGTGATGTTCATTACCTTCAAAAAAACATTTCATATAAATGAAACATACAAATGAATTATTATCATCATCAAGAAAATACAACCTTGTAGCATTTTGTATTTATGGATTTCATTCTGTTAAATACTTATTGAAACACATTTATGGATTATTTATGTTTCTGTACATACAATAAATGAACAGAAAGACTGGTGAGATATATGGGGCGTCACATAGAACTCATTTTGGAAATTGTTAATATTCTTATTAATAAAAGAACATCAGTGTTGCACTTCAGTGAATGCATTGTACTTTCTGCATTTTTGTGTCTGTGCCTCTACATGACTAATTGCTTGAGCTTGTCATTGGTGATAGCCCGCAGCATATCGGAGGAGTTCAGCAGTGGAGACACGCGTTACTGTGACAACGATGATTATCCACACACTCGTGAGAAAGGCAAGGAGAAGGAGGATCGGGATGAAGGTAAGAGAAGCAGCATCCTTACATAAAGCCATATAATATCTAGTGTATCATTCTGTCATTCTTTGTAGTCAGTCACTTGGTTTATTTAACCCTTTAAAGTTGAGTGTTAACAATATGTACTGCCAGTTTTAACAAACAGTTACTCTTCACTTTATTTTTATGGATTTCATATGATTCTTACTGTAAACATTGTTAATAAATTCATCTTTGTAATGGTGAAGAGTTGTTTTTTTAGGTATGATCTGAATTCTGAAATATTATTTAGACAGGCTTCAGCTTCAAAGAGTTAATGATGTTTTGTCAACTGTATAGGTTATTTAATATCGTATGCCGGGAGCATTTTGAGTGGTGAATTGAAAGTTTGTGAAAGGAAGTTATCATGGCCTGTCTAAACATTTGCTTCGGACAGAGGAAAAACCATACAAGTTCACAACCAGGACAGACAGTCTCTAGTCTAAGATTCAAAACCAGGACCTCAAAAATACAAAATAGAGAAGCCAGTTTTGTCATTTTGTTTCTGTTGATGGTGAACTTGTGATTGGCTCATTTCTCATTTGATGAGCCACATTACTTGTCTGAGTAAGAATTAAGTAATATCTACTGTGCATGAGGTTAAGACAAGGATTGGGCTGTGGAGTCAAGTGTTATGTTGTGTTGGTAGAGGCTTTGCAATGGTCTGTTTTCCCTTCTACAGTAGATTGAGTCCAAGGCTCAACCTGAGTTCTAATACCAAGAAGAAATGTAGACCTCAATATCATAGTTGTAATCTAAATACATGTCTGCAGTTGTAGCTTCAAATCAGCTGATAGCTCACATTAATATCATTAAGTTTATTTTAAACTATTTATTTAACATTTTCAGAAATTATTAAAGTTTATGATGGCAACAGTTCATTTCGGCGCCGCATTTTTCGCTTAATCTGTGTATCAAGACAGTCGACAACTGAGGAACTACTAACTGCTGCATTACGAGAATTTCGTATTACTAAAGATCCAGGTGAGTTATGTTAACGTTAAACAAACATTGATTACAACAGTTAACTTACAAAACCGGTTTGTGTGTTTTATTCTGAGTGAATGATCAAGTATATCAGAGATTAACTTTGCATATCAAAGTGCTACTAATGTAATAAAACTAAAAAAAAGTGGTGTCCATAAGAATGTCAGTATTTCAAATTAATATTTAATGAATGTAACAAGACAGAGCATCAGAACAAATTGTAACTTACAAATAACAGTGTAAATATTTTATTTTGGGTGTATTATTTTCTTATGAACTCTGCTTAGAGCCAAAAAGATAAGTAGTGTGAATTTAAAAGCTTGGAAATGATACTTCCTTCTGTATTTCTCTGTTACTTATGCATATTTTTTTTTACTATGTAAGCTGTTTCTCAAATGTGTCCTCTGCAAAGTCTACAGAATAAACTGTGATTTGAACTTAAAAACATCTTTCTCAGTGACTGAAGAGGTGCACCAATTCTTTTTATCTAAATGAATCCATGATGAAGAAAGACAAATGGGTAAAGTAGCTGCTGGATGAGCTGAGCTCTGGAATCTCCAGGCCTTCTGCACACCCGCTTTGCCTTCCTCACCATGGTTATTTGTAAAAAATTATTATGGTTTGCAGAGAATTGTTATAGTGGGAAGGACGGTATATCCCATTGCCTGAAGCCCTTGTGACTGAGGGCATTCTTGCATCTTTCTATAATGTATTTGTGATGTAAGATGTTTATGTATTGCCTTGAAAGTAATTAAGTTGTTAGCCTGTGTGTGTTTAAGCTGCATTTTGAGCCTTTAGAACTAGTAATTTGAATGAACACACTATGAATGAGCTCTGATGGAAGGCTTTATTCCATTAATAACATGTCTCCAATTTTATAATTGTCACTCTGTGTACAGAAAACAATTTTTATGAATTTTGCAGAATTTTTTTACTTAACGGACGTATACGCAAGTGAAGTTTCGAGGCTTGGTGAAGTCAGTATAGCTGATCCATTGCCGGTATTGAGTCTTCATTGCAAAGAGGGCAGACGGCCTGCAGTCTTCTTACGCTTCAGGTCAGTGTGGATGATGAGATGCTATTAGTCAGTCCTCATTTTACCTATTTTTGGCATTTTGTAAAATATTTTTCTCACTTTCTCAATATTACGTGTATTAAAATTGGAAGGACAGTGGTGAACACATTCAGATGCAACTTTTGATTAATAAGGTTACTCCTACAGCCTATCTATTTTGTCTGAGCGGTACAGTTTTCTTGGAATTATTTTTTTGGAAATTGTGAAGTATTGGTATTTTGCCTAAGTTTTGTCAGAGCCATCTGCAGACTGACATACACTACAAGAACACATGCTATACCATTTTGCCTTATCAGAAATTTCTGACTAAAACTGTAACGTTACATCAGAAGTTTCCACTAATTGGTCTAAAGCTGTTAATACTCCAGTCTAATAGTTTGATTGATTGATTGATTTTCATTACACCAAAATCTCTCTACATTGCTTTATTGTAGATGGACTATTGAAATTTTAATGTGACATGTTGTAGTACTAGATTCATTGATTGCTACATCTACAGATGTTACAGGAAAATTTGCTAGTAGAAACAGGAGAAAAGTGGACAATTACTATAAAATACTTAAAATCTCTTGAATGGTGTAAAATTAAATACAGTTATTCTAAAATGTAATGGAATCAAGTACCATTATATGTTGTAATACAGCTGAGGAATTCAAGGCATGGTAATCAGGTACACCACCTTAGGTTAGTCAGACTTAAGCAAATACTATATCGCTTCTGTACAAATGTGCATGTTCATCCTGTACCAGAAACAACTCACTCAGTCACATAAATAATTTGCCTATTTTTCCATTAAATGTCAAGTGGTTAAAAACATCACAGCCCAAACTTTGAGGAATCAAATTACCTGAGTTTTCAACATTAGTTAGACAAAAATGGCTAACAAGCTTACGTTAGCATTCAGTCCTGTCCTTGCTAAATGATTTTCTGTCTATTTAAGAGAGAACACAACCCTGTAGAATATTAGATTGTCAATATATGTGACATGTTACAAGCATTATTCAGTTTTTAGGAATCAGTGTGGTATTACATTAATCATCTATGTATGTAGTCCTGAACCTTTTGTGACCCACAGACCAATAAAATGACAGGGGTTTTCCAAGGATCAGTCCCCTATCTGTCTCACGTAACATAGACTATTTAGTTACAAAAGGGAAATAAATTAAAAATGTGTCAAGTTGTGAAAGAGTAATTTTGATGTATGTGATGAAATATATGTATAACAGAATGCTAATTAGAATTTACAGACAATCAATCCATGGTCCATGGACCACCAGTTAAAAAGACATTGATCAGCAAGATTTGACTTGGAGAGGGAGGCATAAATTATTGTTTACATGATCAATAATGAACATGTCAGATTTGATAGATATGGTAACATATATTTATTGATGATTTTGATGATGCAGGGATCGTGACAACGACAGTGGTGAGGTTCGGGTGTACCCAGGAAAGCTACAAGTGTCTGAGGCCTACTGTACTGTCCCTGTAAATGGGGAAACAACAATAGCAGATCTGATTAGAGAATCATTGATTCGTTTTGGGCTCGAAAATTTTAGGTGTGAAGATTATCGTCTGAGTGAGATTCTTCTGGACAGAGGAGGTACATTTTAGTGCATTATGGTGGGCATATGTATATAGAATATATAGATATGTATAGACATATACAGATATGTATGGGGCACAACCATTTTGCCACTTAAAGTAATATTCTTGTGTGGCTGGATGTGCTCTGCATGCCTTGGACAAAGATGCTGTGCTGTGCACTTATTGCAGCCCCTTTAAGGCACACTTCTTTGTCAAGAGAAGGAAGCACACCAATACCTCAATATATGTATTTTCACCACAACAAACTGTATACCCATAGGATTTTTATTTTTCCTTGCACCTACTGTCTTGATTTGGGAGGTACCCAGCTTAAATCACAGCTGACTTGAGTATTTTTTCATTTTCCTCAGTTTTTTCTATGCAGGTGCTAGAATAAAACCATGAAAGGGGCCACTAAAATCTTCTTTTATATCCTCCTTATGATCATCTTCCCATTTTATTCAACTGTACACAATCTTTACAGCCAGAGACTGTTATCAAGTACTTAGCCTAATCATCATTTTCTATGGTGCTTTGGCCCATTTTTGGGCCATGACTTCCCCATCTAGTGTAATAGTCCATCTTTAAAAAATGTAAACATCATAACTGTCTGCATTATGACACTTCCATCTCTTCTGTAACATTTGTGCCATGATTTTTTTTTGTCTGAATTGATTGCATTGAAGAAATGTAGCATGAAAGCTGTGTCTCTGCCATCAATTTGTGGATAACAGTGTGTGTATGCTGCAGAAGTCTTTATTTGAGATATACAAAATAAGACAAATCTTGCCATTCATGTTAATTTAAAACACTGCAAACAATTATTTATATACTTCAGGATGTATAAAGTATACAGTTTATCAACATTGGTACTTCTGGTAAAGAAATTAACTGTTTTAATAAAATGGAAAGGGTCATTGCCATAATTGTGAAGGCCTACCTGAGGTTCTTGAGTTTTCCTCAGTCTGTCTATTGAATTCTTAGGCCTTAAAATAGGCCATAACTGTTTCTATACATATCCAAAATTTTCATTTGTAATTATCCTGCAATTGAGTGTGCTGTATGACTTCTGCAGCTGGGAAAGTATTATTACACAAGTATCATTTTGAAAGTTTTTTCAGCTTTAATTAGTCGTCCATTAACCCACATTTGTAATCACTCATTATACATGGGCATTTTCCCGGAGATTAGATTAATGGCTGGTGTCAGACATAGAAATTCACGTAGAAGTCTTTTTAAGAGATTAGAGATCTTAGCTCTTCCTTGTGAATACATATTCTCATTAATGAACTTTATAGTAAATAACCAAGAACTTTTTCAAACTAATTCTACCGTACACAGTGTAAACACAAGGAATAAAAATCAGCTTCATAGACCAATTGCCAACCTCTCATGTTTTCAGAAGAGTGCATATTGTGCAGGGATCAAAATTTTCAACAGTCTATCATCAAGTCTTACAAGTTTTGTTAATAAAAAGGCACAATTTAATGTAGAATTAAAAAGATACTTAATTACACACTCCTTTTACTCTGCCGATGAATTTCTATTGTTTAAGTATAAGTGATAATTTATATTCTGTATGTAATGGGTAGCCACGGTGGTCTAGCGGTTAGAACGCTGGCCTTGTAATCCTGGGGGTGCCCGAATTTATAACTTGTGTTGGGCAAGGTCATGGTCTAGGCAACACGGAGTTTTCCTCCGGGAGCTTCCCCGATTTCTCCGTGGCATCCCAACAATTACTCCATTCACACACAGAAGAAGGCAGTGGCAAACCACTTCTGGATCATCTGCCAAGAACATATATGAACAGGTCCCAGTCCGAGAGAAGGATGGAAGGATCCTGTTCATATGGACCTGTCGTCAGACAGAACACTAAATAAATAAATAAATGTAATGGGTAGATTTATTTGTAACTTATCATTACTTTAGGTGAACCTTTTGTTTGTTTTATGTTAAATTTGTATGATAGTATGAATTGTACTTTATAATATGTATTGTATTATCATTATGACTTTTTCCACATCCTATTGTCATCTGATTATCTTATGGATCCATGAAATGTAATAAATTGAGAAACAAAGCATATCATTAGGTCCTATCATATGATAGTTCATACCTTCTGATTGGCTATCTGTAACTCCATGGGATAACATCTTTTTTGTATGGGCAATCAATATTTGAATTCACCTTATCTTATACATTTCTTGTTTTGTTTTATGTGTGTGGCCAATTTCACCTTTTTGGCTTAGTTGTTGTAACTGAGTATGTAATATCTTGTTTTCTACTTGTTACCTCATCTGTTATGCATCCAATTATTCTGCTCATGACATTGTTCTTGAATATGCAGTCTCTTCATTGTAATGGTTGTGGAAGAATATAATTTTCAGAAAAGTTTTGCGAGTATTGGACTCGTAAGACTAAGAACTGAAATTATATGAAGTCAGAAAATGAGGTAATGCAAATGCTTTTAGTTTCTTTAATTGGGTATGTTTTGCTTTTCAGTAACTGAGAGAGTTCTGTCGTGGGATGAACGTCCTTGGGAAATAGTGAAGCAATGTGGGAAAGAGTCTATCCGTCAGATGGAGCTTATGAGGTTTTATCTGCAACTGAAGCAAGATCCACATGGTCCAAACCTTGCTCTGTTTGTTGGCAATCTACCTCCTAACCTTTCCCAGCGCAATTATGAAAACATGCTCACTGAATTCCTGGGGAAGGGTAAGTAGCTATCCATGACTTAACAACATTTTATGTAATGTGTAGTGAGACATACAAGAATGATTAAAAAAGAAACATTCTTGGGAACTGAACTCAGGTCATTTACACTGTAGGTACACATGCTACCAACTGAGTTACTTCAGAGAACTTAAGAGTGCTTTTTCTATGAGACAAAGTAACGTTGAAGAAAGTTGAAAATAAAATTGTGTGTTGTGAAGAACCATGGAGTTTCCACCTAATATTTTGGCTAGGAAGTCAGATGAAGGTCCACTGCCATACTTCAAAACCATAGCCATACCAGAGGGTAATGATTGACTGCATCCTCTTGTTAGACACAATATATGGGGGATTTATGCCATCTATCTATTCCTAATATTAGCCATTATCTGTCACACTTGACTGCACAAGTTCACCATTTGTGCAATGTGTAATTTTACCAAAATACAAATTTAATATGTTTAAACTTCATGTGCAATATCAGCTACAAATAAATTGTCAATATAATGAGCCATGTTCAAGCTTTGTGTGCATTTGGTTACAGAAAACAAGTTTTCCTCCATTGGGCCAATTTACTATGAATATGGTTCATTGGTCATCATCTATGAAGATTCCAACAAGGCTGTACGAGCGCTGTACTGTCTGCGAGAATCTCACTATGAGGATAAACACCTTTTGGGTAAATATGAGTATGTTATTGATTTAAGGTAACTCTGGAAATAATGAAAGGAACCTCTTCTAGTTGCAAAGAGTACATACAACTTGTTTAGGAGTGGCACAATTTCTTTTTTCTTTCATTTTTATAGGTCAAACTGTTCTTCTCAACTCTTTGTTCTCAAACACTCTTAAATATCTTTCATCCTCACAGAGTTAGAGAACAAGTTTTACATCCATATGAAGCAGGTAGAATTATAGTTTTGTATATTTTAATCTTTTGACTTGCATGCTTGCATAAAGGAGACAAGAAGGTGTAAAATTGTGAATGGTGTGTTTCAGTAATGCTGCTGCCAAATATTGAACCAAGCATGGTTCCACCTGGAGTGCAGCCACTGCTAGTCTTTGTGAATGTCAAGTCTGGGGGTTGCCAAGGCTCGGAACTAATTTCCAGCTTTCGAAAACTGCTCAACCCATATCAAGTATTTGATCTTGACAATGGGGGACCTCTCCCAGGGTGAGTGAAAATTCAGTCATTCTGTAAGGGCAAATTACTTTTTTATAAAGAATAGTGATTCTGGTATGTCATTTTGGGTGATATCATAAAGAATCAGTTAAAAAGAACTTGATTTTATTACAAAACTTTTTTGTTTAGCTAATCTGTTAGGCACAGAGGACTCTGCTGAAAGTATTAGTAAAATTTTATAACCTTGCAGCCTTACAGTTGTTGCAAAATCTGTGGTTACAGATAAGCATGTGCAAGTCTCTAATTCTTTAGATCAGATTGATAAAGTGAATATCTTATTCTCAGTTCTTACATTGATATTCAGCCTTAATTTTCAATAATTTTTACATAAGTACCTTTGCTTTACACAGCAGTATTCAAACTACCCAAACCATCACTACCATGAACCAACAGCCTCTTTCTTCCTCTTTCTGCATTTTTCTCTGTTTCTGTATGCTGCCTGCCTGAAACTTCACAACCACCAATACATCTCAACAATGGCAGTGCCAATTTAAGATGTATGTAGGCCAGTCTGTGTCCTAAGCAATCTGGTCACAGACTATCTAAAACTTCATAATTACATTCCCAGATTGTACATGTTCCCATAGCTTACACAGTTGTTTTTAATTCCATTAATTTTCCTGTCCTAACTGTTGACTACTCTGACAAGTTAGTCACCATCAACAAGTATCTCCTTAGCTTCCGATACATAGTCAAAAACCATCGTGTCAATGAAGAAAATGCAGAACATTGTGGACATTCATGAATGAAAGATATCCAGAGCAGGATATCTGATTATTTTTTAAGGAAGTGCATTGTTCGTTGTGTGCAAAAATATTTGCAGGTTTAGTGTTTGACAGATGACTATAACTTGCATTGTATATCATTAGTTTCTGGGAATTATGTGTTTTAAAAATGTTCATATATTTCTTAGTAATTTACCTGTATTATTTGCCGAGTGTTAAGCTTATGATTTTTACATTTCCTGCAGTATACACTTTCCCACAATTTTAACCATTTTTATCAGTCCCCAGAAAGATGTGAATAAAGGATTCAACTGTTTGATGAAATTGTGTTACACACAATTGTAAGAGACTGAATATAATTTTCTGAATTTCTAAATTTGAAGATTATTTTGGGCCAAGAATTAAAATTTAATTAATTCAGTTTCAATTGTAGGTGAAACAAATTTTGCATGTGACTTTGGAGGTTTGCATTTTAAGAGTTAGGAAGTACATTTGGAGCCAGAATAGGCTAAAAGCCTTATTCTTGAAGAAGTACAATATGAAGATAGCTGTCTTCTGGGTTGTAGCATTATGTAGTCTGGTAGAAACTTCTACTTCTACTTTAAATCCTACAAAGAACAATATAATGTATGTGTGCGTGCTTGTATATATGTGTTATTTGACTATTTCCAGACTGTATGTGTTTCGCCACATTAAAGACTACAAGATTCTGGTGTGCGGAGGAGATGGGACTATTGGCTGGGTTCTCCAGTGTTTGGACAATGTGGGACAGGACAGTGAATGCTCCTCTCCCGCATGTGCTATAGTCCCACTCGGAACAGGTATCAGTGAAACATTTATATTGAGTATGAATGACCACACTTATTCAAAGTTTTTATTCCAAACTGTGAGGACTTTAGAGGTACAAACTGCTTGAAAAAAAGGCATCCTTGCCACATGATTAGTGACTCATCTACAGAAGTACCGTGGTGATGAATGTACAGCATTTTAAATATGGAATTTAAGTGGTCAAGGACAGAAATGACAATGAACAATTTGGGAACCTTTATAACTAACTGGGGCCCAATTATCTGTGGTCTCAGATTCTCTTTAATAAGTAATTATCTTTTTCTTAACTACTCACAACACTGTATTCCTCCAGCTGCTAAGACATTACTTTAGTTTGTGGAAGGTAAAGATGGTGTTTATTAAGTTGACCTTTTACAAATTTGTGGCTACATTGGAGGGGGGGGGGGCAACAACAGAAAAATCCAACATATATTACAGACTTTCTGTTTATTAGAATGAATGCTGTTGGTATGACATATACTTCATATTCCATGATAGGATTTCATTCATTCACCTTTAATCATTTAGAAAATAAGTTTCATTTGGAAATTTTATAATGGGAGCATAGCAGTTTGTTTCTGCTACAGTATGGCCAGTTAAAATTGTCCACAATTTCATTCACACTCCATGCTCTGTTTTGAGGTCCACTGGTTCCTATGAACATTCTGTTTCATTTAATTTATCATTTATTCTCGCTTTCCACACATATGTACAAATGCTAACATCAGCTCTGTTGGTATCACAGTCATCATCTTGATTACTAATTATTACATTCTTCTCATCACCACAATCATTTAAGTCTGCGACACTGCCGTCTGAATCTGCAAGATCTCAACATTTACTAAGTAGCCATTTCACTATCTGTCAGGCACCTCCACCACGTCACCTGCAGACAGTGAAGATGAGCTTTTCAGAAACTATTGGGTACCTATATGTAGATATGTTTATGTCTCATATGTGATATATCATCTATACATGTGCATTTAGAAACAGTATAAATGAGACTCTTGGTATGGAAGCATAATGCTAAGTGCTCTATAAATGACACTCTTGGAAGTGTTTATAAACTGCATTGTCTAAGGAGTTGAATTAACTTTCTTTTACTAACATAAACTTTATGGTCTTTTCTTTCAACCATGTAAGTAGTCACATGTAAAGCATTTTGATAGCTGGAAGTAGTATATCAGTTTATTCATTGCGCTGCTGTACAAGGCTTCTCAGAGCTACAGGGATGAAAGTAAGCAGTCAGAATACAAACTAATACCAAAGATATGAGCTTGATTTGTATATCAAGAGAAAGAGTATGCAGTCCTCTTTCAAATCATGTAGAGTGTGAGGAAATATTTTAAAAACCCATTTAAAAATAAAATTATAAATTAATTGATGAAATATTTTGAAAGCATATTTAAAAGATAATAGATGGTTGTTTATTTGCTGTGAGTAAAACTGTCATCCTGGAGCATATGACATAGTTGGCTGCAAGTATACATGGCCTCATGCATTGGAAGGTTAACAAACAACTTTTAAGAAATGCATCCCTTTTGGTAAAATGAGGGATTGGTGAATATAATAACATTAAGTTTTTGCATGATTTGATAATTGTAAAGCTGCTTTGTGATCATTATGTGTATCTAATACAAATTGAAGTTTATACTTCATTTTGGAAGAGATTCACAGTAGTTATTAAGTATTCAATTATGAAAGAATACTCATAAGAATCTATGATGTCACAGGAAATGATCTAGCACGTGTGCTACGATGGGGGCCAGGTTATACAGGAGGTGAAGATCCCTTGAATCTGCTGCGGGATGTAATTGATGCTGAGGAAATTCGTCTTGATCGCTGGACTGTTGTGTTTCACCCTGAAGATAAAGCTGATGACAAAGGTCAACAACCTCTTAATCCAACAGGTGAGTGGCTTGATGTTGATTGATTCCTAGGTTATTTTATGACATGCATTCAGTTGCAGCAGTTGCAAAGATGATTGTGACATTAATGGTGTGTAGGAAATGGTATAGAAAGAGGCATAATAATTTTGAGTATGTTTTCGTGGCATTTGCTTGGAGAAACTGAGAAAAGCCATGAAAACCTCGCTTAAGGTTGCTAGTACTCCAGGTGAAGCTTCAGCCAGGTGCCTTGTGTAAACAAATCTAGAGCACTTCCATTATACTGACCTACTTGAGTTTTGTTTAGCTTTCTTATGTGTGTGTGTGTGTGTGTGTATTGTCAGTATTAGGCTTAATTAGTTTTGTTACAGGTATCACAGAACCATATCTTGCTATTATTTTATAGTCTTTTTGTAAACACCTACCTGTAAATTAGTATTTTATTATTTTTAGCCTGCATTCCTTCCGTTATAAGGGAGACAGCCTGATGATATTATCATGACCACTGATATGTCCAACCCTTCCCAAACTTTTCAAAACAAGTGATTTTGCTTCATGAAACTGTGTATGAACAACACACCACTATTAGAGGCTCCTCCCACCTCTGTACATTTTAATTTTCTATTGTAAGTTACACCAACTGTATGGTACAAATGGTACTGACACTGCTTTTCCACTTAAGCTATGTATCACATCTTACACACACATGGTCCATGTGTCCGGTTGCATACTGCTACCATTAAATGATCCCCCCCCCCCCCCCCCCCCCCCCTCACCAAAGTGTTAAAATATGCAGATAAAAGTCCCATATTCCCAAACAATAAAGGTTTATGCTTGGTGTAAGGTCCTGAAATTATGTATGATAATAGATCTCTTAAAGATATGGATCTGTTGTGTAGGGAATTCCTTTGTAATGTATAAAATAGTAACAGTCTTCATTTAGATTTTGATTTGAAGGTAGAAAGTGATGAGCCATTAGAACTAAGCATGTGAGATTTCCTATGGAGGTTTATCAGAAATATATTAAATATTTTTACACGTCAGAAATTACAAATCTATTGATAATGTAAAATATTGAGGTTATATCTGACATTTATTGTAGTATGATAGTGAAAAGTTTAAAATCAGTCGTAAGGAATAGTTTGATTTCAAAGTTCAGACACCTGCATGTCCTTTGCATTCCTAAATGCAGCAGTATGAATCATTTTCTCTGTATTTATCAGATGTGGAGAAAGTTGTATTTGCATCTGAAGAATGTTCATAAAATTGGTAGTTGGTCAATAATGAGATAAGTTATATACTAGATTTTCATCTCCTGAAGTTTTGTTCCCATAACTTAAAGATTACATACAGGAGCGAGCCTTAGAATGCTTCTGTAATGAACATGAAGAACAGATTCTTCTATGGGAGTATTCTATGACAGT
Organism: Zootermopsis nevadensis; assembly: GCF_977971745.1. Classification (NCBI taxonomy): domain Eukaryota; kingdom Metazoa; phylum Arthropoda; class Insecta; order Blattodea; family Termopsidae; genus Zootermopsis; species Zootermopsis nevadensis. Next base: position 5,249,890 of record NW_028259144.1, on the reverse strand, counting down.
ATTTTTCTGGATTTCTAGAATGTGTGATCAAGTGTTAATGCCATTTCTTTCTATTTCAAGCTGGTTCTACAAGTGAAGATAACACACAGATCTTTGTAATGAATAACTACTTTGGAATTGGAATTGACGCAGATCTGTGTTTGGACTTCCACAATGCCAGAGAAGAGAACCCAAACAAGTTCAACAGCAGGTAAATGCTGTTATATGTGCTTGTTATTGTCCAGCAGCTGAGAAATTGTTAATGTGAAATCCAGTAGGGCCTCACCTGATTTTTACCCTTATTTCATGCTTTGCACAAGATTCAGAGTTGGGAGATGAGAAATCATAGTTTTATGTAAATGCTTTGCCAGTTATAGATATTCAATAGTTTCAAAAACAGTGTACCCTTCAGTCTATAAAAATGAAAGTTCCATGTTATTCCTCTGTTTCAAACATTTTATTGCCATAAGTCAAGGAATAAGGTTGATATTTCATATGAAGTGAATTTATCTTTCGCTGTTTGTACTCTAAATACCTACCACATCACATACAAAATGTGAAGGCTTGTTTCTTGGCACAATCAAGACTTTTCTCTTCACTAGCTCTGGGGCTGGCTACAATCCTATTGAGTGGGTACTGGGTGATCCTTGGTTGAGGGGCAGAGTATTGAGCTCATAAAACTTCCACAGCTTATTCCTTCGTGTGCTTGCACAGTTGATGAAATGTTGCTATCCAAATAAAAATAGCTTTTAACTTTAACATTAATAAAATCTTCATGGGCTATCAACTGTGTCAGTTGGTTAAGAATCAACATTTCAGGCACAATCTCTGTCCCACATATATACCTATCCAGCACCTGTATTCAAAGTTGAGTGCAAGCCAATGGGGGCTAGCAGGCAGAGTCAAGTGCTTGGTTAACTTACATTACTCTTGGATTGGTGTGTATGTTGTTCACATCATACATAAACTTTAACAATTGTGCCATAAGATTGATAATATCAGCATAGTCAATGTATAAGCTTCTGAGGTGGGAGTGACACTAATGCCATTTAATGCAGCAACCTGGATCTTGGCGGCAGTAAAATAACGTGTTGGTCATGTGAAACATGTATTTAGTTTTCTATTTTATAGTGGAAACTAATGAATCACTAGACCTGTGAAATTTTGTATGAAGATAGATCATGAACAAACATACAAATTTATATGAAATATTTATGTTTCAAGTTACAGATATGTTGAGGATAATTTCTTGACAGTTTTCATATATATGTATAGGAATTTAGCATAAATTATTCACTAAAATATACAATACATATTCTTATTGTTTTTATCAATTAGGCATGTTAATGTTTCTTTCAGCCTCAAAATCCTCTTATACATCTCCTTTGTTTTTCTCTTTGCCTTGGTTTATATTCTCTGCTGTCTTCACTAGCTTGATCAATAAGCATCATACACTGTCCCCAAAAGTTTTTGTTTCTTTACACAGGTACTGCATATTGATTGAAGTTAATTCACATGAAGTAAGCATCCTGTTACAGATTGCATAATAAGGGTGTCTACGTAAAGATGGGTCTGCGTAAGATGGTGGGGCGTAAACTGTTTAAGGACCTGCACAAGGAGATTCGTCTTGAAGTGGATGGGAAATTGGTGGAGTTGCCACATGTTGAAGGAATCATCATTCTCAACATCCTCAGGTAGGCAGACAGTATTCTAGCTTTGAAGATGGATGTCTTCTGGGTTGTTACGCCATGTTGTCTGTAGAAGTTTACTGATGTTTCAGAGGTCCTTGCTGCCTCCATCATCAGAGCCCTGATGATGGAGGCAGCAAGACTGCATGGTGCAACAACCCAGAAGACAGCCATCTTCAGACTTAACACCATGAAAAACTCAAATCCTACACAGTATTCTAGCTTAATCCATAATGGAGTACAGACACATTCTTAACTGATTTCATATATGATGCAGCTTGAGTATTTTGTATGGGAATAGCCAGTATAAATTAATTACGTAACATTTATATACTCACTAAACCCAGAATTAGCAGACTTGGGGAAACTGAGAAAAAATTATTAGAAAGAATTTGTTATTAATCCTTCATGTCTGCAAGATCCTTGGCTAAAACTCAGTTGGTAACAATCTGTACTGCCTGAAGTTCTGTGATTTTATTCAGAGTGCTGGAATGTCTCTTAAAACTCTTTCTCCCATTCTGGCAGTGATATAATTAATTGCTTTTAATCAAAGTACATTAGTTCACTGTCTAGTCTTAGTCACAATCAGTCCTGTCCTCTTGGCAGTCTTCTTTGTTGGACTTATGCCACAGGAAATCATCCTCTCTTCCTAAGGGAACTTCTTCTTTGCCATTGTCTTGAGTTTAAATACTACATAAGGAGGTAACTTCTGTCTGTTGGAAGTTTTCTAGATGAAAAGCTTCCAGAATTTTGTATCAGAAGATATCATATTGTTATATTTTTAAGCCTCTCATGGTTTATTGTTTCTGTGAGCTTCAAAGAAATATTGTAGCAACCAGCCATGACTAGAAATTGACATTATAGAAATAGAAATTATAATTATATGAATATATAATTAAAATTGTGGTTTTAATTGCTAAGAGTGAAAAGATTTGGCATGGATGAATCTTGGTAATCCAAGACATTGTTTTTTAATTCATAACTGAAGGATAATAACAGAAACAGGATACTTATATAACATTTTGGTTGAAACTTCTTAAAAGAAGTGACCACTTGGTAAACTTTGCTAGGAGGATAGTATTAAAATGGATTGTAAATTAATGCATTTTGATTATGTGAATGGGACTGAACTGACTTGAGATAGGGTTAAGTGGCAGGCTTTTGTGAGCATGGTGAAACACTTTTGGGTTCAGTGAAGAAGTGGGGTGATTTCTTTAAAATCTATGTGACTGTCATCTGCTCAAAGAGATCCTGTGGCATGGATTAGATTCTGAGGAGAATGTATTGACTTATTTTCAGCTGGGGTTCTGGGGCCAACCCCTGGGGTCCAGAGAAAGAAGACCAGTTTTCAAAACCCAATCACTGGGACGGCATGCTTGAAGTAGTTGGTGTTACAGGCGTGATACATCTCGGCCAGATCCAGTCTGGTTTTCGCTCAGCCTTGAGAATTGCTCAGGTGAGGGCAGCACAATCTCTCACTCTGAAACAGATAGGCAACAGTGTTCTCTGATATTTACACATGATGCTCATGTATTCACAGGGTGGCCACATAAAAATCCATCTCAATTCTGACATCCCAGTCCAGGTGGATGGAGAACCCTGGGTTCAGAGTCCTGGGGATGTTGTCGTACTCAAATCTGCTCTCAAGGTAAATAACTGGCTCATTGCACTGTATTTATAATATAATACACATAAGTTAAAAATAACATACCATTATTTTTTAAACATATATGGCATTGTGACATTCAAAATTTCCATTAATTTGTATTCTGAAATACTTAGGCTGAATGGATTACTAGTACTTGCTGATTGCAGCTGCTATGAATTCTGAGTTTCAGTATAGTTCATGCTAGAATAGACAGCATTGTAAGTAACTGTAGTTGTGTAGAGCTAATTTTCTTTCTCCTGTTGGCATTGCTGTTTTTCTTGCTACTGGTTAAGCACCTACTGATTCTTAGTTTGTCTTGAACCTGGACCCTGTCACTTAACATTAAAGAGTGCATGTCACACATCTCAGTCATTGTTCCATCCATTCCTTCAAACAGCAACTAATATTCCCTAATTCCTCTTGACCGCAGGCGACCATGCTGAAGAAAAATAAGATCAAGCGGCGGAACACTGAACCTTCCATCTTGCCAGCAAATGGGGAGGGGGGCAAGAGCAGTGATGACTGAATCCCTTCCATAAGATACCGGTGCAGACTGGGGGTTTGGAAATCACACTACCTCTGTTTTTATTTCTCCTACATATGCCATCTTACAAGAGGACACATCTCCTTCAACTAAGAGCCTTCATATATGTGGATGTGTGTGCGCATGTGACATTTAGTGTTGTTGAGGAGCAAGAGTGGCATGTGGTTCTTCTTTTGTGGTTAACCCCCAGGTTGCACCATACTGTTTTGTTAATTTTATTCTGTATTTATGCACCCTGCCTGTGTCCCTGATTTAGCTGCATCCATCTGTAGCATTTGAATCTTACTGCAGCTTCTTCAGTATCCTCAAAATTTTGTGTATATGAGGGTGAGATCCACTTTTAAGTATTGACTTCAAATTCTTCTCTTTCCTTTGCACTGTTTTTTTTTGGCCCTTCCAATGACCTCCCCCTCCCCGTAGGCCACTATGTTGAAGAAGATGAAGGGCAAGATGAAACGACGCAACACGGAGCCACTGATGTTGGTGTCACCAGGCGCTCAGTTTGTGCTGCCTCAAGATGCATCAGCTAACCATAACAACACTGCTTTCTGAAGATAGAGACACATTGTTATGGTTGCCTGCTTCTTGCCAACTGGTGGTGCCATGAAGAAAGAAGAACTGAAAGTTCTGCAGGAAAGAACATGGTTATTAATGGAAAAGCAGCACACCAAACTAAAACCAGCATTCTGTGTTGGTTCTCATTGTTGTACAACAGTGCAACTTTTTGTTGTTATTCATTTAATTTTTCCTTGTGATTGCCAGTTGGTAGGTTAAGGTAGATCTCATTTTCGTGGCCCTCCCCCTCCCCCCATTTACCCCAGTGAAGTGCCGTACTGAAATATCTTGGTCCACTCCGCCGAAGGATGTTCCTTCTTGCAGTATTAACATGTTCAAGGGCCCAATGGATGACAGTACGGCCATGTACAGTAACTAGTCACTCACAAACCCCAAGTGATGCGATGTGTGTGTTCTTTCTAAAAACTGGGCATGTTTTTTCACAACAGTTATGTGAGCGACTGCATGTACGCTTAAGTTATGCATTTATGTTCCCCATTAATGTATACTGTAATGATAACTATTATGTTAAAAGTATGGTATTTTACCAGTGGACTTGAGCAAGACATCAGGCTTGTTCCTGTTGTCCCTTGTTTGTGAACAGTGTAGGAAGTACAACAAAGCATTGAAAACAGTTGTTACTGTGTATTATTAAGTATAGATCTATTTTGTTGTTGGTCATAGTATTGTTGTAGATCTGAATATCAGATCTTAATGTGGTTTGAACCATGAATTGTGTTGGTAGAGAGTCACAGCACATGAGTAGGCTGGTGTCTAAGGTTCTCTTACAACCTTAGATTCAGAATGGCATTTTTCTTCCAACTTTGACATATTTCTAGTCATACGAATCTTGCTCGAAGGCAGGATTCTGTCATAACTGGCCATTGAAGAGAACTCACAACGAAAGAGTCCCACCTGATGGGGCTCGTATCAGTTTGAGAATGGAAGGATCCTGTTGGATCAAACTTTGTTCGGCCTTATGATTAATATTGTGTGTTTATTGGTGACTATTTATGTCACCAATTCACATTCAGACACTTTATTCCAAACATGAAGTCTACATAAGGAATGTATGTACAACCTGGTAATGACAAAAGTAAGCTAGAACCGTGTCTCTTGAGTTCAGAATAGTGGCACAGTTCCAGCTACAGAAATGTATTTCTGTAATCAAAACATTCCACGAAGATAAATGAGCACATCTATTGTAGCTGAAAATGGACAACTACAATGTCGCAGTTGCCGAAACAAAAGAGAAACAGCTCCCTGGTGGTTCACGCCATCTGAGCAGAGAGTTTTATGCTGTGCTCCCTTAGCTCAGTATCGTGGGAATCTCAATATTACAATCAGAGTATATCACATATTAATCCACCCAGTTTCTTTGTGCACATGCTCTTGTAGGGAATACAAGGACGTAAGGCATCTATTTAAGTCGTTCAGAGAATGTTTATTGGGAAGTTCTTACAAAGTTTGAATTTGTGGTGAGTTAAAAGGTGCAGGCAATAGTATGTATTGTCAGCTGCAAGAAAAGAATGATATAAATCAAAATGGTTGTGTCATTAAAGTCAGTTAGTGAGTGGTTGGTATCATCCCAATAATGGGAAGGACTGCTTAGATACTTATTTTTGGAATTGAGAGTGCAAGTGATAGTCACTGAGAAGTGTTCCGCTAGATGTTGGTCGTAAAGCGGCAAGCATCCCTTGATAGCAAGTGCCAGGATCTGGCAGGACCAAGCAACAGCTGCAGTCGGCTGATGCCACTTTGGCGCTTGGTAGTCGTGTGCTCGCATCTAGTCAGTACCCTATTCTGTAGACTCCCCCCATGCTGGATGTCAAACCATTCATGTCTGTTCTCTCATATTCATTTCAAGTTTTAAAGTGCTAAAAAAATACAAAATTGTATGGGAGTCTGGCTCCTCACCGGAAGTGGACTTCCAGTCTCCCAGTTCCTAATCTGCCGGGGATGTATGGGGCTCAGTTGTTCACGAGTTGTTATTCCGGTGCTCACCTCTTGAACAGTACACATGTCTGGCGGATTGGTGAAGCTGTGTGTTTAAATTTGACCAAGTATCGTGTTGCTGTTGCATTGCATTATACTAGCTAACGTTATATTAAGCTATAATAAAATTGAATGTGCTATGTTTTCTGTCGTCATTATGTCCAACCAAAATGGTGGAAAGTCTCAAAAACAGTCTGGTATTGCATTGCATAGACTCAGAATGAGACTTCTCAGTGTTATTGAACTTTTCACCAACTACATTTTGGACCATTCCCGGAACACTCGCGATATCACTGTGAACGGTATTGGCGTCTACACATTACTTCATCTTCCTGGAACGGTTCAACCGATGGAAAGTATTTTAATGAGTCTATTGCAATAAGGTCATTCTACATACATGACATATATGTATATGATGTGATGATGGTAATATAGATTATATCATAACTTGTGAAAATAGAAAAATATTAAATGTAACTTCCGAAAGAATGCTGTTACTTCCCATTAGGTCTTGTTCTATGTTATTCCCAGAATACAAAGAGCATTTCAGAACAAATTCTTCTGATAAGCTAAGAGAAACAGAAGATGATCAAAGGCTGCAGGCTTTTACAGTTGATTTTTGATTTTCTGTATATTGACAAGTGTTCAGCTACCACTTCAGGTCACCATCAGTCACCTGTCAGATACCAACATACAGTAACACTTAAAAGTGTATTTTCTACTTCTGAGATTTGAGGTACTCACAGTAATTAGAATTTTCTTTTGGGTTGTGACAACATGTAGCCCTGTAGGTGGTTTCCAGCATCTCAGATGAACATACTGTCTCCATAAATAATGTATGATTCTGTATATGTATTTTAATTAGCTTTTGAAGTTTACCCCTGCACTCTTGTTAACTTTGTGTTGATCATATAAATTTTCTAACCATTGAACTATTAGGTTACATTAAGTAACATATTCCTGTTCTGTGCTCTGCTGTGTAGTGACTGGCATAGATTTTGTTCATTATGGAGGTCCTGGCTACATACTAGATAACTGGTTCCTGGAATTGCAGTAATCTTCCTCTTGGTCAACATATCCAGACCAAATCTGGGACTCATGAAACTTGTCCTGTGGATGTGAGGGTGTCTTTCCCCAGCCATACAATTGTCAGCTTATAGTGCTGTGGTTAAGAATATGTGAAGCTTTACCTTATCACCCCATCTATGTACATGCAAAAATCTTTGCCTTTAATTTCAGTGAAAGTTATATTCTCTGTTGCAATGGGGAAGGCAAGTGTTTTACAGTCTCACAGTTCCTACACGTACAACAATATCAAACTATATGACGACTCAAAAGACATCAAACAAATGGGGTACTGCAGGGTGATGCTCTGAGCCCCATGCTGTTCTGTGTAGCAATGCCAAATGTGGCACAAGTATTGAAGAATCTTGACAAGAAGATAGGTGTGCAGATGACATGGGGAGCAAAGATGAGGTGCAAGCAGCATTTTACATGTTCACCAAATGGGCAACTGAAAATAACTTCACAGTGAACAAACAAAATACATTGCAAATGGTCTTATGATGAGATAAAATCTCAATAAATGACCATGTGAAATGTGGAAATGAAAAATGCTTCATAGTGATTGTCTTTAAACAACTACCTACAGACATATTCTGACGTGATTATCATTACTTGGGTTTCACCACAAGATCTGTGTCATTAAACAGTATTGCGACCCAAAAGAAAACTGCACCTACGGTATACATGGACAAACATACATCACGTAAGTCTCTAGCCCAGCCGATTAAAGAATACAGCATGGAGAACAACCAAAAATTGAATCCATGAAGTAAACGACTAACACTCGTAAGCAACGGTAAAGAATGTAAATAGATCACGGCAAATGGCCGAAGGGTACGTTCCTCTAGTCAGAAAATCAAAAGAAATAAATCACAATGCAGATGGAGAAATGACAGCTAAGCATACTGGATCACTTCGTACAGTTTAAGAGACACTGAACCCGACTCTGAAATTTGTTTCGCAAATGAACATTGCACATGCGACTAGCGTAGCGTGAATAGCCCAGATTTAACAATCACTTGGTTTTGGTAGTATCAGTGATCACTTGTGTGCGCATGAAGGGGGTGTATGTGCCGTTCAATTTAAATACGCACAATCTGTACTGGAGTAGAGTTTATTTACATTCCATAGATCCTTCTTAGGACTCAATCAAAGGATGTAGAACATGTCATTTCATACAATATACATAAATTTCAGAACTTCATACAATATACATAAACTTCAGAACTTTCAACAAAAATACAATAACGTATTTCACATATCAATGTACATAAACTTCAGATTCTGCAATACAAGTATGAAAAATAATTTTACAAATTAATATACATAAACCTCAGAATTGTAAACTTTAAATAGAAATACAAAACTTGCTTTACATATATATTATAGATATACATAAAGCTTAAAACTTTTCAGCAGAGATGAAATCATCTACAGAATAGAAAGAGTGAGTGAAGAGGTAATTTTTCAATGCAGGCTTGAATATCTTTATATCATAATTTAGACTTTTAATTGTTGGTGGAAGATTGTTAAGTAACTTGATACCTGTATAGTACACTCCTTTTTGATATTTAGTAAGGTTAGCATTAGGCACATAGAGATCTTGTTTACATCTTGTATTTAAATTATGTACATCTGTATTTATTTCAAATTTATCAAGTTCACCACAAATGATAGCAAGCAGAGTATAAATTCATAAGATTTGAGGTTTTCACAGCGGTGAGTATGAGGATTTCTGTCTTTTGGGTTGTTGCGCTGTGTAGACTGGTCGATGTTAACCAACGTTTCAGAGGTCATACTGCCTCCGTCATCAGGGCCCTGATGACGGGAAGACAGAAATCTTTGAGTATAAATTCACTTGCAAGTGGAAGTATATTAAATTTACGAAATAATTTTCTACAAGAAACCCTTCTTTTGACACCTGCCATTATTCTAATTATTTTCTTTTGCATGTAAAAGACTTTATTGCTGTCTGTTGAATTTCCTCAAAAGATTAATCCATATGACACTACAGAGTGGAAGTAAGCAAAGTAAACTAGCTCTAAAGTATCGATTGTCATGAGTGGTACGACTGTTCTCATGGCAAAGCATAATTTGGGAATAATTACATATTATACAGGTTTCCTGCAACAGAATGTCCATAGCTTAACTGCGTGCTCTTGGGATCATTTTGAGTTGAGAAGTTCAAATAAACGTGGGTCAGATTTGTAACGGCTTGTCAAGAAAATGCTCCGCAGCCACTATATCTAGGCTGTGTTTGAGAAATAAGTTCCTGCAGCGAGATGGTGCACCTCCTCATTTTGGTAGGCAGGTGACTGCATTTTTGAATCAGCAGTTTCCAGACCATTGGATTGGCCGAGGTGGTCCAACTGCTTGACCAGCAAGATCACCAGATCTTTTGACTACTTTCTCTGGGGTCACATGAAATCCTTGGGGTATGCCATTAAGTCAAACAGTAGGGCTGAGCTGCTGAATTGAATAATGGATTGCAGTGCTAGCATTAAAAATGATCATGACTGTCAAGAGGGCTGTTACTTCAATTACTCGAAGGGCACAACTGTGCATCGACAATCAGGATGGCCATTTCAAGTCACATAAATAACGTGAGTAACTGAAAGTGTAGTATAAACTAAACAATAATATAACCTAAAATTAAACGGAAATAATGTAAAAGTTACAAACGCAATAAAATGCTTATTCTCATTTTCTTGACAAACCGTTGCAGAATTGGCCCATGTTTATTTGAACTTTTCTGCTCAAAATTAACCCAAGAGCATGTAGTTATGGATTTTTTGTTTGTGGGACACGCTCTATACTCCACAGAATAATAATAAATAATATTCTGTGATATACACAGATAAGTAAACTGAATTATGCATAATAAATTTCGGAAGTATCTATGGTATTATCAGTATAATAGACATTGTTTTATGTTCCTCACATAACCTAGGCAGAAAGAGTATTTCAATATATAAAGACTTCCAAAACAAGCGAAGTGAGTCTTGCAAGGAAGAAGCTAGAAAACTCGTCAGGTACCTTCTATTGCACCCACCATTAGTTTTATGTTAATATTTATATGTGGTTCATTTAATGATGCTGTTAGTAGCTCAAACTAGCGTTGAATGATGGGATGGATAAGTAATGAATCGTAAATATGTGGAAGGCAGCATTCGTGGTATAATGCCAGGTACTGCCCCAACATTTTCTTTAGGAACTGAGGAAAGTCATGATACATCCCAGGGTAGCCGGCCTCTGGACCAACCGGGAACTCCTGAATACGAAGCAGCTGTTCTAACCACTAGTTTAACATTTAAAGGCCGTTGATTTTTTTGTACTGTTTGCTGCCACGAGAAATTCAAATAGACTAAATACTGATGTGACCTGGGTCGAGTACAGATTGTTGTTATTAACCAAAAATTAAAGTAAGATGGAATTTCGTGTTGAAAGGGTACTTGGTAATTGTTCCAATTTGACAGACTCCCACAAGAAATGAAAATAATGTGAAATTTAAATAAATTATATTCTGAGCTCTTTTTCATTCAGTGCATAAAATGACTATAAAATGCAAATGTCATGCATATATGAACATGACTATCATTTTAAAATATCTTCTATAGAAGTTAAGATGCCAGGAAATTTAAGTCTGGCCTCCACTGGTCCATCAAAATCCTGTATAATAGAATAGAATTTATTTACATTCCATATATCTTTCATAGGCTCGAGTGAAAGATGTGGAACGTTGCATAGCACAAATACAATACTTGTTTCTGGTACAAATGTTTATTACATAGTTATGACAGTAATTTACAGTTAACTACAATATTACTGCGAAAATAATTACACAAAAATGCATACTCAATGATACATGTATTTATAATAGTAGAGAATTTTTGATTGAGGTTAATTATTCTATGGAGTAGAAGGAGATGCTCTTTTAGTGCTGGCTTAAACTTCTTTTTATCATGATTCAGACTTTTTGTAATGGGTGGAAGGTTATTTGTAGCTCAATTCCAGTATATTAAACTCATTTTTAATATTTGCTGAGTTTAGTTTTTGGCATATGAAGGTTATGTTTTTTAAAATGTAATTAATTGTGTAATAGATTAGTGCACTTCAAGCTTTGCCTTCCTTGAAAGAGTCTGTTACATAAGTCTGTTTGCTACTCAAGTGCCAAAGTATGGGACGTATAGATCAATTATGTTGTTTAACCTGAATTTGCCAAGTGCCAGTGCTCTTCCTGAGGCTGTTATCAGATCAATAATGTGCCTCGCTGACATTTAGTAGGTGCGCTATTTGAATTCTTGCTGTGAGCAACCTTCCAGGAAAGTGCTAGGTTAATTCTTTAAAGTAGGTCATGACCACTTATAATATATGATTCACTATCATCCTACCACATCTCATTTAACACTAAATAACTAGCTTACAAATGCACTAGGCCTTTCTTACATTCATGTCACAATCATTCAGTGCAGAAGAATTTGGCCCCAGTATGTCAGACCTGTGGCTGAAATGGAATAGTCATCTGGAGCTTTTGGGTTCCTTGGATAATTTGCTTGAGACCGAGAGTTTTGTGGATGTAACTATTGCTGTAGAGGGACGGCTACTTAAAGCTCACCGCATTGTCCTGTGTGCCAGTAGGTAAGCATACATTACTAATTACTTGTTTCTGTATACATTGTGAATTGGCCATTTGAATTGTGTTATATGTGGACAGTGTAAAAGTCATAATTACTAACATATTTAGTGTCTCTCAGGAAATAAATTTTAACCCCTCCCCACCTTGTGAATGTAAACAAGTTTCTTCCAGAATGCCAAGCAACTAGCCATATTTCAGGTCCCTTGACAGATCATTGCTAAACTGTTATGAGAGTACTACTGTTTACATTACATTAATTGAAGTGTAAGATAAAGTTGTCCTGGTGGCCAAGCTCTACACCATGTGGGGATATAGCAGCATGGAGCATACTATGAATGTGACCATTATTAATAAATGCCATGTAGTATTGTTAGGACAGTGAAATCTAGTAGTTTGAAAATGTAGCTAGGATGAGAGACAAGGACTGTTTACCTGATTTGGTTGGGAGGGCTTTAGGAAAATAGCCACTTGGAAGACTGAGATTGAGGTGGGAGGATAACATTAAAATGGATCTTAAGCAAGAAAGAAGGAAGATAGTGGAACTTGTCAAAGATTGTTTGCTGTGGTGGATATTAAGAATCTGAGATGTTAGGTGTTTAATTTCTGCTACCAGTGTTTTTATTATATCTTATTGCTGCTGCTGCTGATTATGTATGTTAGTAATAATATACTTTATGTATTTCTTAAGGCTGTGTCATATTATTTGTAATGGAAGTGGTTATGGGTATTCAGTAAATATATAAGAATTTTAGTCTGTCTGACACATGACAAGCAGTTTTATTTACTCGACCAGTAAAGTTTTCCATAGTGAAGTAATAACTTTAACTATTATATGTGGTATGTTTTGGCCTGCTGTCATTATTTTATGTGGAATATAAAGTTTCACCATGTCAAAAAATTAATTTTGTCCAACTTTATTTTTTTCAGTTCATATTTGAACTCCATTCTGCGATCTAATACAACACCGCACCCCATAATATTCATGAGAGATGTAAAATACCTGGAAATGAAAGCAATTTTAGACTTTATTTATAAAGGAGAAGCGTATGTATCACAAGAAAATATTCAAGGAGTTCTGAAAACTGCAGAAGCACTTAAAGTAACAGGTAAAGTCTACGTGCAAAGATTTCATGTAGTCATGTTAATGTATTGAGATTTTAGAGGACATTATGACAACAGCCCTTGCAGAAGGCCACAAGGATATTATTGTATCAATTTCATGGTGGTTGGAGATTTTGTAGACATGTAGGTTGAGATTATTTGATGGCTATGCTGTGGGCATGGTTTTTGCCCTGTAAGTGGTCACATCACTTGCCAACTTTAATGATCTGTCAGCTGTAGTTATAAGAGGAAGTGGTAGACTCTTCCTGCATGTGTAGGACTCCCTTTGAGTTTGACTTGGATAAGTTTACACTATAGCACTGAGTGTTCTGTGTGACTCTTATGTGAACTGTGCTAAGAAGTGTCTCAGAAAATTCAGAAGGGAGTGTTCTCTAGGAGTTTAATTGTGTCAATAAAGTAAGAATGTCTGGTGTGTTAATAGTCAGAAAACCAAAAAGTCAGTACTGAGTGATCACAGAGGAGTTGAGTATTAACCCCATGAACCTTTTGTGTGCCTGGCACAAGAAATGGGAACACCAGGAGACAACAAGAACTGCAGTAAAGTTAACAACTACAGCCTTAAAAAATTACAGTTAAAGCCATGTGATCTAGTATTCAGACTTAATTTTTGTAACTGGTGTCTTCAGTCTAATCACAATGATGAACCTGACTTTCATTTGAAATGACACAAAGACACAAAACAACAGATCCTGGTGAACAGAAAAGATGTCTTACACATGGGATTCCTGGCCATGTAAGTCAAATTAAGTTAAGGCATTAATTATGTAAAGTGCAAAGGCTGTGTCCTGGCACAGTCACTATATATCCTCTTTGTTTTTAGACTTGTGGAGAAGATGGGAAGTTGGATCTAGAAAAGATGAAGCCAAAGTTCACTGGTTGAAAATTGTTAGAGTTTAAATTAATGTAAATTTCAGAATAATCATGTGTAGGGTTTGTTTGATATTTCATCTGTAATAAGTATAATGGATTTCCAGAACATTGATTTATTTTATGTTTCCTAGGATTGTCCAGCATTTCATGGACAGAATCTTCAGTGAACTGTGTGCAGGTAGATAGGGCTTCACAGTGTGATATACCAGACCACCAAGCTGAATCAGAACCTGCTGACAACTTGAATGCACAAAAGGAAGCACAAGAGATGTTGCCAATACTGAATGACAGTTCACTGTCAAATTCTTCAAAATATCATAGGTACAGGTTACTTGAAGCATCTCCACAAACTGTATGCTTAATTAATTCTTCTTAGGCTACCAGCCGTGTGAGGTGGTTTAATGGAGAAAACAACATTAAACCACCTGACATGGCTGGTAGCCCGAGAAGAATTCATTTTACTTAGTCAGCATGAAAGCTTCAGATCAAAAAATACTTGTTTATTTTTTTGTTTTTTTAGATTACTGAAGAATCAATCAACTTACCAGAAAACTTGAAACAAGCTGATAAATACCAAACTCTAATTTCAAGCCTTCAACTCAATATTAGAAGTGATAGCAGCTTCAGGGAAATATTCAGTTTGCTTGCACAGCAGTAATATGTTCATCAAATTAGTTCTGAATTCATAACTGAGTACCTGGTTCAGACAGCAAGAAATATCGTAAAAGATCATGGTGTGTTGCCAAGCTTTACTCGTAAGAAACACAGAAGCAAGACAATTTCTGATAGTATCTTATCTCATTGACTAGTTTCTGTGAAAATGATGAATGCAGCTGCGTTTGTCCTGGATTGAAAGACTTTGTTTATGAAACAGTGAAGTGTCAGAGAACATAAACAAGAACTGCGACAGATTGAACAAATGAATGCAAAGTTTAAGGAGATGCTTTCAGATGAAAACATTGGCTTATGTAGAAACAGTCCTCCCAACATCATCTGGCAGATCAAAGAATATATTGGTTTCATCGCTATGTCATAAGTTATTAGTTGGTAATTATTGTCATATTATAGGCTACATGTTTAAGTGTTGGTAAATGTCTGGTACAGCTCTAGGCCTGCTTTAATTGTGTAAAAAGTTATTGACCTTTCTTCACCCCACTAATTTGCAGTAATGTGAACCATAATCTGCATTGTTTGGAATTTTGGTATGAAACAAATTCATGTGCCACATATACTTATATTAAGTTCTTGAAGAAAATGTCTGCTTTTCTGCAGCTCAGAGGAAAGAAAGGAAGAAACAGAGGAAGATGCTGATATTGGTGCAGCTGTTCAGGAAGATGGGGGGCAGTTAACTGAGGTAAGTGTGGCATCTGGACTAAAGATATGTTAATTTTTCATCATCTGCTCCTTAGGGATTCTCAATTTTAACAAGTTCCCTGTTCTCATACTTGACAACTTAAAATTTCTTCCTTCCACAGCATTATAACTTTGTTTTAACTGCAATGTTTTTTAGGCCCAAAATTTGAGAAACTAATTGAAGGAATAAATTAAGTGATCACTAACTATAGTTAGCGCAGTAGTTTTTGGCCGGTGGAATCTTCAATGGGAAGGCTAGGAGCGAGTCACTTGTGCGATAGTATAATGCTGACTGCATCGAGGACCTTATCGGACTGAGCGCCCAAACAAAAGAAATACACTGACTGTGCCACCTCAGGTACACAGAGTAGGCATGTCCGCCAGCTCCGCTAGCTTCTCCATCGGCCAAAAACTACTGCGCCAGCTATACAAGCAAATTAAGCAGGCAGAATGGGAAGAGAGGCAACAGATGTTGGACAGTAAAATGAATGAGCTGGAAGGACACAGAAATAACATACTGATTTTTGACTGAAAGAGAGGAAAGGTGAAGGATACTTAGATATGCTAGGATTTGTGATGAGGGGCAGTGGAGCTGGAGGTATTGAATGGAAGCGTTGATTATGTGACCAGACTGGGAAAAAGAAGAGGTGAACAGTTAAGTTTAGTGAAGTTTGCTGCTTCTCCGTGAAAGTGGGGGTGTTAAGAAATATTAAAAATTTTGTGGTACACAGAATAGAGTAAATGGGAGGTTTTTCTTTGGAGAAATGAAAGGTTAGAAGGGTTTCTTTCCATACCTAAAGGATGCTTAGAAAAGAGAGAGAAAAAAACAGAAAATAACTTTTATTTATTCTGAGAATAGTATGCCACCATAGTAAATACATAGCGTGGGCAAAATTCAGAGTCTTCTAGCATTAGAACAGGTGATGCATATAATTACCATTTGGCCTTATAAGGTTAAGTAGGACACAGTCCAGAGCAGTTCTTCTAACAGATACAACATTTTGTTTCACCTGTTGCTTGGCTGTCAGCATGCAATGTGTTAACAAAGTCTGATGTAAAAGTGCTGTTTTGATAAGAAGTGCAGAGTACATGTCCATCAACAATGCATGTTTTATGTTGATAATTGTATTAAATGAATCACATGATCTTATCTGTTGTTTACAAATTTTGTTCAAAAGCCAGAGTACTGTTTCATACCCAGCTACTATTTACAATTTCTGTACAAGTACACACCCTTTTATTTGAGCACCAGCCACATAAAAATTCCTCTGTTGTTAACTCAGTTATTGTTTGAGACCAGCTGCTTTATAATGTCTGCTCTCTTACCTGTCTAAAATTTTAGTCCATTGTACTATTTTAGTCATACTATTTAATTAGACAAAGTAATTTGTATAAATTTCAGAACTATGAAGAGGCAGCAAAAGTGACACATATGTCAGCATCTGAGGATGGTGAGACATTGATGATACTGGAAGCACCACCTAATATATCAATTGCCTCTGTTCCTTCTCTACCAGCAAGACATAAGCCAATAGGGAGACAGTACTCTAATGAGGATCTTCAGGTAAGCTATTTGAACACATAAGGTTTCAATCTGGGCTCAAATGAATTTAGTATGATGGGACAAGATGTCCATTTATTTTGTAAGATTTATGCCAATATAATTGCTACATTAAACTAAGTGAAATAGTTTCATGAGAAACTTGTAGATATGCTTATAATCTTGTATCATACTGAAATTTATGTTCATCCGTTATGCTAATAAGATCATGATAAAAATGGTTTATATTTTCTACAGGCTTGTATTTTTCCATTTTACATGCAGGTGATCTTAATTATTATAAGCTGGAGTCTCATATACTGTTCTAGTGTTCCAAATTCCCTTTTCTTAATACTGCCTATCATATTGACTCATGATATCCCTACCTTCAGTACCAGTTTTTATTTTGGCCACGCTCAAGTGCATATTTATAATTTCAACACCACAAAACCAAAGTTCAGCTAATAATGGCTATGCTGTAGGAATTTCAGTATGCTTAACACTGTCAACCAAATGCAAATTTGAAAAATTACCAAATAAAGTTGTCTGACATTCAACAACTTGATATTTGTCATCAAAACTTACACAAAACACATTCATGGCAAAAAGGCAGTTTCAGCTTCTATGGCTTCTGTACTACTAATAAAAGTGCAGGAAATTGATTTTTAGCCACATCTGATGTGATAGCTTATAGGTAATATATTTCTTCATTATGACATGCACAAATTATTTTCAGTATTTTAGTTTTGATTCACATTTCTGAACTCAATTGTAGCAAGTATTTTTTTTTTGGCTTTAATTCCTTCATGAATATTTCAGTATGTTGTCATTTTAAAGTATAACAAAGAACTTTTAACAACTGGTGGAATCAAAATTCTTGCTATAATTCAGAAAATAGTTACAAAAGGATTGTGTTGGGGTGTAATTTTGTCATTTCAGAAATATTGTTCATCTTATCCTTTTGAGTATTATTCCATAGCATCTAGCCTTCCTCAGCTGAATTTGGTTTATCATGTCCAACTATTGACAATTATCCATTTAGCTTGTTACAAATTTATTTTTAAAATTTTGCCATTCTCTTTGCATTAGGAGTAAAATTGCATCAGCCCACCACAGTTCATTAGGAACTTATTCCATATTGTCAAAGGTAAAATTATAGTTTTATGTATTTTAATTTTTACATTTTTTGAAAGCAGGTGACGAGACAAAGTTTCTAAATTCAATGTGACATGCATTTCCTGTTCATAATTTGATAATGATTTTCACTTGTTTTGTTACTGTTATTTTCAAATAAGTGTAGAAGTAGGTATTTACAAGTGCTGATATATATGTGTGTGTGTGTGTGTGATTTTATTAAATGCAACTGGACAGTTGAAAATAAAGAACAGATTCATTTGTAGAAGCAATTTCAATATAAGCAGTGCTGAAATGAGATTACACTGCTCAGAACCTATGGACAGATTTTAGTCACTTAGAAAATCCTGACTTCACAGCATGCCTTGGAACTGATACGTCAGGGTCGTTTGGGAATCAAACCAGCAGCTAGAGCATTTAACATACCTGCAGCTACTTTGCATCATGCAGCACGGAGAAGGAAGATTTCAAGTCCGATGCAACAAGGTGGAAATCATGTCCCATCACATCGCAACAGAATATACCCTGCCAGCTGAGGACACTGGACCTGAATAGTTTGAGATCATTAATAAAGATCTTGTGTATTTTCCACAGTTGTGACTGATATTGTAGAAGGGCAGAAAAGGTGTGAGGATCAATTGGGCCCAACTGAGTAGGGATGCCTGAAGACGGAGATAGAGTCCCATCTCCGAAACGTCGTGCAATTTTATGATTTTGTTAGATGATAGAAAACATCCAGAAAACTTTTTATTTTAAAAATGCAGAATCGTCACAAACTTTTAGATTTGATCTATTATAATATATTTGTTAATTTATTGATTGTTCATGCTGCTACTTTCTAGCTTATATGTATTTAACATTCACTCTCCTCAACATGACAAAAACTTCTATTGGCCTGAACCTCCCCTGGGGTGTTAGGTTTTTTGTTATGCCAGGTTGTTCAGACTGTTATTACAGAATTCAGTTATCAGATTTATGTTACATTAAATGCTCTTTCTACATTGATAGTACACTTTATTCACAGTCTCATGGGGTATTTCAAAATCATTTTCTTAAATTTAACATATTGTATGAAGAAAATATGCATAACTTACAGTATTTATCTTATTGAGAGCTACAGTTATGGTCTGAAACTCTTTTTGTGTTACTTAGTACTTACATATGACTAGAATATATTTTGTAGATCTCCATGAGAGTTTTGTCCAACTTGGATCAGAATTATTATTGTACATATTTTAGAAAATACTCCATACAAGACATTTCTTAAGCCAGTTTGCCAAGAATGAATATTATGATGCTTTATTGCAAAATATGTATTGAACCTTAAATTAAGCAAACAAAAACTATTAACACTATAAAAAGACGCGTTTCAACCTCAAGAGGTCATTATCGGTCTTTTTTATAGTGTTAATAGTTTGTTTGTTTGCTTAATTTATATTCTAATACACTACACAGTATGCAAAGTTTTAAGATGTATTGAACCTTGTGTATATTGAAGACATAGATAGGAGAATGTAAAGATCTCTGTCAGCATTGCAGTTTCTCACTTCATTTTTACTGCATGTCAGTTACATCCTTATACATCCTCTTTATATTGATAAAACTACAGATTGCTTCCCTGTAAAATTTTAGTGTTATGAGTTGTGACATGCATTTCCTGTTCTTAATTTGATAATGATGTGTAGAATTTCCTTTATGAAACTGGTTTACAAAATATAAAAGTAATACACATCGTCATCCACTTTGATGTAAGATCTAATAATAATATGAAAAATTAACTGAACTGAAAAATGTTTAAACAGTTTGGTAAAGCTTTCCTGCAGGCCTGCCTCTTTCCCTTCCCTTCAGTGGGTTTTTATTGAATAAGTTACAACCAGTGATTGTCCCCCCATGTACATAATCCACTAAACTGTCATATTTTTTGATCATGTCTGCATATTCTTGAAGCTGTTCTGTCTTTAGTGCTGTCATTGATTACAGTTAAGAAAGAACAGGTAGTATAAAATTGGTCTACAGGTGGTTGGGGAATCAAGTTCACTTTGCCTCTGCGGTACTAGAACCTAACTCTGCTAATGTTAATATTAATGTATACTATTTGATAAATCCATTGCAAGTTAACTGTAGAGAACAGTTTAAGCATAGGTGGACAAATTTTTCTTCAGAAGATAACCTTTGAATCAAAAAGGATTATCCGTTGAATTTTATGCATCATCTGTTGTAAATTAAAATATGATTATTAGTAGTGTTTTCGTTTAATTCTGTGGGGTCAATGTGCTGTTACTACTGCAGAAGGCAAGTGGTATAAAGCATACTTTTATGAGGAACTGTAACATGTTCAATTCTGTAAGAAGTACGTTAAAGATCTGTTAGGGATTTCAATGTTGGTCTGGTAGGTCATTTCAAATGATGGAAGAAGTGTTCACATAAAATTGGAAATTTTAATGCTGCCATATTTGATAATTGACTGTATAAAAAGTTAAAAAATTCTCACATGTGAGAACATTTGAAATGCTGTTTGGAATAGTTACTCTTAATTTCATTAAATAAGGACTTTGGGTGTGAGTAGCAGCAAGCGTTTATAAAGGAGCTAGCCACCACTCATCAGTGTTACCCAATCTTAAGTCTCCTCAAACCTCAACGTAGCTGAGTTGCACGCCACTGGACGTGGGTTATTTGCCTGTGGAGTTGGTGGATATTACCACTGGACCTTGGGCGGAAACCCAATCCCGAATAGTGAGTGACTCGAGCGCTGGGCGCTCAGTGGCAGGTCCCATGGAACTAGTTCGAGGAGTCCAATTCGTGGCCTTTGCATTCACCACTATGGCCTGGTGGGGGTGTTGTGTGTCCCATGGCAGAGCTAGGTTGGCCTCAGCCAAAAAGACCAGTGGGTCTTTAGGCCGACCCCCATGCTCTCATCATGACCTAGGCTTCCACATTTATTTATTTCTCTCTCTCTTTTTCGGCGATGTAAATCTTCAGCTATCATAAAAACGTGAACAGCTCGTCAAAATGGGCCTTAAGAAAGGTAAATTCCTCCTATGTTATGAGAAATTTCTAATCTCCAACTAGTGAAAGAATACTTAATCACGTTGTCAGAAAACCACTGATGCCTTCTATACTGGTGATCACCGGAATGTTCTGCTTCCATGTCTTTTCCTGACCCCAGAATAATTGGGAACACATTAGCATAAACCTGGCAGTGAGTGATAAGTGAAATTACGTGGTTGGATGAATAGAGGAGCGGTATGCTACACAAGTGAGTGATTACGTGTCTTTCATGACGTACACGAACTACAAATTGTGTTCTGTGTGCGAGAACAAGAGCAGCAACAGTAATGAGACTGGTATTCTCGCCATCTCCCGGTCTTATAAAGTACTATCAAACAATTATTTATGTTTAACATCTTTGGCATTTTAACATCTTAAATAGAAAGATTCTATCTGCTCTACCCATCTGAGATCAATGTCTTCAATGCAAGCGAAGAACACGCAATAGTTTCAATATTGTCAGTGGTGTGTTCTATAAATGTTTATGTTACCAATGTACTAATCCGCGATCCTCTGCATAGAGCATTTTTGTAAAGTTGGTTGTGGTTATGTATATTGAATCGTGGTTCCATTGGATGAATTCGTAGCAGCGGTGGGGATTTGGTAATGGATATATTGAAGTCAGAAATTCTGAAGAAGAGGAAGGAACTCGAGGAAAATAAACTGTTGGTAACTTCTTCTTCTTTTCTTTTTGAAATTTTAAACAGTGGACAACTTCAGTTGTTTTGTGTGTGTGTATATGTATATATGTGTGTGTGTGTATATATGTATATGTATATATATATATATATATATATATATATATAAATTAATTTTGCATTTAGAAGACAGATGGAAGAACAAGGAATCAACAGCATAAAACAACACTTCTGAATTTTTTGGAATATATGGTGTATAGATGTAACCAAAATTGTGTTTAGAAGTTGACATATATTTGTTTCACTTTTAAGCCATGTTTAGTGTTCTTTATTACTTCATATCAACACATTTATGCTAGAAAAGTCATGTTTGTATGATCCACAGTTTTGCTTTAGGGATTGTTAAGACAGTGCCATTAGGGTACTAATATTCTCATGGATGAGTACATTAATTTTCAACATTGTCACAGGAGGTTGAGTCTTCCTCAGGAAGCCCATGTCGTATTACTTGATTTTTAATACTGTTGTTTACTGTCCAGCCATATGAAATGCTATATTACAGAGATCCTGGGTTCATATCATTGTCCAGAAGCAGATATCCTGACTCAGACTTTAAACAGCTTTCTTATCTGATCATTCATAATTGTAATTTTTAAATGTTATGTAATTAATGCAGTTGAAGGGAGTAATACTAAATGAATAAAGTGAACGAGAACAATGTTAATATCACTTTTCATTGATTTATTGAGCACTGAATGTTGATTTTTAAATCTTTCTTGTAGGAACCATCCAAAAAATACTTCAAAAGATCTGTTTTGGCTGAAAAGGAAGAAGAAGAGTATTTAAAGAAATATGGGTCAAAGGGTGATGAGATGCAGTCAGACATTGGCAAACCTGCAACAGGTAGATAATTTACCTTTTTATTCATATTTACACTATCTTGACTGCAGATGCCATACAAAATTTCCTGAAATATCACAAATTTGAAAACAAGTATTTCAGGATTTTTTTTTATATTGAAGTTTATAATGAAATCAGCCATCATTTAAAATGTATACAGTTAAAGACCTATTGCTTTAGAGTATTATATTAATTTATTTTTTACAGGTGGTAATGTTGCTGATGATAGCTCAGATCATACAACACTTCCTAGGCGAGATGTTATTAGGAGGTTGAGAGAAAGATGTGAGCCAATAATGCTCTTTGGTGAGGCAGAACTGGATGCATTTAGGAGACTGAGGCGAAGTGAAATCCTGGAACCAGAAGTTAATAAGGTAATAAAACTTGTTATGAATTGTATTAATTAAACCAAGGGAATACTTAGGTCATGAACAGCTAATAATACAACATTAAGATTGTTTTATTTCAGTAATTTTGTCTCTTAATTTGGGTCAGGACAAGGGTTGGAATGTTTAACCTCTATCTTATGAGTGACTCATATGCTAGACTTTAAATTCCTCCTAGTGCCATGTGTTGGGCTTTGGGCGTTTCACTGCAGACGTGTTTCAATCAGCTGAACACATTGCAAAATATATTACATTTTCTTTTTCATACATCTTTGATGAGATTTTTTGTCTTCAAAAGGTACCAGCACTAATCAGTATGCTACATTTAGTATTTTTTTTATACTCCTCAAAACACCAATACACAGCCCTATGTAACTCTCCTTGCATTTTACTTGAACCCTCTTCTGTGCCAAACTGGCGCTACAATTCAATCTGGAGGAATAAATTGGCAGTGTTTGCGGAAATTTCACTTGAGTCTAGTAAGTTTTCTGTGCATGACAATTGGTCTGCAATGGGACAATGGAAATGAGGTAAACACATCTTTTTTTATTGAAACACAAATCTATTATGTGATGTTTACAATATTTTTATTTTTTCCTCACACTCATGTTAATTTAGTTACATTAGGCCCAAATATTTACATTCATGCTGTTTGTTGACTTTTGACAGGGTCTCCGTAATGATTTCCAAGAAGCTCTGGAAAAAGTTGATCAGGCATTTCTGGATGAGATTTTAGCTTCTCAAGTTCAAGATGCAGATGGTAGATCTTCCAATGATGTCAAAGTACAAGATGATGGTATTACATATGATGAAATTCAGAAAATGGCAGCAAGCTTAGGAAAAGGAGATAGAGATCTTGATATGAATGTCATCACCCACTTCATCCAGGTAAAATATTTTAAAGTCTGACAAATAACTGGGGTGTATTCATACAGCAACTGGAAACATGGTGAGATGATGCATATTGGATCTCATGACTCAACATTTTCCTGTGTCTCAGACAGGATTCAGTAGGCTAAAGTTACTATGCTTGACTCTGTTGACTATTCTAATATGTAATACAATTTTCCTACATAGTTTCTGCTCAAGATGTGGGGTAACCAACTCAATAATCGATCTCCAGCTGAGAAAATGGGTGTAAGAGGCAAGTTGGCTTGTGCAACTTACACACAGACACAAGTGTACTTGAAGCCCTTGTTGAGAAAATTGAAAACAAAATCTCTGCCAGAGGATATTTCTGACAGTCTAACAGAAATAACAAGGTACATGATGGACAGGGATTATATTCGGGTATGTACACTACAGGTTTGTCATGATTTTCACAAAGGTGGGAACAGGTCACACAAATGATTTGCTAATCCTCCGTTCTTTTTATCCTTGGGGCCCTTTCATTTATAAGGTGCTTTACCATTCTACTTAACTCTGTGACATTAAGTTTTTTTTAGGTATGTAAATGTAACCTAATTCAGTCCCTAGCATATCCTTTAATTGCTCATTGTCACTGTAATCACCACATGATTCTAGTCTATAAGAGTCTTTCAGTATTTCTGTTTTCATAGAGTTGTCATGCATGCCTGCAGTAAGGTTAACAGAAATTCTTCTACAGGCAGTAAAGATATTAGTCTAGATGTAAATATAATTCCAAATAAATGCATAAATATTACATAAAACCAAAATCATCAAGACTGACATAATATATACATGATAAAATATTTAAATGTGCTAGAATTTAGTGTCTGTAAACAATGCAGAAATGAGGTTTATGATGAAACTAAAATATTAAATTTTGGAAATGTTTGTAATTATTAAATTTAAGACGGGTAGCATCCTCTATGATTTCCAAAATGCCGCAAATTAGGTAATGCAAAACAAATTTGCTACATACTCTATGTTCACATGAAATGTGGTTTCCTTTTTGGGGGGAGAACATAAATTTCAAGAGTTTTTAAAATGACGTGCTCAGGGCCCAAAAAAGGATGAAGTAAATGAGTAGTTCAGGTAGTTATGTAATGTGTATTGTTAGGGTAGTCAAATTTAGGTACCAGTAGGTTGGGCATATTACAGGAAGACCATTAGTAAGGCTTGGAGGTAGATGGAACTAGCTTGGCTTTGATATTAGCAGTGTTGAAACTCATGTTATTTTACACTAGTGTTAGTCTGAAGATAGCAGCATGTGATAATGCCCTAAACTAGAGTTACATGGTTTTTCCCTTAAAATATATGTGTATTGGATCCTGTAGTGATCTGAGTGCCTGGGGTGACTAGTTGTCCACCTTAGGTCAGTACCAGTGTCCCTTGTGAAAGTGAATGTTGAAGTTTGGTGACAATGGAATTTTTTAATATTGAATGTGGGGCAGAGAGATGATAGGTAATGCACTGACTTTCCTGGCTCATTGTTCTACTACAGAGTTAGCAGTCAGTTAACTGTGATGGCCAGGGAGAAAGCAGAAGGGAGACTGCATTCTAAATGAGAGTTTTGAATTCAGAGTTACATGAATGGTTATTTTTTAACATGGAGTCAGATTCATCCATCAGTACACTGGGAGAGCAAGTAGAAGCAGAAAGTAGACTCTACCATAAACAATAGCCAGTATTCAAATAAAAGACAAGTGATTTTCACATCAGTTTTTATTTTATACTTGCAGGCTAGTGACTCATATCTACAAATGGCTATAGGCAATGCACCATGGCCCATTGGTGTCACTATGGTTGGTATACATGCCAGAACAGGACGTGAAAAAATCTTCTCAAAAAATGTAGCACATGTGATGAATGATGAGACCCAGAGGAAATATCTGCAAGGTCTCAAACGACTCATGACAAAATGCCAGCAATATTTTCCAACAGATCCTTCCAGATGTGTGGAATACACACGAACGGAGCTGTCATCTTGAATGTTACAGTCCTACTACTTTGGACATAATTCTGCAGACCTTTTAGCAGCAGCTTCTACAGCATCCATTAAAGCACTTCTGTGAATAATAAGAATAATTTTTTTTTAGATGTGATCCTCACACAACAGTGAAGATATCAAGATTGGTTTTCTAGGTTATAAAATTGTATGGACTTGTAAGCAGAGATAAAATCTTAAGCCCTAAGATGGAGACAGCATGTTCCTTTGAAATATTGGTATTTACCTACAAGTTCACACTTTAACAAAATTAACAAAATTCAGTTTTAAAATGCTGTGTGTCAGCTGTTGAATAATATAATATTGATGCATAGATGAATCTACAAAACACCACAGGAAATGCAGGTAAAGATGGACGCAAATGTATGTTAATCATGTTACATGTAGTGTAAAATAAAGATTAATGTACTACTATAAATATTTTAATTACTGACTTTATGTCTGTAAAGCTTGATTCGAACCTAGGCATCTTCAAGAGGTTTCAAAATCTCTAATACTGGGAGCATATAATAAATTTCAAAATTGTCCAAGAACTCAAAATCCTTTGCAAATAAACAAGGCTTGATATATTTCACATTGCATGTATCTGATGTTTTATGGCAGAACTGAGTTTTAACATTCTTTTGTTTTCATTGTTATTCAAGATTAAAATGAAGCAAACTACATCATGAAGTTCTTCATTGCTGAAGGAGTATTTATTGGTGGGGGGGGATATTTTGTGTAACCTTTGTTGTGCTTAATTTAAATAAACACTGTACCTTTTGCTGAATTAATTCAATTCCAGGAATTTAAATATAGTGACACATGAAAATTCATACATATCTTTTAAACCAATGATTGAAATTATGACACGAGAAGTATACATATGAAAATGTGACAGATTAGCCCAGGAAAATTGTTTCTTTTCTAAAAAGTGTTACTACATTTTAGAAAATTAAAATATACAATACTTTGCTATTACTCATGTGACAAGCAAAACTTCACTGCATTTTTACACCAGTGGTGATATCTGTTGTGCTGTGAATTTTTTATGGCAAACTTCAAATCATGGATACACACCATAAAACCCTACACTTTGGACAGCTGAATACAGTTTGTGTAATTTTTTTAAAATGCAGCATCCTGCTCTGTTAGGCTACTGTCAATAATGGCCAGAGTCCACTGGAGCAGTCATGTTGTTTTTCAGCAATTATCCCATTGCTGGGGAAGAGGCAATTGTTGGTGAGAAGTCAAACTGGGGAACTTCCACAGCATGCAGTAAACTCCACAGATTTGTTGTATATGGCAGAGGCCTGAGGATAAGTGAGGCTTCAGCAGTCAGTAATGGCTCAAGCATAAGCTTACTGTTTCTCCTTCCATACTATGTAAATCACCTGACTCCTCCACATTCCATGGCATGGACACCAGTGATGGTGGAGCCCCCTGCTGAACACACTTCATCCTTGAGTTGTGCTGGGTGCCTTTTGGTCTGGAGCACCATCTTTGCTGCACCAAACACAGTCTGAGCTGAGAACTGCAATGCCATGCTGCGTGGTAAGCCCATCTTGACTGCTCCATCTGACAAGGCTTCTATCATAATATACACCTGTTTATAATAATATTGAATACAAAGATATTGCAGTTGTTTAGACTGTCCAGAAGTTTGTGAAAATAGTTGATTCATAATGTAATTACTAACTTGGTCCTCTCACATTAACAGATCACAGAATGCGGGTGTTTAAGGACTGGTACTGAGAACATTAGTGTAAAAGAGATGAGGAAAACTGAATAGTGATGAGTTTCATCATTTGTTAGTTATTACTTTGCTGAAAAATAACCAGCAAAATTACAAGTTACCAAATTTATACTAATTCAAAGCTCTTATTAGGATCATCATCAGGGGCACCTACTTATTTAGTCTTTAGCATATTTTCAGGTTACACAATACTTCTGAATATTACCCTTAATGTATTAAAATGTTAAATATTAACATGACATCTTCAACCTATACTGTTGATACAAGTTAAAGGCTATCAAACAGATGAATATTCTTATAGCTGTCTATTAAATCTTACAACCTTGTAGTCCCATCTCTTTCTGGCAGGAAATGTCTCATGTATACTCACAAAAGCAGGTCCACTACCAGTAACTGCCCCAACTGCATTAATCAGAGATTCTGGAACCATTTCACTAATTCCTCCCACAGACAAAATATTCCCAATCATAGTTAAATCCTCAGAAGTGGTTCTTCTTCCAGCTGAGTACACTGAAGGAAAAACAAAATCATAAGAAATATGGAACAAGAAAATAGTGAAGTTTACAAGTTTGTGGTTTCACAGATTTGTATCAGAGCAGGGTGGAAATGACCAATAAGAGTCTGACTAGAATATAGTTCTCACCTGAGACACCAGCTCCCACCATCATGGGAGTATTTGGCATCACACGTATTACTCTGGCTTCAGTGACGACCTCAGAAAGTTTCTGAAACAATTTTTGGACACGATAGTAAAAAAGAGCGCTTCACTCTAAAATACTTCATTACAAACCATAGAGTTCATACTTTCTCGTTACACTGGTTTAATACTGCCTGAAACTTTTTTGAATATTTGTATTTGTTCACTGTGGGGAATGAAAAATATACTGTGTTAGTCAGTGCACACTAAGTTGTCAGAACTGGACATCAATGATACTGGCTCAAGTACGTGTTCTTTGTCTGAATTTTTCTAACATAAATTTCACAAAGCTAATGAAATTACTTCTCTTAAATTATGCATGTAATTAATGCCTGTAACTATGTGTATGCTGTATTAGATTAATATTCCACATTAACAGATTTGATAAACAAATATTAAGTGGCAACCTTAACCTGTTAAATGACACACGAAAATAAGTAATATAAGGGACAAACATCAAACTTCATGAAGTGGACATGACAGGATGTGACATCACACATCTTTTTGATCATGTGTCACCACGGTGTAACATAGTAAAGCAATAAAATACCTGGGAACTATATATTGCATGGTCTAACAACCACCAGGCAGAGAGCATGGAAGGAAATTCGGAGATGGAAAGATTTTATATTACAGATTATATTTTAACCCTAAAACTTAATTTGTATATAAAACATTTCTAACTTGCAGTTGAATTTCTAAAAAAATATTATGTGGAACTCTTCTACACATGACACTGAAAACAAACCACATTACATTTAATTTACTTCCTACCTCATGCAATCAGTTGGTAAGAGTGCAGAATGCAGTTTGGTTTCCTTTATGTTAAGTTAACCTGATCTAACCCAATGTAACAAAACCAAGCCAAACCTGACCTTACCAGCTGTGGTGCGGTATAAAAATCTCCTTCAAATGTGACATGATAGGGGACCCAAACTGTATTTTGCACTTTAACCTCATCAGACCAGCAAAAATCCCACCTTTTCTAACACTTCCAAAGTTGTACCAGCAAGTACAGACACAAACAGTTTAGTGGGGACTAGCTGGGCCAGGGTTGCCTTCATGTTTTCTATTGCTGAGTCCAGTATATGTGGCTTTACTGCTATGAAAACTATGTCAGAATGTTCCACAACAAAACCTGTCCACAGGAAGAAAAATGTTAACAGAATCTGCAAAGGTACTTTATCCTTTTAAAACTATTCTTCATGAATATAAAAATGTTAAAAGTTACAAATCAACATCTTCATAAACCTTTACAGTATTAGCTCTAGTAGGGTGTTACAAAATGGAATCTTTCTTCTTTGGTTTTATAGTTATTTTCTTAAAATTTCTAGAATACTTTACTTATATTATCACTGGTTACTTCTAGTGCATTCAAATTTCTCCCCCCCATTCAGAACTGAACTATGTTCTGCATACATGATTCACCCTCCACAGTATTTTTTGAAGATGATTAACATATATGATAAGGATTTGAGGTTCTCACAGCAGTGAGTATGAAGATGGTTTGGTCAGTAAACTTCTACCAGACTACATTGTGCAACAACCAGAAGAAAACCATCAACATATGTTATGGAAACAAATGGACAAAGTTCTGAATCTTGGGGGATTCAAAATTTGATGACAGACTGGTTGAATATTTCAGGTGTTTATTACAAATCTGGGTTATGTGGACTTATTTTTAATTTGTGAGATAAGGGATTTCCTTTTTCCTAAATATTAATTTTGAAAGAACTTTGAAGAGCATATGACTAGTAATAAAACTTGGAATGTTTTATGAAGCTGAAATGTTTCAAGACACCTTATGCACAAAATGAAGATAACAAAGAAAAATAAGGTTAAATGGTAACATTAATATCAGCTGAAATATATTTTCTGAGAAGTGGAGTACACATTAATGTAATTTGATGTCAATAGGATTTAAGGGTGTTCTAGGTGATGAGTGCTTTTCATAAAGTGAAACTGTAAAACTGAACCACTCTGCTAGTTAGGAAATCCCTCTTTGCTTTTATGGAAACTAAAGGTTCATTGTCGTATTTACAACAGTTCACAATCTGACCCTATTCAGAACCAGTTCATTCTAGTTCCTATTCCTTTAAGGCTTCCCAATCAGAATTTTAAATGTGTTTCTGATTTCTTCCATCCATGCTGTATGCCAAGCTTATCTCACCCACCATGATTATTCATCCTATTCATATTAAGCATGCATATCATGAAATTCTTCATAAAGTAATAACTTTCTTCATCCTCCTATTACTTTTTCTTTGTTATGTGCAAATACTTTCAATCTGAAGGCAATCTGCTCACAAAATCATTCTTGCCAACCATTATTGTGTGATGTATGGGCTCCTAGGGCTTTCCAGGTCTCTAGATTCCTATCTGAAGGAGCAGATATATACAGCTGTGATGGCTTAATCATTCCTGAAATAAAGTAAGTATTCTTGAAATTAATAAAACTCTCCATTCAAGAGCTTTCTGTATATTCAGTATACTGGAATTGTAAATTCTTGATACACAAAATTGACTTGTTCTGAAGTTTATGACACAGCAAAACAGATACAGTAAGCTGGGACACCATCCCAAAATAAGTTTAAATGGTGGAGTGTGATGTTCCACGTATTCAAAATACAGCTGCATACATGCATTGTGGGTATATCTGGTATATGAAAACAATGAAGGGTATTAAGCAGTTTCCAACTTAAGATCTAGGAAGCTTCACCTAACTGCATCTGACTGTTTATTTTAAAATCCAAAGTGGTCCCTTCCCTTTTCATCCCTACTATCCAAGTGTGGAGCACTGTTTAATTATTTTTATGGTGATGAGCTGTTAACCCCATCCCTCTTCCACTACGTATGCAGTCCACATATGGAGGCTGTCTCCATCAAAATCCTGAGATGCAACTTGCATGAAAAAGTATAAGTCAAGGAGTCCGTATCATCAGCCGACTGCTGAATGGATTAGGGAAAACAGAGAAATCGCATGTAGGCCAGCCCAAACCAAATATGAAGCAAATACAAAAAAAAAGTACTCATAATAGCAAATGAACTGTATCATTATACAGATAATGGTATGGAAAACAAATGCAATCTATTCAGAGAACCTACATGTCACAGTTGATCCTAGAATGCTAGGTGCCTCAGCATTGATATCTTTGCACAATAGCCATAAAATGATCAAGAAAGGCCAAAAGCTTATTCTTCCAATGTTTAATTTATTATGACGTTTTAGTACCTGAATGTGTCAATCCTTCACCAATAGCTTTAGCCATATTTCCCGCTCCTATGAATCCAACGTTGATTGGGAGTCCTACATTACACTTCTGTTCCATTTCAGAAATAAATATTCCAAAAATACAAGTGCAATGTTGTCATGAAGGTGAAAAATTGAATTAGGGGTAACAGATACACGCGAAAACTGTTAAATTTGAGAACTTTTCCGTTCAGAACTCGTTTTTGGATCTGATCAAACAGCTTTTCACATACAGACGGGACTCACATGGATTAACATATCATCTGTGAACACCACTGTAACATCTTGACATCTATATTTTCTTATGTAAGTTTTTCTGAATATAGAAGTCGACTTCGTTTGGTCATTTAGATAAAACCCCACGGCAAATGAACCAAATTACACGCACGTACCAATTTTTTTTAAAATCAGTCCAGGGGTTCTCGAGTTTAAATATGCTGGAAGACGGACATTTTCGTTCATGTTCGTAAAAAGAAATTCAGAACTATGTTCTTTATTTCAATTCATCGAGCTTCATCAAAAGACGCTATGTGAACCTAGTGTCTGCAGTTTATCGGCAGATAGAGGTAGACGAGCCAACATGATGGGTGTCGATTGTGTATCCCAATGTGATGACGTCATTTTCAAGCATACAGTAGTTTTCGTGTTCAAACCTGGAATGGGTGTTGTACGGTGATACTGATGTTGGTCATTTCTGAAAAGTTTTTAAATGTTGTGTTAGTGGAGTGAGTGCAGTTAATTATAATGTGTAGTGTTATACGTTCGTGAGACGTCATGTTTCGTTGTATTCCAATATTTAAAGGTTGTAATCGGCAGGTTGAATATGTTGACAAGCGTCACTGTTCACTACCGACTGTTCCCGAAGACATCTTGAGATATTCGCGAAGTTTGGAAGAACTGTTGCTAGACGCTAATCATATTCGAGACCTTCCGAAGGTAATGTTGAGTTTACGTTGTGATTTGTGTTGGTAACTATCTCATATCATAAACAACTGCAAATGTAATTTACAATAACCTTGTATAGCTTCCTGTAGATGGTCACATTGTGTACCTTCAACACGTCTATCAGTAAATGTCATTTGTGATTTGCAGCATGATAGCTAATTTATCTTGTGTTTTGAGTCATTATCCCTTTCTTTCAGAACTTCTTCCGTTTACATCGCTTAAGAAGATTGGGATTAAGTGATAATGAAATCCATCGTTTACCGCCTGACATCCAGAATTTTGAAAATTTGGTGGAATTGGATGTGTCTAGAAATGGTAAGAGAAACGCGCCATGTACATATAAATGTCAGTGTGTATACTGTGTGTTCTCTGTAATTTGATAGGTTCATAGAGGAGTTTTGACTCAGTTTTTAAGCAAATTGATAGTGGTAGGGGAACATGTGATTTCTGCAGTTATATCACAACACTTGTTGTATTAGGTATTGGTGGCATGGATAGCGATATATTGGACTATCCCTCCTCAAATGTGACTAGATGAAAAAAAGCATGTACATGATCAAAAGTGTGTACTATCTTTTTTCTGTGGAATCCTCTTGGCTAAAAATTAAATGCTATGGAACCCAAAACTAAAAACCATAGATACTAAGAAGTTGGCTTTTGTAAGGAACAGAAAATTAATAAAATTGATCAGGGTAGGGTACTATATTCAGATAAAAGTTTGTGGTACTTTTATTGAGATATCACTGCATACTGGAAATAATACTAATGGTAGTTGAAACATAAATCGTAATGATTATTTGTTTCTGCTGCAGTATGTCATGAGGAACCAGTTTTATACAGAGATGATGTGGCAGATGGAAGAAGCTTGTAGTATGAGTACATGAGATATCAGTCCTATGGCAATGAGAATGAAGAGGGCTATCTTCTGGTTTGTTGCACCAATGTTTCAGAGGTGCTTACTGCCACTATCATTGTCATTATTACTGGAGGCTGTAAGCTCCTCTGAAATGTCAGTGTCTACTGTATCTACCAGAAAACACAGTTCATCATCATACAAGATACTCATTGTCTTCTGTGCTGAGTACATTTGAATCAGTCTGCTCTAGAAATTCATCAATAGGTTTCAGTTAAACTTGTGATCCAGTATAGAATACGAAGTAGTGCTAATCACTATTGTAGTATCATTCCATTCCATTTTGTTTTTACCAGTACTGATAACAGATATTTTCCCATAACCCCAAATAAAAGTCATTTAAATGATGTGTGAAGTAAGATCATTTTCTTTTCAAGATATTGTATTTTTCCCCCCAAAATTTTAATCCACAACCAGAAGTTTTATTTGTTTTTGCAAAGAAATCCATTTTACA
Source organism: Zootermopsis nevadensis (assembly GCF_977971745.1). Taxonomy (NCBI): domain Eukaryota; kingdom Metazoa; phylum Arthropoda; class Insecta; order Blattodea; family Termopsidae; genus Zootermopsis; species Zootermopsis nevadensis. The sequence goes on along the minus strand of NW_028259144.1, from coordinate 5,215,884 downwards.
TAATTATTTGTGACAGACTTAGCTTTCAATATTAATAGAACCTTTCTTTTATAAATTATCTTTTATAATCAATTTAGACAGGGAATTTTTTTTCAGGGAATTGCTGTGAATTCATAGGGAAACATAGGGTTTTTTGGAATACACTTTGGAAAACACTGCCCTTACCATACTAAATCTGATCCAGCTTAAAAAATGTTAATTAACCCAAGTAAAACTAAAACTAGTTTGTATACTTAACCCTATTTATGTTATAACCTGACGGACTGATCTAACCCAAAGTATGCTTGCTATCAGCTGTTTCTTCATATCTTTTCTTACTTCCTGGAAGGAGACAAGAAAGTTACATGCAGTATTATTATTCCTAAGCTGCAAAATAGGGTGGGGAAAGCTGAGCAAGGCTGGAGGTATCAGATCATGTTATATACAGAGCAGTTTATCCAACACATATGGAATTTTGTTTAAATAGTTGTTTAGCCAGTTAGCATTCAGTCCATGCTTTTCAAAAACAAGACTGCTGCAGGATTGTTGCTGAAATTGCGGAAGTTTGTTGTATGAATCATCATCCTTTTGGTTTTGTGACTAGACCTTCAAGTAACCCAATAAGAAAAAGTTAGGTAAGAATAAATCTGACAATTGTCAGGGGTGCTCAACAAGTCCTGTGCATCCTTTCCATTGGTGTGTGTATGTGAGAGTGAGAGTGAGGCAAAGGCCATTTAGAATGTCACCATTATTTTGTGTTACTAGTATTGTACTGTCTTTATCTGGGTGAATTAATTTCAGCATGGAACATGTAGATTTGTGATATGTGTTATGTGAAGTTGTCAAGTTTGAAGGCAGTTTTAGTTAGTAGGTAAGTAGAATTTGTTCAGTGGAGAAACATCTCATTTAGTTTAGCAAAATATGAGTTTGAAGCCATTAGTAATTTGTATTTGTTTTACATTTTTATGTGAAGTATGTCACAGAAACCTATGCTTATCAAGGTTAGGAGCCTTAGTGCTTGTCGTTGAGTAATTATAAAAATGTGGAATGAACTTTTGCATGAATTGCAGTAAGTTGCATAATTAATTATTGATTTGTTAGTTATGTCTTTACAGTAAGTTTATTCTTTGTGTTCTGTTGTGTCCATATCTGTGTAGATCAATCAATCAAGCAAAAATTTTGACTTGTATTCAAGGGGTATGCACTATGAATTTTGGATGGGTCACCAATCATCCAGACTGAGGTATTTTGTGGTTTTCCTCAGTCATTTAATATGAATGCAAGGATAGTACCTTATAGTAGGCCATGGCTGCTTCCTTCCCAGTCCTTTCCATTTCCCAAATGCAGACATTATCATATCATCCAATGCTAAATGATGCTGCATTTTTTTGTGATAAAGCATCATTAACCCTTTGATTAATATAGTTTCCAAAATGAGGTCAGCTACTCTGTCCAAATGGCCATGCTGCATGTCTGCAACACGGATTTGCTGCAGTGTAAATGTATCTGCTTTTAAATGTGGTTTTCTTCTAAACTCACTTGTATGAACAAGCAAGGTGCCATTTAAAAAAGTCAGTAAGTGGTTAAATAATGTATGATTCATCCATCCACATGCAATAAGTTTTTGTTGTTTCTTGGCTCTACAACCTGTTTGCGGGTTTTCGCCGCCTCCTTTTTCAGAGGTTTCTTGGTCTTCAAGTATGCATTTATAAGTAGTGAGTGACTAGCTCACTGACTGCACAATTTCTACTCAATTCTGATTTGACTGCTAGAGTCATCTGGCAGTTAATCAGGAGACTTGGGTGAGAAATGGCTGCTGAATTTTGCCTATGAAACATCTCGTATCGTGCTCGTAAGGTTCTTTTACACACTGTAAATCTATAACATGGGACCACCTGTTTTACTTCCCTTCCGAAGGAAGTTGTGATGCAGATTTTTATCGCCCTTAAAAATCCATCAACCCGCGAACAGCCTTGGGTCCAGTGGCGAGCATGCTAACCACTAGTCCGTCGAGGGCGACACATGCAATAAGTGATTGTCCTAAATGTCATTGCTGCTTCCATCATTAGGGCACAAACTTATCTTTTTACTCACCACTGTGATAACCTGAAATACTACTGTATGGTGATAGCCACACACAATTCTTAATCTTGGCGCTAGGTGGAGGTTGCCTGATTTCCACGAGCCTGGGTGAACCCCAGAGTTAGTGTGAACACAATGATGAACAGAAAGGTCACTATTTGTATTAGGAATTGAACCCTGGTCACAGCTACAGACTGGGCAATCGGGGTTTGATCCCCGACGGGGGCAGAGGATGTTTCCTCTAGCCTCTGCGTCCAGACCAGCTCTGGGGCCCACCCAGCCTCCTATCCAATGGGTACCGGGTTCCTTTCCCGGGGGTAAAGCCGGCCGGGGCGTGATGCTGACCACTCACCCCCATCTAGTGCCGAGGTCAAGAATGAGTAGTAGCTATACCTCCACTCCCCCCCAAGCGCCTACATGGCATATAGTGGGGCAGCTTTACTTTACTTACCCTGGTCACAATACGGATTGAGTTATCCTGACATGCAATATGGTTAGTTTTCTTTACTTAAAAATGGCCCAACTTTTCAACTAGAAAAGGGGCTCACTTTGTACTTTAATGACATTACCATGAAGGTTTCACAGTGATCAAACACAATGTAATATAACCTGTCATTGAATTTGCATTAACTAACTAACTAACTAGGTGGCTTAGGGAACCGTAAGGGTCATCACCGAATTAACCTAAGTTCTCCACCGGTCCCTGTCCTGGGCCAACAAAATCCAGTATCCTTCAACTCCTATCTCCCATAGATCCCGCCTGACATTATCCTCCCATCTACGTCTAGGTCTCCCTAGTGGTCTCTTTCCTTCAGACTTCTTAACCAATACCCGGTGCACACCTCTTGTCCCATCCATGCGTGCTACATACCCCGCTCATCCAATTCTTCTTGACTTAATCACCCTGACAATATTGGGGGAGGAGAACAGATTTTTAAGCTCATCATTATGCAGTTTTCTCCATGCCCCTCCGTCTTCTCTCCTAGGCCCAAATATTGAATTTGCATTATTGGAACATTCTTATAAAAATGCATCATAATATGAGCAAAATATATTAACAACTTCAATAATGTTTGATTTATTTGTTTAAGAATGATTGCTTCAGTTACATCTTTGGGTGAATAGTGTGGCCTGTGTTTAAAATTTGTGTGAGTAGAAGATATTTTCAATCACATTATGGCCCAACAGAAGATTTTTTTACTGCATTATAAATCGTTACCAATAACATAACTGTAATATTATACATATATCACTTATACTTGGCATGCGTTGAATACTTTGCAGTTTTACTTTCTGAAAACTGTTGGCTGATACTTTCTGAGTCATCACAAACAAGTTTCTCTTTGAAGTCCCTCCTGGTTGCCTGTCATTCGGTTGATAACGCTAGGTTACAGTAGGTTCATTGAGTTGCTCAAACTGTTAATATATGTATTTTGAAGGTTGTGTGTGTTGAGTGTAAATTAGTATCTCAGTCCACCAGGAACTTTACAATTGCTTCTTATCACTTCCATGTTTCACTTAAAACTTATTCTTAACACGTAATTATGGCAGTGTAGCACAAAACCATTACGCCTTTCTAAGACATTGTGTATTAACATTTTTTGACGCGCTGAGAGTACTAAATGTCATAGTGCAGTGGGTAACTGGCAGGTCCTTGGTTTGAATCTCAAAATGAGAGTGTTTAATGGGAGAGAGAGTTTTTTCACGAGTTCTCTGCAGATGCTGGTTTTGTACCCTAAAATATGTGATGACAGCTTTTGAGTATTTTTGGATTTGTGATTCGTAACTCTTGTAATTCAACAATATATAATCACTACTACTGAGAAAACAGAAATAATAGCGGTGTGAGGAGTATTCATTGCATGTTACTGATGAGTTTCTCAGTGTAATTAATTTAACGCATAATTTGTCATTGAAGCAGTGAGATGTCCAAGGCTTGGCTTCGTGTGATACGAATGTGTAGTGTGATGGGGATGTTAAGATCCTCTTTATGATTATAATAATATAAGCTTAATTTTAACTGTATTTTAGTATCGTGTTTTGTTTTTAACGAAAGTTAGGGCTTGTGCCACTATTGAATATTGTTTGTGAGCTTTGTCACATAAGTATTTGTTTGTCTGCACATAATATTCTTGCCGATATTAGATTTATATCTACAACAAATAAGCCTGAAGACCAGTCAGGGTTGTGGTAAGGCTGTATAGATTGCATCGCTTTTAACAGGAAAGTAGCAGAGGGGCTGGGAGGCCTGGTGAAGTGTTTAAAGGGAATTCATCCATGTGCGAAGCAGACTGGCGCGCTGCTCTGCACAGTTCACTGCCCTTATGCTTTCTGTTTGTCAGGCATGGGAATAAAATACCCCAGGATTAACCGGCTTATTATACAATATCAGATTTTGTGATCCATCTTTGGACATTTCATTTGGCACTCTTTACCTCCGCTTGTTTTCCAAGCAACAAATTTCTGTAATGGCGGATTTGCTCGGTAGATATACCCCAAATAAAGTCTAAATTACATGCTACTTTGTCACTCAGTCGCTCACCGCTGTCAACTGTGCCATGGAGCTAATGGTGGTCGTTATAAACACCACCACTAGATTCGCTAATTAACTATCTGCCAATGCTGACACGCGTAATGGTTTGGTTTATTAAAATATCTGTGTAGGATTTGATTGCATGGTGCAACAACCCAGAAGACAGCCATCTTATTATAGTATGTCATTCATTTAATGTGTAATGGGACACCCTGAATAGGTGGATTTCAGACACCGTGAATTGTAGTTTGAAGCTCTACACTAGATTGTAGTTGTAGTAAATGAACACCGAGACCCGTTAGGTACACAAGATTGCAAAAACGGATTTCGGAAAATCCTGTATCGCTCCACGGAGTGGCACGCAGTGCGCAGCTTGGTTGATCAAAGGCATTGATGCGCGTTTTATTCTCAAAATGCACAAAACTGACGCGTTTTGGGGAGATCTTGATTAGATGTCCTTCCGTCTGTGTGCATGTTTTATCCGCGGAACTACACGGCAGATTTCGATAGAATTTGGTATTGTGTGTTTACATGATATATAGTTGGGACAATCATTTCTCATCATTGCGTTTGTCGACTTCTGTAATCTGTGCTTCAAATTAAGCTAAAATCGGACTTCATGATTTTCAAAATGGCGTACCGTACCGTTCAAAAAGTAAACGACCGAGTGACGAAGTGTATATTATTAAGGCGTATGACTTTTATTTGAAATATTTTAATAGAGTGTATTTAATGAACTACGAGCGAAAGAATAATGTTGTATGTTATGTTGATTTGTTTAGTTAAGAATGTATTTTTATCTGTGTAAAGAAGGGGGGAAACAGTGAGGGATGCAAGAAAGGCATTTGTGTTCAGGCGAATTTTTGTTTTGACAAACACGGTTAATCTCCTAAGATTTGAGGTTTTCACGACGGTGAGGCAAAAGATGGTTGTCTTCCGAGTTTGTGGCGCCGCACAGTCTGGTGGTAGAAGTTTACCGACGTTTCAAAGGTCCTTGCTGCATCCATCATCAGGGCGATGATCACCGTGATGATGGAGGCAGCAAGGACCTCTGAAATGTCGGTAAACTTCTACCAGACTTCGCGGCGCTACAAACCCAGAAGACAACCATCTTCATGGTTTATCACACTTCGAAACATTGTACGTATTGTAATTTTTGATTTTTCCGTTTGGTGAACAATCAGGCAAACAAAAGACTGGGTAATGATGTTTTTCGTACCTTGTGCTCCAAAGTAAGCTTTTACAACAGTAGATCGGCGAGTGACATACATCGGAATGAATAATATTTATTTTCACCACGGACTTCCTTATTTGCTAAAGGTGTGTAAGATCCTGATCAGCCTAAACTTACACAATTTAGTGTTTAATCTGTACATTGTACTTAAAACCGACGAGTAAACTCTTTTTCGTTGGTGCTAATCGAGATAAATAAGCATTCAATAAACCGTCAAGTGAAGTAGCGTATTTTGTTGGCAAGACTGAAGAAAATACAACGTACAGCCTAGTGGCGTTTGGTAGGAACCGAGTGCCACCAGAGGCGAACTCTGTGTAGCGTGCTTTTAATGCCAACACGAAAGTCGCTGGGACTGCGTTGGTAACGATAACAGGACCCTGAAATTGTCTGATGACATCCATTGAAAAAGTGTGACTTTTTTATATCGTAAAACAAAAATGTTGGCTGCTCTAAATTTATATTTAGCTTTCACTTGTAAAGCGATAACTAGTGACGCCTGTGGAATGTACAGTGACATGTCTTCAACGTAAGCACGAATTCTGTCGAAACGTTTCGTCAACAAACATGGGACCATTGTGAAACTGTGTTCATATACGTGACATTTAATGTAATCGGTAGGCCAAAAAGGCATTGCTTACTAGTTGAAAATTATGCACAGAAATGGATTAATTTATAATTCTTTCTAGCCTCACCATATGCATTGAATCACTACGACATTGGTCTATCCCAGAAATCCTTGACGTTTCGGGCACAAGTGGAGATTCATTTGAACTTAATGTTTAAGTGTTGCCGTGGATGTGACGTGTGCCTGGGTGTTTCTAGATTATTTATATTTACGTTTTTCCTCTGGTGGTGTGTAGTGTACATTGAAACTTTTACTGGATTTGTTGTATTTTAGTCCTTCGTCCATGTGCTGCGAAATATTTATGTAATTCGTTTGCATTGGCGAGTTGAAGTAACGTAATTACAACCACCAGAGCGAGCAGAGTCGCCTGCTGCCAGCGTTTGTTTAGGCACGGGTTGATTCTTCCTCATTGGGCCACTCTGAAAAACACGGAGAGACTGTCCTAACTCATCTGCGTCTGAGCGTTCGCTCTGTCAATATCAGCAACTGTCAGCTACAATCTTGATTGCAGTCAAACGTAATTAGCAAATGCGTCTGTAAATGGGTTTGATGTTGAATCAACTCACGTAGCTATTCGCGGAACAAACGAATCGAGCCGAATCTGTAACTGTCCTGACGGACATGAACGAAGACGGGGTACAGAGAGAGAAAGAGAGAATTGAATGCTTTATACACCAACTCTCTGGCCTGTCTGTAGAACCTGGCACCTGGAACGTTCACCAAAGGAAAATCTAATGTTGAATACCAACAGTTTGCTTGACGTATACACACGATATCCACTCGAACGTACATCAGCTCATAGAAGCTGAGTGTCCCACCGAGGATGCGCAGAAACGTCCATCGTTTGAGAAGCTGATTGTCCCTGGGATGGTCTAGGAATTCCCCGCCTTTATAGAACTTGCGTGTTCATACCGTGTTCACAAGAGCTTGCCGCTGGTCCCTATTCTGAACCCGAAAAATCAAATTCGCACTCTCCCACCTTATTTTATATACATTTTAATATTTTTCTCTAATCCAATTAAATTTTTATATTGGAATTTTATCCACAGCAAATTTAGTGGTACACTCATATAAGAAAATGTTTATACAGGGTGCGCCGGGGGGGTGCAGTAAATAAATAAATACAGGATGATCCAAAAGCCACGCAGTCCATATTAAAATGTTAATTATATGGGATTTGAGTTTTTTCACGGAGATGAGTCTGAAGATAGCTGTCTTCTGGGTGTCGCTCCGTGTAGTCTGGTAGAAGTTTACCGAACTTTCAGAGGTCCTTCCTTCCTCCATCATCAGACTACTCGGCGGGACAACCCAGAAGACAGCCATCTTCATGTTAATTGATGGTTGCATTTAAGTACAATTCGAAAGGATTAATAAACACGCATTATCGCTGTAACTACAGAAGTCTTGGCGGGTCACGCCGTTTTGTAACCTGCTTGTGCTAGTCCAGTATTCATTAATCATGCTGTCATCCAACGCTGTATACAGTAGTCTGAGCTAATGACAACACCGTTAAACAAACCATATATTAATATGTGAATGATACACATTCGTTTCCAGCTTTTTACCTTTAGAAGACAAACTACAAGGCAAATGTTTACCGGGACTCGAACTTGGTCTACCTTTCTGCCATGTCCAATTTGTGAAATAATTTGTGTGTACAATATTGAGTTTCAGGTCTCTGTTTTAACTACCGGTGTTCTTAAAACGGCGTGGGACAGACGAACACTTGATGGGATACTATTATATTATTATTTAGTGTTGTGTCTGGCGACAGGTCCATATGAACAGGATCCTTCCATCCTTTTCTCGGACTGGGACCTGTTCATATACGTTCTTGGCAGATGATCCAGAAGTGGTTTGCCATTGCCTTCTTCTGTGTGTGAATGGAGTAATTGTTGGGATGCCACGGAGGAAAACTCCGTGTTGCCTAGACCACGGCCTTGCCCAACACAAGTTATAAATTCGGGCACCGCCGGGAATCGAACCCGAGACCCCAGGATTACAAGGCCAGCGTTCTAACTGCTAGACCACCGTGGCGGTACGATGGGATACACCCTTCTTTAAAATCCAGAGTTCTGGTTTAAGTGTTCTTATTCACGAAGTGCATAATGAACATGTTATGGGATGTCCATATCTGGTAACGTCCATCTGCATTCTTATCTCCTTCAAATAGATTTATTGAGGTGTATTTTCGATTGAACGCGTATGTGTTTGCTTAACACCTCAGTGTGTTTCATGTACGAAATTGTCGGCAAATTTCGATAGCATTTGTAATTTCAAATGTAACCCCCCCGCCCCTCCAAGGTTTTGTTGGTACAAAGTTGGTATTATGACGCAGTTGTGCTTCAGATACGTGACGTTCGTAAGTAACAGTTTTCTGTTTAACATTCATTGATCTTTGTACATCTTGGCCATTTGAGGTTCCATTGAATCGTTCCATAATGCAATGGATTGTAGTTACTCGTATTTTAGAGTTCGTTGTGACAGTCGTACATTTTTGCAGGAGGGGGTTCCCCCCCCCCCCCCCGGTCTACTCGTTACGCGACAAACATTCATTTTCCACGTGTCATGTGTTAAAGCCATTTATCTAGTAACGTTGGTGTAAGCCCGTGAGTTCCACGCGCTGTTCAGTGCTCCTAAATTTGGGAAATAACGGATGCTTGGCCTGGGGGCTCGTTATCAAGGGGCCATCCGTATTCTTCTTCAGTCCCTTGAAATACTTCTTCATTCACCATCATCTTTCCACTCGACGCTGTATAAACGTCGTAGTTGAGAAGCCATGAAGGGAAACTAAAATTTCGATACTGCTGTGTGATTTTGCATTCTGACAAGTTACATGAAGCTTTTCGTGTGTTCTTGCTTTGTCGCAAGATTCGAACAGGCTGGCAGCTTACAAACTAAATATGTGTTAAAAGACAGGCAGGTGGCAGACTTTTGAAGGCGAGTACTTGTACGTGTGTTTATTATGAAATGGCCCATACGAAAACAATAATTATTCTGCTCTGAGTATAACTTTTATGACGACATAAAGAATAATGTAGTCCAGTTTATTTATGTTTCCACTGTTGTCTGGACACCAACACCAAACTGGAGTCTGCTGCGAGTATGGATCAGAGGACCGTACGTTGTGCTGTGACGCAGGTGTGACGAGTTGCGAAATCGACTCATCGTTAGACCCGCATCCTCAGCGTTCCGTGAACAGAGTGCGTGCTACCGTGGCAATAGGCCTCGGTTACAATAGCCGAAAGAAGCCATGTCGGTAAACATATTTACACCATCGCGATGTTCTGTACTGCGTAATTCGCGCATCCTTTGTTTTCCGTGCGTATTTGACCTCATTTTTTTTTTATTTCTCCATTCGTACGTACGTGAAAGGAGACGGTGATGTAATACACTTAATCCAGCTGAAGGTAGTAATTTTGACACGTGTTGCGGAAGAAACGCGTTTATAACGTACGATTTGGTCCCGGCCCCTCGTATATTGTGTACTTTTAACACATGAGCAGGTTGGCATAACCGACATGTTTGTCGTGGCGTTTAAAACGAATGTAGCTCCAAATAGGTTTCGACCACTTCTCCAATCATACGCGGTGCTCTTATTCGGTGTTAAATGCTGTCAGTAGAACACGAAGTTTCTGAATGACTATTGCTGGCATTTCGCAGGGTTTTGATGTTTCATACCTTCTTTGGATCGCGTGACAGCAGACGATGAAGTCGTATTCGTCGTACCTCAGAATTTTAGTGCAGTTGGTACTGTTGGCATTCTGGGAAAGAAAAGTTCAGAACTACAATGCGTGGTTCAAAATGTATATCTCACTAAGCTGTATACAAGTTATATTTGAATAATTTTTTTCAGTAGAATAAGAAATAATACAAGTAAAGATCGTATCTGACTGTAGGCAGATGGGTGTTTCTTTTTATTAGGTTTGCAACAGTATCTGCGATAAATCACGCGGTACCATAACCTAGAAGACAGTCATCATGCTCGCCACCATGATAACCTGAAATCCACTTGCACTTCCTGTCCATATCATCATGATTTTTTTTCCGTTCGACAGTTGCGAAAGAGTCTGTAAATGAACTTAGGAAGGAAAGTAAAACGCAGAAACATGTAAAATGAATTTGTCTCATTACTGTTCATTAGCTTCGTTAGGGATATATGCCTGTTCTCTGCGTAGTAGCCGTACAGTTCAGCACGCGATTTGTATCTGTGGAAAATGTCCATCCAAATCAAAGTCCAAAAATTGCAAGAACCCTTTCGATAAATGTAAACTCTTCTGCTTTGTCGTCTGTTGCTAGATGGCAGAAATGTTTGCCACGCCTCGTTACAGACTTCTTATTACAACTGGTTGTCTGGAAGGAGCAGAGGAGTGTGTCTCGTTTGGCTGGAGGGTCTATTTTAATCGTCATTTACACATCTTGCGAGATATAGCCGTTCCATTTTGTGCGTCTTCAGAGAGCATCCGTTTGTTGCAATCTATAAATAACCTGTATGGGAAATTGGACCTTGTACAAGGCAAAATATTGGGACGACGTGTATATGCTTGTTTATTTGTGAACTGTTGTGCTGTATAGGATTTGAGGTTTTGACGGCGGTGAGTCTGAAGATACAGTCTGACACAGTGGTATTCAACCTGGGGTACTCGTACCCCTGGGGGTACGCGAAGACATCTTAGGGGGTACGTGAAATTTAAAAACAATATTATTTTATGATAAACACTGAATTATCAGTAATGTAATTGATTTAATTTATTTTAGATGTAGATTATATACTACGTATAACTTGAATTATACACCAACAACTTTGGGGGTACAAAGTTGAAGAGAAATTATATCTGGGGGTACGCGAATAAAAAAGGTTGAATACCACTGGCCTAACAGATGGCTGTCTTCGGGGTTTTTGCGTCGTGGTGGAGGCAGCAAGGACCTCTGAAACGTCGGTAAACTTGTACCTGTCTGTTATGCTGCAGTTGGGTACTGAGAGGTTGTTGGAGTTTTGTCATTGCAGACTTCGGGATGATCTTTTAAGCGTCAATATCCACGTGTAACAGATTTTCAGCGTGTGCAGTGCAACTGGAAATGTTTTCTTTTCTAAACGGACTCGTAAATTCCGCGTGTTATTTTCGCTTCGTTTAATGAAAGAAATGAACAGACTTTGAGTCCGGCTAGCGTTCACGTCCGAAACCTTTGAACGGATTTCAGTGACATTTGGCTCTGGGTGGTCGAGGTAATTGTAATATTTGCTGGGCAAACCTAAAACTTTTTATTTTATAGGAAGTTCGAATCGAAATTTATTAGAGTGCTCAGAAATGGCCCAGCGCTAAAAATTAGCTACTGCGTATTTCATCGACATGCTTATATTTTGTTTGGAACATTTGTTCAGTTGGCGAATATGTAACGAAATAAACCGGAAGGTGGTGGTGGTTTGAAAAATAGAATAGTAGAGTCAGTGAAAATGTGTGCTCCAATTCAGTACGCTTTTTTCCAAAATATTTCTTTCCTATTTTTTAATTCATAATTGGCTTTAGTTTATTTCAGACACAGACTTGTTGGATTGTGGTTTTCTGGGTAATGACTTCACGTTGTCTTGTAGAAACCTGTCTCCATCTTCAGGGTAATGGTTTCTACCCAGAAAAAGGCGATAGGTTTCTCCGTAAATTTTGCAGTTATATTTCTTTTGTATTTTTTTTTGAAGATCCAGTAAACATGATTTCTTCTAACTTTACAGATAATTATTTTACGTGTCTGAACTGTCAGGAATTTTACGTCTTTGTCCTGGCACTGTCAAAATATACACGAAATCACATACTATTTAAAATAAAAAGTTAGTGAGGTATGTTTTTATTCCGCACAACAATATATTTGTGCGAGGAGATATTGTCTGATTTTACCTTCATATAAATTGGGGCTGATGTTGGGCGGATATGGACGAAAATTAAATTCATCGGATGACATGCGGTGTTGACGCATACTACCAAATTCTATTGAAATCTGTCCGTTTGACAAGAGGATTGAATTTTATTCTGAGTAGTCTTCGAGATGCCAATGCATGAAAACTTTCTAGTATGGTTTGCTTTTGTCTGGGTGTAGGAAGCCGTACGACGACGTTAAACACTTGTCTTGCTGTGCTCGCTTTCTGTCCCAGTATGGATTTGGCATATCTTCACTTGGAATTTTTTTTTTATAATCTCGACTAGCCAAGGAATTCTCTTTACCATGTCTACAAGAGCTCATCACTGGACCCTTGGCATGAACTAGTGAATTCAGTCGTTTATGACTTGAGTTTTCATGATTTTCTCATCATCCGTGTATGTGCCTTCTACTTCGTTCGTTCGTAATTCAGTCGCACTACCACGCCTGGCGCTGCTTGATTTGCGGGAGCCGACATTTTAGAATTTCACCCTTCCCGGTCTGAAGACCATTTGTCCTTGTGTATGTTAACCGTACTCCACCTAAGCCGGACTTCCGTTTATTCCAGCCCGAATGAGATCCAGTGTGTTTACAGTCTGCCCTGGCTGTCAATGTTTCTTTTAATGATCAGTGCCTGTAATCCTTGAACGAACTTTTTAACGACGCTTTAAGAACATCTGTGGTTATTTTGGCATTTGAGCATAACATGAGCGCAGTTGCAAATAACTTTACTTTCGAAAAAAATAAGTAAGAAAGGCCTGAGAAAGCTCAAAATGTTTTATTTCACTCATGGTTCCTATCATTTGAACCAGACCCAGGCTTGAACATTATCTTTGCTACCAGGCTAAGGCCCAGGCCTTGTTGCAGACCTATTCGGTAAGATATCACATAAAATATGTTCCAAATGCGTTGATTTTGCGTTGGTTTGTAGAGTTTATTTACTGCAGTTCTGTGCCTGTAAAGCTAATCACACTACAGACAATTATAGACTTTTTATTCTTGTTGAATATTAAATTCTACAAAAGAATTAAAAATGTTTTAAATAAACGCCGTCGATCGAATCGTCTCAAATCTCATTCCCTGTAGCTGAATTTTCATCTTTGGGAAGAGGAAGAAGTCACACGCAGCTTAGAAAGGAAGTTGGGGTCGGTTCTTGCAAGATCTTTGAGCTCCTGACAAACGAGAAGTCGATTCTGCTTCTGGTCCTCAGACAGGATGCGTCGCATGCGGAGTTCTTCCTTTAGAATCAGCTGACAGGTCCCATAGCCTATCCCAACAATGTCGCACAAGTCGTTGATGGTACGACGTCGATCTTCGTGAATGGCCTGCCGAATCTTCGTAACATTTTCGGGCGTTGTGCTCGAAGATGGTCGTCCAGAACGCTCGTCATCATCGACAGAGGTTCGGCCATTTTTAAAACGTGAATGTCACACAAAAGTTTGTGCACGATCCATTGCGGACTCCCCAAATGCTTGCTTTAGCATTTCATAGGTTTCCGTAGCCGTTTTGGCGAGTCTTTGGTAAGAGATTCAGGCAGAATCGCAGATGGTGCTTGACAGGCTGACAAAGAAAGATTTCCAGGGATGCTTCCAGGCTTGGCAGCGGCGCTGGGATCGTTGTGTTCACTCCCAGGGGAACTACTGCGAAGGTGATGGATGAATTTAATACCTGAGATAAGTGTACTGGTTTTTATACGCGCAGTCTGGAAACCTTCCGATCGCACCTCTTACGTAGTCACTTTCGGAGAGTATCGTATCTAGAAGCGAGCTTTGGTATTGACGAGGTGTGCTACAAGTTCGTCCGTAAGGCTTCAGAAAGGTGTGCCCTGTATTTTGAAGCCGAAAGTCTGGTCATTACCCCTTGAGTCAACATTTGAATCTTTCTGCTTCACATTCGTATGATGTATCCAGTTACGGGAAGTTATGCACGTTATTGTCATGGCGTGTTAAGTAGTCTTCAGTGTCTCCGTGACGTCACGAGAACCATGCGCGTATGGCCGACGGAAGTGGTTCGCGCTGAACCACACTTGACACATGGCCTGGCTCTTGGTGGGCGGGGCCGATCCGACATACCATGCATTCCAGTGGGAGAGGGAACTTAGTCATAGCATGCGAGTGGCTCGCCCGCGTGATGATTGAACCCAGGAATGAACGTGTGCTAAAATGCAGCTGGAACGTTGCGTAATAAAAGTGCACAGTTGTAAGAAGCTGAAATTCTTCGGCTGATTGAATCAAGATGAATTGGGGCTGTGGGTTTTTCTGTCAATGTTTGCCGTGTGGACTGGTGGGTGTACTGGATATTTGCTCCCAGAAAGAATGCGGAAACTGTGACGTGGTTGGTAGCACACAGAAGGAAATGTGTCTACTATTAAGAATGAAAGTATTGACTAAGTTCGCCTTTGACGTGTTTTGCGAGGTCTATATGCTGAGTTCCTTCAGTGTTTGTCAGGGAAATCAAACGAGAATGTTACTAAATCACGGAGCACAGGCTGTCTTATCGCATAGGTGGATAGTGTCATATATTTTTCTATGGACTACCCATGTGTGGGCTTGTCAGTAAGTTCCCCGTCTTTTAAGGAATAAGAACGACGACACAAATGGGCTCTTTGGTTGAGGGCAGGGCAGTCGTGAGGCTCTTACCATCACAGGATGACACGCACGGAACTGTAACAAACCCGTGCCCAGAGCGGGAATTGAACTGATGGTTTCAGTACTACAGCGGCCCAAGTCTGTGCAGGCATTTGATGGCGAGGCCACTGGAAACTGCATGTCGTACCCGGAGGAAAAGCCCTGTCGTTAGAGAAGGCGACAGGCAGCTTGGGTGTGAGACGGTTGTTGTAAATCGAGGAAGAAATCAACACCGTTGCTACCTGATCCACCAATTTGCACGATCCTGAGCCAGCTCTTGTTTCAGTGCTCAAAGCTCGTTCCCCCCAAAATCGATTTAAATATAACACAGTCCTCAAAGTCGCAGCTTTTAGAAAGGTTTTTGCACTGAAAATTTGTATTCTTGTCTTGTCTGACTTCCCAACTGTCACCACAAAGTGACGTGTGGATCAGGGGTTCACAACCCCGCGGGCCGCAAGGGGACATTCAATGTACTTAATAGAAAACCCATTACAAAGATCAGTTTGTCATTGCTGGTTCAGGAAATAATCGATCTCTGTTTTGAGAATCGAATGAAACACATAAATATAGAATATTTGATTAATCAGGATGTAGGTATAGTTGCCAATTGACTTTAAAGTGTTAATGTTAGCGTTTGGCAGTACCAGAGCAACTTTGGCGTGAAATTAAGAACTAGGTCATTCTAGTTATGAGCGCCCCCGGAGGGTTGCATGCTAGTCACTGCAAGAGAAACTGAAATTTAACTTAAAAACTTAATCAAGCAAATGCAGCTTTATATATTACTCTACTGACTGAGTCATGTGTGTACTGTTTGCAGTTATAAGTAACTTTCTTAATAAATTGCCGTGAATTTAAAATTTCGAAGGCTATTTCCGTTCTTTACGGTGTGGTGCTTACGCGTGTGGACGCAGAGCTCGTTTGCTTTGCTTTGCTATTTAGGATGTCTCAGAACAGGTATAAGTTTAGTACAAGAATAGGCAGTTATATTTTTGCAACAAACCTTGCCTCTGGCTGCATTGCTCATCACGAAAACTGTTGATTCTCAGAAGAGTCATGGAAGGAAATGCTCTGTCATCGTCAGGCACACAGGAAGGGTCATTAAACGTGGAGAGAAATTTGTTGTTTTGGTTTCTACGTTAAAAGTTGTCGAGGGGATTCCATGTTGGTTCGTATCGGTGCAGCATAAACCAAGTGCTTTATCGTGTTCCTGAAACCTTTCTCGCGTATGTCAAAGTTTAGTCTTCGCGGTAATTCATTGATATATTATTGTTTTCCTCAGTACCTCCAGGCGAATGCAAGATGGAACTGATGGTACGTTAGTATGGAGCACCGGTGAAATGATGTTGACAGGGTAAAACCGAAGGGCTCGGAGAAAAACCGCCACAAATTCATCTCCGCGATAAGAAGCCAGTGAGCTATGAAATGGCCAAATTCAGTCGGTCTTCGTTCCGGGTTTCAGGAAGTCCTCCCACTCGCTGAGTAAATAAATATAAGTGGTGTCTGTAACCGGTTCGGCTGGTGTGTGTGTGTGGTGGAGGCGCTCATCTGAACCTGCAGAACTCGTGGTGGGGGCCGTTCACCCGCTCCATCTCGACCACTTCCCACGCCGGCTCACCGTTGCCAACTCTTTGCAAGGTTGATTTTCGTGTTGTTGATCCTTTGTTAAACAATTACTCTGGCAACTGTGCGTCGTCCACGAAAACAATTCGTATGTGTAACGGCATCCTGCCCCATTTCCTTTTGAAACTGTTTTTTTTTTCTTATAGAATTCCTGCTCGGGTTTCTTTTTGTATGGGAATCCACAAACAAAACATTGTCCGTGTGGTGGTGCTATATTTGTTTCAGAAAGATGCCTTTGTGATCTGTTCAGAATGCACAGCCGTGATGTGCAGGAACATTAACTCCATGACATGGGCAGTAATGATGTTTTTTTGACGTAAATACGTCTATAAGGAAGGGTCATTCGGCAAAAAAGGGGAACAATGGTTACCTACGAAACGTCGTCTGTTTACTCGGCATTATTGTTACCTAGGAAACGTTACATTACATTTCATGACATTACATTAAAATATATTACTTTACATTACATTCATCTACCACAGACCCATCTTAAGCGTAACTAATTCAAGTTAAGCATTCAAGCATTTTTGTTACCTAGGAAACGTCATCTGTTTACTCGGCATTGTTGTTACCTATAAAACATTACATTACATTACATTCAGCTACCACAGAGCCATCTTAAGCGTAACTAATTCAAGTTAAATAAGCAAAGTCTTAATCAAACTTTACTCAATTGTAAAGCATGAATAAAGGAAATATTTAGGATAAAGCCAATATATAAACTTCCTTTCCGTATAGACGTATTTACGTCAAATTCTCCGGAACCATGGTTCCACTGACAACTTTTTTTTAAATTATGTGTTATGTAGTCTGTTCCAGAGTTTTGTAGGTACAATAGTCAGGGTGAATCTGTGCATTCCACATCTGTTAGAAGTAAAACCAAGGGGATCGAAGGGGTGGTAGTAGCCGCGCGGTCTGAGGCATCATGCTTCGGACAGGCGATACGGAATGCGCGCTGGTTCGAGTCTCTGGGGAGAAGACATTTTCTCACGAGGTTTCCGACCACTGTATGGGACCGGTGCCAACCCAGCATCGTGAGGAAATTGGGGAGCTACAATGAGTAGCGTAATCTGGTCATGAAAACTAGCAATGGCTGGGGGTTCGTCACTCTAATATCTGGTTGGATGATCGTTCACCTCTGCTTAGGCATGTGAACGTGAGGCCAGCAGCCAACTAGTCGGCTTTGGCTCTCTAGAGCTGTTACGCCGGGGATTTAATTTAAATTTAGTACTTCGTAGCTAGTTATCTCAGTTCCTATGTTGGTAATGGCCTTGATTTACACAGTATGTGTGTTTGTTTTCTTTCTACCTGCAAGCTACTGGTGTAGGCAAAACGCACTGTTTGGTCCCAGCTACTGTACACTAGTTTTATTCTCATTTGGAAGAGAGATGCTTTCTGGAATATATAAATGATTTTTCTGGGTTTGGAAAGGCCATTTTAAGTAGGTGTCTGGAAGGAGAGAAAGTGAGATGTAAGGTAGAAATTCTCTGAAATAAGAAATGTAATGTAATGCAACTTCGTGAATTGTGCCTTTTAAAGTACTGCAGAGTAGTAAATTTTGTAATAACAGGTGGAGAGGAAAGGAAGTCCCGCAATGTGTCAGATTTTGGTGGCTTGCTTTAAAGTTGTTTCATTTTTATGGCTTGTGTAACATTCAGTGGGAAGTCATATGATTATCAATGGCAGATTTAGAAGTGTTAAGGTAGTGGTCATTTTCCATTTGAAGTACTGTTTTTGTATTTGCCCATAAAAATAAAAGCCCAAAGTATCTTGTGATGTGTGAGGTTTGACGTTTTCACGGTGGTGGTGATGATGTTTCTCTGGGTTCTGGTGCCATGTGGAATGATTGGTAGATGCCAGCATTTTGGAGTGTACTGTCTCCATCTTGAGGGTTGAAGAACATCATTATTACCTTGTGATACTTTGTGTCCTGGTTGGGATTTGAAAGTGCCCTCTTCTGAATTGGAGTGAAGACTGCAAAATCACAGCGTTCAGTGTATCTAAATCAAGTGAATGCTGTTAGAATTTATCGGAGTGTCTGACTGTGGAATGGACAGTTGGCGTTTAGTTCATGTGCAGAAACTGGTATTTTTCTCTTCATCACATCCAAGATATATGTATCACTGACACTTCATATTCACCGGGTATGAAAAAGCATTCTTCCTTGGCAGTTGGGGGATAAAACAACCTCTCATGGGAAGCTAAAGTGCGTGAGGCAATTGTGTTTTAAACTCTGTTATCACCAGATCCTATGATTTTAGGTTTCTTGATTAATGTGCCAACTTCTGGGGTTATTTGGCATAAAATTAGGTGCAGTGATGATTTTGTGAAGCTGAAAAGATTCGGGAATTATCCTTGATGTACTTGAAATTGTCACGGTGCAGTTGGTAGTTCTAGTATGCCATTTAAACTTGGCCATTCAATTGGTTATCCTGTTATTGCTTTTTGTAGTTTCCCTCAGTTCACATTGGCAGATGATAGTCTAGTAATTTTAAATACGAATGGTGATGTCATCTGCAAGTTCAGGACAAAACCTTTTGTTTTTCATGGAGAAACAAGAAATGAAGTAGGCCAGTATAAATATAGAATAGAATAGGGAGTATATAGATGGACGTATGAAGATTTCCGTCTTCTGGGTTGTTGCGCTGTGTAGTCTGGTCGATGTTATCCAACGTTTCGGAGGTCATACTGCCTCCGTCATCAGGGCGACGAAGGTTAATGTCGACCAGACTACACAGCGCAACAACCCAGAAGACTGAAATCTTCATACTAAGAATCGCCCTGATGACAGAGGCAGTATGACCTCTGAAACGTTGGTTAACATCTACCAGACTACATGGTGCAACAACCCAGAAGACAGAAATCTTCATCGCCCTGATGATGGAGGCAGTATGACCTCTGAAACGTTGGTAAACATCTGCCAGACTACACAGCGCAACAACCCAGAAGATAGAAATCTTCATCGCCCTGATGACAGAGGCAGTATGACCTCTGAAACGTTGGTTAACATCTACCAGACTACACGGCGCAACAACCCAGAAGACAGAAATCTTCATCGCCCTGATGACAGAGGCAGTATGACCTCTGAAACGTTGGTTAACATCTACCAGACTACACGGCACAACAACCCAGAAGACAGAAATCTTCATCGCCCTGATGATGGAGGCAGTATGACCTCTGAAACGTTGGTTAACATCGACCAGACTACACAGCGCAACAACCCAGAAGGCAGAAATCTTCATACTCATCGCCCTGATGACGGAGGCAGTATGACCTCTGAAACGTTGGTTAACATCGACCAGACTACACAGCGCAACAACCCAGAAGGCAGAAATCTTCTTACTCATCGCCCTGATGACGGAGGCAGTATGACCTCTGAAACGTTGGTTAACATCGACCAGACTACACAGCGCAACAACCGAGAAGGCAGAAATCTTCATCGCCCTGATGACAGAGGCAGTATGACCTCTGAAACGTTGGTTAACATCTACCAGACTACACAGCGCAACAACCCAGAAGACAGAAATCTTCATCGCCCTGATGATGGAGGCAGTATGACCTCTGAAACGTTGGTTAACATCGACCAGACTACACAGCGCAACAACCCAGAAGGCAGAAATCTTCATCGCCCTGATGATGGAGGCAGTATGACCTCTGAAACGTTGGTTAACATCGACCAGACTACACAGCGCAACAACCCAGAAGACAGAAATCTTCATACTCATCGCCCTGATGACGGAGGCAGTATGACCTCTGAAACGTTGGTTAACATCGACCAGACTACACAGCGCAACAACCCAGAAGGCAGAAATCTTCATCGCCCTGATGACAGAGGCAGTATGACCTCTGAAACGTTGGTTAACATCTACCAGACTACACGGCGTAACAACCCAGAAGACAGAAATCTTCATCGCCCTGATGATGGAGGCAGTATGACCTCTGAAACGTTGGTTAACATCGACCAGACTACACAGCGCAACAACCCAGAAGGCAGAAATCTTCATACTCATCGCCCTGATGACGGAGGCAGTATGACCTCTGAAACGTTGGTTAACATCGACCAGACTACACAGCGCAACAACCCAGAAGGCAGAAATCTTCATACTCATCGCCCTGATGACGGAGGCAGTATGACCTCTGAAACGTTGGTTAACATCGACCAGACTACACAGCGCAACAACCCAGAAGACAGAAATCTTCATACTCATCGCCCTGATGACGGAGGCAGTATGACCTCTGAAACGTTGGTTAACATCGACCAGACTACACAGCGCAACAACCCAGAAGGCAGAAATCTTCTTACTCGCCGCTGTGAAAACCTCAAATCTTACATAGATATAAGTAGAGCATTTGCTTAGAGAACAGTAAAGGAATCATTGTAATGGGAGAAATCATCCTCTTGGAAATGTCTGTGGATGATTATGATTTATTTTAACTGTTATAGTTAATTTATACTGAGTTTGGGAATGAAAATCCAGTGTTCACTAGTAATATTTGTTTTGAAATTATGTTTTTGTAAACATCCTTTGGCTTCTCATGGTTTGGTTCACTTTAATGCAATATTCTGTTACAGACATTACTGACATTCCAGAGAATATCAAGAATCTACGGTCTCTGCAAGTGGCAGATTTTAGCAGCAACCCCATCCCCAGGTATGCATTTTTGGAAATGAAAAGTAAGGCTGTATTGTTTCTCTTATTTTATGACTTGAGATAACATTGATAGATTTCTGTTCTATCACAGGCCAACAAACATTTTCAATGGTCATAATCGACTGAATAGCCAAGAACTTGGAGTGGGGTTGGTCGAGAAATTCCTGATCTGTTTGGAAAACTGAGAAATCTCATTCCTGTGCTTCCAAGATCCTTTTTCTGCACCCTATATTTAGACGATTGAATCTGTTCTCATTTTAACACCTAATCCTTCCATTTGCGCATGGGTCTAAGTTGGCTTGTGTAAGAGCAGTTCTCATCATGGTGGCAATGTTGCCGAAGACTATTTATGTTGATATGTGACTCACTGACCACTGACCAGCTAAGCTACTTGAACAGCTTCTGTTATTGTCAGACATACCATACCCTAGGTCAGTAACTATGGGCTATGATATGTTTGTATGTGGTTTATTCAATGATGCAGTCAGCAGGTGGACCGTGTAGTGTCGATTGGAATGTGATGTTGAAGCTGTGTAGGCAGTGAAGTCCCTATTTGTGCATCGCTCTCCTGGTGTGGCATATCTTCCTACTTCTGACATTGTTGTGATAGCCATTTGGCAACATTTTGTTCAAAAATACATAATTACTTTAGAGTAGTTTTCAAAATGATGCTACTTTTTGTTGTTAAGGAAAATTTCTAAAACTTGGTTTCTTTCTGAAATGGAGGAACTGAAATCAAGACAATACTTTAAAACAAGGAATGCAAATTATGGCTGTCGTCTGGATTGTTGTAGAAGTTTACCAATATTTTAGAGGTTCTTTGAAGTAAGCACCTCTAAAATATTGGTAAACAACTACCAGACTACACAGCACAAGAACTCAAAAGACGGCCATCTTCATTCTCGACACTTTGAGAACCTCGTATCTTACGAGGTATGCAGACAGTTACGTTGAATGCCGAAAATGTGATGATGACAAACCTTGTGTCAAGTGGCCAATTCCACATAGACTGCACAATCATGGGGTTGGTTGGTTTGAATCTGAATCTTTACAATAGAAGATGCTGTGGCCTGATTTGTCCTGTAGTTTCGGAGGAGGAGAGCAATGCACTGATTTCTGCTTTTATTTTTTATTGTTAGGAAAATTAAATCGGGTAGTTTAAATGGGTACTCTGTATGTAGAAGTGAGAACTAAATTTTGATGTGATAGATTAAGGCATAATTTTGAGAATAATATTGAAATTCAGTGTAAGGAAAGAAAATTATGTTGAAGTAATTATGTTTTTTGTGGGAGTGAGTAGTGTCCTAGGTCCTTGATATCAAGAAGTATATGCAAGTGTAGTGTGCTTTTGTTTTGCAGGTTACCACCTGGCTTTGCCCAGCTCCGTAACCTGACAGTACTGGGTCTTAATGATATGTCCCTTACCAATCTTCCACCTGACTTTGGAAGGTAATGTATTTCTTTGAATTCCATCTATATTAACACATGCCCTCATGACATTGTGTCCAGTTTGTTATGTAACAACTTAAAGTTTATTAGAATGGAGTGGAGTTTTATGAATATCTCTTTTAAGGTATATTTATTTAAACTTCTGGTGCCTTTGATGCACATTTTAAGTTTACTGTACACATTTTTAATTTAACACATTCAATTTGAGCCTGGACTAGAATTAATATTAAGATTTTGGGCATATTTAAGAAGGGACAAACCATTTTTGAGTCCATTTCTTGAACATATGAAACACTAACAAGTTCTGTTTTATTTATTTATTTTGTTTTTTATTTGTGTATCTAATTTTAAATATGACATTTGATTTTACCTTAGTCCAAGTTGTGACTTTCATATATTAAACAGAGTTTTATAGAGGTCCTTAATGTATGGAAGTGTAACATTGGCATTTATAAACATGAATTCTTACACATCTTCCTTGTGCAGCAGTATGCCAAGGTCTCTGCTGCTGGTGTACTTATAAAATTAACAGCAATATGTGATGTAACATTTCTAAATTAACTTTAGTTTGCTGTAACCTATCTCAATGTTAAAGCAACTAGTTGGGCTTATATTATATCTGTAGGTTTCAAAGTGATTGATGAATAACTTAAGGCATGTGAAAAGTTCTAGATGGTTCAGTGGGATAAATGCTTAATGGTGGGTATTTTGTGACTGTTTTGTTTCTCTGTTTTAGAAAATTACATATTTTTATTCTGTTCCACATGTGTGGTTGCATTATTTGTCTTTTCATTCAAGGATGAAGTGATTTGAAATAGAGCTTGTAAAGGTTTTGCTCTATTAATACGGACCACTTAGGTGGGTGTGGTTAAAAAGAAAGGGGCATATATATATATATATATATATATATATATATATATATATATATATATATATAAAAGGAAGATGTTAGAAATAAAAATATTTTGTGTAGGGGTGTTTATGTAGTGAGTTGTTTCTATGAAGGAATCTGTGAAGTGATAAGATTTTGAAACTTTTATTGTGCTTGTTTCTTTCTAAACTGTTTTGATCATAAAATATATTTGTCTTGAAAAATATTGAAGAATCTCACAAAAGTGATACAGGTTCATTGAAAATGAACTGTTCATGGAGGGCATTGATTTTCAAGTTACAATGCCAGTTCTTTTAACAAGATATAATATTGATATATATTTCAGTGCAAATGTTTGTGTAATGTTAAATACCAAGTTTTTCGGCTGTAGAGTGGTTTCAGTGGACAATCAAAGACAACATATTATGGATATTTAAACTATTTTGTACTTGTAAGATTTGAGGTTTTGACAGTGGTGAGTATGAAGATTTCTGTCTTCTGGGTTGTTGCGCTGTGTAGTCTGGTCGATGTTAACCAACGTTTCAGAGGTCATACTGCCTCTGTTATCAGGGCGATGACGGAGGCAGTATGACCTCTGAAACGTTGGTTAACATCGACCAGACTACACAGCGCAACAACCCAGAAGACAGAAATCTTCATAATCATCGCCCTGATGACGGAGGCAGTATGACCTCTGAGACGTTGGTTAACATCAACCAGACTACACAGCGCAACAACCCAGAAGACAGAAATCTTCATTTTGTACGTTCGTGTTAGTTGAAGCATAGTTGGAGTCCCTACTTGTACATTCATTTTCTGTTAAGCTCATTTTCATCTACATCTAAGTATATGCACATAATCATGAAAGGTTTAATGAGGAACTCAGTGAGAAGAACTCAAGATCATTCGTTGTTGATGCAGGGAAACTTGTGTTGCTGTTTGTCATTTGAATAAGTAGTCACATGTATGGAAGGAGGAAGTTCTGAATATTTACTGTTATGCAACTTATGTAATATGATGTAACAACAACAACAAAAACAAAAGACAGCTTTATTGTAATCTTTTGACATATGCTTAATGCATACATATCGAGGAGTTATAGGTGTTTGATATGATCATGCTGTGTTGTGTATCAAACCACTAGGGAGCAGTCATTCTAGGCAACTTCTAGATTTGACATATTGTTAAGTTACAGAGACATTAAAAGAGCCATAAACGGTCAGAATGTTGAAATAAACACATCAAACACATGCAGCTGCCAGGATAATTTTTGAAGTGCTGCTTTTATGTTTACTTAATTAAATTATACTGGCAGTAGCATAGCTACTGGTAGGGCCTCCTAGCCAGATTGGTCGAGGGGGAGAGGTCAGACTAAGACAGGTACCCTGGTCCTCCAGGTTGGGGGTTGGTCGCAAGGCTAACAACCTTGCATCATAAAAAGGATGTTTCGAAAACCTCAATCAAAGCCTCGGACAGAAGGACCGAATGGAAGAGGAGAATTGAGGAGGCCATGGACCGAACACGGACCGGAGAGCCATAGAATAAGAAGAAGAAGAATTAAATTATGCTTTATCAACTTTACTGGTTATATATCATTATTTAAGTGTTCCATGTGTATTTGCATTAAATGAGGTCATGTCTGCCTGTTTGTATTTTTGATTGAGATTTCTCAAATTACTTTGGAAGAATTCTTGACATTGTGCATTCTAATTGCTTCTCTCTTCAGGTATAAAAGCTCCATGGGGTGGGTGAACTACCTTTATTGTAGGTTAATTAATCCCTGAAATTGTAATGGGTATTTTCCATGCTTATTTCAGTCTTGTGAGCCTGCAGTCTCTGGAGCTGCGTGAGAACCTGCTCAAGTCTCTCCCAGAATCTTTGTCACAACTATCCAAACTTGAGAGGTTAGATCTTGGAGACAATGAGATTGAGAAATTGGTAAGTGAAGTGCTGAACTTTGTAATGAACAAATATACTGGTTAAAGAAACAATCAGTAAAATTGAGTCTTTATCAGAAGTGCTGTGAAATTGCATCTGCTGTGGAGGAAATGCAAGTACTATATTTTAATTTGATTCAGTTTAGTGATGGAAGCAGGGGGAGAGAAGGCTGCCACGTTAAATTCCCTGCCTGGAATTCCGAGGTTTGCAGGGGATTTTTTCCTTTGTGCTACTAGGGATGTGTTTTTCACAACAGTTATGACTTCCTCTTTGTTTTAATGTGTTATTAATTAATCTTATGAATGATTTTTGTAACTCCAAGGCTATTTCTCCAGATTGACCATGTTTATAAGCTGTAATTGTTCGATTTCTATTTTTACAGCCTCATCACATTGGGAATCTTCCATCACTTCAGGAACTTTGGTTGGACCACAATCAACTTCAGCATCTACCTCCTGTAAGCACAACAAATATAGCTGCAGTGGATTATGTCTAATACCCATACATAACAAAATATTTTTAAAAAATGCTCCAAGTTCTTCTGGGTTATTGCGCTGTGTAGTCTGGTAGAAGTTTACTGATGTGAAAGTCCTTACTGCACCCCATTATCGGGGTGATCTCTCTGTTGATGGAGGCAGCAAGTACTTCTCAAATGTTGGTAAATTTCTACCAGACTACTCAACATTATATCCCAGGTCTTCTTCCTCCATCAGTTTTGGTAAGGAAGTGCCTGTACTTCTCCCTGATGCATAAACTGCAGGCTGTGACAAGGAACAAGCCAGAAACTTTTGCACAATTAAGTGTTTTGTGTTACTAGTACAACTTGTGCATGTTGCAGCACCTGTCAGCTGGCATGCTACTTGGCCTTGGCCCTCAGGTAAAAGTCAACAAAGGAATACCAGAAAGTTTTTTACTTTTATCAATACAATTAACAGATACTCACAGGTACATCATCAGAGCAATGTGTAAGCCATGCACGAGGAATTGATTTAAGATATGGGAACCAATCAGACAAGGTAGAAGCTTGGCTATGAAAGTGGAGAACGTGGTGAGGATTGGGTGAGAGTAATGGGGCCAGTGGAGGAAGACCAGACCACAGTCTGGCCAGAAGGGGGAGGGGAAGGGGAATACATTGTAGGTCAGGAATGCAAGGGTCAGAGGGTAGGAAATGGCCCTTATCAAGGTCCTTTGTGGACCAATGAAGAGATCACCAAAGACAAAGAAATGAGGGTAAAAACAAGAAGTGGAAGAGGAGGGTTGGAATGTAGGATAGAAAGAAATATGAGGGGAAGAATGTAGGAGAAATAATAAGGAAAGGACACTGCTTGTTTTTATCTTCATTGCTTTGTGGCTGAATCAAATGTGGCTCAGTCCCAACAAATTCAGCCAGCCCAACTCAGCTTTGATTGCTTTTAACATGTTACAGGAAATTGGCAACCTGAAGAAGTTGGCTTGCCTGGATATCTCTGAGAATCGGTTAGAAGACCTTCCAGATGAGATTGGTGGCCTTGCAAGCCTCACTGATCTTCATCTGTCTCAGAATTTAATAGAATTTTTACCTAATGGGTTGGGAAACCTTCAGAAGTTAACGATTCTCAAAGTGGATCAGAATAGACTGGCCATCCTGAATCCCAGCATTGGCAAGTAAGTAACTGTAAGTGTAATTTTTAATTTTAGAGATTGCGCACTGTTGTGTGTTAAGCTAATAAAAATAAGAATATCCATCTACACAACATTATTCTGAAAAAGTACTTTCATAAAATAATGTCTGCGTGTTTAAAACTTATCATGTGTTCTTCTGGTAGAGAGTCTTAAATGTGAAATAAATGTATACGTGCTTTTTAAGTGTACATGCGTGAATATTGCATAGGCTGCGTATGTTGAGGTGAAATAAATAATTCAATAATGTAACTGTAGATAGTTTTCTGATTATAAAAGTAAAAACTTTATTTAGGTTATAGTGATATTAAATCTAAAACTTCTTGACGATGTGAAGAGTCAATTGAATAAAAATTTACTTGGATATTATCCATCGTCTAGTAATAAAACGTAAAAAACGTAGTTTCGGAGATGGGGCTCTATCTCCGTCTTCAGGTTCCTACTCAGTTGGGCCCACTAGATAGAGCTAATCCGGAGATAGGGATTAGCTCTATCTAGTGGGCCCAACTGAGTAGGAACCTGAAGACGGAGATAGAGCCCCATCTCCGAAACTACGTTTTTTACGTTTTATTACTAGACGATGGATAATATCCAAGTAAATTTTTATTCTATAGTGATATTGTTCAAGCTTCAAATGTCAAGATAGTTGTATATGTACTATTAATGTGTCTCAGTGAAAACTGCTTCAAATAATGACTGTAATGCAGAAGCCTAGCTGTCTGCATTATGTATCTGTAATATGGGAATTATTTGGTCAGTCCTGGATGTTTTCAAACTATTTATATTTGTATTTCATATTTTACTGTTACATGTGTAAGTCATTGCTTCTATTGTTTGTATGCAGCACGTTTCTTAAGTGGTCTTTATACGTGGTTCTATGCAGTAGGAAGCTATATGTATATTATAAAAAATTATAAGTCTGATTGCATACAGTTTTGGTATCAACTGCAATACATAGTTCTCTGCACTATGTAACAGTTATATGCCATCTATTGTAAATCTTTACAACCAAGATGGACTGCCTTTTTATATTAATTTCCTGTTTTGCATCCGTTTGCACATGCCCATGGCAAACAAGAATATAAGCAAGTGATTAGTTTATTTTCTGCAGTGGAGTTATTTTGTTAGATTATAATATTGAATGAGTTAATTTTAGTTTTCTTGAAAGAAATGTGCCTGATGTTTTTTCTTTTTTCTTTATTTAGGTGCGAGAACTTGCAAGAATTGATACTCACAGAGAACTTCCTGATGGAACTTCCAGTATCAGTAGGAAATCTCGTGAAATTAACCAACCTCAATGCTGACAGGAATAACCTACAGAGTTTACCAGAGAAGATAGGTTTGTTTGTTTTATGAGACTATATAATTTTTAAGATGATTTGTTTCTTTTCAGAGGTTTAGAGTTGAAGTTCACTGGGTACTGTTTTCGTGAGATCGAAGGATAAGATGACCAAGTGAATTAGTAATATTGTCACAATTGGGATTCTTTATGTCGGATGAAAAAGGGAGGAAAAGAACAGAAACCCTGTCCTTTTGGCCATTTGGTTGAGCCAGCCTTGCACTTAGTCTGAGGAGTAGAATCCAGTTTCTAAAATGTAATTTTGTAATTTAGACAATGGACAAAGCTCAAAAGAGCAATTTAACACAATTTAACACATTACCATCAGAAACTTCGAAACATTGTTATACGGTTCAGACTTCGATGCTGTGCTTACAGCATACACGTTTGGAATTTGGCGATTGCTTGTATCAACGCTTATCATTATCCTTGATGAACCAGTACTGACTGATCTTTTGTGTTGCCAAGTGCGTTGCTGTTTGTATGTTTTGCTTTCTGGTTTTGTTTCACTACCACAATGTTTCTTGTTGTTCTGTGCTATGTAACCTGACTACTTGAGCTTTTGACTGCTGCTTATATGAAGATTTGACAACAGAATTACATTCTTCAGTCTCTGCTGCAGCTTGCTGTCACATGCATGCAGTGCCAGGGGTCGTCAAATCTTGACAGGACTGTAGAACATAGTTGTGCAAATCCCAGATATTGTGCCTGAAGTATTTTATAAATTTTCCCAGCCATTCTAGTTAAATGTCTTAAAATGGGCCATGAACATTTCCTTTCCATTATTTTTATGCTTGTCACACACACAGTCATCCTCTCTGATATTAAATTATCTCTGAAGTTGACATAATTTTGTTGAATGACGTGAGGACAAAGAAATAAATGATGTGACTTGTTGACTAGTATTGATTATGTATGCTTTTGTCTTTGAATTGCTGGTATTGGGATCTGTAATAGAGGAATGAATATTACTTTATTTGCTGCTTCAGGCAATCTGTCACAACTTGGAGTTTTGTCTTTGAGGGACAATAAACTTCAGTACCTGCCGTCAGAAGTAGGCAACTGTTCAGAACTGCACGTACTTGATGTATCTGGTAACCGGTAAGTCAGAATGAAATATTTGTGGCATGACTCTCGCTTTAGTAAAATTAATCTAGGCATCAGCAGTTTTGTTGTGGTATTTTTAGCAGTGTTCTGTAACTGATGTGCCACCTCAAGTTTTAGGTGTGCCACAGATTATTGTAAGAAATTGTGTATTTGCACGTTGTAGTTAGAAAATGGCATTATCTAACCTTTTGTGTTTAGAATTCGTAACACACACGTGCACCCGCGCACCTGTGCATGCACACGTACACATTGGTTCATCATTGATAGTTTTATCCAATGTATGTAATGTTTTGATTTCATATGCCTGCATTCTTGTAGGGAAAGGACTTGCATGTAGATACATAGTATTTATGGACATGCATAGTTCTGTACTCTTGTGAGGAAGCATTTTGTGGTGTGCCCTCACTTGTCTTTGCAAATTAGGGTGTGCCATGGGTGAAAAAAGGTTGCAGAACACTGATTTATAGGACAGTTTAAAAATATTAATAAAGCATGTTTCAAGTTATTGATCAGAATGAAAGAGTTTAAAGTAGAATGATGTCTGTAGAAGAGGAATTTGACATTGAAGGACTGTGATATGTAGAATCTGCGAAAGAGTTACAGAAATTCCTCTCAGAGGTGTGACATGGGAAATCTAATGCTGTGTTACTGGCAGACCAAGAAATGTGCTTGGTCTGATTTGGCCTGAAGTTAAATGCCTTTGGAAAGAGAATATTTTGTTTCTTAAAAAGAGAGTGCTGGTTTATACTATGTTCTGCTGTTACATTAAGACTGCTAGGTGCTTTTGACTTGGGGGGGGGGGGGGGAGGCTTTATTGACACCTATGGCAGAATTTAAGTTTCTTTCTGTTCTAAAGAATAATCACCATCAGACCACTGAATATAACAGTATGATGACAAACTTTCATTGATATTCAATTTGACAAATTGATCATTTCCAAATATGACAGCATTGGATTAATTTCTAGAAAATTTTGAGAAAGATTATTGTGGATAACCAGCAGACCAAATAATGTGTGCATTTTCCAACTGAAGCTACAATTTAGATTGCTCATTAAGGATCCTGTTTTGTAATCTAATCATTCAGGCTGCAGTACCTACCATTCTCATTGACGAATTTGAATCTGAAGGCTGTGTGGCTGTCTGAGAATCAAGCTCAACCCATGTTGAAGTTTCAGACGGACATTGATGAGAAAACAGGGGAGCAAGTGCTGACATGCTTCCTGCTGCCTCAGTTGGAATATCACCCAGAGAATACAGCTGGTAAGTGTTATAATCAACGTGAAATGTTCGGCTTCTTGTTTGCATCTGTATCTAACCCTGTTGCTGAGAAGTCTTGTGTGGTTAGTCTGTGTAAGAATTTTGCTGCTGCAAAGAATAGTACGCTGAATAATTAACATGGCAACTGTAACATTTCTTGTGACAAAATATGATGATCCATTGGCAGTTAAGTACATAATGGTGTACCTGAAACTATAATTTCATATTTTGCCATGTTTTGTAACAAAGCCTGTTTTTTGAAAACATATGGCTGCAATAGAAAGTATGTGACTTACTGAGGCCGAATTTGAGTTGACTTATTAAATGTTCCAAAAGGAAATGCTGAAACAAGATTGACATTTCATATATGAATCAAATATGAAGAAAGCACGCAGGATGATTTATGAAATACACAGACTTTTTGTGTTATTTTTATGCTTAGAACACATTCCTAAATTGGTATTTTATATTTCAGAAACATCCTGAATATTGTAGGAAAGTATTTTCTGTTGGAATTTCATGTGTTGCATTAGTAAATTATTGCAACTAAAAAGTTTTTTTGTACTAATACTTTTTTTTAGTTTAAGCTTTGATTATGAATGTGGAATCATTTTGGTCTCCAATAATTAAGGGTATTAAATTGGAATTAGAAAATTATTTAGATCATTATTACCAATTGCCGTGGTGTATTTGCTAAAAAGTGAGAAATTATATATGTGTGTATCTGCATTTTACATAGATGTAAGACAATTGTTTGTGTTTTATATTTCAAGTACTGTATCATGATTTTCTGTTTTATTTGTGCATTTAACCAGTTTTCTTCTGCAGGTAGTAATGATTTTCTATAGTATTTCAGGAGATGTGTGTGAAGATTTGTATTATAAAACTATGTGTTTGGGAAATATCAGTTTTATGTTGGTAATGATCGTTATTAAGAGTAAAGGGTTTGTCATTATGATATTGTAAAAATTTGTGTATTTGACACTAGCCTGTCAAAGGTGATAAATCTTTTTTCCCACCACTCTTCCTGCATGAGCCTTGCATTTTTCTTCCATCATTTGCTAAAGGGGACATTAAAATAATGAATTGCATTACATTTACGGCTACAAGTCCTTTGTCCAGCAATTTTCAAACAAAACGTTTTGTGATCACATTTACTTGAGATTAAATCCCAGCCGAGGTCGATGGATTTTTTAAGGGTGATAAAAATCAGTAGCACAACTTCCTTCGGAGGGGAAGTAAAGCCGGCAGTCCCATGTTATAGATTTATGGCATGTAAAAGAACCTTGCGAGCATGATATGAGATGTTTCGTAAACAAAATTCAGTGGCCATGTCTCACCCAAGTCTCTCCTGATTCACTGCTTCACTGCTAGATGGCTCTGGCAGTCAAATCAGGAGTGAGTAGAAATTGTGCAGAGTCAGTGGGCTAGTCACTCACTACTCTTAAAAGCACGCTTTAAAGACTATGAAACCTCTGAAAGGAGGCCCTATGCTCCGCTTAGGAGTTACAGGAATTATCTATATATCTATCTATCTGCAGGGGTGTAATGTTTATTATGTTAAAGTTTTTAGCTTGGCTAACACTTTGAAAAAAAACGTCTTTGCCTTCATATGTCGTAGGTACTCTGTACACTGTTAACACAGCAAAACTGATGACATAAAATGTATTGTTAGCCAGCTGCAACCATCTGGGTGGTGTTTATTTTATTACACTTGCAATGAGCATAAGCATCTCCAGCTGGCTAACAACACCTGGCTGGGGTTGGGTAATGGTCTGTTTTATTTAATCAGTTCTACAGTGCTACGAGTTGTGGAGTACCACCACTGAACAATGAAAGTAAGACAGAAGACATTCTATTCTTTATTTTTTAATGTGTTAGCCAGGTTAACATGATTAACATAAATGTTCTGCCCTAATACTATGAAGAGCATGCAGAAGTGAAGAAATTCCAAGATTTAAATCTGGTATCACCTGAAATATAGTTCTATGTCGTCATGAAAACTGCTAGCCGCTCTTGAGAATTGCTGCTTTATACGTGAAATTTTTATTATGCAGGTGATAACTTTGTATTTCTTTCATAATTTTCGGTACCATTGATTATTTGTTAGCAGTTTTATGCTTTCTCTTTATTCTGAGTTTTGGACTTTTGTACTTGCATACTTTACTGTGTTACATTCTGCATGTCTGCTTATATTTTTGTATGCTTACACTGTTTATGCCAACTTCAGCTTTTACAGTACCTCAACACCTCTGTTAATTGCCTTGTGGTTCTTATGTAATTTGAAAATACCCTGTGTTTTGATGTTGGGAGTTACCTCTATATTGTATAATAATGTTCTAGATTTATTGTATGGGTTGTAAAGTGATTTATTGCAGCTTTGTTGCTCAGAATTTAATTTAAGATCCTGTTTGACTTTTATTTCTTTCAGTAATAAAACTCTAATTATCTTATTGTTCTCTTGTTAGTGTGTGTGGGTAACATAACATTTTATTTTAAATAGAGTAGTTTGTGTCCAACAACTGTTTTTTATACGTACAGATACTGAAAATTTTGTTTTCAGTCTTGGGCGTCTGTGGTCAGTAAATTTCATACCATGTTTCCAAGAACATGTCGCGTCTTCAGTATCCATTGATTCTTCATTGAGACATATTTTGTTTTAGCTTGTTACAGTAAAGTGTGAATGAGACTATCCTCACTCTTAGCTGTTGATGACCCAGACATTATTAGGGAACCCGGATGGGAAGACTACTGACGTCCCTTGACTGTTGTCATTTTATCACCAACCTATCCTATTATTACTGTGTAGTATATTTGAACAAAGACTGTTTTTTATGCGGAATAGTTACATCTAACATTTAAGTTTACATTTTAGGTTTTGACTGTAACTCCTGCCTTATATTTTGGGAGTTTTTCAGTTCAGATCTTAAATGTTAAATTACTTCATGACTGCTTCCTTCCATATTGCTTTCAGTTCTTAAATTATAACTTATCATTCTGTTGTTTGATAAGCACTTGAAAAGGGATTGTTAACCTGTACTGTCCATGTGACGCAGCTTACATGCAGTCTAGCTGGCTGCATGTCACACTAGCATACTGTTGAACCATTATACCCTGAAGCTAAATCTTGTACTCCCATATGAGATACTGGGAACGACCCATTCTTCAAGTGCCTGAGCACTGCGGGTCCCAACTTTTCGTTGGCTTGATCTATAGACATTTTGGTAGGACTCCTTGGACGAGGGATCGGCCCTTTGCAAGGCCTCTACCTGTACACAGGACAGCACAACACAGAAAGCACAAGGCCCACGCCTCAGACCGCGCGGCAACTGTGGACCCCACTCCCATATGATAACAATCAAATATAACTACCAGAAACTAGTTGATCAATTTATAAGCTTGCTAATCACTGAATTTTCAGCAGCTTATTAAGAAAGGAATGTAATTCATATACTTATTTAGAGGGTTCTGTAGCTCTGTTTGTTGTTATTTGATTGGTCATAATGTAGTAGTAGTAACTACTACTGTTACTAACAACAACAAAATATCCTTCAGTTTTGTAATAGGACTGTTATTAAAGTCATGATAAGAACATACTGGCTGTACTGCTTCAAATGTTTTATTCATTCTCAGTCAAATGTGTACTGGCTTTTCTTGCATTTTGCATGATAATAGTTTTTTGGCATGTTGAATGTTAGAAGATTGCATAGTGATGAGCTTCATAGCCTGTACTCCTCACCTGGTATTGTTAGGATGATTAAATTGAGGAGAATGAGGTGAGTGGGACATGGGACACACTTGGGGGAGGGGGTGTTTATGTGGTATTGGTTGGGAGGCCTGAAGGAAAGTGACAACTGGGAAGATCTAGGCGTAGGTTGGAGGGTAATGTTAAGATGGACCGTAGGGAGATTGGAATTGATAAGCAAATTGGATGCAGCTAGCTCAGGATAGAGTCTGGTGGTGGTCTTTTGTGAACACAGTGATGAACCTTCAGGTTTCATGAAGAACGTGGGCTATTTTTTTGACAGCCCAGTATGCAATCGACTTTTCAAAGAATATTCTACACCATAGAGTGAGTGTGGGTGAGTGAGTGAGTGAATGTTAGTGACATTTAATGCGTCTGTTAAGATCTTGATGCCATTTAAATTTATTCTGTGATTTCCTTTTGCCTTGGTAGATCTAAATTCACATAGTTGGGTTCTTTGTATGTTGTTTCAGCTTTGAACATTCGTGTTGTTAGTAGCATGTTAAGGTCTGAATGCATGGTTGTTATGGGAGTATTTTCTTTGGATGCTGCATTGTCTCCATAAACAAGAAGCATGTCTCAATATTTTTCTTAAGGTTTATAGTATGTGGAACTTTTAAATAGTTTCTTCACAGCTAAAGTGGACAGCAAATATATTCTAAATAAGTGAGGAAAAGATATTCTCTCATTTTATAAAATAATTTTTTGCAATGTAGAATGCGTGTGTTCAGGTCATTCATGTAGTATCTAATTTTAAGAATATACATGATACTTGTCATTCTTCAACCTCTCTGCCATACTTTAGGTGGAGATTCAGGCGTTACTGTCAGGTAAAGAATGTTAATACACTATTGGTTTTATTTCCAATAATTTTGGAGCTATAGACATTTTAAGATGTGCAAATAACAAATGCCTACTTGTGTATTTAAGTAGATGGCAGTGCTGTTGACACTTTCAGTTGAAGATATTACCACTGCTGATTTTCACTTCTTCATGAACAAATAGCCATTAATGCAGGATGTGCCTTTAGAGACAAGGTGCAGAATTCTCTTTCAGCACAATTGGGCACCTCCACATGTTTTGGTCATCATAGCCCAATACCTTGGGCACTGAAATCTCCAGACTTAATTCCACTTGATTTAATTTTGTGGGGTCTAGTGGAAGAGATGATCTCCAGGACCAAAGTTTATACATGAGAGAGGAACTCTTGCATCAGATTATGGATGCTGCTGCTTACATTTGAAATCATGCCATAGTGAACTAAAGGATTAGTGTTTATGACTCTCTTTTTCCTTGGTAGCACATTTTAGTTTATTCTAGGCATTTTTAGTCAGCTTTTCCCGCATGTTGAAGAGCTATTTATCTTTAGGACATTTTCACTTCCATCTGTATTTTAACCTTGCTGTTTTGTGCCTCCACACAGCACAACATGAAAGGTGTTTGTTTGTTTGTTGTTTGTTTGTTTGTCTGTTGTTATAAACCTTCTTAAAATAAAATATAAAGTTTTCACATCACGAAGATTGCCGTCTTCTGGGTTGTTGCGCCGTGTAGTCTGGTAGATGTATACCAGACATCTACCAGACTACATGGCGCAGCAACCCAGAAGACAGCAATCTTCAGACCCACCACCATGAAAACCTCAAATCTTACGTTTTTGTATCACCTTTCAAAGGTGACTACTTTTTTTGTAATGGAGGTTTGCATGCTCAAATTGAGCTGAGAAATGTGCTGTTGGTGAAACTGTTACTGGCAACGCTTCCCATGCTGAGTAGCTTGAAGCTAAGTAACCGTATGAAGTATGTTGTACAGATAGAAGGGACTTTTGTATATGATGGTCACTTGTACTGGGGAGGAGAAACCCAAAATCAGAATTCTTACCAGCCATGTAGGTTGTCAATGGGAGGTCAGTTACTTCTTTCATAAAAGGCAACTCATAAGTTTCTTACCAATCCATAAGTGCAATGGGCTAAAACAAAACAACAGGTTTTAAAGTGTGAAAATCATCTGCCATGAATGGGACAGAAACTGTAGTTTTCCATAATGTGAAGAATCGGAGAGATTCTGTTTTACAACCGTCTGTGTATTATGACAATGCATGATTTTATAAACTCAGGTAATGAAACATACATGGACAGTTGATATGTGGACAGTCAGGAGTATACTATACATCTTTTGTATAGTAATACTTTTCTTGAGGTTTTGTTGTACTGTTATAGCGGCTTTGTTGCTTCCGTCAAACTGCTTTGCATGTTTTACATGTTTTGTTTGTGAATGCTTTTGTTTTCTCTTTGCAAGGCTTGGTCATGTTTGTGTTCCTTGCTCTTTCTCTCTTTTCTGTTTTAGACGCTTTTTATGATGGACGGTTATATCGTTGTGGTATTAAGTTTAGTGGCGAGAATCTTAACGAGGCAAGTGACGGTGAAGCTAACGTAGCTTCTGTCTCGTCGCCAGATTGTCAGCAAGAAAGTGATGACGAAGACTGGGAGGAGAGAGAGGCCTCAAGGACACATTCTGTCAAGTTTACCGATGATCTGGACCAAGATCAGAACAAAGAGGTAAGTAGTATGAGTGTGTTTTGTAATTCTACAAGAGCCCCAGCTCAAATCTCAGAGGGTATATCAGTGCAGCATACAGGCTTTCAGGTTGCAGGGAAATGAACATATTCAGTCATATGTTGCTGTGGTTCATTAGACATAGAGTTGTGGTGACAATAAAGGAATTTGCAGCTTGAGTTGAGATTCGATATGTTTCTGTTTTTGAGCAGGAAGTAGTTGAAAACTCTTGGCCCTAATCTTGACAGCTATGAAATACACTTATATGAATTAAGATCTTCCCACTGAGAATGAACCACATAGAACCTGAGTCAGATAAGGCCAGGATTTGAATTGTGTGCTATGTGAGTGCAGGATCTACCTATTACCATTGTGCAAACATTCTGAAAATCAAGGAGTAGTTCAAATGGAAAGTATGCAGTGTGCACTTCTATTCAAGGTGGCCAAGCAAGTAGGCAGGAAAGTGTTACATGAACACCTGTTGATATTCAGTCACATAGATTCTACAGCCAAAACAAATTTTGCATTTATTATTGCACGCAGGCACAAGTAATGTTATTTATATTCAATTTTTTTCCTTGCAGCCAGGTTGTAGCCATTTCTACACCTGTGAATGGTGCGAGTTCTAGGTTGACTTATTATTGGGATGAAAATTTTCTGTATTCTCTTGTCACTGGTTGATTTAAGACTGAACTTTCATGTCCTTAAATTTCTCTGAAGAATAATTCTTTTGTACATTTTTGAGCAGTTTCAATAATTACTGAGTGGAATAGGTTGCTACGTTTACAACCAGGTAGCTTGGTGATTCTCCCTGTCTGTACCAGTCAGCCATTTTGAACCAAAAGATACCATGGTGCTTATTTTCTGAATTAATATGTCATGCAATCATGTGGCTGATGTTAAATGTTTAGTGCTCATCTTGTAACATGTTTAGTGGTGTGTGAGAGAGTGATACAGAAACCTTGTGTCGTGGCTTCTGTAATGATTCAGAAAGTTAACGACAACATTTTTCTTTTTTAAAATATACATGCACACATATTTCATGCAGTTTATTGTATTTGCAGACACCGTTTGTTCGGCAAAATACACCACATCCTAAGGAACTGAAGGCAAAGGCATTTAAATTATTTGGCAAAGGAAAGGCTCCTGATGGAAAGGCTGCTGGTGGAAAGGCGGTTGATGGAAAGGCTGCTGCAGAACAATTGGTAAGTGAATTACTGAGGAACTAATATGGTGCTCAACAGATTAAACATTTTTGTGCACTTATATTTCCAGTTATACATTAATAAGTTAATTGGTCAATGGAAATATACGTAGTTGAAGGTTTGTGATGATGGTCTATTACATTGTGTTAAATTGTTATTTTGGGCTTCATCCATTATCTGAATATTATAAAATTACAGTGTTTAGGAAGTTGGATATTTCTTCTGTTGTCAGGTGAAAATAGGACAGGGCCTTCCTGGCAGAGTTGGTCTCAAACCTGGACAGTAACAGAATTAAAATGCCTTGTAAATAAAACTTGTAGTCAATGACTGTTATCTGCAGGAGATATAATTCATTATTGTTATATTGGCCCCAGGTCCATCTATGAGAAATAAGACCCACATTTCCAAGTTGTCAAGTGTTGTTTATAGACTACATAAATACAGAATTGGTAAATGTAGGAACTAATATATGCATCTGAAGTCTATGTTAGTATAAAATCAGTTAGTGCTAATTTCTTGTACAAAGGAAAAACTTTTTTCACACAATACGAGTGAGAGATGTTGGCAAAGTCAATGGAAGTAATGGTGGTAATTGAACAAATATAAGATATCATTGACAACAAAGGACAGATGAGAGTTCAGATTGATAAAGTTCAATAAGACCATCTGAATTGTGGCTTTTTGGACTTTGTCCATCATCTGCTGTTTGGTTGGAACCTCCAGTTTGAGCATATGGTAACGTGTTATCATAGAAAAGCTGTCCATTGGTGGTATCTGTTTATGCAAACTAATGGTAGTAGTGTTGTAAATAAAGAGGTGAACTGATGTGTGTCTTTTGCATTCTGAGTTTGATAGCAATGCTGCTGCATACAGTTTTATATATGTTTACAGGATGCCAGTAAAGTTCAGTTTGAACCAGAGAAACAGACCTCTGAGATGGAGCCATTACCTCTGAGTGAGCTGAATTCACATATGGAAACATCTGTGAAAGACGTGGATGACACAAAGGAGGTATAGTATTTAATGTCTTGTATTTGAAAATGGTGATTTTTGTTTAATTTGTCAGAAATGTTAGTATTACCAATTTTATGATTTGATACTACATAATTTTAAAAATAAACTACAACCACAACATGAAGAAAGTCAGTCATCCTTTACATTGTCACTATCAGATTCTGAATCTGATAAAATTGAGATTCACTAACAAGCGAACATTCTCCCATTGTATCATCACATCACTTTCTGATATTAAGAGGCCTTGGCTTCTTTGTGCCAACTGCATAATGTAGATTTATAAAGCGGAAGCATTTATATACAGTAGTTGTTCTTTCCTGCCTGGCTGGAAGTCTTTCATTATACCCTTGTGACTCAGGATCACAGGTCAAGATCAAGTTATAAAAACTATGAGCCATTTATTGTGGTTACAAATACTTAAGTAAAGGCAGCACTCTGGACCATGAAACAATGCCTATAAACCCTCAGCAAAGTAAATTTTTTATTTCGGTCAGCATGCAAATGACAAACAGCTAATCACAGTTTTATTCATATTGATTTAATGCATTTAGTTTATAAGAATTCCCTTCAATATAGACAGATTATGGCTCTGTTGTAACACACTAACTGGTCACACTGAGAACTATTTCAGAGATTTGAAGTTTAATGAAGCTGCAGTAAAAGGAAAGTGTGGCAACACATTTATGAAATGAAAGGCCAGAATTTTCTCTTTGATTTCATACTAGACGAATTACTTTACATAAAAAACAACTCATAGTTTGAGTTGGAGCTTACTGCTGCAGTGTAGGTGTCAGGCAGTGACACATGATAAAATTGCCGCCTCAGAAGGACTCTGAGGGGTTATTGATGAATAACATTTTTCTTAAAAATTTTCTTTGGAAAAAAATTTCTATTTGGAAAGGGATTCTTATATGTGAAGCAGGATGTGTACTGAGGCTGACATTAAACCTTAAATCCCACCGGTACTATATGCTCCATCTGTTATGACAATCTATAACTTTGTCTGATCTGAAGCTTTCTATAACTTTGAATTTTCCTCACAAAGTGTATTTATGGGTTTTGTATGATTCTCAGGATAATCAGTGATTATTTTCTTTAACATCATTTACTAGTGGATCTTTGTAATGGAAAAGTGATATGTTTTCATTGTGGTAGGAACTAAATATCATTTATATGAGCTTTATCCCAATACTGTGTGGCTGCTAGACAGCATTATCTCTGGTATTAACAATAAAAGG
The DNA here is from genome assembly GCF_977971745.1 of Zootermopsis nevadensis. NCBI lineage: Eukaryota > Metazoa > Arthropoda > Insecta > Blattodea > Termopsidae > Zootermopsis > Zootermopsis nevadensis. The sequence goes on along the minus strand of NW_028259144.1, from coordinate 5,175,246 downwards.
GTATGCTAATATGTTGCTTGGTGAAGTGGATCTTACATAAGCCATGACACATGGATAGCGAATGTAAAATGATTTCTTTTTCTCAGGTGGGCAATAAAATTCCATCCAAACAAGTCATCATGACTCAGGCGCCAGCCACAGTGATATCTTCAGAACCTGAGAACCAATTGGCTTCTGAAGCTCAGGAGTCTGGAAGTGAAGAGAGAGAGTCAAGTGAGATGGAGGTTGATGAAGATGCAAATGAAGATCAGGAGGATGAGGAGACTGAAAAGCATGTTGGCTTTGAGGTGGAAGAGGAGGAGGATGCTAGTGCAAGACCAAACAGACTGCATCGTCGTGACACGCCACACCACCTGAAAGACAGGCGCATCAATGTAAACCTTGATCACAGCAAGGTAGCATCTATTATTGCACAGGTAAGACTTGAACTTTCTATCATGTCTGTCATGCACAGTGAAATCATGTCTTTTAACAAAACAAAGAAAATATTATGTTCTGGTGTATGAGGTCTCTGAAATGTCAAGATTGATTGTGTGCATCATCTGCTAACATGGTGAGTTGGTGCATGTTAGAGTGCATAACATTATACAGCATTTGAATGAAACAGGTACTGAGATTGTTTATTTTATGGTTGTAGTGTCAGATGAGGAGATCAGTTTTTCTTTTATCATCCTTTCATCTAATTTTAAATTATCTTTGTAGTACAAATGGAACAGTTCAATGACCTGTTTGTGGTATCTGGTTACAGAGACATTCATTTAAAATCATAGAATCCATGTATTTCCAGAAAAATTGTCACTATTTATTTACCTACCGTAAAAGAACAAATAGATTTGGTAACAAAACTTCCTGCTCAGTCAGCTAGGTGAATGACATGTTTACTATTAAACATGGAATGTGGGCATTTGAGATTATTACATACTGTGTGAGACAATGGCTTCCAAGAACAAAACACCACTCCCTTTCTTGGAATGTGTTTGTGCAGTTAGCGTAGCAAATGTGTAGAAATCATAATCTCTTGGGGGGAACATAGCTCTGCTGTTTCTATAGTCGGTCCACTCTTATAATTAGAGTGCAGGTTTTGTGGTTTGTTACTTCCAGTGGCATCACATGTACAGTCAGTTTCCAATTATGTTTTCATTTATATGTAATGTAAGTCTTCTTCTCCTATAAAAGTGTAGTGAAATCAGTTTGTATAAGTTGTCTTATAAAAAAAAGGTACTGGAAGCAGTTCACGTTGACTGTTGTTTTCTCTAGGTTGTGATGCTGTTAATTTTGTTGGTGGTTACCAATGTTTAGACATTTTGTAGCTTTCCTTAATTCCTACAGATGAATGCTGTGATAGTACCTCAAAATAGACCACAACTGCTTTCTCCCCTGTATTTTTACATAATTATCATTATATAATTTTCAATGATGTGTGGTTGATTCATTACAATTAAATAACTTGTGTATGGTGTGTGGTCATGGGAAATAAATTTACATTAAAAATATACATATGTTGTCTAGAAAATTTTGACTGGTTTTGTAGTTGGAAGTGATAATTTCCTCTGAAATGAGGGGGAAGCATGTACAAGAACACAGTGTCACAACCCAGAAGACCATAATCTGCTTGTTTACTAGTTGACTTTATATAACCATTGAGTTTAGAAAGTTTAATGAAATAAACAAAGCTACTATTGCAGCCTTCTTTCTTTATTCCTAATATGTTTTCTAAAACATTTTTTCAGGTACTTGTAATAGAAATTCTTCTATGACCTTTAGTTTTATTATTCAGATGTGAAAAAACTGACCAATTCATACACATTTGTATTATGAATGTTTGTAAGCTGGATTATTTTAGTTTTCCCAGCTTGCAGGAAACTTCTGTCCAGTCTCTGCAGTTTGTTAACACTGCACACACTTTTATCTCTATCTCATTTATCTGTTGTAATATTCTCCTTATCACTGTTGTTGCAGGCTATCAGTAAGAAGAAGGAGGATGATGTAGATAAAGGTAGTTTCTATCCTACACCACCAGAGTCAGTTGGAGAACAGAGCCAAGGTATGGTTTGTTTGCTTGTTAGGTGTCACATGCCTTGTAATTATTATACTTTAGAAGTGTGAATCGTTGAAGGTCACAGGTTGCTGGATGCAGTTTTTAGCACTAGGCTGTGTGTGTTACATGAAAATACATCAAGTGACCAACAGTTTGGTGTGGGGTAAGAGTAGGAAATAATAGTTGGTGGTGCATATTTAGAATTTCTTGTGTTTGAGAAATATTGTTTATTCTGAAATGAAATCTATATTTAAAAGACATTACGAGCGAAAGAAACGGAGCAATGTTGTTGCTAAACATGCAGCAGTTTCATTAGAAAGCAAGATTAATATAGCAGCTGAGAAAGAGTCACATGCTGTAGGAAGTGATATACCAAGAAATGAGAATGACATGTCTGAAGGTAGTTTTTCACAAATTGGAAGTTTGAGTACATTGAATGATAGTGTTAACAGTCAGATAGATGACAGTAGTAACATCCTGACAGTAACATCGACAACAAGGGCAGTATCATCATATGACTATGGAAATTATCGGCAAATGCAGCCAAATAGCACAGCACTTCCTGTAGAAAGCAGTAGAAGTGAAACAGCTGAGAGGAAAAGGCCACATATTAATGGTAAACAGAGGAATAGGCGGAGTATGTCTGAAAATAGTTTGTCACAGATTGGCAGTTTGAATTTAATGAATGAAAGTGTTAACACTCAGACACTTGGCAGCAGTAATATCCTGGAGCATACAGGTGACTATGAGAGAGATAATGTGCAAATCATTAAGAACAAAACATTTAGCCAGCCACAATTTGAGAATGAAGATCAAGCTCATTCAAAGCTGGGACAGAATGGCGTGGAACTGAGTAGAGGTCGTGCATCAGCTAATAATGTAAGGCATCAAAAGCATCAAAATATAGCAACTACAGAAGGTTATAGAATGATGCCAAAGAGAGTTCGTATTTGGGATGGTGAGTAGAAATATTTTTTTTAATATTGGGTTTGTTTTCTACCAGCTTTTATCATGTTTTATGTATTCTTTGAGGCTATTATATCAATTTATGTGGATGTGTGGTCCTCTGAAAGACTGAAACCAATAGACAAGTTACAGAGTCTGCATAATACTATTCTGTCTGAAAATAATAGGTCCTATATTCTATCAATTCACTCAAGAGTGGTTGATTACTGGCTTGCTCTCTGGAAATAGTGCAGCTTTTTACTTTACCTTCATCTCTTGTGCTTGTTGGATGATTTCACTATAAGTTAATACCTCTGTTAAAATCTGTAAATAGAAGTTCCATCACCTTCATATTGTAATACAATTAAAATGTAGGTGTGCAGGAAGGTGTTTAACATGTATAAATTCAAGGTCATTCACGTCTTTCAAACATTTCACTGATTGCCACGTGTTTGGCACTATTTTCCTGACTGAGAATTTGCACATTTTCTGTGTCTTTGTAGGTCAGTATTGCGATACTACCTACAAATATGCCTCCACTGTCTCTTAGCGGATACTTCATAACCCACCATTTGTGATCATCTTACCTTCACATTTGGAGCTATACCTGAGAATTAGCACTACAAACTTTTTGCTGTGAAAGATTTGTATAAAACAAAATTTTAAATCCCAGAAGATAATGGTATTTCATCTTCTTTGTCTTCCTCATGGGAGCTATTGAACTGGGCCATATTTTGGCTTCTTGTCATTATTTCTTTGGGCCTCCCAAGGTTGCTTTGGTACTCTGTTGTGTTTCATTCGTTCTGCTTGAAGTTTTTGGTTATTCCTTTGTAAGTGAATTGAGTGACAGCTTGAATTTCCAATAGGATGTTGGTTGTCATCACATTCTCTTTGCATTTATGCCAGGGTGTTAAAAGTGGTATTTTCCCCTGAATATTTAAGTAAAATTTTATATGAACTTCTTGCTTGTACTATGCTCACTCTCTCTCACCCTTTTCATTCTTCTTTATTTAATCCTTTGACAAATTACATCCATGACATTGCACATATATTTGTATTTTCCTTGTTTTTATTATAATGATATTGTAAAACAACAGTAATGATAAAGAACTATTAAAACTTTCTCCTCAGGTGATTAAAAATGCTGTTAAATGGCAGTTTTATGAAGTAATGGAAAGTGACTGGAATGTCATGTCATTCTAAGAGTATCATGAAGGTTTTCATTATGTTATTTTCTCATTACTTTATCTCTTCTGCTTCTGAACATGCACATCAGCACTGTTTCAGGCAGACTTCTTCATTTTTAGTGATTGAACAGAACAAGTGTTATGAAGGACATAAATCACACACAATTGAATAGACCAGTAATTAATCTGTGTTATAAATTTCTTCATGATTTTCCTTTGAACTATTGTTTTTAACTTCCATTTATACATTGAACACACACAAACACACTCTTTCTCTCTGTCTTTCTCCTTCTTGCTCTCATGAACTCACACATGTACTCTCTTTCTCACTCACACAGCAACCTTGAGAGAGCAGTAAATGAAGGTGCAGTTATAGCAAGCATTCTCTCTTCACTGTGTCAGCTGACTAAGCAGAGTTTGGTGAAAGTAAACATTTTAAGTTCATGGGTGTGACCATTGGCTTAGTCATCGACTGGTTTGTATCAGTACACAGTACAACATGCTCTGTTGTTTGTCTGCTGATGCAGTTGACATGTTGAAAGCACAAGTGAGACAACTTCATCCAGTGTTTTTTGGAACATGCCAAGTTGTATGTTAAAAGAATTTGCTTTGCATGTTCATATATAAATACTTGTGGTGATTGTAACAAATAAATTAACCAACAGCTACATAATTAAAACCCACATTTAGACTGTCCCCTGCCATTCAGTCCATTTAACATTGTCACACCTAATTTTGCTAAAGTACATTTCCTTACTGTAATGTGCTTTTGGCCTGCCTGTCTTTTGTGGTTTTCTAACTAAAATGTTGCATGATTTCTCCTTTCCTCCATCCTGATTGATTGCCTACCTAGATGAGCAGATGATCATATTTTCATTTGGTTAACAAATATCTAGTTGTGATAATGATTTTCATTGTTTCCTATCTTCAACTATCTTAGTTCAGAACTTTGGGTTTTCATGGTGCTGTGAATGTGGATGATGGTGTTCTGGTTTGCTGTGTTATGTTATATTTTCGCTGTTTCTCTGAAACATCAGTACATAGCCACAATACTACATGGTACAACAATCCAGTTCTATCTAATTCACGCCCTAGCACTCTGTTTCTTTAAGAACCTTTTGAATAATAATAATAATAATAATAATAATAATAATAATGCATGTAACTCTTATTAAAAACAAAATGTATTTCAGAAATAGCTGCTGCACTATTTATCTCAGGGGCAAGGTTTGTCTCGGGTACATAGAAGTAAATACCCTCTAAAATTGTGAATAGGTGGAATAATAATAATAATATAAGTTTTTTGTCGGTATGATTTGCTTAATTTGCCATTACTTGTCATGCAATGTTTTAGATTTAGACACAAATATTGAAGTCAGGGAAGAGCGGTATGAGATCCATATTGAGCGAACAGCTGCTGGCTTGGGTCTCTCTATAGCAGGTGGTAGAGGTTCTACTCCTTTCAAAGGAGATGATGAAGGAATCTTCATCTCTAGAGTGACTGAGGGTGGACCAGCAGATCTTTCAGATCTCAGGGTATGTAATGTAAACATCCTTTTAATTAATAGTTGTTAGCATAGTATATGTTCAGTGTAGTAGGTAAAAATCTAAAATGTTGCAGTGTGAGGAAGAGGAGAGTGTGTTTGCCTGTCCAGGGTTAAAAGGGAGAGAAATGAAGAGATTTACCTTGTGTTTGGATACTGGCCAACAAGATCTGTCTCGTGAAATAAAAGGTTCTCATGGTGACATATATGAACATCACTTTCTTCTGGGATTTTGTGCTGTGTGCTTGTAGTCTGGCAGAAGTTTGCCAATGCTTCAGATGCACTTGCTGCCTGTGAAACTTCTGTAAATTTTTGCTAGATTACACAATGTAACATCCCAGAAGACAATTTCTTGGGACGTTTGTAGATTCGGATCTGATCGAATTTTTTGCCATTTTGTTGTTTATTCTGACTGCTTATTAAAAGAGAAATAAGTGATACAATGGAAAATCGTTTCTGGTTATAATGGCATGTGATAATTATCATACTTATATGCGCACATTATTGGGAATCATTAAAATAAATGCTATACTGGGTAGTGCAAAAAAAAAATTATTTTTTAAAACAGTGGTATGAGCCGGGATAGCTCAGTCAGTATAGTGACTAGCTAGGGGCTGGACGGCCGGGGTTCGATCCCCGACGGGGGCAGAGGATTTTTCCTCTAGCCTCTGCGTCCACACCGGCTCTGGGGCCCACCCAGCCTCCTATCCAATGGGTACCGGGGTCCTTTCCCGGGGGTAAAGCCGGCCGGGGCGTGATGCTGACCACTCACCCCCATCTAGTGCCGAGGTCAAGGAAGAGAGGAGCTATACCTCCACTCACCCCAAGCGCATACATGGCGTATAGTGGGACAAACTTTACTTTACTTTACTTTAAAACAGTGGTAAAACTGAATGGTGCAATAGATTTGAATGTAACTTATATAGGATGTGTAGAACAAAATTGCGTTTTTGTAACAAATCAGCATACATGCATACACTGCAGTCTGCTTCTGTTGTACTGTGGATTCAGTTGGTAGGAATTTAATTGAAATAAAAGAAAGTCACAGCATGAAAAATAATTTTTAGGTGGGTGACAAAGTGCTATCAGTGAATGGCCAGCCTGTAGTTGATGTTGGTCATTATGATGCTGTTGAGGTGCTGAAGAAGTCGGGTTACAAATTGGTGCTTGTGGTGACAAGGGAAGTTCCAAGACTTGTCCCTGTTACAGCAAAGGTAGGTACATCATAGTGATTCCCTGGGCAATACTACAACAGGTTATCTTTGTGTGTCCATTTGTCTTTCTTTCAAATTTTGAATAATTGACTGATTTTTTTTATATACAAAATTTGATATGAACATTATAAAATACCAATCGAGGCTGCTGCTCGTTCTTCTCATTTCCTAGTCAGTGAGAAACAACATAGTAGATGTTTGAACTTCTTGTCAGGTGGGAGCAACATTGATGCCATGTAATGTAGGGTCATGTAGTCATGTGTTGGAATACGTCTTTCATAAATATGCAATGTGCGGGCACCCACACACAGACGGACAGAGAGACTTTTCTAGTAGTGTTAAGATTGTAGCAGTTGGAGGTGACATCTGTTATGTCATCAGTCCAAAGTGGATGGCTGAAGTTTAGTATTTCTTCTACTACCACTGATGTGATCCTAACACTGCAGGCATAATTTGTCTTTTCATTTACTGCTTTATGAGTGCTGAACCAGCTGTATTGTGTTTGGGTCTTCTCAGCTTCCTGAGATTACACCATCTCCATCCCCTGGTTCTACTCCAACCTTCAGGCAACATGGTGTTGCTTCCAACCTAGATTCTGCTTGCTCGAGCCTTGGCACCAGTCGAGCGCCAAGTGCTACTTCTCATGTGTCTGCTACAACTTCTGGATTTGAAAGTGCGAGTAAGGGAGAGAATGGTCAAGTTTCTGGAGATCATAACCATGAACATAAAGCAAAGGTGACACGAAAGAAATGTTGAGTTCTCTACCACACACAGATTCTTATAAAAGTACACCACCTCATTTTATGAAAGGGTTCTGTTGCTTGAAAGATGTTTGCTAAGTGACAGCTTGTTAGATGAATGTGAATTTATAGGTACTAACTAGATATATGGTGTCATGGGGCATGTGTGTATGACAGATAAGTAAAAAATATGTAAAATTGCTTTTTTGGTACTATCGTATTTCAGAAGCTGAATTCTGCTTCTGTCTTCAGGTAAAAGGGGAAGAGGGCATTGGAATCTATCTGTTGGACCCTTGGTTGAGCTAGTGAAACCAGGATATGGAAGGAAGCAGTCATGGCCAATGATCATTTATGTAATCCCAACACTTATAAAAAATGGGTTTAGAATACCTGTTTCATAGAATATGCTCAGGCATGAATTGGGATGTACCACAGTGAAGAATCATCCCTATGTTGAACATTTCCATATTATTGTCTTACATTTCTTTATATTTGTGGGAAATTATTTTATTTTCACAGCCTCAGCCTATTAAGAAGATACCTGAACCAATCAAGACATCAAAAGATGTTGAGACTCGCCAACAGACTGTCCACATAACATTAATCAGAGACCAGAATGGCCTCGGGTTCAGCATATCTGGTGGCAAAGGATCTCCACCTTATAAAGATAACTCTGATGTAAGGGATTATTTAATTACAATACAGTTTATAGCAAGGATTATTACCATTTTTTAAAGAAATTCAAAGAGAAATTGTGTTAAAGTTGAATACACATTTAATGTCTGTCATTATTTCAGATTTAAGTTTCTTCCCTATAATATATTCTTTACTGAACATACTTCTTCTCCACCATAGTGAAAACAGACTGGGATTTACAAACTTATAAGCAAGTTTTTTTAAGGGAAAAAGAATTGCACTAAATTATTTGACATCTGAGAGAGTTATAATGAAGTAGTTTTGGTGTATAAATGCGTTTTGAGGTTCTGACAGTGGTGGATATGAAGATGGTTGTCTTGTAGGTTGTAGCACTGTGTACTGTGGTAGAAGTTAACCAACATTTCAGACGCCTTTGCTGCTTCCATAATCAATGTCTAGACAACAATGTTGAACATCTAGAACCACACAGAAACAACATTAGATATTGAAAATTACTTCTGCATAGAACAGTAAGTCTCATGCCTGGTGGTACTCAGGGAATGATGTGGGAATCACTAAAATTACCATTAGCAGGGTGCACTGTGTTCAAAGTTTTGGGTGATGTGACAGTCTGTAATTGTATAGTACAGAACTAATTTTAGTTTTTTTTATTGCATAATGAGATTGTTACTGTTGTTTCTCCTTCTAGGCCATCTACGTTTCTCGAATAACGGAAGGTGGTGCAGCTGAAAAGGATGGAAAATTACAAGTGGGAGATAGGGTGATATCAGTATGTATTGTTGATTTAATGTTTTGTTGCCTCTTTGTTGTTTTGTCAGTAATGCTTTATGCGTTTATGTGCGCTTGGTGGCATGGTGGTTCTGTTTCTGATCAGGGAGCCCACCTGAAATCTCACCGTGTTATATTCTCATTGTGTCAGCTCAGGATGGAACATGCTCTGTTTCAGAACCAGTTTCTTTATTTTCATTCCGTGAAAGCATTCCTGTATTTATTGCACTTTAATTCTGTGAGTGAACAAACATTCAACTTTCTGCTTGTGCATATGAAAGTAATGGTAACTTGATCTTAATATACATATGTGCTGTATGTTTAGATTTCATTATAATGGTAGAAGAGGAATAGTATAAATATCAACACATGGCACTTGCATGCAGTCATATTTGTCTGTGGATTAACAAAATGGTATTGCATGTCATATGATATTGGCTTCAGTAATATGTACCACCATTAAACTTTTTATTGCTATGACCTGTATATCTTGGATTGGCATAAAGTATAGCACGAAATGCTTGAAATGTGGCAAGTACAAAAAGTGCTTTCTAAACCTCTGTCTCAGTTTTTTATTTAGCATGGGACTGGTTATTTTAACTCAGATTCTTTATGGTTTTTCTTGATCTTTCCAGGCAGATGCTAGGACAGAGGCTATATCTTGAATGAGATTTTTCGTTGTTTTTCTAATTCTCTCCATTCAAATGCCTCTCTAGGACATAACTACTTTCTTCTGGATCCTAGTGCCAAGATATATTCCTCCTGTATGTCCTCATGGTGTGGTGTGTAGACTTTTGTCAAAGGCCTCCTGTTCAAAACCATTTAAATTCATTGAAGTTTTTTCACTCACCTGTCACAAAGACATAGTTTTGTAAATGTGTTGATTACTAGGCCCCTGATTTGGTTTAGAATTATATGAATCACTGTAGGTCTGCTATGCCAGTATTATCGCCCCATCATCTTGTGGTTGGAAGTAGTAGAGGTCCTCATTTCAGACATGGATTCTTTTACTTATTTAGTACATGCAGAGGCCAGGAAGCTATGAATACCACAAGTAAAGGCATTGAACAAGTTCAGGAACAAAAATTCTTTCTACGTTTTGAAGTACAAAGTATTTCTTCCAATCCATAATTTCTGAATGTGCCAGTGGTGTAAGTTTGAGAAGCATTAGACTAAATATAATTCCTCCATTTTTTATTGACAGAAAACTGTCATTTATATCCCATATTACACATTCATAGCCAGTAATGTCAGTTAGAAACTACTTGAGCTCATTTGTGTTACTGCTGTGCTATACCTAACATAGTAGAATGTAATCAAATTAAATGTCCCTGAATTGCTTAATATTCTAAAGTGTAGTGCAGTACATAAAGAACATTGACATTGCAATTAACTGGTCTGATGCTTAATTTAAAGGGTGTGGCAAGGGATTAAAAATCTTTTCATTTTGCCTTCTTAAACAGAAGCTGTTTTATCTTGTTCTAATCACATGACATGCTTTTAACATACTTCATTAGCATACTCTGTTAAGTCCTTCCATTTCTAATGAATAGGTTAGAGAGTAGAAAATGCACATGAAATCTTGGATACTGTGGGATTCTGCAAATTTCACATTCTCTATTCTCTTTTTATAATTTTCTTTAAACATTTTAATTGATATTACTTCTGATGTAATTATGCAGTTTGTTGAATGTAATCACGTAGTATTACACGAGTGCAGCTTGTATTAAGTTTCTCTTGCTCTTACACATTTCATTTTCATTGGAAGATTAGTGTATTTAACATGCTGGATGAAACACAGCACTTTACAAAATAAATATTTCTTTCTGTATGTAATTTCACGGTAAAAGGGGAATTTCTAAGCTACAAGCTTCTTTGTTACAAAAGAATTGTGTGTTTGATGGAAAAGATAGTCAGCCTCCCTTAAGTGATGTTTCCAGTCACTGCATTAGGTTTTAAATTGTGATGCAGATATTTCAAGATATGTGTGCATACAAAGGTTCAGTCATTGGGCATGTAAAAAATACAGGAACTGAGATATTTTAGAGCATGCAGAAAAAATAAATTCTGTTTCCTGAAAGAAACTTAATAACACCTTAAATCTGGTTATATATGCGTATATATTCATGATGATAGTTGGTGGAATTTGTTATGTGCTGAGTTCATTCAGCAGATGCAGAAGGAATTTAAAATTGGAACTAAACTTCAAAAGACTTAAATTTGAATATCTATATAAGTAAATAAAAGAAAATTGGTCCCTTGAATTTGGCAATGAAGCCTTTTTGCTGTAGTGCTCTGTATCTCATCAAAACTGTATTCCTGCATGTGACTAAAATGAAGTAAAATTACAGAATACTGGGAATTTTCGTGGCTGTAAAATATATCTTTAAAATATGATTTATAGAAACTGAAATTTAATTTTTAAAATGTGCAAATTGTAGTAACAGGTGAGTCACTATGTTGTTTGCTGACAGTGACAGTAGTGTCATACAGTATAATGTGAGTGTATAGGATCAGTCTTTCACTCCCCCTCTGCATCAGTGAGTGCATTGAATTCTGTAGAATGTGAAGGCATCACAAAAGGGACTAGTAGAAACAAATAGTGGGGAGGGGGGGAAGAGAAATCAGAGATTGATTTATATCAGCCTTTGTATAAGCCATTGCATGGTTTTTTAATAATTTTATGTAAATTCTGAAAGTAAATTAGAAACATAAATCTGCATGCGTGTTAGTTGCACTGAATGATCCAAATTGATAAACTCAGAGCAGGTTCTAGAAGAGCTGTTTGGAGAATATGTGACAGTGTGAGGACTCAGTGTGGTCTGTCTTCCCTACAGATTAATGGTGTTGACATGGAGGGTGCTCGACATGACCAGGCAGTATCAATGCTGACTGGTCTTGAGAGATTTGTCCGTCTGGTGGTGGAGCGAGAGGTGTTGGTTCCTCGTGAGTCATTGTGTAGCAGCCCATCTCCCTCACCAAGCCCGGGCTCAGAGAAGTCCCCTCGCGTGTTTGGTGTCCCAAAACCATATACTGGACTGTATAGTGCCAATAGCTACATGGCAAACCGGCCCGGTTATAGTGGTTACAGGCGACCGATATCTGAGAGAACCGGTGGTACAAGCTTTGGAAAGTTGCCTGGACTTAGAAATGAAACGTCCGAAACAGTAAAAGATAGTGATAAGAAAACAGTTAGTGCATTGTCAGACACTCATCATTCAGATGCTGCAAAATGTGCCAGTGCCAATGCCAATACCAGTGTTGATGCGAGGGTAGAACCCCCACGTCCTGCCCCCCGTCGTGTTTTTCAGCCACAGAGCTCGGATACTTCTGCTCCTGCACCTGAGACCACATCAGAACCAGTTCAGGTACTTCCAAAGCCCATCACCAATGAGGAATTCCAAGCAATGATCCCTGCTCGGTTCCTTCAATCATCCTCCGCCACAGATCCCACGCCAGAGACCCCTGGGCCCACTGTGACAGTGACTATCAAGCAACCTGACCACTCAGCTGGGGACATCAAATTCCCTCCTGCCCCAACAACTCTCGGTAAAGTGACAGAGACCATCACAAAGAGCACCTTCACCGAGACAGTTGTGACTCGGGTCACAGAGAACAAGGAGGTTCTTCCCGTCATCATAGAGGTTAGTTGGGCAATGTACGGTCAGATTGAAACCTGGTAATATACAGATGCTAGAAGAGTTGTTAAATCTAAGATGATCACATGCAGAAGTATAATGGTCTTTAGTATCAGTTTATGAAAGTCTGGATATTTGCAAATCCTGACAGTAATGTTTGCTTTGTTCATACATCTGTAGTTATTAACCAATGCAGAATAGAAACGGTTTAAGACAGTAATATGCTCAACCAGAATAGCCGCTGATAAAAACATTTGATATTTTTATATGGACACTCCTGTGTACAAAATAATCCTGTGAGTAGCGAATTTTAAAATACAAGTTCATTTTACAGGTACAAGTTAAATTTCTTTTGCTTCAAAGACTTAGGAACATACCCATATAAGAAACATAATTTTAAAATGTTTCGCTTGTCAGCATTTCTACTGGAAGAAGTGCACTACAACATATGTAATGCTGGAAGGCTGGAGGAAAGAGGTCACAGAGCTAGTAGGAGCACATGCTCAGGATATGTTGTTTAACTTTGGTACTTTGAGGGTTAATTTCCATGCAGAAGAAGGATAGAGTCTTCTTTGTCCTTTTTATGTATGAATGTGGATTGTGTTAATATGTTTTGAACATATTCAAATTTTATGCTTCCTTATTTACATAAGTTTATTACTGTTACATTATCATCTTCTTGTTTCTATAATTGTTTGTATGCTTTTGCAAATGTTCTGTTTATCGTGGATTAAAATTAATGTTTTTATGGGTATTTCTTGTACTTGTTTTTAGGCCTTCTGACTCCAGATAACTTTCATATTTCTGGTATTCTTGATGTGGTGAAAAAATTTAATGAAGTCTTTTTGGTTCTAGACCATATTATGGCTAAATAAAACTGTAGGTTTTGGGAACACCTGCTTCTGTCTTCAGGACTTAACAGAATGATACCTCCGTGTATGGTTAAGGAACACAGATATAGGTCCATTCCTGAATGGATGTTCTCTTTCAATTTGACACCTTTCGCCTTCCTCCCACTACCGCTGGTCCAGGCTTAAAACACTGATTTCCCTCATTCTGTTCTGTCCTCATCATATTAGATATTGAAGAGGCAGAGATTGATTGATGTTTTGGGTACTTAGCAATGATTAGGTACTGTGAAAATATTAGTTTTACTCAGCCATATTGCAGCATGTGAACATTTCAGATATGACATTTATTTATTCATCTATTTAGATAATATGTGGAATATGAACGGTACAGAATTCCTTATTATTTTTAGACTGTTTGCTCATTGAAATGGAACAAATACCAAGGTTTCAATCTCCGTCAGCATATAATATAAACTGCATCCATAGAATTTCTGCTGCATTTATAAATTAACAGCTTGGTAAATGTTTTTAAGAATGATTATCATGTACTGAGAATGTATTTTACAGTTCAGTATGAAGTTGCATGCATTTTACACAATTTTATTGACACATGATTCCATGTCATAAGTGGATGAAATTTTCTGAAACTAAACTTGTAGTAATAACATACACTAGAAATTACACACAGATTTTTGGTTTTGAATTCAATTTTCATTATTGTATGTAGAATTAAAACTTTCAGGTTATTGGCTGCTTTGTTGGTGTTGATTGAATATTGTGTTTGTTTGCTAACATTTTTAAGTAATTGGAAGTTTGCATCTTCAGGGTGAAATATGCAACAGCTTACCTAGTCCTCTTATTCATATAAATTTGTTTGTCCCACTATACGCCATGTAGGCGTTTGGGGTGAGAGGAGGTATAGCTCCTCTCTTCCTTGACCTCGGCACTAGATGGGGGTGAGTAGTCAGCATCACGCCCCGGCCGGCTTTACCCCCGGGAAAGGACCCCGGTACCCATTGTAGAGGAGGCTGGGTGGGCCCCAGAGCCGGTCTGGACGCAGAGGCCAGAGGAAAAATCCTGCCCCCATCGGGGATCGAACCCCGGTCGTCCAGCCCGTAGCTAGTCACTATACTGACTGAGCTATCCCGGCTCTCTTATTCATATAAATACTAGTAGAAAGTGGGAAGTGGCTGTTGCACCTTTGAGAATTATTGAGAATACACAGACATCATGGAAGTGATTATTTGAAAGCCTTTGTTGGTTGACTGCTTGATTTTGTAATACTTTTGTTGCAGCATTCAGAACACTCTATATTCTGGATTTTTGTGCATATCATGTCATATAAGTCATGATATTGTTTTGTATACCTGCACAAATTTCTAAACACTGCAAAATGTGAGAACATTTTTTGAGCAGAATACTAAGCATTTCCCAAATTTAATTTGTTAAACTCCTTTGTAAATGTAAATTAGATTTTTTACATTATGATTTTGCCCTGCATTTTGATGGTAAGAAATGGGCTTTGCCACTATTTCTAGACCCCCATCCTTACTAGCATCTAATAGAATTTCTTTGTTTGCAGTTACTGTTTCCTCTCCATTAATTAACTTTTGCACAGAACAGAAGCTGATACATTCCATTCAAACCCTCCTGATTTTCTTGGACTTGCTGATGGCATATTCTAAAGTAAAGTTGAACAGCAATGGCAATAAGACATCCCCATGTTTTAAATAACTCTTAATAGGAAATTTGTCAGGCAAATGCTTAAAAATATATGGATTTAAATACAAGTTTTATTTAAACTTATTTTAATTACCCACATTTATTTTATGAGTTTACCAAATTCAGTGAGATGATTGTATAGTATTTGTCTCATAGCAGAGTTGAAGGCAATCTCGATGTCTGGCCACAACGGCACCAGTACTAAATTAACTATATATATCTTGATGGTATGTCATGTAATATCCTGCCTTGCTGATGTACTTGACCTCCCTTTGGTCAAAAGGTTTCCCGTAACACCAGCAGGCTACTTAAAGAAATTCTGCAGTATATGTATTTGTATTAAAGTAACATGCATTTTGCATGTTCTCATCTCACAGCGTGGTTTATTAGTGTTTCAGTCTCATGAAACATGTTTTGTTTAAAGAAATTTGTATTTATAGCTCCTATTATATTCTCTTTTAAAATTTCCTTTACATATTTTCCTGTTCAACTCTGATAACGTTTATGTCATGATGTCAAACAATGTTAGCTTTCTTTAGAGCCGTTAGCTACTAACACCAAAAAGTAAGTTAACTATAAGCTTTCAGATGTGGTGCAGTGCAAGAACAGTAACTTGGATTCCCAATGAGTGGTGTGAGAATCCTGAAAATTAAAACTCACTTCACACTGTGAATGTATTAATTTTTTTGTCTGTTGTTGCCTTGGCAGCCAGTTTAGCGTCTGAAGTAACACACAGTATTCTTTTTTTATTGCCTGTGTGATATATACCCAAAGTTATTTAAGGGAATAGTATATACAAACTTCTTGTGACATAGATATTTATATTTATTCCATATTAGTTTGCATGAAGTACTTTGATTGCAATCATGATTGATCTTAAAAGTAAATTACTGTGCCATATTGAAATTATCTGCATGAATTACCAAGCTGTTAATTATTTACCCTGTTAAGCATTGATGTTAAATTTGTGTGTTCTTGTCATACTGCTTATGTGTGTGAATACAGAGAAGTGTCTTAAATCGAACGCCAGATCTCAAAATACTATTGATGAAATATTTTTTTTAAAGTTTCAATAGTTAAAGTAGTGAAATGAAGGATGGTCTACATATTTAGCTTTGACTGATAACAAGAAAAAGAAAACTTTTGTGGGTGGGGGGGGGGGCTCCTGGGAAGCTGCCATTTGATAGGACGACAGAGACGAGATATTATGGAAATAGGATATGAGGATGTAACTGGATTAAAGTGGCTCAGCATTGTATTTAATGTTGAGGTTTTTCACTAATGTTATTGAACCTTCAGAAACAGCTGGAGCAATGTGCTCTGCCTTTGCCACTTTTATCTAATTCTCATCCTTATCGGCCTCACATTTGTTTTCTTTCATGTTGAAAAGTTTATTCACTTCTGACACTGCTTTGTTGCAGTTAGATAGGAAATTAAACAAACAGACTGAAGAGATGGTCAGTGGTTTTAACACTTACATGAGATGAAGATTTTTTTATCACATGCAATTAGTTCATTCATAAGTTATTTGACAAGTAGCATATAATGTCATATGGCGTGGAAGAATGAATATGTGTACTGAACAAAGAATGACTGGGCAGGATGTGGTATTTTAAGATTGTTGTGGAGGTACTGAGGATAATGACAGAATTAATCAACATTTCCTCTCCCTTGTCAGGATTCAAACAGACTTTCTGAATATGCACCAGATGCATTACTACTGCAAAACACACCTGTTTGGTTACAGAGGGAAAGATGATGTTTTGCAGATTTGAACTAGGTGTTCGATTTAATGTCATTTTACTGTATTATCTGGGAATATTAACAATGTTCAATGTATGTGTGCAGGTTAACCCGTTTTCAGTTTCTTGTGACTAACTCTGGTGAGAAAACTAACCAACAGTAACAAGTGCAAAGGTCAGCATTTTTGTAACATGTTTCCCCTTCTGTCATCTTGGGTAGCAGTCACCCAGCCCTTCTATCTCCCCTCGTCTTTCTTGAAAGAACAAGAGTGTGAAAGTACACTCCAATTTCAAGCACATATTTATCCCACATGCATTCTTTGAGATGTCATATACATCATTGATCTTATTATTCAATTACTGTGTGTGCAAATGTGTTTTTTACATAGCTAGTCAACAGTACAGGTACTATGTTTTGTTACAAATTCTGTTTTTTGGCAGGTCTGATAAGCATTAGAAATATTCAAGGCATAGAGGTACTTAAGTTATTCATCCACAAGTTTCTTTAAATATACATCATATATAAAAGTATTTTGGATGAATATCAAAATATGTTTTTCTTTGTTATAATCTTGTGTGGCGTATTCACTCCTGAGAATGCCAGTTCAGCTTTCTCATTGCACAACTAAAATATTTCCATCATCTTACTGGTTTTTATTTGCCTTGTTGAATATAAGTTCTTATCTAAATGAAGGTGAATATTTTTGTGCTATTCTGACAGTATTTTATTCTGGATGTTTTCACAGCAGTTATGCCATTGGAAGATAATGTAATCTATAAATATAAAACTGGGTATTAATGATATCAATTAGTATGCAACAATGTATATAAATGAAGATTACTACTACCATTGCTCCAATCATTGTGGCCTGAAAATTGTTATGTAATGGTTAACATTTCTGTTTTGTACTCTAGAGCTTTAGCTATCCCGAGGTTTTTGTGGTTTTCCTCAGCTCCTCCTTTGACTTATTTTAGACCAAAGCTGTTTCAATCTTATTTCTTCCTGTTTTTTCATTCATTATTATCGTGTCATTTATGTGTACAACCTTTGCAGTTGACAGCGTAATTAAATAAACCAAGAAATGTGTTTTATTTTGGGGGGTGTTAATAGCTATACTGTATAAGTACTTTCACCTTGAAAGTGTATTCTTTCATCCATTCCCTGCAGTTAGAGACCACCATAAAAATTGAAACAGTTACTGGGGATCATGTTCTTGAGGAATACTTATATTATAATATTTAGACGAACTACAATAAAATTGATGATACTGATTTGGCTTTGTGCATTTGTTTATTGCATGATCATGAGTGTGTACTGTATCCAGTATTACACAGCACTGTTCTGTTTGACACTTCTTTGCATGGGAATTAAATAGCATGTTGCAGTTGGACTGTTCTTTGTAAGAGGCTAGTTGTCTGTTTGAAGGTTTTGTGGATTTACATTTACCTTCAGCTATTCAAGTTAAATTACTGTGTCCTTGCAGATTTCATCTGCACAAGATTCTTATAGATCTGTAAGTAGCTTAGACAACCTGTTAATTTTTTATTACATTGTGATTTTGTGGGTTATGATGCTGTGTAGTGTCATGGGGGTCACCAGCATTTTTGTAGGAAACTTGCCTTCATTTCCAAGTTAGAAGAAGATGAGGTAGTAGATTCTGTCATTGTTTTGGTAACTATCTACTGGGCTACACACTATCATAATTTGAAAGACCACAATGTGATTTTATACTGTCATGAAAACCTGTCATGTCTTACATACTTTTTAATTTTTTTATTGGTATTATTGTCGGTACTACAGCCCAGTTGCAGCATTGGCCATTTCATGCATTATTGAGGTTTTCTAGATTATTCATACAAGTTGTAGAACTCCTGCAACGGCAAGCCAGACCAACACAACATCTCTAAGCCTCTACAGAATAACATAGAACATAGTAGGCAATCATGTTATCTCCTTTTTTTTAAAAAAAAGTAAGTGAGTTAATTGTTTTGAAGACTGCATCCATGCAGGTACCACAATGATTTAAATATTCCAGACAGAGTAAGCCTGTAATTGAAAATTCAAGTACAATATTATTCCATTTCATCGTAGCATATATATCAGACACTACAAACAGATCTTTAAAATAATTAAATGAGTAAAATATGGACAACAAACTAGAGATGAGATTTTAGGTTTTCATGGTTGTGAGTATGAAGATTACTGTCTTCTGGGATGATGTGCCATTTAGTCTAGTAGAACATTGCCCTGGTGAGTAAGGCAGCAAGTACCTCTGAAACTCCAGTAAACTTATACCAGACTACTTGATGCAACAACCCAGAAGACAGTCGTCTTCATGCTAAATAGTTTTTTGGTTGTTCAATCTGCTTACAGACTTTGTATTAACTCTGCCTGTACATACTTTATGCATATTGTTTTCTTATAATATAGCTTAACTAAGTGCTGCTTAAAAAGCTTCTGCAATCTGATCGCAAGATGACAACTGAAAGGTAGGACAGCTTCTCATAACATCTGCTCAACAAACTCTGCCCTCTTAGTTCATGAAATTAAGAAAGAAAAATCTTGCATCTTTGATATATGCATTTCAGCTTTGTAATTCATTTTAAATTAACTACATAAACCAACGCTTGTGTTTGCCTTCCATTGGTTGTTAAGCAGACGTTATAATGTGTTATTCTTTTTAATTCTGGATCTTGCAGACTACATTTCATTGATATGACATCTTGAGCCACTGCTTGATAGGGTAAGGGACAAATATTATTATTTTCAACAACATACAGATACAATTATAAATACTTGGATGATCGAAACCTGTAATGATATTTTCCAAACTGTTTGTGAACTCCTTGGGTGGTATGTGAAATGTTTCCATAAGGTTCACAAGGAAAAGTACATAGCGGCTTGTGGTTGGGGCATGAAACTGGCCACTCACCTCCATCTAGTGCAAAGGTCAAGAAATGGAGCTATACCTTCATTACACCATACGTCTTTACGGTATGGTGCTTAATACCAGGCACAACTCTACTTTTACATGAATTACATGCAGTAGAAAATCAGCTTCTATGCATCATTGGGATATGTGTGGGTTACAGAATTTTAAAACATCTTTTATAGTTCATATTTATAGTTACTAAATACTGTTTGTAAGATTTTAATTTCAGGAATTGCATTTCTAGTATTGTTTTTTGGGTTATGATAAGTTAAAGTAATGACCATGTTTTCTTTTCCATCACTGTGTATAGTTTTGAGATTGTTACCAAATTCCCCTTATAATTACATTTAAGCCCCTATGTTTAATAGTAATATGTATGAGACAGTAGTTTTAAATGGCTATGAGGTTAAGTCTTGATGTGTGTGATATTCTGTTGGAGTAATGAGTGAGATTAGTACTACCAGTTTTTGTATCACATTTAATTATATTTTCTCGATTGCAGGAGGTGACACTTGTTAAAGAGGGTGGTTCATTAGGATTCAGTATTATTGGAGGAACAGACCACTCGTGTATGCCCTTTGGAGCAAGTGAACCAGGCATTTTCATATCACATGTAAGTACACTGCTTTTTAGAGAATTAAAAGCATAGTTATATTTGAGTATTATTCATTCCCAATTGGACACTACATTAGTAGACTTATAAATTTGTGGAAGAGGACAAGAAGGTTATAATTTTTGTCTGTAGAGCAGATTGCAGCAGTGTCCACACATTGCAACATGTGATTAGCAGAATATTTTCATATATAGTTTTCCTTATTCAAGATGAAATTTCATTGGCTTATATTTTGACGTACTTATGGCAACTTTTACCTGCTAAACAGTATTTTATTTTGAGGTAGTTTTATATGTATTTCATAGTGTTAATGCATGTCATGCTTATCAACCTTACCACACTGTGGCGATGTCCTTCATAATGAGCATCCTCGCATTTTCAAAGTTTGTCCTTAATTAATTTATTTATTTATTAAGTTCTCTATACAGAAGAATGTGTCTGATGACACTCTACAGGTATACAAACATTCAGTATTTCGTACTGTTATTGGGCATACTGAGTAAATTTTAACATTGCTTTGTACTTGGATTAGTGATACTTTATTTAATATACTAGACATATTTTGAATTTATCCATTTGTTGGTTTTCTTAATCATTGCTGGAATTGAAATGTTTTTATCTTTGTAATCTTATTCCATAATCTATTTTATCTGCAACTTGTTTTCTTGTATATAATGATTTATGAACATATCAAATCATTATTCCTGTGCTATTCTGTTTTAATACACAATCTGCTAATGCTCTCAGGTCATTCAGTACAAGTGCCCTTCTTACACTTTGTTTTGGTATGTTAGGGGTGGCAAGGTAGGCTTAATTTTCTGCATTGTACTGTGTTATATGTGACGTCTCTAAACACACAACACGGTATTAAAATGTTATATAAAACAAGTTGATAAAAATATGCATGTATTTTGAAATCTGAAAATTGTGTTTCAGGTGGTTCCAGGTGGAATAGCTGCTCGGTCAGGGAAGTTAAGAATGGGGGATCGAATCCTCAAAGTGAATGGTGAAGATGTGACCAAATCAAGCCATCAGGAAGCAGTGCTGAAACTTTTGAAACCTGGAGATGAAATAGTTCTCGCCATCCAGCATGATCCCTTGCCAGAGGGCTATCAGGTTGGTTCTTTGCTGTTTTAAAATCTATATATTGATTGTACCATGGATAATGTGTGTATTAACTTTAAGTTGAACACTTATTCACTCATTCCATTTCAATATTAGAAGTAGTATTTTTTAAAGAACTAGCAATGCAAGTACAGATTCTGTCTATGAGCCAAGACAGCTCAGTCAGTATAGTGTCTGACTATGTACCAAATGACTGGGGTTTACTATAAATGTAGCCAATAGGGGATACTTACTGTTTGTAATATGATTTAAAAAAACTGATGCTTTGTTTTTGTTGATCCAATTTCATCATCTGAAAATCAAACTTTTTTATTGTAACATGGAATGTAAGCAGTAATTATTTGTGTGTTATGATTGTTACAAGCTGGTCGAGGTTGAATATATACATGTCACAGTAAGTATTTTTCCCCCCTGTTATACCAATCATTGTAGTGACTTGCATATAACTTTTTAGACTCTTGGGTAGAACGGGAAAGAGGATGGAAATGGCTTACTATTTGCTTATCATAATTTATCCCCTGTGGTGCCAAAACTGATAAAAGGATTGAACAAGTTCCAGTCTCATTTAGGTATTTCCTTACAGGATAATTACTATATTTTCTTCAGTTTTAGATACTTTTTTACATAAAAATTTTCCTGAAATTGGGGTGCATCTTACTTTTGATGGCCTCTTAGAATTGATAGTGTCTCTTTTTTGAACACCCGTTGCCAAATCAAGGGTGCATCTTACAATTGATGACGTCTTAAAATTGAGGAAATGTGGTATATTTGACATTGTTGATTGTGTGCAGTGATTGGTTGTCATAGTGACATAATCTTGTTATCAGCATTCTCATATTTTAATCAATGAGTTTTGGGTTTTGTCCTGAACGTTGCCTTTGGTCTTGGCAAAACCTCAATACAGGTTATTCAGAAGAAAATTACAGTTTCATTGTACAGTATGTTCATAATTTTCGAGGGTACAAAATCATATGATTCTTGAATGAAAGCTCACTTTTACTGAGTGTGTGTGTGTGTGTGGTCTTTATTTGACCTGTGGACTTGCTGTTAGCAGACCACAAAGTGTCACATAGCATGTCTCCTGTGATCTCTTCAACAGCTTCATTTTGTACTTCCAATTCTTGGACAGTGTGGGTTGGTGCTGTACACAAGATCTTTGAGATGGCCGAAAAGGAAATAATGGTAGGGATTTATATCCAGAAAATGTGGTGATCAGGACTGCCCACATCTGAAGCCTTCTGGAAATTGATTCAGTAGGACACAGCTATGAAACACATCATGCTGTACATCAAGATGACATTTGCTGTATATGGGTGTGCACTATCCTGTTGGAAAAATATTTGCACATGCCTTGCTGTCTGAATTACTGGAAATACCTCCTTGTCGTACTGCTGGCTTGTTGTGGTGCCCTCCACAGCTGTCAGTCTAATAAGCCCTTTCTTGCTGTTGGCATACCATATTGTACATTTTGCAGGTTGGCGTGACATTCGTATGGTTGAGTGGATTTTCAGAGGCCCAGAATTTTGTGTTCTGCTTGTTCACAAACCCATTGACGTTGAAATGACTCCATCACTTAACCACAAGCAATCTAAGCCTAAGGTGGTGAGGTACTGCTACACAAACTGTAGGAAGTCCTGACAGAAGTTGGTTCTCTGCTGGTTGTCTTCAATTATCATCTATACCACTTGTGCTTTGTTACCGGGTGATTGGGAACTTGATGTCACACATTTTCTCAGATTCTGAAGCTGTGTTCTGCAGTTCATGAACATTGTCTGCTTGAATGCTGACTTGTGCCTTCCTGCCACATCCTTCTTGTTTTCACAGACCCTATTAAAATGTCTGTACCAGATAGGTGATTGTGGATCTTGTTGGTGCCTTTCATGTGATTAATTTACTCTGAAACTGTCTTTTCACTGTACAGGACTACATATTTAGTAAAATGTTTTGACAGTAAACACATGATCCTCCTTGATCTATGCCATCTTGCACAGTGAGTGCTGTTTATGCACCTGCAAACTCCAAACATTCCTGCATCTAGTGGTTTTCGTTTTCAAGATGGCAGTGGGCATTTATTGTTATGAAGAAAGGTTATAAAACTCTGAAAGTTTAACATTTTAGTGAATTTTTTACACGTTGCGTAAATTGTGCTCTGTCAGTATCATATTGTGATACTGTCTACCTACTATGGCAAACTGCAAGAAACATTTGCACCACTTTTAACATTTGTGACTGACCTTTTCACAGAAAAAAAGTGAATGACATTAGAAGTTTCTAACCTTTGATTTAAGTTAAGTGAGTTAACAAACTTCCTTCTCTTTATAGTCTATTGCATTGACCCTGTTAGGAAGAATTAAAATCAGATGTGTTGACATCAACCATGTTTTTGTAAGCATTTGTCATGGAGGAGCATGCTCTATTTGCTCTTAAAACTTTTTTTTGCCTGTCACAGAGGCTTGTGTTTGGATTTTATTACATCTATTTTGTGGTTCTTTTGTGTAACATTGCTGAACCTCAAGAATGAAATTTATACATGGCAGTATGTGAAGCCCTAGCCTGATACTGATTAGCTATTAATCTAACACGAACTTTGTTGAAGTTCTTAAAGTGTAGGTTATTTTCTTGGCTCTGATGTTACTAAGAAATGTGGTTCCTGTTCACAGTAAACAGGTAACTTAACTTTTAACTCATTGTAGCATCTGTTTGCTTATTATAGGAGATGAGAATAGTAAAGGCAGAAGGAGAGAAACTGGGAATGCATATCAAAGGTGGACTGAGAGGTCATCGTGGTAACCCATTGGATCGTACAGATGAAGGTGTCTTCATTTCCAAAATCAACTCTGGTGGGGCTGCGAAGAGGGATGGCAGACTCAAGGTGAGAATTGTATCATGTGCTTCCGGCTACAGAACGTAAACTCAGTCTCTCAGTCATCGTAAACCCATAACTTTTCCCTCCTTCTTCTTTGGGTTTTACATTTGTCACAGGTTTCCCATTCTAATACTTTATATTTGTATTTAATTATTCCAGTATGTTTCTTTCAGATACCTATATTCCAAGACTTTCTGAATTTCAGTGTGTTGAGTCTTGCATATTTTCCATTTTGTGCCTGGGAATTAGTTGTCTTTGCTATCTGTGTTCTTCCATAATTTTCTAACCCCTGAAGTGTTTTACTTTTAAATATATTGTTTTTGTACCATCTTGTTTCACATCCATTTCTGCCTAATATATTTACTGAACTCATGGAAGAAGAAATGTTCTCACCATCTACCTGTTGCATAGGTCTGACTGCCAGTTTATCGTAAATATAATTTATTCTCTAGTTGTCCTGCAAGGTTATTTTGCACTAATGCCAAAGTCCGTCATTACATGTATTTGTGAACCAAATGAGTTTACATCCTTACAGCCCACTCTTGGAGGATCTATTTTAATATCATGTTACATTTACTTATTTTCTATTTGTTGCCTTCCAAGAGACTAATACACCAAAGTTCTGAATGTATGTTGTGTTGACTTTAATACCTTAATACTACTATGTGGTTGTATAATATTTCAAATATGCTATTTACAGACAATGTCTGTATGTTGCAGGTGGGGATGAGGCTTCTGGAAGTCAATGGTATTTCTCTGTTAGGTGCCTCACATCAAGAAGCAGTAAATGTGCTTCGGAATTCAGGGAATGAGATAACGCTTGTGGTCTGCAAGGGTAAGCAGACACTAAGACCTGTAAATTCCTGACATCTGAATTTTAGTAAGACAATATATGCAAGCTATGAATTTGTGTTGTTTTCAGGTTATGACAAAGCTGAGGTAGACAGGTTATTAACAGAAGGAAAGCTCAGCAGAGAATCCAAGTCCGTCTCTCAGAGTGTGTCTAGTCTTGATCGTGATGATGAAGATACAACTACACTGAGACAGGCAAGAGACATTTTTTATAGTGAAATGTCTAGTTAACAAAATATTATTCATTTTGATTTGAACTATCTTTTTTTGCATTGATATTAAGATTCTGAAGAAGAATTACTTTTTATATCTTGGCCTGATTTTTAAAACATTTATATCCTGAACATAAAGAGGTGTTTCATTCTGTATATAGGAACAGGAAATGAAGCAGGAATTGGTAGAGTGGGAAAAAGAAGAACAAGAGCGGAGAGACAAGGAATTGGCAATTCAGCAGGGACAGCAAATTGTGTCTCTAGCTGAAGCAGCTAGGGAAAAGTCAACTCCAGAGAGGGTAAGTGTTCTGTAACACCATTAATAGAAACAAACATTATAAGGTGTATATTTATTGTATTTAATAATTCACAAAGAATTTTAGTGTTCAGCTTAATAGGTGTCGGCACAAGTGATTGTGAATGGAGGTGCATGAAGTATTGGGTCTTAATCCATTGGCTGAAGGTGCAAATGATGTAATTATGAAAATAGCAACTTTGGGAGAGGGTTGAGTATGTTTTATTGAGACTAGAGATACACTGTGTTTCCTTGAAAGAAAAATTGTGAAGCAATATATAGACTATATACAGTACATAGAATACAGTATATAGAATGAGGATAGGTAGGAACAAATAAGGAAATGAAGTAGAAGGAAAATATGGAATAACTAAAATATGTGGTAAAACAAAGCAAAACATGGCAGTTTAAAATGGGGGGCAAGAGGGATAATGGTAAGACATCCAAGGTTGGGAAGAGGCGGCTGTCTGTCAGTGTCCCAGATTAGAAACAAAGAATTATAGGGCAAATGATGGACACCTAGATGGGTGCTGAGGATGTGGATAGAGGGCTGGCATGCAAGTAAGGTAAGAAACAGCCCTTATCAGTGCTGTCAAGGGACCAGGGGAGAGGATAACGTGTGGCAGATGGGGCAGAAGGCCACAGGATAAATAACCAAGGAGAACTTGGGGGAGGTATGGATTGAACAATCGGAAATAACAGAGTTAGAGGTCATTGGAGGGAGGAAAGTAGCTGGTCAGGGCAGGGACCTTGGCTACTAGGTCAGCACACATCCTTTTTATGACAGTGACCCATCTGTTGCTAGCTCCTTTCCTCTTTTCATGCTCTTCCTGTTCTATTTACCTAAAAATCACTTTACTAGAAACTTATATTGCGAAAGACGTAAGATGCAGATGCTGACCAAGAAATATGTTTGTGAGTACAAAGACATTGTTGTGACCTTCACTTTTGAGCCCTCTGGTTGAACTACTTGAAGGTTGAGACTTGTTGAACCAGGATGCTCAACAGCGTAGGAATTTGTTCTCCGGCTGGTCACCTGAACACTGAATTAGAACCAGCTGTAATTTTATAACTTATAGATGATGAATGAAGTCCAACAGAATAATTTTACATGTCAGGATAGCTGTTTGACTTGTCTGGGGACATTACCACTGTGAAGGTTGTTATGTAGTTATATGCTTTAACCAGGTACTTATTACTTCATTGTTATCATTAGGTACTGGATGTGGTGAGAGCAGCGGAGCTGCTGGTGAACAAACCTTCCAGTCCGACGGAGATACTGGTACCAAAGTCTCCAGGTGGTCCTAAGACAGATCTGAAAACGACCACCATTGTAATGAGCAAGCACACACTAGCTCCACAGTCCAGCACGGTGAGTACCCAGAACATTTTGCATAATTGTTTAGCATTGTTTATATACAAGTTTGTAATTCCCGCTCTTGGTCTGATACTTGTATATAGCAAACACACTTAACTTATATTCTTTTTACTACTTTCTTTACTACCATGTTTGTATAAATGACTATGTGAATCTTGTCTTTGAAAGATGATATAGGAAACATGAGTCTTGATGTGAAACTGGAGATAAAATACAGCATGTAACACAATAAGGTGTACAACTTTGAAAATTTGTGACCATTCAATAGTAATATCACAATGTAGTTTCTTACCTAACATTTGTTAACACTTCGCTGCCACTGCTTATGCACCAGGCATCCAGGTGATATTCTAAATTATCCCACTGTTTGTCCAAGAAAGTGATATGTATCAGAGCTTTGGCATTAATTACAGTATTGTCTGGATGTCTGCTGCTTGAACAGTGACAGGCATATTGAGCACTTACCAGAAAAAATGTATGTGTTAACAAATGTTCTGTAAGATAATGTGTTGTGATAATACTGTTCATTTGGTCACAATAAATTGTCATAGTTATGTACCTTATTCTGTTACGTTTTGTATAAAGTGAAGTGAAAGAACTTGGGGGCTGCTAGCCCATGGAAGAACCTTTAAATTGCAATTACAACAATGAATACATTGATAAGTGGTGAAACCCAAAACATCACTAGATGGTAATCACGTATATGACCCGAGCATTTATTTGGCCTCAGACTGCACTTATCTTAAATTTCATGGTCATTAGCATTGACACCTGAAATATACTAACAGAAGGTTTTCTCCTTGTCATCTGTGTCCTTTGAGCCCTTACTCTGTGAATTGTGCCTCTGTTATTCAATTCACATGCATGAATAGCAAATGTAATGTTGGTGTTCAGTGGTTAGAACTATTGCTTTGTATTCAGGGTGCCCTGGATTCAAATCTGAGCTCAGAGGCCAGCCTATCCTGAACTGAGACTTTTTATGGTTTTCTCAGCCCTTCAGGCAACTGCCAGGATAGTACTTAAAATTAGGTTATGACTACTTCTTTCCACATCCTTTCTTATTCATGATTTATTTGTCATTCTATCATTCAATGGCATATGCTTTGAGATGCTGATAGTGTTGTTAAATTAACCACACATGAAAATAAAAATTGAAAAGCAAGGTACCTGTGTACTCAGAAGGTGGCTGTCTTTTGGATTGTAGCGCTGTGTAGTCTGGTAGAAAAGGTCCGTGCTACCTCCGTCATCAGGCATTATTGCCCTGATGATGGAGGCAGCAAGAACCTCTGAAATATTGCTAAACTACAACTGAGAAAACAGCCATCCTCATACTCACTGCTGTGATAACCTCAAATCCTACATATGCACTCATGATGCACCTGTTTGAAGCAGTGCTGGCTCTTAATTACAGCTGTCATCTAAAAAATGTCATAATGGGTAAACTGGTATATGTTAGTTATGGTACAGTAAATATTTTCTGTGCCCCTAACAGTAATTGTTGTACCTTATACTGTTCACATGTTAACATATTTGCTGCCAGACATTTCATGATGTGGATGCACATTTATGCTTGTTGTGTTTACCAGCCACGTCACCTGATATTTTTATATTGACTAATTTTATAGAAAATGTCTTTATTAGAAGGCTGTGTAATTAATCACATTCTCAGACAAAATATAAAGGGAGAGCTTTTGCTGTCAGTTTTTTATCAACCTTTTTCGTAGAGGCACTGGAATTTATTTTTAGCCTAAAATTAAAGTTCTTGAACAGCAGATGATGTTTCCCCCAAACAGTTGTTTATGTTTATAACTGTGGCATATTTTTGTAAGAAATTAGGTGTTATGCAGAATATTTGTGGATAGTGATGAGCAAAAGATGTATTAAGGTGTTGAATGTGTTCGGTGTGGAGTGTGAGTTTCTCTTGAAATCCTAATGGCAATGAATGTGTTAAAAATTTGTTTTATGTTATATTCTAACTTGAATTACCTCATATTTGTGCAGATGTAGCAGATATTTCTTTTAAGTTTGATACAGATATGGAGTTTATTTGTTTAGAAATTTCTTGAATGATATGTACACCCATTAAGGTTCTTTCCAATTTGATGTTGTTGGTTCCTCTGCTAGGTGTCATGATTGCTGGCGTCTTCTTTAACTATGGTGCCGTGAAGGTTTGTTTTGTTGTCTCTTTGTTTGTGGCTTGAAGTTGGATTTGTGCATGACTAAATGCTGTTTGAGAAACGTATGTGCAAATTTGCATTGAATGCATTTTATATCTACTAATGTATATTGCCAGTGTATTATGGGTGAAATATGATACTTTTTTGCTGTGATTACATTACCTTCCTTCTATAGTTAACACAGTGGATTGGCACAATAGTAACATGTCTGACTCGAATTAAAGTGTTAACCAGTTTAAATTAAGGGTGGATACTGAACTGTCCTCACTTATGTTTTCCGTTGTTTTGATCAGTTCCTTGTGGTGAGTGCCATAATATTGTCTTGAAGTAGGATATTACCACTTCATCTTCATTCATCATTCACTCATTTGAAGACATGTCATTCAACAACATATATAATCTCAGCAGTTGGTATAATGTTATAAAATAACAATTTATCATTTTAATGTAATTAGAATGTGAGGCAAATTGCTTCAAGTCCATTCATATACACACTTTAGATGCTGAACAAAAATCATATAACTTTCAGTTTATCACTACTGTGAAGTAATGTGTGTGTTAAACTAGGATTTTTCAGACTTTCATATAAATTGAATACCATTTACAAGCAAAACATTTTTGCCCAAAATAAGAGAAAGAAAGTGTTTGCAACCAAATATTTTGTATGGTTGTGCCATCTCATAACATGTGAATTACATAGTAGAAAATATGCATTTTAGAATTGGCCAGATGAGATTATGGCTGACATAGCAGAACTTGCTTCATAGGGTGCGTTTGTTTGCTTTCATGAAGAGAGTTAATGTCTGTTAATGTTATGTCTTTCATGCTGGTTAGCATGTTTAAACAAGGTGTTTATGTTGGCCATAATTATTTTATTTAATTATTAACCAATTTCCTGCCTAGATTGTTTATTATTCCAATTCAGTTTTGTTCCAATTGGCATTCGTATTGTGTTATGAATATGTTAATGAGTTAAAAGAGTATAAATTGAAGGGTTAATGCAGTTCTTCATGCTAGAATACAGTGAGTCTTGCCAAAGGAACATTTGTAACATACAACATTTTATTTGCAGCAAGGAAAAACTTTGCAAAGAGTATTTATACATGTTCTCAAAAAATATGAAAGTTAAACAGTTTCATAATCTCAAATTCTTTTTTTCAATCTCATCAGTTTCATATGGGCAGGTATAATGCTGTGAAAAGCAATATAGTAGATTAATCTTTAAAATTCCAAAAGTAAATTAGTACCTTTCATTTTACCACATTAGTGGACAAGGCATTCAGAAGGCTACAGTGCTTAATTCACTTTGGAGCTCACAATAATTCAAAGTACACCAGCAGCCAGTTTCCATGGAATTTGCATTATTCTGAGTTAAAACTTCAGATCCCTGCAGATCTCATATTTATGAAACAGTATTTTTCCTTTTAGGGGGGTAGGGTATCTGTTGTACATGTAGATGCTTTTGTCTATATTATATATAATTTTTCCCATAAGATGTCACAAGATATAGCTTTGTTTTCAAGTTTTGCCATCTGGTTGGTAGCTTTGTCATCAGGATCACTAAATTCTTGGACTATGTCCATAGTCTGTGTTTTTGAAAAGAACACTACATTTTGGAAGTTAGATCTGCTTCTATCTCAGGTTAAAACGGGGAGAGGGGCACCTACTTAGATGGGCCTGATAGAAAGAGCTAACCTCAATCACTGGATAACCTAAGTCACTCTAACTACATCCATGTAACCACCTGAGATCAGGCTTTGTCAACAGGAGACAGTAGGAAAAATAATTTGTAGGGATGTATTAGAGGACCTAAAATTAAAAAAAATAAATACATGAAATTAAACCCAAAGAAAAACTGAAATATAGTATAACAACCTGCTAACCACTAGCTCCAGCTATGAACCAACAATTGAACCCTTAAACTAAGATATGAAACTACCCTCAAAGAAACTATCAGATCATTATGACCTTCCCTATTGGTTACTAACCTCCTTTCTGATAAGAGGAATCCATATTGGAAAGATTTCCAAACTGGGTTGGCTGATGGGATTATTTAAACACAGACAATGGACATAGTCCAAAAATTTAGTGTACCTGATTGTAACATACTATCGCCAATACCCTTTAAAATTAGCTTTGTCGTGTTAAGTGGCAGCCATTATTTATTTTAAGTGTAAATAGATATGAGATGATGACATTAGTAAGTTTAATTTGCAGATTTTGAATCTTAAGTTGAATTCAAGTTTCAAATTTATTTATGCAACCAAGATATTTTGTACAAAGGAAAATAGTGTAGTGAGAGTTAAATTAAATTATCAATTTCATATACACAAGCTCATATATTGAATGTAGCAGTTAGTTCTTTACCATTATATTCTGGAGATGTTTAATTTTAATCTTGGCTGAAAGGCAGGTTGTACTGACTTTCACATATTTTTTCTCAGTCTCTCCAAGCAATTGATGTAATAGAACTTTGAAATCTGTCATATCGTTCTGGGATTTGAGATTCTTGCGGCAAAGGTATTGATCTTTGTCTTCTGCATTGTGATGTAGTGTGTTATGATGTGGGTGAACACTGAAGATGGTGATAATAAATTCCTTTGAAATGTTGGTAAACCATGTACAACACCACACATGTCAGAACCCAGAAGACCATGCATGATCAGCATTACATCTTTCATTCTTTATGATTTACCCTTCATAATCATACTGTAATTTCTCATTCAATAATTGAGAACTTCTACATTAGCTGTAAGGAAAATGTTTCTGTGAATTGAGATAATATCACAGGTTTCCAGTATTGCAAAGATAGTGATCATTGCTTCTTGATTTATTTTTATGACACTTTAACAAGAGTAGGTTATACCATCAAATAATATTAAAGTGTTTAACAATGACTTGGGAAGGGTGTGGAATGAAATGGGAATGACCTATTTTAAGGTGCTGTCACATCATTTGCCTGGAGAGACTTTGGAGATGAATAGAATTATGCCAGGAACCTCCTGAATATGAAGCTTGTCACTGCCGTGCAGCTGGTTGTTCTCTTATCATTACAGCTGTCAAGTAGAAAAGTGTGTGATATTGTTTAAATGTGCATATATAAGAGGAGGATATTAAAAAGCTGTGTGTCAATAAGCAGATATTGAGAGGCCCTTCTTAAGTTTAACCCATGGTCCACAGCAGTGGAACAGTATGACACATTGTTCACAGGTGTGAAATACATGTTAGCAGCATGTTGCTGGTGACTGACTGCATGATGTTCCTAGTAATATAATTTAGCATGTTCCAGTGTCATATTCCCATTAGTGTGTACAGAAATTTGTAAAAATTTTATAGAAGCTTCTTTGTATTAATTTTAAGAAGTCCGTTCCAGTTGTATGACCTGCTTTAATTGTTTAAGATACTCTGTGTATTTGTTATGCATGTTGACATTCTTATAAATAGTATATATTAGGACAATGCTTCCCAAACTGTTACATGGAACTTGTGAATGTGAAATGCTCTTTTGGTATTGAAGATGGCAGTGATTGTTTATTGATGCTTGTTTGCAATTAATTATGACCATACACTAAAGCAACAATTCATAGAGATTTCTTTCTCCTGATAGTTCTTAATTCTGAAATGAATTCTGTGTATAAAATAGTTTGGGCAACATAATTGAGATTACATTGCTTTTGAATCTGTGTAGTTACCATGTGAAAACACAAGTTAGTGTATTGATGTAAATGGACATAGCAGTTGCACTGAAAATGAGAATTTTGTGTTTAACATTTAAAGTGGATTACAGAATTTTTGAGATGTGGATTATGTTATTTGTAACTCTTCTCATACTGAGTTCCAGTCCCACCCCAAGTTGTTTGCATGGAAATAACTTTTGCAGCATCTACAACTGTAACATTTGATATTGTTTATGTAATAGTAACCAATATGAAGCTCCAAATTGTTGTTGCTGCAAGTAGTAATATAATTGCTATTTCATTCTTTCAAGAAACAAGAACATTAATATGAAATGACACTGGATGAGAGAGAAGGTTAAGAAGCAGTTCCCTCTAATACAACTTTGTTTTCATTACCTCTCATCTCATTTGGAATGCTGTGTAGTAAGTGTGTAATAAATTCAGTGCATACTGTGGGGTCTGTCCCCAGAATTAAAACTGTCAGAACTTTAAACTCATCACTGACCTGTATCTGGTGTCAGTCTGACCTTTACACTTCATTATGTCCATGTATAGTGTTTTGCATAGGCAAGAGGGTGATATTTAAATAACTAAAAATCTGTACCTTTTAACTTTAATCAATTTTAATGTTCTTTTGTTATCACCTGGTAACTATGTTGTAGTAGACCTAATATTTTGTTGTTTTAAACATTCCTTAGCAGTGTACATTCATATTTTCTTATAAAACTTTATTGATACTATCTTTTACTTTAATTTAAAGAACATTTTATTCTTTATTTTATCTTTTATTTGTATAGTTTTAAATATTCAGAAGTGATAGAACATTGTATCTGCCTCTTTGTCTGTTAGACAAGAAGTATTGCAATGTAAAGTAATATATCTGATGGAATAAAATGAATTATAGGATAAAGATTCACTCAGTAATGTTTATAAATCTTGTTATTAATTTTAAATTGTTTAATCCAGAATATAAATGTTTCAAGATCAGTATAGATTTTGTAATGGTTTTGGGCATTTAATAAGTTATTCAGCTGTGTAAGAAATTGCTTTCTATTATGGAACCTGAAGGCATGTCATTATCAGAGAAGCTCAGCATTTCTTGTGTTCCTCAGTAATTACATACATGCAGACTTAAAATGAATTTTTCAGACTAGTGCACAGTCTGAAACATACACAAATCACGTGATTAATGAAGTTACAGTCATTAAATATTATGGGGTAAGTATTAAGGTGTGCAGTGGTGTTTTGTATGTTTTCAATAGTCTGTTCATAGTGCACATTGTATTCTTGAATTTTCTTATCACAGTCAAATGGATTCAGTCAAAAAAACAAACATGCAAACATACCTAAGGCTGTGATTTAGTATATAATACAAAAGTTCTTGCTTATACATATTTGCCTACTTCCTGTCTAGAATAAATGATTTTCCTTTGTTTCTTTATTTAAATGTTAACTCTCTACCATCTATCATTTATTTAATATGCAACTCCAGCACATAAAACTGTGTCAGTGTAAGTGAATTTCTTTCAACATACAGAGATTCATAGACTTTAAAATGGCTAGAAAATATTCAGTTTTTGCTTGCAATTGTTATTGTTAATTTAAATTGTGTTGTATATTGAAGTAAATTAATCATTTAAAAAATCTCTCCCAAATTTAGTCCAATGTATGAAAAATTGTTTCCATTTCAATGTGAAACTGCATTTAGAAGTTTTAAAACTGAAAGGATGCGGAATTGGATCTGATGGAATGAAAATAAGCAGACCCAAAAATGAAATCAATATTTTATACAATGTGCACTAACGTATACATTATTTTGAGTTTTTTATGTGAATTTGGTTGTGAAGGTATACTCAATTTACTTCTTATATTTGCAATCTTTCCAGAATTCATCACATCCCTAACAGTGGACATAAAGTAATCTGTTTATAAAAGACATACAACATCCTTGGTGCTTAATATTGCTCCGACTGTTTTGTGAAATTCCTTTTTCATTTTTTATGTGTGTGTGTGTGTGTGTACAGTGTGATGTGATGTGAAGTGAAGTGAAAACAAGGTGGTCTTCACAGTGTTTCGAGAGCTATGAATTCTGTGCAAAATAAGTTTATTTTCCCTTTATGTGTTCAGTGAGCTCAGAACCATTGTTTTGAATCTCTCTAATATTTTGCAACATAACATGTTACAAGTGCACAAATAATTAGCAAGTATGTTTTACTGGTATGAAAGTACTTATGATACTTAAAAATTTAGAATGAGCTGTTATCAGATATTGAAGATTAGTGAACAACCATTTTGTTATTAGAAAGTTAAAACCTCAGCTGTTATGGGGAACTTGATGAAATTAAACTTAAGTCTTAATACATTCACTGCCAGTTTTACTTGTTTGAGCCAAGCAGCCATTACTGCACAGACTATTTTAATTTCTTATGTTTGAAAACATAAAATGCTTCATTGAATGTCTTTACAGTTGATACATTGTTTGATTTTCCAAAGCTTGTTCTATATACTCTTCAGTTTTGTGGTACTTGCGTTACATCTATAGGGAAAAAGAAGTTAAATGTTTTGATAACTGGGTAGGATATTATGATCTGTTTCTAACACTGGAACACCACTGCATTGAACAGTTACTGCTGTCATTCCCAGTGAATGTATTAAGTAAAATTAATAATGACTTTCACAATTAACATATGAGGAAGTGAGTGTAGCTGATACTCATATTGAGAGTACATAAGTTTTGAACTGTAACTGGTCTAGCATCTGAACTACAGCTTTCACTTTTGTATTGTTTACAACAAATAATCATTCCACATATATTTACACCATTGATTTCCATGTTGTGTTCCATAAAAGTTATTAGGAATGTTTCCTGGATAAGAGTTACATGTTGTCATGTCTGTCAGTTTAAACATAATTGTCCAGTAATCATCTGAAAACTGTTAGAGTTTCAAAATAAAAAAGTAAATACTAAGGAATGATCTTTACATGTACAGTGTAAATGCCTCTGGTAACTACACTTGATACAGTAAACAACCATATGAACACATTTTATTATATTTAGTTTTTTGTGTACTTAAAACATTCTCTTCTGTTTTATTAAGTTTTTACAAATATCTTTTTTGTGTTTTATTTCATCAGTAGTTTTAAGTGAAAAGTTAGTTCTACAGTTCAAACAGTTACAGAATTGCTGATCTGGACAATTAATCTTTGATGGTAAAGTGTTCATTTGTTTACTGTGAGGTATGCCAGCCTGTTGTTAGAAATGCACTTGTTTCTTATCTGTCATGTTGCAACTTAATGTACCTATTGATAATTGTTACCAGGCTAAACAAACTCGCCTGTGAAGAATGAAGAGACTATTACATTTTGTATGTTCACTTTCCAATAATAATTCAGTAACAATAATACAGAAAAGACAAGTTGTTTGGAAAAATCTCATTTTGTATAATGTCATATTTACTGCCATTGTTATAGCCTAGCTTAGAAGTCAGAACATTGATTTGCCTCTTATAAAAACACAATGAGGAATTTTAACATGTCTGAATACAGGTATTATTGTTGTCTGCCTGAAAAATGGGATCACTTGGTACAAGGCCAAACATGACTGTTGAAACATATATTTTAAGGTTCTATTGTTCACATATTTTCATTTTAATTTCTCCACTCTTAGACTGTGAGAAATTATTGGTCATGGCATGGCAGTTATTGCACTGAGTGTATGGGGATGATACATTGTGTACATCAAGTAGTCTTATAAGTATGACAGACTGGTCTATTGTGTGTTTCTAGTTTGTTTGCATGTGGATGAAGATGTCTGTCTTCTGGGTAGTTGCACCATGTAATCTGGTAGAAGTTAACAGACTTTTCAGAGGTCCTTTCTGCCTCCATCATCAGGGTGATTATTGCCCTGATGATGAAGGCAGCAAGGACCTCTGAAGTGTCGGTAAATTTCTACCAGATTACATGGCACAACTACCCAGAAGACAGACATCTTCAGACTCACCACCATTGCGTATGGATGGTTTCAACTTTTTGTTATGTGACACAGAAGTGGCAAACTTGTGTACTGCTTTATACTGCACGGCTAGTAACATGGCCACTTATCAGTTAAAACATTCTGAGAAATATCAGTATGCATTTCATGCGTAATATATTTCTTTGGTTAGAACTTGTTTAAATACTTATAATTAAAGTATTAATTATATATTTCTTTCCTATCACACATTAACATCTCCATGAGCTGGTGTTGAAATTTTTCAGTCCCTTCAAGCTGGAATTGGTTTTAATATCCTGTGTAATTGTAAAAATATATAAACAGAAAAATGTGTATCCCTTATAAGTTTACACCTTTGTTTGGCTTCCATGAAATAAATGAAACTACCATGTTCATGATGGGGTGGTCCATTTGACCCTCTACTAAGTGACATCTGATCAGGAAACTTTCATTAA
Source organism: Zootermopsis nevadensis (assembly GCF_977971745.1). Lineage (NCBI taxonomy): Eukaryota > Metazoa > Arthropoda > Insecta > Blattodea > Termopsidae > Zootermopsis > Zootermopsis nevadensis. The sequence goes on along the minus strand of NW_028259144.1, from coordinate 5,137,626 downwards.
AATGTCCATCCTCTGCACAAGTTATAGCTTTTGTAATTAGCATTAGGTTAAATATTAGTTTGTACTGAAAAAAAACAACCTTAATTTGAGTGCCAGTACACAAGAGAAACTTAAAATTAGTTTTCTGCCAGATATAATAATTTACTGTGAATCAACTGTAGCTTTATACATGAAGTGCAACCTGAATTGAATGTGTTGTGACTGTGAATTTACAGTTCATGTAAGAACATTGTTCTGTTAGTCTGCTGTTGCATTAGTGTTATGTGATATGGTGACGTAACACTCGTGTTTGGTCTTTGTACTTGACATGCACTGAGCGAGTGGTACATTTCACCACATTGTTTCAAACTACTTGGTGTCTGTAGCTACCAGAATATTGTATGATATGAGAGATGACACCATTAGCCTATTTGATGATTCTCTCTTGAATTGGGAGTACAACTAATCAAAAGTTAGATTTGTAAGTTTCTAATAGTATGTGTTTATCTCCTTAGATCATGTGTGATGTTGTAATTTAGTTATTTGTATCAAATTGTAGTTGGTACCCAGAATGAGAATTGGTGTCACCAAGGGAGTTTAACAGTTAACATTTTCAGTGCCAGCTTCCAGAGATCTTATATATATTTAAAAAAGTGCCATTGAACTTTTGTTGTGCTTTTTAAGATATTCAGGAATGAAAATCTGTGTTTCCTGCGTCCACTGTTTAGTGTTCTGCCCCTGCCACCAGGGAATAGTTGCATGTATCAATTGAAAGTGGCAGACATATCAGATAATGAGGATCTAATCCAGTGTTTATACTTACGGTATTGATCTTGGCACTGTAGTGGTACAGCTGAATTGGTTTACCGTATGTTTAATTGCACAAAAACGAAGGGAAGTGATGTCATCTAATCTATTATACAGACTTTGTACTAATTGTAGTTATGTACCTAATTTAACTGTAGTTTCAACATGCAGTCAGTTGTCAGCAATATGTTGTGAAGTGATTGAATTGCTAGCATGAGAATGAGGACTTGGTTCCTCAGTTTCTATGGTGACAGCAAGAGAAGTGACCAAAGCAGAATATCCATGTGGGAAATATTATTTCTGAATTGTAAACATGTTTGTTGTGGGAGTATTTTATTCAGACATCGTGTGTTGTCTGTCCCAACTAGCCATACAACGTTTTGGACACTAACTCATTTCCACCTTCAATATAAAGGGAGAGTACATGTTTTGGGGATCCTTTGATGAAGTTAGTCATTATCAATAACCAACCAACCAAAAAGCTGTCTAAGGGCTGAGTCCTGCACAAGCAAAAGGCATCGCCCCTTGCTAGGTAACTCTATTCCTGCGTATGAAACGCATTGCTGGAAATGGTAAACAGCCTTACAACTAAAATGGGGGTGTGCTTACACTAATGTAACAGGCCAGAGAGTGATTATGTTCACAAGTAAGACATGAGAACACCTGTGGGTTTCAGGCTGCAGAAGACTAATTATGATAGATGGTAGGTTAAGTGAAAGTTATAACAAATTAAGGATATCAGCTCTGATTTTTTCCAGTTTTCAGTAATGACTAGATTTATGTAAGGGAGCTTGCATAAATGACACTCCTTCCTTTGACATGAAAATTAGAACAGGTCCAGTCTCCAAAATCCTGTATATTATGCGTACCAAGATGGATGACATCCAAACATACTATACCTATGGCACTGCATAACTTTTCTTTCAAACCTTTAGAACAACATAAACACATTCTCCAGCTTTTATTGTCTTGGAGTACTTATTAATTATGTTTGTACAGGTATTTGGTAACGAGTGATGAACTTTGTGTATTTGATCAGCGTTGTAATACTTTGCTGCAGGTTTAGTATTCTCTTTGCCTGCATAATAGTGACATGCTTTTACTGAGTCTTTATTTCAGAACTGCTTTGTGGGATATAAAAATAACAGTACTGACCAGGTTTGTATAGTAGTAACCTGCTTGACTTGCATTCAGGAAGAACCCATTAGGATTGATTGTCTTGATGTTTTTTTAGGTTAGCCTCATAATGCAGATTTTGGTGTAGTACATTAAAATAGACAACCACTTCTTCATACATCCTTCATGACTTATTTATAGTTATCCTGCATTTTATTTTGTTGCAACATAACCTCTGTAGTTAATATATCATTGTGAAATCATCAAATAACTGTCAAACACATGAATATTATTTGTTGTGGGAGTTTATGAATGTGTGTAGCAACCCTGTGGTTGGTCCAGAGATCCTTAGCCCTTTCACTGCTTTATGTTGCTATCACTGACAAGTCTTCTACAGCTTTTTACCCTAGATATTCAAGTGTTGACATGGATACCTATCAAGGGGCTCTCTTGATTTCACTGAAGAAGAATGTCTTAAACTTATATTCTTTGAGCATAATGCTAAAATTCAAATGCTTACAACATATGCATTATGAGCATACATGGTTGGTGTGAGAAACAAATTTGAATAGTTCTTGTTTATTCTTGTCATTCATATTTGTCTGTCTTCCTTGCTGATTAGGTTTGCAACAGGCATGAATCTTTCATGTCAGTCATTATCCACTGTTTATCTTCACTTGTCAGTCTTTGTTTATTATGTTTGCAACAGGCTTGACAAGATGACAAATTATTGCAAGCTTGATCTTTCATTGAGGCTGTCACATGCCTTTTTTCAGATATGAGAAGGTGGTACATTGTTATCATAATTGGAACTGATTCTTTAGTTTACCAGAATAGAAACAGGAGTGCCAGTATGATTTTATAATTTTAGTCTGATTCAGCAAGGCCATTTTGTATTACATATATTTTCTGTCAAACATGAAAGGAACAGCAGAGGTAAGTGAGATTCCAAATTCTCACAATGACGCCGATGAAGATGGCAGTCTTCTGGGTTGTTGCGGTGTGTTGTCTGTTAGATTTCTACCTTTTTTCAGAGGTCCTTGTTGCCTGTATCATCAGGATTGCCATTATAATCACTGATGATGGAGGCAGCAAGCACCTCTGAAATGTATATGGCATAACAACCCAGAAGGCTGCCATCTTTAGCAGCAGAGGTATTTTCAGTCTTTCTTGGTCTGTAAGCCTGTAAGTCTATAGGTAAATAAAACTGTATTGTTTCAAAGTTCCACTTGTGTCAGTCGTTAAGGCTGATGTGTGGTGAATTGGGTGGGCAATAGTGCAGATGAAGATGAGGGTGGAATTGAGTGGAGGAAATTGGTGAACTGTACCTGGACAGATTACAGTGTGAGGAAGGTGAAGTGTAAGTGAAAGGTGTCACTCACGAAATGCGAGATGAGATTTATTAGTAGTCCTAATCTGAGGTATAGCTCATGAATGCATTCATAAGGGATGTTGAGATGGAAGCAGAAACAGCTGTCTGAAATATGAGGATTTTATTCAGTTATAACCCAACTCACTGTCCCTGAGAATTCAGTAAAATGCATGAACACACACATCTATATCAGAGTTACAGTTCATCATATTTGTATTTCCCCCTTTGAATTTGGAACAGGTGTGTAAAATATTCTTCTACCGTATGGAAGAGAAATCACAACATGATTCTGTACTAGATAATATGTTTTTGATGTCTCATCTTTACTTTTCCTTCTTTTTCTAGAATCAGGTTGTTTGTGCTGAAGCTTTGAAATTGCCCTTTCAGTTTTATATGGTACACATAATGAAACTTTGCATTTACTTAAGTTCCTTATCTACACTGGAATTTTGTGTTGTGAGAATGTGTTCTTACGAATTGTGTTTAAATGTTTCATATATCATTGGTCCCACACTGACAGTTTTAGCACTTTTAAGTGTTTGTATTTGGTTGTTATTACTTGTGAGTGAAGTGGTTTTAATTTTAAGCCAGTCTGTCTTGGTTTTGTGATATGTCTCTCCTAACCACTTTGAAAATGTGTTACATATGCAGATGTGCATTCAGGGCCCCCCCCCCCACACCCACACACACAGAGACAGAGGAAGACATGTATACATATCTTTGGGTGGGAAAAGTATATTATTACTTCATGGTGAAGTGTGTGCTGCAGAGGGCACTGTCAAGTTAGTTTTGTTAAAAAGTCAATCTTTAAGCTGGTATAAGCATGGATCTGGAATAGTGCTGTGCAATAATTCATAAAATACTTTAAAAGTAAGCTTGTATCAGTTTAAAACTTTGGAAGCATTTCATTAACTTTTGTGATAGAAAGATCCATTAATAAGTGGAAAAGAGGTATATGGTACATGAAATGTTATAAAAGTTGCCATATATTCTAAAATTTGTAAATGTCTTCATATCTTAACACCTACATTTATTCAGTGTGAATTCTGTTTATCAAAGAATGCTTGTCTTTGAACCTCAGTCCATAATTCTGTCAAATGGAGGCTACGATTGGAAGTAAGTAGGCAAATACAAATATAAAAGAAGTTTTTGTATTTTTTAAAAACTGAAGTGGACTAATATTATTAACCCTTTCAGTGTTGTAACCCAGCAGAACAGCTGCTTGCATGTTAATATTTTGTAAATTTGAATGTTTGTTGATTTATTCTGTTTGCACACAGAAAAGAAATGCAGCAATGAACAGTGGTGTGTGGTAGGTGGCACATTGTCATTAAATCAGGTATTTAAAAGTAAATGCTATTCAGTGTCCAAGTATACATCTCCGGGTTAACACCATATAACAACAAGCATGGCCCTAGTATGTAGATGGGTTGACACCGAAAGGGTTAAACAGACACTTGAACCAGTCCCAAGTGCCTAATGTTATGATATGACTTTAGTGTCTTATTCTTATAGTAGTTTTATTTTTAGATTTAGAAAAATCTACAAGATGGTAGGTCCATTCATTATTAGCCATATTTTACTTTCAGCAAAATCTAGAACATGATTTGTCTATATATGACTACAGTTGATTAATATAATATCTGACAGACAGGCTTTATTGCACATTTATTTATTATACAATCTTTGCTGTGTATGTGTTCTTTAGTATTATTTTCTTTTTATATCAGCACTTTACCCTTTTACCATTCAATAACCATTGTATAAGATGTATTTTGCTGTAAACTCTAATTCTGGTGAGATGAGAGTGCAAGGTCTGTTCACAAAATAATCAACTATTATTCTTAGTGGTTGTTGTACGAGAGTTTTTAGTCAAATGCATCACATCTGGTTTGTTTGCTGGCAAGTCCTTGATCATTTAACATTTTGAGCCATTACTATTTTATGTACAAAGTACCCTGGTGCCTGAACATTTTTTACATGTAAAAAATTCCACAGTTATAAATATATTCATGTGTGAAATTTTGGGAATCTTCAGATTAATGGTTGAAGGGTACCATATGGTAATTATATATTTATATGTTTAATAGTTTTGGAATAAAAATACTGAAAATAACTGTCCATTCAATAACTGACAATTAATTCTTCCACCTAATAAAAATACTATAAGAATTTGCAGGCAGATCATCATTGTCATCTTTTTCCAAGTGAGCCCCAGGTACCTAACTCTTGTAGCTTGTTGAGGTTAATCTCAGTATATCAAACTTATGTGTTACTTGTTGACCTCCCAAAAGCCTTTTCTGATGTTTTGAAACTACCAAGGAATGATCAGTATCACAGTCAGCCCCTCTAAAAGATCAGCCATCAAGTGTACTTGGTTGTCTTCATCTTCTTACCAAAATGTGATGCATCTGATTGTTTGTCTTTCCATCAGGAGAAGTCAACTTGAATTTATGAATTTAGTAATGTGGGGACAAAGTACTTATGGCAGCTAGATATTTTGATATCGCAAAGTTTGCCGTTTTAATCCCATTATCATTGTTCATTTCATGTAAACTGTCATTCCTAGTTGTAAGTTTGAAATTAGCTTTCCTCCCTAAATATGCATTGAAATCTAATAAAATGTTCATGTTGTACTTTGGAAATTGATGAAGTGCGTGCTCTAGTTCCTCATAAAAGCTGCCCATTGTGTAATCACATTTATCCTTGGTGCATGCACATGCAGGACAGCAATATCACACCAGTGGACAACCTCTTTGTATAAAATATGACATTCTATCCCCATCACACTCTACTCTTTCAACTGCTTGTGTTCAGTGAAGCCTGTTCATAAGTAATGATATGCATTCCCATTTCTATAGAAGATTATATGATTGTTGGTTCAGTGCCACCCTTGTCAGATCTGACCTTCTGTACTTCCACAAAATCTAAACTACATATTGCTAGTTCTCATGATTTCATTTTATAAGAGTCTGACCTATTGATACTCTTGATATTCCAAGCTCCAAACCTCCAAATCCGTTTTCCATTTCTTAGGTAGTTCCAAGTCCGAGGCTCTACGTAACATTTCATGACAGACTTGGTTTTAGTTGTTCCTCAAGCTCCATTGTGAGCAGAGAACACCTTATGGGCCCATTCATGTCTCTCTTAATTTTCGTAGGAACTAGGCCAAGGTGATTGTTGGAACACATTGCAACAGTGGGAATTGGAGCTGTTGTTAGCTGATATTGTTGCAAGTTACCACAGGTTACATTGCAACAATGACTTGTGCTGTGAAAAACACCGTTGAAATGTTATTGTAATCCAAAGAGAACACCTTCCTGATCTTTCTTACAGTGGGCAGTTATTAACCCCCTACCTATCTGACCCCCAAGCTGAAGGACCACCCCTTGTCAAATGGCTGCTACTATTTGTTCAATGTTGTTGCAGTTACCCTCCATATGTAGATGATTTCTCCTCCATCCACAACCTGAGGATGCCATGGTGAAAAGCATCCCATTTAATATGGCCTGGATAGTGTATATGCCACAAAAATTACTTGTCCTCAATAAACTATCAGATTTCCATGTTATTTCCTTAAATTTTGAAGAAGATTGTATTAACTTTCTGATTGCTGAAAATAAAATGTTTTGTTTTTAGCCACACCCTCCCAATTTCTTCCCTCATTTCAAAATATCTGGGAATCTTACATCTATAATGTCAACAATCCTTTATGCTGCAGTACCACCTTCGTGGATTTAATCAGATATCTGCTTCTGCACATTTTTAGACTTCATTTCTTTGTTTGTTAGTTTGTTTTGAGAGTGACATGAGAAGACTTGTTTTGTTTGTGATACAGCTTTGTAACTTAGAATTTTTTGTATTCCTAAAATGAAAATAATTGGCAATGGGTAGTTTTGAAAACAAATTATATCATTTTGTTTTATTTTGGCTTTTTTATGGGTAACCATACTTTTGATGTTTTGGTAGAAACACAAAATAACTGCAAACATGTGTCTTAAAAAAAGTCATATCTTCTTTAACTATTGAATTAGCAGATGACTGAATGTTAACATGAATAAAATCTGTAATCACTAGTTTCAACTGAAATCTTGGTCACTGCTAGTGGTCCAACATCCCTGTGCTGTATTATAGTCATAATTCTAGTTTTTTACAAAGCTAATGGACAGTGTAAATGTTATAGAGAGACATAGTCATTTCCAGTATTTTATAAGACAAGTCATAATTAAAAATTGTTGAAGTAAAATTATTAAATCTTAATGTGATTTATATTTTATGACATGTTGATGTGTGGTAAGTGGTTCAGTAAAACATGTCAATGAATGGACAAACAATGCCACCCTAAAATATTCATTTCATGTATTTTGTGCAAAGTGCATAAAAATAATTTCTTTTGATGATATTATGACCAGTATTATGATCAAGAGTGTGAACAGATCTTGCATGGAATATCTGTTGGTGAATGGGATAGTGGTGATGGGATGTCTCACACAAAGTAGCAGTTGTTATGAATGCTCGTAGCCTCCCCACCAAACGGAACTATAGTATTTTGATAAATGTTCTAGTTATTCTCTATGAATTATTTTATGATGGAAAATGAAGCCTCATGTCTTATTTGTTATTTGTATATTGACCTTAAAAATGGAAAAATATATTTATTATTATTATTATTATTATTATCATCATCATCATCATAATTTTTATTATTAGTAAGGATAGCTGCAGTAAGTCACAACCTGTGTCATACTAACCAGTTTGATTTCCTGAGAACCATTACTCAAATTCCTGGGTTACAAGTGTGCTAGTTTCTCATTTTAGCATTTTTGTTACACGAGTAATGTTTCTGTAATTAATTGTTGTTTTATTTTGTTTTAGCATCTCCTGATATGTAGCATTGAGACACAAGGCTAAATATAAATAAACTTGTTGAAGTTAGACTTGGTGATTCCCATATATGCCATCTAATATAACTGTGGTCTAATTACAGCTTGTCTAACAAAACCCAATATGTTTTGGCCACTGGTGGCCATCAGTCCTATCAATATATCACTTTATTTAACCACATATTTTTACTGTCTGGGTTTTGAAACAAACATAAAATAACACTATACATAAAACTGTGAAATATATTTAAGTAATAAAAGGTTAATAAAATGTTTAATTAAATTTTGATATACTTTATTAATAATTTGGCTATAATTTTATTCCCTTAGATAGTATTATAAACATTCTTAAGAGTTCCTGTCTTATGATGCAGATCCAAATTTGTGTAGTGCATTCCATGATGAGTATGTAAGAGTTATAATTCTTATATCTTCATGCTTTTTTTGAATTAAAATTTTGTGTCAGTAAACTAAAGTGATTAAGAATTTTTACTCATGAATGCTTGTAAGAGAATGGTACTACATGTATTTGGATGAACCTTTTGCCACTTCATTGTATTTTGCTGTTTTGATAGTAGAATTATTTTATGTTTTTAGCTCACCCTTGATAGAGAAAGTAGTGTGATGTACAATTTCTGATAATCCCCGATGATTGTTGGCTGCGTAAACGTGCCAGGTTACATTTAATGGTCATTTAAATATAGTTGTATTAGATAATATATATGCCATTCACTATATATAAAAAAAACTTTTTGGAACCAAATTTGAAAAAGGTTAGGTTTTATTTTTTTGAGTAAATCATTTGTCTGAAGAGCCTTCTTTTGCCCCTGTATGCCTTTATAATCTGCACATTTTTTACAATCTTATCAGTTGCACTGGCCCCACTTTTATGTCTAGCACAGTAATTCCTCTGTTAATTTAGTAAATAAATAATAGGTTCTTATTGCACATCACAACCAGAATTTTTATAGTTCCCATTCCCTTAACAAATGTGAGGTATCCTGAAGTGATACTATTTTGATATTGTTAGAAAAAGTGGGATCAGTTTTGAGATCCCACCAACAGATTGTGATCTCTTGCATGGCCAGTGCTGTCCAGCAAGGTGTTTGCATAATATAAAATAAACGTGTTTTATGCAGAATGTTGTTTAGTTAAAAGTATGTTGTAATAAATAATCTGTGTTTAAGTGTGGAAAGTTCCATTAAGACATTACTTACAGCACATTGCCCACCTCCTTATAATAACTGTATTGTATTCCAACATATATATTTTAAATGAGGAATTACTGTGTTTCATTGCATGCATACATTTTATATGCATGTTCATTGTATTTACACATGTCTCACACTTTGCTTTAAAGCTCTTGTTTTTAATATAAGCATGATGGAATGATACAAATTTGTGTTTTTACTTATTTTTTCATTTGTTTACTTTTCAGTTTTTAAGATTTCTATTTGATTGCAGTTAACAAACTGTTGTTATATTATTGTTGGTTTTGGTATGTAAGGTTTTTTTAAAAATTAGTACTAATTATTTTTGTTCTTAAAATAACTAAGGGAAGGTAAAAGAATTGTTGCTGTTGTTAAAAGTGTTTTCAAAAATTGGTAAAGTGAGAGGAGATTTCAGTTGTGTATAATTTGGATGCCTTCACCTGACAAACAACATAATACTGCCTTACCTTTTCACATCTTTTATTAAAGTTTGAACAGTGTCAAGAAATCACATTCCAGGACAGTGTTGAACTTCTTCTGATAATTTTAATTGCTAACAAAATTAATTTAAATCAAATCACATGGTGTAATGTAAACCTCAAAAAATGGATCCTCTTCCACTTACTTTGGAATTCAGAATATCACATTGAAGTCCAATGTAAAATTAAAATTAAATACGTTGGAATTCACCTTGGCAGTGTATTATGTGATTCTCAAAATAGGGATCCTCTGGGTCACTCATGGCATTTGGCAGATAACATTCCACTTAAGTGATGCACTGAGTCTACCAGCTTTAATTAAAATGTACCTGGTAGTGTCATTTGATTCTCAAAATGGCTGTATTTAGGGTTACTCAGTCTGGCATTTGGCAGATCACATTCCACTCCAGTATTGGATTGAATCCTGACCTGAAAGTTTGTTTTCAAATTAAATAAATTTAAATGAGCCTGTAGTGTCAAGCAAATGACCAAAGTGTAGATCCTATCATTTAGTCTTGTGTTTAGCAAGTACTTTCACGTCCAGTGTTTTAGTGAGTGTGAATACTGGACCTTTTGGGGATACATTATGTTGTAATAAGTGTATCTCAGAGGATTATCTTGCATGTCATTTGAATTGTCGTGATCAGCCAAACAACCAACACTTACCACTATGTTGCTGAAGTTAATTTTAGTGAAGTAATTGATTACAGTCAAAATTTTGTTTTCTGTTGGTGCATGCAGGTGATTCTCTAGTTCTTGTATTTTTATTATTTAGACATTTCTGTACCTTCCCTTAATTTCCAGTACACTTATTATTTTTTTATTTACATGTAGAGTTTTCTAGCTGGTAACTTGGTTGTGTTATGATATCAATCTTTTGAATGTCTCTTTATTTTACTTCTTAGAAACTAATTATTTACCCCATTTTTCTTTGTCATTGGTTTGCCATGCAGTCTGTTTCTGGTGGGGCCACCCCCCTTGCTGGTGCTTCTACTACGCTTCCTCGCACGTCTCCAAATCAAGCTAACCTGACAGCATCCCAACAGTATGCAACATTGCCTTTGCAAGCGAGTATTTCCAAAACACAAGCTTCACAACCTCATGCAGCAGAGAAGATGGAAAACACTCCATCTCCAACTTCCCAACCCTCTGTACCCGCATATGCTTCAGCACTGGGTGATGCTGCCACACATCCAGTGCAGTTTAGTGCTTCCCCTGCCAAATATGCTACACTTCCCACACAGACTGCCTTTATAAATCAAGGCTCCTATTCTGCTGCTGTTCCTGCAACAGTTCACTACACTGTTCAAGTTCCAAACTATGGCATCCCCCCTTTACCACAGACAGCCCCACCCCATCCTCCCCATGGCTTTCCACCTTATCCTTACAAGTTGTACACAGAACATGCCTCTTCTTCCATTCCTTTCCCAAATTATTCCACTTTTCCAACCCAGACAGATGCAGCAAATAAAGACAATCCATTGAACAGCCCGCAGATTGGTTATAGTGCTAGTAGTACTCTCCCAGTTCAGTCTCCTTCAGTGGCATTTAATGTATCTACTGAAGAAGTTGTACAACCCTCTTCACAGACTCAGTACAAACAATATTCCACCCTCCAAAATTCCACTACCTCTTCATCTGCGGAAGGAGCTGTACCACCCCGATCACACACACTGTATAGCCAATATTCTGCCCTCCCACCTTCCACTACCACTTCATTCACTGAGACAGCCATATTATCCCCACCACACACATTGTATAGCCAATATTCCAGTCTCCCACCCTCCACTGTCACACATGATGAGGCAGACATTTATTCTTCCACGGATGACTTATTGGATCCTATTACTCGCAGCCGCAAACCAAATGCACGACTTTCTGGAAAGAAGATTGATCCAGTGGAGGTGGGTTGATAAAACAGAAAAAAAGTTATTTTAGGTGCAGTATTTCTTACCTTGTTCTGCGAAAATATGGGGTGATGAGGTGTAAGCATGTGATGGTGGTATAAGGTGAAGGAATATTGTTTTTTCAGTGTTACATATTGAAAGATTTGTGTCTTCATTTTCATCCATACTGGGAACATGTCTGTTCCTTGTAATAACTTTCTAACCATTTGACAAATTTTGATGAAATGTGGTATGAATATGAAGCCATTGGGGGCCACTCCGCCTTTCTAATTAATATTTTCCCAACATCACTTAATATGGTTGTTGTGTGAACTTGTGAGTAGGGAGTGGCACTGTCTCTTCTTAATGTATGTTCCTGAAGTGTCATGCAGTAATGTTTAAAATTTTGCAACCTTTATTTATGTTCTTATTTTTGGAATGTAAAACAATAACATGACAACCTTGTGAAATCTACAAAATTTGACAGCTGTAAACTAATGAGCTATGGAACCTGGACATGTTAAATTATATCTTGTGTGAGACATATTGACTGGAACATCAAGTACAAGAACAAATTACAAACTCTGTGCTTCATCTGAAGTTCCGAAGTATGGGCTTTTACCAAAGGAAAAATCACATCATCTAGGAGATGAACAATGCCTGTTAGTAGTCACTGATGTACAGAGACATTGTCCCACCCCCATCATATCAATTAAAAAAGAATTGGTCTAATGAGTAGCTACAAAATGTTAATGTAAGAATTTGTTCAGGTATTGTTCCACAGAGACATAGTCTGACCCCATTATAGCGTTAAAAAGAAATTGGTTTGGAGAACAATGACAAAATGTTCATATAAGAATTTGGCAATATCTGTGACAAAATTTGTTACAGGTGATGACATAACTGCTATCTGATTTGTACAGTGTATCAAAGTTTACAAAAAGGAATTGCATTGTAGTGTTCTATAACATGGGCATTTAAGTGCATGTGATTAATTAAATTACTAAGCGATTTGTGATTCCTCTGTCTGTAAAGTGATGGACTGTGTGCTCAGTGATTGTGATTTGATCTCCAGCAGGTATGTTTCAATATTTTCTTTATCACTGTCCCCAGATGGTTCTGGAGCCATATTCCTTGTGTTCCAGGAGCTCATTCCCAAGGCTAAAGCAGTCAGAATATTAAACTGACCACTCATTTCCCTCAAAGCCTTTGTCCAAACTGTTTGAAGTTTTACCTCCATGACCCTTACACACATTTACATGCTGCATAGGCATGTGGGCAATATTATTAAATACTGGTTGGCATTTTATTTGCAAGACATAGAGCTATTAAGTGGTGTATCCTTATGCAGGGTGTGAACAATGCTGAAGTGATAAAGAAGACGTCGGTGAGCGACAAAATGAAGTTCTTTGAGAAAGCTATGGAAGAACAGCACCAGCCTTCTCCAAAGCCAGGTAAACCTTAACAAGTTGGCCGTACATCTGATAGCATACGTATGAGTAGCAGAACGCATGGTTTGTCCATTTGTCATGCTTTGTATAGACTACACAGTTTGTCAAAAGAAAGATACAGAATGGAATGAATGAAGAAAGGAAGGAAGAGATTGGTAGGTATGAAGAAATAATAGTAAGGTTAAAATTATTTTCTCATGAATACATTCCAGGAAAATTACTACAAATCTGTAAAGTTTGAACCAAAGCACATGCACCACAGATCTAACATTTTAAGAAACAGAGCACGTTCTATTCCCGGAAATTAATTTTTACTCCTTTTTTTCTTTTCAGAAAAGGTTTTCAGCTTTTTAAGTCAGGATGAAGTGGAACGCATGAAGCAGGAGGAAGGTAATTAATTATATCACTCTTGTGTGTTATGTACTGAAACCTAACCTCTCATTTGTGTGAATTGTCACCTGGATGTGTATGACTGTATTTGACATTACATGTTTTATTCAAGGAAAATCCTTTTAAACAGATGTATATATTTATATATCATGTACTCTTCCTGATTTTTCTCCTTATTATCTAAATTTAACTCCAGATCTGTAATATATTTTATCTTGACTATAGTTGTAATGTTTGTGTGAGCACATTCGACTTCTCTGTTTGTCTCATTCACTTTTTTTCTTAATTTTAATTTTTGTCTCTCTACCTTACTCACTTTTTAAACATTTTATTTGTATTCATTTAATTTACTAGCAATTCTGTGTTACAAGTGAAAAAAGTTAATTAAATTCCTATGCCTGATATTCTTTGGGTTAGAATACAAAAAGACTCCTAAGGTGCAATCCAAACTCTGTGTCCCCCCCCCCCCCAAATGCAATTAGTGTAACCAGAATCATGAAATGAAGCAAGGTCATATAGTACCTTTAGATGTCTCTGCGTTCAATTCTATCCTATTAATACCTCACTAACACGCTCGTGTAGTATAGTCCAGAAATTTAATGCTGATAATACTTTGTCCTCATTAAATATTTAAGGTCTTTTTTAACACATTCACTGCTAAAATTTAGGTTTTCTGTTTACTGGATAATCTTCATTAATTTCAGCACAAAAAATAGCACTTCAGTCCTACATGACTGGGCTTTAAGACTTGGCATTTAAAGTAAAGCCTAAAGTTAAATTCTAGCAGTGAATGGAAGAATATTATCTTTGCCTCATCTTCTATACATATTTTACGCCTTGGCCCTTCGTCAGCTGTAGAGCCAAGGAGTAAGTATGATCTTCTGTATCTGTCATTTGACCTGCTTTTAGAAGGGTCTACTTCAAAAGTTTATACTAATTTCTTTTTTACCTTTGTCCGACGCATGTGGTCAGTGTAATTTCACTGCCCTAACAATACTGGTTGTGTTATGAATCACAAAATTCCTTCTTTCGTAGTAATCTACAGTCCTACATCACAAAGCAACCATGTTTTCTGATTTGTTTTAGAAAAGAAGATAGCTGCTCTTTCAAAAGATGAACTCAAAAATTGGACACAATTAGATGAAGCTGAGGAAGATTATGATGATGCTGAGAATCATACAAACAAGTAAGTGCTGATATTGTAGAACTAATATTATGATTCTTACTGTCAAGATTCTGGTGCTTCAGGCATTGAGAATAGATGATGCAGTCTTCTGGGCTTTAATATCCAACAGTGCGGTGTATGAAGTCTGACTTCTGTTTTCTACAGTAGAATGTAATGAAGGTGTGACAAGCTGTCCAAATCTGCTAGTTCACAACAAAAGGAAAGTTTCCTGAAGGAAAGAGACCCCTGGGGAGACCTAGATGTAGATGGGTGGATAATATCAGGTAGGATCTATGGGAGATAGGAGTTGAAGGAGACTGGATTTTGTTGGTCGAGGACAGGGTCCAGTGAAGGGCTTTGGTTAATTCAGTGATGTACCTTTGGGTTCCATAAGCCATCTAATTAGTTGGTTAATGTTTTTGTGATGTGCATTATGTTTTATAGAAAAATGCAACAGATTAATATGGTAAGAATCATTAATGAATAATAAGAATGACAAAGTTTTAGCATTAGAAACTACTATTCTGAATAAACATTGCGCTATAAAAATACATTCTTCATCTAATGTAATACCCTTTCAGGTCACTTGCTAGACCACCAAGTGGTATGGGTAGCGTGCGGACTGCCAAGGCTGAGCGCAGAATGAAAGAGAAACTGCAGCAAGAGGTAAGCACTGCCGTGCATTTACTCCCTGTGGACTGTGCCCCTCTTGAGAGAATTCCCAGGTAATGCCATTTACTCCTGCACCAAGGCTTTTCCCCAGCATGCTTGCCACTCCACTGCCTTTTTGTCTTCTTACATGCCTCGCTCACCAGAGTTTCAGAATCCATTGTTTTACCCTCAATGGGCTTAGACATCACAGAGCTTACACCATTGCAGGTTATACAACCAACTGGACTGCTCATCATGGGCTGGGCCAAGTATAGGATTAGTCTACTTATGGGGCTTTCATTCCTTGGGGAAATCCCAGGGACTTTTTCCCCAGTCTTTATGCAAAGCAGGGTTGACGTCTTCACATAATTCCGGCAAACGTGCTTCCTGAGGCAGAGCCCTCTGCACTTGCTACTACAGGGGCCTTGCTCCCTAGGCTTCATCTGTCATATGTCAACACCTCTCCCTTTTTAATATCCATAGCTTTGCCCTTGCTAAACTTGGACACCATTGGGCTTCCACTATTACATATTAGACTATCTCTGGGAACTGCAGACAATGAGGAAATACTCAGAACTTGCTGCTGTGAGGGCTCTGCCCCACAGGTCTCCTTTCCTGTGCCTTGCCTACATGGCCTGGATACCCCTGTGCTTCCACCATGCTTGCAACAGTATGAACTAAAGTCATTTTTAATTTTTAAATTGTTATGTAGCACAGTGGCTCATGCCCAAGCAAAGTATCATAACGTACTGAATTAATACCTTTAAAATGTTGTGATCACTTTCAAGTTCTTCCTAGTTCATCATTCTCATGCTTGACACTACATAACTTACGCAATAAAGTTTTGCTGTTCTATTAATGAGATGAAGAAAGTTACTATAAAAGAACGAAACTTTATTTTTCTCCATTTTTGTTATGACATGTCAGCTCATAGATCAGAATTGTGGTTTAGGTGAGTGGTGCATCTGCAGAAAGATAATGATTGAACAGTACAACTAGCCATTGTTTATGTTGTGTGAGACCATGATTGAATTTCTTTATGTAGGGGCTCTTGACTGATGACGATGATGACAAGGAGTTGTCACCAGCGGAACAAAGGGCGCTGAAGGCAGAGAAGCGAGCAGCTTGGAGGCAAGCAAGGCTGAAATCTCTGGAACAGGTAAGAATATGGTAGTGAAGCCATAACGTTGTTCTGGCAGCCTGTAGTATGAAAATGTGAACTAAAAATTTGGAGATGATGTAGTCTTTGTTGGGTATGAGCAACTTGAAGAGGCCGTATTCATGAACAGAAGGAAATGTTGCCATTTTGAGTTGTTCATAACTGACATGAGGGCATTTTCTTTGACTGTGAGGAATGGTATGGTCTGTTGTTATATGTATCCTGTCACGGTGGTATACGATTAGCTTTCACTGCATAAAGAAATGTGAACACTTGACACTGGATGTCATGATAATTAAACTGTACACACTTTATTAACTGTGAATAGTGAAACCCAGGGTTGATGAGCACTGCCTTCATTGTAAGCTGGATGCAACATCTGATTATTTGAAGTAAAGTTTCTGGCCCTGCTACAGTATTTGAAAGGTCTGTCAAGGACTCTGAAAAGGATTACTGTATGGGCTTGTACCAAGCCATCAGCAGACAGTGAATTTGTTTCAAGAATTGATAAAACCTCTGTAGAGATTACATTAATAAAATACCTTCTGTGTAATATACATGTTATGTAAGTAGGTTAATGAATTAGGACTTATGCCATGTCACTAATCACATTGTGAAGTTCATCGATGAAAAGTGGATAATAATATGTAGTAAGCAGTTCAGTAGTTGAATGCAGCTGATTATTATACACAGAAAACGCAGCACATGCTTAAAATGTGACATTTGGTCAACATATATATAACAAGTGAAGAGAGGTATGCTCAGAGCATTCTTTATGTTTGGATTGAATTTTATCAGATCTTTTCATCTTGATATGTTATGAACTGGTATTGCTAAATGAGTTGACTGACCAAAGATCTGGATCTCTCGAGTTCGTAGTAAAGCACCTCTTTGCCACCACACCCATACTGGTAGTAGTTCCTACAGCGTCCTTACCTGCAGGAGAGCAATCAGAGTATGATGCTGAATTATAGGATTGTGATATATCCCCAGTATGATTTCATGGCGTGATGCTTTGGCATAACACTAACATTACCATGATACTTCAGTTGTCACTTACAGTTTTCCAAAACACACAATATTGCCATTAATTAGAACATGAAGAGCCACGTAGTCTGGTAGTCCTTGCTGCCTCCATAATCTAAGTGATGCCTTGATGATGAAGGCATCAAGGACCTCTGAAACATTGTCTTACATAGCACTGCAACTCAGAAGTCAGCTATTTTTGTACTCACTGCCGTGAGAACCTCAAATTCTACTTGCCATTAATTAATCACAGTTACTGGTCACCACTGAAATGTGAGCACATGGAAGAAGAATATATCAGTGTTGTAGTAACCAGTATAATTAGCAGTGCAGAATTCTTTTTGAGAAATGGTAGTTGCTTAGGTTTTCCCATCTTCTATTAAACCCAAAGGTTTGGTACCTTGTTCATAAGATCCTACCATTGGACCTTGTCCTGAGTCATGATTGTAGTTGTGACCCTCACACCCTGTTTCATTTAGCTCAAGCTTAATACCTTCCTATCTAGATTTCAGTAATGCAAAATGTCTCTTCCCTTTAGGAGTAACTTGAAATTCATGTGAATTTAATTTGTTTCATCATTCAAGAACCAATGAAGACTTCTAGGAAGCAGCACTTTTACTATGGTAATTGGCATCTTTTTGAGTATTGTAGTGTTGTGCGTTTTGTTAACTGGTTTGGTGGTTGCTTGTAGGATGCATTGCAAGCACAAATGGTCATCAAGAAGATGAGTGAAATGATTGATTCAAAGCCAAGTAGTCAGGACCCAGGGATTGGTGCTTCTGTACCCAATAACAATGGTGCAGTTACAGATAAAGAGAATAATATTGAGGTAAGATACAGTTTGTTCTTATGTTATTATGTTGTGCCATCGACCCATACAAATGGAAACAATGCTAGTAGTAGAAAAGTTGTTACATATACATCACTTTGTTCCTGGTGCTGCCGTCTTTCATTCCTCTCCATTTTGTTCTACTTCTAGTTAATATTTATCAACCCTGTGATGCCCACAACACAAATATTAGTGTCTGATGTAGTGTATACATTTATTCCCACGACAAAATTGTTTTTATTCATTGTTTAAAATGTGCCACTTGCTTGCTATGCAAGGTATCACATTAAGTACATGCTGATAAACTTTGACTGAATTTTGCACTAAATATTTCAACAGGTAGTACCGAGGTATATGAAGGTATGATGTGAAGAGTAGGTTGAGTTTATGCCCCATCTCAGACCTTTTGAAACATGGCAATGAAGATCTGTACTCTAGTACTGATATATTTAGACAATTGCAAGTTGTATAGTCCTAGTGAATTGGTAATATTGATGTTATCATGCATGTGATATTATCCAACATTATAAAGACTCATGAATAAGTGAATATCAGTCTCATTGTTTATATCATAAAACTTTTTGTACAGAGTGGTAGTAGTATTAGCAGAAGTATTAGTGGAGGTACTGACTTCAGACCCCAATCACAGCATTGACAGCAGTATGGTTATAAGCTAGGGATGTAGAACAAGTTGAGTCATCCATGATTCTAAGTTGTTGAGGTATTAAGTTGTTCACATACAGTCTTTTGATCGTTTTGGTGTGGCAGCATTTAAGTTTTGTATTTGGAAGACCCAGGTTTGAATCTTACACCAAAAACTAAATATTGTAAGAGTGGTCATTGGAGTTAATCGCTCTCTGTGACTAATGGTAGGATAATGCCTTCAAAGTAACTATTACCACTTCCTTCTATGTATTCCACAGTTCACCGTCTACATTTCATAATTCTGTCAGAACATTAATAATGAATAAAAACCTCTTAAATCAGTCATGTTCATTAAAAAGTTTTTATTCATAATATTTTATTTTGAAAACTGTGTTGTTAGGATTTGCAAAAAGTTTGTCTTTGCTGTTTTAAAACACTGTAGTAAATGGTAATTGCATCCTAATTGGATGAAACAGTGGAATTACTGCATCCTGGTATATTCTTTATCTTTTGTGTCTTTTCATAATGTTCATGTTTGAATATTTCCCAAAAAAATACCTGTTCTCACTAACTAACTAGATGGCTTACCGAACCCGAAGGTTCATCACCGAATTAACCAAAGCCCTCCACCGGACCCTGTCCTGGGCCAACAAAATCCAGTCTCCTTCAACTCCTATCTCTCATAGATCCCACTTGATATTATCCTCCCATCTACGTCTAGGTTTCCCCAGCGGTCTCTTCCCCTCAGGCTTCCAAACCAATACCCGGTGCACACCTCTTGTCCCATCCAACCTGTTCTCACACAAGTGGTATTTGAAATCCTGTAAACTAACTCTTTCTTGTTTATTGCATTTGTGGTAATTGGTAACTGGGTTTTTTATATGGCTGTTTTGTTATTCATTTGTTGTCTGCTACGGTAATGTACAGTACAGAATATATAGGAAGTTTCAAGACAACATTTCAGTCTGTATCACCCTATCTCAAAAGAATGGAGCTTCAGAGCTATTTACTTAAGAAAAACTATATTTTATTATATAATATCTATGCTTTTCACACATGTTATTTCAGTGTCACCGAAGGTTTTCTAATGAAATTCTAGTAGAAGAAAAACCCTTGTTTTAAGGATCAGACATTTCAGAATGTTATGAATTTATAAATGCTATGTCTAAATATAGCTATGGCCACTGAATGTTTCAGAAATGGGGAATTTCATTTTAATGTTAAAATTTTAGAAAGAAACCTCGTCTTAACATCATTTAAAAATGGTGTTCCTGCTAACAAGAAAACATCACATTTCTGTTATAAAGATCATTCAGAAAATTATGTTTAGGAAAGTAATCACTGTTTGTACTGAGAGCAAAGTTAAATCTGTAAGTTGTGTTTGGGAGGAAAATACCAAGTAATTGAATGTTGAAGCAAATGGTACGTTAATTTATCGTCATGGTGTAATAAGGTGACAGGTAGAGCTGAAAGTTTAATTTGCTTTGTCACTATGATGAAGTTTGTGACTGTCACCAAAATGCTCTTTCAGATGTAATTTTGGTGACAATGGATAGTAGGCAAAATCAACATCATGATCCATCCAGTCAGACTCTGAGCACAAATCAATAGCAAGTCTGCTATATTAATATCAATGTTGGTTTGATGTATGTCAGTTTTTGAATTTTGTTATGAAGTATTATGACTGAAGTTTATTTTGAAACTCTCCAACTATAGTATACTCCTAATCATTTGTTTCTGGATTATTGGTGTATTATGGATAATGCATGCACTTTTCTTTTTATTAATTGAAATTTAAATGTGTTGAAGGTTTATGGGATTCTGTGTTGTCTTCTATGTACAGATATGTGTAATTCAAGTTTTTATCCCTGTAATACCTGCCAGTATCCTGTTATATATTTCTGCCGGTCTGTTTTATGACACGTGTTACATTGTGTGGCACCTTTTTGATGGATGGAGCAAGGTAAGGACTGATCCTTTCTGCTCTCCCCAAGGCCAAACATATTACTACTAGATTTCCGTCGTCTGGGTTGTTGCGCTGTGTAGTCTGGTCGATGTTAACCAACGTTTCAGAGGTCATACTGCCTCCGTCATCAGGGCGCCCTGATGACGGAGGCAGTATGACCTCTGAAACGTTGGTTAACATCGACCAGACTACACAGCGCAACAACCCAGAAGACAGAAATCTTCATACTCACCGCTGTGAGAACCTCAAGTCTTACATATTACTACTACTCTACTTGTAGTCACTGAAATTATCACAACATTGCTAGAGTAATGAAACTTGTAAGTATGTTTCCTGCTGTGTTCATTTAATTAAATAGATTGGTTAGAAATAGTAGCAACAGACAAAATAAATATAATGTTTGCTGTGGGATTCTTTGTAGACATATTGTAAAGCATTGAGGTTCATACTCAGGTAACTCAAATAACTGTGAACTGAAAGAGTTTAACAAGATGTTGTATGTAGTTATTCAATTTGTTACCAGTAATACATAAATCCTTGTGACTAACCAGCATGTCCCAATGTCTGCCCGGTAGTTGCGCACCGCATTACGGCCCTCTAGTGATGATTTTCCCAAGCTATCTCTGCGTGCCAAAGAGGGCACAACTAAGGTGCGTGAGTCGGAGAGGGTTGTCGGGGAAACGGTGACACAACGTACAGAAGAGTACGTAGATGAGAACACGGGGGAAAAGAAAGTCCGCACCATAGAGTATGTTGAAAAGCTGATTGAGAGAGAGGTACATAACACAATTCATAGCATTCTGGCTGTTAGCACAAATCATAGATAGTGCATGCTGCACTGGTTTGCTGTAGTAGCAGCAATACAGCATGATATTCTTAACACGTAGAACAGTGGTTCCCAAGCTGCGCTTCATATGCTCCTTGGTGGCATGTGAAGTCTTTCTGATGGTTGTTTGGAAAAGTGTGTATTTTCAATTCCTTTTTATGCAAGTAGTATTTTAATCCCCTCTTAAGAGTCTCTGAAACAGTTAATTTAATCCTATGTGCACCTTCTCCGCTATATATTTGTTTGTAAAATCAAGGTGTGTTATACAATACTTTTATTTTCCGTCGTTTACACAAGCTTATTGTTAAAATCATATAAAATCATATAAAATTTCACATAAAATTGTTACATTTTAAAATTGACGACATGTTTCGATATACAATCTTATCATCGTCAGGTCTATCAAAATTAAAATTAAAATCTGGTGTATCTGTTGCTCTGCTTATATTGTTTTTGTTTTTACTCGTTTTTACTACATCTCCAGGCTTCTTCGATTTTATTTTTGGAGACGCGCCTGGGTGCCTATATCTGCAAAATCAATTTTAATTTTCATATCGTGATAAGGCTACCGAAATAGGAAATGGAATAATATTACTCTAATTTATAATATTTTAAGGAATTATTCAAATATATCGTATTACAAGCAAAATGAATGCAATCACAAAATATAAAGTATTATAACATACCGGGTTGTGTATGAGGTGCGTGTCCGTTGTTATTGAATGGCAGACAGTAACTGAGTTGTGAGTATCGTGTATGGCTATATATATTGGGTGAAAGTTGTTTAGGGGGTTGGGTCAATGGACTGTAGAATGTTAAATATCGGATTGTTCGTGTAAATGTTGCTGTCGTTTAATGCAAGGTTCTGTTTATGTGTTCTTTGTATATGATATTTCTCTATGGTGTCTCTATGTCGTTTATTTTGTATTATTTTTATAATGTCCAATGTATGTTCTATTTTGTTGTATGAATGTCCTGTGTTTAATATATGCTTTGCATATGCTGAATGGTCTTTATTATGTTTTATTGCTGTAATATGTTCTTTATATCTTTGATTAAAGGTGCGTCCAGTTTGGCCTATATAGGTTAACGGGCAATCATTGCATTTCAACCTATATATGCCTGGTTTTTCGTATTGATTTGTTGTATCTATTTGTGGTTTTTGTTTCAAGAAAAAATGGATATAATAATCATGAAGTAAAACCCAAAAATAAAATAAACAATATAAACAACATAAATGAAGACGGAAACGAAAATAAACAAAACAAATGGGCCACATTCACATATATAGGAAAAGAAACCAAATATATAACAAAAACATTTAAAACAAATAACATAAAAATAGCATTTAGAACAAAAAACACTATAAAAAACATCTTGAAACAAAAACCACAAATAGATACAACAAATCAATACGAAAAACCAGGCATATATAGGTTGAAATGCAATGATTGCCCGTTAACCTATATAGGCCAAACTGGACGCACCTTTAATCAAAGATATAAAGAACATATTACAGCAATAAAACATAATAAAGACCATTCAGCATATGCAAAGCATATATTAAACACAGGACATTCATACAACAAAATAGAACATACATTGGACATTATAAAAATAATACAAAATAAACGACATAGAGACACCATAGAGAAATATCATATACAAAGAACACATAAACAGAACCTTGCATTAAACGACAGCAACATTTACACGAACAATCCGATATTTAACATTCTACAGTCCATTGACCCAACCCCCTAAACAACTTTCACCCAATATATATAGCCATACACGATACTCACAACTCAGTTACTGTCTGCCATTCAATAACAACGGACACGCACCTCATACACAACCCGGTATGTTATAATACTTTATATTTTGTGATTGCATTCATTTTGCTTGTAATACGATATATTTGAATAATTCCTTAAAATATTATAAATTAGAGTAATATTATTCCATTTCCTATTTCGGTAGCCTTATCACGATATGAAAATTAAAATTGATTTTGCAGATATAGGCACCCAGGCGCGTCTCCAAAAATAAAATCGAAGAAGCCTGGAGATGTAGTAAAAACGAGTAAAAACAAAAACAATATAAGCAGAGCAACAGATACACCAGATTTTAATTTTAATTTTGATAGACCTGACGATGATAAGATTGTATATCGAAACATGTCGTCAATTTTAAAATGTAACAATTTTATGTGAAATTTTATATGATTTTATATGATTTTAACAATAAGCTTGTGTAAACGACGGAAAATAAAAGTATTGTATTGAAACACAAGCATGATGCAATTAAGATATAAGGTGTGTTATATTTAAGGATTATGTTTTGTATTGAAAGCCAGGGTGTGTGTCATATTCAAGAATTGTTTTGCTTCGAGAATCAGGGTTTATGTTGTATGTGGAGATTGTGTTTCCAGTATCTTTATCCTTACCTGAAGGCGATGTTTAAGTAGTTGATATTTTACTTGGCATTGATTCAATGTGTAGTGTAAGTGAATGGAGGCAATCCAAACCATATTAAAATATTTGTAAGTTGTATTTTGAGCAAGTGACACGTTTTATCGATAGTTTGTTTCACGAAGTTACAATTTCATGATGTAATGAAGGAAAGCAATTGGTACCAATATATTTTTTTTGCATTTTCAAGATACAGTGCTTTATGGCACACTAATACAAAATTAATCCTTTAAAACTTAGTGATAACTTTGTGTACCACCTGCTTTAAGACTTGTTCAACATTTTGCCTACAGAATGTATTTATTGGTTTCATATAATTCTCACAGTCAGCAGTGATTATTTCCTTAAACAGCATTAATTATTTGATCCTTGTAATGGAGACTTGTTATGAATTCTTTGAGGTGGGGAATGTATATTTAAATACTATTTAGATGAGCTTCGGCTTCAGAGGGTTAATTATATAAAAGATCCCAAAATGAAAATTGTAGCATTAAAAAATAAATTTTCTTAGAAGGATGTGGCATTTTCCAGAAACCTGTGATCTTTTTAAAAAGTAACATGTTCATAGTGTATTTTGCAAGAAATTTTAGCATTTAATGTGATGAAAGAAAGCCGCTAACACAATGAATTTTCAGCAAAGTTTTGGGCAGTCCGCCATTTAAGTACGAAGTTACAGTCCAGTGTTTTTGAAGCGTCTCTGCCCTAATCATCAGGGTTGATGTGATGAATGACACAACTGTTTTTGTTTGTACCCGTGACTGGCTCAGAACCCCACGTTCTTGTATGTGAGCACTAACTTGACAGACAGTTACATATCACTCTTCACGTCAATCCTGATGATTAAGGCAGAGACGGATTCCAAAATTTTGGATTGTTGCTCCATACTTACATGGGTGATCACCCAAGAGAACTTCATTGCATTAATTCTCTGTGAAAACTTAAAATCTTACCATGTATATAGTTATGTTTTGATTACACAACATTTGTAATACTCAAGCACTTACCACCATGCTGTCAGAACCTGAACAGTGAACACCAGACTCACCATTGGACACAATCCACCACACAGTCCTCAGAATATGTACTAATACCTGCTACAGTCAGTCTTATTAAAGAACAATGCTGTAAGATAAATTAACTTAAAAAATGTGCAGCATTTTCCACAATCTGGTAATTGCATTGCTGATATATCAGTAATCTATCTGTTGAAATTGCTTCTTTGTAACATAAAGAAAGGAAGTTAACAGTATCACATTTATGGTTGTAAGCAGCTCTTAAAAATCCCAGAATAAGGACCATGGCATTTAAAAATGTATTTACATAAAACACATAATTTGTTGAAAGCCTGTAATCTTTGTTGTTATCAATTTATTAGTAGTCGAAAGTTTTTGATGATGCATCAGGATGACAAACTTGCATATGTAATATCATTAACCAACTTTTATAGTTCATGAGAGAGCAATATGTTACTTTATATTTTTATTTTTTGTGTTCTCGTGTTGTGTGAGGGGTGATACAGAAACTATGTTAGCAGCTACAGTGGTGCATGTTATATGTAATGTGGAACCAGATCTCTTTTATTTTTTTGAAGATGTGGTGCATGTGGTATAAAGATAAATACATTATGTAGGTGAAATTTTAGGTTTCCACAATGGCAAGTATGAAGATGGTTGTCTCTGGATTGTTGCACCTTGTCTGGTAGGAGTTTACTGATGTTTCGCAGTTGCTTGCTGTGTCCATCATCAGAGTGATGAAACAGTGGTAAATTTCTACCAGGCTACATGGTGCTACAACCTAGAAGACAGCCATCAACATACATCGTGCATGAGCATTTTATGAGTGCAGATGTTTCAAGGAAGGGGCTTGTGGAGTTTGGGAACCATTAACGCAGTTTAGTGCCGTGGTGCTGTCAGTAGATTTGTTGTGATAGGAACACTTTTCAGCTGGCCTTGCTTTATGAATTATCTTCCTGGCTTTTAGAATTAGACATGTTTTCACAATATGTCCAGAAATTTGTAGAGGACAGTTTACTACTTATGAATTTTGCAGAGACCCACATAAAGCATGTGTTTTGTCCAACATGTTTATTGATTCTTCGATGCCTTGTTCTTTGCCTGTTGTGTGATAGAAGAGATTAGAACAGTGTTCTCTCCCCCCTCCCCCAGATGAAACTGTGCTGTTTTAAATAAAATAACTAGTAGATTAAACCATAGCAGCAACTTTGAAATTGCAGAAACTGAAACATTTTGAAGCATATATTGCACCTGGTACTAGTTATCATTTTGTTGGTGTGTAATACAGGAAGAATGTTGCTCAATAATTTCAGTATCTTTGTTTCTGTTTATTCAGCATGCTTAAAAGGTTACATGTAGTGTATGAGAAATTACTCTTTCATTGTGAATGAGACTAGAAAGGTGTAATTTATACTGGGGTACAGTTTCCAGCATTCATTCTTTGCACCTTTGCATTTTGAATGTTCCTGACATAAAAATACACCATTTCAAACATATACTATGTAGGCATATGCATTCACATTAAGCATTTCACACAATGTAGAAAGTAATCATGTCTTTTCAAGATATGATTTATTCATTAACTCCTACTTAGTCATCTTCTTAGGAACAAGAGAAACTGAAGAAAATTTCAGTCCAATTCATGTACTTAACACTGTTATCATTATCATCATCATCACTAAAATGCATGAACCTATGTTCTAAACATTTTATTTCTTCTTTACTGATTCATTTATCTGAAACTGACTTATAAGAACAATATAGTTTCAGATAGAGGGCTTCACCTTTGTTTCTATACATGCTGCAGAATAATAAATAAATGCAGTGTGTAGCTTACTACTTATGTAGAAATCTCTCTTATCACATTGATTTTAAAGAAAAACTTTTCATAAAAGAAAATTTCCTTTACCTTACTTAAACAGCTTTAATTTATAGCTTCATAAATCATGTGTTTTCAATATCTTCTTTAAGTAATTTAAATCCATAATGGTATAACACTGTGCTAGTTAGCTGTGTGGAAGCTTATTGGACTCATTTGCAGGTAGTCATCAGATCATATCCTGGTCAAGTCAGAATTTTATTTTATTATGCCACCAGCATGTTGTTTTACAGTGTACAGAGTTGAGTATTTAAAAAAAATTAATACCATAGGGCTTACATTATTTTGTGACCTCACAATTTTGTGTGTGTATGCCATGTTGGGATATTGTCAGTTGTTTGAAATTAAAAACAATCAGTATAGGGTAGCCTCGAATAGCATAATGTCTGTGCCAATTTTCATTGAAAGTCCTTGACTTCTTCCAAAGTTTAGTTATACAGATGATTGGACAGACTAGTGTGGTCAGCCCTACATGCCTTCATTTTGTGTATATCATGCAAAGAACACATAATAATTATTTATTGGGAGAAGGCATTTATGATCTACATTAAGATACCTTATTATTTGTTTGTATGGATGTAAGAGATCTCAGTCAAGGTAAAAGTTATCTATATTGCTTGTCCATCCATGGAACAAACAGCGCTTGCGTACTCTGCACAATAGTGGATTGGACGACAGCCATGTATCCATTGTGTCTCAAGAAGGAAATTGGCTGTATACAGAAGTTGACACTCACCTCGCCTAGTAATTAGGTTTACCTTTAAATGAAACCGTTATTACATACAGTATAAATAGTGGACCTGATATGTAGCTAAGATATTGCATGTAAATGTTTTCATATGAAACCATCATTATAATGAGTCTAGTGTCAATACAGTAAACTTTTTTTTCACAAAATGGACAAGTGTGGTTTCCATATAAATCATAATAGGCTGTGCGTTAGTTAATTTGTTATTGTTATTTCTAACTCTGTATTAAGTAATTTCAGTGGCTATTGTCATTTATATTTGAATGAGTCAAATTAGACATTCGGCTTCAATCTGCTAAAGTGTCCACCTCATAAAATTTTTCCCACTTTAATGCAAACTTCTTCTTCATGTGGTGCGCCTTGTTTGTATGGGTAATAAGGCTCTAATGTCCAAATATAAATGAGGAAATTCCATTAATTGTTTTTAGAATTCCGACCTACAAGTTCATCTTGGAATTTTTCTGTGAACTGTGCAGCATATTACTAAAAGGTCATGTAAATATTCATCATAACAAAATGTGAGGAGTAACATCAATATGATTCATCCTGATTTGATGTTCTGCGAGATATTAAACTGTATGCTAATGTGCAACCACATGTAAAAAAAATGAGAAATATTGAACTATGGTGGAAAATAACTTCACTTGTTAATATTCTATTTTTCAGCACAGATACTTGTGTATAAAGACAAGTGTTTTTACTTTTTATGACATTCTTAAATGTATTTACAACAGTTGCTCTAAAAGCTCTGTGAGTTCAAGAATTTTACAGATAAATTACATATGCACAAAAAGATATGAGCCTCCAGCCCATGTGAGCAAAATAAATTGTTTACCTCCTGCAGTACCAGAATTATGGCTGTAAAGTTTGCTTTTAGATGCTATTTTTTTATAATTAAGATTAATAGTGTATCTTCACATTTATTAATCTGACCAGAACAGAATATTTTGATTTAATTAATGGATTAATTTAAGAAATGGGGGTATATTTAAAAAATGTATTTCAAGAGAGACAGCATAGTATATAATTCATAGGTGTAGTTGAAATATGCTTGTTTTCAGAGTGAGTTATTTTGTTTAGCACAGCTGCTTCATAAGAAAGGAGTGCTACAGATAGGATTCTTCCTGGTTATAATGAGTTCACACTTTTGTAAATCAAACATGTAATTTGTAGCCATTTTAAAAATGTATTTATTCATTTTAAAAAAAACAGGTTGAGACATTGAAGGAAAAGATTATTTCGTTGGAGTTATCAAATGCTGAAAGTGAGAAGGAAGGTGAAGACAAAGTAAATGGTGATGAAGATGAAGATGAAGAAGTAGAGGGGGATCATCCTACTTCTCCTGTGTCCCCAACTCCTTCAGAAGAACCTGTAGGTGGACCCATGGGGAACAGGAAACGGAGGCGTAAACGATCCAAGAGGGGAAAACATTAAGTTTTTACATCGTATCACACATATCATCACATTCAAATATCACAATATTGTGATATGAAAGATCACATGATTATAATTTAATGTTTTTCGTGGTGGCAGGTGTGGGATTATAGTGATACAACTGACCAGCAGAAGAATAATAATGTGAAAGGTATGTATTAGGGCCAATCAAAGAGCACTTTCCTTTGCGATAATTTGATTCATATAAGTAATTTTCAGACTATTTTAACATTGTCACTGCTGACACAAGGCTATTTGCTGAGAAGTTACAAAATGGTAGGAAAGAGTTAAAGCATTTTTAATGTAAAACATATGGGAAGTGTTTTAAAAATGTTTAGTCGTATATAGTAAACAGTTTAGTATTTTAATGTGATGGTGCTGAACAATAATTGGCCCCCTGCATACCTCTCATTTTTGTGTCATAATTATTTTATATATTTTTTATATTTGACCCAAATAATATTTTTGATGAACATTTTTTACAATGATGATCTGTTGAACACATCACAAATTTTAATGGTATGGGGATTTGGGCTTTTTTTATTTAATTAACAGATCATTTAACACATTCTGCTAGAATTAAGTATTTAACCTAACACATTCATGATTCATTTACATGTATTTCATGATAATTGTACAAAGAATAGCATTTATATAGACATATTTGTAAGAATTTATTTAATAACCAATGTAGAATACATATTAGAAGGTTTAACAAACTTGGGATGAATAATATTATTAATTGCAGTTATGACTGGACACATCATCATCAGTTTAACAGATTAGTGTCAGTAACTTCACAGCCATTGCTGTGATGAGACTGCTGCTTGATCTGATATTGTATACAGTGTTGCCACTGCTACTTGTCCATAGTATAGAGTAAGTATTGTCATTCCACTGAGTGCTACTATGACTTTGAGAGTGCATGTACAGTGTAAATTTTGTTGTGTCGTAGGCTCAGTCCCATTTCAAGATGAAGTGAACTGTTTAATTTCATGAAATAATTTTTCTTCAGTTTTCTGTGATGTTGATGTGGAGAATCTGCATTTCCTTACCTTGACATGGTGTTTTATGTATTTACAGATTTTAAGACAGATTGTTTAAAAATATATTTGCAAAGATATTGATACTTTGTTGATAAAAGTCCAAGTATTTCCTCATTTGTCCATCCTCGTACATGACTTGCTCTCGAGTCCATACGTGCATCCTGCCTCCTGGACATGCCATGAATGTTGACATCAGTGGTTCTTATTTCTTCTGTAGCTCAGGGTTGTGAAGATAAGCCAGATATTGTTATTTTAATAGAAACAATGAAGATGGGAAAAACTCATTCCAGTGAGTAAGTATTTATTTGTAACTGCAAGAGAAAACATGTTTATGGAGCTACGTAACATTATTAACAACATTATTGGGGAAATTCCTTGTGTCTTGTCTGTCCCTTGGTTCAGCTGCAGTCACCGATATCACAGGTATTAAGTGACTAATTGTCATTAAATTTCCTTTGAGGCTCATGCTATTGGAGACTTCCCATTTTGATACTTCCTAGTTCCATCATTATCAAGGTGGTGGTCATGTGCATCTGTGATGTGAGAACAAAACAAGTACTGTTTAATATATAGGATGCAACCATAACTGCAAGTTTTTTTTTAAAAAAAACTTGCAGAACAGCTTTACAGCAAATGTCCACCACCTTTTTGAAGACAAACGCTTCCTCTTTCCTATTTTGGCATATTGTTGGTATACCCATTGCTAAATGTCTTGAAAACAGCAGCAGATGATTTCGATATGAGATAATGTTCAAGAATGAACACACATTCTGCTTGTAAATACACCATGTACACAACTGTACAGCTTTTGTGCAACTGGTGTGAACAGTGGCCTAGCAACAAAGGTGACCTTGACTTACAAGTCATGGAGGAAGTTGGGAGAGTATGTCATTGTTGCATTGCGTTTAAAATGGTCTCAGTATTTTATGTGGTGATGAATATTTGAAAAATATGTATCTATAATGAGGTAATCTGTTAATAAATAATGACATGCCAGCCACCTGAAATGTTTTTGTATGTTGACAGTGACTTTCATTTTAACTTGACAGAGTCAGAGAGTCTGTGAACTTCTGTCCATATCAGCTCACCTTTGTTACATTGTGTACCACCTTGTAGTTATTCCCTTTAATATTCTGCTAGAGGCTATACAATAATGAGCCTGATTTGTTTAATACATCACTGGGTTTAGACATCTGCATGAAGGTATAAAAATATTCTTGAATAATATGATAAATTAATTCTCTAGAAGATCATTCACTCAAACAATGCAATTTTTTTTTAGCAAGAGCTATATACTATGCTGAAAATATACATACTTGATAATGGGAATCACTTCTGGGGTGCAACAATTCCTTCAAGTTGGGCCTGAAACAAGTCACTATAATAAACTTACTAGCAACAAGTACGGTATTCAAGATGTTTATTACGAGGCTTACTACCTCTGCTACGCAGTTTCAGTACCTTAAAAAACTGAAATGCATTTTCTATGAAATGTACTAAAGTCAAATTGCTGGAGATTATCATTTGTTCAGTTCATGCACAGAAATAAATGCTTATGCTTTAATATAATATTTTATGCATTCTTTACACACAAAGTACATAATAATAACCCATTGTTGTAGGGTAGGGTGGTGCTGGCCATTCATTATTTTATCTCCAAAACTGCTCATTCGATTTTGATGCATTCAGTACTATTTGGGTCTGTGTTTAAATTTATGGTGTATTTGTGTTATATGAGAAAATTACCTTCAGCTGTTGGTTGGTTTTCATGAGGTTTTGAATTTGCTCTGTATGCTTCTTTTCCTCTGCTAATTTCTGTTCATTAGAACGCCGCTCTATCTGATCAGCACGAGACCGCAGTTCCACTACTTGCTTTTCCAGTTCAGACTTCTCTGAACAGAGCTTTGCCACAGCTGCTTCCAAGTCAGCCCTGCCTTGCTCAGCCTGCGGACATTGGTAGATTTATTAAGGGGTCGTGATTGATTAGATAATGTGGTTATAATATGACTGTACCAGCTGCTTAGGTTATGTTCTTTAAAGATGATTAAGAATAATGAGAACAGGGGGATACGAAGAAGTGATATTGGCTTACCTTAAATATATGGTCATTTGGTGACAGGTTAGAGAATGTTAGTCCCTTTTTAATTATATTTAGTTTACATGATTTATGCTTATTAAATTATACAAAATAATTTTGTCCTGTTCTCTTTTATTGGTGTGAAATGTGATCTCTTACTGTGGGGGAAGAACATAAATTACAAATTCTTGTAAACAAAGGATCCAGAGAAATATATGAGCCCAACAGGTTAAGGTAAGTGACATACATAAAAGGGAATATTTATATCTGCAATAAAGGAATTTAACAAGTGAGGAATACAGAATAACAACTCATTTGGAACTGTTGTCCAGGCTGTAGTTTGCCTTTTCATGTAGTTTTGTTATTTTTATATCTAAATTATAAACTTTATGTTATCCTAATATTCAGAAACGTGGGGCTAGTAAAGTACTTGGACATAACACAGTGTTCTAAATGCCTTAAATAATATACAGCATAGTCTAATTGTCTTGTGTTGCGAACGATGTTTCAGTTTGTATTTCAGGAAATGATACTAACCATGAGGGCCTTCCTGATACCAAATGCTACGCTGCTTTCATGGAGGATCTGATAAGCAGAGATGGTCATGCGAATTTCATCCCTGATGCGAAGCAGCAGCAGCCCACGTTCTGCACAGTTGATTGTCACTTGCCGAATTACTTCATCTTGAAGCGAAGGTAAAAAATTCATTTGGAAAAATGTTCATGCTTCATTCACAGGATTATCATATTCTAGAATGGCTTAGTGGAAGTTTGAGAAGAATGGGGAAGAAATTGTCTTAAGGCCACCCATCTACTTGGAGATGTCAGTAGATGATGATGATAATTATGAAGAGAAGCCAAAGCTATTTATAAATTAATCATCTTAAGACAAAGTTTTGTCCATTTATCTCTGTCCTCCCTTAAGCATTTCTCCTTTGTCTGTGTACATTCTTTTCTGGTTTCTTTTGTATGTATTCTCTTCTATTACAGTCAACATGTCTTTGTAATCACCAGCTTTTTTTTAAGTTGTGAATAGCAGATTCTTGTAGAAGGCAGACGGATAATGTGAGTGGTGTTAGTAGAACTCACCAAAACATTGTGTATACAGTTCACGCCTAACAGGGCAGATGCCCATTTCACGCGCCTGTCTCTGCTGCAGCCTTGCGTCCAGCTGCTCCTGTAAGTTTAATACGTCGAGCCGCGTAGCAGGAATACTTGAGACCTTGAAACAGCACAAAACATTATTACAATTACAGTTGTACAATTTTACATTAGGATAATCTTTAGGTTCAGGAATGAATGTTACAATATCAAACAATTTCTGTGATGTCTGTCCCCTCCAAAAAGAAAGAAAATAATAAGATGACAGACAAGGGCTTAAAATTTTATTCATTTTCTGATATTATTTAGGGTTTGTAAAATTATCGTAACAAAAATATTGTTAGTCTCCACTGCCCAATTGGTGTGTTTACCTGTTGCCTCCATAGGTGTCCCTCATCTGTCCATTCTCTAGGCGGTCGTATAGAATTCAAAATCTCCCTTTGTTCGTCGGCGCTAGGCGGGGCTGATATCGGACGTAATGGAGGGAGTGAAGTTGGGTCGGCTGCAGCAGCAAGGGACGGCTTGCCGAGTTGCGGCTTTAGGTTGAAAAGGAATGGCAAAAATAGCTAAGAACTTCGCAACATTCGGTTATCCGCTGTGCAACTATGACTATTTCTTAGACTACACGCATTATGAAAGTATCGCCGAATAAGAGATTGGCTACAGACTTACGGAAGTGCCTATCGCAGATTACCTAGCTCTTCGTATCCAGCGTGGGGGGTGTTGATAAAAAAATTCAGCCATTTTATTTTATCATATCTTTTTAATGACATTGCAACATTCCTTTCCCCAAGGAAATAAAATAATTTTGGATGCTTGCGTGAAGATTTTACTGCGTTATCTAAATGGGACCTTCCTCTCATGAATATACTCAGACCCGAGACTGGTTCCGTTAATGTTTTGTATGATGTAGGGGTCGATATCAATTTAAGTTATATGAATTGTAACTTCGTTGAATTAGATATTGTGTTGTAACGATCCCTGTAATATTGCACTTTTCAGATATTTTTTTCCATCTGGGATATAATGCCTCAGCACGCTCCCAGCTGCTAGATACATAGTTTATACATGCTCCCCACTTTTCGAAGAGTATCCGGATTCTTTGTTAAAGGACTGAGTAGATTTTATTGAGATTTTCCTGTCTCTCTCTAATAGGCGGAATTCACTGTAGCAGCAAAACATTAAGATTAAAAGTTATCCTCCGACCTGTGCTAAATGGAATGTCTGAGGCCTGTTACCTTAACGTCGTGTTTCTTTTCCGGATGTTTGATGACCAACACAGGATTATCATACTTAACAAGTGAAGTAATTGGCGGTATAGCCCTTGCCATTATGTGAATATTACTCTTAAAATACGCGTGTTAAAGTTAAACTCGCCATGTTGTTGTTTGGGGTTGCTATAACAACAGGATGCAAGTTCTAGTCATGCGTCTTAAGGTAAAGTCGTACTTTTTAAATCAGCTTTCAATTTCTGTTGTCGGTTCTCTTAATAACACAGAAGTGGTAATCTTTTAGTTTGCTATATTTATTGCTGCTTTAATAACTTAGATTGTGTCCTGGTTCGTTCTCTTTCAAACTTTAATTTTGATAGGAACACTGAAATCTCTTCTTCAGATGGAGTAATAGATCTTAACGACGTATATATTTCTTACGTTAGACAGTTCAGATAAAATTCGATTTGAGTTTTGTATAAGGTACGGATTATAATATGCGGTTATGGCGGCCTAAAATTAAATTTTCTCGGCAGCAAAGAACACGTAAAGAGAACAATTTCGTAGCAGGTATACAAACGTACAATAATTGTTCTTTCTGCCTTTGGCTTGTAGAAGTTTAACCAGGCAATGTATTGATAAGAAAACCCTAATTAAGCCCATTGTAAGAATATTTTGTTTCAAAATGACAAACCATAGCAAGAATTCTTAAATACTGAGTAAGTTGTAGCTTATTAGTCGTGTCGCCTGGTATTGTTGGAATAGTGACATGTAGGAGACTACTATTATGGGCCTGACAAGGGGATGGGAGGATAACATTAAGATGAGTGTTCGACAGAGACGTCGCGTGGAACTGGCGTAAGATTGTTTCCATTGACGGACTTAGGAGCTACCAGTTTGCTGTGATTCTTTTAGTCCTTATTTAATAACTAACATTTATGACTTCTGAGGCTGTGTGTATTTTAATTAAATACGATGACCTTCGAAAAATGTTATAGTGAGATAATATTAAAAGTTGGTTGGATTTAAACGCCATCACTTGATTCTGGGTAGTTAGATCAGCAATAGGACCCGCTAGGGCTATTTTCTGTTAAATCCAGCAAAGGCGGGGATATTTGTCTTCGTCATCGTGCCCGGTCGTGTTCTGGGACCGATTAAGTCTACTATTCAGTTGGTACTGCTGGGTGGGGGGGGGTGTGCTTCCATCTAGTGTCGAGGTTAATAATGTGTGCCTGCGTGGCGTGATGTTTGGACATCGTGAGCTAACTTTATCCTTTTACTTAAATAACCAGTACATTATAGACTGCACATTTGTGCTCGGAATTGGAGCCAGCCTCAGCAGGTGTCGAACCCAGGATAGATGCCTTCTGTTTGTTCCATCAGAAGATGCAAAAACTATGCGGATTGATTAGGCCCACATCGGCAAGAGTGGACGGGGCAATATAGTCATTTGATCTTTTAGGTTATCCTGACTAAACAATCGACGTGATGATGGCGTGTGTAGAGATAAGACTGAATCCGCCTCCAGTATCAAATTAACTGGGCAGAGAACTCGCAGACTTCATAAAATGCTTTGGCCGCCCAACCAGTGGTTAGAGGAAACTTGGACATCTGTAATAAATTTAAAGGATTACCACAGGCTCCATTCATACCATACTTCTTGAAATTCCATCCATCCCGTTGGTTAATACTCTGGGGGACATACAAACGCGCACACAGACATGATGGCAGCACATACGTTACAAGGGGGCGATCTCGGTGATGGTAGAAAAAAGAAATACACTCAGAATTTTAGTCTGATAATTTGAAGGATTTGAGTTCCGAGTCCAGATCAATAACTTATACTCTGAAGATAAACACGACACGTTTCTCAGAAACGTTGGCTACAAGACTACAATAAAATTTTTAAACCGTCATTAAAACATCAAACATTAAAACGGCTCTTAAACATACGTAGTGTGAGAATGTGGACTGGATTTATCTAGACCAATGACGGTCTCTTACAAATACGGCAGTGAATCTTACGGTGAAATAAAAGCCGGAACATTCTTGAGTAACTAAACGA
Source organism: Zootermopsis nevadensis (assembly GCF_977971745.1). NCBI lineage: Eukaryota > Metazoa > Arthropoda > Insecta > Blattodea > Termopsidae > Zootermopsis > Zootermopsis nevadensis. The sequence goes on along the minus strand of NW_028259144.1, from coordinate 5,100,738 downwards.
CTATTAGCATCTTAAGAAGGGCTGTACCCCTTTCCCGTTTTAAATGTATAACGGTGTGTTGAGTCATCTTATTTCTTTCGGTCCGTGTTTTGTATATCATAACCGAATGGACTAAGTGGCCCTTTCACACGTGACTGTCCACCCCACACAACACGCGAATATTCCTGTTCCAACCAGACTGAACGCCAGTACATTTAACGTCCTTTGCTGTGGCATCATTATCAAAGAAATACAAGTTGAAATTGTTGGAGGAAGGTTATGTATACAAGAAATAAACATGACTGAAAAGTTGTACACATCCATTGTAGTGCGCAAGAAGTTCCAAAAGTGCTCTTTACGCCGAACATTGCTTGAGACTCTCTCTCTCTCTCTAAACGTATATAAAAACAACAGCAGCCAGGGCCTCCATTTTTTTTTTTTTTTTTTTTTTTTTTTTGCGGACAGGTAATCGTGCATCCATGTGTGCGAAGTCAGTACTTATTTATTTAGACTGCTCAATTTTCACTTTCTTCAACAGAATAGATTCCACTTTTTCAAATTAATACGCATGAGCAGATCATTGCAATGGCATCATCCGCCTTCATGACCTTAAACATTCGTCATGTTAATAAAGTCTTCTCGGGCTATCAACCGTGAAAGCTTCACATCATTCCTCATGTTGGTATAAGCAAATGAATGAAATTAAAAATATGAATTTGGATTTGTCTACAGTGACATAATGCCCATGCTAAATGTCCCCAGTAAAAAGTGTGTACATGACTGGTAATTACATCATGCGGAGAGATTCGTGATTAATGACGTCGTCATCTCACCTCACGAATTTGAGCATTCGTTATGCTCATACTGCTGATTGTCGCCAGAGCGTTTTATTGCCACTGAGTGACATTTCAAATGACTGACCACGCAATTTCTGTCGGGCTGCGAGCCGAACACGAACCGTCAGAACCATTGACAATACCAACACAGCAGACCACACCACGATCAGCCCTACACACGTTCGAACACACGGATATGACCACCAACGTGAAAGAATGGGCCACTTTGGTTTTGAACGATAACCCGAAAACAACCGAAACTATCCGATCTTATCTTACCAGGGTCCGAGCAGTCTACAGAAGAACCAATCCATGAAGATAGTAACCATAGCACTCGTGATTGTGAGTTGTTGTTGGTGTGGTGTGCGGTGGAAGTATTGTAGGTTATAAAGGTGCCGGTTAATTGTATAAGGAAGTGTCGTGTCATTGCAGTACTATTACTGCGCACGTTATTGCTCGCAGCAGTATGATGTGGCCCATCTGGTTGTGTTTTGTGAGTAGTGTTGTTCTTATTGTGGCACATGATGGTGACATTCATACAATTCAGTATACAAGTGATACATTTTCTATAGAAGTGCCTAAGAACAATCACTTTGTCATGTTTTTTGCACCATGGTTAGTATGTACAGGCCTTCTCAGAAATAAACAGCCACAATGGGGAAAATAGATGTGATCAGGTTTTTGAGAGTTATATTGCTTTTATCAAATTAATTGAAACCAGGAAACTTGTGTTTTTTCAAGTCCTAGAGTTATCATTTTAGCTTAAGAACGAGGGATGTACGAAACGTAACACGAACTTACTGTTCAACCGAGCACCCATCCTGTCATTTAAATTCCACCAATGCTAAGATTGCCATATTTAGTTAATTTTTCCTATCCTAACCTCATCACAAACAAATATAGAATAAGATTTATGGGAAGAAATGGAGTGGAGGATGTACTGAGAGTATGAGAATATCTTGCAGAGAGAGGCGGGGGAAATTCTACATTGTGCCAATGCTTCTATATTATCTGAAGGTATATGGGTCTAAGTGAGATAGGTAAGTGGAGAATATTACAGATGAGGTGCTCTATAATTTGTATGGTTTGACCTATACCATACTTCAGCACAAACCTTATATGTAACACATCATCAAAGTAACACAAAGATAGAAATGCTGCGTGACATAGCTCATCAGAAAAACCTAAAGAGTTATCTGACTTCTGAACCAGTCAGAATGTGTGGAGTGGGTGCTGGTTGTTCGTGCATAAGTACCTCGATTTGACACCAGCCTGATTCAGTTAAGATTTTGCCACATGCCCCTCTCTTCCCTCACTTCTGTGCCAGATCTCCAACACTGGTTCATGTCGCATGTTAAGTTGAAGACCACTTTTGCCAGCCTTCATCCACAACTTCACTGTCATCATGTGAGGGTGGGGAGATTATCCTATCTAAAGTGTGGACTCTTGCCTTTGTTGCTAGACAGATGCTGGGGGATGGTCAGAAATGCACCTGAAGCACAGTTACATAAGGAACGTAACAAAACTGAAATAAGTAACAAGCACTGAGTGTGTTAGAACTTGTGCTTTGTATTCCTTTGGTTATTGCAGGTGTGGGCATTGCAATCGCTTAGCACCTACTTGGGAACTACTGGCTAAAGAGTATAACAAGGATGAAAGCAGCAAGGTAAAGATAGCCAAAGTGGATTGCACCACAGATACATCTCTGTGTTCAGACCATGATGTAACAGGATACCCTACGTGAGTATGCATTGTTGTTTGGAGGTGGTAGTTTGGTGCAATAGGAAAGTTCTAGACTTTTATTCTGGTGGTTCCATGTGAAATCTCTTATCTACTGACTAAACATTTGTCTAGTTTTCCTTGCTTCTTTTGCTTCAGTTCCTGTTTTTACCACTTTCCAAATGTTCCAAATTTTATTATTCTTTCATTCTTTTATAGTTTTGGCCAGGATCTTGCAGTATTCATTGTAGTAACCTATTTGTTGATTATTGCTGTTTTTACAATGGATGCAAAGTTTCCATTTATGTTTGGAATATATCCTGGTTCCTTTAGTTGACCATTCTGTTCTTATTTTTATTATTATCTGTGTTTTTAGTGTTAAAGTTGCCATTGGTACAGCACTGTACAATTTGCAGGTAACAAAATATTTTCAACTTAGTTACAGTGTTGTGCGTAGCGGTCATCAGTGATTAATTTTTACTTTCAGACTTAAGTTCTTTAAGAATGGTGATACAGAAGCGCTCAAATTTCGTGGAACACGTGATTTGGCTTCTTTAACTTCATTCATCAATGAACAGCTTGGAAATGCACACCAGGTAAACACAAAGAAGTATTTATTTGGCATAATTTTAATACAGTTATTGTTATTGACAGAAGTTCTCATTCAAGTGGAGGTTTATCCGTCAATGCCAAAGACAATTCATAATGTCTTCATCTAATATTTAATGTGTTCTACAACAGATTTAAAGCAGTTGTAGAATTTTTTCTGATTATAGTGCAGGGTTTGAGGAAATGAAATATTTATTAAATATTTACATGTACTCCATAGAACAGTTTGTTTCTCCATTGATAAATATGTTAATCTATTCCATCATGGCTGCATTGCCAACAGATTTTAAGTGGCACTGAAATGCTTGGAAGTGGATGTCTTAAGTTATTTGTAAGGAACCTATCCACCTAAATTGATTTAAACAAAAGTTTTAGACAATGCTGACAAACAATGCTACCAATTTTCTAATTTCTTCTAATTCTAGCTGAGTAATTGCAGACTTTATAAAGACAGGCCATTGCTACATCATTAGTTATTCATTGGTCACTGCATTCAAAGGTATATTTAGTATGGTATTTATCTAGAGTTGCTTCTTTATGGAAAATTAAATTCAATGTAGTATTGCTTAGGAAATGGATGTCAGGCCAGTTTGCTGTAATTGATATATTGTTGCAGGAAAGAGATGATGTACCTAAAATTCCTGAACCAGTAAATGGTTTGGTTGAGCTGACTGAGGAGACATTCATGAAGCATGTTGAAACTGGAAGTCATTTTGTCAAGTTTTATGCTCCTTGGTGTGGTCATTGTCAGGTAAAATTTATTTATCAGAGTTAAAAGTATTATCTATTTATAGATTATTAAGTTTGCAGATTATCCATTCTTCTGTGGTTTTAATTTTTGTTCTTGTTTAATGTATAGAAAGTTGAAAAATCACACATTGCCATTTTTCCAGGTATTTGTGAACCAAACTCTCCTGTCTCTTGTGTCCTTCTGATTTTCTGTCGGTCTGTTTTATGGTGCCTGTGTCAAGGTGAAGATAGTTTGTGTTGCTTGGAAATTCAGCATGATAAAAAAAGCACCAAAACCAATGTTGTTTGTTTCAGCAATGACATTCAAAAATCTTTCCTGGTTTCAAGTTCTGGTGCCAAGAACAAAATTGTATGTTTTTGCGCAGTGATTGCAGGAACAAATGTCACAAACCCAAAGTCTGCCCTGGGTTCATGTTCTAGCCAATATGTTGGGTTTAGGGATATAAGTTTCTTCATGTGATGTTCAGTGATATGTACCAAATGATAAGGCTTTTGGGTAATAAAGATGTTTGAGAAATATAAGTGTTTGTCAGATTTCCCTGCAGTACTAATTGTTCAGAAAACCAACGAAACTAACAAGCCATATGTTCTGCTAGTGTGACTGGCAACATCTACAGATAATATATGTTTTTATATAATTCATTTTATGTAAGCATATATAAATTTATTAACCATATGCTACAGTTTGGAAGAACTTGGTGCACAAGTAGGATTTGAGGTTCTCATGGTGGTGAGTACAAAGATGGCTGTCTTCTGGGTTGTAGCAGTGAGTTGCCTGATGATGGAGGCAGCAGTGACCTGTGAAATGTTGGTAAACTTCTATTCAAACTGTTGAATCACAACAGGACTTTTCCTCAGGCATTGCTGCAGGCAGGATAGTCTATTTACAGCACAGTGTGTTTATAATCATGGTGGAAAATAAATTGAGTGAAAGGTCGTGTATAATTGTATGTTAAAATTTAAAGGAAGTAGAGGACAGGATTTAGAAGTGTCACAGAAGTGGATTTTGCCTGTTGTTGAGGCAAGTTCACGGGGACAAGCACTGAGTGCAGAATGAGGAAGAGTGGTCATGCTAGTTAATTTAATGTTTATTCTTGCTTTCATAAAATTTACAGTATTCGTACTTCAACTCAGAAGGTTTTGTTGAAACTTATCTTCGTCTGTTTCTTGACCGTTACTTCGGTCTTCCGGTGCCTAATATTTTCCTCCATTCTTCTCTATTTTCCCATCCTTCCGGAGGTAGTTTCCACTCTATCATGGTTCTTATAATTCTGTCGTTCCATCCTGGTCTCGGTCTCCCTCTCTTCCTTCTCTCTTTTGGTTGCCATTTCATAGTCTTCTTTGGTAACCTTTCCTCCTCCAACCTTTGCACGTGTCCGTACCAAATCAGTTGTCTTTTCTCTATCTCCTCAATTATATCTCTATCCATCCTCATGATTTCTCTATTCCTTTCGTTTCTCACTCTCTCTCTTTTCTGGAAATTCCAGGCGCTCTTAGGAAATTCATTTCCATTATTCTCAACTTTTTTTTTTTTTTGTTCCGAGAGTTACCAAATTTCTGCTCCATAAAGAGCCACGCTTTGTATCATCGTTTTATATATTCTCTCTTTCGTTGAAATTTATGAAAACCCTAAATATGCTTTCTTTCCCACAGAAACTTGCTCCGACCTGGGATGCTCTTGCCAAAGCTCTGGAACATGATACTACTGTTACAATTGCCAAAGTGGATTGCACAGTGCATAGGTCAGTTTGCAATGACTTTGACATAAAAGGTTACCCCACTTTGCTGTGGATTGAAAATGGAAAGAAAGTAAGTGCTTGCTATATGAATTGTGTTTGTAAAACAAGTCTCAAACCAAGCCCAGTTATTGATTTACATCAGTATGAATCGTGAAGTACTTCCATTCTTTCAGGCATAGTTTCTATTGTAAAGTTTTGTCATTGTGTCATACCAGGGCATCATTTCTCGAAAGTATTGAGCATAATGAGAGATGTTAACAGGAGTTTGCTGAAAAAAGGTATTGAACTTTTTGTGCTCTGATGATTTTTTCCATTATTTCTCTACTGTTAACCTTCGGAGATTGGAGACATTAGTGCTGCCTCACATCCCTTGTATCAATACAGTGAAACATTGATTTTATGAACATCAGTTTTATATTTTTCACAGTTCTGTATCCTTTTTGTTAGTTCTGTAAAATAATTGTCTAAGAACAAAGTTAAATTTTTCTTGTGATTGTTTCCTGAAACCTGTCTTGCCTTCATGATTCTAAGCTCTTGCATTAATCAGATTCTTGGTGCCATGTTGGTGTTGCCGTGGTCTGTGAGATGCGTGCAGTAGGTCGGGAAGGTCATGTACTGGGTGAAACCTTTGGTTTAGATGAGTGATGGTTATAAATGCTTAGTTATAAGTATTTCATTGAAGAGTACAAACTATGAAACTCCTTATTAAGCAGTTTTCTCTGATTTCCTCCTACTTCCTGTTTCTGTTTCCAGTTTTTCTCCTCAGTACCCTAGTAGAGATGGTGTTTATTTTATAAATACTCTATACTGTGAATTGTATGTTAATACAGAGCCATGAACTGTTGTCTCTTTTGTTCTTTAGGTGGAGAAGTATCAAGGTCAGAGGACAGATGAAGATCTGAAGGCTTTTGTGAAAGAGAAACTAGGTTCAAGCAATTCTGTGTCTGCAAAAGAAACAGAACCAGAACCCAGCAGCCCAGTCATTTCTTACTCGGGTGATAACTTCGACCATGGCATTGCTAAAGGAATTTCATTTACAAAATTCTTTGCTCCATGGTAAGAACGGGTTTTTAAGTTTCGACATACTGAGAATTTTTTATTAACTGTTTTATCTTTGATGAGCATACTCATCAATATACATTTGTTTGGGTTCTCGAAGCCATCTGTTGGGGCTATCTGGTTAGGTGATGATACAAATTTGAGGTTGCATACTGTTTGGACTTTCTGTTGTGAAACAAATAAAGTAAAGTCCACACGTGTTGTATCCATGACAGTATGGAGGAAACACTACAACAGAAACACTTTCTGAACATTTTAATATTTCATAATTATGCAATGAATTGCATGTATTGTGGACTGAATTTGAACATGTTTGTTAATAGCAAAACAGAAGAACGTATATATTCTTCACATTTCAGTACTACATAAACATCCTCTCATCTTGCTTGACGCTGAATAACCACTGCAGCTGATAAAACCGTTAAATATGTAAATGCTTTGTTTCTGTTTCAGGTGTGGTCACTGTAAGAGATTAGCGCCAACATGGGAAGAACTTGGAGTAAAGTTTGTTGGCAATCCATATGTAAAAATTGCAAAAGTGGATTGCACATTGGATTCCAGCAAAGACCTCTGCAGTCAACAAGAGGTAGGAATTAACATTTTTCTTGTCGGTCCATCATTCTTTGTTCTTTTTGATCTAGACCTTAGTCTGAGGCTTCTTTCTAGTCAGGTTCTGTAATCCAGTGAATCATCAGCCGCATCCATCTGGAGTGTATCGTGTGTCACAGTATGAATGCTCTTGAGGTGTGACTGCATCACAGTAATCGAGGATTTTACTCGTGTGGTTGATCATGCCCTAAATTAGTGGCATTTACAAGTTTCAATCCAACGGCACAGTTGATATTTAGTAAAAGCAGTTTGTGTCCAAGTTCTAAAAGAGATATAGATAGCACTGATACATGCTATTGCTGTCCCCATATTTTATTTTCTGTACCTAGTGACTGGAAAAGAGGTTTAGTTGTTAAATTCTCAAAAAGAAATGTTACCACCTGTAATAACTGGAGAGGGATATTCCTTCTGTCAGCATTGCAACATTTTGTTTATGTTCAAATAAGATTACAGAAAAACCAGACTGGCATATTAGAACCAAACAAGTGGAATTTTGGCCAAATTGATTCCTTATAGATCAGATTAACTTAAGTTGAAGCTCATCTAAATAATATTTAAGGATTCAGTTCTTATCACAAAGAGAACACAGCGCTTCTCCATTACAAAGGTCAGTTGGTTAATGCTGTTTAAGAGAACATTCAGTGTTTGCTCTGAAACTCGTATGAAACCCATAAATACACTCTGGGCAAATTGCAGAGTTGTAACAGGTGGTACGTAATAGCTACCACTGGGATTTAAAGAGTTGGTGCATTAAGAACTAATATGTTAACAAAGCAAGGAATGGGGAACTGCCTTGAATCTCCTGTTTATAGATTTTGAGAAAGCTTTTGATTTGCTGAGTAGAGAGTTTATATGCAATGTCATGTTAAAATTTAGAATACCAGGAAATTGTAATTTGATAAGACTTATGTAAGAATTACTTACATATGAGGTAGAAATTACTATTGAAATAAAATTGCTGTGGTTGGAGTTAAGTGGAATGCATTTAAAGAAAAGGAAAATGAGGGATCAATTGGGGATTTACAGAAAAACTTCATTTAGATTTTGTTGGTGATGCTTTTTCTTATATTTCTGCTGAGTTGCAAAACAAATTTTCAGATTAGGTTAGTTTAGGTTAAGACAGTGTAATTACAAAAGCTGGAGGAGCTGCTGAAGATATTGAAAGTCGTGTAAAGGAAGAAAATGAGCTTATGTCCGCTTCTACCGAGTGTGGAAGAACCTACTTGTCTTGTCAAAATTAATGATATTAAGAATGTTTAATATTAATTTTGAAGCTGTCAAACTTAGAAGACAACTTGAATTTCTAATCATATAATAAAACACTAAAGCTTGAGAACTTGAGAAGAGTTTTAAATATGTGATGGCCAGAAGCGATCGCCAACCAAGACTCTCAAGTGGAACAGGGCAGGAACAGATTATAGTGGAAATGAAAATAAGAAAATGGATTGGACGTAAGCTGTGGAAACGAAAAGTAGTGGTTGGTTAAAAGGGATGCACTGATCTGAAGTAGAAGTAAAGGAAAATCAAGAATTTGGATGAAAAGAAGTGAAGAAGATGCTTTAAAAGAAGGCACAATCATGGTGGTAAGTAGGGTCTTTTGACAGTGCTTTGTGGATGCTCTGCTTCTCCTAGGCATAATAGCAATAATGTAAATGAATTCTTTCTTTTGGCACACAGTCTCTTTGTCCCATTGATTTGTATTCCAGTGCTTGCTTTTTCTAGTTATTCTTCCTTGTGTATATGTGTTAGATAGTATTTCAGGCATTAAATATTTTCTGATGCTTGTATTTCATTGATGATATTGTCTTAAAATCCCCAGTTTGGGTCATAGAAATCTCATTTGTACTTCCTCCCGTCTTTGCATTCATTTTCTTCAGAACCTGAGCCTCCCTACTGTAGTTCACAGTTGTTTTGTTGTTGGTAAGTTACATATTATTTTTGTGTTTCTAAGGAGATTTTAATGATATTATTTCCTTTATTGTGTGATTGTTCTTTCATTTCTGTATTACTTCTCTGGCCTGAAATAAGGTATCCTAAATATTTTAATTATGATATATGTCTGATAATTTTATTGCCAGACATAATCTTTACTGTTTGAATGTTATGCTGCACATTTGGGTTTGATGGTAGATATTTTGAGATCATTTATTTTCAGTAGTATTTACTTCAGATATGATAATTAGTAATTCATCCTTTGATTCAGCTAGTGTAAAACATGACAGGACAGTGGAGAATAATTATAATGAGGAGTTCCATAATTTGTACTCATTATCAAATTAAGGTGGGTGAGATGGGTATGACATATAACATGCATGGGTGAGATGATAAATAAACATCAAATTTTAGTTCAGAAATTTAGGAATAGAGCAAAGGATGTTATTAAAATAGATCTCAAAGAAATGTGGTGTGAAGATGTGCTCTGTATTCATCTGCGTCAAGGATACATTTAGGTTGTGGTCTTGAATGAACTTTGGGTTACATAAAAGACAGGGAATTTGTTCACTTACTTAGTAACTACTGTCGGCTTCTTTTGTTGGACTATCCATTGTTGTCATCTACGTGTATAACCAACTCTGGAGAAGATTCCTTCTTGAGAAGCTAATAGTTCTTACCTGGCTTTCACATGGACGGAATGGCATGAAATGCCCATTGTGGTCTTGACTTCTTATAGTTTTAGTATTGCTCACAGAGAACATTGTTGTTGTTGGTATGCCACCATTCAAGTAAGCAGCGGGCTGTAGTTGGCACCTGTAATACATGCTGCTTGATACTTCCAGGTCGATGGATTTCCTACACTGTTCCTGTACAGAGATGGAGAAAAAATCGCTGAATATACCGGATCTCGAACTTTGGATGATTTGTATGAGTTTGTTATAAAACATATCCCACATGATGAACTATGAATTTGCAGTACTATATTTTGTACAATCAGGTTCATGTTTTATAGGCACCAGTACATATCCAGTCTTGTAGACGTTTGGACAGGCAATAACTATAATCCTTGGTATTCGTAAATGATCCAGTCTGCTCGGAATTTGATGTGACATTGGGGATAGTCAACATACATATGTTGCACACATTTGAATCAACATTTCTTGTTATCATGCCATCAGAGCTTGAAGTTTGTGCCACATTAGTGAATAATATACTTTTATAAAATATTTGTGATGTTAATATTATGATCTGATGACATTACATGTGTGGTGTTCCTGGAGAATGGAGGAATGTTCTCAAGGATATATTTGTAGCATCTGCATTCATGATCAAAAAATCTGCTGTAGCTGTGTTTTAGAACAAAATACTTGTCATGGCTGTATCATTCATTTCCGTGTCAGGCAACACCAGAATGGAATGGCTGCGTTGAAAAGAAAGGATTGCTTTTTGACCACATTCATTAAGAAATACTGTCTTTAGCCATGTTAATTTTATTCATTGTTAGATAACATTTCGATGTAATAGGGTACTTCAGTCCTTTGATGCATAGAAACATTCATCTGCTGAATTTATTTCATTTTTGCAAACAAGAGTATAACTCAAGATCAGAATAGAATTTTCTAGCACCTTAAATCTGATTTTGTCTGAATTGTTTATATTATTTATGAAAGCTCTTGTCCATGCTTCAGAATGTCTGGGTTAAAAGTTTGTAAATAATGGCCTTAAGTTTGTCTAAAATGTTGTTAATTTTTTATTAGTAAAGCTTCAGTCATTGTATTTGAATATATGCTGAGTTTATTGATGTATGCATAAAATAATGTCTCAAAATCAGAACAAAATTCACAAGCACCTTAAATCTGGTTTCATGTGAACTGATATATTATTCATGAAAGTTCCTTATGTCCATATTTGATAATTACTGTGCTAGAAGATTGTCTGTTTCTTCATCTAAAATCTTGTAAATTTATGATAAAAGTGCTGTAGCTTGATATCAATATTGTGAACACTGATCAATGTAACTGGAGGGGGAAAAATTCACATCTTTTAGTGTTTGAATAGTCATCTTATTTATGAAGGTGAATTGCATGACATAATGATCTTTTATAAGTACTTACTTCTAATTTGCTATCACAAGATTATTTTTGAAAAAAAAAAGTCTTATGTCAGGATATTAACAAAGAATGTTACCGTTGTTGGAATTTTGTGTGTTTAAGTGTTTTATGTAACTGAAATTAGGGGAAATTTCACAGTTTTACTTGTGTTCATATGTATCTGTAAAAGCAGACTGGTATACCAGGTAAAATGGTGGTATGATGAGAAATCAAAACATGTTGCTATATAACCTCATAATTCTATCCATTAGCCAGAGACATTAATACTCTCACTGCCTAGATAGCCACGGGCCTGTCAGGATTTAGCTCCGTAGTTACAATCAACTGGTAAGTTCAGATTTTCTTAGAAAGACATACATGCACAAAGATGCATATTGATGCTCAATTTTTTGTTTTCTTAAAGTCATTATAAGATGAATCTTTAAATTCTAGAGCTAGTTTACCTGGATATAAAGAACAATTGATATTAAATTCAGAGACATGGAATAGAACCATGCTGTGTACTATGTCATACACATTTGTATTCAGTTTCTTCAAATATTTTAATGTAGTAAATAAAGAGATATATTCATATAAAATATAGAAAGAATGGAAGAACATAAATCATTACATCAGCTAAATCTGTGGACACTGCCTGGAAAAAGCTTCAATGGAGACTATGCAGTTTTTTAATTATGGATGAAATTTGATGAAGAATTACTCAATTTACTGAGTGTGAGAACGTAAACCTACAAAAATGGAAACATCTCATGAGGAGGAAAAAAATTTTATACAGAAAAGGCAGTGATCAAAATTGCAAATTATACATTTATATTTAGTCAGTACTAGAGGATTTAAATGAATTTCATTGACGAGAATAGAGATATTGGGGCTTAGATTCACAGAAAGTACATGCTTGAAATTAAATGAAGTTACTTACTTCTTCAATTTGAATCAAATTTTGCATGCAAGTTCTGAGTTTCTTCAAGATGTAATATTGTGATGTACATTACTGTAATGATTCAGCTTAGTGTTACAGTGCTCAAGGCACTCATGTAGATGATGCCATCTCCGTTTAGCAAATAAACATAAAAGCATTAGTTAAATATGATTTCCAAGGCTACGATGAAGATCTTGGTTTGAACATGTCTTTGGCAATTTGTGAACTGTTATAGTTGGTCTTGGGGACTGCATTTCCAAGAACACTGCTGGAAAGTAGTTCCAGAAATTTCCAAACTATCATTAGTGTCCATTTGTTCACCCTGCATTCAAAGTCCATCAGTGAAAATTTCCTTTTGTTCCCAGTAATTTGTCATGTCTTCTCATTCAAAACTTTTGTCAGTAACCCAACTCTTTGCCCCTTCATTGTCATCATCATTTACTAATGTGCCAATTGATCCTTGATCATGTATGGAACTTTTCCTGTCACTGTCTGAATATTTGTTCTGAATCTCATGCGTCTACATTTTTAGCCAGTTTTTACTTTGACTCTGACTGCTTTTTGGTACTGTGTCAAAACGAACTGTGTGCCCTGTTAAGTTCGAACAAGTTATGCTTCTTTGGATCCCTGGTCAAAATGGGATTCTGGATAATGAGGATGCAGATGCCTTGGCTAGGGTTGGATCAAGAAGTCCATTCCCAGAAAGCAGTCTCAATCTCTGTATGTTGGTAGTTTTAAGGTTAAGGTTTGGCTGGCGGAAGGGCACTCTGAACATCAGCCTGCGACACCAGATATGAGGAAGACCCTCTGATAAACTTTCTACGGACCTGTTGGCCTTGGACAATGCAGGTTGATAAGAGGGAAAGTAATATTAAGCAAAAACCTAGTACAAACAGTACTAAGCCAAATAGTATGTCTAAAAATAGGAGTACTGTTTTTATAAATATTTAGTTTTCTGTTCTAATTCTAGTGGGCTGCATAAAAGTGAATATCCCATGTGTGCTGTGAGCACCAAAATGTTGACCCATGGGCTAAGGAAAACGGAGATTTGTCAATTATGATAACAATATAGTGGTTTGAACTGGGTATCTTCTGAATATAATTAGAGCATGTAGTGCTGGGAAAAGTTTGAGGATTAATACATGAGAAAAGGCATGCTTGGAAATTTTTTTATTGGTAATTTTCACTTACAAAATGTGGATTGAAAATTTAGTTACAAACATGTAGTTTTGGTTTGTAAAAAAACAACTGATAACATTTGTTTGTGATAAGTTCTTGTTAGAATCAGTTGTAAAAGAGGTTTCTACTTTGCATTTATTTTAATTGCCTTGTAGTAAAACTTTGTGTACATATTGATTACTGAAGCCATATACCCTGTACAGACTTTACTATTTTTTTACATAAATTTATATTATGTAATATACATGTAAAATTTTACATCATTGTGTTTCTTATCACTGTTATGTCCATTTGCAAAATGAATTAGTGACGGTTAAATTACCATTTTATCCGTGATGTGTCTTGCAGGTTATAAACACTTTATCCTCTCACATCCTTAATACAAAGAAACTCACTAGAACACAGGTTCAAAAACAGAAACCAGTTGTGACTACAGTCATGAATAAAACATTTTCCGGCATGGTTGCATTTTGTTTTAAATAACATTTGATTTCATGTGAATTGTAATCTTCTGGGTTATGATGCTGTATAGTCTTTTGGGTGATTACTGACATTTTGGAGGAATATCACCTCTGTCTTCAGGGTAGAGGAAGTTGAAGGCAATATGTTCCTCAAAAATGTTAGTGATCACCTATAAGTCTACATGATGTCACAAACCAGAATACCACAGTCAATATTTTCACCACTACGACAACAGTAAATCTCACATTTTGATTTTAATTTACAGGCATTTATTAAGTACAGACTTGTTTACTTCAGTCGTTCAATGTGTAAAGAAACACTGATTTAACTGATTATACTGGATATGCAAAAAATTCTAAGGTTGGAATAATGAAAGTTATAAAACCAACAGTCAGGTTACTTCTGAAGGTTTGTGTTTTGTATGACTTATTAGTAGCTGTAATTGGTAGTTGATCTCTAATCAGTGTTATTAGACACTTCAAAAGAATGTTTCAAAGATCTATTTGTGATTAGTAGATTCAGCATGCACTGAAGTATGTAACTTATAGGTCTGGTGTGTTTTCAATTTATATGTTAAAATTCAGCATTTTGCCTTAGATACTACGTCCTACTGTGTTTGTAATAATTGCAAGTGTTCAATTACAATTTTTTTAAGGTAGTGGAGGAATTAGAAATTGTGGAAAGTGTGCAAGGCCAATCTGCAGTCCTATATTTGAGTTATTGGTTAAACTTGAGGACAGCAAGTAAATATATTAACAAAATGTTGTACAGAGAACATTGATTCATTCACTTATATGGATCTGATATCTGTTGAAGACAAACCGAATCAGAAGGCAAAGTGAGCTAATCACTGGTCTGCCAGCTTGAGCATGTGAGGAGTGTCCATGACCTAAAAGAGATATTTTAATTTCTTTGAAAATCATATTGGGTGAGACATCATTACTTCAGATAGAAAGTGCAAAGCAAACAAGACTGGGCATGGTGAAACAGGAATACAGTAACTTGAGTGTATAGGACTCTATTATTAAGCCTTTCTAAAAATGGCAAATAATAATGAGGGTTAACAGATGCCTCATACTTCTTATTTTATCTCACCTAGTTACTAGGTATGAGATATTTTACTATGCATAAAATATAATATATAAAAATCAAGACTGATATGAATTGTGATGTTTAGCTTGTAAGTAAGATATCTGAAATTCATACTTTGAAGCACCTCTCTTTGTTGTTTCCTTGCAACAACTGTAATAGAATGTTATTCAGTAGGCCAAGATTATCTCAGCATCCATCCTCCTTACTTAATACTCTGAACTAAATCCTGCATTATCTTTCATAAATTGAAACTCTGTATGTACAACATAGTGACAGAGGCAAATGTCTCTTTTCTGTGAGAATGTCAATTTATGGGGTGGATCTAGGTCCCTAACTACACATCTTTGAAGTGTGAAAAACTACAGAAACCGTTTAAATTATGGGCAGTATGAGAGCATTTGATACCTCTACACCACTGCTGAAAAACATTGTAAACCCCCAAAATTATTATTTTAAATAGTGTTGAATTTGAAAGATTGCATTAAATCTTATTTTAAATTTAGTTATTTATTCATATTTCTTAGATAAATAATCCTTTCGGACTTCCTGAAGTCAGCAGGACTGTATGTACAAATAGAGATCATATATAAGAGACACATCACATTAGAGTGACGTCCTATTAGAATTTTATGGTAGTGACCCAGGTGTGCAGGTAGAGTTTAACGTAGGTGTGTTGTGTAAGTTCATATCAGATTGAATGGCAAACATATCAGTTACTTGTGCTACGTGCAGTATCAGTGAAGTCATAGATTTTAGCTACTGTAGGTTCTACTCTTCTTTTAAATTTTTGTTGAGTAAGGTGTAGATTACAGTGGTGTGCAGTATTCACTGCGTTAAGAACCATTACAATTAGCCAGAGATGGTAACATTTGAGAACACATTGATTTCAGGTCCTACACAGTTTCTCCGGAGAACCCCCTTATAACCTGTTTTGTAGTTGACAGCATTAAATAATGTTAAGACTATTTTCAGTTCTTGAACTGAGTTGTATGAGAAAAGAGGGTTTAAATTCCTGTGCTGAGAGGCTGCTGGCCAGATTGTAACTTAGGTGTGATTTAAGTGTAGCAATAAGCTACTGCAACACATGACCAGCTGGACTGCAGCTGAAAAATGTTAACTGTAGTTAGTTTAGTTTTCAGGAATTGGTGAAACTTCTGAATTTCTCTGAAGTGCATGAGGGTAGAGGACGTATGCTATAATCTGCTCTTTGAATATAGATTGTGATGTCATTAAAATGGTTCTAAAAACTAGTCAGAATATAGTCGTAGGGTTAGAGTTCACTGAATGATAACCATTAGTTTGACTCTCACTTGTGATCACGGCACATTTATAGACACCATGTTTTTTCAGCCACAAGGTAGAGAAGTCAAGGTGAATGTGACAGTTTTCACCATACTATTTCAACTGATGGTGATACTACCTAGCTACTGATGGCTACTTTTCAGTTATCAAATGGGGTCAGATTATCTCACCAAATCTAATAGCACTTATTCACTTCATCCTGAAATAATCTAAGATTCTGAAAGTGACATCATAGGTCAAGATCGGTGATGCTGTGGCCTGGGTCGGGTCATCTCACCCTTCCTGATGGAGAACGGAGGTGTGATCTAATGTAACCTGTTCTGTAGTCCACAATGTCACGCCTCTGGCTTCCTTGGACACCATGGCGATTACGACGACTCCACCTGAAACAGAAGGGAAATAGTTTGTTCTTATAATTGTAAGTATCAAATATGTTTGTGTAGATATGTACTTTACGCAGCACATGTTGCTAAAATATGAAACACGTAAAGCTTACATGTCTCTCTTCATTATGTGTAGTTATATGAAATGTATAAGTAAAGTGAATGCGTAATGTGAAGCTCGTGCACATTTTGTCCATCTGTGTTTATAATCTTCTGAACCACTTAAATTCTGAATGAAAATTTCAATTTCAAATGCTTTTTTGTGTCTTTTTATGTTTATTTTGTTTTATTGCCATATCATTTATCATAATTTTTAACTTTTAACCTAGGAGATCTGTGTTGGCAGCAGTTCATTGATCTATCCACCATATCTGATAAGAATGCACCCTAAGCCTACATTATCAGTGTTCATACTTAATTTAATGATAAGGTAATTGGTGTGGGGTTTTTGGAGTGACAATGTATAATCCAGTATAATCTTTGAAGATGGAGGCAGTAGCTACCTCTGAAATGTTGGTAACCACATGCAAGACTATATGATGTCATAATCCAGAGGAGTGCATTCTAAATTTTTTAACACCATGAAAACCTCAATGCCAAGTTAATTGGTATTTCTTATGACTGTATTGCTGTTAACAATTTATTAGTATTAGTAAGTCAGTTTATTAGTTAATGGTGAATGGTTGATCAGTTAATGGTGAATGGTTGATCAGTTAATGGTGAATGGTTAATCTATAAAAAAATTCAATAATTGTGACAGTCCTAAATAACCCTTTGAAGCTATATCTCATCTAGGTAGTGTTTAAAAATTAATTTCATACCTCAAAGAAAATACAGTGCGTGTCCATTACAAGGATCAGTTGGTTAATGCTGTTTAGGGAAGTAATTACTGTTTATTCTGAGAATCATAAAAAACAAATAAATGCATTGTGGTCAAAATGCAGAGTGACTGACTGTTTAAGCAGGCAGGCTCTAAGGGGTTAAGCAAGAATGATAAAGTATACTTTACTGAAGGACACATATTTTACAAATGTGATCATTCTCATTTTGCATACCCCACTGGCGTTGATTTTCATTTATTTCTGATATCAGGAGGGGGGAATATATATGCATAGAGTTGAAAATTATTTATCTTTGTATTTTGTTAAGTATTCACCATATCAAAAAAAATCAAGGAGTTGAGCCATTTGTTACATACTCTAAAGAACAGTGATTGCTGGCAAATAAACAGTTGGAGTTTTTGTGTGGATGGGCTAAATAAAGGTTCCTCTAATTTAGTATTTGTCATACTGCTAAATTGTTAAGACAAAAAACCTTGTAGAAGGACAAAGGTGTTTTCATGAACCCCCAAAACATCCTGATTTTCTTCTGCATTACTGGTTGCTGTATTCTTGAGTCTCTGATGTTAAGGGCAATATATAGATTGTGAAGAAGTTGTCAAACTACACAATATGGCTTTCAAAACACAGTTGTCAGTTATATTGTGTAACATTTAAATAATTGGTGTCTTTCTCTTTTGTGTGTCTTGTGCAGAGTTCTTTGTTGTATGTGCTTTGTGTGTTTAGTTTGTTATTATCTTTCAAGGTCCAAAGAGCTTCATGAAAAACACTCACCTGCTTAAATTAATTTTGTGTGACAGAATTTCCAAGAGAGTTCCACATCATCACCTTTCCTTATCCCTTGATTTTTCAATCCAAACTAAATGTGCAGCTGTAACCTCATTTACTTAACTGGCCAAACTACACCAGATGACATGTATAATCAGGAGTGACCCATTGCTGAATATTCTCTGTTTTATGTATAATACAGACCTTCTAAGTTCATACACTTGGCACTTTGTCTTACAGGCTTGTTAGTATGTCAATCTGTCAGAATAAGAAGCCGTGTTTCATGTTTAATTTTCAGATTGGAAAACTTGAGTGTACAAATATTTAAATCATATAGGAATAAATAATTCCAACTGCATAATGAACCCCTTGTTTCTCGTAATTCAGTAGGACACTGAAATTTAAATACATAGGTAAACTGAGCTCTTAACACTAGACACTAAAGTTTTAAATTGAACATGCAAAGGGTATATTAGTCAGACCAAATGCAAACATAATTTGAAGAGTGAGACAGAAAGGCCCTTTGCTTTTGCATTTACAAAATGTTGAAATGAGAGGAAAGGAAGACTAGTCAGTGTAGTGAATGTACTTGCACATGCCTGCAGACATTACCTTCAGAATCTAAAGAAGCTTAAAGTGTACTGTAGAAAGCGATGAACTTCATTTAGTGTTCTAACACCCGAGTCTGATGCTCAGGACATTCATGCTGACATATCCCATGGTTACTTCCATGCAAGTATTACATTCTATAAGAATTTATCTACCTGGTATTTCACACATCATTCCCCCTGTTGGAGTACAAATACTAGCAGGCAAATACTTCCCTTTGTTCTAAATGCAGTCGCTGGGATGGATCTACTGGATGTGGTGTTGAGTTAATGAGCTTTGTGATTGGGCATCACGAAGCAGATTGATATGTCAAAAGTAGTGACCTACCAGTGGGTCTTACAGCACCCAGTCTTGGAGGCAGTGTCATCATTGGTTGTGTTGCGAAGCTCTGTGTATAGTTCCTGAGATATCTACTTACAGATCATGCTGCCTCAGGCCTAAATGCTGTGTGACACACCAGTGAGTTGCCTTCTTCCGAGCTCAGTTACTGAGTGACCCACGAGTGAGTTTCCTCGGTCTGAACATGTTTTTTCTACTATAACAGCAAGCCAAACATTTACAAGCAAGTTCTGAGAGCTGCGTGAACTTACCTTGCACTGTGACTCAACATGATGATGTTTCTGTAACAACAGAGAAGTTCCATAGTGATGACTGACCAAAAGAACAAGAGAATGCCTGAAAGTGGCAGAACAGTAAGCAAATAGGCACACAATTATGAGTGTTTAATCTGTTAAACATATGCACATCAGTATCACAGCTTATCTTTACTGTCTCAGTAGTAGTATGAAGACGGCTATTTTCCGGGCTGTTGCACTGTGTAGTTTGGTAGAAGTTTACTGACATTTCAGAGGTATTTGCTGCCTTCATCACCAGGGCAGTGATGGAGGTAACAAGGACCTCTGAAACATTGGT
The DNA here is from genome assembly GCF_977971745.1 of Zootermopsis nevadensis. Lineage (NCBI taxonomy): Eukaryota > Metazoa > Arthropoda > Insecta > Blattodea > Termopsidae > Zootermopsis > Zootermopsis nevadensis. The sequence continues at coordinate 5,080,927 of NW_028259144.1, read as the reverse complement.
AAACTGCTACCAGACTACATGATACAACAACCCTGAAGGCAGCCATCTTCATACTCGCTGCTGTGAGAACCTGAATTCTTGCTGAGTAGTATGTATTCATACTGTTAAGTTAGGAGCTATATGAAATGCACCTCATTCTACTCGTTCATGCAGGTTGTTCCTTGTTTGCCCACTGTCAGTTCGATGTAAACTACAATTTAGATTGATATTCATCAGATTTTGTTGGCAGTAGACTGTTCTTTTACCCTGATGACCCATTTTATAATTATCATGTGTGTCCTGTCTCTTGTTATTAATATTATTCAGCTTTCACAGAATAATCTTTCTAGTGCTTTCTAACTCTGAATTAATATCCAAAAGTGTGAATACTCAGACATGTGATAGAACTTCTGAGATGGTGACTAGTAGGCTTGTCTGTGCACAATGCCTTGTATACTAAAGTTTGAAATGTATCGACCTTAAAACAGGCATAAAATCATTCTGTTGTAAGTTTTCACACATCTCTGTGCATATGTTAGAATGTCTGAACCAGGTACAGAGAGAAACAAGAAAAATATTTTGTTAATTAGTAAAATTGTATTTGATTTTAAATATAATAGACTATAAGGAAACACTATAGTTGATATTAGTGAAGTCTGCCTTCTTTCATGGATTCTTAGAATTCGTAAAACACTACAATACTTCCAAATGAAACAACTTAATCTACAATTAAGTTTGTAAGAAAGGAATAAGAGGAGTCTAGATTCACTCTAACTACAGACATATGCAGAGAGAGACAGTGAAAGAGAGCAAGAGTAATGGTGGAAATAACTGACAAAATATAATTTAATATTTTAGATGTAACAATATTTGAACATGCACAATAATCGGGTGTTAGGTGCTGCAAGTTGAATGTGCAACTGAAGAGTGTTCGTATGTGTGTCTACAGTTGAAGCTTCCGTTGCTGAGAGTCCGTTCCAGCTTCCAATGCAGTATGTATTAGGGGCTCTTTCTCTGCGAGTAAATCAGCCAGAGCATGAAGCTGACCACTCACCTCAATCTAGTGTTTGAATTAAGAATGTATGGAGCTATACCTTCATACACAGTATACTCCTTCATTACATGGTACTTAGGTACAGTGACAACTTTATCAAATAGATATTTCACTGTGTTGGTTAACAGTCCTGCTTTGTATAATGGAGGTCTCGGTGAACATGTTTACATTCTCCAATGAAGAATATGCAGATATGCATTTTGTGTACAGGTCTTGCAATGGCAATGCTGCTGCTGCTGACAATTTCCGTGAATAAGAATCAGAGATGACATGTTTTTAGTCACAGTCACCAGTATTTGTGAGAAAGTGGCTTATTTCTGTGTGTATCATTGACTGCTGAATGTCTAGTATGAAAGAATGCAGATGAGAAGGAAAACATTATTGAAATATCAGAGTGCAGTCCACATCTGAGCACCCAGAGAATTTCCACTTATCTCCATGTTCTGTGCACAAGAGTCTGGGAAACGTTACACAGTGAACGACTGCATCCATATCATTACTAACAAATTCAACATTTTGAACCTGCAGACAAGGGTAGGTGGTTAGAATTTTGGCATTGGTCTAATGCACACCCCCCACTTGCATTTTTATGTTTTGTTCACTGATGAGGCACACTTTAGTCATGACGTTAACAATACCAGAAACTTTCCTCAGTTCAGGCCTTGAAATAAAACAAGTAGTATGAAGTTATCTGTCTTCTGGATTGTAGCACTGTGTAATCTGGTAGAAGCTTACAGACATTTCAAAGGTACTTGCTGCCTCCAAGCAAGCACCTCTGAAATGTTGGTAAACTTCTACCAGACTACATGGCACAGCAACCTCGAATACAGTCACCTTCAATACTCACTAGCATGAGAAACAAAAATCTCACTAAGTAGTATGTATTCTCATGCTCTTAAGATAAGAACTTTAAGAAATGCACCCCATTCTGCATGTTTTTAATTTTATGGTCCAACTTCCAACATCATTTTGCTGTAAATGTGTGGCGTACTGTCATTGGTGACCAGTTGCTTGGACCATACATCTTCCCGCAATGTTTAATAGGTGTCATTTATGCCGTATTTTTGCAAACTGAACTGGCACTCTTTAGAGTATATTCCTCTGTGAACACTATTGCAGATGTACTACTAGCATAATTGGGTACCCCCAGTTTCAGTTGGAATGTCATGCAGTGTCTGATTGATCCTCCATGGTGGTATACAGAATTGGCCACCATGGTCTCTGGATGTCACCTGGGGTCACATGATAAACATGGTGTGTGATTGCAAGGTAGACACAAGAGAAGGACTACCTCAGTAAGTTTTTGATATTGTGAGATGCATTAGTAACACTGCAGTTCTTCATACAGTTAAACATTCCCTAGTGAAAATGAGTCAAGATGTTCATCAAAGCTGATGGCAGCCATTTCTGTACAATAGAATCATATTCACTTTGTTCAGTGTGTTAACTGGAAGAGGAAGGAAGCAGCCTGTTTATTCGATTTAAGAGACTATCCCAGCACGAAGAATATTTTGTCTGACACACACCTCCGAAACATGAAGCAGGAATGCTAACCACTACACTGTGAAGTAAAATAATGATAATATGAAAGCAAGACTGACAGACTTACCGCAAAAGACGTGTGATGTAGTCAGGCCAGTTGTCTGGAAACATAACCAAGAAGAAGCCTACAGCTATGAGAATCATCCCGGCCAGTTTCATGCCCACAAAATGGGCACCATACAGTACCACATCTAAAGCTGTGGATAAACACAACACACACAGGTCATCATCAAACTTGATTATTATAAATCAGGTCTTTCTAAGCAGCCTCTCCCACTGGGTTGGTAGTTCATAATTCTCTAAGTAACTAACTTTACCATCTCTTGTTTAACATGTTCTTTGATAGCTATAAAGATCATTCCTCAGAGAATTTTTAATTGTCGTAATTTCTTCTTTTCTTTCTGTTTCAGAATCGTGTAATTTATTATGGTCTTATGAAATTCATTTCACTTGATGCTGCGTTGGGTTTGTGAATTTATATGATGTGATTTATCATTAATTTTTCTCTTCTGTTTTATTGAGCCAGCTAAGTACTCGCATGAATTTCTTTCTTTTTCCTTACTCTTCTTTTTTTCTTTATATCTTCTTTCTTAATAATATAGAAATTCATGTTTTATTTAAAGTTTTATACTTGGAGTAGTACTTGTAGAGGATATAAGACCATCAGTATTGTTAAATTTATACAATTACTGTTTAATCACTTTGTTGTAAAGGTGTAGACATCCAGGTTTTCTAAAATATCAGCAAACTGGCCTGTCACAACTTGCTTTCATCACCGAAAAATGGAAAGCTAAGTCTGTGAGCTTTTAAGTATTCATGATCTTGAGATACTGTGCATCATGCCAGTCATCCATCCAAGATTTCAGGTTCTCATGGTGAAAAGTATGAAGATGGATATCTTCTGGGTTGTTGCACTGTGTAATTTGTTAGAAGTTCACCAATGATGCAGAGGTGCTTGTTGCCGTAATCATGAGGTACTCATTGCCATTTTGATTGAGGCAGCAGGCACCTCTGATACATCAGTGAACTACCAGAGAACATGGCGCAAGAACCTAGAACCATATTCAGAGTAAGTGGAATATAGATTCTGTACCATTAACTAGAACGATAGAAGATGGCTGGCTAAGAAATAAACTAATTCCACAGAGCAGAGTTATTCTTAAGAAGCTAATAATCATTTAGCTAATCAAGAAATTTGCTAAGAAAGAAAACTCACAAATAGGTTTACAGGCCTACCTGACCATTTCTTGATTATAATCAAGAAATGGTCAGATGAGTGATCATTCTTTTATTGTAAATAAGAAATTTTGCAAGGACTGTCATTCCTTAACCCAAAAAGAGACTGTCAGTGAGTAGTAATGCTCTTTCCTGCACAGTAGATATAATGGTTATACTGCCATGACTTGGTATTCTGGAATTAGGTAGTGTATCCTCCATATCACATGTACTGTTATACACCTGTGACAGTACAGGAGATGTTGGCACTGAAGTAGGAGAAACTTTATATTTTACCTCCTATCCACGATGCTCAAGACTTCGTGTGTTACAAAGTAGAGAACGTGCTTTACCTGCAGAAACTGGAACAGCTGTGATGAGGCCAAGGGTGATAAACAAATCATAGGTCACTGCCACACTGAAGTTCCCCAGGAGGTTAGCAGCTGCAGAAAGAACAAATGGGATTCTGTTACATGAAACATTCTACCAATTTGCAGTGTTGGGCGGTGGGAAGCTGAATAATGACTTGGCAGGAAAGGAAGGACTAAATTATTCTGTTACTTTGTTTGTTTAATTAATCTTTCTCTGGTGCAAGAGTTCTGTAGCAGACAATGGGTGGGGCGATCATGAAGTGCTAATTGTAATGGATATGAAAGAAAGTGGCAGTGATGTTATTCTGAGACCAAAGAAAATCGTGAAAAATTTGATCAGGCTGGCTGCCTTCAGGAAGAGATTCAAAGTTCGTACCTCCCGAATACAAAGGTGAAATGCTAACAATTCAACTGCTTGTGTTCAGTACTAAACTGTTTAAAAAAACAGAGATCGTTTAGTGCTGCATAAAATATCAAATTATCATGATTGGTAAATAAAAATTTGAATTGGACTGTAAGGATATAAAGGTAGTATACTGACACATGCTTGGTTAGACAGAAAAACCATGAAAAGTCCTTGTTAGAATAGCGAGTAACCTGCATAAAATTCCTCCTTATCTGTAATGTTACTGTTGCAGCAATGTGCTCACTGAACACTTACTAGGATGCATAATACAGAGCCTTGTAACATTTGTCATTTATTAAATAGTAATACAAATAATAGGTACCTTACACTATGACCAGCCAAGTGCTGGATCATAGATGAAGCCATTGACTGAGGTCTGAGGATATTATGATTATGTTCTGTTTGGTCAGAGATATCACACATCTTGTGGGGCAGCGACAGAAGAGTACGGAGCAGTGGTTGAATGATGATTAACAGGAAAAACGAATTCAGAGATAAACCTGCCTCACTGCCACTTCATCCACCACATACCTCACTTGAAGTTACCCATATTTGAACCTGTCTCTCTGCAGTGAGAAGCCAGTGTCTGGCCATGGTCATTAAGCCTGATAACTGAATATGTGTAAGGAAACCAAAACAAAGGAATGTGTTTGGTGTTGAGAAGTTAATAAAAAAGTCATATTATCTGGAAGTAGAAGACATTTGAGTGGAATGTGATGGAAAGCTGTAGTTGTCGAGGCTACAGCTCGTACAAAGGCAATGAAGAAAAAAGGAGGTGAAGAAGAAGAATGAGGAGAATACAAAGTAGTAAAAGTATGGATGATGAGATGGTGTAGTAGATTTGTAATACCTAGTGAAAGTCCACTAGCTGCAAGCAGCACTGGCCATGGCAGCTGCTCCCAGTGCAGGGTCTCCACTCTCGTGAAGTAAAGCACCAGGCAGACAGGCCACAGAAGTGCAGCATTAAAGAGGCCAATTAGTGAGAAAAATAGAGATACTTGGCCATAACTGGCTTCTCCAATTACCTTCTTGAATAAAACCTGCAATGAGACATTTCTGGAATCAGTTTTTCTAGTTTGCAGTTTATTTACTCAGCCAAGACATCTGTCCAGTGCAGTTTACACCTTTAAACCTACTTCTCTAAAAAAAAACTATTTTAATATTATTTTCTAATTTCACAATATTCTTCCAAGTGGTGTCTTCCTTTGATGTTTTCCAGTAGGAAATTATTGTACTTTATCAATCATCCCATGTACACTACATGCCCCACTTTTTCAGTCCTTTAACAGTTAACCAGCCCAACAATCTTTTGAGAATATGCATGACTAGTTAAGTTAGATGTGCACCTCAGACAATGGAAACAAGATATACACACACAATTATGGTGAGGGTCATATCTTTGAGAACAACTGTAATGAGATAGAATCATAGTATTCATTTTCATATTTATGAAATTGGTTAGACGATGTGAAATGGACTGTTCAAAGGCAAACTCTAGCATCAGCTCGTTGAACCTTCAGATTACTAGTATATTATGAGTGAACTTCATGAAGTCATAGCTAGTCATGTATGAAATTGGATAACTTGGTCAGCAAAAGAATTTTATGCATTTTGGATGGTTGGGGTTCAATTATCAAAACACAAAAGGATTTTTCTCTTCATCACTATGTCTTGGCCAGCCACCATTCCAATGGTTACTGGGAACTCTGGCACAAATAAAGTATGCAGAGCATGAAGCTGCCACTGTTAACAGTCTAATCGGAAGGTCTATAATACCTTGAGATTTACATCTGCATATCATTATTTTCAGACACAGGGGTTACTACTTCTTTATCTTCCTATGACAATTGCCATAATGAATCTACAATGTGTGTGATTTAGCCGTTACCCACAGTCTGACTTAACAGTGACTATTGCAATATAGTTTTTAAAAGAAATGCAAAATTAGTGTGACCTTATATACAGCAGAACCCGCAGCTGCACCAGCAGCCAATACCACTCCTCCCAGTGTTGGACTGCCAGTGATGCCATCCATGTAGGCAAACAGTGCTATACCCGTGTCACACAGGATCACAGCCACGATCTGGGGATGGAATCAGCTACTGAAAATGGTGACAACTCAAGCCAGTTTTGATTCAGTTTCCACAGTGCACTGATATTGTCCAAATTAAAGTGTTTTTGCATGGGAAACCAAATTCTGGTATGGAATCAGTTATAGAAGTAGATCAATAGATCAGATTAAAAGTTTTATGGATGCTTGTCTTACTCAAAGTCCTTATTACCTTGGTGTGAGATAAAAGGTAAAATATTCAGTGCTCTCTCCCATGGTGTGAGAGATAAACCAACAAAAAGGGTGGTCATTATTCAAATGCTTTAGTGCTGTAGAACTATTTGAGTACATATCATAATGATGCCACCATCATTAAAATTGAATGTTTTGTGCTCATGAATACCAACACACCCTCTTTTGACCATGTTTACAAACATTTTGTGTGGCATTTCAGCTTCAGTATTGGTTTCAAGATCCTCCATTGTGTGCGTGGGTTAGTCCTATAGACCACTGAGCCACAGAGAAATAAATTAGGTGGAGAGAAATTCAGAGATCTTGGAGTCCGTAAGTCTTTGCAGATTGAACAATAGTTGAAGAACTCCCAGAATAAGGAATTTTTTTTTTGTATTTGTGGTGCAATCTTTGCTGAAACCAGTTATGTTCATCCACTTGAAGGTGTGATATGAACTGGGTGGTGATATCAGCAACTGTCTCCTCAAAGAAAATGGTGCCCTTCACACACTTATGAAATAAAGCACACTTTCCTCCAAGGATGTCACATCTGAATTGTTTCTTGCACCTCTACAAATGACTGAGTTGTGAAATAATGTTCAGTTATGAAGGTTTGGCATGAAAAATTATGTGTTGTTCCCACTATAGAGATAGTGCTACTAGGAGTAGATGGGGTATATGACACTTGCATTTGCAGGTGTCAGAAGTAAGAAACTTCCAACATGTCATGGATTACCACACACTTTCATGCAGAGTTGAGCAACTTTTCAGTCACTATATATACTGCACATAAAGTTATAGCGTCTACTTACCCTGACACCAACAAATTGTTCATGAAGGATCACCCATGACAGCAAATACACAGAGGACACATTTGTGGCAAACAAAGCCATTACATCAGTGGCTAAAAGTATCCGCAGTGAGTGGATGTACATGTAGTTTGTTGCAACCCATAGGAGACAGAAGAGACTGCAGCGAGTCAGAAATCGAGCTGCAAGGCAAAAGGGAGCACTTAAATATAAAAAGTTTAAATTTCAACATGCATATATTGAAAGAAATTGTGAATGTCATGTAAAAGCAGATTTAGTTAATTATTCAGTGTTATGGCCTACTTCAGGTACTATAACTGTTTATAAATGGCAATATTTTTTTTTCAAAATAGAGCACAGAAATATGAGAATGTTTCCCAAATGTGTCCTTACTGTTTATTCGATTATTTAAAATTTAAGTCTATTTCTTCAAATGGAAATATTCTTTTATAAAGCTGATGACACTGTTTAAGGCACACTATGCATGCATACATAATTTTTGTTTGTATTTCATCGAGTATACAACTACCAAAACATGTTATAAATAAAGTTGTATGGTTCAGTTATATCTGTATTTTCAGTGATATACAAATCATTTGTATAATGTTTCAATTTTAAGGAAACTTAAGAAGATAGGTTTGAGTTTCACATAACATTAAGGTTATACTGCACTGGTACAGAACTCACTGATTTGAGATCTGCATGAGCATGGCCTCTCCTCAGTTCACCTGTTCCTTTTCATCTGTTCCATCCAAATTTAAATTAAATTTTACACAATTTATATGAAAAAATAAATAAATAGTGAATATTCTTTTCAGATCTGTTGTGTTAATCTCTTTCTAATATTTCTAGTCATTTGCAGAATCTGAAGTAGTATGAAACAATATTTTCACATGAACTTTATAACTTGTTCCTATGGTATGCATGTCCCAGTTATTAGACACTAAAGTTGCTTTATAATTGTCATATAAAGACCACTTATAATACTAAGTACTACAGAAGAATGCAATTTTCAGTAAACACTGTAAGTATTTTGTGTTTTCTTATTTACCTGCAGTAAAGCCCTTGTCTCTGAAATTCCTCACACTTTCCCGCAGGATGTTTCCAGGTGACTCACACTTGGTTGATATCAGGCAACAGATGAAATAAAGTGGAAAGAAGAGGACTGTCCAGTTTGTACAGAACCACGTGGTAAAGAATGGAGCATTGTAGGACACAGCCTGTATAATCAGCAAGTATTTGTATTCATTGGCCTTGATTTATTGCAATTGGAGATTCACTGCTGGAAAGCTAATATAACTACAGGTATCACACTGCACAGAGTAAAAAATTATTCTTTGTATTTCGTTAAATATTTGTCATTATGAAAAGTGTTTGAAGTGAAACTTTTTTCATAATGAAATCTATATTTCATATGGCATATGAATGCTTTTAAGGTGGGAATTTTCATGAAATCCATTATGTTTGATTTCAGTTTTGTATATAATAGAGGTTATAATTAACTGATAAGAATTAATGTAATATGTTTGAGAAATTCAACTGTAGATCTCCAGAATCAAAGTGGGATTAAGACTGTTGCACCAATATTTTACTTCGATTTTAACTGCTGAACTTCGTCTTTCATGTCTAGTTTTATATCTCCTAGACCACAAAGCTCTTATACTAATAATGAAATCAGTTCAGTATCTGAACCACTCGGTTAAGATTTTTATTGTGATCTTTTTGGTTGTGATTCTGTGTGCTCTTGTTGAACATTTTGGAGGAATGGATCACCTCTGTATTCTGAAGATAATGTGCTGCCAAAATGTTGTTAACCACCTGCAGAACAACATGGCAGCAAAACTCGAAAGACTACAACTGACATTAATTCAGTAGCAGATATATGTGGATGGACATAATAGAACTTCTTCTGTTTGCATGAACTTTGTGCAAAAAACACAGTCAAGTTATCATTTTACAAAAGGAGCTGGATGCATCTCTTAAAGTCTTCTACTTGTACCAACTTCATCTTAATGTGGTACACAACAAATGAGGGTGGGAAAACTTGGGTCATGTTAGTATAAATCTATTTTGTATGTCGTGGAGGATGTGTTAAAATATAGATAAAGTTGCTTTTGTATAGATGTGTTTAATTCTGTTGTTCTGATATCTGACTGAGGTTGAACAAGCATCCATTACCATATAATGCGACATTTGTCTTAGTCCAAATGCTGTGACATTGATTTCACTCACTGAGCTATGAAAATCCTTTTTTGATCTGCATGGTTCTGCTACCTAGCCTGAAGCATTTGAAGTACGGAAATATTACGTTGAATTTGAAAATAATAATGAACATTTTTTTCATATTTTTACCTTAAAATTACATTAGTTCAGGAAAATTGTGAGAAATTAATGCACAGCAAAATGTTTAAGTAAGAGAATGCAACTCACAATGTGGTGGTGCAGTGTGTTGCTGTTATTTGAATAGCCCGTGTTAGGAACAGATCGATGGAGGTAGAGGTACTTGATGCAGTGGGTAGCACCAACCCAGGAAGCAGTCACACAAATGGTTACACACACTCCAAAGTAAATCTGTTAACAGAAGAAGTGACTGTTAAAACTGACTCCATGGAGTGGAGTCCTTTCGGAGTCGCTCATCTAGTCGATAAATTCCACATTTTAGAAAACCCAAAGTTTCTGAAAGATTTTTTAAGATCCATTTTATATTGTCCTTCCATCTACTCTTATGACTTACATGTGATCTCATTTCTTCATGTTTACTAACTAAAACATTGTATGCATTTCTCCCATCCAGATGTGTGCTACATGTCCGTTTGCCCCCCTTGAATTCAGCACGTGAATACTATTTGGCAACGACTACAAGTTTCTCAATTTTAGGTCTAAATATTTTCATAATTTTTTTTAAACATCCTCTTTCTCCTGTTAGGATGTGATACCAAGTTTTATATAAACGTATAAGAAAACCAAAAACCTAGTTCTTAATTTAACTTTTATTGTTTAGACATAATTTCATTTTAACGACTGATTAATATTTATGTGTGGCCACTGGTTAAATATCCATACATAATTTAGTGTGTGCTTAATATATTTATGCTCTTGCCCACTGAATACATTGTTCAAGAACCTACAGTGAAGCCAAAAGCAGAGTAATCCATGTATAAGCCATTTAACAGCACTGAATTTGGGGGCAAGGTGAAATGTTTATGTTTTATTGATCTGTTTTGACTGACTTAACTCACCTTCCGCAGTGATTCAGAGCAGCATGAATTCCTACAACTCTTCAGCTTGTGCAGGGCACCACTGCTAGAAGACAGCTCAGCCTCCTGTTGACTGTCGGTAACTATAATGAAAGATGAACATCCTTTATTGGTGAAAGTTTAGAGATTCTTTCTGTTTCAAAAGCACTCCATTTCTTTTATTATAAACACAAATCTGTTTTAAAGGTGCGTATAAACAGTACAGATAGAATATCTTACAGAGTTTAAACTGCCCACTTAAACATTTGGCTGCCGATTGCCCTTGTATGTATGATCTGAAGCTTTCACAGTGACTAAGTATAATAAACTCTTAGGCTACCAGCTATATCAGATATATTGAAGTACCCTGAGGATGAAGATTGTTCTTGAAACATCTGCGTTTTCTCCATTCAGCCATCCGACATGGCTGATAGCCCAACAAGAAGTTACGCTCTTGTATGGCATCCACAAATTTTACTTGCTACATTTTCTAAACTATCTTCAAATCTGTAACTCTATACGATACCCATACTTCAGACAGTAGAGTAGGACCAATTGCAAAATCATGGATTTCTTTGCAAGTTTTGCCCAGTTTGTGTTTGGCTGTCTCTGCATTGGTAGTGTTTTCTTTCACGTTTTCCCACGTCAAGTCCTCGTGTGATCAAGTCATTAATTTGTTAGAATTGGAAGTATAAGAATCGTAAATATTAAATTAGCCCACGTTGAGTGAAAATCCACAAAAATAGATCACTGGACCTTGGATAACATTGGGACAGCAAGAGACTTCAATGGTAGCTTTGAAATAAATCTGCGAATAACGTAGCATTTGATAGCAGTGAAGCGGAGTGTGTGCTGCCGCTGTCAGATCTCTCCCTTACAGTTTATTAAGTGTTCTTACAAATAAATTTGAGCGTCTAAGATAAGATGCATTTGCTAATACAAGCTGCCATGCTCATTATTTAATTTTCTACTTGGTAGGCACATGAAAAATATTTATATATTTAATACCAAAACTTTTTTTTTTTTTTACATTTTTGTACTGCATCACCAAATTCTAGATGACATTCAATTTTTGCTGAAAGGGAAGAGTCACATTTGACAAACTAAGCCTACTTTTGAGAGTATTGGATGTTTACTACAACTAAAATATTATTATACTGTGTATTGTCGAGAATGTATCTACCTGTTTTGTGCTCATTAGTATATAATTTAATAAACAAAGCACATGCTTTTTTTAGATTTATTATGGACAATTTCAAATTGCAGAAATAAGTCTGTGTAGCAGTGACAGGCGTGTTTCATACGTAAAAAGGTTTATTTACAGATTTTTATTGTTTTTCGTGGACCTAGCTCAGGATAGAGTTTGGTGGCAGGCTTTTGTGAATAAGGTTATGACAAGCCAAGTATGCAATCGACTTATCAAAGAATATCCTGCACCACAGAGTGAGTGAGTGAGTACATGATTGAAGTATTATATTAATGGTAAAAAAGAATAACCATCTACGCAACTTTTACTCTAAAATAATTACTTAAAAAGTAAAATATAAAAATTTAATCTGCATTACAAACGTAGATTATAGATAGAAATTTTAGCACCTGAAGCTGACAGTGCTATTAGTCTAATGGAAAGAAACAAAAGAAACGTATGGAAATTATATGAAATGTTTAGTAGTCACGAACTTAACTATATTGTTAAAACAAAACAGACATAATATACACTTGAACATTGACTCCTCCAACGTGTACCAAAATACAGTTTTAGCTTGTGCTTAAATACCACAGCCTAAAAATCATTTTTAATTGTAGTCACCTGTTCAAAGAGAGTGATGCGTCTTTTGGATTGCGTATTTACCTTTTTCTGACTTTCATTCACTTTTAACTTTTCATATTAAGAGGCTGTCAACATAAATATTTTCACTGCAGTATAGTGTTGTAGGCTTCTTATTATCCAGGGGCAGATTAACTGGGATGTATGTGGTTTAAATGGAAATTAAAAAATTAATTTAGAAAAATTGTTGTAGAAATTGGAACATTTCAAAAGAAAGGAACGAATAAAAAAATTTAATGTATTAACAGAAATCAATTGTTGCTAAATATGACAACATTGTTATTACTATCCACTGGAATTCTCCTTTTGAAAAATTGTTTGTATGTAGTGTATTAAATTCTACATAGAATACTTTCTGTTATTAGTAAATCTTTTAAAAAATTTAATGTATTGCCAAAGACATTTAAGTCCGCTCTTGTTAGTGGCATTGTCAGTTGTCGAAGAATTGTGGTTGCTACTGCCAGTGTGGTTGCAGATGTGCTCAAGTATCCACGGCAGGACGTGGAATATTTTTGTAGGTCGTTAAACTTGTCCCTAATTGATGCCCGTGTAACTGCCGAAATATTTTGAAATACTCTACGTGCTAAAACAAGTAGCACTGTCCTACATACAATATTCTTTTTCAAGCTATTACACGTTGTACTGTATTAAGATTTGATGGACACTGATATTCCAAATGTGTTCTTCACGGCACGTCACATAAGTAGTAGTCGCACTGATATGATCCGAAGTCATTGTTGCATCTTAGGTCATTCTTTAATCTTTCGATAATCTTATATCGATCTTACAGTAATGTGATTCGAGTTTCCGCTGCGAAAAATGCGTCAGACACATTCCCGGTCCCATAAGGTGTTCCTTATTCACGTTAGAGTGTGTTGGACGCTTATTAATTTGTAATTTTTAGAATTATATCATACACCGGCATTTTTATGCGATGATCCATTATTAGACGAAATCAAAGTTTGGTTCCAGATTCGTGTAAACAGTAGGAGTTACACTTGACCGATAAGAACCTTAATTAAATTTGCTGAATAATTACCAAATGATATCAAAATCTGTTCAGTAGTTTCGGAGATTAAACATGGCGACAAGCGGCTAATTGATACTGTTTCTTCTATTAACGTTCACCTCCTGCTTCTTTTTTTTTCAAATTACATATAATCAAACATTTTTCTTAGAAAAATATAATGACTATCTATTTCTCTTCATTCTGCGAACCTGTCTTTGAAGTATATTAATCCACCACTAAGGATTATTTTTTAGGTTATGTCCATCAAACATTTTGCTTATTTTCACGGTGTTAATGCCTTACAGTTTGATGATAATAGCAGGGTAAAACTTTACTACCGACAATTAAAAACGTTCAATTTTGTTTTTACATTGCTCTACTTTACTTGTATCTAAGTTTATTTTAGGCTAAGTCTTCAGGAGCATTCAAGCGTGTGAGCATGTGTGTCTGAAATTTGACTTTGTCCATAAGAAAGAAAGAAAGAAAGATTGGTAAAGGAACACTGTAGCTCGTTATTTACAAATTCAGCATCGATTCAAGAACGTGCTTAATCACACGCGTACTGCGTGGTAGTGACTTAATAGTGCTTAAACTCACACATGCTTTAAACAAAAATTGCTCGTCTCATTCCAACCAAACCACGTTATGCAAGAGGTGTGCTGTGCTCTACAGTAAACCCTCGTCTAAAGCGAAGGTGTACGTTCCTCGAAAGCGGAGCATTCTCAGAATCCTCTTTGAAGGAACTTAATATTGTATGGGAATAACTGGGATACGGGAACGCGGCATACATTAACGATATTTATTCATGAACAAATTATGTAATATAATAAAGGATTTTCATGAAATTAAGAGTTAATGTAAAATCTCAACGGAATATTAAACTTTAAAATAAAAATTTCCTTGGATATTTTACATCGTCTAAGAAATAATAAAATAGAAAACGACGTTTCGGAGATGGGGCTCTATCTCCGTCTTCAGGTACCTACACTGTTGGGCCCAATTAACAATTAAACGGCAATGCGCGAGGGTTGTACAGTTAAGCATCTAGCCCGCCTGTCGCAACAGCTATGTATGCTTCCTGAGGTTTCTAATAGTTTTCTCTCTCTAACCAGGCCTTAAAATAGGCCACAAAGGCTTTCTTCTCTGCCATTCCATTCCTTCTTCCAGAGCAGGATGGTGGGTGATGGCACCACGTGGTACAGTCATCCAGCCATTTTCTCACTTTGTAAACCGCGTAAAGAATGCACGAATTATTTCACAAAACGTACATTAAACAGATTTCTAACATTCGAAACAACGGAATAATGAAGACTGCTTATTTACCCTTAGTGTAACAAAATATACGGCATTCGACCACAAAATGACGAAAAGCGAGTGGACCATCCCTGTTTTGTGCTATAAATGTTTAAATCGATATCGTATATTCATTATGGCCTCCTTTCGATATTTTAATTTTCCGTGGTATTTACTATTCTTCTGATTTCCGTAATCCACATTCGGGTTTTCGTAAAAACCGAAGAATTTATTGACCGACTGAGCGACTATTTCAAGGACTCTTAAAATTCGATCTGTTTTTCCCCCACAAATTTTAATTTATTATTCCCACTCCCTCCTCTAAAATTAAATCCAGTATATCTAAGACAATTTCTTAAGATTTCTCTCTCTTCAGACAACATATATTTTGACTTAACATTTTTATCTATAATACAGTAAATTGCATTACACGACGAAGTTATTTCAACAACGAAAGAGCTGGGCCTATGTGTAAAGCTTGTTGCAGGAACGAAAGCATGGGGCTTGGAAAATGTAGCGTACCCTGTCAGTTATAAGCTGTATGGTGCATTAATTATATTATCAGTGATTAGTGAAAAATAAACTGTTTACTAGTAACTGTCTTTTGTCTCCAACAGTTTTCAATTGCAATAGATCTGAACACACTTACCTTCTTCCTGTTGGGAAGTATCCATCGTGATAAGAATATCCTCTTACATGATCTTTCGTCCGTTTTCCTTACGCCAAGTAGTTTTGTTGGTATTCCAAAAACCCCATAAGAGATAATCCAGATGTGGATCGCAGCTCAAGGCCGCCATGTTTCACTGCAGGAGATTCGTGTGGGTGTTCAAGGGCACAGTTAATAGAAACAGTGTAAATGTTCTATTAAACGCTGGGGATTCGATTGCAGACGAGTGTTTCCAGAAAAACTGAGAACCACGACCGAGTCTCAAATTGTAACTGCGTGCCAGAACACAAAATTTAATAATGGCCGAATCTTAAGTGATGTCAGGATTGCCAGAAATTTACAGAAGATGATAATTTTTAACCATAAAACATATTTTTATGATGTATTGGACCCCACGTTACTTTTTGCTGAAATTTTTAAATATTATTAATTAAAGTACTAAGAACGTAAAAAAAAATCTGTCACGCTACAAGCCATGTAGGCGTTTGGGATTAAACATTTACATGATGGTTTTTATTCAAAGAAACTGTCTTACTAGCCCTAGGATACAGTTTATTTTAATTGTTGCAAAATCATGGCTTGTGACTGTCGACAAATGGTAGGAGAAATTCTTGTCAGCGGTTTTCTTACGCAGAATAAAATTCCATTCACAGAGCCAGTGTTTTAAGATAGAGATATCTATGGAGCATGGAAAGGGTTAAATACAAGTCTGAATCGATGGGTAATAGTCAGAGCTGCTGTTCAAATAGTTACAGTATATTGATATAAACGCATTCTTCCATATTCCTATGGTAACTTGTGTTGGGCAAGGCCGTGGTCTAGGCAACACGGAGTTTTCCTCCGGGGGCTTCCCCGGTTTCTCCGTGGCATCCCAACAATTACTCCATTCACACACAGAAGAAGGCAATGGCAAACCACTTCTGGATCATCTGCCAAGAACGTATATGAACAGGTCCCAGTCCGAGAAAAGGATGGAAGGATCCTGTTCATATGGACCTGTCGTCACACAGAACACTAAATAATAATAAGATGAGGTGGTCTAGCGGTTAGAACGCTGGCCTTGTAATCCTGGGGTCTCGGGTTCGATTCCCGGTGGTGCCCGAATTTATAACTTGTGTTGGGCAAGGCCGTGGTCTAGGCAACACGGAGTTTTCCTCCGTGGCATCCCAACAATTACTCCATTCACACACAGAAGAAGGCAATGGCAAACCACTTCTGGATCATCTGCCAAGAACGTATATGAACAGGTCCCAGTCCGAGAAAAGGATGGAAGGATCCTGTTCATATGGACCTGTCGTCAGACAGAACACTAAACAAACAAAAAAATAATAGTAAAAAAGGTAATTTGACATATTCTCCGTGCATTTGGCTCTAATACCGAGCAGAGGGTCTTGGCTTTCTTGGGTGAAGATTTTTATCACTGTCCTCAAAACTTATTTCGAGGCCCAGTGGTTAACAATCCTGCTTCATGTGAGATCTGAGGTTCTCACGGCTTTGACGATGATGAAAATGTCCTCGGTTACGACACCGTGTCTCGTAGGTAAACACCGACGTTTCAGAGAATCGTACTCTGTTTTTGTTCTGAAACACTGATATCTACCTACGAATCTGAACCAATAACCCAGAATAACAGCATTTTCGGGGCGTATCACTTTCATATCTCGGTCTAGGAGACCGATTTTTCGTGATTGAAGTTTTTGTGTTTTTCCTCAGATCCTCCAGGCAAATGCCGGGACGATATCGTAAATTAGACCACGACCGATTTCATCCATAAACTTTCCAATTGATTCCTCATTAATAATCCTATCACTTGATGTGATATAGTTTAAACTCCTGACATCGTCGTTAAATAAACCTCAAAAAAAAGACCATTTTCTCGTGGGAAATCTGTTATTCATCAATTATTATCACTTTCTACCGCACTCGGTGTTGTATTGGTAATCGTGTGTATGAAGAATTGCATTGAAGTGCTTACAATTTGAATCTAAAGACGGCGAAACAATAGGAGAGGGAAATTGTGTTGGAGTGAACTTGTTAAAATGTGATTTTCCATTGGTCTTGTTGTTCGTGTACTGGGGACAGAGTTCGAACCTCAATCACACTGCAAATACCGAATTGCACGAGGACAAGAAATTCTTGAATTTTGTCAAATATCCAAATATAAAAAAAAACGCTTCAAATACAAGTTCTACTACTTTATGGGATTCATATCGTATTGTCTATTAAAGTCACGTAAATTATCGAATTTTTTGTGGAAGTATAAAATATTCTTCTTTTTCTTAGACTAGTATTAATCAGGCTTATTAAACCTATAGCAAGTATAAGTTACAGACCTTCATTATACCTGCGATGTTTTATACGATGGATCATTTTCGAAAAAAAAAATAGTTACTCGTTCATTTCGTTTATGGAAAGTTCAACAACATTAAATTCTGTCAGCATCTTTCAGTGTAGACTCTGAGGACAAAGTTTAATGGAGCCCGTTGAATATTTATAAGCTGAAAGGAAGAGAGCATCAGTCGAACTGATAGTCAAGTTTTGAGCAATACTTACCTGAGTCTGTGTGCTGAATACGTGCGGAACTATTGAACGGCCCGTTTGGAACGCTGCCTCGAGGTTGTTCATCCCCTGTTACCACGACGCTAGGCGTCCGAACTCGACGCGGATTGAAGATTGTCGGAATGTCACCGTCCCTCATGACAGAGCCGCCAGGTTTGGTCCCTGACGAAAGGGACCCGTGATTTACCAGGCCCCCATCAACTCGAAGAGTGCTTCAGCTTTTGTGGACCTCTGTAAAGAAATAATTTCATCGTAATTAAAAAAAGGTTAGCGAGATTGTTATTATATATAATTCCTAAGCATTTAACAAATCTGATACATATGTTTCAACATAGTCTCACAGTTGTGCTGCTAATTGGTACACCAAAATTAGATTGTGCCCATACTAAACAATGTTAAGCACAAAACATAGCCAAGAAAACATTAGGTTACTGCTAATAAAACTTGGTGTAATAGAAACCTTAGCAACTAGCAGATGCAACCTTTAATGAGCTTACAAGCTAAATTATTCGACCCCGTGCAACACTGTCTCTATGCAAAGAGCTTGCAGTTATGTAACTGTGTATCGATCTCTCGATCCAAAGAATTACCTTAGCCACGATCACTGAACTTTCCCGAGCCTGACCGAAAATTGTGGTTGAGTGCTTTAATAGATTTATACCTCAAAGAGTACGGTACTATTTCTCCCCTCATATTTGGGTTTCTAAATCCAAAGTAAGAAAATCGGTACCTACTTAAATTCTGAGTCAGTCAGAAGATATTTTTACGGGAAAATACAGTAAAACGCCAGGTAATTCTCATGAATTTAAATGGCCGTTTTCAGTTGACCATTCATTATCATAGTCTCATCTATTTGTACGGTGAATAATATCTGCTTGATATAGCGATATTTAATGCTCTGTAAATCATCAGCGCATTCTCTTTCTAACTATCTCAATGTGTCACGTTACTCCGTCATCTGTAAAGATTACTTCGACCTGAATCAGTAGTATTTCGTAAGACCTCACGCAGTGACGTCACTGTCATCCCCTCTCGGTTTTTCTTATGTAATATAATTGTAAATGGATAACTTTTCTTCGTGGTATTTTATTCTGAGAGAATATTTCTATGTAACCTCAAAATAATATTTCGTTTTATGGATATAATTTATCTTATAATTTGTCTAAAAACACCTAAAAAGCGGCAGAAATGTATGAGCCATGACACAACAGTAATGAAACTCGAGCCACGATCGCCTATATTATACAAACTCAACAGAAATATTCTCTAACGCCTGTGAAGGAGGCAACCAGACACTCCGTTATGTAAGTTGGATCACATAACCCACTACTTTCAGTAAATAGCACCTTCTATTACTTACATATCAGTCCTCTCTCCTTCAACTCTGATGACTTTAATTTTGAAGAACACACCTGTAGTTTCTTTTTACATTTTTAGCCTGTATAGCATAAACAACTGCAACACAATTGGTGTGAATAGTAACAAGGATTTTTTTTAAAGGCGAAAGTAATAAACATCTGTCATGAAATAAAATTCTATACTGACGTTGAATAATTCTTAATGCTGTTCATACCCAAACTTGTTTACAGATTCAACAGTATAAAATAAACAGCCAACAAAGGTTTTCATTGTCTTCCTAAGTTCTTCAACATGAATGCTGGAATAATACTCTAAAGTAGTCTACGTCCACTCCTCTGTCATGACTATTAATAATTCACAATCATGCCGCCACATCGACTTGTCGCTCCGTTCCATAGCAACGTAACGTAGCAGAATAACCTAGTACAGTTTCAGGTAGTCTATCCTGAACAAAGTTTTTGGTAGTTTTCTTCAGCCACTCCAAATAACAGTACTTTCAAATTCATCGTTCACAATAGTCCAACC
Source organism: Zootermopsis nevadensis (assembly GCF_977971745.1). NCBI lineage: Eukaryota > Metazoa > Arthropoda > Insecta > Blattodea > Termopsidae > Zootermopsis > Zootermopsis nevadensis. The sequence goes on along the minus strand of NW_028259144.1, from coordinate 5,060,794 downwards.
ATATTTATTCGATGCTACATAATATTAGCAGTTGATAAATCATCGTAAAATAGTCCAATAAACAATAAAGTAATGAATTCCCGTCTAGGGATCGGATATGGTGTCTAACGTTTTTCCTTTATTTTTTTTTTCGATTATTTAAGCGGAATCCTGAGATAACACTTCATTCGTCTGGAGCACTGATCTCGCATAATTAATATCGGTTTCTACATCCAAGAAAACACACCGTGTCTCCTTTACATAAATGAGGTTATTAGACTTTCGGAGAAAAAGAGCTGTTTGTTCTGATAACCAAACAAAACTAATGAACAGCATTTCGTTGGTAAGGTAATTAGTTACTCAGAATCAGATCATGGGGTATATATAATTATCATTATGCTAAAATTAAAGTAATCTATGGCGACTTTGTATCATTTCACTTCACATTGTCAAAGTAGCCTTATAATTAAGCTTGCGATGCTAACTAATATTATTGGTTGATAACACGTCATAAAATATTCGAAATATTAACCATTCGAGTACACGTTTAAGAGGGCCCTGAATTGTTCACCGACACTACCTAGAATTTATTAAACCATGCAAATTGTCGTCTTGGCGTTTCAGGTTATTTTAAAGTCAGAATGCAACATGCCAAATTGCTTTTGAACTTCATTTATAGGAAAGGAGATAACAGAGCGGAATAAAGATAAATTAATATGTGTGAAGACACACATATGTGTGCGGATATTCTACCACTCCGTTAAGTTACGGTTATAATGACACCTGACACAGAGCAATTGATTTTATGGATAGAAGACACTAAAAAAACGCCTACCTTGGACTCTTTTGGAGCAATTTAAGACGAATATCAAACCCTCAAGTCACACACTGATCACAAGGAACAATGAATCAATTTAGATGGCTGTTCGTCAGCAATAGCTGCTTTCCACCAGACAGATATTCTTGGTGTCCACGGATCTCCGCCATATTGATTATTCCGCTATGTGACGCACGCGCCATCCAGGGAAAAGGCGAAACGCGAGGGTGATCATGGCGATGTACATTTCGGCCATTATATATATTAATTGGAAAAATCTTTAATAAATACGCTGGTCAAGATGGGCATTTCCCATTGTGTGTTCCTAAATTGCTCGAGGTTCTATGACGAAATTAGCTATCTTTTGTCAGTGACGGCAAGAAAGTCTATCCCAATAAGAAAAATACCATAAATTTAACAAGATTGTAAAGTTGAATTCAATTTTGGATTAATCGATTCTTAGTTTATTTAACATGTCTAGCTTCAGATCTCATATAGCTTTGAATGATGAAAATGTCGTGGTTAGTGAGCAGATGAAAATTTGGAAGGAGACAGTAGTGTCCTATTTAAAGGTATTACCCGATATTCACCTAAAGAGGCTGGGAGAAATGAATCCGGTTAGGCTGGTTAGTAATGTGACCGATAGGTTAACTGCAAACCTGCGGAAGACACGTATGAAACATTGCTGTACGATTTTCGTACTTCAGTGGGCCTGATGCTCATTTATTACAGATACAAATAATTTGTACAGAGTGTCTCACAACCAGTCTTCCATATATCATGTCGTGTGTGTGTGTGTGGGGGGGGAGGATTTCGAGTAAAATATATAAATACAATATTGGTGGTGGCTGCGGATCTGTGGACATTTCATGCTGTGTAAACAAAAAATGCCTTTTTATATGTGCTTTGATAAATAGCAGCACTGGTGACGTTCTTTATTATTAAGTTACGGCTGTTACGAAAATCGTTGGATTGGTCATCGTGACCCAATACCTTGGCTGCCAATGTCTTCAGACCCAACCCGGATTGATTTATTGTATGTGGTCTGATGAAAATGTTTACTTTTAACAATATTTCACAAGGTACATGATTTGAAGGTAGTTTATAATCTATTTTCCATATCTGTAACTCAAATGGTTCTTTTGTTAGCCTGTCATTCATTCAGTCATTCTGTTAGTCAGACTGAAAGTAAATTAAAAATTTTGCAGGGCCGTATGTCGTAATATATTCCACAAAAATAATTTTTATTATCAGGACTACAATTATTGTTTCAACAAAATGTGCGTTATTTGCGACTACACTGTCGGCGCGTCAAGAGAAGTTCACTTGGAGAAGGGGTGATATTAATGCGCATGCGCAATTTGCCTATGCACCTTGTGTTCCTGTTGGTAGTTGGTAGTTGCTATTATCTGTGCCAGTATTGCAGTGCATTGTGTATACGAATAGTGTTGAAGGGGTGGACACGAAGGTGCAGCAACAGTACATGTCAACTTCTAGAGAACTACGCACAAAAGGCAAATGCACAGTAGATCATAGAGGGTGATGGTGTTAGTGTAGCTAATCACCTACCCCTGTTCATTCATTCATTTATTATACGAACTCTCTATTTACTCTACAGATTTTCCACATCCGTTTAACCATTCTTTTGTGATATTACACCCTTCTCTGACCAATATTTTATTTATAGCGGTTAAATGTTACCATAATTTAATCTGATTATTAGGTTCATACTTTGGTGTTTATTCACTGTACAGTCTTAATATCACTTTATTGTGGACGAAGTTCAATAGTATTAAAGATAAACATTACACACAAATACAATTTTTATTCAATACATTATTAACAAACACAACTAGAAATATACATGTTAGAAGACTGCAGAGGCACAAATGACATTTATTTCTGTATATGTTTATGATTACCAGGAAATGTTCTAATAAATCTTTGAGATGGTGATGAGAGCTACTTGTATGGAAAATCTTTTATGAAAATACTTGTTTTATATAAAATTGTTTGGTTCATAAACATAGAACAAAGTAAATTTCGCCAACTTAGAACTGGAAATTTTTGTATGTCCTATTGGGGGAGACAGATATGCAGCTGAGAGCAGTAACTGACATACGAGGTGCGATCGGAAAGTTTCAAGACTGCGCCTATAAAAACCCGTACACTTATCTCAGGTATTAAATTCATCCATCACTCTCGAAGTAGTTCCCCTGGGAGTGAACACAACGATCCCAGCGCTGCTGCCAAGCCTGGAAGCATCCCTGGAAATCTTTCTTTGTCAGCCTGTCAAGCACCATCTGCGATTCTGCCTGAATCTCTTCTATCGTCTCAAATCTCCTTCCCTTTAGCTGAATTTTCATCTTTGGGAAGAGGAAGAAGTCACACGTCGAATAAGGAGGGTGCGGGATGACGGCCATGGTGTTTGAGGCCAAAAACTGCCGAACTTTGAGGGCGGTGTGCGCTGGCGCGTTGTCATGATGCGTCGCATGTGGAGTTCTTTCTTTAGAATCAGCTGACAGGTCCCATAGCCTATCCCAACAATGTCGCACAAGTCGTTGATGGTACGACGTCGATCTTCGTGAATGGCCTGCCGAATCTTCGTAACATTTTCGGGCGTTGTGCTCGGAGATGGTCGTCCAGAACGCTCGTCATCATCGACAGAGGTTCGGCCATTTTTAAAACGTGAATGCCACACAAAAGTTTGTGCACGACCCATTGCGGACTCCCCAAATGCTTGCTTTAGCATTTCATAGGTTTCCGTAGCCGTTTTGGCGAGTCTTTGGAAAAATTTGATGCACACACCATTCCGAAATCGCAGGAGGGTCGGTGTAATGCACTACCAAAACGCCCGTAACTAAGAAACAAATGCTAATTCGATGATGCCGGCTGGCACACCTATTCACTATGAATGTAGGCCGCACCCCCTAGCGGCAGAAGCTCGTACTACATCCGGTTCGCCCTCTATTGACACAGTTTGTAAATTTTCTGATCGCACCTCGTATCATAGGTCCCCATTCTTATGAAGGATAAGACAACTTCCTGGCCCATGAAAAGAGCTGACCCCTCATTCTGTCATTATTGACCATTGAAAGGAAAGAAGTGGCTGTTGTGACCAAGCCTGATATCTTACAGGAGCTCCTTAAATTTTTAAACTTGACACTACGTCAAAAGTTGATCAACTCATGCACCAAGTGCCTTTACTCTGGTGAATGAGCTCCTGGTACCCTTTTCAGTACAAAGTTGGGTGGGCACCTCAGCAGTGGTGAAGGGGGTGAGCAAACTGATTGATGGTCCAGGTCCTAGCACATGGATGGGCCTCACACCTACACTCCTAAGTATTAAAATTGCCTTTTCTCCTTAAATTGTTGCCATACTTTTCCTTTTACAGTGATTAACCTTCAGATTCCATAAAATCAGAATTTCTTGTCTAGCCGAATAATTGTGAATTGCCCTAGAAAAAACCAGTGAATGGATAGCTGAGGAGAGGATATACAAGTTTTGATTTTGGAGGGACTTCCATCATTCATTCAGTATGCTCTGAGCAGCAGTGATGGCACAGACAATTGTGAGACCCTAGGCAAGATTGACTAATGAAGGTCCTTAAGAAAAAATAACATGGAAGGCATTTTAGGTGATTTAAATTATTATGATTTTAATGATTTGAATACTACCTCTCTGGCACTGACTCGCCAAATTCAGCCACATCTTCCTTTTCTCAGCTGTAAATCCTGATGTGGGTAATTATTGTCTTAATGACACATTTGACCAAGGTCAGAAAGTTGGGTTAGGCCATAATTGTAATTAGAAATGTTTATGCTTTTATAGTAACTTAAGAAGCGCTTCATTGGAAAGCTGCATGCCCACAAGTATTGAACATTATGAATCTGCAGTCTGAGTCTTAATTCCTTCTTCATTGTTGTCAGTCTCAGATAGAAGTGCGTGTTCATAAAAGCTTGCTTTGGTCCAGTTTACATATTCTCAAAGAACTTCAGAATATTTATTTTAAAAATTTCCTCTAATGTATATGTAAATGTCTAGTGGTCAGATGCTGGCCTTGTAATCCTGGGGTCCCGGGTTCGATTCCCGGTTGTGCCCGGATTTACAACTTGTGTTGGGCAAGGCCGTGGTCCAGGTATCACAATTTTCCTCCGGGGCTTTCCCGGTTTCTCCGTGGCATCCCAACAATTACTCCATTTTCATCATCATTTACGCACAGAAGAAGGCAATGGCAAACCACTTCTGGATCATATGATGAGGAAACATATGAACAGGTCCCTGTCAGAGGGAACTTGTTCATAATGTCACCAGGGGTTGGCTCCGACCCGATGGTACAAAAAAAATGTAAATGTCTTAAGTAGTCTCTCCTTTTGAGGCGATTTCATCAAACTATTGTCTTTATTTCTCACTTTCTCCAATACATAATTTACTTTTTTTATTTAATCATATCTAATAGTGTTATTAGAAGTGGACAAAATTGGGAAGGTCCTCATGTTTATAAAACCTTTGTTCCTGTACCTAACAAATTTGTAACAAACTTAATCACTGTTTATGTATTATAAATTGACACTCTACACCAAAATTTATTTGAAAAATTCAAACAGTTTATGATGAAACATCATCAGACAACACTAAAAAGGTTTCACGTTAAATTACAATAATGTCACTACCATTTTGTCTTTGTCTCCATAGACACATACAAGGTACTGACGTAGAATGGCTTTCAAAGGCAAGAATGTAATATCAATTTTTATAAGAACTTGTCAGTTATAAAATGCATTCCATGCAGCGAGACAGTCTGCCAATTATTTTATAAAATGAAGAAACTAAACTAGTTATAACAATGAATCCAAATTCAAAATAATGTTCAATATACTTTATTAACACAAATTAAATAAGCAGAAATGAATATTAACTTATCCTTTGTAACACTCACTGAATCTGGTCTCTGAATTCAATACAAATCACTTCAGCACATTTGACACTTTTCTCCTTTAAACAAAACACATAACTAAGTGATTATTTGTATCTTGCAAATCTATCACTGGGAGTCACTTGAGGAGCTGCTGCTGGAGTCTGTTGACATCACTTCTACATCCTCTGTAGTGTGATTCCTGGTATCCATAGAAACACTCCCTTGTCCCCCAACTGTCATGTGGATTTCACCGGATGGATGCCATGCAAATTGGTTCTGCTGGGATGCAGGAAGCTCTGAAAGAATCATCACTACTTTGTAAGATTTCTGGTTCTCATGGCAGTGAGTAAGAAGATGGCTGCATTCTTGGTTGTTGTGCTACGTAGTCTCATAGAAGTTTGTCAGATTATATGGTACAAGAACCCATCACCATTTTGTTTCAAATAAGGGGAAAAAAACAGTTTGAAGAAAGAATTAACACATTTTTAGTTATATATTACAGCATGTTTATGGAGAAGGGGCAATGACCTAACAAAAGTTACAGCGTAGGTTAAGCAATTTCAAGAAACAAGGGAAGATATAGATGTTGGTCAATTTCTATAAGACTATACAGTGCAACATCTGAGAAGTCATCTCCATTCTGTATAGTAAGTAGCACAATCCACTATATAGTAGTCCTTATTTCAGAAACAAATTCCTTCACCACTGTTCTTACGGAATAGGCCACGAAGGTCAATAAGACCATGACTGAATGCATCAGCCGCAACAAAATATTCTGACTGTTGTTGAGTGTTAAGACCTAAAAAACTGACCTGATCCAGGTGGATGGCCCGTCCTGTGTAGATCAGAGAGACTGTTCTGTTGCTGCAAAAGATGACCATTTATTGGGAGATCACTCAAACGACCAAGGCATCCCAGACGCATCTCAATATCTAGAATACAAAGATATTATCATCATAGTAAGATCCTGTCTGTTTCTTAGTTTCACAGTATTTCTCAAAAAATATTATGTACTGCAGAATAAAAAATGGCAAGAACAACATTTGAGAGGAGGGATTGAAGAAAATTACTAATAACACAGAAAATACATTCAGTGCTTTGGCACACATCTCAAATGAATATAAACCACACATTATCTGATTAGTGGCATTTCACTGGCTTTCATGTATTCAGCTGTCAACTTCTAGCCTGTCTTGGAGTCTTCAATAGTGAATGATACCTGTAGGATATGGTCGCCTAGGATCACCTTGTTGCCATGTCAGTGGAGCGCACACAGCATTAGATGCACTAATTCTATGAGCAAACTTGATTAAGTCTTCTGAAGGTACTGGTCGCTTGTTGGCTCTTGCGATGGATTGAAGTTTTTGTTTAGCTTGATAGATAGCAGTTGCCTACAAGCAAAAATAACAATTGTCTTAAATTTTGTGAACTTGAATTTCTAATGCACTGAATGATATGATACCAGTAACAGTATAATCATATGATTATCTGTGTATCTGTTTTACACACACAATAAATGCTCAGGCATCAGCAAGTTAAAAATAAGAATATGCATATTAAGCATAAAATGTCTCTGAGTATCTTTTGTTTTAGTGTGTTGATACAGTAAATTCTTGTTGAACATATGTTTGTCCATTGCAAATTTACTTGTACATGCAGAAACAAATGGCATTAGTCAATCTCTGGTCACTCAGATTATCATCATGTGAGGGCTGAAACATGGTATAGTATTCACTTACAAGGATTTGTTCTGCTTCTTTCAATTGCCGCTGCAGCTGCTGAATGTACTGGTCTTGTCTTTCAACTTCCCCTTTCAAAGCTTCCATCTTGTGGTTAATTTTGGCTTGTTCTCTTGCCAATTTAAGAGCCTCTTTCAGTTCACTATCCTTGGCCACCAATAACTCAGTAATTAATAAATGCTCAGAGCTTGATAGTTTCTGATGTTTTTGTGCAATGGTGTTCTCAATTAATTCCCTATATCAGAAAATGATTCATATATTCATAATACCAAAAAGTTACTTTATCCCACCATATTATTGGGAATTTAAAGTCAAGAGCAACATAACCAGTGCAGTAATTAAACTGCAAGAACTTCTGAGTACAGTAATCACATTCGTATGTGATAACAAGCAAGCACGATTGTATATCTCATTGAGCCTTTAACTAACTTCAATATCAAACCTGAAAACTCATTTATATGGTCCCAAAGATTAAATTCTGTTTTCTCTGAACAATGAAAACAATAATTCTATTACTGTTACTGAGATTGTGTATCTAAATATATATAAATTCATTTTAGTTGCCATAAACACGTTTATTAAAATAATGTAAATAGACTAGAACAGAATTTATTTACATTCCACAGATCCTTCATCAGCTCAAGCCAAGAGTGCTGAACATGTCATAGCACAAATACAAAACTTTTTTATAATATAAATAGAAGTTACATAGTTATGACAGTAATTTAGTCAACTACAGTATTTCTGCAAAAATTATAACACAAGTCCTTTTAAATATTTACTGAGGTTAGTGTTTGGCACATAAAGGTTATATCTGTATCTTGTACTTATATTGTAGATATTTGGGTTTCTTTAAAATTCTTCTATGTTGTCAACTACAAGTGCTAATGAGAGCATGCTGGCTAGTGGAAGAATATTAAATTTCTTAGACAATTCCCTATATGAGGCCCTCTTTTTAGTGCTTGCCATTATTCTAATTAATTTCTATTGAATATAAACTCTGAGAAATGACGAGATTAATTAAGTAAGTGACTCATAATTACGTACTTTGAAATTAATTCTATATCATCAATTAATGCTAGCAGCTTTTCACCAGTGCTCACACCATTTGACGCCATGACTTTTTTTCGCTCCAACATATCCTCAATTACAAACATCGCGCTCTGACAACATACGCACTCGAATTTCTCTCCCAGCTGATCTTTCTTGGCTAAAAGTTTATATCACTGTTATAACAATGTATTTATATTTGTACTAGAAACAAGTATTGCATTTGTGCTATGACATGTCCTACATCCTTGGCTTAGGCCTATGAAGGACCTATTGAATGTAAATAAATTCTATTCTATGCTTTTCAACTCCGTATAAGATCAGCGTGTCAAGTAAGATTTATAGCATAATACGCTTCAGTTAAATAAAAAATATATTTCCAATTGAATTAGCCTTTTCAGTGGTCTCCTACATGCTCTAAATAAAGGAGTGTATTACTGTTCTAGTTGATCTTTTCTCTCTCAACCCATTGTAGGCATTTCTTTCCGTTGTGGTTCTTGCTACGAAAGAAAATGACCAATTACATATTAGTTTTACTTTTCTGAGAATTTGCTTACAAATACAGATTATTTGGGCGGAAATATTTATGTTACATCAGCTACACTACATAGATATATCGTATTGTATTACTGTGACGGCGTAATGGCATTGTAAAATTGTGTGATAATCGGAACGTGGCTCATGATTGTACTGGTAGGGAAGGTAACAGTTGTTATGTTGGTCGATTGACTACATTTATCAATTTTGAATTCGTTGGATTTGAGTCATTTGTTTAATAGGAACTGTCAGCTGTGTCTTCTGTTATTGGTACACTTTATTGGGATATATGTATTTAATATTTACGTGAAATGAGCGATGAAAACATTCGGAGGGGCGTAGTTAATAGTTTTCGTAAAGCTATTGATTGTGAGCAACAGAATAACGATGTGGTGAGTTTTAAGTGTAAGAACATCTGTTTAAAGTAAAGTTACATAATCTTCTTAACAATCCGTAAGTTAAAATGTAATGACTGTTTACTTGGTTGAAATGCTAGTTTGATTTAATGCCAGTCTATATTTTAGGAGGCATATCGGAATTATTTAGAAGGACTTGCGCTTGTAGCTGCAGCCCTTCAGCAAGATGCAGAGAGTAGTTGGTCCCTTGGAAATCCAACCCTTACTCCCAAGGAACGAAAGAGTCTTATTGGGTTTGCAAGGCAAAGTGTTGACCGTCTCGTACTACTTCTTGATAAACAGGGTATGACTATAATTTGCAAGTAATAATGAACATTTATTTAGGAAAGAGGACATATTACAGTGACAAGATATTTGAGAGAATTGAACATGCATGTACCCATATCTTTGATGTGTTACAATGGATACTAGGTTTTATTTTACACTTCATTTCATTTCATACCATTCTTTGTTCTGGGTGTATATGTTAGTCCTTTATATTTTGTCCAGTAACTGTGTTTTATATTTGTATTCTTCACATAAATCTTTAGTAGACTTGTATACTGCTTTCCCAACCTTGTTTTATGTTTTGTGTATCGTATGTGCCCTTCATACTATGAAGGAAATAAATTCCAATTGTGTTAGGTACATTGAAACTGTTAGGGGTATTTTTTTCAGTAAATATCACCTTTTCTTTGGGCTTGAGAAATATTCTAGTAAAGACTGATGTATCTCTTTTAAAGAATCAATCTGGTTATTTAATTGTCAGACTTCGTATATAGTTGAATCAGATGGGGGATATGCTCATGGATCTTGTGTAAGGATTTGGAGGTTGATGGTTGTATGGTACTATCAGAGTATTTGCCTGAAGAGATTGAGGCAAAGAATGAAGAATTTCAATCATGATAATGTGACTCAGCTGAAATTTGAACCAGTTACCCACAAAGTTCAAGTCTGTAGTATTAGTAACAACAATTTGTATTGTGATAAGGTTATGTAGGAAGTCTGGATGTTCAAAACTGCTAAGGTATTACTTGTGGGCTCTTGTGAACACAGTAATGAACCTTCAGGTTTCATAAAAGCAGGGAATGTCATTGTTAGCTAAGCATACGGTAACTTCTCAAGAAGGACTATGCTTCATGGAGTTGGAAGCTATTATTAACTATGATTTATGTTTATTATAGTCCTGGTTTGAAGCTTGCTTTCCTGTACCTTCCTTTTCTTTGTATAGATCATGAGTCCAGTAATGTGTTCAAGGAAACTACAGAAATTATGGACAATGAAGGAGTGAATCAAATCTATAAAGATTTACCTGCTGAAGGGACAGCTGTACAGAAATCTTTGGAAATGGTACCGTCACCTCAGAAAGGAATTGTCAGAAAAGAAGTTCCATGTATGTATGAAATATTATTACATAAATTACAGTTTTAGCAGTTTCTCCTGTTTTGGCTGAATTAGTCAGATGTGTGCACTTGACCTGAATTTTATATTTAGCTGTTATTGGCTGTGCTTAATACCTAGTGCTTATTTTACTTTTGCCTTGTTTATAGGTGAACAAAATTATGGTATGAGGTGTGAAGAATCACCAATTGCACGTATGCAGCATGAGAATAAATTACTGATGGCACGTTACTCATCGAGGCTTCAGGCTGCCTCAACAGCCATACAGCGTCAGAATTTACAGTTAGAACTTGAGCGTCGCCTCACAGAAAATGCTGCTATTGCTCGACAGCGACAGGAAGTGTGGGAACAGCGTCGAAGTGAAGTTGCTGCTCGTTGTCTTAAAATTGCAGAGATGTAAGCTCTTCTGTTCATTTTTACACAACTAATATAATCCTCATGGAATACGATGTTTAGGCTGTTCTGTGTTCTCTACCAATTCTTAAAGAGGTTCAGCTAACCCTGCAGGCTATCAATTTTTTTCAGAGGCAAGTTTTTGAAACCAATTTTTTTTAATACCTTGAAATATTCATATTTTAGTGATTATTTGTGTTACCTAAATGGCTGTGTGTGTAGTATATTGTGGGTCATCTACAACCTCTGATATAAGCTTAATGAGAAACTGCAAAGTCCTCTGTCACAAACGAAGTTTCCAACCATGTTTTAAGTTTGCTTTTAAATGTGTTAAAATACTGTTGTAACTGTAATGACATTTCTGTATCATTTCAGTTGAAGACTTTGATCTCTCCCGTTCAATAGATACAGAATGATTCTTGGGACACAGAAATTTCCAGTCTTGTTAATAGCATGGTTATGTACATAATGAGATAGTTTTCAACTTCTTGGTTCAGATATTATAATTGAATTATTTTTCATTATTTTCATATCTCCATGATAAACACGTCACCAAAGAATAGATATTTACATAACTGCTTTAATGTTTTTATAACTTGGTGCTGTATTGTGATGTACATAATTAAACTTATTTACTGAGGTTATTTAGAAGTTGATCAATGAAATATTATTTCTTTACTGCAGAAAATTTAAAATCAATGAAAAAATTAAGAGTGGAACAATCACTGAAATGGACTTCAAAAAGCATAGAGTGTATGCTGCAGCATTGCAGTATGAGGAAGAAAATTTTTGGCTGAAGAAATCTAAACAGGATATACTGTTTCATCCACAAGATGAGAAACTGCAGAGGTAATCTCCAAATTATTCTTTTGTTCTGTAGCAATTCGTTTTTATTTCCCTTAACAAGGCATCTGATTTGTATTTGCAAGGTCACAAGTTTGAATTTGAACTGATGCTACCTTTCTCAATTCCCGCTTGCAAGTGCCTCCCTTTTCCATCTCATTTGACAATAAATAATTTCTGCAATTGCTATATATAATGTTAGTAATGGTTTGTGGCTATCTTCAAGGAGCACACTGCATGGCCTTGGAATACATAGTGAAAAGCCAAGGTCATTGAATCAAATTCAAGGGCTTGACCTTTCAGTCTGTCCATGAATCAGTTGTTATTTATTCATGAGGGTTAAATAGCAAACATATCAGTCAGTCTTAAATTATTAAAGTAAAACTTATATTCTGTTCATTACATTCATTTGTATGAAGTTGTTACTAATGTCATCAAAATGAGTGAATTGTGGAGGAAAGAAAAACAAGAGAAATTCTGTCTTTATCATACATTGTCACTGGAGCATCATGTATTTATTTGTAGTTTCATTTAGTAACATTCTGATAACTCAGATTGTATACTTACACACATTTGTACTTATTACAGTGCATGTATCCATAAGTTAGCCAGATGACAGGATGTGGAATAAGTCGTAATAATACTGTGTATGTATATATACACACATATATACACCTACATACATACACAATTCAAACTGTTATAAAGATTTCACATCCACCCATTACAACAGTAGATAAATTACACTACCCATTTATAATATATAAAAACATAATTTGTAAAAATTAGAAATTTGTTAACAGAGGAAAAGGAGTGTATAAGTAAGTATCAATTTATGCTACTCTAGTGTATGCCTTTTTATTTATAAGACTAGATGGCAGACTGCAGAAAATTGTGATGCCTGCGTAATATGGACTCTTCTCAAAACATGAGAGATTGGTATTTGGTCTGTGAAGCTGGTTCTTATTCCGAGTGCAGCAGAATTAGATTGAAAATGTTCTTGGTTATTTACATTGAAGTTCATTAAAGAGAATACATGTTCACGTGGAAGAGCTAAGACCTCTCTCTCTTATACTTCTACATGAATTTATAGGTATGACACCGCCATTGATATAACAGTTTTCTTTTGTAAAGTGAATATTTTTTGCAAGGTGATTAATGATTGATGAATTGACAAGAATGTGAAGGGAAGCTGCCTAATAAGGTACTATTCAGGAATCTACCTGGAGTGACTGAGGAAAACCATGACAAACCTCAGATTAGCCTGCCTCTGGGGCAAGATTTTGAACCTAGGACCTCCTGATACAAAGTAAGGGTGTTAACCACTCATCCATGATGTTCATATTGAGCATTATGGTAGGAATGGATGAAAAGCATAATCTTGAAATAAAATCATGAAAATCTGAAGTTTGATAGAAGAAAGGGATCTTTTCTTTTTTTGACTGAAAACTGATCTTGACGGGTAATTTTCTTTTAACATACAGTGTACACATATTTATTCCAGAGTAAATTGTGAAAGTTGTATATAGTTAATAAATGAGACAAATTTTGAGTTTGAAGGGATGCATCCTGTTGTGTGTTGATAATTAAGTTGACATTCCAACGAACAACAATTTTTGTTGTTTTAATGTTTGTTAATATCCACTACATATTTCGATCTTAATTGGTCATCTTAAGTGGTCAAAAATAATAGATATGAATGTAAAATTGTATATGTATTTGAAACAGGTAACATTTGAATGGTTTTGTGCAATTGCTTTACACTTATTTGTAATAGGTATGCACCTAGAAGCATAGGAAGTTTGACTTCAGAGTAGAAAATTTTTTCCTTGGGTTTAAAAGTGTATGCTAAAATCCACTACAGCATTCTACCAGTAACTACATCTACATAGTCCACTCTATTTAAATAGATAAATCTTACAACTGATAAGTTACATTGTCTGACACACCATTATACTTAACCAAAATATCCTACTGGCACAAGAAGTATATTTTAGCTGTCCTTATAATTTCATGCACCTCCAATGAAATAGTCAACCTGGGATCCCTTCAACATGATAATCTTTTGCTGATTGACTACACAACAGCAACAACAAATATCAGTAAAGGTACCATAAGAAAGCTTTGTTCTACCTCCAATAGTAATAACCGGAAGGACTGTTAACTCAAAGACAGCTTGCACATTCTGATATTTTAATCAACATCTTATGAAGTAGCCATACAACTTATAATCTTCTCCCTTCCATTTTAGCATATACTTTTCAACCTATAAAAAAAGTGTTTCCACTTTTGATCTTGCTTGATGACGATTTGGTTTCATAACAGAACTTCTCAACAACCTCAATAAGTATCAACTGTTTGAGGAAGACCTTGTACCATTGAGTTGGTTAGTTACACAAACACGTAATTTGTGGGTAAGTACAGGTTTTCTTTTTAATTTTAGGGACATCATTAGTCAAATTCTTTTTGACCGTGTTCATCCGATTGGTTGTCTTCTCTGCCAAATGCAGTATGCTGTCTTAGATAAAGTAAATCCAATAATTACAAAACACCAGACATTATTAGTTCAAAAACACAATAATACAAGGTGCAGTAATGGGAACTGCATTGACACAAGGCATCAGATATTGTCTGGCATTGACCATGGTTTGTGTAATCTCTCAATGAATGGCTCTGATGACCATGAGGCTGCAAGGAAACATGATGCGAGTGAAGAGACGATAGTTCAAGAGGAGTGGCAGGCATTCTACAGACACTTCCAGAACATTGCTATTGGTAGGTAAAAGCATTTGGCTTTATTGTTTCATGTAGGGTAAGGTGTTGTAATTTCGATAATTTTAACTTTTTGGTCCTCAGAGCATAAAATTCAGCTCTTTTTAAAACAAATACTGTGTATTTAATTTAAGAAATACTACATACGTAATAGAAGATAAAATACTTCCTTGTCTAATACCTCTACATGTTGGGAACTTTCAGATTATTTGCAATTGTTGACCACACTATTTTCACATTTGGTGTACTGCTTTACTGAGCACAGGGGCAACTTTACCTTTTTCCTTTTGTAATCCAACTTTATATGATCCTTACATTGAAATTTATCATTTCTCTTGGAAATAGTTCATTGTACAGGAATTTGGTACATGACATAAAATGTAAGCCTACAAAGGATTAATGAGAGATTTCTTACTTTAATATGATGACATAGAAAGGCAAATAATATATCAACAAGGGACATATTGCTCTAATTTAGCAGTTTTTAGTGGCTTCTGACACAAGAGTATATCACAAAAGGAATGATTTGTGATTGCTTGAATTGAAGAAGATTAATCCATTACTTAGTCATAATAAGCGTAAAAGGAGCATTCTCATGACCATTCTTGATCTGGTTGTGTTTAGACTTGTCTTATCATTTAAGTATACTGGATAAGGTAGTGTGTGTTTCAAACAAAGTAAAGGACAAAGTAATGTATATTTTTATTTTTAGTTATTTTTGTCAACAAAAGGCTTGTATCAGCAACAAATGAGGATTTATATCTGCCATAACTGATGAAAATTTAGTTATGTAAAATTGTGAACATTACATTTGAAAATGCTGTATATTTAAAAATGATTACAAGTGTATGATTCCACGTTTGTTATTTTTAGGATTTTTTTGTTTATTCTTTCAGACATAAGACACGATATTAAGCTTCTTGAGACCTTGCTGATTAGTCTGATTGAGCCACTTAACACAGAGAAAGGCCGAGTAATTGTCACGGAAATGTTGCACCAGGTCTATTTTGCTCCCATCAAATCATACTTAATTGTCCTTCTCAGGTCAGTATTAGATCTACAAAAGTGATACAATTTTCTCTGAAAGTTCATTACTGAGTAAGACTTTTGAGTAAAGTAATTAATCTATAACAGGATAGAACATTTATGTAAGATCAGGATGATGTAGTCAGTACCAGAATAAACACATGTATTCTTTGCAAATTCTGATTTATAAAATATGTCAATTACTTTACTCAGACAACTTTAGTTATCAACTGCAAAATCACATGGTCTTAATGTCTTCTTTAAATAATGCAAATAAATACTGGGAGCATAAGTGACTCATATGCATGAAATGTTCACTGCATTGAAAGGCAATAAGATCTTTTGTGTATTGTGCCATGTAGTCTACTGGTTGTATGCCATCATTTTGGAGGAACATGCTGCCTCCATCATCAGTGCTGAAGTGAGAATTGGATAGTTGATTGGTCATGTAAGGCTAGGTGAAGGATCAGAGCCATGGCTCTGATTGGGTAAGCTTCCTGTCATAATCCTCTACCTAGCTAATTATAACCCAGCAACTTCCCAACAATCATCACTGAACCCTCAAGATGGTGGTGGCATGTCCCTCTGAAATGTTGGTATATAACCAGAAGATTACACATTGTAACAACCCAGAAAAACACTATCTAAACTTGCATTGCTATGATAATATCAAATCGTACAGCATTTATTGGATTTTTATGTGTTTGTTTGTTGGTTGGTTGTTTTTTTTTATGCTTCAGTGTAAGCAAAAGACACATAATAGACTAATCATGTCTGCCTGTCTAGCATCTTTCATGTAGCCCCCCAGTGATGCCACCCCTTGGGAACTAGACCGCTCTGAGGGTTTCCCAAAGGGGTAAATCAAACTCAGAGGCTTATACTCCCAGGGTTCGTGCACCTTCTCCTTGGGCTTTCTCCCCCAGCAGACCTTCGTCCCTTTAGGCTTAACCCCCTCACAAGTCTTGCTCCCTGTATATTGGCCCAACTACTGTCCTTTCCTTCTTCCTGTGTTTAACCCCACTAGCTTTCTCTTTACACTTCTGAAGGCTTGGCGACCCAGAATTGCATATCTCCAGGATTGCCATCCCTGGGACTGCCCTCAGGCACTAGATAACCTCCTGGGCTTGCACCCATTGACGTTTCTTCCCACTAAAGCTTGCCATCCCTGGGACTTTAACAACAAGACATTTCCCTACTACCCAGCATTTAGTGCTTAGCACTTTCTGCTGCTTGATTCCATGATTTTGGCCCAACTCAGGCTTGCCCTAAAATGTAATTTGCTGCTGTCTGTGTGTGGCATAAAGAACACCTTTGGAACTTTTGTATATTTTAAAGAGTACATGTTTCTAGTCTTGTTATTGTAATAAATACATTTTTAAATTTATAGCTTTTGAATTTAATTTCATGTAACACATTAAATGTCAATTATAGTGACAGTTTGTTTTTCTTTCCTGTGTCTCTGTAACTTATTTATTTTCATTCTCTCTTCTTTTTCCCCTCTTTCATTCTTTCTTCCATCCTTCTTTAATGTGTTTCTTCTTTTTTCTTCCTCTCTTTAATTGTGTTTTCCTGAATTGTTTCCAATTTCATATTTCCCATATTCTTGTCTGTAGGCTTATTACACATGAAGATGAACTTGAATTTGAGGCCGCAATGTTGACAAAAGATGATAGTACTGAGATGGGATCAGTTGAGGAGGACATCAGCAGACAAGTGTGTGGCATGTTACAACATTTGATATCGCTACACAGCCCATGCCAGATGCTTGATATCCTGGTCACAGTACTTAAATTGCTGGCTTCAACATCTGATGAGAACAACTACTGCAAGTCATTGTGAGTAGCAATTTGTAATCTGTGTCATTACTTTTATGTATGGGACCACTCACTTATTTCAGTATGACTTTATGGAGAGATATTTTGGTTCATTTACTGAACTGAAATACTCATGTGCTTATATCATTGGACTTTCAGCCTTTCATTGTTAGTCTCTGGTTAATGCTGGGCGGTTTTTTGTTTCACTGTGTTAAGATAAAAAGGCTATTGCACTGCTACATATTCTTCAGGTATGCAGCACTAATATTTTCCACTACTGCTGGCAACTGTACCAACAGCAGGTAATTGTATGTGACAGTCCAAAGTGTTTGTAACTCTTATGAAGAACACTGACATATTGATAACTAGGGGTGAAGAAATGTTGCCTCATTTGCTAGTTAAAGAATTCAGTGTCTGGACATTTAATTAGAAAGTACTTCTGTGTTTCATACATACAACATCTAATATGTATTTGCTATTTAGTCACAATTTTTCATTCATACTAGGCAGCCAAACATTTTCGTTGAGTTCTGTAGAATGTAATTATAAACTTAAACCCTGTGGTTTTGGAGTGAAGTGTTGGACTTGCATACAAGAAATGTCTTTTCTAAGATCAGCTGGTTCCATTATTGAGTTCTGTACACACCTTCCCCAGCTCTCACCTCATAGTCAGAAACTGAGAATGATGGGACTACCAGGTACACACTGTGGTTCAGAAGCCACTTCAAGCTGTATATCCTGACAACTGTAAATCTTCATTGTTAAACTGTGATTTTGAGGAAACAGAATTATACCCCATTGGCATTTCCACTGTAAAAATTAAATCTGTTATCCTTGCCAGGCAGGAAGAGACCAGGAATATTGATTGATCTTAAATTAAAGCATTAAAGCAAGACGTTCATGAGAAGTAACAAGATTTTTCTTGTGTAGGGGTGCAGATGATCTTCTTCCAAGGCTGACATCTGTCGTTATTTCATGTGGACTTCCAAGCTTGTTGGCTGAGGTCATGTACATGGAGAACTTCATGCCAACTGACAGAGCACTTGGAGAGGGTGGTTATTCTTTAACAGTTCTTCAGAGTGTCATGTCATCCCTCTTACCACATTCAAATTGAAATGTTTTAAATTTGTACATTATCTTTTGTAGAGGTGCATCTTGGGACATTCCCAGATTAATGTTTGCTTCCTGACAAATGGATTAGCAACAGGCCTGTAGGTGTGTCAGATTTGTTATCACTTGACATGTAGTACATATTTTTAATATTTCTTCTGACAAGGGCTTGTCTTAAAGCCTAATCTTTATAAAGAGGATTTCATGATGTTCAGGAAGAAATTTAATTAAAATGAATACGCGTTGCAGGCAATTAAATATCTGAAAACTCAAACATTATCCACACAATGAAACAGCATTTAATTAAGTCTGTTTCATATTGCCATTCGTATCACAATAATGTGAATCAAACTTGTAATTTAATGCAATGAAATTATATACAGAGTGCTTCAAAAAATGTTAACACATATGTGCTTTCCTAAATTTAAATTATTTACAGTACAAAATGTAAGTGGAAAGCCTCAATGAGTTTCAGCTTGTGCTTCACCAATGTTCACACATGTCTGGAAACCTTCCAAAGCTTGTTCTAGAGCCCTGAAGCACATTTGTGGAGGTATCGAGGCTATGGCAGCTTTTATCTTTGCTCAACATTCATGCACATCTTTTGGTTTGCTGACATACATACACTTTTACCATGCCACACAGTTGAATGTGGAAGACCTTGTTTGTCACTGAATTATCTGTAGGTTTTTTCAAGGGCTTTGCAAAAATACTTGTGTTAAAGCTGTGTTGGTAATATGTATGTCCTTGGATGACCACTGTTGTTTTTGTAATTGTCTATGGATCTAGTTTTTACATACTTATTATACATGTGCATTTGCATGTATGCTAATGTTTTCTGTATTGGTCTTAGTTTCTGAAGCTGAACTGTCATGACCTGTGGGTGGGAAAGGTGGTTACTGCTCCTTCGTTCTTGAGGAAGGACAAGTAGAGACTAAGATTGCTACCGTTATACTCCATAAACTCCTTTGAGCTGTTTGAATATTTTACATCAAAACTTTAACCATTACAACTAAATCCACTTCTTGGTTGTGCTATTTCCAACATAACTATAGTGATTATATTACCATGACCAGACTTTTTTTTAATGTGGATGTGGTAGCATTTCCTCCAGCACTGCTTTCATTGATGTAGTACTATAATTTGGTTTCCAGACCATCATATATGTTTTCGCAAACAGTTTTGAACATATTTTGTATTCAAAATTCCTTTTATTTCAAAAGTTTGTTACAACAATAACTTTTTATTTTCTGCTTTACTTTTATTTGACAAGTCTACAACTGGACTCTCAGATTCTTAACAAGATTGCTACTTTCAGAAGGGAACTTTGCATTATTTGTGCATGTACTGATCTCTTGTAGTTTAAATTATTACAATAACAATGAAATGTTGAAGCACTTTCCATGTGGAGTAACAGGGGGCAAATTACTTAAAATCCCAATGTTTTTCATAATAAAGATCACATATCAATGTCCTCAAAGTGGTATACTTTTAAAGTTCCTATAAAAGAGCTTTTTACAACAGGATGACCAGTGAGCATAATATAAATATGCCCAAAGGCTCAAAACAATTAAAAATAGGTAAGAAATGTAGAGAAGAAGGCAAGCAAAAAATAAATGAAGTGACAGCTTTCAGTTTAAGGTTAAAACTTTCCATACCGTGTGGTGTATTAGAATATAAAATAAGCAAACAAACTATTAACATTATATTTCAATTTAAGGCTTTATCTACTCAAGATGGTTTATGAAGTTTGCTTGTACCTATGTCTGAAACTCAAAAATACCAATGACATAACTAAATAGATGTCAATTCTCAATAATTGGTAAAATTATAAATCATATTATTAACTACGGCCTTATATTCACCAAAGGGCCAAAATAAAAATGTTAATGTACCACTGTTTGAACTTCAAAGCCCAGTGGTAACTATATATACTACCTACTCTTCTTTTTGCGTTATGCATTCTCTATGATTCCACTCTGAGCAGTGATTATTTCTTTGAACAGCATTAACAAATTGGCCTTTTATTATTATTCTTAGGACAGACTTTGGCTTCAACGTGACAGACAGGTTTATATCCCCACCCCAATACACAAAAAATTATAAATTAATAACACTAGCTACATAAATGGCTTTAGGATCCTAAAGGTTCGTCACTGAATTAACAAAAGCCATGTTCTGGTCTAAATATAAATAAATGACCATAAAAATAAAAAATTTCCCTCTTCACCAGCATACTTCACATAAATTGTGACTGAATTTATACATATTTCTTATATTTAGGAAGACATCAAACACCGAATCTGAAAGGTGTGGTTAGTATCTAATCCGTAGATAATCACGCATTCTGCTAACAATCTTTGCCAAATGCTCAAAGGAATAGTAACTATTTCAAACGATTTATCGATAAAGATATGTGTGAAGTTGAATATGTCGCTGTTGGTTCGTGCTTGTTTTGGTATTCACATTTATTATTACAATTGCAACTATGTAACAGCAAAGTTATATAAACGTACAAGTTACTTACTTCCAGCGCTACGGAAATCGACTGTTGGAAATAAAAATGGTAACAAACGAGTTATTTTTAATTAAGTTACCGACGTGCTTTAATTGCTCGCAGCATGATATATCGTATGTCTATTCGGTTGACAGTGCTACAGAATTCATGTATCTTCACATAAATGTCTTCAAAATAACAAGCAAATATCAACATCCTGCTATTACCATTCATGAATAAGATAAGTAAAATACGTTCAGTTCTTTATGTGTATAGCCCAAAATTTATAGTACATTTAGGTGAACATATATAAGACTTTAAGCTGTTATGGTAACTAAACTAGTGACAAAATCTTCTCGGGCGATCAGCCACCTTAAATTAAAACAGAAGACTTAGGTTTTGGAGATTGTCTCTGTCTGTTAATGGATGTAATTAGTAACCATTGTTGGTTGGTATATATATATTTACTGGTCCTTCAAGGCCTTATCTTCATGGTCAGCCATTGGCCTACGTATGTAATATTGCCGACAATTACAGTTTGCTGTTTGGTTCAGTTGGAAAGTATAGAAATAATCTGCTTAATTGTTTGCATGTTGCTTAACCTCTCTTGTGAAGATGATCAGGCTTTTTGTACCAAGGTGACTTATCCAGCACTGTCCTATCTGAATGTTACATAATGTGGTTAAGGCCATAATGCACATAGGCCATTAGTAAAAGAGGCCATCGAGGTCTGACTATATGCCAGAAATATCAATAGAGTTACTGCTAAGCTGGACCTATACCTCATCACCTACATTCTCTAGGAAGCCAAATGGTGTCCAGAGAAAAAGGTGGATAACTCTGTAACAAATCAGAAATATTCCATCTCTGTAAATAGAAGGAATGAAGCACAAATTGTTTGATGTTTTCTCTTACACAGCTCCAAAATCATCGAGCCATGAAGGCCAGGCAGCTACACAAAACATGTCCTTTGAGAATATGGTTGAGAGCCGACGGGAGGAAGCATGCAGAAGCATTCTTGTTCAGGTTCATTCAGAGCAGTCCTGTTTTCATCTTCACAAATACTGTTGTCAATATGGAGAGGTGAAAGGAATGCATCACTATAGTCTTCCAGGCTCATCAGTATGTGCTAGTTGCAAGTTAAAGTGTTTTATTTACCAATTTTGTTATTCACATTTTATTATTACAAAAATTTAAAAAGAAACATGTGTTGACTTAAGTTTGCATTAGTAAGCAGATACTCCACTGTTTTTATGTTACCATTACATTTCACACATACATTGAAATTTTTAGTGTGAAAATACAATATCTAAGTGTGTTACACATATTTCAATAATGTACATCCATAATTTTATACTTATCAAGAATGATGATACAAGAATATTTATGTGGTATTCCAGGTAAGATGAGAGGCAATGTAAACAAAGTCTTGTAAAGGGAAATTGCTGCTTTCTAACTTTGTCCAGTTTTCCTGTTTTGTTTGTTTTGTTTTGTTTTTAAAGAATGAAATAGCAGTTCTTTTGTAGATCATAATCTGGAGAATCATATTGGTTAGTATTTATTTCACAAATAATGTGAAATATTACAGTTATAGATGCAAGTCACAATTATTAAGTAATAATTTGTTTGTGAGTGTTGAGAACAATTCCCTATATTCTTATAGAGTGTAGTAAGCAAACAGCATATCTGTCATAGAGATAGTATTATAAAGTAAAGTTTGTCACACTACGTGCCGTACAGGCACTTGGGGTGAGTGGAGGTATAGCTCCTCTCTTTCTTGACCTCAGCACTAGATGGGGGTGAGTGGTCAGCATCACGCCCCGGCCGGCTTTACCCCCGGGAAAGGACCCCAGTACCCATTGTAGAGGAGGCTGGGTGGGCCCCAGAGCTGGTCTGGACGCAGAGGCTAAAGGAAAAATCCTCTGCCCCTAAAGAGATAGTATTGTAGTGATAGCAATACATGTGTACATGACAGACAATAACATTTCTACACATGTTTCAAAAGAAGTGGGTGGAGAGGAGAATGTGTTTGACTATCATCTTAGCTGGCATAAGTTATAGACTGTATAGAGAAAATAATTGCCCTACTTCTGTTTAATAATGTGTCAGATTGTATAAATGATTGTACTGAAAGTGTACAGTTGGCATCATGTAAGTTCTGATCTTCTGCTGTCTTTATTTTAGAATTAATTCAGAAACATGTCATGTGCATATTCAGTGAGACTTTTTTGTACTATGTTGCAGCATTTTGTCCTGGTCGAATTCACACACAAAGCCAATGTGGATCACATTCTAAAATGCAGCAGTCACGTAAATAGAAAGGAAGTGATCCCCGTGAGGTCCCCATTCTTGTGGTTCCGTGCTCCAAACAAGCCTTTGCAGCCTAATCACACTTCATCAGAACCACCCACTCCAGTAGAAATTAATGGAAATAATATACCCGCTCCAGCAGAACTCAGGAACTGGATTCAGGCGGCAGAATCAGTAAGCCCTGAGTCTCATTTCAACTGAATTTTATTCAGAGCACATTGGCAAGAATGATCTTATTTTGTTACAGGGTAGTTTCAGGAAGGAATGAGGAAAATATCACCGAGCATCATTTGCTTAATGGAGTCTTTTTACAGACATCTGGAAAATTGTGATATGTATACCTTAATTTTGTTGTGTATTTATTATTCTAATTTTTAATTTTGTAAGGTCTCGGGTGTAATCAATGTTGTTGGTGTGTGTGTTTATTGAGATTTTCTGTGATTTGACTTTGTTCATCTGGTCATAGTCCATATACATGTACCAAAATAGTCTTGACTTCTCTTTTTCTGAATCTGTTTCAGTCTGTGAACTGATGGAAATACAGTATGGCACTTCTTTTCAGTTTTCAGATCAGATATTGGTTCTTCACCGAGCTACTTCACTGAATGACCTGGGTTCAAGGCTTCGTTTCCTGACAGCACGGCAGATTGAACTCGCTCTCAGTGGACTGTTTCCACAAATAACAGTTATGCCATTTGGATCTTCCGTGAATGGGTTTGGCAAGGCAGCCTGTGACTTGGATCTTGTTCTCTTGGCAGACAAGGAGGAGACCAATGTAAGATATTAATTGGAATTTTATTCTATTGACATGGTGCAACTTTCTCTTCCATCAACCGTACAGGATGAATACTTCCTGTTATGATTGTGGGATGAGTTGTGATTATTACAGCAGAATTATTTCTCTAGGTCAAGAAATTGTGTGCCATGACTAGGAATCGGTCAATAGAGTGTAGTCTCTGGGGTTCATATGATCAACTTGGTGGGTGGATTCAGGTTTTAATGATGAGTTGGGTATATAGTGTGGTGAATGAACTGAGAATATATCATGAATTAAATGTTATACATTTAACTTATTGTTATTAATACCGTAATTATACACCCATGACCTACCTGGCTGATTTAGATTTAAGGATTTATTAGGGATTTCATAGAGATATTTCACATGAATAAATAACGAAACTGAATTCTGTTGCCCCTACCAGAACAAATTTAATCTCGTGCTCAGAGCAGTGCTGTTACATTCATGTAGTAAATGAATGGCCATGACAGGGCTGTCACATTTCATTCGCTCCACTACATCATTTGCAGTTCTGGACATAATCACCAATTTCTTATGCTGTTGCCATAAGTGTGCATCAGATTCTCAGCCATTTTGTAGTGATATGGAAATGAAGAATGTTATATATATTCTGTGAAACTTTCATTGCAAGTATGACCAGAACATAGCAACAGTTCTCTTCAATGAAGTCATCTACATCATCATTTTTTAAAGTTTTTTCTACATTTGTTATTACCACAACCTTTCTTCTTGTGTTCTTTAGTAGTCTGTTGTTACTGATTTCTTTTTGTATCTTACTTCAGTTGGTCATACACCCTTATTCTTGGTGTTTCATAATTTTCTACTTGCATAATGTAGCTAATTCTACTTAATCTCCTCTAAATACCTCCTCCAGTTCCATTCTTTTTCTTCAGAAAACATATTTTACCAGTCTCCATTCTGGTTTAGTCTTTGTTCCTTACCTATACAGTGAAACCTCTATCCATCGTTCCCGGAACTATCGTTTTCCCGGATGCATCGTCCGTTTTGTTCGGTCCCGAATACATCCCATATAAAATAATGTTACATTTTCCCGCTTCTATCGTTCCTCGAACTATCGTTTTATCGCATCGATCGTTCAAAAATCTTAGTCCCGGCCCACAATTTTCCCGCAATGATCGTTTCTGAGAATTTAAAATGCTGGGTTTTGAGATAAATTAATACCGAAAGACGCATAATGTTTTTGGAATACGCAGTAGCGGTAATCTGTTATGTCGCCCAACCAGCACAGATTCTTTTGGAATGAGGGGTCAGCGGTGCAGGGGTGATAGTTGGAGTGAATGGCAGTGCTCATTGTCAGAAATTTTACATTTTAATTAGGGTGCACTCATATTTCGTTCCAGCGATGCCAGATGGCATGTGCAGTGTGAATTTCTTCACAAATGCTTTTATTACAAGTACAAAGGAAAGGCTGGCGACACTTTTCATTCTTCTGGTTCATCTCGTTTCCAGCGGTTCAGGGTCTTCTACAGCTACGTTTCGTTGAGTTATTGTTTGCGAAGGGGGTGGGAGTGGTGAGGAAGAGGAAGACGATGAATGCGAGCCCGAAGCTTTGCCGAGTTTTGCCGAAGCACACGCTGCATTGGCGAAAGTGAAGTCGTTCTTTTATGCGCTTAATATTAGTGAACGTGACGAGGAAAACATTTTGAACTTGGAAAGTGCTCTGTTTGGTCTACAACGTAAAGTTTTGACAAACCAGTTGTCCATTAAAGACTTTTTTGGTAAAAAGAAGTAACTTTGAAAGAGAAACATTGTTTTTTTTAAATTTTTTAATGCTTTCCCGCATCTATCGTTTTCTCGCATTCATCGTTTTTATTTCCCACCCCCGCCGAAAACGATGCATCAAGGTTTCACTGTACTTCTCTTATGTATGTTGCTATTAACAAAGTTAATGTTATTTACTTATCACTTAATACATACAAGATTTATATAAAATGTCTTTTTCCATGCATCTGTTGTTTTGTTTGTATACAATCAAACTTTCAGAATAATCTTTATAATTCTCATTAAATTGATTTAAATTATGAGCAAATGAAAGCATTCATAGAGGCACAAATAGAGGTTATTTTGTAAAATGTGTGGTTATTCTAGGATGAGGACAATAGTGATTGCCGAATAGTATTCCATGCCAAGACCCTGCTAACAAATGGGCGCACACAGGTTCAGCGCCACATGGAGACACTTGGAGATATGGTTCAGATGCTTCTACCGGGATGTTCTCATGTGCGGCGCATTCTTCAGGCCCGAGTGCCAATTATCAAATACCACCAGGACCTGACTGGCGTGGAGTGTGACTTGTCAATGACTAACATGTATGTACCTCCACTCAATAATTTTAATGTATGTAGAATAAAGTCAATGCATTGCAGTGCAATGGGGTTACTTAAAAATTTCTTATTACATATGTTTTTCAATCTTTGTCAACCATGTATCATGGGTTACACACTGTCCAGGTAAGCATGTGTTGTAGCAGCATACTGCTAAACCACTAGTTCTTCCAATAGCGCTGCAGTTTTGGGGTTTAAATCTCTGTTGCAAATTATAAAGGTTCTTAGAGAACACTGCCTGTTTCTGTGTTGTATGTGCCGCTGTGGACTTCGTAAAGTGTGCGTAATATTGTTTAATGATTTTTGTTTTTACAAATTTCATTATTGTGATTATATTTTTTAATGGTAGAGTGGATTTTTGTTGTGTTAAACTAATATTTTGGTTGCAGTAGTATCCATTAGAGTGAAAAGAATTTCATTTTAATGAATATTTCATTACTCCAGATTTCATTGAAATGAAATTTTGCTGTATATGATACCCCAAAACAAAAGAAAGTTACAGAAAAGAATGAAAAGTTCTGTTGTGTTAGGTCTGCTCTCTATATGAGTGAACTGCTGTACATTCTGGGAGCATCAGATTGGCGTGTGAGGCCACTCGTGTTTGCTGTGCGAAGCTGGGCGCGTGAGATTGGACTCACTAATCCCACACCTGGACGGTGGATCACCAACTTCTCCCTCACGTTGCTTGTTCTGTTCTACTTGCAGCAACACAGCAAACATAAGGGTCCAGTGTTACCAACCCTGAATACCATGATCTCTCTTGCAGGTTAGTGATTTACAAATTCCTAAGTATATTATGTATGTTTTACACTTCATGTGAATTCAAGCAATGGCCAGTTAATGAAATTGAGATGTTATATACGTCTTTACAGGATCTGGTGATCATCGTATCACTTCGGAAGGTGTGAATTGTACATTCATTCGAGATGTGTCTCAGCTTTGTCACCACATGGCTTCATCAAGCAAGAAGCTCCCAAATACGGACAACCTTGAAACTCTCTTCATAGGCTTCTTTGAGTTCTATTCCTCTTTTGACTTCACTACCCATGCTATTTCTCTGACAAATGGTATATCAGTAACTAAACCAGACCACTCTCCAATGTACATAGCTAATCCTCTTGAACGAGGCCTTAATGTCAGCAAGAATGTAAGCCATGATGAAACTGAACGGCTAAGGATAGAGTTCCGCAACACTGCATGGATGTTGGAATCAGTGTCTCTGACACCACATGAGACTTCCTTGACAGTATCTCAGAAGAAAGCAGATGAAGCGTGGGGACTGACAGCTCTCTTTGAAGCGCCACAGAGTGCTGCAAAGGGCCGCAACATCTTTTATCTTCCCACGCAGAGGGTGCCACCCCCCAGAATTATGGACGTGTCTAATCTTTTTCAGCAAGACACAGATGAGGTTGGTGACAGTTTTGTCCGTGACAGTGCAGTCCCAGTTAACACTCTCAGTTCAAATAAACAACAAAGTGAAGTGCAAGGCAGGTTAAAACCTTCTAAGGTTGCAAAAGTTTCTAGACGAGTACATCGGAGATAGATATATTCAGATTGTTTAAACTTAATTTGTGATACAAGTGAAACAGTGACAATAATAGTGAAAGAGTGTTCCCCATATTCCCCTTAAATGTGACCTTTGGATATGATAAAACAAATTTTGCTTTTCATAAATTCAGAAAGTACCCTGTCTTAAAATGTTGTTTTCAAAATTATTCACAATGCTGACGTTTGACTTTGTGGATATTAACATTTTTGCACAGAATCATCACTGTTACCTAAAGGTTGCACCCCAATTTTATGATACAAAATTAGTATATTCTATTAAGCACAAAATCCACATTACATTTCTGTAAAGTTTTGGCTTGTGCAATGTTTTCACAGTTTGAGTAGTCTCTTTTTTCAGTGAAGGGATGGCCCTATTTTCATTATTTCACATGACCATGCTACAGCCACAAACAAGGGCTAGGAAATAATAACATGTAAAATAATATTAAAAAACAAACAAGGTAGAGTCCTTAAAATATACAGAATAAACCATTTCAGCATATGTTATGCCTACACAACAGTGGCAGTATGACAGGTTATTTAACGGTCATGTTTGTCTTAAAATATACAAACTAGAGAATTTCGAAGATAAAAGGCACTTGTGAGGTGAACTAGACATATGTGATTCTTATTTTATTCTACTGGAAACATAATCCAGTTACTTCTTGGTGTTTTCCATGTAGGTATGCTGCATCTTGAGAAATGGGATGTAACATTTAACATCAGACAAAGGTTCAGTCACCTTTTGAATTTTGTTTGGGTCTCATTCATTTTGAAAAATTCATAAAAATTGGTTTGCACTTCAGAACTGCCAATGTCGTGTCAGTCTGCCATCAGGAGGACAAAGAAACAAAGCCATCTAGTGGTTCTCCAGTTTGTGCCAGGAAGGAGAACCTCAGCCATTCCCAATGTCAGGAAGCATGTTGGAGGAATCGTTCTCTGAACATCTCTTGGTTGTACCCAAAGGAAAAATTGTACATCTTCAAGCACCTACAATGGGTACAAACCGCCCACAGGTTTCAGAGGACTTGTGATTGATTACATCATATTCCCTTTCAGCATGACACTAACCTCCTTGTGTAACACACCCACAGGAGTGGCAGTGGAGTACCAGACTGTCTATGGGGGGTATGTATGAATTGACTCTTCGTTTCTGACATCTGGATCTTGCAGCTGGTGGCAGCGAGAAGAATGTATTTAATCTTCACTGCTGAGTTATCTGAGGATACTTGTTTGAGTTTGTACCGAAGACCATAGGAGAGAACCAGAGAGATAGTACAGGTCCCTGCTGGTCAGGTCAAACACTGACAATATTTATGTAAACATACAGGGCCTTAAAACTGCATACTGAGAATAACCCTAAAAGGGAAGTAGCTGTCACATGTAACTATGTTCAACAGAATTTGGTTGTGGCAAGTGTGGTGGGTATTCAAAATGCAAAAGGGGCCAGCAGATAGGAAAAGAATGATGAAAAAAAAATAAAAATAAAGGGAGCAGATATGAGCATGATGTGGTAAATTGGGTGGATGCAAAAGCATGAAAGCCCCCTGAGTCACTATTTTGAATAGACCATATTCACTGGAGTGTTGAAGCACAAATATAGTTAAGGCAGTTGAAGAATACAAATGTAAACATTACAAATATAAATACTTATATTCTTTGACTGTCAAACTGTACTGAAAATCTGTATATTGCCCTCATGTGTATTTATGTTTTTCGTAGGATTCTCAGAGTGAAAAGTGATTACTTCCCAAAACAGCGTTGTCTAATTGATATTTGTGATGGAGATGTATTTTTTTTGCAACAAGAATTGAATATTTAAATATGGTTTAGGTGACCATTTTGAAAGGGTTGTGATCATAGATTGATATAAAATACCTACCAAGCTGTCATTGTTACAATATGTCGAAGGTCACATGGGAAGCTGACAATGCGGTGTGTTGTTATTATACATGCATAACTGTCTCGTAATGTGGAGAAGCATGTTTGTGATGTGATATCAACTGTAAAACCAATATTGTTTGAAATCGTTCAGGGCATTACCCTGATAATTGAGTTTATTCATATTCCTTACATTTCCACCAAGACTGGAAGATGCAATATCCCATAAGAGTTTACATATTTCTTTAAATGAACCGTTCCTGTGTCTCGACTTGGGGAAGGTGTAAGTTCAGTGTTGGTTGAGTAGTTCCTGACCAACCATACTATTTTTGCCAACAACCCAAAAACCAAGGGCGGAGTCCTGTGTAAGCTCAAGATGTCCCTTGCTAGGTAACACCATTCCTGTGTACGAAACGCATTGCTGGAAACGGTAAACGGAGCCTTAAAATGGGAATTTGCTTACGCAAACGGGGGTAACACTATTTTTGCCGTAGTTTCAAAACGTATACAAATGTCAATTACAAAACAATATATGGCGTATTTGTGATGTTATAGGCCACTTGCGTTGCCAACGTCTTACATTTTGTTACCGGATTATGTAATTGTAATGTGTGTTCAGTTCTAGTTGGTAGTCCCCATCATTTGACGTTCGTATGTAGTTATCTGTGGTAAGATTTTATATTTGGTATCGCCTGTGGTCGGAATTATCTGTGTTCGGAGCGACAGTATCGAATTTGTGGAAGTTTTGTTCGCGCGTGTCTTTTTTAATTTATCGAATAATTTCTTCTTAAAGAGTCGT
Organism: Zootermopsis nevadensis; assembly: GCF_977971745.1. Taxonomy (NCBI): domain Eukaryota; kingdom Metazoa; phylum Arthropoda; class Insecta; order Blattodea; family Termopsidae; genus Zootermopsis; species Zootermopsis nevadensis. Next base: position 5,029,821 of record NW_028259144.1, on the reverse strand, counting down.
AATTTATCATGCCGATCATTGGAGTGAAGAGAGATTTACTTTTTAAAGCTCTCGGTCAAGAATATAGTAAGTTACTGGTGCCAAACCAAGATATTTATGTAGAAACCTATAATGAGCATAGAAATTCATTTGCTGCTAGTGAACATAATTTCATCATAAATAACCGATAACTTTTTCAGACAGGCCCAACTTTACATAGTGTTCACACAAGGAATAAGAACCACCTTCATATACTAGTTACGGACCTTTCATATTTTCAAAAAGGTGTGCTATGTTGGCATCAAAATCTTCAGTAGTGTACCACCTATGGTTTCATAAGTCTTCTATAACACTTGTGGCCTGTTCCATTTTTTTAAGGTTTAATTTTGTGGCAGATATTTTATACAAAAATAAAATGTTGAAACATTTGATAGACCAAGACTTAATTCACATGCATCAGGAGGTCCTAGGTTCTTATCTCGGCTCAGAGACCAGCTATCCTGATTGACGTTTTTGTGGTTTACCTCAGTCCATTCAGGCATACTTAAAAGACAGAAAGTATTAAAACTGAATAGCTGGGTTAGTAAAGCTACTGAGGCTTCTGATTGTTAGCTGGATGGCCGTGGCTTCCTGGCAAGGTGTATACTTCATGAATTGCATTAACGAAAATTAGAAGTGAAAGATAAACAGCAAATACCTGCAGTTATATTTCTGTTTAACACTATATCTATGAACATTTTTGTGCTTCCCAGTTGGTATGCAAGCCAAGTTGAGAAATATCTCTTAGAGGATATCAGTAACTTAATTTATCATATAATTTTTTAACTTACAGCTGATGATCAATTCAGTGACCTTTGCTTTGAGTTTGGATTGGAATTGGATGAAGTGGTAGGTACAATTTTATTACAAGATGTGGAATGAATGAATTTTATTGTCAGTGCTTGCATGTTCACTTTTGTAGTTGGATTCTAATAGACATTCATATTCAGGGTACTCCCCTTGCCAACAGACACCAATGTTCAATGTCCTCAGTTATATAAAACTTCTCCAGTCTTACATCCATATAATATACCCTGTTAACACTAATGAAGGTCTGAGGACTAAGCCATCTTTGGTTTAATATTACATGTGTGAATGAAATGCCACTACCTGAGCAGGAAATTAAGTAATGGTGGTTATCCAAAACATATGTGGAAGATACTCACCTGAATAATTCTTTGACATCATGGAATTTTTGTCAAAAAAGAAATACCAGTGTTAGAACATCCACTCTACACACCTGATTTGGCCCCATTTTATTTTCTGTTCCCAAAGCTAATAATCTGAAGTCTTAATTTAAAGACATTTATAGCATTGTGACCAATACTGAAAGGATTTTTGGAAAGTATTAGAAAGTTTATATATATATATATATATTTTATACTTAAAGTTTTAGATGAGAGTCAAGTGAAGTTCAGTAGAAGGTTATTCCATGTTCTGTACAACCATTCAAATCAGAATGTTGGATATTTGTATGTCTAGGGACAAACTTTACTCCCTTTGTTGTAAAGTAGACAACTTAAACAACATAATTATAGGAAAGAATGTAAAACATTCTTTGCTTAAGAAAATGTATGTTTTACACATAAGTTTTCCAAGATTTGCCATCCTTGATTGCATTACACAGGATTTTCAAGAAGGCCTGCATCCCATGTTGATACATTTCCCAATTCTTCTGTGCCAAGCAAATTGACAGAATCTTGTCTGATGAACTGTTTCCAAGACACAGGAAGCATGCAGGACAGAAACTGTGTTTGTCACTAATTTAGATGCTGTCTGTCAAATTTTCTAGAGTGATTAAGGATGCTCTAATAGCCAAAACAGCAGTTCATGAAGTACTGAAAGTCCGCATACATTCCATGAAAGACCGTTACACTCCTTAAACGTTGGAGTGTGACATGCTGTGTTGATGGAGGATAATTGGTACCATTTTCTTCAGTGAAATAATAACAGCTGAACATTAATTCATTAATTTCTTTTCCCTTTTCAAAGTTGTCAAACAGTGCACTTAATATATTATAACATTGTTTTTTGTTTTCTGATATCAGTATTTTGTATTTTGACAAATAGAACATGTGTCAGGAATGGCTTGCATGACTTTTGATCACTCTGTATGGTGGATAATGGTAAAATGATTAATGATTTTATTCATTCTTTTTAAATTTTCTGAATAAGAATGATCTTAATTGCAGAATATCCTGTGCTTTGTGTGTTAGAGCTTAATAAGTTGGAACAATTGTTGTTTGATAAAGTTATACCTTTCTGTTCAGACAACAGAAAAGCAGATGATTACTAATGAGCAAGGAGCCGAACAGTCTACAGGAGCATCAGAGGACATAATATATCGAATAGAGATACCAGCAAATCGTTATGATCTCTTGTGTTTGGAAGGCTTGGTTCTTGGTCTCCTTGTTTTTCAGGGAAAGTAAGTACAACATTTTTGCCTTATGTCATAATGGAACTGTTTTTTAAAAATTAGTGTAAATGTTCCTCTAATGTGTGTCATTAACCCTCTTCTGACCCTGTAAAGACATAGTATAACTTAGGTTTTACCCTGTTGTTTTACAAAAGGAATAATTCTTTTACTAAGACTTTCTTTTGGGATGTTGGGCCATATAGCCTGGTAGAAATTTAGCTTATCACCCTGGTGATGGAGATGGTAAGCACCTCTCAAATGTCAGTCAATTTATACCAAGCAACAGAAAACAGTTATCTTCACACTCACCACTGTGATAACCTGAACTGTAACCCATTTCTTTTACATTATTTTGTTGTAAAGCAACTTGGGAATTGAAGCCTACATATGAAGAAAACACTCCTTCCACATATGTATATATTAGTGTATTGAATGTGATGACATCAATTACTGAATGTTGCAGTTGAGTGGTTGGCTAACACTTGAACTTTGTGTTTGGGAGGTCTCAGGTTAAAATCTCAGACAAGGGATCAGTTCTCCTGAGTAAGGTAAAGAATAAATAAATAAAATAAAGACACTAGTTAATGCTCCAGTGGATGTCGCTAGGAAGCAGGCAGAAACATGAATATTTGTGAGAACTAAATTCCAGTAATGCCAATTTCCATAGGATTGTTGTTGAGTGTTTAGGTGGAAGAGGGTTAAATTAGTTGAGTATGATTTTCTTTATTGACAGACTTAGAGTATACTGTAATCTCCATTTAACTCTTACATCTGAACCTAGTTATACAGACTGTATGTGGATTGTGAAGCTATTTCATAAAAAAATAATTCCTGTAAAATAAAGAGCAGAAATAATTATGCATTCTTTGCATGATGTGCACAAAGTGAGGGCATGTAGGGCTGATCATGTATATGTCTCTATCAATCCATCCACATGATTAGCTTATGGACTGATGGATTGATTTGGTTGAAATTTGGTATGGACATTGTGCCATTGGTTTCTATTCTAAAATTGTGTTATCTGTTCCCCTGTGATTGGTAATACCAACATGGTGGGCAAAATGAACTTAACGCATGTTATAGGCATTTACTGATCAGTTTGTAACACAAAGTCAGAGTCTAGACCAGGGGTCGGCAAAACTACGGCCCGCGGGCCAAATCCGGCCTGCCGCCTCTTTGTACGGCCAGCGAGCTAAGAACGGATTTTACATATTTAATTTCTTTGAAATTTCAAAGTGCACGCTATAACGAAACGGCCGAGTTGAGTAGTTGAGAGAAAGACCGTATGTGTGATTTATATATCTGTATTTGACAGCACCTACCTGTGTGGAAAGACATTTTCAAAGATGAAATATGTAAAATCTCAATACAGGTCAGCATTAATCATTTACAATCAATTTTGATGATAGGGAGTACTGAATTTAAACCTCAGTTTGGTGAAATGTCATCTCATAAACAGGCAATTCCATTCTTCTCATTAATAGAGCTGTATTTCAAACAATTGTAGTCTACTTAATATTATTACGTTACATTTTGTTCAATAAATTTGTTAAAACTTGGTTTTTTCTTGTTACATAAGTAGGCTTACCTATATAAATATCCTCGAGTTTGCCTCTTGGCCTGCAGAGCCTAAAATATTTACTAGTTGGCCCTTTAGAAAAAATGTTTGCCGACCCCTGGTCTAGACCCTCTGAATGAATCTACTTTGCTGTCTCAATCATTTTCTGATAAACAGTTTAATGTGTAGAGAAGAAAGAGGTAAGCATATGTTTGTGCATTTCAGTAATAAGTGTAGAAAGTGTATATAATAGATTGCACTTTGCTCTTTCTTTTGTTTGTAAGAAGATAAGTAGATAAGAGTTAATCAATTAATTTTATAAGTTGATATAATTGCGTCATATTGTGAATTAAAATTTAATTATTCATGTTTTTTTCCGTCTAATCACAATTGTATATAAATAAAATTATACATAAGATATTAAAATATCATTTACATATTTGGTACATCTTTTTACTACATGTTTCGGTTACATTGAACCATCTTCAGGTGTAAAGTTAAAGGTTAAAAATTATAATCCTATAAACTAAAACTTAATTACTGTTGTTGTGTAACTTCTGATGATGTTTACTTCCAAATTCATTGGAGTGAGGGTATATTTTGAAGTGATAGTGGTTTAACATTGGCCTGTAACGTAAATAATTTAAAATATTTTTAAATATTACTGAACTTGAAAGAACGAGTATAGAAGACAAAATGTAATAAGGTAAAAATAAATAAAAATGGAAGGTAAAATGTAAAAATGAACATACCGAGGAAGAGCGTAGATATGTCTTGAAGGTATTCAGAAGTATTAACGTATCCGAGGAGAACTGGATTAATACTGATCACTTACAGAGAGAGTAAGAGCCGGGATAGCTCAGTCAGTATAGTGACTAGCTACGGGCTGGACGACCGGGGTTCGATCCCCGATGGGGGCAGGATTTTTCCTCTAGCCTCTGCGTCCAGACCGGCTCTGGGGCCCACCCAGCCTCCTCTACAATGGGTACCGGGGTCCTTTCCCGGGGGTAAAGCCGGCCGGGGCGTGATGCTGACCACTCACCCCCATCTAGTGCCGAGGTCAAGGAAGAGAGGCGCTATATCTCCTCTCACCCCAAACACCTACATGGCGTATAGTGGGACAAACTTTACTTTACTTTTACTTACAGAGAGAGTAGGTGAAAGGTGGTTGTTGAGATTGGGGTCAAGTGTCTGAAGGACATTGAAGATGGGGTTATTAAGGTATATGTTATTATCGTTTAGGCAAAGGTTTTGTTTAAATGTTTGTTGTATATAATATTTTTCTATTGTATCTCTATGTCTTTTATTTTGTACTATTTTTAAAATATCCATTGTTCCTGTTATTGTGTTGTATGCGTGTCCGGTATTCAGAATATGTTTGGCGTATACAGAATTGTCTTTGTTGTGTTTTATAGCTGCTATATGTGCTTTATATCTGTGGGTGACCTATATATGTTAAAGGGCAAATTTTATGTTGAAGATATATACTTTTTTACATCACCTGCAACATTGCTATGGTTATGTGGACAATACTAGTGGTTGCTTTTGCATAGAGTATGCAAAATGTAATCTTTCTAATTCAGCTAAGAACATTCAGAATTTGAAAAATAGGTGTGTGGAAACTGTGTTCTAGTGTGGATTATACCTTTCCAGTCTTGTTTGATCAAGTGTTTTGCAATGTTTGCTGTTTTTCTGTGATGGTAACATTTTTTGTCATTTGCATGATCATTTCCATTGTATAAAGTGAAGCTTTTGCGGTGGCTGAAGTTGATTAAAAACTCTTGGGCTGTGACAAAACTGGTGTCCGCCCGGAAGGCCAAGCCAGCCAGAGCAAACACTTGACCTCGACTGCCAGTTTCTATTCTTCAGCACAAAACAAAGCAATGGATGGGCCACCAGCAACACCACGCTACTACCTGCCATCCATTGCCAGTTCCCATTGGTGAGCGCAGTACAGAGGACCCTTTTGTTATGCAGCTGCCCTGAGGATGAGAGCAGAGATGGCTCTCGAAACGTTGGCACAGCATATGGTGTATTCACCATTGAGCCACCTGATGCGTCTTGTAGCCCGAGAGTGTTTCATCAACATCAATTCCATTGTTTCTCTAAATGTATTAATTTTTACAAACTCCATAAGACATGTAAGAATATATGTATATTTAAACATGAAATATTTAAGATTAAATGTTTGTTGTAAAACAGGATTCCAAAGTAAAGTATTAAGTAGAGGAAACTATTGAACATTATAACAGTGTGTTATGATTCTCTCTATTTGTCATATCCCTGTGATTGTTCAGGTTGTTTCCTCCGCGCTACAAAGCTGTGAAACCAGAGAAAGGCTCCATACAGAAACTCATCTTGACACCTGCAGTAAGTAGAATGTCCCAGCAGTTTACAGTATTTAGTTTTATGCCAGCATTCATGTAGGTCTCTGCTTACATATTTTTCCACTGTGTAACTACGAGGGTCGCTCATTAAGTGATGCCCCACATTTTTTTTCTCAGCCAATAATGAAGATAGAAAAGTGCACTTTTACATGCTTGAGATTTGATGTTTCCCGCGTTCGTGTACGGAGTTTCAAATGATTCCAACCGATAGCGGAGCTGTAGTGAACTGTTAAAATGGCGTCTGTGAACGACTCTCGTTACAAGCAACGAGCTGTAATTGAATTCTTTGTTGCTGAAAAAGAAACGGTGGTGAACATTCATAAACGTTTGTGTGCTGTGTATGGAAGATGTGCAGTCGATAGGAGCACCGTTGGTCGCTGGGCTAAGAGAGTTAAAGCTTCAGGAAGTGAAGAAACCGAGCTCCGTGATCTGCCGCGCTCTGGGCGTCCTGCCACAGCCACCACTCCAGACATGTTGAACCGCGCGGATGCCATTATTCGTGAGGATCGGCGCATCACAACTCGACAATTGGCCCAACAGCTTTCAGTCAGTAATGGAAGTGTAATTGCAATTATCCGGGCTCTTGCATATTCGAAGGTGTGCGCAAGATGGGTTCCACGAAGTCTCACAGCAGACCACAGGATTCAAAGGAAAACGATTTCTTCTGAATTGTTGGAGCGTTTTGATGCTGAGGGAGAGATCTTTCTGTCCCGGATCATTACAGGTGACGAAACCTGGATACACCACTTTGAGCCGGAGACAAAAAGGCAGTCAATGGAGTGGCATCATCCTCTATCACCGAGAAAGAAGAAATTCAAGTCAATTCCCTCCGCCGGAAAAGTCATGATGACTGTCTTTTGGGACAGTGATGGGGTCATTCTTGTGGATGTGATGCCAAGAGGTGCGACCATCAATTCAGACGCGTACATTATGACCCTGGAAACCCTCAAGAAGCGTTTCCGACGAGTTCGGCCTCACAAGCATCCAGCAGAAATTTTGCTCCTGCATGACAATGCACGCCCTTACACAAGTCCGAGAACCCGGGAAGAAATCACCAAATTTGGTTGAACGGTGCTGCCCCATCCACCCTCCGACTCCATCTCTTTGGGCCACTTAAAGATGCTATCCGCGGAACAAGGTTTGAAGATGACGAGAGCGTTATTCAAGCAGTGAGGACATGGCTACGTGCACAGGACAAGAGCTGGTACCGGCAAGGCATGCATGCACTTGTTCCACGCTGGCGTAAAACCGTACAAGTTGATGGGGACTATGTGGAAAAATAGTATGTGTAAAGGAAACATTGATTTATATTGTCACTAAATTTGAGCCATCTTGAATAAATATGTTCTGAGGAAAAAAATGTGGGGCATTACTTAATGAGCGACCCTCGTACATTTTCTTTTACAAAAATCATGTTGTCCCACACATATGAGGGTGTTTACCATACAGTGCCTGCCTCTATGTATAGTCTTAGTGTTAATTCATATTGATCTCCTATCATTAAACTCCCTTCCCTGAATGTTAGCAAGATGCGAAATTACAGTTTGTGGGTGCAAATGTAGTGACAGAACTAAGTTGGAAGTGCATATATGTAAAAGACATCGGGATTTGAATACCATAATATTGCGATATATAATTAGGGAACAGATTTCTAGGTAGACTTGCTGTTCTTTAAGCTGTTTAAGTTTGTGAGAATGAATGTAACATTCAGATTACTGCAATTATTGATAAAATGTATATTTATACATTTTTTGTGTAAATATTTTGGGATATATAAAAACTTTAGTAATGTACAGGTGTCCCAAAAAGATGTATACGCACATTCAGTGAATGAAGTAGACATTTTAATAATCTAAACCATTACATACATCAACATTGGTATTTGGTTTAATAAATGAATCTAGTATAGTGTTCAAAATGACCACCAATAGCTTCATGGCAAATTTGACAGCCTGTTATCAACATTTTGAGCTAAGTGACGTGTCATCTGGTGAGTACTCTTCTTTGTTTTGATTTTCTATGCACAGCTCAAAGCTCACTTCCATGGTTCACTGCAACAGTGCTTCACTTTCTGTATGAGATTCTGAGAAGTTTTGGTGACTCTTTATATTCATGGGTAAACTTTTAATAGTTTCTACTTTTTAGAGCATATTTTTCAATTTTAATTAAATAAAAATGTTTTCTTTGTTTTTAGCACCTAAAAATCCATTCCCTATTTATAATATTGTTAAATCTATCCTGCTACATGCCATGTAGGACTTTGGGGGAGAAAGGAGGTATAGCTCCTACTTATTCTTAACCTCAGCATTAGATCTATTATTAAATTTACAGACACAGCTGATTCGTCCACATGCAGTGGCTGCAATACTAAGGAATGTGACATTTACCCAAGAAAACTATAAGAGTTTCATTGACCTTCAAGACAAGCTACATCAGAATATATGCAGGAAACGCTCTCTGGTTGCCATAGGAACTCATGATCTTGATACAGTCACAGGCCCTTTTATATATGATGCAAGGCCACCTAGTGACATTAAATTCCAACCTCTGAATCAAGACAAGGAATTCACAGCAGTTGAACTGATGGACCTTTATTCAGTAGGTACTCACCACAGTAGTAAGTAATATGTTCTGGAGTATTGGATGGTTATTAAATGTATTTGTGCAGAGATTAAGAATATACATAAATGCTCAACTTTTGGCTTGCTGGTTAACCCACCCACACATTTACTCACCCACTGGTTGACTAAGTAGTTGATAGTTGACTATCAGGTGGACAGACAGACTTACTGGCTTAGACCCTGGCCACACGACCGTACAAAGTACGTCCGTTGCAGTGGACATACTTTTGTACGGACGTAGGTGAGGACTCTACACGAGCGCAGTGTGATGCATCAGTTGCCCCAATGCAGCCGGAAGAAGCCGTTGCATTCTGTGGTCTTGCCCCTTCATAATTCTAGGACTGACGTCACGATGTGCATTACGTCGGACATACTTTGTACGGTCGTGTGGCCCCAGCCTTACTCACTGCCTAGTACAATGTTCTTGGAAGTTGATACCTGTCTTGTTGAATTGGAACAATGAGGTTTGTCACTATTACGAAAGCTTACCATTGGGCTCATCATACTCCTATTGCAGTGGAGACACTGAGTTGGAATATATCTTAATAGTGTTCTTTCTCAAGTGTAGTGGTTTAAATTACAGCTTATTTAATTTTGTGGGGGGAAAGTGATGTTTGAATATATTGTCTTTCAGAACCATGCCCAGTTGAAGCAGTACCTTCACATCATCAGGGATAGTCCAGTATATCCAATCATTTATGATAAGAATGGTGTTGTTCTCTCAATGCCACCAATAATTAATGGAAACCATTCAAGAATTACACTGAATACAAGAAATGTATTCATTGAGTGCACAGCATTGGACCTCACAAAGGTTTGCTCAGGAATTTATCGTAGAATTTATTGTTCTGTTATATGTATGTTTTCATAAATGTTTTTGTTTTCTTTAGTGCTTGCCTGTAATGGCTTCTTCCTGTTAAAGACTGATAAATACAATAGTATTGTAACTATCTAACTTTGGAGATCAGAGTCCTTGAGAAGCAGATTTGCTCTCAGCTGTCGTAAGACAGTCTGAGGATTCATTAGCGTGTTTATGAAAGCCCAGATGATGATTATTATCATCATCATCATCATCATCATCATCATTGTTACTGTATTGTTATTTAGTATGTACTAAGAAGATGGCTGTCTTGTGGGTTGTTGTATCTTGTAGTCTGGTGGAACTGACGTTTCAGAGGTGCAGCAACCCAGGAGTCAGCCTTCATCATACTCACCTCCATGAGAACCTGAAATCTCACTTGTTCACACTAGTTCTTTACTTGTCTGCCCAAATAAGCATGAAGGAATGATTACATCAGTTTGTTTTATTGATGAACCTGTGTTAAGTTTGTAATTTTCAGGCCAAGATTGTTTTGGACACATTAGTATGCATGTTCAGCCAATACTGTGCGGACAAATATACTGCAGAATATTGTGAAGTCGTGGCACCTGATGGTACAGCTACACAGTATCCTGAACTAGGTTATCGAGAAGAGGTTGTAAACATACAGAAAACCAACCAGTACATCGGCATAAGGTGAATGATTATCCTTTGTATTATTGCAACAGTATTGGTATCATACCTCCGTGAGAGGGCGGAGAAGAATAACCTCGCTGTACCCTGCATGTTGTAAAAGGCGACTAAAAGGGAAACCTAGTGCCTGGGCCACCCTGTCTGAGGGGGGCATAAATTCAGAGGCCTGTTCCTCCAGGTTGGTGTTTGGGTGTGGGGCTTACATCTCCACCCCATAAGAAACAAATTGTTACAAAATCCAAGAAAGCTACAGACTGACCTATTTAAGTGTGTTGAATAGGGAAGACTCTAGGAAGCTTTTGAAGACAGCCATTGCCCACACAGGTCTGTTGAGTCATTGATGATGTTGATCAGTATCATGCATTCACTTCTACACTACTTACCCTGTTATGTGATGACATTCTTGTTGATACCCACAGATCTGTCCTTTTACCAAAACCTGCACTTTTTTGTTAACCACATTGTGACTATTAGGAAGATTGAAAAGTAAATCACAATCTGATATAAACATCAGAAAAGTAATGGTCAGGTGGGGTAGAATGTGTATGGGCAATAAGTTTTATCAGCTGTTAGAGATATAATTTTGAATGGGAATATTTCAGAGTATGTTAATATTATGGTATATAAAACACATTACTGGTATATTTTGACATAGAAGAGGGCTAGGAACAGTGTAAACAGATGACAAGCATTAGACCACAGTCTAATCAACAATCAAAGACGGAGACAAAGTGAGCAATGATGTATGGAATGGAGTAGGGAAAGAATAGCTTAATGGAAGGTTTGTGGAGTATGGAAAAGGCTTTGTCGAAAAGACATCTCACCCTTGTGGAGTAGAATAAAAGAATTGGTTTATGATCTAAAGGTATTGGAGTGGAGGTGAGTCTAGTGCTATAAATCAAGAGATAATTTCAAGTCGAAATTTCTTTTTGTCTACAGAGTTCAGTGATTAACTGGTCACAATTAGACATAATCTTTGACTGGTTGACATTACTACAACCTATTTTTATAAAATATGTCTTAATATTATCATGCTGTCTCCTAAGTCTTTGCAGTAAACTGGATCTGTATATGCTGTCCAATAAATGACAAATTTGGCCTAAAATTTGTGAATGTGTACTGTGTCCCCTGCAAGTGGCAGAATTTGTGTTTGACAGGGTGGCAGATTCATTTAGACTTGCTTTGAAAGGAATAACATGGGAAGGCTGCTAAATGCATGAAGTATGAAGAAAAACATTTTAGAAATATTTCAAACACACTTCATATCCTTTATTATATCACATTGTGAAAAGCAATTGGTAAAATAATTATGAACATTGTTTTAAATGCTTTAATACAACTTATTTTAATTGTTTTGCACCAGTGAACCAGCAGACAAAATTGTCAGACTTTTGACTAAAATGTGTCTGAAATCAGATATAGCAAAATCACAAGAGGAAGTAATAGTTGAAGTCCCACCATCCAGACATGACATTATTCACGTGTGTGACATATATGAAGATGTGGCTGTTGCTTATGGTTACAACAACATCAGGAAAACTATTCCTAAAACTGCTACAATTGGAGCACAGGTAAATCTGATGCTATAAATTGTGAATGATTTTAAGCCTGAACAACTTTTTAATTTCATTCAATAACTAAATGTCACTATTACCACAATATGCATAATCTTGATCCAGTTGTGTAGATTGATATCACTATAACCTGTTTCCATAAAAAAAACATTATAATATTATCCTATTTTCTCAGTCGTCCTGGTCAAATGCTTCTGTACATGATGAGTTAACCGATAGGCCAGTTAAAGAACTCGTGAAAGAACATATAGGTATTGTGTGTTTAATTTGATCAGTTTTACTTTCAACCATGAAGTTAAGGGAATAGGAAGTATCTGCTTTAAGGTAATACCTATCTCATCATTTTTGTGGTAGTACTGATGAAAAACAAAATGTGCCTCAGAAATCCTGATCTTCAGGGTGGTAATTGATCCTGGGACATACCAAATACAAAGCAACAGTGCTAACCACTTCACGATGACATTTGGTTTGAGTCTGAAATAAGATTGCCTTATATGGTACAATTTGTTATGTATACTTTTCCTCATTATGTGATTTGCATCCCTGTAGAGCACTCGTCTGTCTGTATGAAACAGTTTGATAACGTCAGAATAGATTTTAATGAAATTTAATATTAGGGAGTTTTGCCAACAAAAAACCAATTTTGGTTAAAATTGGACAACAATAATGGGCACTTTATATGAAGACTTGCATGTATTTCTCCATACTGAAGTGACTCTGTAGGTAATCTTCAAGTTACTTGGCTGAAATTATTACTATGGTATTTTGATTAAAGATCAAATTAAGGAAGCACACCAGAATTGTTATGCTGTGTATACATTTCCCAACTTATTTATAATTTCCTCATTTTGCTTATAATTTATTTGTATCCACACTTATCCTCTTCATCTGCTTCAGTATAAACAAGGACTGTCCATTAGAAATTTTTTAAGAGCCAACATATGCTGAACCATCTTTCCTTTCATGAAGTTTATGCTGCAGTGCTTATTTTGGTAGTTTTTTAGTATGTCCACGTTATTTGTTTGTTGTTGCCCTGTAATTTTCATGGTCTGTCATAATTTTAGGGGTCCGCAGTGGCCGCGCGGTCTGAGGCGTGGGCCTTGTGCCGCTTGGTCGCTGGGACTGTGGGTTCGAATCCCACTCAAGCCATGGATGTCTGTCCGCGTTTTTCTGTGTTGTGCTCTCTTGTGTACAGGTAGAGGCCTTGCGACGGCCTGATCCCTCGTCCAAGGAGTCCTACCGAATGTCTATAGATCTAAGCCAACGAAAAGTTAGGACCCGCAGTGCTCAGGCACTTGAAGAACGGGTCGTTCCCAGTATCCCAGTCATAATTTTACTTTTCTTGGTGCAGAGAGACAACTTTTGCAGTTACTCAGGGATGTCTAATTGTATAAAAGCTCTACATAATAAAATATTTAGTTGGTTAAGATTTTTAACTTTCGTCTGGAACATCCTTTGGTGTAACGTGTGTAATTTAATGAGGTAGACATGAATGAGATGCCTTTTCTTACTGAAACTGTTTCAGAATGTTAATTTTCTGTCTCAGCCAGCCCTCTTTCCTCGCATATCTTTAACACAAACAAGCAGGTCTCATTTGTAGGGCCTTGGGAGGAGGAGGAGGTGGTTGTAGTTCTTGATTTGTTATCATCATTAGTATTGTTAGTAATTTTTTACTTTTTCAGTTTCCGCTCAACAAGTTGTCTGATCAGTTGAGGGAGCAAATAGCCCAAGCTGGTTTTACAGAGGCACTTACTTTTGCTCTGGTATGTACGTTATATTCCAATAGTGAACATATTCACTGCCATGAATTTAGACAAGTAGCTGCTAACATACACAAGTAATATAATGCAAAGAAGCACAGAAATTATAAATACTGGCTAATGATTTTTCAGCTAATGCCTCTCATGGTTCTCATATGTGAAAGGGAATGTTTGTAATTTAATAAAATTGGACATTTATTAATCTGATTTCTCCAGTATTTCCAAATTTAAGTATTCAGTCAATCGCGGGGACCAACGAATTGCTGATTGTAAGTGTATAAAATATATTTTTTAAATACCCTTTATTTTATTTACGTTATTTCAGAGTTTTAAACATAATGCCATTATATTACTCGTCAATGTTTGGGTGCTGGGAACGCATGTCATTGACTTTCCATTGATTTACATTATAAAAAGAGTCTCAATTTACGCCGGTTCGTCCAGGAACGCATCCCTGGCGTAAATTCGAGAGCTACCTGTATACGTGAGTGGTTTTTAGTCCTCGGAGTCAAAGTGGTAGGGTGGTTGTGAAACTATGCACACAACTCACTGGCCATTGATGGGATATTGGTACTGAAGTAAAACTGCTTATAATGAGAGTCACCTGTAATGCTTAAAATGTTTGATTGAATATTGGAACATTAACAATAGCATGTGCCATGTACTAGAACAGAAATTGTAAGTACTAACTCAAGCGAGTTTCTTGTCTTGTGTTGTGTCATCGTGCACACAGTGCTCAAGAGATGACATAGCTACAAAACTTGGGAAGAACATAAAGGATATTCCTGCTGTCCACATTTCGAACCCTAAAACGCTAGAATTTCAAGTAGCAAGGACCACACTTGTGCCAGGACTGCTCAAAACTCTGGCAGCAAACAAGAAGATGCCGTTGCCATTGAAGCTGTTTGAAGTTTCGGATGTTGTTCTTATAGACAAGAAAGCAGGTAAAAGACATTTGACAATTATTCTGTCTTCATCCTTCGATTTGTATCTTTTCTTTCACTTGCTGGACTCTAGAGAATTAATTTTCTTAAAGATCTTTACAGTGTCGGTAAACATGTAATTCTATATACAGCACATTGGCTAGTTCATTACAATCACTGTCTTCATCACACACTTCCAAATTAGTAGGGATTTTCATAAATTTATTTATGTATTTGTGGTTAGTTTAATGGAAATGAATAGATTGTGTATGTATACTTGAATTGTGTGTGTAACTGCTACTTAGTATGATTTGAGCTTTTCGTGGCAGTGAGTCTGAAGATGGCTGTCTTCTGGGTTGTTGCGCCATGTAGTCTGATAGAAGTTTACGGACATCTCAGAGGTCCTTGCTGCCTCCAGAATCAGGGTGATCAAAGCCCTGATGGAGACATGTTTTGAAATTGCTAACCCACTTGGAATCATGTGATTAAGAGAGTTGCTTTGGTGGATCAAGTAATGTGTTATGCTATCCTGGAACTGGGTAAAACCACGAAAACCTCGATCAGGGCAAGAGTTGAACCGAGAATCTCCCGAATACAAAGCAGGAGAGCTAACCACTCAACCATGACATTTGGTGTTATATTATGAAAAAGATTGTGATGATAAATGTGTCGATGTGAACAAGATTCCTTTATAACTGATTAAATCGTTAGTCTCGGGCTCAACTTTCTGAAAATAAATGCCTTTTTAATTGTGTTAATTTTTATTGTGCTATGAAGTATTAATTGTGGTTGAATATTGCAGAAGTTGGTGCAAGGAATGAGAGGCGTGTGTGTGCAGTGAACTGCAATAAAACTCCTGGGTTCGAGATCATCCATGGGCTTCTTGACAGGCTCATGCAGTTGTTGGAAGTACCTAGAAGTAGCAACAAAACCGCAACTGGTTATTACCTTAAAGCTGTTGATGGTATGTAGTTATAAATATATTTAAGACAGGGAAATATAGTTTGAAGAATTTTCATTAGTTTTAAGTAATTGGTGAAAATGTCTATTAATTTCTGTTAATTATGCTCTCATATTAAAATTTCATATTTTCTTAATATTGCAACAGTTATCGAAATCTTCATGGAGGCACGTAGGTAAGAATATTGACGATAACCACAATGATCCAGTATAGACACTTGTTCTGCCATAGTAGTAGCGAGAGGGTTGTGCATCCAATTTTTTTTCTTTATTCTGTTTTCTTCTAGATCCTGCGTATTTCCCACAGCGTTGTGCTGAAGTGGTCGCCAACGGTCAGGTGATCGGTATAATGGGTGTCCTGCACCCTGATGTCATTACAAAGTTTGAACTGACTCATCCAGTCGCTTGTTTGGAGATCAACATTGAGCCGTTTGTGTAGTAGTTGAAACTACAAATTAAAAGGCAGAGGAAGAAACTATGAAACAGGATTTTTTGTTGCTGCAGGACAGATTGTGCTGGCATTTTCAATGCCAGATGCTTCTTAAAATCTGCCTTCCACTTATACTATCTCTCTGTAAGTTTAATCTTCTTCTTTGTGTCTTTGGCTGCGGCCACACGACTATACAAAGTACGTCTGTTGTAACGCACATCGTGACGTCCGTCATAGAATTATGAAGGGGCATATAGGGTACAACACAGAATAGCTGAAATTGAACCTAGGAACTTATGAATATGAAGCAGGAGTGATATTCATTTGATTGTGATATTTTATTTGAGTATGAGTCTTTTTGTGTGATACGTAGTAGAGATGAGTGATCCAGTCAATTTTTAATAAGTGCAATTCGAGTGAGTGTTACCTGCGGGCAAAAAGTTATTTTAAGCAGCGACCATAACTACTACTGTGAAGTTACCAGCTACGAAAACATTTATGTTGCATGTCCCATGGGCAATTAATTAAATAAGATATTTATTTAGTTCTAAATTTATCGGTAATTTTTAATGATTTGTTGTTTGAGAATGCCTCATCGATTTACGAGGTCATAATTTTCAGGCTGTTTTAGGTTAAAAAGTTTTAAAAAACAATAGTGATTTTTTTTTAAACTCTGATCTTTGGCAACACAGATTCAGCAAAACTTGTGCAAATACTTTTATAAGTCTGTTTTTAATACTTTTATTTGAACTTGCAGTTAATTTCTTTCGGATAAATGAAGACATCGTAACTAGCGTCATGAAGTACACTTGTTGTGCTGCAGCATGAGAAGATATCTGTCGAGTAAAAATTATGGGTTGCGACAGTGGTTCAACATCTGATTTCAGTAATGACAATAAAACATTTACAAGGTTGGAATTTAAGTGTTCCCCTCCCTTGTCCCACATTTAAACTTTATAACTAAAAGTATATCTTTATTTGCACAAATTACGTGCAGTAAACATTATCCGGTGTTTCTGCCCCATCCCGTATGAACATTGTTTAACCCTTTGATGCTGGTGTCAGTAAGTCATGCTTACTGACTTTCAGTTCTTATGGTAATGACAGAAAGAGGTACTGACCTACACAGCATTTCACTTCGCCCATTCATGTTTGCGCCCGTCATCAGGTCAATGATGGTAAGTGTAAGCATTTCTGAAATGTCGGTCAGTTTCTGCCAGACTTCGTAGTGTAACGTCCCAGAAGACAGTCATCACACTTGCTACCGTGAGAATGCGAAATTTCACTCAGGAATGGGATAAATTACATAATGAAAAGCATTAGAATTTGTGGAATTTATGTCCATATTTATCAGGGTCATTCAATCTTATTTGTTGTTTCTTGGCTCTACAACCCGGTAGTAGGTTTTCGCCGCCTCCTTTTCGGAGGTTTCTTGGTCTTGAAGTGTGCATTTATGAGTAGTGAGTGACAAGCTCACTGACTGCACAATTTCTGCTCAATCCCGATTTAACTGCCAGAGCCATCTAGCAGATAATCAGGAGAGACTTGGGTGAGAAATGGCTGCTGAAAATTGCCAAGATGTGTAGCACACATGGCAAAACAGGCGCATATAGAAGTTTGGTTTGAAATATCACAAAAAGAAACCATAATTTGGGAGGCCTTGACATAAATGGATTATACTAAAATGGATGTTAGAGATATAGGCTGCAAAAGTGTGCACTGGAAATCATCCGTTGTGACACCAATGTGGTTAAACCAGTCGCGTAAGGTGGTTTAATGAAGAAAACACCAACGTTTCGAGAACCACCTTCGTCCCCAGGGTACTGAAGTACGACTGGAAGCCCGAGAAC
This sequence comes from Zootermopsis nevadensis, assembly GCF_977971745.1. Classification (NCBI taxonomy): domain Eukaryota; kingdom Metazoa; phylum Arthropoda; class Insecta; order Blattodea; family Termopsidae; genus Zootermopsis; species Zootermopsis nevadensis. The sequence continues at coordinate 5,011,811 of NW_028259144.1, read as the reverse complement.
TTTCATTATATTTACATTATCAACGTGTATAAACGAAGTCCACTTTGTGTTTAGTCTGTGTTGCTATTCAAATTCTACAAAGTGCGTGAACTCGTTCAGGCTTCTTATGTGTTCTTTGCGCTTTAGCGTCAGCAAAGTGCAATTTCTGGGCCTGTTTATGTCTTTAATCACATTGTTGCAACGTTGACTTTGGATACCATTGTTGCGTTTTACATTACCGTAGTAGCTGCGGACGTCATCGCTCGTGACGTTGCGTAAACAACGTCTTTGAAATTTTAGCGTAGTCAAAAAGTACTTCTTATATCTTAATTGCATCCTGCTTGTGTTCCTCAATACAATACTTTTATTTTTTATATTTTGATTTATGTTGTTAAATTCATTTAAAACATTTTTTATATCTGTATTTTTTCCATCAAAAATCATGAGTATATCGTCAACATATCTACTATAGTATTTAGTATTGTATTGCAAAAAGTACTTGTATTTAGTATTGTATTGCAAAAAGTACTTGTTTTCTGCAGACGTAGAAGACTTATGATGAAAGATGCATGTCAGTTTATTTGAAGACACGTTTTAACTGCAGGCTATATAATAGTAAGCAAACTATGAGGGAAACCATGTAAACCCTCAGTAAAGCTGGTTTCTGGTCCGAATCAAACTTTATGCCTCCCGAATACGAATCACGCGTATAACCGCTATAGCAGGATGTTGGGTGCCTCATCTAGGAGGCCGTGCTGTCTGTAAGATTAAGGTTTCTAAATTATGCACAGTTGCAGGGGACCAAAGATCAAATTGGGCTGTTCCTCCAGAAAAAAAGTTAACGGACTGGACATTTAACTTAGACGGGGAATAGGAAATATGAAATTTTAACGGTGAAGCCAATTTGGGACATGGCTGACTGAAAAACTAAGAAGTTGGAAAGAGTATATTTAGATGAGACTTTATGACTGTGTGTTGTGAGCATTTTAAGTTATTCAGTATCGTGTCCAATTGCGGATTTTGTTAGCAGTGTTGAATGTTCCTGCTCTGTTTACTAGAGAATTAACTACGTAGACAAAGACAGATATGTGGTTATGTCGACTGGTCGATAGATAGTCTCAGTTATACCAATGTGTATATATATATATATATAGCACAGTAGTTAATTGTATCAAGATTTGGCTGTGCGCGCGTAAGTTTTGTTATTTTTAGTTGCTTTCTAGTAGTTTTGTATCTATTCCGCCAAAAAAGAATCTCGATGTTAAAATTGGAACGTTGCATCACCGCGGGAGTTTCGCCAAATTGTACAACTAGAAACTCGAATGTTATAGTTGAGTGCGCTTATTTCGTCACAGTTTCCTTGTTTCACAGGAATGCAAATTGAATGTTCAGTGCTTCGAAACAGTTCTCACGGAGAAAGTTGCTGATGTCTCCTGTTACAGGAATATTCCGTGTATCGAGTTCTTGTTGGCTTTTGGAGCGACCGACACTTGTAGCCCAGTACTTAATACGCGTCTTCTGTGAGTTGCTGATAGGTTTTCACTTGGTCAAGACTTTTCCTGTTATGGATCCCGAAGATTTATAGTAACGATAACAAACGTTAGACCTTGCGCGCACGAGCGGTTAGGGCCGCAGCGGTTTTTGTGCCGCATTGATCGAACGCACTGTTTCAGTAGGAAGCGCGTGTACTTGCGGTACTTTTACCGCTGCGGTTTTTCTGCCGCAACATTATTAATTTTCGATGCTGTGCGATGGCAATGGAACACTAAGAAACCTACCTGTGTGCACTCACGAACGGTTCGTCAGCCATTTTTTTCAAACGCATATTTCTGCCGATCTGCTTGGTATCTGAGAGACCATATTCGTGTCGGTTAGAGGTCACTCACATGTCTTCGTCATGTCATAGTAACGACAATATCAGTCGGTGGGTTTTCGGAATGGAAGCTTTTAAATTTCTCAAGGTCATTTGATGTTCATTTTTTCAAACGCATATGTCTGTCGATCAGAAGGTAACTCAGTGCCCATTCTCGTGTCAGTTTGAGGTTACAGACAGGTCAGTGACTTGTTAAGGTCACGACAAATTCAGTCAGTGAATTTACGAAATAGAGGACTTTGAAATTTTCACGTTTGTTCCGCAGTCATTTTTTTCAAACGCATATTTCTTCCGATCTGCAGGAATGTGTGTGACCATATTCACGTCCCGTTAGATATCACGCATCCTTCAGCGGCGTGTCATAGTGACGATAATAACAATCCTTGGGTTTACCAAGTAGAGGCTGTTGAAATTTTCAAGGTCGTTTGACAGTCATTTTTTCAAACGCATATTTCTGCTGATATGCAGGAATATAAGTGACCATATTCATGTCCGTTATTGGTCACGTACTCGTCAGCGTCGTGTCATAGTCACGACAATATCAGTCCCCTATCCACAATTTCAAAATTAAAATATTTACGTCTGATACGATACTAAAAATGTCTCTCGACCATATTTCCCTGTAAGCCCTTTCTTATGGCTGTTGCTGCAGTGTATAATGTACGAGTGAAACTTCCAAGTTCATAATAACCCTATCATACCTTTCCCATGTATACTTTAATCTTTCAGCCCTGTTTAGTGAGCTAGCTCTGAACCTAGAACATCTTAGTCCTGAAGCCTCCCGCTTCTGATTTTGTTCGCGTATGTAATTATGCTCACGTTTTTATTCTAGGGATTCTTCAGACCAAGGGTCACGCGAACATAACGCCTTGATTCCTTGAAAATGTTGATCAATATAACTGTGACATCGGGATGGCCTAGACTCGAGGAGAGTTCCTCCCGAATACGCCTACTGCACATCTACCTACACGGTATAAGAAGAAAAGATAGGAAAATAGTCCTTTCCGCTTTCGCCTGTGATAAGTTGAAATTAAATTGTGTTCGTGTAACGTTATTTAACGTCTGATTTATGTCTGGAGAGAACTTCGAAGGTTGGAATGCTGCACCAATTCTTTGTGTTGTCACGCAATTCCACGAACTAAATGACGTTTTTTCAACGGCCGTTACATCACGAAGCACAACGGAAACATGAAGTTCCAAGGAAACCGTTACTTTAGGCTGGAAATCAATACCCCACACAGGTCCACATTTCCCTTATCTGGCCCCGTGGTTCGCGGTTGATTTATTATTATTCAGAATAAAGAATCGAATCGAATTTCACTGTGCAAAATGGATGAATTTCTGTTCCCATAGTAGTTACGTTGTCTGTGTACAGATGGCGAGCGTGCGAAGGAATAGTGTTACAGCTGCGAGATGACGCTGTATGACTTACGACGTAATGCAATATAAGAACCGGTATGTTGCAGTTCTGAGGATTAAATTCAATTGATCGAAATCGTCTTTCTTCCAATCGCTTTCTCTCTCCATGTATGCCTTATACTTACTATCCTTCCCCTCCATCTTTTCTATATTTGTCACTTTTCTTGTTTCTTACATTCTTTTCATACATATATTTTTTTCTGCGTGTTACATGATATTACAAAAAAAACAGGACGTTCCAGTTGTAATAAAATAACGCCTACTTGCATTTTGGTGAATCTAGCAAGGCATATGAAGCAGATGGATGTCTTCTGGTAAGCTTAGCAACGTTTCAAAGGTTCTTGCTACCTCAATCATTATAATCTATTAAACGTTGGCAAACTTCTACCAGACTACACAGCCCTACAATGCACAGGACAGCCAACTTCGACGTTCATCTTGATTAGTTTAGTAACCAAGGGGGGGGGGGAGTCCTCCGTAGTGACGTCATCATCCGGCCATACGCCGCATGCACAAAAGGTCAATGACTCCAGATTACACGTCAGTGGCGCCATTAGAAAATATCAAGGGCCAATTTACGATGGACGCGCCACTTGTGTAAGGATATGCGTACAGTCCCTAGCTTGTTTAATTTTTGCGTCAATTTAGCGTACGTTGTAGAGTCACGCTAAACCATAGAAGTTACTGCGCTGTGTTCCTTATTTTAGCGTCCGAATTTTGATATTGATTTGTACAGTTTCAGGGTAACCCACACAGTACACGCATCTCACCTAAACTTTGTCAGTGTTTTTAAAAAGGGGGGGGGGGGCTTATGATGTAGAAAGGATTACGGCGTAACTTAATGGACTATAAAAATTTTATTTTAAACTTATTACGGCTGGGTGTATATTTGACTAAACAAAGATATAACTAATGTATTTATCTGTGAAGTGTAACATCTGTGATGTTTATTAGCTTTATAAACAGTGTTTTAGGACTGAAGTACGATTAAATTTGCGGCAATAAATTTGTATTTGCAATTTTCCATCAAGGTCATACCATGTGACGCATATATGTAACTGTCAGTATTCACAACCCCCTCGCACCCCCTTGCCTTGAATCCCCGTCCATTATTTCATTAATTTAAATTGTAGTTTACAGTAAAATTGGCAAATGCCAATTATCTGCTTTAATGAGTTCCGAAGGCTCGTTACCACGTTCACAGCTTCACATTACGTTACCTGAAGATTCATTTTAATATTTCTTTGACGTGAATGCCTAAATATCTCGAGTTTTGTTTTCCATTAAATATTTCGATAACATTTTATGATGTTCCCGTTGCTTAATTACCTTCGTTTTCTTACTACCTTTAATTGAATTAAACTATTGCCAGACCTTAGTCTTCAAATATCCTGTATCTACGTTTGTTCTGGTAATGAAAGACAAAGTTTCACACCCACGTAAAACAATCTACACTTGTAAATTAGCTTCTGGACGCGGGACTGCTGTAATAACTTAATGACGTCATTCTGTGACGTGTTTCCTCCTCTTAAAGATGGCGATTGTCATTTTACCTTGTTACTTGTCGACAAATATTTTTCTCGTCTGTGTAACATGATGTGTCAGCGAACATGCATTTAAATATTTGTGGACAGTATTTTTTTTTTTATCTATTTAGCGTTTTTGCATTTGTCGTGTTGATCGTAATTGTCTTGCACGTAGCAAACACGTCGTGGTCTCTGTCGAGCTCTCACCCCGGCATTTATCTTTAGAGATTAATCCCAGTCAGGGTACTTCCTCATTGTTGTCGGTCTCCTGTAATGTCCCTGGAATACATAGCTAATGACGTCCGACACACAGAGTTTCTTAAATATCTTCAAGTATTTCCTCGAGCACGTAGTCTTCATTACTTTATTATTCTCGGGGTCCCAACGAACCAGGAAATACCTGCAGTCTTTTCCAGCCGCAACCAGGGCTCGTCCTAGTCCAATGTGTACCGGTGGCATTTCCCGGGGAGTAAAGCGACTGCCGGAGCTCGACACTGACCACTCACCCCATCTAGTGCCGAAGTTAAGAATGATGAGCTATACTGCTTCTCCCCCACAATCGCCAACATGGCGTATAGCGGGAGAGCTATTTTTCTTTGGTAGTAAACATACGGGCACAAACCAATAACTTAAAGTAACGTAGTCTAAATTTTGATAATGCCATATCATCCAGCATTACTTGATTTAGTTAGTATGTACTGGTTGCGTTAACGCCATTACTAGATTTATTGAATTAGGTAGTGGAATTTCCTTTATACCAGATGAGGATGCAATTGTTTAAGTGATGCGTCTTACACCTTCCATGCGTTTGTCCCGGGCAGGGAATCCAATGTCCCATCGCACATCTGGCCTCAGAACTCTCAGTAAATATTTTTGACGAAATGTTTTATTGATAACTGTGGTTGAGGTATTGAACTGAAACAGTAGTAGGATTTTGAGTGTAGTTTGTCGTACGGGAGCCGGGATACCTCAGTCAGTATAGTGACTAGCTACGGGTTGGACGATCGGGGTTCGATCCCCGACGGGGGCAGAGGATTTTTCCTCTGGCCTCTGCGTCCAGACCGGCTCTGGGGCCCACCCAGCCTCCTCTACAATGGGTACCGGGGTCCTTTCCCGGGGGTAAAGCCGGCCGGGGCGTGATGCTGACCACTCACCCCCATCTAGTGCCAAGGTCAAGAAACAGAAGGAGCTCTCCCCCAAAACGACCTACATGGCATGTAGCGGCACGACTTTTTCGTTCTACACAAGTGAGACCTTCCGAGTTACTACTGGGTATTAAGGGGAACCTATGGGTGTGTCGTAATGAAATTAATAAACTTTAACAGTTGTTTAATCGTCATTAACCAACCAGTTTTGAATTTAGATTGATTATTTTCAGAGATATAGTGGTTGTGTTAATGGCGCTTGGACGAGCGGTCACGAAATACTAGAAACTGAATATTGTTGTCTGGGAGAAAATTCGGGCCATAACAGAAGGTGGGTTGCTGCAGTGAACCGGTCAACACCCATCAGTCTGTCTGCTCGGTACAGAGTATTGCCCACTGTCGACTTATCGATTATTACACACGATTAATCGCGCGTGCGCGAGATGTCTTCCGATAACATCATCTTCATTTACTCCTAACATTTTGTGGTTTACTGATGAAACCACTCTATAGATAAATAGGGGCCCAAAATTTGATAAAGAAAATGTCCCCAACCCATTTTGTTATTTCGGTCGGCTAACGTCTTTAAAGTATATTCAGCTGCATTAGACTTCTGGTTTTGCATGGAATTTTACTTTGAGTATTAGACCCATGGAAGACATATCGTTATTTGCTTTCAAGCATCTACCCACTTGTACACTTCATAGAACCAACATTTGCTATTTATAGCACTCGCACTTTGTTTTACCACAATGACCGAAGAACTGTTAACCCTTCAAAGCATAACGGTAAATGCTATACCACCCGCTTTCACAATCAGTAATTCTAAGGTTTTCGCACAGGGTGTATGTAACGGTTTCGTAAACAGCTAATATTTTCTTAAAAAAATTAAGCAATCAACGTATGTTGTGGTTATTTGCTATTTTCTAGAAGATACTTGGCGTAATTTTGTCACAGTTCAGTATCAGAAAATATAAACGGAAAATGTGATTCGTCATAGCTGAAGCAAAAGTGCGTAAGATTATTGTCTAAAGGTCGAATAAACCATAGAACACAAGTAGACTAACCTGTTCAGAGCTTGTTGGAACAACGGCAAATAGCAGATAGTTTCGTTATTGAATTAAGTGAAGAATAAATTTGGACAGTGCGTGTTTATTATTCAGTTAAAAAGCAAAAGTTTTGTAAAACACTGCTGGATCAAGAGATACGAAACTAAGTCACTTACTTTGAGGAAAACACGTAAGTTACAAGTGTTTACAAAGTGTTCAGTAAAATATTTAGTCTAAGGGTTGTGAACTTAGCGGGGATTTTAGAATCTTCGTTATCCCTGCAGGTCACCTAGTGTTGTTTTTAGGTACAATTAACTGGAAATGTAGTTTAGATAGCGAACACTAAAAGTGCATATAGGATTTTTATGGAGAGCAACCATTTGGAGGGAGAATGGAAAATAACATAAAGATGGCTGCCTTGTGGGGTGTTGCCCTGTGTAGTCTGGTAGAACTTTTCCGTTGTTTTAAAGGTACTTGGTGCCTTCATCGTTGAGGAAAACGTCAGTAACCTGCTATTACACTACAGACTGCTACATCCCAAAAGGCAATAATTTTCATACTCATTGTTATGAGAACCTAAAATTTAACGACGATTAAGATGGATCTAAAGTATTTAAGCTGTGAGATGAGTAGATGAATGAAGATTCAGAATTACGTCCATTGGTGGACTTTAGTATTAACAAATGTTGCAGTTTTGCTTTTAATTTCAAAACTGAGTAGAAGAGGTTATGCAATTTGCCCCTTTTTCAAATAAGACTACTGGTGGTACTGAAGGCTGTTTCAAGCATGTCCAACTGAAACTTGGATTTCAGTTATGAAATAAATGTTTTGTTAATACATTTCAGAAGAATGGGAGGACTTGAAATTCAAATTTTTTTTAAAGCACTTGTTAGTAAGAAGCAGTTTATAAATATGTTGAAGATTTTCTCATAAGAAATTATTAAACATTATTAATGATGATGTTCTTCTGGGATTTGGGGCTGACTGGTCAGTAGATGCCAATGTTATTTATTGTTAACACACCAACACATTCAAGATGCTGTCATTTCTTATCTCCCACCATTTCATTAATGAAAGTTACATGTTATTTTAAGGATTAACATTTGATAGGCTGCCATGTTGTTTTATATATATATATATATATACTGATTATTATGGAAAATGATCAATTAATATTAATGTACATAATTGAATCTTGAAGTGAACAGGTTAACCACAGTCATTTCATTAAAAATAGTTTAAAGTGACTACAAAATAATAAAAATTATATATTAAATATTTACAGTGAAGTTTGTTAATGAAAATACATACTCATATGGAATAGGTAAAATTTCTAATCTCGTTAACAGTTTTATACATAAATTTCTAGGTGTGGCAACAGCCATAAACCTAACAATTATCTTTTAAAAATGATATATCATTTTACTGTTAAATGAATTACCCACCAAATTTATTACATGTTTCATTATGAAACGGAAATAGGCAAATAAATTGAATGTCAATGTCACTGATTTAAAACATCAGTCTGCACAACTTGCTCCACATAAAACAGTAACTTGGGTCCATGTACATAACCTATCTTTTTATCAACAACAGAAGATGGTAATAATAGCTGATAAAAATAGGTGTGTAGATGGATCCAAGTTATTATTTTAAACACTATGCTACAGTGGGCCTCAAATTAAGAATAGGGAGCATTTGATCAATGTTTTTTTTTCACTGTAAGTGGTTATCAATTTATAATTCAAGTTTTTATTTTCTGATTCTTCTATGTACTCTCCATTGTAACCAGTATTTGATACATATTGTGGCGAATTATTATAATTTTTTTTAAATAGGTTTTATCTGGATAACAATATAAATACAATAAAGAGGACACAGAAGTTTTACTAGAAGCTAATGAAAAGGTGGGACTAGAAATAAATTCAGAAAAATCTAAGTACATGTTAGTATCTTGTCAGCAGACAGGTGGGCAAAATCATATTATGGTGGCTAATAAATTCTTTGAAAGTGTGACAGAATTTAAATATTTGGGAAAAACAATAACAAATCAAAATGATATTCATGAGGAAGTTAGGAGGAGACTAAATTCTGGAGGGAAAAGACCACTGGGGAGACATTGACGCAAATGGGAGGATAATATAAACTACATATGGGAATTAGGAATTGAAGACAATTATATTGGATTAGTTGGTTTTGTCTAAATTAAGAGCCACCTTGTTAAGAGCAAGCCATTTACTCATGAGGAACAAGTAACTTTGGCATTGTACAGAAATTATCAAAACTTTTTACTATAAATTATTACAGTGGTGTTATCAGTTAATATAATGGGTTCTGAGAAGGTGATTATTGTTGGAAGTTCATTTATATGTCTATAAACCAATATCGTGTAACGCAAAGGCCCTAGCACTGACCCGTTCTTCAGTTTAATACAAAATTGTGAATTGCATTTAAAGTCCTCACTTCAGTTTTTGTCTTTTATTTGTGAGGTAGTATTCTGATCCAGTTTGAAACTGTTTCTTGAATGCCATAAAAATATAATTTCGCTAATAAAATTGTATGATTTGCATAGTCAGAAGAATTTGCTGCAGTTTTATGTTGAGAATTTACAGTTGTGCCTCATTTCTGTGTTAAAAAAGATGTAAATGTTTTTCGAACTATTTCTCCGCTAAAATAATGTAGAAATATTATCTTACCGACTCATACGTCGGAAGCACATTATATTTTAGTCAGTTCCAAATTATAGTCTAGATTGTAGCACATATCACGGAAGAATATTAACTCTACTTTTCTTTGAAAGATGGCAGCTCTTGTATTTCTAGTTACAGTATCCGGGAACTTCACCATAGTAGACATGGCGGGTATTAACTTTCGTGAATGACGGTAATTGTAATAGAATTATTGCCAGAAAATTGTGTACTTGTGATTGCTTAAGCTTAACAACGCAGTTTGATGTTATTTAAAATTTAGTAAAGTTAAAAATGCAGAATGTAGCACAAGGATCCACTACAGATAACCAAAAGCTTGAAAAAGTAAACGTTCAGCACGATATAGGGAAATCGTCGACTCCCATATCTTCTAACTCTAGCCCGACGAAGTCTGAAACAGAGACATTTTCAGAATTACAACCAAGATTTATGACCGATTCATCGGAAAGTGAAGAGGAGGACGTGTCTGAGGTAATACTGTCGTTTTGTAATAATTTTATAGATGTACGAGTGGCCTCGAGGAGACTAGGTTTCAATGAACTTCGCCGAGAGACATCTTGTGGCATAGTAATGTCCAGAAGACAATGTAGGCCTAGTAGAAGAACGAGACTAGTGAAATAATTTCGCAATAGTTCCTAGTCTGGTAAAGATAGAGTGTTTAAATTTGTCTTAAAGCTGTTCGTAAGTGTTAAATGTAAAGTGAAATAATTATAGTGCTTTTATTCCAAGATATGAGTAAGGTAAGGGCTTGTATAAAGAAAATGGAATGGTGTTACTTTGGTATTCTGATTCATGTTAGGCGTATTTGAATTGTTTTATTTTCTTATTTTGTGTTAATTAATAATAAAAATCCGTCTATAGAGAAAGGACCAACGCCAAGCAGAATTATTTGACTTATGTTGTATATAATGCCAGTTAGTGAAATGTAGTGGGTTTCTTGGATCAGGCAGCCATGTAGGCTTAGTGGCAAAGTGCAAATACTTCCTGTGCATTGCAGACAACCAATTTAGCACAAATCTATGCAGTAATCGTAAGTATGAATATGAAAATTGTGTAAGGTGGTAGAGGAATCGATTACTTGGTAAAATAAAGCTAAGTTTGAGTGAAATGTAGTTATGATTTATAGAAGTGGGCTATATTCTCAACATGTAGTGGAAATTTGTGGTTTCAACAGGATGGTTTTTATCATACATTTAATGTCACAATCAGAATATTGATTTTCCAAATCATTTGATTCTGTTTGAAATGGCATAGACCACAAAATTAAGGATATGTAACTTTTCACATTTTTGGTGTCAAGTGAGTTAATGTTAGACATATGATATTGGATTAAAATTGATAACTTTTGCATTTTATTAGTGTGTAATCATAAATTTAGGAGAAAACATATTACCTGTGATGTTTATGAACTTGTGTGTGGGATATAGTTGATTATTTTGGAGCGTGGTTCTTCATTGTGTATAGGGTTGCTGAATTATAAAGTAAAGTTTGACATTTAGAACACAATTAATTTTCATTTGCAATGTGTATCATCATTCTTGCAGAGAATTACTCCCGATGCTCTTTTGAGTCTGGCAAATATAAGTTAACATTAAAAGAATCACTTTATTGTTTACATGAGTGACATGATATGTGAGATGACATTTAATATTCATAAGAGAAAGCTTTTGGACTTATTCTTCAGAGTATGTATTTGTATTGGTACAATATTCTTATTTCTTTAAAGTCAGGAAAATTGTAACTGAAAGAACACTTTAGAATGTAGAACATGTTATAGCGCAAGTACGGTAATTACATAGTCATGACAGTAATTTACAGTCAACTATAGTATTACCACAAAATAATTACACAAGAAAGAATAACCACTACTGCTTAAATGTATTTAAATAGCAGAGAATATTTGGTTGAAGTAAATTTTTCTATGGAGTGGGAGTGAAATAGGACATACTCTTCTAGTGCTAGATTTCTTTTGTAAGGTAAATATGCTTTTGCCATTAGATGAGTTACCCAAAAATTATTCTGTACTTTATTGTAGAGTAAAAATTAGTGAAGTAAATTTAAATGTGTTGATCTTACCAATATTCAAGTATTGATTTAATTGTGTAATGTACT